>NW_026136718.1:22734047-25699047 GCF_905237075.1 Dicentrarchus labrax | reverse complement strand
ACTGGAAATGAACTCTTCAGTTCACTTTAGTCTGTTTCTACCATACTATTCTTTTGTTTTTAAAGAAAGAAAATAAATTATATGTTATCATATGTTATGTGCTTTTTCACTTATTGCGTACAGTACAAGTTGACAAGCTTGCAAAGCTACTACTGATGCCTTCGGCTGTCTGTATCCAGCTCTCACCTGCTGGTTGCAATCTGTCAGGGGTCTCCCAGAAATATCTAGCTTTTTAGCTGCTAAATGCTTCACTATGAGGGAATAATTATCTGTGTTTGTCCTTACAAGCAACCCCTCTTGTAGAATATATTTCATCCATTTTTATTATAACAAGACTAAGAGTCTATAGCCATATTGGCTTTGTGGGGCTAGATGAGAAGTCAGGGAATCAAGTCATCAGGATGCATGGGAACCCTGTATGTCTGTGCAAAATTTCATGGCAATCCATCCAGTATTGTTCCAATCCAATCCAACTTTATTTGTTAAGCACTTTAAAACAACCAAAGTTGACCAAAGTGCTGTACAGGAGAATAAATAAGACATCATAAATAAAAGACATAACAGCTCACATGAGGCGCAAAATAACATATAATACAACAATAAAATGAAAAGACATAAATAAAAATAATAACCATGCAATAACAAGCAATCAAAAAATAAAAATAACAAATACAAAAAAATAAATCAAGTAAATAAAGTTGACATCTTACTAGGTGTCAAAGGCCACAGGGAAGAGATGGGTTTTAAGACTGGTTTTAAAAACAGACAGAGAAGAGGCCTGTTTAATGTGCAGAGGCAGATCATTCCATAATTTAGGAGCAGACACAGCAAAGGCACGGTCCCCTCTGAGCTTCCGCTTAGTTTCAGGCACACTCAGGAGCAGCTGATCATCTGACCTGAGGGGGCGGACGGGTATATAGGGGTGTAGAAGCTCAGATAGGTAGGTGTAGTTGTTGAGATATATTGATCTGGACCAAAGTGTTGAACCAACCAACTGACAGATCAAACGACCAAGCCATAGCACGGTTAATAATAAAAAAGAGCAGCTTCACTTCAGTTGAAACAAAAAGTGGTTAAAACATGTTAAGGGGTTAAAACGTGGTAGTGATGCAGTCCTACAAACAGTATATCATGTAGCAGAGAAACATAATGTGCTGTCATTTTCTCTGACTTTGGTAAAAAAAAAAAAAAAGTTTGGGTGACAGATCTTGAAAGAAAATTTCCACACCAACTTCTATCTTGAACTCCAGTCAAGAGCTCCATTACCGCTCAGGCTACAATAAGAAAACACTAGAAAGAGATGTGCTGAAATGATGAAAGGCTGTCTTGGAAAATGGTAGAAAAATGGCCCATTTACTTTCTTCCACCTTTTGGGTGTCTAAATGGATTTTTATTCAGTAATCAGTGCACTGCTGCCGGACGGACACTAGAGGGCAGAGTGAGTGCAGAGAACACAGGCGGCCGTCGCAGCAGGGAGCAAACTTGCTGGGAGTGTGATAAGAAGGCATTTCACGTAACGAGGCCTGCAGTGAATGTGCTTTTTCTGTGAGGGCATCAGGAACTTCTACAAAATATGAGCAGGTCAGGAGGAGGACAATCAGGATTTCAGTACATATTTCCTTCTGTGCATAAGGGTGCATGTGACAGCCATCCGTATGAATTAACACTGTTAAAAGCATTTGGTTAAAGAGAAAACAGCCAGAAGGCAGAGTGAGTGATCTAGAGTGGTGAATGAGTTCCCACTCTCACCCACTTAAAATCTCCAAACAATGAACACTACCTGGGCAGCCAGGGAGGCGAATGCACAAACACACACACACACACACACAAATCTGTTACATTTGAAGAATGAGAGAAAACTTCAAAAATCCCTGAGCAATTAACCAATCACAGTCCAGCAGGACAGTGTGACAGAGTGCACACATCATTGGTCGACAGGCTCGCATCCGTTATGCTTTCAGTGGGGCGAGATCTAAATTAGAGAGCCAATTAACTCTGCTAATAGCCCTCTCCTATTTAATCTGGAAGACAATGGGGATTGAAGAAGAAGCTTTTACAATATCCTCTTTCTGCCACGATTCTGAGGGTCTGCGTTTGCCTCCTTGTTTTCACTTCAATTAGCCCAGTGCTTTCTATGATTAAGTACCTATAATTATTTTTCAATTAAGGCTTTGATCTGGTGTGTACTGTATACAGCTCCTTAGCGTGCATGGAAGAATGAGGATGAAACAGTAAATTTGTTCCCTTCTGTGTTGTGTTGATGAGGGTGCAAGTGAGATTAAGCTTGCAGAGCAGCTGGGAGAGCTGCTGCAGACACAGAACTTGATCAAACATTGACCACATTTTCTTTCGCTCTTTCCAGCATCAAACTTTTTCTTCAGTCAACAGTAACAGAGCTACTCATGTTCAATGTGGCAGGGGTGCTGATGAGAGAATTAACTTGTCATGTGAAAGCATTTCAGAACTGTTTTTGTAGATTCATAACTGTATTTTTTTTTGTAGATTTGTAAGATGATACAATGGTGTGCTCATATTTATCCCAAGAAACTGACAGAATTTGCCAGCCTGAAAAACTGTTAAAAATCTATATGAAAGGACCAATTTGAAGCTGTGGCCCAATTCCATGCTATATACCAATTCTAATTATCAGCCAGTTTTGTGTAAGTAATACACTCACACTGCAAAAGTGACTAAATTACGTACACTCAAATGTCTATTTTTATATAGAACATTTGATTTTTGAGTGTGCTGTTGATGGACACTATTGTCCCACAATGCAATGCATGAAGGAAATGGAGGAGACATTTACGGTGGCTAATATGCAGATAGTAAAACAGCTGCATAAATATAATGTAAAACAAAATAATTAAGGATCAAATCTTTAGAAAAATATTAGATTTTCTCTTTGGGATTTATTTATGACCAATACCACCAACAGTGTTTGGGCTGTTTATAGTTTTGTGTTTTTTATTTATATTGCGTCTGCATAGTTGCCCTCACAGGGATAAATAAAGTTGTATTGAATGAAATTGAATTGAATTGAACTGACATCCATTCCTTTTAGGATAGTAACTACTATATAAGTACTAATAGTTTTACAACTGTACTGTACCAACAATGTACTATGACAATTTCTATATAGTACATATATTATATAGTACATATACTGTATACAGTTATATAGTAGTATAGAACTGGGACACATTTTGGTGTCTGGTGTGTTTGTTTGTTTAACTATATTCATTCAAAACTCTAACTTTTCATTGCAACCTGGAAACCCCAAAACTCACTCCAATTCCAGGTGGTATGCTTGTGGTCAGCCAAACTGTCAGGAGGGTGGCAGAGCTACCATAGAGGGATGCAGCACACAGGGAAGCTGTAAAGCAAGTACATCTGTATACACTGCAGGGAGCAGACTGCCTTATTGTCCTAAAGCTACATTAACAAAAATCATATTTTCCTATTTGTGGTCTGATATCAGATCTGTTATTTGCTCCTTTTAGTGTGCAGTAATTAAGTCATGGAAATAATGGGTATATGTCGAACACTTATTGCAATAGTTATTATAAGAAAACCTTTTACATACATACATAAAATGTAAAAAGTACAATAATTACCTCTCAAATGGTAAAGCAATATAAAAACTAGCATAAAAGCCAAGTGCAGCATTCAGTACAAACACTCATTATTAAGCTCCAGCTTAAGTTGCCTGACATGCACTTTCATATATATTGCTTTAGTGTGCAGCTAGCAGGTCTTTTGCTCATATTTGTACCCTGATTTTGACTTTATACTTTCCTAAAACACCACAGTGCACTCTTGGGTAGGGCACCAAGGCGGAGGCAAAGATCAGTCAAACAAAGCAGAATGTGCCAGTAAAACAAACGAAACAAGCAAAAGTGCTTGATCCTCTCGTGCACGACGAGGTACTTAATAACACTTACAGGCTATTGTAATTCCTCTGTTTACCTAGCTACCTGACCTGGAAGGTAGATCAGAAGCGCGGTGACGTGCAGGGTAAAATGACAGTCTGGGTTAATTATCTGTAAGGCTGCGAGGATTAGAGGAATTCACAATAAATGCAACCCTGAGGGTGGCGAAGAGGTAACACATGCTTTCTAAAGGGAAGCATCTAATACCAGCAGAAAGGAGCTATATTGAAAGTCAGGCTCAAATCTTAATAAGTGGTGTTTATCTACATATAGGAGATCATATTTATATTATATATTTATTGATGAGAGGTTTCCAGTGCATGAAAGTTTACTTCAACCTGGTATTCATTAATAAGAAGAACCATCAAGTAAAAGCAGTATAGATTCATACCCATCCCACCTGCAAATCCTATTAAAAGTTTTCAACAAAAAAGTACATTCCTTACATTTGTGAGCTTATATTTAGGCCTGCTCCCTGTATTTGAAACTTGGACTCTCCTAGCTAGCAGAGGGTGAGAAATAGAAATCCATTGAGAGGCCAGTAATTAACTCCTTTACTGTAATTAAAACACTAGAGTCTCTTAAGGGTGCCGGGCTCCTAATGAGTTGTGACATTTTAGAGGCTCCGCGTACCCAAAACTGTACTGTCACCGTGCGCTACGCAGGCAATTCCGCACAGCGCAAAGGAAGTGTCCACAGCTGGGCGAGGAAGTGGGGGGGGAATAAAAGGAGAGGGGAAGAAAGGGGAAGATGGTAGGCTTTCATTGCCCTAGAAGGGTAGAGAGAGGAGGAAATAATGAAATATCAGGGCTTTGTGAAAAATAGAAAAATAAAAATGGGAGGTGCAGGTAGCAGTGTGGTTGGGAGGGAGAGGGGGAGCAGGGGAGGTGGGGGGGTTAGGAATTGTGTCTGAAACATTTTGTATGACCTCCTCCCTCGCCCATCCATCAGGCAGGCTGGCTCATTATTCTAACTAGCCAGTTCTTTTCTTCTGTTGCGGGACGCCATCAGCTGCAATCTGCATGCCAATTATCGGCCAGACCCCCTGATACCACTGCATGGAAAATGATCTGTCAAGGAAAAAAAAAAAAAAAAAAAAAAAAAAACGAAAAAGCGAGAAGGCTTGTGCACTGTAGCCCCAATCTCTCCACCCCCCTGTCTCCCCCCCTTTTTACACTCTATTCCTCTCTCTCCGCTTTCCTGTACAGCAGTGACAGGGCTTCCTAGAAAATTAATCTATGGAAAGAGAAGAAAAAAATTATAAATGTAGCTATTCTCCCACTCCGGCCGCTCAGTTCTCTGGGCTCCGGAGGGCAGGGGAAGTGGAGTTTGTGATAATTGCCAGGGAGAGGGGGGTGATAACAAAGGGACACTCTTCCCCTGAATGTTACACTAAGGGCAAGAGGAGCGGTCATGAAGCAACCATCATGCTTTTTACGCTCCCAGGTATGCTCCTTTTTTTCCCTTTCATTCCCATCTATTTCATCATCAAATTACAGATGAGATGAGCTGCCATTTCTGATCGCTCTCTTGATCTCTTAACTGTGTCGGATAGGCAGTACCAGGAATAAAGAAAGTTGATGTCAGTGGGCCATCTGGTAATCACTGTAACCACATGAACTGTGCCCGATGATCATAAACAAAGCCTGAATACGTTTAAAAGTCACAATTTACCGTTCGCTAACTCCCACACACCCCCCCTTAGTTACCGTTGCTAAAACTGTCAAGGCTTCTGTTCCTGCACAGCATGCACTTTATAATGATAATGATTTACCTCTAATTAGTCATTTGTAAACAATGATTACAGACGGAGGTTGGGAAAAGCAGATTCTCATCTCTAGCTGGCAAATTTTTGCATCTCTAGCTGGCTAGCTAATGAGGCTAGCTCCAGGATTTGGATTGGTTTC
The DNA here is from genome assembly GCF_905237075.1 of Dicentrarchus labrax. Lineage (NCBI taxonomy): Eukaryota > Metazoa > Chordata > Actinopteri > Moronidae > Dicentrarchus > Dicentrarchus labrax. The sequence continues at coordinate 25,693,208 of NW_026136718.1, read as the reverse complement.
TGGGTGTCTTCGACTGACTTTTCAATATTCCCAAGTGACTCATTTTAAAACAAGTAATTTGCAACATGGGTCTTAATTATACACTTGATGGCTACAGACATGTGCTAAAAGATTAAGGGGCTAAAGTTAAAGTCTCAGGTAAAAACACAGCACCCTTCCTCACCAGTTAATGATCCATGGAAAAGTCGATTAAATAACTTACTAATAAGTTACCAGTTTAGTGCAGGGTATATTAAGGTATACGGAGTACTTTATTTTCCGTTGGCATTGGGTAATCCCCTCTGATGCAAATCATTCAGTAGTGAATTTTTTTCCTATTATGGCGAAGGTATGACATAGTTGTCCAATTTCCATTAGTGGATGGCATAATAATAATGGAATACTTCACTCAAAATGCAGAATTATGTAGTTGTCTCACCCGTCTGTGGACCAGTATTGATGCAAAATCTCACCTCTTCATTGGCTGATATTCATTTCATAATGCCCCTCACTGCCTGAAGTCAAGCAGCAGAAGTTAAGTGACAAATATGCAAGAGTACTTTTACATGTCACTGTTTATAACACTGGCCATTTATTATTTGCTGGACAGCTTTCACTTTTAACGTCACAAGACAAAATGCACGATGACTGGCAAACAGCTAAGCTATCTTGGGTAAAGTTGGCTGAGCGTAAACTCCCCAAATCCAATGAGGAGAAGGACCGACCCACTTACATTAGCCTTAACTCTGATAACATCCAGGAATAGCTTCCACATAGTGGGAAATACTAGACGTTGTCACGAACGAGGCTTTTGTTTACTGTAAACTGTGCAAACTATTGTAACCTAGGCAAGAAATCCTCCTTGGCACCTTTGCTCTTGTGTTATATGCTTATACTGCAGAGTACCACTCATACTTCAGCCTTTCTGCTTCCTACTTCTGCTTTGACACATAGAGTTGAGTTGTTGTCTTGAATTTCTACCACAAGGGATCAATAAAGGAACATGTTAGAGAAATCCTAAGCTTGACACGCCTTCCGTGCTGAGTTACGATTGCTAATTAATGACTGGACAATTACTCTTTAAAGGAGGGTTTTTAATTCTAGTTCTAATGGTCAATTTAGTTTCAATTATGACTTCTTTCCCTTCTGTTTGGGACATGATGAATATGTGAAATAGGTGGCCGGCAAATTATGACTTCTGAGTGGATCAAGGAATCAAACAATGGAATGTAATCATGACAGCACATATACAAAGTTACACTTTGCTGTCTGTTCTTAAAGCCAAATCCCTGTTGTCCCTTCTTTAAGAGATGAGGCAATGAATCTATAAGAATGACAGTTGAGAAAAAAACCCACAAAGCCAACCTGATCCTGATTTCCAGCACAAAGAGGAGAATCACTGAAGCCAGGAGAGGAACAGTCACTCTGCAGAAGCAGCGGAGAATTGGGTTTGCTCTGTCTGCCTTTGTGGTGCATGTGTGTGAGCTTTGATTAAAGACAGAAGATTCTTTAAGCACATTAGGGCCATTTTGTCCAATTGTTTCACGCCCTCTTCCATATCCACCCGCACAAAAGATACAGACTGCAGCACAAAGCGATGCTCACCCGCTTTACTCTGCTCTATCACACTGAGCAGGCCCAGTGCAGGCACAAACAGGCAAGGACCAGAGGAATTATGTTCTTGTGTAGTACTAGTAGCAGCAGAAGTGTCAGTGTAATGTCTTATCACTGTAAGGGCAGATGAAGTATTGACACACAAAGGGAAAGGAAACAAAAGGCACCATTTTGTCTCATGTTTGGGGCCTAAAAATGATATATTTTAAAGTAAAAGTCACTAATCAAACACGTATATCAGATTAAGCGTTCTCACAAAGGATAACAGTAATATCTTGTAATGCACTGGGTTGCAGGAGCACCGACAGGGTTGGTACTGATATGGTTGTAGTGCCAGAGACCCACTTCTGTAGCCTGCAGTGCACTGTGCAGCATTAAACTAACAGCACATGCATTTCACTTGCAATCATCCCCTAAATTCAAAGTCTCGGGGTCTGACGCGGAAATGCAGCGAACAAAACTGCATTTCAATATTCACAGAGAAGAGGAAAATGACTCTGTTAGCATACTCAGTAAGAGAGCTGAACCCAGGCCAGCCAGCCACCATACCCTAGAGTAATAATTAAGAATCCTGTCGCGGAGTTGTCAGTAGTCAATTACACCTCCTGTTCACTCGGGCGCACGATCTGACTGCAAGCAATGCGAAGACACTGGAGCTGTCATCAGAGATGGAAAAAGAAGGAAAATGACTGAAATGAAGATTACTGTGGAGTGGGGATTTTGAGCAGGGTTTAACAGTCTCTGTCAGGAGGTGAGTGCTGAATGCGAGTGACCAAACGCCCTCCCAAACATGAAACCATTATTGCCGATTACACAGAACGGGGACTTTGGTGGTGCATTAATTGAAGCTTTGGCTTGCATCAGTTTCCAATTACTTTTATGCTAGCCTACGGTTAATGCGGTGACAATGGATGGTAGGAACACGCTCCACAGACCGAGGACTGGGTATGAAAGGAGGGAGGTTCTTGTTGTCATTGAGTGCGAATATAGTCAGATGTGGGAGGCAGAAAGGCTGCAATGCTGCTCCTCTGAGTGCGGTTATGGAAATATTGAACATACAGAACTGGTTTGGGCTAAACACCAAGAGCTAAATACATGGAGCTGATGATGGCCAGCTGTCCTACAGGACATATTTGGTTAAAAATGACTGTGGCCATGGAGCACCAGGAGCCACCAGCTGGTTTTAAGTTCAAACTTTGCCTAGTTTTAAGTTAAATGGAAATTCACACATCACTAAATTAAAAGAAGTTGCACCACACAGACTAGTTCTTACATAGATTACAGAGATTAGTGATCATTTATGTCCTGAACTACCAGGGGGCTATTTCACAAAAGCAGAATTAAGAGATCGAGGATAACTGAAAAAGCAAAGCCTGACCTATAGTCAGAGCATCCTCGCTTTATATGTTTCACATAGGCCAAGGAGGTGCAGCTAGGTGAAGCCAGGGTTAAGTAAATTGACTTTCTTCAACAGACCATGAGGTCAGTCACAGATTTACTGAAGCTGAAATGGAGAAGATACATTAAACATGCTTTACTTAATGGAAGCTTATGCATAAAGCATATATAATGTAAAAGAGGAAACAAGAGAGAATGCGTGGCAGACGACAGCAGACCAACTTAATGCGTAAGTAGCCTAAAAATATGCATTCAGACTACTAACCACTAACTAAACTGAAACCGTCATAATTAAACCATTCAAGAAGTTACTTGTCCGTTGCACAATTTGTACACTATATATATTATATATATAACATTTATGAAGCAAGCTAGCTGGACTGAATTCAAGGTTTTGCAAAACAGCCTGTAGTTGTTGCTAATTGAGCTTAATGAAAAAGTAGCATTAGCTTGCTAATGTGTGCATGAGATTAAAGAGCAAGTATTATTATTATATAATATTACAATGTACTGGAAATATTTTGTAAAGATTTTTATTTACATTCCACAAAAATAACATACTCCAAATGAATATTGCTCATTCTGAAACACATGCATATGTGTGCATACATAAAACAAAGTAATGCCCATTTCTTCAGCTGTTTCCCCTTTTTTGATATTGGGGTGAAATTTATAATATAATTATAAAATCTGAACGTGTTTTCCAATTCTTCATTTATTTATTTCTTACTTTCTATTTTCCTTTCTTCCTATCTATACATTTGTCTTTAAACAAATGAATGAAGCTTATTAGTTAACTTATGTTAGCTACTCATACCTGGTCAACCCCTTCCGGCCCTGTTGGTCTCAGTTTTCTCCAGCCACCTTCCCTTTACCTCCTCTTCATCCAATCGCTTCATCCTCTCTCCCTTCTTCCCCTCATCCCTTCCTATTCAATCTCTACCTCTTCCACATGTCATTGTAGGTAGTGTCTACAGCCTGTAAGCAGCTGGAAACCCATACTGAGTCTCCACCGGCCTGGCCTTCAACACGTCCTCCCAGACCAACCTATTAGATGACAACTTCTTCCACCTTCTCCCCTCCACATGAATTCATGTATTCTTAACATCAAAACCTCCCGAATGTAAACCTTTCAGTTAAATACTGTTGTGCCGTGGTCCTTGCTAATTAATTGTCTTTCTTTTAATTTGAACCTCAGCTTTAAAAGGCAACATGGGAAATAAGTCAGGAAAAACAAACAAACAGAAATACTGACTTTTAAACATTAACAGTAAATTCCATGAAAAAGCTTCATCTGCTTTTGAAGATCATATTATATGAGCAAGTAACAGCTACTAAGTGGACCTTGTAGTGAAACCCAAAATCATTTTTTTGACTTTCCTTCCTTTACTTTGTAGGAAAAACCCCTTTAGATGATATATGATAAACATAAATATACATACAGTATGCATACTGTAGCTAGTCATGTGCTGACAGGTATAATCAGGTACCATAATATATATGTAATAGCTCGGAGCGACTTTATAAGGCTAGAATACTACTATTTACTGTAGTGCAAAGAGACTTATTGAAGGTCATGTGCCTTGCTTAAGGGTACATTTATGTTGATAGAGTTGTAAGCAGTTCTCATTTACCTTCCTCTGCCAGCAAAATTCCACCAACACCAGAAAGGCCAAGACCTGAAAGAGAAGTTATGTTTTAGCAGAGTTTTCACACTGACCTAGTTTTGTTCATTCTTTTCCTTTCATTGAAAACTCAAGCTACTGTAATTATTACCTCTATAGAGGGCCACATTTAATACCCTAATGTATTATTAGCTGGATTTGCTACAAACAGATTAAACAGGAGCAAGAAAGGCTTAGGTAATTTGATAATTGCTTTCGGCACCTGTGTTTTGTGCTCCTCTCCCTTGTAGCCGAGCAGAAAGAATCCCTCAGCAGAGGTTTTTAGCTTTACAGTGAAGGCAGAGAGGGCTGAGGAGCAGCTCAGCACCCTGCGGTGTGACGCTCTGAAAAGGCTACGCTCTCACGTCTGCTCCACATTGCCCCTGCTCAGCATGTCTTAGATTCAACCACATCCAGATTTTTATCACAATATGAATTAAACCTTGATTTTCTGTCCACTCAGCAAGAGAGCTCCACTGGTGATATTGGGGATACATCGTTTCAAGCTGTGGACAGGCAATCCGCAAAGGTGTGCAAAGGAACATAAACTGACTTTCCTCTTATTATTTTTTTTTTTCAGTGATGGCCTCAAAATTGCAATAAAGCACACTTTTTGACACTGATTTGTATTTATTTATTTCATTTCTCACCTATCCTCATATTCAAACCCTTTCTGTTTCGACCCGGTCTCTGTGGATTCTTGCTTGCAGAAGGAAAAAAAAGAAAAAAAGAAAATTAAAATCCATCAGCTAATGTGTCGCCTGGTAATGAAATAAGAATCTGACACTCTCTCGCATTGAAATGCAAAAGAGGTGTCCTGGCGTTACCCTGGCAATTTATCATAAAAGCCAGTGAATTTCTACTTAATATACATGAGGTACAGTGAATTATTACAGGGCTTGCCATTATAACAAACTTCTCAAAGTGCACAGACAAAAGGGTCAAGTATATTATTTTCCCTTACGTCACTCGGATGGATGATCTAAATGGCTTTCTGAAGTTGGGGAATTTCATACTTTCTTTGAATATATTTTATACTTTGTCCCATTTTGCACAATGCAACCCTTTTTACCCTCTGTTCCCTTTTTTGGTGGAGAGAAAATGGAAGAGAGAGGGAACAGAGAGGCAGAGCAAAAAATGTCACCTGCTAGTCTCAGAGTGCTTTTCCACAGCTCTAATTCATCTCTGCCAGCAGCATGTCTCTACTTTCCTTTTCTTCCCGACTGCACCAAAATGAGGCCTATAAGTCCACTGATTCACCCAGTCATCAGCCTCTTGGCTTTTTTTATGCAAAAGTAGCATTGATCACAGACCATCTGCACCAGACTGATGAAACAACAGCAACCAGAAAAACTCTCATGATTAATCATTCCTTCTTAATCTTGTGAGTCCGCCTGGTTAAAATAATCAATAGTTAACAATGCGTGTTATTGATAGATGAGCCTACAATGTTCAGAAAGTGTAGTCACTGAGGGACAATGGTGAATAATGCTCAATAATATCAAGTGTGCTGTACTGTATCATTTGATTGATGAGTTTTGTCAAGCGACATCCTAAAACAGTTTATGCATCTGTCAAATGAATGATGAATGAAAAGGAAGCTAATATCACCTCAAACAGGATCATGTTTAAGTTACCAACAACCTCCAAAACTTAATGCATCGTTGTTGTCAATATGTCCACCACATAATACAAAAATTATGATTGTCCATCACTTGCACCGCAAAAGGAATCCTGTATTCTGCTCGATAAAAACCAACTATGTCAATGACGTTCTTGAAGTGTATTATTTCATGTTTTTTGTCATTTGGCTATACAGAGTCCTATACATTCTAAAATGAATAAATATGAACTGCATATATGATTTATAATCAAAGACCACACTTGAGCTTTGATAGGTGACCTAACTGGAGCCCAGGGATTGTGAAAATGCATTATAAGTGACAGATCCAAGTGTTTTGCTGTAGAATGAGGACTGTCATATCAACATATGATGCATGTAGTCACTGATAATGTTTAATTTATATGACACATTTTCACTGAGGCGGGCATAATGCCATTATCATATTGGAGAATGTTTTTAGTTCTCCCAGGGGACATCTCAACAAATCACCATGTCTCAAGCAAACCAGGGCCAAAGATTAATGATAAACATGACAAGGACAAATTAGAATATGTAGAAGTTAGCATGTGCGGGCCACACCAAATATCCCCGAGCTAAATAAATAGACATCCATTCTGATCTGTTCCCCGTTGTCCAATTTTATAAATAGTCCTGTCGGCCTATTTATGAACTACGCAGAGTGTGTGTTTTCATATGGACAAACCCTTCAGCTGTCATGTGTAATAATATTGTAGACATGAGTGAATGATTATCATTACACATCAAGTCGTCAGCACCACTAAACCAAAAGTGAGCTAGCAGATCCTATATATATTAATCCACAGTTTTATGATAGTCCTGCTTTCACAACCAAACAATAGTTTTATAATTGAAATATACGTTTTTAGAAATTCACTTTGTTGATGAGAAAACTGATACCGCTCATGTCTGTCCATCAAATGTAAGGCCTAAAGGCTTAGCCTAAAGACTGGGAGGAGGACACAGATAGCCTGTGTCTGTATAAACATAAAAGAAAGCTTGCTAATAAACACATTACATCTTGTTTATTTAATAAATAATTTCCCCATTTCCACTATTTTTGTTGAGCTAAGCTGACTGCTTCCTGGCCGTAACTTCATATTTTGCATACAGATTAGGGTGCTATCAATCTTCTCATTTAATTGTATTACTTTAAATAAAAATGACTTTAAGTAAAAATACAAAGGTTGTATCAGTAAAGTCCTTAAAGTATCAAAAGTAACACCAGACAGCAGAATGGTTCCTTAGAATTATTTTATCATATATTATATTATCAGAATATTCTTTCTGATGAGTTCATATAACTAGTTTACTTTATAATCAGTTGGGTAGCTTAATCTATATCAATGCATTCAGCCAAACCCTAACCCCTTAACACAACATAATCCTAACCCTAAATCCCTTTCTAACCAGGACATTTTCAGTGCTGTTAGTGTTAGGCTAGCTGTTTACATAGAGATGCAGTTATGCTGGCCTTTAACACTGCTGAAATACAAAGGTCCAAACACTTAACTTGCTGGGAAGGGGGCATGTATCGGAGCATCAAAATAAACACATTTTTAGGCAATTATTTCAACTATAATTGTATGCCCCTCAGACAATATACAAAGGTACGGACTTTCTGCCAGCAGAAGTGGTTGTGTGTGTAAAATCTTAAAGTAATGCTAACTATAGCTGTTAAATACATGTAGTTGAGTAAAAAGTATAATATTCCCCAATGAAATGTACAGGAGTATGCTAAGTATACAACTGCAGAAAATGGAAATACTCAAAATGTCTCCAAAGTGTGTTTAAGTACAGTCCTTGAGTTAATGTGCGAGCATAATGCAGTGTATTGTAATGTATTAGTTTGTGTCCTGTATTTGTAGTTGAGTTCTGTGTTTTTAATGTACATACTTATTGTTGAGTTCTGTGTTTTTAATGTACATACTTATTGTTGAGTTCTGTGTTTTTAATGTACATACTTATTGTTGAGTTCTGTGTTTTTAATGTACATACTTATTGTTGAGTTCTGTGTTTTTAATGTACATACTTATTGTTGAGTTCTGTGTTTTTAATGTGCATACTTATTGTTGAGTTCTGTGTTTTTAATGTACATACTTATTGTTGAGTTCTGTGTTTTGTACTGTCTCGTGTGTATTTGTTGAGTTTTATGCATTTTAAAGGCCCATCGGGACGGGCATTGCAGATGAGCTTAGGCTATAAATTCTGTGCTGTGTGGCAGTCGTTTATGCTACATATTTGTCCCCATACAAATAAACAATTACATACAAATAAAACACACTGCCTAGCATTAGCACAACAGTAGCCTCTTGTGTCTCTCTGTGAGGATCTGTCTGAGTGCTGCCTGTGCTGAATCCGAGAGGGAACTTTATTGTTTTTGATGGGGAGCATAAATCCCAATAACCATCAGTAGTGAGTGCTGAGCCATTAGCACCCCTGAGTGACTGTCACATCCAATGGAGAAGCCACTCCTCCATCTCTACCTGAGGCTCGGGAGATGGATGGCCCGCCGGTCCATGGTGTGCTGGCTCATTTCTGCCCCGGTACAGAAGTCAATGCTGATTAAAATATCCACACTGGGTCCTTATTTCTATTACCAATTCACTCAGCCAGTCCAGACCCTCTCAATTAAAGCACTTGGGCTCAGATGAATGGAGATGAGGGGGTGAATGGTAGCTGACAGAATTACAAACGCTCACAGTCACAATTTATCCTCCTGACAATTAGGAGCAATTTGTTTCACGCTAACTCATCCTTAAGGTTTCAGAAGGTCTTATTTGATATCAACAGGAGTGGCTGCAGCTGTCACAATCCCCTAAGTGCCACTCTCTATTTTGATTATACACAGTCGACTGCACTTTACAATGCAAGTAATGGTTCCCCGATCCTTCTCTTACACCTAAATGAAATATATGTTGACACAGGCTATGCTAAGGTAAATTAAGTCAAGTTATGTGTCGTTCAGCCTCCAGGACACTGATTCAGCCTTGTGCAGAACCTAACTTGAAATCTGTGCTTCTTTGCTTCTTCTCTATACACCAGATCTTATTCTGCTGCACACTAATGCTGCACACAATTAGATTCACAACTGTAATTATTATAACAGGTTATAAGGCAACATGGAAATATGTAAGCTTTTTCGACAACCTTTTAACTCCAGTGGCAGCTATGAAAACTGAAAAATGATGGCGACTTTTCAGCAAGAATGTCTTAGGCTCCGGCACAATGGAGTACAGCTCTCAATGACTGAGCCACTTTCTTTAGCGGAACCACTAAACTTCTATGGCGATATTCTATTGTGCTCTGAAAAAAGGGCTTTTGAAATGCATTAGCACTACACACTTTCTGAAGAAAGACCAAGCATGGATTTGAAACATAGCGACAGAACAAAAAAAGAGAAAGAAAGAAATAAAAGCGGGATGCAATCATTTTTTAAAGATTCGCCCAGCCCCCTTGAGATCTCTCCTTCATTGTTTGCTGACGACTTGATACTGCAAAGTTTTATCTATTTTTTTCCTCTTCTTCTTTTTCTTCTGCCGTAGCAAATTTGTTTTCAGGCTCCATAAAATAGCCTTTTCTTATTTCAAGCAGCAGTGTATGCAGTGGAAAATCTTTCACATAATATATCCTTAAAAGCACATTACTCTGTCCCATACACCGTTAAGAGTTAAGAACACAGTTAATATTTACAGTTGAAAAAAATGGGAGAAAAGGAACGGATTTTGCCAGGGAATAAAACACCCCCACCCACGTATACACACTCACTCTCAGTGCAGCAGTTGAACAATTGCTATTCACAATCCTATCCTTAATGCCTAAGACCAACATAAAAGAGGGGAGTTTAAGAATATAGGGATAAGCCCTTTCAGCTTTTCTAAGTCTTAAGGCTGGTTTATGCTCCATGAATACTGAGCATCGGCAGCCAGTGCTGTTGCCACTCTAAATAGATATTACAATGATTTGGGAACAATGCATTCGACTGATTCCCTCAGACACAAAAATACATATATGTGTATATATAGTGAATAGGAGGCAAACATTAGCGCTCCCTGACAATACAAGCATTTTTGATGTAGAAGGGTAGAGCAAGATTAATGTCTGAGCGAGAGAAAAGGCGAGATACCACTTTGGGTGTTTGCTGGGAAAGCTGCAGCGGGAAGATGCTTTGAGAGTCTAAATCCCCCCCTGAGTACAATGCAGGGCTGCTGATACAACCAACAGACACGGGGTCACCTCCCCTCAGGGAGACAATGGGAGCACAACAACAAACTGGAGTGAGGAAGCACCGGGGACTGTGCCGGCACAAAGGCATCCAGAGGAAGGCAAAGGGGGGAAATAAAGTAGGAAAAAATGCAATTTGCCAGCATTTTCCATCATTATTATTATTGCTAATAAGCATCAAGGGCTGCTGAATGTCAGCAGTAGCATAAAACGCGGAAAAAGAAAGTGACCGTTCTCCAAAATCTCTTTCCTATGCATTAGCAACGTTACAGGCAAGGAAATTAGACTTCAGTGCAAGACTGCTTCTATCATACTAAATGACAACATATGGAAGCATTTCATATGCTAAAAGATGATTCTGAAGAGGGCCGTCTTGCAGCACAAGAGAGGTATGGATAAGCAGTCCCCCCCCTTTTTTTTTTTTTTGCCACTTAAGCTTTCCAAACGGCCTCAGGGCTCCAGAACAACTCCGACCCTTGTGTCTCCTCTCCCAATCCAAGATTAGCCTGTCTTCTTGTCTTAATCCAGCAGAAACGCTGCATCCTGACTCCAACACCTCTCCACAATTACTGCACTCCATAATCCCCTGCCTGCCTCCATTTTCCCTACTGCTTTAAGAGGGGTAAAGATCAGGGGTGAGCACTCATCCCCGAGCCCTCCCCTGCCTCTCACCATGGCAGTTAAGTGTCTGTGGAAATCACAGAATGAGTAAGCCTTGTGACAGCTTATTAATACTTCTCTCTTCTCTAGGGTTTACCAATGGTCAGTCCTTAAGTATACTGTACTGGATTAAAAGGATTTGCTTGTAGCTCAGGTTGGCTTCTGCAAAGAGGTATTTCAGCGCAATTCTCCTACTCTGTTCGTACTAAGATGTCACTTGAAGGGTCTCGAGTTGCATTGTGCGCCAGGCTGATGGTCTATGAGATATAATGTGGAACATGAGGCTAAGGTCTTTTTCATGGTCAGTACTTCCTATGATTTCAAGAGGCACTTGATCCTCTCAGGGAGCAAAAGCACTCAAGCCTAGGTCTGAAATACAGTAACCAGATGAACTGAGCGAGCAGCTCTTTATTCAGCAAACTTTGATAGTTTTTACTGTTGTTCCAAAGAATGACCACCGCAGTTCTCTCCCACTTAAAGCTGCTGTTCACTGCAGTGTACACAGCTGAGCAACAATGACTGTGGCGCTTACAGAGACGAGAGATGTGCTTAAATGAATCATCCTGCTGGCTTAGCATAGCTTGGCTGCCTCTGTGCTCTGGATGTCTTTAATGCGTTTGTTTGCCTGCAGGCCCTCCGATTCTTTCTCCCTGCTTTCTAGCCCGGATAGATTATACATTTTTTTTATATTTATTTCAAAACCTAAATGGACTTGAATCGATCAATACCTCATTGTGTGTGTGACGAAAGCTGCATGGGAGGGGGGCACCCAATATGACAGATGTTACAATTCAGATTTTCTTTTCATTCTTTTTCAAGTAAACACAATGGCATATCGAAAGGCATTTCAAAAGCTGTTTTAAATTGATTTAAGTTAGCTCCTTGTCATAAAGCTGTGTGTTCACAAGTATCACAAAGATGACTGGGAATGGAGAAAGAGAGTAAAAGAAAGCTGCCTCCTCCAAGGACTCTAAGCCATTGTAGGCTTCTACCCAAGCTTTAGATTTAGAAAGGGACCAAGCTTGGACAGATTTGCTCAGAAGTCTTTTCAGAAGATATTTTTTGAGCCGGAGATAGTCATCATGGAGAATAAACAACTTACTTTCAGAGAAGGGAGGGACATGAAAGAATATGGAGGCAAAAATGTCCCCACTGCTAACCAAATCAAGGAAAATAGAAGGGCATCAGAATCCTCTGAGCCTCCATATCAAATGTCCCACCGGATCTGGAATTCACAATAAAAAAGACAGCACTTGTGCATAATATAACGATTGACATGACATATCACTACAGCAGAGGAAATAAAATGGGGAAAGGAGAGTGCCTTTTATGTTCAGAAAATATGATGTGATTAGGGCTTTTGATGCTGGAAGCTACTCATATTTTTTTCTGCATCAAAAGGTGAGATCTTAAGTTTTTCATATTTCTAGTGCTCCATGGTATCGTTCAATATCTTCCAAAATGATTACTGCCGCATAACTGAATTAATCGCCAGAAGTACAATTGAGTTGGAACCTCTGTTGCCCTAGCTACAGGGACAATACCAGGGTTTTCATCCAGTCTCATCTGTTCCATTTAGTCGACATGCTTTTCGGAGCTCCTAATCTGCCATGCCTCATTCAGACAGAACGGTGACCACAAATATGCTGCGTCCCCAAACTGTGATAGATGGCTGAGGCAGAGGAAGAGAAAAGACAGTAAGTTAGAGAGTGATAGCGCCCCAGTTCTTGGAAGGGAAGGAGAGAGATGTCTTCCACTCTGCGGTGCCGGAGCCTCGGAGAGAACAAAACATGCAATTAGAGCAGCAATACACTGTGAAGTGGTCATTACTAGAGCTAATGAGCGCGCTATCTGTCCGCACATTAAAGTGCTCGCTAACGAGGGCTTGTTCATCATCGGCGAACACAAGTCATCGCATAATCCTATCTCCTGTCTTCTCATCCCCATGGCAGGGAGAGAGGCTCATTTGGGCAGGCGGTGGACAAAGGAATCCAAACAAGGCTTTGGCTCTGAGAGAGTGACTTCAACACTTTAAACTTGACCAGAACACTCCCCTCTTGGTAGTTCTGCTGCTTCTTCCTATGTTAGCATCACGGTGAAGCTCTGTTAATATACTCCAAAAGAGATGTACAAAAATATACGTTTCTGTGTCTTAGCGGAGCACAAAAGTAGAGATAATGACATTTCTTTTATTAGTCTTCCTGCTGAGCTCAACTTCAGACACTCCTTGGAGCTGCTCTCTTTGAGGACTTCTCCAAAGTTTCCAGAACACAAGTTCCACCAGCTGCCACAAGAGGGCACTGCAGCCAAGCATTTTCCCCCTCCGACATGTGCTCTTGCTGCTGCTGCTGTGTGGCATCCCATACTGTAAGCTGATAAAGACAAGACAACCGATAGTTGCATCAGATTAAAGGGAAGGGAACACGCTCCATAGGGTTCACAGATTCTTAAAAACTTATTATCTATTTGATTCATTCCTGATTGCAAAATATTTTCATAGGCAAATCCTCCCACGGGGCGAGCAACCTCTCGCTGCCCCCCTCCACACCCCCACTCACACACACACTTTGTGTCCTTGTGTTTCTTTTTACCAGAGAAAAGAAGGAGTTATGAGGTGGGGGTGGAGGGGAGGTAGTCTGCCACTTTGTCACAATAAGACGAAATCTTTGGCATTCAGCAACCCCTAAACAGTAAATACAGCTTTACTGTAAAAAAAAGGTAAAGACGAACATTTTTTAAAGAGTGACTGACACAGGAGTGAATACATCTGTATTCAAATAAAAGAATAAAAGAATGAGGATATGAATTTGGTATTTTTTCTGCATGTGTGTGTTTGTTTCCCTGCTGTCTCCACGGGGCAATGTTCTGGCAGTCACAATCGGATGAACAAGTTTTTCCTCCACCATTGTTGAGACTCTAACACTCCGCTATGACTCATTTCATAGCCTGTAATTATGTTTGGGGAAAAAACAGACTTTAATTCTCTTTAATTGTGTAAAGCTGAGAAAACTGGCTGCTGAGCACAGACGTAATGTGTTTAACCTTGGGCCCCAATATCCCCACATAAACCACAACTGCATGAGACCTCAAGATAAAAGATGGTGAAATTTGCTAAGTTGAAGTAAACTGGTTTTTCTACATTGTTTTTTAGTGTAGTGCACGTGTATTGTAGATGTTTTATTTCATGATTTTGAATTTGATAAGAAGAAAGCAGGCAAATTCAGGTCAACATGAATTATTCTTTTCCTTGACAGGATACATTTTAATGGGAATGATACTATTAATAAAATCATCCGGCAGTCTAATTGTTATATGGCAGTGTAGCAGACCCTGTGGAGAAAGCGTATCTGTGGTGCATCTCAAGAGTGCTTCTGATTACTTCCTCTCTATTCATCATTTTGTCGTCTGGCCCCAAGGCATCAATAAACAACTGTCATGGATCCAAGTGATGGCAAATCAGTCAGATTTTACAGCACAAAGCCACTAATGCAATTTTATTGTTCATTACTTTATCATAATATTATATCTATTATATCTAACAGCCAGATTAAGAAGTCTCGTGTTTGATTATCTCGCGAGTTTCAGGTAAAACTGCGTTTCCGCGAAGGAGATTAGCATCGTACAAACCAGGTGCTATCTCAATCTTTTTGTGGCATAATAGGGTGTGATATAGTCTATCAACTGCGCCGTCAGTGTGTGTATGTGTCTGTGTGTTGTATGCATAGATAGATAAACACACACACACACACACACAGACACACAGAGTGATGTGCAATCAGAAGCATCAGAGAGTTTAGCTGCAGTAGCATTGCCCCCAAGGGACTGCTGCTGTGCCTGTGCAAACATGTGGACCTCGCTCCGCCACCTGGGAGCGAAAAGGGGAAGACAATCAAGATCAGCTGCCCAGATAATCTCTGTTTAGGACACTACATGCATTTAGGCTGAAATGTGAGACTACATGGGAGTTGTTTTTTGATCTGTACATGTTTGTTCAGCGTTTGGATCAGGCAGCGACTGGTTTCTGGGATGAAGTAGTGAACACGTTGGCTGGAGAGAGCAAGGGAAAAAGGAGTAGGAAGGAAACTGGAACTTGCAAGCAAGCTGGAGTATTTTAGCGTGAGCATGCACACTTGCTAGATTGAGCTCAAATGAATTCACAATTTAATAGGACTCCAGACAAAATCTGTGCTCAGAACCAATTTCAAAACGCCCATTTCGGGGTCAGTCTCATCTCAGCTGTGCTGGGCAGCAATCATGCTGTGTGCACACAAATGATGCTTAACCACAATTAACCTGGAGGGTGTGCCGTGTACTCTAGGACCATTCAATCTCACTTTCATATCACCAAGAAGTTAGAAGTTAAGAGATTGTCTTGGCTCCTCTCTCATCAAGCATCAATAATTGATTGAGGCTTCTGGGACACATTGTGCATTGTGTCTTCAGGGGTGATCAGGAAACGGACCCCTCGCGTGGGAGGAAAGGGCACCCAGTGGTGCTTTGCTTGACCCAACCAATCCTCTATTATTTATTACAGCAGAAAGGATCCTGGTGGATGGGTTAAGGAGGTCAGTCCACATTTAGTGCTTCCTCGACGGACGTCCCTGTGGTTTAGATTGAGCATTTCGCGCTACGCTGCCTCTCCCACACATGCCCTGATTTGATATTAATATCAATCTTCTTTTTACCCTTCTCTTCATTGAGATTAGCACCTCTCTTTTTTCCCCCATTCTGACATTCATTTTGGTCTAAGGAGGACAGTGTGAAACATACTTTACTGCTGAAGAATAAAATCCTAAATTAGTATTTTTGTGAGCACGCACATCGTCTAAATAAAGCTCACATAAGTTTACGCCACGCAAATCAACTCTATACCCGACGCATTCAACCACACACACACACACACACACGCACACACACAAACGTTAACACTGGAATATGTCCAATATTTCTTCTTGTAGCAGTCAGATGAAAGAGAGTTTTATTATGTTGGGGAATAATGCACAATTGAGCAATACCTCTGTTTGAAATTTTAATCCCAAACAGTAAAAATTCAATGAAAATGGAAAGCTACGGTTGACTTGAAAGACAGCTTCAGGTTCTTGTTGAAGCATGTTAACAGCACTGCTGGCCAAACGTTAGCCAAAAGGCCCGTGGCAATGTCCTGGACAACACCATATCAGTTTGTCCTGTCACCCTGCCATTGTTCAGCACTGACACCAGCATCCTACTCAGACATAAGCAGGGTCAAAGTTCAGACCCCCAACACTTACGCAGACGCTAACAAATGGCATCTAAACGTGACCTTGGGCCCCGAGGCTAAAACAATGAGGTGAAACAACGTGGCCTCTGCCAGCTTCCTTACACACGCTGTGCTTGAGCGCGACAATAATTCTGTATGAAAAGTTACCCTGTGAAATAATGACATGAAACCATCCATCAAAGGCTAACAAAGCTGAGGCCAAAGCACTGCAAGCAAGACGGTGAGAACAAACCTCTAAGTCGCTTATCAGCTGATGAAGAAAATTACACGGCTGCAACCCTGAAACATTTAATTAGCAGTTTATGTACTATCATACTATATCACATCTCTGCCACCACTTCTCTACAATTGCCCTAAACACCTGGAGCACTTTGTAGTAGGTTTGATACTGAACACTTTCAGGCCTTTTGTTTCTCTGGCGGCTGGGTTCTGCCTCATTTTCAAGTCTCACTTAAAGTTGATTCTTGTCTCGTATATATTGTTTCAGAATACACGAGAAGTCCTAACTGCTACAACAAATGAAGGGGCGCAACAAATTAAATTCTAACAATGTGACAGATTCGGCACATTTTCAGAAAGGAAGATCCCTTCTTTACAGCACAGCTTTTGCCAGCGATCACAATCAAAGTGTGTCTCTGTGTTCCAGCGTTTCCTTTGTGTGAGTGTGTATGAGAGTGTGTGGTTGGTAAATTTGTGTTGCCGGGTCACCTTGAGCGTTTTGGTGCACATGGCATGAGGGTCCCGTCGCTGTCTCTGGCGCGCTTCACTGAGTACTTCCTCAAGCGCGACACTCCCACTCCAGCAGGGATTTCCACACACCAACGGTTGAATCTTCCTCTGGGCCTCCATTGCTAACCATTAGCGGCGGATTAGGAGAGCGGGTAAACGGAAGAGGAAGGGCTCCGGGGGCTAGCTATCAGGTGGCTTTCATAACTGACATCCTCAAATGACCATCCAGGGTTAGAAACCGGCTCAGCTCTCAGTTTAAACTTGCTTATCAAACTGTATTAAGATGTACAAATCTGGGCTAAAAGAACAGAAGACAACAGAAAGCAGAAGGTGGTCATCTTTGTTATTTTTCTTTAAAAAGTTGTCAAAGCCTTGAACTCCTCAGTTAAAGAATGAACAGCTTTACCTTGACAGGAAGCAGCTGTCTTCCCGCTCAGTATTAACTCCTATCCTAGCACTGACAGTGCCAATACATTAGCAGAGCATAAAGGCAAAGTGGGTGGCTGAATTGATGGTCACGGCATCGCCCCATTTAACAAGTTAAGACTCTTCACTGGCTTACTGGCAATTGCACCGGCACCTAACAGCCCTGGCTTCCTCCTAATAAAAAAGCAGTTGGGACAGTGCCATGAGATTCCATCACAAGCAGCTGGTAAACAAGCCAATATCAGGAGATTAATTCAAAGCTTTATGAAAGAACTCATTTGGGATAAGAAATAATGATAAAGTCTGTCTTGAAACTATTTGAGGAGCTGCCAAAAGACTGAGCACAATAAAGAAGTAGGTGCACGATAGTCTTAAAGTCCCAGTGAAACGGGACCCCAACTTTAGCTTTTAAAAAACATATTTCTGTGTTTAACTGCATTATTGTTAGATCTGGAGGAGGAAGATGGGAGAAGTTCTTTAGAGATGAACAGTTTTTTTTTGGCAACTGTTTTCTAAACACACATCTCTGACTAATGATATTGCTTTGCTAGCTACTACAACCCTCAAGCTGGTTGTGTATGGCAGGTGGAGTGAAGTTAGCTAGTCACCCCCAGTCGCTAAGGAGCTGCCAAAAAAGTGAGCACAACGAAGAGGTACAAAGATAGTCTTAAAGTCTTAGAAATGCAAATAACGTTTTTCGGCAAATTATATCCAAACGCATACCTCGGACTACTGACATTGCTCTGCTACAAGTACAATGAATTAGTACAATGATGAAACAGCAGTTGGAGCAACTTTAGATTTAAATTTAGCACATACAGTATATCCATGTAAAACCTCATTGTTAGCTACTGCGACCCACAAGCTAACGGGAAATGTGGTTTCATATGACAGTGGGTGTTAGCAAGTCACCCTGAATCATGTTTTTGTGATTTTAAAACATATTTAACATTATATCTGGATATTTCATTCATTTGTGGTAGTGTCTCTGGTCACCTGGTAAACTTCGGTCCAATATTCACTCTCATTTTTGCTCTGTCTCTGGTGTTCACCAACTCCTGAGGTGAACATCTGGTTCTTTAGCCGCTTCACTATGTTTGCCCACTAGTTGCTAGCGTTTGGTGCTGGGAAGGAAGCATTAAGTGGGTTTTTAGAGCATTTTTACTAAAATCAGCACCTGGCTGCATCTAGGAATGATGTTGATGAGAGCAGTGAGACAACAATGGCTTAAAAGATGCTACATAGCTCAGAAGAACTAAAGAGAAAGATAATTGCTGTCAGGTGATAATTCTCTGTGAGTGCATCAATATGAGCGACAGCTTTTACATAACCGATACTCAACTGATCCATTGATAGTATAAAAATAATGGTTATAGCAGCTTTAACAACTGTAAAACATATTCCCCCAGACTCAAGAATTGGGTCAAACACCTACACGTACAGTAGACTGTAGTATTTGGCTTTGCAGTAGACCTATCATTAAAAAGATCTTAATAAGATAATAAATGTATACATGGGTTTCAGAGCATAGTGCTGGAACCTGCAAACCTGATGAAAAATCCAGGTAGATCTTAAACAGAGGCTAACATTGTGGCCACATAAGGAGCCCGCAGGCCTCGCAGCTAGGGGCCACTGAGGTGTAACCAAGCGAATCTGAACGTTGAGCCTCTATTTGTCAAGGAGACAAAGGTCTGGTTTTCACACTGAGGTCACAGTTGCATGGAGAAGAAAGCAGGACCCCGCCAGGTAAATAGGATGTCATTGTCCCGCAACAAAAGCATAGTCTTAACCCTGTGACCTCATCAGCTTTGGGGAATGCTCCTCTATTCTCAGTCAGTCATCAGAAGAGGGAGCCTGGCTCTTTTCAAGACACTGCCCAGACACCACAGGTATTAGTTCCCTCAGGGCCTGCTGCTGCACTTGCCGAACAGAATACAAGCACTGCAACTTGTGGCAACATTGGCGTGTGCTTTAATGGCTTCATAAAGGAAGCAGTTATGATACAAAGAAATACATATCCCTTTGTGCAGATGCATGTGAAGGGTAAGGCTTTTATTATGGAGACAATCAGATAATCTAATCCATGATGTTGTTCTAAAACAGGCCATAAATCATGTTTACCTGTGAAACTGGGATGCCATTTCACCTTACTATTTGATTAGAATAAAGACACATTTTGAAGGTTGCACGCAAAAATGGCACTGAGAAATGTTCAGCTCCCCATCTGCTTTCCTGCTCCTATTCTGCCCCACATTTCCTTCAAAACCCATCAAAACGACTTTCAGAAAAATGCAGTATCACTTGTTCTGTGATCACGCTAATCTGAACGCTTTAGCAGATTGAGAGCTTCGAGTGCTGAAAGCAAAGGCAACTCAATCTTAGAATTTAAAAGGCTTTTTTTTGCCTCATACAGCCTGCAGCCAAATGGCACTTGTGTTCTGACACGGCACATAAACACACACAAAAGAAGTTATTAGCGTAGATGCAAATCAAATTACTAGCAGTGTAAACTGCTATTCCTCCCTGCACTTGGGCCTGTAATTACTCTGGCTTATAGGACTATAATGAATGCTAATGACACACTACTGCAAGGCCATCAGCCTAACACTTGTGTGAGGTTGGGTGATTTTCACTTAAGTTATGAAAGCCCCTTTTGGTTCTGTGGAGTTTTCCCCTCATTCCATACTCTGTGCAAGATTAAAGTGAACAAGAATTTTAGTGGGGAACACTTTGCCTGGAATACGTTTCAAGAGCAAATCATTTAAAAATTAAAGGCCATAATTGGATGCATTCAACCATATCATATATAAAGCATATTTTTGCATTTCAAAAGGGATTACAAATTCAACTACACAATGAGTCCTTGTGGAAATGACAACAGTTGCACACGCCTCAGAACAAGAATCTGTCAATGTTCCTCACTGACTGTCATTTCATTGAGCCAATATCCATTTTGCTGCTGGGAAATCAATATACAAACAAATTACAAAACTCTTAACTGTAGATTAGCCTTGAAACTTATGAGTGCTGACCAAAAAAATATAGTCAGGATGTGTGGGTCTGACACATAATAAGCAGCTGGCACAAACAAAATATATTTGAAAATTGGGAGAAATACTGAACATTTCAGCAACAACATTAAAAAAAACAATTCACTGCATTGTTAAAGTGTGTATAAAGCCAATAATGGGTCACAACTAGTCAGTTTATTATTTCATGTGAAAATAAACGAAGGAAGTTAATAAATGAACACTGTGGAGTTCAAATTTCCCTTTGACCTGAGTACTTTAAGGACGTCACGTTCATGTTGGCTTAAACTTGAGCCTCAAAGTTGGCAAAACTATCTCACTTCAAGGTCAGTTTGGTTGTTGTTCTTAAGATTTGTATCATATCACATGATCTTCATTATCAAAACTTATCAGGCTTTATGCGAATTGATTAATTCATTCATGTTCTACTCACTTAATCCCTAGCAGAGTCATAACAATGAGTACAGGATAAGGGTTGGCAGCCCTGAGTGACCCTGGGCCTAATGACTACTAACTGCTGGCTCTGCTGTTCCACCTGTTACCCGTCCTTCCATACGGTCATAAGACTATTTTTGTCCTATGGTTTTCCTTTGTTTTGAAATAGAAATATTTCATTCTCAAAACTTCAGTATTTTAGAATACCATACAAAACAATGCAGGACATAGGATACAGTTATAATAATGAAATCTAAAACCAAGAATTGCATTTGCAACTTCAAATCCCACAGTACACACATAAATGTTTTCATTGTTTGTCAGAGTTTTGAAACATACTGTTCAGGAGGGCGTTGTATGTGCTAGGTCAGTGCAAAGAAACAAAGAAAGGCCTACTTCTGACCCCAAACCCTAAGTTGCAAACGTCTACAGTCAAAAGCAGACCATGTTCTTATTCAGCGTGTCTTTATGCCTAAACAGCACATTAGTTTATCTTGTCTTCACCTTGGAATACGCTTATTGAATGATATTATAGATTTACTGGTATATCAGCCACAACCTCCCACATACAGAAGAGCGAGTTTGATGCTTCCCATTGGCTGCCTGAATAAGGAATATCTAGTGACCTGAGCTAAAGGTCACCAGTGCAGAAGAAATGCTGCAGTAGAGGGAATCCAGGACAGCTAAAGTCTGTGTGGATGACCAAGAGATAAGGCCTGGGAGGGAGTGGAGAGGACACGGTGCAAGTTAGCATTCTGCATCATTCTGTGCTCATGGCACAAACATCTGGACAGGAAAGAACTGGGAGCTTTCCAGTAACTTATGGTGCTATCCATTTGTCTCGTAAACCCCCAGCCCAAGTTGGAAAGTGTAAATCTCGCAGCTATCTCGCGACATTTCACCGAGACACACCCCCCTTTTGGTCGTAATTTCAGCCGTCCAGCTCGGGGTACCTCACAGTACACCGAGCTAAACGAGGACGAACCGACGACCCGCAAAACAAAGACGGCAGCGCCCATAATGAGATGTATTTTCTTTGTATTTGTACTACGTTGGTCGTTTAATGTCGATTTTAAATGCTCTTACACACTTGTTTACATTGCTGCTTTAGTCCGGTCACCAATTTATGCAAATATCGAGACAAACGCCACAGCACTTGTTGAAATTGAAATAGGCGAAAATGGCAAAATATTATTGAAATGTAACATAACGGAATTACTTGAAATGTTAGTGTTTCTGTAGAAAAACATATTATTATTTCACATTGAGCTTGTTTAGATGAGCCACAAGCAATAACAAGACAGCTGCTGCACTTCTTTCCGACTCGTAATGCCCAAAGACAACTGGAACGCTATAAGTGGTACAAGCCAGGCAATTACGTCACATTCTCGCAGCAGAGCAACTCGTGCGGGGGATTTACGAGACAAATGGATAGCACCAGTACTATGATGTTACAAAGGTGGATAAGAAGGTCTGGACAGAGGGGCCAACACTGGGCCAGGTATAAGAAATCTGTAGCACATTCTTAGCTTTGGAAAAGACACCTTCATAATGGGCTACACACGCATAAACGTTCAACTAAATTGCAATTGAGTTTAAAGTAATACATTTATCTATATCAGTGTTTTACATAAGACACAATATGTCTAATATTTTATTGTCATTACATTAAAGGAAAAG
Source organism: Dicentrarchus labrax (assembly GCF_905237075.1). NCBI lineage: Eukaryota > Metazoa > Chordata > Actinopteri > Moronidae > Dicentrarchus > Dicentrarchus labrax. Next base: position 25,670,468 of record NW_026136718.1, on the reverse strand, counting down.
TTCAACATTTTGGGAAATATGCTTATTAGCTTTCTTGCTGAGGTAAATTAGAAGATTGATACCTCTCTCCATGTCTGTACAAGTTAAGTTAGGGTTCCTTGGCTGTCCAACATTACTGACAACTGATGGTACAGTGTGGACCAAGATTATTATAGTTAACTTAAACTAAACTAAAAACTAAAACTAGGTGTGAAAAAACATTTTAGTTAACTGAAATAAAAATAAAAACTAGACTTTAGAAAAAAAACTAAAAACGACATTGTGTACTTAAAACAGAACTAAAATAAATAAATAAAATATGCAGGAGACGTCTTAAGTTTTAGTCTTCGTCAATTTGGTCAAATTTGTCAACACAACAAGCCCGAGGAGGGATTAGTGGATCTACAACCATAGTCCTGTACACATCACAATAGAACAGGGCTGCTTCAGGTGGACAACATACAGTTTAAATGACATACATACAAAAATGCATCCATAGACCTGTCAGACATTGTGTTGTTGCTTCCAGGCTAGAGATCCAGTGGATAAAGGCTACAGACAGAGCTAACACAGCCGGTTTGTGTCCAGTCAGACCGGATGTATGGCATTCACTCTTAACCACTACAATTTATCAGGCTATTGTACACCCAAAATATTAGGTAAAATGTAAAACAAGTGAATATAGGACTACAATGTGCAGCTGTCTGTATTGAGATGAAGCTTTTGTTCATACATAATCTAAATCTAGTAAATTTTAGTAAACATTCAGTTAAGTTCATGGGTGTTGTCACACTCTCCAGCAGCTTGTTTTCTAACAAAGATGTTGCTGTGGAAGAGTAATTCTGTTGTTTAACTGAGTCTTTGCAGAAGTTGAAAAATGCACCAGTGAGAGAAGTGTGATACTACTGGGCTCATGAAGGCCAGTGGTTTTCTGTTTAACTCTATTGTTGAACAATAGAAGTTCTCAGCAAATCGGTAAACATAGATTTAGTTTCAAGTCATTGGTCTTAGTATAATGACAGAGAAATAGACAAATTGAAATGACATATCAAGGTAAAAACAGCAGGAACAGTGTCGATCAAGTCATTACCACAACAAAAAAGTAAGAATAATAGACGTCAAGAATAAGTCTTTCTGGATTGTGCCTGAACCAAAATCTTTAATTTTCAATAGTGTCAGTTTTAGAAATGCTCCATTACTTGTTGAAAACGCGAAACTTAATTTAATCCTAGATGAACAGCCAGATGAACATCCAGAGCCGTCGCTGCTGAAGAACAGGGTGTATTTTTTCACTCCTCAGCGGACAAAGCATCCAGAGTAAATCTCAGATCAAACAACATGCCGAAAAGTTGGATCTCAAAATAAATAGCCAGCGTCAAAGGGGCTGCGGATAGGAAAGGGAAGAGAAGATTGTCTCAAATGAAAGACACCCCATTGAAATCCTATTGAGCTATTTTCAGTGAGGCCCAAAAAAAGCGAGAGAAAAGAGTGCACTGGTAAAGGTCAGTGTGAACCCAGATCATAGAACCTGAAACATGGCACAAAGATAAAGGGCACAGTGAGAAATATATCAATTACGCCTTGACATTTTCCAGAGAGACAAAAGAGGCCTGTATAATACCCCAAGATGGTGTGATGCTGTGGCCACTGCAGCTCCTTTAAAAAGTCACCAACACTTGAGGCTGGGCTGTTACATCCACACTGTATGTTAAAAATGTCTAAGTGCAAAGCAAGAATTTAAAAGAGTTAATATCTTCAGCTTCATACTCTCAATTATCAAAATTTCTAGTACGCATGAAATACCACAGTACCACAGGATACATTTTACCTTAGATACAACTTAAAATGTTGTATCTAACCTGGCTGTGAATTTAGATTATTTGGCCTATTTCATTTCAAAGGGGAAGTCTGAGCCTGAGCTTTATGCACATAGAATCTCAAACATTTTTTTCATTCATTACATTCCCATGGTAGCCCTGCAAGTTGCTCATCCTCGACCCCTGAAGTTCGAGTCACTGCAAGTTCAGCTGGAGCAGTTCAGACCAAATGCTTGTCACGCAGTCAGGAGGCTGCTCTCATTAGGCAGCAGGACGGAGACAAGTGCTGCACATGAAGATGAGGGGTCCCTCTTTATCATTCAAAAAGACCTCACTGTACAGTATAAAACACTGACACACTAAGTGTTTTATTGTTTCTTGCTACATGGTGTAAAGGTAACAGTTTACAGAGCAAATGTATGGTGACAGTGACATTGTTAGAACAATATTGTTGATTCTCTTTTATTTATTTGAAAAAGGAATCATTAGCTAATTAGTCAGTCTGTGTAAATCTCTCATGTTCAGTTCAGTTTTGGTGAATTTTGACATATTCGTGCCATTGACTATTTCCAAACGGTCTTGACATTACTGACCTTTCAGGGAATGGAGAGCCAGAGAGTCCCAAAACGAGGAAGCTATCTAGCTGTGTCCATTTGTTCCACAGTCGGTCTGCAAAGTCAGGTGACCTTTGTTGGTTGGTTTGGTTTAGACAAGACAAATACTTAGATTAAGAAAAGATCATGGTTTGGGTTAAAATAAGTACATTAGTTACGTAAGTTAAGCTACATTGCGTACATTAGTGACGTAAGTTAAATATGTTACGTGCGCTATTTTGGGCGCAATGGGCCTTCGGAACCATAGATGTTTGTTTTAAGAAAAAACGGTCAAAACAATGGGCTTTTGATCAAACTGTTTCAGACTATTGGTCTAGGAATAATGGGCCATCGGAACAATGGCATGGCACCATGTGTTGCACCATCCACTTTCATTTAACCTCCTCTGCTGGAGTACAAACTACTCAAGGAATGGTCTTTAGATAATCATGAGATTTTTTTAAACTGTGTGAACTTATTATCCTATTGCTGGCCAAGCTAACAAGCTTGACAAATGACTGCCAGGGGCGAATCTAAAGGGGTGGCATGGAGTGGCAGCTGCAATAGACCAAGTGATAGGCCTAAGTTCAATGAAAAAGACATGTATTTGGAGAAATGTATGAAGATTGGATATGAAACTATTCAACACTTTACTAATGTACCACAATAATGTAATGTTTTTCAGTTAATAAAAATCTTAATTTGGGCACTTTTTCCAAGCAAATATTGATATATGTGATTGTTTACAATTAAATCAGCATATACTATATCACCCCTTGAATATTTCTCTAGATCCGACCCTGCCGACTGCTAGCAAGCTGATTGTTACTTGGCCTGCGAGTAACTCCTAAATTAACAAGCTTCTAGCACCACCTATTTTGTGAGGACATCTAGTTGAACTTCACTGTGCCACTTTCTGTTGGGAGCGGGCCTTGAGAGATGTGGCATCAGGCCTACTGGTAGCTTTTGCCAACACACAAGAGCCACTTTTATGAAAACGTTTTAAAAAGGTGCCTCAGTGCCTGATCACAATATAGGACCATGAGCATCAACTGTCAGTCACAAGCTCTTTCTTCTGGATTCAAGTTGTGCTTAACATCTGTGTTAAAAATGTGTCTGATCCAGCCTTAAGAATAAAAATTTGACAACAAGGAACAAGCCAGTGGCCATTTAGGACTCACATTCTAACCATTAGTCCCTCCTAACCTTGACCCATTAGTTCACACAGACTAAAACAGCCATTGTGTTATGAGACTGCTGAGGTGGAACTTTTTAAAATGTGTATTCATTTTGTTCCCTTCCTTGTTTTGTTGCACAATGCCGTATCCGGGGCCAGGGGGCAGTGATCTGCATTGTCAATTTTTTTATCCAGCCTTGGTTGTGTGCAAGGTGCTCTGAAGAACTGTACCTGTAGTGTGGTGTTTTTTTTTTTGGATTGAGATGAAAATATCTCATAATGCTGGCCACTGGCTCATAGCACCACACTCCATAGCAGGTGAAACTGCAACAAACAACACAAAGAAAAAAGATGGCTTTCTACCTGGTTTCTACCTGCTGTTGGTGTGTTTTTATCACATGTGCAGTTCCACAGCCAGTGGTGGTTATTTTACCTCTGTCCCTTGAAGCCCTCTTTTTGGAGGGGCCACTCCATACTGAGGGCGACTCTGAAATAAGGGGAGGGAGAAGTGAGGGTACAAAGAACCTTCTTTTGGGGGGGGAATTCTGTTTCTGGACAGTGCTAGCTACCACAGATAACAACTCAGTACATTTAATAGGTTTTCAGTCTTTATATCATTGTTGTTGGTGATGGGCTGCTTGTTGGTTTTGCATGCACCCACAGGTTTGTTTACTCTCATTCAGTGCCCTGTTCATTCGTTTGTTCATCCAGTACATTCACTAGCACACCATGCATGGTGCAGTCTATCATCCATTTGTCACAGACAACATTTATGACACTGCTGATGTCGTTTTGACAGAACATGCTGCAATTATGTATCTCACCAATTCAAGTGACATACTGGATTTGTCAGTGATCAGATGAGTTCTGCTTTATATAAAGATGGAACATGTTTACAATTACCAGCTCTACTTTCAAAAATAAAATCTGATTCTTATTTCAATATATATATATATATATATATATATATATATATATATACTTTTTTTTTTTTTGGTTATATATTACTCAGGTAAAAATAAAATCTGAAAGCAAGTATCTTACTTGATTGAACCGAATTAGAAGTGCGGGAGTAATGTGAATATTCTGTGGAACCAGATTGTCTGATGATGAATCATCATGTGATATGATTACGAGGCGTCTAAAAACAATGTAACAATTAAAACAATGTGAAATTAACCAAGCATCTTGTATGACGCTCACTATCATGTCAGGTACTGGGAGGAACCTGAATGTTACATTATTCAACAATACAGAGAATGGAGCCTCTCTACAAGGCTGATATCTTATTCATCTGCTGCTCTGCGCTTCCTCAAGTATTTGCTGGTGTAATTAGTTGGCATAATCAACACTGTACTGCTTTGTGGTGATAACAGTGTTGTACAGTGCACATCATTTTGTGATGCTATGCACTGAATAGAGAGTAAAGGGGGCACATCTCATTCAGACTCTTGTTCCTGAGCCAAGGTAAATCAATACAGCGAACCAAAAGATTACTGTATTACTCGCCTACAAGGTTCCCTGCAAATTATCTAAATGGCATGCAAATTCAATATATATAATTATATAATATATTTAAGAATTTTAAAACAATCACTGTGATTATAAACCAGGGATATGAGGCACTCAAGGCCGTTCTTTTGGTTTCATCAGACTGCAGCTGCTCAGTTCAGGGTGTGTCAGGTCATGACAACTTGCATTCATTGGGATTTACAGCATAAATAGGCAAGGACAAACACAAGTTACCACATCAGAACATGTACATTATCATTGCCAGTGTGCAAATGATAACAGCTGAATTTAATATTCTGCGCAGCATCATAACAGACAGGCAAATGTTAAATGTTAAAAAACAACCTTTTCCTCTAGAAATGAGGTTTTAATTACAATTGTGGTGTTTTGCTCCCTGCATTACTGAAAGACAACACTGAGTGTATTAGGTGCTCATGTTCCAATATCGTTCAGTTCAATGATAACAATTTAATGTTAATATTTAATGTTAACTTGTGCTTCAAGTCAAGGCTAATTTTTTCTCTATTAAACCAAGACCACAATTGATTCTTTACCTTCAGTGCTGTGAGTGCCTAAACAAAACTGTAAAAGGTTTATTAATGCTGTAACTGTTAAGAGTGGATATTGTATTGCAAGATTAGCTATTTTGGCAGGAAACATGTTGTCAGTGGACACTTTACTGATAGATTCTGTGTTAAACTTTTTGTGACTTGACTTTGTGGTTGCAAATTAGTTGTATATAAACATCACTTCTAGGAGACAGGGTAGCAAATAAAATGACTCCTCATGTAATAGACTGTGAGAACTGCTAAATATGGTTTCATATGCTTATAAATGAATAGTGTATAAAACCTTAAAGTGAGACTATGTAAATCCTGCTCAACAGCGGCCACGGTGGCCACAAATGGCAACTACAAGATGCTAAATGCTAATAGGTATTTATACAGTATATTAAGTGTATACATAACAGCAGTACAAGCAGAGAAGAGTCATGCACTTGGTGAACTGACTCAGTAATGCTATTTACACAGCTGTCACATCTGTCTAATGTTTGCTAACATTAGCCACCATTAGCTACGGGTCATACCAGATCAAGAAGTGCAGTAGCAGTAAAACCACTGTGTGGTGGTTGTGGTTGTGGAGTGTATTGAATTTGGGGGGGGGAGTTCTTGCTCATTAAATCAACTTTTCACATGTAAAAGGAGGAATGTATTATTTCTTTCAAAAGTAATAGTCTTGCTTTAAAATACAGACGCTTGGAATCATATACTATCCTAATTAGTCCTAACTGATACATTGATAGGTCTCACTTCTATAATAGTTTTCGGTGTTTAAAAATACTACGATTTTCATAACCCTGATGATTTTTTCCAGTATTTTACCCTTTTCCACATGTGCTCCCATTAAAATTTACAATTGTTTTTGGATTATTTTGTCAAACAAGTAGCTGAAACTTGGATTAAATAACTTTTTTAATCGAGAAATGAAAGATATGCTAGTCAACTATCCCACATCCCTTCAAGAAATAGAGATTAATTTGAAGGTAATCATAAGTGTGAAAATTGCTGTTATCTTCTCACTATTCCTTTGACTGCTAACGGCCTGTCTGGCTCTGAAGTCGTCCCGGTAATAAATATTCATATACCTTTCAGGGTCTTTGTTATGTTGACTACCTTCCATCAGTCTGATCTGTTGTGGCACGAGAAACACAAATGGAGAAAATAAATTAAGAAAAAAAATCTAAGTAAATATATAAATAATAATGACAATGAGTGAACGGGGGGGAAATTTGGAACATCAAAGGCTCCTCTATCTTTGTAGCATGTAAACAGTGCGTGCCTTCAGTGAGTGGAAGAGCCCTTTTTAATGATTCCATGGAAGATTGCCACATCGACAAGCATCCTGTAATAAATAAAATTAACAAACATTTCTGTAGGGTCTTTTCAAAGGGAAAGAGAGCCCAATGTTTTTTTTCAGATAAGTGGTCTATACATCCCCTGCTCCTTCCTGATTAGTCTAATCCAGTGAGAAGTGCGTGCAGGGTTTTGATTGAGTCAGCCGTCGAGGACCCCGAGGGGAACCCTCCTGATAAGTGCCTTTACCTTTCACCTCCAGAACCCCACGCACGTCGCTTCGCCATATCCCACTCCCTCTAATCTCATTTGGCCCAGGAAGACATGCTCAGGCACAAGAAGCTACGATTAGCATCCTCTTTACCAAGGGATTCCATGGGCTTGGACTGCCAGTGCTGCCCTCAACCTGAGTCGCTGAAGGCACTAAATCAGCCAGGTAGTTGTGTGTGTGCGTTGTGTGTGTGTGCTTCTGTATCCACCGTTCATACGTGTGTGTTTGACAACTTGATATCAGAAGGTGTGTTTCCTCTTTTTACCTTCTTTGTAGTATGTAAGCTTGAATACTCTTGGTTCTGCCAAACGTGTACCCCTTTATTTTATGATATGGCTGCAATGTCAGGGCCGTAGCTGAGAGTTTAGAAATACTGACGTCATGAGTCCCGTCCCCCCCTACACCCAACTAAGACGCCAAAGAAAGTTTGGATACCAACCAAACTACGTACCAAACTCATATTAACTAAGTACAAGTATTCATTTTAAATCTGAAAAATTTCATATATTATATATTCATTTTGCCGGTCAATTATAGTGTCTGTCGTTAGGCTAAGTGGTGAAAACTAAATCCCGTTTGTTGGGTCAAACACTCATATTTTAATGCATTTTGTCAAAAGAAAAAAAAAAAGAAAAAACCCTACCAGAATTAGGCAATCTTTAAAAGCTCCAACGTGAGCAATATGTGTGCAATCAGAGAATGTAAACTCCTCTTCATGCCATTCACAGAAATATTACCAGGGTCATGACCTCGATGTCCTCAAAGGTAGAATACAATACAATGAATAACAGAGTGTATGTAACTGTACGGTAGAGTTCACGTGGTGATCAACTGAAGATCTGATTTTATCCAACTTTCTATTCAGCATTCACCACACCATCATGTTGTATTTGATTCTGGTATGACACATCATTTAGTGTGTTTTTCCGAGGGGGATTTTGTAAAGATTTGTTGAGGAGATTGTTTCGTTAAAGAAGTAAGCTGTGATTAAAGAAAGAGTCATTCGAGGACATGAGCTCATAATGTGCAGAGGCTCTGTAAGCTTCCCAATGATTATAGAGTTACCACTGTTAATGTGTGTGAAACTGTCCACAATTCAACTACAGAAATAAATCACATATCCCACACAGCGTTGATCAGGTGATCGCCACAAATATTTTTTTAAATGTCTTAAATGTATCAAATCAAAAAACAAATCAATGCAATGAATTTTCTGATAAAAACAACTTTATTTATGAAACTACGGATAAATGGAGAACAGTCGTGGTCATGTGAAGTTTTGTATCACACTTTGTGGTGTCTGCATCATACTTGACTTTCAGTAACCTTCTCCAGTGATTTGAGCTCTTCTACAGCATCTTTCAAAGCTGTGCATCCTGGGTCAGGTTTTCATCCTTAGCTTTTTTACTCAGTAGAAATGTGTTTTTATAATAAAGAAATGAAGATAATATCCAAATTGTACTGAATATTTGCAGATCTGCAGAATATGTTTAACTAATTGTTTAAAGCAAAAGGAAGCTTATTAGAATTGTCGAACTTTAATTTCAACTGAGACAATACATTATTTTAAAGAATCACTGACCACAGTGATTCTAGGACACCTCACATCTCTGCTGAAAATATTATAATTTTCTTTTTTAATCAATGACATAAATGTAGTAGAAAAATGTAACTTATAAGCATCAGGAGTAGTTAATGAGCAAAGACAGCAACAAAAAAACTCATTCATCCACATAATTTGATGTATGGAAAGTTTATGCTGCATGAAAATTCAGAGAGTGGATGAGACACAAAGACACAGCACAATAAGTCAAAAGTAACCGCTGTATGAAATGAAGCACACATACATACACACAAACACGTGTGTGACGTCTCACACGCCCACACGTGCTGTAAATTACGACACACGTTTTAATGTATGGAAGCTGTCTGAGCAAGCAGGACATGCATAATAACAAATATGCATGAGAAAATCAAGCAGCCTGATGAGTGGCCTCTGAGTGTGTGGTCACTTGTGGAGTGTGATCACGAGCAGCTCTGAATCAGCAGCTTCTGAGACTGAAATACTGTCTATAAATTCAAATAGTAGGGCTGCATAATGAGGCAGCTCGCTGAATAAACGCTAATCTTTCCTACAGACATGTAAGACATGTGGTTAGAACAGTGGCTTCCAACCTCGGGGTCAGGACCCCTCCGAGGGGTCACGAGATAAATCGCAGGGGTCGCGAGATAAGAAAGATGAAAATACTTCACCCTTCTGCACAAAATTATTATTTTTTTTTCCTGATTTTTATTTAATCTGAATGGATAATTGTATCTCTTTGTGTCTCTATTCAAATACAACCATACCAGCAGGTAAAACCCCTCTGAGGTGGAACTCAAGTAGACACTGTTTAATTTTAAGGGGTCATGAGAAGAAAAGGTTGGAACCACGAGTTTAGAAGATGTAGGATTTTTCTGCTCAATCTTGCAGGGGAGGCGGGGGTCCCAGAAACTTTAGAGAGTGACATTAACCTGATATCAGTAATCAGTGTTACCCACTGGCTTCAGTGAGACACAGTAAGTAAGACTTTCTTAACAATATGACAAAAAGGAACAAAATTATTATCGCAGTGACATGCACTTATTTATGAGGACTAGATATTAAATTGTAGGATTTCCTGCTTAAATAAAAAAGTAAATTCAAAAAAAGAATAAATAAAACATTTGGTCAGATTTTATTCAAAATGTTACTTACAAATGTTGAGGAAATGAAATTATTGAAATATTTAAGAAGTGATTAATTCATGCATTTTAGAGCTTATGTGAATATTAACATTATTAATATATTACAGTATAGTTATAGTATAAAACACCCTTTAATATATAATAATGAGTAAAAGAGCATGTGTTCTTTCAGAGCGGCCCGGGCAAATATCAGCATCAGCACCAAACACCAGGATCTCTTTCAAGGCCTGAAAAGCTGCAGAGGAGGGAGTTTTATCGGCAAATAACAAGTTAACCAAATTGCATAAGACTGAGAACATTGTTCAGTGTCATAAAACAAGTGCAGAGGTAACTTTTGCCCACACTGTCCGGTGCAGAAAATGAACCTGATGATGGATGCCAGCGTGCAGGCGTGCTTCTAAGTGAAGCATGTAATGGTATCCTACCGGTGCTCTCCATATCTGTATCCGATGAACTCCAGAGAATTGACCATATAGGCCCCTGTGCGTGCGTGAGTGTGTGCGTGCCCGATAAATAATAATTTCAAAAAAAAAGACATGCACTGTCTTTATATGTGTCGGGGGGAATAAAGTCTTGGTGTAAATCACTTTTCCGTCTGGCACAGCACATTAAACAACCGTGGCATGATTCCTTTTCTCTCAGCTCATCCGTTCCCTTTCTTCTTTATCAGCTCGTTCACGATTTCATTTCTTTCAAATGAGAATTCAGGGACCCCCAAATTCAAGCCCCCGCGTCTTCAAACAACACAACTGTACGGTTTTACTTTTTCTCCCGTCAAAATGGTATCCCAGATTCAATTTTAGATAGACCAGGATTTAGCCAGTGATGATTTTTTTTTTTTTTTTTTTTTGCTCTTTCGGAGACAATATTTAATATGCTGAAATGAGATCAGTTTTTATCCTCCCCCAAAATAATTTCTCAATATATATTTGTGTCAAATCTCGCGTTGACACGAGCCAAAAAATGAATGCATCTTTGATAAGCGAGCCTGTGTTTAGCATATAATCGTCCCTCTTTCCCTCCACCATCATCAGGAGAAGCAACAACAATGACACTGTCATCATCAGCATCATCATCAAGAGTATTTTCCCTTCAATCTCTCCTCGAGGGGACTTTTTCCCCCTTTTGATTTAGGAAATTAGTACGCCTTAATACAAAACCACATTCTCAACAGCCACTTATCAAACTCCATTTACTGAAGATGATTTCAGGGTAACATTAAAAGACAATAATGTAAATGACCCATGGCTTTTAATTAAAAATGTCTTCCCCCCCTCCTCCTCCTCCTCCCGCTATTTTTTGTTTCATCTGTTTTACATTTTCTTTTCGGGACTTTGAGTGTTGTGCAGCAAAATAAGTAAAAGCGCCTTGCTTTGCTCGGTGTCCCCCTCCTCGTTGACTTTTATCGCCAAATGAAGCATATAAATGACCTGAAAGCGCTGGCTGTCGCGTTAAATTAAATAAAATAAAGAACAATTATCCTCTCCTTTTTCTCTGATCTCGCGCTGAAAAGGAGTCCTGGAGAGATAAGGCAGATTGAATTCTCTCTGTTGTGCTCCAATAAAAACGTCAAGGGGGGGAAGAGTTAAAGAGAGATTTAAACCCCCCCTCCCTATAATTTCATATCATAATTTCCCTCCCATTATACCTCTCAGATGCCGTTTATCGTTAGGGTTATTTATTTCAGGGCGTTGGAACCACAGTCAATTTCCGTGACTAAGTTGGATAATTACAGGTAAGTGAGTGGATCGGCACAACTTGAATCAGCTTCAATATATTGTAGAAAATATAAAAGCAAAATTGAAACAACAGTCACACACACACACACACACACATATATATATATATATGTGTGTGTGTGTGTGTGTGTGTGTATAGGAAGGAGTTATTCGCCTCATTTTCATCATGGGAAAAAAAATATCTACGTCTGCGGTTACTCCTGAAAGTAATTATAATTGTCTAATTTCAAAGTTGAATTAGGATGCTTTAGGGGTTTGATGTAAAACTTCACATTCGGTTCAATGAAGTATCACCCTAATTTACAGCTCCAGATAAGGACTAAGTCTGTCATAAAAATCTGCCCGTCCTCTTCCTCCCTCCTTCCCTCCCTCTCCTCCCCAGGATTGAATTGCACCTTGGGCAATAGTGCAGAATCGTGAATCTTAACTTCTCTCAGCATATGTTCCTGGCAGATAAGTAAACAATTTGGATGTGGAATGAAATTTTTAATTAATACTACAGTGGTGTAATGTGAGGGTATATGGCTGTACAGCGCGGTCCGCACATCCTCTCCTCCATTAGCGGAGTGGAGGAGAAACTGCGCTGCATTCACATTTAAATCTTTAAACGCTTGTAGAATTCCTCCTGTTTGGGGGCTGCTTTCATCATTCGCAAGTTTATACAGGTTTAAACGCGTGTGAATGAGTTGATGATAATAGGCTTTAGCGGGCTTTTTGGCTGCAGCACCTTTCTTTTTCTTTTTCTTTTTTTAATAAACACACACGCACAGATGTTTGAACCGCACTTGTGGGCTGCTTTACAGCCCGACAGTAAGTTGCAAGAGAGAGAGAGAGAGAGAAAAAAAAATTCACCTCACATCACATTAAGTTTGTTCCATTAGTTAAACCTATAATTAAGAAGAAGGCTCCCTCCTTGAAGTGATTAAGCAGTCAGACAAGTCGGACGGGCGGAATCCCTCCAGGGAGGCCTCTCCTGAACTGTCAAACATCAAAAGATCACAACCGGTTCACTCCAGTGTCACAAACACACCCTCACCCTACTGAACATGTCTGAAACCTGTTTCAAACTATTGAAAAGGAAGCAGCAGCCAAACAGAGGCAATTAGAGCCTCGGTGAGGAAATGATCGGAGTGGAGGAGAAAGGATCGATTAGGAAAAGGAGGATTGATTTGGATGTTATTGTTCTAGTGCAGGGCGAGTGTGTTAACGTTCAGTCTAAAGCCTATCAACTCTATTGATCAGTTTGGGGGTCAAGTTGGGTCTAACATTTGGAAATGTCAAAAATCCTCGCAATTGTTTTATTATTTTGTTTTAATTGTGAATAATTTTTTCCCTTCCAGTAATTTATTAAATCACATAATTGTATTTTATTTTTAGTATTTAACATTTTAAATGGATTAACTCAGGCCTTTATTCTGGCAGGTGCAACTTCCCCGCAGCACGTGCACAATATTCCGCTATCTGTGCCATCTCAATCCCCAATAATCTACAAATACAGGAAATTGATAGCGTTGAAGACAGATTGTCTTTATTCGAAATGCCTTTGCTCAGCAATTGAACAAAGAGCAGGAGGTATCAACCTTCTAGATACATTATCCTTTCCATAACATGACAGATTTTAAATTACCATCTTAGATGATAGTACACATATAACTCCTGGAATTCAAATAGAAGTTATCCTCAAAAAACATAAAAACAAAAATTAAAGGACGCGTGTGACTATATTAGCACTGAACCACAGGAAAAATGCAAACTAAAACATTTGGATGTAAATGAATTTTTTTTCTTTTTGTCACCTTAAATAGACCGTCTAGTTTTATGTGCCAGTTTTTGATAAATATAAACAATATGACCCGTATATAATCCGGCCTATGGGTCCTGATTTTGACCCTATCCAGAACATCATAAAATTACGAGTGCCAAAATGTAGACTACTTAGGCCTATACAGGAAATAAGAATGCTAATTGTGCAAGCCAAATTTTCAAAATAAAAGAGTACCCTATCAATAATCAACACAAATCAGCATATCAGCATTGAAATGTACACAATAAATAAAGTTAAAGGCCTCCTTTTTCTGGTTGCCATAAACGTTATAACATTTACATTTCTTACAGTTCACAGGGCACCGTCCTTTACACCAAATCCCAGCTCCTCTGCTCAACTCAGGAACTTGTTGGGTTTCAGGAAAAGTTTTTTTTTTTCTTTTTTTTTTGCCATAACAAGTCCAAGGCAGTTAATACTGTTCATGCCTTTTTAATGGGGCGCGCTGTCCATAATATATTTACATGCATTTCAGTATTCAAGTGAATTTAAAAAAAACAGGAGAGTCTTGAGGGTTACATGGCAGTGGCATGTGCGGATGAATATGGGTCTATCCCAGTCTTGGTCATACCTGGAAAAAGTATGTAGGCCACCGGGGGCTGTAAACTTGACGTTGACCAGGCTGTGCAGTTACACGGGACGACATAGCCCGGGTTCGTGGGCGACGGGTGGGTGTGGGTGTGCTGACTGGGGCACCCAAGGGTGCCGAACGCGCCGTTCTGGTATCCCAACGAGGACGCGTACGGCAAAGTGCTGGTGCTCAACGTGTGGGGCATCTCTGTCATCTTCTGGATGGCGCTGGAGCTGAACTGACTCGGGTCGAGGAAGGAGTAAGGGGTGGACGTCGGCGGCAGAAACGCTCTGGCTTTCTCCGAGTGGCTCAAAAGAGAGTCCGCGGCCGACACGGGAAGTCCCTTCAAGTGATCGGTGTCCCCGAGGTAAGGCAAAGGGAAAACGTACCTGTCCTTCTTGAGCAGGTTTTTGGGTTTGCGCCTCGGTCTGTACTTGTAGTCGGGGTGCTCCTTCATGTGCTGAGCCCGGAGCCTCTTGGCCTCGTCAATGTAAGGTCTCTTCTCAGACTCAGAGAGCAGCTTCCACTCGGCGCCCAGTCTTTTGCTGATCTCCGAGTTGTGCATTTTGGGATTCTCCTGTGCCATTTTCCTCCTCTGGCCCCGGGACCAGACCATGAACGCGTTCATGGGTCTCTTGATGTGATCAGCAGGCTTTGACATCTTCAAAAAGTGTGCGTTTATCCCCCAATGTTAATGACGAGGAAAAGTTCTTATCGGTAGGAAGGGAAACTATTCACCTGTCCAGATGCCAGATACAAGTCATGCCACGTCTGGGGATGTTCTGAGAGTGGAAAACAGCAAAAATCAAATAGAATAAAATAAAAATCCAGAGCCCGGTTTGCTTTCTCCCGAGTTAAAACACTGATGCGCGTTCGTTCAAGTCCGGTTACAACTCTCTTTCAGACCTGCGGCAGGCGATACAGGAAAAAAATACATGCAAGATGCACACACGGTAAAAAAAAATCCTCAAAGGTGAAAGCAATGTTCCGCAGTCAGTTTGCAGGAGTCGTAAAAGTGTTATTTTTTTTCTGCGACACACTCTCCCTCTCTCTCTCTCTCTGAGGTCTGTCGTCAAGCACCTGGCTTGGAAATGAGCGGAAGAGCGTGAATACGAGCCAAAAGCGGTGAAGTTCAAAGGCTGGGCTGGTTTGGTTTCTGCACGCAATCTGACATAATCTGCAGGGCGTTCACTCACCAACCTGAGCGCCCAATCAGCACGAAGACCGGCTATTATAATACCTTCACCAAAAATATATGTACATTACAACATAAACAAAGAGCGGGTGGTAGTAGGAGGAAAAAAATAAGAAAAGAGGGGTGTGTGTGTGTGTGTGTGTGAGAGAGAGAGTGTGTGTGTGTGTGGCGGGGGTAATACTCAGGATCCCTCCCTGATTCCGTTTAATGTAATGAATCGCAACAAACACGGACCTTCAACCTCTTTTCCAGTTAAAACCTGACTTCAACCAGAGAGGTGACTATACCGTGCAACCAATTTACTGTACAGCTTTACACAGAAATATAGGGGAGCACTTCTAATGCTTGGTCCCCAAAATACATATAGATAGGCTTAAATAGAGTTGTTATTAAAGCCTATTTTTTTTTTATTTGTGTAAGTGATGGAATGTGTAATAATAATAATAATAGTAATAATAACAATAATCATAAAAAAAATACGCTATTCATCCCCTTAAAGAAAATGATTTTTAAATAAAATCTCACTCCCTCCCTGTGATATAAAAACATGGCAGCCCCTCTGCACCTGCCGGGCTTCGGTGTCTTGCTCAAGGACACGTCGGCAGGGCTTTAACCCGTGGCCCTCCAGCTGCTCAGCGCTCACAGAGGCCACAGTGTGAAAGGGTTCAGCTAGGTGTAACCTTCCCCTAAACATCTGACTCTAAAGCGCGCCACAAATACTGGAAGAAACTAGCATTTCCTTTATGGTTTTTAAAAAAAAAAAAAAAAAAAAAAAAAGGCCCGCCAAACAAACAAACACGCGCGAGCACACGCACATAAGCACACGCGCGCCCCATCGATACTGAACCTATGGGAAACTGAACTGTGTTAGTGACAGAATTACAAACAGCAAGAAAATATTACATCAACTGTAAACGTTTAGGAAAAGCGTCATTGTGAGGCTCTAATTGTTGCATTAGCTCACTTCAATGTGACAGTGTGGTTTTAAGGAGGCACAGAGTGATCGTTTTAAAATGCTAATTCCAATGAGGACCACTGCCTAATAGCCCTCGGGCTAATGTGCGTGATATATGATTCCTTCAGCTGTGATTATTAAAGGAAACGCAGACAGCTGAGTTTCTTCACACCGCCAAAACGCTGTGATTGGAGATACAGTCGTCTCTAGTTAGTTACACCGCAGAGCACATTTATTTAAGGTTGTCTTCGGCCTATATAGCTTGATATAAATATATATGAATACACACACACACACACACATACTGTGGACCACATACTGCAATTATCATCTCATCTTTCTCTCTCACACACACACACCAATAAACCATACACCACTTCAGAGATGATTTTAGTTTCTTTAACCGCATTACACTCACATGTTGATATCTCTAATATGCTTGCATGACAAATAAAAAAATAAATCTGAATGAAATACTTTATAGGCTACCTCAGAAATGTGGTCAGGCCAACACCTTGGGTTTATTTATGGACCATATGTTATTAGTACTAATATTTAGATATTATCCTGGACAAAAGGGAGGGAGATGCTATCTTGTACAGGCAAAAGTCACTTTATTTATAAAACCGAAACAAGACAAAATGGAGTTGATTTTCCTGCCTGTGATATTCCCATATTTCAGCACCATCTGTGTCTCTTTCTCACGCTCTCTCTCCGCTCCCCGTCTCCCCGCACACGCATGCGTCAAGCGGTAGCCTGTAACAAGAAGATTTCCATCATATCTTTCTTTACAACCCCTGAAATTATCGTTAGAAAAAAATGCCCGTTTTGGGAGAAAAACCCTCCTCACCCCGACCCACAGAACAATGTAGCCCACAGCTGAAGGACGCCTCCGACTTTTTTCAATACAAGCGCCGACCGGATGCCTGCAAAGAGAAAAAGCTCCTCAAATCCTCCCAATCGGCAGGCTATGATGTTCACCAGCAGCCATGAGGTAGTATACTGCATGTTCGGACTGTATATTTCAGCGTATTTTTGAAGTTTTAAATTGTGTTATGCTATCTTTCACTGAACAGCATGTGCAATTTGACATGTAGCGTTCAGGGCTGCCATCCATACACCAGCTTAGGCTTCATTTTGAGATCAATGAATTAGATAACGGGAAATTATTTTAGGGGCTGAGCCTCCCGTACTCACGAGGGAGAAGTCAACTATGTTTCTTATTCAAAAACGGATTGTCTAATAAATGCACGGCTGAAAGTTCCCTCGACAATTTAACGGGATAATGAGAAATGCAGTAGGTTTTAATTTGTCAAGGATTGAGATGATTATTAGTTTTTTTTCCATCGGCGGTTTCTCTTCAGTTTTTCTCAAATATAATCGTTAGTGCGTTTGACACAGCCTACTGTCTGAGATAAAAACCTTTAAATACAGCTTATAAATAAAATAGTGCTGGGTTAACACCTGCGTCAGAAACTTCTCCCCATCTGCAAACTTCAGGCATTTGGAAATGTGAAATTTGATTGTCATAACCATCATCTAAAAATAAACAATAAAATATGAAAAGCAAGAATAAAAAAGATAATGTGAATGTACACGGTGTAAAAAGTCGATATTTGATTTATTTGCTTTAGAAGACAGTGTTAGAGTGAAAGCAGCGGTCAATCACAGCTGTCAGTAGTAATAATTATAAAATTAAGTTTTAACCAATTATAACTCAGAATTACAAACAGAGACACGCATACCCGTGCGCGCGAGACAAATCCCCCAACACCCCACACACATAGGGTACACACACACACACACACACACACACACACACACACACACACAAAACTAGGATTATCTAAGGACACATGTCCATCCATCTCGCCTTAAAAAGTGAATGGGGAGCGGCCTGACACACAGAGAGCCTATTAGCCAACTTGGGCTCCCGTGGAGAGCATTGAGGTAAGCTCCCCTACCGTAACTGTCCATGGTGCTGAAGCGGTAAGAGGTTTTCTTTACTGCACACTTGCGTCCTCCCTCAAAAACTCTTAAAAGCTAGGGTTGACATTTCAATGCCTTTTATTGTATTTCCATCCTATTTAGTGATGGTTCTCTGTAAAAAATAAAATATTAGAGACTGAGACAACTCACATGCTCTACAACTTTCCTAACTTTTTTTTCCTCCAGCAGAATGTTTGTAAGCCTATTTAATTCACAGTGTGGAAGAACTGCTGTTACACCACAGTTGGAACTAATAAATTACGGCACCAGAAATGATCATAAACACATTTTTATGTTGTCAAAATATCCCTAACTGTGTGGCCTTGTCAATATCGTGTATAATATAGCATTACCAATTCTGTTTATATTATTAAACTTTTGCTTACGGGATGAGATTTTAGCATTTATAGATGGATGACTTTATGATAAGATGATTGTGGTCTATATTAGAGATGATACGGGACATAAAAGATGTGAAAAACAAAAAAAACAAAAAGGCAAAGCAAGAACAAACTCAGTGAGATCACCTTTTGAAAGAGGTTGGTAAAGCGTGTGCCTTCCTTTTCAATGATAGTTACACTGGTAACACAGTCCCAGCAATTAGCCAGTGACATTTACACTTTTTCTTTAATGATTACACAGACTGAACCTATTCTAACCCAAAAATTGCAGTCTCGACAATCTAAAGTGACAAACAAATTTTCTAATTACTGTGAAACACCTTTACTTTTATGTAACTCTGAATGAACTTAGAATAGTTGAGTGCTCACTTGTTATCACTGATGTTTTTTATTTCTGATCTATACTGAAAGTTTGCAAAGAGCAACACAAAATTCATTGTAATTCACTCGACGGAATTGTGCCATCTGAACCCTCACATGGCACTGCTCAGATTCCTCTACAAGAAAATGTTTTGAAAATGATTTTTAAAATGGAACCATTTAACAGCTACAACCCTGTTTACAGAAAGTATTCCATCTGCCTCATTTATGTTTTCACATTTAAATACCGAGTGTTTATGGTCAAGGCCCCAGTTTAGACTGATGTGACCATGCTGTCCCTGGAAATGGTACAAAAATGTGTACGTACGCTTGAATTGTCGATAATAATGCTTGAAACGTTAGACACAAAAAGGCCTTATTTCACCGATCCAGAAATAATTCCAAAACTCAGATTCAGCACACAATACTGTAGCTCTTTTTACATTATCCGGTTACAAGTACCATTCATTGACGCTGAGAGGCAATCAAAACAGGAATGAGCAGTATGCGATGTGTGAGTATGAGATGTGTTGCTAACATTTGGCATATGTTACAGAAAATATACAGATACTTAATATCTTTGTGCTGGCTATTTCTAAGTATGACAGTAAAATCAGACTTGAACAAAATCTTTTAAAATGACTAAACTTAAGCTGTTCTCGCTTTTATTGTTCAACAGTGGATAGTACAGAGCAGAGCAGAAAAAAATTAACAAAGGTTCAAGGCATCAGGCAATAATGAAAGGATAGGGGCAATACTTCAAAGACCACGAGGTCCACATCACACAATTATACAATACAATTAGGATTAAAGGGGCAAAAGAGATAACAGGAGATAGGGATAAATTATCACAAAAGGAAAGATGTGACTCTCTCCTGACCTTCATTAAGAGAAAAAAAAAACTCATTTAGAGCTGGCCTTCCTTGCAGGGGGATTTGAGCCTTTCACATGAGACTGTGACTCACAAGATAAGATTCACAGAGTATAAATGAAAATCTGAACTACTACCAAACAATAACTTCAAATGTTTATAAAACAATGCATATATATATATAAAACATACAATAATTCCATTTTAATAATTGTTATAAAACTGGACTCATTTTTGAACACTTTCCTACCAGGCAAAGCATAAGTTTACTGTTACTTAGGAAATTAAACAGTTGGACACAAAGCATTGATTCTGATACTGATTGAACCATTTTTTGATGATAGCATTTAACTTTCTTTAACTCATGCAACTGTCTGAGCCACTCAGTAAATTGACACCTTAAGGTTGTTGACTGTTTCTATGGTAACCATGGTATGTGTACATGTTAATTCAAATGACAGTTTAGGGGGCCTAAAAACAGCATCCAATAATGACTATAATGCTGAGACAATGAACCAATCAATGTTAAAATTGTTGCTTTGGTCTGTAAGCACCGCTTGATTGATTTTTGTCAGTGTCCCAACAAACAAGCAAACAAACTTTACAGGTTGAACAGGGTAAGAAAAGTTGGATAATCTCCCTCCTCTGATAGAAATACTATAATCTATACTAGAAGATCCAGCTCTTTTCCACAGACTTCCAGTAGTTTTTGGCCACCCCTTTCACTTTTCTTGCAAGCAGGACACATCTGCTTCTGACTAATGATGTCTTGAGAGGACGATCAACAAACTGGTTTTTATGTGTATGGATGACATCTTGACCACTCAATGGAGCTCCAAAGATGAGCATAGCCAGGCCCTTCAGTGCCTCTTTTAAAAGCCTGATTCAAGGACAAGAGACACAATGTCTCTACTTGTAATGGTTACATGATTTCTGAGGTCAGTATAAAGATAGATTCAGATTTAGCTTACATGGTGTCTGAATGGCCACAACCACTCTAAAGAAACCGTACAAAATGCAATATTTCTTTCCCTAAGATGGGGAAGAAATGACCTGCCCTACTCCGCCTCTGATTGGCTTACCCTGATAATCTTACCCTAACCCTAACCAATCCCACTTCTCATGCATAAACCTTAACAACTCAAAATATGAAGGCAACAAGTATTACTTCGTGATTTTGCTCTGTTACTATACCATTGGGTTAACTCAGGGTATCTTCAGTAGTACAGAGGGACCTCTGAGGCAGACAGAGCATATGAGGCCCTTCAATGGCACTGTAACTGTGCTCCCATATTGGTTTATCTAAACTCCTCATTGTCTTTTGTCTGGAGGCAGATGCCTCCAATGTGAAATTCATCTACAAACCGTTGCAGAAGCTACCTTGACCTGGAAGAATGGGAAAAAGCAAAACACCCTTGGACTGACCATAGGAGCCTAGCCTATACCCAGACAGCAAAGACTGTATTCCTCTTTAATTTTATACTCTCCAAGAACAAGAAACCTGATGTGTTCTCCCACCCTCATCCACAGCTGTACAAAATTCTTCCATCCTCTACTGCCATCCTATGGTCCATTGCACATTCTTGCACCTTCTTCCGGCAATGGCCCTGATACTATTCGATGCAGGCAAATGTCCAAACATCTTCTACCTCTCCCTGATGTGGAACCATGATGCTCCCATATCTCCACTGACATGCTCACTAGTTTTCTGCCATCTTAAAGACAACACCATCATCATCCACTCCAAGGCTACTGCACCCTCAACTTTCTCCTGCCAATGAAGCAGCCTAACCCATGCTAAATCACATCTTCTAACTGCACCGTCTTCTGCAGGACCTTGTATGCAATACAGGCTCCCAATTAAAGTCTTCTGCTAACTCTTGGGCTCTTCCATCCATCTTTTCTCCCACTTCTTTCCCCCAGCCCACTTGCCAGAAAGGGACACTTCAACAAGGACTTGGAGGGTATCCCACCCACACATCTGAGTTCTACTACATCTTCCTTCTTTCTTCTTCTAGGGGTCTTTCTAAGTGTTCCTGGGTTACCAACCACATCTCTTCCCAGGGCAGGAGAAGGAAGTAGATGGGACAGTGCTTTGGGATTTTTCAGCCAGACTAGAAAAATGCTTTTGTACATTGTGCTGCAATATTAGAAAACCACTGCAATCCCATTGTAGTCAGCAAGTCTGCAGTACATCACAGTCCACAGCAGAAGGTATAGCTCTGCACCAAAGAGCTCCCAGTTGTTCAGAAGGTCACCAAAAAGTCCACCAGTCCCCTGACCTCAGTCCTCAAGGTAACACTGCCACCACACTCTGCTTGACTGGTGGTCCAAAAGAATGATCCTGGATCGTTGCTTGTCCTTTTTGAATGCAGATTCTATTAGAGCAACCTATGGATATAACTGTGCCAAAAACCGTACGGCTACCTCTGTCTTCCTCCTCTGTACACAAGAGGAAGTATGTGCTGAAGAAGTCAAAATGAGAGGTCTGTGAATCAAAGGCTTAAAAAAAATATTTGAAGTCAGAGTTGTCATCTGGCCCTGGCACACGGTTGTTTTTGTGGTGCCAAGCATCCAATTCTGTGCAAGAAATACACATTGAGAAAGAACAACTGTTTGGTGCTGAGGAAAGGCCTTACCCTGAAGGGACAGTCCCACAACTTTCTTAAAATCCTGATTACATGATGAGTCCAGTTTTGTGTTAATTACTGAACACAAAACTTGGCTCACCTTTTGTGCTGATGTAATTTTAATTTTTAATTAATTTTGGAAAAAATATAAATTAAATTAATCTTTTTTTTACTTGTAAATTGAAAAACTTGATTTTTGAAAATCAAGCTTGAGGTAATATTCATTACTAAACACCATCACGGCTAACAGAATGATGACATACACGCCTCCCCTCTGGCAACAGCTAGTTCCCAAATGACAACTGGGATGTTATTCACCATTATATAATATTCTGTATTTGGGGGAAATTCTCAGATTAAACAACAGCTGTTCTTTTTAAATAAAATATCCATGATAACGCCTATTACACATTTATACTCACTCATTACCTCTCATTGTAGCCTGAAGCCATATCTCATCAGTGGACGTAATTTGTCTGTTAGAGTGCGTGCCCGGAATTGACATTCAGGCTCTGTTGGTTCTTTTTAATTATTGGAAAAATACTTTTTAAGACATACAACACAGGATATTGTGAAATACTATATTTTGATCAATTGGATTTGATGGTTATATTACAATGTAGACACCCAGAGGTCAAGCAATTGTGCCTTTTACTGGAAAATCATATCTTGGTGGTCAACTGCCCTGTCAAACTATAAACATCTACGTACTAAGAGTCAAGTAAAAAAATGTGGATAGGTCAGTAATCCCAATAGAGCTAGATACACAAAGATGCTATACCTATATTCATTTTAACATTGTGAATAGCTTTCTTTTTATACAACCTTTCTTTTTTTATTCTCTCATCACAGGGCTACCAGTGGCTCCATGAGTCTGAACCTCAAGACTTGGTGGAAAGCCCATGAGTCCGTGAGTCAGGTGATGAATTCAAAACTTAAATTGAAAATCAATATTCCACAGTGGTGCTCTTGAATGTCTCACAATTACACATATCAGTCAACCCCCTCTTGTACCTTTTCTCCCTGTTTTGTTTACAGAAGTTGCGTCCTGAATTATGAAGTGGGAAACCTTCCTTGGACAAACAGCTGCATTTGAAATCTGAGCTGCACTGTAGGTATTGTAAAATCAAAAACAGAGACAACTCAACTGTGGAAGAAAAAAAAAATAGGCCGTTAAAGAATGTAGAAGCTTTTGAAGCCAGACACACTGATGGAGAAAAAAAATACAATTCTACAAATCTGTATCAGTGAATGATTAATTAATTTTGGTTGAATGATCTGTTCCAGCCTTGTGAGATATCAGTTTCCATTTCTTTCACACTTTTACAGAAGATCTCAAGAGACCGCTAGTTCAAAAGACAGTTCAATTTAGAGTTCCCACTGGAAATGCTTTCAGAAAGTCTCTGCCATACGTTGGGCTTTGATGTGTTTTAACTGTCGTAATCTCACTGTTCAGAGATGGGGAAAATAAATTCTGTTAATTTTTTTCATTGTAAGTGCTCTTTTTTCTTGACCTCACATTACATTTGACACTTCACAAAATATGAAAAGATTATGATATAAAATATCTGTGTAAAACTTTTGTGTTTGTTATATATAATAGCATCACCCTTTTCATTTTCTACTACATAGTGTACAGACTAGTTTGTACTAGTGTACATACAGTATTTAATTATCATTATTCTATTATATAAAATAAAAGCTCTACTTCTACGTTTCTTCCCTGTTATCTTGTAATTTTGTAAAAAAAAAAAAAAAAACACACGAAAAAACTGACCTTTTTCCTGATAGATAAAGATTTTGATTGAATCACAGCTATTTATTAGTCTATCGAGCTTGACCTCCATCATGTTATAGCTGGAAGGTGACTTGCTGTCAAAGAGTCAAAGAATCAGCTTTGGACCCGGCAGGTCATTTATTAACGAAAGAAAAGATTGATTTCCTGTCATATGCATTTGTCCCAAGTGGTTTTTTTTTTAAACGGCAGTTGTCTTTGGCTCGCGTTACGATCCACATGCTGCTTTCTAATAAGTGTCACATTTAAATATATGCATTCGCAGGTAGATCTTTGATAGCTGTTTATTCAAAAGCGAGCCAAACTTGAAAAGAGGATATAACCTCGACTCAGAACTCTGGAGGGGTGGACTAAGATTGAAATTGGTCTGACTCTCTCTCTCTCTTGAATTGAGGGTCCATTGTAGTACGTCAAACAAAAGGTTTTTATCAGAGGCTCTTAATGTAACCCCCTCCCCTCACTCTCACGGCCACCAACTCGTTCTTCTCTTCCTCTCTTTTCTCATTCATTTATTCCACTGTGTGTGGAAATAGGCTGGGCAACAATTAATTTCAGAGTGAATTCAGGCAGGATCTATTACCCCTCTCTGCCTCTATTGCTCTAATGGAAATCTATTTCACTTCTCTTTTGTGTCCAATATAATTTAATGCCCATTTTATTAATGGCCTGAAATAATTACGGAAGGCTTTTGTGATTCTTGAGTATGTTTCATTTAATTGTGTAATAAATGTCTAATCAGAGCTCCCATCTGAAGCCATTATGGCATTAAAATTAACAATTACGCCACAAATGTCTTGGTGAATGCGTTGGGGTCTATAGAAATCGTTGCTGATAACAAGACACATATAAATCATTCATGAGAATTTTTTCAGAGAAAAGCGGAGTGAGAGATAGGAGGATGGGAGGGAGAAAAAAAGAAGTGGGGGAAGAAAAGAGGAGAAGAAAGAGGCTGAGTTTTCTTTATTCCATTGAAAAACTGGGGATGGCCAAAAGATAGGGCATTTTAAAACTGTGTCACCCTCTCCAGTCCCTTTCTTCCCCTGTCTCTCTCTATCTCCCTTTAATTTGCCTTCCTCTTTATTTTTGAAGTGACAGATTTCACTTTGGGAATTCATTAACCGTTAACTTGGGCGATAAAATATCTATCAGGCCCTCTGCCCGGTTCCTTTGCTAAGCTGCGTGGCGCTCCGGTTCAACGTTGTGGGTGACCGAAGGCAATTAAAGAGGCTTCACACTCCCTCACTCTCCCAGTGTCACTTGCTCAGTGAAAACAGGAAGGCTGCTCAACGTACCAGCAAGAATTGTTTTCTTAGTAGCCAAGTATACAAATTTCATGGTATGGGGAAACTCCATCTGCCACTAAAAACCCTCGTCAGTTCCTCTGTGTCATTTCCAAGCTAATATACTACAATTGGTTTTGGTGAATCTATTTTAATAGCATAAGGTTTTGGCCTTCTTTGTTCTCTATTACCATGATGCACAAAGGGCCTCCCCGGGCAATGGATTGCACCCTGGTCCTAACCAGACTCTTTCAAGTGACAGAGTCAAGGAAGTGACTTTGATGTAGTTTCATGTTAATGAGAAGGTTTATTCTATTCTCAATCAAACACGCATTTTTGAATCAAGCAATCTCGGATAAGTTGGTTGGTATCGCCCATCTCTTACTCTGTCCCATCTGAGCAGGGTAGACTGCTGCTGCTGGAGACTTAATAATTCACCAATATATACATATACAGAAGCTCCATTGCATGCATGAATATGATTGGGTGAAATCATTCAATACCTGACATGCACTGTAGCCGTAAGTCCAACTTTTTATATAAAAAAGGAATTATTGTTTTCTATAAAGCTCTGAGACATGTATGGAGTCGTTTTAGTTCCACTTTTAACCAACCATTAATTTCAGTCAGTTCTATTTATTTTATATTTATCATTTATTTATTTGTTTGTTCTATGTGGATAGTAGGGCTGCACAATTAATCAGAATCACAATACAGTACAATATCCAAATCAAAATTTTTGATAAAGATAAAAGGTTTGACAAAACAGCATTATAGTGAAGAACTGTAGTGCTGCAGGGCTGCAAACCCCAACAAACGCTTCGTCATTAGGATTTGTGCAGTTTTATCAGTGAAAATGAAAATTGTGAAGCAAAAATGTATCATTTCCACTAATCGTGAATCATATTAAAATCTGTCAAAACAATCCCAATAGTATTTTTTCCCAGATCGTGCAGCCCTTGTGGTTTGATTTTAAAATGTTTCATGGTACTGTTATTGTCAATGATAGTGAATTTTTAACCCCTAAAGCTGTATCATGTAAGGCACTAAGGTGCTAGTACTCATAACGTTGGCCAGTCACTGACCAATCAGATGATTTAAGAAAGAAAAATAACCTAAAAAAAAAAAATGATTCAGTTGGCAAAGTTCAAACTCTAAAAGATCAGATTTCTCATTGGATTCAATTTTTTAAAGTTTCCTAGTTCTGGGACAATGTAACAAATCTTGAGTATCATATTCTCTCCCAGACACAGTGTTCTGTCAAATGAAAGGCAGTGATTATTAAGTCTGTATCTATCAAAGGAGTTACAGGGTTGTTTACGCCCCTTCCAGGCCGGAGTAACCTGCTTGCAGGCCCTGGGGCAAAAATGGGCTGACACATAGGTCAACCGCGCCTCCTTACCATCTGCACACTGTTCATAGTACTCATGTGCTGAAATATTACAAATAAATGCATGAATATTTACCAGCTAAAATATTAAAGGTCTGAAAACCAGATTTTGGGACAGGGCCTTAAGATTGGGTGATAGAGCAGGATCCACCTCAAGGTCCTGAAAAGGCTTGCTTGTTGTGCTTTATATGTATATACCCATATTAAATAAACAAAGTTACAATTAAATAACCACAAAGCAATTGTTATACAGTGAATCTGGGCTGTTTGGGGCCCCTAGGGTTCTGGAGCCCTTGGTAATCCAACCTTGTCTCTTGCCCAACAGAGCAGTTTTTGGGCATTTATGCCTTTATTGGACAGTTGGAAATGAAGAGGCAGACAGGAGATGGGGGCAGAGAGAGGGGGCATGACATGCAATAAAGTTTTGCAGTTATGTTACATACGGGTACCAAGGGGCTCCTAACTGACAACATAGTAGATCTGAAGGATTGCAGTGACTACTAGGGCTGTCCCTGACTAAAGATTTTTTTAGTCGGCTGTGGCTCAGAGGAAGAGTGGGTCGTCCACTAATAGGAAGGTTGTTGGTTCGATCCCCGGCTCCTCCCACCACATGTCGAAGTATCCTTGAGCAAGATCCTGAATCCCCGAATTGAGTGTGTATGAATGAGTTAGTTTCCGTTTGATGGGCTTTGCCATCGCTGAGTGTGAAAGGGTGAATGTGGCAAGAAAGTGCTTTTAGTGGTCGGAAGACTAGAAAGGTGCTATACAAGTACAGGTCCATTTACCATTTAGTCAACTTGTAGTCGTTTGTTAATGCCAATAGTTGACTGATCATTGAACGTTTATGATGTTAATTTAATTATTTAAATATATATATTCTAACAGTCGTCTGTTAAACGATGATGGAAAAAGCGGTAATGATTCTGAATGTGTCAGAGTAACGCGCGAGGAGACTGAACATTTAGTTAATTTATTTCAACGCAGTATAACATCAAGTCGGAACTTCACAAAAACAAATACTGGCGGAATTATCGATACGATGGATGATGTGTAATGTTAACAATAAATTACAAATCAACTCACTCCTCTCCCTCCCTGCCTTGACAAGCTCACTAACTACTTTCCTGTTTGAAAAGTTCAGAAAACACATTATCACATCCAGAAGGCTCTTAAAACCAGCTACTGTTAGAATGCCATTATCATGATATCAAAGGATATCCTTGATCATTGAAAATGGTCCTTCAGCATGCCAAAGAAAAGCAATTAACCATGTTAATGCAATAAATTCCATTTTTAAAAATGTTCTTAAATCATATTGTCATGTAACAAAAAATAGCTGAAAAAGTATGAAGTGTAACAGGGTAACAGTCCATTTAAGAGGTTGACCTGACTCTGATTCACCACTGCAATATGACGATTCAACAATCACTACAAAGGGTGCAGCCTAAATGGTGTGGACTTTTTGCAAGGAATGCCAGATTTTTTAATTAATGAATTAATTTATTCACAAGAACCCTGAAGGCAGAGTTTTCAAAACTAATGTAGCCTTGGCAAAAAACAAAGATTGCGCTATTCACTACGATTGATCAAATATCTCTAATAAATTTCAAGTTTCTAGAAGTAGACTTTCATACTGCGTTAGTGGAAAACAGTGGAGGTCTGAAAGGTACGAACAAACGGAACCTTCAAGCAGACTTATACAGCCAGAACAATCAAGGCTGGACAGCGAGGGTGGATACAAACTATACAATCTGGTGGAGTACAAGTGGAAATGAACCAGTATATTTACTACTGGTCTGATCAGGGAAATAGGAAGCAGGTGAGCAAGTAGGCGGGGAAGGTCAGGTGGTGGAAATGGTGGGAAAGATATTACTGCGGGACAGTAGGGAGTCACTAGATCTGGGTTCTTTTTTAATGGCCAGAATTTGACAGCATTTACAGTTGTCTTTCTTTCTAATTATTGAAGTTATAATCCCTGCAGCGTTCTTGTGGCCCAGAGGTCAAAAGAAATTCCATATAACTTCAATGTCCACGGTACAAGTTTTTGTTGGATAACTTTGTTGATTGCCATAGCCTACTCTATCTCTCCCCATGTATTCTGTCTGTGTCAAAAAAAGTTATAGCAGTCTGAGTTAGCAACAGCTTTGGCTACTGGTCATAATGGTAGGTGGGTTTTAATAATACAGGTCCCACAGTTCCATTCAAAATGACATAAAGTATCGAAGAGGTTCTTGTGTATCCGTTTACAGTGCAAGGATATGTGGTATAATGTTGTTTTATTAAAGAAGACCGTTACCAGTGTTGTCCAATAATGTAATACTGAATATCATTACATAAATGCATGCGTTGCTACACAATTTTAATCCAACGTGGAAAAGATGACTCCACTAGCATTAATGGAAACTACTTTACAAAGAGGCAAATAGGGACTGCAAACTGATTCTTTCCAATATTCAATAATGTGCAGTGATAGAGTTTATGGTGATTCAGCCAACCTCACACAGGTCGTCCCTCCTCATCCGTATGTCCAATACTGTTCTTACTTTTTCAAAATAAGAAAATAAGTATATTGTACAATGGGCTAAAACCTGATTTTGCTAAATGAATTGCAAATTGCAATTGCAAACTCCTGATGGGTCTACATGAGGAAGAGTGTGTACGCCCACAGGCACTGAGGGAGAAATGCCAAACTGAACACAAATCAACTTAACCATCTCAGCTATTTACTACATTTCTCCTTATTAGGGTTTCCTTTGTCCAAACAGATCCTCTACTATTTAATTATGCATTTAATTGATGTGCAAATTAACCTTGGCTTTTTCAAGTGTCTTTGTGATCACACCTCACACCTTTCCCCCCTCCTCTCTTTCCAACCAATTTAATTCCAAGCTCCAGATTTCATGGTCAATTTTATCTCGCTCACTCTCAAAGAGTCCATCATCAATTCTTCACAACTTTTCATGTCCCCTTTCTCTGCAGATTTACTGCGAAATTGCCTATTCAGGTTATTAAATAACTGTGACTGCTATAAATTTACGGCAACACCCCATGCTTTGAATATGCATTTGGAATGCTGACCTCCAGCAGCAATTAGTCTTAGTCTTTGTTTATCCTTTACACAAATCACACAGTTCTTTTCATTCTTTATTTCACACTCTTTGTTTCAGACAAGTTGGAGGACTGGAACAGCCCGCGCCCACATACACTGGCAAGTCAACCCTTAGTTTACGCCAACTCATCTTCTTGTTTAAATTCATGTTCTGGTGAAATATCACATGAAGAAATAAATAGTTATGAGCACATTTCAAGCAGAATATTGCCATTAAACAGTCTTATTGAATTTGTGGATATCTGGACAAATTTTAGCATAAAAGTAAAAAATATGAATATCTTGGGGGCAGATAACAAACCAGTATGAGTGAGAACTTATGAGATCAACATGAGAAGTTTTTGTGCCGTTAACTGCACACATTCCAATAAAATGGGTGGAAAATGCTCAATGGGAAGAAATGTCTGTTTTAAGGTGACAGCTCACACTGTTACTGTATGTTTATGGCTGTTTAATGGATAGTGCAGATGTTTGGCTTTGATCCACATTTGATGATCAGTTTGCATTTGGGTGGGCTTCTGTGCAAACATCTGGATTTAAAGCTACGCTAACTTTAATTCTTTTTTAATGCTAGTGTTATTTGTGTGCAGTGGGGCTTCTGTGCGTTTAACCCAAGCTGCCTGTTAATGAGCAGGGACACAGACATTTCTCACTACCTGTGCAGCTAACTTGGTGTAGTCTGGGTTAACATTAGCACTGACATTTTTCTGCTCATGTCAAAGTTTAAAATCATCATTATAATCAAAAAATTCATTCAGTCTACACAAACCACACAGCTTTAATAAGTAATGAATAGCAATTATGACTGTGAGGTTTGACGTCTCGCTCTTGTTCCCATTATGACTGAATGCACTTATTGTAAGTCACTTTGGACAAAGGCATCTGCCAAATACAACCTAAACTGCAGTGTAGGGCTGTATTGTTGTTTGATTCTTTGTTTTTCTGTAAAAAGGTTAATTTTTATATTGTTTTTTCCTGGCAAAGCTGCTCTATACCGCTCCATACTGGAAGAAGTAATAAAGATAAAGGCAATATCTTTATGACACTTAGTCACACAGTCTGAGTCCTTTCCTTTGTCTTTAAAGAGACCATGGGCTATAATTGGAGACCAGTGCACATCATCTCTCGGCTGAGAGGGTAAATGAGGGATCCCTAGACTCCAGGATTACCCTATTATTGAGAAGACGTTCCACTAAGCCTCCACCACTGACACATATTCCTGTTCTATGGCCTATTCACTTTAAAATATGTCTTGTCAGGGAGGCTTACAGAAATCTACATAATCCTTTTTCATCACAATTAAAGATACCACTGAACAATAAAATTGCTTGCTCTCTGGTTTGTTTCATGTTGCTTTGAGAAAAAAGGGGTGAGGGAAATGCGGCTGAGCGTTGCTGAAGGTTGCAAAAGGCTGAAATGAATTTTGGATTGTGTGTAAGGAGGGCAAATAACTTGATAACATCCTCTAACCTTACAAGTGTACAGTCCTTTTGTGAAACGGGAGCAAAATGTGAAGTGGTGTGATTTGTCTAGCTTTTGGGATTCATTATGAAAACTTCACTTCCAGACCAAAGTCAGTAACTCCTGTCAAATGTTGAAATTTTGAAAAAACAAAAACAGAAACAAACTTCATGAAAAGAAGTCTGCCATAATCCTTCGTTTGTCTTTTTTAAACAGCCCGATTACCCTCAACATGATGAAGTCAAATAAATGATCTGTAGGCTATGGCTTTATGAGATTACTCATATTTAGTAAGGACCTAATATTTGCCTTATAGAGCCACCTGGATCCATACCCAGTCTATTTGTTACAAATTACAGTAATTAACTTAATGTTGAGAAAATGCAGCTTATTCATCACATTCTGTCAAAGACTAAAAACCTTTGTACATGTACCTGAGATAAAGCACGACCATCTTGTGTCAATGATGTTATGAATGTGGACTATATTTTGGGGAAAGTCTGGAAATATATCAAACATATACAATGATATATAATAAATAATAATGTAACATAAATAAAGAAGCAAGACATCCTCTAACAATTGTACCAGTTATGGGCACTTAAAAATAAGGACTGCAGGCTACTAGTTAGCTTTTGCTTAGTTCTTAACATGTTGATGATTATTGTTTACTGTTGACTTCTGATTGGACCACTAAAGATGGCAACAGACCTTTTCACTGAAGACATTTCACCATGCTGCAGTAGGAAAAGCATAGGTGTGAATATTAAAATGAATGAGGGCTGAATTCCATGTAGCTGCTTCAGTTTCAGGGTCCTGATATTGTTCATGCTGACTCACTGTCACACTGTCATGGCTTACTGGGACACTTGATCCATCGTTAATGTTAGTAACACTACGAAGTCAAAATGTACTGTACTGACTGCACAATAACTATTTTGACCAGAAGTGTAGTGCTATGTGTTTGTTATTTTGTATCTATGATGTATGCATGCATAATATTATTACTTATTTATATTACTGGATTATTTTTTTATGCATGTAATCAACATTTTGATGTCCTAGCTGATAAAAGTGGGGGTTGTTTACACAAAAGCATCAAATGCACACACTTCAAGCATTTAAAAATCTGTTCTTCTTCTCATTCCTACAGTGTGATATTTGAATTGCTGTTTGACACTAGGAGGATGTTTTCACATTCATCTGCTAAAAGAGGAAAGTTTCTCTGTGCTCATTCAAAAACTGATTTTAAGGGGCGGGGCCTACCAGCATGATTTGTGACATCACAAATAGTTAGGAGGTCCATCCTGATCCAGTATGCAACTTGTACAGTGTGATGTAGAAACTTGAAGCCACCAGTGCACATCCACTGAGAATGGACTTTACAGTGAAGTAGGAGACTTCTTGTGTCCAGCAGGAAAACTTTAGAAATCAACAACATTTGTATATTCAGAGATTCTGCGATTGTTAATGAGGTAGAAAGAGGAGATGACTTTTTAAAGATTTCAATTGTGGAAATTATACTTTTTTGTGTAAAAAAA
This sequence comes from Dicentrarchus labrax, assembly GCF_905237075.1. Taxonomy (NCBI): domain Eukaryota; kingdom Metazoa; phylum Chordata; class Actinopteri; family Moronidae; genus Dicentrarchus; species Dicentrarchus labrax. Next base: position 25,637,430 of record NW_026136718.1, on the reverse strand, counting down.
CACATCAAACACACACATTATTGTTCCAAACAGACTATTTGTATAAATGTCTTAATACACATCTGGATGGGATCTTTTGTTGTGTATATGTCCCAAATATGTACTTAATAATAATAAAATGGAAATACTCCAAAATCCTCTCTAAAAGAATGTTCACAACCACTGTGTACATAGATAAATAATACACATTTAAACACTGAATAGGAAAAGTATAGCAATGTTATATAAGAAAGAATAAAAGAAAATTACTGTCAATATTTCCATGCCAAAAATAGACACAGGTACAGAATCTTGTTCCAACTAGTCTCCTCATCAAGTCTGTGCAGCTGCAAATATGCAACAACAAACTGGATTACAGTGAGGCTGACAATAACACTGTAAGTATCTACAGTAAATGAGTCAGGAGTGAGAAGGTTGCGGGATAGGGACCATATATGTTCAGAGGATTCTAGCCGTTGATTTCAGCCGTATTTGCTGCAGATGTTATACATCGTGTTTTAAAGTAACACGAAAACATCAAAGGTTCTGTCCACACATGAAAGTCAAAAGAGATTACAGCTAGATCACAGGTTTATATTGCCTGCAGTGGCATTTTTGTGTGTGGTAATTGCCGTTAAATTACTTGAGATAGTTTTACAAATCAATCAAATCCACTAGATTTTTTTTTAGTAGACATTAAAATGTTCAGATTAGAGCAATTTTCCTTCCCGGGCCGATATAAACATCTGCTGTCCAACTATCAACAGCAGACTGGAAATGTCTCTTTAACATTAGCAGCACTGTGCAAATTGTCCACGTGACCCATGTGTTTATAGTCTTGACTGCGACTGTGATTACAGTCTTGTGCTCCCTTATGTGTCATCAGCATGTTACATTTCTCATAGTCTGGATTGCCTGCTTCAGTTACGTTTCACAGAATGACTATCGACAACAAAAAAAGGTCATGGAATGTGAATCAATGTGGACATGGGGAGATATAAATAGATGGGAAGTATCACTGGTCGAATACACTGCACACAGAGAGTTTCACCACACTATCCTTATTGTCATTTCACTGCTTTTAGAACTGCCAGAGCATTCAGTGAGCCTCGCCACACACACACACACACACACACAATGATATCCACAAAAATAAACAGTAGTTGCAATCTTCTTAAAATGTTCAGTCTCATTTTAGATCCTTTAAGAGTCATCTCCACACACCTGTATTCAGATATACATCCATAGACAACACTAGGAGTCTACAGCCACACTACTCTAAATAAATGCTTATGTCATCATGCTAACATGCTGAGCAGGCATAATGTTTACTAGGGCTGCACGATCTGGTAAAAAAAAATAAAAATCATATTGCCATCGACATTTGCCAGGCCACCTCTGCAGCACTACAGTAGTAGTACAGTGCACTCGGGAATATTGCAAATTCGATATTATGATGATTAATAGTGCATCCCTAATATTGCCATATAAACCATCTTCATTTAGTATTCTAGGATGCTAATATTTGCTAATTAGCACTATACATTAGCTGAGTTTTGTTGGAATTTAGCCATAAAAGTATTAGACACACTGAAATTTTGACCCCATGATGGTACTGCAGGAAAAGTGATAACAAATCATCTTGAGGGGAAATGAATGTCTGTACAAGATGTCATGGCAATCCATCCAGTAGCTGTCAAGACATTTCACTCACCACAAATGCTGGAAGAAAAGTAAGGAGATCACCAAAGTTGTCAGGATACATCACCTGGGAACCATGGATGTCTGTACTACATTCTCTCTAACTCCAACTGGTTGAGGCAGACGGCTGCCCACCTAGATCCGGGGTCTGTCCGAGGTTTCTGCCTTTTAAAAGGAAGTTTTTCCTTGCTGCCGTCACCAAGTGCTTGCTCATGGTGGGAACTTTGTAAATAATTTTATAAGGGGTACAGTCTAGATCTACTCTATTTGAAAAGTGTGCTGAGATAACCTTTGTTATGAACTGGAACTATACAAATAAAACTGTATTGAATTGAACATTTTGTGAAAATCAGTCCAATAGGTGTTGAAAACTTTGACTTACTAATGACACTAAATGAAAAGTCAGAGCATCATCAAAGTCATTAGGGTTCATCCTCTGGGGACCATATCTGTGCCAAATTTCACAAAAAAACAAAAACATCTGGGAGAGCAGGAAATGCACTGGAAACTACACACTGTCTCTAGAAAAATTAAAGGACCAGTGTGTAGGAGTTAGTGGTGGAGATTTTAGATTCTAGTAGTGGATATTGCAGATTGCAACCAACTGAAACCCCTTCAATCAACCAGCGTGAAGGAGAAACTACCGTATGTTGGCCACAAATCTCGCCCTCTTGCCCTGTCTACAGCCAGTGTTTGGTTTGTCTGTTCTGGGCTACTGTAAAAACATGGCGGTTCAACATAGAAGAGGACAAGGGAGCTCCTATGGAGTCCGCCTCCATAGAAGAAGACCCGATCCCCCCCCCCCCATAGATAAAAACAGCTTAATTTAAAGTAACGGAAGCCCAATGATACTTATTTTCAGCTGATTTTACACTAATGCAAACATACCTATGAATATTATATTAAATTTCTGCCAATAGATCCTCTTAAATGTTACACACTGGACATTTAAATTCATAATGACAAAGAATAGATCAATAAACCAGATATTTTTATTTTGTATTGAGATAATTGTATTCTATAATCTAATTAAATATTGTTTTAGAACACAGGGTCTCCACTCCCATCTCCACAAACCAAATCCATATGGTCAACCAGCTTGTGTACACCTATTACTGACTTATTATCTCAACTATGGCCCTTACAAAAAAAGGGAAAAGAATGTGTCTTGCATTATGGTCTATTGAGGGTAGAGCTGGTGCAGGAACTGGTCTCCATCCTCTACATCAGATTCCCCCCTGTGTGACAGCAGCAGAGTGTGTGAACACGTCCTTGCTCTTTGACTCTGAGGAGCCGACACCAAAACATGACATCTAACACTGATGTTCTCCTGCTTTCCTGTGACCTGTGATGAAAATTTCAAAACCTGACGCTGTCAGCTGAGTTATTCACAACCAGGCCGCACTATTGAACTATTATAGCGTTTGTAACCTTTTTTAAGGAGTTGTAGCAGTAAAGTTAACAAGTAACACACAATCCACAGTCTCCTGCAGGATTTTTTGAAGTACAGTGCAGCAATGAGGGCACAGGCAGAAGGGCAAACATAATCTTGCTCAGAATGCCCGAAAACCCATGGCTTCTTTCATCTCTTGTATTCTCCAAGTCCTTACCTGGCGCATGAGGTCAGCTAGTGTCATGACTGAAGCCCAGTGCCAAAACACCAGCACAGGATACACACGGCTTTCCCTGTTCCCACTCCATCCATGTGACACACCTTCATCTTCAACATCACTGAAGAATTTTTAGATTAAGATGAGGTGAACTTTCTTCCTTTTAGGTCTCATCTTGTATTTCAAGAAAAGCGCAAACATTGGAGAAAGGTCATGAAAAATAAACTGAATTCTGTAACACAATTATTTCTTTTAATCCCTTTAATCTTCTTGAGACAACCTATATTGGAAGTACCCAGTAGGTCCCGACCCCGAGGTTGGGAGTCACTGATATACAGCATATACTATTTTTGTGTCAACAAACAGTACCATGCAAAGACAGGCCATGCTGAAGATAACTTAAAGCTGACCATGACAGTAATCTTTCCCATTCACTGCTACAGTACAGTTAGTAAATCAATATTAGGTGGACATATATGAATGAACAGATTCATATAGAGAAGTGCAAAAATTACACTGTGTGTGTGTGTGTGTGTGTGTGTGTGTGTGTGTGTGTGTGTGTGTGTGTGTTTGTATTTGAGTCTTTTCTGAAGAAAGCCATGCAGCATGGACCTTAGCTTTTCAGAATTCCATTTGTCAGTCAGTTATTGACCCTAATAAGAATGAGTTAACCTCATATAATGTTCCTTTATCATGACCACACATGATACACAATACAATACAGGTCTACATAAAAATACATTTATCTCCAATTAGCTTAAACCACTCCATACTGTATACTACTGTTCAAACGTTTGGAGTTGCCTGCCAGAATGTTTCTACAGTAGCCCAGAATGGACAAACAAAACATGAGCTGTACATAGGGCCTTCTGCATTTTTCACGAGTTTCCCAGCCACCGTAGTTTCTCCTACACACTTCACAGCCCGTTCTCATTCCCAGGTCATCAAACACAGACGCCAGCAGTGTTCACTTCTTTATGTCATCTCAAATGGTACAAAGTTTGAAGTTGTAACATTTCTGTCTGCAGTCTACAACCCTCAGGTTTCAAATTTAACTTCTTGTTTTGTTGTTTCCGGTGTAATCCTTGAAAGTAAAGCTAATTATCTGCAGAGGCATGTCTTCCAAATACCAATTTGTAACTGTCTCTGCAGCTGGGTGGTGTCTAGAAGGGATACAGGCGATTTCAGGAGGTAATCTCCATTCACACAGTATTCTCAATGGCTGCTGGTGGCTTTGGTTCAGGGTGGATGTGAAACTCAAAAAACAGTATTTTATTTATCTGCCAGGCAAAGGCAGATTGTCAGAACAGGTGTCAAGGTGTCACAGACACACACTAAAAGTGAGTCACAGGGAACACAGTTGAGTCGCAAGTTAGCATTGCTACATAGCATTTAAACATCAATAGATCATTATCATGTCAGATTTATGTTTATATCTATAGCACAACTATGTTAAGCTGCTAAGACGATCACTGAGAACATGGAAGCCCTTTGTAGACTCTATGTGCTGTATTTTACAGAATTTTACATATAATGTGTTATACGGCACAATAACAAATGGTGGAATAAGATATGTATATAATCAGACAGCACAGAGAGAGAGGACACAGTTTCCTCATTCAATATAGCTAAAAGTATTTCAGTGTCATGTGACCTGCAGCTCGGACATCGGTCACACTGTTAAAATCACTATAAGTCAACTATAGTGCTGTTCCTGGTGGGTTAGGTAAACAGGTTTCAGCTAACTGAGCTGTCACTGAGAGCGTTGTGATTTAATACCCAGTGGCAACCTGCCGGCAGAGTCAGGCACTGCCAAGACAGTGACAGCCAGAGCCGACCACACCGAGCAACGGGACTTCAGAAACCTATGGGTGACTATCTATAGTCTATGATCAATACACATTACTCAACAGCCAAGGAATTACTTTTACTAATTATTGTACTTTACCTATCAGGTTTGATAGATGAACTTGTAATCCCAAAAATATTTTAAAAATCCCTATACTACTTCACAACATCATCAAACTTTCGTTATGGTTTTGATGTGAGAGACCCCCTATGGGCACAAATGACATATTGTACATTTAAGTGCTAAGCTAGTGTAATCTACCCTTTTAGTCAGAGCATAGTAGGTCAGCCGTTCTTTTATGGAAATTCTTATGGAAATCAACAACTGCTTTAGAACTCATTACAACTAAAATTAGTTTTGTTTCCACAAAATTAGAACAAAATGACATGATGACATGATGTTACAGGAAACATTCAAGAAACCATGAGGAAATAACAGAGTCATATAGTAATGTGTGACCACTACTTTCAGTTGCAGCATGTACGTTTTAGATGTTTCATGGTTAAATCTATCAGCAAATCAGAAATGAGATTCTAAAACCAACCGGGCAAACTGCAGTGCTAATTGTGTTGTATCTCTGTTGTTTTACTCTATCATGATACTCATTGTCTATTTAACACATGAAGCTCAGAGCCAATCAAACACAACTGATGACTTCTGACCTTGATAAAGGGACGCTGAACCCCTAAGGTCTCATAAGCTTTGTGTTGATGGGTCAGGGAGAGAGTTAGCTTAGCATATAATTAATGTTAAATAACCCCTGGTTGTTTGTCAACACTTTTCCCACTGTCTTTTTCCATGCCTTATAATCTTCAGAGTGCCTGCAGGCACAGCATTCTCTGATAACATCTTAAGCCTCTTGTTCCAATACCCTGGCCTGGCAGTAACAACACTGGCCAGTCACTCATTTACAAGCAAAGATAAATGCACAGTCCTTAATCTGTCTCCAGTTAGGTCTCCAGCAACACAGCACAGGCCAGGCCCACGCCTTTAACTCCTCCTCAGGCTTAGCTGCTCCATCAGCTGCTGCCATGTAGGCTGCCTCTGCTCTCACCTCTATCACCTGCCACACAGGTACACACTGATAAGCACACACATGGCCATAGAAAGGTCTCCCAGCAATTAGGATGAAATTTTAGAGCTTCTGTGCATGTCCATTATTTCACCACTGCTGAAGACACATTTTGAAATTATATTGCTTTGGAATGTTGACCACTGTGTACACTTGCAACGTTCATATTGTGATTGTTAACTGAACATCTTTCAGTTTTAGACTGTTGATTTGAGCTTTAGGAAAGGCTGATGAGCATTTCTCACTATTTTCTGATATTTTATAGACAATATAGTTTGCAACAAAATTGATAACTTTTATTTTGCCCTCATCATTTCTAAACCAAACACTATCCTACACTGGGTTCTAAGGGTTACAGACCTATCAAAAAGTATTCTGCTGCAGGTATTTTTGTTATTTTTACCTTTTTTGAAGGTAAAGAGAAGAGACAGACTAGAAACATGGAGGAGAGAGCAAGAGAGAGCAAGGATGACCTGCAATACAGATCCCATGCTGGAATCAAACTAGTGGGGAATTTCTAATTGCATGGTAAACACATTACACAACATGTATAGCCCTAAATATCATGGTATATGCAACAACTAAGGCTGAAGTCCAGAAAAAGAAATTAAGGCCAATCTGTAAGAAAATATGCATGTGCATATGTGTTCAGTCGAATGCTTTTAACATACATATATTTCAAAGAAATCTGTCATTGTGCCATTTGCCATTTCTCTGTAATCACACTAACACTATTAAATCTTCTGATATTTGTGAGTTAAGTAGGGTTTCTTAAAACTTAAACATTCTGTTTGGTTTCTGTTTGTTTGTTTTGTTCCTGGAATAGTCTGGTGTTTATGAAGGAATAGATCAATGCCACTCTCTGTGTGTTGAATATGAAGACAGAGCCAGGAGGCAATTAGCTTAGCATAAAGGCAGCTAGCCTGGCTCCATACAAAGTTAGAAAATATGCCTACACTAACAACTTGTACATATTGAATCTCTTTGTTCATTTCATACAAGTGAAAACAATTTGTGGTTTTATGGGGAGTTACAAGCAGTTGCTTGACAGCTGGAGAAACCTTTCCAGTAGTTAACCGCATTTTTATGTTTCTGTTTGTGTAACGATTACACAACAAGATACAACCTGTTAATGACTGAGCTTTAGAGCTACTCTTAGGTGTATTCTAACTTAACTTTGGACACAGTCAGACTAGCTGCTTCCCCTGCTTCAAGTCTTTATGCTAAGCTATTAGCTATTGCCTCACATAATTTTTTAGAAAGAAAGTAAATAATCATAGTTTCCAAAATATTGAACCATTGCTTAAACTTGTGCTAGGAATTGTTGGTTTTTAAAAAAATGTTCAATCAAACAGGGTTGCCCTTTATTGGTTGGTTCATCAGTTACTCTATTTGGTTTCTGACTATTATTAGAAACCAAATTAATAACAGCATTTCCTAGTTTTAAATTGTTCCTGGGGTGGATTGTTAGTATTTCTGTTTCAGTCACTCCTGAGCTCAGGCAATTTAAACTGTCAGGCAAGCACAACAAAATCACTGTCAGTGCCATATAATTATTGAGGAAGAAAGAAAGAAATAATTAAATGTGAGTCACTTACACAAGCTCATTAAAGCTTATGCTATCCACTCTATTTTCCTTTTGGTTTGAATGAGACAAAGGGAGAACAATATCCCATTAAAGGCTGTTTCCACATCCTATTCATTTGAATTGGTGCTGAAGTGTCAGTGTTTTTCTGTGGATTAAAGTCTGATAGCACTCGCAGGAAGAATGATTCCCCCGTTTGAAGACTTGTGAATACACACAAGGAAAGACAGACAGCGAAAGGCAGAGAAGAACAGACAGAAAGAGAGACTGAGAGAGAAGAGATGAGTGGGAAACATAATGGAAGAATGCTTCTAATGCACTGTCTGTAGAGGGTGAATTAGGAAGCAAATAGTGTGATTATTGTGTGATGTGGTGGTGGTAGTGGCGGTGATGGTGGGATCTTGCCAGCCCCAGGATGCAGATAGAAACCACCAGGGGTACAGGAGGGGAGCAGGCAATTGTGATTTATGGGTAGCAGCGGGCTGATAAGGCAGCTCCCTTCATTTAATGCCTTATCGGCTGCGTTAAAGAAAGGCCACAATTTGCAGCATTCTTAAAAGCCCCAGATGTGACTAATCTCTGCAACCTTCCAGACAATCTGTCTCAGGAAAAACTATAGATCACCCACTTGTCTCACTGATCTCGGCCTCTTCTCCCTTCAGCACAACCACAGAGGAAAATGGTGGAGGGAAAATGTGTGCTTGTGCAACTGAAAGCTGAGAAGAAAATAATAACAATACGTCTAAATAAGACGGAACGATGTTGTTGTTATTTTGTTACCTTTTTATCAACATAATTAGGAAACATTTTTAATGAATGTACAAAGTTACAAAATGTTTCTCCTGATCTGCCATGACACTATTTAAGGTTCTGTTCCATTTAGTGTAGTTCCAATGTGCCAACATGCACAATAGCAGCACCCTGTCTCTGTTTCACCTGAATGGAACGGAACCTTAATTAGTGTAATTGGTAACGCCTGTGTTTACCCTACCATTGCATGTCAAAATGGCTGCTGTGAAAAAAGATCCACTCTTGTCCAAAATGTCCACTCTTCTTATACAATAACTGCACATAGCAACTGAAGCATTTTATGGTTATGTTTAGCAAGGTTAAGGTTAGGGAAATGGCTCAGGGTTAGGACAGACTGATGTTGTTGACTGACAGAGTCAACAACGAAGCACAAGACAGAATGTATTTCTTTCATTAACATTTAACCAAAACCACTATCATTCTGTAACCTAAAGGTCCAGTGTGTAACATTTAGGAGGAGCTATTGGTAGAGATGGAATATGATATCTATAGGTATGTTTTCATAAGTGTATAATCACCTGAAAATAACAAGTGTTGTGTTTTGATTACATTTTCATCTACAGAGGGAGCGGGAGTCCACCATGTTGAACAGAACAGACAAACACTGGCTCTAGATAGGCCCTTCGGCGTTGTTCGTGAGTTTTGAGGCCATCATAGTTTCTCCTACACGCTTGGTTGAGGTGAGATTTCAGTTGGTTGCCTTTAAAGTAAAAGATTGATGTTTTGGAAATTCCACTTATTCGCTCCCTTGCCGAGAGTTAGGTTAGAATATTGACTGATTCATTCTCATGTCTGCAAGGTAAATATGAAAATGTGTCCTGATGCAAACCCCAGCGTCCGGTGTCAAAATCTTATGCTTTGTACGCCCACCATCCACCCCAACAACCTTCCTATCATGTAGGATGCAAAAATGTAGCATTTGATTCACTGCGGAAAAAAAATATTGGCAATATTGGCTTTATGTTCAAATATTGAACATAAAGGGGCAGCAATACATTTCTACAAAACATATTTTGGGAAAGAAATTTGTAGTATATTATAAATGTAAATTTAAGGGTAATAGTGGAGAAAACAGAGTGGATTACCACATAAAAAAGCTTCAGACGCTTTATGATTGAACTTAATTTGCAGACACACACGTCTCCAGCACTGTTGTCAGGTGTCTCGGCACTGTTCTACCAATAAAATGGAAACTTGACATAGCTGTGCCGCTGATCAATACTAATCACAGAAATAATTACTCACTGGAGCTTAGGTATGCCATTGATTTTTAAGGCAGTTGTTTGCATTAGTCATATCTGATCTTAATAATCTTAAAGGGCTTTTTTTCTTGAAGTTTAAGGTCCTCAGCCATGTTGTGTAAAATGTATGAATGTCACTGCAAGGTCTAATCAATGTGTACTGATGTATTGAGCACCAGCTAAAGTGACTTTCATGTGCCTAGCTGCGTTTCCATGGTTGGACTTGGACAATCTAGGGAGGGAAAAAAATGAATTTATACAAGAGAGAAGGTGAATATTGATCCATTCAGCCAATGCGTCCGATAAACAATAGTGCATTTTCCCAGCAGCCTCAAATTAACCGGACAACACAGATACAATGGTAGCCAGAAGAGATTTCACACAATAGTTTGCATATTGATAACCGGTAAGTTTTTCCAATCCACTTATTCACGATTCAAACCGCGATACGCCATCAGGTTCATTCCTCAGCTGAGTTTCTGCTAATAGTTTATGTGCAAATAGGTAGGAAGGAAGTGGAGCAGTTCATCTTCAGGTCAATCATCTGCAACATGACATCGCCCTGTAATCCCTCCTGCTCCTTCATTCACCTCCCTGGTTAGCACGAGCAGCTACAATCCTCCAAATGTATGCCATATTCGACTTTAACGCGCTTGTCTTTCTTTAAATTAAGTGCATATATTTATTTTTCATATGCCTCACTGTGTTCTACAAGTGTAATTAGTCTGGGATACTCAGCAGTTGATTTTTTCCCCTCCATTCTTAAGTATTCATGAAAGCCAGTGATCTGACAAATAGAATTTTTCAGCACGGTAGCATCTTGCATCTCAGACCTTATTCCTGCAGATAATCCTGTTTAAATATCCGGCCTGGTTTACACAGCCCAGGTGGGGAAAGATCAGCAATTGGATGCTTATACATGCATACTTATGCATGTGTGCACTCTTGCCCTCTCACATACCTACATGTAGTACATGCAAAACATCAAACAATACAGCATATTTGTGGTTTGGTTTGTGATTATTTCCCTGTAGGAGAATAAACAGAGAAGATTCTAGCTGTTTTATTGTTGCGTTCAGGCCTCAGCGATCACCTGACCTCTTTACGTCTGTAATGTGAAATGTCCGACCAGCTAACAGTATCTGCCCCCGCCGGGCTGCAGCAGCCTTGACTTTGCTGTGCTGGTCTATTCTCAGTTCGCCAGGCTAATTCATCATGAGCGCTCCTCCAACACCAAGGTCGGTTACATAATGAGGGGGTCAGTGCGATAAAGGCAAAGCTCTGATTGGATCACAGCAAAGGTCCAAAGATGACCACCTTACAGTCACATTTACCCTGCAACCTCTGTGACTTCACTTAACATGACCCCCACAGTCCCTGTTGCTGTTATGTTCCCCACATCTAATGTGCCGCCCACCGGAGCGCTGGCAGCTTGCGCATTGTTTACTCTCCTCTCTTTGTTGTCGTAGTCCACTGGGGAATATCCTACAAGTGAACTGGCATTTGACAGGGTTTGTATGATGTGGGAGGAGGGGGTGGTGCGGTGTGTTGGGAGTCACCTTTTGGTCTGTTGGTCCACACTGTGTGCGCCCCATCCACTCGGTCTCCTGCCCCCCTCCTCTTTCTCTGTCTCCTTGTGTTTCCCCACCGCTCCAGCCCGCCTGCACGCCTGACAGACAGACAGATGTTATCTGCCGTGCATCTCCAGCTCTGGGCCTCTATCACTCTCCACAAACAGCCCATTGCTTGCACACAGGCTGCAAATTTCGTCTGCCTCTCTCCCTTTAGATAAGGGCCAATATCAGTGACAGAACATATTTTATGTATGAAATGTAGCTCACAACAAGCAGTCAAGCATTAGGTTTGTTTAAATAGATGATCCTTATCACTATTCTTTCAACACAGAGTTTTGACATTGTTCTCTGTTTATTTTTCTTTGCACACAATTCTTTTTATTTTATGCTATCTAGACCCACAATTGGCTTTTAGAGAGCTTCCTGTCTGGGGGTTGAATTCATTGCTATTTTAATTATAGCCGCTCAGTACAGCAGGACAGACTGTGTGCGAGGAATATTTCCTGCCCGACCGCAGTTGAAGTTCTTCCTCCTAAACCTATCCAGTCAACATTCCAGCGGATTATTTGCCAGGGATTTCTCTTGTCAAAGAAGCGACACTATTCCCCCTACTGTTGGCTGTTGTTAGCATCAGATATTGGATGATTTCCATTTAGTGCTCAGGTTATGCTTGTCAGTTTGTGCCCAGCATTTTTGTAATGATGGAAATAAGATCTTACATATGCCATGAGTCTAGCTGACATAATAGTTTGGTTTGTATGTGTGTGTGTGTGTGTGTGTCTGTGTGTGTTTGAGAGAGATGGAGGTATCAGCGACAACAAAAGGTATTAGGAGATTTCATATTTATGTAAACATACTTTGACATTTTCTAAGGATATTTGATGCAAACAATAGCTACATTTGTATAAAACAATGTTATATATTAATTGCCATTGTATTTTATATTCAGTGCTGCCAAAAAATCCAATAATATATAATTTAGTGTACATGTACACTGATTGGATATGGTTTCTTGGATAATTCAAGCCTGAAAAGCCCTGCCCCAGTACGTCCTGTTGGGTTCGCCCCCTGTAAACCCCCCAAAAAGCGAAGCCTCACCCCCACTGCACACACACACACACACTCACACACACACAGAATGGGGGGGCTTCAGGTCATTACCATAACAAGCTGGCGTGTTTCTGAAGATACACTTGTTCAGAATAGACAGGGGCAAGAGGGGGGTAGGCCGGGGTGGCAACACAGGCCCAGTTTATTTCAATAACAACAGCCAGACACAAGGCCTATCTAGTCAGACTTTGAATGAAACACTTGGGCTCTGATGGAGCGATAAGACACAGATGCTAAAAAGGAGGACTGCTAAAACGGCCTCTTGACCCTCACTTTGCTTTTTACAGAGTACAGCAAATACAACTGGACACAGTAAACACAGTATAGCTTTATGGACCTGGTTAAACGTGTTCATTTTTTTCTTTTTGAATTCATATGTATTTATTTAGGCAATGAGAAAGAGAAAAAAAAAAGACTGCACCCTCTCTACCAATTTACTCTTGTGTAAACCTGAATTGTTAATTACAGAGCGATCATTTTCACATGAATGGCTCTGTGTTTACTTTGGGGCAACTGATCCATCCCCAGGGAGGACCATGTCAAGTGCTTTACACATAAACAGATGTGTTTCTTTTTCTTCCAAACACAGGTAATCCTTGAGGTTAAATCTGTGCTAAACTCAACAGTGAAAAAGACCCTGGCACCTTCTTATTTGTACAGATAGAGAGCGCACACTTAGATTTAGAATGAGATGTCCTAAATCTCAGCTTGATTTCCTATGTTAACCGTGGCTTAGCTTTGGCTGGGCTGGATGCAGGAGAGCCTGTTGAGAGTTAGTGGAGTAGTTGTAAATATGTGGTAACACTTTCAGTGGTAATCCTCCTGCACAAAGAATTGCCAGAGATTATGGACCGGTTGTCTGACAGAGAGAATCCTCCGGCACAATCAAATTCCTATGGCTGCTGAGATTTGTAGAGGGCACAATGCTGTACTGCTCGGCTCGCCAGTAATGTGAGGGCAAGGCTGTTCCCTCGATGGAGAGCTAAGAAGCAAATATAGCATGAAGTGCATATTAAGTAAACAGAGGGTGGCTAAAAAATATAGCATCATAGCTGAGAATGGTAGCAGGAGAATGGTGTTTGGACTTTTTTTTTCAAAGGATAATGACTGTTGCTGTCCACTGGAGTGCACTTTACCAAGACAGTTTGACCTGTGCCTGTCCTCTCCTGTTGATCCGCCCCCCTCCGCACCCTACCCTCTGTGCTGACCCGGGCCTAGGAGACGTGAGAACCGCAGCCTCCACCTCCTCCTCCGAGCACTACACAATCGCCCTCACTGACACATTTGGAGTGGGGTTTAAGGAAGTGAAGTGAAGAGAGAGTGTGAGGGAGCGAGAAACCCCACCGCAGCCCCATAGCCCCGAGGATGAATAGAAGATAGAAGCCGTTTCATTTCAAAATCGGCCTCTGCACTTGGCTGAACCTACAATGAAAGTTGATAATTGAGAAGTGAAAGAGTAGGATCAATATGACTGTGAAAAAAAACTGGAGGCTTGGGCTTATGTTTAATGCAGTTTAACTGATATTTAATATTTTCTGCTTTCTCTCTCTTCTTCTCCCTTTGTCCACATTAAAATACTTCAAAAAGAATTCTAATAAAGTGGAAATTAAAAGGAGCGTAGATTGGGGTTGGAAAGAGAGGCCTCTAATCCCGCTATCTCTTAATAATTCAAAGTCTCTTTTATTTTCTGAATAAAAAGCGGAATTAATCTGGCACTGTGAAGCTGTCCTCTCTTCTCACTGTTTAAATAAATCCCCGTTCGTACATTAGACGCGAGGAGGCCGGCTCTGGCTCCTCGCCAAGCTCTGTGTCAATTCCCTCCTGCCTCCTTTCCTTTCTCTCCCAGCCCCTCTTTATTCCCTTTCTTTTGCTTTCTGCCAGGGAGGGACCTATGAGAGAAGCCATGCCACCAGAGAGCTGCTATCTCCAGAACCTGCTCAGCACACAGGCCTATCACAGGCAGCTAAGACCACTTAGCTCAGGCCGCCAAAAGGCACCCTTATGAAACTTTACCCAGATATTAGGGCACTGTGAAGCCAAATGATATATTACAAAGGCATTGTGTGAGGGGGTGACCATTTATAGTATTTATATAAGGCTGCCCCAGCTGTCAGAAGAGTTACTATTTTGGCCTTTAACAGAAATAGAAAGGTGGGCATTTTATCCTTTAGCCTAAGAAACCCAGAATTTTTATTGTGCTAATAATAAATAGAGAGGCACAGTAAATTCTAATGATGAATTATATCATTATGGGTTTTGTTTTCATTTAAGATTTAGCCAGTGTTTCTGTACAAGAGACAATTTCAACAATTCAACAATAAGTCCACTCCACAAATGGACGGCTAAGTCGCACAGCTTTTCACAAGACAAAAGACAAGCCTTTGAAAACTGACACCATGAAATAAAAGGAGCTTAGGCTCCAAGAGTAAAACTGAGTGAACTGAGTAGACAGAGGAGTGGGGATATAGGAACAGGCCTGAGCATGAGCATGAGGGCCTGCAGGCTCCTTGATTAGCACTGCCCCCCTCTATCAGTTTACAGACTGCCTGTCTTCAGAAACCTCTCGGCAGCAGGTCTCCCCTCCGTGTCCGTGGACTCCTCCTCTGGTGGTGCTGTGGGGTAGGAAGCTGCTACAGTCAGACGCGCCGGTGCTCTCCGCATCCCAATGATGCATCTGTAGAGATGAGCGCGGAGGCTGTCCTCGCCCTGATAGACGCCTTTTGTGGCACTCTAGAATCTAAGATCCTCGGCTCGATCCTGGATCAGCCTTCCCGCTCTCTCCTCTGTGGTCGGAGATTTATGGCATCACTTTTCTTCCGCGTATGCTCTGGCTCAAACTGCCCACACTTGTGATTGTGGCGATACTTTCCTCAGAGACTCTGGCTGAAAGACAAACAATTGCTTCCAACTCTTCGCATTTTCTTCTGCAACTATTCATCCAGCGAGAGACGCTGTGTTTGAAAAAGCACAGAAGTGTCATCCAATTGGCTGTTTATGGTTTAACAATACACTGGAAAATATCAGTATCTTCTCAAGGTGAAGCCTTGGACTTCTGCACCCTATAACCAATACACACATCTCATTTTATGTGTTGAAAACACCTTGATTTTGTGAGGCTGTTGGAAATGAGATTGACATGCCCGGTCGAGGGCCAAGTCTTTCTAAAACCCAGCACGATTCTTTTTTTCACTGCTATATTGCTCCTCGCAGAAATCTGTACTTTATGTGTCATCAAATGATAAAAAAAATATCAAGAGAAGTAGGAAATAGAGGAGGCCCAGAGGGAAAGTGTAAAGGTGTGTCTTAAGTTCCCTGAAGGCAACAAAAAGTCATTTTCACTGAGGTGTGCGCTATTTTTATTTATATACCTCCTCCGCTCTGTTTCTTCATACATACTGTTTGTGGGGCTATCATTATACCAGACAGAAAGGTGGGGGTAAAAACCATTTGCATTAGCATCACTGTCTGACTCCAGGCACTACGCAATGATACTTTATTCCATACCATTCAGAGGGCCATTATCACTCTACCCCCTCTGTCCCCTCTTCCAGCAGGGAGCTCACACACACACACATGCACACGCAATTACACGATGTGCCGCACACACTATTCCCATCCCAGCCCTATCGTGGATAGCATCTTGTGCAACACTGGCACAGAGGTACAGGACGGGTGAGGGAAGTGGAGGGGAGGGACATTTCCGGAGGGGGGTCCTGGCATGTAATTGTCCTGGTGAGCACTCAATAGCACCTTAAACCAAGCAGGCAATCTACAAAGCTGTGCAGTGAAGGAGGGAAAGGCCCTGTGGCTATGGGGACCCTAATAGGAACTTCTTTCTCACAGAGATAAATGGAGAAAGTTCCTTTTATTTATCGGTAGCTGCTGTTTGGGACTGAGGCTATCAAAGCGCAGCAGTGCTATTTATCCCTCCAAAAAGGATTCGTCCGACACAGGGCTGAGGGCGAAAGAGGGAAAGAGAAGGCTAAGGAGGGGGGCGACCACTGGAAATTGGCAGAAACAGAAGGTCAAACTGTTTATCTTTTTATTCCCATGTCTCTCCCTCTCCTTCATTCTTCTACAACTGTCCTCTCTCAGTTTACCTGTTGTGGTGAGATACACAGGCGCAGTAATATAAGTCTTTTGGTAGCTGCTACTGTATGGAAAGCGGGCAGATTCATGTCCACAGAAATTCAGTGGAAGATCAAACCAGCAGGGTCAAACCAATATAATGCAGTTAAGGTTAGTAAATAACAAGTTTATTTCATACACTCTTAAAATGATTAAAGTTGTTGTTAGAATGAAAGGTAAAAATAGGAATTAATTTCAAAAGAACAAAATACACAACCTTCATCCATATCAGGCTAATTGCTTTGCATTTGAGTTACGCTAATACATATGTTAGCTTATCAGGCGCCTAAGCAAGAAGTGGGCCCTCGACTATTCCTCACCCAATTCATTAAAACAACAGTGAGTGAAATGTCACATGCACACAAGTGCTTGTCCCCTCTGTGTCCTGAGCGTCACATGGAGAAGAGCTCCACAGTGATAAAGCATTCATTTGCCGTGGATGAGCGAGCACTGTTAAATAAGCAGCTGTCTACATGTCAGCCGTCATGACCCTGCACACATATTCTGCACAGTGTGGAAGCTGCAGGGCTCAAAACAAAGAGAGGTAAAAGTTGTGGATTCAGGTTATTTTCCGAGCCAGTGTGGTAAAGCTGATTTCTTCCTAAGAAATTAAACACTTCCTATATTTCAGTGAGATCATTTTATGGCAAAAATGCCACTGTCATGCTACCAGCTAATTAATCATTAAAAAAAATCCTCGTAGCTAAACGTCACATTAGGTTTGGCATTGCCGTCCAAAACAATCCATTTGACTGTTCCAGACGTGATTCATGAGCATTTTCTGATCTGCCCCTCTCCATGGTTGATTAAAGCTGCACTATATATTAATATCCTTACATTACCAGTATATTAACAATTTGTGATGTTAATGGCTCATAGACAATCATCACTCGACTGCAGCTCCCCTAAGATCTACAGAGCGTTTTAGCATTTTTCAGCTCATTGTTTTGGTTCACTCTCACAGCTGTCATCATTGTTTCCAGCCAGATCAGGTAGCTTTTTTCAGCTAAAAAGCTACCTGTCCAGAACCAAATGGCAGAAAAACAAATAGCAAGTAAACATAGTGGAGCAATTGGCAACTAAAAAGCCAGACATGTTTCTCAGGGATTGGTGAAGACCAAAACAGAACTAAAAGGAGAGTGAATATTGATCTAAATTCATCAGAGATAACCATGTAAATGAATGCTAATTGTTGCATGTTTACTGAATACGGTCTCAATAGGCAACTATTAGCAGATTATCTGCTAACACATTTGTCCTACCAACTTCATAATGCATCTATATTGTGTGTCACGTTTGTTAGGCTGCCCAGAAATAGCCAAAATAAATTAAGGCAACTAAAACTAATCTATTAATTACAAATCTGCAAAATTAAACATCAATTAATTTATTATTATTGAAAAAACATCATCGGTGTTATATGTCACTGTACTCTCTTTTCTTACGTCATCTTTCCAGTTGTAATCTCTGTTGCAAGTCCATCCTGTTGCCAGTCAACTGGCTGTAGTCCATCAGGCTGTTGACTATTAAACTGTAATGAGCTCAGGCTTGTGGGAAATGGTGTGTGTTAAAGGCTGCTAAAACCAGAAATGTAACAATGTTATATTTTGGTAATTTAGTAGTGCTTGATTAGAAATTTTTGATGTGATTTTGAAGTGGATGTTCTTACTTCTGTAACAGAACCTGTGAGTATTAACTATCGAGTTTCACTTTGGCCTCTCCAGCTAGCAATTGATAGTAGGCTACATTTTCTAAATTCATACTGAGTTACTGTATAAACATGAAACTTCATAAATTTGTAAAGCAGAAAACATTAACAGTTATGTAAAACATCTAAATTCTTACCTTTTTACCAAAGCAATATTAGCCATGTGTCCCAGTTCTGCCAACAACATGTGGAAGTGACCCTACGACAGTGATGGATCATCAAACCAATCTCAAATTAATGTCATCACTTCCTGGCTCATTTACATCAGTCTCATCTACAGTATGTGTCCTGGCAAAAGGAGCTCAATGGTCGGCTCTCTTTGAAGCCGAGCGTGGTTTAGGAGGTGAAGGAGGACTGGGCAAACTGCACACTGGTGATGAATGACTTCACTGATCCATTACTGTCTATTTTAGTCCCGTAATCCAAGTGGGAATGCCCACATCAAAGCCTGGCTCCTTCCTAAGAGGAATTCCCCTCATACTTGGACATGCAAATGAGCAGGGCCTCCTCCAGGCCCCCACACCTGATTGAGGCGTGCAACGCCATTGCCAACGACGTGCCATGGGAATTACATACCAAGGGATGGCATCCAATTGGACCAAACTCTCCCTAAGCAATTTGCTTTGGCTTTATTCACTGGCATAGTCAGGCATGGCAGCACTTCCTTTATTTCACGGCCATGCGGCAAGATTTCTGGCTGGACCTCGCTTGGAAGCCATATTATGGCTGAGAAAGGAGGAAAAGAGGGATTTGGTTTTTACAAAAGAATAGAGCATGGATCTGTGTCAGTGTCTCTGCTCATTCAGGTTTTGGGGATGTTTTCACTTGTTGCCTGAGCTTATGATGAGATGTTCATGATTCTCTTCCTGTTCCTGATCCTATTTGAACAAAACAATTATCGCTGCTCCGAGTTAGCGCTGCCAAACAACTTTTCAATTCCAGGAACAATGGAATGCATGCATATGATCATCTAAAGCTAGTACCACAATGCTAATTAATTAGTTTGTAGTGCTTGAGAAGCACAACACAAAAGTACAAAATGTGTGTGTCCTTCAGTCTTCATTCAAAAATAAATTGGAAAAAAAGCTTTTAAAGACATAAAACTGCATGTTAGCAGACTGATAGCTCCTCTAACCTTTAGTGAGTTTCACTGTCCCAGAAAGAGCAGAGGCGCTTGTGTGATTTTCTGCTGCACTCCAGACAAGACTTAGTCAAAAAAGAAGAAGGTCACCCGGCTCCCTGGACACCACAACCAATGAAATGGTGAGGGAACAAGGGAGGAATAATAGATATTTCAGTGAGCAATTCTTAGCAGGAAGAGGGAATTTATGTACATGTAGATGAGAAGGAAGAAAACGGGTCAGTGACTGCGATGGACCTGGATCTTTTTCAGAGAAGAAACCTGGCTGAGGGAGCAGGAGCACACGTTTAATTTCTGCTCAGCCATGCATTCAGCAGGCAGAACAGCAGACGGTGACTGGCTACAGTCAGATCAGATCAGGGGTCTCTTTAACGACAGAGTCACAAAGTGGGGGTTTTCTTTCCTTGTAGATAATGAGATAGCACATGGGCAAGTGCCACAGCCCTTTTCTTAGAGAGCTCTTATATGTGGCTCTTACACCTCTGTGGGTTTACGCTTTGGCTGGGCTCTGCTCGCACGCCCCCGCCATAATTAATTTGTCTTAATTGCCCTGCTGCTCTGGTCGCTGTCCCAACATTATTTCTCCACTCTCTGCAGATTTCACGTTTAAAAAATCTCTCGGATAAGTCGGCAGGGGGACTGGAAGAACAGTGAGCCTTTTGTGTCCTGAACAAAGTAGACAAAACAACCACAACATGGGCTTTTGTGTTGTCATCACAGGAATAATGTTTATTACTTTTAGAAAAGAAAAGAGAGTGACTTCCAATTAATACAAATTTATTATAACACTAAATGGGTTAAACAGTTTCACTTTTAAATATGAAATATGACGAAATTAGGGTTGATTCAAGATGATGAATATTTCCTCATTTACTACCCATGTAGATAGATTGATAATATAATAAACAATTTTGAAACAAAATGTGAACATTTCATAAGCTAAGAAAAACTATCCAGCATTCTGACGAGGCACGTTTCAGCACTGTTTTTAAATAGCTTATTTAGTTTAAGAATTAGGAAAAAAGGAACATTTAAACTTTCAGTACATCTGAAAAGGCCCAAATCCCTAAAACTGGAGATATTAGTTGTTGATTTTTACTGGACAGTGATGGTATGTAAGTATTATAAAAAACTTACTTTGTAAAGTATCAATAGTACTAACACAGGACAAAATGCTGACAAGGGAAATTTTAACTGTTATATAATTAAGCATTATATTATTGGATTGTTGAACTATTTTACATATATTGGGTAGTTTAATTTATAACACTGCATGATATTTTACAGGAAGAGCCTGTGTTTACTGCAGTACAGTAAAGTCACAAGCTGACAGATAAATGAACCTTTCCATTAGAAATGTAGTGGAGTAGAAGCAGCGTAAAATGGAAATACTTAACTTAAGTAATGTACAGTACATGAATAAATGTAAGTAACACTGCACCACTGATTAAAAGACATGTTGAGGCTGGAATTTTTAAATACAGATCTTTAATGCTGTGAGCATCACACAGTTCATTTCACTCTTATTGTATTATAATGGAGGCAGACATCGGTGTGATCTCAAAACCTTGGCAAATGAAACCAAAAACAAGGTGGATGGATGACCTAATACCACCAGAGGTAGAAAAATAAATAAATAAATGAATGTTTTGGATTAAGACTTTTTTTCTGTTATGAGCCAACCTCCACACCTTGTTCTTTGGCAAAATGCCCTTCTTTCCTCCTCCATGAGGATTCCCCACCCAGAAAGCCCTGTCTGGCAGATTTGTGCCTTTCTTGTGCTCCTTTCATAGAGCAGAGAATGCAGCTGAAAGGCAGGGCAGGCTTCCTCGCTGCCCCGGGACCAGTCCAAATTGTAATCCTATTCCTCTGTTTATCAAAAAGAGGGAGAGAGCAGAGAGAGGGAGGCATTGAGCTGACAGCTTGATTGTGATGCTCCTGTCTGATAACTCAGCTAACCTTATCCATCTATTTCACCTCAACCTTGCAGCCATGTCCCCAACCCCCTTCCACCTGCTTCATCCTCTACCCTGTGAGAGCCACCACACACACACACACACACACACACACACACACACACACACACACACAGGCTTACCTTGCACACACACTCTCTTTCTCTGTCTCTGCTTTTCTCTCTCTCGTTCCCGTAATACACACACACAAATAATCACTGCACACCTCTGACCCCTTTATCGAGTGTCGGTGTTAATCCTCATCTCTCTGCTCAATGCAGAGCACAATCACAGAGACCCGCAGGACCTGCAGTTAGCGCTGTGGTTAAGTAGCCCACGGTAAAGAAGTCTGTGATAAAGGTGGCACAAAGGGTCAGTAGCTGCTAGGAGCATGGGCCCGAGCCCATGACTGGCCATGGCCTTGAGACAGGACAAAGAGGCGGGGTGCGGAGGACACGCGGGGTAATAGAGGGATTGAAGAGGAAGTGGAGGACAAAGAGAGAATGTGCACGGCAAGGGTTAGGCTAATATCCTGGGATAAGATGTGAGCATGTATGTTCATAAAAAGCTATCCTTAGTATTTCAAGTTGTTTATTAAAACTCTACAGTGCTGAATGTGTTAAAGCAAGGGTTTTCAAAGTCTGACACTGAGGGTGCTCCAACTCAGACAAACTCAGGATAACTGCACCCCAGTGTTTTGTTGTTTTTGTTTGGTTTTTTTTGCTTATATTTTTGGCAAACTGGCACCATTAAAATTATGCTGAATTATGTATTAGCAGCTTTTTTCTGTGATTTCTAAGTGGATTTGTGGATGTTTACTCACTTATGACACAGAGAAATTGTGCATTTTTTGTAGCGCAAATTACAAGAATCGGGTAAAAAAAGGGCCTTGACCTTCCACGAGCTGCAACTGCTGACTGTAAACAGGTTAAACTACAGTTTTTGCACCCGTCCCTTTCACTTCGTGCCGTAGCTTTGCCTCACATCCCTCTCCCCCTCACAGTTTGAAAGCCTCTGCATTAAAGGTTAAAAACCTATATAGTGAGTTGAAGTAGCATGTACATTAGTCAGTCTGGCAGCTGCCACATGTCAGCTAAGTTAACAGATGTTTTGCAATTAATATCATCTAATTACTGTATAATGAAAAATTACACACTTCCCACCAAATTAAAGCTTGCAGAGGATTTTTACGTTGATGGACTGTGTAGTGTTGATAAGTAACATATTTAAATTGAAGCCATTTGCAGGTTTTATGTTAACATCCAGCGACTGTGATTCAGCAAATCAATCAAGTGCAGCACAGGTAGCTTTAATGATATTCTCCTATGTTCAGAAAACATTCATCTTCTCTGCTCATTCCACTGTAGCCCGCTCTGAGGATCGTCCTTGGGACACCCATATGACACACGACGACATGCCAACACAGAGACACAGGCAGAGCCACATTTACAAACACACATGCACGCTCACACAGAGACAGACGAGAACGCACACACGCACACATACACACACACACACACACACACATACACACACACTCTAGACAGCTTCACTGTCAGAGATAAATGATGCCTGACACTGTGGCCTGGAGAAATGGGCTGACTGAGCAGCAGCGAGATGAAGATACTTCTCACAAAGGTTCCCTGAGCCAAACAAGTAGTGTCCCTGGGAAACCTGGACGCTGACTTCTGTAGCTCGAGGGCCACGTGTCAGTCAAAACATCCTCCAAACAACCACTCTGAAAGCTGACGAACTTTATCACCCAGACACAAACTTGTAGATTGACAACTTAATGGCGGGATGTGTTCAGTCCATATCGTGAGTTCAAATAAAAACCGCCGCCTTCATTCAAAAACAAATCAGGAATTGTGCATTTATTTCGCATGAATAGACTTATTACGGCATGTCTCTGATATTCATGAATATTTTTTTTTAATATTTAATTGTCAGAGCCAAATGCTTGCCTTTGATTCTTCTGTTGACAGAGACTGATGTGAGTTCAAGACGGTACAGAGGACTTTTAATGTGATGTCTGTCTTTTGTGTTGAGAAACAATAGCTGCTGCAGCTCTGGGGCTTCTCTGTGTTGTGGGAGCCCCAGACACACACAGGAAGGGAAGAATATACACAATGTTCAGAGACCTATCCCCTTTAGGATGATCGGATCAGTCAGTCAGAGGGCCCCTCCGAGGGCCCCGGGGTCAAGGGCCACGCCAGTCAGACAAGACACAACAGAGGCCCCCGTCTCTTCGTGCGAGTTGATTGTGTTTAAATGCACGCAGAAGAACTGTTAAAAACTGTGTCGTATAAGCGTTATCACACGATGAAATAGGACACAATGACAGAAAAAAAAGAAAGAACAGAAAGAACTAAAAGAACAGAATAAAATCTTTGTAAAACTGCTCCGAGTGCCGCCCTCTAAAAATATCTGCAGAGGGAGCGAAGACAGAAAAAAATAGAGAGAAAAAAGGGAAAAAGGAAACAGGCCTTTTACAACTTTAAAGAGAAAGAGGCTGTGGAGTGAACGGGAGAAAATATTTACTCAGGGAATTAGTTCAGGATCATTGTGTGCGTGCAGGGCTTTAGTTCCCTGGCTCCATTTCAAGGCCCAAGTGGCTCAACTGGAGCTCCCTCCAGGGCAGGCCTAATTATCACAGGGCTAGGGCCATTAAAATGCTTAACTAACCTCGTTTCTCCAAAACGCACAGATTAACGCCAGCCTCCAGCAAAGTGTCGGGAATAACCCTGCTGCCTAATACCCTCTTTGATTTTTTTTTTCTCTAGTGTGGAGAGGCGAGGCAGAGGACTGGTGTGGTAATAGTTACGGATGGATACGAATACTGAAAGTTACGGTCCCTATCAACCTATCCTTTCACTGTAAGTGCTGCACAGGTTGCGGGAGGAATATGAGGAAGTGCAGGTTGCACTAAAGAGTAGACTGTGCACCTGTCTGTGAATATCCCACTGAAATAAAAAGCACCATGCTTGTATTTTATTGTCACAGATGACGTGCAAGGAGGGTGAACATGTCCAGCTGTCTTTGCTTAATATAAGGAAATCAAAGAAAGCAGAAATTAAGTCAGGAGATGGATAAAACCATGTCTCCCATTCAAGTTCCATTACCAGTAGTCACTGTTTCGTTGTACTGACTGTACTGTTGTCTTAACTTAAGATTGCTTCTTTATTTTCTCCATAAAGAGTGCATGAGTACAAAAAGAGGAATTCCCATCAGTATTTCTAAAAACATCTGATGGAATCAAACTTGTACAGCCAGAAAAGCAACTTGTGTCGTGTTGTCTTTTGACTTGTCATAGCAGGTAAACCATAGGTGTAGTCAATCCCACCTATGATTGCTCTATTCTATTTAAGTGAGGCCTCTGAGTCAAAATGCCTAAAGGCCTGGTTACAACAGAAAGTGGCATGGGTAATATTTCGCTCTAGAAGCCTGGTGATGTAGTAGTCATTGCTATCAGTATAGTTGTTGCTACTGTTGTTGCTGTGCAACGTATAGCGGGCAAGCTAATCAGCTGGGACATGCTAGTGCTGGTCAGTCACTGTGTCAGGCCATTTACTCTTGTTCTCAGGATTGTACAGCATTTCATCCAGTGACAGGTACTAAAGTGGGAAAAAAAGCTGTGTGAGATAAAAGTTAACAGTTTATAGAAGATACATTTGTACCGACTACTAATGTCTACAACCCATGCCTCTTTGGTGGAGCAGCCATTTGGATGATAACACATCTAATAAGTTATAGTCCTCCATTTTGAACTCTCCATTTCTGTTACCTCAAATACTTTGTTCTCTCAATACAGCTTGCAAAGTCGCAGGTTCACCAAATTTGAACTTCCCAGAAAAAATGTGTGTGGACGGCCTTCGTTGCAACAAGCAAATGAACGTTTGGGGCAACTATATTGGAATGAAGTGATTTTTCTGCAAATTTTGAAATGCTGGTATGACCATGCCTTAATAAATGGCCCTGGAAATGGAAATGCAACCTAAATGGAATTGCAGCTATCATTGATTTAATTCATTATACCTTTCATTCCTGCTTTGACGGGTCAAATTGACCCCATCTACATTTATGACTACAGTGAAAAAGTGTTAAATTTGGTAAACATTACTAAGAATCTAATAAAACCTTGGCTGTTATGGTTATTCCAAATCATGAAAAGTCAATGAGAATATACTTCTGATATATCAGGAGACTATATATTTTACCTTACCTATACCTTATACTTCTTTCAAACCAAACCGAGACCTGGCTTTAAGGTTCTGCTGTATGGTTTTATACCTAAATAGGTCTGATGCTGCTGTGCTTTGGTGTGAAAGGTTAAACACTGATCTCTAAAATAACTACAGGCTTACAGTAGGGAACTGTGGGACTGCTACAGTATACATATTGAATTTTTTGCAAAATTGCAAAACAAAAACCCAATTTCTTAAAAAATAATTTCTGCCTCCAATAATAATTATATTAAATAATAAATAGTTATTAGTAACTTAAGATCCAGTGTGTAACATTTAGGAGGATCTATAGGCAGAAACAGAATATAATATTCATAGGTATGTGTTCATTACTGTATAATAAGAATAGCTGTGTTTTTGTTACATTAGAATGAGATGCTTTTATCTCTAGATGCCTTTTTTGAAGTGAGTGAGTTTTAATCTGCAACTACACCGCTAGATCCCACTAACTCCTAACTTAGAACATGCTATTTTTCAGTCGTAGATCGTAATACAAGTTTGTGACAAATAAACATCAAAGTCATGTGCGTGAGGACCTGGCATATTAGCATTTATGGCATTAAAGTAAAAGCAAAGTAAAACTAGTAAGAGTTTGACTACCACTTCCAAGGTCTAGAATGAACTTTCATGGTCTTTTTCATATGTATCTATAAATCAAACATTAATATAGACTTACATAGTCAAATTAAATTCCTTCTTCAAAGCTATAACATACAGAACAGAAATAATGTTATGGCAACAATTTCCTCGTATTTTATATCCGCATTGGAAATGGTCAGATTTCACAGAGGTCCTACACAAAGAGTGAGTGCGGCAGCAGTCAATAAAAGCTGAACTTGTACCAGGTGACACTAAAATATCTGAAGTAGTACAAGTATGAAAAATGGACTCACGTTGTCGACTTAAATTAACAACAGCTCACATTCAGATCTCTCCAGCTGACTTTGATCAACTACAACTCCAGCTGATTCAAGTAAAACAGCAACGCAGATATGAGTGACGGCTATACATCATCTACTTTTTACTTTTATCAAAGGAGCAAGATGACACAAACCTTTTTAGACTGCATTCAGTGCCATACAAGTTAATGTATACAATACGTCAACTGTGGGCGCAGACAAAGGAGCTGCTAGCAATTATGGGCCTCTAAAGAAGATGTGATAATGGTAAACCCCATCATTAACCTGTAAAACCTTGTAAAATAAGACCCTCCCTTCCATAAGATACTCCCAGCAAAGAGCCACAGTTAATGCAAGTTTTTATATCTATGTCTTAACAATTCAGTTCAATACACAATATTCAAAGTCAGTGCATGTATTGAACAGGAAACAAGGTCATTTGTACGCAGTGCGCAGTATAATGAATATAATTAATCTTGGCAATAAGACCCCACGCCTATACAGATGCCGATCATGTTTTAGCACTGTTCTAAATGAATTTGTTGTGCTACCCACTTTGTCTTTCAGGCATTGAGAAGACATGAATGAAGTGTCTGATAGCAGGATCACGGTCTTTGTTCAGGATAACACGAGGATTCATTGGTTCATTTAAACAACTGTCTAAAAATCAGTGCAATACTGCCTGATTATTTTTCAAAAAGCGATTTTTAAATAAGCAGGGTTTCTTGATCTTAAGGAAATCAAATTAAACTCAAATCCAATCTGGATGACTGGAACGATGTGGTTTATCTGTACATCCCAATTCAAGCACAACGTGCTTGTGAAGTGTTTTGTAAGTGTTAACCCATTGCTCTATTTTATGCCACCTTATCATTTCAGCTTTGTGTTGCATATGTGCATATTTTCTGATTTATTGCTATTTATTGTTCTATTGAAATAACTGAATATTATCAATGTATAGCACAACCAGATTTAGTTTGGGGCTTGCCAGTTTCTACACTATAAAAAACATTTAAATTCACAATCATTTTTACAGGTGCTCCCCTAAGGAACCAGTTTATCTCAACATTCAGGCATTTTTTAAAATCTTTCATCTCCAATTATATCACAATATTCATCATTCCATCAGTGTATTATTTGTATAAACACTCTTGTATACAGTGACAGGTGGCGGCTCCCTTCAGGGAACCATCACACTCTTGCAATTGTGATGCACTGAGAAATACGTTGAGAAAACATTGCTGATGTAATTGGGAAGCAGATGCTTACTGGTAGCAAAGTAAACTGGGGCTGACTTTTTCATTTTATTCAACTCAAGCACTGTGAGAGAGCCTTATGTCACTGAGATTAGTATTAGCAGTTTATGCCGTTGATGTCACTCTCACCCCTGACATGAGTGTTTCTGCTGCTTTTAATAATGCAGAATCAGCCAGTATCCAAGGGATTATGTTCATATTGGACGGTTCTGCACCTCACCATTTATGTCCAGTTGCAATGCTCAGTGTCAGTGCAGGAAGTTGTGTAAAGTAGGGAAGTGAAGAGGAAACTGAGGGTGTGGAGGTCGGGGTGGTGGACAGGTGTGTAACGCTTCCTACATTCATGAGGGAGATGGGAGTTGTAATTAATGGTAGTTCTCTCTTTAAACTCTAACCATAGTCTGTGTTTTGTTGGCATTGATTGCAATAATAATTGCAAAATAAACCTTTCTTTCTTAAAATTCCGCTGACCTTATTAAAACCCAATGTAGAAAGGTAATAATGAAATTAAATATTTCAAGTTTTTTGTTATATGCGCTATGTTTACTACAAATATTTTTTTTGTAATAAAATGAGTTAGACCCCAGAGAAGTTGAACCACCTGTTAGACCTCATGTGAACAAACTGTTCTCAAACTCTAATAACAGAAGTCCTAACTGAGTACTGCATACAATGTGCTGGTACAAAATCATGTTTAACTCAAAGTATGAAGGTGATAAAGTACGTTACATATGTTCCTTGAGTTGTTCAAGTGGGGCCATTAACATAATAACTATAATATTCATAGTTTACTTACCATAACCACAATCTTTCCCTAAACTTAAATATGCTATAATGTATGTATTTTTTCTTTGCTCTTCTTTCAATGAACAAATACTCCCCAGTTCTGATGTAACTGACGCTAGCAGCAACTATGCCAACCTCTTTAGCAACCACCATTGTTGTTGTTGTCACACACATCATCACACACACCTAGCGGTAAACCACACCCGTAACTCATGCTGTAGCTGACAGCTCCTGAAAGGGTGCTGATTGTCTACACCAATGGTCTGGTTATTGCAGGTTCAAGCATATTGAGCTGCCATGCGTAGATATAGAAGGGGGAAAATATTAGTATTAAACTTGTAAAAAAACTTGCTACTGAATGTAAACCAGGTACAGTAGCAATAGATTAAATGATCAATCTATATCTGTCATCCCTGTAAGTATATGTTAGATCTGCAAATCCAGAAAACAAAAAGCCAAAATGTACTCACGTTCCATCATGCTGTTGGTGTAAATGTGAGTGTTATAATGCATTAAATGTGTAAGAATGAACTTTGTTAAATAAATATTTATTTCACACTTGTACAGATCATTCTCAGTCCTTTTTGTTTCTTTATTGCTCATCATTTACAATGAAGTCTATATGTCGATGTACTGTAGTCTTTCTGCCCTTTTGTCAGTTTCATAGACTTACAACCCTTTGTGCCTCTCACCTAAATGACAGTATGCTAACGCTAATGCTGGGATTCAAGGAAAATACAACTCAGTTGGCCTGAATTAAAGAGGCACGAGCATTGCTAATTATTTTAGTTATTCCACAAATAATCCTTTTAGTCATATTTTGCCTCGAAAAAGAGGAGAAAAATGCGGTAATAAATAAATAAACACCCCAAATAAATAGAGACTGATTTGAATGCAGTGTCAGGGGAGATGTAGTGCAAAGGCGCGATAATAGCTAAGCTAGCTTATAACATCTTTGTTTTCACTGAGCACTGTGCTGTGGTCTCTGGGGCCACAAGAGGATTTTTGGCAAAGCTGTTCTTCTCAAGGTCCACACTTTGCAAACACTCAAGGAGGCTTCTCTCTGCTATCAGTGAATCAGGATCCACTTACACTCTCATAGTACTGGAGGTGGAGAAGGCTACTCATATTCAATGACTTTCCCCATGGACACACGTTAGTGTATTGAACACTTGGGGAAGGCTGAACGAAAAACAATGAGGCCAAATAGTAGTCTTTTTAGGGAGATTAGTTCCGCATTTTAAGGACTTGAATGGAGTGCTGCATCCTGGATATTATTCTGCTCCACAAGCAAACAACACTCGCCGCTAAGACACTGAGAATTTATTGTGATTTCTTACATCCACAGTGAATTTATTGTTGTTCCTCAGAATTCCATTCTGTCTCCGTTTTGACACAAATAAATGACTTTGGGACCTTGAAGGTTTAATTTGAAATAGCACATGTCTTGCAGTCAAGACGGTGGAGTGAAACAATTGCTTTTCAGCTGGTAACCAGACATGGTGGAGGAGAAGTCAGGCATAATATTTATCTCCCTGCCCCTGGAGATGTGGTACGCTCATCCAATTCATCCATGTCTCCATCAGAGAAGAATGAAAGAGTAGCCAGAAAAAAAAGTCCTTTTCATTACAGCAACATAGATCATTTATCTTGTTGAGTTTGCCCCATCACATCGTCATCGATTGCAAGAGTTTCTTGAAACAGAGGAAGACCAGGGTTCAGGTCTAATACAACAACTCATCGTCCAAAATGTGAGGATGGACAGCTGTGATTCTTTACTGAGTCCGCATAGCAAAAGATATTTTCGAAGTACAGAAAGACATTATCAGAAGGACCACATGAATATAATAGTTCAACAATAATAAACCCTATTGTGTGATTGCTAATATTTGCACTTCTGAATCACAAACATCTGGGAGACCATATAAGCAACACGTTTGGACTCATCTGAAGCTAACATAAACTCAGCCTTTACTTGACTGTTCATCTTCAATTCTAACACATTACCTTTGTGGTACTGCAGCACTGGCTGCTCCCTCCTATCAAATTAAACATACAGGTATAGCTTTATCCCTATGACATGAATACTGCTGTAAGCTTGCATTTAACAGCTGATACAAGGATTCACCTCAGCACAGATCTCTTAAAACACAGAGAGGCCTAAATCATTTCTCACTGTTCATCCTGTTGATCATCCTGTCCGGATGAAGGGTCGAGTGGTAAACAGGCGATGCTAGAACAACACAAATACAGGGTAGAGCTCTATGATTAGTTTCTGTGTTTTATTCAACCGTTGCATTTAGCTTGATGTTTAGGTAACTGTAACTACAAATGTTGAACACAAATGCTGAGAAATACCCGCAGAGAAAACACTTGCAATGCAATGCTGCGTTGCAAAAAGACATGAACCAGGACAACTATGAAGTTCCTGTGCTACTGCAGTACTACAATTTCATGTCTATGTCACTGCTGGCAATGGTGCTGGTAGTGCACAAGTCAGTCCAGAACCACATTAGCACTGTGTTAAAAAACCCACATCTCTTTTATTCATTTAAATGAGGCCACCACATTGATGCAGCAGGAAAAACGATTGCTGCAACACAATGCAGCTATAGAGTGATGGTAGCTCAGCTGGCAGAGCTGGTGCCCCATGTACCAAGGGCGAGTCCTTGCTGCAGGGGCCCAGGGTTCAGATCCGACCTGTAGCCCTTAGCTGCATTGCATCCTCTCTCTCGCCCCACTGCTGTGTAGTGTTACACAGTATTGCAAACTCTATTACTAAACCTGACCCACCAATGCAGTCTCAAGGGGGAAATAGTCTAAAGAGGTCAAAACTTAAGCAACACTTGTACTGTGTTATAACAACTTATTTGTTAAGTTTTTACTTCTGGGCTTCATCAGTCACCTTACATATATGTTACATATACATACTGCTAATCCACACATGGATCAACTGTGAATACAATTGTTTTTCTTTCATGCTTACACAAGTACAAGTACAGCTGCTCCTGCAAGTGTTTTTCAACCTATTCAGGGGTTAGGGTTGGACTCTGGTGTGCATCACCTGTTTACAGCTGCTTCACAATAAAAGCCTCCCTACATTGCCCATGCAACCTGAAATTTGGACTTTTGTTTCTTACACAAAAACAGTGCCAACTGTTTAATTCATTCCTATGAAAGAGGAATATAACAATCTCTTGGGTGTCAGAATAAGACTGGAAGAGTTTGCATTTTAGTTGCAAGTATTGTAAATGCCCTAAAATATTGTGATAGTTCCTTCTTTTATTCCTCAGTATTACCACATTTTTATTTGGACTAATGAACCATTTATTTGTGCACAAGGCCTTGCTTAGTGTTACCAACTTTCACATTTGAGAGCACTGCTGAGAGTGAAATGCTCAGCTGTCCATCTCAGCCTGTTTAGTATTCAGCCCATGAAATGGTTTAAACCTCATCCCCCATCCATCTATCTACCAAAAGATATGAGATAACTTTTTTTTTCTTCTCAACAGATGATATTAAGTGCCTCCTATTATCTCAGTAGGTCTGTATCATATTAGAATCTGCAATCGCAGGTCAGAAAGTATACGGCGCTCTTGTCTCGGCCGGTGCTGCCGAATTACTTTCCTGCACACAATGGCTGAATGGGTTGAGGCTTTGTCATTTAAACTGCATAAAGAGGCCAGAAATTGATTTTTATTGTAGATCTTCATATCTAATAAAGCTCTGAGGATCTCCTTTCTTCATTGTCTGAATGGCCAGTGAATGCTTTCAATCTTCTTCTCTGTTTCATGCATAAAAGTGGTAGCCGGAATGATAGGAGAAGAATGAGAGGGAGGGGTGCTGCCATGCAAGTGAAAAGCATCCCTTCTCTTTCTCTCCTCTCCTTGGAAACTAGACCTGGGGAGGACGGGAGAGGTGAAGGAGCTGAGGGTAATTGAAAAGTGAAATGTTTTTTCCTTCCTCTTTAGAAAGACTGTGTCTTTTTCAAAGAGAAAACATAACCAGGACTCACTTGCGTCCACGCCACAGAAAGTCTACAAAGATATCAATCCTCTTTCAGCGGGGGTTGCAAAAGCTTCTGCCTTATTTTCTCATTACTACAGTTTACAGGTACAACGATAAATCTGCTGGTTACACGGGAAATCTGGTTAATTTTTGTCAGATGCTAGCCTCTATTACATGACCCCTATTACATGTACAGAACGCAACAACAAAGTCAGTGTTTCAATCATGGGACTGTCATCATCTGACTTCATCCTATGATTATAGACACTCTTTGTAACTCTGTGTTTTCATTTCTTTATTTAGCATTGATAAGTAGTGTATAAACACTTAATAAATGTTTCAATCCAATATAATGTAGTTGTATGCATATATAAGGTCTTTCTAAGTGTTTATTGACGTAGTTGACAATAACTTTTATTCCTCCTGTGAAGCATCCACTACTGGTGTAAACACAATGACAATATAATATATTTCATTTTAATAGGTGACATTATAGTTGTTGAAAATACCGTATTTAATAAAGTATTAAAAACAACCATATCTGCTTATAAGTAAATTGAAATGTGTTACAAACAATTAATTATGTAAACATACATTACATTCTGCTGATAGAAAGGTTAAAGAGTTTCTGTGGACCAACTTCCCTTGTCCGCAAGTTAGGCTGATGATGATCCTATGACCAAAATGTTCACTTTTCAAATTTGACATAATTTGTTCATGTAATATATGTTGTCATTATAATTATTGTACATATGTATATTACTGTGTGGTTTTACAACAATATTACAGTCACAGTGTTTTTGGTCTTGATTTTAGACAAGACAAAGGTGAAAAGCCATTTTACTCTGGCCCCTACACTGAGAAAGAATTATTACTGTATTTCATAATAAAATGTGCTAGCCCAATCAGTTGCAGCATAGAAGTAGCATAATTAAACTTTGGGAACTTGGTTTTATTATATACAGTACAGTTAATTAATAAATTTCAGTTATTAAACTTCTCTGAGGCCGTTAAAGGTTTATCTGTATCAGTAGTGTTTGTAAAGTTATTACTTAAAACATATTGCACATTACAAGGAACTTTAAAATTATATAGCTAGCTAGCCATATTACATACTAAAATTAAACCTGCTAGCAAGTTGTGTTCACAACAGTCTGAATTTCCTTGATTCCTTGTTTTCTTTCGTGACTCCCTAAAAATTATTATTTCACCTGGATGTGAGTGCACATTCATACATTTTCCATGATGAAAGCTATTATGTTTTAATTTCCACTATGCAGTCATGCTAACATTAGAATATAATAATACATATATACAATGCACACTCTAGCAGGACTAACACATACACGTATCTTTAAGGAGTTTGGGGGTAGGGAAATAGATACAAGATATAGATGGTCAAACTTTGCCAACATCAATAGTTTACTTGTAATGCTAATAACAAGTCAAATGAAATAGAAATATATATATATATATATATATATATATATTTATATATATAGACGCTCCGGGTACAGAGACATATCGAAAGTTAACACAGTCGACATGAGAACCTAAAAGCTTAATGTTGAATACACGGCGGCAGCGCAAGACTCACTGTCCTTGAGTTTGGTCCATCACATGTCAGTGAAACAAGAGTTTCTTGAAACAGAGGATGACCAGAGTTCAGGTCTCAAGTAGGAAGGTCTACCACAACAACTCACCCAAAATGTGGAGAGCGCAGTGTTCACATAGCAAAACATAGTCTGAAGTACAGCCAGACACGAGTAGAAGGTTTGCATGAATAGATGAAGTTGAAAATAAATATATGAGACAGACTAATGGCCAACACTGTCAACATGAGAACGTATACTGAACCTTCATGATCAGTGCAAGGAGGCAGCACACGATGTATTTATACTGTCCTGTATATGTCCTATATATAGTATTTAGGATGGCGAGTGCGTAGCAATTCAGTATAAGCCTTTATTATGAGATAATGAAATGCATGAAATCAAGGCGGAAGTGTAATTACTCCAAAAGCACACAAGGATTAGTTGTATTGCACAAAAACTGAATTTCATGTTTGACTTGACTCAACAAATCTGTAAGTTGTGAAACAAAAACTGCCCCCTATTGCTCGTGTGATAAAGCAGATTAACACTGGCTGCCTTTGGTGTAACATTGTAGAATATCATTTGCATTGAGCCAATCGAAATGCAAAAGAAATCTGCTAGGAGTTGTCGACAAGAGTTTATTTCTAAAATGAACATAACCTGTCAAATTAATGACTCTGCCTGTAAGAAATATAATAAGTGAAATAAAATGCTCTGATCTGGATATAATTTGAATGAAAAATGAAAGCAGCACATGCCCCTGTTCATGTCAGTTCTGCTCTAAACAAATCATTCTCCGCTCGCTTGTTTAAACTAAATGTTATGCAAATGCACAGCTCACCTAACTCACAGGGCTGCACACTCCTCCCTCGTTTTTCTCATTTTAGGTGATCGCAAATGTGTAAACAAAATTTGTTTTCATGCATTTGAATATGATTAATTATCACAGAGTAATCCAGCCGCACTTGTAAAGACTTTTCAGACGAGATTAGGAATTTCAAAGTGACAACCATGATAGATGGGAGCATTCTGTAAGTCGTAGATTAAAGGTCACAGCGATGAACTGAAGAACTCACAAGGCATCGTTTAAGTTGAGGCAGATGCAATCAAAGCTGCGCAGCAAATAGATGAGCGCCTCAAACAGGCAAAATGATTATGGAAATGGGTATCTGCACACAACTAAACATATGGCAGCGCCTAATGCCATATAACACTAGGGGCTGGGTTTAATCAAACTTCACCAATTAAAAATACAAATGATATGCAAACATCTGAAAGTCTGAAGAGAAAATGAGGAGGATTGTTATTAATGATAGGGAAGGAATCTATCTCCACTAATTCTCTAAATGTTTCCTCCACTGCTCTCCTTTCTGCAGATAAGACTGATCGTCATCACTGAACAGTTTTAACAAGCGCTGCTTAAATAAACACGGCAAGTGGAAAAATGGCACCATGTCAAAAATAAGTATAGATTACGTAGGGAATTTACAACAGCATGTATTTATGTACAAAAAAAAAAAAGATATTCTAAATTTTAAGAAGATCTGCAGTTTGTAGATGTAGAAGTTCAGTTTACTAAATATCAACTGGTTGTACGCATTTGATTCCTTGTGTATTTGTTTAAATATTTGCTCCACTGAAGCACATCATCAACTAAGACGGGTCCTTTATTACCTAATCTTGTGGCCCTGTTGTGGTAGAGCATCCCTATCAGATGAGCTTCACTCCCGCTTCATCAGCACCATCAGTCATGTTCCAAATGTTTCTGTTCTTTTGACTGGATATCATTCAACACTATAGATCATGTAAAAGTGGATATTGTTACAATATCTGACTTCATACAATACACAGTGATGCAGAAATTGTCCATGCTTTAGCCTTGATCTCTTTTTTTATTTTCTTAAAAAAAAAAAAATTTCTTACTCCTGTCCCACATTTGAGTAACAACTGACTATTTTTTTAAATAAAGTTGCATTTTATCAAATTTCTTCAAAGGAATAGGAACACAGACACCTAGGGCAAGTGGTATTATTTCAGTATAGGATTTCTATAGGACTGCAAATAACAGTTATTACTGCATTTTATTTTCTTTATTAAGTAAAAAATGCCCATTATGGTTAAAACATGGTGAATTTGGGGTTATGAACCCAATAGGAATATGATTAATGAAGTCAATTAATGACAGTTACGTGTATAGAAAAAAAAATGCCCATTTAAATTCACCAAAGCCCAATTTAGCATATTCAAATAGGCTGTTTGGGCTGACCAACAGTCAAAAACCCAAAGACACTGACTGAAAGACAACTAAAAAACAGAAAATATTCATATGGCAGAAGCTGGAATCAGAGAATATTTGGCATTTTATTTTCAAACAAGCGAATTATCGACTAAACTTCTCTGCTCTGGAGTACTGGTTGGTATCTGGGTGTCTGAGGAAATAATAATGCAATGTACGGTGGAGGTCAGTAATGGCCCAAGTTTCCCCCTGGGCCCTACTAGCAGGTTAATACGGCCATGCTAGGATGTTTCTTTGAAAATGATCTAATGGTATTTTTGTGTATTTTATCAGCAGTAGATGGAACGTGAATCATATTCATCTTGTCACATGATCCTTTTCTGAAAAATTGTTTTGCTATCCAGAGATCCACTGTATGTGTGCTGACCTCGAGGGCAGAAAGGAAACATTCTGATGCTTGTATTCATACACTGATCTGCATACTAGGCTTCAAAAAGCAGCGCCCCAGTGTGGCTGGAGGAGACATCAGAGGTGCTGTCACTAACACAGAGGAGGAGGCACCTGCCACCAGCGGCTCACAGCCGAGAATGGAAGGAAGAATTCAAAGTGAATCACATTAAATGACAAAAACTTCATTGTGTCTGTATGTACAAAATGTATTTTAAACATTTAACAAACTGTGTTAAGAATGAGGAAATGTTAGCAGTAATTATTTTGATACCCATGTGATTTGTTTTTTTTTTTAAGTTAACAAGTTAAAGAGGTGGAAAACGAAATGAAACTTGCTAAGTGAGGTTTGAATGGTGCAGGTATCTCCCCGTTTATGCTCTATATCTCTTATTTTTGCCTCCATAAATGTGCAAGATTCCAATAAACATTTAAACAGGAGTCGATATTGCTCCTTCTTAAGGGAAACTGTTGCCTGCGACAGAGTGTGTCAGCATGGAGTCATGGGTATTTGTGAAGAATTTGGATCCCTTAATGACATGCGACTTGATTCAGGTGCCTGCCTCCATATCTGCACTGATGTCAGTATTACTCCGGCAGCAGCATACACACACACGCTGTACACACAGTACACACAGTATCGAGCTCAATCATCCCTCCCTGAATGAACAGTGTTGTTATTCCATCAGCTGGTACAGTGTGCACACAAACCAAATCCATTTAAAATCCTGCAATACTTTCACAAAAATATAGACTTACAGTGCATAGTATTGCATTTTCTTTATGGTCACACAGGTTAAGTGAATGTAGGTGTATATGGCTGGAAAAATACATTACCTATTGATCAAATCTTTCGGAATATTTTTGTGGTTTTCTCAGCATACAGGAAGTGGAAATCAGCTGTCTGCACGTTGTGTACGAATTTTAAATCTTCAAAATGAAAAAAAAAAAATGAGTGCATGCTAATTTCTTTGTGTTCATGAAAAATATGAAGGATTCTCCTCTTGCTTAGCACAATTTGTGTTTCATGATGTTTTCAATACTGTGAATGTATTTTTTTCCTATAAAATCAGCATTACATTACTTTACTTATCCATAGCGACTTACTGTAAGCTTTAATGTATGTGAACATCACCAAGTAAATCATAATATTTTCAGTCTAAGCTCCCCAGCCCAGGCAAAGGTGAACCTGCCACTTGTCCATTATAGACATGACACGGGTATCCCCCCCTCTGTCCCTCAGGAGAAGGTAGGGATGTAGGGTGTGGAGGAGAGAGGGAGGGAGGGAGGAAGGGTGGGGGGCTTTGAGAGGATTCTTTATGCAGCTCTGTGTATTGCTTTCATGTTGTCCAGCCGGTAACTAAGTTGGGTTGCCCGGGGCAATGGCTAATTCACACCCTCAGATCACGAGCATGAAATGAGAGAGCAGGGAGCGCTAAAGCCCTGGGGTTAATGATAGCTCCCTGGCACCATATACCCAACACCCCTCCATATAAATCTGGCCAAATGGTTTCATTTTTAGATGATCCCCAGAATCTCCTGCACACACTTAAGTGAGGGGAAGAAGCTAAACAGGACCCACCTGAGATCTGATTTTAGCGATGGTAAAGAAAGAAATAAAAATAATCAGGCTGTCCAGTTTTGTTTTTTTGAAGCTTTACAGCTGCCTTCTTACACACACTTATTGGTGTAAGTGAAGCATGCATGGTATTCTTTGTATTATCCTAATGCAAGCTGCATGAATGGACACAGCAGGCAGCCCACACACAAGGCATTTTGTCATGATGGAAGCCTTTTTTTTTTTCTACGGAGATCAGCAAAATAAAGAAATAAATATTTAAAAGAAGAATACAACTGTGAAGGACTTTAAAAATCTTTTACTCCTCAGACGAACAAGCTTGAAGACCCCCCTTCCCTTTCCACCACCACCACCCTTTTCCCCAAAACCCCTCTTTAAAGTTATTTCAAATTTCCCAGCAAGGCTTTAAGAAATCTGTTTGTTTGAGGGCAGCATTAGATGTGACCAGCGTTTTATTGTGACATAAAACCGCATTTCTTCCTTGGCAGATTAAAAATAAAATCGGTTAATAAGAAAAGCTGTCAGCAGCAGAAAATGGCTGACATAATCCGTTTATCCTCCAAGCAATAAAGATATTGGTCCTTGGGAGTCTATCTTTCCTCTTATGTTATTTCGCCCAAAACATTATCTTCTATGCATTCAGATGGATTAAGAAGTCATAAGGGAGATAGAAAGAAAATGACAGATCTAAAAAAATATATAATATCCTTTTCATTCCACATCACACACATTCACAGGAGGGTACACATATGATCCTGTGTTAAGTTAATGAATAAATAAAAAAAACAGAGAAGAGGAAGAAAAAGAAATGGGTCACGAGCAGCTACCCTGAAGTGTGATGGGGGAGATTGCGGGCAACTAGAGGGGTCATCGGAGCAAAAGAGCAGAGTGGAACTAAAATGGGAGCATCTTGCTCTCTGCTCCAGCAGGCTGACGTGAAGATAAAGTCAAACAGAAATTAATTGTCTCATCGCAGGCAAGCACGAATGGACGCAAGAACACAGGACAACTGCTGCTACGGAGAGGAAGCTCCAATGCACAGAGTTTAACATCAGAAAGAGAATTTACTGGAAGGTACCGATCAAGAGTCTCACAGGCTTATCTCACCTAATGCTACATGGCATGAATCATGCTCTTACTCGGAAAATTCACAGTTTTAATATTTAATTTTACCTTTTTATAAAGTGCTACACCGCACACTCAATATTTCATAGCCCTCATGGTGTTTTATCAACATGTAAGACATGATACAAGGCAGGTATTCACTGTACAACTGTTGTCTTTAAACAGACAGGCGGTTGTTATCCCACCTGAGAGAAACCAGCCATCCACTGAGGTTTTCAGGGGAGGCCGTCGACGGCAGAATCTCCAGACGAGCTGCTCCTTGGGGACTCGCATGACTGACAGATAAAGGCACAAGCAGAGTAAACGTGTGGTCAAAGATGTGAGGCCGGTCATGAAATGCTGATTTGGATCTGTGTGAGCCAGTGGGGCCATGCTGGGGCAATGGGGGGGGGGTTGTGAATGATGAAGGGGGTGGAGATGTCTCTGAGTGGCAGCCAACGTGTGCCGCAGTGTGAGGCTCTATACTCAGACTCTGTTCTGTTTAATCATGTCGGTTTGGCTGGTAATGAAATTTGATTATGCCTCTAAAGGCAGCAACGTTGAACAGGGGGAGAGGGCGGGGGTGAAATATTAATATCTTCCGAGATTATGCATGAAACCCCGGTGTGTAATTTTCCCTCTCTCCTTGTCCACCACCAAATTGTTAGTAGTTCATCATTAGCACGGAACTTTTGCATTTCCATTCGTCTTTCTGTGCGGGCTACGATGTGATTAATGCAGGCCTTGATTCATTAGTTTATCATCAATGTGGCTTTAACTGATCACTACAGATCCATCATGCACTCCACAGGGCCCTGCAGTGTAGATAAACACTCAGCACGCTCAGAAAGGCTATCTACAGATCTATTTTGGTTGGCTCTTATGGGGGGCGGGGGCACATAACTCACAATGCCACGGGCCCCAGCCCACCACACTCAATGAGCAGCCATTGTACGTCTATGCCTGAGAACACCCAGCTATTAAAGTGTCATCACATTCATTTGTAAAAAAGGAGCAACTCCCCATTACCACCACCCAGCCACCCCCAAAAAATATGCTGGGATAGAAAAAAGAGGGCATATAATTAAGTACTCATGATCGGGTGAAGGAAAGTTCCACCGCAGGGCTTCATAATAATAATTGTCACTGAGTAGAACAGTAAAAGAATGGGGGGCAGTGGCTTAGGAAGTCTAGAGCTATTTTCTGAGAATATTTGCTGAGTTCTGCTGACTAATGAAGAACTGCAGGCCTCTGTGAAAAATACTGAACCAAAAGAAACTTTGCTAAGGAACTCTTCAGGTACTTACTGCATCCAAACAATCAAAAGCTGTGTTGTAGATCGCAGGAGTTACTGTTGGACAGGAGTAGATTGAAAACTAGCTACATGAGTAAAACTAGCCGACCTAGCTTACACTGGCTAATGTTAATGTTTGAACTGCGGTGAAAATGGCCAGGGTTAGGTTTAACCATGTTGTTGATTTTTGTTTTTATTTGAAAATCCTGCTAATTAACTGCTGATAGGGTTAGGCAGTAAGTAGAATAGTGTACTTGGAAACACAACATTGGCAAATTGTTACCAATAAAGTCTATATGATGAATGTGTTGGGATACAGTTGTCTATGTATACATTCAGCCGACAAAGAGCAACAGCAGCATTCATGTGGAGTTGTGTTTGTGTTTGGCACCAGACAAATAAAAAAGTCTAATATTCACATCCTTTTAGCTCTGTTTTGGTCTCCACCGATGCCTGAGAAAAACATTGGCGGCTAAATGCTCCACTATGATCCCCTGCTAGTCGCTAACTGTGTCTGCTTGTTGTTTTCAGCAAAATAGAGCTTCAACTGAAACCAGCGATCTGCTGATGAGAGCGATGAGACGATACAAAACAGTAAAATTGAACTGAAAGATGTTTAAACAACAAACACTTTTCACATTAGACATATTTATTTGATAATCATATAAATATATTATATAACACATAAAAATATTCACTAGTGCATCTTTAAGAATGTTACTACATTTGAGGAATAATATTGACATTATTAAATTCATTACCGTTACTTTCTCACTACACGAAACTGCATCTAAAATGAACTAGACAAATAGGCATAGACTTTTATTTTGTACAATAAATACCACAATCAAGCTGTCTTACTCAATTGTATTTTAACTGAAGCTGCCTTTTTCAATTCAGACAGTGGTTTTATGGAAAAGGGAGAAAAGTATGATGCATGGAGTATTTTACCATATGAATTTCAGTTCACTTTGATGCATACAGACACATGGTGCAAAGTGTGGCTCTCTTTGTCATTTGTCGTCTACATCACGATCAACAGAGCTAACCAACATTTCTGAGTGTGGAGCATGTCTCCAATCATATTAATCATGCCAATTTTGAAAAGGGGTAATTTTGACTCCATATTGATCAGCTGTAATGGTTGCCCCTATCAGAAAATGGCACAATATGGCTCAGTCTGATCTGATCAGTGCCACAAATCACTGCAATGTGATTTGCTAATTTCTTGGGAAGATACGACATTGTGCATAATTATTCTTTTGAATAAGCATTGTTTTCAAATTGCAACAGCTGATATAATCAATAACAAATAATCTCAGCTCAGCTTCCTGCTCTCAACCTTCTAATCTGATCTTCACCTCTTGGAAGACTGCATGTCCATGAAGACCTCCCTACAGCTGTTAAATATCTGTCCTATTTCCCTGGAACTCTGTAACTTTTTAAACCTTACAGCCCGTACAGCCCAAATCGCACACACCACATGTACACTCAAGACAGCCTAATGAGACACTGATAAAAAAAAAAACTGCAATAGAATTACAATGTAAATTGCAGATAACTAAATAATAAAAATATTTTAAGTAGGATGTAGGAAAACTTCAATATAATAATGGCTGTATTTAAGATAACACACAGATCAGTTACAATTACAATTATTTCTTATTTCAGTAATTGCACTAAATATCAAACTTGAACTATAAAGACTAAAAGTACTGTGTCGTTCATAAAAGGCACAAGCCATTCAATGAAGTGAGATTTTGCCATTAACACAGAACATCAGTCACATTCAGCTCGTACAAGAGATGAAGTTCACAGACACTCCGACGGAGAAAAGATGAACCTTCAAAATGCAGTAATTGTGCTAAAAAGAAATTCATTTGCAAATGGAGTTTATGAATTGCATGAAATTAAATAACTGTCCATAGAATTTAGGGGCCAATATGAGAGCACAGACTGGCTTCAGTTACCTCAAACCTCACCTCAAATGTCAAGATAAATGCGGAGAATGAGGAAGATCTAATATAATTGCCCATAACAGAGAGACCTTGGGTATTTTGTCGCTAAAAGCCAGCCAAATGAATGCACAGTTTGAATTAGAAGGGTTCATCTGCTTTGTATCTGCTTTCACGGCCCCATCTTTTATCTCAACCTTGTGTTGAAAAGGATTTAATTGATTTTAGAAGACACATTTTTCTGATGTATGCTTACACTGAATAAACACAGAATGTTGTGCCCTCACCTTATTT
Source organism: Dicentrarchus labrax (assembly GCF_905237075.1). NCBI lineage: Eukaryota > Metazoa > Chordata > Actinopteri > Moronidae > Dicentrarchus > Dicentrarchus labrax. Next base: position 25,594,270 of record NW_026136718.1, on the reverse strand, counting down.
GTAGTTGCCCCTTGAAAGGATGCAGCCTCTGAGCAGTGTATGTTGACAAGTTCATGGAGTAAACATTGGAGAGGTTGCATGTGCATGTGAAGGTGAACAACAGGCGATATTTAATGCTCCTACAATAGCCTTCTCTTTCTCTAATGAAATGTTGGAGGGAGAATATCACTGTGTCTCTGCTGAGGGGAAGTGGCTAGTCAGGTGAGAACGTTCCACATGAAAACACAAGCAGCAGGAAGAGCTTAATGGGAAATTCAAATATTGCCAATCGTTGCACAGTCATGACAATGTCACCGCGGTGCCGTATTAACTGAGAACTACTGATAACCGGGTCTAAGTCCAGCGCAAATCCACCCGCGTTCATTTACCGTGGCCTAGCAACCCGTATCAGCCCAGGCCGGAACAGACACGGACTTAGAGCATCAGAAACTTAATAAGCACTTGGTCCCACTTAACACTAAGTGCTACCAGATATGCGTTTTATATCTGCTAGTCCAGGTAGGCAGGAGTTTAAGCTATAAAAATGTCATTTTACGTCTGTAATCCTGTCTATTAGTCTGAGGTTTTAAAGGTCTAAATGTTAGGTGTCACATAAAGCGCCAGTGTACAGTAAGAACCTCACTGTACAGATGTTCAGTATGAACGCAGATGCAATATCGCACTTCATTTTGGAATTAAAATAAAATAAAATTCAGTTAGTGGTTGTAACTACAAGTGCTCGCAGGCAGAGAGTGAGAGAGAAGTGTGAATACATGATTTCCTCCAGATATGCAAACTTAAAGCTGGAACTCAGCCAAAGCCAAGGAGTACTGAATTTTATAGTGCATGTATTGTACTGTATTGTATTATATATTGAACTACATATTTCTGAAGGGAAGATATATACGTACATAAAGTAACTCAACTTGCAGCGACTGTAATATGTGTTTAGGGACAGTACAAAAATTATTAGGAGGGGAGGAAAGGTGTCTTTTAAGTTTTGCTCATTCCAGAGTTATATTTTATTTGATTCTTCCCTGATTCATTTTATCAAAAGATCAAATCAAAAAGAAGAAACAGTAACATCAAACAATTGCATCTAAAGGAAGGTTTTACCATGTGCAGGGGCCATCAATCCCGTCTCTGTATCAAGGCTTGATAATGTTTTCCTCATTAAAATAAAGTAGTAGCTAATAGAATAAACTTGTGTTTGATATTTAATGGTGTGCTATTTGGCGTACTTGCCTAAAGGGAGCAACCCCCTTTGAGTCTCAATAAGCCATATGACGCAGGTTTAGTTATGGTAGACAGTCTGATATCAGGCTAACATCGTCTCATATTTATTTTAGAGTTTGGAATGCAGTGTCGGGCAACAAAAATTGTGGTGTTGAAACCTCTCAGCTGCATGAGAAGAGGCACCTGTGCATGACTATTAGCAATTGCTGATTCTGAGTCTTCTAATTTAGATGTTTTAGTTATGGCTGCAAAATACGGTAAAAACATCATATTGCGATTATTCTGAATGATCATTTTTGCATCACAAATTTAATTTTCACTGAAGAAAATATTCAAATCATGTTGATGTGACATTTGTTGGGGTCTGTACCAAACAAACATGTTTTCTTACATACAGAGAACAAGATTTGTAGACCAGGGCACCTCTTCAGAACTACAGACTACTAAGAACTATTATATTGCTGTTTTGTCACACATTATCAAATAATTTGCAGTTCCTGCTCGTATTTCGATTTTAATAATATTTCGATCAATTGTTAATAATAAATGTTGCAACCAAATGTACCAATCTAGTACTTTAATATTATTTTGAGGTATAGGTGGGTAGGGTGTGTGAATTTGTCTTTGTCAAAAGGTGGATCCAAAGAAAATATTAATAAAACTAGGAAGGGTCTTGCATTAAAAAAAAATCAAAATGAAACCCCCTCCCCACCTGAATCATTTTTATACAGTCCCTTAGTTTCTTATATATGTGGTTCAAATGTACAATTTCAACATTAAAATCTTTCCATCTATGGGCTACATCAGAGAAAGCTTTCATTGTTTCAAACAAAACGGCTGTTTCCCTTTAGTTTAAAAGGGATAGAGGGTTGAAATTCCCTTTCTTTCAGCCTAGACATACACAACAGTGACGCTCCCTTGCTGCCTCTCTCCCCTTCTCCAGCACGCCTCTAATGCGTCCTAATCCTGGCTGAAGACAGACGCGGGTTGTGTGTGTAAGAAATATCTCTTTGCTTTTTCTGCCTCAGTTCATTATTTTTCTTTCTTGTCACTTAGTGTGATAGGTTGGACAGAGGCGCACAGATGAGCACTGAAGACACAGTCACAAGGCCTTAATCTAGTCTTTAATGCGTGACTTCAGAGATGTCATTTATCTTGTGACTGCAGCAGGCGTCCACAAAACTTTATCTCTAATAATATATTGATGGATTAAAGGGGTCAGGCAGGAGACCAGGCAAGAAAAATTGCTTATTGACATCAAAATACAGTGCCCCAAAACCTGATAAACATAGGGACAGGAGAGTGGAAGTCAGAGAGAGAAGGAAAAGAGAGAGATGAGGGAGGGGGAATTGAGTTGGGGTATTGTGAATGTTTGCACCCGGTAATTTCCTTCCTTCACAAGAGCCTCTGGTGGTCTGAGCCCTCGGCTTGATAAAAACCCCAGCCTCTCCTGCTCTCGAGCTAGGCACTGTGCAGTTGCCGAAAGGAAAAAGCTGGTGACTGCTAGGTCATTTCCACGTTTATCTTGACATAAACTCCCCCACTACCACCACCTCAACCCCCCTACACACACACACACACACACACACAACACTGCACCTTATTAATCACACTTAAGTGCCGTGTGAGACTGGAGCACTCGTGCGAGGGCTACTGAAAGCAGAAACCCGAATGTGTGGCATTATCAGGAAAAGCACTGCTGTACAAACTTGGGAGACCACCGGTAGTCTCCTCCATTTTGCCATTTCCTCACAGCTTAGAGAGGAGTGTATAGTGTTTTTATCTGAGCAAATAGAAGACTCTTTAGTCAGCTTGATTTTAGGATTGACTTTAAATACCTTTAAAGGACGATTTGTAGATGGAGTGCACTTATTTATCACAGAATAATAATTCTGAACTATAAAAGAACTGACAAAATATAAAGCAGAAAATTCATTTATTTCAAAATATATGAGTAAACTGATAATTCTTTAAAATGTTTTGAAGGCTGCTGACAAAGAAACTTTACTTGAAGTTCCCATAGCTTACACACATTTGTGTAACTGTGCTTTTATTGGCTTATTATGTATGTCCATAAACCAATCACAAAAAGGTGTTAGATATGAATTCTGTGTGAAAATCAAATTACATACAGTCGTGTAAAGCACGCAGCTGTGAGAGACTTTGACAGTTCACATACAGTCACACCACCTCCATTTACCTCATGTAGTAATAGTCTGCTTCTGTGCTGCATGTATAACAAACACACTGGCCTGCTACTGTGACTGAGAATAGCTCTCTATCAAATGGTACTCGTATTATACAGTAAATTAGTGTGAAGCACAACTTCATAGGTGAATCCCTGTCGGTGACCATGCTAAGTAGACTTTCAATTCCAATTTCAAGAATGCCACTCCTGGAAAAGTCTTTAATTACTCAGATCCCGCTCCTCGTGATGGATTGTGATAAACCGGTAGGCTTACTTAAGAAATCTACCAACTGAAAGCATGTTTTTTTCCCCCTCCGCTTCATCTTTTGCCGTCCTTGCGTGAAAACCATGTTTGGAGTCAGTGGCAAGTTGCTCCAATCCCAAATAGAGTCAATTCTAACCCTTCACACACTCTTCCAGTCCAAGAAAATTAATACACTTTACTATTACAAGATAAAGCTATAGGGACATATTACACCAGGCATATCTGCAAGCCTGTAATACTACAGAGTCAGCATTCAATAAAAGACATTTGCAACCAGGCATTTCTCACAACAACACTTGCGAAAGATTTAAAAGCTTCTAAATTAGGTGCAGCTCACGCACGAAAGGTGCCTGGTAAGCAGGGCGATACTTACTTAAAATGACAGAGTTGTTTATGAAGGGGGTGCCTCCCTCGCTTCAAGGTGGCATGCAAGAGGAACAGTTTATGATCCACACACTGGGTTATTTAGCCTCAAACAGTGTGCATAATGTCGGGTGACAATCAGCGCACATAACTCACATCAGGTTTTAAGTGATCTCCCACTTCATAACATCACCCCTTGAATACTGATTGCCCTCTTATCGCGCCATTTATCTGATGCAACTTCGGCTTTGCTGATCCGGAGTTCAGACAGGCGGCTTTCTAATTTGCAGCATCGGTATCAGAAAGTTGCAAAAACTGTTGCGGTGCAGGTGTTTAACAATCCTTTGAGAGAAGAACAGAAATGTATTTGCAATAACCCCGTTTCACACTGTTGCAGCAGTTTTTTACGGCCAGGACAACTGCCCTTGGAGCCATTAAAAATTTAATCCAGCCAGCGTGCACACATATAACATATCACCCATTATAACAGCAAGTGTCTGCGCCAGACAGGAAAGCTGGCAAAAAGTGAAAAGAAAACAGAGAGGATGAGGTCATTTTTCATCCTGTAACAAATCCCAAAGCATCTCTGGCTTTATCACCGGGATACTTTTAAGAGAATGCCAGCGTTTGTGTTCGAGATACCGACAGAAATTACTTTGCTAAATTTTCTAATGAGCTAACAGATCATCAGTCACTCTTGTATTTACTGAGAGATGGCAATAAAGTGTGATATGAGTTTGGATTGCACTGTGTGTGTCACCTGAAGGACAGGCAACGCTCATCAGTTAATCCCCCTCTGGACAAAAAGCCAGGGGGGTTGTAAAGCAGGTTTACAAGCATGTTTGTTGCAAACTAAAACCGCCTGTATTAAACCTGGTAAATCTGTCTCCTGCTGTGACAATAGCAATAAAACAGAAGAGTTTACCATAGAGCTTCAAGGTTGCACAACACTCCAACAACACCAAATATACTCAGCATTCAAAAGTAACAATGATAATAGTCAAACAGCTGCTGTTTCCAAAGTGACAAAGTCATTGTAAGATGATTACATTCTGCCTGGAATTCACACTGCTCACAGCGCTCTGCATCTTTATCGCAATCATTACTCACTCCTGGATGTGCAGCACTCCCAAAAACACACTATAAACTGCCCAAACATGAGCAAGATGATCGAGACATTATACTTCAATGCGCTGTATTGAAATGACCTACTGCATCAAAAAAAAAGAACAGCATAATACATCTCAAATTCCACCAGGGAGTAATAAAAACACCAATTTCCATGATGAATAAAACGTTTCTCTTTTTGTTGTTAGTCCCAAACAGAGGAAACCATGGCCAAAAGGGTTGCCACAGTGTAATCTACCTTTGGGCGTTGGTACATTAATTCCATTTTCATATTCAGCGCCCCCGCCCCCCCACACTCAGCCCTCTGCTCCCACAGAGCAGCAGGCACTGAGGAGGAGGCCTGGGCTACTCCGAGGCCTGGGAATACCCCAGAGCCTGCACGCCAGCACTACATAATTCTGGCCTGCCTCATTATTTAGCATGTCACCACTATTTTACATGTTAAAGCCCCTGCATCGCCATCTAATTTATTATAAGAATATAGAATGGGCTAGACTGGAATGGGGTCACTAGCTTTCACGCGGCACAGGAAATAAATTCATACAGAGTCAGTCAAGTCAAGGTGAAAACCCATGTCAGCAAGATGCATTTTGTCATTCTTTGGAACAAGAGCATTTGAAAGCAGTGAGACTTTTTCTCCAGCCCATCAACGTCGCCTCAGTTTTCCCTCAGTTCACTGCAAGTATTTAACTACTTTAATCTTTACTTTCATGCAGGGGAAACTCAGGTTCCTCGCTGAAAGAAAGGAGAAAAAAAGAAAAAACAGAGCAGAGTCCTGCCAAGAGTTGAATTGGCTTTGATGAGATTCAGCTGTAATTATTTCTCAGCAATAACAATAAGGACAACAACAACAGAAGACTTAATCCGCCAGTGAGAGGGTCTGATTCTGCTTCCTGGTGACAGTGATTAGGCCTAATCTAGGGTTTTGGTGTGTTCATTGGAGAAATGCGATTTTTAATGGCAGTGTGTTTTGTTGAGTTTTATTTGAACTAAATATATACATTTATACAACACTGGGAAGTGCAGCCCTCATCTTTTGTGGTATTGATATTCAGCAAAAGCGGGAGCAGGGGCGCAACTAAAGATTATTTTCACTGTGAATCAACCTGCCCATTATTTTCTCAATTAATTGTTCAGTAATTTTCTCTATAAAAGGTCAAAGAATACTGAACAATGCTCATCATAATTTGACCAAGGTCCTAGAAAGTCTTGTTTTGTCCAACTAAGAGTGCAAAATCGGAATGTTTACTATCATATATGGCAAAGATGAGCATCAAATCCACACATTTGAAAAGCTGCAACAAAAGGTCGGGATTTTGGCTTGGAAAAAAAGGATTTCCCTGGTTAATCGTCTAGTTTATAGAAAGTCAGCAAATGGCAAAAAATGCCCGTCACAAGTTTGGCTGTAAAAGTAAGTTTACTCCCCTCTGTTTGCCATTGAATAGGCTGCTGCCTTAGATAATACAGTGCCATTCTTTTTTGTTGTTCATGCAGTTATTGTTATCAATGAACCTACCGATTTTCTTTTTAGTTAATCACTTGGTCCATAGAATGTCAGCAAACAGCAAAATAACCCAAAACCACTGGTCATTTTACTATCATAAAAGACTAAAAAACCTTGGAACTTCAGAATGTTTGACATTTTTGCCTTTACAGAATGGATAGCCTATCAAAATAGTTGGAGGTTTCCCCTCCTCTGGTAGCTTTTAAATTATTTTTTGCCTTAGATAATATCATTCATCATTGGGGCAGCAACTAGCAATTATTTCATGATCGATTAATCTAACGATTACTTTTTCGATTAATTGTTTGGTCTGTTTCCAGTTCCCACAGTCAGAAGTAACAATGTCTTTGTTCCCTCAACAGTCTAAAACCCAACGATATTATATTTACTATCATTGATGACTCAGAAAACCAGAAAATCTTCACATTTCAAAACCTTGGAACCAATTTAGCCATTTTTTGCTTAAACGATAAGGTAAACGATAAATCAACTATTCAGATTCATTTTCTGATGATTGACTAATTGATTAATTGACTTATCATTTCTGCTCTAGAGTTTACTTCTCTGTCATTTCCCTAAATTAGTTTTGTATTACTCGCATAATTGATTATTGACTGAAAATAATAGGCAACTATTTTGATAACCAATACATTGTTTAAGTATTTTTTCAAGGAAAATGTTCAAATATTAAAATAAATACAATATAAAGTCCAGCTTTTTCATTGTAAATATTTGCTGCTTTCTCTGTTTTACAACAATGAGAATACCTTTAGCTTTTGGATTCCTGAAGACACCACCTTGAGCTTTTGTGATGGTATTTTTCCCTATTTTCACAGATTATTCCATAATAGCAATAATTAGTTAGTTGCAGCCCTACCTTAGATATTATATTTCATCTTTGAAGGGAAAAAAGAACCAGGCCAGACACAAAAAATATTATCACACCCCAAAATAACTGCAACACTACTTGAAAATCAATCACTTTAATTCAAAGCTGGAATGACCATTTTTATCTGGAAAACTACTTTTCTTTAACATTACAAGAGCATTAAAGCACCTGCACAGTTAGTGTAGTGATAATTTTCTTTCACTATGCCACAGTACCAGCCCTCAATTCCCCCAAAACCAGCTGAGAAGCAAAGAGGACGGACTGGAAGTGGGAGAAGGGGAGAAGGAGAAAGGCCAGATGTCAGGGCGCTCCAGGAAGAGGATTGCTAAGCGGTGTGAACATTTTTCAGAAATGATGTTTTGTGCCTCAAACATCTTGCTTACAGCAGCAGGGTCTGATCCAAGCATTATGTGCGAATACATCAGTAGCCCTGGACCCCCCTCTCCACAGGCATACAAGCACACACACGCACGTAAACACACACACATTTCCTAGTAACTGAAGCTCACTCCCCACCTCCCATCCCCCCGCCACCCTTCTTCTTCTTCTACAGAAGTAAATTATCAAAACTGTGTTTGAAAGTGAATGAAGGGTGACTCGCTCTCTCTCTCCCTTTCTCTCGCTCTCTCTCCCCTTCCCGCTTTGACATCTCAGTTTTTTTTTTTTCGTTTTTTTTTTCTTACTTGCCACCGTTTCTGGGCTAGGTGATAACTGCCGGTAATAGGATTAACATTGATTTCTTTTTGCAAGAACAGAGATGTGCCAGTTCCAGCTATTTATTGAACTGCCAGCTTTGAACTATGAAAACTGACTGCAGGAAAAGACCTAATGCAGCATTTTAAAGAAAAGAAAAGCCTCTGTGCAATTCTTTCTCTCTCTCTTTTTTTTGTTATTTCTTCCTCCTCTGTCTTCTTCTTCTTTTTGTTGTTGCAGGATAAAAGAGAAAATCGGGTCCCTCTGTTCTAAGCTCTGGTAATGACTTTATTTATTGACTTTGTTGTTGCTTTTTTTTAAACCTCAGCAGTCAATATATTTATGATTTGATCTATAATTTGTGAGGGTGTTTGACTTCTTTTTCACCTTGAAATAAAGATCCTTACGTGCATTTTCTTTGTCGAGGTAGTGTACCAGTGGGTGCAAAGCATTTCTGCAACTGAATGCTCTGATTGCCATATGATTCAAATACGCCGATCATGCTCACAAAATTAGCCAGGTTTCATTTACATTTTAGTTTATTAACAAGAACTCTTGATTTAAACACAGGTCACTGTTCCTTCAGGTAATTCATATGTACTGAATGCTCATTTTTAATATTATGACTTTGTTTCAATTGCTTATATTAAGATAAATCTTCATCTTGTGAAATTTCACTACTTGAGTGTGACTCTCTTAATTAGCTCTGAATGGGTTCATTGATTACTGAGCCATGTCTATTGATGACACTACTTAAGCAGCTAAAGCCACACAAGTAATGACTGCTCTCTAATTAGTGACACAAGCAACTACTGTGTCATTATACTGTACGTAGTTCAACCTGTCAGTCATTTTGTTATAACTTACTGTAATTGTGTTGCTTTAGAATAAACACAGGCATTAATGACTATATGAATTCACATTTTTGGGATGCTGTGTGTCAGTATATGAGAACAAGAGTAAGGGCTGCTTTATGAAATCATTAAGTTAATGCATTTGTCAATATTAAGTACAAAAGTGACCTAATAATCAAGACCGCTTTGAATGTGTTGGATAAAACTAGGATTGCAACTAAAAATATTTTTTTAAATCACTGATTACTTGGTTTGTCCCTAAAATTGTGAAAAATGTGCATTATAATTTTCCAGAGCCCCAAGTCTCACTTAGAAATTGTTTGTTTTATTCAACTAATAATTTCTGTTCTACATAAAACAGAGGGTATGCTAAATCTAAATCAGTCTGAAATTTGGATTGCATTTAAAAAAAATAGACTAACTTCATAATGCCTACAAAATGCCTCAGTGATTGAACTCCACTGCTCAGATTAGCAGTACAAGGCTCAGATAATTGATGTTGCACCGTTAGATGTGATACCACTGCAAAACACCAGCCTCAGTGAATCATGGTAAATTCAGGAAAGCCACAATGACACATAATAATAAAATAATAATTTGAAAAATCGTTTCTATTAGAATTGTCTACTTTGCATACTGACTTGAAGAAAGCATATGTGGATGCAGGGTACAAGAATGAGATTGAGTGAGGTGTTGGGTGGCGTCGTGTTGCGCTGCGCTGTGTTGTGCATGACAGCAGCACCCCCACACATGTCTCTTAATATCAGCTCAGCTGAAACAAGAAACAACTACCACTGTCACTACAAATGCACCCCCCATCCAAACCAGACGCCTGTCAGCCAGCTAATGTCCCCTGACAAAACACGCTGTGAATTAGAATAGCCATAAAAAGTGTGTGTATGTGTGTGTGAGTGTGTGAGTGAGTGAGAGAGAGAGAGAGGGAGAGGTGGAGGGAGGGAAGGGGAATAGAGAGAGTGAGGGAAAGAACTCATCTGTGTCACAGCCTATCCCCTCGGGCAATCAAGGAAGAGAAAAAAAAAAAAACAGTCATTAGCAACTGGTGGTGCTTGCTCCAGCAAATCGCCGTTTGAGTGAAGATTTATGCAGACTCCTGACTGGAAATGATTTATTTATTTTAGCAGAGGCTGTGAGATCATTAACCTCCGCTGTGTCTCTGGGGAACGACATCTGCGGCCCCCCACACTGCACAGACAAAAGGCCCCACGCGTCCCCGGGTTTCATGGCTCAGCAGGAGGAGGAGGAGCAGGAGGAGGTGGAGGAGGAGGCCCGGCTGAGGGGCCTGTCTGCGGGCCAGAGGGAGACAAGGCCCCTGGTGTACAAACTGGATCTTTTAGCAATGATCAGGCTCACTTGTTGACATTGCTTTGACAAATGAGAACCCCCCTGGCTTGATATTTATCCGATACTGCAGGTAAATGTAACTGCTTTGTGTAGGTTTTGATTTTGGCTTTGATTATCATATACTTAATACACAGAAAAGGCTATTTTAAAGCAGCTAATGGTCTACGTAAAAATGTAAACATACTTCACACATAATACACACATACCCTCAAACATTTCAAGTTGAACTGCAAATAAAATTCAATTTTGCTAAGAAATCAGAAATGATATCATTGTTTGTGTACTTATATGGTCAAAGTTGCAGAAAAGGAGAATTTTTACTTTTATATATTTTTCACTCATTATAGTGTCCTCTGCATTATTGTGTGGGTAGCGCAGCTTTTTGGTTCTGACTGACAATGACAGTACTGTAATTTGACAATTTAGTACAATATTTATGTTGGTGTGCGCCAAAAATAGTTCATACTATGACAGCCCCAAGGAAGCAGACTCCTGATGTTGTTGGCCGTTTCTTCATCTGTGATTTCAGCACGCCGTATGTTTCTGCGTGACTGTACATCATGGCTCAAATCACGGCGTAATGTACGGAGTGCTGAGGTTACAGGACGAAATGTTGCTGTGAGTTTGCTGTCTCATGAACAAAAAGTAGCATCTAGTGGTCTAGTAGTCACATATCTCTTGTATGAACATTTGTAGTCTACACAGTATGATGTGGACCAGTCAGTAGCACCCCGCAGAAGTTGACAGCACATGTCCTAGAAACACCAGGTCTCAGCTCATCCACAAAAAAGGATTCATTCTCTATTGAAAAGTATAGGTTGATATTTCCTTGCACAAAAAATGTGTTTAAATTTTATAAAATTTTGACTTAAAGGACCAGTGTGTAGGATTTAGTGGCATCTAGTGGTGAAGTTGGAGAATGCAACCAACTGAAACCGTGTGTAGGAGAAACTACAGTGGCCACAAAACTCGCAAAAAAGCACCAAAGGCCCTATCTAGAGCCATTGTTTGGGTTGTCTATTGTAGGCTACTGTAGAAACATGGCAGTTCAACATGGTGGACTCCGTAGAAGAGGACCCACTCCCTCTGTAGATAAAAGCTAAATTTAAAAGAAACTATAAAAAAAAACAATGCTTATATTCAGGTGGTTATACACTGACGAAAACATACCTATAAATATTATATTCCATTTCTGCCAGTAGATCCACCTGAATGTTACACCCTGGACTTTTAAGCAACTCACAGAAGCAAACATTGCCCATGTACAAACTTACACAAACCACCCGCACACACAAATGTTTAAACTTTTCTTCGATGCATTTCAGGCTAAGCCAGCCCTTATGAAATGATCAAATGAAATGAATCTCAGTTACATTAAGACTGCCTTAATGATCAAGTTAGATGATCCAATGCATATTTTTGCATGCTTTAATTTGACAGAAGTTATAGAACATGGCCTCTTGATATTCAAAACATTGCAGATCAGTTGGTCTCCAGGTGCAAACTCAGTCCCAGTGCTTCATGTACATCAATACACTGTTAATGACATGTACCACTATATTCATGTCCATCTAATTAGAAAAGTTGAGGAGGTCCTGTACAACTCCAAACTGATTCCAAGAGAAATTAGAAGGGTGAAGCAAATGATCTGAAATTAATCAGGACTTGAACTGAACAGGGGGCAATGTGTGGCCTCACCCGTGCCTTTTTAAGTATGTGTAATTGAACACTTAATGGCAATCTCAAAGCTGCGGCAAAGAGCATCTGCATTAACCCACTGCACCTGGAGTGGAGGAGGCCAGATTAATTAAATAATTTCCCCCATTCCCATCCCCAAGCACTGTGATCCTTTAATTTCATTTGATTTCAAATGATCAGAATCAAGATTTCTTTGGAAATGGATATAGAAGACAAGGCGGGAGGGGGATGTAGGTTTGTCACTTCAGTGGAAGTGATGACTGTGCTAGAACCTTATCAAGCAAACACTTGAGAGCACAACAAATCAAGATTTTTATTGGGGGTAATAAACTCGAGCATCCAATTGGAGATGAAGAGTACAAATTTATGAGAAATGTTAACGGTGGCATGATTTCCTCCCCAGATGGTACGATGTTTTTGGATTAAAGGTGATATTACCATCTAAATATGTACTTTAAACACTTATTTAATCTTCTTGACCATAAATATGTCAGCAGTAGAGACCTTTCTGAACATCTTTGTAATTAATGTCCATTTGTCTCTCAAAACAGACTTTAAAATGTATTGATTTCATTGGAGAAATTCCTATTTTCACTTGGAGAATTGCATGAAAACTCCAACATAGCATAAAGAAAGTCTTAAAACAAAAGACATTGACTTATTTTTTGAGGCTACTGTGTCTGGTTCTATAAACAGCTCCATGAACCAAAAAATAGAGAAAACAGCATGTTTCAAATTCAAATAACAGCACAGTTTTCTAATTTAATAAATGAAGTTGGGAAATATGCAGAATAAGTTAGAAAAAGGGGGGAGAATAATTTGGCATGGTGGGAAACAATATGGTATGGTGAGGGTAGAGGGGGATCAGGGATAAACAAACAAACCTTGACAAGGGCAGTGGTGGAGAATCAGCCTGGGGAGCAGCGAGGTCTGCGGTCGGGTGCAGACAGCCCTGTTTGAGAGGGGGGCTTGCCAAGTACCGACCCTGAACTGCGGCACTCTGGTGCTGCCTGGCTGCACTAAGCAGTGGCTGCCAGCACGCGCTGATTTATCAGGGGGGCAACGCCAGCCGCCACCTCGCTCTCCCTCGTGCCCTCCCTTTATAAAGAGCCTCCCTGACGGCTCTGATAGTGCAATCAGGGCTACGGCAGAGCCAAGGCAATTTCTCCTTCACTCTTTGATAACCCCATGCCTTATTGAAAGCCAATAGCAATGGCAGCAACAACAACTCAATTGGAAAGAGTTGCTGCATTTTGAAGGGGGAAAAAGGTTACGCCTTGACAAAATGAGGGGGGAGTAAGGGGATGTCTGTCTCACTTTATGTGAAAGACTCATTGTCCTCCAACAGGTGGCGTGATTCCTAAGTGACCACTGTCCCTCAGCTAGCTTGTCATGGGGAATGTCAAATGTTTTATTCCATCATTGAAATTCTGACAGAATGGCTGGAGCTCACATATGACTTTTTGTCCATGTTGAGCAATAAATAACAGTCTAAAGCCATGCTAGCAGCTCTGTGAGGCTACTTAGTAGTGCTTTAAGCTAAATGCTAGGATACTAACCAAACATGCCTAACAATAACAACTTCAACACACTGATGAGCAGGGTATAATGTTTACCATGTTCACCATCTTAGTTTAGCATGTTAGCATGCTGACATTTTTCTAATTAACACTAAATACACAGTAAAGCTGAGGCTGATGGGAATATCAATATTTTTGCAGGTATTTGGCCTCAAATCCAGGTACTGGAGAAATTAAAACCTATGATGGCACCAGACGAAAAAAACAGAGGAACACCACAGTTATTAGGATACATCATCTGGAAACCATGAATGTCTGCACAAAAATGTTTTACAATCTATCAAGAGGATGTTCACTTGATATCACCAGTTGAATTTGAATAAGTGAAGTAGTAAATCAAGAACTGAGACATTTCACTAAAAACAAGAATATCAACTTCATGGTGATGCTAGCGTGAACGTTGGAGAACACCAAAGTTAGTAGAATGGTACATGTAATACACTTATGTGTTCATGTAGCCATACTTTCATTTAAATAGAAGTAAAAGTGAAGAAGGGCTTCGATGATAGGAAGAGGTCTCAGAACAAGAGGAATTTGGAAAGGTTAAAGATCTTTAAGAGAGTGAAACAGTTTCAAGAGATGTAGAGACAGAGGACAAAACGTTAAGCGTCATCAAGAGGATGCAGAGGAAGAGGTTTCAGAGTGTCAACAAGTTCCAAATGATGATGAAATTACAAAAATCTAAGGTGTTTTTGAGGTTGCAATGGATAAAAGCAGCATGGCATCAACAGGTTACACAGGCCAGACAAGGTTTCAGAGTGTGAGGAGCTTGCAGAGGATGAGCTTTACAAGAGGATTGAAAAAAATGCAGCATTTTATGTTGTTGAGGCATTACTGTCAGTACACCCACAGTGCAACAACTTGGACTTTCTCTGAAATGCCTTGTTATTGCCTGATACTGTATGTCACTTTTGTATTAAAGATCAAGGCTCTTGTCGCAATATAGGGGAAGTGTGGGCCAAATAGTTATTCAAAACATTTGTTTAAAGACAGAAATCAAATATATAATCATTTGATAACAAGTTCATCTTCAAGGACGAACATCCAAGTGCTTAAAATTCAAACTGTTTATACCAGTTACTCCAAATATAACATGTTCAACTTTGAGTGAAGCAGTAGTCGTCTCTGTCCAATCTGACCTCAAAGAGAGTCAGCAGAGTCTTGGTGTCTACAAATGAAGGACAGTGAAATAATCTAAAGCAGTGGAACACTTGTATTGTCAGAAAACCTCTCAGGAAGGAGGTAAAGATGCTTGATGGTTGGGCTGGATGGTTGCGAATACAAAGTGTGTGATATGGACACCAGAGGCCATGATTGTGTCCCATCTCATATTAACAGCGCACAATCTTTCCTTTACCTTAACCCAGTCATTTTATTTGCCCATTAACTATCTGGGTGGCAGATTATATGGGTCATTTTTGAAGGCAGACAATGTAGTTCAGTGTACATGGCCCACTTTTGTCAACCATGATTGTCACTCTGGAACTGGTGCTGTATGACCAACCCAACCACAATGCAGTAACACTGATATTGGACAATTCTGCGGAACCCCAAAAATAAATTAAATGGCAACATCTTTTGGTTTTAAGCCAAGGTTTTTACAATTCTCACTTCTATTCTCAATTCTCTGTCTGCCATTCACAACGATGGTATGGTTATGATTAGAGAAAGATTGTGGTTATGGCTAACAAAGTATGGTTAAGGCTATAGTGTTTATTATACTTCCTGCACTGGCACTGGATGTTGGCACTGGACATTCATTCTGACAGACTGAATCTTATATAATATAATATGGACATATTCATCATCACAACAAACTCCCGGTAAATATACCTTTGCAGTCAACACGTGCACATTGCTGTCTTGCTTTGAAGAGAAATGCGTTCGGGTAAAGCCATGTTGACTGACACAATTTCACAAGTGTCTGAACATTACAAGTCTAATCAATACTACTTACCATGCTTTATAGCTGTTTTTGCTTTGCATAAACTGGGATCCCCTTGTATTATCGTGGCTTGTGAAAACGCTTGTGTATTTCTTTTACATATTCAGTTAGATAGACTTCATTCTTCAAGTTCTCTATTCATTTATGCACTGTTGGTTTTTACTATTTTGTTAATATTTGGTTTTAATTCTTTAGTCTTGAAAATGCCAATACAATAAAGGCCTTTTTTGAACAAAAGTGTATCTTGGTATATTTTGTGTCCACCAGTTCTGTTGTTTTTGTGACACTACAGATCTCATCTTTAAAGATACTGTATATGAAGTGCTCTTTGTGCCCATAATCTGTCTCGCAATCTAAATGTCCTTTTCCCTCCTGGTATGACAGTCGTAGCTCCACGCTTAGATTCCCCCAAGTCAATATTGCCTCTCTTTTCCTCCGAGTGAATCTTGGCATCTTTCACTTTATGGTGCATCAGGGTCTGATATGTGAGCCAGTGACAGAGGCCTTCTCTGTAATGTGTTTCAAACACTCCTGTTGAAAATATTTCCACAACATCCATTGGAATTAGCTTTTGGCAGGATATTAAATTAATTTGATGACTGCAAATTTTTGTTTTGCACAATGTAATGTCTGCGTCATTGAAATCATCACAAAAGTTTATTTTCAGTCTAAAAGTAACATTAGCTACATTAGCAGTATTGAGTCATGGCAGTCCAGTAAACGGATGTTAATGGTTACACTATATAAGCACCCGCTGCAGTTTACGGAACTGTTGTGACTCCAGGTGTCTCCCTCCATCTCAAGGACTACTACTATGTTGAAGTGAATTAAACAGTCGCATATGAGAGAAACTGAATGAAGACAGCACACTGATCTGCACTCACAGTTTGTGTTTGCTGACAAAGTGTTATCTGGTTACAAGAGGTGAAGTCACGGGACTCAACAGAACAGTGTGTGGATTCTACTTTGTTCAGTCTGTCCCTACCTGCTGGGGAGCTAACACTGGCTAGCAACAGTGTGCAGATATCAGGCTGAGGTCTTGATGAATTAGTGTGCAGACTTTTCTGCTCTATCTCTGCTGAAACTGATTATTAAAGTGGATGTCTGTTCTCTACTTAATTGAAGCATCTGGTACAGACAGTCCAAAGCTACATAAGATAACCTGTATTATTTTAATGGAAGCCTTGCAGGTGGTGCAGGTTTTTTATTTTAAATGCCCAACTATCTTGTATCTTGTAAGTCCTAAAAAATATAATATTTTAATGTTTTGATCTTGTGGCATTTTGTAGAAAAAAGGAAAGATTCAAATCTTAAATCTACCAACATAAAGCTAACTACTAACATCACTACAACTAAATGATAGTTGCAGAGATGTTTGACCAAGAAGTCATCCTGCCATCTTGTTAGTTAGCTAGCAGTGGAAGCCCACGTAGCTCAGAGATTCATTTAATAGTTGACAACTAATCAATTAATCAACTAGCTTGGGATTACCTGAAGGAAAGGTATTTTACCTGTCAATCAACACCTACTAGAACTGAATTATACATATGTATATTAACTAGTATATATTTTATATATTCTCTACTTGTACTTGTATTAAGAGTTCTGTCAATCTTTCCTAAATTGCTGTGACAGCAGTAGAGAGCACTAGTTTACTCAGTGAGGTGTGAAAGAAAAGGAAGGAAAGACGATTAACAATGGAGAACAGATGTGATATTGTAGGAGGTGGAGGGACGCTTAATGTGCTTGATCACTCCTCATCATACTACAAAATGACAAGAATCAGCAAGCACTGTGGGCCATGAGCATGTTTATTGGGAATGACTGGGGACAAGACCCTTATTCTTAATGTCACATTTAAAATGATGATAAACGATCAGGTGGTTTGAATAACACTCCATGTCTTTTCTTTTTTGCATAGGTAGTTATAAGTCATAGTTATGTGTAGGGCTGTGTATTAGCAAGAATCTGACGATACAATACATACGACGATATGGGGTTCAATATATTGCAATACATTGCAATACTGTAACCAGAACAGTGGGGTCTGCATTAGTATTTATCACAGTCCCTGTAACATCCATCATCATAGACCTCAGATTACAACACTGCTATCTAACAATATCACAAAACAAAATATTGTGTTACGATATTTTTCGCTATTTTCTTACACCCCTAGTTATGTGTAGTGATTATGTGCACTTGGCAACACTAAATAAAGGTTGTGGAGTTGACAACCTCCGTTATATGGCTTAGGTAAAGGGAAACTTTACTTTCGGCCCATATTTAGTATTTATAAGCAGTATAATAGTAAATGGTAAATGGACTGCACCTTTCTAGTGTTCCAACCACTTATACACTGATGGCAGAGGCCGCCATTCAAGGTGCCAACTGCTTATCAGAAACAGACACTAATCCCATTTACACACATTCATACAATGATGGCACAGCATCGGGGGCAATTTGGGGTTCAGTATCTTTAGCAGGAGGAGCCGGGGATTGAATCGCCAACCTTCAGATGAGTGGATGGCCTGCTCTACCTCCTGAGCTACAGCTGCTGAATAGTGCATTTTTATTTATGTTTTAAGTGTTTATTAATATATTTGTCAACTAGAGGTGGGCGATATATATCGTTTGCGATAATATCGTCATTGTTGTTTTGACGATGTGCAAATTTCCATTATCGAGTATTTAAATTACTTCGGCAAAAATATTGAAACGCACGCGGAAACTCCTTACATCCACTTAATACACGGTGCAGCAACTCTCTCTACAGCATGGCAGGATTCAGTCACACGACTAGTGGGCCTACGTGATCACATGACGTGATCACATAACCTCTCGCTAGCATCCTCCTTGCAACAGTTTAGCAGCACGTTGTGATGGTAGAGAGAAAATACAAGCAACTCCAGTCCCTGAAGCTACCGGTACTTCAGATGATTTAGTGCCGAGACGTGGGTCTACCTCTCTGGCATGGAAATGGTTTAGTTTCGAAAATAACTTTTTTAGCGCAGCGCTCAGAGCGCTTCAAGTTGAAATCTGTTCAACTTTTAACAGCGCTAAAAACGCATTTGGTGGACACAAGCCCTAACTCAGACAATTCCAATCACATTTTAAAGGATATCGACTGATTATCGTTATCGCCAAAATCCCCCAAAAATAACGAGATATTATTTTTTGCCCATATCGCCCACCCCTATTGTCAACATAACTTCTATGAAGCATCTGTACCTGTCACATCTTAATACAACTATAATAAGTTCACAACTTAATAAATGTGTTTAAAACACATGAAGACCTGTTGAGCTTAAAGGTTTCATTCTTGATGCTGGAATATTTACTTAAGAAAGAAATTCTTAACTCAGGGTCAACTTACTGTATAAGTTACTGTATTTCTCCAAGAGCTTTCAGCTTCATCTCATGGCCTTCATCAGCAGATGGTGTTTGTTCAGTTGTGAAATATTTATGAATAAATAAATACTCAAATTGATAAATACCCATGCTAAATAAGCATGTAGCTCATATTTCATATCTATATGAAATATTAAGTATTTTATATTAGCAGTGTGTTGTATTCAATCATTAATCATTCATTAACTGTTTATATACCTATTACAGATGCCTCACAGAAGGAGTTACAACTGTTGTACAACATGAATACTTTATCTGCTTACAAATACATTAAATTTTTAAAACAAATCATGTTTTAATTGTTTACAATGCTTATAACTGCTACTTAAGAGGAGTGAAGATCAAGTGTCACCATAATGGAACCATGCATGACTGAAACCATGTCTGTGAGATAATGAGACATCACATTACGGAAACATATTGAACAAAGTTACATGGAAAGTGACTCCGGTTTTCTTTTCTTTTTTTTCCCCTGACCTGAATAATTTCAGTGTGTTGGTAGGCTCTGCCTCACCAGGTCCCGGGCTAAGCACTGATCCTCAGTTATTTCACATCTCTCTGAACTTGGCTGTCCTGCGGTGGAGCTGCCGTTATGCCGGTTTGATCGACTTCAGGGGGCCTCAAGGTCGGAGCACAATGCAATTCTGAGGTGGAAATCCTAGGTCTTATCAGCATGACCTTCAGGACTGCTGATACTACTGATTCCACAAATACTACAATCCTTTGCTTCCAAAACAGTCCCACTGTGGCTTATTCTTCAGGAATTCTGTGAAACAAGAGAACACTGTGGTGACTAATGAAATAAGTCCTCTTTTTCTGTCTTACTTTGAAGGTTGTCTGTCAGTGCAGGATTTAGTTTCATTTGATTTACAGTGTCTGTCAAACTGCTGTTGGGATTGATGATATCAAATTGTTGACATGATTACTGATCCAACACATCTGCACATCGGGGATAAAAGTCCTACTGTATGCAATATATATTGTGTATGATATAGTCATTTGGGTGGTGGGTGGCGATGTGATTCAAGAGCAATTTAATCTGATTGGATTTTGTGAATCATAATATGATTATTTTGACAAAATGACACAACCTCATAGTATTTCAAGAGAGGCAGCATCCATTCAACAGTCAGAAAAGTGAAGTGTGTAAAGTGTGTAAATTCCAATATACCAAAACAATGAAGGTTTAAAACTGTTTCAGTGTGTTAAACTGGAAGACATTTATATTCTAAATGTTAAATTTATTTTAACAAAGCTTTTTTTTATTGTAATAAATACAATAATTTCCCATAATTTTAAGTGTTTCATGACATTATTTCAAGCGGTGATTACCTCACATTTCACTCTCAGCAGCAGTAATGGTAGCAGTAGGAGCAGTAGCATCGGTGACAGACTCCCATATTAAGCCAAGTATGAATCTCATTTAACGCTCAAGGTCCATTCTTTTGAAAAGAAGAGTGCGGCCATGGTAACATACCCCTCTGTCAAGCAGCTCCCCCATCCATCAGCAGTGATAGCTGCAGAGCGACTGCTTCGCCCCGTTTTTGGCGTCTCTGTGTAACTTTGTCATATCGTAATAACAATAACTTGTTATTGAAGAACCAGTGGCTTCAGTGTCAATCCAGCATTTCTGACTGGACTGTAAGGCCTGAGAGCGAATGAATCATTGAAAAACATTGCAAAGGCTTACACTTATACTAACTCTAGCAGGGTTAAGAACACTACCTGAGGTTGCCACTTCAGCATCAGTGAAAATGCTGTGTCACCTCAACAGGTGGTTGGATGGATTAGTGGTGTTCCCACAGTATGTCTGTGCAGATGTATGACGGTTGCACAATGCAGAAGATTTACTAATCTGTCTGTCATTTGGTTGCTTAAATTCAGCCATATTTTGAAGATTGACTAAAGGGTAACATTGAAAATCTTGTGGATGGCCTCTATTTATGCAACGCTCATTTGTGATTGATTTGATGACACTAAACTGACCTTTTTTTTTTTTTGATTCACACAGCATATCAATTATTCCTGAACCCAGAGTGATTCAATATACTTATATATATATAAGATATTTCTGTTGAATCTGCTAACTTCATTGTTGGTTAATTAATGCATGTAGGGAATTAATCATTAAACTAGTTTGAAGGTTTATTTCTTAATTTTAAATAGATATAAATTAATCCTCCAACCTACCCACATAAAGAGATGACAGATTTCTTTTGTCTGCTTATTTGTTTCTTTTAATGCTTAACATCAACCTACCCAGGGACTACATGTTGGCTTCATCTGTGTGATGCCCCTAAATAAATAAAGTTAAGTAAGGTAAAGTAAAGTAAACCTTTCTTCTCTGCTAATGATGCATGCCATTAATCTTCAGATAATTAAAAATGTTTCTCGTGATTGTCAATATCCATGCATGGGTTAAATATTATTTAGCACATAGCCATGTGTTGCATGCATGACTGAATTCATATTCTGGTTTTTAATCCAATATGGTGAATTGTTGCACTGATAATGTGGCTATGTTCATTTTTCCACATGGGGCCTTTGTGTCAATGTTAGACAGTAATTAATTTGAGAATATTTTCAAGGTCAGTCCAGTGTTTAAAACAGTTATAATTACTTGTAATTTGGCAGAAAGCAGTGCCACAACTTAATAAACCCATTAAATTAAACAAATATATATAGGGTATGAAAAAAAAGCACCATTTTCCATGTGTTTGTGAAGACTGAAAATATGAACAAGAACATTTGAGATTACTCACGAGAATAATTTATTAAAGGTGACTTCAAACTTGAGCGTAAAAGTTGTTCAATAAACTTGTTAAGAATAACAACTGATTAGTCCATGTGTGAATTTTATAAAATATTCACATTGTTCCTGTTGCCATTGAAGTTCTCTCCAAATTTCCAAAGAGCAAATTGATGAGCCCCTTAAAAAGTAATTAGGCTCGTCATGGCGTTAGGTGTAGCAGTGGACAGGGCTTGATGGCTGCAGTGCAGTCCTAATCCAGGGCAGCAGCTGAGCTGTTGATTTGCAGACTGTGGGCCTTGCATTGTGAGGGCTTTATGGTCCCTTTATGGTACGCCAAGAGACACCTGCATGGGCGATATGTTGCCTGGGACATTTTTCTCTCTCCCACTCTGTGACTCCTTTGCTTTTGTATCATTAGCAGAGCAAGGGAGCCGTGAATCACTCGTCTCACCCCCTTGTCCCCCCCATCTTTTTCAACCTCCTTCCACCCCCTAACAGCTCCCTCCTCCCCCCGCCCCCCTCTCCCTCTTCTAGGGTGCTAAACGGCTTGACAGAAGGGTGCCCAGACCGTTGGCAGTAGCCATCGACTGGAAGGGAGAAGCTGCCAGGAGTCCTTGATGGATAGGCTCATTTTCCAGCCGGCAGCAAGTCTCGGCGAAGCATCCGTGTCATTTGTAATGTCAGCCAACAAAATGTAATCAAACATTCCAGCGGTTTAATCACAGAGGGCTGCTCGAGAGATGATTGTAGTGTCAATATAATGCTATTTCATTATCTGTTTGTATTTTATATTGACAGTGTCAGATAAACAGTGTGGAAAATTAAGATTAAAAATATGGTAATTTCATTTCAATCACCCCGGCTACAGTTGCTGGCCCATTATGCGATTGATTACTTCTGAATTAAATTTGGGGCTGAATGTAAAGTTTAATCTTCTTTCTTCTCTGCAATTCAGCTCCCCAAAGGCCTCTTAGTAAGTAAGTACCCATTTCATTTGATCTTTAATGAAAAGTAATGGCCCAAATGAATTGTATAAATCAGCTGTCGTGTGTACCTAGTTGACATTCTGTTTCTTTTTCCCTTTCATTTCTAATCCAGCTCTTACACGTACAGCGTTATGACCCAAAACTACAGGCCATACCCCTCTTGAGCTATTTATTTTTGTCAGTACATATCAGAAATATTTAACTCATATGCCATAAATATTGCAGTGATCCTCATCACAGTAGTTTCGTTAAACGTATCATAAACTTTGGTCTTTTTTCTTAATCCAGTAAAGTGAGAGCAGGATTTTATTTCTATGAAAACAGAAAATAAGGTCAAATACAAGTACTCTGCAAGGTGCTTAGCGAAGAAATTAAGAGGAATGTTTTATAGCCTAGAGTGCCACTATAAGGAGAAAATGCAACCTCTAAACCAGCCGAGGGGTGATAGACATTTTAATTACATGGTAAATTTTGAGATTTTTCTCTGTGCCTGGGCAGAACTCTTAAGCGCTGTCGTGTACTCAAGATTTGGCATCAAATTCTCCCCATTTCTGCAGCTATATATGAAGTGACACAACTGTTAACGAGAGCTCAGCAGAAAAGAAGGGGTTGAAAAAAGGAGCTCTTCTTTGTGAGTCCCATTCAGTGCGATTTGTCCCCCTTTGTAGTCCTAATTATGTGCCAAAGTAGGATAACAGAAGTTCTCAACTCGGCCATTATGCCAGCACAAAAAAAGAGACGCATACAAGAAGCTGATCACTTTGGAATTAGCAAACATGATACTATACGAGGAGAGAAAAAAATCATTAATACCGTCAGGGATTAGAGGTTCTGATTAAAGGGTAGCTTCTACCGTATGCAAATTAGTGATAGGCATTTATCAGCGCCTGGGCAAGCTGTCTTAGCTGCAAAGCCACATATGTTTTTTAGCTGATTAAAAAACTGCTTGAAGTTGCAGGCTTTTTAATGGTGGGGAGAGAGAGGGAGACAGAGAGAGAGAGAGAGAGAGAGAGAGAGAGAGAGAGAGAGAGAGAGAGAGAGAGTAAGAGAGGCAGCAAGAGAGAGAGGGATAGAGAGGTTGTGAGGCAACTCATTTCCTTTTGGCCAAATTCCCGCAATCGCTCAGAGCGTTTGCCTTAATTCCCTCCTTTATTAGCTACATTCTTTTGTATATAATTAAAACATTTCTCAAGTGAGCATGTGCGTGCTTGTTTTATTTCCGTGCTATATTTTTCATCAGCAATCATATTGTTTTCCACGCAGCCCTTTTTGCACTGTATCGCCACAGCCTTGATGCTTCTCCCTGAAAGAGTTTTGAATGGTGAATATAAGGGCAGAATTAGGTGAGAATTTGTCAGCAGTCTGCCATTGTGTGAGGGTCTCTGTGTTATTATATTTCCTTTCATATGGAGGTGACCCCCTTTGTGTTAACAAAGAACATGAGGATGAAACTGAGCTCTGTGTGCTTCTCACCCGGTGCTGATAATGCCTTGGTAACCCAGCACCCCCTCTTCTCCTTGAGGGAGCGCTTTAATTTATGCTTTTTCATCTCCCTGGGCGCAGGACTGTTAACCTGCTCTGTGCACTACTGATTCAGGGAAGGGAAACCTCTTATGCACATCAGACTGCTGCGTCAAGTCTCCGACATTAGAAAGTTGGTTCTAAACATTCCCCCTAAAAATGTGCAATTGTGGAATGACTAGATTTACGGGTGTCTCTACATAATAAAGACGATACTGTGAATATCACAAAGGGGACACCATTTTAAAGGCATTGACTCCCATCATCATCACAATTTTAATCCAATACATATTTTTTGCATCAAAGTAGGCCGCTTTTTGTCCAGTGATGCACAATTGATGTCATTCCAAGCTAATTTCTCCCATATTTTTAGGTCGGTTGTAACAATCAAACAAAAACAATCCTACATTTCAGGCCAGTCAGTACAGCGCTGTATATTTTAGAACATTCAAAATATGGGCTTAACTATGGATATGTCACCAATGGAGGAATCTAATATAATAAAGTGTAATCAGTCATGCCCTGTATTTTTATTGTATGCGACTTTATACTTCCTCCCCACTATTCCAGAGTTATATTAAATATAATATATTGTTTTAGATTACAATTGTACATTTTGCTGGTAGTACTTTCTGTTTAATGCTTTTAATGTGAACAAGCAGAAGTAGGGAATGTTTAGTTTGCATTAGCAATGACATAACACAGCTCTGATGCAGCATTAGAAGAGTGGACAGTAAACAGTAAGGCTGAAAATTAAAAACAGTAACACTGGATAACATGCTGTATTTCCTGTGATTCCCTCATGCGTTGTTTGCAAATCTGAATCCACCTTGAGAGTGGCAGACTCCGCCATTAACAACATACACTACAAACTAGTGAGGTAATTACTGAATGTAAATACATTGAATGGCTATTACTGAAAACATGACGACCATAAAAAGGGGGATTTGACAGGATTTGATTCGATGAAAACCTTTAAGTACATTTTGAGACTTTTATTTGAAAGAGTTGTTTTTGTAAGTATTCAATCACTGTTTGTTACAACACTTATCTTATATATTGTACCTTTGTGGTTTTAGTGCTAGTATATGGAAACTGCACAGATCAAGAATTGTTATAAATGGTAAATGAACCTACATTATAAACATTGAAATAACATTCATGTTAGACCTTATTGATAACCACAAAAATAATCTGAGATTAGGCTACATCTCCTCCCATGCATGGACCACATACTGTATAGACGCAAGTGGTGGCTTTTGTGTTCTGCAAAACCATTACTTATTCAGAGTGGACCAATAATACTGTGCAAACCAGTGATTCAATAAATGCCATTGTGGTGAAGAAACCATGTAATTGAAATATCTAGATAAGGATAACAGTGACTCTAAATGGTATAAAATGATGAAGACAAAAAAAATAAAATGCACGGTCCAAAGATGAGCTAGTGGTTGCCTTGAACAGTCTGGAAGGGAAGGCCTAAATAGCAGAGCCATAGAAAATGATGAAAAGATCCATTGTTGCTTTTGAAGGCAACCCCTATCTCTCAAGGACATCTAATTAACAGACAACAGCTGAGTCCATTTCAAATGGTAATATTTTTTTCTCTTAAATGCATAATTTTCAATGCCTTGTTGCTTACTTTAACAGACACTAGTAGGTTTTTTTCATTCAGGGTTTTCATTCTTTATCTAGTACACTATATATTGTCGGTACTTGTGCAGGCATTTCTCTCTGACCTCTTCAACATACAATAGAGAATTGGTACTTAATGAAAAGTAAGCATTTCAACATGCTTTTCGTCTCCGACTCTACACAGTATTTGGCTGAACTACTTTAACACTGTTTCAACTAGGTCTAATTTGTCCATAAAGCAGCCTGATTACAATCTAACACATTTAGTTAGCCAGAAAGATCTGGATTCAAAAGAACAGGTGCTGTATTGATGCTTTCGGTTTAGAGACAAATCATTCTGACAAGTGCATTACTTCTTTACAGAAAATACCAGTATGATGTGGACTTTTCTAAACCTTTATAAACCTTATGCATGGCACAACACACATATACCGTGTTTACACCTGGTATTAACAGGAGTCTTGACAGCTATCCAATCAAGCAGGAACAGTCTGTACAGATGCACCGAAGAAGATCACCATTTCCTGTGGTGGTCTAAGACACGTGTATCCACGAGTCTGTCAGGTTTAAAGTGAAAATGAAATTCAAATTCTTTTTGTGTAAGGAAATATAAACTATAGTGACACTGCAGCTACTGAGCATATTTTGCCATGTTTTAAATGTGGATAAAATTTGTTTTGGATATATCTGTGGAAACTGTGTAGGTTTTAAGACCCTGGGTAGTTGTTTACCATGGCAGCGGCTGACTGACAGCTTATAACTGGCTTTGCTAGGAGGCGCGGTAAACCTGGTACGCTACTGACTAGACAGCATTGGCTATGAACCGTCAACGTCTGTTACAACATTCAATATTCCTGTTTGTATTCCACAAGAAAAAATGGAAAGTAGCAAATTAGGCTAACTAGCTTCGAATCAGCAAGTGGAAGCTAGTTAGCCTAGCTTGCTAACATTACCAATAAGTCCCACTAGACGTTACTTTTCATTCATGTTATTTTAACTTCGCAAACTGATTAGGAGCTCTGGCGCTTCCGTCCTGTGTTCATTTAGCCAGTATTAGCTAACTCTCTATCACGTGTCCAGTTATTTTGAAATCTAGAAAATAATCCGACTGTCAGAACTCGGAGCTACAGGTAGTCCTGTGACCTCTGCACTATGGTTCACTGTGATTTGAATCACAACATGAATAACGCCAGTAGCGCAAGTGTTCAATTCACAAAACGACTAACAAGCTTGGCACCCTCAAATGGTTAACTGCCTCCGTGTCCGTAGGAACTGAAGGGATATTACAAACTGTTTCTGATGCCCGCCCATATAAATATTGTACAAATCTAATTACCAGTAAGATAAATAAAGTTTTAATTTCTTCTTTTGGTTTTGGTTATTACAATTTTACAAATAATTACAATTATTTAGTCCAAATAAGGTCTAACACACCATATATTATGTATATATAGCAAAAATTTAATTTAAAGTTTGACTTTGAATGCATCTTTTTTTTTAAAGCCATATACATACGAATAATATCATCTGAAGAGCAGCACATATATGCCTGATGTCAGCTTCCTATGGGAGATTTCATTAGATATAAAATCACAAGTCATTTGTATTGTGTGTACCTGATGCATTCAGTCTGTTGCTGTTACCACAAACACCCCCCCAACCCCACACACACAGACAGACAGAGGTGCTAACCACTGTGCATCTGACGTTTTGCCTCTCCCATGGGGGAAATCTAAAATCAATAGCAGCTATGTTAAAGACGTAGCTTGCCATCTGACCTGTCCTCCCCTCGTCTTCATCACAGGCTTTTGCCTTTCTCTCTTAATGCCCTTCACCCCTCCCTCCTTACCCCCCGTAAATGATGTGCCCACATGCTCTTAACAAGGCACAAATTGTTTAAGACAGTCAGTCTAGGTGAAGTGAGTCCCATGTCCTCAGGCTGACTGAGATTATGTGCAGAGGAATAGCAGGTCAGAGTTCAAACAAAAGACTTGATCCAGCCCCTTTAGTTTGCAAGGAGGGGAATTGAGTGTGCTTAAATGTCTTGGGAGTCGTTTGCCTCTTGATTTTGGAATCAATGAAGGGGGTGAAAAGGGAGGGTGGAAGGTTTCTGTAGCAGAAAATGGCATTAGAGTTAATGACCAAGTTTGTCCCAGAGGGGTAGTCCATATTAAAGCTATTTCAGCAGTGACAGCACTCACCACATGACCTGACTGATTAATAACAAAACGGTGCTCAAATAGGAATAACAATAAGTGTCAGTCAGTATGAAAGGTAAACAATTATTCAGCTGCATTTGTAGTGTTTGTGTAGCTTTTTTTCTTGCTTCTTAACTGCAAGATTGTTTTTCCTCTACTCTTTCACGTTTCACACATTTTTGTATATTGTTCACATCAAGTTGAATTTAAATATGTACATGCAATACAGTAGGTCTGCAAGATGATTGTATAATTACAGATTATTGATTCATCTCTCAATTTATTTATTTTAACTCACTTATCAATACTTTGGTCTATAAAATGTCAATAAATCATAAAAGATGCCTATCCCAACTTCTTTTTCCCAACCACAATCATATAAAACAGAGAAATGCAGTAAATTCTAATTTACTTAGAAACTACTTTATTTAGTCTTGTTCTTTAAAACATTACTGATTTATATCAAACAACTAATCAAATAATTGATTGTTTCAGCAAACATAAGCAAATTCAACAGGAAAACTGATAAGAACTGATTTTGCTATTTCCGGCACTGGGTAGTTAGCGAAACATTACAAGTACAGAAACATGTATATCAAGGCCATAGCATCTGCAGTTTGGTCATATGAGCCACAGTGATTATGGAGAAAGTTGGAATAGTGATGTGATGATATTCATGAAGGTCCAAAAACATGATCACTTTAGGGGCTAGAAGAATTTTAAGCAAGAAACTAGAAAAGGAAATGTATTCCTATAAATGTGAAGTGAGACTCGAATGAAAAATAACTTTACCTCTCAAACATGCTTGTAAGATAGAAGTTCACAAAATCACCAAATTGCAGTTAAAGTTGATTTACATTCTGGTTTCTATTAAGGGTTATAAAATTCAGGGAGGATTTTTTTTTTTCTTTTTTAAATCTGCCATGTCAGTTTGTCATGACAGTGCTTCAACCCACTTTTGAGCCACAACCATCAGTTGAAATACTCCCATTATGTTGGGTATTGTTCTGCATTCTTCTGATTGTATCGTTCCTTTGCGGCGACAGAGGCCCCATCTGATATTTACCACTGCAAGTCTGCTGGGGGTGACAAGGGGGCAAGGCCAAGTCCCACGTGTCCGGCTGGAGAGCAGATTAAAGTGCTCTGAAAAGCCACACACTGCTGCCCGCAATGAGAAAAATAATAATGTGGACATGGCCTTCCCTTTATGACAGTAACAACACATTCTCCAGAGACCAATCTTTTTTTATCAATTCCAAAGAGTGACAAACAGCGCACACCCAAAGCCAGAATTGTATGAGAGGATGTATGGAGTATTTATGATGCTTGTGTGTCCTGAAGGTGATGATGATAAAAGCAGTCAAACAAACTTCTATTACTATCTGCCGTTTTTTATCCAAACAGGTACATTGTAGCTCGTTATTTCTTTCAAAATGAATGAAGGACTAGCTGTACCCTACAGAAAATCCTTGAACAAATGTGACTGTAGAGAAAAATGTAAGAATCAGATATGAACAAGAATGATGTGAAGTGGTATTTTGGCCAGACATCATAATAATATGACTACTGCCTGCAGTATGCTTTGATTTTCATATTTTTTAAATATCCAATAACTGAAAACAAAAACAGCCATTACACTTGCAGAAAGAAAACAAGAAATACTGTAATTCAGTGATGGAAGAAGTACTCGTATTACTTTACTGGAGTACAAATGTAATACCACAATGTAAAAAGACAACTTTAAAGTCCTGCATTCCAAATTTTACTTAAAGCAACTATGAACAATATTTATGTGCAATGTTAAAGGCGTCACTAATGAACCCTCAGAAAATTATTGCACAAAACCCCTCAACTTTTTGTTTCTTTGCAGCTCATTGGTTTGGTTTTCCTGCCCACAACTTTACTGTTTTGGTTCAGCCTCAACACTCATGAATGTTGTTTCTACAGTCAGTAAAAAAGTTCTGACAAACCCCCTATACACTACCGGCCAAGCAACAAAGGGTAGACAAGAAAAAATTTGCAACTAGCTGTAAACATATAAGCATTAGGCTAAAGAGCGAACACATTTTTTCAGACATAAACATTGAATTTTTCTTTACCAGGTGGCCATAAAGACAAAAAGATTTCAAATTTTTCTTTGCATCTGCTGGTTGTTTAAATAAGCAACTGTTTTATGACACGTTCGCTGTACCACCTTAAAGGTTGATAACATGTCAGTGTTGTGTTTACAACTTGTTTCTGCTGCCCCCAAGTGGCCAATCAGTTAGTGCAGGTTTAAGTACAGAAGTATTGTCAGCAAAATATTCTAAAAAAAAGAATAAAAACATAAAGAATTCATTGTGCAAAATCACCCCTTTCAGTTTCACTTATTTTAGATTTTATATTAGTGGTGTATTCTTTATTTATGCACTAAAGAGGAAGGTTGCATAAAGTAAAGTGTCTGCCGAGTGATGTCACTTGAGTCAGTTTTGGAAGACTACAAGTTTAAAGTTGACAAAAAAATCGGGTGGCGTGGAGTTAGAAAAAAGGGAGCTTCCCAGACCTCTGTAGCCCACTCTTCATCTATACAGTACAGCTACAGTACAGGACGAAACTTCATTAGCCACTACTAGCAGAACACCCAGCTTTTAAACGCATATTGCAGGCGCAAAGTGGGTATAAAGATGAGATTGTCGGTTCCGGAAAGTTACAGAAATGGTCGGACACAGCCCTCCTTATTCCGACCTCAAAAGGTGTGTGGGGAGGAGAAGGTTTTTGAAGATCCAACCAGAACCAGTACCTCAGAAGTGTACTGTACTTAAGATAAATATACTTACTTTACTTTCCATCACTGTTGTAAGTTCTTTTCAAAGCCAAGGTCACCTGGTGAAATGAAGCTCTTATGTAGGTGTAGCTCTTAACAAGGGTGCAAACATCAGCAGACGCATGTCGAACTTTTGTTTTCTTGGACAGGAGCAATGTTCCACTGTGTACCATACGTACCTGATGATATAAAATAATAAATGTCATGTGCAATGATTAAGAAAACAAGTTAAACTGCAGCCACACCATACATGGTCATTAGGATCACAGAGAATGATTCATTCTTAGAGCTCTTGTCACATCAGGTGATATACAGTAACAGCATATTTCCGGAATTTTTAAAGTTGTTTAATGTATGTGTCTATGTCATTTGTTATCACTGAGATAAGCCCAAACTACATTTTGTATCATAATAGTGCGTGGCAGCTGAGTTGATCTTTATTTTTCATCAGTGATTTGTATCCTTCAAGAAATTGTGTGTGTGTGTGTGTGTGTGTGTGTGTGTGTGTGTGTGTGTGTGTGACTGCCATGCTGCTGTGGAGTCAGATAAAGAACCAGAAATCAGACTTGTAATCTGGTTTGGGGGGAAATTTAATGTTTCATGGTGTGTGAAGTGTTTCTGGATTCAAACTAATGTGACAGTTTGAAGATTACACTGACCATGCTTTGTGTAACAATTCAAGTTCTTGGGAAGATCAGCATTTGAGTCCACGTGCATTGCTGACTGTAGAGGGAGCTGAGCAGACAGAGTGCAGACTGAAGCTACTGTCTGTAAACAGGGCCTAGATTTTTGTATTAGTGTGATACATTTTAACATAAAGCTACATTTTGGCATGGCATTGTGTAAGGAAATAAATTAACATGAAATATGGAGATGTTTTTTAAAAAAAAAGATAATCTCAATAATATGGGACATGGACATTTTATAATGTTGGGACCCATTTTAAATGACGTAGTTTCATCTATACCGGCTGCAGTCACCAAACATTTGGAAAAGGTGTGAATTAACATTTTGATGGGTTTTTTCCCCCCAATAATTTAAAGATATAAAGCCCAGAATTATACATATGAACCTATACAAGACAAATAAAAAGTGTACACATTTGCCAGTGTGGAACCAGCAGTCCTTCATGTTACATTTAGAGAGATATTTCTAGCCTGTTAACATCACTGAACTTCAGATTTAATCACAGTCATCAAGAAGACAGATTACCTAAATTGAAGAGAAAATAAATGGCCAAATTATATTAAAAATAGAGTTTAAACAAGTTAATGGCCTAAAATTAAACATTTATATTAAAATATTTTCAGTAGGAAATGGTCACTATATAAGAAAGAGAACCACTTTGATGAATGTTAGCAGTATATTGAATATTAAAAGTGCACAGACTCATAAATATCTTAACACAATAAATGCATAATCAAGACAAAAGCTATAAATCTCTGCGAGATCTCTGCACACTGCAAACAATAGCACTTAATCCCTTTCATCATATCTCGTATTATAAAACACTGCAAAGTAAATAGACACCACATTGAGGGAGTAAAAAAGAGGTATAAATAGATGTTGTTATTCTAAACCATCTAATGTGAAACAACATAATTTTCCTGACAATGCTTCCCAGCTTCTTTTAAACCAAACAGAGCGCTTTAATACAGTCTTTTGTTTCGCCTGTCTTTCTGTTCTATTATTGCAAAGAATTGTTGCTCCAAATCTACAGAGGAACTCACATGCTTGAGATTAAACTGGTCACCATAATCAGGCTGCAGAATTTAATTGTAAGAGCTTCTTCTGGCACTGTTTTCTCTCTTTTTCTGTCCTCCTTGACAAAAATCTGACAGTGGCTTTGCATGGCAAACCTGTTTAATGAATGACTAATCCAGGAAGAGCGCATTATGGCAAACTGTCACACACACATTGTACCAATATTAACTTGAATTTACATTATCATCCTCTGGTAATGCTGGAATATTTGGATTTCCATTAATGCATGGCCTTTCTGTGTGAAAAGCAAACAGCAGTGAACTAAATCTGTTTTTCCCCCCTCTTTTGATTGGATGTTGGTGTTAACGCTGTACAGAGGAGCTTTCTTTATTGGGATGACAGCTCCAAGGCTTCCCCACTCCTCGCAATCAAGCTCACAAACAAAAGACTCTGCTTGCATTACTCAAAACCTCTTCTCAAGCAGCAAAGCCAAACTCCTATTACACCATTGTACTGCTGCTGTAAATCAACAAGAACAATGAGGAGAGGCACAATCACACAGGCCGGCACCATCATCCATATAAAACATGAACCCAAAGAACAATGAATCAGACACTTGTGTGAAAAAAGTACTTTCCTCCTCCAGTTATTTATTGTGTTTATCTTCTAGCTCTCTATTCAGTGTTTATATTTTTATTATCCTATTTCTGACACACCAGACTCAATGCCAAAATAAATCCAGAAGGCAGACATTTCGTTTTTCTGGGCGGGTACCGTACATGACCATAAGGTGTCTGCACTAAAGACAGATCTGCAAAGCACACATCAGACACGTTGTAAATACTTTAATATATTATACATCTGCTTTGAACTTGGTGACATTTGGAACTGCTGACTGCTGCTAGGTATCAAGAACTACAGTGTGAGTGGCCTATTTAGGGACAAAAAGTAATAAAGCTAAGTAGGAAATGTAAGTATTAGCATATAGGTTTAGCTGAGATTAAAATATACTGTACAAAAGAGTCTTTTATAATATTGCAATAGTATGATTTAATGAAATGTGTAGCTGCCAGCCCTAATTTGCTGATGTAGATTTGGCAGTGTGAACTAGTGAGTCACATTTGTTTGGGCCTCAAGCCTCCTTATTTGGTCTATAGGCCAATATTGCACACATTTCTATCATTTCTGTAACAGAGCAATTTGAAAAAAAAACTGCAAAAGAATTGGGGTGGAGTATCACCTTGATACTTGCCACATCAATAAAGAGAGAAGACACATAGCACTTGGCAACAGGCCAGTCACTGCTTGTAATTTGCATGCCTATAAAACACACTTGTAGTATGACATTAATATTGTTGGAGCAGTGGCACACACCAGACTGTGCAAGGGGGCATGGTAATAAATAAATGGGTCCAAAAAAGTAGCAATATGCACTTAGTTATATATATTTTCCTTAAAAAAAAGGAAGTCTGTAATGCTTTAATAGTCCTGCTAAAAGATGCTAAAAATCTTATGACTTGCAGCAGTATAATTACAGAACTATTACCACCATGATACCTTTCAAAAAACCTACCCCTGAGTGTCATAAAGTAATGTGTGTATCCAAAACACATCATATGTTATCCTCATAAAACACAGTTCCACATACTCTCATTAGCAAATTTCTTCTTGGCACCATATAACTGACTGATCACCACAAGCTACAGAGTTTCAGTCATCATTTCATTGTATGCAGTCCAGTAAAGTCACTCTGTGTATGTCGGGTATATATATCATAGCTGTACATAACCCAGTGTTAGTACCCTATATAAATATTTGTCACCATCAATCTATACTACTTAGTTAATAATGCTTACACTTAGTTTAGTATGGTGGCAGCTTTTCACCAGTCACACATAATGACGAAAGAGTAGGTGTGGAAAGGACATCCATAAGCCCGAGACAAGCGGAGTGGTGCCGGGGAGACGGAAGAGCAAAGCAGCAAGTTTTGAATATTACTGACCCAGCACTTGGAAAAGGCAATGCACAACAAGACGAAAAATGAATGCTTTTTAGTCTGAAAATCCTTTCACCCTCTCACATTCAGCAGATCAGATTAAGAGAGAGGTTTAAGAAGATTTTGACACGCACAAAAAAAAACTTCTGAGCCATGGGAGGGGGTGAGTCGGGGAAGGTGGTAGGGAGCAGTTTGTAATTCAGTGGCTTCAGGCAATTCATCACAGAAATTGAGTTTCTAATGCAGCATCTTGTGAATCCCTTTTGCCCTGTCAACGTTTTAATACATTACATTGAGAATGTAAATCATGTTTGAAATTTGGCACAAACTACACAGCCGCTACTGCACTCACTCTCACTGTACCGCACATACTAGTCTCATATTATACACACATACAGTATGCACAGGGTAACATGTGCACACGTGTATTTATCATGCAAACATGCGTACGGCAGCCAGGGCTCTGTGGACACAACACCCCTCATGTCCTGTTGTTGTTTGCCATAAATTCTATCCATCAGATTATTTACCAAAAACCAAATATCAAATTGGGATTTGGCATAAAAGCCTACATGAATTATTGTTAACTACCATTTAAATATATACAGGAAAAATATGGCGATGAGACAAAAATATATTATGATGATAACATTCAGAATCTGCCACACATTTTAACTAGCAATAGCTGTGTTTGTTTAAGTGAACAAACCAACGTCACTGTCACTGATTTTGATGACCTCTATACAAGTGTGGACGGTAGTCCCAAAGTTCCAAGGTTGGTTTTCCGCCTGGGGACGCTAGGGGGAGCGGGGAAAGTCACCATTTTCACCGGAACAGGCCATTTAACCATCCAAATGATTTCTAAACGGGTTTATTAAGTTGAAATAGTTGCCAAGTTCCATTTAACTCTGTTTAAGGTAGCAGTAGTAGTAGTAGATGTAGCGATGCCTCTGTTGCCTGTAACATCCACACAACTATTTATAGACAGTGCTGGTACTGAAACGAGGCACCAATATCTACGTCATTATTCGGTCTAGTAGATGGAGGTCGTATAGGAACCTGTGCTTCCCTACTCATTAGCTGCGCTTGGTTTTGACCTGTCCTTACCAGAACACAATGCTAGCTTCCAACACACACGCTTGGATTACAGATACAAAGTACACTAAAATGTGTTTCTAAAAAGATTTTAGGAAATGCAGTAACAGAATCTTGATTCATATTTGATCAGGACTGCCCATTGGGACAGACTCACTGAGAATGACTTGACAATGTCACAAGGTAGCCACGCCCTGAAGCATACCCTGCTTTATTGTCTTGTCTGTTTTACTCTAAATTGGACAATAATTTACAAAATGAACATCACTACTTTAAACTAGTGACTGAGACCAAACTGTTCACTGATCTAGTAGATCAAGTGAGAGGTAAGGTCAGTTCCAGAAGAGACTCAATACTATTAGGCTGTTTTTTGCAGCCAGTGGAGCTGCCCTCTGCTGGCCATTAGAAAGAATGCAGATTTAAGACAATTTTGCGTTGGCTTCACTTGACAGACCCAGAGGCTCTGTCCACTAATTCCATACTGTCAATGCCTGACACAATTAGAATTAGATTTTAAAAATCAGCAATCAGCAAACAGTTACCAACAATTTCAGAATGCATTGTATAAACACGTTCCTAATAACAAATCATCATATTACCACTTTTTGACCCCACTGTTACCCCTGTTAAATTATTACTCCATTTTCTTAGTAGGCCCAGTTTAGGCCACAGTTGCAAAGATGTTATACTATTACCCCATTATTAAGAAAATATTACCATGACATGACCTGATTACTGGAAGCACAGTAGCCTATTGCTTTCTATTCCTTCCTAAGGATGGGGCCGATCCGAATATTTGCATATTTGTTTTCAGGATGGGATTTTTCCTGTTAACAGGATTTCCTGTTTTTCTGACTTCCTTTTCTGACCTTATACTTACCTCAAGTTGCCTTTTGGGACATACATGCATACATACGTACATATCATACTTGAGTTTATTTCAGCCTCATATAAAATCAACACTAATGATAATAATAATATTAAAGCAAACAGAGCTCTGGTATCGGAATAGTATCGGTATCGGCAGATATCCATATTCAGGTATCGGGATCGGATCGGAAGTGAAAAAATGTGGATCGGTGCATCCCTAACTAGAGCTGTCCCGAGCCAATCCTAGGCTCAATATCAGGACCATTCCAGCCATATTTTAATAGATCACTATCACCTAAAATAAAGCCAATCTAAATCCAAACCTTTATTCACTGAACTGTACTGTGTTTTGGCCATGTCAGCCAATGATGTCCTGCATTGCAGCTATCCTCTACCACATTTCACTACATATGAGACAGAAAATTAAAATGAGTGAATGTCAGCAATCATTTGGGTGCACAGGTGAGTGCCTGAGTTTGAACACTGAGGTTGGCAAAATATACAGATTCACTAAACGCCGAAGCTTATTATCATCAGCAAAGTACAGTGTACGAAGTATTCAGGTAGACTAGCGGTTTCTCATTTTTATCTGGTATCACTTTTGCCGCTTAAAATAACTAACGTTAGTTACGGCAGTTAGCTAATTAATGTTAGTTCCGTGAGTAACTTGACAACAAGCCATAATTAAACTTGTCTGTTGTCTAGTTAAAGTGCTCTCTGCAAGCCAGTATCTGTACTTTGCCAAAGATGGTTTGTGAGGGAAGAACTTATACTTTGTGACTCTACTGGAGTGGGCAGAGTGTTTCTGTAGGTCTAACAAACCCAACAGAGTGATATTCTTCTCTAGCACTTTGCATCATGTCACTTTTAGGAGTCACATCCTCCTTAAACTTTAATTCATATCATATCAGTAATTTCAGGTTATTAACTAGTTTAGAATGAGGACCTCCTGCATTAAGGTCCAGTAGCTCGTGAAAAATAAAAGTGTGTCAGTATTGGCAGATACCCAATATTAAAGGACCGGGGCCAAAGAACCTTAATTGGGACATCCCTAATGATTACCCTATTACAAAATTAAACCATAATACTGCAGAGACATTCTTCTTTGTACTGTCAAGATATTACCTGCATAACCTCTATAATTACAATATATCACCAGTATCACCCTGATTTTACAATATATTATCTTTTAGTAGCTCAGTAATCATTACAGTATAATAATGTGCAGCTGCTAAGCAGTTCATAAATGTTCACCCTTTAGAATAAAGTTACATCTAATCTTTCCATTTGAATGGCTCACCATCATCACAACGTGTCAGTTTCTACCATTTCCTTGTTTCTTAGTTACAGATGAAACAAAGATGTGTGTGAAGAGCTTCTTTAACCGAAAAAATCATGCTTCGAATTGTTCAGAAGAAGCATTTAAAGGGTTTGAATCTGACCTGCGGCCCTATGCTGCGTGTCATCCCCTCTCTCTGACCCCCTTTCCTGTCTGTCTTCAGCTGTCACTATAATAAAGGCAATAAAAGCCCCAAAAGTATACTTTAAAAAAAAACAAGAAGCCCTTAAACGTCATAGACGTTTGATGTTATTGGCAGAGGAAATGCAGAAAAACACTACATTCACACATACAGAGGAGTCACACAAAGTTCATTCAACTCCTCTTAAGCTGAGTGACCAGAGGTTTTTTGAAAAAGTGTGGATGTTCAACAAGTTTGTTAGATGACAAAACTTAACAACTTCCTCCGGTAGAAAGCGGTGGAACTTTAAGATCAACAATCGACAGTTACATTTATAGAATTTTAATTAGCACACCCTAACTAGCACTTAACTATTAAATCATTTCACATAATGAAATTAAATACAAAAGCAGCATAAACAGACTAAACTTCAAGAGCTTCGTGTACATAGCTGTAGTCAGAGTCCGTCCACAGTCCAATGCATCGATAAAGTTGCTTCAGGGTCAGGGTCTCTACATAATTATTAAATCCTTAAATAGTGAGGCTTTTATTTACAAATACTATGCCCTGAATTACTGATTAAGATATGTGTGAATGGGAGGACTGCATGAGCAAGGCCATTACACAATGTGCCTCACTAACAACAAAATCCCATGTTTGTCCTATAATATGGTACATGAATGCCTCAGAAGAACGTTGCTAGCATAGAAGCTGTTGGATACACTAAACTGCCAGCAAGCCCAATTATTGAATTAGACCTAAAGAAATACATGCTTTTGTAATGCTTTTTCGCTACAAGCACTTCCTCTGATCTATGCAGTGTCTATGTTGTTTGACCACCGCTGTCTCTCTCACACAAACAAACTGACACAAACTAAAGGAAGCTTCTTGGTTTTGCTATTTTGACAAACAGACTGTAACACAGACGAGAAGCTGGGTACACAAAATAAACCAAGCGAGAACACAACTGGGAACACAACAACATAGTTTGTTCCATGAACTCTGTATGGATAGTGCCTGTTTCAGTGATATTTCAGTCTGAATGTGGAGCAGTTTGATCCGTCTGATCGCCGGACTGGACACCACAGCACAGTCATCTGGTTCCATTTCTCCAAAAGTTGATTCTGTTTTAATTTCTCCACCACAGGTTGCTGAGGGGTTGTTTGTTTTTTTGGCTTCCCCTGTGGCCCCCACCGGTTTTTAAAGGTTGAACCACAATTAGTTTAAGCAAGTTGTGAGCAACAATACACAAGCTGTGTATTTAGCCATATTTTAGGATATTCTGGTGAAAGTATGACTGCCTTTAGAGCATTTTGAAAGATAGTTTTCACAAGAAATCAGAGCAGCTGTTGGAATGCATTCAATTCAATTCAATTCAATTCAATTCAATTTTTATTTGTATAGCGCCAATTCATAACAGAAGTTATCTCAGGACACTTTTCAAATAGAGCAGGTCTAGACCGAACTCTTTAAAACATTATTTACAGAGACCCAACAGTACCACCATGAGCAAGCACTTGGCGACAAGGGCAAGGAAAAACTGCCTGTTAAAAGGCAGAAACCTAGGACAGATCCTTCGGCTCTAGGTGGATGGTCGTCCGTCTCGACCAGTTGGGGTGAGAGAGAGAGAGAGAGAGAGAGAGACAGACAGACAGACAGACAGGTGCACAGCAACAACAGTATTGGCAATGGCAATCCAGCAGTTGTAAACATCAAGAATCCAAGTTCACAACCGCAAGCCTTTGTTTTGTGATATTGTATCAATTCTCAAAAGCACTGTCTCAATTTTTGTGTTTAAACTCCCAACCAATAGAAAGCAGTGTTGTAAATGTAAACTAACGGCTATGACATTGCAGATCCCAATGTTCTGGTGTACTTTTTTTGATTTTATGCATATGGTGGTGTGTTCTTTATACTACGAGTTTTCCTCAAATTATAATTTTTTTAAATTGCAATATGGCTTACCGTATGACACTATATCAAAATATATTGAATCGTGTCCCTGTACTGTGATATTCATGGTATCGCCAGATAAAATCAGCATGTTAGCATCGTCATTGTGAGTACTGTGAACATGAACGAACATGTTAGCATGTTGACATTAGCATTTAGCTCATAGGAACACATTTTTGGTGGAGTATTGCTTTAATGTGTCAGACTTACACCTACAACTACAAATACAAATACAGTGGATTCATTCAAAAAGATATAAAACATGTATTATTGATTTCAGAAATTATATATTTCTTCTGAATCGGTAACTATTGTACATTTTAGATATTATGTGTATATATTTGTATCTGTTACATCTTTATAGCTATGCACATTCACACTGGGAGAGAAGTGCATCTAACTGAGTATGTACCAATTACAAACCTAGTTACATGCATTTGCACTTGGAAGCTTCCCATCACACTCCTCTGTTAGCAATAGAGCTAATCCACTGGAGAAGCTGGGGTTAGGTGAGAGGTTAAGGGAAACATGATGGTACTGTAGGGCAACATTAAGGGAACAGAAAGCATTACACGTTCACTTCCCTGCACACATTTTTCCACTCTAGTGATTCTGGTCCAAAGCCTGCTTTGCTAACCTTTTAGGTGACTACAGACCCAATTAAACTTAAGTATAACAACAAGTCCTTTTTCAAGTCAGTCATTCTTCATAATGCTTTTTTATTCTACTATCACTTGTGCAAATACAGCGCTGCAAGCGTGTCTTCTTTGGTGGAGTGTGCCACTCATGCTGCTCCACAAGGTAAAGTGCACAATGAGCACATTTGATTCAAATACGGAACTATCATTTTCAGAGTGGGGGATCATAGTATTCAAATCCGTATTTAACCTTTCAAGGCAGGAGGATTATGCAGCAAAGTCTCCATTCCGAGCGGTTTCCTCGCCCCCTACTCCCCTGCCATAATAATGATCATTATCATCATTGTGTGAAAAGAGGATTATCATATCGTTATATAAACCCAGGAACACCCCTACTATTATGAAGTAATTTCACTCTCATCAGTGGACCGGTACTGTGTATGACAGTCAGCTGAGCTGTCACAGGTGACCATGGCAGTCTTCCATCATTCTCTGAGCTGGCAGAGTCTGCTGTGCAGGAAGATATAGAGGCACTGTCTCATTTGAACCACAAAATGAAAAAGATTAGGAAGTGGAAATCATTGTTTAAAACATTGCATCTAAAGGAACTTCCATAATTTCAACAACAACTTTTTGTATGTTTGGTGGTAGTAAATAAAAACGATCCCTTTTAGTAGACTTTCTTTTGTGTTAAGTCATTATATTACTAATGATTGTGCCAGAAAGGCTGTTTCTACTCCACTTTTCACTCCAAGAGGAATAAGAATTACAAAGAAAAAATACAATAGGGACCTCCAGCGGTCGCTGGCTCGGTCCCTAAAAAATCACTAGTGTGCATTTTGGAATGAGCACCTATCATTACAAAAATGCACACTAGTGATGTAGTGTATGCCATTGCAACTGTGACCCTGTTAAAATATGAAATGCCCCATCATTACAACATCCCTGCACCCAATTCTCCCCATCAAATCACAAGCATGATCAATGCTGTTAGGAGGATT
The DNA here is from genome assembly GCF_905237075.1 of Dicentrarchus labrax. Lineage (NCBI taxonomy): Eukaryota > Metazoa > Chordata > Actinopteri > Moronidae > Dicentrarchus > Dicentrarchus labrax. The sequence continues at coordinate 25,552,563 of NW_026136718.1, read as the reverse complement.
CCTATTGTTAGATTTAATAAACTATTATATTGTGAGTTAGCCAAAATACAAAATGAAAGTGTTGGCCATTATCTGGTTAGTATAGGGGTGGGCGATATGGGCAAAAAATAATATCTCATTATTTTTTGGGATTTTGGCGATAACGATAATCAGTCGATATCCATTAAAATGTGATTGGAATTGTCTGAGTTAGGGCTTGTGTCCACCAAATGCGTTTTTAGCGCTGTTAAAAGTTGAACAGATTTCAACTTGAAGCGCTCTGAGCGCTGCGCTAAAAAAGTTATTTTTGAAGCTAAACCATTTCCATGCCAGAGAGGTAGACCCACGTCTCGGGACTAAATCATCTGAAGTACCGGTAGCTTCAGGGACTGGAGGTGCTTGCATTTTTTCTCTACCATCACAACGCGCTGCTAAACTGTTGCAAGGAGGATGCTAGCGAGAGGTCATGTGATCACGTCATGTGATCACGTCATGTGATCACATAGGCCCACTAGTCGTGTGACTGAATCCTGCCATGCTGTAGAGAGCTTTGCTGCACCGTGTATTAAGTGGATGTGAGGAGTTGGCGAAGTAATTTAAATACTCGATAATGGAAATTTGCACATCGTCAAAACAACAATGAAGATATTATCGCAAACGATATATATCGCCCACCTCTAGGTTAGTAATAGTGCTCTAACAATAGTGATGTCAGTGGGTCATTTGGTTAGGTTCAGAGCTATGGAATAGTAAATAACCCATCTTTGTTCACTACATCGTAGCCTTTCTTACTCTCAGGTGTGCATAAACTACAGGTTATGAACTTTAAAATAGAAAAGTGTTCATTTATCTTATCAGTATCGGCCATGAGAAACAGGTAATCATCGATATCATATGTTAAAAAAAAAATTCATATTATGCATCCCTAATCACATTGATTGTAAATCCCTCTTAATAGTGATCCCACACATTCAGAGCTGAGCAGCAGCTTGTTCTGTCAGTTGAATGAATTTTGCAGTAAAATAATGATAAAATATTTGACAGTGGCACAGTTAATGTCTGATTAAAGGGGAGTACTTCACTGTACGCGATGCAGTTATTTTAACTCAAAGAAATTGTAAGTAACAAAAACTCAGTTTTGTTAGTTAAAAACATTCTTGATTAAGCACTTTTTCGCAGGTATTTTGTTTTCACAGTACAAATAAAAATTACAAAATGAAGTTAGTGTCACTTAAAATTACTGAAGCTGCTTTATCAAGAATGTTATTTTAACTTACGAAATTGAGTTAGTTACAATTCTAAATGTAAATTAAATTATGTAAATTTTTTTTTGTTAAATTAACAGTGTTTTACAGTGTTGCTCACCCTATTCTGTATTACATTTATTCGTATATTTATATATTTTGTAGCATTCACTGGGTGTACAGCTTTCACAGTATTGTCCACCTTGGATGAAACACTGGCCTGCTAGAAACATCCTAATGGGCCTATTTAACCTCCTCCCACACAACCCTGGCTCAAACAGTGCAAGCGTAAAGGTTGTAAGCCGTTGTGTTTATTCTTTAAGGCAGTTAGTTTGCATATGGAAGCAGTGTCTTTTCCTGAAAGGGACACTAGCACCATATTGTGGATAAAGTCAGCACTACTGGACATTGATTACAAAAACCACTAGTGACAAACACACAGCCGCCTTATTCAAAGGCTGCTTTTCTTTCGCTTTTCTTGTCTAATTATTTACACTGTGCCGCATGCTGTCATTTGAAAACTCGAAAGCAAGGTCAGTTCTGTCATTCCTAGGAACCCCAGTGTTTCTGCATCTCCGTAGGTAAAGTCTTAAACATATGGACTCTTTTAATTAAATCATACCTTGACTCAGTCCTTCTCAGTCTTACTGACAGCAAGGTCATTAAACTATTAAAGGGAGTCACAGGCAAAATTGTTGTGAGCAGATTGAGGCAGGAAAGGTTAATTAAACGGCCATTGCTTCTCCTTACCTCAAGCAAATCAGCATTCCTCTATCCCAGACAGGCCAACGTGAGAGAATGTGGCTTTTTTTTCCTGCTGCCAAAGATGTGTGAGCGTGCGGCTATTTTTTTCATGTGCTGAGGGTAAAATATGGTTTATCTCGAACAAAAATATTTTTCTCTCTCACAATGATGATACAAAACTGTGGCCTCTTCCTGTGAACCCTGCAACACAGTAAAACTAAGGAAACAAAAGCAGTGAGATAGCAACTCTGTCTCTGGCATGGTTAAGGACAAATCGTTTAAGAGAGATTTCTAAAACATCCAGATACTGTATGTGTACGCCTTTCTTCTTACGATTTGCAGAAAGGGTCAAGACTTGCCATCATAAACCTTGTTTCAAATAATAAATAATAATAATAATAATAATAAAAAAAAACCTTTTAATTCAGCATTAGTCTGTATATTAGGAAATTAGTCTAATTTTCAATTTCGGTTGTCCTTGTAAAATTTCAAAAACATTGTAAAAGTCAGTCTTAAGGTATTTAGCGAGCTAAACAGCTATCTGCTTTCAATACGATTAACAACATCTTCATCTTAAAGGTTTCTCTACCTCACTGTACCACTGTAGCTTTAGGACATTTTACTTTAAACATGCAACCATTTACTGCAAATGAAATACTAATATAACATAAAGATATTCATTCCTTTTCAAAGAAGCCAATCACTGAAAAAAATGTATCTCAACATTCTTCTCCACCCTGCAACTTCACCTTCCTGGTGCTGTTAAGATTCTGTGGTAGATTAGAGACGAGATGGAATCTATATTGTGGCTACAATCACAGTCTGCTATTATAACCACCTTCGCATCAGACAATACAGCGTTTTAACTGTAGACAGCTCTGATGGATTTTACAACAGCTGGAAGTGATACTTTACAGATCTGGAGAATTTTATCTTCTCCATGCCTGCTGCTGGAATTCCACAACCTCTCAGTGTTTTGTCTGTACTTTATCTCCAAAAGCTAACTTAGTCTTTATGATAATCTGCACATACTGTATGTACTATAAATACCAAATGTAGTAAATTATAAAAGGTATGTGTAAATTAACTTCACAGAAGGTTGTATTGTATTTCAAACATAAGATAAAACTAATCAAAAGATATGTAACACTGTTCACCCCAAAGGTGTAAGTAAATATGATAAGAACTACATTTTTGTGTTGTCCGGGATGGTTGGGGTATGTTAAAGTTACACTCAGTGGTTCCGTGGTAGCCAGTGCTTCATTTGTAAATCTGGAGGTCCCAGAACACAGAGAGGGTGTTCCAGTAGATCACTTCAAACACTTAAAAAATCCACAATGCCTAAAACTAAACTAAACTCACAAAACTGTCATAAAAGAAGCTTGTACACACAGCTGTTTACGGTTTACAGCTCTCTCTCTCTCTCTCTCTCTCATGGACTGTCCCTTTACTTCCCTAGATCACTACAATGGGGGACACATGGAATTAGGGCCAAAAGTTCTATTTACAACCACAAAAAGCGAACAGGCTAAGAAAGTGACGTCTTCTGTCTGTCTTCCTGACTATCAATCTGCTCCGTACAGCACCGTAGCTACACAGGTAGCTGGAGCCAGGAAAATACAATGACAGTCAATTATTATAAAAATCGATTTACGGACTTTGGTAAAGACAAAGAAGGTGTCTAATTCAATTAAATTGGTGCCGGTCCCAATCTGGCAGGTCCCGGATCTTGTTCCAGCAGAATCTGACCAAAGAATAGAAAACAAGATACAAACACTAACTAACAAGGGTCTACAGCCACACTAGCAGCTATGTGTACTTAGGCACAGCGTTGCTTTGAGCTAACATCGGACAATGCTAACATACATTGTCACACTGAGTTAACATTCAGCAGGTAATATTTACCATTGTCACCATCTTAGTTTTCCATGTTATCATGCTATCATTTGCTAATTAGCCCTAAATCTAAAATACACCTGAGGCTGATGGGTATGCCATTAGTTTTGTGGATATTTCTTCATAAACCAACAAACTGGATTGACCAGTAGGTGGTGCTTGATCGCCAAAGTTATTAAAATTCATCCTGAAGATGAAATCAATGTCTGTACCATGTCAGGGCAATCCATCCAACAATGGGAGAGACGTTTCACTCAAAATCATAAATCAAAAATCAACTTCATAGTAAAGTCAAAAAAAAGGAAAAGTCATCAAAACAAAGAAATTATGCCAAAAATATATTGTATTTCCACTTTCTGCAGCTTCAACCTCAACACAGAAATGTTGGCAGTAGGCTTTAGTTAAAATGTCTTTTGTCGACTACAGACCTGTATCTGAATAGTAACTTAAAGATGCCAGTATGACAACTTACACAAAAGTGCTGAATTTATCTCTCATGACAAATTGTCTAGTTATACCAATAGCATGAAGCGTGGCCTTAAGTATAATATTATTAAACTCTTTCATGAATCGAATCAATTAAATGGTAAAGACATATTGGTTTGAATAATTTCATTCACATTCACCATTTTACAGCTGATTCTAATTACTCGTTGTGGCTGACCCCCCAAAAAATAGTTTTGACACTTGGCGCTTTTATATAAAAGGTAAAAAAAAAAAGCAGAAAAAAAGGTAAAATTATAAATTATATGAACAAGTGGTTTGAGAGGGATTTTGTGTTGTTTTCAGTGAGACTCTAAGGTTGAACTGTGTCATTTTCATTTTGTGTTTTCATTATGTAGGCAATGTGAAGCCCTTTGAGACTGTAATTGTAATAAACAACTGTAAAAACTAAACCTGACTTGATTTTGACACCGTGTTTGCTCTTCTTTGCTCTGAGCTTTGTCCTGTCAAACATCAACTGAAGGGTCCATGCAAATAATGCAACAATTTGGACAGTAACAAAGTAGTAGCAGAGACAGACACAGCAGGAGGAATAAAACCCTGACAGTCAATGTGATAGACGTCCAAAACTCTGCCATCTGTCGTATTTCACTATCTGTTGCTTTAAGGTTTCTTTTCATTCTGAACACCACATTGGGTGTTGTCACCCATGCCTGTTAATCTGTATAAATATTTTTTTCAACCATTACAATACTTTTCTACAGGAGGCTGGGTATCTGACCCAGTGCAGGACTGAGCAAAAGAGACAGATATTTTTCACAAGAGTTGGCGGAGACCAAAACAGAGGTAAAAGAGTGCTAAGTGAATGGGTGAAGTGGCTGCTACATGCCACTAAACACTGGATCTTTAAAAGGAGTTACACTACACTTTCAGCTGTACATTTTATGTGGATGTCCCTTAAAGAATGAGGAGAGGGAGAACTGTAGGACGAATGTGCTCATACAGCATGAAAATGAAAATCATTAGTAGTCCATCGATATTATTGATCGTGTGAAATTTTAGGGGTTAGGGCAGTTTCTGTGTAGTGTGTGATTTAGCTATTGAGTGAAATAAGGGGGCGCTTTCAGCAATTACATGCCAACAATGACCAGTACCATCATTATATTGGCTAAGTGAAGCCTTGCAGCAACATGAAGACAACAGTAGAGACAGAAGCACAGAGTCCCAGGTGAGGTTTTAGAACTTGTGCCCAAGTAATTAAAAAGGATGAAAGTGCTGGACTCAATTATGAGATACTGTGCATTGTTTAAGGCACAATGTGGTAGTCTACGATGACTATACTCAGAAGATGAAGTTAGCATGGTCTCCTCTTTTGTGTTCACATGGCATGCAAGCATGATCAATGAATTACTCCGTCAGGTGAAGGTGCCGAGTGGAAAAAGAGCCGCAGCACACGGCAGGTGCAGGTGAAATCCCAGAAATGTTTATTCTGTTTCCTTTTTGCACTCATTTTGAAAAATTGAAAAAGTGACTGGGTAAGATGTTGATTTTTGCAGTGTTCCCTTGACAGACCGGTAAAAATGGAGCATCTAAATTGTGTGCATGCACTCAACATAAACTTGTGTTGTATTTCTATTTATGTATTTTGTATTTCCTGGTTTATCATAATGTGACCCAAACTTCCAGCACCTGCACTTAATCAAAGGCTGACAAGACCACTGCGTGAAACTATAGCAAACATGCAGCCAGCTTTGTTTTCCACCCTGTTATTCTGGTCAGAAATTTAGCTGGTCAATAGCTTGTTTTTCAGCTACTCCTTGACATTGAAAAGAATGCAGTGATTGCAGCGATCAGCTTTCTGTGGGCATCTTCTCTATTGTTGGATTGCGACTGGGCCAAGGTACGTCAGATACATTTTAATTACGCCGTTCTTTACACAGCTAATCTGAGAAAATATGCTGTTAGAGAGCTGCGATAGAATTAATCGTCATCAATTTGCACAGGGGTCCTTTATCCCGCTTTCACCAGGTATGATCATCCTTACTGTATGGGAATCTGCAGCACTCAATTCATTCTGTGAAACAATAAGCATTGCTTATCTCATAGTAGAACAGATATCTGCCAGTCTGTTGTCTGAGGACAATGTCACACCAAACTCTGTTAAAAAATGTGGCAATTTAATGTGGCCTTGATTGACCGCAAAGGTGCATTAATACACCCTATATTGTAATATGACTCCTCCTTGTCATCCTGGCCTATACTGGAGGACAAGCCAGAAATTCTAAAATGGTAAACTGCTGCTGCTGGAACAGTATTTACCCACGAAAATGCTTAGCTGACAATTGTTGGTGTAGTAATACATTAAAAATTTTAAAATTATGTAACTAAAAGAAAAGTTGAGAAGGCTCAGTGTTTTATTGCCTTTTTAAGTTTATACAAATAATGGTGGAAACAATAACGTGGATACAGTCTATTTCATATTTCAGAGGCTTTATGTTTGTTGGTCTTCTTTTGAAATTCTTCAAAAAGGAAAACAGACAGTATTTATTTCACTAACAAGAAAATGGGACTACGGCAATAAGCTTATTTTTTTTTAGTTACTGCTTCCCCGTTACTTAATAAATAAAGCCATTACCCGTCTGCTTACAGGTGCTGGCTGTGTGCCACACTGCTTGATAGGAAAGGTAAGTGATAATGCACAATAAGCCAATTTTTAATGATTATTATTTTAATTTAAACATTCTGACATTTCTGAGATACAAGTTGCACTTTAGACATTGTGAAAGCTGCTCTCATATATTAAGAATGAATTAAATGACTATGTGTAATGTTAAAGGTATCACTTGCAGTAACCAACCCACAAAGAATTTTCACCTGTTTCTGCCGTTCCCCTCAGCTTTATGGAGCTTTTTGGAGTCTTTCAGCTCTTTGTTTTGTTTTGGTTTTCTGTTTGACTACTTTTGGTTCAGTCTCACAGCTCCTGTTAACTTTGTCTCCAGCTGCAGCAGACAGCTATTTTCAGTGGAAAAGCTCTACTAAACCTACTGTATGCAGCAGGCAAACAAAGTTAGCAACTAGCTGGTGAACATAGTGGAGTATTTAGCTGCTACAGATCCAGGCACTTCACTCTGTGGACACCAAAACAGAGTTTAAAGGGGATTGAATGCTGGAAGACTGTCCAATGTTGCTCCATATCTGCTGGATTTGTAAATAGGAAAATGTCTGCTACGCCATGGCAACTTTATACAGTGATAATGTCAGTATGTCAGATCAATTAATGCAGATTTAAGGTTTTGTTTGTGATATCTTATTTCTTGTTTTTAGGTGCATAACACAACAGCCTTTAATTCAATTTTATGTATTAATCGTTCAATTGTATTTAGATTGGGTTTGTTTGTTGTTGTGGTTGTCATTTTATGTAGTGGCCTAGGTGGACACCTGAGTGACACTAGTGCCTGTTAGTGTCATATGTTGTCTGCTGTGACCCACCTGAGTTTTGTCTCCTCTGTTATTTGTCACTGTGCATGGGCCAAACCAATCTATCTAATCTAAAACACAGCACAGGTTAAAACTAGGACTCTTTTTACACGATTAATAGCAACAAGTTCCTTTAAAACACTGCAGTGAACTCGGCAATACATCTTTTCTGTGTGTCTGTGTTGCTAAACTTTCCTTTTAGTTAAATTTAAATTGTAGTTTAATGGGTGGTTTTACAACACCAGGTCTCTTAGACATACAACCTTTATAGACTGGAAGCACTGCTGTAGTGTTTAAACACTGGAAATACCTTTATCAGCTCCTTACTATACAAAAACAAACAAAAATGTAACATTATTCTCTCCGGCCAACATACTGATATAGTTTGGGAAGTTTAAGAAGCAAACAAAGCTCAGAGTCAAGCTGGTAGATAAAGTGTGAAGAGGCTGGGAGTCCACTGTGCTGTACCGCCCGTAATTACATACAACAAAAACTGCTATCCATCTCTTTCTTTGACAGGGGACAGTGGTCAGAGTCAGGGAGTTGAGTTAAATGTGAGGAAGCAAAAATTGCCTTCATTGCTGCCCTGGCATTACCTATGCAGATCTTTATCAGGAAGGCCAGTGACTCTATTGTGACTGTTTTGCTGGCCTTACAATGGCTTTCTGTGCACCCATGCTACCAGGAGATTGGCTGAAATTATATTCTTTTCATGCTTGGCTAGGCTGCAGCTTAGAAACAAGCTGCTTATGGAAGCCAGGGGAAGATTGCTGATAATAGGAGCTTCACATCCAGTTGACCTTTTTCCTACTCTCTTTTCCTCCTTCGCAATAGCTCAATTGCAGTGACAGGAGAAAAGGAAACAATCTGTCCCGTAGAGGACACACAACCTGCACCATCTAAGCCAAGGCCTTGGCACTGAATGGCAAGGTCTTGGCTCCTTGCAACCAATACTGTGATTTCCACCGGGCCTAAAAGGGATTGCCCGGGCTTACTCATTATTTATGTCTGTCAATTTCCACATCTCCTTGCATCTTGTTGCCTACAGCTGGGATTCCAGACCATCAGGTCTCGGACCTGCAGTTGGCCACAGGCTCTTTGCCGCAAGGCAGAAAAACATCTGAAAATCCTCAATTTTATCTGCCCTTTGTACAACATATAAACACAACTTTATACGCAGAGTTACAAAAATATGGCAAAGACTCTGGAAAGCTGTACACAAAGTTAGAGGCCTTCATATCCTTATATTACTCAGATAAATGCAGATAAACATGTTTTTGGGGAAACAATCAGACAAAAAGTTGAATCTGCTAAACCTCACAGCCAACATTATCCGATCTAATCTTATCTTAAGACTTAACTGCCAAAATTTAGCTTTTTCTTATTCTAACACTATTTATATATGAATATATGTGACCACTAAAGTGTGGTAAAGATGTTATAAAGGTTGGTAACTTTGATTGGTCCAAGTTCCACAAACTCACAAGTTCCAAAAACTTGGATACTTCTTCTTGAAAGTTATTTCTTTGTCATTTTTCAATGCTTTTTCAAAGAAGTTTATGAGCTGAAGCACAAGCGAGCGTTTCAATTATCCTGGAAACAGGAGTTTAGATGGGTCACTCAAACTATGTATTGAGCAGTCTGCCTGAAGTTTGACAGCAAGGTAATGCTTTTCTTAAAAGCACGTCAAGTTTCAGAAGAATGGGAGTGGAGTACCATAACAACAGCCAACAGCATCTCACTTACATGGCAGCTGACAGGGTCTTTGTTGTTAGTTGATAACAGGGCTGCACAATATGGTAAAAGGAAAAAAACCAAAACATATTGCAATTATTTTGATCGATATTGTGATTACAATATGATGCTTGATTAGTGGGAAAAATAATTTTGCATCTGAATTTTTTTTTTTTACATTTGTAGGGGTCTACATCAAACAAACCTTTTTTTCTGACATCTGAAGCACAAGATTTGTAAGCCTGCCATCTCTGCAGCAGTACAATACTTAATTATAATCCTGTTTTGTCACACATTTTACCTTTATCAAAACATTGCAGCTTCTGCGATTTGGATATTGCACTTGGTCGTACTGTAATTTTGATAATATTTTAATTAACTGCGCAGCCCTATTTGTAATAAATAAAACAATTTGCATTGCCAGGCCAGGCAAGTGAAGTAATAGCATTAATGTTGAACCCTGTTTAAGGGTAGGAAAAGTTTGTGGTTCATGTTCAGTTCGGCCAATATCTAAGACAAATTTCTATTTTTCTAAATATTCTACTTTTCACTGAACTGTATCAGTGCCACATTACTTCCTGCACTAGCAGCAAACATTGCCCCTGACCACAAACAAATAGCTGCTTATAAAGAACATGTGGTTGACTTGTAGGTATGTAAACATGAGTGATGTTAACATTTTTATATGATAATTTCCTGTACAATGTAATAATTCCTAAGAGGCCTAAACTATTTTTGTGAATTACTCAATATCTATTATGATGACATGAACTGAAAGCCTCAAGTTATTGATTTTGGTGGATTTTTAAAAACATTCTTTGATTCATTTCTCAGCATATGTGGAAAGTGGAGTTTAATACAATCTACTTACCGTCCTCTTAAAGGTACCCTGTGACGTTTTTGACTACTACAAGTGCTATGGAGCAATGTTTTTATGAGTAGGTTCCCATTTTTATTTGAGGTACATGCACGCACATGAGCCCTCAGCAATCTGACATCCCCTGCCAATGGTTTACACTGTCCCACTGATTGAGTAGTAGTAGCTGTAATTAGTCCGAAAAGCAATGAGTTTGTGCTTTACTTGAGTATTTTCATTTTATGCAACTTTATCCTATACAACTCCACTACATCTCAGAGGCAAATATTGTACTTTCTACACTGCTTAATTTAGTTACTTTTCAGATTACAACTTTCCATGCTTTTCTTATCCCCAATATTGTGTTCCTTTATTTTTCCTTTATTTTCCCTTTAAATTAGATCAGAAAACAGGGCTGTATTCCCGAGTTTAAGACTTTTTTAGTAATAAAGCTTTTGTAATGTGTAAGTAACATTTTAAATGTAATCTACCACTGATCCCAAGTAAAGAAGGATAATAATCACACTACAAAAAAAAAATGTATTGCTGGTTTAGATCATTTGTTCATGTCAATCTCAGTCAGTCCCCTCTTTTACCAACAGAATATTTGAGATATGTTAAAAACAACACTTTCTTACCACAGATGCTCCTGGAAAGATATAGTATGCACATTGACTGAAAAGCTATACAGGCAGAAATCCATATTGAAAAATAAGCATGACTGGGAGCACACGAACATGCACACCACCTAACGTTACCGAACTAGTGTTTTGTTTTGTTTTTTTATCTATACAGGAAATTTCCAGCTCCCTCTCCATGACCGGGGGTCTGTCCTTTCAAGCCAGAAAATGAAGTTTGCTAGTCACAGTCAAGGAGTTCAAAACTTTAACTAGAAATATTCATCTATAGAAACATTTATCTATTCATTTAGAGGTTAATACAGGGAAATTTGTTTTGTTGGGACATTACAAGGCCAACACTGAAAAACTATTTTATGAACTTGCTTTCACTTAATTTAGAACTGCACTGACCCAGACTCACAGCAAAGTTATACCATTTCACATTTAAATGTTAGTCATTCCTCTGAATAAAATTCTTTCGTCTTATTCATTTAGGGGGGTTAGGAATCTATTGTTGTAAGCTATTAACATGAGATGAAGTCATTAAATTCTCTTCTTGTTCATTCTTAGATGAAACCTTGCTGAACACAGACTGGACTGGCATGGTTACAAATTGCAAGCGCATTGAAATGCTGTATTCATTTTAAATAAAAGTAGTCTTTTAAATAGGGGAAGTTGAGGAACACAGGGATGTAAGTGGTTTAGCTGATGCCAGGAATGGTTTTCACAGGTCCCCAGTAACACTGAAAATGTCAGATTTTGGACCCCAATATGTTAAATATATACAAAAGCAGCTCTCATGGCATTTTGCAGGTCAGCACTTACACCCACTACATCGGCAATACTCAATTTGAGGAGAGCAGTGACATTTTACAAACCCCGTAGAGTAAATCATATGTAAAACGAAACGCCTGGAGCCTTCCTTTCTACCACAACACTTAACCCCACACTTTGTCAACTTTAACATGAAGGAAAGCTTTGTTTTGCTGCACGATAATTCATAATGTTTTGACAATGTCTCCCTATTTTATATTGCAAAAAGACAACCAAGACAACGGCATAAGGAACTGTAAATTATAAGTGAAAGAACTCAAATGTTTAGAGACGATTTTCCTCTTTTCAATTCCTGTGTTTCTATTTTGACTTGTCACTAAAATCTGTACAATTTCCTTTAGATTTCCAGTTGGTTGAATCTTACTTTATCTACAAGCATTTCACACAAACTCTCAAAGAGTTAAACTGATGAAGTCTCACATTTTTCACCCTTTCAGATAAAAAAAAAAAAAAAAACAGGAATAAAAGTGATCCAAGAGATAGCTCTGGCCCTCATGTGGGGGCCAGTGGTTGCAGGGGATATGTATATCTGCAGATAAAGCCTTCTGTTCCGAAACAGTATTTACCAGGCCTTTTTAGATACACATCAGCTGTGAAGCCATGGGTCCAGCCTTCATTATACTGTGTGAATCTTCCCTCATTTAGCAGGGATAGCATCTCCTTTCTTCCACCTCCAAATACCCCTATCCACATCCCCATTCGCTCTGCACAGCTAACAAGCAAGATGTTGCCATTGATGGTGGCAAATATAGCTGGAAACAAATGTCTTTGTTCAGTCTTTCTCCGAGACCCCCCAGTCGTTTGTGACAAACCTCGAAAGAGCCGGGGAATCAAAGGTGCTCAAACAGACGACACAAAGTCAGGTGGGAAGACTTGCAAAAGACCACCAGCCGATGAGCAGACGAGATAAGTAAGACAGACCTTTGAGAAGTTATCGGAGAAGGAAAAGACAATAAGTCGCAAAAATGTCCAGCGGCGATCTTTTACAAAATTGCACTGATACAAAAATCAATCTCTAGCACACTAATATCTGTTTTAAATTATAAAATTGTCCAAACCTTCAGATACAATATTGCATCTGTATTGAGAAAAAAACTGACTGTGAGGTTGAGATCTACAAAATGAAACTTAATGTGTTCTGACGACACACTTCAATAGTGATTTGTGTGAGAAAGCAGTGAAGGCGAGGGGCGTGTGACATTCTCGCTGATGACCTCTCTCGCAGCGGTAATTAGAGACACTCCGTCCTGAGCTTACCGCCCTGCTGAACACAACTGGAGAGAAAGGGAAAATCCTTCATATCCACATGTACAGACACGCGTGTTAACTAGCCACAAATGAGCACATTCTGCCCTTTGCATGCATGGTTTACATAGTACAATTTCAAATATCTGAACATGTACAGTTACTGTCTCCTAAATTTTAATCCTCCAATAGCAACGTCTGAATAAGGATTTCATGAATGCACACACTCTGATGTATTTGCCTTTTAGGTCAGAAGACACCCTCTCATTGGCAAGATGCTCCCTGTGTCACTCTATTGACATTTTTCCCCTGAGAACAGAAGGCCCGGGAAGCATAAACATTGGCTTGCTAGGCGTGCACTTGCGCTGATGTTGAGATGGGACCATTCCCCTATCAGATTTCCGTCATATTTCTCCGGCTGACTAGACTAAGCACAAGTCAGAGGTATGAGCCGATAAAGGGTGTCTTTCACACAGCAACAACACGTACCAGTGTGCTTATCACCTCAGTGCCTAACATGCAATCACAAGGAGGACAGGGGGAAGATTGTTACATTTGGTGATTTGTTTTTTTTTTTTTTTTGCTTTTGGGGACTGATAAAGAATGTGGAATCTGAGCAGGAAAGCCCATCTCTGCAGGCACGACATGAGCCGCTGCTGAGGCAGGCCTAGATTTGTTCCCCTATGTCTTAATGTAAATAAAAATGCTTTGTTGGGTGGTAACTGAAATAAACACAAAAGAAGGTGCAACCCAGGGCAGATACAGCACAAAGAAATGTAAAAAATTAGATAAAGAATTTAAAATAGAAACGCCTTTAAAAAGAATTTGTGTGCTTGTGTGTTGCATATTCTGCTTTCTAAAAGAAACAAAACATCATCTCACAGACGTGACAGAGGGCAGGAAGGGCAGGGAAATGTATACAGTATCATATGTGTCTTTACTTAATACAAAAACTATTTCATATAAAGCATAAAAGGGCTTTTATTTCCATTAAAAATGTTCTGTTAGCTTTCAGTGTGAAAGCCACTGAGGCTCAGGCTCGCCTTTATTCCTTTAGCTGTAATGGCAGCAATTAAAAAATATAAGGTAAACTTTTAAACAGCCTTTTCTCCGGCATGAAAAACACTGTGTAGCAAAATGGTAATAATATATTCATCCCTAGGTAAACATCCCTGCCATGTTCTTTATAAACAACGGCGGTGAACAAAATGAAAGTGATAATTTCTCTCCCTTTGAGAATTCTCTTCTTTAATTCTGACAGTAAACTCGTGGCTGTTACGGGGTGTTAAGTAGGATTTAAAACTTGTCAGACAAGACATGTTTGAAATTGCTTTAAATAAGTGCACTGTGTTGCTGTCAACCACAGGCTTAGAGGAAAATATCCCTACAATTGAAGCACTCATCTGGGCTCAGAGAGCTGTGCCCCAGCAACCGCGCCAAATTCTTCCTCCTGCTCTCCGGCTCTAAGCCCTGTGAGCCAGCACCCCCTGCTGGACGAATGACGCACTGCCACAGTGCTCATCAGCAAGAGTCAAAGATGTTCCCATGCTCTTCTCATCTGTATGGTTAACTTCAAACATCATGGTTTGAAAACAGCATCAATGAAACTGATATCAGGTGTTGAATCAAGTACATGTTTGACCGCAGACACCTCCAGCTGGAGAGTTTTTCTTGCCATTGGTGAATGTGTGTCAATTCCAGATGTCGTTTTTGGCCCGGTGAGCGCCTCTTTGTTTAAAACTCCAGCCATGGACATTTGCTGGAACTATTTTGTGTCAAAATAAAGCAGCGTCAGTCCTTCCCAGTGCCACAGCAGAGCCAACTCCACATGAGCCTCCACTGGCTTTGACACTAACAGCATTCTTCCACCTTCATCCCACCACGTTTTAAAATGTCTACATTGTCAATGATGTTAGTGCTGCTGGATTATAATTATACACTTATTCTAACATGATATTGAGAGTGTCTTAATAACAACATTTGAGCTCAAGTTTCAAAATAAATTGTGATTTTCATAAATGCTTAGATGTATTTTCATTACACATTTCTCTTTTGTTCTTAGGGGTACTTGGGAGTAAATATGGATTAGAGGGAAGACTATAATCAGTATTTACACACAGAACAAAAGCAACAATATGATTTTAATTTAAGACCCCAGGAAGTTTTCAGATTCCACCTTGAGTCTTTTGATTCATGTTGCCTCTTTTTAGCTCTAGTAAAAAAAAGAAAGAAAAACTGCACTCAAATATTTTTTAAAGGAAAAATGTTACAACCCACTAACTTCACTCGCAGTGTGATAACTTCTCGGGGAGTGATTGCTGTGAGGACTTAATTGCTGATAAGTCAGTCTTCATCCTCACTATGTGTTCATTGTGGCTGAGAAAGAACCAGTCTAATCTATCACTAGAAAAGAATACTTCTGTAATGTGTAATAAAAAAGAAAGTCAGTACAAAAGCTAGTATTATTTGGCACATGTTGTATTTTTCTCAGAGTTCACTATTGAAGTACCTCAGATATTAGAGAATATTCTCTATTTTCACATGGTTTCATATGGTTTTCAATTGTCTACAAGAACAATTAATTGTTGAAATTACAAGTGAAAACTTCTCTGTTTAATGTATGTTACTCATGCTAACAGGAACCTTTATAGCATCATGGAATTTTTTTAATTAATCTGTTAAACTATTTTGATTATTGATAGTCTAAAATTTCTTTGAATATTTTCTGCTTTTCTCTGTTTAATAGCATTAAAAGCCTGAATATCTTTGGGTTTTGGATTGTTGGTCGGACAAAATGAGACATCTGAAGACGCCAGAAATTGTGAGAAATCCATCGAGAAAATAATCATCAGATTGGTTGGTAATGAAAAATATGTATTAATTACATCCAGATTTCAAACCCATGCTGATCTTAAAAATGTCCCCCTTTCCAATAAATTCCAAAATGTTCTTACTCAAATTTACCATCATGTCATGTGCTATAAACATTAAAAACAGGGAGAGGCCACATTTGTCTGTACACAAACGCAGCCTGAATATGACTGGAAAGGGTTAAACCAGCTGTTGTCAAGTGCATCACACAACTTTTTGTATTAGTGCAATAACTTTGCTTGCTGGGCCTCATGTTGCTATAGTATTTCCCAGAGAAAAGAGGAGGGAAAGAAAGAGCGGGGTTGTGATTTGAGGGACTAAACCTCTGCAGCACCTTGTCCTATGATCTGGCACACTCTCCTGCCAAGACGAGTCTTTATCATACAAAGGGATTAGATTGCCCAGTGTAAGTGCCTTCAAGTTATTAGCACCTTCTTATACAAAGTATAACAGCAAACCCAAAGACATTGATTGCAGGGAACAGTTCAAATATGATTTCCTTATAGCTATTAATATGTATGCCTTAAATAGAAGCACACCGCTAAGCAGCTTATGATATTATGAAAAGAATGTTCCCTCAGGGGCATAATATGCCAGCAGTGACAGTAAGGAGAGATTCGTATTTACCCAGATTGGCTGTACTTACGTCAAGCATTCTCAGAGCTTGTGGGAGGGAAGATGGGGCAGTGGCAACAGCTCGGTTTCGATAAGCACTTACCGTGAATAAAAGACAAGCATGAAAGTGAGGTTTAGCCTCTTTAAAGATTCCCGACCAAATGTAGAGGCAGATAGGGCAGGTGCCTTTGGTTCCGGACGTGATTAGCCGTCTGTGCAGCACTGTTCCCACAGAAATGAGACATAGCAGAGACATTGTCCAAGCTTGTCCAGGTGGGGGACCTGTCATCCCAAACCAGAGCTTAGCAGTGCAGCGCTTGGAGCGAAAGATTAGGACCCAGGAATTCAGATTTTTTTTTCTCTTTTTTTCAATGAATGCTTAATTCAAAACAGCTTTTTTCCCCCTCGTTCCTTCTGCTTGCTTCACATCAGCTTTCATTCTGTTTTATTCATCATTACCTTCATATTATATTGATCATTTCTACCTTGTCTCTCATGTCTCATGATGGCTTTATACGTCTCTGTGTCATGCAGACATTTTTAGGTAAAAATGTTCTTGACACACCACGTGCACCAGTGGAAATATGAGTCTGTGCTCTCTTTCTCCTGCTTTGTTAAGCAAAATTGCAACATATTACAAATTAACACTGATCTGTGTAACTGTATTAATTCTTTTTTATGACCCAGGCTTAGATCATCTACGGGAGAAATTCATCCTTTGAGGTACATCAAGCACAGATCATATGAACACTGACACATCTAATTAGGGGGACCAGGGTGTTACTCTGAATATGTCATTGTAATATTTGATTTGCTTTGGGTTTGTGATCGCAGAACTCGTCAGCACAAATCCGCAAAAAGGAAAATTGGGGAAAATTAGGGCAGGGAAATGTAATACATAACAGTTTTTCTGTTTTTAAGGTGGTCTTCAACAAGGCTCCTAACTGCTCCATGTAGCGGGTAAGTAGTCAAGCATGAAGGGTCAAGGGTGTTTATGGTTGAATACATGAATGTGAACCAGGCCACTAGCAAAAAATACCCTCAACTAAAATCAATCACTATTTTTACCAGTGTATTTAAATGTTAGGCTATGGAGTCTTAAAATACACTAACAATAATATCTTGAGAACCAAAAGGAAATTATTTACGTGAAAAATGTCTTTCTCCTACACTATCCCTTTGTGGGGCTTTAAGGGGCAATGAGTCAGATTTACTGCCCCAGAGCTCAGAATACATCTGTGATGGATTGGTAGGATTATTGATCAATACCAATGACTTCATGACTGCTTTGCAAAAAAGCAAGAGATTTGTGGTTTTCCAAACTCACTTTCCAGCCTATAAAAATGGAAATAAAAACCCTCCATGTCTCTCCACCCACCAATTCTGTTAGCATTTCCAACTGTTTAGTGATACAAATATGACATTATATAGACAGTGTGATATATTCACTATCACTACATTTAGTACTTAATACTGCAAAAACATGACTTTGTTGTTTAGCCAGCATTGCTCATAAGAATACGGATGTATGACTAATTTGGGGACTGTGCCAAAGATGTGTGCAGGAGGAAATGATTGGTGCTGCTGGAATTCATACAGGTCACCGCAAGATGTTGATAAGGGTCATGGATGACATACTGCCTTTTTAAAGTTGCATCAGACCAATTTATACATCAGCAGCAGCAAGTGGTAGCAAGAGGTATCCAGAATAACATGCAGACAATCACATCCAAACAATAATAAAAAAAAATACCTGAAATTGGTGCTGTAACCACAATGTTATCAGCCAAACTGATGGTTCCTATACTAAACTCTAGTCTGTTCTATTTACTGGTGAAGGAAGTATTCAGATCATTTGCTGAATAAAAGTGGCAAAACCATATTATGGAAATACTCAACATTTTAGTTAAGTAAAAGTATTTGTTATGCTAAAATATCATTACTAATGCATTAATGTGTGAGCAGCCTCTTCCCGCCCCACCTCAATCAGCTACTGTTGCAGGGCAGATTTGAACTGGTTTGTATGCTGCTGGACAGTTTACTTAGCAATATCTCAAATCTCATACAGACATGCTTGTCTACAATTGAGTCCTAAAAACGGTATTTTCACGCCACTGCAGTAGGAATATTACAACTTGTTGTCAGCTTGTTATAATACATGTTTGAAGTGTAGTAGCTTGAAACAAGAAAGGACAAGGCAGGTTTCTGCACTAGGATTATGAAAAATAAAACGTCAAAATAAAACTAGAATATAATATTCATAGCTATGTTTTAATGAGTGTATAGTCACCTGAAAATAAGAATCGGTGTGTGTGTTTCTACAGTAGTAGTAAAATCTCACTAAAACGCTGGTAAAAGATAAAATATTGCTGCTAGCAAATAAGCTCAGAGCCATACTGTTTAACTTTTGCTGAAAAGAATTGTTGCAATCATGGTTATAGGTAAAACATAGTGGAACAGTACCACAACCAGAGAAGATAGAAAGATAGCAAACTGACTCAATTATAAGATGCACACAGCAATATCTGACTGAAGTTCGCTAACATTTACTAACATAGGTTACCGGTCATACCAGACCAAGTAAGGCGGTAGCATAAAACCCTTGAGTAAGCTCATTTTATTGCCAATCAATTCAACTTTTTTGTTTGCAAGACAAAGAATATGTTATTTCCTGTTTTAAAAGTTACATAGTCTCACCCTAAACCCTACCAACCAATGGGTCTGTGAATTTAGTAGCAGTTCTTTCCATTTAACTTAGCAGTTTTTCTCATTTTAAAATGTAGTTCCAATTTTCTAACATATACTTTCATTATATTGACTGAAAGAATGTTCAGTGGTGTTATAAATTGTAGTTTTCACTATAAATGATACAATAATGTAATATTTGTGCATGTCACAGTGAAACTCAGCATGAGTTTCAACACAAAGTTATTTAATCAACATGGCTGACATGACCATCGAATAGACCTCTGGTAGTTAGTTTGCAGTCTATTTCCAAAAACATACTTCCAAGAAGGGGAACAGCATGTTTTTTTTTTTTTTCATTTGGATTCAAATAACTCATCACTGCAACCATTTCTTCATGCATTCATATACTGAAGCATGTATAAATACGTCATCAGAGGTTCCATCACCGTGATAATTTTCTTGTTGGCTGATCAATCCTGACCTATAACTATGTGAAACTAAGGTACAATGGCTGTGTTAGCAGTGTCACTCAGGGCTTCATATCTTTGCTGTTCTAGCCAGCTGCTAAGCGCTGGTGACCAGCAGCGAGAGCTCCAACCAGTCGGGCTGATGTGCATATACGTAACCAATCACATCTGTCACAGTCACAACATTCTCCGGGGTCAGATCAAGGCACATTGATATTTCATGTGGCCTATTTCTACCGAGCATGTCACAAATTATACAAATTTTCACATCATAAATGTAGTCTGGTGCAGAATTAGAGCGGTCATACTTCTTAAATTTTTCATCTCAGATATCAAAATAAATTGCACAGTGGTTGCAAGTTGCATTATAAGATGCTGCTCTATACAGAAAATGCTATAGCAGACAGACAGTCACAGTGTGACCCTAAATGTCCAGTTAACTATCCACACAATCACAGTTTTGCAAAGTAGCCCTTCCTGGGTCAATTCCCACTGTTATGGCAAATGACAAAAATATGGTAATATGCGTATTGAGATTGGACTAAGCACCTCCTGAACAAGCCGGTACAATGATCTCACCCTGACCCTAATGTTTATCGACTCAATTATCCTTCTATCTCCACATTTGGACCGTACACTTGGACTACTTATTTGTCCTGTGTAAAAGATGAAAGCAAGTGAAAAGTGTGGCGAGGAAAAAATGAGGGATGGGGAGAGAGTCAAAGAGTTTCATTTGTAAGAGGAGGGAGGTATTATGAGCACATTTATCCAAAATTGGAAAATAATGAAGAAAGATTAAAGCCCTCCCAGTATTTTAGATGTTCCAAATGGACAACCAGTCCTGTAGTTGACAATGGACCACAGAGAGTTCCAGACACTATTATGTGCCTCAAATGAGAGAGTGACAATGTAAAAGCCTCTTTGTAAGATAGAGGCAAAGAACTTGAATAAGGTCTACTTGTGCACATCCCCTTTTATACATTTTGTGCAGTGGTGACAAGACAAGAGATAAGCGCTCACTGTCTTAAATGAAGTAAAAAGTGTAAAGAGGCTTTTACATCACCCATTTTGGCTGTGATTATACTCCGCTTTTGCAAGTGCAGCAGCTCCATCCAGACTAGTCATGCTGACCCCTTGTTCCTCTGTTCCCCCAAAATATGCGGAGCCAACACAAACATGCATGTGGCCCGCTCATTCAGTCTTGTTGCGGCCTCTGATTTGCCTCCAAAAACTGATAAATATCCTTTATTAGTTCTATTTTTCATTACGCATTCTTGAATGAACACGCTCCCGTGAACTATGTGTGCAGTTTGGGCTACACATGACAGATTGAGCATTTTGTTCGGCGAAGCTAGATGAGAACTACAGCCCCCATCACCTCGACCTAAGCTGAGAAAATACAGACAACCAGGTCACAGAAATTCTGTCACAAGTTATTGGGCACCTAAGAGTGTGGGAAATCCTATGGTGCAATATTATTCTCTGTAAATCTCAAACTGTGAATAACACAAGCCAAGCAATTTAAGCAGGAAGGTCATAGCAAAGTAAAGCAGGAAAATTGCCAGGAAAAAAAACAGGCTTTCTGAGAGAGTGAAATAGATGAGAGATGAAGGGAGATGAAAAGTTGACGGGCTACCCAGGCAGGTCTACAAAAAGTAATGAATATCCCTTGGTGTGGAGCGATTTTGAGGAACTGTCATTCTGAATGAAGTGAGATAAAAATTATATTTCGCCCAGATAAAAAAACCCAACCAATACAAAAGCAGAAAGGACATATGTCTGCCTGATGCTGCCCTTAATCCAAGACAAGGCCTGACAGCCTGCACCATCAAATGTCAGAGCAACTGAAGCATCAAAACAGTATGATTATACAACACATATGGCCAAAAGAAAAACAGCATTCAGTAAAAATAAACAGAAAAATACAATTTATGAATACGATGTTGAATGCAATCTTCATTAACTCTCATCTAAAGCAACTTTTCATTATATTCTCGGCACTTCCTAGTAAGTCTCTAGTCATTAATCCAGTATGCAATTCTTGTTCATTCTGTATTCAGGATTTTTTTTTTTTTTTTAAATAAAACATTCATTGTCATATAAAATCCTAGTCTAATTCAAAACTGACATGCAAGGTTAAATCCTGCATCTCAATGGACCAAATGGACCACATGGCTATCGGCTTTAAAATGTGCATAACCGCAGTAAGCAGTCAAATATGTTGCCAATCTATGAAGTCAGACAAACTTTTTCCCCTTCCCCACCCATCCTTTTATCAATTCAATTTATTTTGTGAGTGCAGAATTAATTGAGCAGCCATAGATTTTGCCTTGTGTTGTAGAAAATAACGTGTCCTTCGCAAAAGAATACAGTCATGCTTCTCATTCCAAAGTCTTAATGCTTTTTCCTTGAATAAATCATTCACATCTATTGACTCCTTTTCATTTTGCAACACAAGCCCACCATTCAAAGAGAAAAGAAAAGAGTCTGAATTACTTCAAGCTGGAGAGTTACCTTGCATAGAGCAGAATTAAGGACCATTTGCCAATATTGTGGATCAACTATGCTGAGAAGAAAAGCAGCATTCTTGTGTTACCTGGCTGGGGAATATAGCCACAATGGACTTCAAACAAGGACCAGCGCACAATCCACGGATTGATTTTTTACTTGAGGGACCTTGGACTTTTCACAGCAAACATTTTCCTGCAAACACAAGCATAAAGGGAAGCGTTTGAATAGTCCTTGTATTACCCTCTTGCCCTTTGTCAGGAAGAATGTAGGCTGTTCATTGTACCTCAATGGATGACCTCAATCTCATAATTTATCATTGTGGTGCGGGAAAGTAAAAAAACCCTCTTTGGAAATGGTTGTTTTGCACTGTTCACACGCTATTTGGTGCGGTTTATAACTTGCTAACTCTACGATTTCTTGCATTTTTGTACACTTGGCACCTCCACATGCCCTTGTCTGTTGTACAATGGTGTAATACTACAGCATAACCTAAAACAATGATGAGCATGGAATATATAATACCCTCACTCTCTGTAGAGCTGTGAGAAAATTACACTCAAAACATCTTTCCATCCCTCCTAGCCACACAGGAGAGGTTGTGAAAGTTTCCGCTTCTGATTTCAAACAAATCTTTATAGAATGAGTCAAAGTGAATATGAGGGTCTGATGTTTGTGCGTTTCGTTGTCAGTACTGTAAGCCGGCTGACTATCCCTGCTGCTCTTAAAGGTGCCCACACTCCCACCTGAGTGACACTCACTTGAGCTCTGCTCCAGTCTCTAGCCCCTCTAACAGCAAGATAAGACTCTTATCACCTCCAAGAGTGAAGATTTGGCCTCAATCCAAGAGAACCAACGGAGCAGGAAAACCACTGTCTAGACACTTAAGGTGAACTAAAAGCAACAATGCTCTGTTTGACAGGAAATACTAAAGGGCTGTCGCTGAGGCACGGCACGCCGAGGAGGCTGTAGTTCAGACAATGTCATTGTGCGGAAGCGCCTCACCAAATCCTCTTTCCTGCAGTCATTTTTCATCACCATCTACCATGAACCTTCAGCAGGACAGGGGAGGTGGGAGCACACATTTTCCCAGAATGCCATGAGCTGTAGTGGTGTTAATTGCAATGACACACCTCGGCATGCTGAGGTGATCTGATGCAGTATATATCAGTAGATTAAAGGTGCCCTGTGAAGTTTTATTGTAAACAAACATTCAGTGTTACTCACCAAAAGCTGTGTATCCTTGAGACCTGACAAGCAAGTTGACTCCTCATAAAACAAATAAAACAATATTTGTTTGGTAGCCTGCAGTCTTCGTCTTCCTTGCCTTACTTTTTGCATTTTGTTTGTGTGTTACAGCCTGTCAACAGCATGAAAGTGACAGTAGAAGTGTGTATCCTATCACCCGTGCATGTGTATGTACATCTTTGAGCGGGTGCAACAAGTAACAACAAGTAGGGACCCAACTCATGCTTAGGGATGTGCATCTCCATCACTGAGGCCATTGCAGTACACATCCTGATGCATTGCCAACAATCTGATACACCAAAGATACATGTATTTAAAGTTTAAACTACCAATGCGATGCGATACGATGCACCACTATTGCGATGCAGCGCGACTCAATATGATTTGATTAAACACAATGAGATATGATGCAAAAGAATATGATGCTATGCTATTCAATATGGTTCAAAAATGTTTTATTTATTTGGCTCTTCTTAAGCCGCTTAGAGTTTAGAGAGGATCAATCAATCTAAAAATAAAATTATTGGTCACAAATTATTGGTGACATTTCTGAATAATAAAGGCATAGGGCCTCTCTTTTTATCGATGAAAAGATGTTAGAAACAATGCATCTGGTGTTCATCCAAAATTAGATCTATCTATTTTTAAAATCGCCTCTTGTGCTTTATAGCCAGTGCATCAATGAGATTCGGTGAATCTTACCATTCCTAATAATGCTACATATGGTCATAAACTCCAAAGGGCATGTTTAATTTTAAAGATCCGCGCCAGTGATTTACTCCAAATCACATATAATTGACATCACAACTAGCCTTTTAGCATTTTGCATTCTACCTTTTAAGAAATGTATCATCCCAGTGTCCATTTCCATTCATTTCTGTATGAGGTATAACAGTGTAGACTTTTTCAACTAAGCTGTACTTCAACACAATAATATTATAACTGACACAACTCAAACATGTTTTAAAAGTTTTCATACAATACCGAAATGAATGGAAATCAAACACTGCTTAGTAGTCATTTAAAATTAAATATTGTTACACCAATTTCTTGCTTTCTACTTTAACGCTGTTGTTCATGTACAGTTGAATCCACAGAACTGTACTGAACTGTACTGAACTTCACTGGAAAAGAAACAACTTTATTTTGTTAAAATATAATTAATTACACTGGCATTTACATGGCCTTTAATGTTAATATGAAAAAAGACATTTCAATTATGATCTAAAGATTCAACAACAAAGAGCAAAGTGCTGTGCCATCTCGTCTGTACATCAGTTTGTTGTGGTAAGGTTTGTCTAAAAACAAGGCTGAGCAGTGAAAGATAGCAGCAGCTGCGGGGTTGAAGCGTGCAGGAACACGAGCCTATTTGTGCTATCTAACACCTCTTCAGGTAGAAACTCACCTGAACGTTGTTTTGTTCTTTCCACACTTTGCTCTAGTAGTAAAACACAACTTCAAAACAGCTGGGTGACTAGCAACTGGATGTGTTTAGGTACAGAATGCATGACCTGATTATTTGGATGATATTCTGCACAGTCAAAACAAAACACTAAAGTTTCTGTGAGAATCTACGAGTTTATTAAACCTTTTTTGTGGAAAACTATGTCAAACTAAGTATTATTTAAAACAGAGTATATTTATATGGCTTAAAACAAGTAGGTAGGAGACCTTTAATATATGATTGTTGTCGGTGTTAGTCTGCATATTAAAAGACCTGCTATACATGTAATAGATATCGTACATAATAGACAGAAATCAAAATAGTGAAATTGCAATGTGGAGATAGAAAATGACAATATTTGGCAAACATTTAGAAAGAACCATAACAGATTTTGCATTTTTGTCATGAGCTACATTCTTGTTTACATTTGGATGTCGGATAGTGCCTTTAAGTGAGCGGTGAATTCCCTGGCCACATGTGACCCCTACTGGTCACTATGACAGAATCCCAACATTAAAGCTTGCCTGTTCAAATCTCTCCTTTAGCTTCCCCTCTCTTCTTTTTAACTGAAGAAGTGCTGACACAGTCAAATAGATACATGAGGTGTGTGGACTACCCATCCTCTCGCTAAAATCTTCAGATATGGTACTATGTCCTGTCAACGGATTCAAGAATGCACTCAAAATGTGGTTGCTGATTTTCAACTTGACCGAGCCAAACCCAATGCAGGACAAATCAGAAAGAAAATTGGATGTTTTTCTTTTTTTTTTTTTTTTTTTAAATAGAAGTCTTTAAGTTCAGCAAAATTTCACATAGCCAAGCCTTTTCTGGGGAGTGTGTCGAGGAACATTGTATTCACTAGCATGTGAATGTGTTGCCTCTCATCATTTGATTGAGCCCTGCCAGTCTCGATCACAGGGGATTCCACAGTCTGCCTGTGCCATTTACTGCCAGGGCCCTAAAATCCAAATTGACCTAGACAGACACACAGATGGGGTCCTTTTTTTAGCAAATAAAATATTAAAATTAGAGATTCAAGCCAGAAGACACGTAATGCAATTTCTTTTCTTTTTTTTTCTGTGTCACAATTGCAGAAAAGTTTAAGATGAATGCCACAGCTATAATATTCAGCATCTCATGGATGAATTCAAACACACAGGATATAAGCTATCACCCTCATTACTATTGCATGATGCCGTGATGCAACTAATTTGTTTGATTAATCTGTTGAAATGGGAATGTAAAATATATCCCTTCAGCAGAAACCGCTGTAGAGTAGGATATTCTTTGTTTGGTAATAAAAGGTCTTTTAAAATTATAAAATTATAAGGTGCACATACACCACATTTCCATTGGTGATGTAAATATGTCCATGTACATTTCTGTTAAAGCCAAAAGGAAAACAATAATTCAAATGGAAGATTTACCAAGACTTGGACTTGAAATATTTGCACAAAATACTGATAATGTTGCTTAAATGAGCTGTGTGTTCAGTGAATACATGAAAAAATCCAGCTTTTCCTTTCAGCATGTTACAACTGGCCAATTGAATAGTATGTAAAATATGAGGGATTCATCTACTTCTGGGCCAGGTTCAGAAAATACTTTCATATGTACGAGATGTGTGAGGTTTGTACACACTGAGCAAGATGATGTTGAGTTTGAAGGCTGGTCCGGGCTGAGAGAATATCAAATTCAAGTCTATCAATGCCATCTAGTGGAGGGAGGAAATTTAACGTGATCCCTCTGCCCTTCCACTCCCTGTAACACATAGAGACTCTGGCTATTTCATGCTACACAACACTATAATAATAATGTCAGTAATTGTTACTGCTCCAAATTGTAGGATGCTTTGAGAAATGGGTGCATACAGTGTATTGGGTTCTTGGTCACCTCCTAGACGGAGGGAGAGTCTTGGGCCGGGTTGCACCATCTGTTATTAAATTCAAACTTTGAGTTGTCTGTTATAACTCTGTTTACTAAATGGAAACTTCTGCGTCACTAAATGAACAGGTTGGACCACACAGACTAGTTCTTACACAGAGAATAATTGTTACTAAATATCTACACCCAGTAACTGCAGTTACAACTGAACCGCGGGACACAGCTAACATTAGCTTGTTAACATGTAATGAAACATGGTCGACATATCTGAGCTGCCACTCCATCAAAATACTGTTTGATAAAGTGAGCCTAAATGGCCAAAACACATTGGGTTAGGTTAGCATAACTGGCTTTTTCCCAATGATTCTAAATGAATACTAACCCAGAAAACACATTTGTCATATATAAGTAAACTATAAATTCATACACACATTTACAAAGAAGGTTTTCAAAGTGGGAGGTGGCAGGCGGGCCTCAGCATGGGGGCTCCAAACTGTTTCAAGGGAGACTCGGTGAATGGAAGAAATAAAATATTACATTAGTTATATCATTAGCTATCAAAAGGAGATCACATAAGAAAGCCCTGATGTGTTTGTTTTGGTTAAAGAGCCAGTTCATTGATACAGTAGTTTTGGGGGTTGAACAGTTTCACTCACCCATTTTCCCTAAAAAAAAACTATTAAAACCATGATGATGTGACATTTTCTGGAGTCTGTACTGAACAAACATGTTTTTTTAAAATCTGACAACAAAACTTCAGAACTATAAAGCTGTTTGTCACACATTTGACCTTTATCAAAAATTGCAGCTTCTTGCAATTTGGATATTGCACTTGGAAAATGCCTTAGAATAGACCTTTTGTTTATTTACTTGTTGTAGCCTGACGTTATGTAAAACAGGAATACTAGACTATCTTGACTCACTTGTTGAATGATTGAATGATCAATAACATAATCACTATCCCATAACATCCTTAATCCCTGGTCTACATAGCTGATTGATTTAAGGTGCTACAGATGTTCCATAGCAACTGATTTACCCACGTCTAAAGACTTTACTAGCTAAGACATATTATTCTTTCTAGTAAAGCACTTGTTTGAAACGAGCTAATTGTTACGAACAACTTAGGAAGGACTTTACACCAACTTATTGATGGAGCTGGTGCGATCCAGTGCTGGTGGCTCCAAATTTCTGATTTTATTGTCTTGCCAAGATTTGCTCCTCAACACAGGATATGTTGACATGTCACAGTAGGAAAAGCACAGGTGTAAATAATTAAAGTAATGATGAATTCCATGTAGCTGCTTCAGTTTCAGGGTCCTGGTATTGTGCATGCTGGCTCACTGTCACACTGTCAGGCTTACTGGTTAATGTTATTAGTAACACCTGTGCTTTCTATGCTAAGACA
Source organism: Dicentrarchus labrax (assembly GCF_905237075.1). NCBI lineage: Eukaryota > Metazoa > Chordata > Actinopteri > Moronidae > Dicentrarchus > Dicentrarchus labrax. The sequence goes on along the minus strand of NW_026136718.1, from coordinate 25,524,357 downwards.
AGAGAGAATGTCTGCTGTGGAAAAAAGGCCTATTTGAAAGCAGAGGTGTACAGTTAGTCCCTTGGACTTCATTGCTTGGTTTTTGGTCTGAACAAACACCATGAAATGTGGTACCTTATATAAAAAGGCATGTGCCTTTCGAAATCACTGGACGTGATTTAGAAAGAACCAGTGGGAGTACAATCAACTTGTTTATCTCGAGGATTATGAAAGCAAACAGGATGCACCTGAGCTTATTTTGGAATGTCACAGCAAAGGATCTGAATATTTTAATTTCTTTAGTAAATGTGCAAAAAAATTTAAATTAATGGCCAAAAAGTACATTTTATACATTTTAAGTAAAATGTATAAACACAAAGTGTCCAAAGGGTGAAGGTGTCTGAATACTTGCAAAGCCTCTGTATATCAGGGCTGCAAAATTAATAGCAATATTATCAAAACTGCAATACGGCCAAGTACAATAACTGCAATATTTGATATAGGTAAAATGTGTGACAAATTGCTGTAGTGCTGCAGACATTACCTGACTTACAAATCTTGTTCTCCAGATTTAAATAAACATTTTGTCCTGTTTGTCTGTTTGTTTGGTCTAGGCCCAACAAATGTTACATCATCACATTCTTTTTTTAATTTTAAGTTTCAGTGTGAAACAAAGCAACTTTGTGTGCAAAAAATGACCACTTCCACTAATCATGAATCATATGGCCATCACAGTATTTGTCAAAACAATTGAAATATGATTTTGTGCATACATATCGTGCAGCCCTACTGAATACCCTGATCACAGTATTTCTTTTTGATTAGTGTTCAAAAATGTTTTACATCTCCCTGCATCACACTACCAACTCCAATTGGATCAAAGACTTCCCGCCAAGTGCTACCCTTTGGTACACAGAGATTTGTAACACCCTCCCCCATGAAAGATTACAGGCTGCCTTAAAAGGAAACGATGAGCTAATTCTGAAGGGTTGGTTATCTTTTCTAGATTATTTACCTGCAGACCTAATATAGTTACCCTGAACTCACATACACAAAGTGGACTGGAAACCATACTTTACTCAATTTTATATGATTCATTAACATAATTATTTGGTGTGATATTTAGATTTAATTCTGTTTTCCTTTTATGTCTCTTTTTAATATTTTTTTCTTTTCTTTAAGTGTTATTATTATAGTTTTATATTATTCAATTATTTCTCTGCATTTTATATTTATTTTTTGGCTTATGCTGTATGGCTGCTTAAGGTTGGAGGTATTTTGTGTTGTGCTGTTTCCTTATTTTAACTTAATATAAAGTATTTTTAATAAAAAAGGGAATTTGAAATGTGAATTTCCTTTGTAACACTTGGAAAACCCAGCAAAAACTTTTACAACCAGAGCATATAAAATTAAAAAATACAAATCAATTTAAACATTATAAAATACATTTACATAGATCTGACATATTCTCAGTTCTTTTAAATCAATGCTTACCACACTGCCTTTTTGTCAAAATTAAGGTGACACTGTACTGTAATTTTAGTCTCCTGTTTAATATGTTTTATTCATTTTTGAATAATTTTCATCTTCTGTATTATTTTACTCTTTTTAAATCGTATCAGAATTGTATTTCAATTATCACCTAATTCATACGTCTTATGTAAAGTAGGCTCAAGAAAAAGACATGTGTATTAATTTAAAGACAAAGCATTGTTATTGGAAGGTGGTGTACAAATAAACTTGCCTTGCCTTGAACAAACATCCACTACTGAAATCTTTGTAAGAAGCTAACATTTTCACCCCTACACATGGTAATCTCATACAATATGTGTTGAATTTTGAGTTTGTTATTGGAAGGCAAGTGAAAGACGAAGACAGAGACAGAAAGTGAGACACAGATAACAGACCACTTGGCTCTTTTAAGTCACAAGATGCAGAAGTAGATGGCAGCAGAGGCAGGTAATAAGACGACAAATGCCCAGAGACACAAATCCACCACTCAAATGTTTCTTTCATTTTCAAAATCAAAACTGTATTTTACCTTACGGGCAACCTCAATGGGCAAAGAGATACCTGAGGCCACCTGGATCCCACTCCAAAGAGTTAGCCAAGACAATTTCTCTAAAATCACCTGCTATCTTAATCTGACAGCCAGACTCGATTACAAGGCGTAAAAATTGCTTTTCTCGCCACCAGCAGTCAGTGGGAAATTATCTTAATTGTGTCATGATTATGCCTCAAAGCTCTGGTGAGAGCTTTACGTTGCTCCTTTCAAACACACAGGAGCACTTCATGAGTGTTGAGAGTGAACCTCTATCAGCATTCAAGAGGAGAGAGGATGAGAGGAAAATAAATTCATCTCCACTCTTTTCTGTCTGTTCAAGTATTTCACAAACACATGTAAACCACAAAGGGGAGGAGATTTCTAAAATTCCTGATGTTAAAAACTTGACATTGATTAAAAATAACCCTGAGTAGTTTTAAAAGGTATGAAAGGTATTTAGATCTGAGGAGCAATTGCATTTGTAGCTTGTTGAGCAATGGATAATGGATAAATAACACATATTATTTGTTGTGGTTGGATGGATGGTAAATGGACCTGTACTTGTATAGCGCCTTTCTAGTCTTCCGACCACTCAAAGCGCTTTTACACTACGTGCCACATTCACCTTTTCACACACATTCACGGTGATGGCAAAGTCCATCGAACAGAAACTAACATTCATACACATTCACACACCGATGCACGGCATCAGGAGCAATTTGGGGTTCAGTATCTTGCTCAAGGATACTTCATGTGGCACCAGGAGCTGGGGATCGAACCCACAACCTTCCGATTAAGAAACGACCCGCTCTGCCTCTGAGCCACAGCCGCCCAACATGTACGTTATGTCAGAGGCAGTGAGGTATCAGTGGTCCATTTACCACTGAGACCCGACTGGGGCCAGCTGTTGTTTTAGTGGGCCCAGTTATATTGAACCTACAACACTTGTTTCAGCTGCAGTGTGATTAAGCAGCCAAGTCAGACCTGAAATAAGGTATAAAGAAGGACAGTGTGTCAATATTAGGAATTTGGGGCTTTTCTCTTCTTTACATGAAGTTGAATGTCTCTGGGTCTTGAACCTTTTTGTTAGACAACATGAGTGGTTTCAATGTATCACTGTGGGCTCTAGGAAATTCCATCATTATTTTCTAATATGTTTTATATACCAAGGGATTTGATTTCTATTCACATCAAAAAGAAAAAAACTCTGCACGTATCATAGATACATGACTTAGACATTTTTTATGTTTTCTTACCATCCACAAATATATGCTTATACTCTGAAACAACATCAGCATTAGATACTTAGAGAGGTTGAACATTAAACAAATCGTAGATTTATAAGTTTATGGTTCCATCAAAAAGTATCATTGCATGTATCAAATACATGACCTACACAGTCAAATCTATTGTATGACATACAAATATCCTACATGGCCAACAATATTCTGAGTCAGTGGTTCCCAATCTGAGGGATCGGGAACACCACTAGGGGTCGCCAAAGCTTCGCAGGGGAGGGAAAACTTGAAATAAAGTATTCACAGTTGACCTATATCTCAGAATGTTGTTTATTTCTGTAAAGAAAACTAAATGAAATTGTTAAAGTTTAAATTATTTTTTAAATTAATTATTATTCAGACCTATTCACAAAGCCTTCACTTTATGATAAACAGCCTTGTCATGCATAAGAAATGTTAAAACAATCAAAATAATAGAACTTTATAGTTATAGCAAATAGAACAATAAGTAAACATTGAATATGTCAAAAAGAAGCCTGTTTAGTATGTAGGATTGTATAAAAAGATCATAAAATATCAGGAAAAGTAATCTCTGGGAAATAAACTGCTCAAAATTCAACCAAATGTAATTTTCCGCAAACTTCCTGCAGTTACTGCAGTCACTACCATTGTACAGTTTATCAGTTGTTCTGTACTGCTATTGTTCTGCATTTAATATAATAATATTAGTAGTAGTAGTAGTCAGGGGTTGTCAGTTCACGCTATGATAAATAAGGAAAAAAGTTGGGAACAACAGTACTTTTTAAAGATCATTACTCATAATAGTTTAAACTAAAACCAGAACCAAAACATTCTTACGAGCAGCTAGCAGACCACAGGTCACAAATCAACAGGTGACTGACCAGTACAGGTAAAACTGGACACATTTCTAATTAGTCAGAGCCTGCAGGCTCTTTCCCAGCTAAATATTTTTGTGATAGCAGCAATAAAACCTTCAGTGTCCTGGCAAGCATGGGCAAACAAAGCACAGTACACAGTAAGACATCAACATTTAACAATAAGGCAGCAGGTTGCTAACCATCACAGCAACACGCAGCCGTGGCGGGTAAAGAAACCAATCAGCTAACAGACAGACAGACAGACAGACAGGGTGTATCTGACTCACGTTTGTTTATGTTGAAGGCCATTTTCCTCTCGTTCATGAAGGCGAAGTATGCGTGTCACATCATGTTGCTGGAGTTGGTCATTTTGTTGGAAAACACTCATCTCTTCACTCCATCGCTGCTAGCAAATTAGTTTTACAAAGCACGGTAAGTTAGCTTAACTGATAGCATTAGCAACACTGCAAAAAACAAATAACGTTAGCGAGTTTTCCACTCTAAAGCTTCACAATTCACTTAGAAGTTTCTTTACAAGAGAAATGTCCATTTTCAGCTTCACACTGACAGGACATTTAGGTTACTTAACGTTGGCAAACTTCACCTCTCTGGACTTGGGTGAGGGTGTTATACCATGTTTGACCACACAGACCGGCTGACTTTAACTAACCACTACAACCCAGAGGGGCGCTGTTTCACTCATTTGGGCAAAATCAATTAAAAATGGGTAAGTAAGTTGTGTGACAAGGAATATTATTCAATTTCTGTATCAGACGGCCATGATAGCTATCCTAAAGACTTTGGTGAAATCCCACATTTTCATTGAGTGCAACCAAAAGGTCAAAGTTTCTAATGGTCAAACACTTACGTTCATTATAGGATACCCCAAAACTAATGACTAAGCTCAAACTTTGGGTTGTATATAACATGCCTCCCTTCGACACCTTCACTAGTGACAACCACAGGGCAAAATCTCATTTATTTTAATACAGCTCACATGCTAAACAGGCTGCCACTACATTTGAGCAAATGCGTGCTCCACTTTACCACAACGCCAGTTTATTTCCACCAACAGGCTGTGTGTGCATGTTAAAAAAGGCAAGGACTAAATGTACTTTTCCCCCTTTTTTTTTTATCCAATTACAAGCTGAAATGTCCTATTACGACCGTATATGGCTCAATTTATATTGATATTTTTCCGTTTTTAAATTCCTCATAGATTTAGTGCAGCCAAGAGATCGAGATACCCTTTGAACAGGACAACCCACTATCTCGAGTGGATTACCATGACCTTTCCTCTAGTACCACCATGAGACCAAAAAATAAAAAGACAACGGAGATCCACTGTTTTACGTATGATGCCACAGCTGCATCAGGTTTGTAATGTTCCAGATTTACCAGCTTTGTTCATTTTAAGTTGTCTTATGTTCCTAAAGTAAATTAATACCTGCTTTTTACAAAAGACTCACGTGAATGCGCATGAGATTTTCAATTTTTATTGACTTTTTGGACAATTTCTTTTCCAGTGTCATCCATAACCGTTCACTTCAATGGTATTTGCATAATCTTTCATTCAATGCTAGGAGGATATAAACCAAGGTAGGCTGATGCTAGATGTTGAATTAGTAGCTAGCAAGCTAAATCTGCACTCCTTAGGCAAAATTAAACTAATTACAATAACTGGGGGGGGGGGAATGTTCCAAGAGCTTTCAAAGGAACAATAAACATACCTTCCAGCTGTCCATTAAAAATGCACCTAGACATCATCTCTACCTGGTTTGTATCTTTCTAGTTGTAAGGCTGATAAAAAGGGCCATTGCTATTTAACAGAACTATCTGCATAGCAACTGGAAGACAAAGGGACTGGACACTGACCCAATACAGAGGATGAGTAACACAGGACATCACTAGACAGATAGTTGGCACGAGATGGTCTGCTGTTTTGCTCACAAACAGTCATTATATTTTGTAGAGTGATTTACTTTTGAATGTCAAAAGAGTTCATTCAACAGTTAGTGTGAGGTTTGATACGTTGGAGCTCTAGGCCTAGTGTTGTGTTTTAAGAAGTTTAGTTCTGGCATGGTCTCCAAGCATCTGGCAGTCTGAATGGGTGCCATTCTGCAGTGGCTGAAAACGTTCCCCCCCTCCCCCCCTTAGTAAAGTTTACCAATTCATAAGGCTACAAGGTACGTGCCACTACTTGACCATATTCACAGAAGCACAGCTAAGCAAATGGATAGATGTGACAGAGGACAACCACTACAGTGTGCTTGAGGGCTAACGACTGACAATTTTCACTCAGCTACATGAGTAAAGCAGGAGGGGGGTGGGTTACTGAAACAGCTGGCCCCTCGTTGGTCAGGAATCATGTCTGGACATGTCACCAGCAGTAATTCAATCCCTTTACCCCACCCTGCGAAGGCAACTAAGATAAGGGCAGCTCAAAAAAACTGATGTCTGGCCACCTTTGAATTTGGTATAACAGTTCAAACCACAATGAAATGTAAGGTCTAATAAACACTTAAATGTCAGTCTTGTACAGACTGGAGACTTAACTGCAACATCTGTCACTTTTTTTGCGTAAGACAGTATCATTTAATGTAGATATAAAGCTCACAAGTCAATTACAGTATCTGAAAGCACTTAGACTGATGAATTTGCACGGGCAAACCGGGATAGGTAGACAGATAAGGATGACATTCTCAGAACTGAAGACTTTTAGGGTCAGCGGTCAGTCCAGGTCAAGAGGGGGACAATGAACGGGAAGATTGTGTCCGGTTAAGTTCAGGCCCATGTGTAGCAGCACGGCTTAGAAGCGCTTGGGTCCCCAGGGAGAGGCCTTGGTTGCCACTGGGGCTCCAAAGCTGGGGAAATCTTCAGAGCTGCTCATATCAGGAGCCTAATAGTAGGAAAAAAACAGGGATTAAGAAACGAAAGTGGAAGTGTGACCAATTCTTATTTTTGAATAGTGTAAGGCTCGCAGGAAAACGCTAACCTTCTCATTGGCAGTGGTCCAGGGAGCCTCCCTCACCACAAAGCCTTTGGATGGGCCACGATGTTCATCCATGGCAGCAGCGCTACCCCCGTGAGGCCGCATGTAAGCCATCTTTGCCTCATTCTCCACAACATCTGCCATCTGACAAAATGTAACAGTGCTAATTAGGAAACTGTAAGCATTACAAGCATTGCTTATACCACCTACTGCAAAAATTAACAGCTGTCATGCACAGAAAAGCTTACGTATTCCTCTTCCAGGTTAAGGAGGTGGTCGATGGCTTCATCCACAAGCTCAGGGCGACCTGTGACTGTCACAAGGTTTGGGTCTGCAGCTCCACTCTGGGGAAACCTGAGATCAACCTAAACAAAAGACGGACACCATCTCAAAGACCAGATATTTTTTTAAGTGATAAAAACACAAAAAACTAAGTGACTGACAGATATAGTGAAGTCACAAGAGGCAGCTAGAGACAAGGTTTGTTTCCTTAAAAATATATGTATGTCTAACCCTGCATTCCATCTTGAATTCCTCCAGACATGTAGGAAAAAAAAATAAAAACAGTTTCTAAACTTGTTCATGTTTAGTTGTTAAGAGCAGAGATCAGATGGGATTATAATCCATCTGCCCCAAACCAGACCGGCCCATTGCAACAATCAACACCCAAAAGTAAAAAACTAAAAGTTGAAAGATATTGCAAGCTAAAATAAAAGGGCTTTATGTTCTTTTTAGACTCTGTACACCCTTGATTCTGAGTTTGTCCTGACTCCATATTTCAAGGTTAATTCCTTCTATGTTACAAACTAATAAAGATTTGTTTATGATGAAGTGGAGACGTGAAGTTAAGAAGCTGCAAGTAAGGGGTTTTTTTCCCCAGGTGAGAATGCTTAAAAAAAAAAAAAAAGACAATGCAAGTACACTGCTATTAAGCAATTTTATGTTGTTATATTGTTTGATTCCACTAAGACGAACTTCCCTGTCCTCTCAGTAGCCTCACCTTAAACTCATCCATGATCTTGCGGATACCCTTGCCACGTGCTCCAATAATGCGGGCATGGACCCTGCTGTCCAGGGTGATGTCCTCAGAGATCATCTCTTCAAGCTCATCCACGATAGCCTGGATGGCATCTCGTGCTGCTATGGCTTTGTGCTCATACCCTGTAATAGTTATCTGATCCTGTGGGGACACAGCAGCAAATTTGACATGACATTCTCTATTATTGTCTCATAATACTTTATCTGACAGTAACTGCTATAGTTATTGCTAACTATTATTCTCCATTAGTGTTTTCATTCTCATGTAGTAATGTATGAACTGGTAATTTAGCACCACCTGCTGTGCTGATGGAGTACATAGGGTTCACCTCTTATCATTTTTGATTTGTATATTAAAAAAAAGGGAATAGAAGAAGTTCTGCAATAATGCTGTACCTGGTTTTCATCATTCTTCTCTGGAAATTGGATGTTAACGTCATGCTCAGTGCGGATGTTGGTTATAATGGCACCCTTGCGGCCAATGATTTTGGGATGATACTTGGGGTCCACAGTGATGGTCAGTTTGAAGCTCCTGAGTGCCTGTACAGGGGTTGATGTAAACGATACTCTTGGTTACAACCAGAGTTTAACACCTGACTCATTTCTTAAGTTAATAATTAAGCTCTCTCCTCATTCAAAGTTATCATGTGGGTAACCTTTAAGGTATTCTAAGATAACTTAACTGCTCCATGAGAGTATGTAAATCATAAACACTGCAGACACAACCAGGAAGAGTTAAGCATAAGTGACCTGCCTCACTACACATCAACATTAGTTAACTCTGAATAAACTGTCTATAAAAAGGCCAAGTTCTCCACACAATACTAACCCGATCCTCCTGCTCGACCTGCAGCTCTTTGACACGCTCCAAGAGGCCCTCTTTGGCGCGGTCGAGGTGATTGGCCAAGCCGGTGATGGCAATTTTATCAGACTGCTGGTCAGGAGCAGGCACTTGAATATTAACCTGGAGGCAGACAGCGAGGTCATTGTGAAATAGCAGCAAAACAAAAATATTGTGCATCCCCATGCCAACACTACACGCACCTCAAATTCATCCATCATCTTGCGAATTCCACTTCCTTTCTGTCCAATGATGTATCGATGAAGCTCAAAAGGCACTTCCACCTCAATAGTGACAGGAACCAAGGCCTACAGAAAGGAGACGGTTAGGGAACAAAGCAACATTTGAGAAACAGAATTGAGCTCTGTTATGAATACTAACCTTCAATGCTTCCACAGCAGCCTCGCATCGCTCTTTGCGACCAGAAATAACAATCACGTCACACTTTTTGGGCGCGTTTGGATCGACGGGCTCCTTCACTTCTCCGTTGGCCTCTCCATTCTCCTGAATAGGGGCCTCTGCGGGAGGTGCTGCTAAAAGAGTGATTCAGACAAAGTTAGATGAGAACGTTTTGATTTAAGGATTTAATTACAAAGTCTTCACACTAATCATGCATTTACCTTGTGGGTCCTCACGCTCTGGGAACTTAATCTGTACATTGTGATCTCTGGTGATCTGCTGGATCCGTGAGCCCTTCGGACCCATGATGGAACGATGGAACTTCTGAGAAATTACGCACTCAATGGTCACTTGAGCTTCCTGGAAAACAAATGTTGAAATGGGAGGGGAAAAATACAAAACAAATCAGTTAACTTTTCAAAACAGAAGAGTGGGAAAAACCCAAGCAATTAAGGCCAATCTTAGCAAAACAAAACTATCTACTAACCAAGTCCTCAACAATCTCCTGCATGCGCTTTTTGGCTGCTTCCACACATTCTTTGGCTCCTTTGAGGGTGACCTTTTCGCTCTGAGAACCTGTGCGAGGGAAGCTCACCATCACGCCACCATATTCATCAGCAAGGTCCCGAAGGACTTGACCACGGCGAGCCACAAAGTAGCGGTGGTGCTTTGGATCGACGATCATAGTATCCTCAACCACGTTATCCTGCAACCAGAGAGTAAATATATAAAATCTTTTAGTTACAGCAAGAGACCCAAATCCTTATCCTCCCTTGTCTTATCCACGTTCAAAATTTATTTGGGGCCTTACCAAACTCTTGATGAGTTCCTCCAGCTCCTTCTGGGCCTCCCGCACTGCTTCTTCAGTGCCAATCACAGTGATGAGCTCCTGGTCTTTGTCCTCTGAGGTGGGGAAGATGATCCTGGCCCCGGTGCTGTCACGAACTTTGCGGATGTTTCCGCCACCTTTCCCAATGAGGAACTTATGGTATTCTGGCTTTGCACGCAGTTCGGCAGTGTGACTCTTCGTTTGCTGAAGAAAAAAAACATTTACACAATTATTTCTACAACAAGACATGTATTAAAAGTCAACCTCAATTATAAAAAGGTCAGCACAAAGATGCTCTTCTTAACTTCAAAGTTATGAAGAGATGGAAAATTCCTTCATGCTCATCTGAAACTCAAAACCCTCTGATTTAACATTTAATGAGCAAAACATCATTTAATCTTAAAGAAAACCGCAGCAAACAAAATTCAGCTTAAATTTCTGACACTAGCGATGCACATGCTTGCTGTTTTTATTCTGACAGCTGAAAGAAGTTCTCAGCATGTGGCAGTGTACAACCAATGAGGCACAGAAACAGCCCTTTGCCGTTTTACCCCTCCCTTTATGCCCCTGTCAAATGGCTGCCAGTTTAGCGGGGTCAACAGAAGTTCATTTCTTTTTATCATTAGAGACATTTATACAAACCTTCTCCTCTGCCAAGGCAAGCAGTTGCTGCTTGGCTTTCTCCACCTCCTCTAAAGGGCCTCGGATGGTGACCTTATCAATCCCAGAGCCCTCAGTGGGAAAGTGGATGTGCACGCCCCCACACTCCTCCATGATGGAGCGCACAAAACGGCCCTTTGACCCAATCAGGGAGTTGTGCAGCTTGGAGGGAATGGACACCTCTATTTCTGTGATGTTTGCCTGAACACAATGAGACACTAATTAGGCATATGTGCTAGATGTAGACCCATCTGCCAAAGCTCTTGGATGCATGCATGTGCTTACCAGCTCCTTCTGAATTGCTAAGATGCGATTTCGTGCAACCTCACAGTTTGCCTTCTTTCCAGTGATGACAATCATCTCAGAGTTGCTGTTCTCAGCAGGCAGGTCAATTTTTGTGTTGGTTTCCTCCCGAATCTAAAAAGCAAAAGAAAACAAATCGGCAAATCAGACCCTGACAGCCTGATGACCTCATTCAACTACATAAATTCTCTTTGAAATATACAATACCTTCTTGATATTTGATCCTCCTTTTCCAATTATGTTTCTGTGGAACTGCTTGAAGATGGGGACTGAGACAGAAAAGCTGTTCTCCACCTGACAAAAGTAAATCACTGAAAGTTAGCACTCAACAACACTAAAGTAGTTAAAAATGTCGAATTAAACAATCTTTTAAACATACTATCTTAACAAAAGGTAGGGGTAAAGATTTACCATTTCAGCCACTATCTTCTGCATGAATTTTGCGCATTTTTCCACTTCAGTTCTTGGGCCCCTAAGTTGAACGATGTCGCTTTTTTGTGCGGGGTCGGGGAAATTGATGATGACCTGGAATTAATATTATAGAATTATAGTACATTGCAGGGGTTCAGTAAACAACCAACCGTATACCAGCTGACAACAGTTTCCAACTCACCTCTGGGAATTTGTCGCGCACTTCTTTTATTTTCTCCCCTTTTTGGCCAATGATGGCTCTGTGAAAACGCTGTTCAATGATCAGGTCCTTTGTACGCTCGTTCTCCTGCGAGGGACAGTATATTTAGTAATAGCACATCACGATCCAATTAGTAGCATTTTGCCTGTGAATTCAAGTTTGTACTCACCATGCGTGACGCAAGCTCAAGCAGCTCCTTCTTGGCTTCCTGCACACCCTGGGGATCCCCCTCAATACGGATCAGGTTGCTTTTTTCGTTGTCAGGGGGGATGCGGACAGTCACCTTGTGCAGCTCTTTGATGCGGTTGACTGTAAATAAAATCAATAGATATATGGGATGAGAGGGATGCTGATCCACTTTTTGCTGCACTGTTGTAATTCAGTACATCCGCCTTTCGACAGCGACACTGTACTTACTGTTAACACCTCCTTTTCCAATCAGGTGTCTGTGGAATTTGGGATCCACACTGATCTCTGCATAGTCCATACGGCTTACCTTTTAGGAGAAAGTGGAAAAAACATCAATATTACGGCAATATATCAACGCTAGCTTTTGACTGTGGTTAAAAGGAGCTTTACGGTCATCTCGTCCTAGTCCATAAAATACCACTTTCAAGCCCTTTCATTCAAATTTCCAGCACATGACCTCTGCGTCAAAGTAATCACTTTGATTTCGTAGGTTTTGGGTCTAGGTCCAAGACACAATTGTAAAGGTAACTAATACTCACCAAATCTGTAACAATGGCTTCAATCTGGGTCTGCACCATCTGCACGTCTTTAGTGGGACCTTCCAGGGTGATCTTATCTTCTCCCTCGGTGAACTCAATGTGCACCTGTGTGCAAAATAGAATAGAAAAAAATAAGTTACAAAATGAAATCTAAGTTTAAGAGTATTTAATTAAATGCAATGTTAAAGAAATTCATAATACAACTGACCTTGGGCATTTGTTGGGTAATCTTGGCCAAGTTCTGCCCCTTCTTGCCAATAATGAAACGATGAAGCCAAGAAGGAGCTGAGACCGAGGAAACAGTGTAGCTGTTTGCCTGCGAAAGGAAACACGTTGTTTAAGTTACCCCTCATCACTTTTTTAATATCAAAAAGGTCATTTGTTTAATTGTCAATGGTTCCACACCTTGGCGTAAACTTCAGTGAGGGCCTGACCCAGACGGTCCGGCTCCCCACGAAGGATGACAGTTTCTGAGCTGCTGTCAGAAGGCGGGATTTCAACTGAGACACCAGTTTTATCCAGGATCTCCTGCAGGGTGTTTCCCTTGGGGCCAATCACATACTTGTGCTGAGACTTCTTCACCTCCACTGCAATGGTGGTGGCATTCTTCTTCTGCAATACAAAAGGTAGTCGATCAGGGACTTATTTAACCTTAGAACATTTGTTTAATGCTTAACTCACACCAGTGTAATCTGCATCAACATAAATTTCCCTTGGAATCATTTGAATTTTACCTTTTCTTCAGAAACCTTCTTGATCATAGCCACAGCAAGGGCCACCTGCTCCTTTTCCCCAGTGATGACAATTTCCGTCTTGTTCACACTTGGAGGAGGGACATTAATGCGGGCACCGGTCTCCTGCATCATCTCACCTACCACCTTATTGTAGGCACCGGTGATGAATGGGTGGTACACCTTGTCGATGTTCACCCTCTCCACAGCACGCTTGTCCTAAAGGAGTAGGAAGGGCAGGGGGAAGAAAATTAAAACACATCCTCATGCTGTGAGATCTGGAATATACCTTGATGAAGTAAGTTAGTTGTCTAAGGAGCAATGTTACCTGCTCAGCAGAGATCAACAGGATCTCATGCTTTGCCTTCTCCAGGCCTTCCTTGGTACCAGAGATCTTGATCTGGTTGCTGGGGTCGTCAGGTCGTGGGATCTGGATTTTGGTGGCGGTCTTGAGCTCTAGCTCCTGAAGCTTCTCCCCATTTTTGCCGATGACAAAACGATGGTGCTCCTTGGGGATGGCAACAGTAGCTGAAGCCTGTTAGGGTTCAAATGTACAGTTGGCACCATTGTCGTCGACTATAAATACCTTATACAGTTATAACCAATAAAAAATAAATTTTAAATGAGCTCTTGACCTGAGTCTGCAGTCGGGACACAATCTCCTTACGGGCCTTCATCACGGCATCCAACTTCCCAGAAACCATGATGGAGAGACCCTGATCTTTTGCCAAGGAGAGTTCCAGATGGGCTCCGGTCTTGTGCATGATGTCCACACAGACCTTTGCTTGGTCTCCTTCCCCAAACTGGTTGATGTCCTTGTACTTGCGCTCCTCTAGCGGCACATGGAAAACCTAGTTCATTCGAAAAAACAAAAATAAAAAGTCAATATGATCTGAATTGGATTGCTTTAGACCCACTTGCACTAAAACCCAAAACATGGTTTGAAACTGGGATTTATTGAGTTGCAACCACCTCTGACCCAATAAAGGACTTTGTCTTGTATACATGAATATAACAACATGTACACAAACTAAAAAAAATAAATAAAAAAACAAACAACTGCACACGGTGGCAGGGCAGTGTAAATTGGAAGGGTTAACTGTGTATGTTGTAGGAAACTTCTGAAAATGTCATACCTGGGTGATAATAGAAGACTTGAGAGGACGGATCTTGGATGTCCAGGCGTTAACAGTTTCCTGGGTCCCCTCAGGTGAGGCCGCCTTCTCAGGCAGAGGTGGGAAGGCATCCTTGTAGGTAGGAAGGGCATCCTCCTCCTCTCCAGTGCTAGTTCCTGCCACAGCAGCTGTATACAGAAGAAAGAACAGATGAGTCCACTTATGGCTCTGACTGCATTTTACAAAAGAATTAAGCACAGCCTTAAAAATCCAAATACTCACCAACACCACCACCACCACCGCCAGCCTGCTCTGGCAAGAGCCCACTGCGGTGCTCATTGAAGCTTTCCTGCGTAAGTACAGCGACTGAGCTCATGGTCAAAATCCCACGTTAACACAGAGTCCGAGTGTGCCACTGAAAGCAAAGTTTACATTATTTTCAGAGGTTTGGCAACAGAAAGGGCTAAATATTTAAAAGGATCTAAAGCCTCTTTTCTCAATCAGCTTCCAACTATGGGTGAAGGAGTCCTACATCAATAGAAAATGTTCTGCCAAAGATCCAACAGTTTTGTTTATTTGGGAGGTTTCTGCATTTGTGTTTTCTCTTTGTTTTTCTTACTTGAAAGAAGTGTGCAGAGCTTAGTTGGGGAAAAAATGTTAAACAATACCTAAGGATGTCTTTTTCTGAACTTTACCTTTTGATTATTTTGTTGTAAATATGTAGTTTTATAGATAAATACTTAATTACTAAATTAAGTCAATAAGATTTTGTGAACTTTGATATGTCTGTTTGTTTTTTAAACATACATTTACATACATAGAAATTTCACAGGGTTATGAATGTTTAGTGTCTGCATAATCCATCCATCAATTTACAGAAAAAATACTACTAAATAAACCCGTATCACTCTTATTTGTATTGTGTTATTTTAACTCTGGGCTACACAAACACCAATATGTTGTAATTACCTTTTAGTTTTAAACTGTTATTGTTTTGAATGTGTATTGCACATCAGCACTGACATATGGATATGATAGGTTCCTTATTTAATGAATTTTGCATACACTTATTTGTCATGAGAGCTTAAATTAGATAAACAAGGCCCTTGTTTGAATGGTGGAGAAAATAATGATCAGGTGTCACATGGACATGTTTAGCATTATCACAGGTGGACTTTGGGATTTTTAACCATTATCTAATCTACCTTTATCAAAAGAAGCCATGTCTCTCACAGAATAATTACAGTTCTTGTCAACACAGTGTTAATGTGAGTGGTGAGTAAATAAGTTATCCTTAGCAGCACAAAAAAAAAAAAAAAAAGACTGGTGTGGGCAGGGCTACAGCTACAGTACATCTTGTCTTTCTAGAAGGAACCAGTTTGTCTTCTGTTCGACAGTCTTTGTCCGGTGCCATTCTACAAAGTGTGGCTAAGTGACTAGGCTCTAAGGTTAAAAGGATTTTTCCCCACTGACCCCTCTGTACATCCATGCTGGATAGGATTAAAGAAAAATCCACCAACAGAAAATCCCTGTCTAGGATCTTTCAACACGAATAACTCTTTACAAGAAAGAAACCACAAAACAAATCCTCTCTCATCTTTCTACTCATGTCCTGGTTACATAAATCTGCAAGTGTTGATTGAGTCCCATTAACAATTATTTTTGCTCTGCAAAGGGAGGAAGGAAATAAACAAAATGAGTGCACCAACTAAAGCTTGATTCTGCTTAACTATCAAAGATGAAACCCAATATATCAACAGGAGTCACTGCTCTTTTTCTGGCTGGCAGAGAAACTTAAATGCTGGCCAACAACAGCAGAGGAATGTGAATTGTTTTAGGGTGGATTTTGCCCCCAAGCATGCTTGAAATTCATCTGAAAGCATGGAGAGACTCCAGATGTCACAGAAAACTTGTTGATATTGAAGGTTTTTCCACAGACCAAGCAATTGAAGGAAATTCACTTAAAGCCTCAATGTGGTGGTACTCAGTTTAGCAGGCCGTTTCCCCCCTGCACATTTGAGAGCACCCTTTCAGTGGCCTCTTCCTTGTCAGGCTTCATAAACTTAAGGCTGCTCTTCCCAGACCTCATTACTGTTTGTAAACCTTATTGCCACTGTAAGTCTGTGAATATCCTTTGTTTAATCATTGGCATGATCAAGCATCTTTACAAAAAAAAAAAGGACAAAGGCGTTGTCTTGTTGTCACTAGAGTACATTTTGTCCAGAATCTCAGGTTTTTCATATGGAGTTCATTATTGTGACATGTGGACAACCTTTTTATTTAATTTGAGATTAGGCCGTACCTGCTTTGTTGACATTTTTTGCAGCAATAGCAGGTGCAAAACATGTCAAAGTCAACCATTAGAGGGGAAGACAAAGCCACACCAAAGCTAAAAACAGACTAGATTACATGTTTGCATTATTTAATAAATTACATAACAGGCTACAGTGCACACTTAATATTCAATATAGCAATGTCAGCCAAAACAAATAGTGTAAAGTAGTTTTTCAGTTTGATAACTGACAATCATTGAGGTTTTTTCCTTCAGAATAGACCCAGCACGATGAAAATCTAATGATGTTTCTAAAAGTCTCCAGAAGATCTAGATTACTTTTAGGACACCTTTCACTTGAAAAAGCAAAAATGGGTCCAAATTAAAATAGCAACCTTTTTAAATGAATTACAATGTTTGATAGATACAAAAGACTGTGGGACATAATACATTTTGTCCTTTTCATAGTGAAGTTTTTCAGCTTGCTTTGGAGATCAAAAATTCAACTGCTACAAGTCAAATACAAGTCGTGGCTGACTACTCTTAATTTTCGTATATACAGAATTGATTGGGGCCTGCTAAATATCAGTGAGAAAACCAAATTTGCTTAGCTACAATGCTAATTATACTTTCCAAGATGTGGTTAGGGTGGGAGGAACCACATTTAAGGTAAACAAAACAGCATGCTGCTAATTGCTTAAGACTGTATTAGTGTCAGTGCTTACAGTGCTCATAATTGTAACAACTTACCAGCTAAATGGTCAGTTACCAGATAATCCGTCCTGTAAAGATGCAAGTTCCCGTCAGCCTGCCAGCTTTTGCCTGTAGACCACAAAGAAAAAAAGGATCAGTTGTATCAAAAAAACAACTATGGTATCTCAGTTCCAAAGAGTAATACATCAGGGACCTCACTTGAAAAACATGGCACAGATTGGCTACTACAGGGTTATGTGTGCACAAAACAGAAAACCATATTGGCAAAACTATCTGTGCCATCCATTTGAAATTCTGCTAATGCATAAGAGCTGTGTATCATGTCACATTAACTCAAACTACTAAAAAAAAAATCACCATAGTGGATCTCTTTATAAAAAGTTACTAAACAGACATTGAATGGAAAATGGAGACATTAGACAGCAAATACAACGTCAAACTTCATTCTGTTAAACAGAAGCAGCTGTTGCTGACGCCTACTTGTATATTTTTTGATAGTCATGGTTCTGGTGAGACCAGTTGGAACAATAATGACATAGTGCCAAAACACTGCCACCTCAGACAACTGAAACCAACCAGAAATTAACAAGTATTCAGATAATGCTGGTGCCAAGAAGCACATTACTGAACTCTAGTAAAGTATAGGTGCCATTGGAGCTCACTCTCCTTGACAAACATCTGGCTTCTATAATTGGACACTGCCTCGTCAGACAGGAGGACAAACCTGGCAATTGATGAAGCTGCTGTGGGTGAAGCAGGTATAAAGGCCATTGCTCTCTTAAGCACAACCCGGCAAAATTACACAGTGAATGTTTCTTATTGAAGGGTGTGATTGTTGAAGGCTGTATGATTTAACATGGCATGAAACTTTGTGTGAGAGTCATTAGAACATTTGGATTTATTTTACTGGTTTGCCACTGGTGTTACCAATTTCCTCTCACCCCAGAATGTTCACAGGCTTTGGTTTAAGTTGGCAATAAGGTGTGCACAGGCTCCCATTAATCTTGTTGTTATGAATCTCCAATTTTTATTTGTTAAAAAGGGGGCGTATAATCAGGTTCCATTATTGTGTGTATACTCACCATTTATAAATTAGACACTAAATAAGATGCAAGCAATAAGCCTTTACCTTTAGTATTTGGTATAATATTATTTAGGACAGACAGTGTATGTTCCCTTTAACATTATTAAAGCAACTAATAACAGATTGCCCATTTCCACACCAGCAGTCAGTTAATTAATAGAGACAGTAACTCCATGGCTTAAAATGAAACATGTTAATTACAACACAGGGATGTCCATCCGTTTTGCTCAAACCATCATGGCCTAGGTACAGTTGTGCGTTTAAACTGATGACTAATCATTGTGATATTTGTCACAGAAATGCCCAACCACACAAAGCGGGGAAGCTACGTAACTTAACGAAATGTAACGTCATATAGTCAAACCTACGAGATCAGTCATGTTAATTACTGCCAACAAGTCGACGCCGACGAGCTCGTCTAGCTTAGTGAAACTTGCACTATCGTTAGCTGCAGCATGACATCCTTCCAGCCCATATACCGTTATACCCAAATCCCAGATTAAGGATTTAAGTAGCTGGTTAGTGGGAGTGCTAGCTAACACGATATCAAGTTAACTAACGTTAGCTGACAGTTGCCAACGACACAGTACAGTTAATGCTAGCTACCGTCATGTTGGCTAACATGGGTCAACCATAAAAAATAAAAAAAATGTACTGAGATCGAGACAAATTAACACGATCTTAACAGCCAGGGACACCAAGATAACGCCAGGTGTTCGGCAGATATGTGTGGGTCTTCACAGAAGTGGGGTCTTCAGTGGCAAAATCACTGTAGCATGTGTTACTAACGTTAGCTACAAACCCCTAGCTAGTTAGCAAACTTGCTAAAAACTTTGACTACGGTGTCTGCGACTGTGACACGTAGCTCCTCGGCTAATGTGTAGCTCGGCTCAGACACACAGCCCCACACACAACTCCAGGCTGTACCTTAGCCAGCTAACGATTGCCGTTACGATAAGATTGGATCAGAAATAAAAAACTATCCGCCATGCTCACACACTGGTGTCGTGTTATTTTTATACCAATTCGCCAACACTAACAGGCTCGTGGAAAGTTGAACTAGCCTTTAGCTAGCGAGCTCATGTTAGCATACAGTTTGTTCTAGTAGCTCGCTAAGTCCACGTAGGCATACAGCTGAGCAGGGGAGAAATGACACGGAGTCAGGCCAGAACATACTGTAACGTTCAAGGTTCACCAACAAACTGTCCGCCCGACAAACAGCACTCTGTTACGTGTATGACAGGCAGAGCTCATATGGAAAGATAATACGGTTATATTCAGTAGAAAACTGTCAAGTACTTACTTATTTTATGTACTCGTCTGCCCTGAAGGTGCAGAAGCTGAGATGAAATTCCACTGGCGAGAAGGTGGGATTGAAGCCTGACGGATATATACCAGTGCCGCCCACCAATCATATCCTCCAACGTCACGTCAGAGAGTCCGATTACAAATAACTTATTTTCATTTCTAAGGGTGACACACTCTTGTATAACTTATGAACTCCGGTTACATTGCGTATCAAACTCATGTAAGATAATATGTGATTAAATTTGTAATCCCTGGACATTGCAAACTTGGTCTAAAATAAGAATGTGTTAAAATCACATCTAGAGGAGAGTATTCATACACACACAAAAAAAAACACAATTTGAGATGTCAAAATTCTGTTTTATTAACCACACATTTCAATATGGGATCGTTTCTCAGTGTCTTCAGAAGTGAGTGAGGTCAGAGGATGGGCCCATGCCAATCCTCCTACACTGAAATCCCTTTCTTGGTAATAAATCTAGGGTTGCTGTTGATCTGAGATATCAAACAAATCCTGCCTTTTTCTTTGTTGACAACAGCCATGTGCAAAAATACTTTCTCTATAACAAGTTCAGAGAGGCTGCATTCTCAGGCCATGGTCATTCCTCAGCTAGGTGTTAATGGATAGACTGCCGAGGTCACAGAGTCCACAGTCTACAATGAGAAGAATGTGGTAAACATGAATAAAAATAAATAAGTACAACTCTGAGCTCAAAACATATCATTAGGGATCAAACAGAGAGACGGTCCTTGCATGAATCAGTTTCCCTGAACACAGCGATTCTGGGTTTCTTGCACTTAACAACAATGACTGATAACATGAAGATAACATCTCTATTATATCTCTATTATAGTTTGCAAGGCGGGCTGAGTTATTCATGAATGAAATGTGTCAATAACAGAGGCCAGTTGATGAAATGGAAAGCTGTACTTTAATGGCAGTTCTTTCACTGCACACATTAAATGCATCAGACTTGATGTAATGCAAAATTCCCATTTGTTGTCCTTGAGCAGAACGAAATCCTTTGAGTCCAGTATCGATTCTGATTAAAGGTTATTTACCAATACTGAGACTGGTGAAGTTATTTTGTTTCTTTTTCTCAATTTAAAACTGATTGATATACGGTAATATATGTAACATAACATGAGGGTGAAACTGTACATCAGTAAAAGTGGAAACGTTCATACACCAGTGTTCATTAGGCTTGTGCAAACTTTAATTATTCTAATACTTGGTAGATTTCTTCCAGAACTTTAAAGACAAATTTTTTGGCATTCATCAATGGATGGAGTTTGCATTCAACATTCACTGTGTTGGAGAAGGAGAGCAATCAATAAGGCATCAAATGTTGCCTTTGAATGAATGAAGAAGAACTCACGGTCAAATGATTTTGATGAGCAAAAGGGTGTCTTCTTTCTCCAAGCCCCTCACTTCTGCCTGTGGAAGGCACCTCAAATTTTTGAAGCTGCTTGTCTTGTCTCCCTCACTACTGAGACAGCAGGTGTCCAGTCTCTGGCTCATGAAAGACAGCAGGAGATAGCTCAGGAATGGTATGATTTTTTAAAAACATTTGTATTAACCAAAGGTTATAGGGGGCAACAGCACACTGAAACTAGATCAGAGATACACAGTGGGTGAACAAAATCCAACAACAGCCTTAAAAATACTTTATCAAGATGTATCACGATCACTCTTTGGTACAATGGTTTTACAGCGGTGAGCTGTAAAGCTCAGTGGTTATTACAATATAATGGATACAGTAGCTCCATAGTCTGCAGCCTCAACACATACCACACAGACACAGCAAAAAATGATAACCTCCCTATAAAGCAAGTGCTTAATACAAGGCTATAGCAATGGCTGTTGCTGTAGCCACCCTAAAACAAACATTGATATAATAAATGAAACACACACCTACCAGACTAATTTCATCATACCGTGAGGAGGCCCAGGGCTCTTTGAAGATAATGCACACAGATCAAAAGACATCACTGAAACATAGAAAAGTCTATCAGTCCAGACTCCATGCTCTCTATTGACCATCTTTATTTTTCTCCTGCTTTACATCAACAGCAGATTAACAAATCAGAAATACTCAGCAAAATAAAAAGAGGAAAGCAACAACATGCGGACGGGGTGACAACCATGATAAATAAGTAAGTATAAATGAAGACAAACATGTTCATTGCAGTGTATTTTGATAAGTGGTTTCCTTATACAAAGTAAGCAGATAAGCATCCGTGATTCCCTTACAGTATAGGCCAAATTCATACATGTGAGGATAATTTGGATAATATCACAAGGATGACTAAAAAGATCTCCTTTTTAATCACAGAAAACATCTGTCTTCATAATAGTGACTGAATTCACTCTTTCAGAGGCTTTGTTCTTTGTTAAGCTTTTCTCAGACCATCACACACAATACTCTGCTATATATGCCAACGTATGTCTCTGACCAATATTCCAAACAAAATCATATATATGTGTATATAACATTTATTAGAAAATGAAGCAAAAGCTTTCACAGGCCTATTTTTCTATGCATTTTTCCACACACACACACACACACACACACACACACACACACACATACAGTGTATCCAAAAACCATATATAAGAAAAATACATGTATTCCTATATAATTATCAAACAAAACAAACATTTCTGTTACATGTTTCTTTTTGTATTTTATAAGCAAAAACAATTGAATGAATAAATAAACAATACTAAATAAATAAAATAAAAATAGGCTATATAGTCCATTACTTAACATATATGCTTATGTGTGGCCATATCAGATTGTTACAATGCAACTTTGTTTTCTTTATTTCAGAGTAAAGAACAGTAGGGGGAGCTCCATTACAATATGCCACACGTCCCTTTTTCCTTTCCTCATCATATTAGTTCAATCTGACGCGTATTATTTACGTGCTGCTTCAAAACAATGGACCTGAGTGTAAAGTATACAGCAAATCCATCATGAGTGATGTAATCATGCTCTGAAGCGTTGAGACGCATATAGACACGTAATAGGTACGATCCCGTGACGCACGCGCGCGCCCACACTCTTACCTACTGTGCTGATTGAAATGTTTCTACAGTTGTGTTATCTGAGGCGAGAAAACCCCCATAGCTCATTTTATCTACGGGTCGAACTTTAGCCCAAACTTAAACAAAGGGCTGTTGTGCTTTGTGAGTCAAATCAGATAAAACGAATCAGATAAAACAATAATTTTATTTCCTCAGGGTGACAACCATGAGTCTGTAGATTAAACACACGTTGCCTCGAGACCACACACTTTTTAAAAAAACTTTCCACGAGGCCTTATTAAAAATCCACAACATATAATTTTTCAGGCGGACAAGTTTATCCTCCATCCATCACGGCTATTTAAAGTAAAAGAAGGTAAATCTTCCTCCTCAGCCTACAATCCTCGGCCACATTTGAACCAATGGCAGGAGGTTCGGCACTGCTTTAGCCAATGACTAACTAGTCTGAGTGCGCACTCCGTTGGACGACGACGACCATGGACTGGAGTTGTGTCCTTTTCAGTGTAACAAACTTTTAGCATTTAGTTTCGATACGGACAAAACGGTAAGTTTAAAGCTATTTGTGATATTTACATATTCTTGCAGTGAGTGGTAGTAGTGACGAGTTTTTGGAGAGAAAACTCGGTTTAAGCGTATTAATACTTCGGTTCGCTTCTCGTCGGTAAAGTAGTGTCCATTGATCTCTCTTTCTGAGAAAGACAATCAATCTCACCTCAAACCTTCGTATGAGTTGTGTATAGTTCGTGAGTGTCGTTCTGTTGGGTTTCCTCGCTTTTTAAATGTTGCTAACTGCATCATTCATGTGCTGTTGACCCAATTAGGCCCACATGCACCGTACGCTCATAAACGCCTAATCGGCACGGCGTCGTTTCTTTTTGTACTTTTAGGTCGTCCTCTCTGGTTCGCTTCAACCTACACTCTTGTTGAGTGGCACATAGATAGCTCAGGTGAATATTAGCAATTCGTCTCAGTTATGTCAACTGTGTGTTACATGTATTATGAATGAGCCTCACATATTCTCGGACAGCTTCAGACAGCCAGGCTAATTTTCTTTTTCTAATGAAACATGTAGAAATCATGTTAAACCAGTCCTACCCTGGATTCAACCTGCAACACTCATAGCCTCATGACAGATTTGCTGATCCCAGGCATGATAAGACTGTAACTTTACCACAAAAGTTTCATCATGTTCTGCATTTTCCCAACTGCTTCTTCCCTGTGTTTTTGCAGGACTGAATTGGGGGAGCTGCTGAGAGCAGTAATGGGGGATATTGAGGGTTCATACCGGGTCCTGCAGACCCCCGGCACAAGGCTGGGAGCCCAGTTCAATGCTGGTATCAGCACTTTGGAGCCGGGCCAGAGCCTCAGTGGCAACATGATCGGTGGGAGCAAAAGCCATGGGCGAGGACTTCAAATCCGTGTGGAGGGGCTGGACGACTCCCAGGAGTTCTTTGATATAGACGTAAG
Source organism: Dicentrarchus labrax (assembly GCF_905237075.1). Taxonomy (NCBI): domain Eukaryota; kingdom Metazoa; phylum Chordata; class Actinopteri; family Moronidae; genus Dicentrarchus; species Dicentrarchus labrax. Next base: position 25,500,054 of record NW_026136718.1, on the reverse strand, counting down.
TTTCTTCTCAACTGTTGCACAGCCTCATTACAACATTGTTTTATTTGCACTGTGATAAATCTGCAGTTTGTCACACAGCAGGATACGTCTTACCTTATAGTCCTCGGCTACCCTGGTTGCGTGTGGCTTGTGACAGCTGCCACATGGCTTTGGTGCTGAAATCCCTTCCTCCTTAAGGCTTCTTATTCGGGGTAACTTAGTGTAACTCACCAGGGCACTTTTTAGTGTCTTAGCTGTGATTTCTGCTCAAGAGCCAAGTAGTAACAATTTCTGTTCTTAAGCTTCGACCAAAAAGGAGGTAGATAATATGGCCATCCATGGACACAAGCTTGAACATGTTTACCTTTACAATTTCAGTGGAAACAAGCAGTTCATTTTAAAATGATAAACCTGTGTGTTCCTCAGTGCTGAGGATGCTGGAATGGGCAAATTACAGTAGGTCTAGACTGGCTTTGATGGGTTTTGCTTTGTAATGATCAACACCAGCTTTTACATTTTCTTATTCAATTATAAAGGTGATGGAGTTGGCAGAAAGGACAGGGTTTCCAAATATTGTTTTTCTAAATCTTGCTCTGCCATCATCACTGCCGCCACCACAGCACCGACCGCAAGTAACTAGGTAATGTTACCACTGATAAAAATGAAATTCAGCGGACCTGATCAAATTGATTTAAAAAAAAAAAAAAAAAATCAGTTTTAAAGCACTAGAGGAGCATACAGTGCCAGGCAAATTACAGAGATTTTGAAATAATGAGCTACAATTACCATGGGTGAATCTATATCCAAAAATGCTTTTTTCTTGTCATTGTAATTACTTTACAAGTTAATTTAAAGATTGGCAGTTGGTTTGACCTCTGTCACAGTGCTTTCCTGTGTTTACTGGCCAAGTTGCTGCTGGAGTCATTAAAAAGGCAAATAGGAAGCAATAAGGAAGCCACTATATCAGAGCAAGTTTCCTGTCTTTTCTGTGGGTGGAGAAATCTCAAAATAATCAAAGTAGTCTCCACACCGAATGAACAACCACGTCAATGGCTGATCGATGGAGGAGTTTTAATTTGCAGTGTAATATAACTGGACTAACAGGCTACTAATTGTATTAGAATAGGTTAGTGTATTTAACGTGTGTAACTACTCTGCTCTAAATCCTGTTGTAGCCACAACAATAACGGTTCTGGCAGATGTAGTGCGGGGCCACTGCTGAGACAGACATTTCATAATCTTATGCACCATATGTTGTCTCAAAGTCTAAAGCTAATCGAATGTGACAAACACAAGTTTAATTTCCATGGAAGTTTGTCCCTGCGCTGCTTAGTCTGGAAGAATATAAACAATTTGGTTAGTTTTAGGAAGATATTCAGCCTTAACATGTTGACAGACAACTGAACTTGGCCTAGAGAGTTCAAAGAAAGCTCTAGACGTGGTGTTGATAAGAGGTGGCAGACCCGAAATACATGGCTGCAAAAGGGGAATGACGGCAATCCTGTTGTCAAGCAGACTGCAGTTTGCGGAGAACAAGATGGCCTCTGAGAGGCTCTGTTGTTCCCCACTGCCCAACATTGCTTAATATTTGTGCTCATTCATACTGAGGAGTCGTGGGCTGGTGGGAAGATAGTACTAACGTCTATGTACAGAATGGCTGCAGAGCTGTACATCCACTGCATGACTTCTATTTATTTTTCACTTCGAAGGAATTGCCAGTGTGCTCTATCATTATTAATTTTATGTCTATGTTACCACAGCTGCTTAAAAGAAATGAATGAAGCAGCATAACTTTTCCTACATTGTAATTGTAGTTTTTCCTCATGCACACTGTATGCAAAAATAGATACAAAATTGCAGTGTTGAATGTTTGAAATGGTTGTGGCCTTCAAGCAACAGCCTCCCCTCATCGTGGCATTTTGGTTGCTCAGCTGCTCAAATCCCATATACATGTATACAGTCTTTATCATCTGTCAGTACCTGCTACTCTCACTATGTGCTGTGTAGGGAAGCATAAATGCACTTTGTTGAAATTCTGCTCTTTTCTACAAAAGGAGGACAAATTTGCTTCTGGCTTTGTCATGTGTTATACTTTTGCAAACTGGAATGCATTACAGATTTCATCTCATGATAATGGAGAACGGTAGGAACATATGGTGTGATAGAACAGGTAGTATTTATGGTTATATTATGTCTTTAGTCTGGAACTACAACAGACAAATCACATCTGAGCGAGTGTGCTTTGGTCTGTGGCCTTCATCTGCTGCAGGTACCTCGCATGGTCATCATCAGCAGACATTTGCTTGCATGGCTCTTGTCCTCAGGCCCCTCCTACAGCCAGCACAGGAGAAAGCTCAGCCTTGTGGTTTCTGGACAGAGAGGCAGGGCCGGCAGGGCAGGGAAACACAGGCTTCTTTTATCCCAGCACAGCCAGCCCCTTTGCTGGCCTTAACTTCCAGCTCAAAACTTGCAAAAAGACAGAGGGTGGGATGTGGAACCTAGCTGTGTGAAAATGCAGTACAGTCGGGGCATCGGTGGGAGGGAATCCGGGCCGGCTTTGCTTTAGTGTTAGCAAACAAGCACATAAATAGCAAGGTTGACAACCAAGTGGGTTTGGAGGGGGGGCAGAGGGGCAGCCTCTGGTGTTAAAAGAGCAGTTCAGAGGGAGCAGTCATGGCCAGTACAAAGTTTGAGCCGGGGTGTTGGGGGAGGGGACACTCTCAGGAGTGAAGCCCTGCTGAAAAGTTTGGAATTTCAACCACTGGCCTGTGGCAGAAATAACTATTTGTGAGTGATGAAGCTGTTTAATGTGGTAATGTGTTAGTGCTGTTTTGATCTTTTTACTGTTTGTACAAGTATTCCTTGTACAAAAGAAAAGAAAGATACCGGTGCGTCTTTTTAAAATGTTGTGTGCATTTTGCTATATTTTGAGTTATATCAGACTGGTATAGTTGGAGATAATATGAAAGTAAAATTGTCTGCGTAATGGAGCAGAATTGGGTATGTGTTTCGTGTGCCTGCTCAAAAAGGAGTGCTCTTCATTACAACCACTACAGCTGAGCACCCTCATCTCTACAAAGCACTCACACTATCCCACTGTGTACTGAAGTAGCTCATCTAATGGCTGCGCCTAGAAGGACTTCTTTAACATCTGAAACAGCCCCCTGCTCTCTACATTACTGCATTACTGATCTTTCCCGTCGTTCTGATATGTCTGTTTGTCCCCAGGGGTAATTGGCTGCCACTCAAGGAGGTTCCACCTAGCCCATGCTAGTTTCTGTGTATTGCAGGGCAAGCTTAGTTCGGATAGTATCTGGGTTACACAGGTGACCTGAGCAGAAGGCACACTAAAACACCTGATCCCGATTACCACTATGTTGTGTTTATCTGCCAACAAACACACTGGCCAACTGTCCCACATACATGTCCTCAAGCCAGAGAGTGAAAAGAAATCAGCACTTATTTAAAATGAAAGTTGCCCTTAAGTTAAGAAAGGCATCAAAGAACCCTGTGATCTTTGAAATGTCTCCTTGACTTGTGAAAGTGGCCACTGGTGTGCAAAGCTTTAAAATGTATGTCAGCAGGAAATCTCCTGGTTGCATGGCCTAAACAATGAACATCCCACTGTGCCAGATACAAGCCCCAACACACCCCTGCTGTCAGTAGGAGGTTCTACTAGAGCTCACTGCCATTCACTTGGTGGCAGGGGAGTATCAAGGGCTGTTGGGTGAACCTACCCTAACCTGTCAGGCAAGGTACACCCAAGCCTTGGACTTGAATTAGGCTGGATAATCTTTGGTTTGTTCTCTGTGGATGAGAAGGGCAGTCCTCAGTCGTAGCTGGCTGCTTTTCAAACCTTGCATTTGTATGCCCCCCCCCACCTCTTCACACACAGGGGAAGATTTGTTTCCCAGAGAAACATCTGTTTGTCATAATCCCTGCTGCTTTCAGAGCTTGATTGGGTGACCCACTGACCTGCCTTAATGTTAGAGCTCAGAGATGAGACCGTGGTCCATACCACAAGTTGAGTGTGAACATACTGCACGAGATCTCACTGTCAAATCACAAATGCTCTTGAATTGAAATGCCAGACGGGCTTTTAGGTAGCAGCCAGAATGGATTTAGATAAATCGCATTTGAAGACATGGTTGGTGAATGCTGACCAAGTAAAATACCAGAATAATTGGTAAAAATTACAACTAGTATTAATTTTACCATATTTTTTTTTGGGATGACTATAAAGTGTCAGACTTGTGAAAAATCCTCATCACAATTTCCCAAAACCCATGGCACCATCTTTAAATTGCTTAAATTGATTTTCTGAGCAGCAGTAACGAAAAAGCAGCAAGTCATCCCCTGGTTCCAGAAAATGTTTGTTTTGTTTGGTATATATCTTTAATAACAAAATTAAAGTTTGCAGTCCCTTCATGCTACATACATTGAAAAAGGTAATTACATTTATAGTAAAATTGTATATAAAATACAACAATATATACAATTCTTCATATAAATCTACAATCAATATGCAATCCATCAATTTTTGTTGTCAGTTAATTATTGGACTGGAAATTGAATTGAATCAGCTCTAGTAACCTTTAAGATCAGGAAAAGATAATATTAACTAGTATTCCAGATAATGTTTAGATCACATTCTATCTCTCTGTCAGGTCAAGAGCTCACTAGCTCAACAGATAATAGAAATCATCTATAATTTTTCTATCTGTCATTTTGTTGCTCTAAATTCTAGTTTGGCTCATTAACTTTGTCACATGATGTTATTTATTCCTCTTCTCCCTTTTTGTTACTGCCCTTGAATGCTGAAATGCCAAGCATGTTTAAAGGGTGGTATCCCGTCTGTGGTATAATGACTGTGCCCACAGTGTATACAGTAACTGATTGCACATGCCGATAACCCAACTTGGTCAGCCGTCAGAGGAAGTTATTTTTGATTGGAAATTATCTGCACAGGTCTGCATTGTGACAACACTACTTGTAGAAATTGTATGAATTTAGATAGATCCAATGCATAACTGTCTGCGGACACTACACCGCATACTTTATGTATATTCACGGAGGAGGATGTGAAGGGGCTTTATAGTATTGCCAATTGTCTGTTGAGCAATTAGATCTCTGTGAAAATGTCATCCCTCCCTCTCAAATTGTGGAAGATGATAAAGCTGAATGTCCTCCTCAGGGACTAGAGTGCTGTAAATGCAGTTTTACATTCCTGCAGAGGGTTAATGATTAACAAAAAGGAGGGGCTTCTGAAAGCACACCAGTAGTTTGCTCATGACTACTGAGGAAAAAATCTGTTAACAGTTTATTCTAATCTGCCATCGGTTTTTGGTCTTCTTGACAAACCAATTGCCCCAATTATGATTTTTCACAGCTCTGTAAGAGAATATTCTAAGATAGAGACGAGATGGATGTATTTTAAATCTCATGTGCCAGTAATTATTAGGCTCATCATACCTCTGTAACATATACTTTAAATCTGACGTTTAAACACCGGTTAGCCTCAGTTTACCCTAAATTACAATCGAAAGAGGTAAAGATTGTAAACCCTAAAGGGTTTATTGTATGGAAGTATTGTCTTAATCTGCAGGGAAGATTTGGTTTTGCTCTAATAACATAGTCAACAAAGCACCTCGGTATTTTATTACATTGACCCTTTGCTGAATTGGCATTCACTAAAACGGTCAAAATTGAGACAGAATACCTAAAATCTTCTTCCACTTGGCTGCTGATGCACTTTGAATACTTACTGACTGGATAGTATGTTTGGCCTGCACACAAAGACAAACCAGACAAAGTATTTTAACACACCAGTTTTTTGCTCTCTGGTTGAGATCATCTGTAATCAGACACTGTAAATGCATGGAAAAGGGGCATTTTATAACACATTCCTAAATTTATGGATGTTTTGTCAGTAGGTTTCACCTGCAATTTATAGATTTTGTGAATGCAGAACATATGATTGTATCAAAGTAATGAAAAGACTAACTACAGTAAATCTCCTGGCACTCTTTGAGTTGTAATGCTTTACTTTAGCCAATGCAAAGCAGTTCTTTTTATAAGGCTTTTAAAAATACTATTTTACATTACAACCAGATGTTTCAGGCTATAATTTTCTCAAAAAGTCACAGGCTAGGATTCCAAACCTCAAGTGCAGTGTGTTCTTAGTACATAGTAATTAGTTCTTCGTTTAGTGAAAACAAACCCCAGAGCGTTGAGAAGGTAAACTTCTTTCCTGCCCGTGATTTTGCTGCAATCTGTCCAGGCCCAGATACAATAAATGTACAGTAGGATGCATTTTTGCAAGTTTGCTTGCTCATCCAAGTCGAGGAAACTTTGAATTGACAGATGGAACATACGTAGACATAAAACACACAATGAAGTTGATCATTTACAGATGCCAAATATTTTCTGCACCACACAGACAGAAAGCACATTGAACACAAGCATGGCCTTCTTCATCTCAGCAAAAAATTAGTTTTTGATCGTGATGTCTGTTAACCTGTTAACTGTTTATCAGCTATTTTGTACTTCAAAATTGTTTTAGTCAAAACAATGTAATTTCTCTTTCCAATAAAATTGTACAATACGTACAGTATATCCTCAGTAGATCTCTGTGTGGGCATAGTGATGAAAATAATGATTCCTTTTTCTCTGTTTTTTCTTTCAGCCAAAAGCTTTTGGACAGGGCCTCCTCTCTGAGGTTTTCCTGAGAGGCAACCTCATAGAGAGTGATTACTTTGGCCTCGAGTTTCAGAACATGCAGATGAACTGGGTACGTCTTTTGTTTCCTGTTTAAACTGACACATTGAATATCCAAGAACTGACATGCAAAGTCATTATACATGTCAGTCAAGTACTCATCAGCAAATGCAGCCAGTGTTTCAAAGGTCGAAGGTCACAGCTTGATGACAACATGACATGTCTCAGGCCACAAGATGAACTCTTCAGTCATTTCTCAGCCAATCAGTTGCTCCTCTTTAGCTTTCTACGGGCAGTGATGTACTATTGTTTTTCCTGGACTAAAGCAGTATATAATCCAGGAAATATTTTTAACTTGTCTGGCACAAGTACCCATATGCAAATGTCAGACTTTCCATTGTTTTATTCTTCTTGAAGTATAAGTGGAATTCAAGACCACCTGCAAGTTCTTTGAAAAGCAACAGAAGAGATATAAAATGTACTGTATATCTTCTTCTTCAAAGAGAATGGAGCCACAGGCTTTTTAGCTCATAACTGTAAGAGTAGTGAAAACCCATACTACTTATATACAGTACTAGTTGATCTGCAATATTGTTTTTAAAGGAGCTTTCGCGTGACAAGAGTCGATCATTATGTTTAAAGGCCAGGCCTGCTAGTATAAATAACTGAAAGCCTCTTATCAAGAAGGTAAATGACAATCTAGATCAAAGGTCAGATAATTTCAACTTTGGCAGCCCTGTTTGTCTTTAATGCTCCTATTGCTGTGTATAAAAGCAGAGTTATTCCAAAAAAGGATTGGAGGCATTGTTGCAGTTTTAAGCTTTTTGTTGTATTTTATAACCATCAGCAGTAGCAGGTAGAGTTAATATTAGCTATAAGATGTATGATATGATACATATGATGGATTTTATTTTTTCTGTTGACATTTGTTTTTGTTTTTTTTAAATTGATCAACTAATATTGATTGTAGAGCTGCAAATAGTGATTATCTTAATCATCAATTAATCTGCCAATTATTTTCTCAGTTAAATGATTAATCATTTAATTTAGAAAATGTCAGGAAAAAAAAGAAAAAAAGCCAAAATGTAGTTGAGCCCAATGTGTTTTGGTTTTGTTTTTTGTCTGATGGTCCAAAACTGAAATCTTGTATATGCAGTTTACCATGAATTTGAAGAGTCAAAACTGTTTTTGATTTGGTTAGGTCATAGCCATGGAGTATTAAATCACCCATCTTTGCTCACTACATCTTAGCCTTTCTACCTTCAGGTGTGCATAAACTACAGGTCACAAACTTCTTCTTAAAATACAAAAGTGTAAAATTCGGTATCAGCCATAAGGAGCAAGTAATTATCGAGTATTGGCTGAAATAAAATTCTGTGTTCATCCCTAGTATCTATGCTTTTTCTGAATTGATTTGGATGCCCTAACACATGCATATGTAACTACAAAGTGAGAGAAGGATTCAGGCAAATATCAGCTGATACCAATTTCTCAATATATCGGTCTGGATCCAGCACATTCCTCCCTCAATCAGGCCCAGATGTAATAGGGCAAGCAGGCTCCTGCAGTGAGGCAGTAAAGCCAGTTTTTGCCCACGACACTGCTACATCACTCTACTACGCTAACACAATGTACAACCACTATATAATAAGGGAGTCATTCAAGGTAGAGCTGTCTCAAAAACAGTTCTCATACTGTTGTGAAGATAATACTGTTTCTTTCTCTTCAGGTTTGGCTGGAAGCCACAAAACCCGTTGCGAAACAAGTTAGGAGTAAGTGAACTCAAATATTAGCTTGATATTGGAAACTAATGGAAATGTGTGTTTGTGCTCTGATGATCCGTTTTCATGTTTTTCAGGACCAGCAAATACGCTATTTAGGCTGTCAGTGAAATTCTTTCCTCCAGACCCCGGTCAGCTGCAGGAGGAGTACACGAGGTCAGTGACTGTAATTTCCTACTGGATATTACTTTTATATCATGCCTGAATGGAAGGGCTTTAGAAACACAGACTTTTTTTTTCCCTTTTTAGAAGAAAGAATGATTATGGTTTTCAGGGGCATTATAATGTTTGTCTCCCCAAAAATGTTTATGAACAATAAATTCAAGAAAGTAAAAAAACGGTACAATTTCAATGGAGGGTTTATTAAATCTTGCGCTTCATAAATATGCACATTTAAGACTTGAGTTAGTTTGTGAGGGGCCGTTACATGACATTTAACTTTGTTTAAAATACTCATCCATGTTTGTGTATTTACTTTTCATGAACATAAACGGATGGACACTGTTTTTTTTTTTTTTATAGGTACTTATTCTCGCTGCAGATGAAAAGAGATCTGATGGAGGGAAGGTTGATCTGCACAGAAAATACTGGTGCCCTGCTGGCCTCTCACCTTGTCCAGTGTATGTTTAAGTTGGTAGTTTTGCAACAATATTTAGTTTGATAGAAAAAATATGCTGCAAATATATTGTGTCAGATTATTCTCGTTCTCTCAGCGACTGCATTTCAACACCATACTTCGGTATTTACAACATCTGTTGTAACATTAAAGTGGTTTGCATCAGGCAGATTTGATTGAGCGCGCAAAAACACTCATGCTAACACACACAAACAAGGCTGGCAGTTATTTTTCTGTGTGTTGCATTAAGCATTTCAGTTGTTTACCCTATCTTCATTGATATAAGGGGTGGACAAAATAATACAATAGTATATTGTGGTGTAACTCAACAGCATCACAAACTACAGCCTTCAGAATGATTGTGCAGTTAGATCAACAATTCTCTAACGCTGCTTCAACAAAAAGCAAACAAAATAACCTTCTTGAAAGGAGGATTTATTGCAGAACTCATGCACACATCGTACACATACAACTACACAGCACACCTGCTGTATTCTGTGGTTGTGTTTGAAAAATTAGTGAATAACTAATATCAGGTTTATTCAAAACTCTTGAGTCTTGTAAGAAAGTAATATATCCACAAGAATTAGGCACACCATTCTCACCACATAGAACTTTTTAATTAAAGAAATGGTTTCATCCTTGGTATTGATCCAAAACCAATGTGCACACACCCAAAGTAAAGTCAGTTCTAAAAAGTTACCTCGCTCAACAGATGTTTAACTCTATGTACAAGGAAAAACTGATGTTTTGCTCTTCCTTACACCACAGCGGAGATTGGTGACTATGATGATGTAGCAGACAGGGACTTTCTGAGGATGAACAAACTGTTGCCATACCAAGAGAGGGTGCAAGAGAAGATCATGGAGCTCCATCGCAGACACCTGTAAGTTGCTCCCTCTGATCTGTCTAATTACACACATACTAATTCAATGGTTTTTTTTTTTAGTACAGGTATACACATGACAACCTCTGTAGTTTAAGAAGAGTAAATGTGGTTTATTACTTTCTACTTCTGACCACATGTTAAGCCAGTTTTAAGCCAGTTTACTGTGACATGTGAACACAGCTCAGTTGAGCTTATTGACTGTTACAGTTTGACCTCACTCCCAAGCAGGGCCATAACATTGTGGGTTAAAGTGATTATTCCCTGCTCTGAGAATGCAGTGTAAGTAACAAGTCAACAGCATCACCACAGGACACCAGAACAGTATCATTGTTTAACTACAGTATTAGTCATTAGGTAACACTAGCCGTTGTAAGAAGTGAAAAATAATATGCAGGTGCACTTCCCTGAAAGATTGTTTACATAATGCCCACTTGGAATGAATACATTGTTTTCACATGCAGATTCATGCGTTCTGAAAGTTTGGAGTGTAGTAGGAGTCAGAGCCACTTCACATTTTTAGCTAAACATTGAACTAACCACAAGTTTTGAGTCTTAACTGCACATTGCTGCTTCCAACCTTTTAGACCATCTCAAATTCATATCCCACAAAAGACATCAAATGAATCACAATTTCTAGATTTTGTAAACAGTGGCATGTTGTTTGTGCCCCTTGTTTTATGTGGCTTTAAACACAAATGTTTAGTGTTAACTATGATGAGGTCAACTGAACTGAGACAACTGTGTTCTTGCTAAACAACCATAATGAGAGGGTTTGCCCAATTCTACAGTCCAGAGTCTCACAAAACCACTCACTGCACTTTTCCCACCACTAGCCTCCTTGTTAGCACAGTACTATCCTATGGCCAATAGGGGCTCTTTTCAATCCAGTGTATTAGGCGGCTCTAAAGACCTTTGCTAATCTGTTCCCTTGGTTGCCAGTGTGGAAGCACAAGCGGCAAGTTCCCTGGCCTAATCCCCTGCTCTGGCCGGTCTATTAGCCATAAGGCCAGTGGGGCAGGGGAGGGCCCTAAGGAGATTTCACCGCTTAACGGATGAACAAAATTAGAATGTGGTGATGATTGGATGGATATGTCTTCCTAACATGCTGTTTGGTTGTAATCACATGGTTTTAGATAATGCCTTTCAAATCCTCGAAGTTATAAGAGATTTAAGGACACACTTCTCCAAATAAAAGCCATGATACAACTGTTGTTTAAAGATGTGATAGAGAAAGCTTGCAGAATGGAATCAAGGCTCCACACTAAAGTCTGGTTAATTTGTGATGATTAACCTTATTGGTTTGAGGAACACAATTGTTTAACTGCACTTTTGGTATTTGATACATGTGGGAGAATCAATATCAAAAATGTTGCAGTAATATTGATGATACAAGCTAAAAATAAGTGAGTTCAGAATGCAAATTCAAGGTCCATAATTGTGAGTTTAAGATTTTATAGATGTGCAACAATATTTTAAACTCACCGATGCACTGGAAACAACTGTAGGGACCTAAGGATTGGTGTGATGTATTCTTTTTTCTTTTTTTTTTTCCATTCAGTTATCCATTGTAATTTATGTCAGTAATGTAGTTATTTAGTTTACTGGATGTTTCCTGCAAAACTATGTGTAATTTCATTGTTTCATATAATTTGATTGTTTGGAAACCATGTAAAAGTGAAAGAAAAGAGCCTCAAGTATTGAGCCTTGGGGAACCCCGCTTTGGAGACAGCTTATCACCGTTTTCTAGTCTGTATGGTAGTATTATATGCTTGATGATGGCATGATATGACTCACAAGGGTTCATTTGTTTTATTGTCTAATCCAGGGGCCAGACTCCAGCTGAATCAGATTTCCAAATCCTGGAGATTGCCCGTAAACTGGAGATGTATGGCGTACGCTTCCACCCAGCAGCTGACCGGGAAGGCACCAAAATTAATCTGGCTGTTTCTCATATGGGCCTTCAGGTTTTTCAGGTGACTGCTGCTCTCATACCAGCTGTCTTTTGTGGTTGTGACCCTCAGTCCCTAACAATGTTTGCTGAAGGTTATTTCTTCCTTTTTAACATTCCTTTTTCTCCCAGGGCAACACAAAAATAAATACCTTCAATTGGTCCAAGATTCGTAAACTGAGCTTCAAGAGAAAACGCTTCCTGATCAAGCTCCACCCAGAGGTTCATGTATGTATTAATGAACTTAATTCAGAAAATGTTGAATTTTTGTTATTTTATCTGTGTCTCAGATTTAACATCCACTGTGAAGGAGACCGGTTTACTGTGTGATTTCATTGTCTTTCTCTTAATGTTTGTTTTCAGGGCCCCCATCAGGACACACTGGAGTTTATGATGGCCAGTCGAGACCAATGTAAAATCTTTTGGAAGATCTGTGTGGAATACCACTCATTTTTCCGTTTGTTTGACCAACCCCAACCCAAATCCAAAGCTATCATCTTCACTAGAGGCTCTTCCTTCAGATACAGGTATTCAATTCTTACATAAAAACAAAGGCATGTGTCATCTTTAGCGCTTTCTATAGATACCTCTTGTCTAGATACCTTCTTGTTCTTGTTTAATTATTCAGTGTTTTAATTCAAAACTCTCTGTCAGTGGAAGGACCCAGAAGCAGCTTGTGGAGTACGTCAGGGAAAATGGAGCAAAGAGAACGCCATACCAGAGGTATGTGTTTCCATATACAGCATGTGCACTGTTTATCAGAAAGACAAGTTGTTTGACTTACTAATTCTTACTAAGAATTGTTTCCACCCTGCATTCATGATAATAATTCTGCCATTAAATTGTTTCTTGTCCAGGAGGAACAGTAAAATACGTATGTCTGCTCGCTCCCTGGCCACAGATGTGCCAAAACAGGTCAGTGGTGCTACAAGGTTGATGCAGTTGTGCAACAAATGAAACTATGTTTCCACATAGTGTACTGTAATGAATAAACTAATACAAGTCTCCTCCTTTTTTTTTTTTTTTTTAACTTTCCACTTTCTTTTTCTTCCCTCCCTTCTCACGTTTCATTGTCTGTGTTGTATTGTTTCAGTGCTTGTCATTCAATGACAGTCTCAGGGCCCCAGGCTCTCCTTCCTCCGCTACTGTGTCCTTCTACCCAGCGCACATCTCTAGCATTCTCCCAAGAACAGAACTCCAACTTCAGCCCCAGCCTTTGTCCACACTGAGCCGGTCTTCAGCGCATCCCCAGCAGCACCACCAGCAACAACAGCAGCAGCTTCAGTCCCCTCTGCAAGTCGCCAGACCCCCCAGCCCTCCGAAGGAGGAACCTGTCAAGGCTGCTTCCCCATCTCACTACGCTTTTCAAGGTGCCCCTAGCAATCAGGCAGCAGGACACTGCAGCCCCTTGTTTGTGTGTGTAGAGAGCGTCACTTCCCAATCACAGCCCTCCAAAAATGGCAATGAGGATAATGAGCATGGTGGGAGAAGGGGAACTGGGTGCTCAGTGGGAGGGGGTGGAGGGAAGAGAAAGGGGGTTCTTACACCTGAGGCTTTTGAGGCGGAGCTTTTGCGTACAAAACAGAATCCCATGTTCTCAATGTCCAACTCACCGCTGCATGTCACTGAGGAGTTCATAGATGATGATCCCACTGAAATTTCCTTTTACGGTGGCGGAGCTGAAGCCTTCACTTTTGGGCTTGATGATAAAGTAGATCAGTTTGATTATGTTGAGGATTCTGAACTTAGCAAAAACCGGATCTTTAGTGTTGGCATTGAAGACCTGAATGGGAATAATAATCCCTTCCCTGATAGCATTGTTGGTCATTCTGAGACCAGCTCCTTGGTCAACAACCGCTCTGAGTGCAGCTCCCTGGACAACCTGGGGCTCAGCTCTGCAGGTGAGTCCATGTCAGTGGGTTATGGAGGCAATGACTCCTCCTCGCTTCGCCTGCCAGGCTCTGACATCCAGTCAGAGGCCAGCTCTATGGTCAACTTCCCAGCGTACTCTGTGCGTTCTGAGAGCAGCTCTGCTGTGCAGTTCAGTGACCTGGTAGAGCAGCTTGAGCAGCTCAGCTACCCACCCACAGCCACTGAGGGCTCTGGGAACAGCAGCTCGGATTCAGACTCCGACTGGGGCTCTGACAGCGTCCTTCCCCCTGAGCAGAATCTCTTTTACAGTAATCCTCTGACAGGGAGCAGTGGAATAGAGGGTTTCCTCCTTCAGTGCCACAACCTGCAGGCCCTGGCCCTTGCAGACCCCTCTGGGTCCCCTCACATTAAAATGTAAATCACATATCCATATAGCACTTGAGGCCGCTGTCCAAATTATAGTGACTTGTGACATTGTGATTAATAATTATAATAAGTAGCAACAGCACAGTTCACTCTTTAATAATGCAATTTAACCTCACTCTCAAGCACACTCTTGGTATTCACAGTACTTTTATCATTAGACAATTGATAACAAAGATGGGTGCACTGTGCGTAAAGCTGATTAATTAACCGCTGTTGTTCAGCTGTCTTTATGTTTGTACTTGGACCTGTACTCCCATCTGCCTTGATGCACATCTTTGTAGTGTACAGTTGTTAGCTGTCACATACTTTTATATTTAACTCTCTCTACCGAGAAGTGGAGGAAAGCATCTGCTGTTCCATATGTTGGTTTTCTGCAGCAGCACTGTTCTTTTACTATGTGTCAGTGATTGACCTGGTGTACCCCTGCCATGGTCACATTGTGGTGCTTTTTTTTTTTTTTTTTTTTAAATCACTCCTGTCTTCTCATGAAGCTTGGCTTATCAAGTTTGGGCCTTTCATGAGATTCTTGAATGACATAGTCTTTCTTTGTCTTTTTCAGTTGTCTTATCTACAATGTTCAGCCTATTTACAGCAAATGTTGATAATGCATTTTGGGTTAATCCCTCATGCATTCCAGAAAATGCAAAACATTTTGTGCTTTTACTTTGGAAGCTTTATATCTTTCTAATACATGTTTCACGTCCTTTGAAAAAAATAATGAACACATTAGCATAGGAATGTCTTGTTTTGCCTATCTTTTGCTGAATACATGATATAATACATAATTTAACTCAGGATGTCAGAAAAATAATGTTCTGCATCGACCTTCCAATTTGATTGCCTTAATAGTTTCAATTTAATGAAACGGATTAAAGGAAATTTGTAAGTAATGTAGAGTTTTTTTTTATGATTTTCTACCTATATTGTAACTATAAGTTGACCAACAAGTACACTTAAAAATGTGATTTCTTAACTTACAAAGTACTTAACAAATATATTACTACTATTGTTATTATTAGTAATAATCATCATCTGGCTTTTAATTCTCATTTATTAGATGGTACTTATTGTGCAGTGTAGTGTTTTCCAGTAGATGGTAAACAGTAATGGTTCTCTAATCTAATGTCTCCAATCTCAGGGTAAAAATAAAACCGACAGTCGTCCAGGTTCAGTGATCCTCACAGGCCTCCTGTATTTAAAAAAACAAAACATGCCATAGAGCCACTTTTCCATTTCCACTTCTGTGCCTCACTGACATCTGCTGGCTGAAGCAGTAGTCTGCATTCTTCACATGATCAGACTAGACCACAGCATGTACTAGTTTAAGATGCCTGAAGGATACAAATATATTTCACCATAATAGACACAAACTAACATTTTGGCTTTATGTAGAGCTAAGTTGAAGAATGTAAGCAGTGTACTAATGAGCCTTTAAGTACACTGTTAACACCACTTTCTGCAAAATGAATGTATCATCTTACATGTATGTAAGGCTTTGTGCTAACTGTAGCAAGGTTGCTACAGAAGCACAGTGTTCGACACAGTAGTACTTCCTTTAGAATACAGAGCATTTAGATGTAGCGCTTTTCAACATTAGAAACCATTCATGTTTGTTACTTCCAGGAAACCCTTTTGTATATAGGAGGTAAAGCATTTATTGAAACATCCGTACCAGTTGGAGGTTGATGCGTCTCTTTTCTGGCATGTGGCCGTTGGCCTGTTTTGGGGTTGTGGTATTGGCTATCGTCAGGTTACCAACAAGATGGTTTTCTGTTTATTGGAAGGAAAAAGGGGTCTTTTGCACATTAGCTTTGAATTTCTCTTTTATATTAGCTGGATTTTTTTAAAGTATTGGTATTGGAACGATAGTTTGCTATCATGTGGTCAGTCGCTAATATGCTAGCATGCACAAAGCTTTCTTATTGTTTTTTTTTAATCCAATCTCCAGGCCTTAAGATATGTCTTGTCAAGTCTGTCTTAAATTGAATTTTTTTGTGCCGTAGAACACGAAAAGCTAATACTGTGTTGAAATCAAGCTAATCAGTACTATGTTATTAATTCACTGATGTCATTTCCTTAAAACAGTCTTGACTTACAGAGCCTGATTTTTAATTTCCTTTTTATTTGAGCTCACTTTACTCTGCCCGAAGGCAGACTTCACTTGGCTTTTGCAAAGTTTGCCTTTTCTGTGCATGTTACAGAGCCTTCTTTTTGTCTTGCACCGCAGTGCCTTAAAGCACTTACTTTCACTCTTTCCAAGCAACATGCTTTCATGCGTATCTCAGGTGTACGTTCCTGTTTACTGTTCAGTTGTGGTGGGATGTTTCTGGTGAACATCTGTGTGGGCAATCTAAATCAAGGGTTTTCCTCTTTAGTAAAACAATAGTTAAATACTCAGAAGTTCTCATTGTCATTTTGAAGGATGGCAAGTAGCCATTTTTATTTTTCATTTTGAGAACACAGACAAACAACAGACAGACATATTTTCAGAAGTGTTTCTGCAATCTCTTCACATTTACAAGTGTGAACAGTTGTTTCTGTGTCACCTTGGAGAGTGTGGAACATTTAGTTTCAGACGCCATCAGTTACCTAGTAGACCGTGTAGAGTTGGTTTTTATGATGAAGGGTTTGTCTTGATGGCTTTTTTTTTCTTCTTATTTTTGCCTTGATTCTTTTTCTGCCATGTGATTTCTCCCACATCTCAACTAAAGATTTAATTACTGACGGGCTGACAATTATAACCATCTAAGCTAACTGCACTTAGGCATCAAGTTATCATCACTTAATCCTGAACATGTATATTGACTTATTATAAACAACCTGTACTTAATGTTTGTATGTTTTACTCTCAAGAATAAAGTAATCACTTTTGGGTACCATGAATGTCAGACTTAAAATTCTTTTTGAGATGCAGACTGAAATCAAAGACTCGATGGTGATTCTTTCAACTGCTTTAACAGAAACCAGTGGTGTTACATATTCTTCTAGCGGCTAAAATGAAAGTTTGTGCATGCAATTTACATCTGTCTTCTGACCACAATCTTGCAGTAGTGTTTTGTGTGTGTGTGTGTGAGTGTGTGTGTGTGTGTGTGTGTGTGTGTGTGTGTGTGTGTGTGTGTGTGTGTGTGTGTGTGTGTGTGTGTGTGTGTGTGTGTGTGTGTGTGTGTGTGTGTGTGTGTGTGTGTGTGTGTGTGTGTGTGTGTGTGTGTGTGTGTGTGTGTGTTAGAAGAAAGAGTCCCTTGATGTTCTGAGGGTTATATTCAGACACCAGACTGAAAATATTGTGAATAGACGTGCTGTTTTAGCCTCATCATTTGCAAAAAAATTTTAAAACTAAATGAAACTCTGCAGGACCAATTTGTGATCCCTTTGTCCTCACATAAAATTCTTTAAAAATAGGAGTGGCATACTCTGAATTGTCTAACTCTGATGTTCTCCTCACTTTAGCCAGTCCTTTGATTTTTCAGAATGAGTGGATCATGTTCTTCTAGAGAACTTAATCATATTATTAGTAGGGACTGCTTCAGTGTATTAGAAAAAGAAGCCTATGTGCAACAAGTCAACACGCAGTCATTTTCCTTTTTATATGTGAGGCAACAAACTCGTGCTGTTGGGGGTTGGGTCAGATTCGTACACAAGATTCCTCAACCTAATTCCAGCTGAGTGTGTGTGCTCCCTGTTTGGACAGGCTTTGTGCCAAGTCATTCCACAGCAAACCCCTCGTCCCTCTGCTGCGGAGCCCGACGTCCGTTCTCTTCCCCTCTCGTGTCGTCCCCTGTGGGGCACTTCAGATAAACTATAAACAACTATTTGCCCTCCAGACAAGCCACATTCCTGATAAGTCTTTGCGTGAGCAATTATTTCCGGGTCGTGCAGTGACTTTTTTTTTTTTTTCCCTCTCAGCCTTCCCCCACTTCTTTTTTTCTCTCTAATAGAAGTGGAAGAACAGCTGTGGTGACCTGTGACTCAGTAAAGAGGATAGCCCAGCGTTTCATCTGCTTGTTTTGTCTCCCGATTTTTTGTGTAGCAAAGCTCACAGGCAGAACAAAAGCAGCAGAGCCAGTTGTCTGAATTGGAACCGGGCTCGTATAAGTTGGCAGTGAATCATTTGTCCTTCTTACAGAGGGCTCTGAAAACAATGGCAGGGGGAGAAATGTGGGAACCATTACTTACCCTGGTCTACTCTGCCGTCTCCCCTTTCATTTGTGGCCAATGTGTGTGATGAACCATTCCACTTGTTTTTGTTATAATGTGCAGCACTTAGGCAGTGCGCTTTTTTTTCAGAGAGGAAATAAGATAATTGTAGAAAAACAGATTAGGTGAAAGTGAAGCTTACTTTTGTGTATTTGACTGTGTGCAACATATTATAGCACGAATGTGCTTTTGTGTTAAGTTCCGCTTCTTGTAGAGAGCTGTGGAGATTGTTGACTCTAACTCCACCCATTTCAAAAGATCATGTTTATCCTGTTTGGGCAGATTCTCTAACCTTTGTGATTCAATATTTTTCACTTTCCCAAGCCCCCTACACAAATCTTACTTTAAGGTTTAGTTATTTACACAGCTTTTAATTTCTGATTTCCCTCTTCCTCAGATTCAGTTGTGGACAGCCCCCAGCTCTCGCCCTTCCAGCCCAAAGGTCCCCTCTGCCTATCACCCTCCTTCCAGATGTCGACCCTCAGCCTGCCAGGCCCGGCCCCGTCGCCCCTGCAAAGCCCCATCCTGAGCGAGGTGGGCAGCAATGCCAGGCTAGAGGAGGAGGAGGAGGGCAGGAGGAAGGTACACTGCTTACATGCCACCCTTCCACCCCCCGCCTCATAACAACTCTACTCTTTTAAGAGTAGAAATCACAGAACCCACAGATTTCACAACTTCCTTATAATTCTTAACGGGATGGGATTTTTAAACCTTTTGTCAGTATAATGGAAGGAAAGATGATCATTTTCTCATGGTGGGAATGTTTTGCATCAGTCAGTTTTGGAACTTTTGTGCCTCTTCTCCCTCAGCGATATCCCACCGACAAGGCCTACTTCATTGCCAAAGAGATTCTGACCACAGAGCGAACATACCTGAAAGACCTCGAGGTCATCACTGTGGTGAGTGTTTTTGAAAAAACTGTTCAGTTTGGGTTTGTTTTATTTAATAATGTGCATCAAAGGATAACAATAAGAAAAAAGTAAATAATAATAATAATACAAAACAAGCTAGTGTATAGTGTATACATTGTTTTTTCAAAGGAGATGATGAAATAAAAGATATACAGAAAAGCAAAACTTTATAACTTTTTCTAAAACCAGGCCCTTGGGGCTTATCTTAATGATTTTCAGTTCAGTACAAAAACATTTTTACATTAAACAAATGAAAGATCCACCTTTTGCTTCATAAAGATTCTTTCCATCCAAAGATATCATAGATACTGACTTTCTACTAATGGCCTTCATGCCTGTGGGACTTAAATCAGAAAAAGGTATTTGATGCCTTAAATTTCTGAAGGCAGGGCACTAGGGCTCTACCCAAATCAGAAATCTCCAATTTGACTCTGAATGTCCAATTTTTAGAAATATATTATATAGAAATACTGTATATAATTGACTCCTAGGCACAGTTACAGTCCAGTCCCACTAAACTCCTATAACAGCCTACAGGAGTTTAATGTTCTACCTGTTAACACCCACGTTTTAATGCCTTTTTTTCATCATCTGTGATGGTGAACATCAGATTTCCACACAGAGAAAATAAAAGTGTGCATCTTAGTCATAGTTAATACTCTGCACTTTAGCCAACTTTGTTAGTGGTCAGCACTGAAGATGAGTGTTGAACAGAAACGAGTCGTGCTGCTCAGCGACACTCTGCCCTCTGTTTCTATCACCCTGTCTTCATTAGAGTTAGTTTTATTGTTAGCTATAGTTGGACTCGGTTTGTAAAGGTTTATATACTACCATGCTGTTATCCTGCATTGCACTGTGTACAATGACTCAGCTAAAAAAAAAAGTGATTGAGGATTGATGGATTCAAATCAATCAGGGTTACGGGGGCAGCCCTTCAGGGACCAAAATAAGTCTTCCAATTTAACTTCAATTTCTTCCTAAAGAACTTCAGTCAAAGGAAACTTGGCCGAGTGGATGATAATGATTTGCTTTGGATGACCCACACTGTCTTGAACAGCAGGATGTATTTTGTAGAGTCTTTTGAACAGGAGTAAAGTAAAAGGTGTTATAGTTTGAAACAATTGCCTGTATAAAAACTCTTAGCAGAATATTATTGCTTTTTGTTTTTTGCCCTTCATTCTCCCCTCATCATATATACACACCAGTCTATTCATTAGGAGAATATATGCATCAACATTCTGTTGCCCCTCTCCTGCTCCCAGTGGTTCCGCAGCGCTGTGATCAAAGAAAACGCCATGCCCGAAGGCCTGATGACCCTCCTCTTCTCCAACATCGATCCCATCTATGAGTTCCATCGAGGCTTCCTCAAGGAGTTAGACCAGAGGCTGGCTCTCTGGTAGGTGCTCAGTGTTTGTCTGTGTGATGAGATGTATGGAAGCCTCTAATGAGATGATGATAAAGACAAAATCTGCAAATCTGTCTGTTTCCTCAGGGAGGGACGCTCTAATGCTCACGCCAAAGGGGACTACCAGAGGATCGGTGATGTGATGATGAGGAACATGTGTGCTCTTAAGGTGACAGTGCTTTGCTAGCTCTCCTTTACATGTTTGACTGACAAGCAGAATGTCCTGTATTTCATGCCGGACATGTTTATTGTTAACCTCAGGAATTCACCAGCTACCTACAGAAACACGATGAGGTGTTAACAGAGCTGGAGAAAGCTACCAAGAGGCTGAAGAAGCTGGAGACAGTCTACAAAGAGTTTGAACTGCAGAAAGTCTGCTACCTGCCCCTCAACACGTTCCTGCTCAAGCCCATCCAGCGCCTCATGCACTACAAACTCATCCTGGAGAGACTATGCAAGCATTATTCTCCCACACACCGTGATCACGACGACTGCAAGGGTCAGTTTTCCAAAGCTTATGTCCCTGTTAAAGGTCCAGTGTGTAACATTTAGGAGGATCTATTGACAGATATAATATTCATAGTTATTAGTTTATGATTATTCATCAATCAGTATATTGGTTTTTTTACCTTACAATGAGCGTTTTATATCTACAAATGGATCGCCTTCCGTGGAGCCCACCATGTTGACACACCATGTTTCTACTGTAGCCCAGAACAGACAAACCAAACACAGGGCTGTTTGCGTACTTTTTTTTTCTCCCTCACAGTTGGAAAGGGAGGGTGAAACGAGTGAGTTGTAATCTGCAACTACACCGCCACTAAATCCTACACACTGGACCTTTTTTAATGTTAACAAAATGATACCATCTCACTTTTTCTGTACATCACCCACAAACCTGTATTATATTAACACTTTTACTACCTGATAACTAAATAATGAGCTTGATTTGCACAACAAATTCCATACGCAACATTCAGCTAGAACTGCTCAGCTAGAAATTGTATAAACATTATTACATTTTATATAGTAAACAAAAAATTATATTTTTGCGTTTTGAGTCACTGTGTCCGTTTTGGAGATCACAGAATCATACATTCTTGACGGGATACATGACACACATTGTACTGCCTTTACAACTTTCATGGCTTTTAAATATGCAGTTTGTGCAAGGAAGCAGCTTTACTCTTCCCCCTGATGGCACCAACAGCTAACATTTACAAATGTAAACAGTTTTTAACTATTCATTGTAACTTCATGTTGGAGTTGGGCTCTGTGCTTTTCTTCCCAGTAGGTAGCCAGAAGGTTAGTGTCGATATGCCGCAAAGGCAGATATTATGTAGTGTGATTTTGTTGTAAAGATTTCTTATTAAATATGTTAAAGGTAAAAGAGTGTTGCCTGCCTTCCAAAACATGTTTACTGTTTCTGCACTTAGAAATAATGTTGCTCCAGTGCAAGTCCTATCACTCTTCCAGTGCTATTTGGCTAGATATGTGTGTTTTTACTTCATATTATTATTATTATTCATATTATTATTCTTGGAAATATGATTTTTATACAAAACATCTACAAATTGAAAGTCACATTGTCTTTGTTTCCTTACAGAGGCTCTGAAGGAAGTAGCTGAGATTGCCACTCAGCTCCAGAGTAGTCTGATCCGGCTGGAGAATTTCCAGAAGCTGACAGAGTTGCAGAGAGACCTGATTGGTATAGAGAACCTAACAGCACCAGGCAGGGTGAGTGCAATAACAGCGAGCAAATGGTAGGGGGTGCTGGGTGAAAGTGGAACACAGTATCTGACAAGCTTTTTGTGTTTTTAGGAGTTCATCCGAGAGGGATGTCTGTACAAGCTTACCAAGAAAGGACTGCAACAGAGAATGTTTTTCCTGGTTAGTACAAAACTGCTATAACTTAAACTGTTATGAAAAATTAAAGCTTCAACACTTACAAATCAGTGCACTTAAAACAAACTCTAAATGTTTCTGTTGTCTTTTCAGTTCTCAGACATGCTCCTCTACACAAGCAAAGGTGTTACAGCAACCAATCAGTTCAAAGTGCACGGCCAGCTGCCCCTTCACGGCATGATAGTGAGTATATAAACTTCTAGTTTTAACTTTTGACTCTCGTTAACCTTCATCAGCCCTGTAAAGCTCTGGGTACACTCTCAGAAGAATAGTAACACCTGATGGTGAGATGTGTAGGTTAGGGGTTCTCAGTACCATCTAAACAGTGTGGCAGCATTTTGAGAAGGGAGGGCCTGGGTCTCCTAACGTTGCATGTCTCTGCTTTACTCCTGGCTGCAGCTCATAGTGCTGGATGCACCGGTAAGTCCTCTGAACTCTGCCAGCTTGGATGCCCAAACCCTACCCTTCTTTTCCCATGCTTGTGTAGACCAATCACCAAAAAGCACACCTAGCAGTTTGCTCAAGATGCAGAATCATGTCAGCCTTTGCTGCTGTTTGTAGACATTTATTAAGCCAAAATAACCCCATGGACATCTCAAATGATGAGATATAAGCAGGACATCATGATGTGGTGATGATGATGATCAGGCGACACTAATAGGTGTGTTTTGGTCTCGGGTACTGGTAGGAGGCTAAAAGAAAAGCAGGATGTGGACTCACCATGGTTTACCTCCACACAGAAACGTATAGGTGCTTCATTAGAGGCTCTTTGGCAGATCCGCCTGGGACTTGAGTTAGACTCACCTTTCCCCACCTCCATTCCTGAGCTCTCATTCACTGTAAATAAATATGTTTACACTGAATGATTCCAATGTTTGGCTTATGTTTTTTCTCTTTTGTTCGTAGGTTGAGGAAAGTGAAAATGAGTGGTCGGTCCCCCACTGCTTCACCATCTACTCTGCTCAGAGGACCATTGTAGTGGCTGCCAGGTGAGGAGGGGAGATAAAAGTAAAAGTTTAAGTTAAACTGTAGTGTGTCTCAGTAGTATACAGAGAATTAGGACTGTGCAGTATACTCCACAGATAAGAGGTACTTGCTCATATTTGATTATTAATCTTTTTTTTTATTTAGATCCTTTTCATTAAGCTTGTACCAAACATATTATTGTCTCACTGTATCCTACATACAAGACTTGTAATACTTTAATTATCTGGGCGGGTCACTCAGGTAAAGCCTTCTGTACCACGTTGGTTTCAATGTTGATCTGACAGACTCATTAACAACAAGCCTCCTCCGCACGACTTTAAAACAAACTGCTGGAGAGAGAAACGGGGGGGGTATTTTGTATTGCAACTCTGCCTCAGAGCGCATATTTTTCTTATCTGACTCCGTAAAAGTGTGATTTCTGAGGCAACAACATAAACAATAGAGCAAAATATGAAACCATAGACGTTTTTCTATCATCACACAAAATATAGTCTTATCACATAGCCCTATGAAGACTCGGGTATCATAGATTGTAATTGCTAACGTTTAGTATCAGAAAATGAACAAATCTAAGTGAATAGGTTCAAATAATTTGTGTTGTGTTTTTTTGCCATGTTGTAATTTGCGGTTTTACTTTCTATCTGTACTGTAACCAGTGCACGGTTGTCCTCTCTTCTGTCTGTATCTTTGTGAATTCAGCTCTAAAGTGGAGATGGGGAAGTGGATTGAGGATCTGAACATTGCTATTGACATGGCCAAGAAGTCCCAAGAGAAATCCAGCATCTTCCTTGGCGCTGGACTCGGCGATCACTCCAACCGTAAGAGCTTTTACTGACCTCAGTGTTACGTGAAGAAGATGTACAGTAACTACAGAGCTCACTGAGTGGGAACGTGTGCTCTATGTGACTTTTCTATACTCTGCTGAGTCATTGAAAGTTTTTCCTGTGGGATATAGCACGCATTCAAACGTACAGTTAATCCCTTTCCTCCAAACAACTTCCTCTCCCTCTTCCTCCCCCTACTTCTCCTCCTCCTCCCTCAGGATCGTCTGACGAGGTCTCTCTGGAGCAGGAGTCGGAGGATGACATGAACTCCTCCCGTACTTCACTGGACAAGCAGACACACCACCGTGCCAACACCACCATGCACGTGTGCTGGCACCGCAACACCAGTGTGTCTATGTCTGATCACAGCCTGGCTGTGGAGGTAGTCCTCCTCTGCCCACATTAAGACATGCATACACCCCCATTTACACATCCACACACTCTGAATGAGTATGCAAAAACACAGACGGATGTAGTTTTAGGCTCACACTTTCACCACGATGTCAGTGGACTTGAGAAAGCATCTTGGGAGTTTCTCTTTCTAAACCTTTAACTTTTCTTTCATGTCCTTTTTTCCCCCTGGTGACCTGTGTTTCTGCTCTTTGTTCTTGTTTTCCCATGCTGTTGACAGTATGTGTATGCACGAAAGGTTGGGTCATCATTTCTCTGACACTAACATTCTTACTCCACAGACCTGGAGGACTTCCTTCCTGCTATTTCTTTCCCATTTCTTCCTCTCTGAAGCTAACTACTAACACTCTCTCTACACCCTTTCTCCCTTTTTTCTCTTCACCCTCTCAGTCTTCGGCTCTCCGGCTGTCTCACCAGAGCTTCCTCCTCGCTATCTCCTCGGTCAGGGCCAAAGACCAAACACCATCACACATGTTTGCTGGTACCGAAACCAGAACCTCTCGCTCACTGATTACCTGCGCATGAACCAGGTACTAGAGCCAGACGGATTACTAGAAGAGGTCCAGTTATTGTTCATTCTCCCTGAAGTCTTAAAAGAGCTAATTATGTATTTAATCACATGTTGAAATTCAACAAAAAACAAACATTGTCAGTGTTTTTATTAAGATTGCACTCTGGTTTATTTGTTCATATCTTATATTTTGTCCTCCATATCTCAGGAGACAAAAAATCAACAGATTGCAGCATCTGCACACAAATCAGAACATCCACTCCAATCTATCATTACCTAACAAAACAAACAATGTCAAATAAGAATAACAATAATAAAATGGAGAATGTGAAAATAAACAGCCACAGCTCTCAGCTGCAGGCTTCATCTAGGTAGCATTTTAGTCCCTGAACACTTAGACCCATTACAAGTTCATTTCCAAAACAAACTAGTAACAGTTTCCTGATATGAAAGAAATATGATGCATATTAAAATGTGCTGCAGTAATCGATCAGTTCCGCTAACATTGTGCTCACCAAAGTAACATGACTGCTTGTTCTTGTTGACTTGTTGGACCTATTTTTAGTGATGTCTCCACATTCCAAGATATCTGCAGTTACTTTGGTAAGTCCAATGATATATGAACTAAAAGAAACAATGGTCAGAGATTAAAAAGGGCTGTAAAGAAATGTAGTTTTCCTTTTTTAAATGCACGGCAATGATGAGATGAATGATGCCCAGATGCATCATCCGTAAAAAGTGCACTTACTGTATCATCTCCATGTCAACGTTCTACATCCTAGATACAGGTCAGCTTCTTGAACGGCTGTTCAAAACTGTCTACAAACGAGAAGTGTCCAGTGACATGAACAGGAAATCATGATTAATCTGATTAGAATAAATTAATGCACTTTCCATTTTAAAGTTAGAGCATGCATCAACACTTTAACACCCTAATTAACACCCAAACATCCTGACTGTTATTTAGAATTTATGATGAAATATCAGACACAAGCATTAAAATCTCACTGTCTAACCTCTATATTCTCCGCTCCCTTCGCCTGTGTAGAACCAGCTCTCAGGTTACCTCCTGAGGAAGTTTAAGAACAGTAATGGCTGGCAGAAACTCTGGGTCGTCTTCACCAACTTCTGCTTGTTCTTCTACAAGACTCACCAGGTCAGCAGACCCACCCTGAGATGCATTATTTCTTCTAGAGTACAAGACATTGTACACATGTATACGAGATCAAGTGGATCTGTGTTCAGAAAGCGTTTCCCATCTCTGTTTGCAGGATGACTTCCCACTGGCTAGCCTCCCCCTCCTCGGCTACACGGTCAGCACCCCCGAGGAGTCGGACAGCATCCACAAGGAGTATGTCTTCAAACTGCAGTTTAAGTCCCATGTTTACTTTTTCCGGGCAGAAAGCGAGTACACTTTTGAAAGGTACATGACTTGTTTCTAATTCCCAGAATATTTGAGGACATTTCACAGCCTTAAAGTCCTGTAGTATAACTGCGTTTCCTGTCTCATCTTTACAGATGGATGGAGGTGATCAAGAGTGCAGCCAGCACTACGGGCCGGATGAGCCTGCTCATACCCAAAGGAGGTCCCATGGAGATAAATGGAAACTGAATCAAACATCATGTATCTGGAGGCTGGGCCTCTAGGACATCAGAAAGACTGTCCAGTCTCAATGTAATGTTCAAGTGAAGGGAACATTTGGACAATACCAACTGGAGACTGGAAGATACTGCCAGTTTAACTGTTAACATTTCTCAGCTTAAGGATTTAATTCTAATGATCTGTGCTTTTTTCTTGATTAATGATGTATATGGTAACATTTGTTCCTGTATACAGGATATAATGAAAGGGAGACGTGTATATTTTGATCAGTTTTTTTGCATGTGTAGCGCTCATTTGGGATGTTCATATAGACTGACAGGAAATACTGTTATATGGGACCAACTCCAACGCAAAGGGCTTCAGTTGTGGCTTTTTTTGTCTTTAGCACATGATGACTGAAGCTTTGTAGGGTACAGCTCTGTGCTATGACTAGGACGCAGATGATATACAGTATGTGGGAAATGAAGGTACAGGATAGTCGGTACTTTGAAAGAGTCAGGGAGGTGTGGGAGATGGAAGCGAGCAGAAGGTTAATGGGATGTTCAAGCAAGTTCATGAGTACGGAGGAAGTTTTGAGAAATTGCTGAAATGCTGCTGTTGGGACAGTGACACACAAGCAATTTTGGTTTTTTAAACATTTGGAAAAGTGCACATGTCTGGACTAAACCAATATGAACTATTTGTATAAGCAGTATTTGTTTTCTAAAACGCTATCTGAGGTTTTTTTTTTGCCTGGTATTGGAAAATAAACAATGTTTTCAAATGTTCAAAAGGGAGCTTTTCTGCTAAAACCTCCTGACTAGATAAGCGGCATTACGTTTGGTGCTACATTTCTCTCTTTAATATCAAATGTAATCAAATGTATCCTGTTTTTATTTTTGCATAGGGATAACAACTTGAGGAAATACTGTGTAGTGTTTACTCTGTGTAAAAGTTGCAGATTTTCCTTCTAAAAACAAATCAGAAGAACATATTTTGAAGTAAAGGTACTTGTGATGATGTATTTCTGTGTCAGACTGTTTTAGACAAATGGGAGCTGATTTGTGGGAGACGCCAATGACACTTATTGTCAGTTATTTAGTGCGCTACATGCAACCATGGTATTATTTGGTATGTTTTTTGTATGAAGACTGGAATCTTTACCCTCGGTGTGTGTGTGTCTGTGTGTTTGGGTGGGTGTGTGTGTGTGGAGAAGCCACTGGAGCTGTACTATAAGGTGATAATGGAGGTCATCTCCAAACCAGCTGACATTCTGCGTGTGTAAGCGACTGACTGTTGCACAGTTAACATACAGTATGTTACTCCTATTTATTGTCTAGCATGTCATCAGGGCCATGCTCCTGAATGCCCTCGTGTAGCCCTCATGTTATTCCGTTGAAAACCTAACAAATAAAAACTGTTTCAATCACATTTCTATGGCTGACAATTGTTTTCCGTCCTGTGTGTTGCAAATTGATCCTAAAATATATATTTTCTTTACATTTTATACATATACATAAGGTTCCTTTACATTTCAGCTGGTTAGAAAGTCCACTTGCTAGATCATTACGTTTATGTTTATGCAACACTGACATTTTTTAGCCACCAGTTTGCTTAACCTTGTGAAAGATTGCTATTCATGATTTCACATTCAAGACAATGTGCATTCATCAAACTGTATTTGTATAGCACCTTTATTACAGGTCAAGCTGATTAGACAATACAAATGTAAATAGTAAAAATATTTTAGACAAATGTGCATGAGAAATAAAAATGAATGAGATTTTTTGAAAATTAAATAAAAACTAGATAAAAGACTGACAATTAAAATCAATAAGAGGAGAGTATAACATTTTGACACATGCATACTATAAAATAAATGTTTAAATAAAATCAATAATGGCCATAGAACATTCTAATAATGGGTTTAAATTTACATTTAAAAATATCAGCACTATCAGCTGCTCTCAGATCCTCAGGCAGCTCTGAGCATAAAAACTTAAAACTTTATATTTATCAGTTGCGTTTCTCTGCTGCTCACCTGGAAAATGTATAAGGAGAAATATTAGAGAGTGTATACATTGAAACTGCTTTGAGCCAGAGCAACAGTAAAATACTGTATGAACACCTCAGCTGACACATGGGAAGCTGTAACGTTGCTTGAATACAGAAGGATTTGTGCTGAAAAGAAATCACATGAAGGCAATGACCAGTCTCACTGAGCTTTTTTTGGGATCAAGTTGTCAGTTCCAGTTTGAAGAGTTGTTGTCTATGATATTAAGGATCTACAAATCTGTTGAGTTGTCATAAACAAAGCAGGGCATTCCTCAGGCATGTCCAAACAGCGTGAACAGTGGGTGGGGTGGCTTCCCCAGAAATTACATTATTGCTCATCTGCCAGAGAGCTCTCTATTAAGGAGTGGAGAAGGTGTGTAGCTGCTATTACAGGGTTTTACTTTCAACACAACATGGCGACACAGTAGCACCACATCAACTGGTGCTATATAAGTGCTATATATGAGTTAAACTTGTACAACCAAAAGGGTTCATTTATGCTTGTTTCGTTACCTCTGGCACTATGTGTAGATTGAAGTATTTATTTACTCCACTGCCTTTATCTAACAGGTCTAGATAGTAAACAGTTTGCAGTATGCAGTGTGTCGGTTTCAGATCCTCATCATTGCCAATCACAACTTGATTAGTATGTGACAGAGGGAACACATCATAACTGACCTTCCTCATTTGAAGTACAATATAATGAGAAAGGAGTCTCCGTGTAACTCTGTACTTTCACCTTATTTCCTACTTTTAACACCTGCAGGGCTGTATGAAAACGCTGACTCATGAGTCCAACACCCCTACACACCTCAGCAAATGTACCAGACCCCAGCAGATACCTCACAGCTCAGCGGCTCTTTCCAAAGGTGACCAAATCAGCCTCTAATGCTCCCTGGAAAACATATTTCACTTGTTGATTCAGACCAGCTGCTTCGCCCTGTCTCCACTCTTTATGCCCAGGGACTACGGGTGGAAAATAGCAACTTGCTAAAACCTGGTGCAATGCATCTCTCCTTGTTATATGCAGGGTTAATGTTTTATTGTGCACTGTCCCTGCTCAAATAAAAGAAATAATAATAATGCTAAGCTAACATAATCAGCTGCTGCCAGTAGCTTCATACTGACCACACAGACATGAGAGTGGTATTAACTTTTTCAGTTAACTCTCAGCAAAAAAGCGACTAAATGTTAAACTATTCCTTTGACTACACTGTATACTTCATTTATTTGTTTTTCTGGCCTAAAAGTAGTCAAATCTGGCATGGATTTGTACTGTATTATTACATTAAACATAAAGGGTTTTTTAAAAGAATATGACACCACCCTCCAGGTTGCTAAATACCAAGGATGTGATAGGTATGGCCCTGAAACTATATGCAGAAGTATATGCACATTATTAGGATACTGATAAACCTTCTAAAATATGAATACAAAAATACTGTTATTGAAAGGAACCACTTGAGCACAAAAACAGTTGCATAATGTTCTTGTGGCTCTGGCGGGAGCTTTTCAAAGTCTGACAAAATAACTATTAAAATAATCTAATAATAATAGTTAAAAAATAATAAGATCTTTTATTATTATTAGTTTGGGCATGGAGACTAAAATCCCTAACAGAAAGCCTGCGTTGCACACTGGGAGCATTGAGTTTAAGAGAGCGTTTAGCAGGCAAGGAGAGTCTAATAAAATATGTTATTGGTTGCATTATGGGGAATGTAGGATTCAGTGTTTTGGGACTTTTTTACCATTTTTTTTTTAATGTGGCTCGCCCAACTATATGGAAGTGCAATACTGAATCGTTGGAGGACCCCTTTAAGGCTTCTATATACTGCCTTTATTTATCCTCCATACAGAGTAGAGTTTATATTCACTGTGGGCAGCATTTTACCTTCTAAAAAATTTTAATAATTTCAAATAGTCTTTCACAGCCTGCACTTGATCATTAAGTAGGACACTCACACATTCAGCACTAAAGACAATGTTTAATGTTTTATTCTGACAAGCCTCCTTAAGAAAAGTTAAAATGAGTAGTTTTAATGGATATTTGGTGATTTAATAACTCCAGCTATAGCAGCTGAGATATTACTGGGTCATGTCCTGTGTGCTGGTTGTATGAGCTGGGATGGGGGCGGAGGGGCGGGGCTTGTGTCGGTCTGCTTATCTCCGCCTTTGGACTTCACAATAAGTGCCCTTAGAAGGAAAGCCTGTCAGACTATAAACTGGAGCGTTTTTTACGGCTGGAGTGGCAGCAAGTCTTCAGTTCATAAAAAAAACAGTCATCAAAGCCACTTTTCTGCTCAGTGACAGGCTGATGCAGCCCGCTTAGGGAGACATTTTAATTGGGGCAAATTAGCCTATGTATTCTCTGGTAAGTGTAATTTAATTGTCCTTACCTTCATTATAAACGCGTATGGGCGCAATAACTTCACTTTACATAACTCTTCTGGTCTATTGTCAAACTTTTCTCTGCAGCCTGGAGTTTATATAACCTGCAGCCTCAGTAGACGGGCTGCGTTTGCGTCGGACAGCTTTATTATCCAGCTCAAAAGATGTCCACAAACTAATCCGCATGTCTGTTATGCAGGATAATCTCCAGAGGTCTTCCTATCTGCTAGACAAGGAGGGAGCGGGGACGTGCGCCGGGGAGAAGTGGCCGCCGTGCGAGGCGGTGGAGGCGGGGAGGTGAGCAGCGCAGTCCGCGGCGGATGACAGGGGTATGGATATGTTGCGCCGCTCGTCTGTGTTTGCGGCTGAGGTGTTCGACCGCTCGCCCACCGACAAGGAGCTGGTGTCCCAGGCCAAAGCACTGTGCAGGGACTACATTCACTCCAGGCTGAACCGTGCCGGGATAGGCTGGTCTAAGCCTGAACACGGACTGGCTGCATCAGGTGGGACGCTGGGAGAGATATCGTCGGTTCTGCTGTGGCTGGGTAAGTTTTGGGGATGACCTGCCAAATGTATGAAGTTTATGTAAAAGATAGAGAGACTCATGGGAGTTCAATGCAAGGGCGGATCTAGAGAAATTATATTCATGGGGTGGCCAGAGGGTGGCATGGAGGGGTGGCAGAAATATATGCTGATCACATAAATCAATATTTGCTTGGAAAAGCCCTCAAATAAAGACATTCGAACTCAAAAACGTTGGTACATTAGAAATATCTAATAGTGGCTTTTTAAATCAATCCATTTTCAACATGTCATTTTAAAATGAATCTAAATTAATATGTTCAATTTGACACCAAACTCGCCTTAGGGCCTCTAGATCGCTGCCCCTCGTTCAATCAAGACCCTACATCATTTAAAGCCATATAGTGTTCCTATACTATTCCCACAGAAGGTTAGATTAAGTTTATATATTTACGATGGAGGACATAGATGTCATATTTTGTATTTTTCCAGGAAATTGAAGGAATTTAAACGTACACAAGCTGGGGCTTTAAAAGACACACTTTTAGGCCAACAAGAACAATGAAAAAACCCAAGAATACATCGAGCATTTGAACAATAAAGAGACGTACAGAACTCATAATATTTATTTAAAATAACATAAAAATAAACTTAGGAAAGATATACTGAACATTTTACAGAATGTTCAGTTATCTTTGAAATTATCTAGGGGTGGGAGGATGTGGCATGGTTTGGACTCATGACTCCTGTTTGACATCACATCTGATAATTCGGAAATGTGTTGTGGGATTACGTTTCATTCTTACTGAAATACCTTGAGGTGATTCCCAGGAATCCCCGGTAAAACAGTTTAGTAATATTTCACTTCCTGGATGTTTGCCCAGAATAATAACTGATAGACCGCAGATGGCTCCTCCAGTTTGAAGTTTCACTTTACCATTTGTGGTTATCACCCCACCTCCAGTTTAGGTAGTTATGCAATTCACTAGGAACTCAGAGCCAACAAAGACTGTTTGGGACCACTGTCAAGCAGAAAGTCTCCCAAACAAGTTGAAAAACTGCTCACAGAACATAGCTGGCAACCCTCTGAGCCAATTACTTTTAGACTTTGTTCACTTTAAAGTCAACTGGATAAGAAGTTATTAGAACAAAACATCTACAGCTCATGAATGAAAATTTCGGATAAATAGTTTGACATTTTTGAAAATAGTCTTATTTGTTTTACTGCTGAGAGTTAGATGAGAAGATGGATGTCATTCTCATGTCTTTCTTATAAATATGTAGCTGTAACCAGCAGCTTAGCCTGGCTCTGTCCAAAAATAACTAATTAAGACATTATATCTTTTTTGTTCAATCCGTGTGCTGGAGTGATGGTGCGTTCAATTTAACTTGGGAAGTCCATAGCCAGAGTTTGTAGTGACATCACACCTAAGTTGACCATGTTCCAATAAAAGTAGCAAAACTAGCCATTGTTAGCCATACCAGTTGATAATGCATTATGCTGTGTTTTGCTCATACAAACATGTCTACAGACAGAAATTGGACAGTAATGTGTGTACGACTGTTTGAATGAGACACAAAAGACAGAAGTGCTAATAAACAGTGTATTACTACAGCTCTCACTTAGTTGATGCGTGGAGCAGCCATCTTGGGTTGGTGGGGTTCTTCCAACTTTCCTAACGTTAGTTGTAAATGTGACAGGGGGCCTTCCAGCTGAAATTTCTGACAGAGAACAAAACAATTCTGACTTCCTAGTTCCTTATTATTATTATTATTATTTTATAATACCGGTTCGCAGGCAACCAACAGGGTCATGTTATTGGTACCTTTGGACCGAGCCACGCTAGCTGTTTCCCTCTGCCTCCAGTCTTTACACCAAGCTAAGCCAACCGATTCCACATATTGAACTGAGGTATCAAGTCTCTCATCTAACTCTCGGCAAGAAACCAAATAAGCTCAAAACTTCCCAAAATGTTGAACTTTTCCTTTAAGTAAAAACAAAATGCAGATTTTATCCATGTAATATTTCTTTATTAATACTTGTGAGAGTGCTATAATTAGTGAAAATGTTATCACTGTACTGTCTATATCTATTAATCAGAATGCACCTGTTCATTTAAAGTGAGACTGTAGGCTATGGCTTTGGCTAAAAATTGGAGCTATAAATGACAATTATGGGATGAATGCTGAACTACTGCTTAGCATTTACATAAAATACGAAGCTATTGTTACAGTAGCACAGTGGAGAAGAGTAATAATGTCAGCCAACTAACTCAGTTTGGTTATACAGCAATATTCAACACGTTTGCTTACATTAGCTAGTATTTGCTACTGTAAGCTAGTACTGGTCATACCAGACCAAATAAGGCTGTGGTAGCAAAACCATTGAGGGTATATTCATATGTTAGAGGAAGAATGTGTTATTCCTTCTTTCAAAAGTTACATAGTCTGGCTTTAACTGTGTGTATAGCCTGAACACAAAGAGGCACAAACACAAATAGGCACTGCAAACAGTCAGTCAAATCTTTTTTTGACTGATTTTAGTCTCTTATGTTTTGGCCAGGTGATGAGTTGGAGTACCTTCGGCCCAACGTTTACCGCAATGTAGCGCGACAGCTCAACATCACAGTGGCGTCAGAGAGCATTGTGTCCGACGCCTTCCTGGCTGTGGCTGCAGACATTTTCTCCACAGGTAGGTCCACATCAAAATCCGGTTGTGTTGTAAATCAAGCCTTGCATGCAGGCCTGTATTATGGGAACTAACTTTAGTGCTTTGTTATCTGTTTTATCTCTGAGCTACACAAACTTGGGCTTGAAAATAAAGGAAGATTACAGTGGGTTTGTCCTTTTAGGGAAGTTCGTCATTTTGTTGTCATTGGGAAGGAGGAACTTCAGAGCTTGAGGCAGATACAATAAAGATATTGAAAGTTTTGAGAACTTAGGTTGCTTTTTTTTGTTAAATTACTAGAGAAATTGAGTTTTTCCTCTCAAAAAGAAATCAATTCCAGCCTCCTTTTTCATGTAAACACCTCTTTTCCAGGGTGACCACAGGACTCTTCAGTTAGCCAGAAACATTTTTTTGCGGTCATTATCCCCTCACAGGAAAGGAACCGTAGGAGAAACATTCAGTCCATATTAGGTTAACTTTTTGCAAGAGCGAGTGATTGTTACGGACAGTCTGGATCCCACCCAGGGAGTTCAGTCATGAACCTCAGCTGGCTTATTCCTTAGGGAATGTAAGAAAGCAATCTACTGCAAGAAGTGAAAATCAGGTTAGTCTGGTCCTTAGTATGTGCAAAGTTACATACAAAATCCACTGACTTCTTCAAACATTGTAGAATTGAAGAATATCTACCTTAATCCAAACAGGCTCTTATGGTTATGAATGCAGTATTTATTTAGGGTTTAGATAGAGAAAAACAAGTTGCAGTTGGGCTTCAGTTTCAGTTTACAGTTTGGAAATGTGGCCCTCAATGATTACAGTGTAAAGTTGGACATATTGTCTAGACACGTCACTGTGTGAAGAGGAAGTCATGGGCAAAAGTAGATTATGAACACAAATGTCATTCTGCATTCCACCAACACAGATAAACAACAGCAATAAAACAAAAACAATACATCTTCTCACTTCCCACGTGTCACCATGCAGCAGCGTAGGATGGGATGGCTTTTTTCTCTGAGTGCCCTTTATTTAAAGCTGTCCTGATGAATATTGTCATATTAACAGTGGCTCAAATTACTGTGTGTATTATGAAAGTTGTTGCACGTTGTGTCAAACCCACAGAGAAGGCTCCCCTCAGCTCTACAGAGCGCTTTAGTGTCTTTAAGCTCATTGTTTTGGTTTTGTAGCCCTGGACTTTACTGTTTTGGTTCAGTCTCATCACTTTTATCATGAGAACAGGGGTGTGTAGGAGAAACTACGGTGGCTGGGAAACTCGCAAAAAAACGCGAATGGCCCTATCTACAGCCAGTGTTTAGTTTGTGCATTCTGGGCTACTGTAGAAACACAGTGGAATCGCTGGAAGGTGACCTGTAGCGTCTGTAGATAAAAATGGAAAACACTACAGTTCCTATATTCAGGTGATTACACACTAATGAAAACATACCTGTGAATGTTAATAGAACCTCCTGAATGTTACACCTTTAAAGGTTCAGTGTCAAGAACGGGAAAATACCCCCGATCATGTCATCAGGGTTATCTCGGCTTGGTCTGGGAGAGTTATTTTAAGGAGGGATTTGTGTGCCAAACTGGTTGTGTGGAGTGTGAAAGATGTGTGTATTTAGGAGGGTTGCAACAAAAACACAGTTGAGTTGCATTATGGGAAATGTTGTGTAGGCTGGATCCTGCACAACATTTTAGAAACCTGGGAACTGGGAACTAAAAGCCAGAACATCTTGGCCTCCGCTGCATGGATTTCAACTGTTCTTTTTTTCACCTGTCTCTCGCAAAGGCCTCCAAATTTCTGAAAGCACTGAAATGCAGAAGAACAGCAGTTGGCAGGTTGTGAGAAATGCATAAAGAGAAAAGGAACACATACCTCATTCAAGATACCTAAAACAGAAGCACAATCAAGTCTTAAACTGTTAAAACTGGCACAGTCTTGTTTAACAGGGAGCTGTTGCTTTAGTATTCCTTCATACTTCAGTCCTTATGCTGTGTCTTCTCCCACCTTGTTGATTATAGTTAGGGGGTACAACTAGTAGAATTAAACAGGAAGTAGCTGCCAGACTTATTTCTTTTATATTTTAGTTACTCCTTACTCTGTAGCAAAGAGTAGGTTTTTACAAGATAAACCGTCACTTAAATCTCAACTCACCATAAGTTAGACAGCAGTGTTACAAGTGCACACTATTTACAGTATCATCTTGCAAATTTCAGATATCACAGTTAAAGAGAAGCACGACCTCCGTTTAGAGATTCTAGCAATGAATCAGTCGACAGTTAAAGAAGATTGATGGAGTCGAGGCTCAGTTTGTATGTGTTGGACATGTAAACACTGCAAAAATAGTCTGAGGCTTTGACTGTAAATGGTGTAGTGGCAGAAAGCTTTACTCAACATGGGAACTAAGTTGGAAAAATGATCTGCTCACTAATCTAGCTAGACATACTGCCTGCATGCTGCCCTGAGCCTTGTGTTTGGGTTTTCGTCTCTGTGGGACAGACAGGCATGGAGGCATAATGCCTGGCTGCTGCTGACGTTTTATCATTTGTTCATCCGTCTTTAGAAAGAGCTGCTGACAGACGTTTGCTGCACTAAAAACTACTCCAACTAAAAAGAGCAGAGTCACTCCACTTTGATTTAGCAAGAATCTTCACATCATTAAATAATCATTTTGTCTGCTAAACTTGCATGATTGGGCAATGTGTTCATACATCAGAAAGCAGCACATGAATAAATCTGTGCATGAAGCTTTGAGCGAGGATGTAGTTTATTTAGTTCTAACCGTCCTGCAACTTTGTCCCCTTTCAGGTGTGACATGGGGGAAGGTGGTTTCTTTGTACGCCGTGGCAGGAGCCTTGGCAGTGGACTGTGTTCGCCACGGTCATCCAGCTATGGTCCATACCATTGTCGACTGCATGGGGGAGTTTGTCCGCAAGAGCCTGACCTCCTGGTTGAAAAGGAGAGGGGGCTGGGTAAGGGACATCTATTTTTTTATCTGATCACTTGTTTGTGTGATTGCTGAAACTGATGGTGGTGAGTTTTCTCCCATTTGCACCATGCAGGGTGTAGCAAAGTATGTCAAGCTCACTGTAAAACCACTTAACCCTTCCATATATATTTGATCTAAGTCCCAGCTTCGATATGTTATAGCAATGTTATATAGAGAATGAAATGATGAAGGAACTCTCTGAATTTGAATTCAAATTGACTGATTTAAGTCTCTTTTGTTTTGGCAATTGTTTTCAATTTTTAATTTGAAATATTGAAAAATAAGCCTATTAAGTATTTATGATTGTTAAAAATTTTAAGAAATATATAATACAGACAGAATTGTATAAAAAAAACAGGAAATAATCTGCTCAGAACAAACTCTTTTAGACAAACTTCTTGCAGTTACAGAGTATAGTTTCACTATTTGGGTTTTGGGTTAATTATATAGTTTCTATTATAATATTAAATATGTCACTTAGTCAGTGGTCATCAGTTTACTAAATGATAGAAAAGGGGTCCCTTGAAGAAAAGGCTGGGTACCACTGTTAGAAGAAGAAACTTTTTTTGTGTTGATTCTGGTGGCCCCTGTGGACAAAAGCAGTAGTGTTTCATTGATTTCAAGGGGAATCCAACCAAATCTGACCCGGTGGCAGGCATTAACTATATAGAAATAGCCAGTCTTCTTGCTGATGGTCTTGTTTGTTTATATAGAGGAATCAGTATTCAATTGAGACTGTTTCATAACCGGTAAAAAACGAATCAGTCTCCTAATTTAACCAACAATGAACAGTTAGACATGAACAGCAGCCACTCCTTCAGACAGAGTAGATTTTTTTTTGGTCTAACTCGGGAAAACCCTGTCTGATAAAAATCCAGCAGAAACAATCAAGTGAAACTCAGGGACAAGAAGGAACAAGGCCTGGCAGCGTGCCTCTGTCTGTGTTCTGCTCTGCTGGAAAGAGCACAACAAGTGAACAAACGAACGCTCATGTGCTCTGAGACATTGCACCCAAGTCAGTTTTGTTTCGAAGATTAGTGGAGTGTGACAAAATGAAGAGCAATGGATTGTATAACTGACCTCATAAACTCAAATGATTGCAGTCTGAACTCAGACTGTAATATCTCTGCACTGGGAGGGGATGTCAGCGTGTAGGAAACTTAAATAACATTTTGTGACAGAGGGAGACGTGTTTAGTGTCAGGACTGACACTTTACTGTGCTCTCTGTGGAATTTCATTGTATATGAAGATTTTTTAGTCATATAAGTGGATTTCTGAAGGAAGCATTGCTGGGATTACAGTGTGGGCTTTGGCTTGGAAATTACATATTTGTGGGCAAGTTGTACTGCAGATCCTCAGAATATTGACAAATCAGGAACACGTGTGCACTCTTTTAGGTCTTTCTGTTGCGTATTTGCTTCGAATGTGACTGTTTTTTTGTCATGTTCACGCAGTCAGAGTTTATTTGGTGACTCTGTGTCCTCTCTGTTGTCCCAGGTGGATGTAACAAAATGCGTGGTGAACACGGATCCCAGTTTCCGCTCTCACTGGCTGGTGTCTGCTGTCTGTGCATTTGGACACTATCTGAAGGCCACGGTGTTATACCTCCTCCGGGAGAAGTGAAACACACACTGGATTCTGAGCAGACTGACCAGCACCGTACACCACCAGCTCCGTTCCACTAAAGCCTCCGCTGCTTTGGATTATGTTTACACTCATTTGCACTGAGCCTTTATTGATGAACACCTATCCCTTCACAGAAAAATGACCTTTCCTGCTTTTGCTGCTTCTTCTGCTAGATTGTCTATTTATTGTTAATGGTTGTATTATGGCACGCGTGTGATGTGAATGTATAAAATCATGTTTTTAGCTTTTCATTTTCCTAACTACTTCACAAACAACAGAACTGCCCTGTTTGATGCCTGATTTTCGTTGGTTTGGCTGCCCCTAGTGGTTGAAAATGGTAACTACTGTATATTGACAGTAAGTTGAGAATATTCCTCGGGATCCTGAGGCCACTCATTAGGCCTTGGTCTTACAAAAATCCCCATTTCTCACCTGGATGGCATATATGGCCCAACAGATGAGTGCATGCTAGGCAGCAACAACATATTTTACCCCAACTAAGGAACTGTACAAAAATGATTAGGGTGAGGAATCTTTCCTTTTTGCAAAAGGAAGGGGAGTCTGATTATGTGGGGAGAGCGAGGAAGGGTTTATATATTTTTCTCGCTATAGATTATTATCTTATTTCACCCTGCCCTTACAAGAATCATTTTAAAATGGGAACTAAAAGCATATATTTTTTTGTATTTATTTATAAGTTCAGATTCACACGTTGCCAACTTGTTCTACTAATTGGTGAAGAGAAATTAAACATTTCAAATGGGGGTTCCATTAAATTATGGAAGTTTAAATTGGGGCACGCCCTCTTAAATTGTTTATGAGTTTCCTCCTTTAGTTATTAGAAGTGAAACAAGTGGTACCGAGTACTCTTGTATTGTGTTTATTGGTTTATTGAAGGGTTTTTTTCTGAATCAAGAAGAGATAAGTAAATATTAATTATGCTGGGAGGGCCTTGCTTCTTTTTTAAGCCTAATATAAGACTCTCACCACTTCAATAATGTTTGTACAGTCCCTAATGAGTCTGGAGATTTGAGCCTACATTTGATACATAAATACATGTATGTATTTCAGACAGCACTGTACACTTTTTCTGTCTCTTTATTGCTTATTGTGAGGCAGTGTTTTATATTGCTGTACTGTAATTGCAGTAATGCAAGTTACAGTATATCTTCTCTGAGTTAGAGCACTTTGATAACATTTCATTTTATGAGTAGATTTTATTCCATGAATAACTTCACTTTTATGAGGCATTTAGCACTAGGACATAATAAACAAATGTTTGTGAGTCTTTTTCAACTGTAAATATAAACAATAATAAATGGTTCTTACAACAATCTGTCAAGTGTGCAACAGTAAATGTTGATCATTTCTTAATGAACAGATTCTCTTTTGCAGCTGTTTTCCGGAAGCAGTCAACGGTCTATTGGAGAGGTATGGGGATCCCAGGCTGAGCTGATTGAATGGTTGAATGTCAAGTAATGAGAATTTGAACACTGTGCTTATATAAAGTAGATGTACTGGGAGAGTAGAGGATGTGATTTTGTATTTTATACTCCCAGATCTTTCTATTCAACTGTAAGAATGAAGCAATGCAGTTTGGCTCTGTGGTAAAGGTTTTGCATACTGAAACTTATGGAAATTGAGTGAAACGTGAAAAGTGTACCAGATGTTTGTGGGCTTAACCACAACTCTGGTGTGTGACATGTCCAGACTATTTTTCAGTGATCAACCAGACAACAAATGTAAAAAGTTTTGGATGTTTTTCTCTCAAAGCTGTCGTCTGAAAAAAAGGAAAGTCATTCTACAACATCTAACAGAAAATACTCTGTTGGCTGCCTGGGAAGTCTTTTTGTTTTTTGTGGAAATAGATGAATATTATATAAATGTAAAATAGCCTCAGCCTTAGCCTTAGCAAGTTGGAAACTTTCATGATTCCCATATTTTCCATTATTCCACGTTTGACTGGCTTTACAGTCAGTTATCCTTTGGAAGCAGGAATTTAAAAACAAGTTTGGAACCAAATTAAAACTTTGATTTACATTTATTATCAATGTTTCCATGTCCAGTACATTTGTGGTCTGTGTGTTTTGTGTACACCTCACAGAATTTGCACAAACAATACAAACCAACTGTTTGAATCAGCCATGTGCATAATGTAATACTTTTTTTTCTTCAAGCTTCATGGTTTTGTTATTTCAGCCCAAATAAGGCTTTTACAGTTGATTAGTGCAAGTTTTAAGGCTTCAAAGTGCAACAACAGGACAAAACCGTAAAACCTTTCAACAGCACAGTCCATGTCAATAACACCAGCTAATCAGCAACACCATGTTGACAGATGTGTGTTTACCTCTAAGATCAGCTACATCTTGGTGTGAGTGATTGTATTTACAGATTTCAAAGAATAAGAGATGGCAGAAACATTGGTGGTTAAGTGTTACCACCTAGTGGTTGACTTAGAACCACTATACACAGCTGGCTGACAGATTTAATCAGGAGTACTGTGATGAAATGCCAATTAAACAATTTTATTGAATGTTTTCAGTTGCCAATCTTCCTCGACATGTTTCAATTTAGCCACAGGATCTTGTTCATTTGCCAATTTAAATTTTTAGAGGCACCCACTCCTCACCAAATTATTTCTTTCTTACATGCTCCCCCCACCAATTGCTCCCCAATTAAAAAAATTACACAATTTTTAACTGCTGTGTGGAAGAAGGTTTTTATTCACATATAACTAAAGGCTCTAAGGATGTCTAAAGAAGAAAAAGTATATACATTATAGTAGTAACTGCCTTATGGTCAAACAAGGGAGCAGCATTGATATCGACCCTCCTTCCAATCTGTAACGTGAACGCACCATGGAACGAACCCTGTACTGTTTTCAACGGGACAGATACGTCAGCCTCTACTGATTGGTTAGGGCAAAATGACCCCCCCCCTCTCCTAAATCTTATTGGATGTTGTGAGAAATGTCCCGCCTCTTTCTGAATTCCACAGCAGGACTCTCTTCCCATTGGTCCATCGGGCCAGAGTGCAGAGAACAACAAACAAGATAGGGTGAAGACCGTCGGGATGGATGCAGGTAAGCGAGATATTATAGTAAAATAGCTAATTTTCTCTACCTTAGCAAGCCAGTCTGGCCACAAAATAACCACAGCAACGCCATTTCATCCCTGGCAACAAATCTCCTGCTCTGTCATGACGGGATTGCCAACTCCAGCCAGCAGTCCAACACAGACCCACACTGCTTTGTAGCCTCGGTGACGTTAGCCTGCTAAAGTGATGACTAAAGCTAACTGCTAACTATCGTTAGCCTGCTGTTATTGCTAAATGTGGTGGATTCCCCGCTTTGACAGCTCGCTGCTCAGCCGTATAACTTCCTGTACGGTGTCCAGATGTGGAATGTGATAATGTCATGTGTTGCCGTGAAGTTCCACTCTTAATAATTTGCCTTTTGTCCTTGGGCTGACTGTTTATGCCAACGTTATGTTACGCCCAAGATGAACATCCCAGTCGATGCACTGTCACCATCATATCAGTTATTATGCTACTGTTAGCACCGAGAATGCTGTTAGCTATTAGAGAGGTTATATGGCATGCAGCTGATGTTAACTCATGTAGTAGAATAATAGGAAGAGACTTCTTATTGCATTATTGTCTCCCTGTAAATCACAGCTAACTAACTGACAGGCAGTGAGCTAACGTTAGCTACTCAACTTTTTTTCTGTTAGTGATGTGGTAACATGACGTGTTGGCGTAAACAGCAGAAACCTTTTCTAAACTTTCTATCAAAAGCGTACATAGATTTTCCAGAGTATAAAAGCATACACCAATCGGCCAAAATGCGATTTTGATTCTTTCTTAAGAGGAAGTGGGTCCTTTTAATGGTGTCCATTACAGTTTTGCCTCATTTTATACCTGGCTTTGAGCCCAGTATTTCCAACTGCAGTGCAAAGTCTGCAAACGCAGACTGTTACTGGGATTGCTTTTTATTAAAGGCCCACACATGCCTACGTACTTATTCATTAACAACTAATGGCACATGGGAGACATTTGAGGAGACATTTCAGTGTGATATTTCTATGATTTTGTCTGCTTGTCATATGTGTGTCTGTCTCCTCTGTTATTAAAGTGCCTCTTTATAATCCTTAAATAATCACTGATTTTACATATTAGGTTTAGTTTACTCGCCATGAAGAATGTGACCCAGCCTGTGAAAACAGTTGTAAAATGTCATCTGTGCTCTGGAGGATAGATTATAATGCTGATCATATCATAATGATGTCGGCCTGGGCTTTTTATGATTAATAGTTTATTCACAGTAGACAGGTATTACAACCACAAATGCCAATATCAATATGACATGGAACAAAAGTTAAGCGGGGATAAGTGGGGTGCCCTTGTAGCTCACCTGGTAGAGCAGGCACCCCAAATACCAAGGCTGAGTCCTTGCTGCAGGGGCCGACCTGCGGCTCTTTGCTGCATCCCCTCTCTCTCTCTTTCCTGTCACTCTTCACTGTCAATTAAAGGCAATAAAACCCCAAAATATATATATAAATAAAATAAATGTTCATAAACACATCCACGACCACCCAAAAAATAATAATATACAAATCAGAATAAATCTTGAAACTTGATACTATGTTTATCCCACAGGAAGATTCCTCATTCACTTGTCCCCTGGCATATAAGATCAAATATTAAAATGCTGGATACATTTTAAAGCTAAGCATATATAGAACCTTCCAGGAAGAGACTGGAATTCTTCTCAAGCAACTAAGTGATACTCCATCTTTACTTGCTGACAGATTGCCTCACTTTTATTTGCTGCAACAAGTGGTTAGTGGTCAACAACAACAATTTCTCCACTGTAATTTCCCACATACTTACAGCTGACTCTGGTCCTGTTTTTGCAGCTACCTTGACATACGACACACTTCGCTTTGGAGAGTTTGAAGATTTTCCTGAGACCTCAGAGCCTGTGTGGATCTTGGGGAAAGAATACAATGCACTCACAGGTAGGACTGTGAAATATAAAGCGTATGTGAGACAGAGAGTATTTAAGTTCTAAAGAATCATTAGCAAGTATACATTTTTCTCTGTGGATGTATTGTAACGTGATGATTTCTTGCTGTCTTGTAGAGAAAGATGAAATTTTATCAGATGTCACTTCACGAC
Organism: Dicentrarchus labrax; assembly: GCF_905237075.1. NCBI lineage: Eukaryota > Metazoa > Chordata > Actinopteri > Moronidae > Dicentrarchus > Dicentrarchus labrax. The sequence continues at coordinate 25,455,674 of NW_026136718.1, read as the reverse complement.
TGTGGTTCACATACAGAAAAAACTTCCCACCAATTGGTAAGTAAAGAAATGCCCCTTAACTACATTTGATGAGATTGTTGATTTGAGAAATCTGTGTTTTCACATCTAATTACAAAAGAGAATCTCATGATTCTTGAATGTGTTACAGGTGGAACAGGGCCAACGTCAGATACAGGATGGGGATGCATGTTGCGGTGCGGCCAGATGATCCTAGGCGAGGCCTTGATGTGTAGACATTTAGGCAGAGGTAAGAAAATATAAACATAAAGAAATATCTCCCTCGATGATAGATAGATACAGATATACGTATATATTTTATCACTGTGTGGCACTAGCAGCTCTTCTCCAGTGAGTAGACTATACCAAACAGAGCGTGTTTTAAACAGGCGTGATAAGTGGCTTTTTGTTCTCAGACTGGAGATGGGCCAGAGGCCAGAAACAAAGAGAAGAGTACATCAGTATTCTCAACGCCTTCATTGACAAAAAAGACAGCTATTATTCCATCCATCAAATTGGTAAGTAGTGAGTGTAAAACCTTTCTAATTATATGAAGGACTTACTCAGGCAATCGTGAAGGAGTTTCCATAAAGTTGTTTCTTTTTTTGTTCCTAAATGCTGCAGCCCAAATGGGAGTTGGAGAGGGAAAGCCTATAGGCCAGTGGTATGGACCAAACACAGTTGCCCAGGTTTTAAAGTAAGTACTGGAAAGAAGCAACATGTTTCAGTTGTTTCCTGATTTTATATTTTAGGCCTGCAACTATGAAATTTCTTTACAAATATTTGAAAATGCCTGCCGCAAGTTCTCAAAGCCCAAGGTGAAATCTTTAAATTGCTTGTTTTGTCCAAGTTAAAGTCCAGAACCCGAAGATATTCAACTTACATGGATATAAAACTGACAAATAAAGCAAAGCTTGAACATAAAGTGTCTATCCTTGAGGGCCAACAAATGTGTTGAATACATTTACTTCCTCTCAAAACATTTGAAAAGCTTACTTTTTTGATATTTCAAATTGTGAAATATTTACATCAATGCTTGCAGTTTCCACAGCCTTCACGGGCACATTGCTACATTTCTTATCGCATTAGCATTGTCAACGGTCAATCAGCATAATAGTGTGAAAGCGGCTGCAGGAATGTGTATCGTGTCACGCTTGCAAGTGCATTCTAGTGCTCGAGAACGATACAATGATGTCTTTCTTTTCCACTCTCACCATGTACCATATGTATCTATCTCACTGTCAAACAATTAACGAAAAAGGCAAGATATTGCACATTGAGGAGGTTTAAAACTATTTAAAAAAATGTCTTTCCAATCTGGTAAAACAAAAAAGTGTGACTGTCTCAATGTGCTGTGGTGCTTTCAGGAAGCTGGCCGTGTTTGATACGTGGAGCAGATTAGTTGTCCATGTGGCAATGGACAACACTGTGGTCATCGAAGAGATCAGTGAGTGCAGTGGTGTTGCAACTTTATGTTTGAGTGTTTTTTTTCCTGTTATCATTCATTAGCATAAGCAGTTTAAATGCCACTCCAGGTTAAACTATGGACTGTGCTTGGATTGTTTAGAGAAGTAGCACGTCAGCCAGATGTTACTATTGCTACAGGACAAGGTTTCTAGGTGAACACAAATACAAATGTGAGTTGGATCTTTAAGTGTTCAGTTTGCATTACATGGACTTCTGTCTCAATTTGACTAAAACAGAAAGTATCTGAGTGGTCAGTGTCAGCATTTTACTCTAAAGCAGGTATGTTTTAATTATTTTCTGACTACATGACCTAATGCTAATCTGGTACAGTGAAGTTTAGACCACAATTTGAAGCGTAATCTTGTTTTTCTTTATGTGCTGCACACAGTTGTAATGTTTTGTGATCATTTTTTTTCACTGCAGAGCGTCTCTGTATGCCATGGTTGGATGCTGCAGGAGCCTATGAACCAGAAGGAGTGGGGGAGCTCAATGGCTGCCTGGAGGGGGCGTGTGCCCTGGCTGAAGAGGAGACTGCTCTCTGGAAACCTCTGGTCCTTCTCATCCCCCTCAGGCTGGGCCTGAGTGATATAAATGAGGCCTACATCGAAACCCTCAAGGTGGGGTTCTTCAGCGTGTATATTTCCATTGTGTGTAAACTGTCTAAATATGGGGGATGTCACTTTTTTTTTCATGATTTCCAGTGTGTTATCATTAATTATTTTCAAAGTTACACAGCTCGTGTATGGGGACGCAGCGTATTGCATCGTCTTGCTATAATAAAAATAAACCTGATGTTCACTGTGATCGATAACTAATCTTAAGGACGCCTCAAGGATCTGCATGCTTTTTGCACCAGCCTATGTGATTTTACACACATAGCTGCAAATATAACTCGTACGGTTGGCATGCAGTATGTAAATATTCTTTTGTCCAGGGAACATTATCCTAATTTTGCTTCATCAGCTTCATATTGCTCTGAGTAACAATTAAAACCATTTTAAAGTCTTAGCTAATGGCCTAGTAGTTGTAGACTATGGTCATACAAAATAAGGCATTAATAAGCGCTTTATGATGACAGTAAAGACTCAATATGCTAGTAATATGCATGCCAATAAGGTAATAGTTAATGGTGAATGTGTGAACTTTAATATAGTGTTACAAAATTTTCCAGGATAGGGAAATATGTCAAATAAACATCAAGATATTATTATTATTATTATTATTCTGTGGTGTGCTGTGAGGATATGATTGCTTACATTTTAAAACACAGACAACATAGTGGACTCTGGTTTGCGGGTGGCTTTTTGGTGTGCTTGCTGTAGTTTTGCCCACATAGAACGTCCCTTAAGGAACTGAACTTACACAAATAATCTAAAAAAAAGGAAATGGTCATAATGTAATGTATGTTGTTTGTAGTGAATTGGCTAAAAGATTTGTGAAACAGGTACTTGAATTACCACCGAGGCAAAGTCAGCTACAACTGGGGTGAGATAAACCCTCTTGTCTCTTTTCACAGCAATGCTTCATGCTGCCTCAGTCCCTGGGTGTTATTGGGGGGAAACCCAACAGTGCCCATTACTTCATTGGTTATGTCGGTATGTCTAGTCTCTGTGTTTGTGAAATAAACAGTGCACTGCACACTCATGCTCACCATATTAATTCTACGTACACCAAGAGAACTATCGAATTATAAAACGTGCGCTTTTTTTTTTCCCCAGGAGAGGAACTCATCTATTTAGACCCGCACACCACTCAGCCTGCAGTGGAGCCGTGTGAAGATGGCCAGGTCCCCGATGAGACGTACCATTGTCAGCACCCACCCTGTCGCATGCACATCTGTGAACTGGACCCATCCATTGCAGCGGTAGGAATGCCAGGGGTTTTATAGCACAGAGCTTTTGTATCTCAAACTAAAGCCCATTGTTTAATGTGAATGTGAGCAGGCTGCAAACTTTTTACAGTAAGTCAGAGGTTTCTATAGCTGATTGTTTTCTGGTCTCTGCCAGGGGTTCTTCTGCAGAACAGAGGACGAGTTTGATGACTGGTGTATGCGCATAAGAAGGGTATGTTTGTGTAAACACTGCTCTTTTGTTGCTCCCTTGACTTGTCTATAGCTGTTAAATAAAGCATCACTTTCCTCTCAGAGGAGTTTGTACATGATAAAATGGTGGTCCTTCTCTTCTAGCTGTCCTGCAACAGAGGGGGCCTGCCCATGTTTGAACTAGTCGACAGTCAGCCCTCTCACATGGTCAGCGTGGATGCCCTTAACCTTACTCCTGGTAAATGAACTGCATATTTTTTCAGCAAATATTCCAAAAATTCAGAAAATGAAAAATAATTTTAATGTTTTTTCCTTTCACGCGCTGACGCTCCCTTGACAGATTTCTCAGACTCGGACAGATTGGAACGGTTCTTTGATTCAGAAGATGAAGAGTTTGAGATCCTTTCCCTGTGAGGAACATATGGACAATGATTTACTGTTCTCGACAGTCGGCGAGAGATTCTCTGTCTCTTCTCTGTATCAGAAGGGAAGCCTGAGGGGATGAACATTAACTGGAGACCTCTTGAGCCAGTCCAGCTCCAAATGGTGTAGTCAGTGTGTGTCACACAGCGTTTCTTCTCAACAGCCACTGAATGCTCTCTGTATCCAACATTGAGACTGCCTGGTGGAAGCCGTAGCAGGAGCTCAGGATAAATTCTGTATGCACATTTTCACATTACATGTGTTTCCATTTGAGTCTTAACACTTTAAATGTTTATTCTGAAGTGATATGGTGCCTTTCCCTGACTCCATAAGTAAAATTGCCATAACAGTTTTATGTTGTATAGAAACACAATGATTCATGATGCCCATGGCTTATGCAGTTTGTCACTAATAACTGAAGTCTGTAACAGCCTGTAATGAAACCAAATTAAGTCAAATCTGCAGACAAGTTGTATTAATTGTATCCTTGCCAAGTCTAAAACATATACCCTAGTTCATTTGAAGGTTATTTATTTAATCAACACAATATATAGACAGGTGAAAGAACAATAGACCATGTAAGAAGATTAAAACCTAAAAATAAAATCAGAATCTGATGGACAATGGTTCTACTCAATTTCAAGACAGTATGAGAATTATATTTGAATCACTGCCAAAGCATTTCTCTTCCACATTCAAACAATGTCAGGTAAAAAGGCGGGCTTTTACAAAGTGTAGTGTGCAGAAGAGTCAATTAGTTGCTATACCAATAGACCGTGTTGGTGTCCAAACAGTTTGATTCAGACTGCTTCAGGTTCACTTCCATAGCTCTCCAAGTGGCAGGTTCTGAGCTGTGTTGATAGCATTAAGGCTGTGGGTCGTGATGTCTTTGTGCACATCCTCAACACTCTGAGCAGCATCAATTACCTGGAACAAACAATTTAGATCACAAGTTGTTTAACATTATTGATTTAAAAGACACCTGGGAGGAAAAATAAAAAAATCTAGTATCAAGATCCGCCTCATACCTGCCAGTTGACTGAAGGATCCTTCATCAGATGTTCAAATTTCTGTTGAACCACTCTCTGGAAAACACTGGTCTCATACCTCTCTTCTCCAAACTGACCTCTGAGAGCAGCCTCAGCTGGGCTCAGCTGTAGAAACATAACAAGGTCCGGCTTTGGCAATCCCACGTCAGGTTTCATACACCAGTCCAGACAGAAACCCTGGAGGAGATGAACATGTCAAACTATATGTTGCTCTTCTCAAACACACACAATGATACAGTGTGATGGCTGAGAAAGAGACTCACCGGCTTAGCACTGGTGAACGCAACTCCAGAGAAGGCGTACCGATCTACTACCAGAGTGGTGCCTTGGTCCAGCTTCTTCTTCATTAAAGGCCTGTGGTCAGAATTATTTTATTATGCTGCATAAGACAATGTTTACAAGGTAGAGGAAACTTCGCAAGGTTAGTGACAAAGAAAAAGAAAATGCATTCTTCAGTTTGGATCATTTATAATAAAGGCAACTGCAGAGACGTAAAGAAAAGTACATTTACTCAAAGTCTGCATTTTAAAAAAGGATAAATCTTGTGTATTTTTATTGTCAACAAATCCCATGAAGACCAAAATCAACATATGTGTTAGTCTGTCTCTCAATATCTTGACTTCCCTACCCTGTCTCTGGCTTGAAGCCCTAAGCTCCTACTGAAAAATAAGGCATAAACATATAGTTTTATTTTTCAAATAGGCTAAATAATTGACTTAAACTGCTGGACACTGCCGTTTTCTTTTTTCTTCTTTCTTTCAGTAAAACGTAGTGCTGGTTAGGTTAGTAGATAGTGCTTGTACATCCTTAAATCATGGGCAAATCAATTCAAATACTTTATGTATAACTAGATAGTACTAGGGGCAAAAAACTAGGGCTGCCCCCTAAACGTCGATCCGTCATAAAACCCCAAGTCGGATCTCATTTTGTCAGTCAAATCACTGCGCGCTGTTTGGCTGCACGCCAAGTTTATTAACTTTTACAAAGTGAGTCTTGTCTCGAAATGACCTAACTTTAACTGCAAAACGAAGTGTAAACTCTTTGTAATGTGGGTGAGCTGGTCCTGGTTGTGCCGACAACTTAATGTTACCCTTCACGGTGAGTATTTAGTGCATATTGTAGACCTTTTGCACAGGTGGACTTAGTGACATTTAACGATGGTTCCCAGTAAGCTACAACACTTAATAATAATTCATATTATTAAATACACATGTGCTTTGACATGTCAAAATGTCTGCCGTGAGAAAGACAGACAGTTGCACTACTTAAACAAAATGCTAAATATAAAACCTTGATTATTATTATTATTTTTTTCTTACAGTGTATCGTTGCTATGAAGAAGCACAGCAGTATTATCCACAATAAACCAAGAGTCTTACACCAGTTCCCATCGGTTAGCAGAGAACAGCAGGTGCACTGTGTGGTCCTCCAGGTCACTCTTCTTCTCCAGGTAGGCGCTTATCAGCTGTCCAATTGTCGTGGTCCTGTCTGGCCCAGAGAAAATTATATTAATGTTACACAGTGCTGTAAAGTTAGACTTAAACTACACACCTGCACGGTTATTCAAACGTTGAAGTGACAAACAATAACACCGTCTCACCGGGAAACCTCATCATCTCCACGGGTCGGCCGCTCTGTTGCAGCGCCTGGAGCAGCTTCTTGCACTGCGTCGTTTTCCCGGCTTTGTCTACTCCCTCCAGCACAATGAGAGCTCCTCTTTTACACGCCATTACTGCCGACTGTTTATCAGCGCTGGCCTCCAGCTGACAGCAAGGGCAAGACGGACGAACTACAGCAGCTAAACTTCAAACAGCGGTCGGCTCCTTTATCAATATTTACCCGCCTTTTACTGAAGCGGTCCCTCAATACGGAAGTACAACGACGCACTTCCGGTTCCGTTTGTTGTTGTTGTTTTTTTTGGTTTTTTTAAAAACAACTTTATTGATTTAACAGAAACAGGGAGTGACAGACACAGTTCTGCACGTGGCAACTCCAGGCTGACCATTATAAAAACACATAAAATTAAGTAAAAGTAAAAAATATACTTGAATTTATTTATTTCCTATATATTGTTTCCTTGTATAAGATTACATTGCACATTCCAGTCACACTGTTAAGCACTTTTGATATGATAAATGTAATAAATCCACATAATAAATATATTCACAATGCACAAGAAGGAGTCATTTTAAATTAAGTAATGTTAAATTTGAAGCTGAGAAGCATCAATCCGTTTTAGTGTGACCTCTCACATTATTTGTTAGCAACCACTTAACGGGAAAGTTTCAAACCTGTTCCAAGATATGTTTTCAGCCACAGCCCAGTGTAAGATTCACAACAGAGCATGGCTTACAACATGTCTTATGCTTTGTGCTTTAGCTCTCATGTGGTTCTGATAGCAGGATGAAAAGCATGTCCTCATTCTACAGCTCATACTGCAGCTCCCACAAGGCTTCAACAGAGTACTAGTGGCTAAGACTCATGGGATGTGTAGTTGTTGAGTGAAATGAACAGTGTAAAAAATTATACTTTTATCATTACTGTAACAGAGATCCGCTTGGTTCCAGGTGTGGACAGAAAACAGGAACCTGTCTGGGGTTATCAGTAAGATGATGAAAGAAGCCCAACACGAGAAAACCCACTGCTGTCAAGATAGACCTACACTTAGCTACATACAGGCAGGCAGGATTAGGTCTCTCTATACATGTAAAATGTATAAGAGTGGAATACTATCATGTGAAATTAGTCATTACCATGTGTTTATATTAGACTGAAAACTAGATAACAGACTGCTGCTGACAAAAGGTACTACAACATTATGAAGACAACCCCACTGTTCTCATTCAAGTGGTGACTGAGCTGCACGAAGACGACTACTGAGAATAATGCTTTATTTATTACACACAATCTCTTCCTTATGACAGTAGCTGTGATTCAGAATTATCTTTACAGCATCCAACAGAGACATGTTACACTTTGCTTTTATGGCAGTGTTTCAGAGCATCTTTGAGTGCTGCCAGCACCATGTCAACATTAGCCTTGCTGCTGTTACATCCCATCAGTCCCACGCGAAGCACCTGAAATGAGAGAAAAAGATCGGGGAGTTATACACAGGTCTTAAGCAACTTCTTGGTGGGCATACATAATAAGTAAAGAACTGGGTATTTTTTACATAATCTCTCACCAAGCCAACTGATGGTCCAAGACCTCCAGAAATCTCTAAATTATGTGTTTTCATGATGTAGGTAGTGATCTCTTTCCAGTCATATCCATGAGGAGCAACAATAGTGGTAACTGTAGAGAGTCTCGCTTTCTGTAATAACCATTTAAGTCAGAGTTAGTACATTTCCCCCATATATAACTTTATATATTTAATTTATTATACAAATGATATGATTGTGTTCAAACTTGAAACTCACCTTTTCTTTGACAAAAAGTTTGAGACCCATGTTCTCTAGGCAAGCATGGAAATACTCTGCTACTTTCTGATGTCTTTCCCATGATTTCTCCAGACCCTTAGAATGACAGAAAAAAGGCATAAAAACACCGTAGCCTAACTGGATGTGTGGTGTGCAGTTTGGGCTCAGTGTTTTGAAAGAAATGGCTCTCCATAAATTACTAATTAATACGTATGCCTTATTCTGACAAAAGTATCATTGGCACAGATCTGTACAGAAGGGCCTAGTAATATACTAAATAAAAATATTTAGTTCTAACACACGTCCCACCTCTTCAACAAGCACAGCCAGACTCTCCCTCAGAGAGTAAAAAGCAGTGACTGGACCTGTGTGGTGATATCTATGGAGACGAAATGGAGAAGATTTTTAGAAATTGTGCAAGTATGGCTAAAAATGAGACTGCTGGTTGAAATGTGATCAGTTCCAGTCTGCAGGTGAAAAGATGTCTTACACTCTCGACGGCTTGCCATCACATCCCCAGTAGTTTGCAAGCCAACTCAAATCCAAGAAGAAGGACACAGGCTTTGTCCTCCGGTTGAATATTTTCTGGCTGTGGACAAATTCCACTTTAAATCCACGTGTGACACTAATTTTAGACTATTACTTGTATTTGCATTTCTCACCATGCTCTTTCACTGAAGGAGATGGGTGCTGTACCGGGAGGAGCATTCAAGACCTTTTGGGAGCCTGTGTATAGGATGTCTATCCCTGTAAATACAAACATTCACAAATAAAAATCTCTGTTTGGTGTCGTCAAAACAGATAATGTAACACAGTAAATAGTTTGATCAGCTGCCCCAGAGACACAACCTCTAACAGGATTTAATACTAAACCTTGCTGGTCCATGTATAGAGGGGCCCCACCAATTGATGCCACAGAGTCGACCAGAAACAAGCAGTTGTACCTGTAGGCACAAATCATAACAGAGCTACTATCTGCCCTTAAGTTTGTTACAGATGTGATGATTTCAGAGGAGCGAGTGCTTCATCTCACTTATGACACAGCTGTCCGATGCCATCTAAAGGATGCAGGACTCCCGTAGAGGATTCTCCATGTGCGAGGAAGAACACCACTGGCCTGTGTTTTGATAAGGCCTGTGATGAGATAACAGCATGATCACACAGACAGCTTTGACAGAGTGAATTTGAGTAGCCTGATAACTGGAGAGTCCGAGTGGTACCTGCTCAATTTCTGCATTAGTGAAGAAGCCACCAGGGGGCGCCACAATAGTATTTACTCTGGCACCTGTTGGATGGACACACATGATATTCTGTGGTTGAATCGCCTCAGAATCATTTTTATTAAATTAATTAATGAAAGGCAATATTATGTTTTTTTATTATTGTCAACAAATCTCATGTAAATGAGCCACACTGTTGCACTGAGTGATATGTTCCTTCATTATGATGCCAATGGGCACTTTAGTTTACTATTAGTCAGTCCTACATACACAGTCCTGCTCCTGTACATACTAGTGCACCAAATGTGTATAAATCCACAGCTGAAAATAGTCTCCAACAAATGCACTGTGTTTACTACTGTGTGATTAAAAACTATAGTGACCAGCTGTTTTTTAATATTTATATGTTCAGTAGGAACAGATGGGCTGAGACAGAGAAGTTAGAGACTACTGAGAGGTGGATTAACACATTGTTGGTTTTGTTTTTTTTATTTGTTGGCAGAAAAATACGGAATACCACCAATGTTACCTATCCTCTCAGCCATTTCTGCTGCTCGCTCTCCCCATATGCCGTTGACCGCAGTCAGTACGCTCTCCCCGGGCTCCACTGTGTTGAAGATGGCACACTCCATAGCAGTGTGGCCAGTGCCGCTCACAGCTAAAGTCATGTTGTTCTGAGTCTGGAACATGTACTGGATTCCACTTTTGATGTCACTCATTATCTGTAATTTGAAAAGAGCACATTATAGAGGTAGGTTAAATAAATATGTATATTCTGTACTATACTACCCTGTGGCCTTTCAGCTTCTCAATATGAGTATTCACTGGTTTCTTTAGTCTAATAAAGTCTAACTAGTCTAACTAAATTGTGATGGCCACTTTTCGCTAATTTCTGACATTCTATGGACCAGAAAAAATTCATAAAGAAGATAAATATTAGTTGCAGTCCCACTTGCAAGCATGCTCTCTCTCTCAGCTCATGTTTTGTATTTAAAATCTTCATCTAGAAAGTAACCAGTGTCTAAAGCTGTCATATAAATGTAGATCAGTAAAAAGTACAATATTTCCCTCTGAAACATAGTGAAGTAGACATATAAAGCAGCGTAAAATGAAAATACTCAAGTAAAGTACAATTCCAATGTTAATCTTAAGTACAGTACATGAGTAAATGTACTTTGCTGCTTTCCATCACTGGCAATTTGTTATAGATGCTCCATTTTACCCAGTGTTACAACTTGTTACAATATTGATCTCTTTGAAGCAGTGTAATAGGTTTTCTGTGCACAATGGAGATGTTGAAAATGAAGTTAATGATTTTTAAAATATCATTCAACTGAGAAGTGAGATTGGGAAAGCAAAGTTAAAAGTTTTACAATCATTCCCACACTCCTCCATTACAATGTGGACAGTGTAGTTATAGTCTTAGCTTTTAAAGTTCGTATCTTTACTCTGTTTGAGGTATATGTTATATGTTTTTTTCATTGTCATGACTTCTCTCTTATGCCTCTCTTCCTCGATAGGCTACATCATGTGTGTTAAACCCACCGAGTTACCTCAAATATCTCTGGATGCATGTGTCCAATGACAGGATTGGCTCCAGCCTCCAAGATTCGTGGAGGGACGTTGGAGGGTCCTGGTCCAAACATGTGGCGATGTGGAACCACCAGTGGTTTCTGCAGACATTTTGGTGGTGGTACAGAGACGGACGACATGTTCCCAGCAGTGCGACAAGCGCAGTAAAACCACAAAAGCTGTGGAAGCAGGTGAAGTAAAGCCTCCACTGAGCACGCCCCTCTGTCCGACCAGTGAGGTCCTCAGGTCAGGAGTCTGTCACAACATTTTCTTCTGTCAACACTTGTTGCTTTCTGTGTGCAGTGAGCTCAGGTAGCTTGATACTTTCCCATTTTCAAAGATAAGGAAGTCACCCAACATGTCCTCAAGTGTTAATCATTGACCACAGACTCTCCAGAGCATCAGGTTTAACTATTGCACTGCTACGCTTTTGACCTAATAAACAGCATGACATGTCTCGTCAACAAATAACAAGGATAAATGCTCCTTTTAGCCTACATTTTAAATCAGTTAAATGTGAGTTCTGACCAGTTAGTTTATAAGATTCATACTGTAGCTTTCACTACTTTACAGTGTGTATAAGTTCAAACCTGGAAAAGTCTAGTAAAAGTATAAGAGATTTAAGGGTATGCAGATAGTTATTTTGTTCTAGTATAATGGCAGGATTTTTGCTTTTGGTGATAATAATAAGAGAATAAGGTAGAAAGTAATCCCAGTACATTGCATACAGTCTGATCCACATGCCCAGCACATCCAGTCTAAGGACAGGGTTAACAAAAGTCAAAGTGTGTACGTCACATGATTCTCCATGGGCTCAAGAGCTTTGAGGAGGCTGATATATTATACATCTATAGGAATATCTTTTGTTGTGATGTGAACTCCATTGAAAGTACGCTTTTATATAATTTTGAAGGAAAATGGTTTGAAAACATGTAGCCAAAACCCAAATTATAACACATATATGCCCATAAAACAAAATTATGGCCCTTAATTATATGTTACATACAGCTATTGAGATTTGCAGATGCAAGCATTTTCAGAAAACCGACTGTGTGGGCTGGTGTTTGTGTGTGAGTTGGAAGATGTGTAAAGTGTGTTGTTCACACTATGATGATTCAAGAGTGTCATTTCTGCATGAAATCGCTTGACAAAAACTTTAAATATTCTGGTTTACAGTTCAATCATAAATTGGAAAGATTGTTTAATTCTGATGTGTTAAAGTGTGCTAACTCTCTCTCAAAAGCCAGAAGAAGAGTTGATTCTTTTAGCAGCTTTGTACCCCGGGAGCTCTTTTTCCAGCTTTCTTTTTCACTACTTTGGTAGGTTATTGGCCCTTAAATCATATTTCTGACAGAGTTTACCGTCTGTTAAACCAGCAAGTGTTCCCAGTTCTATTACAAATGAAAATTGTGATGTCAAAATATTTAGATAATAAAATATAATGAAAAGCACTGTGAGCTACATTAAGGAAACAATGTGGTGCACTCTGAGCAACAGACACAAACACAATAACCCAGATTTGTTGCAGTTTACTACAGCTTGTTGTTATTATGCTTCACAGCTGGGCGTGATTTTTCCTCTATGGGATGAGGAGATGCTTCCCCAGAGGCTCGGGGCAGAAGGAGCCTTCTCTGTACACCAGTCGCCCCCTGACGATCGTGGTACACACCACTCCTTGCAGTGTGACACCGAGGTAAGGAGTTAGCTGCACACACACACACACACACACACACACACACACACACACAGAATCATGAGCTCAGCCATATAAAAAATGTGCTCCTGACATCATACCATTTATTGATTTAATGAGGTTTACCTTGTTTTTATGATGTATGCTTGCTTCTTTAATCTGTGAAGCATGACAGAAATTATTAATATAATACAAGCATATGGTTTTTCTAAATATATAAGCAGATATAGGGAGTTTATTGATATAATGGATTCCTTATACTAACTTCAAATTCTCTCTCTGGGTCCCATATGACCAAGTCAGCATCATAGCCGGGGGCGAGGCTGCCCTTCTGGCCATCGAGACTACACAGCTGGGCTGTTTTCCGGCTGAGGAGTCTCACCACATCAGACAGCTGAAAGCCTCTCTTACTGGCTGAACTCCAGAACAGAGGCAAACCTGCAAATGGTTAAAATGGGGTGGAGTGATTAACAGGCCTATAGAGCACTGAGCTGACGCCATCAAATATTTATGAGGTTTTTCATAGATTGTCTCTCCTGCTTCTAGTTGTTCTTTTGCAAAGGTACAATCACATCAGTAGGAGTAATAATTCAATGAGGCGAAGCAGCAAACACAGTGGATCAGTGTCAGACTTTGACCACTCTCTCACTGTGTCTGAACAGTAAATGATTGTTCTGTCCTCTAAACTGGCACTCAGCTCTTGTTTACCTCCCTGCAAACTTTGCCCAGTGTGTTTGATTGTCAGAAGGATTATGGGGGTGGGAGGAGGGAACATCTAATCCACCCTAAAGGACAATTTGCATATAAATTCCCAGTAATATATTGCACATGTTTAAGTTGTGAATTTTAACCAGCGTCTCCTTCAGCTGAACAGCGGAGAGGATTTGTCATGTAGCGCCTAATCCTGGAGCTGCTCCAAAGACAGTGAATAATGTGAAAACTGCCATGAGCCTGAGACAGGTGCCACAGAAATTTTACAGTGATGCCGGTGCATTATCCGACTCACAGCTAAAAGCCCTATTTTCAGATATCAAAACACTCATTAGAATGTAAATTTAAAAAGAAAATCTATATAGTGAGCTGGATAGTATGTTCTGTACTCTAAGTGTCTGAAATCAGTCCCCCAGTAAGATTAATCATTAAACTGATGAAACCAGGGCACTGATTACAGATTTAATGAACACTGGACACTACTGAGTCAATGACCTTTGACATAATTTTGAGATGGAGCATAATAATGTCACATTAAATATAATACTTCCAGGGCTGAGGTAAGCTAAAATGTAAAAACTCATGGAAAATAAGAAATAAAATATATTCATGGCTAGGCAACTGCAGTCATAACAATTGCTGTTAACGAGTTAAACCAGCCAAGATAATATTTTGTAGCTGTTTCCGTAGCTGAATCTGCTGTATGAGTGCCGCTAGATGGCAGCAGAATAAAAGAATATTTACGTTTTTTAATGCTAATTTCCTGATGCAGATCAAGCATACTGGTAAGCCAGTAACATTGGTGCTGAAAGCAAAGAAATCTTGTCATGTACCATTAAATTCTCTATAAAAAAGCTGCCTGCTGCAGTTGGAAATAAAAAACTAGAGCTAAGTAAAATTCACAGTCCAAAATCATTGAAATATAACAATGTAATGTTATGTTGTATTGAGTTTTGCATGAGCAGTCGTGCTAGTACTAGAGTTTTGATCGTTCGACTGTAGTTACCAAATTGTAGAGAAGAAATTCCTCCCCAAGCCTGAGTGAAGTCTCCACTATCCAGTTTCTTCAGATCAGGGGTGCAGGGGGAATGATCAGACACCACCATGTCAATCTGCCCAGCTTTCAGTGCAGACCATAACTGCTCCTGTGGGACAAAATCAATCATCTATTAATGAATTATAGAATAATTAATCAAGTGCAGCCAACTAGTCAGATTTGTATCTACTGTGCATCCTCTTCTGTTTACCTGGTTGATAGACCCTCTGATGGGGGGGCAGCACTTGAATTGTGTGGCCTCTGCAGGTATGTTCTCTGCACACAGGCTGAGGTAGTGGTGTGTAGTCTCCACTGTCAAGGGGGCTCCCGCCTGCCGTGCTTCCTGGATCAGTTTCAGTGGCTTTGCAGAGGACAAGTGAACTATATGGCACCGCACCCTGGGGCAGAGAGAGTCAGCTGATTGCAACATTGATGCTACAAACACAGCCAAATCCAGATTTATCCACTATCATTATGGTTATTTGTTACTACACAGATGTTCTTACTGATACTGGAGGCAGAGTTCTGTGACAGTACGAATTGCCTCTATCTCCATGACATCTGGCCTGGACTGCAGAAAGGTGGAGTATTGACTAGGATCTGCATGGGAAGGGATGGAGTTTATACAAACCAGAGCAGGGCAGGATATCAGTGTAGTACCAATACTGTGTTATTAGCATATTAACAAATACATCTTAAATGTTGCTATTTGTTGGTCCTAAAATTCTGACATTTTGTAATAACCACCACAAAATATAATAATTTATTAAAAAGTGTGGGGAAATGTATTACATATTGCGTATAACAAACTATGGCCATTATGATATAATCATTAATAATAATAAAGTGAAAATCTATTACATTTTTTTTTAGTTATTACATAATGTGTTGTTCACTCAAATCACAAACACAACTATCCAGCACTGTAGACAGTTTTTATCATCACCATCACAGCCACCAGTGACAACTACCACCAGCATTTATTGGCACAAATCAATCAATTAATGATACAGTGAGAACTGAACTGAAAAATAGCAGAATCTACTTAGGATGTAAAACAGATCTTCCAGCATGGTGATGTTTTAAAAAAATCAAATCTCAATGTCCTCACAATATTTGACATTCAGGTATTGGGACAAAACTATCACATCTGATCTTGTTGATACTGCCCAGCCTTAATTTAAACTTTAATTAATTTAATACTGACTGCAGCAGATAAAATAGGGTATGCCACAATGAAATGATCTGTTGTGTGCTTGTACGTACCGCTATTCTCCTCTATTGTCTGCTCAACATCCCTCTCTGCATGAAACTACAGGAGAAAAAGCAGAAGGTATTTCAGTTACAATATTAGGGCATGTGGATTTAATAATCAGTAATGTTATAGAAGATTGGTGAGTTACCAGCAGGACACTTCCTGTGCGCTGTAGCTGCTTCATGGCTGTGTGCAGATCACAGTCAGTCACATGGGGGAACTCCTCCACTCCACTATGGATGAGGAAACACTTGAAGCCGGCCACTCCAGCCTGGATCATGGGCTGAAGTTCTAGCTGTAAGGAGACATCCGTTGTTTGTGTTTGCTTTGATCATAATTCAGCACAGTCTGGCTGAGAATGTGTTGATTTTGTCCAAGCTGTTCCACTGTACCTGATTGCCAGGAATCACACCTCCCCAGAAGGCTGTGTCCACGAAACACTTCCCTGTAGCCTCCCGCAGCTTCTCACGAAAATTACCAAGTGTGGTAGTTGGAGGGATGCTATTTCTGTGGGGAAAAAGAAACAAAAATCAACTGCTGGCAACTAAAAATCTAATTTTCCAAAACGTTATTTTCCTTGACCCCATTTGTTAAAAGCATCTTGAAGTTAAGTTGATATTAGTCCCGCTGTAAATACTCCATGGGCTGAGATCATCCTCATGAGCAAGTATCTATCTATCTATCTGTCTATCTAGTTAAGTTAAGTTAAATGTTCTTGTTAAGTAATTTAACAGCACTAATCTTTTTGCACTTAAGAAACTTGAGATAGTTGTCTCAGTGCTCTTGTTTGATTTGCAGCTGCATGAAAACGCTCACGACACAAATAATCTATTTACACATTACTGAGACATTATTAAGCAAATGGTTATGTTATTAAAAAGTGACAGTAGATATTTATTGATTTTGGGAGGGGGAAGTGTCCAACTTACAGCGGCATGTCCACAATGGTTGTCACCCCTCCAGCTGCAGCAGCCCGGGTGGCGGTCCAGAAACCCTCCCAGGACGTGCGGCCTGGTTCATTGACATGTACATGGCAATCAACAATGCCTGGCATCACCACACTGTCACCCACATCCAACACCTGCCATCACATTGGGTTACATTCAGGATAACCATTGTTAAAGTGCAAGAAGATGATGAGAAGTGTTCAATATCAATGCATCTGACCTTATAAATATAGAGAAGTACCCTGAAACAGGCCAATGAGAGCCAGCTTACCTCACAGGAAACATCCCCAGAGAAGTCCTCCTCTGAGAGTATTTGATGGATTTTCCCATCCTTTATCAGGACCACAGCAGGACGGACTTCCTCACCAACCAGTACCCTCTTACTCCTCACTGCACTAACTGTTGATCCCAGCTCCATGCCTGTCTGTATTGAGTTCAGAACAGTAGACTCTCCTTACTCTGCTTCTGCAGTCTTTGACAGTTCAGTGGCCTGGAGTGCAGAGGCCCCACCCCCTGCTAAATGGTTCAACGGATAACCATTTGTTGACTTTTTGTCTCTGTATGACAAGAGGTCTCAAACTGCCGGCCCACGGCCCATTTCCGGCCCGCAACCCTCCTCCCTCCGGCCCGCGACAAGATGTCAAAAATATAATATAATCCGGCCGCCGGTATATTAACGGTAGGCACTGGTTTTAGTATTTTTCAGAGCAACAGGGAGAGAGACAGTATCTGGTGGATGGTTAACAAGCACAGAGCAGGTGAAGTTTCGCTTTCAATAGGCGAGTCTCCTCCTTAATGGTCGGCTCACCTGAAAACGGAATCACAGTGTGTGTGTGTGTGTGTGTGAGTGAGAGAGAGAAGAGAGAGAGAGAGAGAGAGAGGAAAAAGCGCACTAAGTATTAGTAAACACTAAAACACCAAAATAAAGTAGAGAATTAAGTCGATTTATAATGAGGACCTATACAGGTCATTCTACCAGCGTAGGCTGCTCAGGTTTAAGTTGTGTGTCTGTGGGGAATATGTTGCACAAAAGTCAAAGGTGCAAATGCGTGCAAAGGCTGGTTATAAGAAGAGAGCAGTTTCAGGCCTTCATTTGTTGTTTGGCTGAAAGATGATATAACGATATATATGGTAGTAATACCATTTAGGTGTGAGTCCCCTGCTGTATGACATGCTGAACTGCAACCATAATTTGCATGTTGGGACTAGAACAACAATTGGATGCAGATACAAATATAATCACATATGAGCAAGTATGGAGACTGTTGAAATGGTTAGGAATGGTGAGGACAGGGTGAAATGGCTGCACTGTTGGGGAAGTTTTCAGAAATGCCGAACTCCTGACCCTCAGCTTGTGATACTGGAATACACAGTGTGGACATAAAAACACCAACAACCGACTGTGTAGATAGGTAAAATGTTAGTATGTTAGTTGTACCGTTTCCCGCTGTGAGTAGCATTTTACTGTGGATCAATAGTGTCCGCAGCAACAGTCAGAAACACATTTGTATGCATTTAGTGTACCAGCATCTCCACTTCCAATGTGAACCACACACTCAAAACCCAGTTAGAATGTGTGTGTGCTGTACTATGGAACTGTGTGGGTCTAGAAAATGACCAAACATACAGGGTCTGCATAGAAAGTATATATTCAAAGACTGAATAAGATAAATAAACTAACACTCACAATAGGCTCACAGCTTTTTAACTGGAACAAAAGTTACTTTACATGTTGCTTTATACATGGCTATCACTTACACTACTTTTACTTGTTTACAACCTGAAGAACGTCATTTAACATAGACATCAAGACAATAACCCCTTTAAGAATAATAAAATAAAGTGTAGCTGCAGCTCTGTCTCACCTGCCTGCCCTCAGTGTATCTGCAGGCTGCTCAGTCCGTGCGTCTGTTGGCTGACGGGTGGAGGAGGGGGGCTGGGCTTAGAGCCTGTGGGTGCGGAGGGAGTCTGAGGGATGGATGCTGACAGGATGCAGCTTCGCCTCAGCGGGCCTCATCAACCCTCTCCATTCTCCCGGCGATGCGCTGTGCGTTATGACGCCAGGCCGTTTGACGAGTGCGTTACGTGGGACTGGCAGAGCAGCACAGCAGCCTGGCTCCTCGTTATGTAATGCATCGGATGCTGCTGCACGGGCACTGAGTTGCAGGGGTGAAAAAACAGACAAACAGACGGATGGCTGATTTAGAGACAAATAACGGCGCGTTGGCTTCTGACTGAGCGTGCAGACGTCTGCTGTCGGCAAGTACAATGATAGCTGCATATTGCTGGGTGCAGTGTGATTGAGCCCGGCCGGGCATCAGTGGCCTATCCCCGAGGTGCACAGACGTCTGGAGCCTGCGGAAGCTGCACTGCTTCTTTTTGCTTTTTTTTTTTTGTGTAGCCGGTTAGAGGCGCGTCACTGTTTAAACCCGTCTCCTACATCAGTTGAAATCAACCAATGCGGGTTTGTTTCGGAGAAGAAACGGGTTCATATTTGCTTCTTTATCGCGCTATTTTAGTCCGACAGCCACTGAGCTGTGGTATAAACAATGGCGGGTCCCGAGCAGTCCCAGCAGCAGCAGCAGGTAGAAGAGAAGGCAGAGCACATAGATGATGCTGAGATGGCCCTGCAAGGTATCAACATGCTGCTCAACAACGGATTCAAGGAAAGCGACGAGCTTTTCAGGAGATACAGGTCATTGATGCTTTATCACCATAATAACATGTCACTGTATGCTGCATGCCTGAGTCTGTAATGTCAGCAAGAGGGGAAAAAATCTCAAGGAAAAAGGTTACAAGTGGCTATAGACATCAAAGTGACATTCAGAGCACCGAGTACAGAATGTTCTACCAGTGTGTAAACACTGGTCTACAAATACAGCAGTATAATTAATGAATTACTGTGTTGGCTGCTTTAAATGGACTTTAAAGCTTATGTATCAGGTCTGTCTTACCCGTCTTACCATTATAGACCGTCTCTGATTTAATGTTTCTAACACAGAGAAGACATTTAATCATGGAGACAAGCACTATTAAAATCTATGCATCTAGCTGTCTGCGCCACAATGTGCACTTATTCTTATCTCAGCCGGTTGTGGACATTTGTTTCCCTGCACATCTGGTTGACTTTTGAAAGTACAGTTTGGGTTTGGGCTGCTTTTTTTTTTCAGTGGAAGGTGGGCACCCCACGTCCCACAAACAGGTAGTAGTTAGACCCCTAATATGATAGCTGAACATGGGGATTGTGGCTGCACCTGCTCCTGAGCATGCTCTGTTCCTGCCTGCTGGAAAAGTTACCATGCGTGACTCCTTTTGGCTATGCATATGAATAATTCTCTTTGGTCTCTCTTTTGTTGTGTGGTTTCTACATCTTCCTCCTTTCTATTCTCTCTGTAGGACCCAGAGCCCGCTGATGAGCTTTGGGGCCAGTTTCGTCAGTTTTCTGGTGAGTTTCCTCTCTACTGGTGATAAAATGATCCAATAAAATGCCAAGAGAAGTATCAGCTAGTGTTAAGAAATAGCAAAACAGTGAAATTCAAGCCCATACTGTCACACTTCATAAGGAAAGCACCGAGTATCAAGACCTGAAATAACCCAATCTGTCAAAGTGGTTGCATCATTGTCACCACTGGCATCCTCTCCATTGCTTTTCCATCCATTAACATAATGGATGTGTCTTCCTGTCAAGAACAGCAACGCAGAGAAGCACATTACTGCAACGCTGTGTCCATCACTGATGGGAGAGGGAGAATTTTTCACAGCGTGGTGGTCACACACACGCACACTGCCGCTGCCCCTCGCGACGACGCTCACCCACCATGAAGCCAGAGATGATGTCATCCTCTGTACCCAGATGCAAAATGGCCCTGAGGGCAGTGGGGGTTGCGACATCTGACCGTCATGGTGGGCAATCGTATGTGCACAGCCCAGGGATAGTCAAATGCAGCATAAATGGAGAGAAAGCCTCAGTTAAGAAAAGACAAGAAAATATCCAACCACAAAATCATCTCTAAATATCACTGCATGTTATTATTTAATTTATGTGTGATTATCTTCACACTGGATCAAGGTGAGGTTTCAGCAACATCAGAGCAAAGATGTTCTGATTGAGTTTGCTGTGTAGCATCCTTCCAACTCCAAACACACAGCTGTACAGATGTCACTGTGTTCCTCCATTCATTGTCATGCAGAAAGAGCCCTTTGTCCTTTTTTAAGACCATTACATAACACTCCCTCCCTCTAATTACATGTTTGTGTTTAAAAGCCCACTCAAGCATAGATCTGCTCTGTAAAAGAAAACAATTTAATATTAGAATTATAATGCGCTTTGGTCAAGTCTGGTTGTTTTAAATATGCTATATAAATAAACTTGATTTGATTGGCTTTGAATGCAATTTCGCTGCATTGCATTGCAGAATGCCATGATGACATTTGAGGAGGAGAAGATGCAGACGGCCTGTGACGACCTGAGGACCACTGAGAAACTGTGTGAGAGCGACAGCGCTGGAGTCATAGAGACGATCAGAAACAAGATTAAGAAAAGTGTGAGTATGAAACAAAAATATATTATATATATTGACTGTTGCATGGCAATAAGGCACCTACACGCCAAATTAAACTCTGATAAATAATGCTGCTGTCAATGTTGCTGAACTAAAAGGAAGTGATATTGATAACACCAATTTACACATTTAGATTTTTCACTTCCATTGCATTGTTGCTGATGTGTCTTAATATTGCCGCCAGAACAGGCTACTGTCCATATAGCTATGTCCATATCCTTGGCATCAGGCCTAATGATGCAGGCAGCAGTGAGATCATGCCAAGCCCACGCACAGATTCAATTAGTACTTCTGTGAAATGTAATCAACAAAGTGGGTGAGGAGTGTGGGGGCTGTTGAACAGCTCAGGGTCATTCACTCCTTGTTACTTTAGCTGCCAGCCTCTGGGGAATGATGCAGGGTGTGTGTGTGTGTGTGTGTGTGTGTGTGTGTGTGTGTGGGTGTGTGGGTGTACTGCTTATTGAATGTGTGTGTGTGTGTGTTACAGATGGACTCCCAGAGGTCAGGCGTTGTGGTCGTGGACCGCCTACAGAGACAGATCATTGTTGCTGACTGTCAGGTGTACCTCGCTGTGCTCTCCTTCGTCAAGCAGGAACTTTCAGGTAATCAAATCTAATGTCTGTCTCTCATGGCAACCAGTATTTAGGGCATTATGTCATCATGGTGGTGTGTGTGTGTGTCTGTATGACTAATATATAAACACTTATCAATGATATAACTCAAGTATTCAAGCACATTATCTGGTTTTACGTAAATGTTAATGAGGAATAACTGAATTTGTGATGAGTTCATATTATTACAGCGTAGGTAGTATGTAAAGTGTCACTGTGCTAGCAAACACATTTGTTAAAAAGTCAATAATTTGGTGCTGCAACACTAAGTTGATCAATCTATGAATTATTAGTTTTTGGTCATTCATAATATTGTTTTTCTGTTTTAATCTGTTTTGTATTACTGCAAATGTATATAATATCTTTGGGTCTGTTCTGTTGGTTGTATATAACTAGCTTGTTATGCAAGATGGTGAGGGGCATTTTAACTGTTTTTTCAAACTTTATAGATTGAACAGGTAATCGATTATTGAACTGATCTGTTTGAGGCTGTACCTAAACTGGTGCTTTGAGATAAATGCTAATGTCAGTAGGCTAACATGCTCACAATGACAATGCTAACATGCTAATGTTATGCAGGTGTATTGCCTACCATGTTAATCATCTTAGTTTAGCTTCTTAGTGTGCCTATGGGACAACATAAGATTTGATCTGTTGAAAGGGATCACCAAAGTTACCATAGTTCATCCTGACAGGAACACGAATATCTGCCCCAAATTGCATGGCAATCCATCCAATAGTTTATGAGATACTTCAGTTTGGCCCAAAGAAGTGGACAGACAGACTAACATTGCCATTCTTAGAGCACCGCTGCTAGTGGGGCCAACAAAAAAATCAATATGTAGATTAATTGACCATGAATATGTTCATTAGCTTCAGACCAAGATCGATAAGATTAATTAATGACTTTATTACAGAAAATTATGGTCTCACTTTTCCATTTGAGCATCTCCATGTAAAACCTCAAGAGTATCTTCTTTCTTGTCTCTACTAAAAGCTTATATCAAAGGAGGCTGGATCCTTCGTAAGGCGTGGAAAATGTACAATAAGTGCCACAGTGACATCAGCCAGCTGCAGGATGCCTGTCAAAGGAGGTCCTCTGTCCATCAGGAGTCCCTCCCAACGGACAACGCCAACCACAATGCACCGGTGGAGAACGGTGTGACGGCCGAGGCCCTGGACCGGCTCAAGGGCTCCGTCAGCTTCGGCTACGGCCTCTTCCACCTGTGCATCTCCATGGTACCACCACACCTGCTCAAGATTATCAACCTTCTGGGTTTCCCTGGTGACCGTCTCCAGGGCCTGTCCTCCCTTATGTACGCGAGTGAGAGCAAGGACATGAAGGCACCACTAGCTACGTGAGTACGCTCAGCTTGTATCATTTTTTACAGAAGGATACAGATGTCACTGGAGGCGGGTAAGCTATACATCTACAGCATAGATACTTTAAACAGTTTTAAAGTTCCCGTTAGCTCTACTTTTTAGTGTCCCTCAGCTCATTGTTTTGGTTTTACAGTCTTCAACTTAATTGTTTTAGTTCACTGTCACTACACTCCTCAATATCATTTTCAGTCATGGCAGGTGGCTGTTTTCAGCAAAAAAAGCTCTGATAAACCCACTGACAGACACAGTTTGCAACTAGGTAGCTTGTTGGGATAGTGGAGCATCTGGCTTCTAAATGGCTGGTAGAAAATAAAACAGAGCCAAAGAGCTAAAATTGGACTTTTGTGTAAAAAAACTTCTTGCTAACACGTTTACCATATCATCATAATAAGTTGTTACAGCTTGTTGTGCTGCCCCCAGGTGGTAAAAAAGAAAAGAAAATGAAATCGGTTAATACAGGTTCAGTAATTGGGGAAAACCAAGAACCCTTGACGCTAGATCCTGGGAACTTTGAGTATGAATAATGTCAGTGATTCTCAGTGTTGTCGTCGTGTAACCTTTTAAAATTATGCTAAATAGGAACCCATTACAAAATAACATCACTAAAATTAGACATAATTATGCAGTAAATGCTGATCCTGGCCCCCAGAGCATATCTCTGGTTACCTTCTGCTATCACAGTTATACTACATATACGAACAATGACAGCATAGAATATATTTAAATTAGGGTAGGTTATGTTTCATGTAAAAAAGAACATTGATATGTTGGTTCACATACTAATGGGTGACCTTTGACCTGCCATCAGATGTTTAGCATACAGTTTGCCCGATCTGCTCTTGACCTTGAAAAAGCTGTTAACAATATATTCTATACTGCCATTATTAGTATAACAGTGAACTGCTCTGACACATTTGGAGCTTATGTACCTTTTATAAACATTCAGTTTAATGCAGATTCCCACTGAGCTTCAGATTCCAAAAACTGTATAGTCTGAGTGCCCTGTTGTTTTGCTCAGGTTGGCCCTCTTGTGGTACCACACAGTAGTGCTGCCCTTCTTTGCTCTGGATGGCTCTGATACACACGAGGGGCTGCTGGAAGCCAAAGCTATTCTGCAGAGAAAGTCGGTGGTTTACCCCAACTCATCCCTCTTCATGTTCTTTAAAGGACGGGTCCAGAGGCTAGAGGTATGTACAGCATGCTCAGGCTTGGTGATGACATGCTGAAGTCTATTGAAGCTGTAAATTGTTTATTTGTAATGCTGAATAAAGACACTGAATGGCAAATATACAGTACAGTAGACAAACCTTCTGTTTTACAGTAGAATCAGCTGGTACAGCAGTCTCTGTTCAAGCACATATAATTTATATGCATGTCAGATTGTTTGTTGACTCACCAACATCTGATCCACCATCTACTTATCTAACTCTCTCATTCAACACATGCATGTAGTGTGTGTCTAACATAACTACTGTACCCATTGGTGTGTGTGCTCTCTCTCTGTCCCCAGTGCCATATCAACAGTGCTTTGGCCTGTTTCCATGATGCATTAGAGCTTGCATCAGACCAAAGAGAGATCCAGCATGTGTGTCTCTATGAGATTGGTACGTGTTTTCTCACCAGGTTAGTTGTGACATACTGGCAGTTGGCGTACAGTGCAGTGAGGGACTCATTCTCTTCTGTCTGCTTGTCTTTGTATCAGGTTGGTGTAGCATGATAGAGATGAATTTTGAAGATGCATACAGGTCGTTTGAAAGGCTGAAGAATGAGTCACGTTGGTCGCAGTGTTACTATGCCTACTTGACCGGAGGTAAGCCTGTTGCAAACATACATACGCCTACGCTGGTGTGATGTGTCCACTCTGTATTCGATGTAGTCTTTTTTGTCTTTTTCCAGTGTGTCAGGGTGCTTCAGGTGACCTGGATGGAGCAAGCGGAGTTTTCAAAGATGTGCAGAAGCTGTTCAAGAGGAAAAACAACCAGATAGAGCAGTTTGCTGTCAAAAGGGTGTGTTTTGCTGCAGATTTTGACCTTTTTCTCTCTTTCGAAAGTCATCACTAGTGTGTCACTAAAGTTTTTCTGTCTGATTCCTATCTGCAGGCTGAGAGATTGCGAAAGACCTCCCCCAGCAGAGAGCTATGCATCCTCGGTGTAATTGAAGTGCTGTATCTGTGGAAAGCGCTTCAAAACTGCTCCTCATCTAAACTGCAGATAATGAATCAGGGTGAATGTAACCTTTGTGATCCATGCCAACATAACCAAGTTAGCTGCAGCAGGATTTCTAAGAATTTAATTTTACCCTGTGTGATAATTCCTTTTGTATGAACTCAGTGTTACAGAGTTTAGATGAAGCTTCGTGCAGAGGCCTGAA
Source organism: Dicentrarchus labrax (assembly GCF_905237075.1). Lineage (NCBI taxonomy): Eukaryota > Metazoa > Chordata > Actinopteri > Moronidae > Dicentrarchus > Dicentrarchus labrax. The sequence continues at coordinate 25,429,918 of NW_026136718.1, read as the reverse complement.
ACACCTCCTTCTTGGTGCCGTTCACAAATGTCATGGAAATATGAGAGATGCTGTTCAGGTATTAGTCTACACTCAATGAATACTGAATGACTACAGATTACAGTTAATCTACACTTTCAGTGTTATTCCACTTGCTCTCTCTTACCATTTTTATCTGTGATCCAGGCATTCCAGCTGGCTGCTAGAGATGAGTACGGACGACAGATCAACTCATATGTTCAGCCATATGCTGTCTATGAGCTCGGATGTATACTCCTTGCAAAACCAGAGGTCAGTCTGCTGCACTCAGCATTCACATTTTTATCCATTCACATTTTCATTTGGATTGATATTATAAAGCAAACTTTTTTACATTGCTATCCAGACGGTGGGAAAGGGGAGATCATTGCTACTTCAAGCAAAGGTAAAATATTTACAATCATCTAAAGAAGAAATCCTGTTAATCTCCCAGATAATGTTTATATGTTACAAGTGACTGATTACATTTTTTTAAATTCTAATCTATCTATCTATCTATCTATCTATCTATCTATCTATCTATCTATCTATCTATCTATCTATCTATCTATCTATCTATCTATCTATCTATCTAATGTTTTAGGAGGATTTTACTGGCTACGACTTTGAGAACAGGCTTCATGTCCGCATCCATTCAGCCCTGGCTTCTTTGAAGGAAGTAGTGCCTCAGTGACCCCAGGAAGGGAAGCTACAGTGGCTCAAGCTATTCTTATGGCTTTTCACACAAAGTTTTTAACCATTCAAAATAGTAAATAGTGAATAGACTCCTGCGTTTTTCATTCTTAAAGGATTTGGGGAAATACACTTGTTTGTGATATTACCCAGTCACACCGATATGAGGTGTTATCTGCATTTTTTACAGTTAACAGTGTTTACGTGTTCATACCAGCCTAGCAGGGAGCACAAAGTACATGGAAAAGGCTAGCCTAGCTATGTCTAGCAAGTTAAAAATTCCTAAAAACCTCAAAGCTTTGATACCAGTATGGACTTGTTAGCCAGCAAGCTAGTCACCTCTCTGGGCAAGCCCACTAACGGGACAGCACTGTTTGGAAGCTAATGTTGTTTGTGAAAAAATAGCTCCAACTGCTTCTGGTCTAATTTTGGCATTTCTGTTTTATGGCATGTTCATAAACAGTATTACCTGTATAAATAATATATCTTTGGGCTTGTTAGGAGGTGCATTTTTTTCAATTTGACAAAGCTAAGCTAACGGTTTCCCCTTGCTTCCTGGCCTAGCACTAAGCTAGGCTAAACACATCCCACGGCCTCTTTCTAAACGGATGCACAAAGAATCTATCAATCCTTGACAACAAACAAGCATATTTCCCCGAATCTCTAACTGTTCTTTTGAGTATTTTCTGCACCCAAATGTATTAGCTAGCTTGTAACAATCTTGCTCATTAATGTATTTGGAGGATTTCAGTCCTGCCTCCCCCTCCCTCCCCCTCCCTCCAGTGAGCCATTCAGCACATAAAAGTAACTTTTTAATGAGATCATATTTCCCTTAATAGTATAACTTTACAATGAGTTGTAAAAGATAGAGATAATAGTGTTTTTAAACGTTCTTAAAAAACATGCAGACAACATTTGAGCATCTCACTTTCAGTAATAAAAAAGAATCAATTATACCAATTCTTTGCTATATCACATATAATGAAAAGGATAAGGGAAAGATTAGTCATATTTAATATTTGATTTTTATATATTCTTATAAAGGACTCCATGGATTGTTAATTTTTCAGCAGTTATTTCACAAGTAAGTCTTTTCCTAAGTACATTTTCAATATCTGCTTGTTAAATTGCAAATGGCCATTGCGTCATATCAAAAAAAGGGGCCACTTACTATACTCACAATGGAAATAAAATAACAAACCTGTAGTCTGATTAGTTACCATGGGTATAGTTAAATATTGCCAAAAACTTTCACTGCTGCTGTGAGTTAGTTATTCACATCCAAGTAGTTAGACATAATACCTTTATAGTAATTGAGAAATCACCACACATCACAATGCCCTAATGAAATTTCTTTTGGAAACACCGGGCATTGATCCTGTGCACTATGCATGGTATGGCAGGGTAACAGTGGCTGTAAGACTGTAATGAAGTCAAATGTACCTGTGTGTCCATCCCTGCAAATAAGGTGTTATAATACAGTACACTTGGTACTGTAACGTTATCATTGAAAGGTGCTGCTAAATGTCAGCCTAATAAACATATATTACTAGTGACTTATTTTAATAGTGTTTTAGTGATACAAGCTTTTGAAGTAGTCCATAATAGTGACACGTTTATTTATTACATAGCAGAAGTTGTACTTTTACAAGTGTCATTTACAGTGAGTGATTTTAATTTGAGTCTTGAACTCAAAGTGTGAACTGGACAAAGAGTAATATGTCTGACTTATTTTAACAAACTCTCAACACAGTTTCACTCTGTACATATGAATTATTCTGTGCAGGGTATTGCCTTTTATTGATGAGCACTCTGGGTTTTTGTCATGCGAGCAATATCAGAAAAATGGGGACATCTTACACTAATTTACAGAGGCTTTCAACAATGTCTATCTGTGTTTTTCATCCCATGTTCAAGGTTTTAGACATATAGATTTGTTTTGCTCACACTAAGCTGGTTAGACAAAGCCAGTCATCCACTGTGGCTGTGATGGATGTAAACTGTGGTAAATGTTGAGGTGACCGCTGTGCAAGTGGTCTGTGTGGTGCAAGTAACGTAATGGTAAAATGTCAGTAACCTACCTGCTGTACCAAATACTTCTGTCACTGAAAGAATTTTTCCTTTTGTCATGAGATTTTGTTTCTAATTGAGGTTACATGTCTGGATGATGGTGTTCCAATGTGTCACTGAACTCTTCAATAAACTGTGCTCCATTAACAATGTGGTGTTTTTCTTTGCCTCTGAGTTTTATTTTTTTAGTTATTAATTTTTAATTGTTTTTTGGTTGTGGTGTGTGTTAATATACTGAATATAACAACAGAAAAAAAAATAATTTTTCCCTCGAGGGATTATTCAAGTATACCTTTTTCCGTCTTCGTTTTCACCAAATTCTTTTGACATGAGAACAAAGCTTGCAGGCAGTCATCACCATGGTTCTGAGCTGATGAGTCACGCAGAGCTTTAATGTACCTTTTTAGTTATGGTTTTTGAAGGTTGTTTTCCCTTGTTTTTAATGCATCTACTTACAGTGCCCATTTTTTTCCACCAGGTGGCGCTTATCTCACAGGCTGCACCCCCGGATGTGACATATTGTTTTTTCCCACACCTTGATCACAAGGACAACAGGACATGTGTGTGTAATGTCTCCTCCTTCATTTAAAAAGCTATTATTGATTAATTGGTGTAAGTTTATTTCCATCCACTGGTAATAGCTGCACTTTTGCACTTCTTATTTGTAATTCTTTAATTCAATGTGACATATTTTCCAATAAAAATTAGGAGCTCCTTTTAATGGCCTCGACAAGAATAATAATCTATCATTGAGTGGATTATCTTTATATTCATAATTCAATTCATGATATTACTGTCTCTGTTTTTTCCATGTTAAATGTGATTAGGGTGGGAGATTGCTCTACGTTCTCTGACAGATACACACCAACAGCGTCTCTTTAAGAAAACATGTCTGTCACACTTGGCTCAAGGCAACAGCTCACTCAACCAATAAATTATTCAGGCTCCTGTGCCACTGAATTTAGACAGAACAGAGCTGGAAGGCCAGGCAGAAACAATACCACAAGTCCTCCTGCATCTTCCTTTAGTGAACGCTGCTACTCTTAAATAATCAAGACACTTCCTTTTAAGCACACTTATAAACGTGAGCCTTCAGCTTGGCCTACTTCACTTTAAAACAGGGAGGACAAGTGTATATGAGGCACCTCATGTAGTATGTGGTGATTCATGCGAGTGACATCATCCTTGTGATTCACACTCACCTCTTATTTTGGTAGACCACACTACATATATGCTTTCTGTGCACGGATTAGAAAATCTTAATGCCGATGAATTAAATAAAGCAAATGCATCAGATAGAAGTGGAGGAGACAGAGGGGGCCCAAGAGAGATGTTACACATCAAGCAAATGTGAGAGGGTGAGAGAGAGGGAGGGAGAGAGAGCAGTAGGAACGGTAGGACTGTGCAAAGAGCAAGGTCACAAAACACAATTGCATTGTGTTTCACTCAGGCTGAAACCTGAGCAGCCCAAGTATCCTACCACCAGATAGACAGTTCCTGTTCATTGCTGCTAAGCTAAGCTAAGTGTAATGGATACATGTGTGGATTATAATACAAGCATGATGGCATAATAAGCCCATTCACATTCTAGGTGAAACAGATTTTGACAATAGGTGTACAATGGAATACATTTAGAATCATACTTAAACATACAGTATGGTTGCCAGATAGTACATCTATATGCAGGTAACTTCCAAGCAAAAAGAAAATGTACAGATCTGATAGCAACAATCTCTACAGCCACCAAACTATTTCTGTCTGTAGTGTGCACATCAGGTCACTTGTACAAGGACACATTGACATTATTAGGCTCAGTCCTCCCATCTCTCCAATCAGCTCAATGACTGTCTAAGAGCTTCTAGACATGGCTCCGGGGGTTTAATCTTCACCTGTTCTCACTCTAGGTCTAGCTTTTACACAAGCTGAACTACCAGTGTTGATATTTTTCTCTCTGACAAAACATGAGTCCCATTATAAATTGATATGATTAATGTTTTAAGCAAATGTATTTTTTGCTACAAGCAATAAAAAAAAATAATTGTAAATCTTCAACATAAGGGCCAGTTGAAACAATGTATCAATTCAGATCATGCTGATAATTACATTTCAGAATAACTGTAATACAAGAGCCTTTTAGGTAAGAGATGCTGCAGTATGTATCTAAACATATTGGTTTCAAATGCAGCTCAAGAACATTTAGAGGTTTTGAGATCAACACATATTACATATTTACTCATTGACATCATTGACAATCATGAGCTGTTTTGTTCCATGGCTACAAGATGACGAGTTCAACACACCACTACCCACCCATCTTAAATAAAAAATAAAAAAATCTCTTGACTGTGTTTACCAGTATTGGAATTTATCATGTTTTTTCATTCATTTCTTGATCTAAAATAAGTCAATTTTAAATACATTTAAAACTAAACATTTGCCTATACAACTCTGTCAGTGTGTTGCCTTTTTAAATTACTGAATGTGAATAGTTGGTGAAATCCCCAAATGTACATAAAAACAGTCCTTTTTCACAGCAGACATTGACTTGTGATTGTGCGAAAAGCACAGGTGCAACTAATAACACAGTGTGACAGTGGGCCAGCATGCACAATACCAAGACCCTGCAACTGAAGCAGCTGAATGAAATTCAGCCACCATTCATTTTATTATTTACATACTGTGACGTGTCAAAATGTCTTCTGTGAAAAAGGCCTGCACTGATGCCATACCCTCAGTGTCCTCAATGATAGGCACAATAATAACAAATCATCTGACATCATTATTTTCATAGTTGTTATCTCTATTAAAGAAGACCATTGTCATCTCATATGATTAAGCAACAGCTTGCTCAATACAGAAGTGTAACCTACACACAGGCTTTTTTTAGAGAAGAGTAGGAAAGCACAGGTGTAAATTAAAGATGGCTGATTTCCATTTAGCTGCCTCAGTTTTAGGGTCCTGGTATTGAGCATGTTATTAGTAACACTTTTTCCTACTATGACAAGTCATCATGTCTGCTGTGAAAAAGGCCTATTGGTTTTGTATGTTTACCGTTTAACTTTCAGTATTTGCTGCAGTAGACGCAGGGTGTAGACACAAAATTGACGAGAGACGTACATGAGCTCCACATTTGCAAAAGAAATATATTTCTAATATTTCTGCGACAGTATAATACTGTTTCTGTTCTCTGAGATGCTTCATTGTGTGCTTCACTGAACAGGCAGTTTCCATGGCGCAGAGACCTGTTTTGTGCCAGTTTGTCTCCTCTCAGCTTGATGTCCCTGGCTTGACCTACTAAACCCTATTCATAACAAATGCATCCTGTTGTCCACTGCATTCAAAACAAGCCTGCAAGTAAACTTGGCTGCTTTTGGGAAAATATACAGTACCCCTGCTATTTTTTTTAACTTTAAATAAAAAGCATAACACAACAGCAGCTTTTATTTGAGGTGTTACTAATTTTGCTCCCTTTCTTTCTCCCTGCTTCCCCCTCCCCTCCCTCCCTCCCTCCTTTCCCACTACTGCATTGATGCTGTTACCTCCCTCGGTGGTGATGTCACCGGCTCAGTGGAGCTCGAGCATCCTCCTCACCAAAGGCAGGGAGACAACAGAGCCATTTTGACCGCTTTGGTGTGTGAAGAAGCGGCCGACCATCCAAACAACCGACCGGGCCACCTTCCTGGGTCCCCACTCAAGACAGGGCAGAGGGGGCGGGTTGGCGGGCACAAGACACTGTCGGCGGTAACCTCAGTTTTCATGGAGAGGAGAGACTGTTAGCAGGGGCAGTGCCAGACCTGGAGGAGACCAGAGGAGGTGGAAGTAGCTACGGGGGCTGGATAATAAAGCAGGAGCACGAAAAACACGGTCTCCACACGGGGGAAGACGTTATTGGCACTGCAGAGGTAGGTTCACCTTTTTCATTTTTCCATTGTTCCGCCGGTAATGCAGTTTTAATGAGACAGTATTTACTTAGTGTTAAATCTCCTGGGAAGAGATGGGCATAGGGTGCGGCCATTGAAGAGGCTGTCAATGTCGGAAAGAGTATAGAGTCATAATGACATTAAAGCTGCTCTATTACACAGTTCACGCACTGTCATGCTATTGTATTGCTTATATTGTTTGATAAAATGTCTTTTAATTGTGTGAGAAGGGAGACAGGAATAAATGCCCTGTCATTGGGCGACATGAAACTACGAGGCGTATTGCTAAAGCTGTTAGCCTAATTGAAGACGTGTTATATGATAAGCTCCGAAAATGACGCAATAAGTATTTTAGAAAGTAATTACAGCAATTAATTATCAATGTCCGCCTCACAAATATTGGTTCCTTAAGCCGGTGTTGACCTGTGCTCTATGTCTTTGCTGTCATGCGAAAAAGCATCTGATTAAATACAAATATATATATATTTTTTTTAATGAGTGACAAGGTAATACTGTATCAAACTGTCGTCATGCTCAAATACACACCAGCATGGTGTATTACATTAGCCTTTGTCACCGGGAAAATGGTGGCCGCCCAGCTGAGCTGCATCATCAGCTGATTGGTCTGAGCATCTGTATGAAAAGATTATGGACATGGATGTTGACGGGAAAAAAGCAGATTTTGTTTTTTGTAGAACTTAAAGTGTTGTTTTTTACACATCATATATATAGTCTATAAGATATTCTGTTTCAGTGGGTGAACAAACGATACGTTTAAGCATCTTCATCAGTTCATTTCAAATATCAAAACAATATTGAATTTGATGTTGAACCCCTTTATAATTAAATGTATTTTATTTAAAAATCCTAATTTGTCCTCAGTGGACAGTATGGTTGCACCTTAAAAACCAGAAAACTAGAATTCTTCCCACAAAGTTACTCGCATACATTTCACAAATGAATCTGTTTAGGGGCCAGCTGTGGAGGATGTACCAGGAAGCAGGGTGACACAGCAGATTTACAACACTCAATTATAATGACAGATGTCTGAGTCACAAACCATAGCAACATACTGAATATTGATACAAAAACCCAACATTCCCCCAAATCTGCGTACATTAGGTTAAAGAAATGTCTCTTTCTCTTGTTAATATGCTGTAAAATGTGACCGTTTATAAATGTTCGATTGAGGCATGCAGTGAAAGCTAATTATATCATATTGCCCGCTGTTAAAGCTTATTGATGAAAACATTAAATGATTGTCATTTGATCGCCACAGATGATGAGTCACGCTTGCTCTTGATACACCCACAACGCTATCACACACTAAAATCACACAGTGATTGAATGTTCATATTTAGTCTTTTAGGAGATGGTGTGACGAGTTGTTCATGAAACCGAGTTGCTGAATGAAGCCAGACCCTGGATTTGTGGCCGGTTTCAGTGCCATTGTCATCCAGGGAAATGGCCTGACATTTAGCTGCTGCTGCACTTCTTTTGTTACCGCTAGCTTTATTATCCATCTCCCTTGGCTGTAGCTGACCATGCATGGTCTTTTCATGTTACAGCCACACAGCCCTGCCCTCCTCTATTGTGCTGATCACGTCAACCGTGAGGTGTAATATTCAGCCCTTACAATTTTTAACACTAATGTAAAAATAAAACCTCTTTGTAACATAACGTGACAAAAACATATCATAACTTAACATAACATAACACAACACTCTCTTACAGCATGTCATTTACATATGAACTGATAAAGGGGGAAAAAAGCTACATTTTATTAATTAGGATTCATTATCTGCTCCCTTCTACAGACTTGTGGGCCCTACACCTGGGCACTAAAGAAGGTGCTAGGAAGACAGCACCATGGCAGGGGCCTCTGTGAAGGTGGCGGTGCGTGTCCGCCCCTTCAATTCAAGGGAGATTGGAAAAGAAAGCAAATGCATCATTCAGATGTCTGGAAACACCACCAGTAAGTACTGAGCTTAAAATTCACCTATTCACCTGCAGTATGTGTGTTATGTATACTAGTTTGGTTTCATGTTTTGAAAGCGGTTTGCAGAAGGCACCCAGCTAGATGTGAGCTCGAGCAGGGGGATCCGGTTCTGGCTCCTCTGAACTATGACTGACCTTGACCTCTGACCTCCCTGTGCGAGGAGATTAATGAAAAGATAAACTCCCCCTGCATAGTACCAGTGGTGACTGTGCTAGTCTCCTGTGAACAAGCAAGACCTATTCCAAGACATGTGGTATGAGCAGGAAATGTATTCAGAATCAGCTTTAGTTCCAGACGCAGGTTATTCAGATACTGTAGGAGATCATTTTGATCTATCGATGGAGAAAATGTTACCTTGTTGAGCTTGTCTGCAGGATTGACGTTTAATTACAGTCAATCTTTTCAGTTACTAAATAGAGCGTGCAGTAAAGCAGTTGTCAAAATGAAATCCCTTCATCATCATGCTGTAGGTGACATAATCTCCTGCACATTTGACCTGATATTTATTTAGGGCAATCCTGTTATTTTTTTGTATGGTCAGATTGAGCCAGATTTAAAAATGGCTCCTTATTCAACATTTTATAATTAATCTTTCTTTTCAAATCTGCCATCAGTCTAAAACTGGGTCTGAATATATAATTTCTTGTCTGCACAATACACTGCAGTGTACAGCCCCAACCCTGACTAACACCATTAAGACAGAATGGGAAGTGAAATTGGGTGAACAATTATTGGAGGATATCTACAAGAGCCTGAAATATACGGTGTTCGGGTAATGCATGTCACTGCTTAATACAGTTTAAAGTATTGCTAAGATTGCACTAAGGTTGGGAAGAGTTCAACGACACCTCTTATCTTATGGACTTCTCACTGCTAAGAAGGTCATTCTTCTTTACTCAGGGGTAATAAGAAATATAATATATAATAAATAACTCAAATCCTGTATATAACCAACAATACATGTAACGTAGGTAACTGTATTGTATATTTTGACGTTTAGTTCTTTGGTGTATGTTTGTCTACTTTGAAAATAGAAAAAGGAGGCATGCTTATGTGGATGTCATGTATGATGTGGCTCCAACTCCTCACAGTCATAATATCTGAAACAAATCTGCCACCAATGCAAATATGCAATAAGCACAATAATAACAGTAAATCTGGAAGAAATTTTTCCGGAATGATTTTGTCCATATAAACATTTGGAAGTGCCATTTCTTCCGTACATCATCTAGCTAGAGTATAGTTTCTCTGTAAAACTTAGTGTATTTGGTGCCATATGTTGTACATTTTTTAAGTATGTAGATCAGAATGCCCCACATTCCTCGGGTTATACAGTACACAGAGCGAGGACTCTTGTCGAGATGAGACTGGAAAGATACTCGATATGTAGTCTGCTTAGCAAGGTAAAGCCGTTTGTCAATAATGAATGAGGCTTCCTGAAATATTTACCGTTTGGCCTAATTTAGCCTTCTCCCCCTCCTTCCTCATGTCATGGGTGACTAGACAACAAGCTGGGTGGCTTTTTTGGGCTGTCATATTTTAACTTTGTGATTTGTTGCATTTGTGATGTAGATCCTGGCTAGACTTAATACTTACAATCTTAAAAAACTCTTTGTCATTAATTGTTCCTTTTTTTGACTAGTCCAGTTAAAGATTTTACAGCATGATGGTGACAAAATTTTGTTGACACCTACAGTAAGAGTGGTTTCATTACCTTGGCACAGAGCTCCTTCTTCTGTCTCTACAGCAGTGGACAATGAGTATTTTGCTGTCAGCAGTGTAAGGTTAGATCAGAGACACTGTAATCCACAGGGAATATATTTACAGTGTGAATGCCCTTGGAGACATCCCGTTTGTTTTATCTAAAGCCAGTTTTTTGTTGTTTAATTAAGCATATAAGCCAAGTACATGTAACTTGAAAATATTTAGTGTAGTGATCACTTGTTCTTTACTTGATGCTAATTTGGTTCATTCAGCAGTATATGACATCAGTCATGCTGTCAAAGCACTGTAGGCATTGTATAACACATACCATAGATCACTCTTTTCTAAAAAGACCAGGAGCCAAAACTGACTGCAAAAAATATTTTAAGTACCTAGCTGCTTCTGGTTTTTGTTTTTTCAGAAATGTAGTTTTATTTATTACAGTAATATCAGAAGTAGCTATGGCATCTAATATAAGTAACACAATATTTTCTCTAAAAACCTGATCTTTGCTGTATATCATTTTTGTATATATTTTTTTTTTATGAGTAGCATTAAGGGAACTACAAACTTAATTTCAAACAATGCTGGGTTGTAAAATTAGCTCTTGGGTTTGATTGTGACATACTCAAGGGAAGTCTTCTTCACTGATCACTTCACAGACAAAAGTTGGTCTGTGTGAACAGATTTTAGTCAGGCCTAAGTCCTGATTCTGTTTAATCAATCGACCTTAAAATCCAGAGATTAAACTGAGTTTAGCATTATGTCAGCAGTACTAGAAAACTTCTTCTTAGTCGGACCCACACAGACCACAAAGCTGCTTTCAGTGAGGCTGCAGCTCTTTCAGTAGAGCAGATTGTTCTTTTCCAAACTGAGTCAATGGCTCTGGATGTGAACTGGAGAATGTAAGCAGACTGATGTCATGAAAAAGCCCATTGGTTGCAGTGTCTGGAGGGGGTACAGAGGCAGGGTATAAATGCCCCCTTGTCTTTTTGTAAACTGGGCTGAGGAAAGGAAGAAGAAGAAGGAGTTGTGAGGTTTTTTTGTGTGTGTCTCACTCTCTGCTTTGTGCTCTCTGACACTCGTGTGGGTCAATAGCCCAGTTCCCACAAAGCAGGAGAATGGCAGTAATCTTGTTGTTTGAGAGATCTTCCCTCCCACGCTGACCTTAATTAAGATGCAGGGGATAGACCTGAAGGAAAAATAGACCTTGCTTTAGAGGGCCATTGGGTGCATATACTTGGTGGATAGTTTTAAGTGTATATTGCCGCAAAAAACTTTTAAACTTCTAAGAAATTTCACTACTGGACTGACTCAAAATATCTCTGTATATATCTAACCATTAGAACTCTAGGTAATATACTTTAGGTAATATCGACAAATGTAAAAGTTTATATCCCACCACGATGGCAAATTTATGTTGTTGTGGTGTAGTCTCTGTGTAAACAAATTCACATGAATTTAATTGATTATAAGGCAAACTGAGTGAATTCATGTTACTTTGAGCATAAATCATGATTTGTACTGCTCTATAATGCTAATTATGGCACAACATAGACTGCTAAAGTAGTAAAGTAAACTCGGATAGAAGCCCAACATAAAGCAGCAGACAACATACCGCCTACACACAGTGCTGCTGCTGCTGAATATAGCATCTATGTGGCTCTCCTCCAGTCTCTGTCTGTCAGTGGGTTCACATCCCCTCTGCCAGACCTGCTGACGCGGCCACATTTCCTCTCCTATTGACTGGGGCAGGTCACCCGTGACTGTCTGACAAACATCACTCAGTCACAATTATGAAGACCTAGCAGCTATGACAAAGACAAACATGGAATGTGCCATAATGGGAATCTGAAAATATAATGTATGACAACTGAAATGAAGCTAGATCAGATAACTGCCACTGTAGTTAGGATAAATGATGTGAGATGTGTGCATCACTGACAGTGATAGGTATAGGTCTACAAAAAAGTGAGCATACTAAACATTACACCTGGTGAAAAGGTGCACACCTTTTTCAATTTAGGATACATCAAAATTTTAAATAACATTTTTTCCAATTCAAAACTGTGTACTTTTAAAAGTTAAAAATATCATCAATGCAACATGTAACTCTCAAAAATAGTTGCAACTTTGTAATATGTAATACATTGTACTAATGTAATATGCAGTGTATCTAATCATTGGTAATGCACAATTATTCAGCAGTGATGTAATAAGACCCTGTATTTGAAAGAATTAGCAGTAAAATAAAAAAATGTGAACAAGGGTTAGACTTAAGTTAGTATTTAGGTAAGTACTTACTAACTGGATCTATCTATTAGTCAATGAAATTGATTTGAAGTAATTTTAACTAAGAATATCCCCCCCAAAATCACAGGTAGTGGGTATTCACATTTAAAGAGTACCTGTGATTTTCTGGGTTTTTAAATGAAAATTAATATTTTGGGGCTTTGGAACATCAGACAAAACAAGACAATGACAATGTGTCAGCCTGGGTTGTGGAAAGTATAGATTATTTACTCTTTTCTGATAGTTTATAACTAAATGCCTTATCAGTCAAAAAAATAAGTGACAGATTATTCAATAATGAAAATGAAAGTCAGTTGCGGCCCTACCATGAAGAATAAATTACTTCCAACTAATCGATAATAAGCTAAGAAGTATTTACAAAACAGCTCTGAATCAAGGACTGTATAGATTATATATTACTTTACAACAAGGGTCAACTAAGTGTTTTTTGTGTCTTATTTTCACTTAAGAACAATTGGAACATGTTTCCATTCATTTTACTGTTAATACTCTATTGGTGGATTATTATTTTGTGCTGTAAAAATAAGTGGGAATATCAGAAGTGATTTTAAACTAAAATAAAGTCAGTAGTAGTGGTCCGTACGAGCAAACATTGTGTTGATAAAAGCGTAGATATGATACACACTTCTGACCACCTCTGGTGACAAGGTTTGCAAGAACATTGCCAGAAGAAAAATGAGCCGCTGTTGTATCCTATCTAATGACGTTTACCTTCCATGACATGACCTCCAGACCCGGCGTCATCTATAAAGGCAACACCTCGTAATTAAAAAGCGTTTCCATCATAAAAGAGTAGACAGGTAGTAAAGGGGGGTATGATGAAGATGGGAGATGTGCTCTGTGTACTAAAAATGTTACTAAAACTGGCCTCAGGTGGAGATTACTCTGACACGCAAGCTGTGACCACTGACAACGTCATCCAAGCTACTGAGTTCAATTTAAATAGGCAACAGCACTGCCCCCTGTAACACTTGTATATGCTGCCAATCACTGCCACTCTAAAGTAATTACCTCTTAGAGAGCAGGGCGCTTTTCTTTCCGGTATTGGAGTATGGGGGGGTTGTCTTGTATGAATCATACCACAATCAGAGATGAGTAAGCAATGAGAGGATGTTAGAGGCTCTGCTTCTGGTTAATAATCAGATCTTAATATATTTTCCATTTTAGAGGTTTGATACAATAATCCATGTCTACTTTTAGAATTGGTTTATTTCATGGCTTTCTTTTGTTATAGAATCCATATTGTATAGAACCAGGTCAGCGTTATTTACCAGGAAAACCAATCAATTTCTTCCCTGTTTTCACCACGTTGCAGCTTGTAGGATGGGACCTTCATGGACCTTTATTCATTGTCAAGTTGTACTAGATACACAGTATAGATATATACTGTGCATCGATAAAGGCTTTAACAGATCGGCATTTAACACCCAGGATGTGTGCTAATGTTGCATATAGGCACTGGTTGTTGCTTTTTACACGATATTATAAGAAAGATACAGTGACACACTCATATTTTTCTAGTGTTTCACCTGCATCATCACTTTACATAAACAGCAAATTTCGTTGGAAAGTGGTTAGTTAGGATAGGTGAAAGTAATTGAGTTATATTTGTATTTAACCAGATTTATTATTTTACTACTTGTAAACAATTGAACAGCATATTTCCAGAATATGTGAGCAATCTGGCTTTGTAATGGGCAACAACAGCAGATTTCATTTGAACAGGCAACAAGGGTGAACTCAAAACCATCACTGATACACAACTGTCATTAATGGAGGGATTATTAAGTATTGCTTGATTAATGTTCACTGTCCTTAGATTCTAAATAGATATTTAGTTCTAACTGGAATTTCTAACAATGTCTGATGTAATGACACTGTAAAAGACCATTTGTGGCAAGACACTGCACAGTAGGGGTAATGAGCAGTATGGAAAACATTTCTGGCTGACTAATACAATTGATTCTGTAGCTGTGGTTAGCAGCAAACCTTGTGTATTTTATGACAATTACAAGCACAGAATACACTACTGATATGAAAGAGAGCATTGTGTGTAAACTGTAGTGCACCTGTGTTCATATTTGGCCGTCTTCCAGAGTACCTGGACACATCATGCCAAGTAAATGAGGCCTGAAACCTGAAACGCCAGTCAGCCACACTGGCCTATATTTTATAGCTAGAAATACAGTAGCAGTGAAGAGAGGAAATAACACTGTGTACACTTACTTGAGAGTGTACTTAGCCCTGGGCCCTTTCCTCTATTATCGACCGCATCTGCATTAGCAGAAAAAATGGTGTCTGGAGCTCTGGGAGCAGGGAGGAAGCATTTTCAGAGTTGGTATCACCAGACCACACCAGAGATGTTGTTTTTGAGTGGGCACGCTACCAGGCCCTGTAGTATTCACACAAATACGCCTTGATATCAATATTTCAATAATGATAGATGCCTTTAGAAAAAAGCAAGAGTAATTTGCATTTACAGTACATATCTAATATTTTGAGTTTAACTACACAATATAAATTGTAATTGTAAAATGTATCTCTAAATCACGAGTATAAACTGGCAGTAGGCCCTAGCTTCTCATTACAAAGGCTTTATTTGTTTCTGAAAACATTTTCCTACATAACCTTCACTGCTGTTGCTGCATGTTGATTTGTCAGTTGAAAATTGAGGTTATTATTCTTTCTCATGGCTCATTTGTCTGATCCCATTTATAATGAATATGAAATATAAATTATTATTGTATCAAAAAAGCATGTGTTTTCTTTTAGGCATTGTGTTGAAAGAAGCAGTCCTATACTATACTACTATAAGATACTGTGTAACCTTTCCAGACGTATGTACTGTACATGTACAGCTTTATTAGCCACAAACAAGCCATATCAGCCACTCTTCATTAAAAAGCGTGAGAACTCAAGAATACAATAGGAATAACACAACTAATAGATGAAGTGAACCCTAAGAAGATGTATGTCATAAATCATAAAGTGAATGAGTACCTCCATTTTGTTGTTTGGGTCATGAAGCAGACGTATCTAATCTCAGGTTAGCTCAGATATCAAGAGGAAATGATTTGATCATAATTTAACTACGAAGATTTGTTTGAGTCATCGTTGGTAATCCTGGAGAAGTAAATCGACAAACCAGAATGTTTAGACTGGGATTCACTGTGATTTAAAAAAACCATCATGAATCAATGAGAAAGGGCACATTGTGTTTGTATTATTTAAAGTGATTAGTGTTTACTGCGACTGATTAAAGACACAACTTCAACTCATCAAGTAGGCTGAGTCTGTTGTTGGCTTGAAGCTTGCCACCCTGGAGGAGGTGGTGGAGGACAGGATGCTAGCAAAACTGCTGGATATCATGGACAATCCCTCCCACCCCCTCCACACAACACTGGACAAGCTAAAGAGCAGCTTCAGCAACAGACTCATTCAACCCCACTGCAAGAAGGAACAATACAGGAGATTGTTCCTTCCAAGTGCCATAAGACTTTTTAATAATAATTGACGCTAAACTCAGCTGCTATGACGTTATAATTTCCTTTCGGGGATAAATAAAGTATTTTCTATTCTATTCTATTTTATTCTATTCTATGTAATCTTAACAAAGGGGAGAAGATAAATTATGTACTTTGTATGTGATGGGAGATATGTATACTGATGTTAATGTGATTATGTATAAGTACAGTGATGGTTAAGGGACAAAATGTTTGTGAGTCCTCTTCATCCTTTCCTCTTTTACTTCTGGAGTCCCCCAACAGGCATATGAAGTATAGAGTTTAACTCATGGGCGAGGACTACATATGGATTAGAATAAGGCTAACTGGGTGTCTATGTCTGTGAGACCTCTTTGAGCTCAATGTGATTATGACTATGAATCAATATTACAATATTATAGAAGAGTTTTTCTGATGGCTAACAAGGGTCAACGGAGCCTGATGAAGTGCAGCTCAGGGCTGAGGGTTGTTTCACCCTGAGACTGTTGAAAGATGAGCTGAGCCTGACAAACTAAGCCTGAGCGGTCCTAAAATGGCCACTGGTAGACAGAGAAACCTAACAACATGGCCTTTTAATCTGGCACCACCGTCAGGCCAAACTGTACATTTGAAAGGAAGTAAGAATAGCAAAATAGTTTATTTTTTTACTTAATAATTTAGTTATTTTTGGTGTGTAATGTGTGTTACAGCCTCACAGGGCCACCAGCAGGGCTATACTGCAGATTTTTCTCACAGTTGACACATACATTCACAAGTTTGTATGCTTAGAGTTTGATTCATAATGTTGAAACTTGAAATCAAACCTAAACTCTTCACTTGCACAAACAAGTAGAGCAAAAAGACAGTTAACCACTGGTCAGTAGTGAGTCCATCTATTAGTTCACCAAAACCTGAAAATATTTACATATATTTATACATATTTGTATTCCGTGTCTAGGTCTAAGTCTAAGGCCTTCTCAGCTCTATTAGCACAACATGACACCGACTCAGCTCAGATACAGTTTCACATGGGCTGCTCTCACCCTTCCTCTGACCCGTGTTCCTTGTCCTGTCTTTCAGCCATCATCAACCCCAAGCAGGCCAAAGACAACAAGAGCTTCAACTTTGATTACTCCTACTGGTCCCACACCTCGGTAACTCTTTTTCCACCCCCACATCGCAAATGTTGTACAGACACACCAGCAAACACACACAAACGCACACACTTTTTCATTACTATGCATCACTTTTGTTGCGTTTGACTGATTATTGATCTCTGTACACAGCCCGAGGACATCAATTTTGCCTCTCAGATGCTAGTGTACAAAGACATCGGAGAGGAAATGTTGCTGCATGCCTTCGAAGGATACAACGTCTGCATCTTTGCTTATGGTCAGACGGGCGCTGGCAAGTCGTACACCATGATGGGGAAACAGGATGTCAAAGATCAACAAGGAATCATTCCCCTGGTACAGACTTATTGTGATTACTTGACGAGTGCTGATCATAAATCAAAGGAAAGATGATTTTAAATTTCTGTATGAATGTAACAACTGTGGAAGTAATGTTGTTGTTTTTCTTTTTCCAGATGTGTGAAGATCTTTTCACAAAGATAAATTACAATGCAGACAACAGCATGTCTTACTCTGTGGAGGTAGGCAGTGGTACCCCATGTCATCCTGTTTAGTTTACAGTTTTTTTGTCAGGGACCATGTACAAAAAACACCAATCTAACACAAAGAGAAGAGAGTAATGCACTAGATTTAGCTTCTAATACCTGGCCAGGTAGACACAAACACTAATATTACTAATGTAATTAATACAAATACATGTACACTGTACATGCAGTATACCTGAATCTGACACCTGTTATGAATGTTCAAACTAATATTATTTATCTGAACAGGTAAGCTACATGGAAATCTACTGTGAACGTGTGCGGGACTTACTGAACCCCAAAAATAAAGGGAACCTGCGTGTTCGAGAACACCCTCTGATGGGGCCTTATGTTGAGGACCTGTCTAAGCTGGCTGTCACCTCCTACAATGATATCCAGGACCTGATGGACTCTGGCAACAAGGCCAGGTGATGGAGCTGTTTATTCATTCACACTGTTGTTGTTGTAGTGTGTACCATTTTTGGTTCTTGCCTGGGAGTCTTTTGCATAGTGAAAAATACATGTCACGTACCAGAAGTTTATGTTTATGTTAGGGCCTGAATTAAACATCACAAATACACCAAAGACATTTCTGATAAAATGGAGGAACATGCAAAAGTTCAGCTTATCATTTATACTGTACCTATTTGCACATTCATTATAAAACATCCAAACAAACAGCTTGCTGCACAGACTGATAAAAATGTATTTACTGTCTGTACAGGACTGTGGCTGCCACCAACATGAATGAGACAAGCAGTCGCTCGCATGCTGTCTTCAATATCATATTCACTCAGAAACGTCATGATGCTGAGACTGATAACACCTCTGAGAAGGTAAAGTTTTATCATGTCCTGAATTAACTTGTTTAACATTGAGCAGTTGCCTCTCCTTATCTATGAGCTGATTGATGATGCTGATTAAAATCTTGTCGGAAATTGGAAATCAATGATTACTTGAAGGTCATGCTGTAATGCTAAGGTAACATGTCTCTGGAATAGATTGAATAGCTTTAGCTTTTCTGTTGTCAGCTAATGTGTTGCAGTTGAATAACTGTCTGTTTTGTTGCAGGTCAGTAAAATAAGTCTGGTGGATCTGGCTGGCAGTGAGAGGGCTGATTCTACTGGAGCCAAAGGGACCAGGCTTAAGGTGAAATGTTTTCCTTAACTGCATCTTGGATATTCCAACCCAGATCTGAAAACACATTTCCTTGTCTATATAGGAAACAATCACTATGAAATCCATATTAAAGCAATCAATCAGTGTGTTTACTTTCAATAATTTATCTTCTTCTTGCTCACAGGAAGGAGCAAATATAAACAAATCTCTAACTACACTGGGGAAAGTCATCTCTGCTCTGGCAGAAGTGGTATGTATTATATCTGCATATTGTACATCGTAAGATAAAGCAGATGTTATTTTGGATAAATGTATAATTTTTTCTGTTTATTCATTTTAGGACTCTGGGTCGAATAAGGTAATTTATTGTTATTATTATAATATTTTGTTTTTACCTAACTACCATAAATACATAGATTGGAATTTTGTGTTTTAATTTGACACACAGAATAAAAAGAAGAAGAAAGTGGAAAGCTTCATCCCCTACAGAGATTCAGTTCTGACCTGGCTACTGAGAGAAAATTTGGGTATGATCACAATATTTCTATGTTTGACAAGCTCATGTTCTTACTGATCCATTATTTCTCGACAAACTGAACCAAAGTGTTTTCTTCATTATGTCAGGGGGGAATTCTCGTACTGCGATGGTAGCAGCCCTGAGTCCAGCTGACATCAACTACGATGAGACCCTCAGCACCCTCAGGTATTGAGCACACAACACATCTTATACTGTTTCCCTTTCGTTCCACACTCGCTGAATGTGGCTCTGAAGGATATGGATGCAAGTGAGACCAAAGTGTTGTGTAATACACATTTTACTCAGCGGCTTGCATCACTTTCACACTTCAAACACCCTTCACGAGTTGCAGTGCCAGGCTGCACAATCGTGTAGATGTGTGTTGTCAGGGGGATGATGAATATGTGTGGGTGCCTTTATGCCTGCTCCCTCACCTGTGTTAGCGTACCCAATGATCCCTCCCATATACCCACAGGTATGCAGACCGCGCCAAACAGATTCGCTGTAATGCTGTAATCAATGAAGATCCCAACAACCGATTGGTGCGCGAGCTGAAGGAGGAGGTGTCTCGCCTGAAAGATCTCCTCTACGCCCAGGGCTTGGGTGACATCATTGAGAGTAAGGGATCATTTATTGGGTTTATGTGACCATTAGTGCTATCTCTAGATTTGATTTCAAATGTTTGCAATGGTTTGAGATCCTTTCATTAGTGACTGCACGCTATTCTCAATGATATACTGTCTCACCTCAGCCCACACAGCACCCATCACACACACTGCACTTAAGTTCTCCCTGTGCTCACAAACATTGTGTGTGTTGATGTGCATTTAGATATAACACGAAGCAAATTAAGAGCCAGGGCAGAAAAATCAATGGAAAGACGTGAATGGAGATGAACAGATAGCAACAAAGTGCAGTTTACTCCCAAGTTGTGGGGGAAAAACAAGACTGGAAACAGTGGGGGAAGGGTTTCAAGCATTATCTTTTGGAGCTAGCATGTTGAGAAAGCTTATAGTTTAGCATATAATAGAAAGTCAGTGTTACAAACTGGAGGTGTGGAGTTTAAAATTGTGGGCATTTACTGGGCATGGAGGGTCTAATGAAAAGATGCTATTGAGTTGCATTTTTGTTCAAATAGGGCAGGTCAACAAGAAGAACTTAATGCACCTTGTCCCCTTCTTTATTGCATCTTCACATTTGTCACAGAAATTATTTTTTTTCATTGTTGTTGCTGAACCAATAAGCAATTTGTTGTCTGAGAAAAAATGTCATTATTAATTAAAATGCAAAGCTATATATCTTGTACTAAGAGCAGTGGAGTCAAATTGATGTTTATTTATGTTGACTGCTCTGCTCAGGTGTTCAGCAAATAATAAGTGAATGTTTAAATCCGTGAACATTTATCTAAAGGTGTTACGCTGTCTCTTTTTCTCTTTCACTTTTTTCTGCCACTCTTTATCTTCTCTTCTCCCAGCATATCGAGCATCTGGTGCTGACATAGAGGGTTTGAAATGTGTGTTTTCTGGCTCTTGCTTTTGCTCTTGTTGCAGCTTAGCATCACCGGTGCTTACTGTGAGCATAAATAGTAGCTTTTCTGTGTTCTCTGCAGCACCACAATATCATAAAGAACTGATCAGAAAGTTTTAG
This sequence comes from Dicentrarchus labrax, assembly GCF_905237075.1. NCBI lineage: Eukaryota > Metazoa > Chordata > Actinopteri > Moronidae > Dicentrarchus > Dicentrarchus labrax. The sequence goes on along the minus strand of NW_026136718.1, from coordinate 25,408,800 downwards.
GCGAGTTGCACTGAAATACAAGTAGCTCAAGTTAATGCAGTATAAATAGCACATAGTCCAGGTCTCAGTATGTGCCATGTCATGGTGCTGTAGAAATCTGTGTATGTCTTTATAGCTGTGGCATTGGCGGAACAGAGCTAAATGGTCGTTAGCAACAAATCAATGCAATATGGAAGATTATGGCCCATAAAGAATTATGTTTTATCTCAATCTTTAATTTCCCTGATGTAGAAAGTGTAGCTCCCCATTCCCCTGGCACAGTCTGTCTGGCTCTATTGCCTCCTGTTGGCAGCTATAACAGAAATCATAAGATGATGATGCAGCCTTCAGTCATAGAGAGAGTATAATTACTTACATAATGTGGGTCTTTGAGATAGCCATCTCATCTTTATGTCCTAATTTTTTATTGTCTCTCTATATAATACATGACTTCATTAACTGCACTGCGAAGGCAATATTGTGTGATCCATCTTGGCGGGCAACAGCCTGTCCAGATGGATGGGTGAGATACACTTTCCCAATTTATTGCTCTGTGTTGCCATAGCAGCAGCTACAGGGTTGCTATTCTTTATTTTGTAGAATCTATCACAGGCCCTTGAGGTGCCACAACAATGCCAAGATAAAGCACTGAACAGGAAGCAGGGAACATGAAGTGAAATCAGATCTGTTGGCAGACTCGAAATAGAAATTATACAAAGATTTTGATTTAAAAGTTTTCAATAAGGTTTCAAGGCTATCCAGACAAACGTACCACTGTCTGATTGTCTGCCAGAGAGATGGATTTCTGCTTTCAGTCATTTCTTTGACATTGCTAATTTTAGAGAAGCACACTGAGCATTAAATGTATCTTGGTGCTTTTAGATAATAATCTTAATTGAGAGTTCTGGCTTCCCAGTGTTCTCTGCAGGAAATACAACCCTATTATAAATGAGTAATTATGTCTCTGCACTAATAGCGTTATGTATTTCATTTTCCATATAAAATGACAAATTTAGGGAGTGAGCAATAGAATCCCTGCCATCATACTAGCTTACCTAAAATTGCAGATGAACACTATATATTTAACATTTTGATTTTGAATTTTCCTGCATATGACGCTCGCTTGAAGTTTTTTGTATAATTGCTGCATTTTCTTTGGTCATGGCTAGATGGCCTCCTTGTTGCATCTTTTAAGTTGGTCCTCTCTCCGCGTGGCTTTCTGCTGGTGCTGCCCTCGCTTGTATAGTAGCAAGACAAATTTCTCTTTGTGACTTTTTGTGACTTGTTTCAGGCCACATCTCTTCTTTCTTTTTCTTTTCTATTCTCCCCTTTCTTCTCTTCCTTCTCTGTTTGCGTTTCTCCATTTCTTTACTCCCTATTATCGATTACCCCAACCCCACTTCCTGTACACACGCCATGCCCCCCTCCCGCCCCGACAGACGTATCCGATTACAAGAACAATAACAATAAAGGCCAAGCTGTGAATCAAAGGGATGATCTCTCCACAGTGACCAATGCCATGACGGGGATGAGTCCCTCTCCGTCTATCACAGCCTTGTCCAGCCGCGCCGGATCCATTGCCAGTCTGCATGACCGCATCATGTTCAGCCCAGGCAGCGAAGAGGCCATCGAGAGACTGAAGGTGAACACTGGATAACATACAGTGTAGTTAATCTTTAAACCCACACTCATTGACACATTGACACAGTGTCATTTTACTGCATATATACATATTGGATATTACCAATGCTCATCATGAAGATATACAGATAAAAGCATTTTAACGCTTAACCATTTCAATAGTTAAAGTGTAAGGCTGGTGATGTTCTATGTTTTTGCTGTTGTCAACAAATCTCATGAAAAGACCAAAACTACCAATTTATTAGTGTGTTTCCCACTCATTCCACAGACTGACCCATTTGTTCTTACCAAAGTCATAAATCACATTTTATGGCTGTGTTAGAGAATCGAAAGTAGAAAGATGGAAGGAAGTGAGGGGGTAGAGATGGAGAATAATGCACAACAAACTCAATCTGGAGGCATTGTGGGTCATGCTGTTTCCCCACTTTCATTTTTAAACAAGACTTGATAAATTTATAAAGCAGTTTTTTGAAAATGTTTACTCAAACGGGAGTAAATTGTGCATTTCTTGAAAAGTAGTTTCAGTTGTGGATTTGATGCTGTAGTGAGTATGACAGCAGGACTATACAGTATATGTGGGATTGACTCAAAGTAAACTACAGTGCCCACATTCATCTTAATTAAGGAGCATATGTCAACAGTGTGGCTCACTGGTGTGTTTTAACAGTGTTTGAGCTTTATAGCGCACAGGAATAAGATATATATATATAATAAGGATATAAGATATATCAGGCTTTGGCTACAAAGATATTGTTAGTAGGATCAAGTGATTTGGGGTTTTGGTCTTTTCATTGGAGTCGTTGACAGAAAGAGACAAAAGGTATCCTTGAAACAACTTTTACTTTAATTACCGCTATCTTGTCAAATGTCAGGAAACAGAGAAAATCATTGCTGAACTCAATGAGACTTGGGAAGAGAAACTTCGCAGGACAGAAGCCATTAGAATGGAAAGGTGAGATATAGAATATTAAATTTTAATTTCATTTTAGTAATGAAATCCTTCTTAAAATGTATTTTTTCTTTCATGGGCCCCCCTGATAGTTCAGCTGATAGAGCTGGCGCCCCATGTACCGAGGCTGAGTCCTTGCTGTAGTGGCCATGGGTTCAAATCTGACCTGTGGCCCTTTGCTTCATGTCATCCCCTCTCTCTCTACCCCCTTTCCGTTCTATCTTAAGCTGTCCTATCTAATAAAGAGAAAAAGGCCCCCAATATATATATATATATATATTTATATATATATCTTTTCTCTTGAAAGAGTCCTAGCCAAAAAAGAAAAATGTGTAGAAAAATAAATTGTAAAAAAAGACTGAACACAACAACATGCTTACAACAGAAAATGGTTTAAAAACAAGACACAAGTGATATCAACGGATCCTCTTTTAATGTATCTTAAAGCAGTACATGTGGAAGATTAAAATAGCAGTAGTATATCATGTATTTTAATAGTTTTTCTAGTCTATACAAATATTTATTTTAAAATAAAAAAAAACTCTGGAATTTACAGGTTTAAGGTATAGCATGCATATTCGTCTTGACCCCAGGTTGCAACTACTAATAGAAAATAGAAACCATTGTTTTGCATTTGTGCTAACCCCCCCCACCCAAAACTATCTCATATAAACTATATTAATAAATGAGGCATCTTGACATAAAGACAAATCATGTAGCCGCTTGGTATACTGAGTCTGACATCCATCCACAGAGAGGCTTTGCTGGCAGAAATGGGTGTAGCAATGCGAGAAGATGGTGGGACAGTTGGCGTGTTCTCTCCTAAGAAGGTAAGAAGATATAAGACATCTCCAAAAGTCTGTGATAAAAAAAAGTGATCTAATTCTTGACATTGAAATTATTAACTTAAATGCTTGTTTATTTACCCCAAAGCCCTCCGATAGCCCTAGAATGCCCCAGGCTGTGTTTATCGACACAGTCGGGCTGTTTTCCCCCAACGAGGTTTGTAGCTGTGAAGTGTTTAAAGCTGTTTGAGTGCTCTGAGTCTCACTTCAACAGAAGTCTTGCCAAGGCAGATCAGTCGAGAGCTTTTTTCTTTTCATAAGTGTTATCTAAAATCTACTTCATTACTCACTTCAAACACACCCTGAAGGCAGAAATTGGTGTAAACATGGGGGAAAAGATAATGGTGGTGCCCCCATTTCAGTGATTTATGGCCTGCAGCCCCATAACATCTGACTGAGACTACATTAAACAATCATGCTGTGAAGCTACGGGGAGTGAATTTGACTGCATGGTTTTAACTATTGCTGATTATTTGGTGTTTGTAACGGGGGGAGCTTGTTTTTGAGCTCTCTGATGTGCAGTGTGTGCATAATTTATATTATAAATAACATATGGGCAATGAATGATTTCTGTAAATTGCTCTCCTAATTTGAACAGTTAATAAATGATTCCTTGTTCTGTGTCAGACACCTCATCTAGTGAACCTCAACGAGGATCCTCTGATGTCTGAGTGCCTGCTGTACTATATTAAAGACGGGATCACCAGGTAAGATATTGTCAGTCCCTTTATGATCTATTATTAAGGTAATATGGTAGAGTGGAGGGATTATCTTCCTTTCCTAAAGTACAGATTTCATTTAGGTGCTAAATGCATGCATTATTTAAATGTTTTTCTCTTTTTTAGGGTAGGACGCGTAGACGCCAGCAGTCGTCAGGATATAGTCCTCAGCGGCCACTTCATCAAGGATGAGCACTGCACCTTTACCAGTTCCACTGGTCCAATGGGAGAAAGTGGGTGATCTTTATCTTACTCCACAGGCTTGTACTGTGTACACCAGAGTTTAATATTGGCATGGTCTCATATTGCCTTCTCTGTTCTTTATCAGCAGTTGTCCTGGAGCCCTGTGAAGGAGCTGAGACATATGTCAATGGCAAAAGAGTGACGGAGCCCACGGTCCTCAAATCGGGTCAGTAAACTCTCTTGCTTTCGTGAATTTTACCTTTCCTTATACATAGTTGCAACACGTATGTGTATGTGTAACACATTTAGATGTTTTTTATCCCGTAAAGGAAATCGCATCATCTTGGGGAAGAGCCATGTGTTCCGGTTCAACCACCCTGTGCAGGCCAGAGCTGAGAGGGAGAGGACCCCATGTGCCGAAACCCCTGTTGAGCCTGTGGACTGGGCCTTCGCCCAGAGGGAGCTGCTCGAGAAGCAGGGCATTGACATGAAACAGGAAATGGAACAGAGGTACTTTGGGGAAATATTGAGCCATTCAACTTGAACTTTTCAAGAAAGCCTGTGTAGGAAGCAGATTGGGTCTCATCACCATATTGTAGACATGAACAACAGATAAGGAAGCTACAGCCAGTAGGAAAGAAGTGTAACACTTATTGTAATATTAATAACTGCCACATTATACGAGCCTGCAGCACAGTGTGCAGTAAATGGCGTGCTGCTCCAGAAACTTTGCGACCCTGGTGCAAAAGCCAGAGTAGTGTTTCCTTTGAGGTGGTACATGACATCTCTTACACCTGTTTTGTTCACTTGTGTCTTCAGGCTGCAGGAGTTGGAGGACCAGTATCGCAAAGAAAGAGAGGAGGCCAATAACCTTCTGGAGCAGCAAAGACTGGTACGTTAATTAACAGCTTTATGTGCTGTTGACATTAATCATTGAAGCTGAAGGAAATTAGATCTAATTAAAATTGTGGTATTTTATATCTATATCTTTTTGGGGGGGAGTGAAGCCTGGCCCGTGTGGTCTGATTCAACAGAGCTCAAACTGCTTAAATGGTTAATGCTGGTTCTGATAGAAAGCTGTCAGAACACACAGTGCATCACAGTTTGTTGGTATGGGACTGTGTAACATTATGACCCCCAGGGTGCCCAGGTGGTCATGATGTTATGGCTGATCAGTGTATGTACTGTATTTAAGTAGTCAAAATTACAAAAACATCAAAGTTATTTTACACTAAGTACCTCTCATGCAATGAATATAAGCTACAAGATATTTTTCCATGCTATACATAAAATAAGTAGTATTTTTTTAATGAGCTTTGGTCCTCCATTTCAACAGTTATGTCAATCGATGGGACAGTTTACTCACTGACATCTGTTCCTAAATAGCTTGTTAATGTATTAAGACCACATGTGTTTAACATTGGTCTTCATTAATCAATTGTCCAGGATTATGAGAGCAAGCTGGAGGCTCTTCAGAAGCAAGTGGACCGTTACTACCCAGAAGCCCCTGAAGAAGAGGAAGAGCCAGAGGAGGAAGGTAGTGCAAATTATTGGAAAACGTATACATATCTATGTTAGTGGTAGGCAAGTCCTCACCAAATGATGATGTTTTATCATTTTTGCCCACAGTGCAATGGACAGAGAGAGAAAGAGAGATGGCTGTGTGGAGCTTTCGTAAGTGGCGCTGCTACCAGTTCACCTCTCTCCGTGACCTGTTATGGGGGAATGCCATCTTCCTAAAGGAGGCCAATGCCATCAGTGTGGAACTGAAAAAGAAGGTCCAACATGTTGTTGTCATTTAAACTCCATCACATCCACAGATTGATCACAGATTTATGTTATAATATGGCTCTCTGACAGTACCCATGCTTTTTGTTCCCCTGCAGGTTCAGTTCCAGTTTGTGCTGCTCACAGACACTCTCTACTCCCCCCTGCCTCCAGACCTTTTGCCCCCAGAGGCGAGTAAGGACAGAGAGATGCGACACTTCCCACGCACCATTGTGGCTGTGGAGGTGCAGGATCAGAAAAATGGAGCCACCCACTACTGGACATTGGAAAAACTAAGGTACACAACATGCACTGAGGCCAATAATATAATTCTTGTTTTTTTTAACTAGAAACAGCAGAAACAAACAAGTTTATAGTGTCTCTGTGAGGGATAGATTTCACAAAGAGCACAGTATTCACTGTAAGAACATTTCTCATTAACTCCATGCTGTGCTTGTTTTTAATGCAAGGACTTAATGTGTCAATTGTTGCTGATTCTTGCAGGCAGAGGCTGGATCTCATGAGAGAGATGTATGATCGCGCTGCTGATGTGCCCAACAATACCACTGAAGACTGTGAAAATGTGATGACTGGAGGGGACCCCTTTTATGATCGCTTCCCCTGGTTCCGTCTGGTTGGCAGGTAAATGCACAGTTGGCCCTGTACAGTATGTGGACAGGACAGAAAGGCATTCATACTGAACTCACACAAAGGTCAACAGCAGTGAGCAAACAGAAGCCCAGTGTTAGTCATACTTGTCCATTCAGTATAATGGGCGGCTGTTGGCCATATTGCCACATATTGTGCATGTGGTCAACTAATGGAACCATAATGATGGAGACACCAGCATGAATTAGTCTGCAGCCCACTTCATTATGGTATTCCCAGTATTCTCTGAGTGCAGCACTATCAGCAACCCTCTCCATTTCAACTTATATAAAAATATGTATTTATATGAAGGACTTACATGGCATCATTTATCAAAGAACGTGATCACAAATTTGCATTAATTTACCTTTTGAATGTATTACTTGAGCATATTTTATTCACGATAGACCTGTGCCATATGTTCTCATAACTGACAGGTTTTAACTTAGTATACTGCCAATTTCCAACTTTATTTTCTTTCTATGTGCTTTATTACTGACTGAAGTCCCTCTGTGACTATTTTTCTCCCCAACATGGGCTTGCAGCTTTAACACAAAAGATGGATCTGACAACCAATGGAAATGATCAGTACATGCTAGTTGATGCCAGCCTCGTCTTTTTTAATGGGAAAAATCAGCTTTGGAACATTTGAGATTGACATTTCTTCAGTCCTCCTACTCTAAGCCTGCTGTTTCTTTCTCTCCCACTTTGGCACACAGCCTCCCAATCTCTTTGCCAAGCTCTCTCTCTCTTGCAGATGGGTCCTACACACAGTCACATGGCCCTGTTACATAATATTCAGCCTTTAATGTCATTTAGCTCCTGCAAGAAGAGCAAAAATGATCAGGCAGTAATCTGGAAAATGTCCCCTTGAAATATGTTTGTCAGCTCATTTAGATTTTCTATTCACACAATAGGTGAGTAATACAGGCTTATGTGGCCAAAAGCACCACATCTAATGAAATCTAGTTCTCCAGACAAATTATGTACCAGCAATCAACTGAAGTTGGATGTAGCAGTTTTATTTGGAGTGTGTATTTGTACTATGTACTAGGCATTTGTGTTAAGTGTTAAAACGAGTGTTGCTAACACTGGCTTAACACTAGTACTGTAGTTGCTGTTGAAAATCTCCAGGGAGTCACTTGCAAATGTCCACAGAAAATTGTATTTAATTAGTCTTTTATAACATCTTAGTTATGTAAGATAGTTTGTAAATAATTATGTAGAATACGATACGACTTCATTGATCCAGCAGCACAGAGACAGGTTAAGAAGTGAGAAAACAGATACAGAACTATTTGAATGAAATAAATTGAAATAAAAAAGGAAAATCTTTCGTAAAATTAGAGAGGTGTAAGAAAAAGTCATGATGTATGTATTACGTATAATATGTATAGTATATGTATAAATATGAATAATAAAAACCAATATACATTAAAATATATTGGAGTATATAGTAGTATATATTACAGATAGGTCATATTCATACATGGGTTTGAATAGTTACATGAACAGATAAAGATCATACAACCTTTGTCTGACCGTGTCTGACTCCTGTGATACCTAGAAGTGACTATCTTCTTTGGAAGCAAATCTTTTGTTCTACAGGGTGTCAATCATCATCTCCATGGTCTGGCACACTTGAGATCTGTACATGCACTCTCAGCAAAGGAGGTTAAATACTTCTAACAACCTTTGTTGCTTGTCTCGCACTCTCCAATCTTTCCTTTGTGGCTCCACCGTACATGTATGCTGTCCACTAACACAGACAGTAAAAGCAGATTTCGGTGGAGGCAGGTTTTCTCCTGTGGTCCAGTCCATATGGTGGTCTACCGCCCCTCTTTTCTGAAGTGTTTGCTTTCTATCTTAACTGTACTAACCTAGTTCCCATGTCTCTGGCTGCACCAGAAACCCCATTTTCAACACATGCATGAGCGAGCGCATGAGTGACCCAACCCCATCCCCGACCCTCTCCACCTCTGAAATTACTGAGTTGGCTGACCCGCAGCGGGAGGGTCGAGGGGAGGAGGAGGAGTTGGAGGAGTTGGAGGACCTGGACGATGATATCTTTTTGGACGACCCGTGCTTGGAGCTCGGGGGAGAGGATGATGATGATGATGATGATGATGATGATGATGATGAGGATGATGATGAGGGAGAGCTCTGCCGAGGCTCCAGCGAAGGCCAGGATCCCTTTTACGACCGCTCACCATTATTCAGTGTAGTGGGAAGGTTGGTGAGGTTTCAGGAGCATGCTGGTGGAGGAAACTAGCTCTTTCACACTGAGACGCAGGGTCTGTTTCCCTCAGTAGACATCAGCACAGATGACTTTTTTGAAAACACAATATTGACAAAATCCCCACTCTGTTGTGGACTGGGAGTGCATGAGAAATATAAACCTGAAATCAAAATTTCTGCAGCACGTGAGTCTTTTTTTTATTTATGTGGCAACCACACCTCTTCTGTCCAAATTAGTGTGCTACATTTTCCATTGAACTCTCCAGTTGGGACAAGTAAGCCATAGTTGTAATATCAACATAGAGTTGGGGTATTTCAGTTGGATAGCTTCAGTGTATGGTTGAAAACCAACTTTACCTATACTTTTTTTGATCATGGGAATTTCATTCATTCCATCTTCTTAAACACTTCCTGCTTGCTTAGTACATGTCAAACTAGCCACTTCAGTTTCTATTCCCTGTCTCAGTTGTCACTGTCACTGTCTCATGTTTGAGACACAAATGTTCTCAGTTGTCAAACCACTACACACATTTCTCTCATGAACATGATACTGAGTGGACACTGGAGTAGACATTTCTGGGCTTCGAGGTTTATCTTTTGCTTTCTATCTTTAATCTCATCCAATTTGACTGTTGCTTGATTTTCTTTGGGTTTTTTTGCTAGCTGTTTTTTTCACTCTAACTTAGACTAAATGCTTCTCCTGCATATTACAATTCTATTTCTAAAACAAGTCCTTTATGTCAGCCCAGGGTGGGTCAGTTCATACCCCTTGTTTCCATGGAAATCCAAGCAAAGTTGATGCTCAACGGCTGCTTGAGGTGTGTGTCTCACTTTTGTGTGGCTAAATGCAAACTTGCAGCTATTAAAGAAGTTCATTCACTAGCCAAAGCACTGACATGTCTCATGGAGTATATTCAGGTCTGATTTGCATAACACTGGAACCCACAGTAAAATGTTCTCACCATGCTGTGAAACCTGAATAGGTACGAAAGAGTCTGGAAATTATTTCGATGAAGTAGAAAAGTGGTGTTAAGGAAGACTCAAAATCTCAAGATGAAAGAGCTGGTTTCTACCGCAGCTGTCTCTTTTAGGCATGCCAGAGCACAAGTCTTTTTATTTTGACCTTTTTTGTCAATTTTTACTTGAGTACGTCTGATGATGAACTAGTGCCCCTCCTTTGCACAAATTATCACTTCGACCCAGGAGGTGCACTTTGATTTCTGATGTCATTCGTTGGTTTTTGGTGTAGCACACAATATATCAAGCTGCTGGCAGTTTTTTTATTCAAGCTGAGCCATGTTCCGTATGATGATTTCTGTTCCATTTGCTTTTGGTTCCTTTGAGTCGAGAAGTTGAAAGCATTTTTGTTCACCCTTTTTTGTCCTGAGCATGCCTTCTTTGCACCTCACCAATCTTGTCATAATCCTCTCCCTTTTGACACTCTCCACCCTTAAATGTCTACCCCTATTGGCCCGTGGAAAACGTGGTCCTTGACTGCAAGACCAAGAACTGTAGCTAAAAACTAGAAAATGAGAAACCAAGAAAGAGAAACATTTCTAGTGCAGTTATGCCCACATTTATACTCTCAAAAGTTAGTCTTTGTCACTACCCCTGAAGTATTTTCAAATCTGATGCAAAGTGCCTCAAGCGCTCATTTTGGGTCTGTACATTTGATATGCAGTGTAGTGTTTTCATATTGAGGCACATTCACGATGCACATGTATATAATATATGATCATTAAGCAATGTAAAGAAACTTAATTTCAGGAATGAAATCATATGGAAAACAGCTGCTGTCCAGCTTAGTAGTGAGCTGGTTTCCAGTAAAATTCAAATTCAGAATTCAGAGTTGACCCTTACACACATGCTCCCTAGCCTCACCAAGCTCTCACCAGTACAAAACAAAAGTTAACTGCATGTGACCCATATTTGTCCTGATAATATCATTGATTATAGATGTTGAGAAAAAGCCCCTACAAAGCGATAGTAAAGGGCAGCCATGGCCATCGCAAGAGCAGTCCCAGCTTCTGTTTGGTTGCTTTGCAGCTCTGTGTTCTGTTGTCCAGTCCAGTGATATTTTATCAAGTGTGAGCCATCTCCTGAGCTCTGTTGTTTTTAATCTGTTATGATTTCTCTCTTTCTGCCCCTTATTCAGGGCTTTTGTTTATTTGAGTAACCTGCTGTACCCGGTTCCTCTTGTCCACCGCGTGGCCATCGTCAGCGAGAAAGGAGAAGTGAAGGGCTTCCTTCGTGTGGCAGTGCAGGCCATATCAGGTAAGGATCGCACACTCAGCCTGAGCCAAAGGGCATGAAGGGATTGAAAAGGACATGCTGTGTGAGACTTCTTGAGGGAGTGAAGTGAAGGTGCTTTGTGTTTCCCTCCAGCTGATGAGGAAGCTCCCGACTACGGCTCAGGAGTGAGGCAGTCAGGCACTGCCAAAATCTCATTTGAGGACCAGCAGTACGAAAAGGTAGAGAAAATCACTATAGTGCACAGAGAAATCATCTGTATATGGCAACCTGCTAACCAGTGTCTTTTGCACCTTCTTTTGCAGTTCCAGTCCGAGTCCTGCTCTGTAGGACTGTCCCGTTCAGGGATTTCCCAGGAGGAGCTTCGTATAGTGGAAGGGGAGGGGCAGAATGCAGAAATGGTACCCTCAGCTGATGAGGTCAACAACAACACATGTGCGGGTAATCGTATTTTATGAGTGAATGGATACATGTTTTGTGTGTATGGGTGTGTGAGTGTCGCACTCGGTCCAACGGTGGCGTAAATCTGGCACACCTTGCTTTCTGTGCAAGCTGTAACCTGGGTCTGATTTTAATTTTGCGTTCCTCACAGCTGGTGCAGATGAGCTGGAGAATCCGCTGAAGGCCAGTTTGGACGGCCCACTTGACACAACACTGGAGCACCTGAAGATTGGTAACGTCTTTACCTTCAGGGTGACTGTCCTGCAAGCCTCCAGCATCTCTGCAGAATATGCTGACATCTTCTGCCAGTTCAAGTAAGCAGTCCATCAAAATGTTTTTACTGTACATGTTCAAACCCATGGCTCTCAATCTTTATCATGTTCCTTTTACAGTTTTACAAGTAAATAGTTGTTTTGCAATTTGGATTGATTTCAGTTTCATCCACCGCCATGATGAGGCCTTTTCCACTGAACCCCTAAAAAACACAGGCCGTGGCCCTCCTCTTGGCTTCTACCATGTGCAGAATGTAAGAAATATCAGCCAGATCCTGTACGATGATGATCAGTTGTAGAAGGTTTTAATGTCAAATGCTTTAATATTACTGTATTGTTTTTATAGATTGCTGTTGAAGTTACTAAATCCTTTGTTGACTACATCAAGACTCAGCCAATTGTGTTTGAGGTGTTTGGACACTACCAGAAACAACCTTTTCTTCCTCTCTGTAAAGACGTCATCAGGTACCTGGCTACAAAGTTTGCTGATATAACTGATTTACTGCACAGACAAAGATATACTGTATATTGTTGTTTTCGTTAAATGACACATGGTGTGTTGTCTTTTTATCAACCAGTCCACTACGCCCCTGCAGAAGACAGTTCCCACGAGTGATGCCTCTGTCCAAACCAGGTAAACACACTGTTTGCGGAGTTACTTTGCTTGATTCCACCATTTATTTATGTTGCATTGTCTTTGTATTGGTATCCCTGCAAGTCATGTCATCTTAGCTTCATGTTGTTGGGTGTGAGCAGTTGACTCTGACGCCTCGCCGGAACGGGAGAAATCGCTGGAGCTGATCCGATACCTGGTCCCAGACGTGTTCAATGGGGTGCTGGTGGACTCGTTGTCAGACCACGCTCTGTCTGCCGCTGGCTTGGCTGCTTCCTTCCTACTGGAAGGAAACGAGCGAGCTCAGCTGACAGCTCCACCCACCTCTATCTGTTCAGTTATTAAAGCTCAGAAGCCGGGTTGGTTGTTGATGTCAGATCCAAGAGAATCCTGTGACTGAATGCCTTTTTATATCAAGTGTGTATATTGGTGAGATTTAAAAAACACTCAAAGCCCAGTGACTTAGGCCGTATCACATTAATTTATTTACTACTATAGTTTATATTAAGAGTTACTACTGGACACTGACTAGAAGACGCTGTAATAGTTTTTAAAATGAAACTATTTGATATAAAAGGGAGTTTTCTTGTGTCAGGATTCAGTTGGATTAGCTCTCTGGTGTACTGTGTGTTCACTGTCGACCTGCGTGGTGGATTCTCCTTGCAGTTCCCTCTTTGAGCTCTTCTTGAATGGGATGGGACGGCAATGTTAACTATACTGTACATTATACTGTATATTTATATATTACACAGATTAAATAAGACTTTATTGATCCCCAGAAGGGAAATTCACATTGCAGCAGTGCAAGAAAAACACTCAAAAGAGGTTGCAAACAGCTGGTGAACTATTTGAAATAAGACATATAACAAAATAGCAGTAAGGGAAATTATATTTGAAGGCAATAATGATTGATAAACAACATTATATAGGCAGTATATAACACATTATATAAAATACTGCATGTTGTACTATTCCTGCTTGGGCTTGGGCCAAACTTCAAAGCTGCATGTGCACGTTTTTATGCACACTCTCTCTTAACTCTGAACTCCTTTTGGGGAACTACCTTAAATTGAAGGAATTAACCCTTACTCGTAGCTATACAAAACAATCAAGATCAGCATTGTAGTATTAAAGGAGAATGCTGTTCAAGGAGTTCGTGCATATGCTTTTCCTCATGCACAGGATGGTTCAGTATTCATTTGTTACTAGAAAAGTTGTCTTGCAAATGAGAACCCACAGACCCAGAACTATGAAATGTTTATGATTACGTGAAATCTCAAATCACATAAGAACACAAACATTTTTCTAATAAGATTTAGTGATGTTCTCCTTTAAGCAAGGACTGCAGAGTTGCTTATAAATCTGTTGAAAGAAAAGAGCTCCTTCTACAGGACTGAGTGGTTCCTCTCTTTCCCTGCACCACTGATTTCCTTTCTTCTTTCCCTTTCTCTCTCCTTTGTAGGTTTAGAGCAGCTCCCTGCTGTTAGCAACTATTCTACTCTCTGTCTTCCCTCGCCCTGTCTTACACTCTCTATCTCCCTTTCCAACACAGTACCTGCCACCAAGCTGACAGCCATGACCCGCCCGCAGGCAGGACCCTGCCACAGCAAATATGATCTCATGGTATTCTTTGAGATCTGCGAGCTAGAGGCCAATGGAGAGTGAGTGTCCTGTGTCACCCCTCACCAAACATCCAGTGCTGGATCTTTAATCTGCTGATGTTTGGAATTATTTAGCAAATTTTCCATGAAGTGATATTAAGGAATAATGCACATGACCAAATGAGTGAAGCTTGTTTTCATCTATGTCTTTCCAGCTACATCCCTGCAGTGGTGGACCACAGAGGGGGAATGCCTTGCCATGGCACATTTCTACTGCACCAGGTATGTCAATCCCACTGTGAGCAAATCTGGAATATTTTAATGGTACTGAACATAACCACACCTCTTTTTATTTCTTTCCTTTTCTTCATAACGACAGGGCCTTCAGAGGAGAATCACTGTGACCATTGTACATGAGTCAGGAGGTGATATGGAATGGAAGGAAATACGTGAGCTTGTTGTGGGTAAGTTTGTTTTTTAGCCAAACATTGTACCAACAGTGGTCTTACCTTGTGTGGGAGCTGTTCTAACCGAGGCACCTGTGTCTTTCTAGGACGCCTACGCAGCACTCCTGAAGCTGATGAGACCATCATTGACCCCAATATTCTCTCTCTCAACATCTTGTCTGCTGGGTATGTCAGGCCCATGCAAGATGACCGGTATGTACTATCCTTTTGATGGAAACGCATTACTTTACAACAGCCAGAGCCTTGCGAATGAAGCACAATACTGGTCCAGGCCATCTTTAATAGATTTTATCAGATTTTGAATCTATATGGTATGGTATGAATTCAATATTAGAAACGTCTAGTTTGCATATATGTTTGTTTAACCTAAGGTTGTGACAGCTTTGCTGAATTTGGAAACCACTCTATGGTTCTCACTTTTATGTGAACTTGTCACTTTATTACTGCTGTGGCAGCTCTTGCACTGAAACGTGGCACATGGGCAAATGCATGGCATAGAGTACCAGCTATACATGTCAAAAAGAAAGCATGGCAGAAGAGGCACAACTTGAATGTTTTAACAAACCCTAAAAAAGTTATTTTGTGTTATTATCTTTATTATTATGTCTGCACAAGTATGCTGTCCTCTTTTTAATTGCAGGAGGCCACACACAAAAATCCAGAGTGACCATGAGCAAAGTGAATCAAAATCACACTTTACCATGATTTAAGAGTAACTAAATTTGCCACATTTGTAGAATTGAATTCACTTGTCCATGCTGGCTGTGCGACCCTCCTTGTTAAACTGTGCTTTTTGTTGTTTGATGGTCGTCATTGCACCATACGTGTTGCATCTCACCTTGTTTATCACCTCACCTCTAACTTGTCTCATTTTTCCACCATAAGTAGCTCTACTAACCCCAACACTAACCTGCTTATAGACTTAAGGAATCACTCATTTTTACCAAGCAACCTCATTTGACTGTATTTCACTGGTGAATGAAGTTTTCTATTAAATTAACAATACAAATGCATGTCTTTCTAAATTATTCAGCAGTATGTATCACTGCAAGTAGTGTAAAATCACTAACACACCTTAAACTATCTGTACTTGGACTTAGTATGATGTCATACATTGGACATTTGATTTCATCATCACTTTATTGAATCCCTTTATTAACTCTTGATATTCAAGAATCACAAACTACAGATAAAAATGTAGAAAGTCACTCAAAGTTAATCATGCACTGAACGTTGTCTAATTGGAAGCCTTGAAAATGTTGTTTATGGGTGTGTTGTATGATTAAAGCCTAGTCTGTTGAATATCAGGGAGAAGGTGCTGCCTGAATGAAACTCACAACCAAAGGGAACAACAACCCAACAGACCAATGTGATTGCTAACATACTGAAATTCACAAAGGTTTTTGTCACGTCATAAAATTCACCATCGGACAAAAGAGATTTGGTAGCTCTTTGTGACTATGACATCTTATAGGAAAATAAACATTTTACTGGGGTTTGCACAAACAAGATGGGCCTTGGTCCTAAGTACTTAAATTGTGTTGTGTAATGTTTTATGTTGTTCTGCGACCAGCCAGTGGAGGGCAGTATGTTTCTCCTGACTCCTGGCCCCCATTATGAAAGTTGTGTTTTGGCAACTGCTGCTATGTCTTAGGTAACATGTATTTAAGAAATCCAGTAATTACTGGCATAGAAACACTAAATATTATTCAGTGGTTTGTCTTTTAACATCCAAATTCACTCACCATTAATGCCACCACTGTATGATGGCTCAATAACTCTATCAGAAAGTATGTCTTCACAGTATATTTACAATGTATTATATGGATAAATATCAGTGTAGATTTGGCCAAAATTATTACATCATCCAAATGAAATTTATGAAAACTATAAAGTACTTTTTTAGCATTTACTTTATAATTTTTGTGACCCTCATTGCTTAATCGCTCTGCTTTCCCAACCACTCTCCAAAAAGCCTAACAATACCAGCAACACCATCACCCAGACCTGGGTTTACTGAGTTTAAATAAAGCAACCAAACGCTCCGTGCAGCACTGTCCAGTGGCCCTCCTCGACCGGCCTTCCTTTGACCATGGTGCTGCACCCCCGTGGTTTTCAGCCCTCAATGTTTGTCCTGTTATGGCCTCAATGGCCAATAATTGGGTTTAGTGGTTCGGCACCAGGTCAGGCTGTGGTCCAGTGTGGTCTCTGCTCAGTCTTGCAGAGACTAACATCAAAGTATATATGGATGCTAACATTTTTTTCCCTCCAGTCCACTAACGGAATGTTGTTTTTTGCTTTTGCAGACAGTTTCTTGATTCGGACATGCCTAGGTATATTATTTTGCCTCTCTTCTCATGCTCTTAAGTTACAAAAACACATCTTTCATCTCTCTAACGTCCTCTACACCCTATTCATTCCTACTCGACCTCCAGTGATTTCGTTCCCCTCTCTTCTACTCTGCCATTACTGTCAGCAAATCATCTGTGCATCTTTGTTTTCTCCCCCTTGTGAGAAGTGAGGGATGTGACTCTGCATGTCCCCGGTTCTCTTGCTGCGCTGGGTGTGTGTTTGAGCTGTTATCAGGCTGTGATTTATGATGGACAGGGTCTGCATGGCTCGCTTTGCTTCACGTGGACTGTCCTTTGACTGTGTCTCTGCCGGAGGTGTCGTGGGGCCAGTATCACACTCTCTGCTTCCACTTCAGCAGTTGCTGCAGGAACTTAGACTATATACTTTTAAGGCTGATATAGGTCTGTCAGCATTTGGTCACTCTAGCATTTTGGACAGAAACAGAGAATTTTAACATGTTGCTGACATTTTGAAAAAGTACCTTTTTACTCTATTGTACTCCAGCTTGTTCACAGATGCTAATTTATATGCATATTGAATTTAAAAGGCAGCAAGTTCACATCCAACATGATTGTACTCCTAAGGATTAACAGTGGTCTAACTGAAAGATTTCAGTATAATTGCTTGCCAGTAGAGGGTGGTAGTGATTCATTATTACAACACAGTTCAGTTGAAACAACAAAGGCAAGAATATTCAAAAAATGCTGAAAAACATTTTTAGTGTCATTTTCGGCTTTCCTCTCTTCACTCCGTTTAATAATTTTATATTGTTGACCTTTTAACGAAGAAATATTTTACATCCATATGTTTTTGTTAGTTACTTCTAATCCCAAGAGACAGAGTATTTCCCATCACAGCTACAGAATATTAACAGGAACACTATTACTCAAGTGCTGTAATATGGATCACATCATTTACAGTACCCACTCTGGCACAGGATTCAAATGCAGCTATTAAAATGTAATCCAGTGAACCATTACCTCACCAGTAGCACTTTGCCCAAAATTGCTGCAATGTTGTGAATATTTTTAAATCTTGCTTGTACCTCAGTGAAACTCTGCCAAACACCAGAAACAAACGGCTCCTCACATGTTACGCCAGCAGCATGACTTCAATCCTGGCTCCTTCATTTTTAGGAGGTAGTAAAACACAGAGAAGCACATGTTAGTGTAGTACAAAGAGGAAATTGCTCCCTTGTAGTGTAAGCGAACAGTTTTCTACTACTGAGAAAGAAGTGTGATGTGTGAGTGTGTGTGTTAATGCACTCGCTAATTACTTAAAAAAGCAGGCCATCTCTACGCTGAATCCCCTTTATTCACACAGAGCAGCAGTGAGTTCTTTTTACTGCAGGCAACTCAGTCCATTGCTGTTTGCTTTCTTTTGGGTGACACATTGTTCACTTTCCCACAAGGTCACCTCAGTCCAAGGCCAGTGGGCCCAACATCTGAACCTCATGAAGAGTCCATACAGCCTGTTTTTATGGCTTACAGAAACATTAGTCTCCTTTTACAATTCTTGCTTGGATTATCTTTTTTAAATTTAAGGCCGTACCGGGACGCAGGCCAGAAGAATAACTGGTTTCAGTGTATGATTATTTCCCCCCGGGGGAAATGGGAAAAATCGTGTACATTAACGTATGGAGTAAATCAGAGGCGTAACAGAAAGCAGTATTGTTTTGCTTGAGGAATGGCCATGTGCTGTTATTTGACCTTTTTAATGGTAGAACAGGATGAGAGATTGCATCAAGTCGATCAGCACCTTCCACAGGATTTCTCAACGGCCTCCTATGGGTGAGCTGTATGATCCATGGCAGTGTTTACATAATGAGATAACAGTGTGAAAAAAGACAAACACCATCCCAGCCACACAAGCGCACAACCACAACATACTTCCTGACTCTCACTTTCTATTCTTTTGCTGATTTCTTCTTTCTCACAGCATTTCCTTGGGACTTGACCATAGGTATTTCACTGCCCTGTCCCTCATTTCGTCTGGCTGTCTCTCATCCCTCCTTCCTTTTTCTGTACTGATAGTCATCTCAGCTCTCTTTGATTTTCTGTGGTGTTAAACAGATCATCAACTCCGCCAGCCTGTTGCATGCAAAAAGATTTCATTAGCATTTCTGTTGAACTGAAGATTTAAGGAATACTTACTACAGTATTTAAATACTGTACAATGCCAATAGTAGATAGATTATGACAGTTGTTTTTTTTGTTTGTTTTTTACAAATCATATTATTATTTTCTCAGTGTACCAAATCAAAATTTAGTCTACATCTTTCTGTAAGTGATGTATTTTTAATTATTATTGTTTGGATTTGGATCCTGATTTGTATGTTAACATGAGTTGTTAGGTTGATAGACTTTAGCATGAGTTTAGTTCTGACTGCTAATTTGTTGTTCAGGTAGACTTACATTTTGAAAGCTGATTCATTTTCTTGGTTTCTTCTCGCTCGGATCACCTCAGGACCTTCTACCGCTTCGAGGCAGCATGGGATAGCTCCATGCACAACTCCCTGTTACTAAACCGAGTCACTCCATATGGGGAGAAGATCTACATGACCCTCTCTGCCTACTTGGAGGTACATTACAGTGCCTGCATTCATGAGAGGCAGAAATAGCTCTCACGATATTAGAGGTGATGTGTGAATTACTCTAGAGGATCACTGTTGGAAATCGCTCCTCTTTTATCAATTGCAGATGGAGAACTGCACCCAGCCCGCAGTCATAACCAAAGATATCTGCATGGTGTTTTACTCTCGAGACACAAAGCTCTCAGCCTCCCGCTCTATCCGAAACCTTTTTGGTACTGGAAGCCTGAGAGCCGCGGATGGGTGAGTTCCAACCTTAAAAAAAAAAGAAAAAAATCATGAAGCTCCTGTGTTCTCTCTGTTGAAGAGCTTGATTTTTTTTTTGTTTGTTTGTTTTTTTCCCAGAAACCGTGTAACTGGAGTTTATGAGGTCAGCTTGTGTAACCTGGCAGATGCAGGAAGCCCAGGTGAGAGTCAAGAAAAAGTTAGTATTTTGCACAAAGCTAACCTATGCAACATTTCTAATCCTGCACCTGCCCACCACAGGTATGCAGAGGAGACGCAGGCGGGTGCTGGACACCTCAGTGGCCTACGTCCGTGGGGAGGAGAACCTTGCTGGGTGGAGGCCGCGTAGTGACAGCCTAATTCTGGATCACCAGTGGGAGCTGGAGAAACTCAGTCTCCTTCAAGATGTGAGGGGCATTAGTTACTTTTCTTTATAGTGTAAGCTACTTTTATTAACCCCTGAAGACAGATGCTACTGGTCGTCAGTTATTGAACCTACATGTACAAAAACATGTGCCTCTAAATCATCTATTTAATGTAAACAGTAACATTTGACATTTGTAAAGATGGATTGGTTTACATATAATTTACTGTACATATGAAATGCACTTTAAACAGGGCTTTTCAACAAAAAGCAATAAGCCTTCCTCATAAATAAACAGTATGCTTAGACACAATTTATTCAAGTTAAGTAATTAGGATTTAGATTAATATAAATAAAATGTCAATAAAAGCTAACAACCTAATTTAAAAGAACACAACATAAAAAGGTTATTAAAGGAAAGCTCTTAAGTGTAAAAGCCTTTTGTATGATCATATTCACAACATATAAGTCAGAAGTTGTTATCATGCCACAGAATTTTTAACTAACTGTAACTGTGCTATACACTTCACGTTGCCATGTTTCTTAATTCAAATAACAGGACCGAATAACTCACCAGTGCTCAACTGGGAATATACAATTACCACAAGTTTTCTTGAACTCAACTTTGAGTAAGAAGTGCTGATGTAAAATTTCAAGACAAGAGCTTCAGTTTTGTTGTGATTTAACTGCAGAAAACTGAGACATCCAGGCACTGATCTTCTAAAAACATTTATGTAATGTAGCTATGTAAAGTTTCCCTGGTTTCACAAATACATAAAAACAATACAAATAAGTTAGAATGAAAAAAATTGGAAGAAAACCAGTCGAGAGCTATACAGTACCAATTATTCCAAACCACTTCCTCAGACTACCTAATCAAACATTATGATTTATGATAGCGAAAGCAGCGCAGAGAACCATCTTAGCCAGCCAGGAATTTGTCAAATAAATGGTCCCTTAAGTCTTTTTCATATTCTCTCAGGTGGAGAAGACCAAACATTACCTCCTGCTGAGGGAGAAACTGGAGTCTACTCTGCTAATGGGCCAGGAGTCCCTGCTGTCCTGTGTCACTGAGGAGCTCAGTGAGTCTCCTCAGCCCCCTGAACCCGACCAGGAGGTCAGCTCCTGCTCTGAAATCACCACTGAGAGGCAGAGGGAACTCGCTGCCAAGGTCAGTCATCATTATTTAGTGAATACTGAATTTCCGCTTTGACTTACAGACCAACTTGCTGGTTGACAATCTTGGTGAACCAATCACAGCATGCCATCACAACAAAATTATGTAGAAACTAGATAGAGAAAAAATACATCATATAAACACTACAGTAACATCTGGAGTCGCTATGTTAAGTTATATGTCCACCTCGAAAAAGACAAATTGTTAAGTTTAACATAATAAATATGGATCCTTTAAGTGCAGTCTTGACTCTGTTTTGTTGCCCTGTTCTATGATCTCTGTCATGCAAATGTAGCTCAATGTATATGCATTTATGACAAGTCAATATATAGTCAGAGTGCTTACATTTTGATGATATTACAGATCTGATTTTACTTATCTTGTATCTATGACATTTTAAGTTTTCTGTCCTTTATATACACAGTGCTTGCGGCTGCTCACTCACTCCTTCAACCGAGAATACAGCCATGTGTGTGTCAGTGCCAGCGAAAGCAAGGTAATGCTCAAACACTCAAATTTAAAACTACACATGAAAGAAAATCCGATTAATGTCTGCTGAGCTAGCGTGTATCTGTGTGTTTGTGTGTGTCACAGATCTCAGAGATGTCTGTCACAGTGCTAAGAGACTCCCCTTCAATCTCTGCTCTCAACACAATCACACCCTCCACAACATGCCCTTCTCTGGTTGAGGGTTGCTATGTCAACACTGAACTCAGGTCAGTCCTACAAAGTACTTATTGTCATCCTAACCCTGGGTAGCCTTCGTCGGGTGTAGCAGTCTGGATTAGCTTTTTTTATTGAATAACATTTTTAAAGTATTTTGGTCACATAAGGTGTGGGGACGTGCTTTGTTACCAGGGATCATAGACCTTTTGTTTTTTTACTGCAGACCCCCTACGCCTCGCTCTCGTGCCGTCAGCCCCGGTCCTGACACACCGCAGGACGCAGAGGCCAAAAAGTCCATCAATGGAGCCTCTGACACCAAACCCCGGCCCCGCAAATTTGTCCCTGATATCCAAGAGATTAGAGTCAGGTGAGTCGGCCACAGCAACTCCAAAACATCTATCTCTTTGTGCTGTGGAGACATCTTTCTTGGTTTCACATGTGGTGATAATTTGCCTCTGTTTTTGCAGCCCTATTGTGTCAAAGAAGGGTTACATACATTTCTTGGAGCCACACACCAACGGATGGGTGAAGCGCTATGTTGTTGTGCGGCGACCGTACGTCTACATCTACAACACAGAGAGAGACACTGTGGAGCGGGCCATACTCAACCTCTCCTCTGCCCAGGTGGAGTACAGTGAGGACCAGCAGGCAATGCTGAAGGTTGGTGATTAACCAAACTCTCCAAAATAACCTCTGTCTGATCTCTAATTGGTGCCAAAGTCAGATATGGTATTCTAAACTTTTTTGGTATTTTTTTCAACAGACCCCAAACACATTTGCCGTGTGTACAGAACATCGTGG
This sequence comes from Dicentrarchus labrax, assembly GCF_905237075.1. Taxonomy (NCBI): domain Eukaryota; kingdom Metazoa; phylum Chordata; class Actinopteri; family Moronidae; genus Dicentrarchus; species Dicentrarchus labrax. The sequence goes on along the minus strand of NW_026136718.1, from coordinate 25,386,012 downwards.
GATATTGCTTCAAGCCACTAATGACAAAGAGATGCATGACTGGCTGTATGCGTTTAATCCTCTCCTAGCTGGAACCATCAGGTAAAAAATAGTTTAATCACTAAAACCTTTAAATGGAAGATGTAACATTTTAATAAAAACATTTCTTTCTGCCTCTTAGGTCGAAGCTGTCGAGAAGACGAGCCGGACAGATGAGGATGTGACTGAGCAAATATCAAGAGAGAAGGATGAACACAAAGACTAAGATGTACATAGATCCTTGTCCTTATCCCTCCCCTTGTGCTGAGCCCCATCCTCGCCCCCCTCCCCAACACAGTCACCAACAACCATCTTTCCCCTGTACGTTCTCAGTTTATCACTAGTGTCCTCAGCACCTAAAGCGCCCATTTCTTGTCAGGCCTTTGCTGCGGTGTGAGTCTCGTAGTCTGAAGAACCTCTTCATAAAGCTGTCACTGTACTGGAGTTTATTCATAGCTGGACGAATGAAGAAAATGGAGGAAGTAGCAACAGTTTCATATCTCAGATTACATACGTATGGTAATGTACTGTAGTTGTTGTCAGTGACACATCAAGCCTTATACATTTATTCCTTAAAAACTGCAGTGACATTTACTTTTTACCTAAAGCTGCCATGTCAGTGAGGATCACATTGCTACATTTGCATCCGTAAAAATAGGCAAACATGCAGATTCTTCTCTACTCTACTCTACGGCTATACATATATACAGTGTCTGAACTGGTTTGCATACAACGTACAGCTAGAAAATACATGCTAAAAGAAAAAAAATGACACTTGAGTGTAACTCTTTAGAATAACTCTCTTTTCTTTGTGGTCCATGAATCCTGACATTGAGTAATCTGCCTCCTATTCCTAAAACCTCTTTGAAATTTTAGCACACAGCCTGGCAAGGGAATGGCATATCATCATAGACTTCATGTTCTTGTGGCATTTTGATCAGTTTATGTCGTTTTAGCTACTTGTTGGAGCACCGAGGGTATCTACATTCACACAAGTAATCAAATATCATCACCAATAATCCTCTCACGTTAATCTCATTCTCTACCTGAATTTTAGTTCTTTTAAAAGTGATATATTTAGATATTTAATAGCTTTATTATTTATTTCTGCATGTATTTATTTACAAAGACATTTATATTTCTAAAGTAGTAGTACCGTGCAATTTCTGCACACCGCACTTTTTAATATGAGTTCCTTAAATGTTTGAATAAAACAACCTTGTCCCCTTGTAGTTAATGCTATTTAAACAATTGAATAACTTAATGATTGGCTACTTTCTTTATGCTGAAGATTACTTGAATAATACTGTCCCCTTTAAGATTAAGATAGTCACACGTGACCTTTGACCCAACTAACATACATCTGAAAAGGTCAATATATTGTTAGGTAGAGAATATTAAGGTGGTGTGTCCATCCTGAGCTGCACAAAGCTACCTTGATAAATGATCAGAAGTATAAAATGTTCCTCACAGTACAGAATAAGAAGCTGGTTTTCTGAATATGTATATTGATTAAATGTAGTGCCTCTCTTTTCAATCATACTGTACAGTATGCCTCTGCACCAGTTGCTTTCAAACTACATCCTTCATGCTGCTATAATACCGTTCTGGAAGTGTCTGCAGATCATATCACATCACTCTCCTGCTTTTTATCATCATCACTTACATATTCAGACAAAAAAGGTATCATTTATGTTGATGTTACATAAAACAGCAATCAGCTGTCATATTGTATGAAATTTCCACAACACAGAGTATACTTCATGTTTATACATTAAAAAGATTGTCAGGATTGTCAGAACACATATGTCTATATTTGGTAAACAATCTTGCTATGAATTGAAAAAAAATCAATGTTGTTGACAAGTTGAAGGTCTGTTTTTTATCCCTTCACCTGATCTTGGATGAACTTTGCAACTGTGCATCTTCTATTGCATTTCATTCAAAGTGACTGAATCTGAAACTGAGCCTGTTCAAATACTAGTGACAGATAAAGCTTGTGAGATGTTGTGTAAAGTTTGAAGGATGAGCATGCCTCAGGTCAGCCAGCCTAGACAGCATGCCCAATGACATTACTACATACTAGGACAACATCTCAAAGCATTAAACTGTTATTTTTATCAAAATATTGGCAAAGTAAGTTTTAGCAGGGGATATTATAACAGGCATTAAGTATTTTGTTTTTATTTTAGCTGCTGAGGTAATGTATTATATACCGTACTCTACTATAAGAATATTTCCTGACACTGTAAAGTGTTCTCTGTGTTGTGGACATTTTTTGAAGTGATCCAATCAAAACATTTTACAGCCCTACATATGTGCACAACTGTTAGTAGTTGTGGTTCATCAATCTTTACTTTGTTGTGTAACAAGTTGGATGATCACTGTTATGATCAAAGTCTATCGCAGACTTTCTCTGCAGAGCCTGCAGTTGTATTTTATCCAGCTATAGCATTGAGGAATACCCTGATGTACTGTACATTACACTGTCTCTAGCACTCATTTCTGTGTGCGCTTGGGATTGCTCCAGTCTGATCTCTGTGTTGAGATTATTCCTCGTGTTTTCTTTTAATGTGCATCACATTTGAGCCAACCAAAGTTTTGTTGGTGCAGTCACATACAAAAAAAAAATCACACTGAATGTACATTGATATTTGAAAATACTTATTCTGCAGGAGTGGCTGTGTTGACTTGTCTTCTGGTTTCACAGTCTGGTTCCTTCATTGATTGTAGGTAGGTAACTATCAGGGAACCAAATGGATGTTGTGGGATATACCTGTAATAATCTGTCCACTGATGTGTGGGGGAAGGTTGGTTCATTACGGCCCTGTTAGGCATTGCATCTTGCACAGAGTAATGCTGTAGGTTATTTTACGGTCACTCTTTAACTCTTATATGTACCTTCACCATCATGCTCTGACAGCCTTCACAAAATCTACTTTTTTCTAATCCCTCCCTAGCCCTTTGAAGGAATATCATTTACATTATTGTGCTTCCACACCTCATCTTTTTTTTTTTTTTTTTTTTGCACTATCAAATTGCACCGGTACAGTTCTTCTTTTTTTTCCTCTTCAAATTATTTTGCATTGTATATAAACATGATTGCTGTGAACAGTGTATTATAAAGTTGCACCCATTTACAAAATCATAAATGGGCAGTAGTTCAGTCAGTGTCTCTGAGTGTTGGAGTTTAGCGTCAAATGTTTGTGTACACTAAACACATTGTCAAATATTAAATAAACATGGAAATTATGCAACACAAAGTAATGGACTCTTCTTCTTTATGTAATCTACTGCATTTCTCTTTGTACCTGGTGACCAGTGATGTGCACGGGGGGGCAGTCGACCCCCACTCGTGGCCCAATTGTTGAAAAAGGCGTGCTAAAGTGCCCTCCTAGTTGGCAAAATACACTAAATTGCCCTCTTGGGTGGAAAAAACACTCAACTGCCCTCTTCTAAGTTCTATTATTAGGTAGATGCCTATTGCCTGTTTAAGGAGGAGCTACCTCACTACGTCTTGTGGGAATAGCTTTTCAAAGCTAGCCAGTAAAGTTAAAAGTTGGGTTAGCATTGCATATCAGGGTTTCCGCCAGGTTTAAGTTGACTCCCCGCCGGGCTAAGCATCTGGGATCATTTTTAAAAATGCTTTCTTGAAAATGCCTTTTAAACTTCAGCTTGCAAGTTAGGACAGAAAGTCTTGTTAGTAGGCCAATGCTATTGAGTAGGCTATTTATGTTGGGCCCTTTGTTGATCTATATTGAGCCAGAACCATATCTCGAAGAAGCAGTTTGGATTATCTGGTGCTAATATGCTGTTAAAATGCACTAGAATACAGGAAATGGCTTCTACTTAACTGAAAATGTTCTGGGGGAAGACCCTCAGACCCCCTAGGGATTTATGTCCTTCATACATCCATGTCCCTGTGTGTTCTTCACAGTCCAACATTGAAATCCACACAATTCTCGTGGATGCTGATCCTAACAGCAAACTAACCTGAGTAGTCTGTCTAGTTAGTCTGTTTTAAGGCTCTATAATGTGCCATTTGTATAACATATAAAATGTGTCTACAGTGCCCTCTACAGTGGTGAGGACGCGCTATATGTGCCCTTTTGTTTCTTTCCGCCCCTGCCCTTCAAAAAGTCTGTGCACGCCACTGCTGGTGACCCAGCATGAATTGACCATTAACAACCACAAACAAATGCATGAACTGGGGTGTGACCCAGTATTTTGAATCATTTAGTACACTGTTAATCGTGCTGTATTCATCGTGATTTTAGTGAACGTGCTCCAAACTACGTGCGCCTGCATTGCACCGGGCAGCTCCCTGGCTGTTACCATGGCAGCAAGATCCAGTTGCCATGTCCGCATACCAGCTTTTTGGGACTGTTTTACACTAGATTTCTGTTCATCTTAAATCTTTTAAATCCACATCTACTAGACTCTAATTTACAGGATTTCTCGGCTCTTCGGCATGACAAAGCATCCTGACTTTCGTGGACTTTCAAATTAAGAGCTTAAGTCAGTGAATAGTGTATCCTGCCTGTTACGATAGTTAAGTGTTGCAGGTAAAAAAAAAGACAGAGACAGAATGAACGTTGATTTTACTTAATATTATATCCTAACATCATATGAATGGAATTCATTAATAAACCACACATTGTATATAAAACAACTCTCATACTGTACATACATCTGACAGGCTGCAGGTTTCACTTTAAGACATCTGGCAACCCAGCGGAGCGGCGCCTCATCCTGTCACACACTCTGGCTAGCTAACAAGTTAGCTGATGATTGACACAGACAGTAATAAACCTATCCAGGACATCTTCACATCACTTCACAAGGTCAGACACAAAGCCAAGGATTTCAGCCTGCCACGCCATACGAAGGAGAGCATGTCTCACTCATTTTCAGCGCTTGAAAGCAAAATCTTGCTCGCAGAAATATGTTAGCAGCACTAGCTAGCTTTAGCTAAAGTTAACAGACTTTAACGTCACCTAATGTAAGTTAGAGTCAGCTGGATAAATATCACCTCGGTCTAGTAAGACATTGCCAGAGATGAGACAGGTTGTTCTAAAGTTCCAGCTGTAAGTTTCCCGGTTATTTGAATTGACTAACAGTTAGGTCACAGTCTGATAGCTGGGTGAATACGTGTCACTGCTGCTGCTGACAATGGGGACGTAACGTCAGCTGACACCACGTTAACGCTAAATGCTTCAAGTGTATGAGATACCCAGCTGGCATTAAAATGATACATTATGTGGTGATAACCGGAATCGGATTGTGAGTAACTGTAGCGGACACCAGAGTTTAAAGATTCATTTCCACCTGCTGTCCTGGAAACAAAACTTCTATTAATGTCCAACCAGCTCTCAAAACACATTGTATTCAAAGCTCACATGGTGCTGTCCAAATACATGCAACCATCACTAATTAAAAGGTTGAGAGGTATAAATAGAGGTTGAGAGTTATTTAAGTTAGTCTTTGATTATAAATCCAGTGAATTCTGCCTGATTGTAATAAATCTACACAGGCGTCCTACTAAATGTGTTCTTTCTTCCCAGGAGCATTATGGCCAAAAAAGCTGATGACTTCACCGCGGTAGTGGGTCCCACCTTCACTGACCACACCTTTCATCATTATTCAGAGATGAATCTAGACAGGTAGGAAGGTTTGATTTGGGTGGGTCACCTCGTATCAGCCTTTCACTCTGAACCAATGAGGTGATGATTTTGAATGCTCTCGCGCATACAGGCCTAACGCAGCACATGAAATGTGAATGTTTCTGTCTAATGAACTCAATGTAATATAGGATTTACATGGACTACAATGCCACTACCCCGCTGGAACCAGAAGTGATCGAGACCATCTCTGAAGCCCTCCAGGATGCCTGGGGAAACCCGAGTAGCAATTACATAGCAGGTGAACAATACTTAAAACTGCATCGAAATGACATCGAACTGATGTTGGAATTGAAAATGCAAAGCAAGTTTTAGTGTAGATTAATTTCCTTTACTATCAAGACAAGACAAATGTATTTATATACTATGTTTCATACCCAAAGTGCTTTACAGAGTACACAGGCAAAAGTACAAAAAACTAATGATAAAAACAATAAAAGCAAATAGGCAAAAACACTCAGAGTAAGAAGAATAACAACAATAAAACAAACAATCAAAAGCACACAGAATAAAAACAATAAAATTGATTAATAAATATATTTTTATTTAAAATTAAAAACAGTGAGCTAATGCTAATTTACCTTAATTTGCTTTCTCACTACCCAGCCAATAATGTTGTATCTCAGCAAGCAACCAATAAAACAGTACTTTTTCTACACATTATTTTTATTTCTAGGTGCTAAAGCCAAGGCAATGATTAATCAGTCCAGAGAGAATGTGGCGAGAATGGTTGGAGGTAAAGCTGAAGACATCATTTTCACATCAGGTGGAACAGAGGTAATCGTTAATGTTGGCTCACTTTTTGATCTGGTTTTATTAAGCTACATCATTCATAGCGAATAAATCTTCTTTCAGGCCAATAACCTGGTGCTGCACACTGCTGTAGAGCACTTCAGGAGAAGCTGCAGGGCTGCAGAGCAAGGTGAAGGGCACCAGAATGGAAGCAATGGCCTCCCTCACATTATCGCCTCCAATGTGGAACATGACTCCGTTAAACTGGTAGCTGAGCACCTGCGGAGAGACGGCAAGGCTGGTAAGAGCCCATCCTGTAAAGTTTTATTCAGATTAATAGCAGGAGAATAACGTGGATTATTATTTAAACAACTAACCTAAAGTAGCTTCCTTACATTCACTGCCTTTGATGGATTGTTTGGGTAACTGTGTTTCAGATGTGACGTTTGTGCCTGTCTCCAAGGTGACAGCCCGTGTAGAGGTGGAGGACGTCATTGCCGAGGTGCGTCCCAACACTTGTCTCATCTCTGTTATGCTGGCCAACAATGAGACGGGAGTCATCATGGTAAGAAAGAGATAGAGGCTCCGAAACCTGACGGCCTCTTCTACTGAATGTTTCCCAATAAGTGCATCTCTTTGTAGTACTGATAATAGAGAATATTTTTATTATCATAAAAAAATTATCATTTAAGTAGCTGATGAAACATCTTCATCTCGTCAGCCAGTCCAAGAGATCTGCCAGAGAGTAAGATCTCTCAACAAGCAGCGTGAGCAGCTCAGGGTCCTGGTTCACACTGATGCTGCTCAGGCTCTGGGCAAAATCCGAGTCGATGCCTGTGAACTGGGAGTGGATTACCTCACCATAGTGGGACACAAGGTCAGGAATCTGTTGTGTGAAATATCTTCATTTGGCATCAGATAGAAAATTGGAGAACATTTTATTGACAGGTTTTGACGCATTTGTAGTTCTACGCCCCTCGGATTGGTGCTTTGTATGTGAACGGCCCCGGAACGAGAACACCATTGTGTCCGATGCTGTTTGGAGGAGGACAGGAGAGAAACTTCAGACCAGGGTAACACATCGACTCACTTGAGGAATAATCAATAAAGTACAAATTGTGCATGAAACAACGGCCAAGATCAGAGAGCTGTACATCTAAATGTAAGGGTCTATAAGGGTGTTCTCTCTTTCTGAACATTACAGCACAGAAAACACACCAATGATTGCAGGTCTGGGAAAGGTATGTTTCCTGCTCCATATATGTCTTTCAGCAATATTTTTGAAGATTTTAGAACATTTCTCTTGAAGCTTACATAAAATAAGAGGTTATAAAGAGGTTTTATCTTCTCGATTTAAAAGTGCATATTTGAGTGAAAAAACTGAATATTTTTGCACACGTGTTGAAAATCCCATAGCAGTAATACCTGTTTGTGATTTGTTGCATTGTGAAAAAATCTCTATAATGACTTCTGGTCTCTACATAGAATGGTACCACTTGCTAATAAGGAACCCTATATAAGGTCGAAACTAATGGCTTTAATGAATCGTCTTAGCATATACTAACTATATGCCATTACTATGAACACATTTGGACTTGCACTGGTGTTTAACATTTCTGTTTGGTAATAATGCAGTTATAAATATTGGCAATCTATTAATAATTGCCTAATTAAATTAATTTAATATACTTTTCTGGAAGGCAGGTGGTCATCCAATCAGTCATAGGGATTTTTCACAACCTGGAAACCCAAAATTTCCGTCTTAATGGTAATAATGATTTATATAAGGCCAAAACAATAAGGCCAGTAGTTACAGCTTATAAATCCTATATAAAGGGTGTCTTATCAGAAAGTACTAGAATTGTATTTCACCCATTCCTGCCTTTCCCCACCAAACGTGACTCTATACATACATTACTCTATTGTAGAGCTACAGGGGATCAACTAAATTATACTACATCATTATGCAATCCAGTACCAGCCTTGCAGTAATACATTTATAAAACCTAAAAATAGCTAAGACTGTGGCTTGTTGTGTTGTTGAATTGAGAAGTGTTTGGTAATATACTGAATAAAAACAATATCTAATCAATTTCTACATTTGATCTGACCCAGCTGTTATATAGTGTCATTTTGGTGATTTATCATAGCTGAGTGTTATTATATTGTGTATCATCAGATACACCCATACTACATACTGCTTATGTGTTGGCAATGTAATGGTGAGCAACATATGATAGTGTTGTATCATGTTTTAGACTGATCCCACACACACCCCACTTGTACATTTTCATATTACTGCATTTTGTTTGTCAAGAATGTTGTTTTTTCTTCTTACTTTTTGGAATCAGTGTGAACACTTATATCGTTATGATAACCTCATGCAGAATGAGTTCGCACTTATTAGTCTAACTAAAACAGATCAAATACTAATGCTATTGATACCAAAGATGTCATATTAAGCATCATTTATATCTACTGATGTTATGTGTCTGTTAGGCTGCAGAACTGGTGACCTCTAATCTGTCAGAATATGAGAGTCATATGCGAAGTACAAAACTTTACTTAGAAGAACGACTAAAGGTAAGTTTGTAATGTCACGTTCTCTTTGTGACTGTAAGACTGTAGTTGTAAATCAGTTCATAATGTGATTTGGGTTATTTGAAATATGTTTGTGGTTCAGATGACAACCTACATTAGCATTATTCTGTTGCTTACCTTTTACACATTATAAAGGTGTATCATTAGTATGTTTTCCTTTTCAGGCCGTCTTTATAGACAAGATTCACTTCAACAACCATTACCCAGGCTCTGATATCCTCCCTAACACATGTAACGTGTCCATCCTGGGCCCAACATTACAAGGTGATGTCATGACTCCTCCGTCTTCGTCCTATGTCTGTTTAGGCCTGCCACTCCAACACAGTGTCCTCTAACCCTACACCAATGTTTATCGGAGACAGTTCATGACCTGCTCAGGGCTATTTGTAAACTACAAAGGCTCTGAATGATTAATCTCTCTCTCTCTCTCTCTCTCTCTCTCTCTCTCTCTCTCTCTCTCTCTCCTGGTTTAGGCTGGAGGGTATTGTCCAACTGCACGAGGCTGCTGGCCAGCGTTGGTGCCGCCTGCCACTCAGACAGTGGAAACAGGTAAAAGAGGGCTATGGTTATGCTTTTGTCCAGACACCATATTGATCGCAGTTACATAACTGCCCTGCGCTGCACTGTGTTTGTCCATCAGGCCCTCCCATATCCTTCTGAGCTGCGGCGTCCCCTCGGAGGTGGCAGCTAATGCCTTGAGGTTGAGCGTGGGCAGGGGGACGACCAAAGCAGATGTGGATGCAGTCGTGGAGGACCTGAGGGATACGGTGCGACTGCTGGAAGGAATGGACTGATGGCATAAACAGTTGCCTTGAGGTCAAATAAGGATGTGCAGAATTAAAAATACATCACCATCATGTGTTTATTGTTACATTAACTGATCATGTAAAATGGATGAAATGTGTAATATAAATAATAAAAGGGAAGAACTTGAAGTGACCTGGGGGGGTGATGTTATGGAGAGATGACTGTATTCAGCTTCCATCACGTCATGTGAGTAGCCACTCTGCTAATTGGAGGCCAATATGTATGAGTGTTATGGAATAAACATACACATACAATGTTTCTCACTATAAAATATTCTATGTAGATTATAATCTTGCAGATTTACCAGGTGTTTAGTCATATCCACTGAGATGAATTTTTAAAATAGTTGTAAAAAATAACACTCGTTGTAATCCACCATGCCTTGGCTCTGACTTCTCCCATTACTTAAGTTTCCGTGCTGCCTCAGCTCCCCCATCTCCAGTGAAGCGTTGGTGCGTGTGCCAGCATATGGTCACTGCCACACAAAGGAGAGCAGGAGGCTGTGAGTGGTGCGCCTCCACCCGTCTTTCATTACCTTTCTATCTCGCTGGCTCTGACCCCCTCCTCTCTTCCCCAACAACCATGCTGGCCAGCTGGCTGCCGCTCGGGTGTCACTTTCCTGGCTCGGGTGAAGGCAATGAGTGCATGAGTTTTTTGTTATTGTATGAGAGTTGAGCATGAGGGAGAAAGAGATGGTAACTTGCTGGGATCCAAAGCGCTCCAGGGAGCTTGTTCTGCGTGCCATAACCTACTCATAGCAGCCAGGGATGGTGCTTCATCGGGCCATCCAGGCGGCTCGAGCAGGGGATCTCACCACCCTGAGGGAGCTGGCATCCTCTGGTCACCTTGCACCTGCCATCACTGATGCTCAAGGTGCTGGCCCAGTGCACCACGCAGCAAGGTGTGGACGCCTGGAGTGCCTGCAGTTCCTGGTGGGCGAGCTGGGGCTGGCGGCTGATGCCCGGGCCTTGAACAGGGCCACACCGGCACATGATGCAGCAGCCACTGGCCACGTCCGGGAACTGCAATGGCTGGTAGACCAAGGGGGCTGCAACACTAAGGTAAGTTTATCCACTGAGAACAATTTCTACTTAGAGAGAGAGAGAGAAACCTACCCTCAGATGCTTGGAGAGATGCCACATGTCCAGCTTTCCTGGTAATTTCTAGTGACTGGGTCGTGTGTGCGTCCAAATTGAGGCAGTGGCTTTAGATGGTCATCTAACTGATCCGGGGCTGAGGTTACATCACTGCAGTAGTAAAAGGTGCTGTACACTACCTTTTCACATGTGTTACCAGCTCATTACATCATATGGTGTTGACTTACTCGGTATCCATTAGTATTATGTAGCAAGTGTAATTATGTCCAGATGCCTAAAGGGAGCTCCTGCTGAACTTATCATTAGTAGAGGATCAAGTCTACCTACGTGTGTGATTTCTTAAAATGATGCAGGCCCATTTGGGCAAATTTGCCGAACCTTGCCTAAAACAAAAGAACATGTAATGTTTCATCTTATTGTTTCTTGACCATTCCTAAAGGAGACCACCACATGTCTTAACTGAAGGTCCTCACAAGTATCCCTACTGTAGCTTTGGAGAAGAAATGCACCTGTTTAAGATCTTGCACCGTGGGCTTTGTAATTAAGAGTGTTTACCTACTGTTGGTAAACACTCTTAATTACAAAGCCTATACAGAAGAGGAGTTCAGTTAGTCTTCATCAAGCTGCTTCTAAACTGAATCTTGACTGTTTCCAGGATAAGGATGCTGCTGGTGCCACCGGGCTCCACCTCGCAGCCCGGTTCGGGTGTGTGGAGGTCATTAAGTGGCTGCTTTCTGTTGGGGGAGTGGCCGAGGTGGAGACAAACTGTGGGGCTGTACCTGCTCACTATGCCGCAGCCAATGGGGACCTCACCTGTTTAAAACTTTTGGTTCAGCAGGCACCTGGGTGAGTTCACGGCCCTTACTTTCACTGCTAGTTTGCACTGTGCTAGATGCAAAGCATCTAGGGATGGCAGTGTTGGTCTGTCCACGTGACTGAACTATCTTGATATCTGTTTGATGGATTGCTATGACATGGTGCACATTCATGGTCTCCAGATGATGAATCATACTGTCTTCGGTGAACCCCGGGCTTTTCCTTTTTCACCAACATCAGGATGACAGTTGTGGTTTAGAGTGAAATATCTTGACATTTATAACAGATGGACATTTACAACAGATACTCAGTGTCCCTAGAGGATAACAACTTCGGTGATCCTCTCCTTTTCCTCTTATTTTGTACACACATCCATTGTCCCCTCAGGATGAACTGTAATAACTTTGGCAATCTGACTTTTCATCTTTTGCCATCATCTCAGCTGTACTTTGTGTTTAGTGCTTGTTAGCAAATGTTTGCATGCCAACACGCTAAACCAACACGGTGAACATGGTAAATTACGTTACTACTCGCTAAACATCAACATGCTAGCATTATCATTGTAAGCATGTTAGCATGCTGATGTGAGCATTCAGCGCTAGTAGAGCTTCACAGACCTGCTAGCATGGCTTTCGGCTCTAAAAGTCTATAAGCATAGATTTTATAGAGTGTTTTCTTCGTAATAGTTACAGCAGAATGTCAAGAATGTTGTCTTTATTAGGTCGACATTGTCTGATATTGTTGAAGTTCTTTTCAACCTAGAACTGAACTAGCACCTGGTTACCATAGATGAGCTAGATTGACATAAAGTTTTCACAGAATATTTCATTTTAAAAAAGTATTACAGATTCCTCTGTTGTTGAAAGTCGGATTTTATCTACGCCCATGAGAGCACCGACTTTAATAGAAAGTTATTTGCTACGGAGCAAGGTTAAAACTTTAACCTCCCACAACTTTAATGTAGCCAGGCTCTGGTTCCCAACATTTGCATGATTTGCATTCTTGCTACTGCCACATGTAAAACATATATCCGTTATGTTTAGCTGACTATTTCAACTATAGTTATTTCAAATGTTATCTCTAACTAACTATTACAACATTTTTTCCCATAACTTCAGGCTTACGGTTGAGCTATTACTTTTAACAAACTATGTCCACCATATATTCATTACTTTTGGCTAACTACAGCTATTTCAAATGTTATAACTATTTCAACAGTTTACACATTACTCTAGGCTATTTCAATTATTTATCCATTTCTTTTAGCTAACTGTTTCAAAGTTATATTACTTATAGCTAAGTATCTCAACTGTTTAGCTATTATTTTGCGTTCAGCAATTTCAACTGTTTAGCCATTTCTTTTAGCTGACCACTTAAGCTACTTGTCCTTTACTTTTAGCTAACTAGTTCAGATTCTCTGCTTGCTTACTAGTTTTCATACTCATCATATATTGGTCACAAGTCGTGGTGTTAATGTTGACTGGTGGGTTGGGAGGGAGTATTGTATGTATTGTTCAGTCAGCCTTTCATAACCGGTAACTTACCTTTTATTGTAAATATACTGAAGATCAGTATTGTCCTAGGCTGTTTATTTTCCTCCTAAGCACAAATATATGCATATATTCTTTTAAATGAAAACATTAATATTTTCATTTTTTTTCATATTAGTTGAGCTACTTAACAATCTTTCCATGTGCCCCCTGTTCACTGCAGAAGTGCCCCTGGTTGGGAATCACTGGCTTAGAGGACGTATCATGCACAGCTATTTTCATAATCACTGATCAAGAAGTTGATCTGCACCACGCCACAAGGACAGCAATGACTAAAAACATTACCACTGTAAGGGTGTCTCTTTACAGATTCATAAACTTAGGGAAAATTATTCAACCTGACGATGAGTTAACATAACTGAAACATTGGATGGAAGTTAATGGTTTAACAAAAACCTGTTAATGTTAGGAAACAGGGTCAGGGAAACTGCTACTGAACTTAAATAAATTCAATAAAACAAATTGTGCCACATACCTTAGATAACCAAAGGAATAAAGGGCACCCCCTTTTGTTGACAGTGACTTGCGTTAACAAGAAACACATATTGGACCATGCACCTTGGAATCTTACTGGGAAACGTACTGTGGGCTCTCTTATTAACCATTATAATAAGTGTGTTGCTATTTGACACACATGACTGTAATATGATAGTTACAGCTTTGGGTGCATATATATGTAGGTTCCTTTTGTTGCTACCAGACCGCTATCCAGTAGATCTCCTATAAGTTATTATGTGTATTTCTATGTAAAATCTCATTTGCAGATGATGACTAAATATTCAATATGATTATTCCCTTTTTGATGTGGCTCATAACCAAACAAAATGATTGATGGCATTTATGGCACTTGTGCATAGGGGCAGGTGGACACGAGAAATGTTAATCCCCCCCATGAATCCCATATCGCTGCCATCTCCTCAACCTGAGACGGTGGCACTTAGTAAGGACCAGATAAAGATATGTTGCTCTTCCTGCTTCAGCTCCTCGTTACAGGAGAGTTTTGACTTATTTGCATGACACATGGCAGGGTCACACAATCACATGTGACCATCAGTAACATGAATAATACATGCCTAGACAGTCGGTCATATGTCAGCCTTGTGGTAGTGGAAGCACTTTACAGAATGTATGGTAATGTAAAGGTAGCCCTACAGAGTCTACCATGATTGATGGACAAGAACCAACAAGGTTTTGATCTTTAGTTTATACCCTATATGTCTGTATTTTTTTGATATAATTACTATTTTCACCACATTTCCAATATCTGGAGATGCTCTCAATATACTAAATGTTGACTTACTGACTTATCTGGGTTTGTTGCGTTGCCCCTGTCATTTCTTAAATATCAATATCAAAGAAGTGAGTTCAACACGTAGTAAGCACAAGAGAATCAACACTTTTTACAACATAGAATCACTGTGTATTATTCATACTTACAGTAGAATTTTAGCTTTAAGTTTGTCCATCACTTCAGATGCAAAGATAGATCATGTGATATTTTTATTCCCAGAGACTAAGAACCACAGATCAGTATCTCTTGTCTATTTCTTCTAATAATAATGCGTAGGGACAATATCACAAGTTTTTTCACACATTAAAATGTTCAGGAGCATATCCTTGTTTTGCTAATTTTATGTTAACAATAGTGAATTTTTTTCTGATATTCTGTTGTCAGTTATTTTTTGCATTATTTAAAAAAAAATCTTTATTTGTACCTGTCCTGATATATTTCTTAACAACACACTGTTTCAAACCTCTAATCACTAAAGGCTCAAAGTTAGCACACACTGTTCATTTTAAAACATTTTGGAAACCATTTTATCTACATCTTGTGTATGCTTTAAGGCCTCTCTAAAATTGGTGTGTTGTATCAGGCAGGATTTTGAGTGTGGTCCCAATACCGACAATGTGTTTTTAGACATTTAATTGCTGACACTAGTAACATAACCTTGTTCACCCCTGTTGTATGTTGGAGTACAGGAGTGTGAACCGCCAGACTCTCATCGGTGCTACTCCGCTCTATCTGGCCTGCCAGGAAGGCCACCTGCACGTTGTGGAGTACCTCGTGAACGACTGCGGGGCTGATGTCCACCTGAGGGCCCACGATGGCATGACCTGCCTGCATGCTGCTGCTCACATGGGCCACCAAGCTGTGGTGTTGTGGCTGGTCAGTAAAGAAGCGCTGCACACACAGCGAGTGTTTCCCAGATGAATTTGTGTTTTTTTCAGTCACAACTTAAACCCTTTTTTTTTATGAATCCCAAATAGGTGACCTGTACTGATGTCAGCCTGTCCTGCCAGGACAGAGATGGAGCGACTGCTCTGCACTTTGCTGCCAGCAGAGGGCACTATTGCATCTTGGAGAGGCTTCTTCACATGGGTTCAAAGGTCATCAAGGATTACTGGGGAGGGACCCCACTACATGATGCTGCAGAAAATGGAGAGCTGGAGGTTGGGCGCAACTTTTTTCTTTTGTTGTTTTCATAGTTTTTTCTCTTATCTTGTAAATAAACTAAACTGTATTCATAAAGCAGTATTTTATACATATTGCTGTTTCTTCGTCTACTTCATTTTCCTATTCCTTCTCACAGTGCTGTAAAATCCTGTTGGCCAATCAAGCAAACCCTGCAGACCAAGATATTGACGGGTTCACAGCTGCAGACTTGGCAGAATACAACGGACACCATGTATGTGCCAGATACCTCTGTGCCATGGAGAAAAACGTAAGCTCTCTCACCTACAGTATATTTTAGTTTACACATTATCCTGCTTTGTGTCCTCTCTTTGTGTCAGTGCTGTCCAGCTGTTTACTTTGGCATGAAAATCAAAGCTAGTTTTGGGGAGTATGGTCAACAGCAAACATCTGGAAGATCTTGGAACCTCGGTGACGCATTTTCTTAATTTGCGACATGTATTTCATGCAGGTCAAGCCTGTCCTCCTTCCAGCGCTGCTCTCCTCCACTCAGCCTGATTGCTTTCCTCTTAGTTTAAGAGGTCTAAGAAAGTGGACGATGATGGCTTTTGTGTTTAATAAGGCATTACATGCGATGATGCCGTGAGTGCGGGAGGAGATTCTTCCTTCTCAGTTTGCCACAGAGGACTCTCTGAGATTAGCCCTTTTGTTTTGTGCAGAAAGCACGACACTCCTTAATGTGATTGATGAATATTTTAGTGTTAACACCTTGTTTGTGCTGGTGTTGCCTGTTCAAGTCAGGGGTCAATGCAGTAAAAACTGGCCTGCATTTAACTTTAATAGTCAGTTTGCTGGTTGCAGCCTCTTTATATCTCGCTTTATTTGTTTTTCTTTGAAATGGTGACATAATAATTAGGTTTAGAGGATTACAGTTGATACTGATACTGGAATTTGATCTTGTGGAGTTGATTTTAAATAGGAAACAGAGAATACTGTTAACTGAAAGAGCCTATGGGGACCCCTCTGTCAGCAGACTTGTTGGACCTTAAAGCCTCACAGCTGTCCACCTGCAGCCTGTCGTTTGTTTACTCCCATCACACTTCACTCGCCGTCTATAGCGCAGGCTGCACAGCGATGTACACAGAGTAACGAAAAGCCGTCAGCCAATTGAAGCCATGAATAAGTCAGCAGAGAAGAGCAGCACTCGTACATGAAGAGGATGATGATAGGGAGGCAGCGAGGCGTTGCTGCTGAGCTCCCCCTTCAGAAATAATCCTCCCATCAACAATGGAGAGCTAATTAGCGCAGGGGCCGCTGCGACGTTGAACGCAGCCGGAGCCAGCGCCAACTAAGGGCCTATCAGTTACCCCTCTCCAGCGGCTCAGGTGGAGGGCCCAGGGGCTGAGCCCGTTATGAGATCCACAAGCTTAAGTTTCAGCGTTTTCACCATTCTGATGCCTGGAACCGGCAACTCTATCCCTCTGTGGACTTGGAGAGCAGGATGTCATTGGCTTCAAACACACGTTTGATTGTGTGTCATGTTTTTTCCAGGGAGTTGGAAGTGCTATGATTGTCACCTCTGGATACTGTGTAATGTTGGTAGCAGACAAGAATGATGTATCATGTTTCTTGGCAACTTATGAATTGGACACAAACTCTAGGCTTGAGGTGAACAAAGGGGTCACCTGAAGTAGCAGTTAATTGATTTAAATCCTCATAATATTTGGAAAACTGATGCATGCTTTGAAACCTGCTGTTCCAGAGGCGAGCTGTATGAGCCGACATGCTTTAATTACATTTCTGCTGGTGTTTTAGGTTTGTAAAGTGCTGCGTAGATCACGGGTTTCATCGGTTCTTAAGTGTCGGTCGGATAATCTCATTTCCGAGCAGCGACCTAAATGGGTTGGGACATTGACCGGGGAGAGCAGTGTATTTGGCTTCTCTGTGTGTTTGGAACGCTCACAACGAGGTCAGACTCGTTCAGCGCTGTCAACCGCTCTTCCTCATCTCGCATCTCAGGAACAGCTGCAATCAAATAAACAGCGTGTGGCGTGAGGTTTACTTCACGCGCATTTGTGGCTTTTGCTCTCCATTCACAGCGATCAGGCCAGAGATACTGTTGTTGGAGAATGGTATTTTTAGAATACTTGGACAGAGGCAACACATGGTCGCCTAATTCATCACTGTGTTTTTTTAGAACATTGTCAAAATATCCACATTGTTTTTTGCAACAAGAAACAAAACACATGCTTTAATACAGTGGTTCCCAACCTCTTTCCTTAAGGGAGCCCTTTTCTATCATTGAGTAAACTGACGACCCCTGACTATATCATATTTAATGCATAACAATAACAGTACACAACAACTGATAAAGTCTACCATTAACCAAAATCGTGAACTACAATAGTGCAATAAGTGCAGGAAGTTTGTGTAAAGAGTGATTTAGATGCATTTTTACCAGATTATTTCCTGTGAATATTACACTTCAGATTAGTTTTTCTGATAACTTTTTCTCTTTTGACAGATTCAGTGTTTTCGTCTCATTGCTTTATTAGCTCTTTGGTTACATACTTTTATAAGGCTGTTGAGCAGAGACTGAAGGCTCTGTGTTAGTAGTTTGTGTTCAGGTCTTCACCGTGCCCTTATGCTGTGAGATATAGGCTGAGATATAGGCTAAATGTGTGTATTTTTAAAGTTTGCATACACCCCTTAAAAGCAAGAAGGCCATGCGACCCTCTGTAAAGCTTTGGCGACCCCTAGTGGGGCCCCGACCCCCAGGTTGGTAACCACTGCTTTCATAGCTTTTTACATCTGAGCTTATTAAAAGATATTATGAAAATTGTCACCAGAGAGCATCTAATGAGCTTATTGTGTTCTTCATAATGGTGCAATAATAATAATAACAAAGGTATGATTCTTATGAAGCCCTCCATCTTCCTTCACGTCAGATCATTTGATGTGTTAAATCTCCCATATAATTATAATAATATATATATGTACTAATACTATATATATATATATATATTAGATATAGTAATACTCTTTACAAATTAAACTTTAAAAGTATGTAATCCCAACATGTTAATATTCATTGATAGCTGTTGAGCTGTAACAGTTATTCCATTAATCTATTAGCGATCTACAGAAAATCGCAAGTATTTTGATCATTGTGAATTTCCCCTTGGGGATGAATAAAGTATCTATCTAATTTTTTTTAATGTAATTTTAAGTTAAAATTCACAGTTTATATCGTCTCAGGTTTCAATATTTGCTGATTTTCCTTGGGCTTTGGGAGATTGTTCACTATTTAAAAAAAAAAATTCAATTAAAAACGAATCAAGAGAATAATCAACAGATTATCGGTAACGGTGATAAATAATTATATTAATATATAATTTTTCAGAATGTCTTTGCAGCAAGACTGCTAGAATGCATGTATATTGAGTAGGCAGAGGTAATATTCATTAGAAAATGTATTGGTCAATTAGTGGATGGTTTGTCACAGAACTCTTGTTTGTTGTTGTCAGCTTTTCCACATTACCAGTCAAAGCCATCTATTTAAGCTGATGGTGTCGCATTGTGTTTCCACTGTCACATTTCTTCCACCCTCACAATAAAAAATGCTTAATGCACTAGCTCCTCCATTCTATTGTCCCAAGTGGAAAAAGCGCATGGATAAAATGTCTCTTTTCCAGCTGCTTTGACAAGTCTTCCGCTGATACCTCCCTTCGTGCAACAACATGCCTATTGGTTTGTCCATGCATTAGTGACATTACCGGCCATCCTATCCTTTCCCTTAATTATTAACAGCATTCTCCGATCAGAGTTTATTGTTTATTGCCTGCCGGCCCTTGGCCACTGGCAGAGATGCTGATGGTGGTGTCAAACGAGTGGTTGGTGATCTTACGATAGTGTCACATCCTCAACACGGAGCGGCTGCCCCGTATACCTGGCTGCACGAGTCGGTGCCTCTGGAGTTTCACTGCACACTGAAGTCGCACCGGTGTGCGCTGGGAGAATTGCTCAAGGTCAAGGTTAGTAAGTTTTAGGTTGGTTTATTGAACATTTTCACTTTTAGTTGTACTTTGTATGCTGCTTTTGCTTGTCTTTGCTCCTTTTTGTGCTTTAGTACATTCTTTTTCTTTGAGCATTTCTTCATAAGTGAGTGACTGGACAGGCTGAGTAATTAGTTTTGTAAAATGAAAGGAAACTTTTGTTTGCTCTGTGAAAGAGGCCCTAGCTGGCAGTTGTTTTGGCAGTGTTTTACCTGTTTTCTGATCAGTTGTGGCCTCTTACGGTTAGGCATGACTAATACTGCCGGCTCATGACCTTAATATATGTTGTCATTGTTGATTTTTGCAAATTGGAGATGATTTTTCTTTCTTTTTTTAAATCTAGCACAGTTTCTAGATATAGTTTTCTCATCCAGTAGTTGTTAAAATGTTCCAGTGTAAAGTAGATAAATATTGTTACTTGTCATGTTCAGATACAGTAGATGCAAAAAGGCTGTAAATGTTGGCAAAAAACATTGTGTCAGTCACTTGTTAGCCTCTCGAGCATTTACCTCCATGGAGGAAACCTGAGAGTATTTTAACATGTGAGTGGACATGTATTTACACTATAGTGTTCTGTGTATAATGTACACCCGCTGTATACATTCCATGTTGCAATTTATCACCAAGAACGTGAACGTTTCACATGGAAGCAGGTTGTTTTAATGATTGATTTCAGGGCGCAGAATTACAAGACATGTTTTTTAAATACACATGCTGTTCTGAAATACTTCAACTCTCTCATGGCTCGACCCACAGGGACCACGGATTACTGGTGCTGCATGTTCGACAATGAAACAGCGCTGAGTAGCTGTTTCTTAACTCTTGGCTCCTAATCGGTAGTGATCGGGCTCTTTGTGGTCTTTGATAGAGGGAGAGTGAATCCAGGCCAGAACAGGGCTAGGCTATCTATATCTGCGTGGCAATTGTGATGGGGTGCTGATGAAAACCAAATGCTCTCTGGCCACTGGGTCTAATTAAACACACATACACAAGGGCCGGTTCATCATAGCTTTTAGGACATTGAACTGTTACGAGAAGGGTCACAAAGGAATGGGGCTCCCCCTCCCCTTTTCCCAGCCCCTTGTTTATCTATTTATGGATTGCACAACTTCTGGGAAGTTTATTCCTCCGCCTGAGCAGTGTCATAGCATATTTCGTGCTGTTCGACATCAAAGTGCCGTGTGAGAAGGAAATGGCAAGGACCACCTCATGGACACAAAGCACAACAGCATGCAACAGCATATTAGGGCTGCCTTTGATGTTTTGGTTACTAATAATGTCCTTGGAGAGCTGAATTTGATATGCATTCTGCATGGAGTGCATTAGGACAACGCAGGTTCATTAAAGGGGATCTAAATGTTTCCATACATCCTACATCCTCCCTAGAGTGGTGTGAAATGCTGCCAATTATTCAAGGTTGCTTACTATCCCGTACGTTTGTTCTTTTGTCTTTCACAATGCATGTCTTCAGGCTTTAAAATGTTAATTAAAATCTAGACATTTTAAGTAAATTCCATTTACCGTATTTGTTAATTCCTTTTTTGCAATTCAAGAATTGTAAAAGCATAGCATAATATACATTTTTGATAGATAACATTACTTCCATCTTTAGCCTAGTGTAATATACTTTATTTGTTGGGTGCCAGATGGAAGCTCCTTTTACACCTTCATCATAATGACCTCTAGAAAACAATCCAAACAAATACATATATATTCATATAGTGACTGATTACACTTCCCACATCTACCTTTCTATCGCCCACAAACTGCTTGATTTCTACCATAAACTGTATGTTCTTACCTTTTGGCAGAACCAAATAAATATTACTTGCCTTTACATTTACCTGCAATACAATTAAAAAGAAAGTCACCATCCACAGTTAATTTTTTTCCTGTACAACAATCAGAAAATCTACTTGTTTTACATTTGATGTGAACTGTCACAGTCCAGACTATTAATTTATCATAGTAGGGTTGTATCGTGTTCAGAAAGTAGTCAAAATGAGTCAAACTTTTTTTAATCTATAAACAGTATAACTAATATCAAATGCTTTCTGTCCCATTTACAGTTTTTCTCCAATGATTTGATGCCAATTTCACACAACTATCACATTAAAAAAACCTTGTTTACGTTCATTTTCAATGAAAAGAAATCTGTTTTATTCGCTGTGTGAAAACATGCAGAGATACAAAATGTTTGGCTCTATAATGAGTATGAAGCCACATGCAAAGAGATGAACTAGGTTTGTTAACTGGTATTTGCTAGAAAAAGGAAAAGCATTTGTGATGTGGTGTTTGAATGATAGCTGGGAACATTTATAAAGAGCTGTCCAACTTTGTTACAGTAATTTTGTTGATTGTCTGAAACATTTTGAGCATTTTTGTAGCAACCCTTACCTCATGATTTTATCTGAAGTTGTACATATCATAATATTTGGTCTTCATAAGTCTTAAATGTCATTATCTGGACTGTGATATTTGCAGACAGCCTGTGCAGATAAGCCCATCGAGGTGATTGCGCCAGTGTGGGAGGAAGTGAAGGTGAAGCCGGCTGTGTTGTTTCAGCGCAGCAGGGAGGACTACTACGGCTGCCTGAGTGACACATGCAGGGACAGTTACAGCAGTAACATACCCATGGATAGTTTAAAGGTAAAACACTGAGTTTAGTTTATCACCGTGTTCTTCGCAATCTCCTGCTGTAACCCAAAGCAACTGAGCTGTGTCTCTGTTTTTTTTTGTCCAAATTAGCAACCTGAAAGTGAGGAGTCCCCGCAGGCGAGATACCCTCAGCCGCCCTCTACGCCTCCCTTACCTTCTGCTTCATCCGCACCCGGCCAGCCGGTGAAAACAGCCTCTAACAGAATAGAGCAGGTTCAAGTCGCGACATCTGGTGAGAAAAACACATCTTTTTATCTATTGAATCACTCTTCTACCAAAAGTCACTGCTTAATAACAAAAAAATGTTTATGATTTGTGTTTCAGTTATCAAAGGTTTCAATCAGCCCAAACCCACTAGGAGTGAGATAACTGTCTCTTCTGATAAGACGATGTTGCCTGAGCCAAATCTCCTGGGCGAAAGAAAGCTTCTCGGCGACATGAAGTCCATTAAATCCTTGAAACAATCAGGGTTATCAGGAGTTTTCACTGGACAGGCAGTAAGCCTTCTCGTTTTGTACATCCTTGTTTCTGTAAGGGATTTCTTTCTCCAGCTAAAATGCTGTGTCTGTGCAGAACAAGATGGTGGTCCTGCCCACTGAGGAGGCCAACTTGTCAGACATCGACTACCTTGTGCCCACTCACGATGACAGAGGCCGTCCCATTGCTGAGTGGAAGAGGCAAGTCATGGTGAGACAGCTGCAGGCCCGGCTGCTGGATGAGGAGGATCAGAGGAGGAAGGTAATGTCTCTCGAAAGATTAAAGATTAGTTTATAAATGCATGTACATTCATACATTCATCTAAATCTGACAAATCTGTTGGATCTTGGATCTGTGAATTACAGCAAATAGTACTTTAAATCTAGCCTGACGACAGTACATGTCATGATCACAGTTTTAGCTCCATTATTTAAGTCTGGAAAACATCTAATCTGAGTCCAACAGATACATGTTTGATTAATCAAGAGAAGCATGGAGAGTGTTTATGATGGAAAATAAAGAACTGAAAGAATAAGTTCCTGGCTTGCAGGTAGACATCAAATAAAGGATTGAAAGTGACACACTCATAACTGATGTAACCGTTTTTTTCTCTGCAACAGCAACGGCCCATGTTTCACCTCAGTTTTATACAGGAGCCGTTTTAAGTGGATAGTTTTTTTTTTTTTTTAATAATTTCTCCAGAGCAGCAGATGTATTTTTCTGGTTTAATGTCCACTAAACGACAATTAAGAGACAAGTCGATTGATAGAAAATTAATTGGCAAGTGTTTTGATCACTGATGCAGCCCTAGAAAGTTATATGTTCCCTTATAATCCCCTTCTAAACTAATGCACATTGAGCCTAACCAGACCACAATGAGCGAAGCAAAAATTGTGGTTTGATTTTGCGACGCTATTTTAAATGTGCATTACTGAAAACACTTGGATATCATAGTTTACTTTAAATTGCTTGTAAAAAAAAATCACTAAAGACATAATACATTGCTAGTCAACTCATATTTTTGAGGTTTGGATCGCAGTTTTACTATATCATTACCCTTTTCCTCTCACGCCTAAGCCATTTGAAAACAAAAATTCAATACGACATCCCGCATGTTTATCTGCCTCTTCTCTTGCAGGAAAATGGGAACAGATATGCCAAAGTCACCTGGAGGTACTCCCAAGCCCACAACGCCATCCTGGGCCCCTCTGGTGAGCTGCTGGCTGAGGATGACCTCATCTATCTGGAGCAGCAGATTGCCAACGTCTCCATGCAGAGGAACTGTGAAGGCTACGAGCTGGAGCTTGCTCGTCTAGCTGAGGAGCTCAGGCACATCCTGCCAGCTCCCATAGTGAACATCACCGTCAACACACAATTCAGAAACTTCTCGAGTCAAGTTCCTCTGCCTGTATGGTGTGGCCGCATCTCGGGCATCGTAAAGAGCATGTCTCTGCTCATGACCAACCTGACAGATCAGCCCTACTGCAAGATGCCTAATACCGAACTGATTTCCGTGTTCTCTCAGACGCCAGACAGACAGAACTCCACCAGGGGACGCAGGGAGAAGATAGAGGATGAAATCCATCAGTTTGGGGTGTCTGTAAGGACTCTGAAGTCTAATTTTGAGACGCAGAACTCATCTTTGTCGGAGGAGCCGGAGGAGGCCGTCGTGTTAAGTTCTTCCCTACAGCTTGAGGCCACGGAGTCAGACAAACAGCCTAAAGTGTTAAGTCCAGCCCCTGAAACCGACCAGAACAGTGACTCTGGCATTGACTATGATGAAAATTTTGCAGATGTTCTAGAGACCACCAGCCTGAGAAAGGAGCGTATAGTCGTGCTGTTCTTAAGTCACTGGAAGAAATCTGCCTACACTGTGACGCTGAAGAGCAAGGATGCCGCAGAGAGGAAGATGAGTGGAGGAAACCTGGGGATGGGTGACAAATCTGGGTCAAGTCGTAGGGGCAGCGTGGAGAGCGCCCAGTCAAACATGATGAACAGTTCCCTGGGACATTTCTTCAAGCAGAGGAGTGCTGTCAACAAGATGCTGGGAAACTGGAGGAACATGATCTCCAGTGTCCCGTCCAGGCAGATACGCAGGTAGGCCTGAAGGACTTTTTATAACGTACTACTCTACAACAGAATTTCTTCGCACTAGGTGGCATCTATTATCATGTGCACTACTCACATTATGCCAAAAATTCACCCAAAGGTTGATCAGTACAGTAATTATACAACACAAGTAAGTGTTACAGTGGACATTTTTTGAGTACTTGATGTTGGAACTATGAGCACTTTACGAACTGTTGGGATCAAAGTTATCAGTCCATTTAGAAAGATGCATTCATTCACAGACTGAGCTGGTATTGAATAGGTGTTCCTTGCCTGTAACCAATCCCTTCAAGAAGTTAAATAAAAACCAAATTCTTTGAGATATTGTTAAAAGAAAGGAAAACACGTTAAAGCTCCACTAATCTTTTCTTTTTATATCAGCCATCGATTAAATGACAATGTATAATGTGCAAGGAGTCTCAAGTCTCTCAAAGTAACAAACCCACAGAGAACTGACCCCAACTTTGCTGTTCACAACAGCTCCAGGGAGCTCTTAGCCTCTTTTACAGTAGCCTATTGTTTTGGTTCCAGCAGCAGTTGTTTGAAGAAACAAGCTCTGATTAACCATCTCTACGCTACATGCTTAGAAACGAACAGCCGACAAGGCTAGCAATTATCTGGTAAAGAAAGTTTTAGCCAACATTTTCAACATTGGACTTAAATTTGTCAGGTGGTCAGAAATGCAACTTCAAATAAATGATACCATGTCTGCTGAATGTGTTAATAAGCAATGGTTTGCTCACAAACAACTTTGCAAGCTAATAAGCCAGGCTCGTTCAGTTACGCTACCCCCTAGTGGCCAAAAAGTCAATTAAGGCAGCTTTAAATTCGTTTGTTCAGTGTGATTTGCTTAAATGTCCAGCATAAAACTTACAAAATATCCGCTGAACAGCATAAAAGTTTGGTTTGGAATACTGAAAAAAATGTATTACAATGTTATTAGTAATAATAGGCGGTTGACAGAAACAATTTTGAAAATCATTTAATCAAGTCATTCAACAAGGAAAAATAAATGCATATATGTAGTGGTGAAGCTTATAGTTGCAGCCTACTGTTACATGTTTTTCAGTTTTTCAACCTTCCAGTGTTATCCACAGGCTCCACAGACAGCAGGCCCTCTACTCCCCAGAGCACTTCCTACCTCGTCTGGATGGCGTGCCGGTGGAGTACGACAACCTGACCCTGGATCTCTTCATGCTGGGCTACTTTCACATCCTGGAGCTTGAGCTGCCTGTGGACGAACGCAAAATGAGACACCTGCTGTGTTTCGAGGTGTTCGACCACGTGGGCAGCTTTCCCTGGGAGATGGTCAGGGACTTCCACAAGGCCGTTATACAGGACATTGAGGCTGGAAACCGCGAGTGGAAGGACGGCTTTGAGGACATTAAAGTGAAGTTCTTTGGAAACACTGTGAGTCAGTCTGAAAGCACTGTGGAAGTGGTGAAACATACCCTCCCAGAGGTTAGACAGGTCCCTAAAGTCATTGTGCAGACACCCACACCTGATGAGGGGATGCTACACAGCGGAACTGACATTTCCAGTTTTAGCAATGACGAAATCTGTAAATACATCGACCGTAGTTTTGCTTTTTGGAAAGAGAAAGAGGCAGAGATTTTTGATTTTGAGTAGTTGCTTGTTTAATCTTTTTGATATTTTTGTATTGTTTGCAGTTAGATGACATTAGGGCTGGGTGTCAAACCTAAATACTGTTTGAATTTAGAATTGAATAGTTGTAATCGTCAACTATCCAGTACCGGAAGCTAGCACAGAATGTTTAGCCACATCCATAGCGTTGTTTACCTATTTGATCAGATGATACCTGATTTGAATATTAATTTTGTTAATTTTATATTGTATTTTTTGTGTGTTACAAAAATTAAACTCTAATGCATTTCAGAAGTTTGTTAGTAAAACATGTTTGAATATAGCAATATAAGATATTTAGCAGATATTTTGGTACTGCTATCAAAACTCAGGAATCTAATTGGCAACATATTTCAAACCGTACCCAGCCCTATAACAAAAGCCAGAGTGCCGAGAGCTCTAGTGTGTTTTCCTGAGAGCCAACATCTTTGTTTTGAGATAAATTAAGCTTTAATGGTAAATATTCCTAAAACAGCCTAGAATCAGTGATCTGGCATTATTAAAAAATAAATAATTGCACAGATAACTGTGTAATTTAATTTCTTGTAAGGCTGGTCTTGATTATTGATTATTTTTGCCCTATTGTAAAGACTTTCACATTTCATGTTCTTTTCATTGTTTACCTTTTAAGGCACATTTAATCTACCCATACATATCTTAACCCATTTGTAGGTAAAAAAAAAAATCACTTTGTCTATTATATTGGTATTATTAATTAATTGTTGTAACATACAGCAAAGTTGGTGCTACATCATTTATCTCCTTTGCTAGCTTCCACTTGTTGACTTGTTGAGAAATGCTAAACATGTGCCTGTAACAGCAGCTGTGGGTCCCATGCATGTTGTTTGGAATGTGACTTCAGCACAGAGTCGCTGTCAGTCCTAAAAATAACCGAACGACAAGCAGCCCTTCCCCAGTGACTTGGCAATAACCTTTCGCCATGCTGCCCACTCCATGTTGATCTAACCAGCTGCTCAGCTACAAACCGCTTTTTTACTGGAAGGATGAGCCATTATTTCCATTCTCTGCTCCTGTGGTGAGTTTGTTGTTGGTTACTTATCTCATCTTACAGTATTTGATGACAGGAAATGTAATTTATTGTTGGCTTTAGAGGAGATTAGAGTCAGACTATTACAATATATCATGAGCCAAAAGTACTTTTTGTAGTCCTCGTAAGAACACAGTGATGCCACACTTTAAAACAGAAGGCACTTACTACAAGATACTTTTTATTTTTCTGCTCCAATCAAAAAGGTCAACACTCAAAATGTATCTAATTTGTAAAGAAAGAAACATATTCTATCATGTACCACTTTTTAGTATAAGTAGTAAATAACCAATTATTCTAATGTTTTTCTAAATGGCAGTTTCTATAAGTGTAAGCAGTTACTTTAAAAATGTCTTAAATGTTATTAAATATTCTGTTATCAGCACTGCAACATTTGAATTGTTATAAGATACATGTTATAAAAAGATTTTATTCTTATTTATGTATTTTTTCTGCACTTACAGGTAAGCTCTAAACTCAGTTGCTGACCATCCCTGCTGAAAGACGATTACGGAAGTTGACGATGGTGCGCAACGTGGATGACCTGGACTTCTGCCTGTCCTCCCATCCTCAGAGCATCCTGGAGGGCTTGCGCTCCCTCTGCTCCCAACCAAAACTGGTGGATGTAACACTGAGCGCAGGCGGCCGGGACTTCCCCTGTCACCGAGGCGTGTTGGCACTTTGCAGCACGTACTTCCACAGCATGTTCTCAGGGGACTTTGTAGAGAGCATAGCTGCACGTGTGGAACTTCACGATGTTGATCCTGATATACTCAGCTGCTTGCTGGACTTTGCCTACACAGGCAAACTGACCATCAACCAGAGCAACGTGGAGGGGTTGATCTGTACCTCCAGCCAGCTGCAGTTCCAGACAGTGAGAGCTGTGTGCAGCCGGTACCTCCAGCACCAGATCGATGCGACCAACTGCCTGGGAATCCTGGAGTTTGGGGCGATCCATGGCTGCCCTGAGGTGATGGCCAAAGCATGGGCCTTCCTCTTGGAGAACTTTGAGGCTGTACAACAAGGCGAGGAGTTTCTACTGTTGGGAAAAGACAGGTTGGTGTCCTGCCTCTCAGACGAAGGACTACAAATCCGGTCAGAGTGTACCCGTGTGGAGGCCATCCTGAAATGGGTCAGGCACCACAAGGAGCCTCGGCTCTGCCACCTCCCTGAACTCCTCACCTTGTCCCGTCTCTCCCTGCTCAGCCTGGACTACCTGGCTGACACCCTGCTGAAGGACAGTCTGGTGCAGGCCTCTACCAGCTGCAGAGAGGCCGTGGAAAAAATTCACAGAGAGGTCAGTGACTTCACACTTCCTCCTTCTATTCTCTCTTATCTTTGTTTGTTCAATTTGAGTAGATTTCCCAAAGCAGTCATGACTTTTTCCTATTCTAGAAAATGGATTTGGCACCAGAATATATGGACAGACTTAACTCTCAGAGTCCGCAACCTAACCTGCAAGAAGTGCTATTTGTGATGGGAGGTCGTTCACTGGATGACTCGGATGATGAAGATGACTCAGATGAAGATGAAGACCGAGACCCGAGACTGCAAAGGCTGCTGCTCAGAAACTGCGCCTTCTACAACACGACGACAAGTACAAACATTTTTTGCATGTATCAAAAAGTTCAGAATCCATTTTTACAACAGAACTTTATTAGGAAATATTCGTCTGATTCCTCGAAAAAAGTGTTTGGCAGATGTGTCCTAAGTTGTTAAATGTAGCGTTGACAGAAAAACGGCCCTGCAGGAATGCAGTCTGGATGTGACAAAATTGGATCATCTTCTCAGCTCCTCAAATGAGCGTTTTATTGTGCAGAGCTGGAAGAAGGCATGTTTGTCTGTGTTTTTCATGGGATGGGATGTTAAGGAAAAGATTGCTGCATCTCAATCTAAGATTTCTGGTTTTTATGTTATGGCAGTGACGACATGAGCCGCAGTGCTGGAAAAGTTAAATTTTTTTAACAGATTCTTTCTTTTTGACCTAACTTTGACTTTCACTTCAATGGCCCTTGAGGACATTTGTGAATATATTTTCCTGGTCATTTACATGCAGTATTTGTGAAAACTTTCATCTAGTTTCCCTCACACTCTAAATTATGCTTTTTCTCTACAGAACAGTGGCATGAGCTCCCTAATTTCCCCAACCCTAACAAGTGGGGTTTCTCCATGGTCTCCTTAAACAATGATGTGTATGTCACAGGTGAGTAACGTTAAAACACAGAAACATAAGGGGTAAAAGGAAAAGAAGCAATGATAGACAGTTGTGAGCAGAACTCTCTCAGAACTTTCTCTTGTGGGGAATGTGAAACGTTGTCAGACTTTTGACAAAGTGCTCTTGTCTGTCTGACAGGGGGCTCGCGAGGTTCG
Source organism: Dicentrarchus labrax (assembly GCF_905237075.1). Classification (NCBI taxonomy): domain Eukaryota; kingdom Metazoa; phylum Chordata; class Actinopteri; family Moronidae; genus Dicentrarchus; species Dicentrarchus labrax. Next base: position 25,355,936 of record NW_026136718.1, on the reverse strand, counting down.
AATACCAACACCTGGTCCACCACAGAGACCTGGAAGTACATCACAAGAGAGGGGACGTGGGTTACTGTGGCACCCATGCTCCGGCCTCGGACTAACCACACATCGGCCACGCTCAACGGGGAGATTTACGTCATAGGAGGTAAGAAAATAAATACAGTCCTGCATGTGGTGCCTTAAACCTGCAGTGCAATGGAAAACTTTAATCAATTCAAGTAGCTCATCTGCTTTTAATGACTCTTACATCTGAGGTGATAGTTTGTCAGAATTTGCTTGCATATATATCTTCTTTGTGGTCGAATAGTTTCAAATATGGTCAGGTCGTAAGAACAAGGTAGTATTTTAGATGTGTGGTGTGGTGGTGATGGTGTGTGCTGCCGCAAACACACATCTTTAAATTTAAGTATTTGTTTACATTTATGAGACCACGACTCATCTGTAACTCTTCTTATATTTCCCTCCTTTAGGTACAACAGCAGACCGTGTTGAAGTTGAGCATTATGACCCTTACAACAACACTTGGGCCTTGACGTGCCCCGCCTTAAAATATGTGACTAACTTCACCGCCACAGCATGTCACGGGAAGCTCTATGTGATTGGCTCGTGTGCTGTTAAGTACAATGCTTTGACCATGCAGTGCTACAACCCTGTTATAGGTAAGAAAACCTCACGCAGTCCTGGTGGTGCATTCATTTCTCGCTACAGTTCCAATGTCGCCATTTTGGATATTTTTATTTTTATTCCTGTTTTCCCATGATATGTCAGTTTTTCATTTAGTTTTAGTTTTAGTTAGACAGTTTCTTAAAGAGCTATTTTCCCCACTTCCTCATAAAAGCGTTTTAACCAAATATGTGTTGCTTCCTTGTACAACTTCTTTTGAGAAATGACAGAGATAAAGTACCATATATCTTCATATTTGTATAGTATAGTATTTGTTGCAACACCATTGTTTTCTGACTGAGTTTTTCCTCTATATATGTGGGTTGGTGTATGTGTGATTTTTTGTCTTTCCCAATTTTGGGTAAATATAAAATAAAAGAGTTTATCATTATTGATCAATCCTTGACGATAAGGCAGTTTTGTTTTAACCACAAAATTTGCAGTTCAGATTAGGGGGTAAGGATTTATTTAATAGTGTTGCTTCATTGGGGCACATGGTGGCGCTTTTTTTTATTCTTCTAAATCATATATGTTTACATGTTTTGTTTTTATAGATAGCTGGATCAGCATATGTTCGCCCTTCATCCCTAAGTATTTGTCCTCTCCTCGTTCTGTCTGCGTGGATGGAACTATATATCTGGTTGCTGACAACACTAAGAAAGTCTACTCTTATGATCCAGAGGTGAACATGTGGCAGAAGGTAGGCTTACATATCACTGCTGACTGCAGTCATAATGCAGTAATACAATCCTTTGTTTTACTTTTGATGGTAATTTAACATGATTATAGCAAAAATAATCTGTTTTATTCTCCTGTTTTGTTGCCTTTAGCAATGTGTTGACTTTTCCCTCTCTTCAGGTCCAGCTTCTCCACATGCTCCATGAGAATGGTGGCCTGGTAACGCTGGATGGGAAGCTGTTTGTCACCGGAGGCCACTGGAAAGGCATGGAGGGGGACTACGGGGTGGAAGTGGAGATTTACAACCGAACGTCCAACACCTGGGAGGTGGAGTGCTTCCTGCCGAGACTTTGGTTCTACAGCGGAGTATGCACCATCTTCCTTGATCCGTCCCAGTGGCCTGAGCTTTTCCCCACAGACTCAACATAACGGCCTGGAACTCAAAGAGTTCACAGAGACATGTTTCTATCATACCTATGGTACAATGCAAATGGCATGTTTATCCCAGGATGTCATTGTGGCCTAGAATAGTGTGTTACAAGATCCTCAGATGGTTGTTTTCACCCTTGCTTGGCTGCTCAGCAGGTGTTTATTTATACTTTGTATCATGTGTTTGAGATCTGATTTCCTTTTTTTGTTAATGGATGGTACTTGTGAGTCATTAAATAAAATTAAATAGTTTTCGGCGTACTGTTTTGATGATGATGATTATTATGATTGTTATTGGTTTTGGAAGTAGAAATGCTTGAGTTATTAATAAAATGTGTTCCTGGTTAACCAGATGTAACCCCTCCTGTTCACTTTGCCTTTAGCCTGATGATGATTAACCCATCGGAATCCTGTAGCTTGGCTCATGGCGTCTGTCCTGCCATGGAAACACCCAAGCCAGCATTCTATTTCTATGGCAACGGCCCGGAAGAGCGTGGTCACCTTGGTAACGTGGACTGGGATTAGACTGGTGCTGCTTGCAGTCGCTCCTTAAGTGCCTTTACCAAAAAGTTCTGTCTGATTTATTTTTCAGCTCTCGCCTTTTCTATATGCAGGCACCAGTTCAGGTCGACATTTCTTTATTTCGAATTACATTATTTTAATGACTAGTTTAGGTTTGTGCTTCGTTTGACTCAACACTTCTCTCTATATGAAGTTTTATTAGCTTCAATTATAGCAAGCTAACGTTAGCTAGAGCAGGGTCTCTGTCTCGTCAATTGAAACCATTTAACGTTACTAGCTAACATTTGATTGATAAAGCTGGGACAGTTTTGCAATGAGTTCTCAACGGGAGCAAGGTGCACGCTCACCTAGACTGGAGGCTGTGATTCAGGTTGGTAACATAACAGCTTTCGTCCACTCTCTTAGTTAACTTAGCGTATTTCATATTTGAACAGGCTTTTTTTCAGGAATACACTTTGACATGTCACAGTAGGAAAAGCAAAGGTGTGAATAATGAAATTAAACATGTAGCTGCTTCACTTTCAGGCTCCTGGTCCTGGCACTGTAACACCTGTAACAGCTACTATGAAAAGTCAAAATGTCTGCTGTGAGAAAGCTCTTTCGAAAACAGTGGTGGAAGAAGTACTGAGAGTAACAATAAACAGTCTAGAAATACTCTTTAACTCCGTAAAAAGTAAAAGTCAGGTGTCAAAAGTTTACTTGAGTCAAAGTACAAAATTATTAAGTATTAACTACCAATAGTAAACGTACTCATTATGCAGAATGTATTGTTGTATTATAATTATTAATCAAATCATGTAAGCATCACTGTAACTAGTTACTGGATAGTTTAATCCATAACAACATATCCTAATGTATTTGTTGATTAAATCGGTTATTAATTATCAGAATCTGCAAAGTAACCAGCATCTACAGACTTAATGTAAGTGGGGTAATTGCCTCTAAAATGTAGTGGAGTGGAAGTATAAAACAGCAGAAAATGCAAATAGAAATGGAATTACGGTACTTGAGGAAATCTTCTTACGTTCCATACTTGTTGAAGGAAAACCTACAAACACAGTACTAACGTGATGAAACAATGCTAAGTGAATAACTCCCCATAATGGTTAAGTTAGGATTTCAGTGCATTTTGTTCTCCAGTGGTGGAAAGTAACCAAGTACATTTACTCCAGTAGTACAACTTATAGGTACTTATACTTTACTTGAGAATTTATATTACTTCATACCTCTATTCCACTACATTTCAGAGGCAAATATTGTACTATTTGCTCTACCAAATCTATCTCTTAGTTACAGTTACTTTACAGATCACTGGTTTTCATACAAAACATATAAAATATTTTACATTGTTGTTGAATGTAAGTAAGTTGGCCCTTTCCTGCTCAGTCATGTGATGTGTTGGGCTGACTGGTATGATTGTAGAAGTTGGAGGAGTCCTTGCTTCACTCTGACGGCAGCTCAGGAGAGAGGAATCTGACACTTCGAGGTGATGGAGAGGAGTCCAGTATCACGCCTACACCCGTTTCCACCCGCATCCGCCAGATCATCACCCACAACCTGGCGGAGCAGCCAGCTAGTATGGAAGAGAGCTTTAATTGAAATGCACAGACAAAAGCATTGAACACAATCACTACAAACAATTATTCTGCTTTGCTAGATCGTGTTATCATGATAGCACAAGTGGTAAGATTGACACTTCTGCATGCATGATCTGTTTCCTAATCCCAGGTGAGAGCTCTGAGGTCAGCGAGCTGGAGGAGAGCAGGGCCCTGAGGGAGCAGCTGTCTCCTGGCCAGATGGACCGTGACCAGCTGCTAGTCAAGCAGGCCAGTCTCACAGACAGGGTAGGAGTGACACAGGGCAGCAGCACATTCTCAGGTCAAGGTCAACCTCTGGAACATTATTTACACTTTTAGCATTCGTTGTAACCATGCTATTCTGGCAGAACATTTATTCTATAATGGAAAGTAAATGAAAAATGATATAAAAAAGCAAATGGGACGCACAGGTGATATCACCTTCAGTAGGTAAGTACATCTGATACACATTATCCTCTATTTATTCTTGATTTTAACAGCAATACACAAGAAATGTAGCCTTTTCGTGATCATCATAATCACAGTCTCATCATGCATAACCACGATGTGCTAAGTAGCTGAGACATTGTTTAGAATGTCAGATGTTAACACAAATCTTACAGGAGTTGGAGTACATAATACTGCCGATGGTAAATTTGTAAAATTTGGTTTGGAGATGAGATCAAGAAGGTCAGCCACACTAGAGCATTGACAGCAAAAGAGCTACACGCGTTTGAAATGGAATATGGTTACGGTAAACATCAGTGTACCACCACTCTTTCCAGCAGGGAAAGCCTTCTGGGGCTGAGCAAACAAACAGTGTGGGAAGGTTGAAACAGCATTGCATGTTCTGTAGTGAAAACTGAGTTGGAAAAATGTCGGAATACACATGTACAGACTCGTGACTGAATTAATTTTACTTGGCACATATTTAATGTCAGACATCTTTGTTTAACTGCTGTAGAATTGCAGTTTACATATTACAGTAAGTACTCTATGAGCATCCATTGTGTGTGTGTGTGTGTGTGTGTGTGTGTGTGTGTGTGTGTGTGTGTGTGTGTGGATGCATGTGTGTGTGTGTATGTGTTTGTAAGAGTAAATAAGAGAGGGGAGGGTGGTTCATGAAGGGTTTCCTTGTGGTCTGTTCAGGTAGACTCAGACCCCCTGTGCTCACGAGGACCGGCGTCTCCCTTCATAGCCCCCCCATGGTTGCCCCTCCATGTAGTGGCTGCTGTTTTTGGGGGAAAATTGTGGAGGTCACTGGCCTCCTCCCTTGAGACTGTTGAAGAAAAAGCTCATTTTTCATGTTGCACAAAGCAGCCATTTGTGATAACACTGCACTCATTCTGCTGCTTAAATCTAATGAACTCCCACTGCTTGCCTTACTCTTGGAACTTATTTTAAAACCAAGGCTATAAATATAACTTAATTAGCTTGGCAGATATATATAGCATATTTATTTTGTTGATATTTTTAGATGTGTGAAAAGGCATTAAACAGAAAAAAACATAAGCAAGTGTTGATGCTCACACCACTGAGTAGCAATTTTAAAAGCGGAGGGGTTCGGGTTTAGCAAGAGATCACAGAAATTATAACTGTAAACACAGCTGAATGTTTTATGCAGTAGTGTCTCACAAGGCAAGGGGTTCATTACAGGACTCGTGTTGTGACTTGTCTTAAGGCTCCTGCCTCTCCTTACTTTTTTCCCTGCAGAACAGCATGATTTTTTGGCAGCTTTGCTGTGATGTGATGTTAATGCAGCGTGATAATCAATGCCCTAGAGCCAAATTCACTGCCTTGGCTGTGGCATCCATGTGGAGTTAACATTTAGGCAAAGAATCTTACCTGCATATGGCTTTCTCCCTCAACATTTACTGCAGAAGGGATCATATTACTGAATTTATCATATAGTATGATTCAATTTGCCAGCATATGTTGGGGCCCATATCAGTATGCCTCACCTGCTCTTCGGAAAGCAGCCAGACACCTTCAAATCTCAGTAGGTAACAGTAGGGTTGAGCATTTTGGTATAGATATTTCCCTTCAGTGGTATCATATGATGATGATGTGAAACCCAATTGTTGAAATTAATAATTTAAATAATAATGAATTTAAATGTGGACCAAAAATATGTTTCAATTTGGATTATCCAATTGGGTGTGTTATTGGGATTTTATAAATGTAATTTTTGTAAATAATAATTTTGGTAACCTCACAACCTCAGCAGACAAAGTTGTGCGCACCCCCTGCGATCTCTGGGGGGCATGGACCCCAGGTTGGGAACCACTGATCTAGATGGCTAAAAACATCTTAAAAGACCAGTGTGTAGGATTTAGTGGCATCAAGTGGGGAAGTTGCAGATTGACTAATTGAACACCACTCACGTCTGTATTTGACAACGTGGGAATGGGAACGGACTGTGAAGTGTGTAGGAGAAACTATGATGGCCAAAATAAATGAAGGCCTTATCTGTAGCCAGTTCTTGGTTTGTCCATTCTGGGCTACTGTAGAAAAATTGATTCAATTTCTGCCAATAGACTCCTAAATGTTACACACTAGACCTTTATGGTAACTAGGTAGCTAATTTACATGAATCGTTTGTTAGCTAGCTAGTTACCAGCGTTTTGCTAATATTAGATAACGTAAGATGTGACTATTTTTGTTGCTTTTATCTTTTACCCATCTTTGAAATTTGGTTGTCTTTTCAACATAGCCTAGCACATAATAATATAACAATATTTAAGGATAGGAAAAGGAAAGGATAAAGTTGATCGTTGTTCTGACGGACGATTGGCACTTAGGAAGGATCAATTCTGGACTCATTCTGTCAAGGATAAGCAAACATAGCCAGCTGCAGTACCCTGTCCCCAGAGCAGTTTTTGGTTGCATGTGTTGCTGAAAAGCACTCAGCATGGTGGGGACCAGGTATCACAGTGCACATACAGTAACAGCCATCTTACAGTTGCAGCTCACAGCTGGAGTATGCCCTCCTGTCAGTTCCAAGGGTCAAACAACTAGCCCTTGTAATTACTTACAGGCCAAATTGCTCTATGCCTTTTGTGATCAGGTTGATACTAGGTGACCGGCCATTTTTCATTCCAGTTTGTCAGGCATGGGATGGACCAAGCCAAAGAAACTTTAAAGCCAGCAGCAGGAAGGTGTAAAGGTCCAGTGTGTAACATTTAGGAGAATGTATTGTCGAAATGGAATATAATATTCATAAGTATGTTTTCATTAGTGTATAATCACCAAAGACTCACAACGAGTTTTAGAACGTTGCAGGTGAAAATTGCAGCGGCATGAACTTGCCCCACTCAGCTTGTCAGTTCTCCAGTGGCTGGTTTTTAGAACATAAAACAATCTGTTTCAACAGCCAATGAGCACATAGCAAAGTCAGCTGATCAAGTCAGTTACAAACTGTCATCTGGTTGAAATGGCAGTTTGGATGGAGAAAAGAGAGGATCATCATGTCAGTTTGTTTAAGGAACAGCCATGTCTGTATGACACAAACCTTAAAATTTACTCAAATAGAGTACCCATGGACGGCTGCAAATTCTCAGCCCTCATGTTTTCTACATCAGTAAATCAGCAGATTTGGTGACAAGGGAGTGTCCACTCCTTGCTTCACTTCTTCTTCTCACACGTGATCTAACGTGTTGATTAGTGAGCTTTAGAGGTACTGGTAGTGGCTGATTGTTTTTTTTACTTTGGGCAGAGACTGTTTTCCCTGTTTCCAGTCTTTGTGCTAAGCTAAGCTAACTAGCTGCTGGTTATCGCTTCATATTTATTTTTATATTTACCTTACAGATTATTTTCTTATCTAACTTGGCAAGAGAGCAAATAAGAATGTTTCCTAAAATGTGTACTCTTCCTTTAAAGCATTTTGTTTTTCAGTTTGAAACAAGGTTGCCCCCTTTGACACTTCTTCTTGGAAGATGACACGAAATATGATGCCCAGCTACCAAATGTTTCTTTCTGAAATCCATCTGATGCTCATAGTGTCATAATGAAGCAGGCCCACCATTGAAGGAGGACCATACTTAGATGTCCCAAATTCTAATTCTTCCTGAGCTTTCCTTAAGTCTCTTGACCTGACAGAGGACCATTTATGCAATGCTGGTGAAGTCACACCTGGACTCTGAAAACCTTCCTCTGTGTCTCTGTTAAGTCACTCAGCGTGATCTCTGGTGACCCCAGAAAATTGCACCTGAACCAGGATAGCCCTTGACCCAGTTTGTGAGTTGGATGGCCTCAGGAGGTTGGAGAATTCGGGGTCGGGGTGAATTCTGAACCCTCTGTGTTGCTTTTGGAGTCTTGCCAGTGTGCATTTTCTCAGACACAGACATCCATCCCCTACTGCCTGAACACTTAGCGAGTGGCTGCACAATACTGCAGTGTGGCAGTGAGTTGGATAAAGATAAACTCTTGCTGAATGATTCCTGACATCAACTGCCATTTGCCAGTGCCCTCTGAAATCTTGAATCCCCTGGGTCTCTGCATAAAAACTCTGTCAAACATAGTTGAAGCAGATAAAGTCTGTTTTGGGGGATTGTGTTACTGTCCCCTTTTACCCTGCTACCCCTCTCTGTTTCAAGTTTGTTTTTCCTGCTGGCACAAACCCATTAATTTTGGCTGCAGTTTGAATGGAACACTGCCAAAAAGTCTGACTATCATGAAATTGTAAAAATTAATTGCCTTGCCCAGAGAAAATATGCTTAAAAGCCCATCCCAGTGCTCAATTTCTGATGAAAGTATTCCATTAAACCTTTTCAGCATTTGACATTAGGCTACTCACGTTACCTGACTTTAAAGTCAAACATTAAGCACACTTTTCAGATCTTTTTCACGTGTCAAGACTGCCTACTCAGATGTGAAGTCGAACTGACTGAGTGGGGTTTCTGTGTGTGTAGGCTTTGTACAGCGTTGTCCTTGCTGGGGGGGGTTGTGTTAAGTGCTGCAAGGCCAGCCACATGCTTGTGAGTACACAGCATGTATTATTAGTTTGGCTGTATTTACACAGATCACTTGTATCCCCTGTATGCCATCACAGCAGCTGTCCCCATAACCAAAACGTTCACCCCATGGTAACACACTCAGCAGCTCTCCCTCCTCACTTCCATTCTCCCTGTTTGTTATCCCACATTGTGTAATTACCGTCAGTGATGATACATAAACAGCTTTCACAATCAGCTGGGGCTCTTTCACGGAGTCAGCACTCAGGGGGTAATGTGAGGGGAAAGAGGAACGGGTATGTTGTTGAAGTAGGATAGTAAGTTTTTTGGGCAGCTTGGGGGCGATGGACATCCGCTCCAGCTGTGTTTAGGAATCTGACAGATAGTGCACTCCATTAATTCCCTTTATTAAGCCTCTGGGCCCAGGCCAAGCCAGGGAAAACGATTGCAGCTGTAACCCTTCACATGCTGGCTGGACTGCGTACTCATGGCCAGATTTTGTCCTGAGTAAGTCAGAGATAGAAAGAAAGAGGGACTGAGGATGTGGACTAGTTGCTGGATATGCCTGAAAATGTATCTCTATATAGATGAACAGATATGATACCACAATGCCTGTGTAATATAGTGAGAGAGGAAAGAAATGACTTCTGATATTTCACAAAACCCTTTTGAAACATTAGATAAACTGGTGAGTTATCAGATCTCCAAATGTTGTGACATTAGGTCAGTGAGAGAATATTGTGATCATAACTTGGTAACTGAAATGGATTGGATCTTGATCTACCACATGAGCAAGGCAGCAAGTTTTGGCCCAAACACCAAAGCCTTCACAAGGGCCTTGAAAATGATTCTCTTGTTGCTTGTTGGCAGATGAATCAAAGCAAGATTATCCCTTGATGTTGTTTGAAATATTTATCAAAAGAGACAATACAAGGAGTGGCACAAATCATAAATATCAAGAAATATAAAAAGCTAATTCAAAGCACATTTTAAGAGGCTGAAAAATCTTTTACTTTGGAAACATAAGCAGGGCTCAAGAAACAGATACTTGGTAATGAAAAAAAAAGAAAAGGAACCATAGCAACCATATGGAGGCATAAAACATACCATGACAAAAAGGCTGTTTTTGTATAAATTGCATCTTGAACATTATTGCAAAATGGCAGTAGATGACCTCAAAGAGTCAGGCTACATTGGGAATAGGCTCAGCCCACTTTAGGGGGCCGCGGAGGCTGCTCGAGAGTGATTGTACTCTGAGGCAGATCGTAAATAGCAAGGGTGTTCAGTGAGCACACTTCTGGGCCCCCAGTAAGCCCTGTAAGCCCCTGAGTTAGGGCAGATGGAGGACTGGGATTACTCGCTTCTCTCTTTTGCCTTTTTACAGTCACCAATGGATGGGCGTGTTGTGAAGAACAATGAGTTCAAGCTAACTTGGGGATGAGGGTGATGAGATTAAATGATGCAAGCAGAGCAAGGGAGTAAATGGTGGTGTTGGTGAGTATAGTGAAGGGGGGGGGTCTCCACAACAGACTGTTATGGCGCCCACTTGGGAGCTTCTTGCACGGGGCATGGCTAATCTAGAGCAGCCCCCGGCCTCCTGCTTTACAGCTGACTGGGGAGAAACAATAAAAAAAGCGTCCCCTCTGTAGTGTGTGAAGCAGGGGCGAGGCGCTGGCAAGAAGCCCACACACTGCAGTTATGTATGAAAAAGTGTAAACAACCCTCCTCATACGGGCAGGGCGGGGTTCTGTACAAGTTGCTAGGGATACCTGGTCACTGAGTGCACAGCAAGGTAGAGAGGGCGTAGTCAACAGCAGTGACAGTTGATGGAAGTAACTACACATAGACATGGGGCAAATTGTGACATACAAATGTGCAACCTTTTTGTACTTTGCATGACCTTACAGCTCTAGGGAGGTGGGAATGTCCCTGCAATATGTGTTTTGTTTTCTTTTAGTTTTCCATACACAAGAAGTCAAGTTCAAGATGAGAAAGGTTACAGCTCTATTCCAGACTAGGTTGTGACATGACATTGCCCTTCCCGACGGCTTGCAGCTCCAGAAACCCAACTAATTTTATTAATTGCACGTTTGTTTGGGGATCAACACTGTTAAAGGTGCCCTTTGGGAGTTTTCTTTCAAGCAAACAAAATTATGTTTACATTCAGTGCTACGCACCGAAACATATTGTGTGTATCCTTGAAGCCTGACAGACATGTTGAATGCATTTCCTTCCCCGTAAAACATTTACAAAGCTGATATTAAAATTATTTTAAATGACTGTTTACTGGCTAGCAGTCTTCTGTGTTTCCTTTGTTGGTGCATTGCTACGCCTCTCTGTGTTTTACCGCCGGCAACTGTTGATTACCAGACTAGTGTGAAACTGGCGGCAGGACTGTGTATCGTGCCAGCCGGGTGCTCATGTGTGTGCCTGCACTAGAGCAACAAAACAAGGACTCAATCATACAAAATATTGCTTCACAGTACTTTTAAAGTATAATATCATTTATCTGAATCCTGTATTATTGCATAATCATAGAACTATTAGCAAAGTTTATACTGTGATCACTTGGTGTATTTTTACAGAGAGGTAATAGTGGTGGGTGGTCAACTTGGGCCCATTTATCAGTTTTGCACCAGCATCCATATATGGGTTAATTTTGGCTATTGTGTTTACTGTGAGTCTTATCAGTGGCAAATATATAGAAATCACTGAGCCTTTTGTATTAATAGGTGTCTTCTTATGAGGGTTTCGTTTTGGTTTGTGTTTTGATGAGTTACAGTGGTGTAGTACACTGTGGTCTCAGTTGTACTCCAGTTCCCTTCCCCAAAGTTGTAAAGAGACCCCTCTATAAAGCTCCAAGTGTAGATTATGCTCATGTGCTGTAATAAACCTTGTGTGCTATGGCCATGTATTCTAGGTGTATTTATAAAGTACTTGCTTGTTAGTATGTCAGTGTTATTGCTATAGTTGTGCCAAAATACTTGAAAAGATGCATAATCACTAATGCTTCACGCACAGCTGTTTCCAGGAGTCCCTTTAAACACAGCTGCTGCAGTTTTGTGTGTTTCAAACACTCCGCCCATGTTGTTCCTCCCTTCTCAGTCCCTAAAGCTGTCACCTCAACAACGGGCAGTAAAAGAAGCTTTTGTGCTCTCCTGGTCCTTGGAGAAAAACACCAAAAGCACAGAGCCAAGTGCATGATCGCCGTTAGCGTGGTTTGTAGTATAAAATTCTGAAAAGGGCATTTGAAAATGTGTTAATAATGGTGGCAAAGTGGCTGGGTTCAGTGTTGAACAGTGAGACTATTGTCTTGGCTCTCTTGGAGCCTGCTGGAGAGATTAAGCACCCAGAGAAGAGATGAGGTACAGAAGAGAGGTGGGAGGGAGTGGGTCGCAGGGTTGATTTGAAGGGCTTGGATGGTGGTTTGGAGTGTGTTGCAGGGAGGGGGCTCCCTCGCTCTCTTCCTCTCTTTTTAAATGAGAAGTCGGCAAGGGCAGCTGGAGGCACGCAGTGTGTTGTAGTGCTCTAGGGCCATGTGGTTTGTATTAGTGAGGACAGGGTGTCTGGCACCAGCATAGAGAGTGGGTGGTGCAGAGGGAGTTTAGGTTGTGTGAGGTTGAGAGGTTACAGGACATTTGGATTTCAGATATGGGAGAGGATATGAGATTCCACAATGAGAAAGACCAGTACATGTGTATATCTTTGTTTTTAGATGCATTCGACAGATACAGCCATCATGCATAAACAATATACTAACATACTGTACTTGGACATTCCATAGACTGACAGTAATACTATAACCCCTCACCCCGTATTTAAGTCTAGCCACTGTTTGTCCAACCCTCACACTGAATTAATACTGATTGTCTCCAGATTGGTGTAGTCAATCAAATGTTGACTATTACAGGGTTTCTGTTCTTGTGGGGAACATACTATGCACATATGTAATCTCATCAGTATTGATATCATTAAATCATGTGATGACAGTAATTACCACTCAAGAGTGCTGTATTGTAAGATGTTCTTTTTGGCATGAACATGCATTCATAGAATACCTATACCCCTCTGTCCAAATACCCCATGGAAAGCTCCCATGCATTAACTTTATTTTTTTCACAAACACAACCCACAGTGAACTGTTAAAAACTGCTAAATGACTCGTCTGAATGCAAACATATCCTTCACTCTGTGGATGGTGCGATAGACATACGGTTCAGAATAATGCAGCCCAGTACAGCAACAGCCAGAAAATGTCAATAAAACAGTAAAACAGAAAACAGAATACACGCTTTGTAAGATTTGGTGCAGGCCTGTTGCAATGGATCTCATTAGACTATATAAATGTATCTTACTCATAACAGTGCAGAGAACATGTGTACTGTGTATTGTTATGTGCAATATCCTGTCACATTGTCAAACTCGTTAAAGCGCATTTGTTACCACTCCATCCAGCTTGATCAGATGCTGATGCTGCAGTCAGCAGTGGATTCAGACCAGGACAGTGTATCACCAGGATCCCTGCAATTGCAGAACAAGGAGAGAGCTTACAGGCAAAAACTGAGGGTCTACCAGGAGGCCCAGCAGAGACAAGCCCAACTTGTTCAGAAGCTGCAAACCAAGGTGACCAGAAATGGTCACTATTCTTAAATTGTTACATGAAAAAATGTTAAAAAGTTCCTTTGGCTTTAACTGTGCAGCTTTTGTTTGTTTTATACTAGGTTCTACAGTACAAGACGAGGTGTGGGGAACTGGAAGCGCAGGTGCTGGAGAAGACCTCTGAGTCTGAGAAGATGAGATTGTTGGTACGTCAAGACTGTAGCATCACCTTCAAGGATCTGTGTTGCTTAGATATACTGTAAATATTCAAGTCTTAAGTCTAAAGGGCCTGCTAGGGTCCTCTAGAGGCCATCTACTGGCATTGTCCTGTTAGCATTAAACCCTCAATAAGCTGGGGTAGTGTAGTCCAATAGATAGTAGTCTTGTAGTCTTTCTCCTGACAAAGAGGATGGTGGCAGGGTGGTAAAATTAATCTTAATCATTATTGCCTAACACAGTATGTTACAATATTTACAAAAATATTCTAAATTGTGTTAAAGGATTGAACTTGTGTTTTTTTGTTAAGTAGTTATAATTGGTTCAGACATGAGGACTATGAACCATTATATCTCCACATAAGAATTATGTTGCAATACAATTCTATCCTTTATGTTCATTTGTTCGAATCCAGTTGTTTATACAAGCAATGAAAGGCATTTTAACAACCAGCAAAGGAATCATGCGGAAATGAAAAGTAAAACATGGACTTTTTGTCCTGAATACGATTTTATTCAAAAGTATTTAGTTCATCCAAATATTATTCTTGGCTGAGTGGCCTCCACCGAGAATTTGGATTAGCAGATTTCCACAATAATTATGTTGCTTTATACATATTAGGTACCTGCAAATTACTACTGCTAGCATATACTGGAGTGTTATCAGGATGCCAGTAGTGGTGGTGTGTATGTGATGGTGTGCGTGTTCAGCTGCAGGCCCACCTGGATTCAGCCCAGCGTCAGCAGCGGGCAGAGCAGGATCTCAACATGGTAATCCAGAATAAGTCTGCTCAGCTGGAGGAGGAGCAGAAGAGGTGAGTGATGGGCACCATGCAGTGCAGGTAGTCAGGTCCAATACAGAAACTTGTACGGCTTCTGTACTCGTAAGTTATACATATTATGGAGTTTTAAAGTGCATAAAGTTTGGAATCCAGAAATCAGACAACCTACAACAGCAGGGAGTCTCTATTTGGACGCAGACTTAGAGCAGTAAATTCATGGATAAGCCTGTAAGAAATTTGCTCCCGTTTTTCTTCCTCTGTTTCTTGTTCAGAAGCAGAAATCAAGAGACACAGACATATTTCTGTGAAATGCGTGGAGCAGAGATATTCCCAGCCTTTCCTTGAGCTTTCCTGCTGTTTTCCCCTGCCCCTGCTGCAGGGCGAAGGCAGAACCTGCCCTTGGCAGATAATCTCAGCATCCAGTTTGTCAGGGAAAATTAGTGGTACTATTGGCTCTCTTTTCCAAAGTATTTTAACGATGCTTCACATTAAGTATAAGCCAACCTCTGCAGCTGAGGCCAGGTTTTAATGCCCTATGATTTATGCAGTTATGGAACTTTATTTGAAATGCCCTTGGCAGAAGCTTTGCCAGGACCTGATAATTTTTACTAAAATATCACTCACTGTAGAGTTACCAAGCTCTATCCACTTAAGCCCTTTTTAATGTAAATGTAGCGTAGAGATTAAGTCTCCAATCCATTTATATGTTTTTGCTTATTATTGCGAATTACTGATCCCTCTTTTCCTATGTCTTAGCTCCCTTTCTACACAATATCATCCCATACATGCAAACATGGGTTTGGCTTCCTCTCAGACCAAACCTAACCAAACATAGCAATGTGGCGTGCTTTACTGTAACAGGGTGTGTGTTTAGTGTGAGAATGATGTAAACATTTTTGTAAATGACTATACAAGCAGATCTGGTTGATATTAAATCTAAGTTGACACAGACGTTATAAAACTGTCACACATGTTCACCCTGTAAGTGTGGTTGGCAAGGGTGGATCTAAAAGCTGCAGATGTGAGAGTGATATGCTGGCCATGTGAATGTGATGAAGTTTGGGTGCTGTGGAGGGGTTACAGGCGGGTGTCGTGACAGTTGTTTGTCAGGGGAGAAGTCCAAAATGTCCTCTCAGTGTCACAGCGCTTGTTATTTACAGGTGTGCCAGCCTCAGCCAAGTCAACTCTATGCTGCGGGAACAACTGGAGCAGGCAGGCACTGTCAACCATGGACTAACAGAGAGCTTGTGGAAGGCCCGTGGAGACGTGGAGTTGTGTGATACCCGTCTGCGCAGAGAGCAAGAGGTGAGAAAAACCACAAAAATGAGTCAGAAAATCAACAGGGAAAGCTCAAGTTTATCCCTTTCTGCACATAGATTGTGCAATTAAACTCCTGTTGAGTTCACATGGGGTAGGAATTCCATTCATAGCCAGTTTTGTCAATTCATTCTCATTCCCTGTTCGTTTCACTGCTATGATTTTTGAGTTGTTGTTTCCTGTGAAAACATTCCAACTGCTGAGGGGGAGGAAAATTTTGTGCAAACAATCTGGCGTTTGTGCTGTAAATGGGCTACATCTGTTGATTCAGGGAAATCCAATTATTTGTATGTGTGCCAGTGTGCCAGAGCCCAGGAGTTCCAGCATTGCATCTGTTTGGGATCACAATAAAATGAGAGGTGCCATCATTTGCTGTAAGCAACTCCTGCCACCCACCCTCCAGTCTCTAGTCCCCTTGTTGTCTGCTTCCCTCTGCAGACGTGCGCCTCCCGGCTGAGCCGCGAACAGGCTCGTGTCAGAGCACTATGGCGCCAGGCCGCTTCCCTGCGGAGCACTTTCACCCAGCTAAGGACTTTCACTGACAGGTGAGTGTGGCGCACTGCCAGAATCCCTCCAGCGACTCAGGATTCCACATGACCCCCACCTCTCTTGTGTCTCACACTCACGACTGCAACCACAATCCATCTCTCTCCGCCAAGGATCAAAGTGGAACAGGTCAACAGGGTTGCCTGTCTCCCTGCTTATTGTTTCCTCACTGGGGGCACCGATGGCTTAAGGTGTCTAGCCTCACTGTTGAAATCATCCATCAGGACAAAGCTTGAGCTCTATAAGACATGGCTTATATCATGTTGAACCACTGTGAGCACTATTGAAGAGTAATTTGCTTTAATAATGATTGCTCAGCTCATAGACAGCTGTGATCATGTCAGAGGCTGTACTGTAACTTAAACTGAACACACTTCAAAGTGAGCCCTGATCCCAGAGCTTAACCACTACAGACATCCTTCCCTTTCAAATAGAAACAGGCAGTTTTTTAATTAGACTAATGGCTCACAACTGTATGAACGAAAACAGCATATTTCCTTACCCTTTTGGATCTTTCATATTCGTTCTATAAATCTCAATGCACGTGATTCTGTTCACCAGGACTCTGTCCGATATGCGCGGGGAGTGTGTCTCTGCCAGCCGGCAGCTGCATGTTGCCTGCATGAACTTAGAGGCCAAAGTAACGCAGGAGAGCACCTCTAGTGGTGTGGAGACGTCAGCACTGGAGAGGCAGCTGAAAGACAAGTTGAAAGAAGCCATGCAGCTTCAGGGTCGCTGGGATGCAGAGAAAGTCGAACTTAACTCGAGGTAAAGTCATCTCCAAATCCATCTGGGCCTGTTTATCTTAAAGAGTTTGTTTCATGTCTTTTGAAATTGACACAAGACATAGCTTTAAACTGCATTTGATGCTGGTTTCAGTGATAACACATTGAAGCAACTAAGAAAACCCTCAATTTATCTCTCAACAGTTGATGCATTTTTCTCCATGACTTTGGGTCTATATAACTACTAATGAAAGTTCAATTGTTCAATTAAGAACATTTTAGGTCTTAAGTTGTCTCTTCCTGATCCCACCTCAGCTCAAACCGGCCCCTAAAACTAAACCTGGGACTGACAGCACAAACCCTACACCCATATTTTTCTACAGTCTCTCGATTGATCTAGCTGTCCAGCACTGTCAGGAATAAAAAGGCATCAAAAATTCTTGGCCTGAGGTAATCTATAGCACAATCGTTTGATCAATTCCAAAATTTACATTCTTCCTATGATTGAAAGGAATGCCAAATTTAATCCCTTAGATGGAACCCCAGAACTTTACATAGGCTTTGATCATTAAAATCCTGCCCATCAAGCCATTTTTCTTGTTCTAATACAGAAGAATTAAGTCTTTTGTACCATCTCCTGTGCACTTCAGTCAGAACACTGCAGGAATGTCAGTGCCTTTGTGTTCTGGATCTTAGCTGGCTTTTGATCTTATCAAAAGTCATTGTTAATCCCATGATTCTGTGCAGAGAATATGATAGTGTTGATGGTGTACTAGAGGAGGAGGACATGCCAGTCTTGTTTCTTCAACGTCTCTATGTGCATTTTGATCTATGCAGAATCCTGGAACTGACTGACAGGGTGAAGTACCTCCACAGCAGGAGCAGTGAGAAGGATGCCAGCCTCAACACCATGCAGATCAGTCTGGACAGGATGGTGGGACCTTGGGAATCATGATTGGGAGGTGGCAGATAGAGGGGTGGTAAAGGGGACTAAACTGCCTATAGTCTGGACCTAAGGCTTGATAAACTCCACGACTTCCTTGTCTAGAAGGCTGCCATCTGGGGAATGTCAGGCTTGCTCTATGTGTGCTGCTTATCTGACCATAATGGTTTCCTGCTCAGGAGACAAGGAGAACAGAGGATAAAGCAGAGATGGAGGTCATCCACACAGAGATCCAAGCCCTCCAAAAGATTTTATGCCACATCCAGCAGGTCAGAACAAACGCACTGAGCTACATCATGCATTAGGTTAGCACATAAGAAGTTTAATGTTTTTCGTTCTTCATTATACCTGCTGTGTTCAGTTGGTTGGCAGCGAGGGTGATAGCAGTGGATCTGAAAGTGTGTCCTCCTCACCTCTTCATGGCCGGTCTCCTCTGAGGAACACTACCCTGATGGCTGTGCAGAGTGCTCTCTCCAAGCACCAAAAACAAACACAGGTCCAATAAAAACTGCTCTTTCCTTCTTGTAGATGTTTTAGGACAGTGGTTCCCAATCTGAGGGTAGGAACGGCTCAAGAGGTCCCAAAAGAAATCTGAGAGATCCCAAAGAAAATATATATATACATTTCCAAATTATTATTTTTTCTATTTTTGCCTTTTTTCTTGTAAAATACTGTTTTTTCAACTCTCCACCTAAAAGTCCTACAGCTGAGACAATCTGAGAAGGAAAATTCATTCTGTGGTTGAACTGCTCATGTATACACTTAGGTCATAACCCCTTAACGACTGGTCACAAGTAGATATAGCTTAATTTTAAGAGGTCAGAAGTAAAAAATGTTGGGAACCACTGTTTTATAGAGATAATATATATAACACTTTGTAATGACATTTCACCCAAGTTTCTCTGCCTACACACAACAAACACCGCACCCGTGTTCAAACCACAGGACCTGCATGGGCGTCTGGATGCCGCTCTGGAGCAAGTGGACACACTGCGAGATCACCTGCAGGAGAGGGACGTTGAGAGGAGAGAGCTGGAGCAGAGGATCCAGGAAGTAAGGAGGGAAAGTCAGGAGGCTAAAAAAGCTCTGGAGGAAAGCCTCAGAGACAGCAACAGATATCACTGCTCCCTGGAGCTCATCTCCAGGTACTTCCTGATCCTGCAGTTATCAGTTTCCTGGACTGTGTCAATGCTTCAAGACTGTAGATTTAAAAAACTGTATTCTTTTTCATATTTGCTAGACTTTGTTTTGTTATTTGTGAAATTGTCATTAGGACTAAATGTTGTTTTTGGAAAAATACAAATGTTATAATGATTATGATGATGATGACAAATATTATAGTTTGGTTTTGTGTTTAATTAGGCAGATAATTTTCACTATCATTATGAGAACATATTCACATGTAGTTAAACATCTCCAAAAACAATATTTATGCAACATTATACAAGAAGTAAAGAAGAAAACCAAGTGTTCTAATAATTATGATGTAGAATCATTGTGCAGCAACTGACCTCAACATACTCTCTCTTTCTTTTCCTCTGCCTCTCTCTACCTCTGTGCCTCACAGCGAGAAACGCAGCCTGGAGAAGCTGCTGTCAGAGGTGCAGCAGGAGGTGGACTCCCAGGGTGCTGAGCTGGAGGTACTGCGGGGCTCATCGCTGGAGCTCCAGAGACAGCGGGACCTCCTGAGGCAGCAGAGGGAGGATCTGGAGATGCAGCTGTCACGCCAGCGCACTGAGGCCCAAAGAGGGTACAGCATGAGCCAGGCAGAATGACCGTTACACAACACACACACCCCGTCACCCATGATTGTTTTCAAGCTCCGTTTGTTTAGAGTTCAGATCAGTAACACATGTCATTCTCCGGCCGGCAATGCACCCAGATGACATTTGGATGAAAATGTAAATGATTTACATCGCATTACTGCACTCATGCAAGAAGAAAACTTATTTTTTTCCTCTTTTTGAGGCTTTCTTTTGCTTAAAAGAATTTGATTAGCTGAGAATTGGAGCAGGACATGCGATACAGCAAAAAAGTAACTCCCTTAGTGTTCTGGCCTTTGGCACCAACATTTCTTCATCTTTCAAAGTGGAGATGGATTACTGTTAAGGGATTTTGTTTATATAAATAATCTGCGTGTGTGTGAGACAAAGAAACAGCGTGAGAGAGTCACGTATGTGTTACATTTTGTGTTGCAGCGAGAGGAGTCTGGAGGAGCTTGAAATAAAGCACTCAGATCTGCGTAGGGAGCTTGTGACAGTAAAGGAGGCTCTGAGTCAAATCACCCTGCAGAAGGAGGTGCTGGAGGATGATAAGGCCAGCCTCGCTCTGGCTCTCAGCAAGGTACACTGCTTTGTTCTACACCAGGTAGCCTGATCTGTATTACTAGATTCTCACTAGGGGGTTTAAATACTCTTAATATTTGTGATTCACTCAACAGATGGAGTCCCAGAGTGCTGCACATGAGTTAGCCCTCACCAAACTGCAGAACCAAGAGGCTGCTCTAAAAGACTCTCTTGCCAAAATGGCTGCCCTGAGCGAAGGCTTAGCCAAAGACAAGGTGGACCTCAATCGTATTCTGCTGCAGGTCAGTAGCTGTACAGTTTGTCCTGTACATTGATGGAAGGCATAGTTGAACAGAACAGATGTGAAATATTTCTGTTTCCCCTTCCAGACAGAAGGTGAGAAGGCAGAGCTTGCTGAACGTAGACGGGAAGCTGAAGTAGAGCGGGCAGCGGCCAGGGAGGATACAGCACGGGTGCAACAGGAGATGATGAATCTGCTTGCTGAGAAACAAGCCCTGGAGAGCTCCCACAGCCACTTGCAGGATCTCTGCCAGAAGCTAGAAGCTGAGCTGAGCCTGCTGCAGAAGGAAAACGCTCAGGCCCTGGAGCAGCACTCCCAGGTCAGAGGCCCCTGGCCATTCACACACTTCAGCCTCTATCCTCCCAGCTCCCACCACCTGGGAGAACTGTGTTGATGTTATTAATGGCTTTCAGCAGGTTTGTGGAGCATGTTGTCACATTAAAATGTATTGGAGGTACTGGACACATCTGCCATGGTTTTTTCTGTCAAATGGGATATGGAGAGCAGTTTGGGCTACACTCTGTTTTATGAGCAACTTGGGAAATAACAAGCAGGGGATCTTCATGAACAAATGTGAACTGGAAAAGATAAATAGATAGACATCTAATATCCAGTGGGGGTTTGTGAAAGACCCAATAAATTAACACCTAAAGTGTTCCCATTCTCCCCTTAGCAGATCCAGAATTCACTATTTCGTACCCTAAAGAATGAAAGGAATCCTCCCCTATTTTGTTATCTGTTCTGAATGTGAAACTAGGATATCCGTGTTGATCTCAGCTAGAATATAACAAACCTAAACAATTTGACAAATTCCATCCAAACATTTTTAGATAGCTTATCTGTGAAAATAAATCAGCCGTGTATAAAACAGGCCGTGGTGTGGCCTCCATCGCGCTAAGCTCATGTTTCATCCCCTTATTGGGCACCACTCACATCCATAACATTGATGTAATTCATCCACTTTAATATTTACCTAAGGAGAGGCTGAAAGACATCATGTGCTAATATTTAGTTAGTGTGAGTTCATTTTAGTTTGGTTTAAAATCAAATTACAGTGATTGTTGCTTTTCAAACAATCCGTTGCAGTGAAATATTAGAAGTTGCAGGGGCCCGTTATAGACTCAAACATTGTGTGACGGTGTGCTAGTGTGTTAGAGCCTTGAAGGCACAGTTTATCAGGGAAATACCATTTTGAGATTCGAAAGTCAATAGTTAACATTTATTTCTGTTTCAGAATACAGCTTTATCATTATTTGGCTCCAGGAGAATAACCCATGAACAGTTTGAATGTTTTGGTAATAATAATAAGCTCATTAGCTTTCTTACTCAGTGTTAGATGAGAAGATTAATACCACTTCCATGTCTGTAAGCTAAATATGAAGCAGAAGTTTAGCTTGGTTAGTTAAATCTGCCTACCTACAGCTCTAAAGCTCACTAATTAACACGTCATACCTCGTTTGTTTAATTTGTACACAAACAGTAACGTAAAGATGAGGCTGTGGTTTTATGAGGGGTTTACGTGCTGGAATTATTTCTTGGCTAAGCCGGTAGAGTCCTATTGTGATGGGGAGGTTGCCAGGCAAGCAGTGGAGACATCAGAAAGTTACTGGCCACGGCAAAAAATTGGTTGTACACGTAACCCATCATTAAACTGCAACATGTTGTTTTTACACGTTGATTTCTGTAAACAAATAAGATATAACATGCTGATAGGCTGATTTGCCTTTGGGCAGAGCCAGGCTAATTTTTTTCTGCTTGCTTCTAGTCTTAATGCTAAGCTAAGCTAATCGCCTGCTGGCCCTGGCTTTATATTTAGTGTACAGACATGAAAGTAGTGAGAAACCAAATATATGTATTTCACAAAATTTTGAGATATTACGTAAAATGACTCCAGTTGATCGTGAATGCCTCAAATAATGTTTCACATGTGCAAACCTATGTTTGGATTTAAGTGTAATTTCCATTTTAAATTGGCTGCTGAATTCAGTGCATTTCTACAGTGAAAGATGAATCCCAGGACAATCCTCTCCTCAGTACTTTCATACAACAATCTGTTGTTGGAGTTTAATAAATGCTGAATAAAATTCTACATCAACTGCACATGTTCCCAGTTCATTATTTTTGTTGCTAGATAGAGGTCCTGTGGTGTGTCACAGTGATTTAAGTAGTAACTGGAAAAAAATCATAACCCCACTAATCATTTTTGTTTTGCTTCAGGCGGTGCATTTGTTATGGCCTTGCAGTTACTATACACTGTCATGAATCACTTAAAGTTTGTTTAATTTATGCTTCATAACAGCAAAAAAAGGGGTACTGAGAGTTCAATATTAGTTCAGGAAATGTGACTGCATTAAGTGTAGAGGTTGGGTTCATTCTCAATCCAACAGATACACATTACCAACCATAACGTAACTGTTAATATAGGAGTTCCTTCTGCTGCACATACTCCTACTCATGAAAAATGTGTTCCACAGTTATGACAATACAGCTATGAAGTGTGTATGTTGTAGTTTGAATGCATATGATGATTTAGCATATAGTCCTTTTTTGCCTGCAAGAATTGAAGCAACAAGAATAAATTAATTGCTTGATGGTATTTTTTTATTTGTGTATGTCGGTCTCCAGGTCAACAGGCAGATGCAGACTGTGTCAGAGGAGCTTTGTGCGTGCAGGAAGGAGCTTGAGACACAGACCACAGCCCTAAAGAGAGCTACCCATGACAGGGAGGAGCTGGCCAAGGACAAGGCTGCTCTGGACGTCAAGCTAAACTCCGCTGACCGAAACGCCTGTGGTCTCACGCAGGAGTTGGTTGCACTTAGGTCTGAGTGTGTTTGTGCATGTGTGTGTGTGTGTGTGTGTGTGTTTGTTTGTGTGGTTTGACCTCTAAAATGTTTTGGGACCAATTTTAGTTTTAAAACCAGTTTTCCCAGTTTGTTTTTTTGGAGTTGCATTCAGCACAAGCTACAGTAAAATTGTTTCTCTCTTCATCGGTTAAGGTCAGGGTCACGGTTGGGTTTAGGGACGTATCGGTTATGGTTAGGTTAAGAGTGTAAGGAATGAATGTAAGTCAGTCTCCTCAAAGGCATCATAAACAACCCAGTGTGTGTGTGTGTGTGTGTGTGTCAGGCCAACTGCCAATGTGTATTTAAGGTCATTTTAACTTTTTAAGCAAATTTTACTTTCTAAAGCGCAGCCAGTCACATGTAATAAGAGTCTTTAAGTAACATGGTTTTATTTGGAAACTTTGCTCATGATGGATCATTGGATTTTATGACCTTCTACACCTAGTAGTTCGGAGGTCTTTTTTCAGAGCCCCAACCACTTTACCGCTGTGTTCCAGAGCAGAGAAGGAGTCCCTGGAGACGGCTCTGTTTGAGAGCCAGGAGCTTGCCTCGTCTCTGGAGGCCGAGTGCACCAGGATGGCGGGGGAGAGGCGCAGCTTGCTCCTGGCTAACGAGGCCTTGACGCGTGAGTAGCCCCCTCCCTCAGAGACCCCACTGTCCTCTGTGCCAAGCCCCCTGGCCATGAAGCCTTTCCAACAGCCCACTAGAGATCCATATTTCAGCTGTGAGCTCTGCAACAGCTGGGCTGCAGGATCACTGGAGCTGCTTTCTCAGCTGACCAGGGTCCCACCACTCCGCACAAACACACATGGATCAGATAAGTGGTGTTAGGCTAGCATGTTCCACATAAAGACATGCATGAGTATCCCCTGTAATTGTAAATAAAATCTTGCTGATCCTGATCTGACTAATATATGAGTGGAATTCTGATAGAGATTGCATGCATCTGTCCAGGTGATGGTGCTCGGATGCGTGTGGATGCTGAGCGCCAGTCTGCACTAGCTGAGCGAGAGCGGAGTCAGTTGGAGGAGAAGCTGGCCCAGGTAGAGAGGAATGCCCTGCTGACCCTGAACAGCAAAGCGCGAATTCACAGAGAGCAGCTTGAAGCTGAACGCCGACAAAAGGTACAGTAAGACTTGTGTAGTTATGTTGGCTGGACAAATTTAAAATTGGATGATCTGTTAACTAATCAGGAGTGTGTGTGTTTTGTGGTTGCCAGGAGCAGCAGTATGCAGACCTGATGGTTCAGCGGGAGCAGTCTGAGGAGCAGCTGCGCAGACAGTGTGAGGAGCTGCGTGTGCAAAGCCAGAAGGAGCTGCAGCAGGTGCAAGAGGAGCTGACAAGGCTGCAGCAGGACTTCAACCATAGCCTCCTGCAGGCTGAGAGTGAAAAGCAGCAGGTGTGTAAGCTGGTATAAGTTTGTTATGGTTTTTTAGATTATTTATGAACCTTAAAATGTTCCCATCCTCAGATCTGTCAGTTAACAGTGTGTGTCCATTAAAAGCCATATCTCCTGTCAGTATCCTCATGCAAGGTGCTAGGTCCATTCGTTGTCCCTCAGTGGAAGTTTATCTAAGCACAATATTTTCTGTATGCCCTCGCAGCCAAATCTTTTGTAAGCGATATTTAAATGACCCTGACCTCTCAGTCTGTTGTGACCAGGCTTTATCCCAGAAGGAGGCGGAGAAGGTGGCCCTTACGGAGAAGCTAGCCACCATGCAGCAGGACTTGGCCACTGCAGGCATGGAGCTTGAGCGCATGCAGAGAGAGGCACTTAGCAAACAGGAGCAGGATAAGGTAAAACACTGTATGGTTGGGTCAGATAAGCTCTGGTCCCTTTTCTTGTTCTTTACATTTAACTCTGTGTTCCAGAATGCAAGGGCTGTCCTTCAGTCTGAGCTGAAAGACTTGCAGGCTCAATTTGAAGAGTCCTTGAACTCCCATGACAATATCAAGAAGAGTCTAACGGAGCAGGTCAGAGAGTTGAACCAACAGAGAGAACACACACAACAGGAGGTAAGAAAAAAACTTTTTTTTTTCTGCCTTTTTTTAACATAAAAACCATGCTTGTCTCTCTCTCTCAGTGCTACCACTGAATAATAATATCTGTTGCTATGATGACTCATACAGGACTAATGTCAAGCTTAAGTCAATGTTAGGATATAGACATGGACAGGGAAATATAAACAAATCATAGAATATATAGGGTGGATGTCACCAGAGGTGGTTTGTACAGTAGGATCATAGAAATGGATAGGAAATTACAGGCCTGTTTGGCTTGGCATAGGATGGGAGACCACGGATCTGCCTCTAGTGTGAGGGGGAGTTTGCACCAATTAGTCCTAGTGTGAGGGAGAGCCATTTACCATAGGCCGCTGTTGACGTTGGCCAATGCCACAGAGCTTTACTAGCATCAGGGTGCCATCAGGTGCAGAGCGCGCAGGGCCAAATCCTACAAGAAGAGGTGGTGTCCACTCTTAAAGACTCCCGCTCAGCACTCGCTCTCTGAGTCTTTTTTTTCCTGTCAGCTTCACTGGAGGAAAATTTAGTTCCATTGACCTTAATATAAACATAAAAACGCAATTAGAGACTATAATTCTGGCCCAGTGACATACCTCTCCGAGCCAAATGAGAGCCGTAAATCTCATCTCTTGGGGTTGCTTGAGGTCAGGATTCCAGGCACGGGGTCGATGGGCGTTTTAGTGAAATAACAAGCTCACAGTCACCTCATTAAGATGTAACTGCAGAGTTGTAAGGGCCTCACCATGCCTTGGTTTAAAAGCTTGGTTTCCCTGGAAAAGGGGATTGTTTATGTGTGGGACTTTTTGGTTTCAATAAAAAAGCAAAATGAGGATCATCCTGTCTTCCCTCTGTCTCCTTAGTCTTGTCAAAGTATAGTGAATGAGGCTGTGTGGAGCCAGAGCAGAAAGAGTTTTGAGGTTTGGACAGCCCTCCCTACCATATATCAAGTCAAGCCTCAGCGACACTGTCATATTTGGCCGCCACCCCTGCTCGTTTCCTTGTTTGATTATTTTCACTCATCCCATCTCAGGATTCTCATGTCAGCCAGTGACAAAGCAGGAGTGAGAGTGTGTGACAGAGATCTAGTGAGCATGAAAGGGGAAGAAAGCAAGGGGAGAGAGGGAGAAAGAGATGGGGGGAGGATACGGTCCCTGGTACCATAATATGAAATCAAAGTTTGAGTTAGCCCCTTGTGTAAATAAGCCAGTGGGGGAGTGTTTATTTTTTCCCTAGCAGCAGCGAGAGGCTGGCTCCACTGGGACTCCAGGTCCCCCTCTCCCATCCACATAACACAACACTGCTGCCCTCATATTCTCTGCCCCTCTCTTCCATCACCCACCCCCCCCCCAAAAAAATCTGATAAAATAAAGTATAATTGGCCAGATCAGCAAGGGCTTGTTTTTTCTCACATTAGAGTTTATGAGAAAGAACCATCTTGTGTGGCCTCTGAGCATAACACTCCTCCTCCTCATTCTGCTCCTCGTCCCCCCCTCCTCTCCCACCACCTCTGGGGGGGCTGGCTGCTGTTTATCATGTTGCTCTCTGTGGATCCTTTACACTGCAAGCCACAGTAAGGAGATGGGGAGAGACAGCACCTGGCTACAGGCCCAACTGGCTCATATCCATGCCCAGATAAGCTCTGTCCTCCCTATTTCTCTCACTACACACATGTTGCAGTAAAACAGAATATAGGTCATACAGTATCTTGAGAGTGTACACATACCACTTAAAATAGGAGATGTTAAGGCTTAGCTTTCAAACATTAAAGCCCTAATGCATTATCTGATCCAAAGTCAGTATTACTTTATGAAGAAATACTGTATGTATGGACTTGTATGCTGAAGGAGTTTTCCTATTTGATTTGAATGATTATGTACATGTTTTAGCTTTTGATGTACTGTAGGTAACATCCTAATAGATGTTTTTGATGAGTTTTGAGAATATATAGGATTCTGTGTGTGTTGGGTTATTGAATTTATACTGAAAACCATTTATATTGAGACAAGTTTTTAAAGCAGTTGAAGGCAGATTTGTCTTTTGTAAGTCCTTTGAAACTTATATCACCAAATAAATTCTAGATTGGGTTGACAACCAATCAAGAAACCAGGAACAAGAAAAAAATTGGGAGTTTATCTTTTATTTATATTAACCTTATGAATAAGAGGTTAAGTCTTTATCTATAAGACCTCCTAATTTACCCTATTTGATGTACCATTTCTTTCATTCACCATAATGTGGACATGAAGTTAGAAGGCCTTCGTCGGCAGCTGCAGGAGGCAGAGGATGGACTTATTAAAGTGCAAAGGGAGCTGATTGAGGCTCACAGAGAGCTCCAGGAGTGTGCCCAGGATCGGGACAAGCAAAGAAAAGAATCTCTGGACCTGAGAAGGCTCTTGGGTGATGAGACCAAAGAGAAAGAGGCCATCCAAGCCTCTAACCAGGAACTAAGAGCTTTCGTCAAAAGAGCAGAGAGTGACAACAGCAGGTACAGCTGTCACATGGAACTGCAGGTTTTCCGTGACTTCAGTTGTGATCTTTTAGCAGCAATGGGTATTATTCATGTTTTCTGTCTTGTTAACTTTAAACATATCTTGACAAGCTTGAGGCGAGCTGTGGAGGAGAGGGAGCAGAAAGTGGCCGTCTTAGAGGATTGTAAGAGCTCGATGCACCAGGAGGCAACCACTCGACGGAGCAGTATGAGAGAGCTGGAGAAGTCTCGCCTGCAGGCACGCAGAGAGCTACAGGAGCTGCGCAGACAGGTGAGAGATTATTGAGTTAACTGCTTTCCATCTGATTTATTTTAAATAAAGCATTACCTTCAAGTAATATGTGCTATGTTAACATGAGCAGGTAAAGGTCCTCGAAGGCGAGAACGGCCGGCAGAAACAGGAGCTGCGAGAGCTGCAAGCCCGGGTATGTCAGGAGGAGCAGAAGGAGGAGGAGGCATGTCGCGAGGCTTTCACTCTCAAGCAGAGAGTGCTGGAGTGCGAGGCTGGCAGAGAAGCAGCGCTGAATGAGGTAGAAGGCTTCCGGGACTTAGTCTGTTAACAACATGTTAGAGCAAACATTCCACCTTTGCATACATACTTGAAGAATACATGCTGTACTAATGCAGAGACAGAGAATGTGAACCATAACACTGTATATTCTACTGTAACAGAAATGGGCTGTCTGGAGTTTTACTTCAAAATCTGAATATGATTGAACAATACTTTATTAAAGAAACTCTATTTCATTGGTACCAGAAATTAAAAAAACTCAGATGTCAGAATGTGTTTCGAATAACAGTGAAGCAAAATGTAAGGGAAAATTAGGCTTGGTATTCTATGAAATAGGGTTTTTAACCCCATTTTTAGGGTTACCAAATTCTTATGACTGCAATAGAGAGTGTCAAGTGAATGTATGGCACATCAATTTCCAAGAGCAAGAAGGCAACTGGAAAGGGGTTTATTATTATTAATATTATGATATATTTGGAGCCTGATTAATGTCTCTTTTTTCAAAAATACAACGAATATCTAAACACCAGTCTTTGAAATATCCTTTGACATTGTCTAGGTTGAGAAGCTATGCTATAAAGGGGTCAGGAAGGTCACAATTGTAGTATGTTCTATGCCTCATCGATGATTCTTAATACCTTTTAACCTCTTAGGATACAGTTTAGAAGATATTTTCTGAAACCCTATCAATGAACGTGACAAACTTGTCATCTCAAAGAACATGAACCATTTATAGAAACCATGTCCCTATTATTTACACATTCAAGTGTCATTATATAATGCTTAGGGCATGTTTCTTCAGAAATTACACTGCAGTGTTGTTGATCACTTCTTTTCACTACTGTAGTTAGAACTCCTGGGATTTGATAGTCTGGTTGTATTTATATTTTTACCTGTACAAAAAAAACTGTAGCCCCTAGTTATGGCCTGTTTACTACTTATGACATGCATAACTTTTTCTTGTGCCTAGGTTGCAGGTCTGCAGCGCCGTGTAGTGGAACTGGAGACAGCGGAGCATCAGAACCGAGAGCTGCTGCAGGAAAGAGAGGCTTATCAGCAGCTGTGTGAGGAGAGGCACAGAGACACAGCTGACCAGCTGGGGGAAGCACTAGAAGACGCCAGGATCCAGGTGAAGGAACTCTCTGTGCAGGTTGGCCTCGCTGAAAGCAAGGTTCAGGGCCTGGAAGAGCAGCTGGGCCTGGCCGATGCCAAACGCAGGGACTTAGAGCTCAAGTTGGCGGGGTTGTATTCAGCTCTCCGCCGCACTGTTGGCACCTGCTGTACAAGGCTTTCAGGCACACCTGGGTCCCGTAGACGCTCTCCCTCTCCCTGGAGAAACCACCTGCAAGTAAAAGGTATGGCCATGTGCTTTCATAATGGGGTGTCATAGTGCCATTTTTTGCTATTAATGAGTGTGTTCCCTGATTAGGGGGAGACAGTGTGACAGACGGATCTGTGTTGTCTCGAGGTGACGATGAAGAGCTGGACGTGGACTCAGTGCACACAGCCCTACGTGAATTCCAGCAGGAATTCAGGGACACACAAAGAGACAGGGTATATTTAGGGGTCCAAGCAGTGAAGCCACTGGAACCCTGTTGTTTTTTTTAAGATTCGTCTTCTTCTTCTCAGTCAGTAAGCCATCCTCTCTGCGGATAAAAAGATCCAGGGTTGGAATCCTAATGTGATTAACTCCTACTTGGCAACAATGTGGCAATTCTTGCATGTTGTGTGTTTTCCAGTGCTTCTTGATAATTAAATAAGAAGCAAGCATCCAAATGCTCACAATCTGCCACTCATAGTAGTACTCATAGTTCATTGCCACTTTGAACAACCGGTATATATAAACCTCAAATTCTGAGTGAGGGGGATTGTTGACATAAAGTTTGTCTTGCTTTTCAGACCACCAGATCAGTTCAACAATCTTAAATTGAATTCCCTTATTACATTTTTTATTTTTTATTTTAGCAGAATTGTTACCATCTCATAATCTTTTTCCTTCAGGATGAAGCCAAAGCTCAGATAGTTAGTCTAACTCAGCAGGTGACAGAGCTCCAGAGCAGCCAGGACAAGACAGCCACCCACCTGCTACAACTACAGAAGTCCTTGAAGCAATCAGAGCTGGGTAGGTGGATCCTTCAAAAACAGTAAATAACAGTTATTAATTATGTTTAGACCTGCAGCATATTTAACATAACTCTTCCAGGAAAAAGAGCCATGGAAGAACGATTGCACGAGGCGCATTCGTCCCTTTCACAGCAGGAAGAAGTAGCCCGTCGTACAGAGAGGGAGAAGAGAAACCTTGAGGAGGAGGTAGCTAAATGCAGGACGAGTCTGCAAGAGGCTGAAGCAGAGTCCAGGGCACTGCAAGTACGTAACAGGCAAAGAGATATATAGTAACTAAAACAGTATACAGCATCTTCAGTCACACCTCCTGTGCTAATTCCTCCACAGGACAAGTTGGAGCTCTTGCACGGCTTAGAATCCCGTGCAAATGTAGAACAACGGAAGCTGAAGGAGTGTCTGGAAGCAGCAGAGAACAGGGCGAGCCGCCTAGAGCTCTCCCAGCGTACCCTTGAAGGTGAGCTACAAAGGGCCCAGCTCAGGGCAGCAGAGCTGGATGCAGAAGCAGGAGCACTGCAGGAAAGACTGACAGAACTGAGGCGGAAGCTAGGTGAGAGCGAGGACCGGTGTGCAGCGCTGAGGGTCAACGAGGAGAGGTTGGCCACGACACTGGCTCGAGCTGAGCAGCACGAGAGCCAGCTGAGAGAGCAGATCCACAAGTTGTCAAACACCCTCAGTGACAACAGGAGCAGCAGTGGAGCCCTGCAGGAGCAGGTCACACAGTTGCAGAGGGCTCTGACGGCCAGTGAGCAGGACCGAAGACTGCTGCAGGTACAGTGTATCACCTCATGATCCACAATGTAGAACAAGACAGAACATTTACTCATTTCTGGAACATAAAACAAATCATATGCACTGTGAATTTTTCATTTCTAAGCTTCTCTCCTTTTCCAACACAAGAATATTTGATTGAAACTTCAAAATAAAACAAATAGCCACACTTCCATCGCTGTGCTTTGATTTACAGTGCAGTTATGTAACCTTCTCAGCTCCAGACTGAGCATTTTTTATTTACATTTGCTGCTGTGGTTTTCCTGAAGGACCTCAAAGACTAAGCAATAAAATGCTCAGGCAAGCTCATTAATTCTCCAAAGAGCTTCTCAGGAGAGCTTTCCGGTCTTAGTTTGGGACTGCACTTTAAAGATACTGAGCAAACAAAAACATGACATGCTCGGTATAAATCTCTTGATTTGCTCAAAAGCTGTCAGGTCATTGCAGTAAAAAGCAAGAGAAAAAAACAGACTCTTGCCTGCAACTTTCAACAGTATGTCAAGAACCGTAAAATAGACAGGATATAAAGGGAGGTGAGAAATACGGGGTCAGCATAAGTGCAAAATCGTGTTTTGATGAAGCTGAGTGGCTCATTGTATACTATCAACGTGTGTGCGACTATAGGAGCGTCTGGATAAAACACGAGATGCCCTTTCAGAGAGTAAGAGGCTGAATCACAAACTTACAGAGCAGATCCAGAACCTTCAAAGGGCCCAAGAGGACTTAGAGCTTAAAGATTCTGAGCTGGAGAAACATAACAGGACACTGAAGGAGGTGAGTCACACTGAGGTTAAAGGTCAAATAAAGGTGCAAAGGTTGAGACACCATTCTGATGTGTCAATGATTGACTGTCTCCCAGAGCCTGAGGCAACAGCAGGAAGCTGAACTGCAGGCCCAGGGGAGTTCCCAGCAGCTGCAGCGAGAGAAGGAGGAACTCCAGGACAAGGTCACCAATCTTCAGACCTCTTTGCATAAGCTACAGAGTGACAGAGCAGAGATGGAGAGGGTGCTGACACGCCTTGGTAAAGACAAGTCAGCACTCAGAAGGACACTGGAAAAGGTGAGCTGACCTGTGTGCTGCACCAGATTTTAGGAATAGTTTGACATATTGCAGTTTATTCTCTTTCTTTCCGAGAGTTATATGAGAAGATCGATACCACCCTCAGGTCTGTATGGTTAATATAAAGCTACTGCCAGCAGCAGGTTAGCTTAGCTTAGCATAAAGAGTAGAAACATAACAGCTAACATATTTCCCAAAATATTAAACTCCTTCCTTTATCCTTAATCTTTTTGATTAGATCAACTAAACTTGTCTTATTTTGTTGGAACTCTAAATCACAGTTACAAATACAAACAGATAACTATAAAATACAAATAATGTAAAACAAAATCACAATTTTTATTATTAAAGATTTGCTGCAGTGTTCTTATGGTACTTTATATCAGACCATGTATAAGTAAAAGTATATAGTATATATATAGTTTTATAAAAAATAATGATGTAACAGCTGCTCTGCTACTGTCGATGAGAAGTAGCATCATAATGTTACAGCTAGAACAGTGAAGGCACAAGCCCCCCTTTGTTGGACCCCAGAACATTAAACAGCTTTTGGTCAGAAGACCTGAAAAGTCTTGGTGCTGAATATGAGGTAAAAGATTTGAAATATATAAGGGAGCCAAACCACAAAGGGCTTTAAAATGTAATTAAAAGCATCTTAAAGTCAATTCTAAAACTGCTGGAAGCCCATGTACATATAGAAGCCAGGACTGAAGTAATACACGTTTAGTGTTGGTCAGAAGCCTTGCTGCCACATTCTGGACCGAGTGAAGATGTGAAATTGCCGAAGCATTAAGGCACATTAATGTTGCAGTCACATTAATCCATGCAGGAGGAGATGATTTGAATAATTTGCTGCTTCATTATGCTG
Organism: Dicentrarchus labrax; assembly: GCF_905237075.1. Taxonomy (NCBI): domain Eukaryota; kingdom Metazoa; phylum Chordata; class Actinopteri; family Moronidae; genus Dicentrarchus; species Dicentrarchus labrax. Next base: position 25,322,724 of record NW_026136718.1, on the reverse strand, counting down.
TAGTTTGTCTTTTGCATCATATTGTTTGTTCCATTTTCCACATATTCATCTCCTTGTCACACATTGTACAAAGCGATCTTGAGATGATGAAACATGTAGGTGGACTGTGAGAACTGAGAGGCTCTGTGCCTGGCTTCTGCTACACGCATTACAGGAAGGCACAAGAGTGCAGAACAATCATGGTAAAGTCGTTCACATTATGTCACCCTCGTGTTGTCGGTGTCAGGTGGAGATGGAGAGGCTGAGGAGGGAGGAGGAGGCGGTGGCGGCAGCCAGAGAGAAGGAGCAGTTGGAGCAGGCAGTCCGCAGCCTGGAGCAGGAGCTGACTGAAAAGCAGGACGAGGTTCAGGCTGTGCAGGTGAGAGGCTGCTGGATGAGAGCCAGGGATGGGACAGGGGTCACACTGCAGCGACAGGGCTTTGCCAAGCTATGCCAGTCAAAACCATCAGTGTGTCAAAAGTTTCAGATTACTGTGAATGCAAACAGCTCCACATCAGATATCATAAAGTCATTCAGCAAATGCACACAGGAAGCTAAAAAATGACAGCCAGTCCCTTCCCTCTTTGTAAGCACTGATATGTCTCATTTAAACAGCCATAGCATCAATCATTTTTCTCAAAGGGAAGATGCTACTGTTAGAATGTCATTTAATTTTAGAGAACTAAGAACCCCTGTGAGCCAGGGGTCATGACCCAAAAAAAATTATAGCAACAGAATCCTGACCTTCTATTTTACTTATAGTCTATCTTCAATTATATAAACTCATGTGAACTGTCTTCAGGCCCAAATCTCCCAGTTAGAGCACTCTCATGCACAGCGCCTCCTGGAGGTGACAGCCCACCATCACCAGGAGTTGGATTTAGAGACAGATCGTCTGAGAGGCAGTCAGCTCCAAGTGGAGAGGGCTTTGGAGACCAGGGAGAAGGCCCATCGCCAGAGGGTCAAATGCCTGGAGGAACAGGTATTTTAATTTAAAGTGTGGGTCATTTGTTTGGAAAGTCTTTCTTTTACACTACAGGTATATTTCTGTGTTTGTGTGTGTGTCTACCTACCCTCTGATCTTTCTGTTTCTTTATTTTTCCCAGTTGCTGACTCTGAAAGAGCAGCTAGATCAGGAGACAAGAAGACGACAAGCCTATTTCAATCAGATGCTACAACCTGGTGTGTAGGTAGAGACCCTGCAGTGACGTATATAGCACCTCTGGGTTCCTCTGGCTGCTTCCCAACAACATTATACAGGCTACGTCCACATATGGAAGCGCACACAAACACACTCCTTAGGCGTTTGCTCCCACCCATGCACATGTGCACACCGGATTACATTAATCTGCAGGAAAACTCAACAACAACAAACAATGAGTGTTTTGTTTATGAGTGGACTAGATGTGCCAAATTGTTTTAAGGATTTCCTCTGGCTCGCTACAGTCTGTTTGTGCTGTGTCATTTTTTCTATTTTTTTCTTAGTTGGTGCTTTATTCTACTCTTATGATTGTTCGTATACTCATTTGTCATATTGATTATCATGTACCAGTTTTATATGTCCTAATCACTGTTTGTATATCCTAATGGGAATAATAGCCAAATATTTGCAATAACTGTTTGCAGATGTTCCTGGTGCTGTGATTTATTAGTGTTTCAGGTCATGTCATAAAGATTCTATAGTGTTAACTCATTTATTTTATTGTGTGTTGTATTTGCCTCAATCAATAGTTGTCTGTGCAAAAGATTGTTTTTAATAAACTGGGTGTGTCATAGCATGATTCAACAATTTTGTTTTACAAAAGATTATTTGATAAGGATGTTTATTCTTCTGACCACACAACTTTGTTATGGAAAACGTTTTCTGTGAACTTTGCGAAGGACAGCGCTGCCCTTTCATGGCATGCGAGTTCTGGCGTTCGCACCATTAAAAGCCTTTGTGGATTTAGTGTTGTGGGTGAGAGAATGACCTTCGCTCTCTGTTGCCAGTGCTGTCTACAGTGTTTTCTCTCAAAGATCGTTGCAGACTCCAAGGTCTGTGGGGATCGTCATTCCTTGAGAGTTTCACTGGCAATCCTTCTGTAATCCTTCACAACCCTAAAATCTTGAGCTAATATGTGCTCTTCTCTTCCCTTTGCTGATTAGAAACCACAAATATGTTGTGCTCACCATGTGTTTGTGTGTATTCATCCACACGTGCATCTGCTTTGTGTGTGAGTATCTTAAATGCCAGTAACTCATTTATTTTCATTTAATTTCCATACTAACTGCACAGTGTTGCATTTTCACAACAGTGCACATGCATGTCTTCTCACTTTGTAACCTTGCATGCTTTGGTAACTGTACATAGTAGGAGTTTCACTGAAAGGGGAAAATATTGTCAGAGTTTCTTTAAAGCAGCCCTTTGATTATCATAGACCCGCCCAGTGGTTATCCAGTTACCGGCCTCTTTTCAGCTATTGGCTGGAAGGAGCTAATTATGCAAGGTAGTGAATCCCTGTGGGGGAGGTGGGGCCAAAACTGAAAGAACTCCTTTGGCAGGCAGAATAGAGCTTTTATTGAGGATATTTCTAAGCTGACCATCAGGGACCAAATCGCAGGATTGTTAAAAAAAAAATCTCAGCTGAATCACGCTGCTCCCCCTCTTTCATTCCTTCCCTCGTTTCATTTCAGTGAGACGCAGTGTAGCTCATGCACTACCCAGCAGCAAGCAGAATGCAAGGAATCTACAGTATTCCCCTGTCTCACACAAGAAGCCCAGTTCACTACTAAAGGACAAGTGAGGAGAGAGAGAGGCAGAGCCAGGGAGCAGTCAGGGGAGGATTCAGACTGCTGTGGTTGAGAGGAGGAACGTACGCTCTTGTCCTGTTCTGCTCTGCTCTGCTCTGCTCTGCTCTGCTCTTGTTGCCTCAGGTGTGCGTGCTCCTCCCTCCCCTCCGCGGTGCCTGCTGTCATCTCCATCCCTGGGTGGCTGAGGCCATGGTGTTGGTGCTGCGAGCCCTGCTGCCCTGCTTCTGCACCCTGCTGTCCCTGGACCTGCTGCCTGGGGTGGAACCCGCTGTGCCCCTGGAGGACTTCTACCCCTTTGGCCAGGACAAGGGGGACTCCCAGACCATCGCTCAGGACGACGGTGGCTCCAGGCTTGTGGAGATCTCTGTTGCTTTCCCCTTCTTTGGAGACAAGCACACGGGACTCTATGTGAGTACAGAGCAGTGTTTCTTTACTGATGTGTGTGTTTATGTCTTTATAAGTCAGCGTGTATGTGTGTGTGCATGCACTTGGCAGTTGGCAATTGAAACTGACTTGGTGTGGATTGTATAAGAGCCTCCGGGAGATGAGATCTGGCACTCAGCCAAATACTACATTGCAGTGCCCTTTGAGAGTTTGTATATGTTTGTGTGCGCTCAGAAGCTCTGGTGTGTAACCTCATTTGTAGAATATCGTGTTTTCCCCCCACGGGTGGAATCACAATCTTCCATGACATTCTCTTCACTTTACATCTGCCTTCCTCGCACTCCGAGGGCTCTCAAGTGCACCGAGGGAGAGTAAGGAAGAAACTATTAGCATGAACAGTGGTAAGCCCTGTTCTAATAAGTCTACAATGAGCTGTTAAAGGAAATGACAGTTTGTGTTCTTACTGTTGCCGCAGAGCATCTGTGAGCAGTTCTTTTTTTTTCAGAGAGAGCAGGGGGAAAATATGCAAGCCGGAGAGAAAGAGAGAGAGAGAGAGAGACGGAGAAACAGTGCTCATGGGAGGAAGCAGAATGGTTTGACAAGGATTTTCGCGCACCACAGTGAAACACACTTTGATCTGCCTTTGTCATGTATTGGGTTCAGCTCCAGCGCATGGAAAGGCAGAACTCCCTTAAATCAACACCACCTGTTGCGGTTATGCATCCGCGTTCGCTCTCCGAAATCCCCTCCTCCTCCGCGCCCCTCGCCCCGCCTGCCTCCTCCCTGTTCAAACCATGGGCAGGGGAGGCTGAGGAACCATGGCAACAATGGGCAAGGTCAAAGGTCATCTTTCTAATCTAAGCATCTGCGCCAACAGGGTGAGGTCAGTCTCCCAATGAAGATATTTTAAAAACTCCTTTCCATGTACACATGGCGCACAGACAGTGGCACAGTATTTTGAAGTGCAGTGTTTGGGGGTTGTGTTCTAAACACACTGGTCTGGAGCTTCTGTGTATGACAATTGCTGTCACATTGTATTTTTCACAAGTTATGCAATGAATTCCAGCACATCACTTCTCCTGTAATAATACTGATAGTCAAATTAGACAAGATAAGACAAGTTTCTGGATGCTTGGCTTGTTCATCTTGGGCAGAATTATCCTCTGGTAGAGATAAGAATCTGAGTACTCCACATAATGAAATGTTCTGTGTTAGTTGTGATGTGCATCTCATTGGACTCTAGTCACGCAAGGCGTAACACTTGTAATTGCAGTCAGGCTCATTTCAAATGCCTCACCTGAATCTATTAAACATCTGCCATAAAGCGCACGGGCCACATGGTGATCTCTGCCACCAGAGAGCTGCTTTGAACAGTTAATATTTCAGTGAGCACTAAGGGGCTAAGTTTGTAGGAGTAGTTTATTCCAGGGGTTTGTTCCATGCCTCTGGGCTACCACATAGAAGCTGATTCTGTTTAACAGTACACACACTTTGAAACCCTTCACAGCAGATCTGGTTAAACCCTCAGCTATCAGTCCCTTCCTGAAGCAAAATCTTATTTTTAGTGATCAACAAATACAGCAGTGGATTTAAATGTCATGTGACACTTGTTTACAGAGGTCTCTGATGACCCATCGATAGACCCTACCAATCCCTTTAAAAACATGGGTCCCCCCTGACTTGTTCCTGCTTTAGTCCCACTTCTGCCTCCCGGTAACCAGGCTGTCCCTCTCTTATGGTTTGTGTCTGGGAGTTTTCACACGTTGCTGGGATCTCTCTTTCCTCCTCCAGGTCCCCCCCTTTCCTCCTCCCACGCCTTAGATAACATGGCAGGGGTCTTCCCCCTGGAACTGTCCAGCTGCTTTATCTGAGAAATTACCAATCACTTTAACAGAACACAGATGTATCTGCAAAGCGTCTTAGGGCCTTCCAAACAATGCAGTTCACGGATTAACTACTCTTACGGATGGCCAGTGCAAAGAACATGAAGGAGGATGTCCAAGGTCAAAGAGGACAGAACGCAAGTTTAAAAGCAGATGTGAGAATAGATGGTTATGATCAAAGGCATTTATTGTAGATACATAAACTCATGTACAGTGGAAAGACTATGTTTATATAGTGAAATGTGTACATTTATAGTATTCAAATGTACAATATAATGTGGCATTTGTCTGTGATTAGAAATAAACTACATTTAAACAAAATTCAAATACATTTTGAAAGGATCCTGCCAAGAACGTGCTATAGTGTAACTGCACTCTTTACAGATTGCACATCTGCTAGTGCTCATCTGCTCCTCTGAAGAGCTTCAACACTTGGAGTTTTCGCAATTTCATCCACTCACTTTCACTCACCGCTATGTATGGCCCAAAGATGTGTGCATCAAGCTTTATTCTTTGTACTCTGCATGAGTGCTTTTTACATGCGTGTGTGGGATGAGAGACATGACTGAGCGATGGCGGAAACCGTTCATCCAACACGGACATGCTATACTGTATCTGCACATACTTTAAAAAGCCTTCAAATCATAAAGTAAATGATGGACTTTAAAGGAACAGTTGAACATTTTAGGAAAAACTCTTATTTGCTTTCTAGCGGAGACTTCTACCACTCTCATGTCTGTCCATTAAATATGAAGCTACAGCCAGGAGACGTTAGTTTAGCTAAGTGTAAACGCTGGGAGCTTGTTTATGTAAAAACAACAAGTTGTGGTTTTTATGGGGGGTTATGTACCAGACAATTTTTTGGCCGTGCACAGTGACTTCCTGGAGTCTCCGCTGGTCGCCTGTTAAGCTCACAGTGATGACAGGACTCCAGGAAGTCACCGCACCCAGCCAAGAAATAGTTTGGTACATCTTCTCATCTAACTCTCGACAAGAAAGTAGAAAAGCGTATATTCCAAAAAATGTTATCAAGATATTAAGCCTAAAACTTTATTTAAATGTATTTTAATACAATCATTAGAGGTCACGTTTTGGTTTACTATGCTGTTATACATGATTGTGCAGCCTGTCCACATACGTTGTCTTTTCATTTCCATTTCCCTTTACAATAAACTTCTCGCCTACCTTTCTTTATTACGGCCTGTCCTAGTTTCAGGCTTTTCATCAGTACCAGTATACACTATTTTAAACTGGAAGTAGGCTATTTTAAACTGATTACAAATTTTTGTTGGAATTCTCTTAAAATTCAACTTTCATAAGTTACTTGATGGTTCATGAAAGTATTTTGAAGATTCTCTGTAATTCTAAATTTTCAAATTAAAATGTTTGTTGAATAAATGTTTCTACATTATACAGATTATTTAAACAGTGCAGTCACATCTTATTGCACAAAACCTCCACATCACTTGGACTGTGAAAGTTGAATGAAGAGTCTTTCCACACTGTTCCAGACGGGATTTATTGTCTCAATCTAAACTCTTTGGAGATAAAGGTGAGCCGGGGCTTAGGAGACAGGCCAAGTGCACAGACTGTTAGACTTTAGTCACTTCCTTCGGTCTTGTCAAATAATTGGACAAGCTTGTAGCTGTGAAACCTCTGTTTCTGACAAGGAAAACGAAGGTTTTCCTGAGTTGATCCATGGGCACCTTTTTCATCCAGGGGTTTGCTTTGGCTTGACTTAAGCCAGATGAAAGTTTATTTTAGTCCATAAATTGCTTGGCTCTAAAGAAAACCACCCAAGCAAAATCCTGGATATATCCGGCAGAGAATTCCCAAAAAATAACATGGGAGTTGTAGAGTGGAGTGGCACCATTGAGAGTGAGAGAAAGAAATATGGGGAGAGAGATGTTTCTTACAAGGTTGACTGATCGCACCTCTCTCCCCTGTGATTCTGACCTTGGTCATGTTACAGCATAACACAAGGCAGCTCTGAACCCGTTCACTCTCTCACATAAGTGTGATGCATAACCACCCTTCACTGGATCTCTCTAGTAGTTACGACCTGGTTGAAATCCATGAGAAGAAGGGAAGTATGTGATATGCAGCAAAGAAAAAAGTCCCAAGTTCAGTTTAAATTCCTCTAAGGTCATTGCCATGTCAAAGTGGTCCCCTAAAAAATCTTAACAAGTAAGAAATACACTTGTTTAAACAGTTCCAGATGCTACAAGAGATTGGATTAGGCGATTAAACATATTCCAGTATTCAAGCATAAACTCTATTTAGTGTTCAGCATGATTTCCTACACTAATTTTGCTGTAAGATGGGTGACTTCCAGACCGCTGCCACCACAGGTCTCTCATTAGTGGGTATGTGGGTGTGGGAGGTTTGTAATTCATGTACATCCCTCCATTCATCCATCCTGGTGCCCTCTCTCTTGTTTTTCTCCCGGTATCAGATGGCGCTCTGGCTGACCCCTGGGCCCTGCCCCTGCAGTCGGTCCTCTTTTTCCCCACATCAGCCACGTTCTCACCACATCACGCTGATGCAGAGGGGAAGACTGTGGTCGGGCAATTAACTTAGCCCTGTGCCGTGCCAAACAAAACTTCCTCTGCTGTTTTTACAGCAAAGTCCTTCAAATTATGGTTTTCATACATGCAGGGAGCAAAGCTGAGCCGTCTGACGTTGCTTTGTCACTGTCACATGCCACTTGGCTTGAATGCAGAGAGGCAAAGTTCATGCCAGCCATTAGAGGAAACAGGATAGGTGCCATGGTGGGAAGAATCTCCCCTTGTTGATAATATGCAGAAATGATGTATGAATGAATGAAGGCCTTTCATGGGGATTCAATCCTTCAGCCTGTAGAACTTTCCTCTCCACTCAGGTTTAGCAGCCTGTTTCTTAGGATGTTTTAGTGCAGTGGCTGGTCACACACCACCTCATGTTTGTGACTGAAGGACTCAACACTGCTACATGACCATTTCCCAAGTGCTATTGTAGAATCTATCACAGAAATCTCTTGAAGTAGCATTTCAATTCTTTCCCTGCACAACTTTCTTCCGTTATAATGACCTCCAGCCCGCCTTGAAACATCCCTCATTTACTTCCTGTACACCTGATATCAATAATCTGTTCCTTTTCCTGCACCTCCAGTACCTCTTTCATCTGGCATCAGGGCAGGAAACCCTTGAGCAACACATGAACATTTGTCACATTTACTGTCTTGGTTCTGTGGCTCTCAGTTTGCAGTCCTTACTGTTGCTCTGTTGCACTTTTGTAACACATTTTTCAAATTGCACAATATTTTGAGATTAACAATTAATCAAATTACTTTAATAAATAATAATAAATATAAAATACAAATAATGACTGTAACATCACTTTTTTTTTGGTTCAGTCTCAACACTTTTATCAACCTTGTTTCCAGCAGCAGGCAAAAAAGCTCTGATTACCCAATTGTACACATTGGGCACCAAACGACAAGAAGGTTAGCAACTAGCTGCTGAACATAGCTGCTATAGAGTCAGATATTTCCACCTGAAGTTGTTGGAGACCAAAGCAAAGCTAAATGGAGACTCAAAATTGGGCTTACATTTGCCTGCTGGATGTGTAAATAGGAAATATGCCTTGCTAATATGTGAGCCATGTAACTTTATAAGGTGGTCATATGTCAGTGTTGTGTTTACAGCTTGTTCTGTCCCCAGGTGGCCTAAAATACAGAAATGCAGCTTTAAGAGTAACAATGAAATGCCTAAAATCTAAAAATATACATAAAAAATAAGTTTAGCTATCAACATATTTCAGCAATACACCAATTGGTACTTCACCATGCTACAGTACATTGCCGCGGTGTTGACTGTGCGTTTCTCACCGATAAGATATGTGGACGAGGGGAGGACGGGTTCATTTATTTGGTTGCTTTGCTGTTGGCAGACATCTGTGGATTTAAAAGGCTGTGAACATCCTTCCTGGTGTGATGACTTTGCAGGTGCGTGAGCAGCAGAAACATGGTTTTCTCAGCTGCTGTCATTTCAGGGAATAAAGTTAGCGTCTGTTTGCTACATGAGAAGTGCAAACATCCGTTATGGGAGCGTCCGCTGCCCCATGCTGCTGTTTTTCCCCCCGTGAGGTCAGACTTCTCCTTAGCACTTCCACTCTAACCCCGCCTCATCCTACAAACAAGTCACAGTGGCTTCATCTGACATGTTCAACAAAATATATACTCCAACTCTCTCCTCCTCAGGTTAACAACAATGGCCTGGTGTCTTTCCTGAGGGAGGTGTCTCAGTTCACACCTGTGGCTTTTCCAATTGCCGGGGACAGAAGGGTTGTGGCACCGTTCTGGGCTGATGTGGACAACCGCCGAGCAGGGAAAGTCTTCTACAGAGAGAGCCAGGAGCCCTCCATCCTGAGGAGGGCCTCAGATGATGTCAGGACGTACTTTTCGGAGTTCCCCAACTTCACTGCAACATGGCTCCTCATCTCTACATGGCTTCAAGTTACTTTCTTTGGAGGCAACTCCCTCACACCGGTAAAAACTCATACTGTACAGCTCTCCTATAACCATGTAGTTACTGCTTTAGGGTCCAATGTGTAAGATTTAGGAGGATCTATTGGCAGAAATGGAATATAATATTATATATTAAGTTTTCATTGGAGTATAATCACCTAAAAATAAGAGTCGCTTTGTTTTTGTTACGCGGTTCCTCTTCTATGGAGTCCGCCATGTTTCTACAGTAGCCCAGAACAATCAAACCAAACGCTGGCTCTAGATAGGGCTTTTCGCATTTTTGCAGCCATCATTGGTACTACTACACATTTGGAAAGCGAACTGTATTCAGTTGGTTGCAATCTGCAACTTCACCACTAGATGTCACTGAATCCTACTCACTGATAATCCTTTAACATCCACTTTAAAATCAACTGAAATGAACACATTTGGAACATGATGGGTGGTGTTGAAGGTGTACTTCATCCTCCTCAGGGAGAAACTACTGGGAACCACTGGCCTAGATTATCTTGAAGTCCCAGGACATAGCCTTGTTGTTACTTAAAACTGGGATATATGTGGTCAGAAAGCACAGCTATTGGGTTTCATTCTAATGGTTATTGTGAATTTCTTGCTATCTGCCTCAACAGCAATCCTGGAGGAGTCTATTATGTCTCTAGCCTGACTGAGATTTAGGAATCTGTACCATTAATATGAGGAGTCTGTCAGATGCATGCATTATTACCAGATTTCGTGGAAATCAGGAAATGGTTTAACCGAGCCTGTTCCTCTCTGTGCAGGTAAATACTTTCCAAGTGGTGCTTATTACAGATGGAGAGCTTTCCTTCACTATATTCCAGTACAATAATATCACTTGGACCACAGGCATGCATGCCAGCAGTGGAGGAAACCTGGCAGGGCTGGGTGGGATTGCAGCGCAGGTAAGATCACATGGTTATATGCTTATGGGGACGGTCCAAATTTGGAATGTACAGTGTAATCTGCTTCCTGTGAAGTTGCAAACGAAATTCGCCAGGTGCTAATTCAGCCTTCTTTTGTGATGTCTGGCCCCTTGTTATTCTCTTCCCAGGCAGGTTTCAATGCTGGTGATGGCAAGCGTTACTTCAACATTCCCGGCTCTCGCACGGCTGACGTGGTGAACGTTGAGGGAACCACCAACGTGGGCTACCCAGGCAGATGGGTCTTTCGTATAGATGATGCAAATGTGGAAGTGGGTGGCTGCAATAACTCTGGTAAGACCTAAGAGATCTCCTCCTGGCCGTCTTAATACCTTTGCTTCTACAATTCCTGTTACATTGACCTCTCTCCGCAGCATCAGTGTGCCCACACCTGCGACCGTGTCTGAACGGAGGCCAGTGCATAGATGACTGCATTACAGGCAACCCCTCCTTCACTTGCTCCTGCTTGGCTGGCTTCACCGGCCGGCGATGCCAGATTGGTGAGTTATGGCCGACACTGCTTCCTGCTCTGTTGTGCTTGACATACACTGCACACCATGAATGAATACCTGTCTACCTGAGATCAGCCAGGAAAAATAATGTCAACCAGTAAAAAAAATACCAGGTTTCACCTAAGCTGCCAAGGGGTCACTAGGATATTTCCTTAATACCTGTATCAGCTTCATGCCAATCGGTTGCATTCTTCTCAGACATTACTTTAGTAACTGACCGTGGCCAGATGTTTTCTTCTAATTAAAAGAGTCACACTACCTCCTTTGTATTTTTCCCTGTCTTCGTAGATGTCGACGAGTGCGCCTCATATCCTTGCCAGAACGGAGGGACTTGTGAAGACCAGATTAATAGTTTCATCTGTCATTGTCCTCCTGGATACACTGGGATGCAGTGTGAAACAGGTACAAAGGACACTTTGCTTCAAAGCTGCTTTATGCTGTAGTTATAATTATATATTCTTTTCTTATTTTTTTATTACTATTTCTTTTTATTTTAACTTTCTAGAATACTTTCTGTAGAATAAAAAAACATGTAAATATGCTATACAATTTACATTCAAGTAACAAGTAACAGCATGTACAAAACAGCCACATACATATCACTTTACACAATACCAAGAAATTACCCCAGAACAAGCTGATCTAAATAAAGACATTTTTACTGTACATCGAAAAATCCACACTCTCCTCCTACCCTTTGCATGCTAAAATAGGCTGAAGACTAGGAAAAACTCAATTAATTAAAGCATTTTGTGCCTCATTAAGCAGTTTCCACACAAAAAAGTATTTTAGAATATCTTGGTCCCCCCCTCTTCTGGATCTTCTGTGCCTATTCCCACAGTCCAGCCTGTGGAGATGTATCAAACCTCTTCTAATACCTTTCACAGCCAGCAGCACATACTTGCAGAGTGAGGGGAGCAGTGTGGCGGATATATTAATCAGCTGAGTAAATATTCCATGAGCGTGTCTCTCTGTCCTGTGTATGTGTGTGTGTGTGTTACAGACATTGACGAGTGCAAAGACAGACCGTGCCACAACAACGCTTCGTGTGTACAAGGCGCTGGCAGTTTCACCTGTGTGTGTGAACCGGGTTACACTGGTGTCCTGTGTGAGACAGGTGAGCAGGGTTTTTGACACTCCTGGGGAAAAGTAGGCATCTCCCTTCAGAGGAAATATTTTCTGCTGCTTTCTACATCAAACTCAGTCATTCTGGCAGATGTTTTTGTCCAAGTCTACCTAGACAAATGGGTCCAAGTTGCGGTTATGGTTGAATTAATTTGCAAACAACTCTTCTACAGTTTTTTTTTTTGTTTTTGCTTGGGTCAAACAATGTAGCAATGAACCACAGTGAGAAAGTTCAGGTCTGTCTCCAAAAAGACCTTTACTAATCTGGCTACTCTTGTGATTGATTGTTGATGAAACTTGAATCCAATGGGGGAATTAAATTATCAGGCCCCGCGCAGTTCATGAATCCTTGTATCTACATGAGACGGGATTACTCCTAATACCGGACACCTGCTCAATGAAATTCTACTCTTTTAGAAGGGACGTTCAGTGCTGTTAATCCAGCTCAGTGTCTTAGAGGGCAACCTCTTAGCTTTCCATGTGAAGATTGAAAAATCTCAGTGTGAAACTGAATCAGCAGCAGATAAACTATTATTCTTTTTTGTGCATCCTCCAGACATTAATGAATGCGAGTCGCAGCCCTGTCTAAATGGAGGAGAGTGCGTCGATCAGGTGGCCAACTTCACCTGTGTGTGTCCTGCTGCCTTCACTGGAATGCTCTGCGAGACAGGTGACCTGAATTGAACTTGAATTCTTTCAGAAAAGCATGTTTGAAAAAAATGGATCTTGATATAAAAATGTTGACATAGCCTGTAAGTCCTACTTTTGCCTTTCTGTTTGGCTTCCTGTAATGTAGCATTTTTTCCAACTGGGACAAGCACAAAGGGAATCCTATCATACCTCTTTGAGAGAAAAACAATGTTTATGGCATTGAACTTTGTTTAAGGGAGCTGATTCTGTTGGAGCTCCAGGGTTTCATCATTAGTTAAGACTTTATATGTCTCACAGATTTCTGTGCTCTGAAATCACAGCTATCATAACTTGTGACCCGTGTTTAATAACAGTTTAGTATGATAAAAAGCATTTGCAATGGCAATACGTTTCCTAATCAGGTCACAAAATCTGATTGGAACGGTTATTTTATATTCCTATTTTTTTTTAGGACTATGGCATATGCAAATTTCCTATGTCTGTTTGTCCATTGGCCTAGCTGCATATCAGTCTAATAAAGTATGTATCTGTTACTCTCTGCACAAGTCTTGTTTGAAGGGTCAGATCACCTAAATTACAAAATATACATATTGGCCAATATTCTGATTGTATTCATGCATTTCATAAATGCATGACATAAACCAACACTTCTGATAAAAATCTCTTAAAACTGGCTATTATAGAATTGCTTTTCAGTGCTCTTTGCTGGAAAACTATGTTATGTAATATGCACCAATACCAATACATCTGTGATAAGCTAATACTGGTGAATAATAATCACATTTCTCATATATTTCTCATATACTGTATCACATCTTTCTCACTTACGTCTAGTTAGTGGTATCTAGCCATGCACATAGTTTTGGGTTTATTTGCTCAGGTTTGGAGATATCTGTCAGTTAGATTACTGCTGCCGCCCCAATATAGTGGAGGTGAATGGAATAAAACAAAAACTGCATTGCCAAATACCACCAGAGGTAAGTGAGGAAACATGTTTTGTTGGTATTTGGGTGAACCAAACCCTTTAAAGCACGTTCTCTTCCTGTCTCAGAGTTGGTGGTGCTTCAGGACAATTCAACTGAGGCAGAAAACCAAACAGGTAAAAGCAAGTACAGCTACAGCAAAAGCTTTGCCAAATATTTTCACATACAGTTTGAGCCTGTTATGCTTTCCCATACGCAGCCTTGTGTGAGGAGGAAGACTGCGAGAAGCATCAGATTTGTGAACACACCAGCTCGGGAATCTCCAACTGTACGTGTGCTCCGGGCTTCTATGGCGACAAGTGTGAAGGTATTGTACACTCGGGCATCGGCTGTCTGCTCACTCCAGGCAGCTCGGGCAGGTAGAGAGCAGACTGGGGTATTTAAAGAGGAGCTGTGCTATCCCACAGGAATTTGGAGCTATGCCCTGGAAGAGGCTGCTGTGATGATGGATTATTGTAATTATCAAAACTGACACGGCCTCGCCCAGTTTACTACGGGAACCAGTCCCTTGATGTTGTGAATAATTGTTTTATAGCACATTTTATTAGTTTACCAACAAGAGGAAGTGCTTTGTCTAGACTTGAAAAGGCCTCTTTATGAGTCAAAGCTGGTCTTTGGTATTCAGGTCATTTCTTCAGACAGAGCTGTTGAAATATGCATGCTTCCACACCGCTACTTGCCTCTCTGGAAGTTGGCCATTGCACCACACTATAGTTTCAAGCCCAGCTGCTGCTTGCATAACCATAGGGCAATTTGAACACAAAATATGTAAAACGCTATCATCCTCAGTTAATGCTTCATGCCTTCCTTTCAAAAATGCATATTAAGTCATTTCACATTATGTTTAATGTCTGTATCATATTATATTTGTTTTAGGAAATAATTCTTGAACCATTTAAAGCTAATTCAGGCTCCCGTGAGAGGTTAGTGTCACCCTCCGATAGCAGTTGTTGCAAGCCTTTTTTTCTTTTTTTCCCACCTTAAAGCCCTTTAATAGTATTTGAGCTATTGCAAATGCATGCTACCTCTCACCCTTGAGCTGAAATAACTATCAGTGCTTATATAGGCTCTCTTAAATCTCCCAAATACTTTCCTGCCTGGCTCACTTGGAAGGCACAGTGGAAAAAGGAGCATGATCCTCCAAGGAAGAGAAAGTAGTGGGACTCAGAAGTGCCTAATCAGGCCTCTCAGATCAAAGGGCCCGGGCCCGCACAGGTGGCCAATGAAAGTGTCTCTCGCAAATTAACAATCCATTAATTGCCCTCAGGGCCATACATTCTGGTCGCAAAATATGCTCCATATCATCAGAAAAATAATACCCTCCACCGAGCTCCCGGGACTTCAAAGAGGAGCCACTTAGCTGCGATACGGCCACGTTCTTTGATCCACTGCCGCAATTAGGAGGGAGAGGAAAATAAAAACATTCTTACAATTTGTACGGAGCGGATGTGCAGCGTGCTGACTGGTAATCCTCTGGTCCTGTGAACTTTGTTGGAAAAGATTAGGGAAAGAGAAATGACAGCGAATCAATACATAGTTTACAGTATAGCAGATGAAAGACGCTCGGCATATGGTACACATGTTGACCATTTGTACCTTCTGCCTATGTTTACACCAGTACTGAAAACTTAACATAATGTAACTACTTGCTTTCAAGCTGCTCGAGCAAACTTTCCAGCTTTGAGCCTCTCTCTCTCACTCACACATGCACTCTCTCTCTTCCTGTGTCTGCAGAGGAATGTCTTTGCCAGAATGGGGGTGTCTGTGTGGACAGCAATGGGACTTGTGAATGCCCTTCAGGCTACACAGGACTCTACTGTCAGTTTGGTGGGTATGATACGTATAATCCTATCAGGTGTCTCACAAGAGCTTTGTGGGTGAATGTGGAAAAAAAAGGATCATAAATGTCTCAAACACAAAGGCATTATTCTAAAATCTGTGAACCTGTCTTCCACAAACCCTTTCTCTCAGAAGTAACTCAGACGCCGTGCAGTAACAGCAGGCCGTGTCCTGATGGAGGTCCCTGTTTGGAGTACGGAGGGACCTACCTGTGTACATGTCAGACTAGTGGAGCAGAGCTAGATCATAAGGACTTCTACCCCTATGGTAAGAGCCTCAGGCACCAACCCAACAACACGCCACTTTGCAGCTATGTGTCATTGCATGAGCAGCTGGTTTCTATAGCGACAAACACATTTTGAAACACACTGCTCTTTGACAATTGTCACTTTCTATTTCAAAAGGAATGGGCACATTTGCAGTTTACATTTACGACGTGGAGAGACATTTCAAAATGATTTATGCTGTTGTTGAATGCTCGTGGGAGATTTTGTGTTCGATCCAATCATAAAATGACAAAATAATGTGTTTTTTAAAGGTTGGACCAAGCCCGCATGCTTGAATAATATTAAAGAGGTTTTATTGTTTCCCACTGCAATGGAACACAGTCAAGTATCGGTGTGTGTTTTTCAGTACAGCCCCGATCGGTCTGCGACTCCTCTCCGTGTCTGAATGGGGGCTACTGCTACGAGCGGGATGGAGGCTACACCTGCGAATGCAAATACGGATACTGGGGGAAGCACTGTGAAAAAGGTAGCATAATTGATAAAAACACTATAAGAACACATACACTTACACAACATCCCTTAAACCTGTGCGTTATTGCTCAAATCCAGCTTTTAATGCACCAGGAAACATGCCATTACTGGTAATGCTGCTTGAAATATTGCAATGCTGAAAGGCTTATGATAATTTGTATTTATGACTGAGTTACAGGCTATTTTCCTGAATTATGACTTGAAGTGCAATGTACTGGAACAGATTTATTTTGTGTGACTAGAGCGGTCTCTACTTCAAGGATTCCCTTCTGCCTGTCTCTTTCCAGTTAGACTCAATACCTGTGCTTCTGGTCCCTGCCGCAATGGAGGCTCCTGTAAGGAAGAGGCAGGGAGCTACAGATGTGTATGTCCTTACAGATTCACTGGAAAACACTGTGAAGTGGGTGAGTGCCGCCCTCAAGCGATATTCAAAGTCTTTTTACACTCAGTGCACCAACACATGCAGAAATGCACAGGAGGTCATTTCATTGCTCTGGTATAAATATGTGAAAGAATAACATTATACAACATTATAAAACTAAATGAGCATATTCTACTTGTAGCTTAAAAAGTAGGAAGATAGAGACTGCAGTCAGTGTTTAACTGTCCAAATAATTAAGACCGAAGTGAAAGATTAAGGATTGGTTTTATACGCTGATCTAAATTTTATGTATGTACAGCAACTCTCTTTTTACTGGGCTTCCTACAACAAAATTTACAGTTAAATTGCAGAACGGCTACACAGTCAGGACTTTGACTAATACGTTACCCCACTAGTCATGACACTGCACTGGCTACCTTTATCTTTTAGAAATGATTTTACAGTCTTTTTACTGGTTTATAATACCTTTATTAACCTTCCTATATCAGAGACTTCCTTTCAGAAGTTCTTATAGAAGTAGTGTTCTGTTTATGACCATAAACTGTGGAGTACTCTCCCCTTAGATCTGAGAGCATTAAACTCTCCTGGTATCTTTAAAAATAAATCTTTTTAATGTGGCTTTTAATTTAGGGTAATCTTTGGTATTCATATAATTTATATCATATTTCTCTGTTGTTGTTGTTGTTGTTGTTGTTGTTGTTATTGGTATTGGTCTTCATTTTTGTTCGTATTGTTATTATTGGTTATTTAATCTTTTTTTCCTAACATTGTCTTTAATCCTGTCTTGTAAAGCACATTTGGTTGCATTATTATCAATAGTAAGTGTTTTCTTGCAGGGAAGCCGGACCCCTGTGCCTCCAGCCCCTGTCTGAATGGAGGGACATGTTTTCACTACATAGGAAAATACAAATGTGAATGCACTGAGGCCTTCAGCGGCAGGCACTGTGAAATAAGCATGAGCTCAGCACAAACTTCCGCAGGTAAGCAGACTGTGTCTCACCACACAATAATGTCCAATTCTCACTGCTGAAATTTGTGTGATGTTGAATAGATTAACAGGCGGGGGATATCCTGAGCTGTGAAGTGTAGAGATACTGGCTGTCCATCTGAAGATAATCTTAGCTGTGTTGCTGTACTTGAGTCCCCATATTTACAGATATAGAACGGCTGCATATGCTATATAAAGTAAGACCTGATTAAACCTGATGATTCATGTCTACACACACTAACAGCATGCTGGAGGTAATTTTAGGAGAGCCTGGATGGAAAACACCTCTGTTGCCATTAGTCAGTCCTGGATGGGCTCCATTAAGCTCCAGTGTTTGTGAGCTTGTGTTACTATGCAGCCACACTGACGTTATTGATGTGTTTGTGTTCAGAGCTGGGCTGTGGGCCGCCTCCACAAGTGAAGCACGCTGAGGTCCAGTTCTCCTCGACAACGCCAGGCTCCATGGCTATGTATATATGCCATTCAGGCTTCATGTCCGTGCCAAGAGCCACCCAGAGCATCTGTGGTATTCAGGGAGACTGGAGCCAACCACCCGTTTGTGAGGGTCCGTAACATACGCAAACACATGGACAACACAACATCACAAATCAGTTTATAAGCTAAAATGTTTTAGGGTTGATGTTGGTTTAGACCAATTCCTTAATTTCCAATCATTACAGAGATCAATGAATGCCTATCGCAGCCTTGTCTTAATGGCGGTACATGTCGGAACCAGCTCGGATCCTACCAGTGTGAGTGTGGTGACGGCTTCAGTGGAAAGCGCTGTCAGACAGGTAAAGCCTGTTCAAAGTCTTCTAGTATTGAATCCTGATATGCAGTGCACCTGCACACATATGTTCTTCCTGTTTCATCTCTCTTCAGACATAAATGAGTGCCTGTCGGAACCCTGCAAGCACGGGGGGACGTGTGAAGACCAGCCTGGTTCCTACTTGTGTCATTGTCCACAAGGCCTCAAAGGCCAGAACTGTGAAATAGGTACAGTTTTTATGCAACCTGTTACATCACTTTTAAAGTTGATACATTTTGACCGGACAGCAATCAAATTCTACCTTAAATATCTGTGTGCAGAGCAGGACGGGTGTGAGTCCAACCCCTGTCTAAATGGAGGTGTGTGTCGGGGTTACAGACGGAATTATTTGTGTGTATGCAAAGACGGTTTCTTTGGGAACCAGTGCCAGATGTGTAAGTGATTTTGCACTGCCTCACAAGTCTGATTTAAAAGCTGATCGCACAACTTGCTGTTGTGACATGAACCATGTTGTGCTAACTGCTTGTGTTTGTCTCCCCCAAGTGGAGAACCCTTGTGTACTGCAACCTTGTGGAAACCGTGGCCTGTGCAGGAGCGACAGGAGAGGCAACTACAACTGTGTTTGCAAAACAGGACACACAGGCAAAGACTGTGAGAAAGGTCAGTAGAGTCACCCCAAATTGCATTAGAGTCCAGCTCAATCAGCTTGTCATATGTCACCCCCATACTCTGTAGCTCATCCTCTGTATTGCAAAGACCACTCTGTAATTATTTAATGTATGGATTAGACATGTAAGGTTGCCACTGTTCCCAGACCTGTTGCCTCCCTCTGGTCTCCATGTGCTTCGCGTGGAGGAGAACGAGGTGGAGTTGCGCTGGGACGAGCCGGAGCCCTCGCAGAGCCTGATCAGCGGGTTTGTTGTCACTTATGGTCCTCTGGGCCGGAGCAATCGCAAATCAGATGTCCTAGACAGGCAGAAGTCCACCCACGTCATGCGAGGCCTGGTGCCCGGCCTCCTGTACAACATCTCCACCTTCTCCACCAAACGCAACACCAACAGCAACGACATAAGCCAGCCTGCCACTGCACTGATACGCACCAGTGAGTACACTCCTTATTGTTAATGAGAGGGCTTCTGGAAAGTGTTTCTCTCTGTGCATTCACGTGAGTTTGAATGCATTATTGCGTGAATGTCCATGTGTAAGTGTGTGTGTTTCTGTGTTAGGACCTCGGCGGGTGGAGCAGCTGCAGGTGGTCAATGTGTCTTCCTCTCAGGTGTGGCTGAGCTGGCTGGTTCAGGCAGCTCGTCATGCAGCGGTCAGCAGGGTGCGTGTGTCTCTGTTGCCTTCAGATGGGAGTGAGGCTCGTACTGCTGTGCTCAACACGAGCACCACGGAGCACACCTTCAGGTCAGGTTCTGCACTTTGCTACAGAAGAACACTGATAACCCAGAACTTTAATTTATTGTGCAGACCTGCAGCATCCTCTTTGTCCACTAAATGGTGCTGTAGAAGTGCTGCACTTTTAATAGCTCTGGGTAATATATCTTTCAACCACTAGAGGGCACTGTTTCATTAATGTTTTGAGGCTCTTACCAGTCTTATGAGGTGGAGGCTTTGTTTCCCATAGTGCAATGTTTTTGTGTGCCTCTTTCATTTTCTCAGCTCATTACTCCCTGGTCAGATGTACACAGTGGATGTGTTGACTCAAAGTGGAATCAGACCAGACGAGTTTCCCTCCACCAGCCACTCAGCTGGACCACTGCAATTCTGGACAAGTAGGTTACCTATCATTATTCAGCAGTCAAGTGTGTATTAAATAACATGACTGCTGGCCATCTGATTAGATGCTAGTGTGTTAGGATTTTTTTTTTCTCATTTTAAAATTACAACACACATCACCACAAAATCTATATATGAGATGTAAAGAATTAACTTGTTATCATCACATTTCGTTCATTGAAGAAATTAAATTAGCTTATTGTACAATGGTTTAACCATGTTAACCTTGTCTGTGAAGGCTAAATGTTAACACACTTGAATGTAGTTGTAAGCACACACATAGCAAGCTTTTAAGTGTTCATTTATACATTTATAAACAACTGTGAATATTCTACAAAACCTTTATAATTAGTGTGTAAAGGGTTAATAAATTTCTATTTATAACAAGTATAAAGAAACATTAAGCAAAGAGCATATTCTGTTATTGAGGACATTTGGAATCAGTGGAATTGGAACAGTATTTCACCCCTAACCTGACCAGAATCTGCTCAGTTAAAATCCAGCATTAGCTCAGTTTTTGTTAAAGGCTATAATCAAAATCAGTGTTTTATGTTTAATTTGTTAAGCTTAGATCAGATATAGTGTTTTGACACATGGATGTGTGTGCTTTCCTTTAGTTTTCTCCTTTCTCTGTACAGTATGTAATGTAAGTATTTTCTTGTATACCCATGTGGCACACTTTTGTTTGTATGACACAAAGATATTAATTAATTTGTTAAGCATAAATGGTTCAAAGGTACAGTTGGTAGTGATATGCATGTAGCTCAATCCTTGTATCTAGTAAATCAACCAATCATTGAAAATTAAGTTAAACAATTAAAAATAATTAAAACAACTAAACAAAGCGAAATAATATTTTTTATGCTATCCAATAAACAATCTGATCATCTACGTGTGTTTTTCCCCTCAGGGCCTCTTCCCCCACAGAACCTCTCCCTGTCACATGTGACCACTAGCTCGGCGCTGATCACCTGGAGCCGTCACCCGAGAAACGTCCCAGATGGCTTTGTGGTCAATGTGACCCGAGGGTTGAATACCAGGAGTCGCTTCCTGCCCAATGGGAAATTAGGATCGTATACCCTGCGTGAACTGACGCCAGGGCAGCACTACTATGTGGCTCTCACATCCATCAAAAACACAGGGCAGGAACAGATCCACAGCATACCTCAACACTTAGCCTTCACTACCTGTGAGTGAAAAACATTTCAGTGTCTCTTGTGTTGACAGTGTTGATGCCATGCCCAGCTATTTAGCTAAAGTGAACACTGAGCAAGTATGAGTAGAATTGTTGGGATGCAACATTTATCAAATTACAAATTCTGAATACATTTCCTTTGACGCAGTGCCAATGGAGGCAAGATCAGGGAGAAGAGAGAGGCCAATCACAACTGGACAGGGGACTCAGGTCGTACGCACAGTTCCCCCATCTCAGCCTCAGGTCTTGGGAGGTGCAGCAGAAACAGAGAACTCAGAGGAACTGCCCAGGTACACCTAGAGTGTTGATGATTATGAAAACAGTAATGAAAAAAGAGTTTGGTTCCATCTGGCAATTCAGCTGCAAATGTGAAAAAAATCCTCTTTTTTTCTGTGTTTCAGATACACAGAACTCATTGACAGAAGGGGAAAGATAACAGCAAAGTTCACTCACTTGCCTCGAAAAGCCATTCGACATCGTACTAGTAAGTAAGAAACCATGTGATAAACATTTAGTGGAGGGTCACAACTATAGCACAATTCCTGTAAAACATTGAATCTATTATACACGGTATTTCACACAGAAGATAATGTTATCATAGTAATAATTGACCTAACTATCCAGATTCTCCTTCTAAAGCCAGATTAATTCAGCAGGACACTATTGCATGTCTCTGACATCTATTAAACTATCATACTACACCAACATATTGAAATGGTTCTGATTTGCTCAGGATGTCCAAACATTGAAAGAGTAATCTTATTTGCTTATCTTGATGCAGATGGAATAACTTAGTCCATGGTCCTATAACCATATGGTCCTAACCATGGCCTGTCTGGATGAAGTATAGTTGGTCCTCTAATGTAAACTGGACTCTCTGCTATCACACAAACAGACCCACATTATCTGACACACGGTGTTCACTTTTAATAAAGCGAGACAAGTCCGAAAACTTTCAGGAATAAACTTTTTTCATTTTCATATGGTGATTTTTTGTAATGTATTTTTCCAGTGCAGAGGTTTATTGCCTATGCCCTAAACAGAAAAAAACTGTTTTACAGATGTTATCTAGTGCTCTAGAGAATAAGCTTCCTTTCTAGAATGGTTCTGTCTTAATGATCTTACGCCCATGATGTCATAATGTCATTTTTTTGTCAAATCAGTCATGTACTGTTCCGGACTTACGAATGCACACAAAATCCTTTAAAGTGTCTTATTTAGTACAACATCTACTTTTCGGTGGAGTCGCCCTGCAGTCTGTCATTCATTGTCTTTTTACGCCGATTCATGACAGGAAATGTTTTTGCCTTGCAGAACCTGACCCACCAATTAGATTAGAAAAGATGGAAGAAACAACGAACAAAATCAGCCTTGCATTAGAGATTCAAGAAGAAGGTTTAAGACCGAAGCCTGGTAGGTGTTTTGCTGTTTGCTCCAATAGGTGGCACATCTGTCCTTGTAATTGATCCCAGCTTGTGTGCTGCACATACATAAGATTAATGTCCTGTTGGAAAGACGTGTAATTTATCATTGATGTTATGTGTGTTTGCCAAGTGCTGCGATTGAAAAGTCAATGAGGATGCTAACCTTGAAAGACAAAGATGTAACATTCAGGACAGCAGATTGGTAAAGAAAAAGGGGAAGTGGTGTAAGAGCTAGAGGCTATCAACGAATGGTATCAGCTATAGATAATGTGGAGTAGTGGGTCTGGAACCTGACACCCAAACTCATTCTGTGCTGTGGATGTTGATGGCAGCTGTTGTCCTTTAGAGTTGCCACAGGACTGTCGCAGTCTGCCTTGCCAGAATGGGGGTACATGTGTGAACGGAGGCGACACCTTCGCCTGCGACTGCGTGGCAGGGTTCAAGGGCAGACAGTGTGAACTGTGTAAGTTTATGTGCTTCCCCTCCACACATACACACACACACACACACACACACACGGGGTGGGTTCGGTGAAAGTAGGCTGCTTTCTGGCAAATGAGAAAATGTTCCGGATAGTCATATAAACACTTGGTTTCTTTAGGGTGATTGATTTTTGTCTTAAACTCTAATCAGTGAAGTCAGTGTAAATCCATCCATTCATTATCTATATCAGATTATTCTCTGCAGGGGCACAGGGGGCTTGAGCCTTTCCCATCTGGCATTAGGGGAGAGGCAGGGTACACACATGTTAATGTTTTTAAAAAAATAATGTCTAAAATCAATAAATATCTTAACTAAACTCAACGGTCCAGTGTGTAACATATGTATGTTATCATTAGTGTATAATCACCTGGAAATAAGTCGACACTGTAGGTCTTCTTCCATGGAGGCGGCCATAAACTGCACTAGATAGAGCCGTTTGTGTTTTGTTTTTTTTTTGTGGCCACCATAGTTTCTCCTACACACTTGGAAGGGGAGGATGAAGCGAGGGAGATGAATAGTTCAAGTGTAACGTTGACCACATTCACACTTGCTCAGGCTGATGGGACTTTCATTAGTCATTAGTTCCTTTTGACCTGATGATGGAGTTAGACAAAGAGTTAGAGCATCACCAAAGTGCTGAGGGGGACTGAATGTCTTTACCCGATTTCATGGCAGTCTAAAAAAGTCCAACAAAATGCCGGTCAGCTGGATTGGAAACTATATATAAATGTAATAGGATCAAGTTCCCTGTCACCCTGATCAGGATAAATAGAGTTGAAATTAGATGGATAATAATATATAAGGCTGTTTCAAGTGAAAACAGTACAACCTCTTTTTATTTTTCATCTAAAGGCATTCAATTTTAAACATTAAATTGAGTGGTAGCATTCATGCTAACTCAAATAGGTGTATACCTGCCTCTGGTGAAAGATGTCCGCTCACCAGCTGTCTGAATGTCACAAGTGTCAGTGCAGGATTTACAGTCCTGTCCATGTATTCCCATGGGTTGTAATTCTGCTTCCCATCAGTGTAACTATAGCATCTCATGGTGTGAACTTACAGTAGAATCTATGTTAGATTTTCATTTAATCATGTAAACTGACAGAGAGCACTGAGCTATGTACAGGCCTCTGGTTCCTTAAAAGCAGGAGACACGCTCCGCTGACAGTTGACCCCTCTGACATATATGAATGGCAGGGTTAACTTTAAGGCTTAGGGGCATGAATGTACAACATGAATAAAGTGTCAACAAAGGCACAAAGCACCATATTATTTGCACTGCACCACTTTCCTCCCTGTTTTCAGGGAGCCAGTGTTAGATTTATAATTCAGCCTTTCTTCTGAGTGTTGTTGGGGGAATTATAATGCTGCAGTATATTATCAGTGGACAACATCCTTCTTTGTTCTAGTTTTACTCTTATCTTTAATATTTACGCTGTGTTTACCTTGTATTAACTGTATCTGTGACAGACCATAAATGGGAAACTGCCAGCTGCCTGGAGAAAAAGTCTTTTAGCCATTACCCCTACTACTTTATATGGATGACAGCCAGTAGGAATGCATTATCTACAGTGAATGCCTACAGTTAATGGTCATGGAAACATGTGTTTACATTTATCAAAGTGGTTGATTATATGCTGCCAATATTAATGCATAGATACAATTCTAACTTTAGGGGCATGGATAAAATGTAATTTCTTGTTCTTACTTTGTATTTATATAGATAATTATTCAAGTCATTGGCATCTCCTTTATGAAAAGCAATAAACTGCTTGAATCATATTTTCCTCAATTCAAATCTCAACAGGACATCCAGAACCTCCTTACTATACCAAGAGTTTTTACCAACAATATTACACTTGTCTCTCAAGGATTTCAGATATTTTAACAAAAAAATACCTTTAAGACAACACAATAATTATATAAAAACTTAATGTTCTTAAGCTTACATGTATATGAAGTCGATCATTCTGCAATAATGAACATATTGAAATATCAATGGACTGGAGACATTGGCTGAGATGTAAATGCATATCTATAGATTGCTTTTAGTCCAAAAGTGTAAAGTTAGAGCAAACATCTAGAATTATGCATTTGTAATCATCGTAACATTAGACTTTTCACCACAAGCCTTTTTTAACAATCACGTTAAATTTAGTTGAAAATACAGTCAAATAAATAAAATATCTGTGTGAATTCACTCATAATTAGACGTTGATGAAGCTGTGTATGAGATAGTGGACATGCCCTCGCCCCTCTTGAGTCCTTTTCTTCACCTAAACATCCAGATCAGATTGTTTAAACATTCCTTTCCTAAAACCATCCATCAGCTGCAGAGCAGGGCCCAGCTCCATCCCACATGACTCTTAAACCATCCAGCAGACTTTTTCCTTGCTCACAATACTTCAAACATTCATACCTTATGTCGTGTGACCGCTGTTTGCAGTGTGCCAGCGAGTGCCGCACCCCTGCACCCGTCTCTACTCTGAAACCAAGAGTGTGCCCGTCTGGGAGGGTGGAGTGTGCCACTACCTGTAAGTCATTATCAGGCACGGATCTCCTGTTCTGGCCTTGCATGCTTATACTCGTTTAAACGACTAAATTACAAGGCTGAAGAAATGCAGAGATTATTTGTAACTAAAGGATCAAATCCATGAGTGTTGATTTGTTCTTCGCAGGTACAAAAGGACATATAAAGTACAACAGGATGTTTGTTATCGAGAGATTTGTGAACCGGTGCTTCCCAAGAAAAGTCAGAGTGAGTTGAAAAAGCTGTCCATACAGTGTTGATATTGTTTTTAGCAAATAAATCAATGCAATTCTTTTCACACACTTATATTAACTTTCTTAACAGTCAGAAGAACAAACAGACAACAATAAAGGTTTGTTTCTTTAGCACAATCAAAATTATGATAATTATATAATATTTTTGAGGGATGAAATGTTTCCACTGAACATGTATATGCACTGCTACTGTAGAGGATCACAAGATTTTCAACAATTATACTAAAAATGAGTCTTTTCTTCTTTTTTCTAGAGCACTTGGATACTGATGAAAGGACTGTCATCACTGTCATGTGAAAAACCTAACTTCAATTTTGGTGTTTATAATCTACTTGAAGTAACTGATTATGGTCATGTTTGTGCTGAGAAACCCTGTCAGAACCCACTGTAACGTTTTAGAAGCAGACCATCGTTCATCTGAAAATAAGGTTGTATTTGTTCTTTCCTGAGAGCTGTGTCTTTAGCTCCGTGCTTCGTGAGAGGACTTCAATCAATCAAATGAAAAATGGCCCAAATCATTTATCATTTGTGACGTTTGATGACTGATTTTTCAAACAAAACGTATGCAAATATTAATGGTAAGCAGTCCGCTGTACTGCATCAGAGACCTTATATACCTCATTTCCATGTCCATGCTGACACATTATGAGAGGTTTTTATTATTTGTGATTCAGCTGCAGGTTTGTCCCTCAGGGAAATAACTGTAGAGTGTTCCCAGTCCCAATCTTTCCCTTATACCAGCCTTGTGATCTCCTTATAAAGACGATGGGAAATGTATGTTTTCTCCACACCCCATAAATTCATCTCTTCCTCTGACAATGATGCACAGTATTCTCTGTGTATAAATATCTTTCTCCATGTCTTAGCTGGCATCACTGCTTGCAATTCTGTAAATAGTGTTTATAGGCCATTTTGTAGGTGAATATTTTAATAATAAAAATGTTAAAATGGTTTGTGTTTCTGGTGTCTTTTTGGGTTGATATTTGCCTCCTGGGTGACATTTTAAAGAGTATAAAAGTAAGGAGGACTCTACAGTATACATACATGTATTATTAAAGCTGCAGGATATGGTAAAAAAAAATCTTATTGCAATTATTGCCACTAGATATATTTAATCACTCATATTGTCAATTATTCAAGAAACCAGTCAGTTTAAAAATTGCAAAAACCACCCGATTGGAGTTATTTTGACAATAGTTGATCAAGAAGAGGCGAGCAACACCAAAACTAGTTGTCGATTTCCTACATTACTGTCTGTAATACATGAATGTAAACTGCTTGTAACTACTGTCTGTGCCTGCTTTACTTCATATTGTCGGGTAACTGTAGAACACGGTGGCCAGCACAGACTGGCAAAAAATAAAGACTCTAAACCCTAGCTCTAACTTTTAAGTGAGGCAGATAGAGACATGCCTCATAGTACAAAACACAGTGTCTCTGTTCTTGATCATCAGCGACTCCACCCAAGTAACCATGGATTTCTTGAAAATCCCCTTAGAAAAAAAATACAGTTCTGTCAAAACCAGCACTAACAGAAACAACAAATGATGCTTTCATACAAAGCGGGGGGGGGGTCACTGAGCGGCTCGATGAGTGTGACAATAATATGCTATGGCCTTCACATTGACATCTCAACCTAGTTGAACATCTACGGGATACTTTGGAGCGCTCTCCACAACCCTAAAACACTAAACTGGAAACTACAAACTTTGGAAGAATAGTGTTTATGCCTTCAGGAGCTCTGAAGCTGTTCTGGAGGCTCAAACCCTTTCTAAGACACTTGTGTATTCTACATAGTGTATATATTGTGCCAAACCTCCATAGTCACTACAATAGGCCTGTATGCAGCTCCTGTACTACTCACAGTGCAGCTGTGCAGCCTAACTACTGTAAACCCAATTAAATGTATCATGCTGTTACAAATACAAAATGATGCTTTCCAGTGGTCCCCGTTGGCCTGGTACTCATCTTACTTCCATTCTTCCTTTGGCCAGTAAGAGCAACAAGTGGGTGAAAAAAGTTGACTTGCGAAAAAGGCGATGTTTCACCCAAGATAAAAAGGGCAGGGCAGTTGCCCACTGCCTCCCACCGTTCACTTCACTGAAGACCATGATTAAAGACCACTGACCTGACCCATGAAACCAACACAAACTAAAAGCATGCAGAACGCACTTCATGTAATTTTAACTTTTCATTTCAAAGCTGATGTCTTACTACTAGTACTGCTGGCCTCGGTTTGAATGTGCTCCTCTTCTTGTAAAAAGCGGGCTCCTCATTATTTAACAGTATTTGCAGTTTGGCATGTTTAGGATAATCATCCCACTTGTTCTCCAGACGTGCGGTTTTTCTGCTGCCTTCATCGAAACTCGGAATGTCACGTTGTACGTACATTTCCTACTGCCCATTGAAGAGCGTTTGGTCTAAGAAGGCTTATCCGTGTATTGGAAATAATTTGATAGATCATTCGCACTGGAATCACGTCTATTCTATTAAATGCATAGACTTTATTTAAGGTTTATGAATAAATAGGATACTATTGCTGATGTGCATTACTTAGTGACTACTAAGGACAAAGGACTAAGTACGAACTTAAAGATAAGATAAAAAGCGAACATAATTACACAATAGCAGCAATTATAGATATAGATTTCACAAATGTTTTGCTTCGGTGCTTCCTTAATGTGATACAATCAAACAGGTTATATCCTTTTTTTGGTTAACGCTCAGTTTGAAAATGATTTCCGAAAGCCCCTGAAGGCAGCATTCCCCTCCCGCAGTCGGAGCAGTGAGGGCCCCCGCTGCCCCCCTCCTCCTCCTCCTCCTGCTCCCAGTGAAAACTGAGATAGTGAGGAAAAAGCAACGGGAGGAAAGACCATGGAGGGAGGAAGCTGGATGTATTAGCTAGTTAACTGCTTGAGGGAACTTTTTTTCCTTCTTTCATTTTCGCCCGCACAGATTAAAGTTGCTGAGTGTGGCGATATCCGGTGTGTATTTTAAGTGCTGGGGAAACGTCGTAAATATCCAAACATTCCCCGACAGTGTGACCGCGGACGGTTAGCACAACCCGACGAAAGTTAGCCTGCTCCGGCTAACATAGCTTGGCTCGGCTAGCGAGGAAGGACAAAAAAAGGCAGGCTAGTGGAACAAGAGTTAGGGCTGAAAGTGGCGCTGCGGCGTAAAGTAACTAGTAATGTTGCCTCTCGGGATTAACTTCAGATACGGATGAGAAAGAAATTGGCGACTGGGGAACACCGAGAACAACTGCGAGCCAGACGACCACTGCTATGTTGGGGTTGATTCACGGCTCTGGCAGCCCGCCTGAGTCCCGAGGTTGGCCACACTCGGTGCTGTGGAGGCTTGGGGGCTTCTTCTTCCTCCTGCTGCTGGAAGGGGCCGGCTGCCTCGCCAACCCGAGCAGCACTTCAGGCGTCAACAACAACAACAACAACAACAGCCCTAGCGTCAACATTTACATGAGTGTGGAGGAGGTGAAGAAGCTTTTGGGTAAGAAGGCCTGCATGTAAAGTCTTCCAACTTTTGTTATCAGTGTATCTCTTATCTGTGTGTGTGTGTGTGTGTGTGTGTGTGTTATGATGCAGTTGTGCCAGTGTGTCCCTCACACCTGTAGGTCTCTTTCTGAAACTGTACTGAACTCCAGAAAAGCATAACAACTCTTATTGTGTTACGGACCAATAGTAATTTGGGTGTAAATGCTCCCTGGCCCACAGATGAGCATTTCATTTTGAGCCCATGAGTTCAGTTTTGAGTCCGTGAACAGGAAGTTCACTGTAATACACAACATGGACTACATCTGCTGCACACATTATTACTTTAATCATTTGATGTGCTAACTGTGTGGTGGGCCAATGGTAACATCAAACTAAGTTGAAAAGAGGAGTAATGATAACAAAAGAGAAGAAAACAACATTACTTATTCATTTAAAGGCCTCATTCTGTCTATGTGCATTATAAATGATTTGTCATGAAATGTCCGCTGTGCCATGACAAAAATAGCTGGGTGCTAATTGATTATTAAGAGCTGTGCTGTAGATGGTAGCATAAGCATATAGATCAAGATGCACCGCTTCACAAAACCTGTGCATATGATGTGTGGATCTTTTAACGTAAATCAGTGCAACTGTTATGCACAATGTTGCATCATTAAGAAAACAGACTTGAATCAGCTCCACAGCTGCAGTGTGTTATGGTATGCTGATGTGTCACCAGGAATCGTAGAAAGAAGGAAGAGACTAAACCATACATTTAAAAACCACAACCAGAGTGGGATATTTGTGGTTAATGTCAGTGGTAGGTTATATGAACTGCTGTTGGAGCCCATCATGCAGCTGCAGAAGATGCATAAAATTGTGTCTGACCAGATTTGAGCCAAGGGCACTATGGCATTGTGTAACTGCCATGGCCATATTGAGGCTATAGCATTTGAGCTCTACTGTACACAAATATTTAAAAACTTGCTAGACCCACAAAAGAGACGGAACTGTGCTGGTTTTACTTCACTATTTGGCTGTGAATGGGCTAATGTCCTGTGTCCTGGTGCCACGGTAGAGCCAGTCTTTGGATAAAGTTGTTAATTTCGGGTTTACTGAAGATGTCTGGAGGGTGCCGTTTGGAAACTAGTCATTTACCACGTGAGTGCCTCTGTACAGTCTAATGAACGGGTAGAAGTGCTAGTGCATAAGGTCTTTGTGGAAGGAGGAAGCTGATGGTGCAGCTTCTCAAACTGACTGATGTGCTGCTGTAAATGTATGTATCATCATCCTGTAGTGACATCAGCATTTTTTTTTGTAATTTCAGTACGACTGTCCACTTATGTGGGAGAAAGCATTAAAGTGTGACCACGTTTTTGAACAGGAAGTTGTGCTGGTGAACCTCTTAATGCTGTATAGGCAAATTCATGGCAGATTTAGCAGATCTTGTAATGCTTTCAAATATGTAAACAGTTTTCTGATAAGAGCATTTAAGTATCAATCATTGTGCTTAAAAAAATCATGTCCACTCCTTTCCTCCCCTCTATAATCTGACTGGTGTTAGACCGTAGGCTGACTGTGTCCCTTTTGGTTCTTCTTGTTCTCCATCACGCTAGAGTTAATCTTCAGTTGCCAGACGAGGGCCTCTCTTGTGGTTTGCTTGAAACCTTGTCTGGTCGTATGGAGAAATCTCTTAATGTTTGACAACTATGTGTGGGAAGCTAAAAAGTATGTGTGGACAGAAACTTCCATGATGCTGTGGCAACTGTAGGAAAAACCATGTTGGAAGGAGGTTAAACTGGCATCACTTTGGCGATAGGCTGCTGCTGGGGAGTCTCATTGCACATTCATGTATACATCCAAAGTTTGCAGTTGTTTTTAAGCCAGCTGGTGCAGCACAGGTCTAGCAGTAACACTTATAAAAACCCTCAGACTCCCAGGTTAAATTAATAGACATGATAAATTAAAATACATTATTTATAT
Organism: Dicentrarchus labrax; assembly: GCF_905237075.1. NCBI lineage: Eukaryota > Metazoa > Chordata > Actinopteri > Moronidae > Dicentrarchus > Dicentrarchus labrax. Next base: position 25,291,097 of record NW_026136718.1, on the reverse strand, counting down.
TGTGCCCAGCTGCTTCCAGTCATGATGCACACATGCTGTAACATACATGCGTACAACTAACTGTTGACAAGAAGTAATATAATCCCCTAAAATTGTTTATTGTTTGCTTTAAACCTCAAAGAGCTTGTGTCTGTTGACGTTGGGAGTTTCTGGAGAGTCTTGTTTTTAAAATAGGAGTATCCGGAGCACAAGGCATGGCTGTCCAAGGGTAGGGACTGGATGACATTTTGATTTCACTGCTGAGACATTAGAACATTTATTTTTTTTTTTTAATATATAATCGAAATATTGCCAAGCACTATATTCAAATTGCAGAAGCTGCTATTATTTGTTAAATAATATAATATAATGTTAAGCATTAAAATGAAGTACTGTAGTGCTGTAGAGATGGCCTGGCCTATAAATCTTGACATGTGTCTAACGTGTGTTTGGTACAAACCCCAAAAAATGTTGCATCTTCATGATTTTTACAGCTTTTTCAGTGGAAATTAAATTTGTGATGTAAAAATTATCATTCCCACACTAATCATTAATCATATTGTACCTAATAATATGGCATATTGGTTTGGACCAGAATAAATAGTGCCACTTGCTAGAAGTCTTGATGATGTCTCATATATTTTGAGTTGTCATATCAGCAAAGGCACTGGTGTAAATAATAACATTAATGATGAATATCCCAGTAAGCCATCCACTGAGCCAACATGCACAATAGGACTTTTTCACAATAGACACTTTGTCATGTCCACAGTAGGAAAAGCACAGATGTAAATAATAAAATGAAGGATGGCTGAACTCCATGTAGCTGCTTCAGTTTCAGGGTCCCAGTATTATTCGTGCTGACTCACTGTCGCACTGTCATGGCAGAGCCATCGTTAATGTTATTAGTAACACCTGTGCTTTTCCTACTAAGACTATTCAAATGTCTGCCTTTTACTAATGTACAGGAAGGGCTGAACGATTCATCGTGTTTAGATTAAAATGTTGAATTGATAGTCACAAGAACAACATTTGTAATTAGGCAATAACACAGATTTAATAGCAGTGTCTTAACAAGCTGTAAGAAGTGAGAGAGTTTATTTGTTGGCTGCTTCTTTCACAGGCAAATTTAGTCTGATGTAACCAATTAATGGTAATTTCTGCTGTTGACCAAACTACAAAATAACATTCTTGGCTGCCTGGCAAAGACGCTCTCAGCGTGCTGGTTTCTGTGCATTTTTTCTTTTGTTTAGAAATAAACATCCCTACATAATGTCTGTTTGAAAAGATGGAGTGGACTGTGTCTTTTTCTTTTTGCTTGTAGAAGTCTTTCTCTAGTTAAACGATCAAGCTGATCAGCTCACATTGCTCCAGACTGCTAACGAGTTACCTACCCGTTCAACTTTGAGGCACACCAAATCTTTGTTTTGAGCTAATCATCATCTTTTTTCTAAATATATATTTTTGGGGGGCTTTTTTGCCTTTTGACTTAGACTTGATACATGGGGTGCCAGCTCTACCAGGTGAGCTACAAGGGTTAAGGTTAAAGATGATTCTCTTTAAAGCTCTGAATAATGACCCACAGGATTTGGGACTGTGAAGCACTTCCTCCGGTTAGTCTGAAGTTACCGTAAGTTCAAGCAGCCACTCTGCAGAGTATCATTAGTCAGATACAACCTTTAAGTTACATTCTCAGACATGAATAACCAGAAGTTTGCCATTATTCCCTTAAATGGGATACTTTTAGTATTATCAAGTTGACCACAAATGTGATGTCATACTGCTATATACTACAGAAACGTATATCGTTTAATGCTTTGCAGACCACAAATGCAGGACAGGAGTTTAATTTATAGCCAAGAAACGCCATATCAGTCAGGAAGATTGCAGTCAGACAATAGTGTGACATTGCTTACCCGTACACACAAGTCACTGGGGCCAAGGCCTGATTATACGTCAGATTTTTGCTAAATCCCATGAGCATTCCTCCACAATGTTTAACCCTTTAAAATCCTCACTGTTTGAAGTTTCTTGAAATTCATTGGCTCTACAGGATTTCTATTCATTGCAAATGTTCATAATGAAGTAATAAAAGTGTATTTGGCAATAAAGCATAGAGGCATTATTGTGAGAGGGGAAAGTGACATCACCAAGTAATGTAGTCTTGCTGGGGTCTCTCTGCTTTTTAAGGATTTCATTTTGATAACTTTAACAAACAACCTGACTCTCAAGGGGTGGTTAAGGAAGAGGAAAACGTCATGCCTGAATTGAAACAGGGTTTTGCATACACAGCATGTTTGTCCGTGGATGAACTGCAGGCAGCATCCCTGATTGTTTTTGCATATGACTAATGGGTAGTGAACTGTCTGTTTCAACAACGCTACTCTCCACATGCATATTCCATATCAGCTATGTCTCAGGACCTGTATCCTGGGTTTGAATTGTGTTCCAGTTAAAACATGGCAAGTTACAGGACCCACAGGAGAGGAACTGCTTTCGATTTGGGTCAGAAGCGTGCCAGACCATCTTTTTAGATGTGAAGCCACCTCGTTGATCTGGTGATTCGTTGTGTACAGTTTAAGGTTTCTGGAATGTAGTGAAGGTCCATATAGGTTCAAGCAGAAATTTAGCGAATCATTTTTAAGTAATTGCATATGAGTAGGAATATAGTCCTGAGGATGACTTACAAAGAAAATCAGGTGTAAATACTAGTGCTGTCAGTTTAACGCGTTATTAACGGCGTTAACATAAACCCATTTTAACAGCGTACATTTTTTTTATTGGGAGATTAACGCCTAGCACGCTTTGTAGTTTTTTTCACATGCTGTTGCAACAACTAGTAACGTTAGAAAAACTACAACACAACACCGGATATAGCTAGACCGGAAACAAATCAACAGGCACGCCACACACACTTGTTTAAGAGTAGTAGACGTTACGTTTTGAGTGGATGGCGAGCGCGAGACGCCGAAATGGATGGATTCCTTGTTGTTTGAAAATGTCAACAGGCTTGTCTGTTTGAGTAACTGGCTCAAAGCAATTATTTGATCTCTTGGCAAAGAAAGTGATTTTCCTGTTGGTTATGTAGGGGCGTATGGGATGCATATGTGGTCATGCCTGTGGTGAACTTTGCATTAGCTTTATGAACAGTGTGAAAGGTTTGAGGAATTTTTATAAAGGAGGCCCCTGGACAAGAAACAACTGGTATAATTTAGTCCCAAGGGATTGGAGACAAACATTCATTAGTTAGTCTTCAAAACATAAGAAAATTGGCCCGTCACAGTTTTCTAGACGACACTTTGACATATTCAGATGTCTTATTGTGTCCGACCAATTACAGTGATAATAAATCAGCAAATCCTCACATTGGAGAAGCTTTAATTGTATTTTGCATTTCTGCTTGAAAAATGACTTTAATGATTAATTGATTATTAAAATTGTTGCAGGTGAATTTTCTATCAATCAGCTAATCAATTAATTGACTAGCTGTTGAAGTTCCAATTTAGAGCAAAGTGCACATATGTTAGTTTGCTGTGAAGGTTTCAAAATACCAGAGAATCTTTTCCTTTAAATGTTGTTCAGAAATGTATTGTTGCGAGAGAGACACTGCATCACACTGCTCACTAAACACCAGGCCAGTCTACATTCATAAGGCCCATGACCAAGCTATGACATTGGTTTTACACGCTTCAATAGCTTTATTTCTTTCCCTGTTTCCTGGCCATCCATGTGATAATTTAGATGAGGGATAAGATAAAAAGAAGTTTTCTGTACATTCATGTGCTGTCTCCTATAATAATGACTTTTTTGAGCCCTGTTTTCCGTGGAAGAATCACCAGTCGACTTGATCCCTAACACATTACTCTGAGGAATTTTTCTCGGTGGAAAGTAAGCACTAAGAGAGTCTGTTTTCTAGTTCTTGCATGGCATACTTAGTCTGTGTCACTGGTGTTGCTGCTCGCTGTAGCAGTGCTGAGCTTTTCCAGTCAAAGCAAAAGCATAGGTTCCCACTCCACAACCAAAATTAGTATTGTGTAGCCAAAATAAGCAATTCCCCATTAAAATAGTTTTTTCCAATACTTTGTTCGTGGGAAGAGGAACATGTTTTGTGTGGCTACAATTGTTGACAGATTGTAATCAGACTAACTCCACCTGGTATTACAGCTATCTCACATATTACAATCTAAAGCACTGACATTTTCCATTTTATTTCAATGTAACTTCCAACAGGGAACATTCTAACAATGTGGTCATTTTTTCCACACACAATCAGGTGAGTGGGTCAGAGTTTGGCTTAATTCCTCTGGATGAGCATGGAAAAATGAAAATATCCAGGTCTTCTAAAAAAAAACCTGTGAGCAAGTGTGTAAAATTGTCTGAAGAGCCAAGTGCATGTCGGCTAAGCAGCCTTCCTCCCCTCCTCCAAAGAGCTGAAAGGCAAGCAGGGGCTTTGAAAAAGAGCCTGTGAACAGCGAGGAGTGATTGGCAGCAGCATTCATTTCCTTCATGCCACTCTCCAAGGATCCTGTGGTTGAATAGAGGAGCCCCTGCTTTCACATCTTTTGTCTGAGAGCTGCTGCGCTCAGACAAAAGATGGGTCGTTGCTTTACAGGAGCTTCCCTTTTTATAAATTGTTGCCCTTGTGTTAAATGTGAATATTGGCATCGGAAATATACAATCATGTTTTATTTTCTGCTTGTATGACAGCAAATCCCGCAAGAGTTTGAGTTGCTCTGTAATTCTGTTGAGACTGCCGTCATGCTTGAGTAACATTGATGACATTTTGTCATTTTGTTGTGGAAATGAAGAAATATTACGAGCAGCAGTAATCAGATAGTTCCTTTTAGTTTTTGTAGCACTTCTAAGAGAATGGAATTTAGTAAGGAAGCACACCTTCCTAAACTAAAAAAATACTGAAATATTTGACCTTGCACACACAGCCCAGGCTTTCAATCTGCTTCTGTACCCACAAAGCTGCCCATGTAAAACAGCATCCAAAAATAGATGAATAAGGTGGTGTGCGTGAGACCTCTTAAATGACCCGTTAGTTAGTCAGCCCAAGATGAAGTAATTCTGCCTCAAACAGCTAATCATTTTTTTCAGTAAACCATCTGATATTTGTTGAGTAAACTAAGGAGCCCCTTTAAGCACAAATAGCCATCAACGAGGTGCCTATAAAGGGACAGCGGCAGACAGTCTTGCTCAGTTTCCTTACCCTGCCTTCATCCTTCTCTGCCCTCGGGGCACTCCATGGAATAAAAGAGGGAAACTGATGTATGGTTTCTTTGAAGCGAGTCAAAGAAAACCACAAAGATTGTGACTTAATGTTTTTTTTTTTTCTAGCTGTAAGATACTTTCAGATTTCACTAGTTGTGCAACCAGTGCTGTTGTTGCAGCCTGTGAAAGCTTAGTTGGTATCTATGATCAGGATGTTGTGGTTGTGTTTTTCAGATACGATACCTCATCACGATAACTTTATTCTACATTATTATTGCACTTGCCTTCTCATTAAAACGCTTTCATGCTTTTCTTCAATGGCTGGAAGTAAACAGACTTCTGTTGGATTTTTGTTGGGACATGCACTAAAGCTTGGCAATGCCTAACCTTTCCTTTGGCAACAAAGGTGTGTGGCTGCCGGTGAAAAAACCCTCACTAATCAATATTCCATCCAAGTGAAGAACAAATTTCAACTGCATTTCCAGAAAGTCATCAAAACAATTGGTCGTTCATTGCACTTATTGGTGTTTTTGATTTTGACATTCAAGCATATTCCAACTTTTTTTTGTTTTTTCAAAATATGTGGTGTTTCCATGTGTTTCTAAAATGAAAGGAACTGGAGTGACCAGTAAACTGGCCCATGGCAACACTTGGCTGGATCAGGCATCACTGTCAAACATTTTGGATGTTCAAGTTTAGCGTGTAGCGTAATCTTTACCAACTCCTCTACTCTTCAGTAAGATACAGATGCTTACCACAACTGAAAGTTGTCTGATGAAGGTTAAAACTGGTGTTTATACAACTGCTCTTTATACATCACTCCTGCAGTCTTTGTAACCTGGGTCAAAACTGCTCTGGGGTGCCCTACATCTCTGAGAGCCAACTGTGAAATGGGATGGCATGTCAGGTGATTTCCTGCTGAAATTGTTAACCCGGTGCCTCGTGTTAGAGTGGATGTTATTAAAGAAAATGGTGGCTATTTGAGGATCCAAAGCCAAAATTAAATTTTCTTGAAAAAGGCCATTATATACCTTTTTGGTATGTGTAGTAAACATTTTTTCCTTTTCAAGTTTTAAAATGTGTTTTGGACTTTTAAATGTAGTCCATTTAGCATCACTATCACAGTGTATACACCCTTCATGTTTTTATTCAATACCATTAAACTATAATTGATAGCCTGAGCTGCTGTTTGATTGGATAAAACGTAAAAGTACCCTGCATTAGAGACAGTCTAACTACTATTGGGCTTTGTGTTTTATAAAACATCTAACAATTCTTGCAATCATTTAAATCAGCACTTGAGTCACTGCCTGTTCTGAACTTGGTTTGAATGTATCATCAGTCTACTTTAATTTTCATGTCAAAGTCCCCCATTTTGTGAGGAACAACGGATTCATCCACTTAGTCATCTGTTTGCATTGAAGCTGTCATTTGATGGACATGTTTGAATGTTTTTTTCTACTGTTTTCCCAGCTTCAGGTCATCTTAGCATTGGGCAACTTTACATGAGGTCTTTTTCAATCATAGACCAAAGCCTGGTCTCCTCAGTTTATAGCCTTCCTTGTGTGTCTGATATCTTAGATCTTGAGATCCTTCGTACATTATCCTCCCCTCTCCTACCTCATTCATGCCTGTGGATTTGTTTGGAGTTTCCAGTTGATAGAGTTTCACGCGGGCCCTTATTTTCTCCTTCCTTGGTTAATGTGGCCAGTATCTTCCCACTGAGAGGCTGGAGGGAGTGTTTATCTCCTGAGCACTCAGGGATGAAGGCTTCGGGAGGTATAGTGTCGACTGTGCGCACAAGAGGGTCTTTGTTATATCTGTCCTGGACCTTACCACCTGGCCACTGCCACCTTTTGTTCTCCTCTTTCGAAGTCTGCAACATGATCCCCAGCTTGCAAGAGAACACTGCCTGTCGACTTAAAACTTTGTAGAGCCCAAAATGAGGCAAACTTTGGTTGTTTTGGTTATTCCCTGCTGTGTTTGTTGCTGTAATTTATAGCTTTGTGTTTGGTATTTTTAGTACATTTGTAAGATTTTATATGTGATGTTATCTAAAAAGTATCAGTTTCAGTGTCTCAGCCAGTTGAAAAAATGTGGGAGGGGGAAGTGAGTAATCCTCACAGCTGAAAGAAGTGCCGATGTGCCCTTGAGCAGGGTACTTAAATTCTAGTCCAGTGGAGCTGCTAAGCGGACAGCAGCAGTGGGCTGATTGAACGGGGGAAGGTCTCAGACTTGGAGACTTAAACTTAGACTTTACTTTATTGATCCCTTTGGGATGACTCCCTCAAGGAAATTGAATTTGTAGTATGTTGATACTCTAGGAATGTCAGCTGGATGTTTCGTAGAAAAGAGCATGTGGTTTGTTTTGTGTTGATTCCCAGTCAAACCCACAAAGTTGTGCTTCTGGGAATCTACATTATATTTTAACTTAAGTAGTGGCATCTTTGTATAGCATCTCAAATTGATTTTTGAATGGCCATTTGAGATACAGTTGCCATGCTGTAAAGAATGGCAAGCTGGGAACCCTCTCGCACTCTTTGGAGTTCCCAGATATCACTGCTTTAACCCGATAGGATTATGGAAAAGAGGAGTACCTCGGTAGCCAAATGGTTATAGCACATGCCCACTGTCACAACCGTCACCGGTTCAATGCCTGCTGGCAACATTTGTTGTCACTATCCAATAAAGGTAAAAGAAAAAAGATGTGTAGAAGATCATCTTCAAGAAAAACATGGAAAGGGTTAAACTTAGAAAAGCTAAAGGTAAATTGACCCCAGATCAGAAAAAAACAAGAAATAAGCCATGGAATGTGACAAACTTGCTAACCCAACTAGCTATGGCACCTATGTTGCCCTACTGCCCTATGTTCTTTACACAAAGCTGTCTACCTACGAGGAAACCAACTCTTCAAATCAGTTATTGTTAAGCCTTTAAGGAAAGCTATATTTTGTTATTTGTTATAATAAAGGGTAGAGAGCAAGCATTAGATCAGGACCGTGAAAGCATGTATTGTAATGCTGGCTTTTTTTATCATTAGGAACGATACCAGTCAATGACTCAGGTGACGATGTATGTGTGTATTTTTAAACTACCTGTTCACACACTAATCGGTGGATGCAGCAGCACACTTACCATTTTTGTTCCTGTCATGCAGAATATCCTGCAGATTATATTCTTCTTTATGCCTGACTATTTAAACACAAACCATGTTTTGATTCATTACAGTTACTGTTAATTAATGTCAATCTCAATTGTTGTCTTTTAAAATGTCTAAATCTTTCTATATCATGTATCTGCTGAATGTGTTGGCTGTGGCTTAAAAGTGAAACACGTGTTATATTCATGTTTTTTTCCATCAGTGACGTTGACGTAATAAACGGCTGCACTGGTTTACATGACTAAGTTACGCTGATGCTCATGTTGCCCTTTGTGATGTGACAGGGTCAGTTTAGATTTAATTTTTATTTTTTTACTTACAGTAATTGTCATACCACAGGACTAATGCTGTGTGTATTGTACATTGAAAGGGTTATTGTTCACTGTAATCATTCCACCTGTGCATACTGGCTTCCTCTCACAACTCCAAAGCAACATATGGGGGACAAAATGTTTTTCAAACATTAGCCAAGGTTAATATGAAGCTTCAGTAGCTTGAGTGAGCTAAATCAAGTGGGTATCACAGTCCTGCGAATCAGAGAGAATTTCATACTAGAAAGGCTGGATCTTTAGAAAATACATACTTGATTTGCCAAACTCAGACTGTTGAGGCCTTATATTAGCTTTGGCGAAACGTTAGAATGCACTGTGGATTTTGTCCACTACACACACTACAGTGGAGCCACTTGGAAAGAAGGAAGATTAGGAATACGGCCAGAATGGACAGGAGGAATGATTACAGCAACCAATAAGTCCAAAGTCTACAGTACTATAATGTGTAATATGAGACCAGTATTCTGTTGAGACAGACTTGTGCACTATAAATATGCAATGTAAACCCTGGCACTGATTTTACCAGTTGGTTCTTATGGCTGCATGTCACTGTGGGCTAAACTGTGCATTAAGGAAACCAAGTTTTATCCAAACATAGCTGCACACATTAGTACGTTCTTCCTGAACGGCTTGCCGACATCTTATTTAGGCTAATTCATGAAAAATGGTTTGACTGAGGCAGAACATGTGAGGTCTCAATGTAAGTTGAAAATGATGGATGAATACAGTATTTAATTTTTTTGAAAAGGTCAGATAATAGATTTAAATTTGTTTGTTTCACCAACAGAATGTGGTGTCATTTATTTCTTGCAGTAGGAAAAACAGCTTTCAAAATGGGAAAATGGAGGATTTGTTACTGTAAACGTTAATCTTCCTTGTCATTGTTATTTCTTTGTGCTCAAGTGTACAAGAGTGTTTTCAGATCAGTGCAGGTGACACAGAGTGTTCTGCCCTGGGTATTGTTAATCACTTGACACCAGCAGAGAGAAATGGAAATGTCCAGCAGGAAATAATCCCTCAAAACATAACAAGCTGCCAAGTTATCGGGCTGGAATTCAAAATCATGTTGTTATTTTCCATTGGTGCTTAAGAATATTGTTAGCATTAGAGACATTTGTATCTGTACTAGCAAACAGCGTGATGATGCAGTGAGGCACTTTATATGTTGTGACCAAATACTGACTAACAAGAATCTTGTTTACAGGCACACCTTCTAGTAATGCTGTTTTCCCATTCCAGAGAGCAGAGAGTTTGAGTCAGTAGTGAAACTGCAGTGCATGGTTCAACGTCCTTCACCTCAGGAAGCACCTATTCCCCGTCCTTAGTCTATGTACACTGACAGGATCCCGTTGCCATCCCTTCACATTCCTGTTTTGAAGTTGCTGGAGTTAGGGTGGATGGCTATGGTGCTGTGGGAGGGACAAACTTGAGCCACACTCACACCAGTCCTCTTTGGGCTTTTATGCCTGGTTGCATAGCTTAATTGGTATCAAAGCAGTGTGACCACATGTTGAGACAAGGGAGGTACACAGAGTTGAGCATGAGAAGGGCAATTATTACAGGACTAAACTGTGTGGCCGTGTGCACATCTGTTAACTGCCTACATATATGCTTGTGAGAGACTGCATAGAAGAGCTGGGCAGTATGAACAAAATATAAGATTTTCAGATTTGATCACATAAGTACATGTATTTTCCAGTTGCTTATTTAAAGCTAAGCTAATTGTTAAATATGCTCTAGTCAACATTTTTATATTAACAATGAATCAAATGACTCTAGCATATGTTCTCACCAGACTGCAGTTTATCTGAACTTTAGTTTTATAGTTTCTTTCAGCTCATTGTTTTGGTTTTGTGGTTCACTCTCACTGCTCTTATCAGCATCATTTTTAGATGCTAAAAGCAGCTGTTTTTAGTTGCAAAGTTCTAAAAATCAACTCTACCTACCTGCTTGGCACTAGACATCAATAATGCAAAGCTAGTGGCTTCAGATGAAAGCTAATGTTACTCTGTATCTGCTTGATGTGTACATTAGCCAAAAAATCTATTAATGCATATTAATGCAGGTATGATTGGCAAGGCAAATATTGGTTTAGTTAATGCCAATGGGGGACAACGTAAATATACAATAAATCCTTCAGTCCACTATCTAGCTTTTTATGGGGCTTTCACCTGCAACCCATGGTCTTCATCAGCAGCATGGAGTTTTCTCAGTTTTCATTGAGAGCTGAATGAAACTCACCTAGCTGAGTTTTACAGTATGATCTGATCAAGAAAATTGAACTTCTAATGCTAAAATCTGGTGTTTTTTAGTTAATCATAATAATCAAATATAGTAAAGAATATATTTTAATTGTTTCACTACAAATTACATTTTTACATATGTAGACCTAAATTTAATTCTGTCTGTTAAGTGAAAATGTACAAGGAGCAGTTTCTTAATTAAAGGAAAGGAAAGCCAGCAATCTAACTCTTTGGGCTTGTTTAGATTCTAGTTTATCTAACACCCGTCCCCTCTCTGAGTTGGTAAATGCCTGAGAATGTTTTTAATTGAGCCAATGTGAGAAAGGTCTATGAGCCAGAGCTCTGAGACTGCCCGAGGGTATTGGGGGAGCCTGAGCACATTCTTCCCCTCTCTTTAAACTAGATACTCAGAGACAGATAGACAGACCCCACTCTGCCAGACAGACGCTTTCAAGGACTGATAGCACTGCCCCAGGCCAGGGTTGGGGATTTCACATTAGACTGGTATGACTTTTTGATGCAACAGGACCCCAATGAAAAAACGTTTTAGAGTTTACTGTGTTAAAGTGAATGTAGAAGAAACACTGTCTATGTATGATGTGTAAGATGTCCATGTACTACAGCATTTCTTACGCTATGCATAAAATAAAGGCTGAATGGTTGAACAGACTGTGGATGCTGTGTGCAAGTTCACATTTTTCTATCTAAGGCATTCCAATCCGTTCCTCCAAACCCCTTACCCTGCCCAATTTTGTTTCCTGGATAGAAAATTGCGGTCATATTTTGGATGTTGTCTCACTTTAACGTTTTGATGTTTTTCACTTGGGCACTAAGAGGTCTCAAGTACTAACAGATGTGGTTAGTTCATCTCTCTTATTGGGGGGAAACCCTCCTAATCCAAGCTGGCAGTTTGAGTGGAGATTTTACCGGCTTGCTCTGTGTGTGCACGTGCTTGTGTACATATCTTCCTCTAAATAAAAAAAATTGATGTCCACTGTCGTGGTTTTTCTTCTTTCGATTTATTAAGTAAATTAATTTTCTCAAAAGGTACAATTTTATGTCCTCTGTCTTCACACAGGCCTAGATGCGGAGCTCTACTATGTGCGAGACAATGTGGTGAATCATTATGCTCTCTCCTTCACCCTGCCTGTGCCCAGTGAGACCAACAGCCTTCACTTCACATGGCATTCCAAGACAAAGGTAGGTCTCCACACTGGGAATTATTGCTTACTTCCATACATGCTTACTTGAGCACACATGCAAGGCATCCCATTTATGTGCTGATGTTTGTTCATCATACTTTGTTTATAGGTTGACTACCAGCTTGACTTCTTCATGGAAAACCCTGTTGCCATGAACCAACCACGGAGCAACATCTCCAGTCAGGGGGAGGTTCCCCGTGTTCCTTCTGGTTCGTCAAATATCTGCCTTTTTTTTGTCATGCACTGAAGGGCCTCCTACATGCTTCTAGTTTGTTGATTGTGTCACTAAATCCATATTTATCTAAATTGTTTTGTTTTGTGTTTTAGTTGCCACAAATGTTTGTTAAAACATTATCCTAGCTACTGTATCATGTATGCTCCCACACTCAAGTAAAGGAGTAGTTTGACATTTTGGGAGACGGATTTGACTGCTTTCTGGCTGAGAGTTTGGTGATAGATTGATACTACTCTCATTTCTGTATGTTAAAGATTCACATTTAGGAGGATCTATTGGCAGAAATAGAATATAATATTCATAGGTATGTTTTCATAAGTGTATAATCATCTGAATATAGGAGGTGTTTTGTTTTTGTTACCTTAAAATGAGCGGGTCGCCTTCCATGGAGTCCACCATGTTGAACCACCATGTTTCTATAGTAGCCCAGAACAGACAAACCAACTGGCCTTTCCTTGTATGCCTGAGTTTTTTTGCGAGTTTTGCTGCCACTTTAGTTTCTCCTACACACTTCACTTTTCTTTGTGTTTGTGTCTCCACAGTCTTTAGGGTGGACCTCTTCTGTTCCGGCAAGGTAGATGGAGAGGCTGTTTTAACAATGCAGCTCAATCTGACCATCCATGCCAACAACTACACAGTGCTCAACTTCAAGAGGAGGAAAATGTGCTATAAAAGTAAGTGTCTTAATAATCTGTTAAAAATCAAACCATCGTATGAATAGAGGTACGCACCAAGAAAGTAGTGCAACCTGTCACCAGTCAGCATTATTATTCATCCACCTGTGGAGCTTTTTCATGGCAGACATCTAGAAAAAGCACAGGTCTAATTAATAACAGTAACAATGCTGGGTTTGCTTAATTTCGTAACTGCTGTGAGTCAGATACAGATGATACACACCAAATCAGATTTTTTTGCTCACATGTGACTCAGATCAGTTTTTTTTTTTTCGTGACAGTGTGAACAGCACAAACTACACGGAATTTGTTCTTTTCAATTCTGATTCGGGCCCCTTTCATATGTGGTCCAAATCTGATACAGGTCTGATTTATTTATTTATTTTTTCAATGTCACTTCAGTCATATCAGAATTCATGTGACTGTTATGTCACTCTAGAGTCTAGACTGACATGTAGCACCCTGACTTGTTCACCATAGAGTCTGATAATGGGCCACATTTAACAAATAGTGTGAACAAAAAATATATATCTGAGCAATAAATCAGAATTGAGCGCTGTGACTTGCAGCATGAACATAGCCTAAACAGTTACAGTGGGAGATGTACAGGTTTTTGTATTCAGTTCTGTGCTATTTTCAAACTGCCTGAAGATAATTACATGTGGCCAAGAGGCTTTTTGCCATACGCCCCATGGAAACAAATTTATTCCCATCTTATTTTGAGCATGAGTCAAATTAGCAGCCACAAGAGATTCTTTGTATGCCTGAGTGCTGCTCAAAATGTACACTGACCAATCATACCTGTCAACTTTTTTTCTAGTTTTGTGCCTGTAGGACAAACAATGATGTATGCTTGCTGTTTTTATAATCACACCCTGAGCCTACTGACGTATAGTCATTTTTAGCTACTGGAACTTTTCAAGGAACCCAGAAGCCTTTTTAGGAACTTCGGGAGCTTAACCTAAAAAACCTATTTCAGGTTTTTATCTCTGGGCCTCTAACAAAGAGTCCTTTCCTTTCAAATAGGAGCTATCAGAGTGAAGGATACTGGCTATTGATGATTAGCATAACACAAGCCTCACTAGTGCTTTTCATCTTGCACTTTCTTATTTTTTGTTTGTACTGCTTATCAACACGAGGACTTCGGAATACTAGAGAAGTTGTTTATGTAATTGAGCCATCATCTATTATGTGGTATTGCTTTACTAATGAGAGGGAGATATACTTCTATCATTGCTTTTGCTTTCTAAAGAAGCAGAAAAAATACCCAACAGATCCTTACTTTATATTTTTTACATTACATTTAGTCTTTCTGGTGGTTTTAATTTCCTTTAATGCTTCTGTACTTTTTCTTTTAACATTGATGAAAATGTCACAGACACACATCTTGAAATTACATAGAACGCTTTGACTTGATCCTGCAAACACATTTACAGTGTTGTTGTCATACACAAATGATGTTTCACACTAGATAAAAACTGGCTTTTTAATGTGGCTTCTGTCCATTTGCTTTGGTCTTCATCAGATTATTTCCTGAGTCTGTGATCAGAAATTACTGACAATGAAAACTTATTTTGACCTTTGTCAGAGTCATTTTTAGTTTAATTAAATACATAAGCTTTGTTTTTTTCCTTTCAGCATTATAAAGCATTATGAAATCTGCCATTCTAGCCAATCTGCCAACACTAGAGTTGATAGAATTATCTTCCCTCCTTGTTCTGTTAACAGGAATAGATGCTGACCCAAAGATTCCCATTCCCCTCAACAATAACACTCTTCCACGGCCTGACGGTAAGTGATCTTACCTCCCAATCCTGCTCAACTCTTTCCTGTCTATTAGCTCCATGCATTGTCTGTCATAGGTGGTATCAGCTTGATAAGACAGAGGCTGGATCAGTACTGAGAAGTCTCTCTGTATAGAAGAGCACATCAGATCAGTCAAATTTTCCATAACCAAGGCGTATGATTTCAGAGCCCAAAGAGAAGCACTCATTCTCCTATTGATGTGCACTCTGTCAGCCCCCACCCTTTAGAGTGGTTGTCCTCTTCCAGTGGGGTTTATTCAGACTCTTTGTGAGCCCACTGCCCCACTAACAAAGTACCATTAGTGGGTTGTCTTCCTTCTGCTTGGGTAGGCCTGAGGAACCTGGGGCCCTCAGAGGCTTTTAGAGAGGTGATGAGAAAAGCTCTCAGACACTGGATCCAGGGCAATGCCTCTGCTATTCCAGGCCATTAACACTAAGTGGAGCCCTCTGTGAACTTATAGTTCCTCTCTCTCTCACTCATGTCTTTCTCTTATTTCCCTCACCTCATATTTTTGCTCAGATTCTTGCATAATAGCGAAGGCTGTTGAAGCTTTCTGTAATGAGGCTGGTATTTTGTGCAATAATGCCCCATTTTCCTAGAGTTTCTACTTTGCTTTGTCTTGATAATGTGTTGCTTGTTTTCATCAGTAGATGGTGTGACCACCCCCACCACCTCAACTCAAGTTTTCTATATAAGTGTGAGTGTCTGCTGCATTGTCATCTTTCTCGTGGCCATCATCCTGGCCATCCTGCACCTGCACAGCATGAAGAGAGTGGAGATGGAGGACAGGTTTGTTATTGTTATATATCAGCCAAGCAAAGTACACTTGTTATATTGACACTGAAAACCAGCACACAGCACAGCAGATTTACAGGCTTGTGTCTTTCACCTGTTAAAGTTATGTTAGTATTTCCTGCCGAATGCTGCTGTTCAAAGACCAACAAAAATAGGTCATCTCCACAGAGAGGATGACATCAAGTTGAAACATGCACTTTAGCTTTCCTGTTCAGTTCCTGTAATCTCCACTCCAGATGGTTGTAGGCAGCTATGTAGGTTATCAGATATTGATGTGAAATGAGATCTTGCCATTGATTTGGAGAGGTTAACCATCAGGACAGTGGTAAATTTAAACTGTACAAAGATTGGTTCTTACAGGACATGGAAATCTGTCTAATGTGATATTGTCATTAAATTTAGTTGCTGTAATGTTGTTTCGCCAAATTGGTTTGATTTGATCACATTGCATGATGGGATCCTTGTGTTGTACGAGAATATTTTGTCAACTTTAGACCCTACATTTGTAAAATCACTCAGGTTTCCGATTATCATGAACATTAGGTCAAGGTCTTTTTTTTTTTTTAGAGCTGAATTAATTAATCAATTAATAGATAAGTCGATCGACAGAATTAATCTGCAACTATTATGATAATTGCTTAACTAAGATTTTAAACATCAATACCAAAATTCCCTTGCTTCAGGTTTTCAGATGTAAATATTTTCCCTTTTTTGTTGTCTTTTATGATGGTAAACTGAATATCTTTGGGTTTTGAAATTTGGGAATAAATCTTAACTATTAAATAAATTGAGATTCCCACATCAATTACTTAAAACGTGTTGCACCGGGTGCCCGGTTAGCTCAGTGGGTAGAGCTGGCGTCCCATGTACTGAGGCTGAGTCCTTGCTGCAGCGGCCCAGGGTTCGTCATCCCCTCTCTCTCTCTGCCCCCCTTTCCTGTCTATCTTCAGCTGTATCTATCATAAAGGTAATAAAAGCCCAAAAAAAATACTAAAGACAAAAAAAAAACGTGTTGCACCACTCAAACCCTAGTTCTTCCGTAGAGATTAGCTGTTATTAAATATTTACTCCTACTAAACACTAGGTGTAACTGTTATGCACCTCACTGAACCAAGGAACAAAACTAGCTTGTCAATAACTGACCTATTAGAGAGAATTGAAAGAGGTAAAATTGAATATGGTCCTCATATCTGACTTGACTCATGATTGAAATGCACTTTAATTATTTTCAGTAATATTTACCCAAATTACAAAGCAACTGGAGTAATTGGATATTTCCTTCTGACCCTACAATACACGGTACATGAATACTTCTAGTTCTGTAACACACAAATGTTTATATTACAAAGTCATACCTACATGTACAAAGAATTGTCAGCAGGTTGAGTTTAACACTGTACATCATCTGGCCTCTGAAAACTGTGATAATGCGGCTAATGATGGTACACTGACTTACAGTTTACATAGATGATTGCTTTTGAGTGGACAATGTTACAGACATTTCCTGGCTAGATTTACACATTTACTTTACACTAGCTAAGATATCAAACACTAGTTTGAAACTAGCTATAGTTACCATTAAGAACTTAGCAAGGACTTTACACGCAAACTGAGTAATGGATTTACCAATTGCTGGTGTAACCCAATCCGGGTGCCTCTGGATAACTACTCTGTGTTCTCCCTCTTGGTGTCTTTCAGTGTGAGTGACAGCGGAAGCTCGCAGGGCCTGTCTCAGCCGTCCACCCAGACCACACAGTACCTGAGGGCTGACACTCCAAACAACGCAGCCCCTGTCACCAGTAAGACATTTTACTTAACCCAAAGGCAGTCAGTAACAAGATGCAACATCAGTTCATGTTTCATTTTAAAAACATCTAAAACATTTTTGTGGAGGGAATCGCACTTTCAAAATGGCACCTAGAGTTGTTCAAGTACATTCAGTCTGATTGTTTGCCATAGTTGTTTTTTTCTCCTCTCACACTGGCATCCGCAAATGTGCATGCTTTTCCAAATGCAATAATCGACTGTGAATGACCTAATTAACTTAACTAGTATCATAGGATTGTAATGAAGAACAGTGTTCCTGCAGTGATGTTCTCTTTCTTTTTGTCGCTGCAGCCCTTGTGACCCATTACTGTCTGAGCAATGTGTAAATGTGCTCTGCGTGTGCTTTGCGTCAGGTCAGCTGTTCAGTAGTTGAAGTACAGGCAGTCTTTTATATTGGAACTGGCAGAAACTGATCTACTCTAAATTGATGTAAATATAGAACATGGTGGGAACCACAGACGTACAATAACAAAGTTAAATCTATACATTATACTTGCCTCCCTCAGAACCGTGTTAGAACTTTCTCATTTTTGAAACTTAATCTCTTACCAGTGTGACAGCGAGTTATACAGTAAGTGATCTCAGATCCAGAAAATGTTTTGTCCAGTAGAGTTGTTAGTTGATGTTGATGTTGGTGTTTGGTGGCAGTATAATTACTCACCCAACTGTTGTTCTTTTGGCTGTCACCCTTTGTAATTATGTGTAAGTCTGTACCGTATTAGTGGAAAATGGAAATAATCTGGCGTTTCTGTATAGCAATTTCTGTTTATCATGTGGATTTGGCCATTTAATTAAAGCGTAATTAATAGGGCCATGAAATGAGATTCCAGGCTGCCAAGATGAAAGCATCACCATGGTTACCACGGCAGCCCTAGATTTCATATGAGATGTGATGTTTTGACAAATATTTCTTTATTAGTCAGAAGGCTTTTTGCCTTCTCTCGTCTAATAGTCCATTTAACCTTTTCATGTAGCTGATCATAATACACCTTGTACTTTTCTCCCTTGTTTCCAGTCTGAAAGCTAAGCTTTCTGTCTCCTGGCTAGCTGTATATTCATACTTAAAGGAAACATTTTGGGAAATGTGTATTTGCTTTCTTGAAATGGCTGACACCACTCTTATATCCAGCCAGCAACTGGTTAGCTTAGCATAAAGACTGGGAAAAGGGGAAGGAGCTATACTGGCTATGTTCTATGGGAATAAAATCTACCTACCAACAAACAAATTAACTAATTAAAAAGTTTCTATTTCTTGGCAAGGAGCAGTAACTTCCTTGAGTGTCCAGAGGTCAACAGACAATGGCTACTGAACTGAAAAATTGTTATGAGCCTTCTTCATACAGCAACACTGTGAAAATTAATTTACAGGGGCATCCCGGTAGCTCACTGGGTAGAGGAGCGATTACCTCGTGTCAAAGTCCTTAGCAGAGCGGACTGGGTTCGAGTCCGACCTGAGGCCCTTAGCTGCATGCCATCCTCTCTCTCTCCCCTGCCTTTCCTGTCTCTCTCTCCTATCCTGTCTAATAAAGTGAAATGCCCCAAAAAATTACATAGAGAATAATTAGCTGCTTTATGTAAATAAAGGTGAGTTAAGACACTTCCCTGCCTATACATTTTTTATTTTTTTTCCCTGACCTTTTCAAAGTTTTCAATTTACATAATGAATGGCTCGACCAGTTTTACAAACAAAACTAAATTTGTTTCAGTTTTCATGTCACAGCATACCATGCAGAGTAATCCATAAGCCGTACATAAACCTTAATTTATCAGTGAGAGTCATTGGTTATTTTCTTCCACATACAGTTTGGTCGACAGACAGCTGTTCATACTACATGCAGGGTGATATATGTGTATCTGTAACCACCTCATGAAATAATGAATCATTCATGTTGATCTCATTGAAACTCTGGTTTAATTTGAAAACTACTAGAAAAGCACACCAGCTGTTCTTGTGCCTTATTGTCACTATATGGTCCTTCATTGCCCTCTTGTGGATATAACTCACATCTCACCTCCTGTGCATTTTTTTTTTACCCACTTGCCTTTACCTTATGTGTTATGCTTTGCGGTATGTGATTATTTGTGCCACCAGCCACACTTTTACTTTACCCAACTCCTGATGAGAAGGTTTACCCAACTTGCAAGCATGCCTGGTTGGATTGATGTTTTGTGTATCCATTCATTCAGGCAATGTTGTAATTTGAGTGAGCTATCCATTAAATCGCTTCTTTCTCACTCTCTCCCACCCTCCACTCCATTCCCCTGCCCTCTTGTCATCAGACAATCACCCTGGTTCTGCACCCATCCTCCAGCTTGCTGCCTCCTCCTTCCAAAACCCTGGCGCTCCCCCCCATGAAACCAAAAGTAAGTTCCAGTGAAGCTGAGAAGACTTAGGACTCAGAACTATATTACTAATTTGTTGCCATGTGCACTTCAATAGTGAACATTAACACTAACCATGTTTTTTCCATAGTTGTGTGAATTTAACACTGCCTGGGTAAATACTGTATATGGTTCCATTTCTGTACCCTTGTGTCTTTCTTGTAGTTAGGGCGTTGTGAGCAGCAGGGTTCATTCTTATAGAAATGTAATGATAGGAAGGCCTCACTTCCTCTTGGAGGCTGGTTCAAGCCTTAAAATCCTGGCATATGCATCTCACCTGCTTTATACTAACATTTTCTGCTACCTTTCTTTGGCAACTTGTTGCGCTTTGTGTCTAAAGTTACACAGTTACTTATTTAGACATTTGGATTTTCCCCATCAAATAGGGCTGAAACTATAAAATCTATATTTTATTAATAAGTCAATTTTAAAATAAATGCTTAACATTTTCTGGTTCTAACCTCTTAACTGAGGATTTGTTGCTTTTCTGTTTTTATATAATTGGAAATGGAATATGTTTGGTTTTTGGATTGCTAGTTGGAAAAAACAATTGGTATAAAGATTAGGTACTTTACTATTTACTGACAATTTTACAGACCAACCAATGAATAAAAAAAAATTTAAATACTCATTAATTCTTCAGCAATCTAAGAAGACAGACACAGTGTCTTTCAGATGTGTTTAATTCCACATTTGAATAGTTTTTATTATTAAAGGGAAACACCTATTGTGATCACATCCTTTTTGTAAAGTGTTTTGTGTAACTCAAATTCCTGATTGAACTCTACAACATATGTTGGTGACTTAAGATCAGGGTTACCAATAATTGCTCAGAACAAGGGAGATGTCCAGGACACTGACGTGCTGACACAGTGAAATAACCTAAAATTGTCCCACATACAGCAAGGTTTTGAGTATGTAAAGTCTTCAGGCTGGAAAAGTGACAAAAGAAGTGTACTTTGGTCAGTGTGTGGATTAAATAAACGTTGATTTTTGAGTGGACGCTAATATCCCAAAATGCAATGCACAAGGGAAATGGAAGTGGAAATTAAAAACTAAAGGTGGAGACAATTAAATGTTTGTTTTAATTGGTGCCATTCCAAAGTTACAGTATGAGTGATGTCTAATATCACAATTATTGTCATGCCTTTTATAAAAATGTTGAGTATTTTGACTTTCTACTAACTGTAGAAATAGTATATTATAAAGATAAGTATATAGCATGCAATGTACACAGTTAATATCTCGTGCTATTGTGTTACTCTTTGCTCCTCTGTTTCTGGCTGTTGTTATACTGACATGCATTTTTCCACTGGAAAAGGGGTTTGCTAGTGTTAACAGTGCCTAGTACATTAGCAGAGACTTATAGACATAAATGTGTTATATACTGTACATAGTTAACATATGCGCAGTTGCTCCTGTCATTGCCAGGTTGTGTAGTGTTTTTAATTGTTATACCTTATATTTTGCCCTCTAGTCTTAGTTTTTCATTCAGTTGAACATAAAATAAATGCTTAGTTTAACCTCTAGGGGGTGACATTGACCCGTGTTACTGCTGACTATATAGTTGACTTGCCACAGCAGAGATTTAAAATCAAAACCTTATAATTTTTGTTGCAATGTCTACATCTTTGAACCCAGGTGGGATCTGGTTTTGAGATGAAACCCTTAGCTCAACTCCTCTGCTTCATTCTCATATATCACATTCACAACTCTATGCAGAGTATCACACGTAGCCCACAAGAACAAGAAGAGGCTGTTGTCTGCTGGAGGCAGATTGACTGTCATTGCCTCCAACATTATCCGGAGGTTGTTTGTCAGTGAGTTTTCCATTGTCTCCACTCATCCACTGGTTTATCCACAGTCTGTATAAGCCACTGTACACAGTTGAGCCTGGCAGGTTCTCCTGAGACACAGGAGGCTAGAATGTGTTATCTCTCATCACTGACATGTTGTGTACACATGCAATGTGTTGATATAAAGGGGTTGTGTTTATGCTGTTTGTTCATCTGTGTGCAGACACTGTGGAGAACTTTGTGTGTTTTTGTATATAAACTCACTCCTACCTCAGTAAGCCGACAGCTCATGACATAGGGAGGTTATGTAATGGAAGTGCTGTAATACAGGACTTTGCATGAAGTTGCTTTGATGCAACATGTGCAAGGTACTGTACATTACTTGCTGACTGTTTCTTGTAATTGTTGGAATTATTTGAATTCAAATGAGGATTCTGTGTATTTTAGGAGAAACCTTTCTGTGAATAAGATATGTGACCGTAAAAGTGATGCAAAGCAGAAGTTCCCTGGGTTGTTTTCTGGTGTTCTGTTTACATTTGTATCATGTGTTCCTTTTAATACAAGTCTGTTTTTTCACAGGTTACCCATCTCTTCGCATAGAGAAGAATGACTTGAGGAGTGTTACTCTAATGGAGGCCAAAGCTAAAGTGAAAGACATTGCCATCTCAAGGGAGAGAGTCACACTACGTGATGTCCTACATGAAGGTACTTGTCTCTCTCTATCTCATTTTTCTTTTTCTTTCTCTCTCTTACTCTTTCTTTGTCCTAAAGATGCTCCCAAATTACTTTTGCACTCTTCAGCAAAGTGTGAACGTTATCCCACCCACTGACAGGTGCCATGATAACCAGAGAATCAGTGTTATTCACCGAACCTGTCAGTGCTCACAATGTTATGGCTGGTCGGTGTATTGGTTGATTATTGAAAGAACTGGGGGCATGGGGCTTCCTGATAAGTCTTACAACCTTTTAAGCTCTCAAGTGTTTACAGTACAACAATTTACAATAGCTTATGCTGCTACAAAGTACAGAGAGGAATAGCCACTGGGCTGCAGTGATTAAACGTATGATAATTTTGTTCATTCTTTTAATACATTCCTTCAGTGTTTGCAGTGATGATAGTCTGAAGCCTATTATTTCAGTTTAGTAGTTAATGTTCACTGTGCACATCCTTAGATATATGTGAAATTAATCAGTGACCCCCAAACTAATGATTAGAAATAGGAAAATGTACAGCTTTAATTCTTATTATTTCCACACCTAAGCAATGTGGATAAGTGGAATGTTACTTGTGGAGTCACTCCTATGTTTCTATCTCCAGTCATTTTAGAGTGCAGCTCGAGTGTAGTTTACTAGTGTACCAGTTACAGCAGCTGCTAGAGTGCAAACTGTCAATTCTGCAGCATGAGTATTGCTTCAGATAATGCACTGTATCACAAGAAGGGATGTGGCGATAACAGAATTGTAGCCAGCGGCTGTGGCTCAGAGGCAGAGCAGGTCGTCCACTAATCAGAAGGTTGTTTGTTCGATCCCCGGCTCCTCCCTGCCACATGTCGAAGTATCCTTGAGCAAGATGCTGAACCCGAATTTCTCCCGATGCCGTAAATGTGTTAGTTTCTGTTCGATGGGCTTTGTGTGAAAGGGAGAATGTAGTGTAAAAGTGAGAGTGGTCGGAAGACTAGAAAGGAACTATGCAAGTACAGGTCCATTTACTATTTACCATTTAGTAGTCGATACCAATACCAGTGAAATTCTATGATTCTCAATACCTAATTCAATGCCAGCCTGTCAATATTAGCCTACTGAACCTGAATCAATTTTTTTTACCTCCCGTTTTAATGTCTTTGTCATCATCTGTGATGTGAAAAGGTCAGATTTCCACACAGTTTGTGCGTCCTGCTCCTAGTTAACTTTTAAAATCAGTCATCATTACGTATAAGTCTCCACCCTTTCACCCAAACCAAGCAAAGTGTATCCAACACATGAGAACAGGTTTAGAGTTCATATGTGTGGCTGTACAGTGCTGTGAAAAAGTATTTGCCCCCTTCCTGATTTCTTATTTATTTGCATATTTCTCACTCTTAAATGTTTCAGATCATCAAACCAATTTTAATATTGGACAAAGATAACCTGAGTAAATACAAAATGCACTTTTTAAATGATGATTTCATTTATTAAGGGAAAAAAGTTATCCAAACCTACCTGGCCGTATGTGAAAAAGTAATTGCCCCCCATTTTTAAATCATGAATTAACTGTGATTAACCAAATTTTTTGGAAAGCTGAGTTCAATTTCACTAGCCACAACCAGGCCTGATTACTGCCAGACATGTTGAATCAAGAAATCACTTAAATAGAACCTGTTTGACAAAGTGAAGTAGGCTAAAAGATCTCAAAAAGCAACGCATCATGCCGCGATGTAAAGAAATTCAAGAGCAGATGAGAAACACAATCATTGACATAGTCTGGAAAGGGTTACAAAGCCATTTCTAAGGTTTTGGGACTCCAGCGAACCACGATGAGAGCAGTTATCCACAAATGGAGAAAACTTGGAACAGTGGTGAACCTTCCCAAGTGTAGCCGGCCTACCAAAATGACTCCAAGAGTGCATCGACGACTCATCCAGGAGGTCACAAAAGAACCCAGGAGAACATCTAAAGAACTGCAGGCCTCACTTGCCTCAGTTAAGGTCAGCGTTCCTGATTCAACAATAAGAAAGAGACTGGGCAAAAATGGCATCCATGGGAGAGTGCCAAGGCGAAAACCACTGCTGACCAAACAGAACACAAAAACATCTCGATGAGCCCCAAGACTTTTAGGAAAATATTCTGGACTGACGAGACAAAATCTGAACTTTTTGGAAGATGTGCATCCCGTTACATCTGGCGTAAAACTAATGCAACATTTCATAAAACATACAACAAATCATACCAACAGTTAAACATGGTGGTGGTATTGTGATGGTCTGGGGCTGCTTTGCTGCTTCAGGACCTCGAAGTTCAAGCACACTTGGGTTATGCAGCAGGACAATGATCCGAAACACACCAGCAGGTCCACCTCTGAATGGCTTAAAAAAATCAAAATGAAGGTTTTGGAGTGGCCCAGTTAAAATCTGGACTTAAATCCGATTGAGATGCTGTGACATGACCTTAAACAGGCTGGTCATGCTCGAAAACCCTCCAATGTGGCTCAATTACAACAACTGCAAAGAAGAGTTAGCAAAAATTCCTCCGTAGCGATGTGAAATGACTCATTGCAAGTTATCTCAAACGCTTGATTGCAGTTGATACTGCCGAGGGTGGCACAACCTGTTTTTTGGGTTTAGTGGGCAGTTACTTTTTCAAATAGGGCCACGTAGGTTTGGATAGCTTTTTTCACTTAAAAATAAAATCATCATTTAAAAACTGCATTTTGTATTTACTCGGGTTACCTTTGTCTGATATTAAAATTAGTTTGATGATCTGAAACATTTAAGTGTGACAAATATGCAAAAAAATAAGAAATCAGAAAGGGGGCAAATACCTTTTCACAGCACTGTATATGATTCCCCTGTCAGGTCTGAAAGAATTGCATCCCCAGTACCTACGTTACTGTAGAAAAACAAGTACCACCACCTTTGAATTTTGCCATTGACTTGGTACTGAATATCGATTCTCGTGGGGGCAGCACAATATGGTAATATGGTACATATTGTGATTATTTTGACAGATATTGCTATTGCAATACACAGTTATGTGTGAATCAGTATTTAAAAATTCTAATGGAATTGAATTTTCACAAAAAACTATTAAAATCATGAATGATGTGATATTTTTGGAGGTCTGTATCAAACAAACGTGTTTTCTTCAATCTGGAGAACAAGATTTGTAAATCAGGGCATCTCTGTTGCACTACTAGTACTACTAACGCAATTTTATCACACATTTGACCTTTTATCAAAGCATTACAGCTCGTGCAATTTGCATATTGCACTATATATATTTGCACATATTGCGATTTCGATAATATTTAGATTAATTGTGCAGCCCTAGTTTTCGTGACATCCCTAATTTCACAATGTCACTCAAACTTATATTTTGCTGTTATAGCTCACACCTTACAGTGTACAATTTTACTTTCAGGAGTTTGGTTGATATGAGCCTCAATTGTAACTTTTATAATGTTTAATAATGGAGGCATACAGGTGTACATACACCTAAACTGCATTCATAGCACTTTCCTCAGACCACCTCTGCTGGTGGTGAGGGATACCTTTGATCACATTAACAACAAAATGCTGGTGTAATCAGACAATCTGTTTTAGTGCTGCCCCCCACTAAAGATTTTCCCTGTCGACTAGTAGTTGTTAGATAAAGCCAATAATCGACTAGTTGTCACACATTTATGATAATAATTTTATTATTAAAATATATAGATTTTAAGAGCTGCCTATAAAATGATAATGTAAAAAGCGGTAATGATTGTGAATGTGTCAGAAGAATATCCCCCAAGAGTCCTATTTGTGTTTGGAGCCACTGTAAATCACCTGCCCTATGTTGGTCCACTGTGGTACAGTCAGTAATATGACCACTAACTAACTAGTGGAAGCAGCTAGTACAGTTAGCATATGCAACAGTACACTGGTAAGTGACTCCCTGTGTTAAAAGAGAAAAGGTCCATGTTGCAAATATCGAAATATTTCTGTTATCGCGACATCCCCTCTTGTGATTGTTTTTTGTTTTTCTGCGGCTATACGACTGATGAAAAGACCATCAACTAAGACTCTTTACAGCAGCTAACGATTAAGATGAGTATTAGGGGCAGTTCTAATCTGTTTCTAGGACACAAATGCCTCAGAATTTAAGATTTCTAACCCTAACCCTTCCACTAGCATCTGTGAACAGCTGTGATTAGTAACTAGCGAGGTTACCACTTTGGAAACCGGTGCAAGAACAATGCAAAAGTGGCTGCATAATATTGTTGAGTCTGATATCTCTTGTGTGGAATTTTTGTAGAATCTAGATCCTGATGTACTGAGACTGCAAAAACATTTGATTTCTGTTTATTTTCAGTAGTTTAATGGATGCATTTCCATATGTATTTTTGTCTCTGTTTCTGTCTATTTGTCATGAAGGAGACCTGACCTATGAGCACTAATGCTGTTTTTGTCTTGCAGTGCATGCCTTATCAGATCAGTGTCAGTGAAAACTTGCTATGAACCTAAAGTAGCAAAAGTTCAGATTTGATGAGGCATATTACATATTGACAGAAGGCCTCAGAAACTCAAAATACTAAATCTCTTTCTTTGGCTTTGTATCAAAAGCAAACACAACTATTTGTGCTTCAGTTTGGCTCAATCAGTCTTTCTTGCGCTGGATGCTGGAGAGGATTCAGCATTGTCATGGAGTGATGGAACTGAACAAGACTGTACTTCACTTTCTGGAGATTTGCCCACACTGAGGTTTAGTGTGAATGATGTAATAGTTACCCAAGGGTGTCTACAACACAATGGAAGAGAAAAGTATGGGTGTTCTGTTTTTAAATGCCACATAAAGGCCGCTGATAGTTTATGTTTCTGTCTAGAAATTGAATCAGAACATCGGTAGTACTCTCTGTTCAAATTATTTTTAGCCTACTGTAAAACGTTCCTGTTTACAGTACAAAAGCTGTAACAGAACACCTCAATCCCAAATCATCAACATGACTCTAAGGATGGCAATGCCCTAAGCTGGACAATACATATATTTCAGAAGCATTATTTGTTACGATCAATCAATCAATCAGTCAATCAGTCAATCAAATGCTCTGGAAAAAAGCCTGACATCTGTGGCCATCGCAGACCTGTAATAAGCCCAGCCAGGGCTACCTGTCTACCTGCACGCACTCTGCCCGTGCACTCATTGTGCATGAAAGTGTGTTTTAGGGGAGTGGCTTTGGAGTGAGACCTGAAGGCAGGAGGGGGGTTCTTGGTTGGAAACTTTCACAATCTTGCTAGTTTCTCCAACACTACCTACCTTTTAGCTGTAAGTTATTTAGGCCTCTATCAAGAAAAATATCTAATTTCCGTGTCAAATACAATCTCCCTGTGACCTCTGAACAGCTTTTTAATACAATAAAGTTTCTCATCTGAAGATTATTGATTTGCTAATTGGTTGGCAGGCTGCTGTATCTTTATCTTGCTATGGATGGGACTAGCTTTTATAGTGTTTAAAGGTTATTTGTAAGGGTGGGGTGTCTGTAAGTGGACAGTTGTTGAGGCTTTACCATGTTGCTTGCTTCACTTTGCCTTGTGCAACTTGAGTTTTTTTTTTATTTTTTATCAAAGCTGCTATCTAGATGTAAATATTGATACTAGGTAATGCAAAGTAGGCGAAAGGTTCAAAGTACTATAACCATATTACCACGATGCTCCAGAGCCATCTGCACCACTTCTTTGCAGCCACTGGCAAAATCTATACTTATCTATCTTACTTCCTGACTTGACTTGGATAGCTTGGCCAGTGCAGTCAGGGCCAGATCCACATATATCCATTCCTGCATACAAAATAACAGCAAATGTAAAATAAATATTAAACCCATGAGTCTATGAAGTGACAAATACAAGACATACAAGGCCATTCTCAGAGGTGGTTGAGTTGGATTCTGTTTTTTTGGAACTAGCAGGTCCAGACAGGCTTGATGGAGAAGGTAAAGGTGGGAGGGAGACAGTTACACACTAATGCTGTTGTTATGCTTCGTCTCCTGTCCTGTTGAAACACAAGGCACTGTTAGCCTTAGGGCTCAGTTTTTTTTTCTCAGTTTATGTTGATGGTTTATCTTCTTAAATGGCATTTTACCTTAGTAAAGTCCTGGAGCAATGGAGTGACAGTTTAGACAAAAGGGCTGATGAACGCTCTCACTTTGCCTCTCCACGTCGTACGTATTTCTGAATCGTTGAAGTGTTGAAAGGTCCTCTGAGATCCAGTGAATCTCTCTTGGATTGGCTCTTGTCTCACTGACGAGAGCCAAAACTGCCTAATCCCATTAAGAGACAAAGCATTTTAAGCAGAAGCCTGTCCATCTCTCTCCACTGATCAGCCAGGCATGACAGCCTGTGAGTGAGGTGACATTTGGATCTTTGCATGTGATGCCTCTGGCTGTATCCCTCCTGCCCTTTTTCTCAAATAAAAACCTGTTTGTCTTTGATAGGCACGTTTGGCCGCATTTTCCACGGCGTGCTGCTGGATGAAAAGGACCCCAGTAAGGAAAAGCAAGTCTTTGTGAAGACGGTGAAAGGTATGCACTCCATCCTGGCTATAATACACAGTTCAATGCACAGCTGTCATAGAAATGAAAATATTCTCAGGTCAAGTGTGTTTTCCCATCCCATATATCAATGTGTAACTCACTGTCAGTTTTCCAAGAAGTGTTCTGGTTGGTAAAGAGAACACTGCAATGCTCAATGAATGTCATTAGACCGAAATATGATCGTAATGCCAAAGACGTAAGGCGAATGACGATGGTCGTTGGTCTGAAACACAGCTGAACGGCTCAGTTGACAGCATACATGTTTTGATTTCTTTTTCTTTAGTGAGAACTGGTGTTGACACCTGTAGATTGTTAACCAAAACTGTCTATCAGAAATAGTAGGTGCTATTCTAATCTCTTTAGCAGATTGCCATGGTTTCAATCCAGTAAACAGGCACACAAATTTGACTGTTAATGAATTATATGTCCTACTCAGGGTTTGCATGCCATTGAAAGGACTCTTTTATGTGGGACTGTCAGGTTCTTTGTTAGCGGCATGTGTCAGCTTTGTCTGCCAGTTGCCTTCTGACCTCTCCATTCTCTCATGTTTACTCAGGGAGGGGTGGATACCACTCGGTGAACAATATCCTCATGCCACTCTTGGCGTTGTTAAAGTCTTTACTTCCTCCTCGTGTACTTTTTTGGGAAGGGAACAATACTGCTTTCCATAAGTGTCAGATGATGGCAAAGCTGCACACACAGATTAAAAACTGGACCTCAGTGAGCTTGGCACAAGTTAGTTTTCCTCTGAAGTTTCCCACTACAAGTGACTGTTGGCAGAGGAATCTGTGCAGGGAAACCAATAAAAATCCAACTCTACATGGGGTCTGAGAGTACAGAAATTATATCATTAACTTTTCAACTTTTTTACTGCACAGGTCACTCTAGTTCTGCCAGATTGCTATATTTCAATGAGATTTTGTGTCTGATAAAATTGTTCAGATCACGCGTCTGAGGTGCAGGTGACCATGATGTTGACTGAAAGTTGCAAGCTTCGTGGACTTCATCATAGGTGAGTGGCAGCAGTGGTATTCATTTAGATTAGAAAATGTAAGAAAAAAGAAAAAAAATACCACAAAACCCCAACGTGGTTAGGTACGTACTACATATATTGGTTTCTTTATTATTTCTGTTGTTCACTTTTGCCACAGATTCCATTCTTACATTAGCAGTAAACATTCTGGCTTACTCTAACCCAACAATGTATTCTGTCAAAGCACTTCCTGTGGTCGTCTTTAGAAGGCTCGGTTTCAACGCTGACGAAAGAACACCACACTTTTACACTGTAAAGTAGACTGCGGGGGCGGAACCAAACATGTTTTCTGATATGTTTTCTCAATGTAACACTCACGAATGGGACTTGAGCTTGTTCTGGTGTGGCTTTTATAATATAATATATACATTTATTTTGCAAATGAATGGTCTCATCTTGATTGTGGGTGTCACGGTCTGAATGCATTGAATTTTGTTTGAAATTACAGTAGCATTCATTTCAGTTTAAGTTTTACTGTAATGGAAAAGATTGTCATCATATGGGCCCACCGCTTCCCCTTTCTTCTTAATGAGATCAGTAAGTAAGTTTAGCTGACACTTCCTCTTCCATAGTTTGGCAATAGTTTAGATGACCCATTGCTAACATGTACTTTGATGTACAGAAGAGATGCTGTATTATACAACCTTCCCATCCTCAGCTGGTCTTTCTTTCCACCTTCAGAAATCTGTTGCCCATAAGCCATGTGTGTACGGAAGACGGTGAGAAGCCCATGGTGCTTTTGCCTTTCATGGCTTGGGGGAATCTCAAGCTGTTCCTGCGGCAGTGTAAGCTAGCTGAGGCTAACAACCCACAGGTGAGAATTCAACTTTGCATACATTTGGTGGAGTCAAAAACACAACAAAGAGAAAGAAAAATGCCTCAATGGAAGTCATGTGTGACATTGGATAGAGACATTTATTAAGCTATTAAAATAAATCCCCCAAATTGAAAGAAAAGTCAGATTTTATCCTAGAGTCAAACCTGAAAGAACGTTTTGTGTGTTTGCAGCAAACACCCAAGTAACACCTTCCAGTAACTACTGTTTACACTGTTATTAGGAGGACTGTTGATATAGTCATGCAGCCGATGCTCAGGGCAGAGATTTTTTATTCACTATGTAAAGACAATCAGGCTTTTGTACAGGTTAACCCCAGGGAGTCTTTGATGTGCTTGGCAAAAGCCACAGCACAGATCCAACCAATCAATCAGCCCCAAAATACAGATATAGCAAACACTTTGCTATCACAAGATGAAGCTTGCCATCCATTTGAATTCATCAAAACTGCTTTGTAAAGTTTTAGGTAACAAACACATCAGCACCTCCGTTCTCAGCAATCTCATTATGTAGTTTTGGCAGTTGTAGGAGACAAAGACATAGTCATTAAGTTGTGCTGTTGCAATAAACATTGAGCTATAAATCAGAAACAAATCAGTACAGGGGAGATGAGGCTCTCGGGAAAGCACTGAGGGAGCACAGTACTACAGTGTGGCATTCCTTCTGAAGCTTAACATCTGGTTTGGAAGGTAGAACAGTGAGTGGAAAAAAAGTGTTGACCTTTTCCATAGTTGTCATATTTCCCCTAACAACCAACTGTTGAAGATACTCTGCATGGTTGATACAGAGAGTGGTACCAGCTACACACATCTTGGTTTTGCTTGAGTTGTTGACTTTAAATGTTCTTATCACTGTTCACTGGCTGCCAAGACTTTGTTTTTCTGCGTTGTGGGATTAATTCATTTAGGTTGTACTACACTGTCCACTGTCAGATAAGATTAAACGGTCCAAACATTTCCGCTCTGTGTGTCTGAGCCAAGAACTGTGCAGATAACGGAATCGAATACAAAAACATACAAATATACACATTAATATATGGTACTGTCACTTGGGTACTTCTCTTACAAGTCAAGGTTGTCTTTTTAAGCTATACAGGATGTTTATATAGCCTACATTAGAGGAGTTGCCTCACTTTTATCACTTAGGGGTCTTTTCTCTGCGGAGTGTAAGGCCTTTCTCAGACACACCTGCTGGCCAAGCCATTGTCTACAAGCCCTTCAGGAGCTCCAAGCACAAAACAAACAACTTTCTTTAATGTCAGGCTCTGGCTCAAACCGCATGTCGTTCAGATTGCTTTCATTTTGTTGCATAAACAGTTATTCAGCAATGTTAATAATGTAATTTTACACTTTAACACTATTGTAGCTTTGACCTAAATGCTAACATCAGCATGCTAACATGCTCACAATGACAATGCTAACATGCTGATGTTAAGTAGGTATGTTTACCATCTTAGTTTATTGTGTTAGGAAGAAAAAAAGTTTTGCATGCTAACATTTGCTAATTAGCACTGAACACAAAGTACCTGATTATGGCACTAGATGAGACCAAAGTTACTACAGCTCATCCTGAGGGGAACGAGAACAACAGTTGCTGAGACATTTCACTCAAAACCAAAATCCTGAACCTCATAGCGCTGCTAGAGGAAATATCAGGAGGTCACCAAACTCCTGAGGGATTCATCGTCATGGCATAAGGGACATTTGTGCCAAAGTCATGGCAATCCATCTAATAGTTGTTAAGATATTTCACCAAAACCCAAAACGCTGATGTCTGGTGGTGCGAGAGGACCAACATTGCTATCCCTACAGCCTTTCACAAGCATGGATAGAATATAAGTGTTCTGTAGTTGTTTCCAGCATTCAGATAATTATGTATGTTTGAAAAGTTTTTTTCTGAAAGTGTTTTCTAAAGCCCCAGTGTGAGTTTAGACAAATATTGTTCTTCTGTTGACTCACCTTACATTGGCATTTAAAGACTGAAATAGTCTTCAAACTCCCATCTTTGACCCATGGTTTATTCAAAGGAAATAAGAACAATTTGACACAAACATAGTAAAATCATGTTAGCTGTGGTCTCCTGTCCCCACTCTCTCCCTTTTTGTGTTTTTCCTGTCTCTGCTTCTCAACTGCACATTGTCTCTCTCTCTCTCTCTCTCTCTCTCTCTCTCTCTCTCTCTCTCTCTCTCTCTCTCTCTCTCTCTCTCTCTCTCTCTCTCTCTCTCTCATTTCCTTTCAGGCGATCTCTCAACAAGACTTGGTTTATATGGCCATCCAGATTGCATGTGGAATGAGCTACCTGTCTCGCAGGGAGGTCATACACAAAGACCTCGCCGCCAGGAACTGCGTGTAAGTGTCCCTGACCCAGCTCAGCTTTTTGTCCTCACTTCTTCCCTGTAGCGTTCAGGTGATTTGATTTGGAATGTAATCACTAAAATATAAAGAGGCTGACTTTTCTCTCTTGACCCCCCTCTGACAGCATTGACGACAACATGCAGGTGAAGATCACAGACAATGCCCTTGCCCGAGACCTGTTTCCCATGGATTACCACTGTCTGGGGGATAATGAGAACCGGCCAGTCCGCTGGATGGCCCTGGAAAGCTTGCTCAACAACGACTTCTCCAGTGCAAGTGATGTTGTAAGAACTGCAGACATACAGATTTACTTCTTGCAGCTCAACCATGAAACCCTATAAATAACCTTCCCTTTCTCTCAAGGGTTTACTAAAAAGACAAACCATGATACAGAGAAGGTGATGCAGGAAATGGCACAAGTTGTATCCAAGCCATTCTTAGATGCTGGTCAAGGTGTCAGAGGGAAGGGAGGAGCAGTGTTTTTAGCACCGTGTGTCTCTAGCTCTTCCCTTTTTCCTGTCTCAGGATAGCACAGCAGGCGTGGCGGAGACAGTCAGGAAGCTCAACAGATCCTTAGAGACACCACTCAGACACCAGCCAGACATGCCCCCACCTCTCCACATTCTTCTTATGTTCACGTCACTTCATGGCAGTCACTCCCCTCCCCTAACACATTAACAGTTAACAGAGGCCTGGCATTACCATCCAACTAAGCTTTTGGGGTAGTCCACACAAGTACGTAGAGCTGTGTAGCATCATCAGAGCATGACACATGCTGCTCTTACGCACATGAATACTCCATACCCTTATGTCAGTGGTTACGCACATTGGATACCAAGCTGGACAGGATGAGAAAGTGACTATGGACATGTTAAGGCCTTGTTGGGAAGGTTGGCAGTGAACTGGGCACTGATGAACAGGGTGACTTACTGTATATCGCGTTTTTCCTCTGAGAAGCCCGCCCTGTGTCTTTAATCATTCCCTTCACTTCCTTTAAAGGCCCATTAAAGGTTATGACATAATAACAACACAAAAGAAACTTCTCTGTTCATGAGTCACTGTCAGGTTGATTAGTTTTCGATAAGGATTAGCGTGACTCCCAGTGCAGTGCAGGGTCAACCCCTACTGTAAGCACTTTTTACCAGTGACCTTAGATATGGGTTAATAATAAAATCAGCGTGAATAGGGAAATGCTTCGTTTCCTTGTCCCGTCCTGTGAGGTCAGAGTGAATGGCCAGTACAACAACACATACAGGGTGGGCCCTCGCTGACACGGGAGCTCAAAATGCTCAGTCTCCCTAAACGGCCACCCTACTGTTTACTTTCTGTCTCTGAACAAGAACTTGCAGCAATGATGTATATTCCAAATAAAAGTATCAACATCATTTCCTCGTATTGTTCCTGTGGAACATTTTGTATTTGAATGCAAGCGGGCATCGCAGGCTTTCCGCACTCTGGATAGAAATGGTGGTTATGTTTATCCTGTTTGATGACAACACATTAAAGACAACGGCTTGTGTTGATCATGTTTAGAAACTGTTGTAAATGAATGTTCAGTACTGGTCTCACTGTTCATCACATGTTGTGTCTTCACAGTGGGCCTTCGGAGTGACTCTGTGGGAACTGATGACACTGGGTCAGACCCCCTATGTGGACATCGACCCTTTTGAGATGTCAGCCTACCTGAAGGATGGGTACAGAATAGCACAACCAATCAACTGCCCAGATGAACTGTACGTTGATTTACAAAGCACGCGCACACACACACACACACACACACAAATATGATCTCTACATTTTCAGATTCTGGTGGTAAGAAGCAATTATAAATTAATTTGAAAACAAAGGGTGAAGACATTCCTGTACCCTGAGAAATTCTGATGAAAATGTTATAGTCACTCTCAGGACATCAGAACGTTTGTATTTCTGCTTATCTTTATTGTTATCAATAAACACATAATGTAAGTTTTTAGACCTCTGCAGTAAAGGATGTGTGTGTATGTTCAGCTTCAGCCAACATTGTTATTGCTGATTTTTACTAAACAAACTGTTGGTGACACATGGTTTGTGTATTATGGGAGCTGGATCAAATTGAAAAGTTGAGCAGCTACCACTGTAGTTGTTGTGAAGCTTATCAACATCCTGCAAATTTCGAGGAGGAGTAGCCTGTGCCCACAGGCGTAATTTTCCCACCAAGGCATTATTATTTACAGGCTGTTTCCTCAATTTCAAGTTTGAAGTGAGGCTGCTGTCACCTTTTCACTGCTGGATAATAACTGGGTTTTTCCTGGCTCAGAGCAGGGTTATAGTGGTGGACCACCCAGGTGGATTAGTATGTGATGCATGATGCAATCAGTGAGCATTTAAGTTTTGTGTGGTACTGTCAAAATCAAGAAAGATGTTACAGCCTTACCTTTTATGAAGAAATTATTATTGGTGAATTATTGAATTATTGTTATTAGGTATCAATTGTTTTATGCTGATGATACGCGTCTATATACGTCCCAGTAAAGTTAAAAACCCTACTAGCGCAGTCAGCCAATCTTATTTTGATTATTTAAGGGATATTGCTGAAATCTGTCCATTTCTGAGCTTCAAAGAAACCAAATCCATCATATATGCTTTCATGTCCTTATGAAAGGCACAGCTCAGAAAACACTTCAGACTGCTAATAGAATGAGAAACAAAGAGAGCGTATTATTGCCCTTTTAATGTTTTCCCTTTAGTTAGTATTTTATTACACTACTATTTCTAGGAGCTACAGCTATCAATACAATTCGACTTTATGGAATCACCATAATACACTAAAAAAGTTTGTGCTTTGACAGCTTAATAATGTTCCCTTTGAACTGACCAAAAAATGCTTGCCCTGGAAAACCCGTGAGAAGTGTTAAATATCCACAAAGATCAGGGAATAATTACATGAAATCTGTTAAATAACCGAACAGGGTTTCCTTCTAAATACAATAGGTGGTGAGGTGATGGTTTCCTTTTTTTAGAGGTTGCAAAATAAAACAATTAAGAGCATACATTGATTATATCTCCCTTATTTATATCAGTGCTGTACAGGCAGCTCCTGTATGTGGAACGCAACCCCTGAGTTTTGGTCACCTTCCTTCTCTCTCCCACTGCATCCTGTCACGCACAAAACACCCAACATTGTCCTGAAACTGCTCGTAGACAGACATTTGATTTGACTCGTCTTTTTTTCTTGCAGGTTTGCAGTGATGGCTTGTTGCTGGGCCCTGGACCCAGAGGAGAGGCCCAAGTTTCAGCAGCTCGTTCAGTGCCTCACAGAGTTCCACGCAGCATTGGGCGCTTACGTGTGAAAACAAGCTGCTTCTTCTTCTTCTTCTTCTTCTTCTTTTTTTCTCCCCAAGAAAAGCAACACTAAAAGCTGGTGGACACTATTCATAAGGAATACATGTATGAAAATGTGCCTTATCAGATGAAAGAGCAGACTTAAGCCTGACGATTTTATTTTGTACAGTTCTTTTGGAGTTTTTATATAGTTGAATTACCCTTTTACAGCATAGCAAAGTAAAAGGATTCTTTGTTCAATATTGTTTCATATGCTTTGAAAGCGTCTAGCGATGGCATTTATGGTGCTCTGCCCTTGCCAAGAGGACAGAAACGGTGGAAGGATGTCCTCATCTGTACAGCACGTCAACATTTACAGACATTTTTGTGCCATCGGACAATTTTTTTTAAGGAAGAATTGAAGCCTCTGGTTTTAAAGACAGTATTTTCTACAGTTTTGTAACTTAGTGAAACAGTGAAAATTGTAGATGTGTTGTGGACTCTACAGCAGAAATATTTAGGTACCAAAGTAGACTTAAGGGCTTCATTTGTATGTTACCATACTCTCCAACATGCTGCTTCACTCTGCTACAGTAAGCTCCAGCTGGGTACGAGAGGCCTCTTGGAAACCAGATCTGTGTTTCTTGCGAAGATTTCTGAGACCTTTAAGAACGGTACACTGTTTCCTCTGGATGACACTAAAGATTGTGCCACAGATGAGTTTTCTTTTCTTCGTGGATCAGACGTATAGATGCCACAGCTCATTTAAGATCAGCACCACAAAGCTACTTATTTGAACTTTTAAACAACATCCGGAGTGAATTTTGGACACTATTATTATTTGAATGCCACCACCTTCTTTCTCTTTTGTACATTTTATTTCCACTATCACAACCTCCAAACAGAATTATCATTATGTTTCTATTTTATAAGCTTGATTGTTCTGCGTCAGAACACAGCCCTTCACAGGATTCTTGGACTGATTTTTTATTTTAATTTTTTTTGCGAGTAACTAGAACACTAATAATCACTGTGAACACACAAAACTGCCTACCAGCTTGGTCTAATTTTATTCTCACCTTTAACATCTTTGTGATGGTCACTGCATGTTGAATTAAGGTTGTAAACTGCTTCCCGAATTCCTATCCACAAATTAAATGGGATCTTTTAAATGTAGAATGGCTGCTTTGTTTATATTTTTAACATCAAAAGCACGTGGTGTATCAGTATAGCTCCTTTGCTGTGCACTTAAAACAATATCTGCTCTCATTGTTTCAGGGAGAACGCCTGACACCACATTAATGTTTGTTTTGTACCACAAAAGCCACAGTTGAAGCCAGGTGTTTTGGTACAAGGATGTTTTTCTGTTTAGCCTTGAAAGCTTCAAACCACAGTGATGCCTTTGCTGTTCAGCCATGCCAACCGTCCACTTGTTGATAGAAAAAACATCCAAAAGAGTAAAGCTTAACTATTAATACTCAAGTATCTGTATTCCCAAATATGCGTCCTTGTGTACGTACTAGAAGAAAACTGTTATGGGTTACTACTTTTCTTAGTTCCCTTGTTTTTTTCAGGTTTCTTTGTTTTGCCTCTTTAGCTTAAGCCTGAAGTTGATGTCACATGAACACTGCACTTCTTCATGATGTTGTAATGGAAAATTATATAAAATCAAATTTGTGCAGAATCCTTAAATCCCTTTCATTATAAGTCCTCATCCAGTTCGATTTGTTCAAATTAACACCAGAAATGTTGAAAGACAGAAATGTTCAATATTTATTTTACTTTGTGTGGGCATAAACGTCAACCTGATTATTTAACTAAATACTGTTTTATGGTGTTTCACTGACAAATGTTGACAATGTCACTGCTTTTAATTCTTCAACTTTATGTGTTTGTCATTTCTGGTAGTGCATATTTCGTTAAATCACAAGCTGAACATAAGTGACGTGAAGTCAGGTTGAGATATTACCACAACTACGGCAGCGTTTGAAGACAACATCATTTCCAAATATCATCAGTCATTGTCAGCTTGCAGTTAGTCACTGTCAGGGAACCTGTGTCAATTCTGCACACTTGTTCCCTTTCCACACTAACAGCATAACAATAGAACGCAATGCAACGCAGCCGCAAGACATGTTGAGTAAGTGACATTCTCATTACCAGACTCTTATGTCACAATACTGTAGGGTTTACTGACTTAAATGGACAAGTTTCCAAAGTAAAACCCAGAACTTCACCAGGTTTGAGGGGGTTTCTGGGTATTGTTCAGCAAATGAATTCAGTTCAACCTGCTGCATGAAACAGGCCCCTGTTCCTACTTGCAGCCACATATAAAACAAGATGGATTCCAGCCTGGATTCAGCTCCACGACTCCCTTCAGATCTGCTTTTATTATCATTCAGTTTCCTTATTTAATAGTATCAAATAGTGACATAACTCTGAAAGGGACCTCTCTTGTTCTTACCTTTGAGTGATGGAATCCGTGTCGTTGTACTATACTTGAACACACACTTGTAAATCTGAATATTGTCTTACCAAAGATCAACTCTCATGCCTATGTTGCTTAGCAACACATTTATTTGACCAATGAACTGGTTTTGAATTATATTGAGGGGTAATTAATCAATGGACAAGGCTTTCTGTGAAACCCATATCGACACTGTATTATAGTTCCATGCACAGTATATCATATCAGATTCACAGTGCGTTATAAGAGCTGCTATAATCCTTTGTATCGCATTAGGAGGTCTCATAACAGAAGTTAATCACATTCATAATCACTTTATTTATTCTAAAGGTATTTTAGTGTATCAAGGTGATATCTGACAATGACTTATAATACATTCATGACAGTTAAATGTGTGTCTGCTTCAGATACCGTTCAGTTAACATATAACGGATATTGTTCAGACTGTGCTACAACCAACGCCTGTGACCAATGTCAAACACTCAGTGGAAACAGAAGTCTTGTTGAAGGAACTGAGAGGAAATAGGCCACTGGTTGAACCAGACCGAGCTGCACAATATCTCATCATATCATATATGAGATCAGCAAACACAAAAAGTAGTGTGTGAATTATTGAGGTTTCGTTACCTGCTTCCTGACTAACTCTGCTCAATTTAATGGCTTTTCATATTGTGAATGTGATACCCCTTCAGCTTTTAACTGCATCGTAAAACATGAACAGCACAAAGTCTATGTACTGCCAGTACAGTACTGGTATACATGAATGGCACTTATGGATATCAAACCTAACATCCTAACTTTACTGGAGGCAGAACAAAGGGGGCTAATAAGCGATGGACTCTTGGTGTTAGAGATTAACAAGCAAACAGGGCTGTAACCGGCTCCCCTTGAGTACACTGAACTCATGTATTTGTTCTGGGAATTTGTGGGTGTTTGCAACCTGGTGGGGAATTCGGTCCATATATGGTGTACTACAATTTAAAAGCCTTCATGGGGGGTATTTAATAGGCATTTTTTAATATTAATTAAATTACTGATTGCTGAATTCGATTTAGCTGCTTCAGTTTTAGGGTCATTGTATTGTGCATGTCGGGACACTTTAACAGAAGTTATTGGTATTGTTACAGTAACACCTGTACCAATAACTATCTAACTATCTATCTATCTATTGACACGTTACAACACAGGTTAAACTTTTAGCAGTATTTCTGAAAGTTTATTTTTGTCGATTTGCTCATTTTCCTTCACATTCAATAATAAGTTTACAAAAAAGAGCTCCTCTTGTCGCCTGGAATAACTGTACACACAAACCTATTGTAGGTGAACAACAGACCTTCCTCAGCTTCATATGGCTGTCAGTGTGAGGGTTCATTCATTAGCAGCGGTTTCTCTCTGTACTCATTAGCTTCGGGCACAAACAGCTCAGAGTGCCGCATACCGCAATTAGTGGAGCATTAAGGCCGGCTGGAGAACAAAGCGGGGCTCCACCGGGAGCGCCAAATATTACAGAGGAACTTTAAACTTGAATGGCATCATGCACTTCCATGTATTATCTTATTATCATGATTAATACGT
Source organism: Dicentrarchus labrax (assembly GCF_905237075.1). Classification (NCBI taxonomy): domain Eukaryota; kingdom Metazoa; phylum Chordata; class Actinopteri; family Moronidae; genus Dicentrarchus; species Dicentrarchus labrax. The sequence continues at coordinate 25,250,624 of NW_026136718.1, read as the reverse complement.
TCTCACAGGTGAGTGTTGGACAGGCTGGCTCGTGACTCAGCCAATGAGCGCGGGACAATGTGTTCCCAATTCACAACTTTCAAAACATTTGCGCGTGGAGCTGTGGGCTGAGTCCAATTACATCACCGACGGTCATAAAGCAGCACTCCGGCGCACCGGAGGGAAAACATAGACAACCTCTGACACAAACCTCGAGAGGCAGACGCGAGGACACGAGCTCAACTAATGGACATACATTCCTCCAAAACCATGAAGAAGCCCGGGACGGCGTGCTGCAGCAGCGTAAAGGTAGGCATCAGTGCGCCGGACGGCGGGCTGCATACTTACTATGAAAGCTCTTGTTTTAACCTGCAGCACTTGTTCCCTCGTTGTTTATATAACCACCTGATTTATTTTTAGACGATTGCGTAACGTTACACAGATAATACTCAAATTAACTTTTTTTTTTTCTTAGAAAACCTGAGTATAGTATCTGCTGTCTATGTCGTATAAAAGTAAACAGAGCTTCACCTTAAATAAAACAGTTCTGTCCTCACACCTCATAAAGGTCCAGACTCTGTGAGGTTTATTGCAGACTGTAGTGCTCAATATTGGGGAAAAAACTTGAGTTACCTTCACATAGCTCACAAGAAAAGAAAAAAAGTTCTCCTCGTTTCTTTGAATGTTCGACAGTCATTTTATGATCACTGTAAGTGACGCACAACCGTGTTTAATGTTTAATCTGAGCGATATAGCGTATCGCTCAGACAATATATATATATATATATATATATTGTTTAACTATTTTGTATATAATTTATTTTTACTATTTCAGTAGTTTAAAGTGTTTCACAGACTTATGCCAAGTTAAAAATTAAGTTTAAGGAAAAATGTAATAATGTCATTTCTAAAACTACAACTAATATAGATTTTTTGCTATTGATGAATGTGCTGATTAGTAGAAAAATGACCCATTTTAGTGCTCTGGGTGGAATTATCAAACAGTCTAAAATAGTCCAAAAGAGCCTTTAATCTTGTTTAGCATTTTTGTTTAACAAGTCAGTCAATTGATCGATTGATCACTGCAGCTCTAGAAATGTAATTCTGCTTCAGATGGGTTTTTATAGAGGGGAATATTTCGTTTTTTGTGTCTGTCATTAAATGCATTATCAGTGAGTCACTTTTGACAGGCCTTTTTATGTGTTTGGCAGCTGTGTCCAGTTCAATGTTTGGTATTTTTTCTGCACCTCTGGCTGCAATATTAAGAGTCTCACTGAACACTGGGCACAGGCAGAAATGTAACCCCGCTGAGTGCCAAAAGGAGCAGTTGTGCTTCACTGTATGGCAATAATGGGAGAGAAACAGTTTGTTCCAGGGCTGTGAGTAATAATGGGGCACAACTCCATGCAGCTTGCAGCGAAACTCTGCGAGAGATGACATGTCTTCTTCATTGGTGTTGTATTGTGTGAATGACGCGTGACTAATACACCTATATTCTGTAAGTTTGGAATAGAGACAATGACAGGGGAAACAACTTGAGCAACTTCTAAGTTTCTAGAAGGTGAAGATCTACTTGGAAAATCTTCAGAGTGTTTAGCTAACACATTCTCACACACACTGTGGTTTGTTCCAGTTGGTGCAAATCTGCTAATGTTTGTCTTTTTAAGTCTTCACTCTACAGTTGAAAACAAGATGTACAAATAGGGTGGAGAAAGCTGACACAGTATGGCTTATCCTACAGACATCATCATATGACCGTTTCACATGAACTCTCCTTCCGTCCTTCACAGTGGGAACGAACCCCGAGCTCAAAGCTGTGTAACGGTATATTTAGATAATGGGAGTAGTTCAGCATGAAAGCAGTGTGAGCAGCAGGTTAATGTGTCAGTAAAGCTGTTTCAGCAAGTCATTCCTACAGCGCTGGGAAGTGGAAGCAGAGGAGCACATCTTTTAAATTGTGTTGCGTCAAACTGTAATGCTAGAGCTCTTGATTACTGTTGGCCTCCTGCATAGCGAGTGCAACAGAAGAGTAGGAAACTGGCCTGGTTGCTTCTCACATGAAACCAAATCACTTTGCACTCGGCAGAGCCAGGCGCTCAACAATAGCTGCACAGGGAGCAGTCGTGTCCATCCATCTTTTCTTGACGGCGGTACATGCTGTACAGTGCTTTGCTCCCTATTTGCTCAGTTTCATCAGGACATTCTGTTTGTTTTTTCCACAGCTTTGAACTTATCTACTGTGCACTACACCTAGTCTGCACCCAGGTTACTCCATCCAACTCTCGTTAAGGATATCGCTGCCAGCATCCGAGCCAAGTTTCTCCTCGAGGGCACGTAATGTTTACGTCCTGATGAGTGGGGCAAGAAATGTGCTCCACACCTCAGTGCACCTCAGGGCGTTTGTGTCTGTCAGAGTTTAAGAAATAGTTCAGCATCTTTCTAAATACACTTATTCACCTTTTTTTTTTTTTACCACTCTTATAATTGCATGTTCAGCACACCGCCAGCAGCTAGATAGCTTAGCACAAAGACTGGATAACGGCTAGCCTAGCTTTGTCCAGAGGCTACAGAATCCTTATATAACCACATCTAAAGCTCATGAATTAACATGTTATGTCTTGTTTGTTTAATCCGCACAAAAAAGACAAAGTGTAAAAACAACAGGTTGTGGTTTTGTAGGGGGTTATCTGCCAGACGACAAGGCTCCAGGAAATCCATGCTCTTAGCCAACAAATAGTCCAGCACCTAAACCCCCTGGGAAACCATACTGATTAAACACACAATAGGCCTACATAGAATTTTAATTAGCAATCTTTTATTTGTAGGCTGCATTTCCTACCTTCAGACATAGCCAAGCTAGCTGTTTCCAGTCTTTAGGCTCAGCTTACCGTCTACAAGCTGTAGCCTTATATTTAGTGGAGAAAGTGTTTTCAATTGTATTCTCTACAAGAAAGTGAATAATTTCCCGAAATATTTAATGTTTGCTGTAAATCAGAGAAAATTGTCCTCTGATTATGATGCTATTGTGCAGCAAAACTTTTTTTGTTTGATTCACAATGAAGGGAGGTCATTCTGTGGCTTTACTTTCTTTCAAGTATCCTCAGAGACTTTATACACTAAGCTTTTCATTTTTTGACCAAGTAGGTCAAGCATTTTTTTGAAGCCAAAAAAACCCATAATTTCCTCATGGAAATCCATGGCTATCCAGTGTCTTAGCTACAACACGTGTCCCAGAAATAGAAGCATTTTTAAATTCAAGTGTTAACTTCCCTCAATTCTTCCCCTCGCAGCAGGGTTGAAGGCTGGGACAATAACGTCCACACAGACAGAGCTGAGAGTGTTCAAAAGGGATAAATATGTACATAATCCATGGAGAATCCAACTCTGCACAAGCACTTTCCTGCTTGCAAACATCAAACAGGCTTAAATCACTTGTATTAACAGTGTGGATAAATAATACATTCTACGCCTTCCCAGGGAGAGAGTGCTGACGCACTGCAGCGTTCTGCATTAATTGCTGCTGCCACCCCTTTTCTCCACTGTTTATAATAGTGTACAAATATCTTATCCAAGCACCAACATTATTCAACATTCCTTCATCAAGAAAAACTGACCTGCTGTATTTTATCATTAATATTGATTGGGTGCAAGAAAACAGTCTTGCCGTTTCTCAGGCCTATGGTGAAAATTTACACTTTAATGGATTATGTGTTATCTAAATTATTATGTTTCCAATGTTAAGGCCAAATTGTCAGAAAGCCAGGGACTTGTCTCTGAAACAGAATATTTGTATCAGGCATTATCTGCAAAAAGAATATCAATCCGACTTTCGTTAAAGGCTAAAGTGGATTTTAAGTTGACCTGAAGCTGTGGTTAAAGAAACAGTTGTGAACCACTTTTTTTTTTAAAATCTAAATCACAAACAAAATAAGCTCTTTGCCTGCCAGCAAACTAGTCCTGTCGAATCATTTAGATAATTGAAGCTAGTTTGATATGAGGATGAAATATTAGTAACAGTGTAAAGCATCTATTGTGTGCGCTAACAAACCATAAAGCCAAGCTTTAATAGGAGCATTAACTGTTCTGAGTCAAACGCGTAGTTTATTCTTCCTCAGCCGACCTGGCAGCCAGTAAACTAACTGAAAGCTTGGATTTATCACTGTTTTCATAGCAAATTCACTCCTAATCTCAACACGTATCTTCCGCGTCATTCATGCCCTCCTCCCTCATGAAAATAACCCATGTGCAGAGAGTCACACAAGTGTCTGTGAACGCCTCCCGACAAACAGAGAGGCGAGTGGCTCTTCCAGATCCCTGGGAGCACGTCCAGTGGGCCACTTTGATCTTTCCGCATCTCTGGATGTGAGTCCAAGAGGCAAAATCATGCAATCAATTGGAGACACATACAGCATCACTTGAAGCTAAGTAATTGGCTGACAATCATTCCAAAATCAGTGAATCACACATTTCATTACTCTTTTGGAGCCAGGAGTTTCCAAGAAAACCAGATGAATTACTGCTTTGCCATAAGACTCCACTATTTGTCATGTTGCTTAAACTTTCACAAAAACAGCCTCTGAAACCAGAGATGGAAAGTAAGTCATTTTCACACTCCAGTTCTTGTATGGATTAAAGGACCACCATCACGATCACATTACTGTTTTTGCCTCTTTACACTTTCTCCCAGTGTGTTTTAGAATTGATTTTAAGATTTTACTGATTACTTTTTAGGCTCCACATGGTCTCTCCCCCTACAATATCTCAGACCTTTTAACACCATACTCATATTTTGAGATCCTCGGGCAAAGGTCCTTTGTCTGTTCCAGATGCCCGGCTGAAAACAAAAGGGGACAGAGCTTTTGCAGTCAGGGCCCCGAGGCTCTGGAACAGTCTGCCCGAGGAAATCGGATCAGCTGAGTCAGTCCCTTCTTGGGGCGCCCTGGTGGCTCGCCTGGTTGCCAGGGCTGGATTCTTGCTCCGGCGGCCACGGGTTTGAGTCTGACCTGTGGCCATTTTGCTGCGTGTCATCCCCTCTGTCTCTTCCCCTTTCCTGTCTATCTTCAGTTGTCCTATCCAATAGAGGCAAGGAGCCCCAAAAACAAGTCGCCAGAATGAACACAAAATGAAAGTTCCTTTTAGGTGCTTTAAGTAAAATTTTCCAATCAGTCCAGGCCTGATGTGTTTGTACTTGTACGTTGTGCCATGTGTTTGTGAAGCAAGTGTTTAGTGTTTCCACTTAGCTCAATGCATTTTTTTTTTTTTATGCCTTTCTTGGACAGAGACAGCTGAAGATAAACAGGAAAGGGGGGTAGAGAGAGAGAGGATGACACGCAGCACAGGGCCGCAGGTCAGATTTGAACCTGGGCCGCTGCAGCAACTCCGCATGTGGGTCGCCAGCTCTACTGACTGAGCTAACCAGACACCCCTCAATGCATTTTACTGCACAGATAATATGGCTTCTGTAATGTTTAAGCATACACTCCACTGGGTGAGCTTTGTATAATATCAGTGTGTTGCCAGGCTGGAAAACATTAGAAAATTGTGTTTAACAGTACTTCTCCGAGACACATGGGATGAGAATGTGGTTCCTCTGAATTGGTCTTATTTCTTTGGAAATGTTTAAGCTTCTCAGAAGGAATATGTTTTAGGCTTTCAGTCTGTTCTTCCTCTACGTGAGTGAAGCCAAACGCCTATTGCAGCTGAAAATAGCACAACAGACAGTTTACGTAAAAGACAGTTGACATAAGCTATTTTAAATCTGGATCCATTACTGTAACAAGCTTTTGTCAGAGCATACTGCACACTTGGGATTAAGATTAATGATATATTGATAATATAAACAAGTAACATCACTCCTTCAGATTTGACATTTCTTTACTGCAACTGCTTTCACATGCCAGTATCTCTGTTTTGGAGACTCAAGCCTGCTGTACTGTCTGTCTGTCCTAGCTGTTTGTCCTGTGCCACGGACTCCTGCAGTTCTCCCAGCTGCTCTACAGCGCTTACTTCAAGAGCACCATCACCACAATCGAGAGACGCTACGGCCTCAGCAGCTACTCCTCTGGAACCATTTCCTCTCTAAACGAGGTAGGAGCCAACAATAACACACCCTCACACGGCTTGAGATCATGATAGATGTATCTCAAGGATACTGATGACAAAGGAGGAACTGGAGAACAAGCAACATATCAAAATCACACTTCCTTAAAATTCAAGCCAGGCGCAAGTGTTTTGAAACAGTTTCATTGCTGATAAGAATAATCAAAGAATGTACTGTACGTGCTGGAGTTTTACTGCTCAAGTGGGATTTAAATGCACCACAGAGACAAATGTTTTCCAGTTGAAGTGTGCATCACCCCGGGTCACTAGTCACTAATTAAATCACTGTTTTGACATTAGCTACCTTTAGGCTTTTTACAGCTCAGGTGCTCTCAGGATTTGGCTGCTCTTGAAGTTATAACATGATTTACGACATCTGATTTGATTGTGTGATGTTTTATGGAAACACAAACCAAACATCTCCTCTTAGTGTGGTTATTTAAAGCTGCTATAAAAGATGTGTTTATATTAACAATGGATCAAATGACTATGTGTAATGGATTAGCGATGAACCCACAGATAATTATCACCTGCCTCTGCAGATCCTCTTCGCATTACCGAGCTTTTTAGCGTCTAGCAGGCAGTTCATTATACTGTTTGATTGTTTGTTTGTTTGATACACTCTTTTAAATCTTGTTTCCAGGTGCTTTTTCAGTTTTCAGCAAAAACGAATCCGTACACTACCTGCCCAGCTCAGTAGCATTTAGCAGCTAAAGAGCAAGAAAGAGTGAATCTCAAACTTACATTCATCAGGTGGACAGAAATACAACAATGTATTAATGCTAATATTGCTAATAACAGTTTTGCCATGTTAACTGAAGAAGCTGATAATATGTCATTTACAGATTGTTTCCACTGCTCTAAAATGGCCAAAAGATCAGCTTTACATTTTTTAAATTCTTTCTGCCTCCATGTTTCTGAGACATTAACTGTGCCTGGGTTGTCTGCAGACCACACTAACTTTGGATTACAGTCTGAACCTGACTATTTCCATATTTGGTTTTGAGAGTATTGGTAACCTAGAAAACTGTGAGACCTGCAACTTAAGCGTGAAAGGACTGGTTGTTTAACAGTCAGATAAAATGCTGTATCTGGATCCTTTTCTTTTTTGAAATGTGTCTGTGTCTGTCTCTTAGGTCAGTAACAGTGTGCTGATAGTGTTCGTGAGCTACTTTGGAAATCGGGTTCACCGTCCTCGCCTCATTGGAATCGGTGGACTACTGATGGCTGTCAGTGCCATGATCCTGACCTTACCTCACTTCCTATCCCAGCCCTACGAATATGACTCTGTTTTACACAGTAAGACAAAGACCTAAATATAAGGCCAGGCTGCTTCTCCTGGCACCGCTGTGACAGCTAATGTGACTCAGTCCAGAGCAGGGGACTCATGAATGTACAAATATGTCAATGCAATTTATGAGACTTTACTTAAGGGTTCGTCTAGAACGCTGCAGCATCTTCTCAGCAAAGGCTCCGTAGCACTCCAGTCAAACAAGTCTCTGCTGTTTGGCTTTCTGTACTCTGCAGCAAATGGTGTATTTAGAAAGGCTTGCTGGTGCTCTCCAGCTGAACTTAAATAAATAAATAAATCAGAAGGAAACATCATTTCTTTTTCATCATTTTTGTGCACTCGCTGAAAGCTAAGGAGATTAGAGTTACCTCCAGGGCATTTAATTTGTAATAACAATCTTCCTCTTCCGTCTTTCATTTTGCCCCCAGACAAAGTACCTTGGCGTTGAACAGAGTGTCAGTGAAGGGCCAGAGAAGCTTCAGGAAATTAAAGTAGTTGGACATCTGCATCCACTGGCGTCTCATTAACTCTCACTGTCTTTTCTCCCCTTTTCCTCCTCTCTCTGTCCGTCCGTGTGTCACCACCTGCTGTGATCCAGATCCCCATGACATCTGCAACCTGCAGGGTAACTCGAGCGACCCCAGTTGTGGCCGAGACGAGACCCGGCGTCTGGCTGACACTAACAACTTGTGGCTGCTCATGGCTAGCGCTCAGCTGCTCTTCGGGGTGGGCTCGGTGCCCATCCAGCCGTTTGGAATTTCCTACATTGATGATTTTGCTGGACCTGGAAATTCCCCTCTTTACATAGGTGAATGGCCTGTAAAAGAACACAATCTAACTATGAGGTCAAAATTCACTTCTATAATAATAATAATAATAATAATCAAAAACTTTTTTTTCAATTTGTGGCTGTCCTTCTCTCTGCTGTTTTTCTTTTCATTGCTCCACTGATATCTTTTCTGCTGACAGGGTCACTTTCAGTCACTGTGTCTGCTGCGGCACACAAGTTATAAACAGACACAAACCCATTGCTGAGTTATCATCAGATCACTAAAATGTTCAGCAACTAGCAGCTAGAAACTTGAATTTATCCTACATGTTAAAATGCTGGCCTTCATTGCCATAAAAACATTAATTCTTGCCAATAAACAGTATGAGCTGTGTAATTAACAGTAGCAAGCTCGCTGTCTGGCACGGTAGCATTTTAACCAAGTTCAAACAAGATTTAAAAAAGACAGTCAGTGTCGTTCATAATGGAAATTGATGATTAATGAAAATTGATGGATTTACAGGTTTCAAAACGTATGCTTTTCATTTTGATTATGTACTGCTTCATAGAACTTCATAGAACCAATGTAGAGATTGTATTTGAGAGCGAAAGCTCTTCTTTTTCAAATATACTGCCAGTAATACATAAAAGCCTAAATAAATATGTAAACTGTGAATGCCATGTGCCATGTGAATTACTAACAAATATAACCAAAAGACAAAGTACAGAGAAAATAGGGCTAAGCTATAATAATAATAATAATAATAATAATAATAATAATAAAAGTGAAGTGAAATGAAATGCAAAATTATTGGGGAAAAAATACAGTCATGAAAAGGGGGGGGATAATACAAACCTTAAACCATGGTCATCACAGTCTACATAGAAAAAAAAACTAACTGAACTGGGCGGATAGTCAGAGGTCCATAAGAGGTTGCCATGTTCTCAGAAAGATATCCCCCTTATTTGAACAGATTTTTCACAATTAAACACAAAGTCAGATAGAACCTTATAATTGTAAGGTCACAGTTGGCAAGAACATTGAACAGTACCTCAGAAACTCTGTCTCACAGCTTCTTTATCATTCACAGCCATCCTGTTTGCAGTATCTGTATTCGGGCCTGCCATTGGCTACCTGCTGGGATCAGTCGTGCTGCAGATCTACGTGGACGTGGACAGAACTGGTCTAGGTATTGAGGCCTTTAGAGACATCTCAGAGTTATTTTAAAGACAGGTTGAAGCAGGAAAGATGGTTCACTCATGTCTGGTGTCTCCTGTTTCCTACAGGAGCTGAACAAGAGCTGAGACAAGGTGATCCCCGCTGGGTTGGGGCCTGGTGGATGGGCCTGCTCATCACCGCCGGCTGCCTGGTCCTCACCTCCATACCCTACTTCTTCTTTCCTCGTACAATCCCTTCAGAAGATAATGTAAGTCACACTCACACTCACAGAGATCTTTTAGAACAAACAGCCCTATTTTATGTCTGAACATTCTTTGAATATATCTCAGTATACTTTCATGTTCTACTGACACCTCCTGGCTTTATGTCAGCATTGCATTTTACTGTTCCTCCTCTGGTTTTTCACCACTTTGAACTTACAAAACAAAAATTGTCTCGGTGTTGACACATAATTCCTAATTTTTTAGTCACATATCATCTGAACATATTTCAAGTACCAATAAATGATTTGTACTTGTACTTGTACTTGTACGTGAATTATTTTTGTATCCGACCTTTTAAACATTCTGCAGAAAACATAAGTCATAGATAAGATGAAGTCAGATTTTATTCCTCACACTTTTAATGAAACAACATTTTGGCTTTTACAGCTTTGTCCAGGACTTGACCTGGTGAAAATATGAAAATGATAAGCATGTAAATGTGTACGTTTTGGACCATTTTGATATAAATATCAATCCATTTTGATATTAAAAAGACATCTTTGAGCTGGCTGAGGACCATTATTTAGTCTGATACAATTAAGTACAGTGAAAACTTAAACAAAGTTATTATAATTCTGGCTTAAATTCATCATTTTCTTCAAGAAAGAACCTACTGTGAAACAGTTTGTATGAGCACATTAAAGCACCTTTAACACCCTATACGAGATACCTCACCAGTGAATGCTTGGTTTAGGGTGTTGTTCCAAGCCTTTTCAGTATAAAACCGAAATGTCCCTTCTCTTTCTCTCAGTTATTGGAAAGTTGTAACTCCAGCTAAAGCTATAAAAATGTTCCAGTTTGTGTCAGAAAAGAAACAAAGGGTCGGTTCATCCTCACAAATACAAAGCATATATGGCAAGATATAGAGGTTTTGTAAATTACATACAACTAATAATAAATTGGCACTGGCAGAAAACAATAACTAAATTAAGGTTAAAAGTATTAAATAAACTGAAATGGTATAAATACCATGTTTTATATCAATATATTTTATTGCACTGTGACACCTAATCGACAATTCCCAGCCAGCGGTACTTGAGAATTTGTTTGCTTTTGTTGAGAGTGCATGACAACTAGTTAATATGCTAGTTAGCTTACACAGAAGTCAACATAAGAAAAAAGAAAAAAGTAAGTAAGTAAAGTAAATAATTAGCAAAAAGTAATTGATACATTTCTAATATATGTATATAATAAACTCCAGGTGGTAGTGGTAGTAAAAATGCAAAACTTGAACAAACTGGTCTAACCTGACATTTAAATTATATAATAAAATAATCATTTTAAAACAAATTTGTGGTGTTACGTAACCTCCACACTAAAATCTGTTGAAAGTGATTATATTTTAATTAAAATATTCTGAACATGACCAGTGGTGCTGACAAAGGAGTACCTGAGTTCATGTGATAGCGATATAGAGGTACATAAAAACAAACACAAAAAAGGTTAGAAACCACTATACATACCACTATACTTAATACATTTTTTGAGACATTAAAAGGTTTGGTTTCTTGTAAAACCCACATTTAGATGCACATCAAAACTAGGAGCATTCATTTAAGCATGAAAAAGCCACAAAAAGAGAGACAAAAACTCTACAGAAATCTCCCATTATGATGTTTGACAGCTGTGGATGATTTTGAATGCATGAACACTGTGGAGCTTTTGCACAGAGCTGTCAATTGGATCTAATGTTCCCACGTCACATGAATGCAGCATAAAGAGACACAGGCTTATTCTAAGAGACTGTGGCACAGCGGGGAAAAAAGCAGAAAAAACAGAAAGTAACAATTCATCCTAGTCAGAACAGGGTTGATTTCAGACTGAACTGTTTGTTTGAATTATGTTTCAACAGCTGTATCACATTAGTGCTCCTGTGTTCATTACACTCTGAATATATGCCTTCACACAAACCCCTGTAAATGTTTATACTTCATATTATTTTCCAGGTGATTGGAAATGAAACTGACATGAATGATGACTTCAAGAAGCCAGATATCTCTTTACTTGATTTCCTGAAAAGTAAGTTTATTATATTCTGACTATTCCACCTGTTGGATTCATTAACTGACTTTATCTTGTTAATATTTACTGTAACAGATAGATGAATCATTTCCAGAGTAATAATCAGTATGTGACTGTGTCTTATCAGTGTTTCCCAGAATGTTTGTCCACCTCCTGCTGAGCCCTCTCTTCCTTATGCTGGTCCTGGCCCAGTGCTGCTTCTCCTCAGTGATCGCAGGTCTCTCTACATTCCTGAACAAATTTCTGGAGCGACAGTACAGCGCTTCGGCCGCCTACGGCAGCCTGCTCGTAGGTAGGTACTGTAGGAGTGCATATATAAAGATGGGCCTTTGGAAAAGCTCATATTATAGATTAATATTGCCCTTTCAGTCAACTTCTTGCAGTCATTATGTGCAGCACGGTATAATACATATAATTAAACCATTTTATGAACTTTCTGGAAGTGAAATGAAACAGTCTGTTAAAATCAGTTAATGGACACTCTGGACTGTGTCAACCCACTTGTACCATGGCAACGTTCCAAAGAGTGAATTAGCTTTGTAGTCATTTTTCCATAAATGAAAATGCCATTTGGGCTTCCTTTAAGTTTGCAACATTGCATTTATTTACAGACCATCTATAATGGCACATAATGTCTAATACTTTACCTGTGGGTCACTAAGCTGTTCATGGTTCCCAGGTGCTGTGAATCTGCCAGCAGTAGCAGTGGGGATGCTGATGGGCGGGGTCATCATGAAGAGGGCAGGTCTCTCTCTGAAGACCATCCCACGCTTCTCTGTGGTAATGTTGACCACCTCCACCCTCCTCTGCATCCCTCTCTTCTTCATGGGCTGTCCCACACAGAAGGTCTTCGAGATCAATCACCAAATCGGAAGGTATGGGTGAGGGAGAAGAGTGGGGCATTCTTATGGTGATGCTTTCATGGGAACCACATTAAACAACTTTTTAAACCACTTTTATTGTTGTTCTCATGTACGCAAAGTTACATATACACAGCCTACCTTATGTCAAATACTACAGTTTGCAATTATAAAATTTCCTACCAGCTCAGTATTATTTTGAGAATCAAATCAAGATTTGGATCATTGGTATATGTTTGGACCATTTTTTTTTTTTTTTTTTACAAATTTCTAACAATAAATAATACAATCCTTTTGAACACACTGGTGTACAGTGCATACCCATATACAGAGAGGACACTTAATACAGTATAATCCCATTCATTCGTTAACGTTTTCCTGCATGAATATGCAATATGTTAGGCTGGCCAAGAAAGAGGCTAAAAGCTAGTCTTACCTTTCAACATAACTTCCAAGTGCCTGTCCAACCATCAAAAGACATCCATGCTTGTGTGTCATATTTTGCAACCTGCATTGTTTATATCCATGTTTGATAGCTAGTAGCCTTCTACGTCCTTGCTTTTTGTTTGTACATTTTCTAAATTTCTTGGCACGTTACCGCCACTGACTGTAGATCTGTGGAATAGCCTGAAACCAGTGACAGAAAAGTGTATTGTGTAAGTGTATACAAACAAAAATGATAAAACATTGCTCTATAGCAATATATAGTGGTCAAAAACTTCACAGGGTACCTTTAATGGTCTGACAGCAGCCTAAACAAAATGCTAATAACTAATAATAATAATAATTTCCTCTATTAAATGAGATAAAATGAGAAGCTGCTGAGACTAAAGAAAGCAACTAACTTTATTTGCTTATATGTATGTGTACGTTACATCTAACACATATTGAAAACATAATCCTTGAACCTTTGTCACAACTACTTGCAGACACAAATTACTATGATGTAGTTAAGTCAAAAGCAAACACATGCTAAAGAAAAATAGGTTGCTCAAACATTAGCTCTGAACTTGTTTATGTTTGACTCTCTTGACCCCTCACAGGTCTCTACCCTCGTGTTACTCCAACTGCTCCTGTCCTGCCAGTGCCTTCAACCCTGTGTGTGGCTCTGATGGTATTGAGTATATTTCTCCTTGTCATGCAGGCTGCACCAGCTTCGCCAAAGACCCCAATAACACCAGGGTTCAGGTCAGTGCCTCTTCACCTGTTCATTATTTCCTCTCACACCTTATATATTGAGCTTAGATAAGCTCATTCATTAAGACATAATTGTTATTGGGGGTTGTACAAATAAAACTTGACATTTAGTTGCCTTTTTATCCGGGGAATATTTGTACAACACTGGAATAAGATTGCCCAATAACTCATCAAGAGTAATCAGTGAAATTACCTCAGGAATGCTAGATTTATTTATTCAGACATTTATTGAAATTTATTTTTTTATATATTACATCCAAGATGAGTGAATTTGTTTTAACAGCAGTGAAAAGTGTTCAAGACTTATAATAACAGTAATTAACGGTATCATTTTCTTCTATAATCTTGTGTAATTTTCTCAGTGTGGGATGAAGGAATAAGCATTTGGTTCTTGTCCCAGCACAGGATCTGTAAATTAGCCTGTAATTAACCTTTAACTGTGTAGTCGGGGGCAGAGTGCTGCAGGGAATGCACACTGCAAATAAAATGCATTGAGAGTGTTTTTAAATCGGCTCTTCGGCTCTTTCTTTAAACAATCTTTAAGCATTAAGTAGATATTTGAAACAGGAAGTGAGTTTGGCCTTCGAAGATTTCAGACACAAATTAGATCACAGCAGCTTGGTTGGTTCACTGCCCCAGTATTTTATATATTATATATATATCTGCTATGTGGTCCTTGAAATGATCACGTTTTATATCAGCAGTGATATGAAGTCCCAGACCTACAATCCATAATGTGTCTCATCATCAGCAGTCTAGGAGCAGACAGAGAAACTGTTCAGCTGCTAACAGGACACAAGTGGCTCATAATCAATGTCCGATCAATGCTTATTATTAGTCACAGAGCTTATAGGAGGTGTTACAAGAGGGACAAAACGTCAGTATTTAAACGTCACAGCTTGTGCTTGTGAATAATCTTCCAGTGGGTGGATTGTGTGACTGCTAATGGAGTATTAGTCAGTTTGACTCAGCATGTAAGCCCACTGTGTAATACTGAAGCTCAAACCCAGACAGTGATGGCTACAGCTAGCTTAATGGATTAATCCCAAGAAATCACAGAATAATTATTTTTTCTTTCTTGTGGTCTTGGATGTTAAAAGGTGGACGGCTGAAAGTGGGGTTTAATCAGGTGCTAGACAGAGATCTGAATAAATTTTTACATATGCTATCAGTAGAACGGTAAATTGTTTGAGGATAAATAATCAGTTTTAATACAAAAAAACAAACCGTGAAGGAATTTGAAAGCTGTAGAAAATATATTCATTAATTCAGATGTTTTCAAGTCTTATGTTACTGCTTCAAACTAGTTATCATTGCTGGTTAATTTTAACATGTAATATACCTTAGTACAGATAACAACATTAATATTTCCTTTACTTTCTTTCTGGATACAGCAATACACCAACTGCAGGTGTATATCTGGGAGCCAGAGTCATGCCCGCCCAGCTCCCTGTCCAAACAGCTGCCCACATTTACTTCTCCCTGTCATGCTCGTCATCTCTCTGGCATCACTGATCGCCTGCCTCACTCACAACCCCATGTACATGATGGTCCTCAGGTAAGGAAGGATGGCAGGATATAACACCATATTCACTCATTTATTTGTTATATACTGTAGCATTGATGACATCGCACTGACCTATATAAGCTTTTATATATGTATTTTTTAAATCTGACACAACTGCTGTATCCGACACATCTTTACCTCTCTTTCCCCCAATCAGTGTGGACCTCTGTCGTGTCTTTAAAAGTGGCTTTTATGGCCAATTGCTTCCCAGTAACAGCTGCAGTCAAATGCTGAGCTGCTCTTGTTTTTAACAGTCTCTGCCAGGCCCTTCCATCAAAAATACAAAAGTTCAATAAATTAATGCAAATAGACTACTGTACAAGTTGGGAAATCTGATGAGAAATTAGTTTTACAAGGGTTCATAAAGATGCTTAATGGATTTATTAAATGATCTTATACAATTTAAGTGTGTGTTTTTTAATACATGACAAAACAAATGTATCAATCAACTGCCACTGTTGTCCAGAATTGTATGCAAGAATAAAACAGTACATCAATAGAAAATGCAGGTATTGACCTAATTTCTATTCCTGTTCTTTTCAGATCTGTTCCCTCTGAAGAGAAGTCGTTTGCTATAGGAATTCAGTTTTTACTCATGAGAGTATTAGGTAAGTTAGGACACCAAAACTCTTTGTGTGTAGTGCTATACTCTATAATATAAGTGACTAATTATTGTATTAATGAAACACTTATTTTTGTCAATGTGCCTGGTAGAGCCCCCGGATGCCAAAATATCCTCCTAGCTCATTGTTATTATTTGGAAACTCAACAAAGTTCACAGTTTATGGAGCCCCAAAGTGTCCAATATTAAATAGACTTTATGAAATAAATAATCTCATGAATACATTTTCTAAAATATATAAATGAACAATTAAATTGTGTAGTAATTATAAAAACTATGGTTATTTTATTATTTTATAGTAACAGGTTTAGGGGTTCATTTTTATTTCATATACATTTTATATGTAATAAACATTATACGACACAAAAGCGACATATAAAATAAAATAAAAGTGTCAGTGGAAAATATGAAACCAGACATGCAAATTTTTTTTCAGTTCATAATAATTCCTTTTTTTTTTACTTATTTCTTTAATTATTTCCTAAATTATTGGTTAATTTATATATTAACCAATAATTAATTTATTATACTTATTCCTTCATTTAATATTGCACACTTAAGGGCTCCATACTGTTTCCTCTTAGTTCACTGGGAAGTGGGGTTGCTTTTGGGTTCTACAACAAAATTAGGGAGTGTAATTAAACTAAACTTTGAATTACATTCGTCAGCACTATGAGTATTTCATCATAGATTTATTTTAAGCAAATGTTGGATTGCCCTCTAGTGGCTCCACCTCAACCATATGGGGCTATAAATGCATTTACCCTGAACTCACTGTCTTTGTGTCTTCCTCTCAGCCTGGCTGCCTGCCCCTGCTCTCTTTGGGATGGCCATCGATTCGTCATGTATCTGGTGGAAGCACGTGTGCGGAAAGAAGTTTAGTTGTGGTTACTATGACAACAACATCTTGAGGAACAGGTTAGAAAACGTACCACTAAGAACACATCATCACATGTGCACATGCAGTACATCCACATCACTTATCTTTATTTGTGTGACCCCTGCAGGTACTTGGGCTTACAGGTGGGTTATAAGGTCATGGGCATTGCTCTGCTGATGATGCTGGGCTGGAAGGTGCAGCGGACCCAGGAGTACAGTCTGGAGAAGACGCCTGAAGGACTACTGTGACCGACCCTGAGCGTCTGTGTTTATCCAAACCTGTCTGTTTCTGAAAGCGTTGCTGTGGTGTTTTTGAAGAACAGTGTGCTGAGCAAAGCTGTGTCAGTGGGAGAAAGCCACAACCAAGAACAGGCCTACACTGACCTCAATATCTGTGGGCCCACCTTCCTACCTGGTGCTTCACTGGCTGGAGTTAAGATATACATTTTCCAAAAGGGAAAACTAGTTATATTTTTTAATGCTTTAAAGCTTCTGTTTGGAATTACTCTGACAGTATGATCCACTCATACAACCTCTCTTGAGTGAAGAGTGTTCCAACAACAGATAAATATCTTTGTGTATAACTTGTTGCTAAATAGTAGGAATCTATTCAGGTTTCTATTTCCAATGGGAACATATTCTGTAACTAATTAACTGTATTAGCTTAATATTTAAGTTTATTTTTTTATAGGTGTTTGTCTCATACACAGAGACATCTGTGATTGACTGCAGTACTCATTTCATACATGGTCATTTATAACACTTGATTTAATTACAGTGCTAATGATTTTTCAGATATCAAGTACATACATTGAATTAACCACATATTATGCTATCTACTGGTGTGGTTATATGATAGTTATTACAGTGGATTGCATACTTTTTCCATACTTATTGTAAGTATTACTAGCTAATAAATAAAAATACAATATAATGAATCATGTCAGCGTGAAGTCATTTATTTAAATTGCTAACAAAGAAACCCTGAATGTCCCAGGTTAACTGCATGTTACTTTTTGGTATTTGAATTAATTGTACCAGTAACCAGTAAAGTACAAAATCAATAATGTTGTGGCCATATCTTCTAGGGGGGCCCTGGGTCAAAATATAGTTTTAAGATCTTTATATTCTGCTCATGTGGTGCATATTCCTTAATAAGGTTTTGTTTGATCAATTGGCCGCAAACTAACTGACACAGAAAAACTGGGGATAAGGAGTATTATTCCTTCATCATCATTATGCAGCATTAGAGTACTGGTTAGGTAAATAAAAGAAGCTGCCATGTGGCCCAATAGGTCATGTATCTCTCCCCAATATGGAAAATATAACAATACATATTAATACAGTCTTGATGAGACATGTTTCACAATACACATAAATAGCCAGCAGTACAGGTATCGCTATACGGCACAGTGGCTCAGTGGTTAGCACTGTTGTCACACAGCAAGAAAGTCCTGGGTTTGACTCCTTTCTGTGCAGAGTTTGCATGTTCTCCCGGTATCTGTGTGGGTTTCCTCCGGAAGCTCTGCTTTCCCCCACCATCAAAACATTCGGTCAATTTTTCCAGTCAGTGACCTTGACCAAGGCACTGGCTCACATCTGGAGTTCATCCCTGGACACTGCAAACTTGCTACCCGCTGCTACTAGTGCTTAGGATGGGTCAAATGCAGAGAGTGAATTTCCTGATGGGGATCAATGAAGGATAATCTAACTTAAAGAGTACTTCACACTTTACAAAACAATCAACATAACAACACACAGTGATATAGTGCCTGGTATTGTTCTGTTCATGATCTGTTAGTCTGCTATGTACTTTAAATTGTCTTGAATTGTTATGGCAAAGTGGCTCATTGGAATTACATCAATACGTTCAAAATAACTATACAGTGAATCTATGTATACACACAGGTATACAGGTACAGATATGAAATAAACAGGTACATACTTGTATACTACACACATGCTCACAGCCTTCGTATAAATATAGAATTTAAGTGACTAAATATTTGGACTGCATTTATGTAGCATTAAATATATGTTGGATCTTGCCCATATACTGCAATAGTAAATATTATAACATATTATGTAGACATATAATTGGCTTAATATGTTTCACATGTGAAGATATGTTTGGAAATTATAAATCAAAGCCTGTGTTACAAACCAGGAGCGTGGAGTTTGAAATAGGTTCTCCAGGATGGTCTGCAAACTTCTACAGGGGCACAACTGTGAGTATGCTGACTGACTGCATCAACATCTGGTTCGGCAGTTGCAACGCCCTCAACTGTAAAAGGCTCTAAAGAGGCTGGTGAAAGTTGCTCAGCACATCACCAGGTTGAAGCTGCCATCTATGGAGGATCACCAGAGACCCCAGTCACCCCAGCCATCTGGCAGACGGTACCGCAGCATCCAGTCCCACACCACCAGGCTCCCTCAAGCTCAGCTCATTAGTATCAGTTGCACCACACTGGTAAACTTTACCTTTACTACTCTTACTTAATGTTACCCATATGTTACCGTTTACATTTGCAGTTTATTCATTTTATTACTACTGTTCACCAATCTACCACAGTCTTATAATTATATTTTATTCCTATATTTTTACTTCTGCAATATTGTACATGGAGAGGCAAGGAGAATAATTGAAAGATCTTATCAAGTTGCATTATGGGAATTGTAGAAACCAGTGTCTTAATGAGGTGCATCCATACTGGAACCTAAAGGCCCAAAAGATATCTCCGCCTATGTGTCTGCATCAATTTTGACCTTTCTTTTTAGAATCTGTCTCTAACTGAGTTCACTAACTTTATGGGAGGTCAATGCTAACTCACTGGAACATCCCTTTAGGAACAGTGTAAGATACCAGCGTGAACACCACCCTGTATGTCTGATAGGAACACACATGTGAGCCAGTGTTGAACCCAGAGTCCCTCCAGACACATGAAGTCCAGCAGCACATTGTACATGTCTGCCTCTGCCTCCTCCCTGTCTCCTCTCCTCCGACTCACATGACGTCATTTTATATCACGGCTGTCAGCTCAACGGAGAACGAGGAGAGGCCGCGCATGCGCAGAAGCCCTTGGGTGAGAGGGGAGGGGAAAAAAAAAAAAACACCCCAAGCGTCACGGACCGGTGCAGTAGCAGTGAGTGAGAGAGAGTGAAAGAGAGAGAGAGTGAGAGAGAGAGCTGAACGGAAAGCAACATCACCGCCTTTTCCATCCAGCATCTCCACCGACCGACACCGAACTCGAGTGGGAACACACAAGTCCTGTCCTCCGGTGTCCAGAGTTCCCCCTCCTCCTCCTCCACCACATCAAAATGTCCGTGGGCAGTGACTTTGGGAACCCTTTAAGAAAATTCAAACTCGTCTTTCTGGGGGAGCAAAGTGGTAAGACGCGTTTAATTCTCTCGAGAAGTTCATTTTTGGTCGTGAGTCCAGTGAACCCGTTGCACCTGCCGGTCAGTCAGCAAGTTCATCTGCTGGAAGAGACGTTGAGCTAGCTAGTCTGGCGCCAATGCGTCTCTCCTGAGTTTACTGTCTAAAACTGAAGATGGGGAGGGAAAAGATAACGTGTGTGTTCAGTTTGTGAGGGTGAGGGTGGGGAGGGCATTGTTTTAATCAAATTAGGAGCCTGTAAGGTTTCACACAATGGGCTGGAGTGTGTTTATGGTAGCCTGCAGTCTCTAAGTTTAACTGTAAAATTACAGGGGCTCGAATAATGTCCACCTTGTAAAGGGTTTTAGCTGGCTATTAATTAGTTTGAAACATCCTGGACTAGCTATTGGGATTTATACAGGATCAGTTGAAAGTGAGTAATGCTCGGTAAACGAGCCTGAATGTGTGCATGTAGGGAGAGTGTGTGTGCAGCCTCCGGTCTGATGCTGGGGATGATCCAAGTTGGTAAATATTCCTGTGTGTGGAGACACACCCAGGTTGTCAGTGGCGATGAGATAACTTGTGTGGCTGCAGTCTGCCTCTGCCCTGGAGTTGTTCCAGTCTGCCTGCCGAGGCTGACCAAGTTTGTGATTCTGCATGATGACTTGTTCTATTAATTATTGGTTCTTGTGGAGACTCATCTTTGATTTTTCATCTGAGCCTCAGTCTCAAGCTTTTACTCACCCACACCCTCAGACGTGCAAAAGCGTCTCCTTTTTCTGAGGCTTCAGTGTGGCAACAAAATTGTCTTCCAGAAGATTACACTGATCTGGCTGAGACATGATTTGAATCTTTAGGTTTACTTTGTCTTTGGAACAGGGCAGGTCTGTTAGTGGTCTAATTCAGAGGTCTTGAGCAGCCAAATGAACCACATTAGTCATGGTTCAGTCCTTCAGTAGGCCCTATTGATCATCCAGTATAGTGGCCCATGCATTACAGAGTGTATTGTTCCATTTACAACAGTGTAGCATTCTTATTATCTACATAATAGCAGATACATATTGTCTGTACAAGCAAACATCGGCTCTATCCTCAATGAGAGATCATTAATGGACACAGAGATACCTTAACTGAACTTGAGAATGATTATGACAGCTGATGATGCCCTGTAGTGCTCGTGGTAAACACTGGTGCTGTGACAATTTGTCCATCAACAAAAAAAAATAAATTGCCTGCTATTTCTATAATCGTTTCGTCATCATTTAAGTAAAATTATTCTCTGGTTCCAGCCTCTCTAATGAGAGGATTTGCTGCTTTTCACTGCAAATTTAATATCTTTGGGTTTTAGACTGTTGGTCAAACAAGACAAGACATTCTAACGAAGTTGGGCTCTAGGAAGATGTGATGGTCATTTTAAACTATTTTCCAGCATTTAGACAGATTAAACAATAATCAATCCATCAAAAAAATCTGATAGAAAGCAATGAGGACAATAGTCATTAGTTGCAGCTCTAGTTAAGATGGCTTCGAGTGCATTAAAAGGATATTAAATGAGATTCTTCAGATTACTCTCTGTAACCTATTAAACAATTTCTCCTCTCTAAATGAAAGCAAATTAGATCCACTATGTATATCGTATACAAACAAAGGCCTGTTGGTTGGCTTTACTCTTGGGCAGTTTTATGATATTAAGTGCCAAGCAACAAGCCAAAGGGGATTTGGCTGCACAAACATAATATCAGGGAGTGTACTGTGTTCACCAGACAGTGAATCTGGCTGAATGGTTTGACATTCTGAATAATGGACAATCTTACTTCTTCAGTGAAAGGTAAAGTATTCAAAAGGATTTATAGGTTTTGAGAATGATGTGGCACAGAGGACATCTCCATTGATCTGATTGTTTTACTATTTGTGTGTGTGTGTGTGTGTGTGTGTGTGTGTGTGTGTGTGTGTGTGTGTGCTATATAAAGCATTATTTCCGGCTCTTGTATGCCTCATTGATTCGTTCTTCAAATACGAAGAGTCCTCTCTCTTTATTATCATTTAGATGCTGAATGAGCAACTGGTTGCAAATACAAGCAGAGGCATCAGGTTTATGGGGGTTTTCAGGTTTGCTGCAGAACTCTACGGTCTAGAATAATTACCGACATGTTTGTGTCATATATAAACATGAATTGGTTGTTACAGACCATTAGCCTGAATTATTGATGAGTAGCATTTCTCATCAATGAATCATTTCTTCATCATAAGAAATGTGGACCATTGGACCACTTAGTAATTAAATTCCATAATGGTGCAACTTCCTTTCTTTTTGCTATAGCTGCTTTCTCATTGCTCATTAAAATCTGGTCTTAAGGTTCCTTTGTGGGGTTTTGTTTTTTCACTGGCCAAAAACAATAATGAGGACATCTGTTAATGTCCTATTGAGATATATTTTATGACAAACATACTGTACAATAGCATTTGTGTATTCTCTAATGACAGGTAACAGAGGATCATGAAATCAGCATTTCCTGTAATTACTGCTGACATAACCACTTGTAATTATGGTAACTGCTGTAAAGTTTCTTATCAGCAAGAAGATAAACCTTTGGCCTAATATAATCTTTGTAGGGTTTGTAGGGATTTTAGCAAGTAAGATGCTGTGGTTCGCCTCATTCTGTAGCTCCTTTGGTAAAATGGCGAGGGCCGTTGAACTCTTAAGCCACTGTAGACCCCGCTGGTCTGTGATGAGGGGTCCTTGCCAGTCTGGAAGAGTGAAGTCTGTGTCTGTTATCAGTGCGAGCGAGGGGACTTTATTTGTCAACCAGTGCTCATCCAGACAGCGCCAGCGCCAGCCTCGTTTGATTGGGTCGTCTCCGGTGGAGCTGTGTCTCTCTGACATGTCTGCTATAATTGCAGCTGGTGCCCAGGCGGGCGTGAATCCCGTCAGCTCTGCCACTATCATTTATTAATGTACACGACTGGACTCAAGTATGTCAGGAACAGAGGCATGAGTACAGAGGCTGCGGTGAAAAGACCATTTATTCTTTGTTCCTGTGTGCAGTGAGGGCCCATAATGGTGGAAGTGTCTGAAAAATGTGCCTATAAAGGGAAAGATGGCATGATGTTCTGTTTTTCATAAAAGACTCAGCCAACGTCAGAGAGGTGGGGGCTCCAGATTAAGTGGGTGGAAGCAGGCAGAATGTTAAATGAGCTGTCAGGAAGTCTCTCCTCCTGCATACTTCTTTGGGTGTTTTCTACACTGCCTGTACAAAGGAGGCTTGCTAAAGATTTCCTTGACAAAGCTGAAGGCTTTAAGCAGGCCAATCAGCTGTCTCCAAGTCTGTGTGCCCACACTGCTGGAAGAAACAACATTTTCCAAGTTCCAGCCTCAGAGAAATCTACCAGGTCATTGTTAGAACACCTCAGATTACTGCTTTGCATTTATTGGGTCATAGACGTTTTGCCATAGGCACGTTTTCAAAGGAGCAATACTGCATGGTACTTTGTAAAAGCTAATTGTTTGGAGGTAATCCCCTGCTGCATGCTTCATTTCACCTCAGACAAACAGATGGGAATACATTTGTTAGATGCATCCGCATGGCTGCCATGAGAATCAAAATGCTATCTTCCATCATTCACTGCACAGAGATTGCCATCGCACAAACGAGAGCTGGCTTCAAAATACTGCTGAATCACCGCACCAATATGCTTCAAAGTAGGGTTTAGTTGGTTGTCTAATGCATCAATCACTGTGTCTGCAGGGAACAGCTTTCTGAGCAAATGAAACTCTGAGTTTTGGCTTGCCCAGGCAGGGAGCAGCCGACACATTTTCTCACTGTCACTGTGAAACCACAGATGCAGATATAGATACTAAATATTTACACACACATGCACACATCAAAAACATGCAGCTCTTTGTACAGAAATTGTACAGTTACTAGCAGAGGGATGTGTGGAGATACTGTAGCGATTGAAGTCACAGGTCTGGCTGGATTGGTATACACCACCAGAGACCAGACTTTTCCAGTCTTTTTGCTGGTAATATTTAAGGCTTTGGCTCAGTATTGGCAAGTTTGATTTGAAACAGACTTCTGAAAAACTGCTTCCGGAACTTAACGTATGTGGCGCTTGTATTTTGCACCCATTTCCTCATAGAAACTGAGACAAACATTCAGTGGTGAGAAGAATATCTTGCTGGTGTGAATCAGGGAGGTTGCAGATGAAATGTGTCGAGAACACTGCTGTGATTTTCATGTAGGCTGGTTGGCTTTTGTTTGTCTTGTCTCTATGCAACAAAAAGAATAATATCATTATAACACAGGCCATTAAAGTAGTCATTTATGTTCATCATAAAGACACAGAACAAAGTATATTTATGTGACAATTTGAAGTGCGTGTTTGAAAGAGCTAGGACTGTACCAAAAATGATTATTTTTCTCTGTATGAACATGGTGCGACCAGGTCACATCGCTGTCTTTGTGTCTATCCTGTGCTCTCTGTCTGTGTCATGGATGTAAAGAGCCGCAGGTTTCTGTGTCTGTTTGACTGAGGGTGGGGCTGAACTACACAGATGCAGAGAGGCACAGCAGGTAGGATAAAGTTTGCGGTTCGGCAGTCTTTACACAAAATCTGGCAGTACGGGACCTTTTCGCTGGGTTATGCGGAGGTGTGGCCATGTTTAATTGTGCTTTAAAATGTAACCACCGACTAATGCTGCTCCCTCTCTTCACCCACTCTCAAGCTCGCTCGACCACTGCTGCTCTCACTCATTGTGCCAGGGAGGAATGAATGATATGTTTGCAAACAGCAACCGATCCTACTCGTTCTGCCTTTAAGATCACATCACTTTATTGAAACTGAGGATTCTGTTTAGGGATTTTTTTTTAAAGGGTGATGATGTCATAAAGTGTGAGGACAGACATTTGAAGCTTCATTTGAAAACCTTCATAGAGGCTTCAAATGTAAAATAATGACATTCAGTACAGCCCTAGTTTTCACTGCTGCAGTACCACAATAGGTTTAAGAAATGATCAACAAATGATCCACATGAGCTTGGTTTGGTGCTGTGTGGTAAATGAACCAGGAGGATATGCCACACCCAAGAAACAATTGCCACTTGGGTTGGGGAAATTATTATAGGAAACACCAAAACCACAGTATTCTGAAAACTATTCAAAGCAAACTCTTGTTGTGCAATGCTGTGTATATAGCCTCAGGTGTGTGAAAGGTGGAGCACGTGAGTTCTGTTGGCTAGTTAAAGCACAGTGAGGCAGGTCACAGGGCTTAACCGGTGCCTCAGCAGCTCCTCTTCAGCTCTTTTGAGGGGTCCGGCTGTCCTAGCATCCTTACACTCCACTCGAACTGAATCCTGTAGTGTGGCACAGCCAGCAAGCTGTGGAGTAAATAGAGTTAGCAGACCTTCAGCTTGTAGGATTTTCCTTGAATGAGGGATTGAAGACAAGCTGTCGATATTGACTTGAAGTCTTGAGGGTTGAAGTCTCTGGGAGTCTAGCCTACATTCCCTGAGCGACGGCTCTGCTGCTGTAACATTTGATAATCTAGCTACGTCTAAAGATAACTGGTCATCATTTCACATCCCATTGCGTCTTCCCGGCAAATGTTCTTCTCTGATGGATTGAGGGAAACAACTCCCTGACAGCTTTGATCTGTTATTGATCGGCTCAGCTGCCCATTAATGGGTGTAATTGATCAAAAGGCATCAGCAACGTGCAAGGCTACTCTTTCCGTCCATGGCTTCAGGGCACACATGTCTGGCAGTTTTTTGTGTGTTGTCTTCTTAGCCTGGCACACTCTGCATTTGTGTATACTATACAGTCGAGGCCTCTTACTTGTTTTTAGCCATGCTAGAGGCATAACTCTAAGGATGGCCATGTTGCTCTGTCGGCATTCATGGTCAACAGAAGATTAATTCTAATTACGTTGGTTATTCCCATTATTTTGAAGTGCCCTGACTTTTCATCTAGCGCCATTATCATGTCAAAAATATGTCCAATACTTTTAGTCGTGTTCCTACTACCAACACAAGACTCCTCTGCAATGCTCTCGTATACTGACTGTAGCACTTACATTGGGACAAAACTAGGACCTTAATCTGCATCTGCTGAGGTCCTTTTTTCTGCTATGACAGATTTCACATTGGATGTATTGCACATCACTGAAGATGCTTAGGAAAATTGAGGGGCCTAAAAATAATATTAATAACGGTTGATTTTTATATATATATATATAAACTTTACAAGTTTCTGACTTATTAAGAAGCACTTTCTGTCCAGCAGGAGCTGGTCTGCAGCCAAGGAATACCAAGCAGAGTGACGGTAGCTCTGTACATATGCTGCACAGCTGAGTGGGCGTGTTCCCAAAGGCCCATGGGAAAGCACAGCCTCACTTATACACTCTGCCCGGAATAAAACAGGATTGCAAATCTGTCTGCTGCCCATGCAGTGATGTAGAGAAACTGTCTGATTCAGTTCCGCCCGCCTGTGTGCCAGTGAAAAGATTTTGGAAGCAATATCTGACAACACAGTTTTATAGAGAGCAAGAATAAAACGAGAGTGAGTGCTGCTCTTATTACAAATGTAACTTCTTACACTGCTTTTTTAGAATAAATGTTCAAGACGAATCTCAGGAATAGATTCTGTAACTCTTCGGTACCTCACATCATTGAGCTGGTGAGAATATTTGTAGACCTTTCTAAATTGTCTGCCTTAGAAATAGATTGGACTCTTGCTTAATGTGAGATCTTTCGAGGGAGAGAGACATAGAATACCATTTAAACATAATCCCAGTTGCTCAAACAGAACAGCTCTGTGAATAAAATCCCCGCTGTCGAGGAAGGCTGTCATTTACCCAGCATGGGATGTGACACTTCACTGAGTTCAGTAGGTCTCCATCAGTGTTTACCCTTTCCCCAGCTCCCCAGATGAGCCCTCATCATGGGGCTGCTTTAGCCTGAGTGGAGCATGGTACAATGGTACAATGTTATTTATTGATTACTTCTGTCATTTTTTAAAATGATGTTAGTGTTTTTAATCAGCACTGTTCAATACAGTAGATGTGAGTGTCAGAATATATTGTCTCATTGAGATGCCAGTGTGAGCACCATGCAGAAGGTCCTGCGGGGATTTATGGAGTGGAGGCCAGCTGAACATTCATCACTCTAGTTTAACATAGTAGGGAGTGTTTTATCTAACTCAGTGGACAAAGAATGAATCACTACCACACGACTTGCAGAGAAACAGATGCCGCAATGTAGGCCCACTCCTGATGACGGTTATTCTTAAAAGCTTTGTTTTCTGTTCTTTTTAATCAGATGCTAAGTATTTCTGTCTCTCCACAGACCTTTATAGTGCTTATCCTGTCAGCATCCTTTGATGGACAGGAAGGCATCTCCAGGCCCTGTTTGAACCGTTTTGTCTATTTTTCTTTCTGGAACCTGAATGAATCTTTTAGACGCTGATGTTTGTTTAGTTGAGGCTTCGTCCCACACACACACACCCCTGGAGCTGTGGGATAGTTTAGCCTTGGAGCAAAGGCAAGCCTTGATCCCAAACACAATGGTTACAATGCTTGTTTTGTTTCTGCAGTGAAACAAAGATTTAAAGGTAAACAAGCTAGAATTTCATAGTGTGAGATCAGCCTTGAGTCAGCATTTCTTTACTGGACCCATCATGACTGTTCAATCTGAATATCAAAACTATATTTTGTTATATACTACTGGTTCAATGCCAATATACAAATGTGTTGCAAACTAGAATAGGCTACACTGTTTTCTTTAAGTCACAGTCATATAAATGACAGGGATATTTACATTTGTAATTGAATTATTTGGCTCATAAATTAAAATGATTTTGTGTATTTCTCAACTGGTTATAATTAAAAGCGTAGACCTGTTGTACACATGTGTAATGAACCTTTAAGAGCATGAATAAGATTTATTTGTTAGAATTTTGAGTGCCAATTTGAGAGTGAGGATAGCAGGTGCAGTTCTTATACAGTAGAGGGACACTTATGTTAACATGTGGAGCACTGACTTTGTATTTTAAAGTAGTGCAAACCTCATGGTCTTGGCTTATTAAGAAGCCATATTCTGTTTGAAAAAGGGTTCTTAAATTTGAAAGTGTGTTTTTGAATTGGCTAAAAACAAGTCTTTCGTATGTGGTGCATGCAAGCAAAAGCTGAGACCAGCTCAGTCTCCCCCACTGGTTTCACAATGCACTCGGAAGCAAAATATTTATTGGCTCTGGTTGTTTGCCAGGGTCAAGAAAACAGGCTTGAAGACTCTATTGGGATGCCCACGTCGCTGTGTTTCTATAAGCCAGCCAGAAGATCTTGAAGGCCTAAAGGTTCTATTGCTTAGTTTACTTTTAAATCTTTCAGCCTCCTTGTGTTGGAGTGTGTTGTGGCATGGCTTCATGCGATGAAGAATAATTAGTTTGAGGGTAGACTGATTTCTCTTAGGATAGTCTGGTTTTAGGATTGTTATCAACTTAATAGAGTTCCAGTCCAATCTTTTATTGTAGGACAGTTGAAACTAGTTTGTCTGATAACAGAAGAAAAAGTATAATGAAGGATATTACTTTAGAAATCATAATTCCTTATTTCAATAATTAACAGTCCAAAAAAAGGTAATTAAATTACTTTGTGAACCTACCAATGCCAAAATCACACTACTAAAACCTAATCAGTAAAGAAAAAACACTTGGATGGATGAGATCCACACTGCCAGCCAGTGTCTTTGTTCATAGAGGGTTAGCCACAGGTAAGCTGGCTGCCTACAAAGACTCCGCCCCTCCAGGAAGCATAGAGGAGAGTGTAGAAGAGTGTCAATAACCAATTTAATTTACTCCTATGATGTACAGTGTATTTGATATGGCAATTTTAGATGTGTCAGGATGGACAGTGTACAAACAACACATAAAGCAAAAGTGCTTTGTGCTCTTGCTAGAAGATTAAATGGCTGACCGTGCTTCACATGGACTCATTATTAACTGGCACAGTCAATACTGCTTTAAACAAGCCTGATTTACAAAAAAATAATTAAGCATTAAATTATTCTAGTGATAAATTGATGGGAGTATTGGCAAGACGTTGCATAATCATGATCACACCAATAAAAACAGAATCCAACCTCGTTGTTACCACTATTACCCTTTGGTCAATATTAGCCCATTATATTCCTGTGCTGACCCTTGTTACTGCTTAAACAGCAAAGGAAATTGAGCCTTATGGACACCTGGATAATGAAATTTCAGTTAAGTATCAGTAGACAAAGGGTGTACGATTATTATATTACTAATTCCCTTTGGAAACCTCATGCATTTATTGGCTTTCCAAACAGCTGAATTGGTTTACCTTTCTTTTTGACCAAAGACTCTCTTTCTGTTATCTTGGCTGAAGCTGAACTAGACATACTACTGCCTGGCTGTTTTGGCTTTTAAAGGGGTGGTGAAAGTGCACCAAAGTAAAAGGAAAGGGATGTGCAATTTATAACACAAGACAAAATTAAAGCACAATTGCGAGATGGAATATGGCAGAATAGGGCTTTTTAAAAACTTTTTATTTAATACATAATTTTTATTAAAAAAAAAACTCATTGTACCAGCTTAAATAAATATGATATATTGTGTCAGATGTCCATTATTATCCAAAGGAAGCATCCTTTTCCTGTAGTGTAGGCAGTCCTTTCATTCATTTCTCACATTTCCTGAGGAAGGTTGATCCTCCAGATCTCAGAGAGAAAGTCATCCTTTCCATTACAAAGATTGTCTTTAACTATGTCCGTCCACTGCTTGAGGCTTGGAGGCTCAGGTTTGTACCAATTCTTTGTGATTGATTTTGTACTAGCAATAAACTGTATTTTACACAGATAACAGTCTTTTTTGTTAATCCAATCCTCTCTTATTACACCAAGATACAGGACGTTAACAATCGTTAAGGATTTCATATTAAAAAAATATTATCATGTTTTTCGGGAATATATGGGAGGGATTGTCCATGTGCCCGCACTGTCTCCAGCACTGTTGTTGTGCCTGGGATTGTTTACTTTTGATGTGGGGTGTAATGAAGAAACAGATAAAATTTTTCCAACCAGATTCTCTCCGCTTCTTTGAGCTTGTAGATGAACGCTGTGTTCTCCACATTTAACACAATCCACCTGTGATATTTCTGTGTCTAGTTATCTTTCCATTTTGTTTTAATGGGGCACAATAATAACTTTATGTTGAGTATTTTGCCTTCATAATCGTTAGAAGCCAAAATTGTAATTGAAAATAAAATTTGTTTAATTGCCCAACCCTGGTGTAAATTATAACAGTTGATTACATTTATCACAGTCCAGTCTACAGTGTTTGTGACACAAAATAGCAGCAACTGTGGTAAGATGACAGCTCTGAGTCACTTTCCTCTTGTGCTGAAAACTAACCAAACAACACAAATTCTTCAGGACATTCAGTAATCAGGTCTGTAGACAGTTTACTTCCACTCCCAGACATAGCTACAGCATACTTTTGTTCATCACTACCTTGGAGGTCTGTTTTAATTGTGCAGTAGTTTTTTTTAATATAGAATATTTTCAGACATGTTGAAATCAGGCTGTACATTGCTCAATGAAATATCACTTTCTCTTTCATCCTACTGTCTTGCTGCAATTCTGTCCGTTGGACATTTCAAGCAGCTGTCTATACCATTGCAGACTGCATTATTGATGCACATTTCATGAGTGTTCATTCATGCAACTTGGAAAAATGATGTGTCGCTAGTAAAAAAGAAACATGCATTTCCACACGAGTAATTTAGAATTTATTCCTGTTGAGTATAAGTTATGACACAAACTTCATTCATCAGCATTTAATTAGCATAATGGACTTAATTATTTTGTGTGCCTAATATGTTTGTGCATTATTTAGTTTTTCTGGGTACCCAGTGTCACTCCTGAGGGGGATATGGAAAGAGTCTGAGCTGGAAATGTGATTTCTGTTCCATACTGAAGAATACTACAAGTTTTCATTAAAAATAATGAAGGTAATTGGATGTATTTATTGTTGTATTTATCAATCAATGCTTAATTAAGAGGTATTGGTCTCTGGTGATGTAAACAACAACTTGACAATAGATAAAAACCAATGAAAATGAATCAGTAGGTAAACATAATAAGCATAGCACAGTGCAGATTAAACTGCCCTTCAACAGAATGTGTAGAATGTAGGGCACTCTGAAAAAACAGAGGATGCTTGATTAAGGTTTTAGCATTAAACTGATCTTGATTTTATAAGAAATAAGATACTTTTACTTATTCATTGTTAATTTCGATATTTTGAAATATCCTAACAGCAGAAATCTTTAGTAGCATTGTGCTGGCTTACAGGCCAGCTGCAGGGTTAAAGCCACTAAGATTTGCTATTTGGCGCCCCCCAGTTGCAATACCACTGTGGTTAATATGGAAAGTTGTACACATGCATTTCTTATGATTACATTACTTTTAATCAAAAACAAGTGAGTTTACAACTTTTCTAAGCCGAACAGCAAGTGCAACAGAACAAGACATAGCAAGCCAGCTAATATGACTTACTAGTCCAACAGCTAGAAGGCCAGCTGGCCGTCAGTCTGTGCAGCCTTTTATTTCACAAAGCTCTCGCCAACGACTAAAAGCCAGTCCCAGATTTACTCTTGTCCGGTGCATTCTCTCCTTTTCTTAGCTTCCTCCATCGTCCTCTAGGTCTCTTTGCCTCTGCCATTCTGGCATAACGCCGGCAGTGCTCTCTGTCAGCATTCCCCCACTTCCACCCCTTCTGAGGCTGGAAAAGTTGTTCTTCCCTGTGTTCCAAAGCTCCATGCTACAGTCCTGGGTGTCCAGGGTAGCACGGATAAGCTAATTAGCCAACAGCAGTTACACTAAAATAGTTTTCACCAAAATTAGTGACATAGTTGGTGCTGTGTGAAGTTAAATAGTGCAAGAGCTGGCGTACGAGGTGCAGAGCAATGACCGAGGCTCCGTTCACCCTATTACAACTCAGTGTAGCACTCATGTTGCTTTAAGTTCTGATCATCGGTATTTGTAAATTAGTTGGTCTGGGATTTGGAAAAATAAGGTAGGAAATGTGATCACAAGGAAATTGTTAGCCAGGTTGGTAAGCTGCCTCTCAAGTCATGATCTATACTATCTCGGGAGCAATTAAATTGGTAGATGGTAGCCTCAACAATATTCACACTAATCAATTATTATTATTATTTATTTTTTTTGCTGCGTGAAAAAATACCTTTTCTCTTTTTCTCTGAAGCCATGGATGATGAGAGATTGGTACAACATATTCAGCAGCATGTATTGAACACTTCAACACCTGCTTGTAATTTCAGTAATGAGATTTACTCAGAGCCACTGCATTGCAGTTAGTTTTGTAAATTTGCGTTGTTAACCCCACTACTGATAATTTGAACTGAGTGTATGATGTGATTTTAATCTGCTGTATTCAACGCTAAGAACATGATCTCATAATATTAGAAGCAGTACAACATACTGTATGTCTAGAAAATGGGGAATGAAAGCAGTGTCCTATTTCTCTGAGAGGATGCTGTTTTCATTTCTCCAGCCTCCAGCTGCCCTCTGCCTTGTGAGAATGGAATCAGATTTAAACATTAAAACGTCACGTTTGGTCTGTCTCAAGCCCTCTGGCCTCAAACAGCAGACATATGACTTCTATTTTGTTTCCCAGGGCAACCACAAACACACTACGAGAGTCATATATCTCAAACTGGTGTCCAACCTTGGTGGATAGGTCACTGTGGTCTTACTGTGTATGTATTTGTGTTTGTGTCTTGCTTTTAGTAACTTCAAATGCCTCATTAGACAGCATAAGAGTTGAAATGGCTTTCTGAGTGCTTTATGTGTGCACGGGAGACTCTGCCTTTGTTGAGTTTGAAAGCATGTTCATCCATTATTCAGAGGTATTGGTAAATGGACGTGTCCTGGTACGAGTTCATATTGCAATTTCTCTACAGGCGCTGTCCATGTGACACACATTTTCAAAACAATTAATGCTGCACAGATTCTGTCAGATAGGAGTGGTAGACTCTAAAATGACTGAAATAATAAATAGATAGATCCATTGAAATCCATAACTTTCTTGCTACATTCATTGGTTGTCAGCAAACTGCAGCCATGCTAGCAGCTCTGTGAGGGTGGACCTCAGCACTAAAAACAAACATACATTTTGATGCTAGAGGAAAAGTCAAGCAACCCTAAAGTTATCAGGACTGATCCTGAGGAAAACCTGAAGATGTGAACCACATTTCATGTCATTCAACAATTGTTGAGTAATTTCACTAACAACCACAAATGTCAACCTCATGGTGGCTTTGGAGAAAAAGTCAGGGGATCACCAATGTTATTAGGATTCATTGTCTGGGAACCATGAACCAAATGTCATGGCAGTCCATCCAGTAGTTATTTCAGTCTGGACCAAAGTGGGGGACCAACCGACTGACAGACAGACAGACAGACAGACAAACCAACATTGCTATCCATTATTGGTGCAACGGATCATAGTTGATCCGTGATCCGTATAGATTCCCTAAATCTTGATGCCGAGTTGCAGTGAAACAATAGACAAGGCAGATGCGTGCTGTTTTACTCTGAATTGTAATGACTGGATTAGGGAAGAGACTGATTTTTTAAAAAGCTGTCACTTTTCACTTTCTCCATTGAGTAAAGTCCAGTAGGCTGCAAACTGCAAGTGAATGTGAAGCAGGAGCTAGTCAGGACCCAGGACATAAAGGTAGCGTTAGGAGGAAATACGTGGAAGCTCACATATGTAATGCACTGTAGAAAAATATTGAACACTCAAATATTTAATTTCCCTTAGAATAATAACTGGAAAATATTAAATTGAGTGTAAGAGGTAATGTTGATTTACATTTGTGCTGAAAGATTTTCATTCAGCAGTAGCTCAGTAACGTCATCACTGATACAGTCAGTGGTGCAGGGAATATATGTTTGAGTATACTTAAGTGTGAAGAGTCTGCTGGTGATGGCATTCTTTATTGTTGATTTAGTATGCAGTTAAGTACTGATTAGGTATGAAAATGCAGTTTGTTTGTATGCCATTCAGAACACAGCATATGTCTCCAGACCTCTGTGAGCTTGAGGTCGGCTTTGTGACGTCTGTAATAATATCACAGTCGGTGAGAGCAGTGTCTCTGGTTTGGAAGGGAGTCTTGTAGCCAACTTTAATATAAGTTACATACACTAACCTGTGAGTATTTTTCATGGTGAATTGAATAAAGATGGTTCTTTGTTGTTATATAGTGACATATACCATGCCAACTATACTCCCAGGTGTTTTCAGTTGTGGAGGGGGGGTGGAGCTATGCTGCAAGTTAAACTTTCTATACGAACAAGGATAATAGAGATGAAAGTTGTCCTGGTTAGGGATATGTCAGTCAGGTACAGTGTGTACACACTCACACAGCCTCCAGGAGAGGTTTAATCAGGGAAATTAAGTGGAAACACCTGTGTGGATGGACCAGGGCTTTATAATTTAAATGAGTTATAACCTTCCTTATTGAACTTGACACGTGAAAATATGCTGAAAGGACTTTGAAACAGTGGTTATACTATATGTTCTGTAACATAGCCACAGAAGGTTTAAAAACTGGGTTTAAACATTAAGATATAGTCTAACCTACAAATCACATTAACAGTGTTTAGGTTTAAGACACTGCTGTGTCCCAAGTCCATGCAAACTAACTGCATACAGCATAATAGTACATCTGTATACACTGAAGCATCTTCCAATAGTATTTGGTTTTAGCAGTAAGTTTGTACAAGAAATCAACATTACCTGTTTTATACTAATGAAATGAACCAATACATGCGCTCAGATATCAATCAAACTGCGACTATAGAATGTGTGCTCAAAGACTAAGTACAATGTTTGTCTAATTCAACTATTTGTTTTGTTGTTGTTTTTCAAGATATTTCTGTTGCTGTCTCACCACCATTTTTAATTCATGAGTAGCTCCATTTCATTTGTCCATTGCATTGTGAGACAAGAGTGTGTATCAACAGCACTCAGAAGCAAGCCTTTTTTTTAAAAAAAATCATGCATGACTGACTCTTGTATACCTAAAATGGTAGCAAAATATAACTAGAGAGCTAGGTTTAACAAAACCTGACCAATGTAATCTCATTATAGTTCTTACAGTGTCATGAAACATAAAGGCAGGATGTCATAGTTTACTTCCAGTTGGACAACATGCAGGCAGAAAGCTGGATAATTCTACTTTTCATTGACAAACACAACAGTGAAGCACGTAGCTGCAACTCATTCTAACCAGTTATGTATTTGCTTCACACATTATTCTAGGTATGTGATTTTATGAATTTGCCAGTATAAAAAATGCAAGTTCTTGATTATATTTTTTTCTCTCTCATTTGCGTTACATCCTGAGACACAACCATTTTTACATCATTGAATTGTTAGACACATTTTCAAATGAAGGGCATGGCTTTAGGTGAAGTATACCATGACTTGATGTCATGATGTTGATGTCAGATGCAGCTAGTTAATGTGTGGCCAACATCCACATACAGTACATTCATCAAAGTAGTAATACAGTTAAAAATGAAACTTCATTGCAGAATGATTTTTAACTGTATTGAGGGTGTCAGTTCTTTTAGATTTTTTAATGCATGTGTTATTCGTTAACTTAGAGTGAAGGAAATTCATTTGGAGGCCATCTGCTGTTTGGCTTTCTCCTGTTGGGTTCTGTATGCCAGCTGCTGTGACTATGAATAAACAAGTACACGGATACAAGAGTCCATATCTCTCCCACTGGTCTGTATCTTCTCCAGGTATCCTTCCTCAGCAAGGACAATCATAAATAACCACTCATTTTTCTCTGTTGCTTCATTCATTGCTAAATATTAGATCTCTGCCTCTCTCCAGCGTGCCGAGCTCTCATCTTGGTGTCGTGCGAAGGCAAGGCATGACACACACTGTTTTATTTTTATCCATCTCCTTGTGAGCAGGAGTGGGGCCCATGCAGAAAGCACTGCTATGCTCTGATTGGCTGCCAAGTCCTCAGGGGTATTCCATGATGCCTGCCGCCAAGTGACCAGCAGTGGGTTTACCTGGCTGCTTGACACACAGCTTCAGGGCCGGATGGATAACTTAGTGTATTATTCAGCTTTATAGAGCTGTGTGTGTGTGTGTGTGTGTGTGTGTGTGTCTGTGTGTGTGCATTGTCTGGTCCATATAGTAACAGCGAGGAAATTCACACATAACTGAATTTATTTACAGCATCAGTTAAAAATTCTTGCAAATACAAAAGTTCAAATGTTTGCAGAACTATTTCTTTAATTGGAAAGAAACATGCCCTTCTTAAACTACACTTGAAAAAAGTTATTCTAATTTAAAGAGTTTATTCCAGTGTCTGCTGTTAAAAACACATTTGCACACATATCCACTATATAAATGTTCTGAGAATGCTGAAAAAGACTGTATTACAGTCATTCAATACCATTATCTACAGTTCTTGTGATATCACATAGGGATTTATCAGGTTCGTTCTAGCATATTTGTTACACATTTGTTTTTTAGTCACTGATTGTTTAGGTGTAGAGGAGGTGAGAGAATCCTTAACCAACTCATTTTATGGATGCATAGTTCACAAATGGCACGGGGGAGGCAGAGCCTAATGGGAACCTAACTGTGTTGGGCCTTTAACGTGCCGTAAAATAGCATTTTGAGCTCTTAAGAGATGCCTTGATGAGGTGTCTGCTGACTGTGCTCAGTGGAGTCTTTGTGGTGAAAGTGCAGGTTGTGCAGCAGCAGGTGCTCAGTTCTCCCCATTAATTGGCCCTCATATTGCTAACTCACTCCACAAAGTCTTTGAAGCATCACACCAAGTAGAGACTTCATTAAAACCATGGCTATAATTGGAAACCCACTACGCAGGAATCTCCTATCTGTGTTACTATTTATCAAGCTGTCTATAAGTTGGTGACTACATAATTGATAGCTTATTCAGTATGAATGTACAGTGTATCATCAACAGGGGTAGAGTGATGGTTGAATTCCTGCACTGTGTACAGACGTGCATTTAGGGTTAGGGATAGTTCGGATGGGTGGGGTTGTATGAGGTACTTATGGTAGATGGCAGTCAGCAAGCCCCCAGTTTGGTAAAGCAGACAGGGGTACTGGTACAGCATCTACTGTCTATAAAACTGGATAATTAAATTCAATTGATAAGTACGATAAGTACCTCATACAACCCAACAGTGCTCGATTAACCGCGAGCACTGCGGTTAATCCGTTCGTTAAACGGCAAGATACCTTTGCCTCTGATTTTTTTTAATTTTGTCTCAATATATTGCAATCTGTGCAATACTGCAGATGACTGGAGATGTTCTATGATGGGGCAGTCCACACAATAATGGGGCTAACATTACTAAGTTTCTAATGCAGCTACATGTACTTGCGACAAAACATCATAGGTTGTATACGTTTTGAACAGATGCCTACTTATATAAGCCAGTCCCATCAGATGCTGCTGTCTAATCGTATGCCGGCATGGGGACTTCATAACTGCAGGTCTAAATGGAAGATGATGTCGTCAAGTTCACATATGACGCTGCACTAGGACGTTAAAGATTTAAATGCCTTATGTAACCTCATAAATTCATCCTCTCTAACCCCTACTGCAGCTACATAACAGAAAACTAAAATTACCACAGCCATTTGAGTAAAGCTACATGTAACCACGGTAACCAACAGTGACAACAAAAAAAATCAAAAGATCTTTTGCAACTATTCTTAAACACTATAATGTAGCCTTAGAGAAAACACAGAAGCAAAATTCAAAATCGATCATGTCATTAAGGCAGGGCTCTTGATCGGGACATTATCAAGAAATCACAAAAAACAATGCAGTGCCCCGTCCCTCCTCAGTCCAGACAGTCACTAATTAAGGTAATACAAAAGAAATACATTAGCATAATTATTCTGAGGTCCCCCTTCGGGTTCAGTAGGAGATCAGGACTTGAATGAGCTGTTCTTAAAACAAGCCCACTGGGTCTTTATTAACAGGCGCAGGTTTTCTTGGCTGGTGAGAGCCGCATGGAGGCGGCTTGGGTGAATTTGGCTGCTGTTGTTAGCAGACATGTTGTGAATGGTGGACAGCTTTCTCCTGTTATTAAGGTGGCCATTTGCACTAGAGGAGCTTGTACACGTTATCCACTTCAATTAGAGTGTGACGGTAATCAATAGGTGCTAGACGCTGAAGAAAAAGCTACACTGAATGGCCTAAATGTCAAGATAAGACATTTGCACAGACAGCCTGGAATCTGTGGGAGAATTCATCAAACACAAAAGTGGGTGCTTACAATAAATGTCGCATCACTGCCTTCACACCGACGGGAATATGCACCATCCTGTATGTTATGTAGTGTAATACCAAACCAGTTGATCTTTTCTACCTACCATTTTCATATTTGTGATGAGCACTCACTGAACCTCCTCATGTGGGTCATACTTTTGTGAACAAACAATGTCATTAAAAAGGGTGCTGTCAGTTTAAACACTGTGCTTAAGGCTTGTTATTGGCCTGTAGCCAGACGGTTTAAATTATAGTTTGTAGTTCAATGTTGTCCTTCCTTTTTGAATGTAATAAGCTACAGTTTTCACTTCCCTTTCAGAACACACCTCTATTATGACCTGAATGAAAAGAGGTTATTGCTATCTTATCTCTGCCTTTACGTTGCATTTTACTTTTATGTCTGACTAAAGCTACCAATCATTTGAATCCCATCATAATCTCTAAAAGAGTGTTCAGCGTTAATGGCAAAGAGGATGAAAAGCTTATGAGGGGGAAATGTTCAGAAATGCAGAGCTAATTCTAAAATGTAATCAAAAATCGGCCTTGTTAATCATTTCTTTTTAGCCTAACAGAAAATTCTCTAAATTATTGCAGCCATGAGCGTAACTAAGCTTCCTGCTTCCATCCCAGTAATTAAATTCACACAAACAGACCTGGAGTTATATCTGAAGATATTGACAAAAATTGAATCCCACACAGAGTTCAGCCTTTTAAGATTACGACAATACTGTAGGTTGGATTGGGACATTAAGGGACATGTTAATGTTTCCCTTTAGCCCTTTGGTGTGACATCTCAGTGATATAATTCAATGTGCATCATTATATTGTTTTGTACACACATCCAAGCAAAATGACAAAAAAGGCGCTAGTGTCCCTCTCTGGGGAGGGAATTTTGGTGGCTCTTTTAGATTTTGTTCATACTGCACTCACCCAGATACTACTTGAGTGAGACGCAGAAATAAGGACGTGCTGTCTGTCCCTGAGTTTTGAGGCTTTCAGCAGTGACTGAGTGGCACAGAGAGTGCTGTCTCATGTTGCTGTGTGGTCGAGGAGGATGAGTCAGCAGCGAGGATGTCGGATCAGACTCTCCATCCTACCATTCTGCTCTCTCATAACCACTGAAACAGTAACTAAAAGTAACTAAACCACATATTGTAAAGTCAATATTGTATATTGTGTAAGTCTGCAACTATTAATGATTTTCATTATTGGTTGATCTCTATACTGTGTCAAAAATTAATTACAGTTGTTAGATGTCTTCAAATCTTTGTCCGAATAACAATCCAAAAACAAAAACAGCCACTTTTTTTTTATTTGAGAAGCTTGAACCAGAGAATGTTTGGCATCTTTGCTTGATAAATGACTTGAAACAATTAACGTATATAATAATAATAATAATAATAATAATAATAATATTTCTCCTGAAATATATAAATATTTAGTGTTTAATAGGACCTCAGTGGTTATGTCAATCCTGAATGGAAGCTTATCTAATATGACCTGTAACCCCACATAATGTTGTTAGCTAATGCAGCCTGCTGGTCTTGGAAGTATCACCAGGTCACTGTAGGTAACTAGTTAGTTTTCCCAGTGGTTTCCATTAGAGCATTTTTTAATCCATTCCTTACACTATTGCTTTTGTGTCTTTGGTTTTGGAAAAGTGATAAACCAGGCACCACCCTTCATACTGGAACTGGATCACGAGGGGCTTTTAGTTCCAAATAAACCATGACTTAGTTAGTAGAACATGTTAATTTAGCTGGTATCCACCTAAAGTAGGACAGCTCTGGAGCTAAGTAAGCTAGATGATGTGTTGATAAATTAGGATGAGATCATTAGCATAATCAGTGGCTGCACATCAGATTCTGCCTTGTAGATATGGAACCCAAGTGAGGGCACAGACACATGTAATTAGTCTGCCTGAATAAAACTCTTTCTGTAAACAATTGGAACTGGGTGCCTATTTGATCAACTGTGAATTAAAGACAGATTGTGTTTACTGTGTGCGCCTATGCTTGCAATTTTTGAGGACAGTACATCTTCTTTCACATCAATAATGTATTGAAATTCCCCAAAAATATTGAATAACAATAAATCCAGAATGGCAGCTCCACAAAAAGATGTTGCATTTTGTTGAATGTGGATGAGCAGATTTAGATCTATTAGTCAAGAATCAATTAGACAAAATGTCAGTATGCTGTATGGTAGTCAGCATCATCCAGAGCAGGGTCAGTGTTTACTGGCAGAGTAGACTTAACTGTAGCACTTTGGGGGATAGAGGGATATAAGATACTGCCTCTCAGCCAACCATCCACACTGCTGCTAAATGGATATAAAAAGAGGATGTGATTGATTCCTGCTGGCCTCCCAATTTGCTCTGCTGCAGTCCCCTTCATTAGTAAAACCACTGAGCATAAGAAATCTGAAAACCATATACAACATCTATCAATGAATCAAACATCTCCCACCAGCCTACTTTTCTATAAGTGATTAATTCTGGTATATCATTCCTTATGCTCTTTAAATGATTATTGAATTGACATACAGTTGGTTGTTTTCCAGTCACTTGTCAGTCACGTACCATAACACGCCTCCACAATTATTCTTGGCAGTTTAGTTAAGTATTATTTTTCCACAGAACAAAGCATCAGATCTAATAGTTAGATGCATTTAGATACACAATACAAATACTTGTTGTTTACTTTTTGTGTATCTACTGTAACAGCAGCTTATCAGCATTAAGGTGCACAATGAATCAGTTATCCCTTTAGCTTCACCTTGATAGTATTCCCATTGTTGATTGAAATAAATACTAGAATGTTTTCCTATTTGTGATCCCTTGAATCCCAAGCAAAAAAATGGACAGTCCAGGATCACTTCAAGTTATTGTTTGCAATAGACAGACATCAATCAATCAATGATCAGTCAATCAGGTGATTGATCATTGTTGGTGATGAACAGTGCTCAAAAACTGTGTTTGTCACCAATTGTTGATTCTTATCACTAATTGCACTGTTTTTTATAAGATATATTATTTTGCTTTAAGGTACAAAACATTGTTTTGCTTTTACTCATAGAGTTGCCTGTGATGGAGATGCTTGTAAAAAAAAAACGTATAAAAGCCCCTGTAAGCCTGGTTTCAAAACCTTTCAGATATTTCTGCAAAATATTCAATAACAGGAAATGGTG
The DNA here is from genome assembly GCF_905237075.1 of Dicentrarchus labrax. NCBI lineage: Eukaryota > Metazoa > Chordata > Actinopteri > Moronidae > Dicentrarchus > Dicentrarchus labrax. The sequence goes on along the minus strand of NW_026136718.1, from coordinate 25,208,953 downwards.
AGTCAATGTCACCCTATCGCTCCCCAACCAGATGTCATTTTATTAGGCTTAATATATCAGCATGTTTGCTTAAATTTTTCTTTTGATGCTATGCAGATGATAGACAACTATAAATGTCAACAGTTTCCTTTCTGTTTTCTCTCACAGCAGCCCTTTTGACATAAAATAAACACAGATTTTAGCAGTGATATCAATTAAGGTTCTGTTCCATTCAGGTCAAACAGAGTCAGGGTGTTGCTATTGTATACTTTGCCTCACTGGAAAGGCTCTGCTGCACTTAATGGAACAGAACCTTAATTCATTTCATTGCTAACACCTGTGTTTGCCCTGCTATTCCATGTCAAAATGGCTGCTGTGAAAAAGGTCTATTCTGTAGAAATGTGTTTGAATCTTTGCATGTCATCACCCTGTTCTTCCCATTAAATATATTATATGGGAGATATATGTGTTTCGGGAGCACACATAATGCCAGGAGCGGCAGCAGCACAGTAATTACATGTGGACCTGATGCCACAGCTGACCTCCTGGTCACCCCCACAAACAGTAATGAGCTCCCTGGGCAGAAGTGACAGCCTTGGCAGAAACCATAACCACCAATCCCGCTGTTACATTTATTGAGTGTCTGAATGGAGGAGGAGAAAGCCTGTTGTCGCTCATTTGACACATTCTGTCTTTTTCTTCTCTTGCAGTTGGAAAGACGTCTCTGATCACACGGTTCATGTATGACAGCTTTGACAACACATATCAGGTAGGTGCAACGGCAGAAACTGAGAGTGAATATTTTGTCTCTAATGATCAATTTTGTCTCTATTGATCAGTTACACTGTGTATTCCATCGATAGTAAAATGTAAATTTATGTACATAAATCAAAGACATAGATCAAACACATAATAATCAATCAAATTAAATCACCAGAAATAACTATTTTTGTGTGTGTGTGTGTGTGTGTGTGTGTGTAAAACATGAAAGTTATAGCCAACATGGATGTTAAAACAGACACCTTTGAACTGAACAACATCAAGAGCACTGTGGGCCCTCAGGCGATCACTATTTCTAATCCTGTTCTCCAAAGCAGCCTAATCTCACTCGTCATCCTAAAAACAGAATATTGCTTATGCAGCTACAGTCCTTATAGAGGTCTTTGCAAGCATCTGCAGGCACGCGAAGGACCCTTAAATATAACCTGCAGTATTATTGCTTTATAAGCAGAAAGTCTCTACTTATATAGTAATAAAAAAGGAATTAAAAATAAATCTCACAAAGCTGAACACCCTCATTTTCATATAGTTTGGAGTGTGTGTCTGAGTGTGTGTCTGAGTGTGTGTGTGTGAGTGTGTGTCTTTTAGCTCATGCAGGTTCTTTATTGAGGGAACATACAGTGATATAAGCCTGTGCAATGTGCGAAAAAGCATAAGCAGATTAGCCTAAAAAACACTGAAACACCATCGGTATATGAGAACACTGAGCATGAAGAAAACCTAAGAGGAAACTTTTGTTTTGCTAAGCTTCAAGTAAGAATAATATTACCAGTATGCCACTCATTTCAACTTAATGTTTGTGCAAACAAACTGTATGCTCCAGCTGTCGGCTTTTTGAAGTTAAATTGCAATTGAAGATTTATAATATTTAAGATAACTCTTAAATTTCAGAAGTTGTTTGCTTTTTATTTCCGTTAAACTTTTCAGTAATGAGGCAGTCTTGTTTCACGTATGTTTGAGTTTTACATACTTTTGAGACATGTTTCTGGAATTTTTGTGGATTATGTGGAAAATATTCTTCTTGACCACACATACAGTTAGTGTAGACCCTGACAATGCATAGTGTGGTGAAAAGTAACACATTGTACTTGTAAATGACTAATCAGTAAGTCAAGAAGATAATGCTACATTAATCAATAATACAAATAATCATTAGTTGCGATGCTAAATGGATGACTGATGTAAATAATGTGTACAGTAGGATAGGTGAGTCCATAGAGCCTTTCATGGTGCTGAATGTTTTTGACCAAAACCTGAACCTCACCCTATCCTGTACAGTATCTCTATTTTTTTTTTGTTGCTCTCTTTTAAAAACATCTGTGAGTTGGAAAAGATATTTCCATCAGGTATAAAACTGGCCAGCAGGCTTGCTATAAGGCCAGTAGAGTTAATAATGTTCTCCAGCCTCTTGGTCTTTCTTAAACCTTGAGACATGAAAGCTTCAGTCCCACAAGCCCAAGTGTTAATCTGGCCCTGCCTTTAAATCATCTACAGCGGCCTCTAAAGATTGCCTCAGTTCTTGATCTGAGACGTCCCTCCTTTTTCCTCACCTCTGCCATCTTCTTTTGCTTTGCGAGAGTTGCACAGCATGGAGAGCATAGGGTTGGAAGGGTTGGACATGGTCAATATTATTGTTCAGATTGTTAGTTTTTAGTTTTTTATCAATGTTACTACAAAGACATGTCTTCTTTGGCCTCACTGCATCCTGCAAAAAAAAGAAAAACATGTCTCAATTTTTCAGGCTTCACACAAGTACTGTGCTGTGCTGTAATGAGATTTGGTTGGCTCATTGTGTGTGGATTAAATTGTCTGTGTTAGCTCTATGATGCTGTGCTTTCACAGTTGCTGCTGTATCCTCTTATATTTCTACATTCGTAAGTCATGAAAGACTACAGAGGCAGACATTTCACACTGACTGTTAGGGCTCATGTCTTTGTGTTGTTAAGCTGCTGCATCTCCATGATGCATAGATGTTTCTTTACACGTCTCTTTGTCACAAATTGCTGTGGAACAGGCTTATACTTGGGCAGAGTTGGCTGCGGACTCAAAGCCTGGGAAGCAGAATTATTATAACAGCTTTTTATACAACATCTTACCTTATATCAGCGTCTCAGTGGTGGGGGAAAAAAGGGATCCGTTCCTTGGTTCTTGTTAAAAAGGGGAGAGTTTTTGCTGGATGATCAGCTGATAGTAGAATGGCGAGATGCCTCTGTATTTTGTAGTCCAGTATTAGTATTTCTGAACTCAGTGGCAGACCTTGAAATCCTCTGCTCTGTTTCCAGCATTATGCAATATGTTATGTTATGTATGTAGTGAGATTAATATCTTTATAAATAAGGTCTATAATGCATGAATAGTAAACGCAACATGATAATTTCCTGCATCATTTTCACCCACTCAAGTGTTACTACCTGGAGTGAATGTGGGCGTCTATTGTTGCCTGCTGTCTGTCTCGCTCCAAGGCCGCTGCTGAAACTCCCAACCTGAATGCAGCTGGATAAATTACGACTTTGAAATGCAACAGCAGTCAAAGTCGGCACTAAGTGCAGTCATTCTGAGGAGCGTGGGGGAACGGGGTTTTCTGGACAAATGGCAGTACGCAGCGGCCTCGTTGAGAGGAGGCCTGAAGCGACAGGGAGCCCTCCTCACCCTCGCTTTTTCAGCCATATTCTCCCATTGTAAGTGGGCAGGCAGCATGCAAGGCAAACAGATGCCGGACAGATACCATCTGCTTATTAAATAATGTGTCCGTATGCTGTTTAATGTCAGTCTCTGCCCCACGCTATTGTAATGGCCAGTGCACCAAATGACAACAGCAGCCAGGGAGGAATATGAAAATCAGTGTAAAACGAAGCCATTTGAATACACCACTTAACTCTCCGTCCACAAAACAGCCTCTTCATTCCCTCCTCACAGTCACTTGTTTTTTCAGATAGTGGATTAATGATTTTGTTATGGGTGCCATGACCTCTGCTTTGTAGCCGTAGATCAAAGCCAGTCCCTCCTTAATGTGTGTGTGTGTGTGTTCTCTTCTGTGTGTGTGTGTGTGTGTGTGTGTGTGTGTGTGTTTGCATGCCCCCCCCACCTCCTGTGTCTTAATGCCACTTCTTGTTCCTCCCTGGCTCAGTGACAGGTAGCACTGTAAATGATTTTGCAGTTTTTTTCTAGTTCATCTCCTGAGACCTTTGAGTATTAATTAAAATGCTGCATGCATTAGCTCAGGGTGAGTGTTTATGCTGCTGCTCAGAGGGGAGGCTAGATGTGCCCAGTGAGGGGGGAAAGATGCCCTGAATGTGAGCCTGCAGGAGACATCTGTCCTGATGAGAAGATTTATGAAGTCACGGTTTTCAAGCCTACATACTGAACCACCACGTTTTTATTTTCATGCACGTCAAGCTTTTAGATTTGAGCAGACCCAGTTCAATCCTTTGAAGGAAGAGCAGCAGTATATTTAGAGACAAAGGGCGATCGGAAAGATGAAACCGAGCGTGGTAGTGGCTTTAGTCAGCAGGAGGATGACTAAGGCCAGATTTGCTGCCTCTAAAGCAGCAGACTCCCATCAAGCAGCCACCCAGCCGAGGGAGACAGAGGCAGGCGTCCTCACTGCCTGGCAGCACATGCTAAAGGGCTCGGAGCCCTCCAGAGGCAGAATGCTTTTGTCAGCTGTGGTGGAGCTGTCAGTCAGGCCTGGCCACCAGGCTGTGACTGCATCTGTCGGCTCTGCCCAAATACTCAGCTATTTAGTGTAGACACTGGTGAATCTGATTTATGGGACATTTCAAAAATATATAATGTGTCATGCTTTGTGACAATTTGAAGACAATAGAGGTGTAAAATTTTACGGCCTACTTTTTGTAGTTTAGTTGAATTTTTCGTTAGACTACATTTGAAAATGATTTACCGGTACCTTGCAAACAGTTAATCAACATAATGTAATGTAGCTGTATAACCCTATGTGAGGAAACAGTATAGGATGGAAACAATTGATTAGTCAAAAAGTTGATTAATCAGTAATCGTTTGTATTCATCTTAACTAAGGCTGTCAAAAGTAAAGATAGTTTTCCGATACCACTTGTTAAAAACAATACCATATCCATTAATTATACATTTGATAGCATCGAAAGTATCTAACAGATCTACAATCAGATTTTCAACCCAAGGCTGCACAGATAAAACAACAGGGACGTCATTATCTGTGACCTTTTCTGTAGCAGCACTGTGTGCAGGTTGTTTATTTTGTGTGCCTAGGACTGTTTTTTCTCCATTCTGTGCTATTGAAAGAGATATTGAGCCTTGTTTCTTAAAATAAGTATTGTATCAAAATTTTGAAACTCTGGTATTGTGACAACCTTATATTAGTCTTAACACACGCTGGTTCCAGCTCCTCGATTGTGAGGATTTGATTCTTTTTTTTACGTATGTAATAGTACATTGAATATCTTGTGGTGTTAGACAAAACAAGCATTTTAAAGATGTCCCTTTGGACAATAGGACATGCTGATGGGAATTTTCCCTATTTTCTGACATTATATAGATCAAACTATGTATTCTTCAAGAAAATAATTTACCATAAAGTAATCATTAGTTTTCAGCCCCAAAACAAGAATTTGAATTTCAACAGTTTAAAAATAGTAGTTATTAAATGGTGATGAATAGGACAATATAAACTTATTTTAAGATACATTTATATCCTATATAGAACTGAAGCAATTAGTTTAATAATTTATCAGTCAATAAAGACCAAATTAATCTAATTGATGAATTGTTTAAGCCAGTAACACTTTATGGTTTCAGCTTCTTAAATGTGAGAATGTGCTGCATTTCTCAGTGTTATATTGTAAATTCACTGTTGGTCTGATAAAACTGTTTGAAGATGTTAATCGCTTTCAGTCTTTCCCTCCATAGATAATCCGTCATGAAAATAGGAAAACAATTGTTAGTTGCAGCCCTAATCCTCTGTTATGTCTTTAGCTGTATTGCAGTGACACTCACTCTGCTGCAACAACCCAAATCTACCCATAATGCTTTGTGACACGAGTAAAGTGAGTTAAATAAAGACTAATTATGAATCTGGCACTACTCATTACTGTGGTTACAAATGTAGCATGCTGTAATTGTTTTGTTCTACATATATTAAAGCCACAGCCTGCTGCTGGACAAAGAAGGCACGATCATAAACCGATTTCCTCTTGTGCTGGCAGGAACCTTTAGATTAATCAGATTTTGTGTGTTAGCAAACTGCTGTCGAATACGGCGCTGTGAGCAAATGCCAGTATACTTACTGTGACTCAAGGTCTGTTGATTTAACAGCGTTCCAGCCAGATGGAGGACCTTGAAAGTCCTGGTGGGAGCAGCAATGGCGGAAGAAGTATTCAGATTCTCTACTAACATAAAAGCAGAAATATAATGCAAAACAAGTTCACAATGTAGCATTTGTTAATTAAGTTATGTGCAGTGATTAAAGCAAAATTAGGCATTTCTATATAGGTTGCGCAAACACCCTAAATATGATCCAGTTTGTATTACACTGCAGGCCTCGTGCTCCATGCCCTCCTCACAGGTGAACCCTGAGTAGTGACCGGTGGAGTATGTACTCAGTATAAAGCCATGGGCTGGTAGACAGTTTCCACATTAATGATCCTATTACTTCCTTTCCGAATTCAGTGGAATTAATGGTGTTCTAGTGAACTACATTTACTGTCTGAATGTAAATATTTAATGAACTGTGATAATGTTATGGCCAAATCAGAAGGGGAGCAGTTTTGTTCGGGTATTGCTCAACATACCCTTCCCATGTGTCAGTCCGATAGTGTTACTTGTGCATCCATTTTCATACAGTTGAACATTATTTGTCCCGGAAAGTCTCACATTATCTAATTGGGATTTCCATGTTCATTTTTCGTTTGTTTTTTTAAATGGCACAACATGTGTGACTGTTGCAAATACCTATATATAATTAGAAATCAGAATTGACCACAGCACACTGGAATAACTTGACTGTGATTTTATTTAAGAGTGAGCAATCCGTTTCGCTTGGAGCTTCCTAAGGTTTGTTCAGCAAAATATATATATAATATATTTTGGCAGTGCTCAAAGTGACATTTTCACAGTCCAAAACCCAAAGCTTTTCATTTTTGCATCTCATCGTTACCTTTTAATAAGCTGCTACCAGCGAACGTTTGACTTGGAAAAAGGATTACTTGAATATCAAACTGGTTGCAGATACATTTTCTGTCTATTGAGTAATACATTAATCGATTAACTGTTTTTGGCCACAGCCATAAATATGAATGTATCATCAATTACCTGTGATGTCCCCCACACCTCAAAATCAGTTAATTTAATGATGATTTCACATGCGGAAAAAGGACCAATTTTCATTTAAAATATAATGTGAGTGAAATGCGTCAGATGTGCTAAAAGCATTTTTTGCCCTAGTCCCTGGCAGAATGGGCCAGAGAGCTGTGAGAGGTCTGTCCTCTAACAATGTGCACTGTTAAAAAATTTAAAAGGAATATTAATAATTTCTGGTGATCTAATCTGTTCATGTATAGCTGTCTGTGTGGGATTCTATATTTAAAACTGGGGCCAGAAAGAGCCCACACAGCACCTCTGCCTTCCCCCAAGAAAAATTCCTGCAACATCTCTGTGCTTTTAAATTCATTTAAGCTATTGTTTCATTAATTCCCTCCAGATCAGCAATTTTCAATGTTCAGAACTCAGTGTGTGCTGTTGTCATTAATTAGTCGTTAATTTAACATATTAGTGCTTTTAACCTCTATGCATTCAAGTGACAGAAAGACATAAAGTTGTAAAATACTTTTAAAGCATATTCTGCCAGAATAAATTGGAGATTTATTTTGGAAGTTAGCATAATCCACCTGTCTGTTTGGAGGCTAATACAGCCGAACTCACTATAATCTTGAATCAAGTACTTTTATAATTTGAATTAGTCGAGGCTGTTTATTTTCAGCCTAGCTGTGCTTGATCTGACTCAGTGTAAAGGGAGAGTATAAATGACGTCCTGTCTTCATGCCAGACTCTCTGAGTGAGTTCACTGTGGTAGCTGGCATCGCCAAGGAAACGGGTGCGTGATCAAGCTGCTGATGCCCAGTTCTGTCAAAGTGGGCAGTGGGCACCCTGCTGGACTGCCTAACACAGACAAACACAACAGATACACCCACCTGCTTAATCACAGATGGGTACAAATGTATCAAAATGTATCTCAGTACAAATAAAATGTATGTATATAACTTAATAAACTGCGTCATCTACAGTCAGATAAGTCCCTGTCAGCCCTTTCTACAGTACGTGCTCTAGCTGGCCAGTGCTTTAGTTTACGGGCTGGGGTCACACAGGCTTTAAACATGCAGCTGGGGACTGCTGTTTAATCCTGGGTGGGTCCTACACACAGCTACATTCGAGCCCTTTACACCCTCGTTCCCCTCACACCTTCACTGAGACACCCAACATCTGGAGTACCAAATGAAAGAGGCACGAACCACATCTGCCTTCACCAGCTGTCCTTAAAAGTGTCTCATTCTGAACTCTCATAATTCATCTTCTGTTCTTAAAAATATTTAAGGTGCATACTGTCTAATTAGAATATTAGGAAGATTTCCAACTGTGACTGCAAAACACTAATATAATAGTTATTGCTCATACTGAATTTTATCAGAATGTCTTGTTTCAGGAGCACTGTATTATTGAAAAAAGCCATCTTCTAATTGTGAGACCTGAACATTTCTGGCATCAGTAAAACAAACAAACCTAGATCTGCAGTTTAACATTGATTTGTAGGTTTTGATTTGTCCAGGCCAGAGCACCTGATGATATCATGGCAGGCAGCAAAGCAGAAAGCCGTGGGCTTGGCTGCGGAAAATAAACATCCCTTGAAGAGGGAACACAGTGCCATCTGCCTCGTGACACAATGAGGGAATGATTAGATTGCTGTTATAAATGGATAATGTGGGATGATACGAGTCGTGATTTTAAGTAGCCCATTTGAGTATAAGAGTATAAAAACCCAGACAAAATACACAACATATTGACAAAATACAGTTGTCCTGATTATTGAAGTGGAATATTTGCACAGTAATGGCTGTATAGCTGATACTGTAGCCTGCTCCAATTTAAAAACTGACTGCCTCTGATGTTGAATCAACAATTAGCTAAAACTGAACATTATAAGCTTCATAAAAGCTTCATATTTTGCAGTACTGAATTGAATTATATATTACACCCAACCCACACTTGGGGTGATGTGATGTGTGTCCTTCTCTTCACCTTTTGCATCTGTAACTTGCATTATTGAGATCTTCAGTAAATACTCTGTACTTTGCTTTCCAATGTATTTACAGTGATGTTGATCCTTTATCTTCTTTCCCTAAATTAGGCCACAATTGGAATTGACTTCCTGTCGAAAACCATGTACTTGGAAGATCGAACGGTAAGATCCTCACTTACAGTTATATAGTAATGTCACGGTAAGCATGTAAAATGTAATGTGTCAGCAGTGCAGTAACTCCTTATTTCAGATAGAAACACATATTAGAAATGTTCATCACTACAATAAGGCATGCTCTGAACCCTTATGAAAAGTATGTCGTCTTTCTAGCTTGTGTTATGTATGAATACAATCAAACATGTCTGCATGTCTGTTTATCTTGGGGAATGTTTCCTACAGCCGTACGACCTTGGAAGTGTCATTATGAGGCATCCACTCATATAAATAATGCCTGAGTGTGAATCTTGTGCTGTGTACATTCATATTTTATTGCTTGTGTTTATGACAGTGTACGTGTTGTGTAAGCATGTGTTGCATGTGTGTGTGTGTGTGTGTGGAGGGAGCCTTCTGCTTCCAGGCTCTCTGACTATCTGAATAATCTCAGCCTCCTCAGCTTTCTCTTTCTGAACCCCAGGTGAGGTTGCAGCTCTGGGACACAGCGGGACAAGAGCGCTTCAGGAGCCTCATTCCCAGTTATATACGGGACTCCACTGTGGCTGTGGTGGTCTACGACATTACAAGTCAGTGTCCCTTATGAAATAATTGATAATTAATTAATTTATATTAATATTTTCTTTCTGTTATACCTGCAAGTATTCCTCTGTAATCAATTTACTGTCGACACACATAGTCAGAGTTCTTCTCTCTCTAACTCTAAAGAGCCTTGGCCAAAACCTTCACTGTCTGATGATGGATGGATTAGATGGATTACCCTGATTACCAAAAACTGAGATTTCACAAATATCCAATATCTCTTTGATATTTCCCATAAGCACATTTGATCCACTGCGCAAATAGATGAGACTTATTGCATTAACCTTCCACAATCTCAGATTCTCTTTAAAGGTCCAGTGTGTAACATTGAGGAGGATATATTGGCAGAAATGGAATATAATATTCATAGGTATATTGTCATTGTGGTTTCATTACCTTAGAATGAGCTGTTTTTATCTACAGACGCATGAGTCGCCTTCCCTGGCATCCGACAAGTTTCTACAGTAGCCCAAATTGGACAAACCAAAGACTGGCTGTAGATAGAGCCTTTTGCATTTTTCAGGAGTTTCGCGTACACCGTAGTTTGTCCTTTAAACTTGAGCTCATTCCCATTCAGAGGTCGTCAAATACAGACGCGAGCAGTGTTCAGTTTGTTGTAGTCTGCAACTTCATCGCTATATGCCACTAAATCCTAGACACTGGTCCTTTAACTACAACTAAAACTGCATTTATATTTTTTTGTCTGCTCCATCAAACAAACATGTTCTGGAAACCCCTTGTTCTGTGTTCTTTTGTGAGAAAAATGACATACAGAAAGTGAGAAATGTCAATTTAATCGCCTCCAATCTTTGCATTAATTAATCAGACCATTAGGTATCCATATACATAAAAAAGGGACGTCAATACAGCCAATCAAATGTTGTATAAGGCAGTAAAGTATGTTTTATCACAGGCGAAGCAGACAGTCACACTAAGACAGACAGCAGCTACACAACACAATATCCAAAGACTAACTTACAAACATGAACACACACACGTCTTGCCCTGCACCTTAGCTTGTTGAACGAGTGACCAAATGAACATTCTCCGGGGAAAACTGCACCAGGCTAGATAGCTAATTAGCTGCCCTGCTACAGCATATTAAACAGCATGTAAACATACCTGCAAATGTCAATTTGGTCCCAACATGTAGGTGTACGCTTGTTTACGTGTTCAGTCCTGGAGTTAAGTCTGCTGGCTGATGTCAAACAAACACAGACACAACAAGACAAGACCTTTTTTCTTCCTTTTAATAATAAAAACTATTAACAATACATTTTAAAAGAATTTTGACTGCAAAAAATGGATGACTAAGTGTGATTTCTGGACTTTAAGAACCAATAACCATGACTGTCTACCAATGGGAAGAACAATTTTGGTGGGTTACAGACACACAAACAAAGGGGCCTTACAGACACCGTTTATCCTGAATATGTCACCTCTCTATGATATTCTACTACAGTAGTAGTGCAGTGAAACAGTAGTATTCAACAGTAGTATTTGGAGGCTGGCCCTTGCTCATTCACATAGTTAAAACCCTGTAAAACCATGTCATTTATTTCTAGTTGGATTTATGAGGAACATCTATCACTTTCAGAAAAGACAGAAAGTGACATTATTCTCCTGTTCTATTAAATCACTTAAAGGAGCAGAGACACAAATTGAGAGGAACTACATTTTATTGCTGATTGTAAGGAACAATATGGGTTACCAAACCCTGTTCTTTTTTCACCTTGAAAAAGACGTGGGATATGTCTCATCCAATTCCCAGTTCAAGACTAGTAGTAGACTAAAGGAGTAACTTTGACAAGCTACAGAGTTCGGCATGTACAGTATAACATGGATTTATTGTGTAATTCCAGTACTGCGTATAATAGAGTATCATCTATCAGCTAATATCTGTTTAATATGATCCACCACCTGGGATTTTTTGCATTAATAATCATCAGCACCATGTCCTGCAAAGTGTTAGGTTCATTTTATATCATCAGATTTCTCATCATTTCCTTATAAAAACACCAATCATGTCACTGTGTAAAAATGCAGTTGAAATGTTAATGGTTGTGTTTTTAGCAGTAACAGCTGGAGAGGTGTCAGCATATTGAATGTCACTGCAATTGTACAAACAGCATCTTTAATTTGACTCCACAGACGTTAATTCATTCCAGCAGACGTCAAAATGGATCGAGGATGTGAGAACAGAGAGAGGAAGTGATGTCATCATTATGCTTGTGGGCAATAAAACAGACCTGGCAGATAAGAGGTAAGTAGTTACTGCTGCACCTGCCTCCTGACGTCTGTACTCGCATTTTGTCTTTTTAGTCAGCATTTCCTTTTATGTCTTGACTCCATGGCAACCATGATGTGCAAAGTGTCAGCCTGTCTGTCAGTCTGTAGGATTGTTCAGTTGAGCACAAAACCTCGAGAACAAAAACATAATGAAAACATCAGGCTGACTCCCCTGCAGAGGAGATGATTTGATTAGATGTCGGAGCATCTTTGTGAATAAATCTGTGTATTAATGAGATAGAACTGATTATCCTGAGACCAATATAACTCCTAATACTTAAACCATATGAATTTAATATGAACACCACCGCAATGTTATATAAAGACTTGAGAAATTAATGTTTGCTACATTATATATCAAATATCTAAATGAATACGCTTATTAGCATAACGAGTTATGTTATGTTGTTATTAGTAATGATGGACGTACATTAAACAACTAACCTACTCTTATTGCTTTGAAATGAGAAAATTATTCAGTGATTTAGCCCCTGGTGTTCACAATTATCTTTTCATATGTACATATGTATACACATGTACATATATAACTGATACGGCTCTGTACTGACGTGAAAAAAGGCTGATGGAACTGGATGTTTAATAAAGCTGAGATGGAAATAGAAATTGATTTGAAAAGGTAATGCTTGGATAATCAGGGTAAAAATGAAATGACATGAAGCAGAAATGTATAATAGTGGAAGAATAGAGGAAAGTAAAGGGAGAATTGAACCATAAAATGGTTTGTGTCCTTGTGCCAAAATGCATTAATGCTGCATAATGTGCAGTATGTTTAAAATCTTTGCTTGAGATTAGGTAGATTACAAAGCAATCAGTAAAATGTGAAACTGATATGGGAAACACCCCTGTACCCCAGAGAGAATAGCTGCTGCTTTGGCTACAGCTAATGAGGATTCTAATAAATGAAAAATTACCTCTAATGTTACCTCCTTTTTCACATAAGTCATATTACTGACATCCTTAACACCCGAACCTCTGCTGAATGGCTGCTGATGCACTGAGGAAAAACTGAAATCATCGTCTCTGTCCCTTGGTGAGATTTACACTCACTAAACCAAGTTGGTGAACATTTTAAACGCTATACATGTTAGCATGCTGACGTTAGCATTGATCTCAAAGCACCGCTGTGTGAAACACAGATTTCTGTACCTTTTGATGTAATTTTCTTAAAATTAACTTCAGTGATCAACACTACTCCTATCATATACAAGTAATTGGCATATGCAGTGAGTTTTGTATCTGAGTAAAATGCACGGATATCTTAGTAAATATGCTTTAGTTCTCATTATACATCAAGAGTACTCATTAGTTGGCATTAGTAGCATATTTCTGAGCTACAATTAGGAGGCTGACAAACATTGGTTGTGGTTCGTTAATCTATCTTCCTTCTGTATTATTGCTTTTCTGCATTCTTCAGTAATGACAGCCCTCTGGGACATCCTTTGGACAGTTGTTTTTGGTTTCTCATCTGTGTCTTTGGTGAAGATGGTTCCCAGATCAAGACTGTTGAAACAGCTGCTTTCTAGACTGGTTGACTGATCTTGGCGTCATTTTAAGAAAACAGTGGACCAACATGGTAGACAGTGATGGTGTGGTAACGTGGCGTGGAGTGATTCGGGGTGGCCTATAGGTCCTGTTCTCTTTCTTGTCTTTCCACCTGTCATTATATGCAGCTACTACTGAATGTCAGGTTTGTAAAAAGTGTTTAGGAGAGCATTTTCACAAATAATGTTTCCTCATGTGGTGGGTAACCATTCAAAGGTTCTGCACACACATGCATCAATGTAATCGTTATCGTCAGCATTATTCGCCCATGTGCTAACAATAACATTTGCAACTTTAACATCTGGAGGACATACTTGTCGCAGCTGCATAAAGAAATCCCCATCGGCATACGTGTGTCTCAGATTCAGTGTGAAACTGACTGAAGGGAAAGCAAGAAAAGTGCTTGTGATGGTAGTTTCCAGGTTGTATCTCCCTGGGTCTGTCAACAACAGTTTATGGCTGTCTTAACAACAGACCAAAAGCAAAAATTTGGGTTTTTGAGATTGAAATTGCGTAGATACAGATATTTAAGATGATATCAAATGAATACTGACCAATGTACTGTAAGCTAGCTGGTTAGTAGCCCAAAATTTGGGTTTTATCTTATGTCAAAGATGTATTTTGCCAGCTGAGCTATTATATTAATCAACAGAATTGGGTGTGTGGTGCTAAGCTAAGGTCCTTTTCCCTTTAATGTATGGGTAATTTATCTTAACGGAAATTTAGTTGGGTCTTAATAGGGTCTGTAAGTTAAAGCTCCAGTAAACGTTCCACGCTAAAGAAGTAATGGCTATTTACTGCACATTAATATCATCCTCTCCTAATTTGCTTCTTCTTAAAGGTAGATCAGCCTTATTGCTGTACGTATGAGGCTGACAGATTTTTAACCAAATCTTAATGGATTTTAAAATTACAGTACCCTGCAGCTGTGCACTGCATTGTCATTCTCAATCTTGATTTCTTCCTTTTTCCAACCTTTTATCTCATTTATTGTAAAGGACATTGAAGTCAAACATAGTGATGCTCTTCATGTGAATGTGGCTGCACAAGCCAGTGACACATTAGGAGATGATAAATGCTGCCGTCACTGTGTACTGTTACGTGTGTTCAGTGGCTCCGGTGATGCTGCCCAAGAGACAGTAGCCTTCAAATTCATCCGATAATGATAATAATATCATTTTATTTGGATCCACTATGTGACAATGTAGAAATATACATCAAATGATGAAGAACAAGTAGTGCATGTGCATCATATGTCAGTGTCTGATGACATGATTTGGCACATGATCGGACGGCACTGTAGATAATGTAGCTGACATTGAAAAATGAGTTAGTAAAGTCATTTAACGTCTGGCAGCGATGTAGTGTGACATCTCAAATCTGTTTCTAGGTGGCTGTGTGAGTATGGACCTTTTTAAAAACATCTTAACATAAGTCAGTGATGGAATTTAGTTACATTGTCTTACACTGTATCAGCACTGACACATCTAACCCTACCTTTGACGTTACCTGAGAAGAAGCAGAGATTCATGGGTATTGCATTACTGTGATATGCTGCAATTTGCTTTAGAGGAGCACCTCTGTGAGCTTGCTTCTCTCTGTGTTTGTTGGTGTGTTCATTCACGCGTGGTGGAGCCTTTCAGTACTGAGGGACGTTCAACTACGCACAATATAGGTGCTGCAGAGTTCCTGGAGCCCTGCATAAGGGAAATCTAGTGTGCATCGTACACCAGGCAGCATCAACCAAGTGGAGCCTGATGTGCCGTACACTGACAGGAAGTAGTTGAGTCAGTGTATAAATTGAGTATCTCGTTCAGCTATTTTCATCTTTTCTTCCACGCTGCTACTACAGTACCTTGGTGTAATGTCAGCTTTAAACTCATACTTTCATTTAATACAATCAGCCTCAATGATCTTGAGCCTTCACATGGGCTTGAGGTGATTTATCAGATATGATATATAGCCTATATATAGCCCCAGTAGCTCACCTGGTAGAGCGTGCGTCCCATGTACGAATGCAGCGACCTGGGTTTGATTCCAGCCCACGGCCCTTTGCTGCATCTCCTCTCTCTCTCCCCTTTCCTATCTGTCTTCAGATCAAACTGTCATCAAATAAAGGCAAGCCCCCACAAACAAATTATAAAAAAAAGAAAAGAAAATTATTTCTATGATCCTCAAATGTATTGTGATATTTTTAATATATAGGGTAGACAAACCGATAACACATATAATAAAATATCAATGTAATGAATACCACTCTGGTGAAGCATATGTTAAACCTGCGTAAATTGATTATTTTTGCCACTTGGGGGCAGCACCACTGTAAACACAACACTGACGCGTTATAACTTTAGAAAGTTGTTATGATGAATGTGTCCCACATCGAGTTGAACCAGAGCATCAATAGCTTTCACTTGATATTGTGTTTTTGGCCTCCTGGCAAATGTAAGTCCAACACTCACCGATCTTTTAGCTCTGCTTTGGTCTACACTGAACCCTGAGGGAAATATCTGGCTCCTTTGCAGCTAAACGCTCCACTATGTTCACCAGCTAGTAGTTCTCTGTGTCTGCTGTTTGATTCTGCTGATGCTGAACCAAAGCAGTAAAGCTGGGAGACATAAAACCAAAACAATGAACTTAAAGACACTAAAAAAATCTACTCTAGAAACTGTAGAGAGAAGCTTCAGAGTTGAGTGATAATTCTCTGTGGGTCCGTTACTATGGGTGACACCTTTTCCACTACATGAAGTAATTTGATTCAAAAATGTGTTGGTACAGCTGTAATGGACAAATAAAATAAATATATTGAATCTTTTATTGTAAATATAAAACATGATTTGAGAAAAGAATTCATCGTCATTTGAACCACCACAAGTATGCATGACTTTATTTTTGAGGATCCTTAATAAGAAATATTGAGAAGCACCAATCAAGCTGATTTTTAATGACACCTAGTAGCATGACAAACATAAACATAAGGAAGCTAAGCTCAAATTGATTATTTTGTTAACTTTGTTGTTGAGTTCATAATGACCAGAGATAGTAATGGTACAACTCACCAGTGGCCTGCCAACATGCATGAAAGTTGCTAGGATGCCACATATTGGTGTTCATTCATTATGCAATATCTTGTCAACTGCCTGTCTGATGATGAATAAGGCTTGGTGTAGTTTAAGTTGGAACTCAGACACATGCATCCAGAAATAGCCACAGTGACACTGGTGCAACTCTGTCAGGTGGTGTTATTATGTAAATACATCTCCAGTGCAGTGTTTTCTGTTCTTACTGCAGAAACTTCTTTTCCTTTCTCACAAAGACTGAATTTCTCTTTCTTCTGTGCAGTGATGCAAAGGAGTTATTTAAGGAGAGGAGGATCAGTTAATATAATGCTGCTCTGTTTGATGCTTTGCACAACAGAATAACTTGTCGATAGATGTTGAGACACACCACTTAGTGGAAAGTAAAGAAGTTGTATTTTTGAGTTAGTACACAGCTAAGATTCTCTTTGTGTCGAGAGGAACAAAGAAGACGGACTGGTTACGTCATGGATTTCCCAGAAGACCAGTGGCAGGTTGATTTAAGCCGGTCGTCTTAACGAACCTGCTGGCTGTGCGCGCTGTGGAGTCAGCAGCACTGCACCGATCTCTCTGTTTCTGTTAATGGGCACCTGACACAGTCTCCATTTCACAGCCAGAGCCAAACAATCACTGCCTGATTCATTAAAATGTAATGCAAATTGGCTGTTAATAATTTCTTGCAGGACAATGTAATTAATCATTCTCAGTTATTAGCTAATTAAGTCTGGTGTATCCTCACTAGCCCAGAATAACAAGAGCCTCAGCTGCGAATAGTGGGCTTTACTGTGAGTCTTTATGTACTGTTGTCTTTGTTGAATGTTAATATGAGAACATCAGCCACTGTTTTATGTCTGCATTCTGTAAACGGTCTATCAATATCTCTAATGCGTTAATCTGCAGGGTTTTGATGATATTTTCCTTTATTTCACAGGCAAATTACAATTGAGGAAGGTGAACAGAGGGCTAAAGAGCTGAGTGTCATGTTCATAGAGACCAGCGCCAAGACGGGTTATAACGTCAAACAGGTGAGTTCAGAGTAACCTTTCTGATGTCCAACAATTTCTGTAACTTTCTTAAACCGACAATCCGATCTTCAGACCTACGTCATGCTGCAATTGGCCAGGTGTGTTACTTTTGTCACTTTTCACGTGCTCAATCAGGAGAAAGAAATGTGCGCCATTATTCCCATATTTAACAATTAGATTCGTGTCTCCTTGCACTCTACTGTCACGGCCAGCTTTCCCCCCTGCCTTTGAGTCTGGTCAGCTATAAACACTCTTGCCCTTCGACATGATTGGACTGCAAACTAGTTCCTTTTGAGTATACGCCAGCGCTTCTTCTTCACTGCCCATAGAATGAAACTGGCAGCAGGAAGGTTTAAGTGCTCGTGCTTGTGCATCCTTGTGTGCATGCGCCAGATATAAACAAAACAGGGACCCACTCATCAAAAGATTGCTATATATTGATACTAGTGGTCACACAACTCCACAGGGAACCATTAAAGGTCTCTTATTGTTCATACAAATACCACTCATTGAAGCAGAGTTAAACACAGGTGAGAGTCCAGTATTTCTTGCTGCCACTACCAGCACCTCGCCAAGACTGAATTGTGCTTGCATTCATTCCTTTTAGTCACATTTAATTAGTAACTCTTCCACATACAAAGAACAGCGTTGCCTGGTTCAACAGCAGTGATTTGTTTCTGAACAGATGTTTGTGGTCGAAAACAATGACTGTCTGTTAAGTTAATAAGTAGTGAGATGAAGGCCAGCTGTATTGTGTCTGTCAGTGAATGGTGTTGCTGGCAGGCGCCTCTCTCAGCCCGTTGCAGCACAGACAGAGGAAGCCATTCTTCGCATAACTTCAGGACTGTGACTGACAGGATGGAGCATAGTGATGTGAAAAAACAAAGGTCACAGCACTGCCTCCAATGGCTGCTGTGTCATCACTGCCCACTGACATGTTGAGTCAGCAAATTTAAGCTTTGAGGCATCAGTTTCAAGATCTTTCATGAGAATGAATAAGTAATGGAATAAGACTACATATTGGCAGTCTTTTTTATATATTTAAGTTAATTCATTATGTGTTTAACCAAAATGGAGATTCATTTTTGTTTTCCATTGTTGTTTTATTCTTTACACAGACTGGATTTTACAATATGACCCAAAATATCAGTAAATCAGTCTGCTTTTACAACTGCATTAAAACATGACAATAATTTAACTGTGAAACAACAAACACAGGCACATAGATTATGGAATAACATCAAAACAATCACAAAGGACAAAGTTTGATGATGTGTGAAGTAGCGTGGGATCATGGGAGTTGTCTTCACCACCATTGCTGTCATTGTAGTCCGATTCTCCCAGTTAGGATTTATTCTCTGCAGAGGTCTCCTCCTCTCTGAAATAACCAGACCCACTGATTAAAACCGTAAAAATCAGTGTTTCTGCCACGCTGTGCAGTGGACAAACTATGTCCTGGAGGGCCTCAGCTTGTTTCTCTGATAACTTAAGTCATCTGATGACTAAAATCCTTCATCCGAATAAATATATAGTTAAAAGATCCAAAAAGTGCATCGTTAAAAATTGTCACACATATGCACTACAGATACAAATAAAGATTTCTGTGGGTTTGAACATTGTTGGAAACATTTGGGATAATGTACACAACTCATGTAACAAAATATATAACATAGGTCTTGAGTTTATGGAGATTCTAGTGTTGAAATGTTACATATTATATCTAATCTATCTAAGTCACTGGATATTCTTTTATTATGTGTATCCTTGATTGAATGAAGTGCCCTCATTCTGTTTGTTTCTTTCCAGCTGTTTCGGCGTGTGGCAGCTGCTCTCCCAGGAATGGAAAGTATGCAAGAAACAAGCAAAGAAGGGAGTATCCTTTTGACCCATTTACATATCATGAAAATCCTCTTTTATAATTATAACAATAATAATATGTGCACAGCATATTAATAAGCTCAGAGGAATCATTTTCTCATTTGAGTCTCGATGTGATAGCGTCATTCACTGCTCGCTGTTAAATGAAAATGTTTCAGGAGTGAATACTGGCACCTATTTAAACAGGTGTCAGCTACCTGTCCAATTAAATGTGTTCCCAGCACGACACTCCTTCTATCTGTTTTTCAGCACTGGTGCCTGACAAGTGCAGGAGTGGGCGGCTGGTCAGTCAGACAGTAGGCACCTGCAGTTTTGTCTATGGTGGGTGGGCAGGTTTGCTCATTTAAACCAGTGACGGGAGTCCCAGCCTGCTGCACCCAACTCTGCTAACTGGCACCTCATATGTGCTGCTGTCAAATGTCACAGCTCCACCTGTCAGGGGCTGCAGCCTTTACTTCCTTCATTCTCATGAAACAATATTCAAACATTTTATTCTTCAGGAAGCAGCATTTGATATTGCAAAATATATGACATATCATTGAGAGCATCTTAGATAGCTTTTCATTCTGGAATGAATTATAAACACACACAGTGTATAATTTGTTTGTTTTGATAACATTTAAGGACTCAATGTTCTCTCTGGAATATTAACACAACACAGAGATGCATGTGTTGATATCTGATGTCAAAGGAGATAAATACAGCAGCTGAGACAGATTTTATCTCTAATTTTCATCAGGAACTCAAGAGAAGCCTCAGGCTGTCTGGTCTCCTCTCACGCTCCTGCATTGATTTTTACATCTGTAAATATATCCAATGTGGGTAACAATAAGGCAGCCTACACTTCACACTCAGACTCTTTTAGATAAGGTTTTCTTCAGTTAAAGAGGCATTTCACGCATAATATAGCTGCTCTCCACTTTGGTTGGTTTGATTGTCAAGCAAAGCTTTTTACTCATTAGACCATCTTTTGATTTGAACCCCCTACAGTTCTGTATTTACTATAATACAAGCATTTAAAACTCTTCTCAGTTTAATACTGATAATTCTACATTATTTACATGAACAAACAAGACCATCAGCGAGAAGATTGGGTATTTCTTTAAAGTTATTCCTAAAAGTGTAGTGTGTAGGATTTAGTGGCATCCAGCGGTGCAGAAACCCACGAAAAACATGACCGGCCCTATCTAAAGGCAGTTTATAGATTGTCCGTTCTGGGCTACTGTAGAGACATGACAGCCTCCGCGGAAGGCAATCCGCGGCAGTTAGATAAAACCTCATACTAAGGTAACGAAACACAAAGATTCCTGTATTCAGGTGATTATACACTAATGAAAACATACTTATATTCCACTTTTGACAAAAGGTCTTCCTAAATGTGACACACTGGACCTTTAATGCCTGCCACCAGGCACCTAGGCTTGGATTCTGTCAGATTCCCCTTGAAATCAATGAAATGAGGCAGTAAAAACACTACAGTCTTTATCCACAGGGGCCGCCAGAATCAACACAAAGTGAAAATTCCTTGTAGGGGTTTTAATAAGATTATTGTGATACAGTATTCTTCTGGGAAGCTTTATACTATCCTATTTGTATAGATTTTTTAAAAGAGAGAATAATTCCAAAGGTGATTAAAAGAACCACATCACCAACATTGTTATACAAGGCCATTATTATTTTACCACATGCATGTAGCACTGTTGTTACTTCATCAGTGTGACGCCATCTCACTGGCTGTCCAGATGAACACTGCAGCATTTATTTCCAACGCCCCAATGTAAACATAAATCAGATGCTGGCCTTGGTGTAGTGAAGGAATGCATACATTTGTCTCCCTGTGCATTTCTGATTATAGCCCACTCATCATTTACCGGGAGTGTGCAGCCTGTGCAAACCGCATGGCCTCAATAATAAACTCAGTAACCCAGCAGCCTTCTGAACTGTTGAGATCACCCCCTTTGCTTTTTATAGCAATACGCCATATTTCCTGGTTATAATGCATCTCTCACATTCAGCCAATTACCTTTTATCTCTCTGTTTTTAATCTCAATCTTAAAGAGGCATAATGTTTGTGGGAGTGGGCTGTGCGAGGTGGAGGTGTGGTGATGGATGGCAGGTGGTGACAGTTCCTCAGCAGCTCTGTGCCTCTGCTGACATTGTCATTTAATGGAGCAGCTCCTCTGTTGTTATTGCATTGTGGATAGTATTGACTTTCCCAAGAGGGGGGAAACAGGCGTAGCCCAAGACACATACATGCATGTTATATAGCCTGAAAGTGCACCTGCACTTTTAATAAGCATGGTGCGATGGATATTTATGTTCTTCTTCATATTAAGCCGCCATTCAAGGGCTGTAACAAAAGTAGATAAAATAAAACACAAGTAACCAACTAAAATTTAAGAAGGGAACAGTTAGATACAAGAAACAAGAACATTTAAGTGTTCTCACTATGGTTCCTCATTCTTCTGTTTCTTTTAGAGAATAAATCCTGGATTTTTCAGCTTGAGTAGGTATTTAAACAATATCTGCTGCCTTTAATTGCCTGTGTTAAATTGGGGAGGGATGGGTTTTGCTGATTTATGGTGGGTGTCAGGGCCTATAGGGCGCAGTCTTCTGCTTTCTCTCTGAAAACAATTTCCTACTGAGTCTCTGGGTATGATCACCACTGCAGGTCTGCAGAGAGACAAAGTGAAGAGGGTGCTTGACCCAGATCAAGTGCCAGGGCCATCCATGCTAATAAGAGAAAGTCAGAAAGCAAAATAAATCATGGCAGACTCATGTTGATCAGAAAAAGGCAAAAAAGTCAAAGAACAACGTGTACGTTACATCCTACAGAGGTGTTTCCTTCCTTTTCCCACTCTGCCTTCCCCTCTTTTTCAATCTGCAGTCAAATGTCCCATGTTTTCAAACTATAGCCATTTTGCCTCTTTGCATCAAAAGAGGAGTTTTCCACTGGTGGCGGACTTCAACCTTCTTGAAAAGGCTGCCATTGGGGCGTCCTGGTTGCTCATGTACCAAGGTTGAGTCCTTGCTGCAGCAGCCATTGGTTCGGCTCTGACCTGTGGCCCTTTGCTGCATGTCAACCTCTCTGCCCCCCCTTCCTGTCACTCTTCAGCTGTCACTAGCAATTAAAGGCAAAAAATCTAAAAAGAAAAAGGTGTTGGCATATTTACACATATCCACAAATGTGTTGATATCCAAGTCTTTCCTAATGTTTAAAAGTAGGTGTGTTTCTTGGTGGTAAAACCCCCAAATGAGACGTATATTCCAAAATTTCTAAAATCGGAATATTGAAGTTACATTCATTAGTTGGACAGAAACAGGACTGAAAAATTAAAGCTTAAGTTTGTCTGTATCAGCTGGATGTGTAAGTTTGCTATCACATTCACGAAATCAACTGGTATGTCAATGTTGTTTTCACAGCTTGTTGCGCTGACCCCAAGTGGCCAAAGAAATCTATTCATGTAGTTTTAACATATGATTTCTGGTTATTGAGATTTCCTCTGCCTGTCATTTGAAACAAACAATGTTCAGAAGATGTTTATTGTAGTTCTAAGCCATACATCTATAGCTTAAAGTCATTACAAGTTGTTAACTTTATGAACAACTTCTATACCCCTACAATATGAAACAAATGTTATTTTATCCAAAATACATCTACTAGTGGCACAGTAACAGGCCTCATTACTCACTGTTCAGGAGACTGTACGTACACACACACACAGGTATCAGAGGACTGAGATATTCAGGACTGTGGCTGCTCATTTGGTTTGGTAATGTTAGCTGCTGAAATAAGGCCTCCAGATTCCAGATGGGAACCAATCCAAACAGGAACGCTCAAGTATATGTTTGCATTTAAAGACTGTCCTTCAAATGTTCCCACGTCACGCTACCATAAAATATGAAAACACATCAACTGCTCTATCTAACAGCCGGTGTAGTATAGCCACAGTGGGACTGTTTCCAGACTCACTTACATACAATATGTAGGCCACAGTTTTTGTAGCCCCCTATGTTTATAATGAGCCTGCTGCTGCAGCAGTATTATATGGAAGCATTGACAAGCATTCAGTCATGATACACTTCTTGTCTCTTTAAAACAGAAGAGGTCTGCCCCTCATTCTCACTGCTAAATATAAACAATGCTCCGGAGGGTTGACTGGGAATAACACCTAATCTGAATTGTGGTGAAAAAACTGCTAAATCATTCTGATTTATACAGCAACAACTCATTATCACACCGTTGTTCATCAGCTTTAATTGTAGCACAGCAGTGCCAGTGATTTTTGCCAACATCCATTCTCAGGTTATTACCCAGCTAACAATAGAGGAGAGGATTTCCTGTTGAGCTGCATAACTTGTCAGAGGAGGATTTTCATGATAGTTTCACACAGTAACCATGTCCAACAACTGCTGTAATAAATTGATTACAGATAATATTTTAGGAATAATTTAAAGTCCCCCTCCAGTCAGAAATCATTTTCTCTTCTTGTTCCTACAGTGTGCTGTTTGAATGCTGTATGTTCGGAGTTTGACATTAGAAAGATGTTTTCACATTCATCTGCTGAAAGTGGAAAGTTTTTCTGTGCTCACTGAAAATCAGATTTTAAGGGGCGGGGCCTGTGAGCATGATTTGTGACATCACAAATATTTTGGAAGTAATATCAGGTCCAGTATGCAACTGTACAATGTGATTTAGAAAGCCACCAGTTCACATACACTGAGACATTACAGTGATTTAAGAGTTGTAAGTTTGCATATTCATAGATTCTGTAATTTTTAATGAGGTAGAAGGAGTAGATTCCTTTTTAAAGATTTTAATGTGGAAATTATACTTTTGTGTGTAAAAAACACATCAGACACACATTATTGTTCCAAGCAGACTATTTGTATAAATGTCTTAATACATGTCTGCAGGGGATCTTTAAACTAAAATTAATGTTCCCTCTTCTAGAAATGATTTATATTTATGGGAAATAGCATCACCTAGTAGTAGTACAGTGGTACTACAGCCCCATAATAAAAATATTATTGGCTCTCTGAACATAACATGAATGAAAATTATAAGAGAAACCATCACTTGTCATTTCATCTTTGAAAATATCAACATCAGATCAATAATAAATGTTTCCAAAGCTTCCTTAACATTCTTCTCCAGTGATCGACATCAAGTTGGACAAACCGCAGGAGCCCCAGACTACTGAAGGCGGCTGTTCCTGTTAATACTCAGCGCCGTCCTGGGAAAAAAAAAAAAAACATCATTTACACCACATGCTTGTTATGTTGCTTCCTATTGGTTAACCTGCAGTTGACTTTGCACGTTGAGAATCTGGCCTCCTCACCTGACTACTGGTCATCGGTTGGAACTAGCAATATGTGAATTTGGTTCTAAAGTAGTGTAGCCTACTTTGTTAATGAAACTGCCAAAAAGTCTTACAACTTGCAAAAAAAAAAAGAAGAGAAAAAGACAAAGATGTGAAACAAGATCCCCAAGTTGCATATATGGATACATTTTTTTAAGTAGAAAAGTTTCCCCAGTTTCTTTTTTGTATATTTTTGTATATTCAGGGAAATCTCTCTGGAAAGGTTGTTTTTTTAAAAGATGCAAACAACTAAGCTCCGTATTTGAGAGCTGGATAGATGGTTTCAGACGTATTTTTATGGATCTCACTCTTGTTACAGGCAAAAATGGAGGTCCTCCCAACGTTATTACCCAAACTTTAACCACAGAAAACTCCTACCTAACCGGTTACATACACTTCTTCACATCTCAAGGCTTATTACCGAAACATAACCCAGCCTTCCTGTTTGGCGGGCCAATCACAGCGCTCCTGCCCATAACCCCTGTGGGATCCATAATTTTGCGTTCTAGATGTTCGAGGACAAACTGAACAGTAACATCTTGAGTATCTAATGCATGCCTAGTTTTTCAGCATAGGTACTGTCTACCAGTGTACACAAGTTTGAATATGTAAATGGTAACATTACACCAGTGACTTAATGCACTCTGATAATGACTAGTCCAAGTCTCTTTGTTTCTGAAAACTGTTGAACTGGATTTGTATACTTGACTTCAGAATATCCTTTTGTCGTGCGTGCGTGTGTGTGTAAATGTGTGCTTTCTGTATAGGCAACATTAGAATGCAGTTACATAGAGGGCCACTGCCAGGTCGTGTCATTCTTGCCACATTAAGGCACCATTTAGGTCACCATTTTGTTTGCAGTGTGTCATAGACTTCCCCACTCACAGCAGTGTGACATCTGCTGTTGCATTGTGCTATATCGTGTAGTAGTGATTATGGTAGTCTGCACATATGCTGTAAGGGAGCAGTGGAGAATCAAAGCCCTTGCCTTGTGTCACAGAGGAACACAAACACAATGTTCCCCTTGTGGTGATCTGTAGACTTTACCGCAGGTTCTGTGATCAAAACAGGCCTTTAACATTGTAAATCAGTGCATTGTTTCATTCCTGACAAAAGACTAATTTGCACATATAGACCTTTCAGGTTAATATGGAGTTATGAAAAGCTTCATTGTAAATGTACAGTCACTTAATTCAAGACCTGTCTGATTGTCATAGAAACTCGTAACGTGTCCCCACTGAGATGAGGTTTTCTTTGCTGCTTGTGTTTAAACTGACTACTGACGTTGACATTATGCAATGTTGCAATGTTGTTTGATTTTTTTTATTTTTTTTTAGAGCCAGGTATCATAAGGTGTTGAGAACACTACTTTGATTTGACTCGTCTTTGAAGTGAAATCTTACTGCACTTTTTAAGAACATGTTTTAGAATTAGAGTGACAATGTAAGTCTTAGAAACATGGTTAAAAAATATATATCTTTATCTCCAGAACATTTGGAGTACTGTGTCTTAGAGTAGACTTGAATTGTTCACGTGTGTCCAAAAAAGGGGGAGCACTCTTGTGAAAACTAGTGAACCTTTCTAACCCACATAATGAGCCAAATAATAATAATACTAAGAGACAGAGTTGGATTAAATATCACAGGAGATCTTGACTGGAACACACTCTTCTGTGGGTTTGGGAATGACAAAGACAGGTTGCATTTCAAGTCAAAATCCCTCAAAATGAAAAAAGTAATCATGTACCAACCCTCTGTGTTGCTGCCTATTTATTATTTCGAAACAGGAATGTACTGCTCTCATTACCAACCACACAGCCTCGTAAGGAGAGCACTTTTCGAGTAAAGACTCAATAGGTATTTATTTTTAACTGGAACAAGTGATTAATTTAATTGATCAGTTACTGTAGACGTTCCTTTGTATTTATTCACCTTACATATTAAAGTCCACCTTTGTTTCCCATTTAAAGTTTAAAGTCCCATTTTAACATTCCCTGGAAATGGACCAAGTAATGCAACAAATGTCTTTGCATGTCAGGGGTCTGCATTTGAGGATGGAGGCCATGGGGGAGGGGGGAGGGGGTGTATGTTCTGTCACAGCTCTGTGCAGCAGACCCGATCAGTCCAGAGCTGGCACTCCATTCACACTGTACAGAGATCTAGCATGTCTCTCCAAATGATTAATAAAGATGTCTTATTACCAAAGTCATGCAGAATTCTCTTCTTTTTTTCTTACTTACTACTTTTCTTACAACACTGTACACATCTGAGGTAATCTATGTTTCACACTCTGTGTCCACCTATTGTGTTCTTTCTCACTGATAGTACTTTGAGTAAACCCCAATGGATATATTAGTAAAATCCCACACCATCCAAACAGGATTTTTAAAAATGGTGTGATGCTAATCTTTAGGACATTTATTGTCACTATAACCAGAATGCTACCAGCTGCAATAGGCTGACTGCACAGTGTTACACCAACCACCAACCACATGCTGCCAGCAGGATACATGGCTGACATTGATTTTTTTGTAGCTCTATATTGAGACAGCCACCACTGATTGTTCAGTTAGTAACATGAGTTTCCAAGTCCCTCCTTTCTGCAGTAAACACAGAATACATTTCTGGTACCTTGTTCCCACTTTATCCAATCAGGCGAGAGAACTCCAAAAAGAGGTGGTCCTCAAGAATGGTAAGGCTGGTTTCACTTACAGCAACTTTAAAGTAAGGGATAAATGGTTGAAATAGTTAACTAAAAGTAATGGGTGGTGTTCGTAGTATGAATACCATTGTTCCAAACCAACCTAAATGTTGACAACTCAGTCCTATGAAAGAATGATTATGAGAATATCCACATTTTATGGTGTTATTCTGCATCTGTTACAATGAACACATCTTGAACATGGGTGGGTTTGATGGAGGGATACCTGAGCTCATCTGATTGGAATGTGGTGGTACATTAGACCAAAAAGGTTGGGAACTAATGGTGTAGTTACCAGTAATGAAGCAATAATTGTGTCAGCATTAAGTATTTGTACATGTTGGGGCATGGTTTCCAGTTTGACACAACAACAAATCCCCTGTTTCTGTTGTTGACTACAAATAATACCTGTCATTGGAATTACCTGCTGTATTGACCTGGGCTGGATTAACCTACAAAGGGACCTTTAGGCAAAAGTGAGCCATTGGCCCCAATAGACCTGTTTCACAGCAGCCTTTTGACATGAAATAGTAGGTTAAACACAGATGTTACCAACTATACTAATTAATATTCTGTTCCATTCGGGTCCAACAGAGTCAGAGTGCTGATATTGTGCATGCTGGCTCAGTGGAAAGACTCTGCTGCACTAAATGGAACCTTATTTAGTATAATTAGTAACACCTGTGTTTACCCTACTATTTCAAGTCAAAATTGCTGCCATGGAAAAGGTCTATTAAGTAAGTGTTATATCAAATAAAATATTAAAGGCTTAAAACTCGATGTGGATGCTGGCCCCACCTACGAGTCAGGACATTAAGATCAGGTAAAAAGTCAACGTTTAAAAAGTAAATAGACACATTCTTTGTCTAACAAATCAAAAGTCAAATTATTCTTAGTGCACTGTTGCTTCATTTGATCATTTGCTGCTACGGTGTTATTTGGTCTGGTATGACCAGTAGCTCATGGTGGCTAATGTAAGCTTGTGTTAGCTAAGGTTAGGTAGATATTGCTGCGTGAGGAACTGAGTCAGTTTGCTGATTCTCCACTCTTCTGTGCTTGGTTATAGTATAGAATATATATAACAAATATAGTCATAGCAATTACCATTATCAGGTATTTGCCACGTGTTACCACAGTGACCCCTATTAGCTAAAGTTATATAGTTTCACTTTAAGGTCCTTACCAACAAATTGTGCTTTCGTGGGGAATTTGATCTCACATTTTTAATTAATCAAATATTGCAAATCAACTGTCACAAAGTGAACCTGCTGACTGCAGCACTTCATCAAATCTCCGACCTGTCCACATCAATCCTAGTTCGGCTCCTGATTTGCTATTTTCCCAAACTACATTAACCCTGAAGGTATGTTTTTGTTTATTCCGAGCACTCCGAACACTCACAGAGTGGGATACACATGCTCAATAAGGAATGTACTATTGCTCGCTGTGATGGGTAGCAGTGTGGAAACCATCTTGCACCATGTTTTTATTGCATGGACTTCCCACTAGAATTCCTTCCATAAAGTGTGTGTGTATGCTGTGGCCCCTGATCTGATGACTGTGTCATTAGTCAGTCTGACCAGACAAACCTGCGGTGGTGCAATGTAACTCAAGCACTGTAATTACAATGTTGAGGTACTTGTACTTTATGTATTCTTTTTTATGCTACACTATACTTTACACACTGACAACACTTTCTATCTGACAGCTGTAGTTACTTTGCAGATTAATGTTTTATATACAAAATATGACAGTTACAGGGGCCATTTTGCTGCTTAATTAATAGAGTGCTTTTACTTTTAACACATTTCTCTGTTAATACTTTTGTTCTTTTATTCAGGTAAACTTTTGAATGCAGGACTCTTATATAGTATTTTGGCATTGTAGTATTGCAACTTTTACTTCAGTAAATGATCTAAGTTCTACTTCCACAAACTGCCAACCTGCACTGCGAGTCGTTTCCTGTTCTGTTCCACCCTAATCCCAGTGATCAGCACTACCAGCACGGCACTGGGAGCCAGTAAATACATTGCGAAACTGAAACTGGTACTCTGCCATTTTCACAATCCTGCTCTGTTTGTTTGTTCCCTGCAGGGTTGCTGCCTTCCTGCTGTAGTCCAGACTGCAGCTGTGACAGCCAACACTGCTGATGCCAGTTCGTTTAGAGCTTGGATGCGGCTCCGTGTTTGGCATCGTGGAGGAGGTGATGTCACTGATAATACTTAACCGTGGGAACTCATAAATGTTACTGAAAGGCCAACTGACACACCGTCTATCAAAATATGACCAAGTGTGTCTCACAGGCATACAGTTGAGACAGCCTGTTACAACTAGCTGGCTACCAAACCAGTGTGACAACTAACGGATATCTTGCTTCATCCAGCGTGTCTCCAAACAGATAAAACAACAGTGACCTTAATATGACTGGGATGCCAGACATTATAATACTTAACAGTGACCTTGAGCTGAGATTTAATTCTCTTTTGGTCTCAGAATGGTCTGCGCTGTATATTTCTGAGCTGATATCTGCACATACGGTAACACAAAAGAATAAAATAATGATCCAGTAATATCTTCAAACATGGAAAACTTGCCAGATGCTCGTTGAATGGAGTTTATAATCTGCTTTCATGGTTGAACGAGTCTTTTGTGGCATGTTTTTGTTGTGCATCAAGCCCACAAAAAGTAATATTCACATTATGCTGTTCCAAAATCTCCTACTGACTTCACTTACTCTCAGTCACTTAAATACTTAATGTGTCATATAAATGATGTACACAGTGAAGAAGAAGACTGTCACATTTTTTGCTTTGAGCTCATGATTCTTTCAGATGACAGAGCCAAGTGGGACCATCAGCATTAATTAGTAAATGAAAACACAGATACAAAAACATTCTTTCAAAAATAGTTTTATTAAATACTTTGTCAGCTAGCTATCATAAATAAAAAGAACAAAAAGTTATGTTTAATGTTCAGCAGTGGCTGAAAGGGAACGTCCTCAGGAGACCATCTGTTACGAGGGGGGTCTTTGGGTGTGAGTCCCACTGGGACAGCTGAACCAAATCCCACAGCACCAGCTGGGAGAATTAAGCCTAGAATAAATAAAGGGGAGACAGGGCACCTTTGGCTGGGGACAAAACAATGTCTTGACAGGAACACAAATGGATTCTCAGTCCTAACGGCCTCAACTTTCTCTCCACTGACGAGGTTGAGTCGAGTCTTCTAGCGGCGTCTACCAAATAATATCCTGAGAGGAGCTGTCACATCTTCCTTCGTCTGCCTCCTTTTAAACAGACTCTTCAGTCGAAAGCCGGCGCCACGATTTCATTTCCCTTTAAAAAAACAAAAAACAAATATTAGTCCACACTTTCACTAAATTTCTCCTTGTTATTATAGCCATTTAAGTCAGAACTTACACATTACTGCCGGGCACGATCCTTTCCTGGTTCTGCTTTGTCAGACTGAACCTTCTGAAGAACGCAGGCAGTTTGAGCTTGGCTCTGGCAGACCTGGAGGAAACGCTGGAAAGTAAAAGTTCCTGTGTTAGACAGTATTTCATGTGGCACTGCCGAGCTGAGGTGCTAATGAGAGTCTTTGTGGACAAACGTACTGATTTACATCGATGTGTGAATGGGTCGGTATGGCTGGAATTTTTTAGGATCCAGGTTCCAATTCTTCAAATTCAACACCAGTTTTAAAGAGATGCTACTCTCTATTTGTCTGTTTTTTTAACATTTTCTGTCCACAGCAATAGCATACAGTAAAGCTCTTAATATTGCGGCCACTTACAAGAAAACTGAAAATCAAGAGGTCAAAGGTCACACAGTTTTCTGTTTGTAGATGTCATCTGCTTATGTAAACAGTCCTGAAAATCCCCACACACCAGAAAACTGAACCTATAATTGCAGAGAACCAGTTTAGATTTTGCCCATGTACGTGTCTGCTGAACCCACCATTCTGTTGGTTGTTTAGTCTCCATCCTCTCCACCTCAGCTTCTCCTTTCAGTCCATCTTCCTCCTCCTCCTCGGCCTCCTCCTCCTCTGGTATCTGGTCCCACAGCCTGCTGTTGACCCACAGAGCCTCCTGCAGGCTGAGGCCGCGTCCTATGCAGGTCACCCGACGACACAAAGGGCAGCCCACGGTGAGCAGCCCGCTCCTGGCCTCCGACATAGTCTCCAGGCACAGGTCGCAGAAGGTGTGCCTGCAGTGGAGTACCCGGGGGATCCTGTCCATCCGGGAGTAGGGCGAGAGGCAGACACTGCACTCGTCGTCCTCACACAGAACCATGGTCAGGCTGAAGTGGTGGACCACAGAAAGTACCGGGTTGACTGCAAGGATCAAAAGGAGTCAAAATTGAATTTGTGGATTATTAGATAGTGCTGCTGGATATCAATTATACACCCTATCACAGCAGTAATATTTGAAGAGGTTTTTTTTGTTTTTCTAGCAGATTTGAACTAAAAATCCATTACTTATCTTATTTATTTACATTTTCAGAGAGTTCTCTCAGATGACACTTGTGTTATTGTTATTTCTGCCAAATCAAGTCAGAATTATATTTTGAGAGATTGTACAATACAGAGAGCAACTGGAGTTGAAAAGCACTATAATGAACATCCATAAACACAAACCATACTACTAAATATATATATATATATTTAAATGAAGGAAAAAGTTTAGAATAATAAAAATAATGTATGTCTGTAAAGCGTACTTACAGTAAACTTGAAGCCTATGTAATAACGTTATTCCCAGAACAGACGGTGCTCCTTCAGACCTATTTAAGAGTATTGTCCCTTTTGGAGTGTACAGCACAGCCACAGTGCAGTGAATGGAGAGGGAGAGCTCGTCTGCCGCCTGTTCAGGAGTGTCTGGTGTATTTGTGGGGGCGGGACAGAAACGTCGCTCTCTCTTCTCACAGACCAAACCCTCACAACGCAACAGCTGGGGAAGCGGGGCGGTGGAGACGCTCTTTGTTCAGTGTTTGACGGAGAGCAGGTGGAGGGACGGGTATGGAGGGTATAGGCAAACAGTGATGATAAACCTAGCTTGGGTCGACCAAGGGAGCAGGATCGTGAACAACTTCGTTATACATGTTAAAATTAACTTAGAAATTGACAAACATGTTCTGTGAAAAGATTGGGCTCGTCCGGGATTTGAACCCGGGACCTCTCGCACCCAAAGCGAGAATCATACCCCTAGACCAACGAGCCACACTTTCCCACTGGTATGTGTGCATTTTAATATCTGACCAGTTGTCATTTCAATCATGATGTTAATTTACCTTGTTTTACTCCCCTAAGGTCTTCTCCACTCAAAAACTCACAACACTCGTAAGTTTCTCTTAGCACAGCCGTTCATATGTTGGAGCTACCTGCTAGCTAACGCTAACGTTAGGATAAAACCAGGAGGGTAAGCTATATGTTTTTGAAACAGCAAAATCCAGTCTCTTAAGTCAGTCATGCAGCAACAGACAACAACCTCCACTACAATAATGTACGTTACGTTAGTTAATTAGCGTTCTCGATAATGTTATTTGAAGTCAAATGACAAGCGGGCTGCTGCACATCTTCTCCAGTCGGCTGCAGCTTAGCGTTAGCATATAACGTTAGCTAGCTGTTGTGAAAGTGACGGCCCAAAAAAAAGAGGGCTCGTCCGGGATTTGAACCCGGGACCTCTCGCACCCGAAGCGAGAATCATACCCCTAGACCAACGAGCCACGTGTTCCAGAAGCGCGGAACAACTTCACTTAATAAATACAACTCTGCTCTGCTTGGGTGTACTGTTCATAATGTTTTATATAATAATAATAATAATAATAATAGAGAATAATAATCGTTGCAATCCCAGTGTCAATTTTGCCCCAGACTATCGTGGTTGTAGTAAAAAGCTTTGTTGTGTGGAATGTAGACAGGGCTGTACTCTGGTATCTTGTACTGTAACACGCTTGGTTTAATATTCTAATTTAGTTTTCATTACAAAAGACTTTATCTAAATTCTATATAAGATGACAAACATATCTGGATGTATGGCCTCACCTGACCCAGCACTCTGGACGTACAGCGTGCTGAGGTCACAGGTTGGAGGCGGAGTTACCGCCTCTCATCAGGAAGTCCATTGTGCCTAATGCAGCTGTCTGTGTAGTTCAGTTAACGATGTAAACAAACGTTGCTAGGCGCTCTGAAACCAGCTAACCATGTTAAAAGCGTTAGTAATTTGCCTTATCCGTAATACAAACCAAATTAATATAATTTAAGTTTAATTTCAACTCGTGAATTTAACGGGCGCCGTTGTTGTGGTCAGGTAGTAACGTCAATGCTGTCAGAGGTTGCTAGGTTAGTGGGGAGCTAAAAGTAGCTAGTAACGTTAGATAGCTTAACTTGAGGCGAGCTAAAAGTGTCCACGGAACCAGTAGGCTGTTAGATATTTACAAGACTTCATATACTGACAGTATGACTTCCAAACAGATGGCGGCGTCTCTGGGATCTCTACAGAATCCTGATCTAAGGTAAATGTGGCTAAAGCCAGTGATTAGCTAACTAACTTGAGCTAATGTTTTTAATATCACAAGCAACCAGTGATGGTGAGCTCATGCAGAGATGGCAATCTCGTGGTTATGTGGTATTTTAACGGATTTAACAAACATCACTATGTTTTGATATTTTGTAATATGTGTATTCCAGCTCTGTCCTGTCATCATGTGAGCCAGAGCTTCAGGAGCTGATGAGGCAGATTGATATTATGATCAACCATCAGAAGAGGGAGTGGGAGGCTGAGATGCAGGCCATGGAGCTCAGGCTGAAAAGTGGGGAAGAGGAACTGTTGACTTCCAGGAATCTCATTGAACGGAGGGACCTGGAGGTGCAGTAGCAGATCCTTTTTAAACTTTTAATGAACCAGTGAGGGGTCTCTGTTTCTTTGTTGAGGAGAACTTAGAGAGCTAATATTTTTTGTTGTATGAGTAACAGAGAGAGAGAGATGGAAAACATTTGCAGTCATTCACCATCATTCTTTTCTTGTAATATAATTTTGTGTTGTATTACAGCATGATGACCACACACACTCTGCATGGCACTTATGTTTCTAAATTATCACATTGATGTTTACCAACATTTTTACAATACCTTTACTGTCATCACCCCTGATTGTAGATTGGATTGCTTCACAAGCAGCTGGAAGAAGTCCAGCCTGGTCGGCAAGAGTTAGTTACCAAGTATGAGCAGCAACTGCACAAAGTCCGGGAAGAGGTGAGACAAACAGCCTTTCAATTCAAGTTCCTCAACATATCTTGAAAATCCCAGGATGAATTGGTAGTTTACAGATTTGCAGAGCCAAGGTTTACTTTGATAATTGAATCCTTATCAACCAGTTTAACCTACTAACAAAACCATCTCAGAGCTTATTCAACTTACTGAACATGATGATGATGATGATGATGATTAAAAGTTATTTATCACGAACACTTTTTTCCTGCAGTTAGATAAATTAAAGAGAAGTTACCACAAGCTTCAGCGCAAACAGCTCAAGGAGATCCCTGGAGGAGTGAATACTAAAGACATAGACCGTTCAGAGGTGACCCGACTCAATGGGAAGATTGAGGTACAACAACATTAGTACAATTCCTTTTATATTCTTGTTCACTAGTCACCTACAGCTTGCCTTATACTGCCATCTACTGGTTATGTGGAGTACAATCGTCCTTGTCTCTCCTGCAGGAATATCACCAGCGTTCTGTAGAGTGGGGGCAGCAACGCAGCCAATACCAAAAACAACTGACAGCGCTGGAGGCCCAAAATAAGAGCCTGACTGATGAGCTCACACACATGAAAGTAAGTGCAGATTAATAACCTTATCATGACAGCGCAGCAATGTCAATTCAGACAGTTTAATGCTGAAACTAAGTGGAGGTTATTTTTTCACACATATTCTCTTGTCATTTGATTTGCAGACCCAGTGGGAATTGTTGCAGAAGGAGAAGGAGCACAGGGAGTGCTGCTTAAAGGTGCAACATCTGTGCACTCAGCTGGAGAAGGCTCAGGGCAGCCTGCACTCACAGGAGCTTGAACTGGAACGCCTCAGACCCCTCGAGATGTGGTTGGGACAGTACCAGAGAGAGCAGCAGGTTAGCAGAAGGGTAGGACTGTATACAAGCTGGGGCAGATTAAAGACTGGACAAACCAGACGTAAAGACAGTTTCAACAATTTACACACATTCTTTTAGTCTTTAGACAGTCAGGAAGGAGTAATATCTGATGATGGAGTTAATACACTAGACAACACACTGAAGCACTGGTCAGTAATGACTGGAGTCTGATAGACAACTCAACAAATCCAGCTGGAACACCAAAAAACAACTGACAGCTTACACACTTTATATGCCGTAACATTGAGCTGAAAGACCAAAAAAAGTGGTAAGCCTTCGATTTAATTTTGTAGAGCTATTCATTCTATTACCACAGTTCAGTCAGTTTTTCCTCTATTTAAGTTTAAGTCTAGTTCACCCTCACACCACAAACCTCCATGTCTGTTGCAAATATCAAACACGTCTTAATTAGAGTGACTGACAGCGACTCAAGATCCAAATCTTTACATATTACACACTACATGATTTCATCTGCCAAAACCAGCAGACCCAGACTAGAGCAGAACCGGTCCGACGTGGTCCCATCAGTCGCCACACCCAAATAATATTAATAATTGGCTCAGCAGTTGTAATGTGTGTCCCCCACTTTGAGGTGATCATGATCATGATATGACTGTGCATTTTGTGAGGCACCTATCATCACAGAAAAAGCAAGATAGAGAAGCTATTGAAGTGAAACAATATTGTAATATTTTCTGAGATGTTTTTTTCCCTTTTTTGTAACTTGTGTTATCCATCAGCTTCTTTTAGTCCAACAGACAGTCAGGCACAAATCAAATTGAAGCTCTCTGAAAACAGTAATAATCACAGTACCGACAGTAAAAAAAACTGCATTGTACCATCAGAATGTTTTACTGTCTTATATAGTAAAACTGGTACGCCAACATATCTCTGAACTGAACATTATATTACATCAGAGGAGTTTTCAGTTCATTGTAGCTTTGTGATCCAGATGCAGGCCGATAAAGTCACACAATAATCTTGAAAATAACAGCCTCCCAACTCTTTGAAATTAGTTAATCTGTCAAACAAATGTAATTCCATTGTGAGGAAGAAACAGTGACCATGAAAATCCATTTCTATTGTTGTGGTTTGAAAATCTGTATGTAATTCTCCAAACTATTCCAGTCATTCCACCCTGTGAGTCCTGCTGTTGATGGAGCAGGCAGATATATGTTAGATAGATAAGGTCAAATTACAGGACTGACTGAGGGTGGCCCCTATAGCACCATCGGATATGAGACAATCCTGATTTGCATTAATCAATCCACCAACTTTAAATAATTTTAACAAAATCATGACAGTCTGGCCTCTGCTCACATTTACAGCCTAGGTCTGCCTGTGTGTTAATCTGCCCCAGTATACAAGCAACAGATGCAAACAGTAGAGCTTTAAATCAATATGGATGGAAATAGGATATTATGTCAAACAGTTGATTTGTACTGTAGTGTTTGACGTTAGAATATCGCTTCATCAGCTGAGGATGAACTGCTGCTCCACAGGTGCTTACGGAGGAAAGGCAGGAACTACACGCAACCCTGAACTCCCAGGATACATTTGTGCGGAGAGCCAGTCTCGAACGCCAAAGGCTTCGTAATGAAGCTGCCAGACTTAACCAAGTACTGGAAGCTAAAGATCAAGTCATTCGGTGGGTGGATTTCTACCTGTAAATAATGTGTTTTCAGTCATTGCGTTATGATGCAGTACAGCAACAGTACACAAGAGGGCGCTCTATACTGATACTGTAGGCAGGATGCACTGATGAGCAGTTGTAATACAACAAGTTCAGTGCTTGTGTGTTGTGTGGAAAGAGTTTTTATGGAGGTCTGTTAAGCACTATATTGTCTCTTATTTTCTCAGCTCTCTGGAGGAGTGTCTGGTGGCTCAGGGTTGTGCTGGTGTGGAAACCCTCAGACAAGATCTGGAGAAGACTGCAGCCAAACTTCACTGCGCCCAAGCATGTGAGGTTCATCTCAAGACAGAACTGGCATGTCTCAAAGAGAGGTGAATGCTGGTCCTCATCTTTATTATTTTGCACATATAAGCTTGACACGTGTGCGTCTTGAATTTGGATACCAACATGATGTTGATGTTTTTATGATTTGCTCAGACTGGAGAGGGTGAGCCGACAGAGAGCTGACCAATCAAAGATGGAGGAACTGAGGAGCATTAAAGCAGAATACAATTCCTCTGTTGTGGAAGTAAAAAAGGTCAGAAAGCGTCTCTGTCTGGTTATGTTGCAGGAGCTTTGAGTTTTCAACGTGCATACTCTATTTGTGTATTAACATCTGTATTGTGACTTCTCTGGGTTCATTGTACAGCTCAGAGAGGAGCTCCAAAGGGCGAAGCAGACTCACAGCGGTGAGGTGGAGGGAATGAGGAAGGAGGTGTCAAAGCTGACCACCGAGCTGCACCAACGTGACGTCACCATCTCCACGCTGAGTGGCTCTTCATCCAGCGTCAAACAGCAGCTCTGCAGTGAGGTGGAGCGAGCACAACAGAAGGCAGCTGAGCTTAAAGTAAGCACATAAACAGTCGCAGCCCTGTGACGTTATATTTTCATTGCAATTACATATTTGAGTGTTTGATCATCTCAAACTGTCAAATCATTGTCAGTCTTTAGATTGTTTGTACTTGTGTACTGTGGCAGTTTTGAATTCCTTTCAGGTTTTGAAATTACGGTCACAATGAACCTTTGTGAGGAAACAGGAACCTTTTTCTTTTTTTTTCATTCAGCGATACAGTAGGGGTGTGTGTTACAGCTTTATTCAGACATGACAGGACTCATAAGAAGAGCCCTGTTCACGCAGTTTGGCATTTAGTGTGAGAGAGGGAGTTACAAAGTAATGATATGATTGTGGAAGGCGTTGCTGCGTCACTCACTTTAAAACTACTTCAACTGCTGTTGAAGCCTAAAAGAATGACATCATCAGGACACTCACCAAGGGCCGTCATGGTCAATCCCTCAATAAACCTTCTCATCAATTTTGTCATTTATTAGTTTATTTTGTAATGTCTATTTTACTAGGTTTATGATCAAATGACCAAAAACTAACAACTAATTCCCATCATCCTCAGCTGTATTTTGTAATGTGTGTGAATTAGCAAGTGTTGGTATGCTGACACACGAAACCAAGATAGGGAACATGGTCAATTTACACGTGCTAAACATCAGCATGTTAGCATCTGTGCCTGAGTACAGACTCACAGAGCTGCTTGCATGGCTGTGGACTCCCACACACAGCAAGAGGAACTGAATCATTTTAGAGACTGCTCTGTCATGAGAAGAATCTCCTCCTCAAATTGATTGACTGTCTTTCAAGGTTCATTAAACAGATGTTATTTTCTTTGTACAGTGGTAAGATTTTACTACAGTACTCTTGATAAAGAGAACAAGACTAATTTCTAATCTGTATCTTTGCATCTTTACCATGTTCTGCTTCCTTTACGTTAGCATTAATGCATTCTATTCATACTCGTTCTGACCCTGTAACATCGCTATCATAACTGTTAACTAAATGTGACTTGGGCAATTCAGACATGTTGGTGAGAATAGCTCTGTATAGTCTTGGCATTAACTCCGTTTCCCTAAAGGGTTGAGGTGAACTGCATCATGCTGGAGCCTATTTATCTGCTCAGGGGTAAAATAAGTCACACTTTTCTTTGTCTGTGACTTTCTCAGATGACTCAGGCCCAGCTGGAGACTCTACAAACTGAGAACCAGCAGCTGAAGGGTCTGCTGCAGAAGTTGGAGTCTCAGTCACCTAAGGTTTGTCTGCTTTGACATAGTTGTGTAGTCATTACACAGTTTTGCAGACCGCAGCAGACAGGATTCTTGTCTTAATTTGGCCTCAGTGCTTGTTTCTAAATCTGACTCATCTCTATCTGCTTTTTACCTCCTGAATCACTTCGGCATCCTCAGAGGGGGGATTCATCGCTTGCATCCCTGAGGGAGAGTTATGTGTCATCTCTGAGCAGCCTGGAACAAGAAAATCGGCAGCTAAGGCAGGCACTCGCTATGATGCACGGCCGACCTGAGATCTCCAACTGGACCTGTCAGGACAAATATGAACAAGCTCTGCTCAGCCACGCCATGACCGACCAACCACAGCCTGCTCCGGACAGGTACCCGGCATACACACAGACACACACACATCCAACAAAAGATCAAGAAACTGAACCCTTATGCCTCTTGTTTTATCTGTAGCAGTGAAGATAACAGACATCAAAAACGCCAGGAGGATGTGCAGGCAATGAAAGCTGAGCAGCAGGAGAACGCCACTCGCTCCGAAGGGGAGATTAAGAGACTCTTCAAACAGCTACACAACCTGTCTCATTCCTCTGGGGAGCACTCCTCTAGCCAGGCCCAAGACAGCAGGTCTCATTCATCTGCATCCTCCTGCTCCTCCTCCAGTAGCACAAGACTCACCAGGAGAAACTCAGTGCCAAACCTAAGCTCAAACGAATCTCCTCCTGAGGGACAAAGCTCCAGCTCTGAAGACTCTCTGACCTTAGTGTCCAGAAAAAAAATACCCTCTGCCTCTCCAATGGTGAGTCTTGTCACACATAATAATCCAAAGTTGTGGTAAAGGTAAAGTTCCATTCCTATACAGTTGTGTGTCTTTCTTCCTCCCTCTCAGGAGTCTTTGTCAGTGTCACCCGCAGACGGCATGGTCTCTCGTTTCCTGGAGGAAGAGAGCTTACGCTCCACAGAGCTGCTCCAGAGGTTGGACATCCACATCGAGGGTATGAGGGAGAACAGCACCAAGACAGTGTCCAAGTACCTGCCAAGTGGCTCAGGGCCAGAGTCTGCCCAGACTGCAGTACAGACTGGTCAGTGATTGAGTAAGGTGGAATAAATATGACAGAAAGTGCCTTGAACAGCAGCGTCGAAGACTACGTTGTGGTACTTAAGTAGATTGTACACGGTGGAGACATTTGTGGGGCATTTGGTGTGTGCCTCAGAAATTCCAGTTACCTTTCAACTTGCTTAGTACTGTCAGGCCACAGCACTGAGCATAAGCGCAAATAAGCACTAGCCCACTCCTTCCCCACAGTGAAGGCCAAGTTACACATATGACATAGTCTTACGTAGTTGATTAGCTAGCGTGTTTTCACTAGAGGTACATTTTTGTCCTGTCATGTCAAGATGATCTTAAAGGGCAAGCGCTGACAAAGGCTGACTGATTAAACGCTTTGCATCACCTCACGCCTTTTGTTAGGAGATGCATTTGAACACACCGCAAAGACTGCAGCTGACAAGCTTTCTGTGCCTTCATAAGGCCCGTCCGGGTCAGTAGTCCAAAAAACAAGACAAACAAACTAAACAGTGTCATCATAGGCTGGATAATGTGGTGAGAATAAGTGTCTGCATTGTTAGCTTTAGGGCTGCCACTCACAGTTATTATCAGAGAACAGTTAAAATACAATTTACAGCCCAAAGTGACATCTTCAGATATATTATTTTGTCCAAGCAATAGTCTAAAAACAAAAGACATCCAGTTTGCTATCATTTAAGACAAGAGAAAGTTAACACACTGCCTTAACTGTTAGTGATGGTGGTGGTCGGCAACTGAAACTCAATAACAGCCAATGGTTCTTTTTACTTTTCTATCCAAGGTGTTTTATGCTGTGTTTTCTGGCTGGGAAAACCCTGTAAATCTGCTTAATTTGGGGTCCGGAGGTGCTTTATATTTAAGCTAACATTAACACTTTGTAAGTAGTAATAAATGCTGATTGTCTCTGCAATCATAGCTTTTATTGTCAGACCAACAGTGCTTTTAATAGATAGAAGTGGCCTTAAGAAACAGTTTCAGTCATTGTGCATTGTGCCCTGCAGCCTGTCATATTTGTGTGACCTCACATAGCTGACTTTTGGTTGCTGAATTCCACATGAGTTACTTGTTGGAGTTCCTTTGCACTTTTCCTCGTAGGACGCTGCATATTCCAATTTTTCAAGTTGCCTGGAATGCAGCATTGACACAAGCTTTATATTTACGTCCATAGAAAAGAATGTTGCTGTGAGCCAAAGACGTGTCTGTCCTCCCTGCATGTCTGTCACAGCTGGGAGAAATACCACATATGTACATGTCTGTCCTGACATTTCAGACAGTAGGGAGGGAGAGAAGGCAGCTTTTACTGCAGCTCTCCTCATTTCCCCCAGTTACTAGTCTCCCAAACCCCTCACCATCGCCACCTACCCACCCTGCAGAGGCCCTCGGGCTAGTCAAGTGCAGGAATGTGTGCACCATGCCAATGCTGTCATGAACCTTCCCCTGCGGCCTGCTTTGTCCTCATCATTAGAAAGCTGATGGAATGTTAATATCAACCATGTGGGGCACTCAACCGCAGAAACACTGAAAGGCCAGAGGGGAATAGTTCTATTTTACTGCTCTCCTAATGAAGGACGCACTGATCGAATGGAAATAAAGTGGAAGAAATTCAAGAAATATGTGTTTTTTTGTTTTTGCTATCATACTATTACAACAACAAAACAGGAGTTCTGTTCAGGAGTCCCCTGAGTCCAGTGACTTCTCACTTTGGTATTTGGTAGCCTGTGTTACTAGCACTGTAAGCCCCAACAAACAGCGCTGAGGAATTTGGCAAGGCAGGCATTCCTCTGGCTCTCTCTGGAGGAAGGTGAAAAGGTTTTTATATGTGGAGATTCTTTGAAGGGGCCTAGTAAAAGGCAGGAGGAATGAGGCTGATTCAAGTCCAGGGAGAGTTTGGACTGCTTTATTTACGTAATGATTCACAGGAAAAATTTGCTTTAGGCAACAAGGTGGTTGAGTAAATGCTTAATGGATTAATTTAATGAATTGAATTGCCCTCGTTAGGCTCGTAACCCTGTCAGGACAAGTGTTATGGGTGCAGTTATGATGCAGACAGAGGACACCTTCCCTTTAAAGGAATTATCTTGGTTATTTATTGGTTGGGAGGCATTATCACTATTTGCTTCTAATGATTACATTATGCTATTAAAGGGGATTTCCAGCAATTTAGTATTGCACTTCCAATACCTTGGCTGACTTGCAAGATACAATGTTAAAAAAGATAGGGCGCCCCATTTAACAAGGCTGGGTACTCGCTGCAGCAGCCATGGGTTTGGGTCCCCCCTCTCTCTCCTCCCCTCTTTCCTGTTGCCCTTCAGCTGTACTGTCCAATAAAGGCAAAAAGCCCAATATATATATATATGAATATTCATAAGATCCTCTCTGCCTAGTTAATGCTCATGTTTTTCACCCCCTCGTCCCTAAAAAATTTAAACCTATAAGCACAAGCCAACCGACATC
Source organism: Dicentrarchus labrax (assembly GCF_905237075.1). Taxonomy (NCBI): domain Eukaryota; kingdom Metazoa; phylum Chordata; class Actinopteri; family Moronidae; genus Dicentrarchus; species Dicentrarchus labrax. The sequence goes on along the minus strand of NW_026136718.1, from coordinate 25,165,823 downwards.
ATCAGAAAGCTTCCTCCGGAACCGTACTAGACATGTAAGGTTAAAGTAAAAGCTGGTATGGTTGGGCCCTGTACTGTACTAAATCTTAAAAAAACCAATTCCAATTCTTGATTTCAGCCTCACGTTGTGGCCTTCCTTAACAGATGGAGTTAGGGTCAGGGTTATTTAGTTAAGCAGTCTATTGAGCAAACTACACTGAGGAATGCAAAGTCTCTGAAGACCCAAGTAAGTAAGTGGACCTTGCGATAAGATGTTTTTGGTCAAATTGACTATTTAGGAATATTAAAGACCCTCTTAGGACACGGTCAATGACATAAGACATTAAGCTTTGAAAAATAATTTGTGTCTGATATAATCTTTCCACAAAAACATTTCTAAAATGCATCTGCTCCTACCTCACAGAAAAATACATCAAAATAATAACTAATATCTATAAATATGCAAATATTTTCTATTTCAAAAGTGTAACTGTACATACAAGCTATCTCCTTTACTGAAAAGTCCATTGTCAGTTTATGTACACTGGAGGCCTCACATTTGTGTAAATAAATAAATTACATGTTGGCTTTCAGACTAGTTGTGATGTTACAAACGCCTGCTCGTAGGTACAGGTGTTGAACTCAAAGTTAAGGTGAGCACAGAGAACCCCCCCCCCCCCAAGCAGGTAAATGTGAGGACAACCTTCTAGTGTCACACTTGCATGTAAATCATTCTACAGTCACACATCAAACTGATGTATCAAAACACATTTATGAGCAGAGGGGTGCTTTAAATGAATGCTACTGTAGTAGGAAGGTGTGTTTTACCTCAGTGAAAGACAGCCTAACTGGCCCCATTAATTGAGCAAAATGTTAAAAACTTACCACTATTAAGACCATTCCATTTACTTAACTTACTCATTCAAGCATTAGCGCTATTGCTCTACTGCAAATGAGCAGCAGAGGGGGCAATTTAAGTGCTCTGTTGTCACATTGGTCATCAGTAATGAATGTGCCAGGTCAGATAGTCCTCAATCAGCCAGTAATTCAGGGGCTTGTGTCTGATACTTTCCCTGCTCCTGTCTTAAAACAGGAATGCTCTGCTCTCCCACACTGTACTGAATGCTTTATGTCACAAACCAGACATCTTAGAGGCTACATGAAGCCTAATCAACATGCGAGTAATGTGAGTACATTTGGCAAACTTAGTGAATACTCTGTGGGGAAATTCGTTCACGTTATCAGACCATCTTGTAGGGAGATATCTGAGGAATTTGTTTGAGGAATTTTCCTTATCTCTGGGATCATAACTTGTCATGGGAATAAAGAATGAAGATAGATTGTTTGTTTAGAGGCCCGAGTTATCTCTGTAGAATGAATGCAGGTTGGCGGGGATTTCTGAAACCAGGACTGGCAGGAGATTGATGAGGGAGGGTTGGGGAGGCGTGAATATCTTTGATTCTCTGAGCGTTCATTGATTAAAACCAGTATCAAAAAGGGGTTAACTGGTGCAAAAGAAGTGTGAAAGTGAAAAGTGTCTCTTTAGTATGATTCATGTTGCTCTGACAGGTTGCTGCACCTTGGCTGACGTGATAAATGTCTTTTTATGAATTGCCGAACTTCCTTTACAAGATAAGATGACTTTTCCCAGAATTGTTGCAGCCTGCATGCATTCTTCGTTGCACATTCCATGGCGGGGCCTCAGAGAACATGCCTGTCGTGCTTCGTGTCCCACCTCTCGCTCCAGCCATGTCCCTTATTTGATGGGAATGTCTCATTGTTCTTGAGTCTGAGGACACTCTGGGAGGGTGGGGTCAAGGGAGTGGGTGCAGGTTGTGACCAGACCCATCTCGTGCAGCGGGACTCCGGACATTCACTGCAGGATACTTGGAATGCTGCTGAGACAGAGGGGCGAGTTCTTATCAGCCTGCTCCGTGCTCCATGCCAAGGAAACCGTGCCAGACAGGCAGAGAGGAAAGGACTCATTCCTCTTACACACAATGAGTACGTGCATGCACGCTGATGTCCTACTTACAGTATGTGTTTGTTTGCATACTGCAGCATGTAAACAGTGGTGTATTGACATATTTTCCTTAAGTAAAAGAAACTGACTGGACAGACTGGTGAGGAGAGCTGGCTCAGTGGTAGGCACAGAGCTGGACTCCCTGGTGACAGTGGCAGAAAGAAGGACCCTGGACAAACTGCTGTCCATACTGGAGAACGCCCACCACCCTCTGCACAACACCTTCACCAGGCAGAGGAGTGTGTTCAGTGGCTGACTGCTGTCCCAATCCATCTCCACCAACAGACTCAAAAACTCTCACCATCAGACCTTTTTTTATTTTATTTTTTTTGGCCTTTATATTTGATAGAGAGACAGCTGGAGATAGACAGGAAAGGGGGGCAGACAGAGAGGGGGTATGACATGCAGCAAAGGGCCACAGGTCGGATTCGAACCCAGGCTACTGCGTATATAGCCATTTCTATCTCTATTTGCACTGTTTACTTCCTTTTGCGCTCTATCTGCACTGTTTTTTTTGCACTGTTTACTGTGGCTACTGTGTTATAAGTTAATGTTATTTTTAATTTTATTTGAATGTAGGTTTAATGTATGTTTCGTATGCTACTGGATACTTGAATTTCCCTCAGGACAAATAAAGTATCTATCTATCTATCTATCTATCTATCTATCTATCTATCTATCTATCTATCTATCTATCTATCTATCTATCTATCTATCTATCTATCTATCTATCTATCTATCTATCTATCTATCTATCTATCTATCTATCTATCTATCTATGAAAAAAAAGGAATACCATAACTTCAAAATACAAAGACACACAAAAGACTCAATACACTTTGTGTTTCTGAAGCTTTTAACCACATCCCTCGGCCTTCCTCTGCCTATGGAGTTTGCTCAGTTGTCATGGTGATGATTTTGTTGGCAACACATGATCTAAATATAGAATCATAGATCCTAACCCCTGTCTCTCTTTGTTCACGGTTGGTCTCTGGTGCCAGATGTGAATGGCTTCCTCCATCTTTCCCCCAGGAATTTGTGGGATTTATTTTTGGGAGGTGTTTGTGATTTTCCTCTACTCTTTGTACCTGTTGGAGTGCCCCATGGCCATGCTTCACTTCCCTTTCACTATCCTCCTCTTAACACTGACAATATGTTTTACTCTGTGTAGAATACTAAAAGTATGGCTGCACTGCATTATACTGGACTGAGTGCAAAGGGTTTCTTTTCCAGCTTTCAGTGAGAAGTTAATGTCTGACAAACACATCCAGGGCCTGTTATTACTTATCATTTAACAATTTCCAACAGGAAATCCTGTTTGCTGAACACGTTATTCTTTGCTAAAGAGCATATTATTGAGCAAAATATTTGTTTTTGTCCACCGTAATCTTTCCTGGAGTCACCTATTAAATAGCTTAAACAACTGAGAGAATGAGAGAGTCAAATTGAATCCAGGACTCGAGTCAATTCAGCTCAAGTCATTTTACTTACAGAACGCATTTACAGTAACATGTGTTGACCAAAGTGCTGCACAGAGAAGATACATTTAGGAAAGTGAAGATTTGGAGTGAGGTGCCTCGCTCTGTAAGACAGCATCCTCCTGGACATCAGGGCTCAGCTTTAGGGTGGAAGGTTCAGGAGATGAATCTGAGGGCCTGGAGAAGGTTGGGAGTGGGTGCAGGAGACTTTGTCCTGGTTGACAACTTGGACCTGCAGCAACACATTGCTGCTGAAGGGGAGAGGTCTGTTGTGGCATGTTTTTGACAACCGGCATTTGAAATGTGAAAATGTACATGAAATTGAAACTGAACACTAGGATTGTTTCTGTTTCACAGGGGTTTAGAGGTGCAACTCTTTAGATGTTATGACATTTGTTTCACTTGATGGAGTTTAACAGGTTCAAACCTCCTCCGTGTCAGATTTAATTCTTTTTTAAATCAAATTTTGGTCAACGTGGTCTTATTAATTGACTGTGTTTGAATACATAGTATAAAGATGTAAAGAAACCTCATGGAATTACATGAAGACAAATATTTGTTACAGAGTAAAGTTAGAAATCTATGAATTGTGATCATAACACAGGAAACCTTCCTGTTCAATTCAGTTCACCTAAATTACACAATAAAAACTATATTTTCTTCAATTGGTCTAGCAGTAGTAGATGCCTTGTGTGCCTAAATTCTGAGCTATGTCAAAGTTTAATATCACTAACTGACCCTTAAACAGAAATGGTCAATATAGCATTAGCATTATAGAAGCATTTCAGTACTTTCTACATTAGGCCTTGTCTCATCATTCACGATTCATAATAAAGTGCACTATTAAGTTTAAGTATATTGCTAGTATTTATATACCTTATGGTGGACTCACAGTGTAATAAATAATAAAAAGGCATTGCACATGGCCTTAATAGTGCCTGACTTTGTTTTGTTAACATAGTGACGAACAGTGACTACAAATAAGTGAAGGATTTGGAAGCAGGTATAGTTTTTTTTATCCAAGATGATAAAAGTGAACGTGTACCTAGTTTCTGCAGACATCAGCTTTTGCCTGAAGCCTGACAAACACATCCAGGGCCTGTTATTACTTATCATTTAACAATTTCCAACAGGAAATCCTGTTTGCTGAACACGTTATTCTTTGCTAAAGAGCATATTATTGAGCAAAATATTTGTTTTTGTCCACCGTAATCTTTCCTGGAGTCACCTATTAAATAGCTTAAACAACTGAGAGAATGAGAGAGTCAAATTGAATCCAGGACTCGAGTCAATTCAGCTCAAGTCATTTTACTTACAGAACGCATTTACAGTAACATGTGTTGACCAAAGTGCTGCACAGAGAAGATACATTTAGGAAAGTGAAGATTTGGAGTGGGATGCTGGGACTGCTGCTGGTTGAATGATTAAAGCAGCAGATGGCTAATCTTAGGCAGGAACTGGAGCAGAGACTCGCTGTGGCTGGATGATGCTACTGAGAGAAGTGAGGTTAGACATTCAGAAGAAAATCTCACCATGTTGTTAAATGAGAACGAATAAAACAAGTAAAAGAGCTGTATTATAAGCAGAATCAGAAAAACTTTATTGTTTCCGGGGGGAAATTCATTGCGTTACAGTTGCTCCTGAGAATGATAAGAAAATAGAAATAATAATAAGAAGTTTGTTAAAATATGTGCATTGTACTTACAGAATACAGAAAATAAGAAAAAAAAAAATGTGTATACTATATTTATACTATACTATATATTATATTATTGTATTAATATATCTTACTTCCATTTGCGGTGCTATAAACAAACCTGTCATTGATTGTCAGATTATGGGCAGAAGCTGCAGTGGAAGCTAGCTGTGTGTGGATGTTTGGTGGTGGAGGCTGAAAGCTGAAGGCTGGAAGCAAGAGACAGAGGCTGGGACCCCAGATGGCCTTTGAATCTGCTTGAGGAGGCTGTGGCTGTTGCTGGCTGGCAGAGAGATGGACGTGTACCAGCTGCTGTGCGCTGGGGGCTGCAGCTAAATGGCGACAGCTGCATTTTAAACTGAGTCTGGGTGCCTAAGCTAAGGTTTTAGCTGGCTGTCAGAAGCTTTAGGTGGGGGCTACACTGAATGGAGGAGAAAACATTACTGCATATTAAATGAATTCCACTTCCCTTTTTTCTTTGTTTTGAACACAGCAGTAGCTGCAGGTGGAAGCTGAGGCCCAATTGCAGCTAGCTGCTGGAAAGGTGCAGTTAGTAGGAGTAGGGGGTAGGGGTTACAGCTGACTGTTTGGAAGTTGCAGGGGTCTTGGACCTGGCTTTATGAATCCCTACGTGGAGACTGGGCCTGAGACTGCATGTTTTCAGCCAAAGGATTAGGCTGCAGCTGCAGGTGGAAGCTGATGCTGGCTGCCAAAGTCTACTGGCTGTCGGAGCCTGTAGATGATGGCTGAGGCTGTGGCAGGAAGGAGCAGGATAGATGGAAGGAATCTGCATGTGGCTTTTACTAGCTGACGAACGCTGCAGATGTAGGCCTGGGCCACAGCTGACTAGTGATAGCTGCAGGTTTCGGCTGATGTTCAGTGCTGATGTCTTTAGGGACATATAGAGGCTGATGCAGCTGGCTGTCAGAGGCTGTACAAGATTGCAGCTGGTTGATGGAAGCTGAAGGCAGACAACAGTCTTTGAGTTATCTTTTTGAATCCTGAAGCTGGCATGAAAGGCTGTTGGAGCAGTGGTTCCCAACCTGGGGTCCGCGCTCCCCCGGGGGGGGGGGCAGAGATCGCAGGCTGTGCGGACAACTTTGTCTGCTGAGGTTGTGTGAAAATTATTTACAAAAATTAAATTTATAAAATCCCAATAACGCACCCAATTGGATAATCAAAACTCTGTATAATCCAAATTGAAACAGGTTTTTGGTCCACATTTAAATTCATTAAGCTATTTATTACCTATTTTGTGCGTGTATGCGGGTAGGGGTTGGGGTTGGGGGGGCCTGACTTGTCTTGGACACAGGCAAAGGGGGCTTCAAGGAAAAAAGGTTGGGAACCACTGCTATAGAGGATTCCCTGAAGGCTGGATGTTACTGTTGGTTAGAGGCTGTAGGTGTAGGATGATGCTGCATTTTGTGGTCAAAAGCTGCAGTCAGATTGTGAGCTTTAAATGGCTGCTTTAAAATGGAGGCTACTTTGCAGCATTAACGTGGTGAGTATTATTGCAAATATTAGACTGCTATTGTTTACAATTATACATTTAGTTTCCATGTTTCGCTTTTTTCCTAAATGGTTATCAAGGGTCTTGTTCACCTGAAGTGTGAACATCTATAAGTGGTGGATAGACTTATTTCCCTATAGACTCTTCTAAGCTCAAGGATTCTCTCAGACTTTTCTACCATGGCCAGCTTTGGACGAACCAGTCTCTCCCGAGGCCTTCGCCTTGGCACTTTTATATCTATGAGGAGAGGAAGTCACAAAAACAAATTATAAAGATAAATGTGATTTAAATGCTAGCTTCATTTTCAAATTCCAATTGACTCATTTACAAACATATATTTCATCCACCACACTGGTAAATCCACTGGTACTCCTCGACAGAGTAACCATGGATCTTCAGAGGTGCCTCGCTCTGTAAGACAGCATCCTCCTGGACATCAGGGCTCAGCTTTAGGGTGGAAGGTTCAGGAGATGAATCTGAGGGCCTGGAGAAGGTTGGGAGTGGGTGCAGGAGACTTTGTCCTGGTTGACAACTTGGACCTGCAGCAACACATTGCTGCTGAAGGGGAGAGGTCTGTTGTGGCATGTTTTTGACAACCGGCATTTGAAATGTGAAAATGTACATGAAATTGAAACTGAACACTAGGATTGTTTCTGTTTCACAGGGGTTTAGAGGTGCAACTCTTTAGATGTTATGACATTTGTTTCACTTGATGGAGTTTAACAGGTTCAAACCTCCTCCGTGTCAGATTTAATTCTTTTTTAAATCAAATTTTGGTCAACGTGGTCTTATTAATTGACTGTGTTTGAATACATAGTATAAAGATGTAAAGAAACCTCATGGAATTACATGAAGACAAATATTTGTTACAGAGTAAAGTTAGAAATCTATGAATTGTGATCATAACACAGGAAACCTTCCTGTTCAATTCAGTTCACCTAAATTACACAATAAAAACTATATTTTCTTCAATTGGTCTAGCAGTAGTAGATGCCTTGTGTGCCTAAATTCTGAGCTATGTCAAAGTTTAATATCACTAACTGACCCTTAAACAGAAATGGTCAATATAGCATTAGCATTATAGAAGCATTTCAGTACTTTCTACATTAGGCCTTGTCTCATCATTCACGATTCATAATAAAGTGCACTATTAAGTTTAAGTATATTGCTAGTATTTATATACCTTATGGTGGACTCACAGTGTAATAAATAATAAAAAGGCATTGCACATGGCCTTAATAGTGCCTGACTTTGTTTTGTTAACATAGTGACGAACAGTGACTACAAATAAGTGAAGGATTTGGAAGCAGGTATAGTTTTTTTTATCCAAGATGATAAAAGTGAACGTGTACCTAGTTTCTGCAGACATCAGCTTTTGCCTGAAGCCTCGCAGCCCTCTTCCTCTTCCTCTTCCGACAGTAGTTATGGGCCTCTAAGTGAACAGGCACACTGTAAAGCTGCAATTAAACACACATGTGACACATGTTGGAGTGGAGCTCCTCTAAGATAAAAGCAACAAGTTGTGTTTGATGAAGTCAGTTTAATTTCCTGCAAAGAATTTCACTATTCTCTACAGAATGGACTGCTTTATTGAGCTTATTGGTCCCTATTAGCTGTTGGTGTTTAGATATAATATGCAGTAAATCATTTCTCTCTTTTATATTTTATAGTATATGTATTATAAAACTTTAAAACTGTATACTTATACACACACAGTACTTGAATAGTAGTGCCTCAGATTAGCCATCTGAGATTAGCACTAGGGTTGTTTTTTTTTAAAAAGTAGCATATGTAAATTTAATTCTAAATTAAATGACAATAAAATAACCTTGAATCCTTGAGTAAAACAAAGTGAGGCTGGGACATGATTATCTGAAATATATGGTCACATTTTTATTCTTGAAGTGGACCTGAGGTGAACAGGCAATAAGAAATAGCATCCACTTTACATCAGTTTAGATTAGGCAATCTTCCTAAGAAAAGGGAAATGAAGAAAAGGGAGTGTCAACAGTTTCCAATATTATTTTTAACGGCATATTAACCCTCAGCAGTCAGAAGTGAAGGGTGTATAAAGGGAAGGTACTGCTTACTTTGTAGATCCTGGACAGAGAAAACAGGGAGGAACCTGTTAGATTTAGCTATTTAAACAACACTTAATTTGTACAGTAAAGAAAAAGAGTCCAGTTGCAACTGTTTTGAAATGTGACACATTAATGGAAATAACCAGAAAACACATTTTGGTGGTAGATATCAACACAAACCATGTCTAAAATAATCCAAACTACTCCTGTTGTCCTCACCAGTTTATGCTGGTTTACGTTCACAATGCTGCAGGACTGAACAGAGGTTAGGCCGGCATGGCAAGCTGATGGGGTAACAAGGGGCAGATGGAAGGATCAGGCATAACTGCCTCAGAAACCTGTCTGACCTTGTCTAAAGAAGAGGAGTGTGTTGATGAGGATCAATAAGTGTTTGGAACAATATATTTTTAAAATATAAATCCAATAATCTGAATTGTAGGTCTTAAATGTCTTATATGATTTTGATAGGTCTTAAAAATGGTTTGAATTAATGCAGTTAATGTTACTTGTATAAAGTTGCGCTTTTCAGTTCTCGGTTTTTGAGAAATATTCGTAACGATCGTGCTGTAACAACTGCTGAATGAAACTGACAAAGAACCAACACTGATACTACTACTTCTTCATATCCTTTATACTTTTCTGTGCCACAATGGACATAATCACTGTTAAATTGTTTTCATAATGGTCTTAAAAAGGTCTTAAAAAGGACTTAATCAACCTGTTAAAACCTGCAGAAGCCCTGGACTTGCTGTCACTCAAAGAAAGGTGAGATCTAGACACATGGGGTTCCCCTTGTCTAAATGAAGAGTCATCCTTCAAATTAAAGGCCCAATCTGTCATTTTTTCAATAGATGTTAGGTGCTCATACTTAAATAATTCCAAAATTTGACTTAATGCTGAAAAATGTTGTTGTTTTTTGGTAACTGATCAAAATTGAAATTTGAGGAACTGAATCTGACGATACAATACTTATCCCAAATACAGAGGGTACAGTTCAATATATTTTGATGCTGTAAAGAAGGCGATATATTACATTCAACATTCAAATCGCCAAGATGAAAAATGAATCATGATATCAATCGCGGTATCAAGGCTCAAAGACTTCTGTTTCACTTTTACAAAGAAAAGGAAATATGCACTTTGCGTAGTTTATACCCTACCTCAGTGATGGATTTGATCAAGAAAAATATATATATATTAAAAATAAAAATATATAATAATATATATAATAATGATAAATAAAATATATTTTGTAGATTTTTGTCTAAATCTGTTTTAAAAAATGATGAGAAGATCTTATCTAATCTTACCATATGCATAAAAGCTGAGTAAAAACCCCTAATTTTATGTTAAAAATACTGCTATCTAGCGGTTTGAAGTTTAAAAACAAAAATCCATATTATGTTTTTGAGAAATTATATTATATCACAGAACAAAATATCGCCATACGATGTTTTTCTATATTTTCATACACCCCTAATGTTTGCAGGCATTACTGATGTAAACAAACCCTGAACAACATCAACCTCAACAATTGTTATATGACCCATTAATCAGTCTGAGAGTCATAGCAGGATCCAAACCAGTGCTGGGGCATCCCCTCTGTTTATAATATGATCACGGATTGTACCTTTAATGAGAGAGGATGAACTCTCTGCACAAGAAGTTCAAATTCCCTCCCCATTCTCATACAGCCCTAAAGCCACCACAGTCCCTGATCATATGAATATATATATATATAAAATTAAATTCTTGAAAATTGGAGCATCGTCTCGTTGATATTCAGCCGGGTCAGAACAGGAATGCTTTGATGCAGTTTCTGCGTGTGCACTTTGATGTTGCTTTCTGTTACGTAAAAAATATTGAGAACATTCCTTGTTCATTCATGGCTAATGAGGGCATCCACTTGGATCGTCTTGTGTAATTAGTTTTCATATTTCCCCCTGCAACCACAAACATCCCGAGCCAGCCTCATTTTCTCTCTCTCTGTCTTACGCAATGACATGCACAAGTTTGAGTGTGACCATTATATCGTGTTTTGTGCTTCAGCATTGTAGAATGAGCTGTGACACATCACTTTTGACTGTAGCGGAAAATCATTTTGAATGCCATATCCTGTCATTTGCATATTGTTGCAGCTGTAACTACCAGTTATGACATTACAAACTGAAGTAAAGCCATTAAAACACCAAAACTGTAGTTATACACCTGTCACATTCCAAATAAAGAGATTGTTTGAGATCAAGTTTTGGGTGCCATTCAGTCTGAGCAAAATGTAATAGGCTTTATATGACTATGCCTGAAAAAGAAATTCCAGCAAAAAAAGTGGGGAAAAAACAATGTACAACTAGTGATTATAATGTACGCCACACAAGCATCCTGGGATACGCTGATGAATGGGTGGGGGGAAGAGTCAGTTTACATTCTTTCAGTCATAGTGACATAAACAGCTGAACATGTTTTGATTTGTATGTCTTTGTAAGAGAAATGCCTGAGGAAGTGACGCCCTTCCTCCCTTCTAGCTGCTAAAACCTCCTCATCTTTCCATGATACTGTTGAAATGTCATGAGTATAACAGCCTGCAACAATATCCCTCATATTACCCTCAGGCTTTTTCATATATTAGATTAGGCTCATTTTTTACCATCAGCTGTCTTTGAACTGTGGATCTTGCAGAGGTCACAGACGAGTGAGGTCTTGGTTTATGCTGTCTGTCTCATTGCCTGATCTGTGGTTGCCAATTTAGGAGAGGAGAGACCTAAAGAGGATAAGAGAAAAAAATGGATGCTCTATGGATGGCAATGATGTCAGTTAGGTCTAGTCTGAAATATCCACTATCATATGGATTGACATGAATTTTTGAACTGATATTCCTGTTCCCCAGAGGATGAATTCTACTAACTTTAGCGATTCCCTGACCTTTTCCTCTAGTGCCATCATAAGGTTGACTTTTTTTGGATTTTAGTTAAATGTCTCGACAACAAATTTGTAATTCGATTTGGTGTAGACAACCATGCCACGCTCAGAATGAGTTGCGATAACTTTGGTGATGCCTTAGCTTTTCCTTCAGTTCGGTTAATACCCAAATACCTTCAGAACTAATCAATTCAACCAAATTCAACCAATCCCTGTGAATCACTGCAACTTTTCCACAAATTTGAACAATAATTGTAGTTGCCTGCACAAAACAGTTAGCCATTCGTCACCAAACTAAATTTCTTGTTTCTATTTCTGAAGATGCAGAACATCCAGACATGCAATCTTACAACATCTCATGTATTCCCTCAGAGCCTGAGCCTTTTTGGTGAGGTTACTCGGAACACTGCAAAGTATGAGTTTATCCTCACTGGAACAAGATTTTGCTCTTAATGGTCCAGTGGGCAGAAATTGAATATAATATGAATAGGTATGTTTTCATTTGTGAATTTAAGAATTGTTGTGTTTTCATTAGGTTAGAATTGGCTGTTTTCATCTGTAGGGGGAGCTGTTCTACTACTTCTACTCTTTATGCTGTACAAATTGTAAAGCCCCTTGGGGCAAATTTGTGATTTATAACATTGGGCTATATAAATAAAATGCACTTAACTTTTTGCGTCATGTCCAGCTCTCCACCTCATGTCTTTACCTCCAGCAGTGTCGGTGCTAAGACCTGCTATTTTACTTGGATAAAAAAAGTGTTTGATCAAGGAATCATTGATGACAGAGAAAGTTGTACTTTCAATCAAAAACAAAACAAACAGAGAAAGTGCCTCCTCCCGTCTTCATCCATCTCATCATGCTCGGTTGTCTCATGTACCATCAAGGATATATGTATGCTTTCATATGAACCGATCATGACAAGAAATCAGATACAGCAGTGGATGGTGTAAAAATGTGCAGACTCTTGTTTCTTGAGAGGGAAGCTTTTCACGCTTCATTACTTTCAGGCAGCTGTTGTCACTTGACAGAGAGGTTGGGGTAGATAACAACTGTGTTATCAAGATTATTCTCACTCAGAAATGGATTTCTTTATCTTTCCATTCCACGAACACACATTTCCTCCCAGTTCCCACTGCAGTATACACAAAAGGTGAAATCATCCCACTGTTCCCAACCCTATACCACTCACTAATCTTCTTTTGTAACATCTCTTACGTCTCCTTTCCTCATCTGAAACTTCACATTTAACAAATTAGTGGGTTTCCACTAATGTGCAGCAGCTTGAAATTGCATATTTTTAATGCCACCGCCTTATCTGGAATCTCCAAAGCCAATTTAAATGCCTTCTCAGTCAGACTAAAACATTATAGACTCTTAACAGCTTCCCTTCCTTTCATGCTTGAGTCAACTTTGGTGCTCCTGTGTGTTTAAGTCTTTAATTACACAGGCCATAAAATTGTCAGCGTTGTTGGAGATCAGAGAGAAAATTGTCGTCACCTGTGGTGATCACTCTGCGAGGTGACTGCGTCATAAATCAACAGGCTCTCGTGGCCGCTCTTACAGTGCTGATTCAGCAAATTTGAAGGAGCCAGACATGGTGGATTTCAAATACAGATTTGCAGTATCACATAGATTAAAATGCCTTAGTCAGACACTGTGGATTTGACTCGTTTAGAAGAAGAGCTTTAAAATATGCAACGAGGGGCCAGGAATGTTTGGCATCCATTCATTACACAAACAGGATTTGAGTTGTGATGTGTGATTGTTGGAGGTGTTTAAAGTCCTTTACTCCAAGCCATTTATTTATGTGATTTATCTAATCGTGGTGTGTACATTGCTGTCAGCATAATACGCAAAGGGTTTTGAGGGATTATCCATTTATTTATACAAGCTTATTTTATCAACTGCAGAAGTTTCCACTCAAAAGTAAGGAAATCAAAAAGATTGTCTCTAAAATCGAACAGAAGTTAACACAATTTGCTCTCAGGCCCAGGTTGCTTACTTAAAGGGCCAGTGTGAAGGATTTAGTGGCACGTAGCAGTGAAAGTTGTTGATTGCAACCAACTGCATACAGCCCAGCCTTCAAAGCATGTAGCCACTATGGTGGTAGGGGAATATACAAAATACCCTATCTAGAGCCAGTGTTAGAGCTGTTCTGGGCTACCATAGAAACATGGCGGTTCAACATGGCAGACTCCGTGGAAGAGGAGCCCCAAAAAAATTAAATAATTTGTTTTGGGTAAACAAAAACAAAACAATTCTTATTTTCAGGTGAGTAAACTCTAATGAAAACATCCTAATGAATATTATATTCCATTTCTGCCAGTAGATTCTCCTAAATGTTACACACTGGACCTTTAAGTAAGCTAAATGAAATGTACTGTTCATTCAGCTGGTCACTGGTTCACATCCTCTCTTGATGAATGGGACTCCTGGACTTGACATAAATGGCTCCACTTTATCTCCTCTGCTCTGTCCCCGCAGTCACGGCCTGTGGATGTCATCAGGAACGTAATGGCCACCTGACAATGCACTATCAGTGGTCTGCAGGTCTCCTCCCACGCTTTTAACGCACTCACCCTGAACTGCACATGTTGCATTACTGAGGCTGAATTTGTATGCAAATGGAAGTGCTTCCTGTCCTCTATCTGCTGGGGCCAGGGTGGGATTTCCTCATTCCTGACGTCTGACCCCTCCACTCCCCTGTCTCCTTTTCCCCTTAAACTCCAGTCTACCATCTGGAGATTGAGGTTATCACAGCAAGCCTGTGGCCTCTTTATGTTTGTTCAGCTCGACCTGTATTTACCAAGGATCTCTGCTGACATAGTGTTCTTTAATAAATATCAACAGGTTCTGTTTTTATTTAGAAATCTACATGTAGACTTAATGGCAAGTATGATTAAGAGTAGAGTCATCTACAAAATAAAAGAATTTCAAAGAGAAGGAAAAGACACACATAAGCACAAATTGTTCAAAACTGAGGGATGTGGATTTCATCATTATAGTTACTTATTGACTTGAGTTATTGTTAGCTAATAGTGTTTACCCAAATACATACAAAAAAGAGTGGTTTATTTTATGGAAGATCATTCTTTCTATTAAGTAATGACACCTGATTTTCTCCCAACAGAAGTCTTTGATAGCATTTCATTTTTTCTTCTTTATACTCATTCTCAAGACTCGCGCTGATATGTTATTCTTATATAACCTTGGGGTCAAATATAATCGTCTGTAATTATAATTTTAATATTAACAATCGATCAGATGATTATTTACCTGCTTGTAGTGATGAGCCCCCGGTAATTATCAACCTCAGCTCTGCAGAGCTTTATAGTGACTTTTGGCTCAGCTGATACTTTACTGTTTTGGTTCACTTTCACTGCTCACAAGTCAGGCTCACACTTAATTTACAATCTGTAATGAGGGGTCAGAGGTAGATATTGCTTAAATTTAAGGAGTCACAAGCCAAAAAGGTTGGAAAACACAGTTTTTAACCTGCAGTCAGAGTACTCACTGCAACTCTGTTCCAGGTTCCGTAGCTTTTATCATTGCTTTGGATATGCCAACAATATGTTTTTTATTTTATATTTAAAATAAGATTTAGAAATGTTTTTATTTATTTATTCAGTTATCTATTCTTTATCTAATCTTTTATTCTTTTAATGGTCACAACCACCCCAAACATATTTAATGTTATTAAATGTGGACAAAAGAACAATAACAATATGCACTTGTGTGTTCGCAGTGAAAATAAACACTTTGTCGGCGTCCAACAGTCTGTGGCAGTCAATCATGAATGAAGTTTAGAATATATGCTCCGTGTTCATTTGCGTGTCATTCCGGAAACACTTTCTCCAGACACCGCAGTGAAAATGGCAGAAATCGGCCCAGAAATCCAAAGAAACATCCGTAATTTTAGAAAGGAATGTCACATTCCTTTGCAGTTGACTGAGCCCAGTCTTCCAGAGTGCCTCCTATCAGGAAGTGCTGCACAATGGGAGCAAATTGCCAGAAACACAAAGTCAGACATTTGGGACAGAGGTGGGGGCAGACAGAGGAAACTGTGTCAGGCGCTGCTTTCAGACAATAACCTCTGCTACTACACTCAGAAAATATAAATATATCCAAGGATTAACTAAGTAGTTCAATATAATGGGGATCATCAGCTTTGCAGATATTAGTTGAATTCACTGGCATTAAAGACAATGTGTTAACCCAATGTACACTAATAGATCGCACAAATATTGATTGATGATGAGTTTATTTATACATGGATTACATTTATGGTATTATGTCATTATACAAAGGATGAGATAGGACATTTGGAGCACAGATTTTAATTTTCTCAAATTATGTTATTCTTTGCTTGAAAATAACTTACATGAGTAAAAAAAAACTCTATTTCAGTGTTCAAAATTGGTCCTTTCTGCTCAGAATCTTTAGTGACATCAGTAATAAACTTGGGTAAAACAAGCTTATATTAGATTATGGATACAAAAAAAACTATATATAAACCCCATATATACAGTATGTGAATATATTTATAATGTATTCAGTAAAACAATAGTGCTTGAACCATTAAGTGTTATTATTTGTATTTTATATGTAAGAAAAATCCAATTCGGCATCAACTAATTTTATCCTTACACTGATTTAACGTTGTTCCTAAATAAGGCCTACCTCTCTGTCTTTAATCTGCCTATTAAATGTTCTCTGTACTACTACATATATCTTCCATTTTATTCGTTCTTTGTCCTCATTGTCAATATTCTCCCCTTCTCTCCGTGTTTTACAATGAAGATTTTAACCCTTCCAGTATCAGGGTAGTGAGATATTTGGCCTCTGTCACAGAGCTCCACCACCTGCTCTTTGTCTGACACAGGGCCGTTTCTAGGCTTCATCTCTCGGTGGCTGATGAGCAGATTGGTGGCTTTGCACTTAGCGCGGCCCTAGGAGACATGTTTATCTGGCCTGGAAGCGTTGGCTTTACCCGGCCATCTGCTTCCACTGGGGGTGCACAGGGCCTGTATGGATTTTTTTTTTTTTGGGGGGGCGAGCTTATGTATGCGCAGGCTCATACAAGCATGTCTGTAACCTGAGAGTCATTGTTCAGACTTGTTGTGTCTGTCATTTTCCAACCCACAAATGCTGGTGCGGATTAATATGGAGAGTTTTTGAGATGAGCAACAACGGCCGGCCTGTTAAACAGTCTGAACATTTGTTCACAGCTGTAAGTGAGCTGCAGCTGATGTGACATTAAATGGTTCTTCCACCTGCTCTCAACATAATGGCTTTAAGAATCTGAACAAGAGAAATGGGAGAATTACACCTGAATAGGTCCTCTCAGTCAGGAAAACAGGTGGTAGATTTATTTTCTACAGAACGTAACTAAATATTTGAAGTCTCTTTCTTTCTATTTCAAATTGTTGACTGTATGCCTGGTGTGCTTTCTGTTTTGCATACACTGCATTCTTGTTGCAGGAGCCCATATGGTGGGGGGCTGACAGGTGCATCTGCTTCTAAGCTGGAGGGCAGGAGATAGTGTGCGCTGTGCTTTGTTTCCACTAAACATCTGCCCCTTAGCCTGAAGCCCCATGATATTCCACTAAATACCATCCTTTGGTTTATAAAGTAAATTAATCATTACAATTTTCACAAAATGCACACTTCCAACTGTACCCACCTCTTTTATTTTGAAGGTTATTCTTTATCAGCAGTGACAACATACAACATATACATAAATAAGCCTAAAATAGTGACTTTGCAGGCCCACTGTGTTTGGTGCTTCATCGATTTCAGCTGTGTTTATGCCACTTGTGGCTGAAACCTTCTATCAGATAAGTTATTTTTTCAATAAACATTAGGCAGCATTCAAACAGACAAGTCAAGCATTCAGAACAATGCTCTTGTTATCCTTTGACACAAGATCTGTGTTGTGAGCTAAACACAAGTTGCTTGTTTTCCTGAAACGGCTAAATTGAGCTTAACATCTTCTAACTCTTCCTGCAACAGTGATGGCCAGGAATGTTTGGGCATCAGCTCTTCTGAGTATTTACGCAACTGAAATTTCATAATGGTGTCTTTAGTTTCAGTAAAGTAGTGATTAGTCTTATCACATGGATATTTTTGGATTTAGAAGGCTTGTATGTTTTTTTTTTTTTGTAATTTATTATTACAACCAAATTTTCCATTATAAACTTAAATATCCTAAAATCCTGCAGTATCAGTATACTGCATCCAGGTTTTTACAGCCTAAACTCTTGTGTGTAATTTTGCTCCACAAACAAAAAACTATCATTACAAAAAGTAGTAAATGTGAGTTATATACAGTTTCATTCTCTGAAGATTTGGTCCACACACGTCCTCAACAGAGTGAGTCTTTGTTCATTGTGTGGATGTGACGCAGTGATTGGCTCAAAAGCTGCCATTGTGTTTAATGCAGCACAACAGACAATCCTTACCTACCTTTGAAGGTTACTGTCAGGACACAGGACACTGACTACAGTAACATATTCAAAGAGCACACATAGACAAGGAGTCATTTCATAGTCATCTTTTACATATTTGTCTGTCTGGCTGTCTATATTTAAACACACATTTACTCTAAGGTTTATCATATGGGATTAGGTCATATCAAAACCATCACTCACTCATTGAATCTGTTCCTAAATTGGCTCGTTTCAGTGTCTTCTCAACAGAAACCCCTAAAGTGATCCAGAGGACCATGTGATCACATATAGGTCATCGTGGCCATCAGGAGACCATCTTAATCAATACTGGACTAGCTAGAACAGATTTGTTTAGGCAAATGAGTCAGCAGGATGTTGGTGTAGCTGCAGAGATGACTATCACCACAGCAGTTGCTCTCTGACCCCTGGCTAAAGCAAATGGCCAGCCGCCTCTGGTCTCATTGGATGGATCGGTACACTTTATTTTATATTTAACATTTATAAACAGGATACAAATACTGAATAAATCGTTTGTTACACAATACACTAAACACAACACTATCTTACATTTTTACTTATACGGATAACATTATATAGATGTATGATTACACACATGAACGAATCCTTACAGTGTGTTACAAAGCATTTATTAACAGTTTTTACAAGTCATTTACACACACTTGTTCTAATGCATTACTTAGGAATGTGAGGATTTTTTTTCAATAAAGAGAAATTCAGTAATTACATTGCTGTCACTAAAGCCAGTAACAGCTGTTTGCCAGGGGTTCGATGGAGGATCGATATCAGTTTCTTATCAGAGGACAGACTGCTGCAGGACGCGTTAGCTCGGTGTGAGGGGTGGTTGGACTTCACCAAGAAAAAGGAGAATTGTGCCTCCCGTTAACTCAAAGCGTACTATGCCATTGTGCCAACAGCCCATTATTCCAAACCCCCAATAGTCTGAAACACCTAACCAAACTGCAACTGTTTCACAATATTATGTTTTATTGTGGTTACCATGACGACAAAGGTCTACTTCAGTCATCATTTCCCACACCTTCAAATATACAAAATAATTCCAGGGAGAGAGTATATTTTCGGGAAAACAGGCCTTCGGAGCAGTGGACTTTTGTTTTCCGAGTAATAGGCTGTCGGACAAATGGACTTTTAGTCCAATGAAACATTTTCGGACCATTGGGGTTTGGAATAATGGGCCATCAGAACAATGGGCATTCCCCCTCAAAAGCTGCGATATGCACATGTAGTGACTTCTTAGCCCGTAGCTAACCACCGGTAGCTGTGCCTACATTTAGTTGGAAAGCCTTCAATGGAAGACGGGACTTCTCTGGAGTGCTGCATGCAGTAAGTCACCCGGGATAAGCTAACGTTAGCTGTTGAAGAAAATAGACCTACCCCCTAACCATAGGCTAAACTATAATGTCTTTTCTTCTCTACTTCAACAAATGTGTTGAAAACATTTCATAATAAAATGTGAAAATGTGTGTTACTTTTAAAGTTATACACTGTACACTATAACTATTGAACAATTCATAAGAGTTGTTAGAAAATACATTAATAAACGTACATAATAATTGTCTGTATATCTGGTTGTACAGCTACTTAATAATGTAATAATTTATCATACGCTGCTCAAAAAGGGGGAGTTAAAATAGTTACCAATAGATCCAAAACAGAGCTTGAATCCTGTACTTTTTTTTATGTTTTTTCTCTGTACCAGTCTTAATGAACTATACAGTCTTATAGAGCTCTATAGAAGACCGCATCACTGTATTCTTATGCTTTAAACTACTATTAATATAAAAGCCGCACATTTTAACTATTTTTCTTGAAACCACCATCCCAAAACTCACTTAGTTTCTAGTTTAATCTGTTTTATGTCCAAATGGGCAATAAGGTACATGAAATGGTAGTACATAGAAGCAGATGTAGTCATTGCTCCATCATCTTATTAAATTCCTTTTATTTTAAAAAAAAATATTTTTCATTATATATATTTTTAATGAATTGGTTGGCTGTTTCCACTGAACTGTTGAAAATACTGCAACATTTGAATCCCACATTGTCCCTACAGTGTTTTACTATACCATGAAAGAAACTATTGAATTCAGAAAATCAAATCCAATTGAGCTGTGTGAAACAGAGTAGACCCACTGAAGCGATGAGCCCACGGGGCAATCGTGAAAATATGTGTCCATGTCTTATCTGTAAACACCATCACCCACAGGCGTAGTCCTGTTTAGAGTTCCTCACTGGCTAAGTGCGACTTGTTTACTTTTATGGTTAAGTGAGGAATTTCTTATGTCACCAGGTGCGAGGGACCGTTTCTTGGGAGACCTGCAACAGGTCAGACTTGTGTAAATGTTGTGTCAAAGTCCCCAAATATGGCTGCTGACGTTTGTTGAGAAGTCTTAGGAAAAAAAAATACAAATCAACACACATCACATCTGCCTCTGCATATTTAACTCACTTTATTACCATAAGTCATTCATAGCTATTGTCTACAAAGAAAAGTTGTGCTTATGATTTAGGACAGCAGTGTTATTCATGAGAGAAACCCCCCATCAAAATGAAAATGTCAGTGGCTGCTGGTTGCCCTCCTGTCGTCCCCAGTAAAACAGCAGACTGGAGGCTCGGTCAGACCCCATGGACATGGTAATGTGAGGAATGCGGCCATTTCCTCCTTTGCAGGAAAACAAAAGGAGCTGCTGAAGCGCCTAGCTTGTCCCACCTCACATAACAAGGCTGCCGCTCCCAGATCACAGTCTGTATTGTGTTGACTCAGTCAGCCCAGGCCTCGCCATTAACAGGTTCGAATGGCTGATCTTAAATGTCACTCCTGTTGGCAAATGCGTTTTGAATTTTGAGGAAAAAACTGTTAAAGTCTGACAGGATGTCTGTTTGATGAAGCTGAAATGCGCTAACATGGTGTAAAATGTGCCGTTTGAGTCGGTTAAATCTCTGACTTTCATCCCCTGGGTGAACGTGCACTGTACCGACCTAATGTTCAAAAACACACCAGTGATCATACCTGGCTCCCCTGAGAATCTCACCTTCAACAACTCTCAGCAGAGAGAGAAGCACATGTTGAAAAATAACATATTCCTAACATTTGCTATTCTCTCTCAGCAAAACACAGGTGATGCTAAAGCAAATCATTTCACCTGCGTACTGATTTAAATAGCCAATGTTAGGAGGCTAATGTGGTGCACTTCCAGCACCACAAAGTGTTGTTATGCTTTGTTTGGGACACAGCATCAGACTGTGAAAATCCCTGTGCTAAGCTAAGCCAACGACACCAGACTCTAGCTCCATAGAGTGCTGCAGGAATGGCATATTTTTGTAGGCCACCTGGAAGTGAACATCACCCTGTTTTACTGATGCTGATGGGATTTTTCCATTGGATTTTGGATCACTGCAGAAAATAGCTCTGTGGAAGGTTTATGATACTCACACGTTTTGTTCAGCAAGATCTTCACAAACAAAATGATGTGTTGTCAGGAAACTATTTTAATATTTACGTAATCATATAGAGTGAATACACTTGAATGATGTCATGCTGGTTCTCACTAAGTGAGGTAACATTTCAGGGGAATACAGTCACACTCATTAAGGTGTATGACTATACAGTAAATCTGGTGTGGTTGACATCGAGAGGAATCATAACAAAAGACTTGTACCAGCAAGTTTAGCTCTGATGTATTGTGCTGGCTTTCCTGTCTATACAAACAGACACAGAAACAGCGCTTCAGAGTTTCAGAAAATGATCCTAATCCTTTAGTGAGCTTATGAAATCCCACTAAAATGGTACATAGTACAAGAACAGAGTGTGAGGTGTTATAAACCATATCTTGTCGAGCCAGATGAATCATGAAATGAGAAAACCTGTTGATTGTTATCAGTTGTGGAGATAATCAGCATTCTTTAGGGAGTGTTGGACTTCAACTGCCATGCAAATCAGCAGGTGGACGTTTGCCTGTGAGTGTTTGAGATAAAGTAACCTACAGTTTGCCTGCACCGCGTTAACAAGAGGAGACTTGTTTACACCTGCCACAGCCTCCACCAGCCTCCACCACCACATTAGGATGATCCTTTTCATGCAAAAAGGGCTGCACTCAATGACAATACTATCCAATACTACGACCCAACCCCCACTGCCAGCTGATCCCGGGGTCTCCATCTACATGCATGCGTGTGTGAATGAAGCATATAGCTGGTGCTAGTGGTGGAGGGGAGAACAGCAGATGGCAGGGCTGCCCCCATCATGTCTGCTTTTGGGGGAGAACAATGCATCTCTCAGAGCTCTTATTAAAGGAGGGGAAGGGGATTTCAGTCCACGGACAGCTGGCAGGCAGCGTGCCTCGCACCCGCCCCTCTCCCTCCGTGTCCACACACAGACACACTCTCTGCAATTAACTGGCACGGGCCACGGCTTAAATATTTACCAGGCACATGCAAACAAAAGGCTGTTCAAGAAAATAATGATTCATCCATGTCTCAATTATATGACAGCACTTTCTGCATCTCTGCCTCACTGTAGTGGTTATAGTGAGATCTCTTACTGTGGTCACACAAATTATGAGATCTCAGTTCAATATCACCTAATTTCTAGTGCAGATTTTCAGTTTATTATTCCATAAGTCAAACAACCAACAATTTAAAAAATCAAGTTGTAATTTATCAAACACAATTGCAGCTTCTTAAATGTAAGAAATTGCTGTTTTTCTCAGTTTAGCGAGTGTCTTTGGGTTGTGGAGAACAAAGGGTATGAATACATCACCTGGGGCTTCTGGGAAATTTGAGCACTTATTATTATTTTGATGGTTTAAAGACTATAATAGATGAATGGATAATGTGAACAGCTGGTAGTTGCAGCCCTTATCATTTTACCACTTTTTGTAATGAGATATTGAGATTGTGTATCTGTTTTTTGCCAAATATCAATATTCTCTTGAAATTCTAACAAACCGTGTGCCTAAATCTTGACTTTTTCCTCTCTTATATCATTTTTTTGACACAGAAATCCTTTTATATCATCATATTCCTTAATCTTATCCCCAGAGTATTTCAATAAAGACTGTATGACAGTGATGTTGTAATGTTTTACTGCATTTTATGATCTCTTCCTCTCCTGCAGGCTCACAGTAACATATGTCTCTCCTTCAAATGCAAGGGCTCCAGTCTCCTTTAACTTCAGGAGCAGCGGGGACTTAAAATTCCTCAAACTACAACACAACAAAAAACAACAACAACCTCTTTTACATGACACAAGCTGCCAGCTGAGATAGTTAGTGCTGCTCTGAATCCAATTTCTTGCCACCCCCCCTCACCCTCACCCTCCTCCTCCTCCTCCTCCCCTGTGCTCTGCTTTTGATCCCACAGGGACATTCCAGTCATTCCAGCCGCAGCGAACAATCGGCCCTCAGTTATTTATTCGTGCAGCTCGCAGCTCCGCTCCGCTCAGTCTGCTGCTGGCCGTCGGTGCGCACACACTAACGTTACATGGAGGAAAACAGAGCGACAAACTGGGCAAACTTGAGTTGAATTGTGCGCACAATACTGTTGAAATTACCGGTAACTGTTTCCTGGGTGATGAGACTATAATTTGGTAAGTTTTCCCTTTTTTGTTTGGATGCCTGGTAGCTAGAAGTCCCATTGGTACGGATTGTGTGCATGGCGCAGTATTAATGTGTGATTGCTTCTGCGAGTTTTTATGTTTCGTTTAAAGCTGGTGGAAGAGGTTTATTTATATGTTTGATCCAGTGAAGAGCATCACCTTCACAGGACTGGATCCTGATTTCCACACATATCCGAGATTAATCCCACACGGTTGAGTTTCTGGTCAACGTAAAGCCTCTCAGCAGGATTTTATCATAGTAGTTCTCACATGGAGCTTCTAGAGAACAGCCGTTTTTAAATTAAGCATTTTACATGTTTCCTTGTGTTTCTTATAGGATCATATTTTGCTGTTACAGCTTCATCATTATAGTAGTACATTTGGAAAATCAGTGTATTTGTTGCTGTGTGTGTGGGAAGTCTGTGGTGTTTATAGCTACTGATGAGTATTACACTTACGTCCGTCTGACTGGGACATGTTATGCTTTAGAGTGTGTGGGCAATAAAACTGGATCTGCACTGACATCATTGTCAGGGGTATTTCCAGCTACAGCCTGTGAACTTGCAGCAGAAGTCATCGTGGAACCAAAGTTTATAAATTAATTGAGAAGAATTCTCACACTGAAATGCTACCATTGATTATTGACTCATTTTGGTGATAACAACAGAGTCAATGAACCCTGAAAATGCTCCGAGCTGATTAGGTCAAATGTAATATACTCATGTTGTGCATTACATCTGATCAAGAGTATTATTTTTCCTTCAGATTTGCTACTTGTGAAGTGCCCCAACTGCCACCTAGGCTGTTTTTTTCTTGTAATTTATCACTGACTGAAATGAGAACCGCTGAAGGCGCATCTGGAACGGTCCTCCACCGTCTCATCCAAGAGCAGCTCCGCTACGGGAATCTGACAGACACTCGCACACTCCTCGCTATCCAGCAGCAGGCCCTGCGTGGAGGCAGCAGCGGCGGGGGCACGGGCAGTCCTCGCTCGTCTCTGGAGAGCCTGACTCAGGAGGAGTCCCAGTACGTCCAGATGTCAAAACGGCAGGAGCCTCAAGGCCAGGAGCACCAGGGGGACTGCCTTCACTCCGAGAGCCAGGTGTGCCATCTGTACCAGCTCCATGGAGAGGAGCTGCCCACCTACGAGGAGGCCAAGGTCCACTCCCAGTACCTGATCTCCCAGCTGGGGCAGGCGGAGCAGGAAGGGCCCAATATGGACATAATGGGGAGACGCAGTGAGGGACAGTGGGATTTGAAGAGGGAGCACGCTCGCTCCCTCAGCGAGAGACTCCTGCAGCTTTCTCTGGAGAGGAACGGAGCTAGACACAGTCTGGCTATGAGCTCTTCACACAGCTATCCACAGCTGTATCATAATAATGTCACAAACGCTGTGGCCCCTGACAGGCAAGGGTCCCAACAGTGTGTGGACCAGCGAGGGCCACCCCCGGACTATCCTATCTTTGCCAGACTTCCTGGATATATGGTCAGCCACTCACAGGAGCATGGACAGTACTGCAGAGACCCTCCTCCCCCCTTCTACTCACAGCATCACAGGTAATCAGATGGATTAGGATTTAGTTTGGGTATCAGATAAAATGTGGCCACATTAACAATTTCAGAAAAAGCTTTCACGGTATTTCCTAGACCTTATGGTTTTCAGCAGCGTAGTAACCAATTACTTGTTTCCTTTCAGAGGGTATGTGTCAGCTCAGTCCCAGGTGGCTCACAACAGCATCACCGCAGCCCCGAGCAATAACTCAGCTCAGACTGACGCGTTGATGCGGGAGAACGAGAGGCTCAGGAAGGAGCTGGAGGTCTATGCCGAGAAGGCCGCCAGGCTGCAGAAGGTGAGAGAGGAAGGTGGTGCAATGAATGGAGCTGTTGGCTCACAGAGAGTGTGGAAATCGTAAAAAACAATAGTTTCCTGCCAGTACATGTCAGGGTGATAAGCTGTCTGGCAGTTAAAGAATATGCACAGGAGACAGATGAGTGATTTGTTCACTTCATGGAGGAGTGACATAGTTTTTATTTATAGTATATGGATATTTATTTCATGGTTTTCATGGTATGTTGAGGGATTTCTTTCTCATTCCAGCCTCTGGAATGTCCTATAACACATCCTACCCCCTTTGTATTTCAAACATGCTGGCATATTGCCATGAAAGGAGATAAATGCCTTGACACCTGGGACCCAAGTGTTCACTCAGGAATGTTGATTCCCTCTTTTCAGTTGCGCATAGTGTTAAAAAGCCATTAGCCTGTAGTCAGAAAAACAGAAAAAGGAGAGTCAGTTGTAGAGACGGCTAATTAGCCCCATTGATATCAACAGCTGACACATTAAACCACAATCTAGACTATGAATGGCGAAGCCTCTCCCAGAGACTGATCATCTTTTCACATTTTCTTCCCAGTTGGAGTTAGAGATCCAGAGGATATCTGAAGCTTATGAGACTCTGATGAAAGGCTCTGCCAAGCGGGAAACTCTGGAGAAAACAATGAGGAATAAACTAGAGGCTGAGATCAAAAGGATGCACGACTTTAACAGAGACCTGAGAGGTATGTGCCCATTCATCTGTTGGACCAAAACTCTCCTGGTGATGCACAGCCTGCCTTTAAATGTAACCCGCCATGTCTAACCATAATGTTTTTGTTTGTTATCCTCTCTACAGAACAACTTGACACAGCTACCAAACAGCGAGCAGCCAAGGAGGCCGAGTGTACAGACCAGAGACAGCATGTCTTTGTTAAACTGCTGGAGCAAAGTAAGTCTTTTATTAGAGTCTCATAGCATGCTTCATGACAGAAAAGAGGAGAGGGAGGAGGATCAATTTTTTTTTAAAGATCTGATTTGACAAATCACACTGCCCTGAGAAGCACTTAACAATGGCAGGAACACAATTAAGCTGGGATTGGTTTTCTCCTTCGTTTGGGGGGGGGTTATAAAAAGCTGTGGCTCTATCTCCTAATGTTACTCTTGGCACTCGGACGCCAGCCATTTTTCATAGCTGTAGTAAATGTGGCCTGGATTCCAGGAATTTTTTTTAGGTATTCAGGCTGTTCCAGCATTAGGAATGCCTCCCTCCCCCTTCTCCCCCGTCCCTCCATGCTCAGTTTTGCATCACTGCTGACTTCCCTCCTCAAGGGGAACTAATAAGTCTGGGACTCCAGGATGTCCAGACCCAACTTGACATGACCCCTGGCTAGCTCACTCTCCTTGTTTGGGCATTTCTTTACCTCATGGTTTAATCATGATCGGCCACTTCTGAATATTTCTCCCCTCCGTTTCTGTTCGGTGCTGCAGGGTAAACCCGACTTTTGTTACTATGAAAATAAGGATTAGATTTGTCTTTCAAAGATCCTCAGAATCAGCGGTAGTTACATAATCAGCCGTACTGTTCTGTTATACATTACCCTGCTGGAATGACAGTTGCACATTTCTGGGTATTATAAGCAGCCATGTGATTTTCTTGAGCCATAAGATCAGAAATATTGTCAGTTTTCCTGAAAACAGTTATCTTGCAGCAACAGGAACCAAACCACATTTGATTTACAATAGGGGGATGTGTCGTTTTTTTGTTACAGGGACCACTTGAATTATATTTTGAGCTGCTTGTTTACTTCACGTCCTTAGAAGCATTCCAGAGCTTTTCCCAGTACAAAGCTACGCCTGTGTGCGTAAGTGGATAAGAGGAAGTCTGCATTCCCTCCACAGGCATGCACTCGTGTTGTGTAATCAGCCCCCTTTTTAAAGTGGCACAACAGATAAACTGGGTTTCTAAAAGTTTCCATTGAAGTATGCACTAGCTTTTAATTAGTGAATGAGAAATATTTTATTTGAATGTTTATCAAAAGTAAACAGCACAGCAAACTGGTTGTCTTTTTATTTAGAAGACATGCTGTCGTTGAACCACATGCCTTGATGGCAGTGTGTGAATGTCCCTTGTTGGGTCACATTCCATTCAAAATATAACTCCCTGAGCTCACATAGCCGCTTGACTGACCCCATCAAAGGCCACTGAACACTGATTGATATACATTACATGCCCTTTTAAGCATTCATTTGACCTCCTCTATGAAGCCACTATTGTCCCAGGACAATACAAGCATGATAACCTCTCAGCCTCATATCATCCAGGATCATGCCACTGTTACTCTTTCCACCATTCACCTTTTTTTGTCCCCCCCCGTATTTTAGATGAAGAGCAGCAGAGGGAGCGTGACCAACTGGAGAGGCAGATACAGCACCTGCGCGTCTCCGGGGAGGAGTGCCAGCGGAGACGGGAGCTGCTTGAGCAGGCTCTGGCCTCCACGCAGGCCCGCAACCGGCAGCTGGAGGAAGAGCTGCAGCGGAAGAGAGCGTACGTGGAGAAAGTGGAGCGTCTGCAGAGCGCGCTGGCTCAACTGCAGGCAGCGTGCGAGAAGAGGGAGGCGCTGGAGCTGCGGCTGCGCACACGGCTGGAGCAGGAACTGAAAAGCCTCAGGGCACAACAGGTGAGAGGAAGAAGTCATTACATAGACTTGTTTTTTTTTATTTTAAATCTGTAATTTAAAGGAGGTGTTCGACGTTTTGTAAAATATGCTATGTTTGCTGTCTTGTCGAGAGTTGGATGAGGAGATTGGTACCACCCTGCTGCTGCTGTGTAGCTTCATGTGTAGTGCACAGACATGAGAGTGGTATCAGTCTCACCTGACTCTCGCTAAGAAAACAACATAAGGGTATTTCCCAAAATGTAAAAACTAGTTAAGTAAAACCTTAATTTAAATTACAGGTGCTTGTTTATCTGGATGCCTAATGTTAACAACTGCTGTCTATTATCTCAGTCTCAGAACCAGGCAGCTGACCCCACGGCTTCAGAACTCAGCTCCTCCACGCTGCAGCAGCAGCTGAGGGAGA
This sequence comes from Dicentrarchus labrax, assembly GCF_905237075.1. Classification (NCBI taxonomy): domain Eukaryota; kingdom Metazoa; phylum Chordata; class Actinopteri; family Moronidae; genus Dicentrarchus; species Dicentrarchus labrax. The sequence goes on along the minus strand of NW_026136718.1, from coordinate 25,137,157 downwards.
AAGAGGAGCGTATTCTGGCCCTGGAGGCAGACATCACCAAGTGGGAGCAAAAGTACCTGGAGGAGAGCACCATGAGGCAGTTTGCAATGGATGCAGCTGCCACCGCTGCAGCACAAAGGTACGACGGAACAGTGATAAATAGAGCAAAGAGAAAAATCACAAATTAGAAATTTGTAAACGTTTTGGGAAGGTTTTTTAACAGTTCTCTATTTTCCTTGCAGAGACACAACCATCATCAATCACTCACCTCGACATTCACCAAACAACAGTTTTAATGAAGACCTGCCTTTGTCAAGTCATAGACACCAGGAGATGGAGAACAGGTACACATCTATAAATCCACGTCCTCGCTAGATACTAGTTGCTGCCTGTTTCTTGGGGATTTGTGATCTGATGGTGTATTCCACGTGTTTAGGATCCGCGCGCTTCATGCTCACCTCCTGGAGAAGGATGCTGTGATCAAAGTCCTCCAGCAGCGCTCCAGGTTGGAGCAGGGCAAGCTGGAGAAACAGGGGCTTCGTCTGGCGCGGTCCGTCCCCTCTATCAACACCGTGACCAGCAGCACAGAGAGCAAAGGTAAGCACAATAGGAGAATTTTTGAATCTTTAATGACACATGCTATCGAGCGACAACTGGCAGACAGGCCAGCGTCGCCAGACAGAAATGTACACTTCCTAAAAAAAACGACAGTGGGAGACAACCCTTTCGTGTCCCTCAAATAGACAACATGTTTTTAAACTGGAATGCATATCATCTCACACTCCAGAATAGCCTGATCCAGAATAGTCATGGGAAGAACTCCGCAGGGCAGATGTTCAGGAGTGTGTAAATGTGGACATAAGCAAGTAATTAAGCAGCCTCCTCTCTTTGTCTGCGTTTGTAGGAAAGAGCCTCTCAGATGACCAGACAGGTGCTACCGTGCTGCAACCCCGACCCCTCATGGTGCCCAGGGGCCCGAGCAGAGACTGCAGCACCCAAAGCGACGAGACCCCGGAGGAGCCTGAGCTCATGGCAGAGCCTAGCAAGCTAAAGACTTCTGAGGCATCAGCAGCTACCACTGGTGGGTTTATTGTTTTGTTAGGCAGTTGACACCCAACCACCACCACACAAACTACTGTTCTGTTCAGTCGTTCCTTTGATCCTTATTCTATTTGACCGCTATTTAAAGCGTAACTGGATCGGGGCAGACTAATGATGTGCTGTTGATAGTAATAAGTTCAAACTTTGTTGTTAAAATTAAATAAGGTCGTGGACAGCTTTGCAAATAGCCAGCATTGCAGTTGTTATTTGCTTTAGCATGCCAAAGTTGTTTTTCTAATCTGCTAATTTTATCTCTACTGTAGACACCTCAGAGGAGCCAAAGGCACCACTCAAGACGCTCAAGAGCATCAACAGCTTGGATGCAGACGTGGTTGAAATCCTCATCTGAGTGCTCACTTGCAGCCAATATGACTGAACAGTGACGGCCAATGATGACAGAGACTTTTGGCTTTTTTCCTCGATGTCTGACCACAATAAAAAAAAAAGGCTGACCCGTCTGGCGCGAATCTAAATTGAAATGCAGAGTCCAGAATGTGGCAGAGTCTGGAGAGGAGAGCTGAGCTTTCCCTCTGCTGACAGTTGCCTCGTGAGTCAGAATTCTTCAAGGTACCTGGACAGTATTGTGCGTTATGATAGGAACTGGGCTGCTGATTGTGCATATGTTGTGCATGTTACTTATTAGTTATGTATTGTATTTATATTTGTAAATGCTGCTCGTATTATGATGTTACTTTTATGTTTGAGAAGAACAAGGATCACTCGTCTTGCTCTGCTCCACTTAAATTATACACAAATGTACTCATTGTTCTGGATTAAGTGCGCAACACATTTATGTTTTGTTTGGTTTATTTTGAATTTCCAGTAGTGAGCCTATTACCATCCTCTCTGAAAATAATGGGAATATTTATAAAATGACTCAGTATAAGCTTCCTCTATGTTTTCATGCCATGTTTGGGGATTATTCTGTTTAACAGAACTACTCAAACCTGAATTAACAGTTGCTCCTTTCTTTAAAATACATTTGGGGGCCCTGCTCACAGCCCAGGATTTGGAAACTTCCTCTGAATGCGGAGCCTGCAGAACGTCTGCTCATTTCTCTCTTTAAAAAGCCTGTGAGGATTGACAGCGTTTCACGGGGGTCTAATTTTCCAGATCCCGGGTTAATGTTTGGGGCCTCAGATGGCGACTGCCCAGCATTTCGCTCTCCTCCGCTGACACGCTGGAGCTAATCTTCTCACATTCCCCCACTGAGGGAATGCTCCCGTTAAAGAAAAAGGCTATCTAAAGTCTGACCCCTCGCCCTTGTTAAAATGGCACGCATTCTCCACGATTCCTTTTCTGGGGCTGGTTATTTCTTCTGAGCCGCGGTAGCCGGTTCTACCACGAGCAGAGAAATGGTCAACTATAATTGGCCTGCATTTGCTACTCTATTTGTTGTCCCCATCAATGTGTTATATTCAGCTGAGTTTTCTCCATTGCTCAAGTATCTCACATTTCTGGGACAACATGGAATCTTCTATTTATTTCTCCCTGCACAGTGTAGGATCACTGAACACTGCTGAATGTAGACTCCTGTTTCCCAGGACTGTTTTGTATTTAACTGGAATGTGCCAGAGTTTCGATTTGTCCCACCCATTAGAGGGGAATACCTAAAACTCAACATCAATGCATTTAAGAAGATGCTAATACATTATTGTTAGTACTGATGTTACTGTGCCTCAAAGTCTTCATGTGAGTCACAAACTTTTGTTCACTGTCAGGTTCCTTCTTTGACAGCATTATCAACAGGAGTATTGTCTGAAGTCCCACAAATGGCATGTGAAACCTCACATTTGACTGGTATTCCCCTTCAAGCTTTTTCATCATATGTCCCGTCACAGTGCGTCTGCTGGTCAGCGCGGTGTGTCAGTTTTAATTCATGCCCTTCACTTTGTTTGGAATGTGTTTACATGAATGGCTATTTGAAGTGAGAGATGTTAATATATTTTGTAGTTGTTGTTTTTTTCATTTATATACTGTTTGTTTTATTTTCTGGTGCCAAAGATGTACTCTACTTTTAAGTTATAACCGATGATGAATACAAAAGGTTCTGTTATGGTTCCTTGCTTCAGCTGGTTGACCCATTGTGATGTTGCTGTGAACTTTTGTAAAGGAAACATTTGTATGTATGCCTTAACATTTCACTATAATAGATTAAAATTCTTAATATATGTCTGATAAAAGGCTTTCTGTTTTGATTTGTTGCACTGGTTTAATACAGTATACGCATTGTTTCCTTATAAGAACCTAGTGGTGGAATGTACATTTACCTGAGTAGCCATGCTACAAATATATGACCTCACAGAATATGAGGCATTGCGTTAGATCAAACTATCCAACAGTATATAAAGTATTTAAAACATTTAGTTAACATCTACAGCAATAAAATGTAATATACACATTAATGCAGCAGTGTAATCCAAACACATTCACAGGGGAGCTTTTTTCTGCACAATGAATACTTATGATAGTGATAGTTAATACTCACATACTTTTACTGAAGTAAGACTTTGAATGCAGACTTGTAGCAGAGTATTTTCACAGTGTGCTACTTTTACTTAAAGGCACAGTGTGTAACATTTACGAGGATATATTGAAAGAAATAGAATATCATTTACATATGTATGTTCTCATTAGTATATAATCACTTGAAAAAAAATCACCTAGAAACCAATTTTTATCTAGAGAGACAGCAGGTCCTCTCCCACAGAGGCCGCCATGTTGAACCGCCATGTTTCTACAGTAGCCCTGAACAGACAAACCGAATACACTTTTCACACTTTGGTTGAGTGCTATTAAGATGGTTGCAATCTACTACTTTTCACAAAAACCCTACACACCAGTCCTTTAAGTAAAGGATCTGAATACTTCTTCCACTTCTTCTTTCACTACAGAAACCTTGCTGAACGTTTGAGGAGAACTTTGGTAGATAGATGCTGTAATAAGACCCCCCCACTCAAGATGTTCACTGTTAAACTCAACATAAACCTCTAACAGTTGTGTGTTTCTAAGATTAAGAATTTGTTAGCCTTACCGCTAACATTTAAGGGATGTATTGGAATAACATCTCAGAGTAAAGAGAGAAATCTTGATAACCTACATAAGGTATATTAACTGTTGAATGTATGTAAAGCACCTTACATTTTAAGCAAGGCTTTAACTTCGGGAAGACATTCAGGATAAGCTAAAACAGTATCAGTAGCAAAAGTAGAAAAGAAAAATCTGTGAATAATGTTGAACCATTAAGGTAGCTAACATTAGCTAACATTAGCCATTAAAGGCTAGTAGTTAAACCAGACCAGGTGTTAGGCTGTGCCACTAAAACCACTGGGAGTATTGAATTAAGAAAGGGTGTGTTTTATTGCTTATTTTATTTTAGAAGAGGTGTGTTATTTTCTAATTTCAGTCCATCCAAAATTGTTCTTCTGAGAATGAAAATCTCCCTCGCTGTAGGCTTGAGAGGTGGTTGTAAATGTTTGTATTTGTGTCCATGGAGAATATGGAGGCTGTGGTCAGCTTAAATTCATGGTGGTCGTGAGTGATTCCAATGGTGACGACGAGGACAAAATGTATCAATGTTTCCAAAGACAATCCTACCACTCCTAGAGAAACCAAGAGAAATGCATTCACTGAAACACGTGTATGTTGTTGGATATGGCTAAATATACTCCTTCTGTGGTGTTGCCCTTTTGATTCACTCTCACCAATTCTCCCTCTTACCAACCTTGTTTCCGTTTTAACAGGCAGAAGCTGTTTGTAGCAACAAAAGCTCTAAAAACTCCCATGTCCAGCACCAAAAGTCAGCAACTAACAGACTAACCAAACAGAGCTAAAAGGAGGGGGAATAGATTTTCTAAGTGCCCAGAAATAGCACTCCATTAAATGTCGAGGGTGTAACATTTAGGAGATCTACTGGCAGAAATGGAATATGATATTCACATGTTTTCATTAGTGTATAATCATCTGAAAATAAGAACCATTGTGTTTTGGTTACCATAGAATGAGCCGTTTCTATCTACAGAGAGAGTGGGTCCACCATGTTTCTACAGTAGCCCAGAACAGACAAACCAAACACTGGCTCTTTGCGAGTTCTGCAACCACTGTAGTTTGCCCTATGGTTTGAAAGGCGAGCTGATTTAGTTGGTTGTAATATTCAACTTCACCTCTAGATGCACTAAATCCTACACACTGGTCCTTTAAATCAGCTTTATGAAAGCCACACCACTGAATGATTGTCTTTTGGAGTTTTATGTAGTTCACGCTCAAAAACATCTAGTCTAGGTGACTGTAGTAATACTCAGGATAATGAAACATTTCCTGGCTGATAGCTGAAGTTGAGCCCTTTATATTTATTGACATACATCTTTAAAGCCTATTGCCAGTAGGAGGTTTTATATTGGTTAGACATAATCGTGGCACCATTTGTGACATTATGACATTTGAGGAAAATGTCATAGATTCTAACTGTTTCTTCAGAGGGATGGGCTCCAAATCCAGAGGCCAGTCTTTTTGTTGTATTACTAATGTTCCAAGATATAACCTAAATACTCTGGATTGATTCGTCATGGTTTTCACCATGAACACATTTTTAACGCCGTTTCTATTATTCATCCAGCAAACAACTGTCCCATGACAGACAAACGTCAGTAGCATCGTGCTGTAAGCTGTTCTGTACATCCAAAGCTAATGCAGAAATACTTGGAATTTCAACCAGTCTGATCATCAATCAGTTTATCTGTAGTGTATTGTGGTTGTATGATACTGAAAGCTGTGTATTTTGCTGTATATGTAAAAGCCCAATAAGGGACTGAAAAGTAGCAGTAGGTATAAACTCTCTGAGCATCAGTTTCATTCTCTGTATTGGAACCATGTCAAATTGCATCGTCCCCATCAAATGCAATTCAGATAAATAAACAGAAGATCTCGTTTCACATGATGTCAAATTTCAGACCTGCTCAGACTCACAGTAGGGACTGTTCTGCTGACTGTGATGAAGCATAAATTCTGAGAATATGATTATGTGAGCCTTCAGTGTTAACTGACCAATGTTACTGAGTGCAGGAAAGTTGATGTAGAGTGCAAATAGAAATGCAAACCCCAGATGATGATGTTTGAAAGTTGAATATTGGACCCTATCTTGCTAATTATATTGCTTTTAGGGAAGTTTATTTTCAGTGTGTCTTTCTAGTACATTCCCAGCCTTTACATGCAAAGATTCCTCTGTTAACTGACTTAAGATGTAAATATTTTTGCCCTTGTTCTCCCTGGTGAGCTTAGGATGGCATTCCATAGATGCCACACATTTTCCTCCTGCTGCCTTTACTTGTTGTAGCTGAGTGCCACTTTTCTCAGCTCAAAAAGGCTGCAATAATAAATCTGCTAAATGCCTTTTTCAGCTGCGACACATGCAGCAACCTAGCGTATATGAGTTTACCATCATTATGGTCCCATTGTGCTCAGACAGATCCCATTTCATATATTTCATCATGCCTTTAATATCAGTTCTTGTAAGACAAGAGCCCCCGCAGAACTGAGAGCAATGGTAGGGGCTTCTGTAGGTGAAAGGTTATGATTACGTAACTCCAGGCAGTGCCAACTTTGAACAGCTTCACAGGGGGAGATTCATTCCTGGAGACTCTCAAGTGTCCTAAACACATCATCCAGCCAGAATTAAGAAAAATTCAAACCTACGTACGTGTATGCATTCCACACACATCTGGAGTCTTGCAGGAATTACTGTGATTGTTGCATTTATCACCATGATTTCACCACTTTGGCTCCCAGCAACTGTGAATGGTTCTCACTTGACCGCAGCATCAGTCATAGCGGATTAAGAACAGATGTCAATTAGGTGTTCTGATATCATTAAAAGTTTTGTTGTTTTCTTTACCATGGAGTCATGTAATGCACATTCTTTACATGCTAAATTTACACGTGTCCCTGTTTACTTACACTGCTTGTATTTATCCTGCCTCAACAGTTCTGAACACTTCTAAAGTCATGCACCATTTGTATCATAATGTGAGTAAATCAATGTGTCTGGCAGCAATAGAGGGGACAATTGGTAACAAATCATGTGTCTCCTTTTGGAGGCATTTGAGCACATTTTGCACTAAAAGCCTGTGCGAAATACTTGGAAAAATAACTGTGGAGCTCTGTGTTTTGCCTTAATTTCCATGGAGATTCCAAAACTTCCTGCCTACAGCAGTCATGGAATGTGCCCCCACCCCCGTAACTTTTCCACATAAATCAGGGCACCGTCCTCTAATTTTAGGGCTGTTACTGAGATGAAGCAAACCTCTCAGATAGCAGGCCACTTGCAGCAAATTCTTTTGGTCCATGTCAATTGCAACATTGTGTGGCCGGTAAGCCAAAGGTATGAAGGCGTTTTGCTTTAGGTGTTAACTGTGGCCGAGCAGCAGCAGCAAGGGCACCACACCTGTTCTGCCCCCGTGCTGCCCCCGCTACCACATGTCTCCCATCCGCTTCTTTATGCTGTCGCTTTATGTTGCTCCTTTGCCACAATTGACATATTTCAAGTGATAGATAGACAATGTTAAATTGTCTTTTTCTTTTAGGATAGTACTTCTTTCATTGTATTAACTGTCATTGTGTTAAATGTGTGGCTTGTTAATCAGACTTAATACTTAAAGCTGCTCTGATCAATATTTTTATATTAATGATGAATCAAAGGGGTCATTCCTAGTGATGAATAACCAGGAAATTTCACCCAACTCTGTAGTTCCCCTATTAGCTCTACAGAGTGTGTTTTGGTTCACTCTCGTCAGTGTAATTTCCAGCAGCAACAGACGGTTCTTTTCTGCAGAAAACCCCTCTGTAACACTTCCATACACTATCTACCTGGCACAAAATGGCAAACAAAGCTAATGACTAGCTGGTGAACACAGTGGGAGATTTAGATGCTTAAGAGCCAGATATTTTTCTCAGGAGCTGGTGAGCCCAGAGCTAAAGAGAGAGTGATTATTGGATATAAATCTATCAGGTAGCCAGAAACACAGTGTCTGCTAGATGTGTAATTAAGCAATTGTTTGCCATTATGCCTTTATACAGTGATAATAAAACCATCAGGCAGAGTTGTAGACTTGCAACTTGAAGCTTAGTGTCAGTATTTGAGTCTTGACTTGATTTCACTCCCTAAAGACTTGACTTGAGACTGAAGACCTGGAATAAATAACAATATCTCAAGTTTTGATGAGGTTAAATCCCAGAACTATATGTATTTAATATGTATGTAATATATAAGTATATACATATATATGTATCTCATCACAGGGTAGATTTTCCATTTACGTGAACATTGCCAGATAGTTCAGTAACACCAATGTCTATAGCAAAATGAAATGAAGTCGTCTCACATGGGTGAACCTGTGTCAATGAAAGTGAACGGTGTGCTGTGACTAGACATACAACAAAACATAACCGGCACCTCAGACATTACTGTAGAAACAAATGCAGCAGGTATGTAAGAAATAAGCAGTCAGGGATGTGATTGGATTTTCTGACCTGCACAAACCCATTGTAATTAAAGTGAATGGTGTGCAGACTTGCATATCGTACAACACTGGACTATTAGCCTTGATAAATGTCTGGAGGGATGGGACAATATACGACATTATTGTGTGTCACGATAAAAAACCCTCAAATAAATGTATGTGGTGAATTTCCATTATCGTGATAATCATGATTCTGGATAATCCTGAATATCCTCACATGGCTTGACCTGAAAAAGCTGTCAACAGATGTGTGGAAATAGTGTAGATTGCAAAATACAGAGCAGGGAGTGGAGTTGTGTATCTGTGATGTAATAAATATATGTGTTTCCAGTATGTTTTAGTGCCATTTTAAATGTATGAAGTATATTTTCATGATTAGGGTGATAAAATCGTGTTTTGCAATTATTTTGGCCAAGATAATCGTGACATGAAATTTTCATATCGTCCCATCTCCTACTCTGAGTTGTGTATGAGTGCCCTTCTAGTTATTTGTGCATTCGAATGGTATCTATATTTTTAAAAAAAAACACACAAACTATTTACACAAAGGAAGCAATATGTAATTGTCAAAAGGCATTTAATTTGATGATCAAAATTAAAAGTCTTGAAGAACTTATCTGGACTTGCAATTTGCTGATGAAGACTTTGGAGATTGCTTGAATTTGCTCTTTGCACTTGAAACTTGACAAACTATGACAGACTTGTCTTGAACGACTTGAAACTTGACTGAAACACAGCCCTGCTAACAGTTGATAGGTTTCAAGTACTTCTAGACATTGTAACCTCTAACCCTGCCTTAGACTATAACCTTTAACCTCCATCCCCATCTAATCTCAGCTCATTCCAAAGGTTTCCACCTTTAGGCCAACGATAACACTTAGGACATTGTTCTTCATGAAACATGCATGAGGCACCAGGTTCACCGCGGCTGGTTCCAGTCTCAGACTGCCAGTGGTTTCCAGTGAATTGGGCTGCACGATCCAGAAAGATGATTCACTGTGTGCATGAGTCAAAACATTCTGTGTCTGAAGCAACACAGAGAAATGTTCTGTGGAGCACGATCTCCAGGCTAAATGAAAACAATGGCACCTCAGAGTCAGCGGTTAGAGGCTGACACTGTGTAGCCAGGTGCAAGCTTACCTGTGAAAAGTCTGTTTCTTCAAGTCCAAGATGCCAGTGAGTAATTAATGTAGACGAATGAGTAAGTGTCAAATTAGTATATGACATGGCTGAGATCATACAAACAACAGGGGCTAAAGAATTCATACAAGATGAGTTTAAGGATGGATAAATTAGCATAACTGTGAGAGCCATAGGCGGCATGTTTTTCCTGAAAATCCCCTATCAGCAGACCCCATGTTAATACTTGGATGTCACACTAGTTTAGTCTCAGCTTGCCTCATTTCTTTGCTTCCTCGTAAACCTCTAAGTGACATTTCCTTATACCTCCGTACTTCTCTGTAGAAAAGTAAATTCATCAGAAGCAACATTTCATAACAACCCACATCATTTTCTTAACTAGTCAGCAATAATATCCAAAGAATTCTTGTCATAAGGGTTTTACGAGTTCTCGGTTAAAGCGACATACCAACAGGTGTACGTGAGTGAGTGAGTGAGTGAGCACAGCTGGGGAATTCACTGGTCATGCCTCAGCATGCAGGAATGTTTTATATAACCCTTTATGGCCCAAGTGTATGTAAATGAAGATGTGCCTGACTCGGCCTCTATGGAGTGAATAGTGTGCAAAGGTCAGTGATATTAAGATAATCATGAATCACTGTCACTGATGTTTTTCTTTTTTAAACCAGTGTTTACATCTCGAAAGATTTACGATACATGAAAAAACAACCATTGATGGTGCAGAATGGAAGTAAATGGATTTTTTGAAGTATTTTTCTTGATGCAATAACATAAAAATGAACAAATAAAATGTGTTATCTGTTGACATTTGTTTGTATGAATCTTTTGTCTTTAATGCCAAAGACACTTTTCTTTGATGGTCAACATATTCATTATTTTCATCCTGCACAAAAATAGTCATACATACAGTAATTTGAATAACTGAAGAATTGGTGGAACTGAAAGACATGCCATCATCTTAATATCTCTGGCTAATACCCTCAGTCCAATACAGGGAATCCCCTAAGAGGGAATTTGACAAACACAGTCACACTGCTCTGTTCCATTGTCCAGGTAAGCCATGACAGTGTGACAGTAAACCAGCATGGATAGTACCAGGACCCTGAAACTGAAGCAGCTGAATGGAATTCAGCCAGCATTCATTTTTATTATCATTATTTATCCGTGTCAAAATGTCCTTCTCTTCTTCTCAGCTCAAGAAGTCTCATACACACAAGCACTTGAGCTGTAGGTCAACGTCACAGATCCATACAGGAGACATCCTGCAGTTGACTACTGCTCTCTAGTGTTTCACTGAAGGTACTGCAGCAGCTCTGGCGCACTAGGAGGGTTCAAGTTTCGTTCACTGGCAGGAGCCAATCAGCCAGCTCCGATCCGTTTGTTAAGCGGGAGACTGCAGAGGGACCGCTGCCACCTGCAAGCCGATGGTCATGTGACAGACGGAAATAGCCGAAGACTTCAGTAAACTACTTCAGCAACATTTGGCTGAGCAACACATGCTTTAAACCCTCTATTGTGTGGAAATGTAATAACGAAACGCTGTCAAACTCACAGCCAGTGGCAGTAGTGGAAAGTACTAAGTAATTACTTAATAGCCCAATTAAGAACGACTTTACTTGAGTATTTCACGTTAGTTTATACGTTTAGGCTACTTAACTCCAGTGTCAAATATTTGTACTCCACTACGTTACATTTATCTGACAGCTATTGTAGATTACATAAATAACATGATACATATGATGCATTGTTCAAGATTAAACTACCAAAAATAGGTGTATATCGGCCAGCTACAACATTAAAATACTCCTTACATGTCATGCAGCAATAATAATAACAATATCAATAATAACAATAACAAATCGTGTAAAATATTATAACAATATGAAGAGATGTTTCTGTATTTTCATTTTAATATATATTTGTTTTACTTGTTTACACATTTGTTTAATTGTAGTATGGTTAATTTTACCTAAATAAAGGAGCAGGAAATGTCCTCCAGCACTGCATGACTGAGCAATGCTAGATTATGTGAGATGACACCGTATAATATTGTATAAAACATTGTTAGAGACTCCACAGCCTCCTGCAGCACACTAGCTGCAGTGAGCTCGGCTGCTTCCGACGACCACGTGACTGTGTGTTGCGGGTCGTAGCGCTCCCTCCCTCCCTCCCTCCCTCTCTCTCCCCCTCCCTCCCTCCCTCTCCCCCTCCCTCTCCCCCTCCCTCTCTCCCTCGCTCCCCCTCCCTGGTGCAGGTTTAGGTTGGTCAAAAGATTTCCGGAGCCCCGATTGGTCAGCCATGTGCTGGTCTCTTCTCTGATTGGTTGGATGTAACGGAGGGGGTCCGGTTCTTGCTCAGCGTTCTTCCGGCTTACATGTTGGAAAAAAGAAAAGACGAATGGAAAAATTGTAATCCACAAAACGACCATTGCCTTGTCACTCCGCGATACGGTAACCTTTGCACATATGTCGAAACGTGTCTGTTTTTGTAGCCCTACGAAGTTTACGCCGTTGTACTGTCGAGAAAGTTCAGTATTTAGCATGAAAAGCAGGCGGCAGCAGGGTTAGCCACTCTAACGTTAGCATAATGCTAGCTAAGGTAGCTGGCTAACAAGGTAGCTTTTTAGTTTTAAGGTTACCGAACCAAAACCGGGGACCGCAGTGAGCATTATCTGACCGGGCTGGTATCGCGTTTGGTCGTGTTGATGGAGGCAGTCGAAAAGTCATTGTTTTACCTGCAGGTTTTTGATATTTAATAAGCAACGATACCGTTGTTGTCGAGCAGGTTTTGTCATATGTTATTGCCCATATAACGTTAAACAGAGGTCCACAAAAAGGGTATGGTTTTGTTTTTTATATTAAAATGGATTAACGATGGTATCCGCTTTTATAAACAGCAGCTGCCTGAAGTCAGTGTAGTCGACCTGCTCCTTTGCGAGCGGGTAACCAAAATACTCCGCAGCGCTGCATTAGCCTGTTTATGTCCCCGCGCTGCCGGTTAAAGGGTTAAACTGCTAGGCTTTTATTGTTGTAGCCTCCGTACAGCTTTAGTATTGCAAACACCGTTTTAACTGACTTTAAACCTTAACGATATCTTCCGTGCGCCTGGTACTGGAATTAATGTACAATTTTGACACTATTTTAGGTCATAAATAGTAAAATGAGCTCCCAGCAATTCCCCCGACACGGACTGCCTGTTTCCAGCGGGGGAGCGCCTCAGATCTCTGCTGCTGGAAACCTGGTGTCTATCAATCAGCCGTCAAATGCATCAGGTAACTTATTGTCACTGAAATAACTCACAGGATGCTTCATATATGGCGAGGAAGATGCCTGTAGGTATATGTTTTTATTTTTCCATAGGTGATGCAGACAGCAGCCGAGATGCTGACCATGGGCAGCAGGATCATACACCTGCCGGGGGCGGGGGAACCTTGGCATTCAGAGATGACAAGCAGGAGACCATGGTGGTCAGACCTTACCCACAAGTACAGACGCACGGCCAGCCCCAAGCTGCTCCCCAAACCGTGTCCATCCAGCCCGGCACGCCTGTGACTTTACCTGCCCCCTCTGTTCACCTCCCACAAGGCCAGCCTGCCGTCCTCACTGAGGGACAGATGAAGGTGATGATTTCATCTCTAACTGTTAAAACCTTTTGAAGCTTTGTATACATATTGATGGTAAAATGTGTTGCGTCTTTATCATCTTCAGTGTAAGGTTAACCCAGTTAAATCGTACATCATTAGGTTGGAAAAGATAGAAGTTAACTGTCACTGACTAAGGTTGATTCATTCACGCAAAGTGTTAAATTATTGCTGCTTCATGTAAGATAACCTTTCTGAGGTTGAAAACAAGGCTGGACTGATTGTTGGGCTGAGTCAGGGCTAAAGAGGGGCCAGTGGTCTGTGCTGATAATCTTGAATTTTGAGAGGATTCAACATGTAAAAATGTCCCCTCTTCTTCCCATCCCATGCCCTCCAAACAGATTTGGACACGCTTTAAAGTGTGTTTAATATAACAAGCTTAGCCTGTTTGGGCTTGTTTACTGTCAGCTGGTCCAACATTGAAATCCAAGATCAAACAAGGAAGGACAATGGAACAAGTACAAATTCTCAGTTCTGTTTGAGCTGGTAGAGATTTTCCACCTTAATGTAGTTCTTGTTGATTAGTTGCATTTGGCTGGCTGAATCCTGTGGCTGAGAAGATATTTTAACAAAAGATCTTCTAAAGCCACTGCTTTTGTGTGTTGAAATCATTCAAGTTGCAATGCTCAACTTAAGTGGAGTGTTTTTAAAGATCTAATTTATGTATTGGGTGCTTAGGTTTCTCATTTTATCCTTGGATAATCAAATAGGATAGTTTTTTTTCTTCTTTGGAGTTATGAAAACACCTTCTAGTCAGTTAGTCACCAGGAACAGATTGTTCCCAGGTGCCTAAACTGGAAGGACTTTGATAGCTAATTATCTTTGCTTAAAAACCGGCTCACCAAAATACTTTACTGTCAACTTAATTAGGATACTGACCATGTGCAAACTGACCTTACATCTACTTTATGAAAATTCAAGTGTCCTGCTGCAACATCATCTTTCATATTGTAATTTGTTGGTTCCAGTAGACCGATATATATATCATTGATCCTAACATCATTCATGGCTAAAAACCAGAAATGTGTTCTTGTTTTTTTTAGGCTGTCCTGAAGTCACCAATGCCAAGTCGACTAATTGCCCCAGCACCAGCTTCCAACCAGGGTCATATCCCCATACCCCCGAAGGTGCCTGGTCACATCACTGTCACCATAGAGAGCAGTACTACAACCCCATCTATTCCTGTGGCTACTATCAGTGGTCAGCAGGTGAGTACGCTTTATGTTGGCTGTTAGTGTATGTCATTGTCTCTTGCTCATTACTAAAGACCTGAGCTTCTTTTATTGTGTTTCAGGGTCACTCCAGCAACTTACACCACTTGATGCCAGCTAACATTCAGATCATTAGGGGCAGTGCCCCTGCACTGCAGATTGGGACCCCTACAGTCCCTCCCCAGACCTTCACATCCCACTTACCCCGAGGTATGCATTATGTATTAAGAAAAGCACGCCAGGCTTAATGTTTGCTTGTCCTTGAAACAGTAGTTCTTTTACCGCTCATTTGTAGCAGTGCTTTTCTCTAGAACAGTCTTTTTTGTGCCCTGTAGGGGCTGCTGCTGCAGCAGTTATGTCCAACTCCAAAACTGTCCTACGACCAGCCACCGGAGCAAGCGCGGGCCCCGGCCAGCCCACAGTGCAGCACATAATCCATCAGACTATTCAGGTGATCTAATGTTTTTTTATTCCAAAGAAGTGTTGTGAAGTGATATTGTGTTTAGAAACATTGTGTGTAACAGTGTCAATCCCTCTGCCCACAGTCCCGCCCTGCTGTAACAACGTCTACAGCCGTGCTTCCAACTGTGGTGGCTCCCATTTCAGCAACTAGAACTCAGTCCCCAGTCATCAGCCCAACCGTCACACACTCTGCAGAGGTGGCACATGGGTAAGTATCAGGCAAAATTTATTGACTAGGACCAAGCAGGGATTCTGCATCTTTAAGTACTAGAAGTGATAATATGTCAGCTACTATTTAATTTGATGGCAAAGAGTTTTACAGCAAAGTGAAACAACGAAGTTTGCTCTAATCAGCCATGGGAACCACTCCTGATGTGACTACATCGAAACTATATTTTTCTATTATCTTTTTATGTCCTTAACAGCCATTTATGTTCTTTAATCAGGGCTCCAGAGTGCGACCAAAATGTTTAAGAGTGCGACTAATAATTTTTCTAGGTCGCACTGGTGCACCTGACGCTGCCCGGTTGAAAACATAAATTTATTTTGCATGCAAATCATCTCTCTGTGTTCTCCTGTGACTGAACTCACACACTCATGGTAGGATCATATCGTGTTCTATAAACCAATAAGAGACAGAGCTCGGGCGGGTCTTTGCCTCTGATTGGCTGTGGTCCTGTTCACCGCACTAAGTTGTGTGTGTTTAAAAATTGCCGAGCCCCGGTCCTTCGGCGACAGCATCAGACTCGGAACCAGAGGAGGAGACAAGTGAGTCTGGGATAGAGCCCGGCTCCGAGACCCAAATTAAAAAGGCCAAAATATATTCCTTCAGACAGGACTGGCTGAAACAATTTCCCTGGCTGAGGTACAACAAAGGACGTAACGCAATGCACTGCGTGTACTGTCAGGAGTGCGGTCAGAATATGGCCGGAAATAGTGCATTCGTGAGCGGGTCAACAACGTTTCATATCAAACTTTTATTTGGAAATGTTTTATTTTGCTTAGTGTTTTAGTTTGAAATTTAGTTTCAATTTCAGCTCAGTGAAGCACTTTAAACACTTTATTTTTCTTTTTATATATAATTGTGCTTCAAATAAAGACAAGCATTTCTCTACACCTTATTCTTGTTTAATAATCATTCACATTATATGAAAGTTATGGAGAGCGATAAAAAGGTGACCTTATGGCGTTAAAGGCGACGCAATGAAAAATTTGGGTGCACCTAAAAAAAATAATAAAAATAAATAAATAAATAATAGTTAGGTGCACCAGTGCAACCAATGCAAAAAGTTAGTCTGGAGCCCTGTTAATGTAGTGCTATTTGTAGTCGGATTGTGGCCTAAGGACTTTATCCAGTGCAGTGCATAGTTGTTAAAAGAATTGTCACCCCACATACAAAACCTTACTGTATCCTTCATGGGAACTCAACTGACCATCATGGATAAAACAAAGAGAACGATCATTAAAAACTGACCATTCCCTCTGGCCTTTAATCCAAGTTTGCCTGTGCCTGATTTGATGCAGTAATATTTTCTTTCAGGCGTCCAGGGCTGACTATTCACTCCCCTCAACCTGTCAGTATTCAGAGGTCTCAAACATCCCGTGACACTGCCACACGGATCACTCTGCCGTCTCACCCTGCAATTGGGACTCAAAAGCCTCAGCCTCCACACACCATGACACAGGTTACTGCTTCTTCATGACTGCCTGCAACAATATTGTATAGTCATTTCACACAGCGACTGAAATAATTGCTCTTATTTTTGTTCCCCACAGAAGCCCATCTTTAGTCCTGTGACACCAGTAGCTGCAGCAACTGTGGCACCAATTGTTGCCACTAACACTGTGCCATCAACCACCACAATAGGTATTGGCTTTTTGTATATATGTACAAGCTAGACAAAATGTTGTTTTAAAATTTAACTGGGTGGCTGTTCTTACACTAATATTGATAATCATTTCTTCTTAATGTTTAGGCAGTGTGTCACACACCCAAATGGCCAGTAACACTATCGTCACCATGACAATGGCCTCACACTCCTCTCATGCTACAGCAGTGACCACCTCTACCATCCCTGTTGGTAAGTTGGTCATTTTCTCACTTTGGTCAGGACATTGTTGTGTGCTTAATAAGCAGGCAGTGTCATTTTAATCTAAATCAATTCATAGTATGTTTTACAAAATATTTTTCTTAATCATTCCTGGTGTTGTTCACAGCTAAAGTGGTCCCTCAGCCCATCGCCCACTCTTCACCCCGCGTGCAGCCTGATTATCCTGGAGAGAGAACCAACCTCATCCCTATCCCAGGCCATCGGTCCTCTCCTAACCCTGTCACCATGGAAGCAAGAAGTGACAACAGGTGAGAAGTTCACAACATTGTGTCTGTAAGAAAGTAACTGAGGGGAATCTGCCTTCTCAACTTACGTGAATATTCACAACAGCTATCTATTTGTGTTTGTTTTACCTACCACAACACAAGTGTTATTTTCTTGCAGAAAGCTCTGTCACACTGCCTTCTAGCCCTCCATTTACATTTGCTCACAGCTTTGTTGCTTTTACCAACAAATTGGGCCACTTTGGGCAAAACAGAAACAGCAAAGTTGTACATATTAAGCAGCTGTAGTTATGTAATCAGAGGTTGGCATGTTGACCTGGAAAAAATGACTAGGCATGTTAACTTGCTGATGTTTAGCGGTATATGTTTACAGGGTTCACTGTCTTAGTTTAGCGTGTTTGCATGAGTTCACAAATTAAAGTGATGACCTGATGATGGCACTAGTTGAAAAGTCAGGGGATCACCAAAATGATTATAATGCAATCCACCCAGCAGTAGTTTGGACCAACCGACCCTAGAATTGACTAAAACAAGGGATGAGCCTTGAGATCCATATCTTGTGATTGAGGAACTTATCTTGTATTCACATTCAAGGAATAAAATGTTAATCTTGCATGTCTTCTTTTTAAGGCCTTCTGTACCTGTGCAGTTCCAGTATTTCCTGCCAGCATACTCCTCGTCGTACCCTCTGACACACACCTACACCCCTATCAGCAGCTCTGTATCTACCATCCGTCAGTATCCTGGTATGCACTGCGAATAAATGTTGTTTTATTGGCTGTTGCTACTAACTACTGTAGTAGCTGCTGTGTAATGCAACATCACTTCCCCTTTACTATTTTGCTATTGGACTGTGGGAAATTGACATGCAGATAAAACATGCTAAACTTTGTACTGTGATATGTGAAACTAAAGGGTTAAAGTGTTAACAGAATGAGGATCTCATTTTAACTTTGTTTTCCCTCTCAATAAGTTACTCCTCAAGCTCCGAGTTCAGCCCTCCCCACCCAGGCTGGAGTAGGCGTGGCAACCACTGTCCATCTAAACCACATGCAGCTGATGGCAGTGGATCGGATCGGTCTCCCATCCGCACAAATCAGCACTCAAGGGATCCAGCCGGCACCAATCACCGCGCAGGGCATTCAGCCTGCACCAATAGGAGTGCAGGGCCTGCACACGTCTGCACCAATCACCACACAAGGAATACAGCAGACACCCATAGTCACTCAGCAGCAACAGCAACAAGCACAGTCTGAAGCTAAACCTGGTAATTACTAGATCCACACTTCCTCTGTAAAAACAACATGGTGTTGTTGAGTGCTTCACTGAGTTGATGGCTAATGCATGTTTTTTTTTTTATTCAAGTTGTTTTGGCTGATGGCTTTGTAGCTAGCCCCATCAGCAGCACATTCAGCACCACCCAGCCAGTAGCCACCATGGTGCAGGCACACACCCAGGGAGGAGTAGGAGGAGCTCCCACCCTGGTCTCCTCCCCTAGACCCAGCATCCTCCGCAAGAAGCCCGCTACAGAAGGGTGAGCTCACCTGAGACCTCACGCAAGAATATTTCTGTATTCAACTGTTAGCGTTTTGCATAAGGTTTGCTTTTACGAGGCCTTTCAGTTGGATTCAGCAAACTCTCTTATCTACACAATCGCATGGTTTAACATTGGGTCAGAAATGTACTTGCCCAAAGTCAATTTTTACTTGCTATACATTCTTACTTTACAAATTGTTTTAGTTATTAGCAGTTTTCAAATAACATTAAACACGCTCTTAGCAGCCATGCAAGTAAGATGCTATTGGCTCTTGTTGCACCACTCCGGTGACGTTTTTCAGAAACTTGGTCTTGTTTTTTTACCACTTGCTTAAGGATGAGAAGAATGATCAAGCAAGTGACACAAATTCTAATTGGGTGGCTAAATGTTTCCTTCTACCTACCCAACCTCCCCCTCTTTGTGTTTCAGTTGTGTTCGTAAGAACCTGATCCCTGCCCAGCCCAGTGAACCTGGTAGTGGTAGAATTGAGAGTGGCGTGAGAGGAGCAGGATCTCCCCGACCTGCAGGGTGAGCCTCTGTCAAATTGATCGCATCACTTACACGTTTACATCCTGTCATTATGTGTTATGACACAAGTCTTTAACCTGACAATTTCAATTCCTCTCAGTGTGAAACCCAAAGCTGAGATGCACATGGCAGTGGCCCCTCCTGTCATGGCCACAGTAGAAGCACTGCCCTCTCAGGGAGGAGATCAGCAGGCTGTGTCCTCAAACGCTCAGCACCTTGCCCAAGCCATCCCCACCATGCTCGCCACACCGGGGCCCGTACCTCCTTCCCAGCCCTCCACTGTCCTGTCCGCCCTGCCAGCAGCCATGGCTGTAACTCCCCCCGTTCCTGCTTCAATGGCCAACACTGTGGCCTCCCCCACTCAGCCGGCAGCCAGCAGTACTGCCGCCTGTGCTGCCAGCTCCGCCTGCCCAGATTTGAAAATTAAGCAGGAGGTGGAGACCATGGACACCTCCCAGCCAGGTGAGGAGCAGTAATCAGTGAAATGAATGTAATGGGGAACTGATCAATGTAAGAAAACTGAAATATACACATAAGTAAACACTGGTTATCTCTTCCCTACAGATCCCAATGCAAACTTGTCATCAGCCCCCAACCTCACCACCCAGGCCTCCACCCTGAACACTCCTGCCACTGGGGATCTGATCCCAGGGGCTTCCCCGAGGAAGAAGCCCCGCAAGCAGCAGCATGTTATTTCCACAGAGGAGAGTGAGATGGTGGAAACCAACAGCACAGATGAGGAGAAGGCCCCAGGCAGGCCCATCACCGGCAGGGCTGAGAGGCGCGAATCTCCACCAAGGGAATATGTTGGTATGTAATGTAATGCATCCATTGTCGCAGTGATGATGATGATGTGTGTTATCTGCACCATCACTTGCTCAACACTCGTTTTTGTCTTGAAGATGAGGAAGGAGTGCGTTATGTACCAGTCAGGCCTCGACCCCCTGTCACTCTCCTGCGGCACTACCGAAACCCCTGGAAGGCTGCCTACCACCACTTCCAGAGGTACAGCGACATCCGGGTCAAAGGTCAGTAGCTATCTGCTCACAGGGAAAAATACCTGTACAGCTAATGAGATAGAATGACAGTGGCTTTTTCTTTCTAACAATCCTTTGCTGCTTTCAGAAGAGAAGAAGGGCAGCTTACAGGATATGGCCAACCAGAGAGGAGTGGCGTGCAGAGCACAAGGATGGAAAATTCACCTGTGTGCTGCACAGCTCAGGCAGTTGGTGAGTGCTGGCCACAGACCTGCCAAAATACGTTAGAATTAAAATGTGACAACATGACCACATTGACCGACCCAAAAAAAAAAGTGACATCCAGCTACTTTTGTACCTGAGTGAACACGGTACTCTGTCCATTCATATTCACTGGTGTCTTTCATCTTTAAATTGGACTTCTGTAAACACAGTGTGTTTTGTTTCTTGATCTATAGTCGAGTTTGGAGCATGATGTATACAGCCGCCTGTCCACCCTTCAAGAGGGCCTGATTCCTAAGAAGAGAGCAGGATCCGATGATGACCTTCACCGAATCAACGAGCTTATACAGGTAAGGTTGTTACTGCAGGCCGAGACCTTAAAATATGTATTTCCCTGCTCCGTTATTTGCAGTCATTGTTTGTCAGAGTCGTCTATATAAATTAAATTGAAGGGAGTTAGTTATTTTGTTAAAATAAGTGTTAAACAACTCTGCATGCCAACAGCCATCACTGATATAGAGGAGAGAGAACCTGTGGACTGCTGACTGCAAGAACAGACAGGAAGTTAGCCAAAATGCCTATTTCACTTACAGCACTTTTTAAAATATCTATATATAAACTATATCATAAACGTTGTTTATTGGCCCACACAAGATAAGCCTATTCTATGATGTTGATCCAACCCCATTCTTTTATAAAACAACACACATACAGAAGAGCAGCGGTCAGTCTGCTTGCTGCTGCTTACTTCTTTGTCATGTTTACAGTGGAAACAAATGAGGCAGCAATCATAAACACTCCCTGTGTGACACCCTCAGAAAATGAGAGTAAAGAGATGCATAATCTTAGCTGAGGATACCTTTCACTACGCCAAAACTACAAAACCAATTACCGAACTGTAGAGGAGCCTGATCTTGGTGTTATTTTACAACTGGCAAATAAAGTTGATACATTTTGTTTTACTGTAATTTAAGTAACTTTTGTAGCTTTGATAAGGCTTAGGGTGCCTGCTATTACATTGCCAAAGGTGCCCTGTCTCTCCAAATCTTTGTCCTTAGTTTGCTTTTATCAGCTCGAGTAATGAATGCGTTTGTCCTCAGGGTAACATGCAACGCTGTAAGCTGGTGATGGACCAGGTGACCGAGGCCAGAGACACCATGATGAAAGTGCTGGACCACAAGGAAAAAGTGCTGAAGCTGCTCAACAAGAATGGCGCCGTCAAGAAGTCCTCCAAACTGAAGCGCAAAGAACGTGCATAAGCGGGGGGCGCCTTCTCCTCTGTCGACAGTCACCCCTCTCCTCTCCACAGCGGTGAAGGAGCTGCTCAGAATTTGGTGCTATGATTTGCTGCATACAATCGCACGCACCCTCTCCCTATCTGCCTGAGAGCGGACAGAGAGAAGTGACAGGACGGCTTCAAGAAGCAGAAAAGCCCTTCAGGAATAGGTTCTCATTCAAGACCCAACGCACATATTGAGCGTGGAGCATTCTAGGTTACATTAGAGTGGCTAACTGGATGGCCCTGTCACTGAACCCTTCCTGCCCCCCCCCCTTGTTTTGTTCATTTTTGAAGAGACCATTTTTACTAACTTAATTTTTGCCTCTTCTTTTAAGACAGTGTTGGAATTGGCACATTGTGTATCTTTGATATTTGGCACTAAATGCAGGTGCAGTAAATCCATGTAAAGTGATGAAAGTGAACCACCAGAGAGTTACTGAATTAAATCAGAATCATATAAAAGGAGTCCTTTAGTGAGCTGTGTGCAGACTAATCTCAATCGTGCTCTTCTCATTAATCTGTGCCTTCATTTTGTCAGTGTACATAAATGGACAGGGACATGTGAACGCCGTTTCACATGCTGTCGAAATATTCTTAAAATATAATTCAGAGAAAAGTGTCACTTTCACTGCTTTCCCCTTTTTCTCCAAACATCCTGCACCTGGTTTTTATAGTTCAGCTAGTATGGGTACAGTTGCCTATTATCAGCCACAACTTTAGGTGTAATCTGGATGGAATACTTATGTGGTTTGAGATTAAAAAAAAAAAAAAACACTAGGAGAGAACCTAAATGTGGTGAATTGATTTAATATACAAACAATGCTCTTAAAGGATAAATACTGTCCTTAGATGGTTATCTGAAAGTGAGGACATATTGCATATGCATAATGCCAAGTTAACTTCACAATTTAAACTGCTATGAATCATCTACTTAATCCAAAGTAAATGGCCGTCGTGGTAAAAACTATTTTCATTTGGTTTCAGAAAGTAGAGTGCTTGAAAGACAGAGCGTGAGTATCTTTGTGTGATTATACTGGTGGACTGAATTCATGTAAATCACTGTAAATGTGCTTTTGGTTTTCCATTGACCTGTTTCTTTTCAAGTTTTGTACTCTATGAAACATTTTGTGCTGTGTGATGCGTGCCGCTTCATTTTGCAGAGTGTATTGATAATGACATTATGAGATGAAGTGACTCTGAAACATCCAGCTATTGTACATTGTTTTTGTCTGTGTAATTATAGTAAAGATACTTAAACAATACCAGAAACACTGTTAAGTATGTATGTTGCTGTGTTTATTACTGTGTGTTTGACTTTAATGAAAAAGTAATTGAAAAGTCTTCTACTTTTTTCACTTAAATTTCTCAGTCTAATATCTGTTTTTGAAATTGTATATTGTTAAAAAAAATGAAACCACGTTCTGGCGCCAAGCAAACTGGAATAACAGACCACACCTGAGGACAGATTGTGAGACTGTAGGGTTATTGCTACAGTATCATGGATCCGCATTGATCATCACGATTATTTTTCACTGTCATTAGAAAAGAAGAACCTACAGTACAACCCTGTTTTTATCCTCTCATAGATTACTCTGACAGAATTATTATTATTAGTCTACTCTTAGATTTAATCCTTTTGTAAGGTCATACTTCTGGAAGTCAGTGTATCTTTATGGCTCAGTCTAATCTGTTGTCGACCATACAGCTAGCGTGGATGGTATGAGCTGTTGTATCCAGTAATCACACTCACGTCTCCAGAGTAAGCCCAGTCAATCCTCTTTATTATCTGCTGTTTACAACCTAATTGCCTTCAAGTACGGCACAATGCGTTGGCAGTACCTGACCTGTGACGACTGTTACTGGTATTCAGGTCGTCCACTTTCCCATTTCAGCGTGATATCTGACACCGGCTGACAGATTCTGTTGCCAAAGAATACAGTTTTGTCTGGTGTTTGTCATTATTCAATATTTCACCGAAGAAAATTGACAAAGAAGACGTTTCCATGTCTTGTAAAAAGATATTTTTAAAAGTATTTAAGTTGAAACTTGATGTTCTTTAGTTGACTTTGAGTTTATTTTGTGGTATTGTATTTATATAATTGACAGTAGAGCAGGGCTACCAGCCTAATCTTCAACCACTGTGAAGCCCAGCATGACCTTTCAGTAGCCAGACTTACACTTACTGGAAAGATTAACATCAGATATTTAACAGCAAATTACAGTTACTGGGATAAAAACAACGGGATTTGATGTTCTGTTATGATATTACGTGTTGGCCTTGACTGGTGGTTAGTGACACTGGCTGGCTCTACCTTCGCAGGAGCAAAGTCAAAGGGCCATAAAGGGGTGTTTGCTGGGAAAACTCCCTCCTTCCTGCTTCAGAGACATTTGAGGAAAAGAGCCCTCTGCAGCAGCAGCAGGGGCTTCTGTCACAGAAACAATTGTTCTCAGGTAAGAGTCGACACCATAGATACATATCAGTTGCTAATCTGTGATTAAATCTTACTGTTTCCAAAGAGGTAGCTTGATTATGTTGTATATGTTTTTTCAGTATGACTTTTCCATTGTGATTCAATACAAAAGTGTCTTAAAAGAGAAAGTCATTGATGTCACAGTAAGACTGATTTTGTTTTATAATGCACTTTAATGTTTAAAGGCACAAGCTTTTGCACATACGACTGCATTAAGGGCTTCTGTAACATTAAAATGTTTCCCTTTCAAGATCTTCATCTGATTTACAGTATGTTGCTATTTTAAATATAAAGTTGAGGCATGGTCGACGATATTAAAGCCAACTGAGGTTTACTGAGTAGACCTAACTGATCGTAATATTGGTTTGGTAGCAAGTATTTGTAATTCGAGTTACTGTGACTGAGCTGAACCTGAGTAAAGGTCATTTTTTGTCGTTTTGTCTACAGACTTAATCCACGTTGCTGCTATGCTGCATTTGAGTAAGGTAAGAATGAGTATCACTGTAATGTACACATAATTCTAAAATTCATGAGATAGTTATCTTGAGGACTGCTGTTTTGTCATGGCATTCTGGCACATTACAACTTTTGGTTTCCCCAACCAGGGGGATTTTGTGTGGGTGGACAGTGATGGGGTGCCAATCGGGGCAGAGGTCAAGGTTACAGACACCGGGCAGCTTAAGCTGATCGACGATGAAGGAAAGGTACGAAACCCCTCGAAAGCTTGCTTCTCTCCCGCACAGGACAATGAGTGTAAGCCTTCTATATAACGCCAGCTCTTTCCTAACATACACACAGACGCACAAGATCGACAAGAAGACGGAGGGCACCATCCGTCCCATGCACCCCACCTCTGTGCAGGGTGTGGATGACATGATAAGGCTTGGTGATCTTAATGAGGCAGGGCTCCTCAGGAACCTCCTGGTGCGACACAAAGAAGGCATCATCTATGTAGGTTTCTATTCACTCTGAACCACCTAGTTTTATGATGTCCATAACCTGCTGTGGAAACGCTTACTCGTCTGTGCCTTCCCCTGCTGTGAATGGCTTTCCATCTTAGACTTTGCCCTGTAGTTTATCACAGTGCTGTTTGTCTCCATAGAGACGAATGAGCCTCTGTTGAAAGAGAATGTCCCAGTGTTTCTATGTCACCGCATCAAAGCTCAACAGTGTTTGTTCAATTATGAATGAGGCCATTTTGTTTTATATGAATACTACTGCTAAGTGCTTGGGGCAAAATATTCCCACTTGATATTCATATTATAAACCGCAGCGTTTAACACGGCTTTTAATGAATATAACGCTCCCATGAAATGTTTTAATCCAATGAATCATATATAGAACATCTCACACATTGCAGCCATGAGCAAACAGGGGGTCATTGGGGTCACTGGCTTCACAATGTGCTTACACCATAATAACTTGTTTATGCTCATGTACACGCACACAATCATGAACTGTGCTACTGTGTGATAGTTAAAATCCCTCTCTGTTTTAAGACATACACAGGCTCCATTCTGGTTGCAGTCAACCCTTACCAGCTGCTGCCCCTCTACACCACTGAGTATGTGCACATGTACACAGATCGACGGCTGGGTGAACTGCCGCCGCACGTCTTTGCCATCGCCGACAGCTGTTTTTTCAACATGCGCCGCAACCAAAAGAGCCAATGCTGTGTCATCAGGTCTGCTTTTGTCTAAGTATAAGGGACTGAGAATGATTCCAGTAATTGAAACCTTTATTTATACAGGGGAAACCCCTGTTTACAGTGATATACAAGTAATAAGTGTAACAAGTGATAGCACAAAGACAACATTATTATGCTGAAAGTAAATTGACAGAAAATTAATCTACTAACATACAACTATTTTGATAAGCAATTATTTGCACAAATCACCTTTTTAAAGAATGACACAATGACAATTTTTTCTTCATGCAACTCAAAATGCATTTTCTCTATACATGTTTATTTCTTTGGTTTCTCCACCAGTGGAGAGTCAGGAGCAGGGAAAACTGAGAGCACCAAGCTCATGCTGCAGTTCTTGGCTGCAGTGAGTGGCCAGCACTCCTGGATCGAGCAGCAAATTCTTGAAGCAAACCCCATCTTGGAGGGTACAAGCAAAACACCAACATCAAGTTATATAAGACAGTCTTCACAATCTGAATACAATTTTTTTTTTTTACTTGATCTGCTTTGATAAAATATACTTTTTCTTCTCAGCCTTTGGTAATGCCAAAACAGTTCGAAATGATAACTCCAGTCGTTTTGGGAAGTACATCGACATCAACTTCACCAAGGGTGGGGCCATTGAGGGGGCTCGCGTTGAGCAGTACCTGCTGGAGAAGTCCAGAGTTTGTCGTCAGGTGGGAACATTGATCGGCTGAATATTTGCAAGAGTAGTAACGTGGTGCAAGTCAAATGTTCTTGTGGTAAAGAATATGTGCTTTCATGTGCAGGCGCCTGAGGAAAGAAACTACCACATCTTTTACTACATGCTGATGGGCATGCCAGCTGAGCAGAAAAAGATTCTTTCCCTTGCGAGCGCTGCTGAGTACAACTATCTGACCATGGTACTGAAGTCATTTGAAAAGTTGTGAAATTTGAGTAAAACACTGTCTTTATTGATGGATTTTGAAGATAAATGCATGAGTGTGAATCACAGATAACCAGATAAGAGTTCACATTTAGTATGTGATTATCACCAGGGTAACTGCACCAGCTGTGAAGGACGTGATGATGTGAAGGAATACGCCCACTTCCGTTCAGCTCTGAAGATCCTCATGTTCACAGAAAATGACTCCTGGGAAATCTCCAAACTGCTCGCTGCTATCCTTCACCTGGGCAATGTGGACTTTGAGAGTAAGGACAGCACCATGCAATTGGACGTGTGTATAAAACAGTTGCATCTTTTGAGCTTCTGAACATATTTTTCTTGCATATGTCCAGGCACCATAGTAAATAACCTAGAGGCCTGCAACATCAACACATCATCCCATTTCAACATGGCATGCCAACTTTTGGAGGTATGTATGGTTTCTTTTTTTCATATAAAAGGAGCTGAGATGACCTTGTCTGATTGCGTGTGTCCTGTTACCTCAGGTGGCTCCCAAAGCGCTGGAGAAGTGTCTGACTAAGCGTTCCTTCATGACAGCCAGAGAGAGTGTGACCAAAGCTCTGACCTCAGTCCAGGCCGTGGATGGCCGGGACGCCTTTGTCAAGGTAACATCAGTCACACTTTGAGTTTTTTGAAGGTAAAAATGTATATCAGACATTAATGCAGCTCATTTTGTAGCAGCACTGCTAGATCCCACCAAATCCTACACACAGCACCTTTAACATGCTAAGGATACATGCTAATATTGGCATATAGTTGTGATGATGTATGTTAGCATTAAGCTCAAAGAGAAATGGAGGTTCTCTTTCTGACATCTTAAAATAAACTGAAGTGTTGAGAACAAGAGGAAATGTTGACGTGTCCTCTGTATTATTTGTCCAGGCTATCTATGGAAGACTTTTCCTTTGGGTCGTGGACAAAATCAACGCTGCCATATACAAACAACCTGAGGACCCCAAAGAGGTCCGACAGTCAATAGGCTTGCTGGACATCTTTGGCTTTGAGAACTTCAGCAAAAACAGGTTGGTGTTCACAACAACTCTCATGACATTAGAGGTTCATTGCAGCTGTTTTTAGACAAAGAGCAAGTTGTAAAGTTGACTAAAATCCTGTCTGTCTTTCCTCTCATGCTGTTGGGTTTGTTGAACTGTTGCAGCTTTGAGCAGCTGTGCATCAACTTTGCCAACGAGCAGTTGCAGCAGTTCTTCGTCAGGCATGTTTTCAAGCTGGAGCAGGATGAGTATGCCCGTGAAAACATTGTTTGGAAGCACATTGACTACCAAGACAACCAACACACTCTGGATGTATTGGCCAACAAATCTCTGAACATGCTGGCGCTTATTGATGAGGAGAGCAACTTCCCCAAGGTCTATATCCTCCTTGTACCTCACCTGATTCAGTTGTAACAAAGCAAAGCAGGTTTAAACTCGCTTCTTTTGTTTATTTTCAGGGCACAGACACCACCATGCTCCAAAAAATGAATCAGGTCCATGGGAAAGGGGGCATCTATATTCCCCCCAAGAACAACTATGAGACACAGTTTGGAATCAAGCATTTTGCTGGAGTGGTCCACTATGATTCACAAGGTACTTTTAAAACATTTAAAAGCAACGAAACCAGTGTTGTGAAAGTCTTCTGTGGTTTTCTTATTGTGTCCGTCTTGTTTTGAGGTTTCCTTGAGAAAAACCGTGACACCCTCAGCTCAGATCTGATCCAGCTGGTGGAGACCTCCACCAATAAACTCCTCAAACAGGCGTTTCATAATGACCTGTCTTGTACAATCAACATCAAGAATGTCAACCCCAAGCTGAACATCACCGCGGCCACCAGCAGCCTCCGGGTCAGTGCAGGCTTTATCTTCAGCATTAGACACAATCATTATGAAAATAAAAATATCATAATTGCATGCAATTACTTATTACATCATTGTTTTGTGTCTGACAGCAAGCTTCTGATGGCAAGAAGCGTATGCCAACTCTGACCTGGCAGTTCCGCCAGTCTCTGGATTCCCTGATGAAGACACTGACCGCGTGCCAGCCATATTTCATACGCTGCATTAAACCCAATGACTTCAAGAAGCCCATGGTGAGGAAAGACGGTTTATTCACTCAACCAAAATAAAAGTTATTTACATCTGTACCAAAAATGAATGGAACAATTTGGCGTAAGTAAATCACATTACATCCTTTTATGTCTCAGCTGTTTGACAGAGAGCTGTGCATGCGTCAGCTCCGGTACTCAGGTATGATGGAGACCATCAGGATCCGGAAAGCTGGATATCCTGTACGGTACACATTCGAAGAGTTCTTAGGTCGCTACCGCGTCCTTCTGAAAACGTCCCTCTGTGATCCCAAAAGAGTAAGCTGGAGGTTTTAACGGGATGATTGTGATCATGATGTCCTCACACCTTTTCTCATCTTCTCCTGCTGTGTTTGCATGATGATTATTTTGCTCTAACAGGAAAGCAAACAGAAATGCTCTGAAAGCATTTGTGAAACTGTGCTTACCGAAGAGGCCGACTGGAAGACCGGCAAGACAAAGATATTCCTCAAGGTGCTGCCTTACATTTGACTGTACAGTCTGGTGTTAGCTGTGGATGTGTGTGGAAGCATACAATAGCCCAAACATTTTTTATCTTATAAGCAAATGAATACCAATATAATATAATATTCTGAAATTGAACCCCTGCTGAATACCCATTGAAATTCCTGTTAATAATTCACTTTGTAAATCATCTGTTTGAATATGTGTGGTCTTAGTTTCTCTCTTAGAAATTTCCAGTAAGTAAATTAATTCAAAGGTAATTTTTAGGGCTCACAAATAGAAAACTGAAGTGTCCACTATTCAAATTTAATTTGAGCAACTTAACTGTAGCCATGCAGCGCCACTTGAAAGCTCACTGTTTGGTTAATTTTCACAGTTAAGTATTCAGTGGCTCATAATATATCAATTGGAAGTGAGTATTTCCACTAAAACAGACAAACAAAAAAGAACTTGCTACTGTTTTCTCTCAGGACTGCCATGACACCATGCTGGAAGTGGAGCGAATGAAAGAACTAAATGCGAAAGCACTTACAATCCAGAAAGTCCTGAGAGGCTACAAATACAGGTATGAGAC
Organism: Dicentrarchus labrax; assembly: GCF_905237075.1. Taxonomy (NCBI): domain Eukaryota; kingdom Metazoa; phylum Chordata; class Actinopteri; family Moronidae; genus Dicentrarchus; species Dicentrarchus labrax. The sequence goes on along the minus strand of NW_026136718.1, from coordinate 25,107,028 downwards.
AATAGCTGTAAAATTATTATTATTATTATTATTTTGCACATGTGACTTGCAACTTATGTCTGTATGATTCATGCCCTCTAAAGGAGACAATTCCTGAGGAAAAAGGCAGCCGCTCTTGTTATTCAGAAAAACTGGAGAGGACACAAAGGCAGAAAGCTGTACAGAGTGGTCAGTCACTATATATACCATATATCAGTGTTTCTTCCAATGTGAAAATACAGGCCTGACATGAAATAAACCCCTTCAACTGTGTTCTTATTATAGGTCCAGCACGGCTTTGCCAGGCTGCAGGCACAGGCTCGTTCGCGGCAGCTCCACTTCCAGTATAAGAAGAAGAGGGAGGCGGCCTTCGTCCTGCAGGCCCAAGTCAGAGGATACCTGGCCAGGAAGGAATGGAAGCGAAAGAGAGATGCTGTGATCCTCCTGCAGGCACAGACCAGGGGTGTGCTGGCAAGAAAAGCTCTCAAAAGGATGAAAAGAGATGTAAGTTCAACTAAAAGAGCTCTGAGGGACCCTGTCTGGGTGATAATTGTAAAAGAAGTCTCTGCTGGTTTTATCTTTACAGCAATGGCTGTCTAACTACCCCCACGTCATATCAGATCATGTTTATACGTTTAGCCAGTTGAAATAACTGTTACTTTTTTACAGTATTTCAACCATTTACCAGTGACTTATTCAGTACAAATTATTTCACCTCTCTATGAATTACTTTTAGCTAACTATTTCAAATATGGTGATCTTCTTGTGTGTTGTGTTCTTTCAGATGTACCTCTCGGCTAAGCAAAAAGAAGAAGAACAGCGGGCCATTTTGGAGAGGCAGAAACACTTGGAGGAAGTGCTGAGGCAGAAGAAAGAAATGGATGCCAAAGCTAAGACAGAATCCATCACAGACCAGGAGATGGTGGACAGCATCTTCGACTTCCTGCCCATTGTGGTTGGAGGGCAGGAGGGGAAAGCACCTGTGGGATTTGAGGTTCGGCAACCAAATGTTTTGCACATTTTATAATCCTTTTAGAGCCAGTGACTCCATGTCTTTATCTGTTTTCAGAATATCGAGGAGAAAAGGACAGTTATTGAGGAGATAGACATCGACGAATTCCCCATCGAGGAAGATCTTCACAAAGAAGACCACGATGACCTGGATGAGTACTCTTTCTCCAAATTTGCCTCCATGTACTTCCAGGGTGCAGCTACCCCCACCCACATCCGCCAGAGGCTTCGGCAGCCCTTGCTCTACCATGAAGATGAAGGAGATGTTCTGGTGCTTCTCTTAGACCACTTTAATACATCCTTTCATTTGTCTTTACATGATGAATCTTTGCTAATTTCATTAACATACCATGTTGTTCCTGTTATGTTATCATCAGGCCTCACTGACAGTGTGGTGGATCATCCTGAGGTTCATGGGAGACCTCCCTGAGCCAAAGAAGCAGGTCCAGGCCCAGGTCCAGGGAACCTCCGCACAGGATCGCTTTCTGCCACAGGACCTGATATCCAGAAAGGACAGACGTCTCAGCCACATGGTTGGCCTGGATCAGGTAAATATCCTCACAAAGCAAGGACTTGATGAATTGGGCCTAATTTTGTAGACCAACATGAATTCATCATAGATTTTAAAATATAATTTCTGACTGTTTCAGAGGGTGCTAAGGAATAAAAAAGAAAGGAAGCCTTCCACAGTACCCGAGGAGCCAACACCAAACAAAAGGGGCTCCATTTTCACAGACCTTCTGACAAGAAACAGGAAGGCTTCGGCTGTGCCCAGTGAGACTGCTCAAAACCCTAAGGTGTACACTGTGCCAGAAGGGACCCCTCGGGCAAGGAAGGGATCCACGTTCACTGACCTGCTGACCAGAAACAGAAAAGCGTCCACTATTCAGGAAAATGGAATCCCAAAATCCACTTCAAGCTTCAGGAAACCTTCGATCATCATGGAGGAGGTGAGGTGTAAAATATGTTGACCTAGTGTTGCTGTGAAATCCTTTTTTTTTTTAACATATTAATGGGAATTTCATGTTTTTTCTTCCAGTCGGATGATATGACTGAAGTTTCCAAGCCTCCAACCCTGCAGACCGTGAAGGAGGACAGTGACGTTATGACTGGAGAAGGACCCACCCTGGACCGGCCGCTGACGTCTCTCGAAAAACTCCATATCATTGTGGGATATGCCATTGTCAGACGTGACCTTCGGTAACAAAAGCTTGGTTTAAAAATCACACACAACTAAGTATCTTTTTTTATTCTCTGCTAATACAGTGTTTGTCTGTTGTCTGTGCAGGGATGAGATTTACTGTCAGATCTGCAAGCAGCTTCAGGACAACAACAATCGCAACAGCTACTTCCGCGGTTGGATCCTATTGTCCCTCTGTCTGGGCATTTTCCCTCCCAGTGAGCGCTTCAAAAGGGTGAGTACAACAGGTGTATTGGCTGCTTCAGTCTGCCAAATACTCTGATGTTTTTTCTCATCTTTTTGAATCTTCTGCCTTGGCAGTACCTGCAAAGTTTCATCCGTTTCGCACCAGGAGGCTACCCTTCCTACTGTGCTGAGAGGCTGCGACGCACAGCAATGAACGGAGTGCGAGGGGAGCCTCCAGCCTGGCTGGAGCTGCAGGTACTGACACTGATAAAATGCTCCTGCAAATATTTCAAACTGATTCAGGTGCATTGTCACTTTAGTAATAAATAGATAGTTCACATTCAACAGTCAACAGTATTCATAGTGACTATAATCTAGTTCCATTGAAACTGTTGACAGTAAGGCTTGTGGATTATGCAGAATATAGGGTATTGTTTTGGGGAAAATAAATATGTTTTTTTTGTAAAGGGTTTTGTAAATAATAATAAATAAATTCTACTGACCTTAATTGTATTGAAATGGCAGCAGAAAACTCAGAGACACATATTTCAAAACCTGTACACATTAAACCCACATTGTCTGTATGGCAACTGTGAACCTGTTTGAATGTACATGCACAGTGGTCCTCAATACTGTTTAATCAACATGGTCTTTTTTTTTTCTGTGACAGGCAACCAAGACAAAAAAGCCAATGATTGTGTCTGTGATGATGTTGGATGGACGCTCCATTAACCTGCCTGTTGACTCAGCAACTACCTCCAAAGAGATCTGCCAACTCATCTCTAACAAAGTCAAACTCAAAGACACCTTCGGCTTTTCTGTCTATGTCGCCTTGTATGAAAAGGTACGCAGTCACATCCGCTCAGTGTATATGCTCCTATACTAATGTAGCAGGGGACTAGATCTGTTTTTAACTGGTTATGAAAGAGTATAAACTTAATACTGATGCCTCTATATGACCTACATAAACAAACAAGACAGCGAGAAGATTGAATATTTATATATAGTTATTTTTTAATGCCTGGATCCGGGTTGGATTAGGGTTTAAATTTTAAATGAGGATGATTATGAGGAGGTGTTCAGGTTTGCCTAACTATACTCGCTAAAACCAATAAATAAATTATAAAAAAAAATGTAGTGCAGATTGCTGTTGCAATGTAAGTGGATTATTATTTCAATCTTCAAACACCGTGATTCAACAGAAAGTAAGTTTCTGAGCTTTTCTGCACTCTAGTGAGGTGTTCCAAATGATTTCCAGTTTATACCCAATTTTTGTTTGTTTTGACATAAGGACTATAAAAGGATTTCATTTGCTAAAGAAGTACTGACATTTTGGACACAAAATTATTATTATTATTATCATTAATGAGGCTTTTCAAATGTGCAGAGAATGAGAAGAAATACAGTTTAAATGTATTTTCACACAGGGAAAACTGCACTGTCACACCTTTTTAGGACTTTATATTAAGAAACAATCTGTTGTCATATCTTCAGAAGTGGTCTTACTGTTTTAGTAATTCTTCAGATATCCACAACTTCAAATGTTGGCCTGTCTTGTAGGTGTGGGCTCTGGGCAGCGGCCGGGAGCATGTGATGGATGCCATCTCCCAGTGTGAGCAGGAAGTAAAGAGGAGGGGAGGGCAGGAACAGCACGCTCCCTGGCGTCTCTTCTTCCGCAAGGAGATCTTCTCCCCATGGCACAACTGCAAAGAGGACAATATCAGCACAGACCTGATCTACAAACAGGTCATCCACGGTCTGAAGTTTGGAGAGTATCAGAGTGAAAAGGTGAGCTTTTATTTGGTGGATTATCTTACAAAGCTCCTGCCTTATTCTCAGATACAAATATGACTTATTTTTTCCCCCACATTTCACTTTCACAGGAGGACGATTATGTTCAGCTTGCTGCTAAACATCTTTACATCCAGCACGGCTCAGACAGCAGTCCAGAACATGTGAAGGACACTGTTCAGGACTGCATCAGCATCTCTCAGCTGGAGGCCAAGTCAGAGGCCAAATGGGTGCAGATGGTCAGCACTGCTCATGCTCAGGTCGGTCACACCCACAAATCAGAAGGTGCAGCGTGAACATAACTGGACAGAAAAAAAGGCTCTGCAGCGGCCTTGAGTAGATCTAATGTTTGTCTGTTTTTCTTCAACCACACCAGGGTCCGTATTTGAGTTCAAGACAAAAGGCAGATTCAGTGAAGGCAGAGATGGTCGACTATGCCAGAGAGAAGTGGCCCATGTTCTTCTCTAGGTTCTTTGAAGTTGTGAAAGTGTCAGGTAGGTAAAGAATGTGTCTAGCCTCACTGTTTTTATGTCTTTAAATCATTTATAGTTTGACAAATCATCATGATTGTATTAATTTAGATGTGTTAAGCAACTTTAATTACAGTGTTATGATAATCTATAAGGCTGTTAATACCTATAGACAGCTCTTTTGCTGATTATCAGATCAGCATTAGAAACCTTTAAAACAACTTGTGAGGGCATCATGCACTCCATTATTATAAATAAACCAATAGTTTCTTGGCTTGACAGGATGAAGATTAGTACCTTTACAGGAATGTATTACTTTAGATTGAATGGAAGAGGCCCAGAGTGTCTTGTAGTATGAGCTATATCTGGATATATATTCACTAGTATACTGTGTCTCTGTCATAGAAACACACGTACAGTATTAGTACAGTATCAGACTTACTGTTGAGACTTGCATCCAAGGTGCATATTTTTCTTCCTCAAATGTTTAAAATCAGAAGTTTACAGCAACAAACAGACAAACATAAAGCTGTTTCTATTTGTGATAGATGGCCAAAAAAGTTCTAAAGTGATTAAAAACCAATTCAGGATCTGTCAGAATGCCACATAGATTTTTATTTATTTTATTCATTTTTATCTTGAGGTTATCACGGCAGAACACAAAACATGAATAAAACAAACATTTCTTTTCTCTTTTCTCAGGAATATCGAGACTCACACTTTAATAATCTGCTGTGAAGCAGTTTTTTAACTAGCCCCTTTTTGAGCAATTAGCTGTTTCTGCTTGTTGTATCTATGTCAGATTGGAATATACAATGCTATTTATAGATGCACTATACCACTGGGGTTAAGATGCGAGCGGAGTAGTTGATTAAGAGTGAATAACTGGGCCAGGAACAACAGTTCTTCTTGGATTTAAGATTTTGGCTTGTGAACAACCAATGTGCAGTAAGGATGAGCTCTGACTCACTGAGCATTATCCTAAACAGATCCAATTTCTTTTGTTACGGTGTGTAACTGCCTAATTGACAACATGCTGGTAGATAAAAGTAATTATACAGACTTCCACAACACGATTCCTCAATACAACAACTCTAATGGAGTCTCCTGGTGAGCAGTTTATAGCTGTTTATGCTTCATTTCAACCAAATAAAAGACAGTGTGTTATATCTGAGGTCATGACCTCCTGTCGGAAGTATTGGACAAACCATCAAATCAGATTATATTTCCTCTTACATAAACGTCAGCATCTCACATTTGTTACAAGTGCACATTCCTCAAATAACGTGCCACGTGGCCTTTCTTATCTTATCTTACTCCCCATTTTATAAAGGGACATGGTGCTGAAATCTCTAACTGTGATAATAAATTAATTGTTTGTTATTTATTAACAAAAATCCATGCGTCATACTTCTCCAATGTGAGGACAAAACGAGACATTTGAGGACATCACTAAGGTGTCTGGCATCTTATAATGGGCATTTTCCGAAATTGTATAGACTAATTGATAAATCAAAAAAACAACTGATGATTTAATTATGAAAGTCATAAAAATACACTCTACATATACACACTTTTTCCTCCAGGGTGGCTGAAATGATTCACGTACAAAGTGCAAGCTGGACATCTCATAATTTTCATCTTATCTCCCATGAGTCATGATTTGTTGGCCTTGTTCCTTCTATGTTTTCTTACTTCTTAGGTCCTCCACTGCCAAAGAGCAAGTTCATTGTGGCCATAAACTGGACTGGTATCACCTTCCTGGATGAGAGAGAGAAGAGGCTGCTGGAACTCTCCTTCCCTGAAGTCACTGGAGTCAACACCACACGGTAGGTACAGAATCAGAGGCGGAGGAAGCAGCGTAGTGAAGTACTAAAACGGTGTGGTGTTATACGTGTTATGGTTCTGCTTTGATGTCCGTCCAGGGAGGGTAAAGCTTCCGGCCAGGTGGTGAGCCTGCTGACGCTGAAAGGAGACTTCACCCTGAGTGGAGGCACAACTGAGGACATGGCAGAGCTGATCACAATGTTCCTCAGCGGACTGACGGAGAGGTCTCAGTATGCTGTGACCCTGAAGGAAGCCGACAGGCAAGGTCAGATGACTGATTTTTCGCTCTTATACTGTCACACTGGAAGCTTTTAGAGTGATTTCTGCTAATTGCTAACTGAGTTGTTTTCCATCCCTCTTCAGATGACCCCACATTACTCAGCTTCAAGAAAGGAGAGCTCATTATAATAATCAAAGATGATGAGTTTTCTCAGCAACGTGGCTGGATAAAGGGAGAAAATGAGCGCACAAAACAAATAGGAGCCGTCCCAATGGATGCCATAGTAATCCTGCCAACGCTCAGCAAACCCACCAATGCAGTCATGGTACAGAGATTTCAATGAAACATCCTTCTCAGATGAGTTACCTACCCAGAATGTATGGAGCGGTAATGGCATTGCATGTTTCTTCATTTCAGAGCCTCCTCAACTTGTCTCCAAACCAGAGGAAGAACATCATACAGGCAAACCAGAAAGAAACAGGAACAGTGGAGAGATTAGCTCCTGCCACTCTGAAAGAATTCTCCCTCGAGTACTTCAGGTATCTAGAAATGTCCTCTATTTGACTACTTCTATATGTTTCTTCACATGAACAGTAGTGACAGCAGGAACACCCATCTCGTTTCCTTGATCCTACAGGCAGCCCACTAAGGATGTGAACCGCCAGGTGATGTCCAGGAACGCTGCTCCTGAGAGGCTGTGGGCTAACTCCAGAGAGCCAATCAGACAGCCCCTCCTCAAGAAACTGGTGGGCAACCCAGACCTCAGCCACAAAGCCTGTCTGGCCTTCACTGATATCCTTCACACATCAGAGTTATATCAAAAAGTAGCATTTTTTCCTGTACCTTGTACTGGTGAACCTTTTAGTACAGGTCGAATATGCCAGAAGTTAGAAGAGCATTTCTATAGAAGCCTAGTGATAATGTTTGGTTTTACCTGTGGTGGGTATCAGGCTGTTTTGTCATACATTTGCTGAACTCACAGGTAACACCATTCTCTGAACTTGACCTGATGTACCTTTAAAGTGTCCTTAAATCCTAACCTTGCCCAAGCAAGAAACAGATACTCAGCTGCTTAATCAGGCCATACAAAGTATATAATATATTATTTGGTTCTACTGGTCTTAAAAAACAAAAATCCCCTGGTATAGAAACCTTTTTCATGTTTCTTGCCCCTAATGCAGTGCCTAAATTGGACCCAAAAAACTTCAGTGTTAAGCTAGCTATGGGTTTACACAGAGACGCAGTTACGCTGGTGTTTTTTTGTTTTCCCACATGTATCCTGCTCAAACCTTCTCTGCCTCTGATTGGCGTTGACCCTGACATTTATTTCTAACCCTAACTATCTTACTCTTAATGCCTTAACCTAACCAACCAAACCAACGAAGCCAACAAACACTAGCCAACGAGAGGCCGAGCGGGGCGGTTCTTTGCACAATCCCAGGTTATGCAGGTGGTTAAGGGTGTGTACCTAAACTCACCAGGAGGCGGCGGTACTCAATAAGAAATAAAGGTGCTTAAAAAATCAGATGTGCCAATATTGGTGAATACTGGTCTATTTCAGTGTACAGTGTACTAGTACAGGTGTGTCTACTGGGTCATCTGGTGGATCAGTAAATGGTGTCTTGTAGAGTTTGGCTCACAGCACAGAGAAGGCTCAACTGTGTGTTCCAGCGTCCCAGAACAACCTGCCAACACTCAATACACACACAGCAAGCTATCACTGTTGGGCTAACACCAGTCTTTGAGACACGTCCTGTCCTAGAAAGAGGCTTCTCCATAGCCAATGTAGCCTACGTCAGCAAACACGTTAGCCAGTGACTAAACTTACGTGGCCATGAACCCGTCAAAGACACAATCAAGCTTTTCTTTTTCAAACTTTATGAAACCAGGATGGTTATTCCTCCTTGACTGTTGTGTACCTATCCTGAAATATATGGGAGATTACCCCACCAAGCAGATGCAGAGTGCCCTTGAGCTCACAGACCAGATCTTTGGCCCCGCCACTAAAAATGAGGTGGTCAGGGATGAGATCTATTGCCAGATCATGAAGCAGATGACCAACAATAACAACCGGTACGTCTAAAAATTTAAAAATCACTTTGATAGAGTCTTTGTCAATCGCTGCTGTTACTCATGATATAAGTAAATACAGCTCCCTTTTCTCTATTGGTTTATTAATTTCTATTAATGAGGAATTAAAATGATAATAAGGAAGTTAATCAAAAGAAACCATCTAATTCTGTTACTATACTGATACATTGTTTTATTGTTGTAGATAATAAAGTGCTGCAACAATTAGTTGATCAATTATTGGCATCGTATCTTAAATAATGTCAATATTCTCTGGTTCCAGCTTCTCCAATAAGAAGATTTGGGGCTTTTCTCTGTTTTATATCATAGTAAACTGAACATCTTTAGGTTTTGGACTGTTTGTAAGACCAAAGAGAACTTCTTTTGTATCATATTATTTATTATTTATCATATTTTATATGTCAGATGGTTTGTTTGGCTCTGGTAGTTGCAGCCCTAGCCAATTTTAAAAAGATGAAACCAAGATTTTAAATTCAATCAAAACCTGTTGGGTGAATTGAAGTGGCTAGAACTGTTATTCCCTTGTGTGTTTTTCTTTATTTAGACAGCAGAACAGATTTGAATACAGACTCCTTTTCATCATATGCTTCATAGCGTCTTACATATATTTTTTTGTTGTTGCCCTGTCCACCACCTAGGTTCAGCATCGAGCAAGGCTGGCAGCTGATGTGGCTCTGCTGCGGCCTGTTTCCTCCCAGCCAGTCCCTTCTGAAGCACACTCAGAGATTTCTGGAGTCGCGCCGCAGAGAGCCCCTCGCCTCCGACTGTCTGCAGCGGCTGCAGAGCTCACTGAGGTTAGCCCAGCATGCTGTATTTTACGTCACCAGCACACAGCACTGTGTTTCCCTGTGTTTCTAAAGACGGGTGTGTGTGACAAAGAGTGTGTGATGGCAACTCCTGCTCCTCCCTGATTTTGTGATAACATTTAGAGAGTGTGTGCGAACAGCGACAGTGATCATTTGTAGAGCAGCTAACGTTGCTTGTAGAAAAGTGCAGGGCAGTTGCAACACTCCACCTCAGCCACCCCCTCATGACATGACACCACAACTAGTGTAGTGAGAAAAGGAAATGTCAAGCCTGTGCTGCCTTTGGGTATTAAATCTCTCATGATGTAAAAGCTGTCTAAAAGGAAACTAATATAACTGAGGTGTATGGACTTCTTATTCTAGATTTGTTGAGGGCAGGTTATGCTGTTTGAGGTAGACATTGCTTGCAGAGATACTTACACTGAACTCTTTGAAAAAATGTGTTGCATCACCTTCACAGTGACTTGACCACACTCACATTTGTAAGGCGTCCTCTATAAATACATGTACATTCAGTATAATTAACACAGTACCAACAGGCCTTAAGAGACATATTTCTGATCAGCACAATGGGTACATGGTGTAGCTTTCTGGTTTAAACTTGTAGTGATAGAGTGTGCGCTGTTTTCTTTATCTCCAGTGAATCTGTGGCTTAGTGTCAAAATGATAAAGAAAATGTTGTTAAAAAAATAAAAAGATAAATAAAAAACATGACTAAGATTTCACTGTCTTTGTGTAGGATGGAGCCCAGGAAGCTCCCTCCACACCAGGTTGAGGTAGAAGCCATCCAACAGAACAGCACCCAGATCTTCCACAAAATCCACTTCCCCAACGACACAGACGAGGTACGAACACTGACCTCTTGTATTTTTAAAGGTTCAGAAAAAAAGAAAAAATATTCCTGCAGTAATGCAAGTGATCCAGTGATTCCTCTCTCATCCCTCTTCAGGTATTTGAGATCGCGACGAGCACCAGGATCAAGGATCTCATCCAGAACATTACCAACAAGCTCAGTCTGGCTTCAGCAGACGGCTTCAGCATTTTTGTCAAAACACATGACAAGGTTTATTTGATCGTTCTCAACATTAACATTATTGAACATTATATTTTGACTTAGAATTTGACCCTCTCATGAACTTCCACTCCACTGGTTGTAAAAGAAAGTCTGCGTTTATTTCAGGTTCTCAGTTTGAACGACACAGACTACTTCTTTGACAGTCTGAGACAAATCACCGACTGGTCCAAGAAAGCCAAGAGGATCAAAGACGGTAACAAAAAAATATTATCTGACTGGACTGCCTCTGCAATCGAACTTTTAATGTGTTTTTGTATTTACTCTTGTGTGTGTGTGTGTGTGTGTGTGTGTGTGTGTGTGTGTGTGTGTGTGTGTGTGTGTGTGTGTGTGTGTGTGCTGCAGGTGGCCCAGTTAACATGCCCTATCTTGTGTTCTTCATGAGGAAGTTGTGGTTCAATGTGGTCCCTGGCAGAGACACAGAGGCTGATCTTATCTTTCATTTCCCTCAGGTACATTTGAATGATGCAACTCGGCCACCATCACATTTTCCATGCTGATTAGTTGTTTGGCATGGTATAAAAGCCACACCTTTCCACATCTTTGTTAACATAATCCTACTGGACATATAGATGAGATAGAATACAAACTACTTCCAAGACTCATTCTAATTAAATTATGACCAGAAAAAATGTTGAAGATTAAGCTGTCTCCTAATGAACAATGTGGTCAGAAAGCCTAATAATAGACTTTGTAAAATATCTTTCTGTCCTCCAGGAACTACCGAAGTACCTGAGAGGCTATCATGTTTCCACCAAAGAGGAAATGGTCAACATTGCAGGTCTGCTCTTCAGGGTAAAGGTCAACAATGACAAGAGTCAGTTGGTCATGATTCCCAAGATGCTGAAGGAGCTGGTTCCCGCGGACCAACTGAAAGCCATGTCTGAAAATGACTGGAAGAAGGTATGAGGCTTAACTTTGTTTTCCTTATTATCAACACATCTCACGAAAGACCAAAACCAACAATACAACCGGACTACCAGCTGGGCTTTGTAGTTTTTAGTAAACATTACTCAAACTATAGAAGATAGTGCATTTGCTGGGGACTATTTTTAGAGGATTGCTAGCGCACTGTATAGCAAGAATTTACTGCACCAGAATGGTGTATGTGGGATTGATTCAACATGAACTACAGTTTTGTTCAATAAAAAGAGACTTCACTCAGTGCAACAGTGACTGTGTTTGATGGACAACAGTGGGGCTCTATGGCTCAGAGGAATAAGATATATCAAGCATTGGACACAGTTATGTGTTAGATGGATCCATTTATTTTTTTTTTTTATCTTTTCACAGGCTTTGTTAAAAATAAGAAAAGTATAGAGTAGAACCAGCCTTATCCTTTAAATTGCCCATATGAACAATATCACCATTATGCCAGTCCGTTGATCCCTATCTCAGTTCTCTGAGAATGTTGCCTGAGGGCCGTGGGGGTGTTTGAAAATCATTAACCTCATTAAAATGCTTTGAAATGCTTCTACAAAAGAAGATTGTTGTATCATACTGTGATATATGTTTTTTTTCAGAGTATTTCTGCCTCTTATAACAAACAAGCTGGTATGACCGTTGAAGAAACTAAGGTGGCCTTTCTGAAGGTGGTGTGTCGCTGGCCGACATTCGGCTGTGCGTTCTTTGAAGTGAAGGTATGGTCTGCAGTGAATGCAGCACAAACGCTACTTTATCTTCTATCTATAGTCCATTTGGTTGGGTGGGCGGGTGGCTTGTTTATCTGATGCTCTCACTCTGTGTCTCAGTACCTCACACCCTCTGTCACCATGGTACACTAACTGCACGTCTGCAGAAAGAAAATAGTTATGACTACAGTAAAGAAAAGTTTTCTCATTTGCCTTTATAACTTTCTTTTCAGCAAACATCAGAACAAAGTTTCCCAGATATTGTGCGAATAGCCATCAGCAAGCAAGGACTCACCATCATCCACCCTAAAACCAAGGTGAAGAAAACAAAAATCATCATTTACAGTATCACCTTTAAAATCCTGCTTCTATTTTGTTTTTTTTATCATTAACAATTATTTTCTCTTATAAAGGATGTGCTGGCAAATCATCCATTCAACCGCATCGCTAACTGGTGCAGTGGAAGCACCTACTTTCACATGACTGTCGGCAACTTAGTCAAGGGAAGCAAATTTCTGTGTGAAACTTCACTGGTAAGATCTGTCATTAGACACATGAGCTTTAAGTGTTAAAAAGTCGGTAAAGGTTTGTTATTTTCATTCCATTTCTTTACCTCTGTGTCTTCTTTTAAAAGGGTTACAAGATGGATGATCTTATAACCTCCTATGTCAACCTGTACCTCAGAGAGAGGAAGACAGGGCAGACCAGGAACGAGCGCTTCAACATCTGAGACTCATCAGCACGAGCGTGACACAGTAGTACATACACACACAAAGAAGCAGAGCAGGAATAGTTTAGTTTGATTTTTTTTTTTTTTAAGTGTAATCAACTTCATTTGTGCTCTGTGAATAAAAACACATTGATTTGTTGCAAAGAAAGTTGTTGTAGATTTCTCACATTTTATTTAAAGCGAATGTTTCTTTGGCATGTGTACAAGAAATCCTAAGAGAACTGGTGTTGTAGGTAAAACTAACACTGCACACATCATTTTTAGAGCCCTTAATTTACGAAGAGAAAATAGTCTAATAATACAAACGTGTATGACAAATTGTGAATAAATTATGCTTTTTCTAAATGCTTCTTCCTGTCAACCACCCAAGATTAATAAATGCAAAACAAATTTACAAGTTGATACAACTTCAATAAACACCACTATTAAATTTCTTTAATCTAATAACATTTGCTTTTGAAATACTTCCTTTCTGTATAAATGTCTAAAAATAGGGACCTGTCCAGCTTTTGAGTGCATCCATTAGGAATTTCCATTTGGGAAAAGGCTCCAAAAATATTCCATCTGCATCTGGTGAACATTATTACACAAATTCTTTTAGACATGTATAATACACAGGAAGCATTGTTTTACAGATTCATTAAAGTTTGATTTTATTTGTTTGCAGATATAAAAATTCACAAATCGTTATACACATTAGTAAACCTTGTTTTTATTTGTGTATCATGAATTTGTCACTACTATTGACACTATACTCTCCATTTTATTCTCTTTGTGTAAAAACATTAAAGGTTCCCTGTGGAGTTTGCAGTGCACTCTCCTTGTTAGATGCATGTTCTTCCTCATAATACACTTGAAAAGCTAATTGGTTGACATTAAATTTTTTTTAAATTGTTCGTGTTTACAAGCTTTGTGGCGTGTTTTTACCACCAACTGTCGATGACTGGAACAGAGTGAAACTGAAGACAAAATGTGAATTGCACAACAAGACGGTTATCCACTCGTCAAAACATTGCACCATAGCGCTATTGTCCAAAAAGTCCACAGGGTGCCTTTAAATATGCTCATCTTCAACTAATATTTTAGGGGTTAAAATGATTCCACTCATGAAAAAACATGTATTGTTTTTTTTTTCCTGCTAAAATTGTCAAATAAATAATTCTCACAGTGGAAGTGTGTTTGTGAGTGTAACTGTTCAAAATGTTGAGAGCATCTTATCTTCTATCAAAAACTCTGTCAGCAGCCGGGAGCTGCTCCCTCACAGCAGTAAAAAGAATGATATATTTATGATAGTGAGCACTTACACAAAGAAATGTTTTTGCATCAGGAACAAAAGCGGGGGGCGTCCCAATTAGCAGTTGGCAGTAGATTAACAGGGTAGTGATGTCAAAGCTTCTCCACAGTCGTGCACAGATAGTGGCTTCATTCAAGTCTACAGAATTCCATTTGCATATCGATGAAACAGAGAAGAGAAGGGGCCGATGTGTCTGACACACAGCTGTGATCTGCTTGTATGAAAGAAATATTATCCCCCCTCAGCCAGTGGGACCTCTCTCCACATCTGTCCGATGGCTATGTGACTGATTATTTTGGGCATTCCAATTCAGGATGCCCCCAGGAGGCAAGAGACCAACAAGGGCCTCTGTTTCCTTCAAGCGTCCCCCCCCCTCCCTCCCTGCTCTTGTTTTTCACTTGCCCTCCTATAGGGAATGGGGGCCCTCTGTAGAACTTAACAGACCATTTACAAAAGATCATCTCAGAGACTTCTTTAGTCATAAACTCCTCAATTAACAGCACTGTCCATCTTCTATCTATCAGTGGGAGGGTGGGAGTTCATGGTAAAGGCACTCGGCGCAGCACTAGGCCTGGTTTCCATGGAGTCATACCCAACGACTCTTTGCGACTGAGGCATGCCATTCTTCTCCCCGCTGCTAAAATGCGCTGCTTATTCTGACTCAGGCTATTGTGGAGCGCACAAGTGGCTCTCTGAGGAGAAGGGGATGGAGAAAGAAAGGGTGGGGTCAAGGTTCAAACGAAAGGCTCCCATTGGGACTCCCTTTCTGTTATCAAATTTGTTGAGACACAAAAAGAGCAACAGTCTCATTCCCAAGAACATCTTGAGGGAGAGAAAAAGGGGTTATAGGACAGCATTCTTTGTGTCAGCTCGTCCACAGCTCGGCGGTCGAACTCCCAGTCTTCACTTTGCTCCACTCTGCTCCTGCACCGATTAAAGTCCACTCTCTGTCAGCTGAATTGTTCCTCCAGCAGCCAACCAACTCTGAAAGGCTCTAAAGCTCAGGTAAGTCTCTTTATTTTACCTCGGATTTTGATAAAGCAATAGAGCTGTTGTTGTTTTCAATAGCTTTATTAAAGGTCTCCACAAGAGAGATTCCATTTATTGTTTTTATTGTAAACACTGTATTTAAGTGGCACAAATAGTCGCAGTACATCCCTGATGTTAGAACTACCAAGTTCACTGCACATACATACACTGCACTCACATAGTAGTAAGTATTTATTCTGTAAATGTGTCGCTTTTGTCATGTAAAACCCCAAACAGTTCAGCATGATGACAATCTGTCATCTGCTTTTTAAGATTGAAAGGATGAATATCTGTAAATGCACTCGCTTTTAATCCAATAACCAAATTTCACATTTACTTTATCCGACTGTGACGAGTTTTAACAATGGAAAACTGTACACATTACAGCCGTCACAGTTTTGTCACAACAAATTGTTACTGACTAATCTCTGAAAAGGACCAATGCCAGCAAGCTCAGTCCCCTCTCTGCCAACACTCTTCACATGTGAACGCCTGCACAGATCTGCTTACCCAGATCATTGTGATGAAGGCATATTTCAGGATTGCCTCTCGTTAGGATTATCCCTCTGGGATCCGTATTTATGGAAGCTTTTCCATTCAGCTGTGCTGCACCCTAGTTTGTTATCCCTACTGGGACTGCAACCCTTTTTCTTTGGGCGACTTGTGCTCCTGAATGCGCTGAGTCTGAGCCTTGGCTGAGAAATGCCCTTCGTTGTGGGTCTCACAGCTCCAGTCAGTGGCATCTGGCTGGTTCCTCATGGGCCAAAAGTCTGCACGGTGAGCTGGTGAAATGGAGATTTAGCGATTAGAGATTTAGAGACAATCCCTTTCCCTTTTTGGTAAGGAGCCCTGCGGTGGTGCAGCCTTATTTGATCACGTTTGACTGTTTGGTGGTGAGCTTTTTGCTCATTATATCTGGGAACCATCAGCAGAAATACAGAAACACCTCTGGGATGACAAGCTCATCCTTGCAGCACATTTTGAAATTGTTCTTGGACCCTGCATACATTTCAAAGGGAAGATTCTGAGATTCATTATTGCTGTTCACACCCCACTGATGTTTGTGTAGATGTTATGCTGAGGCAGAAAAGGAGGAGATAAAAACAAAATGAGAGGAGTGGACAGTTGGAGCTTGCCAGAGTTGCTGGAGGAATTAAGGAGTGGGTCATTTTTGAGGTGTGTCTAAATAGTCTCTAAGACTGAAAAAACAAATGTGCAATTCTCTGAGGAATGTTAGGAATTATATTGGTCAATTTAATACTCAAAGCTTAAACTTCAAACTTCCCAGAGGAGGTGAGACTCGAATGTACGGGCACCAGAAACTTACAGGTAAAGATTTTTTAATTTTAAAATCTTTTAACTTGTGTCTGTGTAACCGCTACCCTCATTTTCAAATACACACAGACTGAAACATCATTCATGGGAGTTTACACTATTTTTTTTCTAACCCTAGTGTTTTTCTATTTTGACGTAATGGTCCGGACCTGTGACTGACACTCCCCCCACACGTACTGAAGAGTTAGCCTATCTGAGCCGTTAGCTTAGCTACAACACAGCTGCTAGCTTAGCTACAACCAAGGTTCCACACTTTCACAGATGGCCGTGAATGTGCTTGTGTAAAAGCTCCAGTGGACTCATTGTGTTTCCAGTGCGGACACGGAGAGTCTTAAAGAAGCTGTCTATGGCTGGATAGCTCCATGGTTAGCTTGGTTAGCTCTGACTACCAGCTCGCTGTTCCTGCTACTCTGGCAAGTCTAGTTGGTGTTGAGGCCACACCCCCAACCGTCTCTGATCATTTTGTTTTAGTTTGTTGGGAAGCAGGGAGCTAGCAGAATCGAGGGGTGCAGCTACACTTTAATTAGTTAGCTTAAAGGTGCTTGTAGGCAGATTTTTCCTGGCTAAGCTAGTTTGATATTTAGTGTACAAGAAAGTGAATAAACATATTTCCCAAAATGTCAGACCTGTTCTGAGACATTTTTTCAGTATGCTATGGTAGCATTGAAACTAATGTCAGTTTATATGTAATTCTGTAATGTTACATATAAAGTAGCAAATAAATGATTACCACACAGTATTTATAGTTATCTTCCACAGACATGTTTACCATAAATAGTAAGTAAGTAAAGCTTTATTTATTAGGTAATACTTCTACGCATTTAGCGCATGAGAGTTTGCCATTCAGTCTATAATATGAAAGAAGGAAGGAGAGAGTGTGCAGAGGAAGTCTAAAACTTGTCGTGGTCAGAATGAAGTAATCATATGGCATTAGCCAGGGACACTGACATCTGTTGTTACCTTGTGAGACTGGCACTGTGACAAACAATCTCCCTGCCTATTGTCAGTATGTGTTTGTGTGTGAAGAGAGAAGTGTGGACAGGGTTTGGAGCTGGTGTGGTTTCCTGTCTCTGGGGTAGTTTGCTGTCTGAATACTAACAATAAACTGAAGAAGAAATCAGAAATCACTTGCACTTGTTTAGAAAAGTCATGACTCATAGTCAGAGATGTGAAAATCAGACCTGAACTGTAACCAGCAAAGAAAATACAATGTTTTATCCATCCTGCAAACATACATACATTACTTTATTAAGATAAAAATCATCCCAAAGAGGAGAAATGTTTCTATTTATACCTGAAAATGACTTTCTCTCCTCAGCCACCAAAATGGAGTCTGCTACAGCGGCGCTGCCATCCCTGCTGTCCAATCAGTCGTCAAAGAGCTGTGCAGTAGTGGACACAACAGTTGAAAACACACTGTTTGGATGCTTCTACATCCTGGTTTTCTTCCTGGCGCTGAACGGTAACAGTCTGGCTCTTTGGATCTTCGCTCACCAGCGTGGCTCTTCCTCTCCAGCGAACATCTTTTTGATTCACCTGGCTGTGGCAGACTTATCGTACGTGATCATCCTCCCACTGAGGGCCACCTACCACCTCACTGGAGGCCACTGGCCCTTCGGCGAGGTGCCCTGCAGGGTGGCAGGCTTTTTGTTTTATGTCAACATGTACGCTAGCTTGTACTTCCTGGCCTGTGTAGCGGGGGATCGGTACCTGGCTGTGGTTCACGCTGTGAGGTCACTGAAGGTTCGCCGAGCTCGCTACGCTCACATCATCAGCTTCTCTCTGTGGGCCCTGGTCACTGTCTCCATGGCACCGCTGCTGATCACCCACCAGACTGCAGAGGTGGAAGGCATGACAGTGTGCTTGCAGCTCTACAGAGAGAAGGCCTCGCGCAATGCACTGATCTCACTGGCTGTGGCTTTCACCCCACCTTTCCTCGCCACCCTGTCCTGTTACCTGCTCATCATTTACAGCCTGCATCGGGGCTCCAGATTAGAGCCGGCCCTCAAGTTAAAGGCCCTGCGCACCATCGGCCTGGTCATGCTCATCTACGTAGTCTGTTTCCTGCCTTATCATGTGAGCAGGGCCACTTTCATCCTGGGCTACAGCCATCCCGACGTCTCCTGCCAGACACGCAGAGGCTTGAGCTTGGCCAACCGCCTCACCTCCTCCCTCACCTGCCTGAACGGTGCTATGGACCCGCTGATCTACCTGTTTGGGGCGGAGAAGTTCCGTGGCACTGTAATGCGACTGTTTTGCAAAGATAAGGCCGGGGTGTCAGGAACCACCAGTGGAGAGTTAAAGGGAACACACGAGAGCTCCTTGAGTGCCAAGTCTGAGTTTTGAAAAAGAGAAATTTGAACTTGATCTGGAGCATTATTTCATATAGATGCATTTCCAACACAAAAAAAATGTGCTGTTATTTTCTTGATATTCCACTGCAGCCCCCTTTGAATTTAAGGCCCAGTTCCAGCGTTCACCCTATGCCCTATACACTGAACCCTCACACAATAACTGACAGATGTCATTTACTGGGACAGCACTTTGAGGAACCTACGCCATTCTGTTTACAGTGTGAGACTCATATTCCATATGTAATGTAATGAATTGGAATTAATGTTTTTTGCTAAGTTGTAATTTTGGAACAGTTTTGCATACAAAGAGGTCACTATCATGCCACCTTAAGACAAACAAGTAATCCCGTAAGTCACTCCTTCACCTCCTTCCATGTTTTGCTTGCGTTTCCTTTTTTGTGCTTCTGAAATGTCATTGCCATTAGTTGTGCACACAATGTGGGTTATTCCCATGAGCAGTCTGCAGAGTTGCTGACTTAATAAAGTGTGCATAAAGAATTCAGAAAGTCAGCCAGAGAACCCTCAAACACTAGCCATCAAAGCCATCAAAGGCATTGACACTAGCTGTGTTTTAGTGTATTGCATTAGAAAAGGGTGATGAAAACAGCAACAACATTTTGCAAAAAAAAAAACTTAGCACACACTTGAGGTGGTTTTTGCCTTTTATGAAAAAAGCATTGCGCTTCATGAGAGATGGAATCATTTTTTTTAAATATCTGACGTAGTGAACATTTAATTTACAGTTTACAGACTGTTTCCACTCCGTCTCCTCATGGCTCCCATGGCTCTATACATCCATAATCGCTCCACACAGCTCTGATGGATCCTCACATTGTTAGATGAAACTAATAGAAATGTCTAATTTCCATCCTGTTTTCTGCATTGTTTTTCATCGTTTGAGGTTCAACTCTTGAGGCGCTCTGTTAATTATGTCATCATGTTGTACCCTCTTCTTCTGCCATCTACTATCTTGATGAACCAACTCTCTCATAATCACATAACAGTTAGATGGATATTTGTTTGCATCTTCTTTTCTCGATTGATTAAAATTTTGGTAAAGATTTGCAATACATTTGGATACATGGCTATGATGATGTCTTTGAGTTGTAAGGGTGGATGTTGGAACTGGGCTTAAATGTTTTTTCTACTGGTTCTGCCAACTGCTGCCATCAACAGTCTTCCTTCGCAGAAAACATTTGTCGAAAAAGGCCCAGAACATTTGTCCTATACATGAGAGAGAAAGGCTCCAGCAGCCTGTGACCTCGACAAGAATTAAGTTGTTCATTCCACAAGCTTCCTGCTGACGTTGGAAAGTGAGTTGTGTGTTAAACACCAAATGATCAAATATGTACATAGTCAGCTTTTAATGTATATTTCCTGTTACTGATTTGTATCATATGCCAAATGTAATAAATAGTTAGCTTTTCAATATCTTTTTTTTATTTTATTTTTTTAAATCTAAGGTGTTTTTCAGCTATGCTAGGGTCCTGGCTCTGCAAATTGCAATGTCAGTAGATCAAGTTGTATGTTGTGTTTAGTGTTTATTAGTAACTGTTTGCATGCTAATGCACTGAACTATGATGGTGTGCATGTAGATAACTGTGACATGCTCTCAAGTATAGCCCTATCCCGTTGCTGTAATGATACATTGTTTTTAGCCACACTAGCAGCAATGCTCTCAGGATGGTCTGTCGTTGGGCCATCACTTTGGTCAAGACTGAAATATCTCTTAGTAGCAACCTTCATGTTCCCCTCAAAATGTTATTGTACTTTATGACCATGTACCTGCAGAGCCAATCAGGCTCGTCTGGGCTTTGTTTTTAGTGGTAATCAGCAAACGTTTGCATGCCTGAGCTAAGATGATGAACATGGTAAACATTATACCTGCTCAACATAGCTCACAATGACATGTTAGCATGTTAATGTTAGCATTTAGCTCAAAGCACCACTGTGCTAAATAAAACCTCACAGAGCTGCAAGCTTCACTATAGACTCTTAGTCTTGTTTTAATATGAGGTCTATTTTTAAAGGACCAGTATGTAGGATTCAATGGCATCTAGCAGTGAAGTTGCAGATTGCAACCAACTGAAACCGCTACCCTCAACCAAGTGCGTAGGAGAAACTATGGTGGCTGCAAAACTCTCGAAAAGGCCCTATTCTTATTTTCATTTGATTATACACTACTGAAAACATACCTGTGAATATAATATTCCATTTCTGCCAGTAGATCCTGCTAAATGTATTTCTCTACAAATCTTCATTGTACATATATTCATCATTATCCAGTTCCCTAAATCCTTCTATGCTATGCATCTATTGTTGTGTCCACATTTTTGTAATATTGCAAACTATGAATCTTATTTTTACCTGTGAGTCAGATTTTCTAAATGTCATCTACAAAAAAAGTGATATTTTAGACGGAAAGACATTATTCACACAGATGTGAGTAACATGTGTTATAAATGTTCTTTGTGACTTCATGTTTTTAATAATACACTTATTATATTTGCAAAGTCACTCTGCTAAGGAAATGATAAGTCTGAAAAAAAGCTCATAAAAACTCTATGGAAGAAAATCACCAGCATATTATGTTAACAACTAACTCACATTTCTTTCTTTATTTCTCTTTTGTATCAGAATATAAATGCTGCCATATATAAAGTGTGTGTTAACTCAACATTTCAATTGTTGTCACTTGAAAGCAAAAGTATGATTTCACGTCCTCTGCGTGAGATGATGTCTGTCTAACTGTCAGGTCTGAGAATTTGACATGCTCTCTGTGAAAGTGGGAAACCTATTTCAAGTGCGGGGCAGAAACCTCCGAGGCTGCAGTGACTTGTCACTGTGTAGTTCTCTTTTTGTGTCATGTGACCCATGTTGTGGTTTGTGAGCGGCTTATTTTCCTCCACTTATTTCTGCAAGACTTCCTGTCCATCACATGACATGAACATGGCAAGCCATTCTAAACTTATATTTCCTGTCAGAATACACCTAGCTCTCCTGATTCAAATTAGACAATTAAACAGTTAGCAGTCAGACGCTGGGTCTTCTGGGTAAATATGAGTGCTTGTTGTATTCCTGATCAAAGGACAGAGATGATTGGAGCATTAACAAATTAATCTGGGAACCCAAATTAGGCTTCTCATATATATATTATATATGTTTATTCACAAGCAAATTTACCAGTAATCATATTTGTCTTTTTTGTTACTTCCCTTTTTTTACTTCTTTCAACCGAAGTTTTTACAAATGGCTTCACTTCACTCTGGACAGTTCACATAAACAAGTGGGTATACAAAAACTTAAGAAGGAATTCTTGTTAATTATTAAAGTAATGTGAAAAAGATTTGTACTCAGCAAGCGAAAGTCTGTATTTCTATTTACAGCTCTGTGGATCTGTCATAAAGCAGGCAGAGCAGAGGCACCAGGGCCCTCCTCTTTTAACTTAAGTCAAATAAGGAAGTTCAGAGCCGTGGTAATAGCAGCTTCCTTTTACAGCTTTCAGAGGCAGAGGATGAACAAGTGAAAGAAAGAACTTAAAAGTGCGCACCATGAAAAGATGAAAATAGCGAGAAATAAAAACTGAGTCTACTTTAGTTTGCTGGAATATAGTTTGAGAGCTGATGTGCAACTCTTGAGTCTCAAGACTCTTGTGTGAGAAACAGGATGTCAAGTTATCAACCTTGGTGCCATGGTAATATAACTCGATCAAAAGCTGAGGATCTACTCTCCAAAGCAGCAAGAGATGGAAGCTTCCTTATCCGGGACAGTGAGTCCATACAGGGAGCGTATGCCCTCTGTGTTTTGTAAGTACACATTACTTGTTTGTAACTATTGCATTGATGTAAAGTGGACAATGATTCTTGTGCCTATTCAAAAAGCCTTAATAACATGCAATATGAGCTGTGTATGATCCAAATTAATGGAGGAAAAACTGACTGGCTATGGCTGTTATTCTGAATGTTTTTGGCATCAGGTCTAAGAAAAAGCGTCATCATTTGGGCATATTAAATGTAACGTAATTCAAAGTTCAAATTTGTATTGAAATGTACGTATCACATTTTTTTTCCACACATGCATAGCAATGCAAGACTAGTTCCCCATTTATTTGCATAATGTGCTGCCACACAGCAACACCCTTTGCCCTCTGTAGCTCATATGATTTTTCATGGAGCAATTTGCAAAATGCTACCTAGTGTTCTGATTGCATCCAGAACACAGTGATTATATCAGCTAGCATGTTTCTTTACCCTATCTTCATGTCATATTCCAGTGACAGACATTTGCATTTATTTATTTTATACACAGATACCAGAACTGTGTGTACACATACAGAATCCTGCCAAATGAGGATAAGAAGCTCTCTGTACAGGTGGGTTGACAGTTTCACATAAGCCACCATTTTGGTCTGATGTCAGATGAATTATTATGGTAGTAGAATTGTTAGTGTTAATTATTTACAGCATATGGGAAGTTTATTTATAAGTTTTAACCATAGTGGCATGGCTCCAGGAAGAGCAATGTCTGTTGGTTGCCTGTCGTTTGGATGGTCATTGAGTCAAACATGTGGGTAACTATAATTATAACAATAACTATAAATATATCCGTTAAAATCTTTCTAACTCACTCACCACAACAATAACGACAACGACAGCAGGGAACGATTTCGTTGTGATCACTTTCAGAGCTATTTGATGAACAATACTGTGGTATACAATTTTGTATAACAATTTTAGGCTGCAAAACACACATAAAAAACATAATCTTACCTGAGACATATTACCCGTATCCTCCTGGCTTTCTATTTGTTTCTTTGTGCTACATTCAGCATTAATCAATATACATTTTACTATTAAACTGTCAACACAGCTGCAGTGTGCAGCGTTTTGGGGCCACTGTTTACACAATGTTATCGTTCCTCAGTGTGGATGCTCACATCACTATTGTTATAGTTACTGTTCTTAATGTGACCGGCCCTTTAGTCTTATTGTTGAATCAGTCACATTTTATCAAAACAGGAGCTTTTAAATCAAATTCAACATTGCAATCTTGTGTTCATAGTATTATCTTATTATATGGATTCAGTAAATAATACTGGCGGCCATTATTGACACAATAAGTCTTTGAATGTATAAAACATCCTTCACTTACTATGTGAGGGTGCAATAAAGCTCTCTTGCAACCCACTTTCAAATGGCAAATCCCTCCATTAGACCCAAACTCTACTTCTGTGACTTCTTGACATTTAAAGTTATATAAAATACTGTAGGTAGCTGCCATGCCATTGTTCTTACAGCCCCTTTTTTCAAAACCGTGATCGTAAAAAAAAAGCCCATGTCTGCAACAGCCCGTTATCCCGAAAACAAAAATCCATAAAATACACACTCTTCCTGCAGTTATACTGTGTCAATATCTCGTTTTGCCTTGCCTAGGCATGAAGAGTACACAGTGGACCAGTGTGTGTATTACACACTTTGGCGTGATACCAGGTTGTATTTGAACCTAAACCATGATCTTTTCCCTAACCAAGTAGTTTGGTGCCTAAACCTAACCAAACTGCAATGTCACCTGAAATGTTTCTCAGCAACCTTTATTTTGAAAGTCTAACTGACTGTTGCATATTTATCATTGCTAACTTGACCAAATTAGAGGATAGTCTGTCAGTGTCAAGCTTTGCCTCGACAGAAAGTGTCAGAACATATATCGGGGCTTTACTGCAAAATAAAAGCCAAAAGCTTTACTCATGTTTTGCAGTCAGTCTAGACTGATGGATGGCCATTGCAGCTCTATTTTAAAAGTGATAGGTGGCTGGTGAAGAGTGAATTTGTAACCGTTGGTATATGTTGTAAAACATAAAAAAAAAAAGACTTACATCCACCTGGAGGAAGTGAAAGTAGCCTGCGCTTGTGAGTCAGTATAGCCAGAAACAGTTATCATGAGCATAGAATTAATTAAAGAAAAAAAGTGTATAATATGGTAATATGCACATTTATTATTTGAGACGTTTTTAGGTTTTTAATTTTGATTTGTTAGATAAACAAGCATGATAACCATGCTTATATATATACAGCAACTGCACATGTGGTTCCAAAATGGTAAATTGTGCTGAGCCAGTGCTTGAATTGGACAAGTATTCACAGGGATGGAGTACCAGTGTGTTAGATTTCCTTCGACGTGATAATAAATCAGCACTGTCACTTTCTAATACATGTAATCACTTGTGGTGTACTTGTAGGGACAAAAGAGACCTGTTTCCTGCCCAAACAAGCTATAAGTAAAGGCAAGAATGTGCAGCTGTGTGATATATAATATGTGGTCCAGAAAGCTGCTGGTTCCTGTTTGTACCTGTGAAATCTACTGTCTATAAATGGTCTGAACATTTTAACATAATAAAATAGGTTAATAGGTTGTGTGTTTGAAACTAATGATCAATGCGATAATGTAAGATAAATACAAACAAAATAAAGGCACTAAAATGTCCAACACAACTTAAATATTCTGTGTGACGAGTACAGGATTTAATACCAGAGACAATCAGGTGCAGCAGCTGAATTTTCAGGACCTGTAGGTACAGTCAGTCTCTCGCATTAGGTGAGATTTGTGGTTTTATGTTCTCAATGTTTGGGTGTAAAATAGCAGTAATTCTTTAAATGTAACCATTTTAGTTCATGACAAAAATTCAAGGGAACGTATGGGGAATTATATATTCTTTTGAATGAGATGTACATAAGAAACTCTTAAGACTGCTCTATACAACTGTTTGAGGAACTTAGCTGAAAACATGAACGCAGTTGTTGTCTGCTGGAAGAAGCCACAGACGGTGCAAGTAGACATATCTGACATCACATGGGAAGTAATTGCGTCACCAGACTTAGTGACCAAAAGAAAACCAATGGCAATAGGGCTGCATGACATTTTAGTTCTGCTGTGGTCTGAGGAGAATGATGTGTCTGATGTGATCTGCTCTTCAGGCATCTGAAGGAGTTCCTATCAGGTTCTTCTCTATGCTGCCTGAGCTGGTGGAGGCATATTACAGTCCCAACATGGGACTGGTCACACACCTGCAGTACCCTGTCCAAAGAGAGGAGGAGGTAGACGAGGAGCCAGGTCAAACAACTTCATCTGAGCAGTGGCTATTATGTTAAAAAAGAATACGTGTCTGTCAAAGATAAAACAATTCCTGAACATATTACATGTCTTTGTCCTACAGAATCCAATATTCTTCCACCGCAGCTTCCACCCAGGAATTTTGATGTGAAAGATAGTGAACAGCCCTGCAAGAACTTATCAGACACCTTCCTGATGAGACTGCAGAATATGGACTTGTCCACGTATGGTCCTCAGCCACATAATTCATCATGCAATTTTTTCTGATAATAATACGCTGGCAGGATACACTGTGTACAATGCAATAATTCCTACAATTATGGGCAGTGATTTGACACATTGGTGTGCTTGGATGAAGCTGATGTGTGAAATGTGTGTTTAAAGTGCTCCTGTGTTTCATATTTC
Organism: Dicentrarchus labrax; assembly: GCF_905237075.1. Classification (NCBI taxonomy): domain Eukaryota; kingdom Metazoa; phylum Chordata; class Actinopteri; family Moronidae; genus Dicentrarchus; species Dicentrarchus labrax. The sequence continues at coordinate 25,080,510 of NW_026136718.1, read as the reverse complement.
CAGAATACCTGAGGAGCATCAAATGGCTATCCAGGACTACTTCAGGAACTTAGTCTGCTCAGATGCTGAACATCTACAGAATGGTCATCCTTACCTCCCCGGGCTAAAGAAGCTAACACAGGCAATATGCAAGAATCTAAACAGGTATAGCTACCAGTCAACAGAATATATCATATAGACTACAATGTATAGCGCTGTTTTAACCGTGCTCTGATCTTTTTTTGTGAGACAGTGAAATTTCCCGCATCTTGCCAGCCCTGGAGGTCTTTCACAGAGTGCTGGACCAACAGCTCTCCCCAGGGATTGGACAATTTTCAAAACAAGTGGGTGGCACCCTTGATCCTTTGCAGCATCAATCAATCAATATCAACTCACTCAAAAAAAGTTTATCATCGTGAATTATTACCTTTATTTTCAGATGTCTACAGATGCTAGTCAATCCTTTTCCTCAAGGCTCGAGCAGCTGACAAAACTGCTCTACTCAATAGAAGATAAGGTAAAGTACCGTGGCTCATTTTAGACCATGAACAATCTTGGTTATTGACATGACAACAGATGATGTCAGTCATGGATGACAAAGCACTTCTCCATTTCTTTTTTCAGGCTAGAAGTTCTATGTTTGAGTCTGTTGGATCTGAAGGCGGCCACAGGAATTCTCTCATACCTGTTGTTACGTTCGAGGTGCGTTACTGCATAACAATACAGGAAAATGAAATGTTTGAAATTATATAAAACATCTGATTAGTGTCTTCTTTAACTTGCAGGTCAAGCAAGATTCTCTGGGTATTTCCACAAAGATGTTCCTGAAAGTGGATGTTGAAAGTGGGAAGCTCTACTTCAAGAAGTCCAAAGATGGGCCTGAAGACAAATACTTTGTACACAACAAAAGTAAGAAATCACATCGCTCTGTTCCTTTGTATTTTTAACTGTGGTCCTAGCAGTGGTCAGTTGCTCGGTCCACCACTTTGGTCCAGACTGAAATATCTCAACAATTATTGAATAAATTGCCATGATCCCCAGAGGATGTATCACACTGCCTTTGGTGATCCCCTGATGTTTGCTTAAGGGCACCATGAAGCCGTCATTTTTGTTCTTTACTTAAATGTCTCGAGAATTATTGGATGGATTGCCATAACATTTGGTAGAGACATTCATTTCTCCCTCAAGATGAGTTATAATATCTTTGGAGATTCATCTAGCATCATCATCAGGTCACAGGTTCTGTACTGTGTGTTTAGTGCTAATCAGCAACTGTAAGCTGCTACCACAACCAAGATGGTGAACTTGATAAATATTATACTAGTTCAGCATTCATTGTCATTGTGAGCATGTTAGCACGCTGACATTAGCATGTAGTTCAAAGTACCACTGCTCCTAAGAATACCTTAACAGAGCCACTAGCAAGGCTGTAGACCCAGCCTTTAATAACTGCTGTAAACCATCAACACTGCTCATTTTTATATCACGTACCGTGTTTATCTCTTTTAGTCCTGCAGTTGGTGAAATCCCAGAAACTGCTCGGCAAACTTCACATCATGGTGGAGACAGAGAAAGAGAAGATTTTGCGTAAGGAGTTTGTGTTTGATAACACAAAGGTAACAAACATCTTTTGCTATATTTTTCTCATGATCTAGCTTAAAGATGCACAAGGGAATTTTTTATAAAAGTAACATTTTGTTATATTTGCTGAAACTTTCTCTATATCCTGACAAATAATCTGTGAAAAAAAATCAAGGTTCTCTGACTCCTCCTAGTGCTCCAAATGGCATTTATACGAATCCACGAACAAACGAAAACAACCAATCAGAGCCGAGAAAAACGTATTTATCTGTAACATTAAATATTCATTAAATATGAATGAAAGTGACATGCCAACATTAGCATTTCACTAGCCATCAATAAACAATCAATCCACATTTGTCAAAAATGTTTGATTCAAATTGTTGCTTTATCCTGACTGAGGAGTATGTGACTTTTTACATATTATGCCATCTACTTTTAACCAAAGAGAAGAGCAAACACAGAAATCTCATGTAAAATAAACCAAACTGTTCTAACCTTGGCAAAAAATAGTGGGTTTGTGTAAAAGCCCATCTCTTATATAATAAGAAGCTGATTGAGAAAACACGTTTTCAGGGGCTTTAGGGTTTCAGTCAAATGAAATTCACAATGTTTAAATGTGTTCGTTGTGCTCAGAAATATTTTTTGTCTAATGTTTCATCAGAAAAGAGAGGGATTTTGCCAACTACTTCAACAAATGAAGAACAAACACTCTGAAAAGCCTGAACCAGACATGATCACAGTGTTTATTGGCACCTGGAACATGGGTAACAATGTTAACACCTTAGATCGTTTGAATGCATTTAAATTCATGACAATAATAATTTAACATTAACATAAAATACTCCGCACAGGAAATGCCGGTCCTCCCCACAACTTCAACTCCTGGTTTCAGTGTAAGGGCCAAGGGAAGACACGAGACGACACCGCAGATCACATCCCGCATGATTTTTATGTCATTGGCACTCAGGAGGATCCTTTGGGCGAGAGGGAGTGGGCAGATACAGTGAAAGGTGTCCTGAGGAACATCACAAACATCAGCTTTAAACAGGTGAGTGACTGTGACAAAGAAAAAAAAGTTACAAATGACTGCAGCTGCAGAGCAGTAGTGCATCATGTCTTCTTCTAACAACCAGGTGGCGATCCACACTCTGTGGAGCATTCGGATTGTGGTCCTGGCCAAACCGGAGCACGATAACAGGATCTCCCACATTTTTACAGACAGTGTGAAGACGGGGATCGCCAACACTCTGGGTAAGCAGTTCCGCTTCCGCACAAGCCATTTAATGACCTGTCATGAAAGTTGAACAATTACCTATCAGTGCTCACTGGGATGTTTGCTTTGTAGGAAACAAGGGAGCAGTGGGGGTGTCCTTCATGTTCAACGGTACATCTTTTGGCTTTGTCAACAGTCACCTGACCTCTGGAAGTGAGAAAAAGCTCAGGTGAGCAACAGTTTACACTTTTAACAAAGCCAAGATTCAATTTATTAGTAGAATGATGTGTAGATATAACCAAGGGTGTAATTCCTGCTGGGGATTCACTTCTCAAACTCTTTTTTTGTCCCTATCACTGTTAAAGTTTCAATTTGATTAACTTCCTAAAATCTCTCCTCCTCCTGCCAAAATCTAGACAGAGATGGAGCTGATAAAACTGTTGATACACTTATTATAGTTATTTGTTAGTTAGCCCTCACAGGAATACGTTTTAGTAGCAGAAGCAAGTGTTTTGTGGAGTTATGGTAGCAGAGGAGTGTTGTGGAGGAACAGGAAGGAAGCTCTGCAGATAATACTTCCCTAAAACTGACAATGTGTTAGTAAAAGGTTATCAAAAATTTTACTGCTTACAGTACAGTTCATACATTTTACTATTACTCATCTGAGCTTATCAGAGTGGGGAAACGTGTGGCTGGCAGATGTAAGTTGACAGGCAGGAGGACAGGCAGGGGTGAGATGATTCTGAGACACAAGAGAGACGGGGTTAGCATACACAATGCACAATCATTACATGACATGAGGAATTCACAAATAATTTGCCTTGAAAGGTTTACTACTACTGAGGTTGAAACAACAATCTGGAAAAGACTGATTGGAGGTTAACAAACAAGTATAAAACTTTATTTTATTTTATTTTCACATTTTGATTTAATTTTTTATAAAATATCAGTCAAATTATGTACCAGTAAAGCTAAATAGGATTTTAAGTGGTGGCAGTACATTTGTAATACAGTAATCTACATAGAACTTTGCATTTTTGATCAGCTACCACTATTACAGAGCCAATTTCATCAATACGTGTTATTTGCTAGACTCATATAGGTGATAGTAGGAACTAGTGTTCACATTTTATTTTGTTTTATTAAAATATTTTTTAACTGTTTTTTGTTGAAGAACCTCTGACTTGGTCTATGTGTTGCAAAATAAAATACATAAATGTATAAAAACACACGAACAGTTCCTCAAATCATATTTCTGTCATTTTTTTCTGTATTTGCAGACGCAATCAAAACTACACCAGCATCCTGCGATTTCTGAACCTTACAGATAAGAAGCTCAATCCATTTGACATCACACATCAGTTCACACACCTCTTCTGGTTTGGTGATTTGAACTACCGTGTTGAATTCCCTTCTGGAGTAAGTCCGAATCAGACTCAGAATTGGGTTTATTGCAAAGTAGGTTTTCACATACAAGGAATTTACTTTGGTAAATTGGTGCATAACAATAAACATATAAACAAAAATATAAATAAAGATAAAAAGAAAGACAATAAAAGTAATTAGAAGTTGTGAAGAATTCAGCTTGCTGTATAGAAATGACACAAAAACAAATATATGATGTAACATACTGTATGTATTTGGCATCAAATGAATTACTGATATAACATTTCACACAGCTTATAAATCTTCTTAATAACGACATGCAGATTCATGAGCTTTCTATATACATTTGATGAGATTTGTCTTGTCAGTGCTGTAACTCAGTGAGCTGTGCATAAAAGAGCTGGTTGTCAAGTGCCTGAGCACTCAGCTGCTAACACTTTAAGGCAGGAAAAGTCCCTCTACTTTGCACTGTTTCCCTTCACAGGAAGCTGAGAACATTGTGGCAAAGATCAAACAGCAGCAGTACCAGGAACTCCTCAGTAGAGACCAGCTCTCTATGGAAAGGAATGATGGGAAGGTCTTCTTGCATTTCGGTGAGTACATGGAGAATATTGATCAATACAATACAGAATATGCTGTAAGTGATTATCTATACCAACTCTGCTCTGTCCATTGTCTGATGCGTTCATTAATTGTCAGCATAAATTTAAAAAAAAAAATTGAATTAATTTTATTTTGATTGTAGATGAAGAGGAAATCACGTTTGCACCCACATATCGCTTTGAAAGAGACACACGAGAGAAGTATGCCTACACAAAGGCCAAAGCCACGGGGGTAAGCTAATGTTTAGTCAGATGTCTTTTTCCTGTATGGCTCCTGTCAGTCACCACAGTGCACAAACCCTTAAAAGCAACTGCAACATTGAACACAACTCTCAGTCGACACAGAACATTTTGTTTTGCTTTAAGCCATCTAGGTCAAAAAGTCCTTGTGAAGATATGTTAGGCTCACAGAACATTTATGGTACAACTCATCCACATGTACCAGGATCAATTGAACCAATTACTCTTCTAGACATATAGAACCTCATGGATTTAGATCTCTTCAGTTGATACATACCAGCAAGAATATTTGATCATGTTTCCACCATATGATACACAACCCCCCAGCGGCTTTTTAATGCTTAAAGGACCAGTGTGTAGGATTTAGTGGCATCTAGTGGTGAAGTTGCAGAGGGAAACCATTTGAATACAGCTCAGCCTTCCAAGTGTGTAGGAGAAACCACATTAGCTGACAAACGTGTAAAAAACTTGAAAAGCACTATCTAGAGCCAGTGTTTGGTTTGTGCTTTCTGGGCTACTGTAGAAACATGGAGGTTCAACATGGCGGCCTCTGTAGAAGAGGACCCGTTCCCTCTGCTGTAACAGCTGATCCTAAGGTAATGAAAACACAGCGTTTCGTATTTTCAGGTGGTTTTACACTAATGAAAACATACCTATGAATATTATATCCATTTCTGCCAATAGATCCTCCTAAATGTTTCACACTGGACCTTTACATTACCAAGAAGCCCTGTCTGTGAAAACTGTTATATTCAGTATTAATGTATGTATGATGAATTTACTCTTCAGACAAAATACAACTTGCCCTCATGGTGTGATCGTGTCCTGCGGAAGTCCTACCCTCTGGTTCATGTTGTCTGCCAAGCATATGGTGAGTAATTCCCCTCAAAAATGAAGATTTCCCAAGAAGGTTTCTACAAAGAACTGTGCAGAACTAAACAGGAACTAGGTAGCTGCTGAACATGCAAAAAGTATGACATTTTTTTACAGGCAAGCATACAATTCAACCAATATGGGAAGTTTCCAATAATAAATGTACTATAATAAATGTTTCCTTGGGTTTGAATGGAACTTTTCTTTCGAGGAAATTCATATTAGTAGTAACATGGAAAATAAATACTAACTAGTGTTTTCACATATGTTTCTAAAGGGGCACTCCAGTTTTACACATGAAGTTCAGTTTGCTTGTTATGAGGAGCACAACTTAAGCTGTGAAAACATTTGTATTATAATATATAATAGCTTTCTTAAGTAAAATGTCACTAGGTTATCTCGGATTGGGCTCGAGACTTTTTAACAGACAGTGGAGGCTTGGGAGGGTCTAACAAAAGACTGTCTCTTGGGAGTCCCCAAACTTGTAATGCAAAATTACTAGAGCGCTCCTTTAATGATACTTTATGAGACAGATTCATTCAAACTCTCCAACTTGCAGGGTGCACTAATGACATCATGACAAGTGACCACTCACCGTTATTCGCCTCGTTTGAAGTGGGAGTAGCCTCACAGTTTGTCTCCAAGCAAGGTATGATCACCATCTATGGCTCACTGCAGATGACTTTATGTTATCCACTCTAAAATTATAGTTTGACATCGTATGTCACTGTTTACAAACTATTTCAGGTCCAAACAGTGCACCTCAAGGCGGGATACAGATAATGAACTGTGTGGCCACCTTGTTGACAAAATCAAAGACCAAGTTCTTCATCGAATACCATTCCAGCTGCTTGGAGAGTATGTTTCATTTGTATGATTGACTGTATCACATTGGATTCTATTGGATTCTGCTTTAAAATGTGCTGAGATGGTCGATACAAATATTTCTCTAATTGTCTACAGAAACAGTCAAGACTTCAGAGGGAGAGAACATAGAGCACTCAGAGGGGTCAATAAAAGTTCGGTTCAGCAACCAAGTTAAGGTAAAGTGAGGAAGGAGCTCTCAGTGTAGAACTTGACTTGTTGGGCACGCAATCATCATTTGTTGTCTTTTCTGTCTTCTCCAGCTCATCCCTATCATCTCTGACCCTGAGTACCTTTTGGACCAGCACATCCTCATCTGCATAAAGTCGACAGACTCCGACGAGTCATACGGTAATGAGCGTAATGTCGTTTGTAATGCAGATGCATTGAGCTGAGCAGTACTTACAGTTTGCTGGTGTCTTACTACCAAAGGAGAGGGTTGTGTTGCGCTGCGAGCTGCCCAGTTCTGCCACACGGAGTTTCATATCACACTGACACACCACGGAGAGAAGACAGGCACCCTGACGGGCGGCATCCAGCTAGACACCTCGGAGGGCAAGACCACTGAGAAGTTATATGGTGAGTTTGGAAATCAGCTCAGGACTTACTTATTAAAAACTTTCTACTTAAGTTCTTGTAGGATCACTTCCTGTTTTACTCTGTTTTCAGATTTCATCAAAATTGAAAGAGATGACACTGTCACAACAAAAGGCAAAGGCGCTGACCTAAACAAGTAAGATTTCTTTTCACTTGTAGTTACTTAAAAACATCTCAAACGTCACTTCTCTGGTGTGATATTTTGCTGTGTTCTGGTTGACAGGTTTTCCACCACCCAAGCTCATGATATTTCTAACCCCAGTTACATGGAAGTGTCCCTCCAAAGGGGCAATGTGATAGATAAAGGTTGGAGTTACAGCATGCCACCAAAAAATATTCCAACTGCCGGGCAAGGGGGTAAAGAATCCAAGAAAGGTGGTTATGATGTTGGCACACGCAGTCCCACAGGAAAATCTTCAAACCCTATGTAAGTGCCTGCTTCTGGTGCAATGTGACTCTATACGTATCATAGAAACTCAGTGTTCAAACTCAGTAAATAACAGAACTTTAACAGCTTATATGATTCAGCAGAAAGAGAAAAAGAAGCTTTACAAACTGATCCCTTCTTTCCTAGGGGTGAGGGCGAAAAGGTGTCAGAGATGTTTGACAATCCGTTATACGGTTCAATGGGAAAAGCACATGGTTGGGGCAAGGCCCAAGACCATCAGCAAAAGGACCACCTTCCACCACAGGGTGCGTACAAAGTCTCGCAAAATTTGTTTGTAAAATGCTTAATTTTAACCGTATGTGTGCAATTTGAATATTTTCCTTTAAAAATGCCTCAGCCTAATCTGGTGGTTCATCAACACAATCTCTCATGTAGACCTAGTCTTTTCATATTTGAAATGAAACAATCTCGTCCTCATATTTGTTTGTCGTCTCCTGGCGTGTTCACTCATCACTGATAGCTAGAAAAGTCCTCTGTTGATCTCTCACTCTGTAAATTAGCAGATTATAATGATAATCAAGTTCATATGAACAGAGACCAATGCGATACACATTTTGATGCATTGCCAACAATCCCATACATTAAAGATACATATGAAGCAACTACCAATAGTTTTTTTTACCAATGCAAAGATGTTAGAAACGATGCCTTCGGAGTTCATCCCAAATTGTATCCGATGCACACTTTTATAATTGGGGCAATTGCATCTTGAGCTCTTATGTCGATGCACCAATGTGACAGTTAAGTAACAATTCAGCTGTGATGATAAAGGCTTCCAGTTTGGATTTTTTTGGTTTAGGTACCTTGAAAAGTGCTCGAATTGTACTCTGTTTGAACCCTGACACCAGTTCCTATCTTTACAACCTTCAAAGCAGCAGAAGGAGACCCTGATCGCCCCCCGTTGCCCACTCCACGCAACCGCTCCTACACCTGCTCCGAGACCAAACCTCAGCCTCCTACCCCCATCGCCTTGTATCCCTCAACGCACAAGAAACCAGTGGTGCCCTCGCGCTCGGAAGGTGGGGTGGCCCAAAACCGGCCTCCTTTACCTTCCAAGTCGCGGCCGGGCGTGCCGGAGCCCCAGACCACCAAACCCAGAGACTACAGAGACAGCTCTGAACTCCCCAGCAAACAGAGACCGCCAGCAAGACCTGGCCAGCCTCTGCCTCACAAAGACAGTAAGGAAAACTCCTGCTCCTCTCATGGCAAGACTTATTAAATTATAATACATATGATGATGCAAACTCTGTCTTTTTTCAGTGGGCCGTTCTGTGAAGTGAGACCAGGCTGCAGTGATGGTCAGCACTGACTGTACAGCTTCCTGCTCTGCATTTTTGGAATTTGCATTTAATAGAAAGAAATTCCTTCAGCCAGTGACTCTGACTCTTTAGTATACTATACTACTACTTTACTCTTAACTTTTCTACATTTAGGTGAGAAAACTAAGACCAGTAACAGCTAGCCTGGCTCAGAGACTCAGAGCTAAGCTTAGGGTTTCCTGTCTGTAGCTTCATATTATCTTCATCATCTAATTCTCTGCAAGGAAACAAAAAGTGTATTTTACAAAATGTCAAACTTTTCATATCTTCAGACTTCTGCTAAGCTTGCGTTACAAAGTAGGTTTGAAATTAAACTCTTATAAATAATTATGTTATATTCCATGTAGAGTTTTACACTATACATTAGCTGATGAATGTTTTCACCGCACAGTATTATCTTGCACAGACATTGTTATATTTGTCTTGAAGGTGTACAATAAATGCTCAAATAAATTCAAATATCAGCTTGATAAGACTTTGTCATTTCAGATTTTTGTGACAATCATTGCCTGTGAAACTGTAAATAAAAAGTCTGCAATAGAGACCAATCTAGTACTCCAATCATTTGCTTCCATCTGCTGTTGCCTAAGAGAACTGCATGCAGGGTGAGATAAAGTATATATATGTATAGTTAACATATTTAAATCATAGAGGATGTTCTACTTGATGGTATTGGAAAAATATATAGTCATCAACTCCTACATTTTCTTGTTATTTTGTTCGTTCAGATTTGAGTAAAGCTGAGCGGCACTTTGCTTTCATAGATTACATAATGGTTCCTTCTCCCTTTAAACTGAATGAAATTACTATGACTTTTTTTTACTATGTGTTATTCCCCTTATCATTGGTAGTTCTGTCAAATCCTGTCAGGGGGACTGAGGAGGTCTCTCTGTTCCCAGACAGATATCGTCTAGTACAGTGGTTCCCAACCTGGGGGTCAGGACCTTCCATGGGGTCAAAAGGTAAACCTTAGGGATTCTGAGACGAAAGAAGACCTTTAATCGACAAAATGTGGTAAATCTTTTTCAGACATCCCTCCAAACTCTACTTTATGGATTATTGAATCATTTTACCTCTTTAATCTATTGGCAGAAATAGAATATAATATTCATAGGTATGTTTTCATTAGTATTCAGTGTGTAATCACCTGAAAATAAGAACTGTGTTTTTGTTACTACAGAGGGAGTGGGTCCATGGTGGTCCATGTTGATCGGTCATGTTCCTACAGTAGCCCAGAACGGACAAACCAAACAAAGGCCTTTGGCTTTTTCAATGGCCAATATAGTTTCTCCCACATGACTGGAAGGCTGAGCTGTACAACGATAGATAGATGCCAGTAAGTCCTACACTCTGGTCCTTTAAGGCCTATAAAAATGACTTACACATATGTAACCATTGAGGATGGGTCGCCAGTAGGCCTATACATTGCCTCATTTTAAGGGGTCTTTCAGGGGTGACAGAAATATATGCTGATTCAATTGCAAACCATCACATATATCGATATTTGCTTGGAAAAGCCCCTAAATAAAGATTACTGTAATGTAGTACCATTACTTACCCCCTTGTATAAATTATAAACTGTAAATTATATATATTTTATAAAGTTGTATTATTTATGTATGCATGTATTCTCTTTTTGGTTTGTCTTTTCATTTCTTAGTGTTGTAACTATTCAGATTTTGTCTGGTACTGTTATTCACCTTATTGTTTCCCTTTTTCTAAAAGACAATAAAGTATGTATAATGTAAAAAAAATTACATTTCTGTGGCACATTAGTACGTTTCATTAAACTTAAGCCTATAACCAAGTCTACAGCAGATAATTAAATAATATGTGTTAACATCAATTTTTAATGCTTTTTTTTTATTATTCTAAATGAATGTGTTACATTTGACAGACTTTTACACCAAACTGGGGTGACATGGCCTTTCTCAGGCAGCTGCCACCCCTCTAGATCCGCCCCTGCTCAGGAGGACCCAGTGCACATTGTTCATCAGTCTGCCAACCGAGAAACCTGCTGACGAGCCCAGCAGGTCTGAGAAACACTTCAGAACAAAGTTTATCGCACAAGACCGACAGATAAACAGCTAGAGTCATCCCGCGGACTCTGTGAGACACTATATCACAGGCTTTAACCTCACAGTGATGCTGCAATGCTTTATGGTCACACCGTTCACTTAACGAGCGGCAGTAAACCTTCCTCAGGTAGTTCAACGTGGAGACACTGAGCGCGCCGCTGGCTCCCCCGTGTGGAGCTGCTCGGTAACTGCACTCCGGTCTGTCGCAGCGATATCACGCGGGGTGACACATCATCAACACCGGACGCTCTACCAGAAGACACCAAGCAGCAATAATGGTAAGAAATCGATGTGAATGTGTGAATTGAGCCGCCAGTTAACGCCACAGTGTCTCATGTGAAGATTCAGCGAGGTGTTGAACGGCTCACAGCTCGCTTTAGCCTGCTAGCGTTAGCTCTCTGCAGCCTGTATAATGCTCGACATTTAGCATGCTGCTAACATTAGCGTTACCATGTCGTTGTGTCTTTCAGCTTTTCTACTCGTTTTTCAAGTCTCTGGTGGGGAAGGATGTGGTGGTGGAGCTCAAAAACGACTTGAGGTTGGGGGTTTTTTTTGGTTAAGCTGAATGAATGTGTCGTGTACTGTTTAATTTAGCCTCCGTTGTTTAGTTATGCTAGTCACTAGACCGCTGTGTGGAGTAGTGGACGGTGGTCATACTGCACATGAATGATGAACTCCTCTCTGTTGTAGACTCAAATAACTGAACATGATAAGCTTCATTTAATGCAGTGGTGTCGTTGTGGATTGTAATATAGAGCAAGGTATTGTTGTACTACCTGTGTGTCCAGGTGTAATCATTTTTAACATCTCTCTTTTCAGCATCTGTGGAACTCTTCATTCTGTCGATCAGGTTGGAAAGAGTCATTTATCCTCCTTATTTTGAAACAAAGTCATTCAGCTTTTCCTTTTTATTTTTTTCTGACTTCTAATCTTTTGACGTGACGTTTCCCTGTGTGTGTGTGTGTGTGTGTGTGTGTGTGTGTGTGTGTGTGTTTCAGTACCTGAACATTAAGCTCACAGACATCAGTGTCACTGATCCAGAGAAGTATCCACACATGGTAGGTTGAGCTGTCTCAGTGCTGTCACCAGTTTCAGCTCTTAAGACATGTCTATTGTTGTTATCCCCCAAGCTCTTTTTAACATTGTTTATCACCTTGATACTTTGCAACTTATCCAAATTTTAATAGAAATTGGCTTGATGATGCTTAGGGTTTTGTAGTGATGACGTTAAAGAAGTGTGCTGCAGACTCTCCTTCTTTCCATCCGTCGTGTTTGGAATATATAAACTGTAAAGAAGTAATATATCGCAATATACTAAAGGAATACATATTTGCTTTATGCATAGAAAATATTGGACCTACAAAACATGAAATATTTCCTTATTTGGTAATTTCTATATGTTGCAACTTCATCAGATTTGTGAGCATTATGGGTTTGCAATTAGTGTTGTTGTTTTTATTATTATTATTATACCCCAATCAATAGGAAAGTAAAGCCAATGTCACCAAAATACCCATGAAATTTGTATTTCATGGGTATTTTATAAAAAACAAACTCCATTGATGAGATATTATGGGACAGATTTTGTATAGCTTCAATCTCCAGCACTTTGATTATTGCCTTCAAACCCCGCAATGTCTTGTTTTAATTTGCTCCAGCTGTCTGTGAAAAACTGTTTCATCCGTGGATCTGTGGTCCGGTATGTTCAGCTACCTGCAGATGAAGTGGACACTCAGCTCCTGCAGGACGCTGCACGAAAAGAAGCAATGCAGCAGAAGCAGTGATTGACCTGCAGGATGGGGTTTAGTCTGGGGGCGGGGGTTGGGATTTTTGTGCCGGGGCATAATGAGTAGTTTAAGTTCTAAGTTGAGTTCATTTAAAGATGATACAGTCTGTGCAGCTCTTGTAAAGAAGCAGTATTGGTCACTTTCCTGTACTTTGACAGAGAGTTTAACTGCATTCCTGACAGGAGTGATCAATACAACTAATTATTGGAAAGGGTCTTCACCTCTCAGGCTGTGTAGGAGGCTTCATTTGATACTGTCTTTTGTTTTGTTTAAAAAAAATAAAAATAAAAATAGAACTACATGCAATTTTGAGCCCAGTAGAGGTAAAGATCTGTTGTAGTGTTTCTGTTGCATAATACAAGTACTGTTGCTTGTCTTTCAACATTTTGACTTTTGGATTTTTTTTATGCAACTTCAAAATAAAACTATTTTATTTATATTTTGATCATGTTATTGTCATTTGTAGGGATTTTTGCATAGTTGTTCTGTGAAGTGTTTCACCTGTTTTATATAAAACAGATTTTAGTTCTTTAGTCAAAATGAAACACTGAAGAAGCTCTGAGCCCTGAGCTGTGATCATCGAGGAAAGATATTTTGTAAATGACTGCGTTTATGGGAAATAAAACAAAAAATCCCATGGCCTCATTATGTTAGAATACTGGACCAGTGTGTAGGATTCAGTAGCATCTAGTGACCAGATTGCAAACAACTGAAGCTCCCTGACTCAACTAAGCACGAAGGAGAAACTGCGATGGCTGCCAAAAAACGTGAAAGGTCCTATCTAGAGCCAGTGTTTGGTTTGGCTGTTCTGGGCTACTGTAGAAATATGGCTCCATAGAAGAAGACTCTGTAGATAAAAACGACTCGTTTTAAGGTAACAAAACAGAACTATTCCTATATTGAGGTGATTATACACTAAAGAAAACATACCTATTAATATTAATTTCTGCCAACAGATCTTCAATGTTACACACTGGACCTCCTAAAATACATGAGGTAATGTAAAGACATGGCAGCGTAGTGTAAGAGATGCACTGTGAAGTGTTTAATACATGTTGCATAAAGAACCACTGGTTCAGCCGGGCACATCATTTAAATATAAACACGGTTTGTCATAATCTCAACCTTCTGCTGTAACTATGGTTTCCCACAGGTTCATTTACAGCAAGACTTTGTAACTTTTAAAAGATGAAATAACTAGGGATGTCCGATAATAAAGGCCCTCCCATATTATTGGCCGATATTCACTAAAAAATGGAATATCGGGAATTATCGGTATCGGGTTTTTATAACCGATGTTTGTTCTGTAGGCTTCAGCATTTCCGAGCCTGCATGAACGCAGTATGGGACGTTTACCGCGCGCGCTAGATGACGTATAACAACAACAACAACAACAACAACAACTACTACTAGACTGGTTGGTTGCTAACCGTGGCTAACAACCAAACAATTTAAAACTTAATGATTTTAATAATAACACAAAATAAGTGCATTGCACCTTAAATATGGTACCCTGCTGTGAACTGTTCCTTAACCAAACTAACAATTGGCGTAGAATTTACATTAGCACTCCTTCAGGAGCATAATACAATTAAACACATTAACCAAAGCTAGTGATTAGCGTTAGCACTCTTTTCAGTATTAATACAATGAAAGTTGAAGTTGTTCTCTTATTGTGCACAGACAGTGTTTACATTTGGAAAGCCATGTTGCATTTATGTATGCATCCAGTGGGGCATCACAATAAAATTAGGCATAATGTGTTAATTCCACAATAGGAGATATGTTAACGTTATGTTGTTACCTAACAACAGTTTTGGTGTAAAAAGCCTGCATATATCGGTATCGGCTGATATCGGTATCGGAAATTGAGAGTTGGACAATATCGGAATATCGGATATCGGCAGAAAAGCCAATATGGAGCATCCATAGAAATAACACATTGTAACAGTTTCAGTTCAACACACCCAGGTGTTCAGCTGCTACTGGTGTGACCAGTAGCTAATGACACCAAACTTTAGACAGTTCTTGCTGTGTGTCTGACATCCTGAGTCAGTTCTCTGACTCTGAGTCTTCTCTACTTGTACTACTGTTGCACTACCCTTTGCCATTTACTGTTATCCTTTAATTGCTCCCATAGGCCATCACATGAGCAGCGTGCCCAGAGCGCTCGCTCTTCTGCTCCTGCCCCCAACGTGAGGGACAAATTAGTGAACTGAATTGAATTGTCACTCGTGGCCACAGCGGGTGTTATTGAGCCAAAGTTACATAGGCTTGCTATAGTTTTGATCTTACAAAGGACTGAAGGTGTGATGGATGATTTGTTAGTGAGCGGGAGCCTTTTTAAGTGGTTTTGTGGTTTGTAAGTAGTTTTTTTTACAAGATTATGAGCAGAAACTGAATGTTTTCTCAGTGTAGAGTTTGGAAATGAATGAGGCTTTCTTCCCGTTAATGCACGATTTCAAGCCCTTTAAGAGCAAAGACAGAGTATGTGACAGATTTGGCTTTTGAAAGGTGGCAGGATGCAGTGCTTGAGTTTGTTTTTTGTTGCTATGTATAATAAAAGTACAGTAAACCTTATTTTGTGGATAGTTATTATTATTACAGTTAATTTCATGTCAAAATTATGATCCACTAATCTTTAAAGGTTGAGGGCTATATGTATTATTTATAATTATATATATAGTGCTATGTTTGAAGGACAAGTTGCATCCTCTAGGTTTTATTGTTGTCAAACAATATTTCTGGATCAAGGGTATGACTGTATAACTGTAACTGTATATCTGGCATCATTTCTCACTTTAATATGACAAACTCAGTCGGGTGTTAATACATAGAAATCCAATACGTTTATTTTACATTCATACATCTATAACATTGTACAATAATTTTAATGCAGTTAAAAAAGCCCAATCCAAAAACAAGTCCTGAAGATTTACAATGATGAATTTGCATGTTTTAGGGTTGGTGACAAGCATTTAAAAATATATACATACAGTCACACACACACACACACACACACACACACACACACACAACGATCTCGGACAAGTGGTGTCCTTGAGTTGTACCTTAATACAGCTGGGCTGAATGGAGAAGAATTCAGTCACCATATAGAGAAAGGCACATTGAATACACAGTGTATGTACAAACAAAAACCTTGACACTTACACACAACTTTACTGTAGGATCTAGAACAATGACCAAAACTGTAAACCTTCACTTATGGAAAACAAATGAACAAAAACAAAAATCACATCTATACAAATACATTTGAAGCAAAATATTTTCTTGGTCATAACAAAGCAGTACCTTGAAATGCATTTCCACACTTAGATTGGCTCTGCCAGCAGAGAGCAATCGCACAGATATAATTACACAATATGTCACAATATTTATGCAGTTGCCCACTTCATGTGCGCGCTGACAACTGGCAACGGTAAGAGAGTACCTCATGCATATCCTCATCAGACAGCAGCAGTCATCTGATATGTTTTGACTAAAACCAATTACAATGTCATTTTTTTCTCCCCCTTCACATGAATATGGCAACTTGACATGGTGCAACATGTACGTACATCTACATAAAAATGTATAGACAACTCTATACAGCCGCAAATCTCATTATCTTAAAATATATGTACCACCCGTCAATCAAAATTTTCAATACTTTCAGAAAAGTAAGTTCTCTGATATAAAATACTGTATTTTCAAAAAACAGATTGTTTACATTCCATCCTTCTCAACAAAATAAAGCTTTATATTCGTACCTTCAAAGCTTAGAAACACTTCCAACATACATATATATATTTATATCTATATAGAAACAATAAAGTGACTAAGATGCCATAAGTGGCTCTACGTTCACATGTAGTGGAAACCCGTTTAGAATGGCGTACACAGCCAATTTATTTGTCTAATAAACACAGTGTGGCACTACAATTTTGGATGATTGTACAAGTTGGGGTCTTTAAATGCCAAGGTCAAGATTGCCTCCTTTAAAACTGTTCCCTCCTTCCAGCTCAACATGCCTTTGTCAAGTCAGTAGGCATGTCTGCTGTTGACATACGGTATTGGATCTTTGTGTTAGTGATGGCTCCGTGCTTCTGTCGAAGATGCAACCGTAGCTGACTCTTGTGGCGGAAGTGCAAGTTGCATTTCTCACACTGAAAAGGAAAGCAGCAAAACATTAGTTGAAGGCATTTTTACAGTCTTGTGATATCTTAAATGTGTTTCCGAAAGAGGTTATGTTATTGTATGTTGTTATACAGTATGTCAACCTACATGGTAGGGCTTTTCTCCTGTGTGTATACGCAGGTGGCTCTTCAACGTCTGCAGGTGACGGAAGCGTGTTCCACAGATCTCACATGGATATGGCTTCTCACCCGTGTGGATCAACACATGGGCACGGAGATGAGCAACCTGAAACGTGGACAAAAAACAGAAATACAATCAGCTTGAATCAAACTGACAGCATGTGTATTAGCTTCCATTGTGTTAAAGCCAAAACAACCCTAGGGATGTTCTTCCCTGTAATTATGGGCACAAAAAATAACTATACCCACCCATAGTTAGAGCTGAGTATTAGTGTTATTAGCTCATACACAATAGAGAGGGAAAATGTTTATTATAAGGGCAGGTTCGGATTTTTATGGAAGGGTGTTATTACCTGTACAAAACGAGCTCCACACGTCTCACATTTGTATGGCTTCTCTCCTGAGTGGATGCGAGTGTGAGTCTTGAGGTTAGCTGGTCTGTTAAACTGAGCACCACAGATATTACAGCGATACGGCTTCTCTCCTGAAAACAGGGAATCAGAGAAAAAAAACCTGTTAGCATTGAGCAGCAGAGGAGCGTAGACTGGACGGACAATATCAGAATCTGTGAGACGTACCTGTGTGGACAGTCTTGTGGCTTGCAAGGTTGCCCTTGTAGCGGAAAGCAGCCTGGCAGCGGTCACACTTGTATGGCTTGTCGCTGTGTACTTGAAGCATGTGCTGCTTCAGCGCTTCGTCTTCAGCAAACTTGGAGTCACATTCATTACATAAGAATGTACCATTTTCTGTTAGGAAGAAATGACAGTGAGAGTTAACCCCTAGTCCTGAATAATGCATTATCATTTTTGATTTGCTTAAGTCACTGCCGTTTAATATCCGTCATAAACTCACCACAACTGGAGTCTGAGTATTCTGAGTGCAGTTCTGCCATGTCCTCTGCTAGACGGGACCTGGAGGTGTTGGGACAGACTTCTGAGTGCTGTGGGGACGGGGTGCCGCAGGATGAGCAGTTCAGGCGGCTCAAGTAGTGTGGAGGGTGGCTGTCACCGTTCCTCAGTGACCCCTCAAGTGCACTACAGACAAAAAACAAAAACTCAAGTCAGACCTAAACAAACACATTAAACCGGACGTGAATGAGTAAATCAAATTAATTCCCAAATAAATTTCCTTAAATATCTATATTGGTGAATGTCCAAAATCCAAAGCATTTTAATTTGACTCTGGTTTGTTTTAAGGAATAATGTATTCTTTTAGAGGAACACTTTATAACTGGATTATATTAAATAAAAATGTAAAAAAAAAACACTTTAAAAAAACCATAAGATCCTCTGCTCATGATACCTTCCTGCTGCGAAATCCTCCCAGGACGTCAATTTGATTCATATGCCAGATGTATATTTTTATGCCGTGCATAAGAAAAGTATGCAGCTTTGTGTTTAAAAAAACCCTTACCTGTTAATGATGTTGTTGAGACGACTAGCCTGGGGCACAGGCAGGTCCTCACTGTGATCGTTGCTCTTAATTGTGGTTTGTGGGTCGAGGTTTTCAGAGTCGCTGGGGTGGAGGTAGGGTTGCAGGCCAAGGCGCTGAGGGGAACGAAGCCCGGGATCCCGCAGCCCCACCTCATCTTCCTTGGCGCTCTGATTCAGTACGATGAACTTGTACTTCTTCCAGTTGCGAGCTTTGGGGTCCTGCGTACCTTGCGGGGTTTGCACTCCGGCGGCTTGGGAGAGGCCGGCGTTCTTGCTACTGCTGGACTCTGTTGGGGAGTTGGGCTGGCAGTCTGATTTGAGAGGGCTCTGCGGGCTGCTCATGAGGCTCTTGCGTCCAGCGGAGGAGATTCCGAGGGGGTAGTGCTGATGGATCAGGTCTTCCTCTGCCTGAGGAGCGTGATCTTTGCCCGAGTCCTTGTGGTGCTCGAGGGTCAACACAGGAAATGCACGCTTCCTTGTGCCGAGAGCAATAGACTGGCTGACCCCCTCATGGCTTTCCTTCCTCATCTCATCGTCTCTCCCTACCTCTCTGGAAGCGTAGGTGGTGGAGTGAATAATGCTGGAGGAGCTGGTACCCACTGCCCTGGTGTATTCTGCCCTGATGATGTTGGCGCTGTCATGCGGAGAACAATGCTTGTGGTGGATGCCACCCTTAGAGAGGTCAGCAAAAGCGTTTTTGGCATCAGTCAGCTTGCAGAGAGGGAAAGGGAATCCTGGCATGGGAAACTGCCCGTAGAGATGGTAGTTGCTGGGGGTGCTGACCCCACTGAACATGTTTGAGCCATAGGGCCTCCCATCCCTGAACGGAGCTACGCGGCTGTGCAAACTGTCAACAACATCATGGGGTCGGTAAGCATGGACATCCTGAGGTAAAACCAAGGGACTGACCAAAAACTCGTCTCTTGGCAGCTTGGCGGACGGATCACTGTGAAAAGAATGGAGAAGGTAAAGAACACTGCAAGTGCGGATATAAATGAACAGGATGGATTTGTAATGGAACTTTGTTCTACCAACCTGGATTTGATGAATCTGTGGCAGGTGTCCACAACATGGTCCATCTGCAGGTAGATGGCTGTGTTCATGATCGCCATAATCAGACTCTCCTTTAGTGTCAGACGAGAGGTGTACATAAACTCTAGCAGGATGGCAAAGCCCTCTGGGTCCACCTTTGGGTCCAGACTGATAGCATTAAGGTTGCACTTGTGGGAGTCAGTAAAGATGGTGTAAAACAGCCCACTGACACCAGGGAAAAGAAAAAGAAAAAAAGATTAGTCACATCATCTTTAAACCGTGGCATAGAAATTGGCTAATGTAACTAACACACACCTGCAAGCCATGAGAACGGTCTTGTGTGCCCGAAACTGCTGTCTGTTAACCAAGATAGTGACATCTGTGAGAATATCTCTGCTACGCAGACGGTTCAGGTTGAGCAGGACATCACTTGCATGGCGTGTGAATTGTATGCAGCTGTCTGCTGCGCAAGCCATTTTGTCAAGTTCTGCAAATAGAAAAAAAACCCACAAGATTATTTCACAAGAATAATGCCATGGTGAGTTTATTTCAGTGGTATGCAACAACTCACTGCTGTGTTGTACAGGTGGTCTTTAAAGTAAACTAATTGGGCTGAAATCATTTGTGATCCTCACAAGGTCTTCATCAATGTGGCAGACTGAGAAACAGATGCAGTCTTTCCTCCAGAAGGCGGCGCCATTTATTAAATAAACACTGTCTAGACATTTTAATTTCAACCTTTGGATTCATTTCTCTCCCCCTCACTGTCACTTGACAACTTAATGTAAGAAATGAAAGAAAATGTGTGGCACATATTAACCGACCGGAGCAGACCAAAGTATCCATGATAGAATTCTGTAATAGCGGGATCATTTTATGTATTTCATTTTCAGAAATACAAACAGAGACTCCGCTGAACACTGACTGATTTATTACAAATAGCACATATAAGTAATAAACACCATTAAATATCCTGGGCATTATTTTAAAATCGCTTGGCAGTTTTATCATGAAAATGAGCCCAAGCTGGCTCCGTCCACTCTCTGCATTGAGTCTAACAGAGAAAAGTTGAGTGTGTGTGTCTGTGCCTTCAGACCGGCGGGCTCGGAGTTTCATGCTCTTCACTGTCAACATGCCGATCAAATAAGGGAAATGGTTTGAGCAAGCAGCTCACTTATTATAAACACTTATAAACACCTATTTTATTTTTTTTGTCAAACGAATTTAAATCCAAACTATGAATTTTAATTTCAACTGCAGGGAGTCCTTGCCCTGAGTGGCTCTCCTACCCGACCGGTGCAGCTGGAAGGTTACACCAGTAACAGTTTGCCTTGTTCTGCTATAATAACCCCTGTGACAGCGTGTTGTTGTTGTGGGACCCAGCAGCGCTCTGTTTTCTCTTTACTTTAAGTGCATTTGTAGGTCAGTTACTTAACGTGAATGAACACTAGTATTTAATTAACCGACGGCAGGACTGGCTTTATGACCCGCATGCAGATTTATGACAGAATCTTAAACTCAATATCAAGACTGAAGTCTGTAACTGGACCCGTCCGAAAATAGAAGCAGTTCAGAATGCAGCCTAAACAGACTGATATCAAGACCGACAAACAACCAGTAATGTAAACACAATTCAGAACATTTAATTACTACAACTATATAACTTCCGCCAATCTACTTTATAGTGTGGTAATTAAATTCACAGCGCACAGATTTTTGTCAGCCCAAAAAGTAGGTCCTCAATATATCTCTGATTTTATTTTCATTTTATTGAATAGGCCTAAACGTGGTCATTAATTTTAACTGTTCCGGAGCATAAACACTGTCTAACCGAAACTCTCAGTGCGTGACAGATATGAGGCAACACTGAAGCCAACTCTGCGCATCTCGGCCAAACCTTCCAACTCGGTGTAGTTAGACAGGTTAGTTGAACACACAGCACGGTGTCACAGTGGAAACATAAGACACAACTTGGTGCGACGACGTGTCTTGTAGCCTCTGCCGTGGAAAGAAAAACACACACACACACACACACGCACACACACACACACGCACACACACACGCCCATCAACACTAATGTTTCCGCCACAATGTTACGGTAACAGACGGGCTTGTTCGGCGCAGCCTTTTGCGCTCCATTAGAGCAAATTACCGCCGGAGCGACCGCGGAGTAAAAATATCCTGAAGCTGAAGCTGCCATGCTGCCAGCAAAGTTGCTCTGACAGCGCGCGCGAGCGAGCGAGCGAGTCGCCGCGCGCTGTTGACAGTTGACCGTACAAAGTGTCGTTAAATCAGAGCACATTTAAAGCTCCGCTCACTCTCCTAACACCGCCAACTACCTCCACCCGACACACACACATACAACAACCCGGGCTGGGCAGCCTTTTACACCCCTAATAACACGCTCATTTCCCTCGGTGTGGTCCGCTGACTCGAGCGTTATTACAGCGTTACAACACGACACAGTGTCAGTGCGCTATGGTCGGCTACCAGCGGAGGCACGCTGCCGTCTGCCTCCGCTGGTTCAAGGCGACCAGCGACCACAGCGCAGCGCCGAGGCAGACGGTCTGTCAGAGAGCGGCGCACTGCCTGTCACTACACGAGCCACTTCAGAGTTTCGACTCTGCACTGTCCAAGCTGCCAGGAGACACAGTCACACACAGCCCCGGCTTCACAAACACTTAAACGGCACAAATGGACAAATAGCTATGTCTAAAACATCAGCAATACACAGTACATAACAACTTCGCGCCAAATTAGAGCAAAAAAGGAATTTAAAAAATCACCTGGTAGCGCTTTCCTAGAAACTTCTTGCATCACCACTTCTAAGAACCCCAGTTCTAAGAATCAGACGAGCTCAATTCTCGGAATTTGAGCCCGAGACCGTACCACTTTCCCGGGGCAGGGGAGAGACGTTTTTTTCCCTTGTGGTGAAAACAACTTCTTTTCAAATCGGTTTTTCTAACACGTATTGCACATGGCGGTTTTTACATTAAGCACGGCACAATTCCAGCGTTTGAATGAGTGAAAAAATAAATATTATTTCTCAAAATAACGCAGAAATTTGTTTCACAGTGATCCAACCCCCCCCCCGCATTTGGTTGAGTCCATAGTCACAGGACGTCGAGTCGGCGACGTCACCAGTTCCTTAAACCCAGCCCCCGAAATTCTCAGAACTAATTTATATTCTATGATTTAAGCAATGTATCGTTTCCCTGCCTTTCGTCGCATTTAACACACAGACCCAACATGTACAGCACACAGAGCGACACCTTAATTAGGCCCATGCGGACAGGTCGGTGTGGCAGGCTCATTTTTTAGCCAGATTTCCTGCAGGTATGCTGACTTCATAGATGGAGAATGCTTCGAGTCACCGTCGGGGGTTTGTTGAAAAAGGAAAGCTTTAATAGATTTATTTTTCACAAGTGTACAGGCAGTCAGTTGAGCGTGTGTCATGCTGCGGATGTGACTGTTAAGCGGTTTGGTTTGCATGGTGGATTTGGCACTTGTTAGGTCGCGGTTTATACACTCATTTGCGCCTATACCGGTGTAATACATTGGCTTTACTGTTACTGTGTTAAAGCGACTGATTTGCCTGACAGTGAATCAAACTGATAATTACTGATGGGATCTACTGTGAATTAACTCATATATAGTTACATAGAAAACTTGTTGCATGAAAGCGAGGGATCATCAATCTATAAAATCATAACCTGTGAATGCAGTCAGCCTAGGTTGTAATTTAAAATCAGGCATTTGGGGTTTATGTGTAGAGTATAAAAGTTAAAAACGCTATGTGACCTATTGCACACGTTGTGGAATTGAATGTCAAGGTCAGGTCTCTGTGGTTGTGCTGTTATGGTATTGTATGCCTGTATTGTAACAACATTTAGACTCCAGCCTCTTGTTACGTGGTGGCTGTCTTTTCTTTGAAAGTGTTTAGTCCTTCCTGAGAATTATGGGTTTGATTGGGAAATAATTGGAAGCAGAGGGTGCCTGTGAAATTGTCCATGTCAGGTGATGTGAAGACTTACAACAAAAACATTGCTCATTGAAATGCAAAGTGAAAGATTCCTGGAAAATTAATTGAATGCATTGCTGTGTGTTTTTTTTCTCCCTACCATTTAATTTAAGGCATGTGTACTCCTTGTTGCATCATTTCTCAGAGTTGGGCAAGAATAAACAGAGATTTTTTTACTTTTCAGCTTACTCGTGTTGTGTTTTACTTCATGCTCTTTTAGTTTGAAGACTTTTGTTTCAATCGATGGCATCAAAGAGAAGTTGTGTGAAACCGTGTTGTCCCTGCGTGAGAACTGGTGTGAATTTACATACCTTTTACCAGTTAATAGACGGTTATGGTGCTTGGTTAGGGGATGTGTGTGACAGCATCTGAAAAGTTGTATTAATTCCATGAGTGGTGGGCAAGCAGTGACTCACCTTGGAAACTTTGTTTGTGGTGATTCCAAACCACAGATTCCCCGTCCTTTCTCATCCCATTCACTCCTTGGCACAGAAGGAGCATTTGCTGAGCTGATAATACATGACAGAGACAAGTGTATAGCAATAATTAGAAGATATATTAGTTCACATGACAGCAGTCCTTTCAAAATATATAATTTATCTCCAGTAGTTTTAATATTAGCTAATAACACACAGAATCCTTAGATTTAAATGCTCTATATTGATTCAATATTTGAATGATAAAGTTAAAAGAACGTCGGTGGGCAGACAAAGACTGAATTATGAGCTCCATTTATTGTTATTAATGTTAATAAACACAGCACATCCCATGTTCTGTTATACAGGCTTGTCATTATTGTATTATATTTGTGTTTTATTTTGTTAAGCTATCCACCGTGTCCTTACACCTACTGATCATTATATATTTTATAGTCTTTGAGGAATATCTTTTACATTTCTCATAGTACTTTTCTTTTGATGAAGACGAACGGAGGAGTGAGACTTCTTTTTAAGATTATCTTGATTTTCATGTGAATTTATTTTCCTCTTGACAAACATTAAGATGTTTTTCTAATTTTCCACGAGACACGTTCATGCTTACATGAGGTTAAACTGACATCAGTTATCTTTGTCATTCAGTGTACAACAGACTGTGTTACACACATCCATATGAATCAGATGCAGCGCCTTTCTTTTCTTTTTTGTTTAACCCTTCATGTGACGACACACTCCACTGTAATGTAACCGACATTTCCCTGTGGATTGCCCGTGCATCCGCCCATCTGGATTCGGCATCCCACTAAAAACACTCCAGGTGTTCACAAACCATTGGGGAAAAAAGTCTCCAAAATAATTAAGACGCACGCTTTTACAGCAATCTCCGATTCAGCACTGCCAAATAAAGACTATCTTGAGCTCCAAACAAAGAGCAGCGTCAACTTTATTTCAATCCACTTGGGGGATGTTTAAGGCGCTCCAGCACAGTTATGCATAATGCACGGCCATAAACCATCCAGGAGTTAGGAGGGAGATGTGTAATTTACCAAGGCCCCATGCTGTGCCCAGCTATAGAAGGATGAGATAATTACTGCAAATCCTTGGCAAACTTTTACTCAACCAATTCCTAGCAAAAATAAATGACCCACTTACACAGGACAGAGAGAGTGCAGGGTAGCTGATCAATATCCCCCCCGTCTGAACTGATAGGAATGACACACAGGGCACGTTGTCACAGTATGAACAGTTTATCGGTTAATCCTTGATCTCCATTCAGGGTGTATAATTAAACAACGGGTCGTGGCGTTAGGGTCTTGGTCTCTTTGTCTAGGCGGCACGCTGCTCAGAAACAATCAAGAGCCAAGGCAGGTTGTGACAGTGATTCAAGTCTGCCCGGCAAGTAACAGCTGCACATTTAAAAAAAAAATAAATAAAAATCTTGTACACTTCTGACACAGTGTGAAACATCTCAAAGCCGTATCATTGCCTACACTTGGTGCATGATAGGTCATTGAATAGAAATGCCCACTGACAAAAGCCTGAGGCCCGGAGGTTGCCTCACTTTTTTTTTTCATAAACTGCACACTTTTGTCTCGTTTCACAGCAAATTTCTGCCAACTTCAGTGTTCATTGTCAGCAAAGATGTGAGTGTGGAGTTTTGTTCTGAGAGGCATGATGCAACCAAGCTGTAACACCAAACAGATAATGCTGTTAGCTACAGAGGTCTTTTTAGTTCCTTTCTTTAAAAGAATTTCTTTTTATATTGTTAAGTTTCACTTTTTTAACTCCATGCATCCCAGAAGCATTTCTCCTTCTTTTGTCCACAACAAAGTTGCCCTTTGTCAAACACCAAATCCGACTGCAGGTCTGAATTGTGGCACGGCTGCAGTGCGTCTATAAAAAGATTTGTTCTTCTAGTCTTATTGTATGTATTTATACGTTTTCCTTGATCGTCTATTTGAGCAGATCATTGAAAACACATGACATGCATAATTTATCACATCAGTTAAAGAGCACGGCGTGTAATGAATAGACGCAGTGAAATATTCACTGATAGCACTTCAAAAGATTTTCTGTGCAGGTAATGATGAGCACTCTTTACTTGGAAGCTCGCTTCTTGCTTTTTTAATTAACAGACAAACAGGGAAGTCATCTTCTGACACAAAATCATGTCTGTTTGCAGCAGTGCGGCTGCCGGTCTTTGCATTCACACACTCCATGTTTAAAGTTGGGTTTCATTCCACTTGACAAGGTTAAACACACAGGAAGATTACCAGCAGTACAGAATAATAGAGATAAAGAGTTTACAGAGGATCACAGTTATCTAAAAGGAGTCCCTTGATTATGTGTATTTTGGCAGTGCACTTTATTTAGATTGTTTTAAAGTCTTTCTCATCCTCAGTACTTTCATAGTGTACTCAGAAGTTATGCATGTATTGTAAAGCAGCAACAACAAAAAGTGTTTCAGCTCTAGTGGTCAATAATGAGACTCCCTGGCCATGTAAAAGCTTTGTTAAAGTTACTTTATTCTGCTTTATCAGGTTTTTCAAAAGAAAAATACACACACGAATACCAAAAAAACAACTTTGGAGTAAGTTTCTGCGGTGTGCCTGTGTGGATAACCTTGAGTTCACCAGCTTGCCTGTGCAAGCTACATGCTAAGGTTATAGTCAGAGCAGAGGCGTGTTAGTGGGCTAGAATTCCAATTTAATCAAATCAAAGCATGTAGATTTAGGACTTTCTCAAGGCCAGCTGAGAGGAGCCAGGAATGCAGCCTGCAGAGTCGAACTTGCTGGAATTTTCCACGCATACCAGAAACAGTCCCTTGCCAGTGTGCCATCTGCTGGATGATGGGTCAGTAACTTCCACAAAATATGAGGATATAGTACAAGTAATAGCTACCATCCTTACAAATCTCCACAATCTCAGTGTTTGCTCTAGCTTCCTCTTTTCTCTCACATGCCCAGGGCTGCAGAATGCAGGAGTTCCAAGAGCATATGAGGAGGAGTTGTTAAATTTGGGACAACTTCTGCACAGATTAGTTTCAAAGCCTTGGTATGTGTCTCTACATGGATTCAGTTTGGTATTTAAACAGAGTATCCACTCTCAGTGATAGGGAGCTTTGGTGCCGAGATTCAAATGGTAAACAAGTGGGTCTTATTTCTTAGCACCACCCTTAGTAATGATCCAATAAGAATCATCTGCCTGAATCAACCCCCTTTCCTGCACTGCTATCACAAAACCTATTAGTTAGTATCAAGCTGTAGATCTGTGTGTGTTTCTTCCTCACCTCACAGCACTTTCTGTTTAGTCTTTGACTTTAGGCTTATAAATGCATCTATACTGTACACCCAAGATTCCCCACCAGGGGTACTTTATTAGCAAATGAACAGAGAAGTCAAAATAGTTAGAAATCATGGATGAAAGGTTTCCAGTGGATGGCACGGTGGGGCAGTGGTTAGCACCGTCGCCTCACAGCAAGAAGGTTCTGGGGCCTTTCTGTGTAGTTTGCATGTTCTCCCTGTGTGTGTGTGTGTGTGTTTTCTCACTATATTGAATCTGGTTTTCCTCCCACAGTCCAAAAACAGTGGGTCAAATGGCGACTCTATAAATTGCCTGTAGGAGTGACTGTGAAGGTGAATGGTTGTCTGTGTGTCTCTGTCAGCTCTGTGATTGACTGGTGACTTAGCCCAGTGTCAGCTAAGACTGACTCCAGACCCCCCATGACCCTGGAAAAGGTTAGTGGGGTATAGCTAATGGATAGATCGATGGTTTAAATAATAAGCTAAGAGATAATTAGCCAAAAGTAATGGATAAATGGTTGAAATGTTTAGATAAAAGTAATGTCCCCCAAAAAATAATATAGATGTCTAAAGGTAATATATAAAAATGACATGGAAGTGAATAACGGTTATGGTTTTTTAGCATTTTCATTTATCATTGCTGTAGACTTATTGTGATTCTTAGATTCTCCAGTTGTAAAACTGTGTAGCCTGAAATATGCGTCATACCTAATGTGGCGCCTTTCCTCTATATAGTGCTTAACCTCAATAGTGGTGGCTATAGTCTCGAGTGTCCCTTGCTTGATTCTGAATCCAAAAACATTTAATTGAACGGGAACAGATTAGTTTGCTTTCAACACCCACACTGCTGGCCTACCGGTATGCTTGATCTGCATCGACAAATTAGCATTATATGTTGTTATTTTCTTTTTTGGCCAAAAATGGCTGTTTTGATAGTAAAGATTGCTGACCCCTGGTTTAAAGTGATGTATGAACTGTTGCAATTGGTAATGTTAGCTTACAGTAATAGATAATAAGTTGCAATTGTTAATGTTAGCTTATGGATAAACAGTTAAAAATGTATAACCTCACCTAAAAGTAATGGATAAACAGTTTAATGGTTGAGAGATGCATTTTTTTTTACCAGTTCTAGTGGTATAAAAGTAGTAAAAAAAAACACTGACAAATTAAAAAAATATCCATCTTTTGTAGGGTTACTTCACATCCACCTTAAAAGCAACTGAAATAAAAAGTGGTGTTGGTGAAGGGGGGCATTTAATGTCATCTCTGATATAAAGGGTTGGGAACTGCTGATCTACAGGTCAAGTTATATCTATATAAAATGCCTGCACAGATTCTCAAAGGGTGTTTCAGCATATTCATTTCACACTGTGATTGAACAGAATTGGAACATTGTCCAGCATTGGTGACAAAGCACACTTTCTCAACAACTGGCATTTAGAGATTTTAAGAGTCTCAGATTACCTCTGACACGCTGCAGGAGTGACAAATATAAACAGAAAAACACAGCTCACATTGAAGATTTGATTTCAAGCTTGCCATTTGCACTGTTGAGGCAACAGAGATAATATTTCCAGTGTATTTCCACTGTACCAGTGGAACATCAACAAGGCCCAAAGTTGTTAAACCAGTTTGAATGCTTTATTTTGTATTATGTACTGTGTTTGTTGCTCCCAAGCACTGCATATTCAATGTGGAGTGTTCATGTTCACATCCTCAGAGACAGACAGAGACAGGCAGCCAGTGTTTTGTCGTGTCATTCCCTCAGTAAACTGTTGCAGGTCTCTACTTGCCCCCTGCACTCCGTCATGCTGTGGCTCAATTCAACTATATCAAATCCTCCTATGTTACATTGCTCCCACTGCCAGGTCAAAGTAGCTGCCTGCATCTAATGCCAATGCGACTGATACTGGTCTACAGGGCTGGTTAAACAGGAACTACACACACCTAGCTCCTGGCTACGGTTCAACAAGAATGTGCAAAAACGTCTACCGCCTCAGCCCTGTGTCTGTGTCAGAAAAATACAACACAACAAATGTTATCCTGGGTTAAAGCATTGTTTAATTTCTCATGAAACAGATATATTTTCTTAATTTTCTTATATCCTAACATGAGAGGTCAAGTCCACTGCAGTTACACAGTGAAACTGTTTTCAGAAACGCTAAAACGAGCTGTGGATGAGCTTTCATAATTTCCTTTCGTAAGAAATCTGGCATTAGCCCTCAGTATATTTGGGTAGGGATCCCATCTGCATTAACCGTCCACAGCCTCCATTAGTATATAGGTGTATTTTCATGTCAGCTTTCTTTTTTTTCCTTTTTTTTTTTTTTGGTTTCCTCCAGCCAAAGCAGTAAATGGATTTAAATCCAACATGGAAACATGGGATTGGCGAGGATGAAAGCAATCCCACCAAGCCCCAGAAGTCAACTGCTTTACCAAAAAAAAAAAAGCCCTCAAACTCTGACATGGACTCAAGAAGAGATCATTCCAGCATTTCTATCAAATATCAAGGAAAATATATGCATAACACATTTAATTCACATGTACATTTAAATTGTTAATTTTCAAAGGAAACTTAGAAACACCATCTTTTTTATTTTCTTTCCTTTTTTTATTCAATTTCTGAACAATAATATAATATTAAATAAAGTTAGATTTGCTTAAAATGTATAATTTTTAATTGAACTTTCTTATGAAACTGACTTTTTCTTGTCAGCGCCTACACCATTATTTCAGTTAATACTTGAAGCCTGACAGTGCTCGCTCCTTCTAAATTCTGGAAAACCTCCCACTCTTTACGTTTGCTAGAAACAAATCCAACCATCCGGCCTCATTAATATGCATTTATGCACATTTGAAATGAAGAAATGAACATATTTTTGATTACAATTTATTCTTACTAATGTATCATATTTAACAGCTAGTGCATCCCTCAGTGCTCTCATTAGAGGTATCTCTGAAGCCCAGGAAATGCCAGGTGGAAGTGCTGATGCAAGAAAGCAGAGTGACGCCTCCCGTGCTCAACACGTTCACATCATTGTTATCTGTTCTACATCACACAGACAGACGCTCTTGATATCTGCTGCACTTTGAAATACTTGCATGCACGGGACTGCAAGCATTTCTTGATTGTATCGCATGAATTTAACAGAAAATCAAGCAATTTCACAAATTGTGATATATGGATTCCATTGAGCTTTAATGATCTGTAAAGTGTCAATTCAAACATTAAAAAAAACTCCAGTAAGCTTGTAGGCTGCTGCTCAAAACTTTCATACGTTTTAAGAAGGTTTTTGATGTTTTTAAGTCCTTTTTGACACAGAAACCACCAGCCTTTGTTCTGTGTCTTGTGTGCAGATGTGGAAAGATTCTCGAAGGGTATAAATGAAAATCAAAAAGAGTGAATCAGAAAGGTCTCTCAAATCACTCAGCTCCTATCTGAAAGTTAAATGTCTGTTTTACATGTTTTTACATACAGTAGATAAACCTGTGAGGACATTATTTATTGCATTTGGCACTCCCATTTTCTTATCAGATGTCAGTTGTTTTATCACAACCCGTGTCTACTGTATGTCCTTTGACGTTAGTTTGCATTCTCGCTTTTATTATGTTGTACCTGAGTGAGTGATGCAGCAGTATATTGATTTGATCTCTGACATTAGCCGACCATCATAAAATTATGGAAATATATAGATTTATCATTAATGCAGGAGTGTTCCTGCCCTGTGTGTTGCTGTCATCCATCCTGTGGAGGTGTGTAGTACTGATGTTACTACAGTGTTTGGTTGAATCCAGAGTGATTTTAATAAAAAGGGAAGTTTATTTATTTATTAATCTTATTTCAAAAGTGAAATTACATGTAGATCTCATGTAAAGAGCAATTTCATTACCAATCTCACAATTAATAATTAATATAATGTAGTGTTAGATCCACTTAAAATATATATTTCTAGGAAATAATCAAACTTGATATTTGTGCACAATATTTAATATAATGTCTTAATGCAGTTTATCACCTGACAAAGTCTTGTACCCTTATGACAACATATGACACGCACTGGTAATAGAGCGATCCAAAAATCACATGTAGTCAAGTTTCTGAAATGTTTATATTCATTTAAACTTTAAATTCAAGGACGGTTTGCCAAGAATACATTCTATGATATGTTTGCAGCGACGCTGTGCTCCACATTCATTTATCTTGCTGGGATTGAAACAGCGGCACAGGTTTTGAGAAACAGAAGAAAGAAGTCTCACCTTTTTTCTGCTGGAAGGAGTGAGGCATGATGGGATCTGTAGTGGGAATCAGGAGGCAGTGCTGAGCCTTGAATTCAAAGCTGTGAGCCCAGTTCAGGAAGCGAAGGGGCCTCTTCTGCAAGTTCCAAAAGTCTTTTCAGTGGTGCCAGTCACTGAGATCAGTCAACTTTTGCTACCTGACTATGGTAAGATCCAGAGCACAGCAAAACACAACCCGTCTTACTGTTTTCACCAGAGTTTTATTTTTCTGGCAAGTAGCTAGATGATCCAGGATGCAGAGTCTGACTGGTGCCCGAGCCTTCCTCTGAGTGGCAGCTAAAGCTGGAGGGATGAAGCTGTCTTCAGTGCAAAAGGGCACAGGATCTGTGTCTCGCGGTGGCGGAGCAGCTCTGGTGAAGCCTCGTGTCTGTCATTGTTCAGCAGGATGGGAATGCTTCTGGAAAGGCGGGCGCGGCAGCGAGGCTGAAGTGAGTCAAGTCGACTGAGCACGCTCCATGTTAGTGTAACGGTCCACAGGGCATCTCTGGCTCTCTGAGCTGATAGGCCGCCTGCACTCTAGCGTTCATTGATTGTAGCACTCGTTCGCTCTACTTTTCCACGAATGCTAAAACTCTGGGGCAGGCTCAGTTTTTGGCACAAAAAAAGAAGAGATTAAACAGCCTGTAAAATAATCCCAGTTTTTTCTATATATAATTCATTTGAATGAAGAGTCTAAAATCCCATTAAGCCTCAGGAGCACAAACCATAGACTAACAGTGCCTTTAACATGGAGGAACTCTTGGAGCTCAGGCCATCTGCCGGATCAGAGTTTCTCATATACGGCAATGACACATTGTTTTATAAACAGTGCTTTTATACAACAAACATTTCAGTGTCCTAGAGCATTAATCTACCTAAGCTTATCTCAATCCATGGAACTAGATATTGCTCTTTATAACTTGTCTAGTGGAGGGGGTGTTATTACATCACACCAGCTGTCACTTCAACCTGGCACAGCCAATAGGAAGGTCAGTAATGTGGCTGCTGGACAGAAAATTAGGGAGGAAAATCCTGAAAACAGTACAACAATATTTGGGGAAAATGTTAATATCACTTTTACATTATTATTATTATTTAATTTTTTTTCTCACTAAAAATGGTGGCAATATCTAATATAATAAGAGTATATCTGCATGTAATCAAAATGTAATCATTTTTATTTTTTGGCTGCAAAAGCAAAACACTTACACCAGGGATAAAGCACCTTCCTGCACACAAATCCATAGTGTTAATGTAAGAGTATCAGTGAGCATGGGTATCGGTGTGTAATCGTTCTTGACACCTGATGTTGAACTCAGATTAAATGAATACACATGCTGTCTGTGCAGATAAGCTCACCTCAGCGGGTAAGAACTCCCAAAGCTCTTGCTATTAACAGCGTTACATGCTGCACAGCTTTACTGTGTCAGCATCAGGCACTGTGTTGCTTACGATGGTGCTGTCATCATTACAGAGAAATGAGAGATGAATGCATCAGAATGTGCACTTATACAAGAAGAACCAAACACTGGAGGAAAATTATATGTATATATATATATATATATATATATAGATATATGGGGTTTTTGACAGATCTGTACAGTATGTTCATCGCAGCCATGGGATAATCCATTGGATGAGTGGACTAATATTCAGCCAATCCTACTAAAGCCAAATTAGTCCAACACATTTCCATCATATTTTAGAATAAAGCAGACCCAACAATCTGAGCTCTTGGGATAGCGACGGCAAATGACCGGTGAGCCCTCAGATCCCTGTGATCCAGGGATAAACTCCTCATGAAGAAGCTTAAACCTCTGAAATGACACACAAATGAAAGCCAACAACAGGTCACGCTGCCTTAGAGGAAAACTTTGATTACTGTATTATTGTCCTCTTACTGTCACCGGCAGCCACAGTGAGGCAGAAAAGAACCTGGGCAGGGCTGAAGTGAAATAACAATAAAGACTGGACACTGACTGGAGTCCAAAACATCGACCCCCCACTCCCACTCTGGGGCTTATAAGAGGATGGCTTCTGTAGAGCAGTGTATGAGTGACCTTAATCATCAGAGGGATATTTGGGTTTTATTCGGCAGCGATGCAATGCATGCGGTCATCTCTGTGTTTGACTGGCAGGCATAAAAAATGAGAGGGGGGCAAGGTCGGTTTGCAAAGTGTAGGCTAATCCATATCATCCCGTTACAGAGGCTGCGCTGCCTTCGGCCCCCGGGCCAAACATTTTGATGTTGATAATGATGTCGGATTATGCTGTCATCTGATGTAATTTCGGCCTGCATCAAATTAACAAAAGAGGGATCAACCAAATTCTTTAAAAAGGACGATTTTTTTCGTTGCAACCTTCTAGATGCAAACTTGATTTGATTTCATGAAGTGTTTATTTTTACGGGTTTTAAAGTCCAGGCAGACTTTGTATTTCTGGCTTGGCCTTTCCCATGGACACATAAGATCAGCGATTCACAGCATCCTCGCTTTCTACAGCATGCCTTGCAGACAGTAATTCATATCAGCAGGGTCTGAAAAAAAAATAGTCTGGAAGTTGAAGAGAGTGACCCTGCACTGTCTGCACCAGTACCTACTTTCTTTTCCAAGAAAACATTTAATCAAAATGAAACCTCTGGGAATGCGTGAGCCTGAATTTATAGATTATTAATCAATGAGTCTATCGAATGTGTCTTTGTCACTTGAATTCTTTTTAACACTTATGGATTTGAAATCACAGATCTCAGACAACCTGCTTTATTGCGTAGATGCAGTTTCCTGGAGCGACTCCGGGCTGTTTGCGTGTATGATAACCTTTGTGAGGCAGTAGACTGCAGGTAATTATCACATCAGTGAAGGATAATGCTTGCTTGTCATTTATACTTACCTGCTATCACGTAGATCTGTAATCTAGCTCCACTACTAGCCTTTGTTGTACCAACATGGGGCTCCCTGGCGGCTCCTATCAGCTTTAATAAAGGTCATAAGTGCCTAATATTGTGCTTTGAATTAGATAGCATTTATAGAGTGAAGAGAAAATATACTTCTGAGAGAGACATGGGCTACATATAACAGATGATTCTAAGTGACAGCTTTGTCATAGATTTTCTAGGTTTGCCTTTCTTCAGCAAAAACGCTATAAAAAACGAGTATACACAAAGTGTTATTTTCAGTATCAGGAATAAAATGTGTTTGAGGCATTCAGGTGTGATTTTTCATTGTGTCAGTAATCTATTGAAAGAACAAATACTCAAACAAAGATCAAATTCAGCGTTCATGTTTCAAAAGGCAAGTATGTTTTTGTCTTCCTATTTTATGAAATTATCCAAACAATATTAATGCAGACAGCTACATAAAGAAGACCGTAAAGGAAAGTCTGGCCACTCAGAAAAAATACTTTTTACTGCGTGGCTATAACAGATCCCGAATTTCATGTTTTATTTTTTGCCATTGTCAAATAGATAGTTGTTATTGTATTTCATTTTCAACCATGCTGTGTGAAAAACACACTTTTGCTTAAAACTAGTTTGTAAGTGTCTTCTTGGAGCTGAAATATAGCTGAATTCTCCTCAACTTGGACATAATAGCCTGGGACATAAGACTTTGTTAGCAGTGTCAGCACTTGTGTGCCAAGTATGAAACACAGAAACTAATCCATTCTTTCCATGGACAGGGTGGCCATTTGCTTCACATCAAAAAGGAGGACACTTTGCATACACAGACACGCAAGCAGATATTTGTTTGGTATGATCCGGTTTTAAATTTTAATGTTTTTCCACCAGATTACATAAAGGTGCATACACATACCACATAGCTAATAATAAATATACAAGATACAGCTCATGACAACTGCCCTTCCAATTCAGATTACATAGGTCTAATAAACATCATACAGAAACTGTTCTTAATGTTTTATCTGGGGATAAAGGGATTTGCCTTTACATATGAGTATGAGCATTTTCAGAATTTCAGTCCAACAACTGATGTTAGCTCACCTTACCTTCTCTGCTGAGAGCTTGATTGACAGCCTGGTGGTAACTTAGCAACTGCAGTGAGCACACATGGCTCATTTGAATATTAAAATGAGCCATGTGTTGGCAGGTCACAACACGAAAATGTAACCAATGAAATTATTTATTTTGACAGACATTTTTAGCCAATAAGTATTAAACTAATGAGGTAATGTGTCAAAAGGCGGACTGTTTTAGTTATTTTCTCAAAAGGAGGACAAATGAGTGTCAGGCTTAAGGCTGCAGACTGTCTGTCTAAAGCCGGACGAATGGCCACCCTATCCATGGATAATGTAATGTTGTCAGTTAATACCAACATATTATAATTCGAAATGGCCAGAAGTAACTAATGACTCCATCATTGTCTAAGCTAACCAACAAGCTAACGTTAGCTTTGCACAATTTCATAATATCTCTTGTCCCTTCTTAGACATATATGGACTCATGGACTCAAATTTAATATTTACACCTCCAAGACAAAAACAGTCAAGACCAGTGAAGACCGAAGACAGATTATGTGCATTTTCTCAACATGGTTCAGTCTACCAGTGCTCAATGTGTAAATCCTCTAAATTGTCTTACAGGTGTCTCATTTCTTGAATTTCAACCAAAAGAAAAATGAGAGTAGCACAAGCTCTCAAATGAGTCTCAATACCATGCCACCAGTTGGATGCACTACCTCAATTATGCCTCGGTTTATCACTTCCAGAATCTAGCTGACGTTAATTCAACAACATAACATTAGCAGCAGTAAGGGTTAACGGATAATTTCCTCATTTAAAACTTTAGACACAGCTTACACGCGTAACCGGTTGAACCTTCAGGAAGCCGGAGGAACCGGAGAAAACCCACGCAGGCATGGTGAGAACATCCAAACTCCTCACAGAAAGGACCCAGAACCTTCCTGCTTTGAGGTGACATGCAGCACCCGGCCCTCCGTTCTATAAAATAATGTATTGCTTATCCAGCTTCAGTCTCTCAGAGAATGATCATCTACACTCACAGCCTTTTAAAACCTTACACTTTGCTTTTGATTTAGCATAGTCTCTGCCTTATCAATTATTTGCAAATGACTTGATTTTGTAT
Organism: Dicentrarchus labrax; assembly: GCF_905237075.1. NCBI lineage: Eukaryota > Metazoa > Chordata > Actinopteri > Moronidae > Dicentrarchus > Dicentrarchus labrax. The sequence goes on along the minus strand of NW_026136718.1, from coordinate 25,043,625 downwards.
TTGCTTTGCTATTCTTTTACTGTAGACAAACAGTGTATGAATAATTAACGATGTTTGTTGCTGGGAGGAAACTATCAAATTTAGCAGGCTTTTCAACTAAACATGATAAACAAACCGTGGCATCATGTTAGAATACTTGGCTAAATTAACATCTGTTTGTCCTTTTAAGGTAAATGATGACAGTCTTTTGGTGAGACTGAACTTTCACTTTATTTTTTATTCATTGGTACAAGCTGTAGTGCAGGAATTCATCGTTTGTGTGTTTGCGGGTTGGGTGCAGTCTGACAGCCCTCAGATTTTAGGAATGTCTCCCTTGTATGTTTGTAGTTTCTCAGCACAGGAATGTCAGCATGGTTTACAGTCCGAAGATGCTGGTCCACTCGTTGTCTTCACCTCATACGGGAACAGAGAAGAAAACAATTAGGATCTCTGCATCCTGAGCAGGAAAACAAACCTTCAGGAACTGATACACTGAATTCAAAGCCTTAGTTTGGTGTGGAGAAAATGAATCTGTTGGGAGTTGTTGCTTTGAACATGTTGAACATCTTGTCCAGGCTGTACTCTCTCCTCTCTGTCTCTCTCTGTCTTTTTTTCTGCATGCATTTTGGTATATGTTATGCACAAAGGATACCTCTATATCTGATGAAGAGCCAGTTGGGATCTTAGAACTTACTTTTTCTAATGTAATAAGAACAGAATCTTTTAGGGAGCAGTCAACAGTGTTGCATCCTTGGAAGGCAGATATCCTAAATACTAAATACTGCGCAATTATTCATATTATGTTCTTGTCTAATCACTTTGAGGTAAAATATACGTTAGACCAAGTCACTTATGAAAGTAGCAATAACACATTTTAAATAAAAAAGTTTAATTCATAAGCAATAAAAGCCCCCTTTGTTCAATTTAATACACTCAGTGTACTACTCACTGTAGTTTGCTGCTACAGCCTTCTTTGTCCTGGTATGAAACACAAAACAGCATGGAATTAGCATAAAGTGTATGATATAATCTGTTTTCATTCCCATATCTTAAGCTCAAAGGTCAAAGGTCAAAGGATGCCTTTAAAAATGGCAATGCCAGTTTTTAGATGGCAAAAACGTAGCCTGAATTTGGAGCGTTATTTAGTCCCCTTCCTGACATGCAAGTATGACATGGTTGGTAGCAATGGATGTGTTAGGTCATCTAGAGCCTCTGAAAGACAGTGTGGAGTGTCAGAGGTAAGGATAATGGGGTGAGACTTGGGGTGGCCATATTTCCAGTGCCACCCCCCCGACACGCCCCTGATTACTGAGACTGCTGACTTAATTACTGATACTGCTCTGTGCTGCCGGTACACTACATTTTCCCATTATCCTGAAATTGTCACTGTGGCTGCAACAGCCACTGTTCAGCAGTACTAAAGTTATAGCAAAAGGCTAGCTTTAAATCTCCAAATGTCTCACACTACAGAGCTAAAACAGATTAAACAACACTGCAATGGTAATTGATTTTTATTTCAAGAAACACTAGACCTCCCCTGCATCCAACACTTGAAATTATTGTGCCTGTCCAGCCCGCAGGCCTCTGCTTCCTACAGTAAATACTTCTTTGCTGGGCTTTTGGTTCAGAATGGATCAACTACGTAGTGATTCATTTTTAAGATGTGTTTTATATCATTTCTGCAACCACGCCGTCCGGACGGCTGCACGTGTCGTCCAGGTTTTTGGTTGATAATATCAACCAGACAAAGCGCTCAGCTACTCTGTGGTTGCTGAGGAACAGAGCCAGCTGAATCTATCTTCCTCAGAGGTAAGAAAGCTGATAATGTTCATTGAAAAAAAATAAATGCCATGTTAAATGGCAAACCCCCAAAAAACTGATTTGAGGATACAGCAACAAAATCCTGCTGCTTTAAAAATGCTTCAAAGGTGCAGCATGAAGCTCACAAGTACAGATCATTTATGCTAAAACCTTTGCTGTAGGCAGGGATTGTCTCCGTCTCCCATTTTAATACATATTTACATGCTAAAACATAAGAATTAGAATTCATTAGTGTAATCTGAGGTCTAGATCTAGATTGGGAGTTGTTTGATTAGTAGCTTTGGGACATTGTTTTTGTAGTGAGTCTGCCTGTCTCCTACTTTTGTTTTTCCTTATTTGGCATGACTCTCTGTAATATGGTTGTGCTTGAAGACTAATCTCTGCTATCTCAGCTCTAATTAACAGAGCGTACATAGTTCCCAGACACATTTGTTGTTTTTGTTTTTTCGGCAAAGATCCCCGTGTTGTTTTTGTGCAAAGCACCTGGACTTGCCTGCCTACTGACAGTCATTATAGTGAGATACCAAATGGCATTACCTACAAATTAACAAAAACATAAGTTGCACTCATCTTGGTTTCACATGACGGGATGTATACTGCATGATGTCAACGTTGTCACCGTCAGCCATCTATTCCTGAAAACTGGGCTGGGTTTGAAACTAAGAGAGCTGCATTTAGAAGACAATTGGTTTTTTTGTTTTCTTTTTCAGCATGTAGGTGAAAAACACATGCTTTCACTCACACTTTTATGAGGAAGTACACATCAACTATGCAGCTGCCGTGTATAGTGTTTGAGGTTTACCTACTTCAGAGGAAGTGGTGTGGGGGAGAAGACAGTGTTACAACCAGCAAATAAAACAGGATATCCGATGCTGGAACAATTGAAACACTAAAATATAACAAACGAGGTTGTTTTTTCTGGTTGTCCTTTCTGGCCTTTATTGACTTCTGTTAAACGTGACAAAGTTGGATCAAACATCAAACATATCTCCAATGTGAATTATCTATTGTGGTGGACGCTGTGAGCACATTTCTTTTCATATGTTTTGGTACAGTGAGGATAAAATTGAAACCCATCATATCAATGACATGCGTAGCGACACTCCCTGACTGCCGAACATCAAAGAGCCCTTGATTTCCTCTAACCGAGCATGTTAATTGGTGCTTGATTGATAACTTGGGTTCACAGGCGATGGCATGTGTCGTCTAAACTGTTCCAGGGTGTCTTTTTGAAATCAGTGGAAGAAGAATCACTGGCGGGCCCATTAAAAAATTGCCAGTGTACACACTTGCAAATAAGCTGTCACACATTACAAATGAGATTACCTTTTTCAGTGTGCCCTGGAACTTCGAGATGAGGGGATGCAGGAGTACGACACTAAAATAGCTCAAATCGTTTGGTTTTTATCAGTGTGCTTGATCTGCAAGTGCTGTTTATGCTTCCTTCATGCATGGTGAAAAAAAGTATATTCACAGCTTGGAGCACAATGTAATCAGTTGCAGTAAAGTAAGAATTATCGGTTAGAAGATAGAGCTCAGAGTGAATTATTCTTTTTTTGCATTTGGCTTCTAAAAATAATGACAGAGCTTTAATTTCTTGTAAATATTTTCATTAAACTAGCTCATAGAAAACTAATCAGTAATTATATCATTTATTTCTTCATTCATAAGAGATAAAAGCAACAATATATGAATGCGTTGGCACGTGCAAATACACACAATGTCAGTACTGTGAACAACACTGTGACACGGCTATGAGAACAGAATCAGAGGCGAAAAAGCAGTTATCATATTTGCATTCAATCGCGAGCATGCAAACTAATTGTCTAGTTTGCATAGCAAAGATCACTGAGGTCAGGTAAAGCCCACATGAGGCAAGAGCTTTGTTGGACATCTGATAGTGGCTTGCATGTGTCAAACATCAGAAGCGTGTCGAGCTTTGACCAACGAGAAGCGGCAGAACAACTGCAAATTCAAGTGAAGCAGAGGATAACGAGTGAAACACAGGAGCTCAGTCATTATAAGTTAGAATATGTTCAAGTGTTGTTCAAATACTTAGCAGGAGAACATTTCACCAAAAATGTGGAATGCCTCTAGAAACCAAATGTTGATTAGAGGTGCGGAAAATGTCGGCCCTTTCACTGTTGACATCTTGTCAAATATGCCATAGCAGAAGAGACGCAAGCATAAAGCATAACATTATTAATTATTATAGTAACTTAATTTACTGAATTGACTTATATGGTACATATATATGGAACAGAGCAATTGTTAATGTAACAAGTTATACCTGTGCCTATTTTTTAAATGTTTTTGGGGGGTTTTGCCTTCATTTGATAGGACAAATGAAGATTAAAAGAATAGGGGAGGGGGGAAAGAGGGGATGACATGCAGCAAAGGGCCACAGGTCGGATGCAGCAAGGACTCGGTACATTAGGTGCCAGCTCTACCAGCCCCGCACTGCCTGCTATTTAGCACGGTGTAAGATAACTGTGTAAGCTAACTCCATACTACATACTCATTTTAAGCAGATTTTGATAAAGTTCAGTTGAGTTTAAAAAATATATATTGAGAAAGTCAGTATGCACACTAGAGAATGTTTAATTTCTTCAGTTTGCTGTTGATCTTCTTCCAAAAGGCAATGTAAGGCCTGTAGAAATGAATGCAAAAACTAATAATTTGTGGATGGCGGCGAAGATTTTGAAACCAAAAACTCAAAAACAGCATTAAAACTTCACTAATCACTATGTTATGTTAACAAATGGTCAAATGACTCTGTAATATGAAAGGGGTTGCTTGTAGTGACCAACTCATAGAGATTTATCGCCCAACGGCAGTTTCTCGAGGCTGTGTGAAACAACTTTTGTCTCGTTTTTATTTTTATGGCATACAAGTTTACCAGTTTGGTTCAGTCTCAGGACTCTCTTAGATGTCGTTTCAAGTCTCAACAAAAAGCTGTTTGTAGTGAAGATGCTCTGATAAACCGATTGTATACCATTTAATTGCCAGGCAGACAAAGTTAGCAGTTTGCAACTTTGTTGTGGTTAATGTAGCGGCGCATTTAGCTGCTAAACAGCCAGTGATCTCCCTCAGAAGTTGGCGGAGACCAAAACAAAGCTAAAAGGAAAGTGAGTGTCTGTCTTATATTTGTCAGTTGGCCAGAAACACAACTCCAAATAAATCCTGATGTCCTTATTTGCTGGAAGTGTAAACAGGGAACTGTTAGCTAGCGTGTACGCCATATCCTGTTCTGCTGCTCCAAAATCCGTCTAAAATATTAATGCTTCTCTTTTAATCTTTGTAGAATACATTTTGCTTTCTCTGCACCATAGCAAGTTATATTATAAAGTCAGTTTGATTGACATGTATTGTATCACTTCCTGTCAGCACAGTACATAATGATGAAGTTATAAAATAAATGATTGCTTCCTTCCAACATAGATGCCCAGAAAAAGTTTTTCATTTTTATGGTGACATTTAAAAAAATATTATCCCAAGATGTAATGCTAACGTTTGGTCTTATCGCAGTACCCTCTATTGTCCTTGCAATGCAGTTCACCGTAATGTGTGGGGGCACCAAATGTGCAAGTTCGGGTCCTGTCCGCAGGTGACTAATGTGATTAATTGATCCCCTAATTAAAGCCAACCATATGCTGTTCAACCCCTTAAATATCTCTTATTCCATGTAAGTAAAAAAAACTTAAGTGTGACTGTCCAAACACGTCAGCTCACATATTCACACCCACAGAAATACACTGTGCTTCCCTCAACACAGAAACCATGAAGAATGGAAAACCTCACACAAATTGTTGACTATGTGACAAACACAGTACAAGCACTAAGGCCTTGTTCACATTTGCAGTGCATGCATGCAAAGCAAAGTTCGCTAACCTAACTAGAGGAGGTACAAAACTATGACTGAAACTAATAAACAAACAAACAAACCAAGGAATGTATGAATCACATCCGGCCAAATGTCTGATTTGACTTTATGTTCTGATGTTACTTGACAGGTATAGAGACAATACAGAGTGAAGTCTTTCTCATGGTTCCAGAAGATAGACAGTGCATGACAGCGTATGGGAGCATAGCAGCATAGACTGTGAATTTGAATCTGTTCAAATTACAGCATGTGGCAATTCACACTTCATTGGATGAGTGCTCTGTGTTAAAACCGAAACACTTGCTGAGCTGCTTCCTTTTTAGCCAGCCCCTTGAAATTTCAAAGGCCTTTGTCAAAATTATTATGAGTTTTCAGCAGGACACCTTGAAAAAAGATTACCAATTATAAAAAAAGGTAATATTAAATTTTATAATTCAAATACAGTGTAACACACAACATAAGTCATTTGCCTTGACTGAAATCAGTATTCCTAATATGAATTAAGTGGCATTTGGTAGTTCAGAATGTGCCTTCTTTAAAGTCCCCCTCCACTCATAAATCAGTTATTATTCTTGGACCCTACAGTTTGGTGTTTGAGCTTCACTGTGCAGAATGATGTACATGCAGAGTTTGACACTAGAAGCATGTTTCACATGTCCATCCTGGTCCAATATAAAACTTACACAAGTGTGATGTAGAAACTTGAAACCACCAGTTCACACATACTGAGAATGGACTTTACAGTGAAGTAGGCGACATCTTGTGTCCAGCAGGAAAACTTTAGAAATTAACAACATTTAATTTTTAATGAGGTAGAAGGAGATGATGACTTTTAAAGATTTTAATGTGGAAATTATTATATATTAATTATATTATATATTCTTTGTGATATCATCAGTGTGTAGTATTCAGTAGCATCTAGTGGTGAAGTTGCAGACTGCAGCCATTTGAATACAGTTCAGCCTTTTAAGCATGTAGGAGAGACAATGGTGGCAGTGAAACTTGTGAAAAATATAAAAGGCCCCCTCCATAGTCAGTGTTTTGTTTGTCTGTTCTGGGCTACTGTATAAAAATGGCTGTTCAACATGGTGGCCTCCGTAGAAGAGGACCCTCTGTTGATAAAAACGGCTCATTCTAAGGGAATGAGAACACAACAATTATTATTCTCAGGTGATTATACACTCATCAAAACATACCTATGACATTTCTGAGAAAAGATTATGCTAAAAGTTACACACCGCGCCTTTAAGAGTAGTACACTGGTGCATACAGTATAAACAACAATAAAATATATTACATACAGCACATAACGTGGAATGACTCTAGTACTGTCATTGTTGAGACACGTCAGAGAAGTGTTGAGGTCTATCATCATTTGTGAGGTCATAGTTTGAGGTGAAGTTGTAACACATTTTACATTTTTATATTTCTGTATCTGGTAGACAAGGCTTACACTGTAGACTACAGTTATTGTTACTGAACAGGACTGCGTTTTGAAGAGTGCATCTTTTACAAACAGGATATACAATTCCTGACATGTTTCAGTTAATAACACGATTGGTTAACAACATATGTGGCATATTAAAGACAGAGTCCTGGGGTTTAAGTGTTAGGGGAGAGAAAAAAGGGGGTGAAACTGCATTCCTGTATACATTATATTGTGCATTTTTTCCCGTTCCATACATCCGTCTATAAATAAAGCGGCGCTGGCGGAGCCGTGGTGTTTGGGCTCGGTGACACCGCTGGCCTGCTGCCTTACATGGGCAAACTTGTGAACTGACTGAGACGGCTGGAATTTCAGAGCGTGACGTCACTGCCTACAACTCTCCCAGAATTGGGATCAAGAAGTTTCACTTTTTTTGGTGGGATTTGAACCTCTGTTATATTTCCTAGAAAGCGAGGTAAGCGGAACTATCGAGCACTTTTGTGTCGCTTTAAAGCTGTGTGTGACTATCGGCTGTGTTAGAACTGGTGTGATTTAACGTGTGACTGGTAAACGCAGCGTCGGAGGAGCTCGCCTCCAGTTTGTTCGGCCTTGTTGGGTTATAATATGAATTTTACTGTAGCTCGGACGGAGTTCACAATGAGGGCGTGGACTCCAACGATAGCCTTGGCTGCCTTGGTGCTAATGTTACATGAGGATACTAACAAAGCTAACTTCGTCGCTAGCTAATGCTGAGCCAGGCTCGGTCATGCGTTGAAAATATAAGACATTGTGAACCGTCAGGTTTTGCCAAAAGGGACCCTGGGCGTCTCTGGTGTTTCTGTTTTTAGCCTGGTGGTCTGCTGCTGAGCAATGCGGAAGACAGACTGTCACCGGAGAAACATGAGAGCCCCTAACTGCAGGGAAATATGTCGCTGAATTTCACTTTAGTACTCTCATAAGCGCCCATTGACTAAAGTGTCCCGTTACAGAAATAACTGTTGGCTAAGTAAGTGTTTGCTAACGTTAACTTAGTTTTGGCGTCGTCGTTAAAGGAGATAAAGTTACCGCTTAACGTGTGAACGGGACGCACTTGTTTACGACAGCATAGATTCGCCACGTTGTTTAAGTAGTTTTGGTGATGGGCTTTTATTAAGTTAGCCAAAACTGTTGTTCCCGGTCACTAGTTATGACTTAAGTATCCATTAGACTGTATAAATGACAGTGTAATTCATTGTACATGCACATATACGTTTGTTGAGGCACAACTAACACATAGTTTGGTTACATTAGGCCCTTAAAGAGTGGACTAACATCACAGTGCAGGCCTACAGTATACTTTTAGCCCTGGTTTGGATGAAAAGACAAGGCAGGAAACCATCACTGTTTGATTTGTGACATAGAAATGCAGACAGGCCAGACCTGGCTCCACCCAAAGTTTAAGTGGTAATTTAAAGTCATTGCAGGTGACTTTTCCATAATCTAGCTAATTCTAACTAATGTAAGCCCAAACAATGTCAAGATATTCCTGTCAGTCATTTTCTTTTACGTGCATGTCAACAAGGGCGAACTGACCCATGCCATGTACTGTATCTGGACCATTTATCACAGAACAAGAAGTTACCAAAGACAGTTCTGAATAAAGTGACTTCACCCTTGAGATAAGAAGTGAAATGTTATCCACTTTGAATGCTTCAGAAAGGGAAGTTTTTGTCAGAGCGCATAGTCTGCCCTGTTGTTGACATCCTGTGTTCACAACCTTGTATATTTAAAAAAGAAAAAGAAAAAATAAATTCAACCAACAAACCCCATCAGTTTCTAGCTATGACGGAGAATTCCAGCATCGTTTATGAGTGTCAAGTGTTGCTCCATGCATTACATGTATTGTGAAGTTGTGTGAGCATAGCTTCAGGCCACAGTATTTCCTCTAAAGCTTAACATGGGTTGTAGTTACTCACAGATGACTAACTGACTGCCTGCCTGTAAACAGCTTTAAGGTCTTCAATTGTATTCATTTTTTTTGGGTAAAAAAAAGAACCATGGTCCAGACTATAGTTATTGTTCTGCCAGAAAATGTAGCTAATGTGAAAAATAAGCTTCACTTTCTTCAATTCAAACTTTGACTTAGATGTTGGATTTCAAATCAATAACACCAAGGTCCCCTGTGTGTGCTGTCATCAAACCGAATACATCTGCGTCGCTCAGACACATTTTTGACTCAGGCAACATTAAACGGAACTGTCTTTAAAATCTCTGGCTAAAAAGGACTCATTTGACAGCGTTGATGATGTTAAAGTTAAAAGATGAGTGCCTCAGCTGCCTTTGAGCGCGGGCCCCCCTGGTAGGTTTAGTCAAGTTGTTCTACTGTTTGTGTTTCTTGGCATATTTTAATGAGGGTCTCCTTTTCTGGAAGGAACAGCGGCAGTTTCTCAGACTCAAAATGCAGTTTTAGAGTAGAGCGTGATGTCAAGACAGTGGGCTTTCAGAAAGTGTCACACGTATGAATGTTACCAAGAAGCCAGTGTGCATCTCTATGATCTTTCGTAAGTGTGGTCTATTGGTACCTTTCGTGTATTTCTATTACATTTGATCCACAGGGCTAAGCATCCAATTTTACAAAAAGTAAGTATCAGGCAATCTTTGCCAGAACGTTATTTAAAAACACTTACTGCTGTGCTAAAGGTATTTCCAGAATCTTCAAAGACTCTTATAACCATGCGGATGAAAAATACTCCGTCTGCTCCACAATAAAAGTTGCACCTCTTTTTCCTAATCCAAACTAAGAGGGTAGCCGAAAAAGACGCGTCTCCTTGCTCAATTTGCATAACTTGAACCAAAAGAAAAGACCGGTTGTATAGCTTCTTTCTGATATTTTATATTTTCATACAAAATAGTGTGTTAATGTGTCATTTCAATCTACCTAGATTAGAAGATGCAGTCGCAACTTGAGAAACCAGTTAAAAGTTAATTGTATCATGCAACACAGAATATTGGTGGTTAGAAGATTGAGGAATCTGAAACTACGACCTTTAGGTTTTTATTTTAGTACATTTTGGATGCTTATCCCTGAGTGTAATGGTAATACACCAGAGGCCTCATATTGGGCTCGTGAACCAGGGAACACTTGTACAATACCTGTGTGTTTCTCACAGTCATATTGGTAGTGCAACAGCCTTCATTGTATAACCTGAAGGTTAGTGACTGATCCAAGACTCTTGAATGCATCTCACCTGGACCAAAACATGCATAGAACACAGAGAAAGGTTACATAGTTATGTTAGAGGAAATCAAAAACAAGTGTATACTTTAGAATGACACAATGAAGCATGATCAGACTTACAACACAACTCACATAGCAAGTACATGTCAGTGCCCGCTTAACATTTCTGCTGTGTTCTCAGGTAGGGCTGTGACATGTAGTAGGCTGGTTTGCACAACAGTACTGTTGTTTGTCTATTACTTAAATCCACGTGGATTCTAATTGTTCTGTAGGAATTGTCCTACAGAACAATGGCATTGTTTGTACAGGACAATGCCTGCATCATTCCCACAAGACTCCTTCACAACTGAAACATATTCCTCAGTGAGGTTTTTTTGTAAGTGTCTAATTAATGACATGCACTGACTTAACATGAGTTTGCCTCTCCTCAGACTCCTTTCTCGAGTTTTACACTTAAATGGAGCGAAGCCTGCGAACTAGTTCAGGCAGTCAACTCGAGCTGCGCTGATTACACACATGACATGCCTTATTCCATAATCACTAACCAGGCACTCCCTTCCAATCTGGCGGTCTATTTAAACTGCACGATTTCCCAGCTCTCCCTCTGCTCTGTCAATGCCGCTGTTGCCCTGCATCTGTATTGCTGCTGCTGCTGCTGCTCTGTAAGCTATTGCTGCCTGCTGCGCTTCAAGCCCCACCACCACTCCAGCATCAACCTGTAGGCTCCGACTCGAGTTAAGGTATAGACTATGCATGCAGTTTGTCTCCTTCCACTAGCCTACCCTATTAGCTCTCTCAGCTGTGCAGCAGTAGGAAGTACTGTAATCTTATGCAGTGTGTTTGCAGGTTTATTGCTCTAGATAGTATGCATCTTGTTCCTTTTTAAAAAGGCTTTGTCGTTGTGTCAGAAAGCTCCATCCTCAAGGTCTACGGGAGAACTTGTGGCCTTCAGATAATGAGAGAGGAAGTATCTGTACATCCTCTCCAAACTCTGAGAGACTGGTGCCGGGCAAAACTAAATTCAGAGCAAAGATGAGTGCTGTCCTATGTTTTTACCATGACCAATGAAGCTTAATTTCCTGTTGCTAGTGTACTTGATGTAAGTTATTGTGCAAAGCATAAACTGACATAGTTATTGGACACAAACTCAGTCAGGTATGTTATCGATCTCGAAGTAAAAAAAACTCCACCCACTTCACTACTAAACTAAACCACACAGCTTGTCAGCTCAATGATTATTACCAAGTAATTGGTTAAAGTAATTTATCAACGTATGTATGTTTCAGCTATAGGTTTACTGGGTGTGTATTAGGAAAATAAGCAGCAAAGACGTCACAGGACATGACAGACGTCATTTTACATATTATAGCATCTGTGTATTAATTAAAAGCATCAATAGATGAACGTGTTATCAAAATATTGCAAGTTAAATCCTTAAACTGCACATGGTAGCCTTTTGTATTCAGTACTGAGAGAGCAAAGAAATGCTCTCTATTATCACCAGTGATATCAAGAATGAAATTCATTAAGAATTACAATAGTAAGTGAATATTATATTAGAAGAATATAGTATATAATTATATTGTTGATAATTCGATGAGTGCTGCTAATTTGATATACAAATGACTGGATCGTTGTTATGAAATTTGTGAGACAATTTCACATTCGATTTAATTTTGATCTTCTCCTCACTAAATGATTGTTACACTGTGGTGAAATATTTTCTGCAGTGTCACTTGTCAGCATTGTTTTGCCTGTACTGTGTCTTTGCATTGAAATATTACTCCAGCGGGCTGTGACAGGTGCCTGGTGAAAGATGACTAAAATTTAAATGGACAACTTACGGTCAGGTTCATACAGGATTTATAGGAGCCGGCCCGTGATTCATCTTTTCACTGATGAACGACACAGTCATGAAAAAAAAAAAAAAAAGAAATCTATGAGTTGACAGAACCCACTTACCATGTTGGTGTGGTCCTGCTCAGCACAATTATAGTCATGTAATCCATTTGAGTAATACAGAGGTCTCTCTTGTTTCTCAATCTCAACAGATTTCAACATACAGTAAAGGACATCGCTTCAACAATCTCCCAGAAATCCCAGAAATCCAGAGAGGAGGAAAGGTAAGATCATTTTTGCTGTACTTCGCTGCATTGGACTTTACATACTTGTGCTTTAATGTCAGGTGTTAGTAGAACGTTTTTGTTTGGAAGGTTGTGTGTTTTAACTTCTAGTTCAAAGCACAAGAATATGGACATATCATTTAGCAACCCAGAGCCAAGTTACCCTCAGAAACGATCACAAATTTATCACAAAATATGTTTTGTTGTCCCCAATGTGAGTACTTGTTGGTAAATCATTGTTTTGCATGATATCTTTCAGTAAGAATTCTTATTAACTTGTAATTGCTGTGAGGTCTTGGTGAGCTTTTGTACGGCAGGTGTAATGTCACCTTTTTTGAGGCCATGTTTCAAACTGCAGGGAAAGTAGGGTACTACTGCGCACTGTATGTGAACAACGTTGTATAAAGCCTTTTGTGGTTCCAGAGTGAGCTCCAGAATATCTGAGAAACTGCCTTAAATGATGTCACTTGAGTGAAAAAAAAAAAAAAGTCTGGAATGTGGAGTTTAAAAGGAGTGATGTTATCAGACCTCTGTAGCCCACTCCTTATCTCCGCTTGAGGGTAGTGTCTCGAGGCTACATTAGCCACTACCTGCATGAAACACTTCCAACTGGTGATCGAGTTGCATTGTGGGTAATGTAGGTGCCAGATTTTGATAAGGAAAAATAATAACATGTAAATAAAACATGGAATAAAAAAAAAGATGACATGTTTTTTTGCTGCATCAGTTTAGCATCCAGTGCAGTCAAAGCATGTGGTGTCATTATGTATCTCAACTGGCTCATAGCTGAGTTTATTGCATACAATCTGGTTTGGCTTATTGTAAAAAGCACACATTATACAGCTACGGCCAAATCTTTTATTCTAGTCTTTAGATCTTTTATATTATTTTTAAGGCTCTAATCTCTGCATTGACATTGCAGCCACATTCTCATGTGGTCCTGTTTAGCCGTCTCTTCTAATTTTTCTCATGTTTTCTCAAGTGCCTGACAAATGTTGCATTAGAGTTACATCGATTCTTATTAGACTGTCCAGACTGATTTAGCTTAGCTGCAGATCAAAATTGTACCAGATTTCTGACTTTAGGAATTATGGAGAAAAGCAGAGGCTGTATTTAAAATGCAAACAAATAAATATTTTTAAAAGAATCTGTGGACATTTAAGAATTTCAGCCCCCTGAATGCGGTCTGTTCCTTTGGGATTTATATGAAGTGGGTTGTGCCGTTTGAGGAAACAAGCACTCTCAAGCCAAATTGCTCTTTAAAACAATTCCAACCCCGACAGGACGGTGTAATGTTCTCTCTTAACGGCTCTTAATATTACCGCGATCTCCGCTGACCTATGCCACTCATGGGGAGTAATCAGACTTTAATTATACATTCTTAATCACTTGAAGACAATCTGTGTGACAAGACTGCTTCTCACAGTAAATGGGCTCTCTATACCTTCTAATCTGGCCCTGGTTACCTGATGAAGGAAAAAAAGTGACATATGTCTATCTTTCCCTTCATTTTTGCAATTTATTGATATTCCCATTCACAGTTTCAAGCTATCTCATCTTCTCCTCCCTACATTTTGACTATCTACCCATAAAAACGCAGCTTCTAGGGCAGGCTCACAGTGTTATCCATCTTAGGTCAGACCGAACCCAAACCGATTGTGAAAAGTTCTCTACAATCATCATTATTATTCCTAGTGAAAGGTATGCACCACAGAACTGGCTCTGCCGAGTGACTGACTCTGGCTCACAGACTATGGCATTCCAAGTTAAAAGCAAACCAAACTGATATTGCCCTCAATACTGTCTTCATATTTTCTCCATATTTGGAAATGTTTACCTCCTCATGATGGTTGACAGAGGTTGGAAGAGGGGATGTGAGTCATTTCAGCTGCATAAGGCTTTCTAGGGGTGAGAGGAGCCTTCCAAGTGACTGCCATTTAGTGAAGCTAGCAGTTTTCTGTGCTTGAATGATCTAAGGAGAAACTGTGAGTATCATTCTGTGCTCAATTTTAGTTTTAATATTTTAGTTTTATGGTTGAAATTTGTTATTGCCAAAACAGCCTTGAATATTCATATGAGTTGAAAGAAGCTAAATTGATTGATTCATCCATGTCTTATTTTTGCATTGTCAAAAACTGTGTATATGCTGCTTGTGGGGAACTTGTGTCACTATTTGTCACTGCTTGATTGAAAGTTTGAGAGGTGTAAAGGAGATGCCATTGCTATTTCCTTGCATCAGACACAACCCCAATACACAATGTTCCCGTCGACTCGGCAAGCATGGAAAAGACAGGGAATTGATATTGACTGCTCGCCGGCTCACCAGATGTTTTGGGAAAGTTTTTTTGAGAAGTTTGGACTAACTCAGCACTGCAGTGAGAAATTCTTTGACCACGAGGCTGACCTTGTATACAACTGTCTGTCAGCAATATGAGGAGGTTAGGGATGAAGGTGAGAAGTCTGTTGTGTCTGACCAAATTGAATAAACAGCAAAGGATAGAAATGGTTAAATAGCCCAGTATGTTTTCCTGTAGATGACTTGTGGTTTTGTGAGTTGGGGGCAGCTCAGGTCATTGAAGAATTCTGGTTTTGCAAACATCCACTCTAACTGATATCTACAAATTTCACAGGTCTGACCTTCCTCCTGGCTCTTACTTTCACAACATATAGTAGCTGGTGCCTGGCAGTAGTAGTAGTGGGGAGAGGTAAATGATTTTACTTAGCTTTAAGGGCTGTTGCTGCTGACTTTAGCGGTGGTGTGGTGTGGTATGATTATCTAATTACTTTTATCTTTTAAATTATGCTCAGACTGTTCAGCCCATAGAGGTACTTAGCCTGTTTGTGTGCCAGTGTCAATTGTTCTTTTTTTATTTTTATATATAGTTTTATTGGAAACTCGATTCTGTATGCTTACACAGTCTATGAACTGATACATATATCATATTTTCAGCCATGCTTGACTTTTTCCCCCTATATTAGTAATAGTACTGACCAGTTCTAACTATAAGCTTGTCTATCTGGCACCATCATCAGGTCAAAATATTAATTTGTCCAGTACTTTGGTTTATGCCCAAATACCTGCAAAACTACTTAGAGTCCCATCATTCAGTTCAGTGTTATTTGTACGCCGCCAAATAATAGAGGTTATCTCGGGACACTTCTTTCATATAGTGCAGGTTTAGACACTACTCCTTATTAAATTATTTACAGAGACCCAACAATTCCCACCATGAGCAAGCACTTGGCAACAGTGGCAAGGAAGAGCTTGGTGGATGGCCGTCTGCCTCGACTGGTTGGGTTTAGAGAGAATTAGTAAATGTTAGCATGCTAACAGGTTAAATTAAGATGGCAAACAGTATACCTGCTAAACATTAGCATATTACCAATATGCTAATACATTTTCATTTTCATGTTAACATGTTGACATCAGCTTATAGCTCAAAGCATCACTGTGCTTAAGTACAGCCTCACAGCTAGCATGGCGGTAGACTATTAGACTTGTTTTTTTCACGTAGTGTAAAAGTGCTTTGAGTGGTTGGAAGACTAGAAAGGCACTATACAAGTACAGGTCCATTTACCATCCATTTACCATAAGATTTACAATAATCTAACAAATATTGAACCATTACCAGTGCAATTTATTGAAATTATTGTAGTTTGTTACTATTTTTATTCACAGTTCCAATAATAAGCAGTGACTGACACCGATCGTTGGTTACATCAGTCTCTGAAATGACTTAATCTGCTCTCATTCTACTTTGCGGCCCTTAATTTCAAGATGTTGGCATTGGCAGATTGGGAGAGATTGTATGTGTTTTCAAGACAAGTCTTTCAAATGAATCTCGTCAACAAATTAAGGCTTGATTAACAAGAGCAATTACACTGAGGGTCCAACTGAGCTGAGGAGAATCAAGCTAAAGTGGAGGAGATTATCTTTCTTATTAAGGAGAATCACTTTAAGGGTTTGATTACTTTCTGTTTTTATGTTAAATTCTTGATTACTCTTTAACTAAGGAGGCCTTCTAAACAGCTGTTTTTTCTATACTGTTGAGAGTTAGAGTGCAGTTTGAACACTGAGACTGTATGTAAACGTGCAGTGCCGCTTCTGTTTACTCTCGGCAAAAAAAATCTGTCGTGGCACCAACAGTGTTAGAAATGACATATTGAAGATTTATTAGAGCTTTGGGGATTTTTCTGGATGATTGGAATTGAAATGCAGAAGTAGTATTTGAAATGTATTTCACCCTAAGCAAATACTATCCAGTAACATATGTGGCAGTCATGACAGCTTGAAGTACTCTATTATATGTCAGTATATGCTTGGCACAATCTAAGTTGAATTTTTTCTCTTTCCCAGTCAAGCTGGATGGTGAGTCAATAAACAACAATCGGAGACGCATTATTTTTCAATAGATGTCAAGGCTCTGGCTGTGTCTCTCATTTAAATGTTGATTTGGCTGCATGCTGGTGACCACTATTGTGTTGGAACATAAATCACTGCTTCAGTTTAAGGTCTTTGGCACTAAGAGATTCCCCTCAAAACTTTTCCTACGTTTTATTTTTCTCCCAATACAAAAAATGACCCACACCCACTGCATGATGTCATGGCCTTCCTTCATGGTGGGATGCTCTTTGATATATGATAGGATGTCAACAGCCTCCGCCAGACACTTTCTTGTGTCTGAAGAATTCAGTTTTTATTTTTTAGAATAAAATACCTTTTTGCTTAACACATCCTATTCCTTCATTTACTTTTTTGTTTTTCAGTAAAGCTTTCACTCTGGTTTTAGAGTCCAGATTTCCCTTGGGAAAAGCCTTGTGTTGCTGCCACTGAACTCTGTAGTTTTTCAAAATGTCTAAATTCTTCTCAAATGTGTCTCATCAGTTCGCCCTCTAATTTACAATTCTGGAAAGCCCCTAATTTATATTCCCTAGCTTACTATGAAATAGGACTTTGGCATTTCAGGGCACCTGTATCGACATCCCAGGACATTTACAGTTGTGCATTTAGGTGCATTAAATATGTGTCTCTGGATTATATTGTAATATGGATTTATTGACTCTTAGTATTTTTATCATTAATACTTTTGAAAACTAAAACAATTCTTTTTTTAATAAAATTAAATCTGACGTCAGAATTTCAACCATGATATTACCGACCATATTGCATGTTAAACTTGTACATGACCTCATTGCTGATTACTCATTAGGAAAAGCCAAGTCAACAATGGCCATTTCCAACATAACTGATACAGTCAGGAAGCTCCTAAACATCAACAACAGCTAAGTATTGTTGGCAAACTGAAACGAAAATGGTCTCTCTCCAAAGTGGTGATGATCTTCTGAAACTTTTGGGGTATTTTTGTGGGCCTTTTTTCTGCTTTAGTTTAGTTAATACTTTTTGGAAAATCAGTACTAGCAGGGCAGCAAGGACTTTTTCAGAGTTAGGCAACAAGACTAGAACTCTTTTTGCTTTTTGTTGAAATGAGTACCTGAAAAAGATACTGGGATACCCAGAAAACTCTTTTGTCAAAACTTTTACTTTGCTTTGAGCCTGATTACACCCATCCTTTTTACCATTCTGGATAGTGAAAATGTCTATTTACTCATCATCAACACTTCTGTGTAAACAGTAAACAGCAGTAATCTTTGACATTGACATAATCAGTGGAGTGATTGTGTGCCAGAAGTGACATTTTCTCGGTTCCCCTATCATTTAAGATCAGATGCCACTAATTGATTAATCTCACATTAGGGAGAGGCTCGAGGCTAATGGGACACTACACAATGTGACTGATACAGTTGCTTGGCATGCAGTGACAGATGCCAGCCTGTAATGACTCCAAATTACTGAAGCATGTTGTGAGCAAAACACAGAGCCGTGATGATGTGCAAAAACGTATGACCTGAAAACCACATAAATCAGACTAAAATAAGGAAAGGATAAAGGATGATAGTGGGAATGGTTAGTGTTGCAACTTAAAATATGCTTTTACTTTTCTATGTCAACAAAAAGTAGCGAAACCAATCAAAGAACCTGTATTTATGGTGTAAAATTTGCTAAATTATCAACATTGTGAATTACTGGAAATGTCAAAGAAGCTTCTTCAAATGAATTTAATTTTTTTATTTAATTTTTTATTTAAAAAGCTCTTGAAAGTAGACTTAAATCTTTTAAAAGTGTCCATTATACATTACAATCACATTACAAAGCAGTCTTGACAGAAAATCGAGACTGTAAAGTCCAGGAAAGTGTTAAGGGTTAAAAAGAATGTAAATGGCCCATTAAAGCCGGTGCTATTTGCCTTCTCAAGTAATTCTACAACCATTTTGAATTGAACTCTTAACCTGACAGGAGTTCCTCTTGATCTTGATTAAGAGAAAAAAAGGAAAGGAAGGCTTGCTCCTATAGACAGATAGAAACAGTTAAAGAGGTGTGTAAAACTGGATGTTTCAGGATATCAGTTTTGGAGAACCTGATGATGTAGGATTTTAGAGCTTTGTGCTTGTGTTTCACATGTTCAGGAAGTGCTTAACTGAGTAGAAAGAGTTACATCAGGCACAACATGCTACGTCAGGCACAACAGTCTCTTGTTGTGTCATTGTAGCTGTGAGTCGCTGGTGTCAGCAGCAGAAAGTTTTACCCTATCACTCTTTGAAAGAGCTATGTTAACAGAGCTGTATTTATCAGTCTATTGGCACACTGTACGTGGGCATATTTCATGTGGCTCATTGGCAGGATTAATTGCCAACAAGTCCCCTGTGGTCCAGGAATGCAATTACCTACTGACCCAAATCATTCTCCTGGCTGGAAGTCAGTGTCTCTGTTCTGGCAGTTACACCTGGGACTAAGTCTTCACATAACCTCACACTCACCCCTCGCTGCGTCCTAATGTCAAGGCAGTCTGTGATTTTAATGTTTGTGTGATATTCCCGGCATGTATGCAAATTAGAGGAGTGACGAGTTATTTATTACCCATGAGACCACTTTGTGCTATCAGGAATTAAACAGAGATATTCAATTACCTTCTAATTTTACCTCCTTATTTGGGGTTGATGTGCATTAGTGTGGTATCCTCTTTTCAGGAATAGATGTACTTTGAATTTAGGCCATATCTGTTGAAAGTTAGGTTTTCCTTACTTGAGCTATTAATTTAAAGGTCCAGTGTGTAACATTTAGGAGGATCTATTGGCAGAAATGGATTATAATTTTCATAGTGTATAATCACCTGAATATAGGAGTCCTTGCTTTTTTGTTACCTTAGAATGAGCTGTTTTTATCTACAGACGCGTGGGTCGCCCTCCATGGAGTCTGCCATGTTGTACTGGCATGTTTCTACAGTAGTCCAGAAGGGACAAACCAAACGGTAGTTTATTTGCCATAACCACAATCTTTCCCAAACCTCACCCATACTGTAGCCGCCATACACAGGTTTTATAGACAGTAAATTTTGACATTAGATGTAAAGAAAAGATTTAATTCAATGTACTCTCACTGGGTCTTCAGAATTGTCCTACATTGATGTTACTGTCTGGTAATATTGTGGCATTTTTTCACAATTTCCTGACATTTTGTAGACAAACAGAGAAAGAGAAATACATATTATAGAGTGCAGACAGGGGATGTTTGTTGTGAAAGAGTCACCTCAACATGATTTCCTTCTCTTGTATAGTAATATTGTCTATGATGTCAATTGGTGGCTTATACTGATTACCCTAAATTGGATTTCAAACGGGACATAGAAACAAACAAAGATAAAAGCCAAGGCTTAACTGAATGGAAGCCATTTATTGCTGGTGCTGTTACGAGCACTAATGCAGTAAGATGTAGACTTTAAAGCATTGCTAATGCTATTACAAGTATACACAGTGAAAGAGATGGAGGGGACTACTACATACTGTTGGTTTGTCACAGCATAAAGAGAAAAGCTTCTTTGCGTCTCCACAAGTGCATTTACTTTCACTATTGTCATGTCATATCTAAATACATAGGAGGTTAAAGGTTATGGTCTGGGTCTTAGTGAGTTGCCCCATAATCTGCTTTATTAATGGATTACCAAATTGTATATGATGTAGCATGTATTGTGGATCAAGTACCGTAGTGCAGCCACTATAAGCACACAGCCTATACATGGCTTGCCTGTTATTTGAGCTCCCTGCCTGCTTTTTAGGTCTCGGGCTGTGGGCTTTAAGCTGAGGTTGAGAGGGACCTTACGTGTCAGGTTTGAGGTCACTTGTGTTAATAGTAGACTGATCCAGTACATTAGATACATTCCCTAATCTATTTTATTTGTTGTAGAAGCATCAAATTAGGCATAAACATACAAGGCAAAGCCCTAGATTCTTCTTGCCACCTTGGAGGGAATCACTTGCTTTTTGCAAATTGCCTTTTTTTACAGGGTTTTTTTTAATGATAAAAGCATTGAGAAGCTAGCCTCTGGATTTTTTTCTCCCACACGTAGGGATGGGATGACAACTCATTATAAAGTTATTATAAAGTTTTGGTTTCTGTTAATATCATTTTGAGACAGCACTATTCGTTTACAGTAATACTTCTTGGTATGTAAAGAGGGGTGCTTGTTTTTCTCCCATGTGCTGCAGTAGTGGTATTTTGCAATAGGCACTTTGTTTTGTTGCATGGTGGAGAGATATTGTTAATTCATATGTTTAAATATGAAATTAAATTTAAAACTAATATTATATGTAGAGATAGTATTGGCTAAGTTGATCACTCAGCCTTGCTGCCAATATGGCCCAGTGTGCATTTGCAGTATTACAACCAAAAAAAAAAAAATAGGCAGGACAACTCCAACAACAAACAAGGTCAATTATTACTCTTTGTATTATGAATTATAATCCGTGGAGGTTTTATATCTAGCAGGCAGGTTGGTTTATGCACTGGGTGAGCAATTTTCATTCAAGTGAATGGGCGCCATTTTGGAGTCAGTAAATTCCTCTAATACATCCATGCTTGAACTACATTCTCGTTAAAACTCAAATGTTTTTGACATGTGAAATCCAAATGCCCCCTAATATGATATTGCTTTGTAGCTACTATAACCCTCAAGCCAATGGTCGAGTGTGGTTTTATATGATGGGGGGGAGCTAGCAATCACCCCAAATCACATTTGATTGGATACATTTATGTATAGTATATGTGCTTAAGTGCAGGATCAATTGTCATTGTAGATATCACATTATTTAAATGTATTACAGGAAGAGAAAAGAGGGATTTTAGTCTAAAAATACATATATTTTGCATATACTGAGCAATAACTGTCAACACAAGGACACCAAGAAATCCTGGAAAATATATTTGATACTTCACTGTGGTTTTGGTGATTATAAAGCTCACAAAATCTCTTTGTGACGCTGTTGTCAATGACGGGTGAACCATCAGAGTAACCGTTAACCAATCATAATCTCTGAATTTACTGCAACAGTGGAAGCTTCTGAAGATTTGAATGGTTTTGACAGGAGCACAGAGCTCAGTGCAGGCCCTCTGCGGTATGGATACTGGTCTCTCTGCATGTGCTCTCTGTAACATGGATACTGCACATGCAGACAAAAGCATACATTTGACAATGATTCTTGTATTGAGATAGAATTCAACAGTGCATTAAAGTTACATTTGAGATTGACAGGACCAGAAGAAATGTGCATCCTAAGCACTGAATGCTCACAGACTTTCAGATTGTGAGTGCAGGAGGGTACAAAGGGTCCAAATACTGTATAAGAAATTGGATAATGGGACATTGGTTGTTACCTGGGGAGAGGCTTTGCTGTGGCCATTATTCTTTCATCTGAAGTTCAGACTTAGAGAGAGTGTACATATTGGCACTAAAAGTCTGTAAGAGAGCCCTTCAAACACTTGACTTGTTCACTACAGGACAGCCCTGAGCTCTAAGACTTATCAGAAATGAATGTCAAAGTCTGAGAGTCTGTAAAAGTGGACTTTGGGTCTGGGTCATGGGGCAGAAGGAGGGCACACAGGAAATATGTCACATATAATTGTAGTGGTCGATGTTCGAGCTCACAGTCAGTCAAGCAGGTAACTGAGTGTACAAACTGGGAAATCTGCAGACAGACGACACAGGTTGGACTACTACGGCAGCACCACATTACAGGCCTGGTAGGCAGGTGACTGGGTAAGGTGAAACTCACTGGAGGCAACCAGTGGGAAGGTAAGGAATGACATACTGTAGAAAATTCTAGACAATCCATTGAGATTAGGCTGCGTCTGTCTGAATGTGCCTGAAGTTGAAGAGGAGATAGGGAGATAATGTACACAAAGAAATACATTCAAGTGTTTTTTTGTTAGCTTGTTTTGTTGAAGTTTATTCCACTCTACATTCCCTGCATATACTGACTGAAAGGTTAATACAAGGACTCAAAGTGAGGTATATTATTAGTCAGAAAGAATTTGTATTTTGAATTCTAGTGGAAGGAGATGAAAATTGTAAGATGATGATTCTTCAGAAAATTCTACCCCTCGTCAAACTATGTGTACTTACATCTACAAGAGGTATAATCAAAAATTCCAACTGGGGCTTTGACAGTCACTCCAGTGCATTCAGCCTGGGAGCTTCCTCACCTCTAAGTGAGAGCCGGCTGTATTCTTGGTCCAGGTGAAGCTCTCATGAATGGTTTGCAGGTCAGGTATAAATCAAATGAGCCACTTGTTTCCTGTCAAGGGTATTTCCTGCACTCCATTCTACCCTCAGGCGGATTCCTGTAAGCCCACTGGTTCTGTACTGTACCTGGTTCAAAAAAGGTAACATGCTCTAATTTAATTTGAACATGCCTTTCACTTTGCTGCGATGCTGTAAAGAAGTGGTTATAAATACACCATAAAGCCCAGGGAAAAGGCCAAGGTGTTTTCAGGGATATGTATTTTTCATTGGCTTGGACTCGCTTTTCAGGCTGTAAACATTAAGGTCCAATCAAGCTGTCCATTGTAGGAGCACTTAGAAAGAATGTGTCCACAGAGAGGGTCTGTATGAGAATAATGTTTGGGTCAGCTGTTGTTAAAAAAAGGCTTCATGAGTATTCAAACACATCATATATAACCTGTAAAAATAGCCGAATGATCCTGAGTGCAGCATGAAGACCAAGATGAGAGCTAGAGGAAGAATGTGACACATGTGCACTTGTTTTTAGTCTCCTTCAAGCCCGTCCATCATAACTTGATAAATAAAGACCTTTTCAGGGCCTAAATTACATTTCTTTGACAGATTGGGAGTCTTTAGAAATGTGTTAATGGTCTAATGTACTTGGATGATCACTTGTGTTTGATAGCAAATTACTCTATCTGAATGTTTAATGGGTTTGATAATTTGAGTTTTTAACTCATTGTGTTTTTTTCCTCGGTCTACAAGGCTGAAAATTGTTTAACCTAAGTTATCATAATGGATTTGGCATTGAATGAAATTGGCTCATTTTATTTGACTTTTTAAAAAATATGCTTTTACATTTCTGAGGGTCTGTGGTGTGATGGCAAATCTTTATGAATAACCTATTTAACTCAATTTAATCTAATGTAATGTGGGAAATGCATGGTTAATTAGCTGCAGTTGTGTAAGGTCAGTTCCAACTATTGAAAAGTAGTCCAGGTTAGGTTGTGGTAGTCAGTGGTAGGCAGTATTTTCAAAATGGGTACACAAAAGTCTTTTTTTACTTGGTTATTGACTTATTGGCAATATTGGTGTCTCATTTATTATTGCTGTCACATGACTGCTTTACAAACTTGACTAAGATTTTGTGTCCTCTCAAGCTAAATTTCTGTAAGCCAGAGGTTTTCAGACTGCGAGGCACTCCTTCTCAGGGGGCTGTGGGAGAGTTGAAGGGGGGTTTTGGAGGGAGAGACGTGAGACGAAGATTCTGCGAGAGGGTCAAAATTGTACTTCTTTTCTGAGTCATATCTCAGTAAAATCTGAATATATAGACATGATACACATAGTTTTAAATGCAATGTGACTTCCAGAGGATATCATTATACTTGAATAAATGTTCATAAAGCGGCTTAGAAATTTAAAGAAGAAAAAAATGCTTCCCGTAACTCCAGAATTTGCCTGAAAATCGTCATGATTTTAAGTTTTCTTCGCTATCAAAGTTATCCAGTTGTAGTTGATTGTACATCCATCGGTACATTGCAAACAGGAACTGCTAATAACTAATTGAGCGTACTTTAATGGTGCCGAATCGCAAAAATGTTAACTCACTGAAACCATGTCAACATTATATTCCTATTTACATCTCACAAAGCATTATGGGAACTGTAGTTCCATATTGTGGAATGGGAATTCTGTCTGGGTGTTATTTGGCCTTTTTTGGTCTTGATTTGACTGGAGTACACATTGGAAGATCACAAGAAAGTAACATTCAAGTCTCTCTTACAGCAGAGGTCAGCAGTTTAAGTTCAACCATTGGTCAATTCAATTCCGACTGAATGAAAGAGCTGTTGTTCTTGTTGGCTTAGAAAAAATATCATCAGCATGCCATTTATTTTGCACTGCCCATTATTCGTGTTTGTGAGAAGCAAATCTGTGATAGTTAAATTAAGCAGTTTAAAGATCCAGTGTGTAACATTTAGGAGGATCTATTCCAGAAATGGAGAATAGTATTCATAGGTTTGTTTTCATTAATAAAACTAACACTGGATGTACATAGGGCCTTTTGCGTTTTTTGTGAGTTTCGCCGCCACCATAGTTTCTCCTATAAACTTCACAGCCCGCTCTCATTCCCAGGTGGTCAAATACAGATGTAAGTTGTGTTCATTTAGTTGCAATCTACAACTTCACCACTAAATTCTACACATACACACAAAAAGGGACTTGTTTCATTCAAATAAAGTATATATTTGTATATTTATTGTGTCATTCATTTCAGCACCAGGTTTCGATACGGTGGTGCAGAACGAGGCTCAGGAGTCAGGTTAGGTTTGAATGCCTCACTTAATTTTGCTCACATTTATTAGGATTTACATGAACCTTGTATTTACATGGTTATCTATAGCAGATCTATGTCAAATCATGTACATTTTGATGTAAACTATGAAAGTGAAAGTGTTCTTTGGCACTGCTGCTATTTGCCTACCACTGCCTTACAGGCACCTCTAGTGCCAGCAAAGTTACAGTTCTGCTCAGTTCTGCTTTAAACTTATTGGGACTGGCTACAGTTGGCAACTGAGAGACAAACAAAAACCCACAAGCCCGTCTGACCTGCGCTTTCCACAATATCTGTCCAGATCACCAATTACACAACCCTGTCTTTGCTGGCTACGTCCCCAGATGTCTTGGCACAGAACGTGTTGAAACCCTTTTGTTTTGTTAAGATTTGTAGCCCAGAGACAGTAAACCTAAGATCAATCAAATTTTAGTGGATAGGTTTCAAGTCCCACCACTTCTTTCAGAAAAAATCAAAGCAATTGGTCAGATATTGATGTTAGTAGATCAAGTCTTTTTCTTTTTTTTTGTAACATATTTCATGCAGATTTCTTAGCTGGAGAGGAAATCACTATGACTACTGGTTTTAATAGATGGATTTCTATGACTATAGCTGTTTGGCAGCTGCAGAACGTCTGCTCATAGTAGTAATAGACTGTTGTTGTAGCACTCAGTAAATCTAGCCTGGGTAAATAAGGTATAAATAAAATATCCAAACCACATAGAAATGGTGCACAATTTAAGATGATGGCAAGACACGCAAACAGGAAGTGAGGCATATTTCCATAAGACTTAATAAGGTCCCCAGCTAGCTGTTACTTTCTCACTCAGCTCTGTATGGGTAGATGGCACAGTAGTTGTGATAACAGCACAAGTTTGGCCTTGATAGTAGTACATTGGGGGAAAAGCTGATGATGCTATTGGAGAGTAGACAGTTTTAACTATTTTTCTACCTTTTTGTTACAACATATGTCCCAACAAAGAGTGCTGACGATGACCTCTTTAGTATTCTTACTAAAAAAGACAAGATGTTGTAGAGTTTCTGTCAACTTTCAATGCTTTGAGAACAACGAATTCTGTTCCATTTATCTGCTTGGTATTGGGGTGACAACAGAAGTCTAATTGGCAGTTATGTCAAAGCTTCAGCAATTAGAAGTAGAGCTATTTGCAAGGCTAGCTATCACTAAGGAAAATGTGAGAAAAAGATGTTTTTATATGATGTTATTTTTGGTAGTTCTTCCACACTGACAGCAATATTAACATACAATAGCAGGGTGTAAACAGGTGCTACCAGTGATACTAATTAAGGTGCCATTCCATTCAGGTCAAACAGAGTCAGGGTGCTGCTGTTGGCTCACTGGAAAAGGCTCTGCTACACTAAATGGACAGAACCTCAGTTAATGTCATTGATGACAGCTGTGATTACCCTACTGTTTTATATTTGTGGAGCTACACTCACTGGGGCTACAGCTAACAATTGTTTTTCATTTTTTTCCCATTTAATTGATTAATCCTTGAGGGTATAAAATCAGAAATTGTGAAAAAATGTCAAATGTCTTGCATTGTCTGACTTGATTATTGAGTTAAATGATAGATTATCAAAATGGTTGCAGATTCACTTTCTGTTAATAATCAACGTTTCAGCTCTAATATTTGCACATTTGTTCACAATGTTGGAATTGTTGGTTTAAGAAAATATTTAGACTCCATTAGGTTATTTGTATGTCTTCTGATGTACCGTTTTAATAAGTAAAAACATACCAAGTGCACACATTTCCACATTTAACTGATCGTTAAGAGAAGCATTCTCTTTCTGTGGTAACTTAAAGTATACACCACTATTCGGTTCTCAACACTAAAACTCCTAATTAAAAGTGAAGAGTAAAATAGTTTTTGTGGTAAACACATTAAAATTACTCAGTAATTGAGACTGCATTTTGAATAGAATCAAAAAAGAGTGTCAGACTGCATGAAAAGGCACCAAAATAGAGCTTGTTCATCAACATCATTTCCCTGGAGGAACATGTCCCCAGCACCCCGGCTGCTGGTTACTTTTCCTCTGCGCACGGCTACTCGCTGTGCTTGTGGAACAACAGCGCCTCTGAAAATAGGGAGCATATGCTACAACAAGGAACGCCACTTCAAGCAATACTTGTTCCTCAACATTAGCACAGCGTAAAGAAACCGACGTGAAGTTGAGAAAGGACTTAGTTGTCAGTTGCATGTTCTCAAAACATTGTGTTATACTTGCAAAAAAAGTGAGAAGGAGGCACGGATAACAATCCCGAACTGGCGCCCACCAGTAATTATGATGTGGGTACAAAGAGATTTTTGCCATTCTGAAGGGAGAAGGGGAGTGTAGGTGTATTAATTCCTATTCCTTCCTGCTTCCTCGACTTGGAAGTTCAGATTTAGAAAAATAGACCCCCCTCCCTCAAAAGAAAAAAAAAAAACAAGAACTGTCACATTGACTGACGCCAATCGTATGTAGCATGTGTTCCCACCACTGCTCCCTATAGTATATGCCACACTGTGGCAATGTGGGAAACTGACAATGTCAATTTATCAGAACAAAAGAATTCCTCAGCAAGAGGAATACACATCTTTGGGCCCTGGAGACAAAAATCATTCCACCCCCACCCTTACCTGTATCTAAACAGAATGTAGGACATTCACAACGCCAGAAATAGAAATTTCAGTCACAATTATCATTTTTGAATGTATCCCCTGCAGTCAAAAGTTAGTATTTCACTTTAGGAGTTAGAGCTGCACTTTAATGCTAACTTTCTTAAAGTCAACAATTGAATAAAAGAAGCTGAGATGAATTAAACACCCAAACAGCTGCTGCAACCCAATATCGGACAGTTTAAATGAGCTGATCCAGATCTATTCTGCCCTAAATGACTGTCTTTGTTTTACATATTACATTTCTGCTGCTTTAATTTCGGAGCTGTATAATTATACTGTGTTTCTTTCCAGGTGTGTGTCTGTCTGATCCTGTAGCCCCCACCGCCACTTAGTGTTAAAATTTGGGTAAGTACTCGACCTCATTTTTCCCTCCCTTCCACAACAGTACAATACTGTTTATTCACAGACTAGAGGGTCCTCCATAAACACTGCTGTAATTCCCTGCCTGTTTGTCTCTTTAATTTAATTTAATTTACCTTACACTGTTTCCCTGTAGACAATATTAACATATTTTATATATACCGTATATACGTTTACATGTACAGTCACATACATTTGTTTTTTGACCATCTCACACACGTATCTCCCAGATTTAGTGAAAGCTTAGTAACAATCTTGTTTTCTTTTCACCATACTACCTCTCCCACACACATTATTTCTCAATTTGTTTCAAGAAACATTATTAAAATATGACAGGTATTGTTTTCAACATTGCAGTGTTAATATTCTAATTCTATTTTAATATGCTAATGGTTCATTCTTGTTTTACTTAAGTACACGTTTATAAGTGTGCTTCTGCAATTCTAATAACTAAATACAAAAAACACTCCATTGTTGATTCTCAGACAGGAAGTCTTTTTTTGTGTTTTAGTTTTTAATTATTATTATTATTATTATTAGAAGATTGTGACGTCTTGGTTTTGGCATCCATATTAGTTGATTACAGTTTAGATCCCCCTGTCTAGTGAATGGATATGTGTCATAGAAAGTTGGCTGGAGGTCGTCCCAGTGACGTACAGTAAGTGTTCCCATGATTCATTCTTAATTTATTCAATTAGCCTTGGTTATGAGAAAAAGGAGTCATGTGTTTTAGATAGAAAATATGGAAAAAAACAGTACCCTCTCTATTCAAAGAAGGCTTTGTCTAGTTTTCTCTTTAGTCCTCAGATAGACATAAGCCATATTTCTGCAGCTCCATCAAAGTGTTCCCACAGTCCCGCTGAAGTTGCCTCCAGTGTAGGGATTGATTTTTTTTTATTCAGTGTAGGTTTAAACTCATGATTGTCATAGCACCACTGCAAGACTAGATGGACCCTTTGTGGTGACTTTGGCGATGAGGCCAAAATAAAATAAAAATACAGGTCACAAGATGTGCTGAGGTCTACAGATACTCAATCCCATACACAACAAAAGAAACCGCTGTACAACAATTGCAAACATTTACTTAGCTTCACACAATCAGTAATAATGATCTGAGCTGAAAAATGTGGAATCATTAAGAAGTATAAATTGAACTTGACTTTGACAGTAAGTAACACTAGTGACCTAATTGCTGTAACTGACTAGCGTGCCACTATTTGTGATATGTGTGTGTATGACAACAGTAAACAGTTTATCTGCGTTGCGTTTAGGTTGCATGTTGTCAGTGGCAACTGAAACACGGGAGAGAAATTTGTAGGTTTGAAAATAAAGAGAAAGGATTTTATGAGAACAAAAATAGCTGCTAATGATGAAATGGTTACTTGTAGACCTTATTGCTGCATATTCACTCTGCATTTGGTGCATTAGTTAAGCCTACAGTGATTCTTTGTCTTTATCTCTTGATTAGCTGACTCTTTGGTTTTATTTCTGATAAGCTGCTGAGAACTCCCTTAACAGCCACATCAAAATGATGTTTGCATGTCCTGATAACACTAATGGTCCTTGCTATAATTGATTTAAGATACAATTCCGTCAGTGTTGTAGTCATGCTGGTGTGTTATTAATTCTAATAGAGAAATGTAGTCTTGATTGTTGTTTTTCAGTCCTGTCACTTAAATGTATGCCACTCAGTTGTTTGTGTGTATTCTCACTTTAAAGCAGGTTTGTTTGTATTAAATGGAGGAAAAAATAAATATACAGCAAATACAGTATATTGCACAAACTGTAATTGCAGACATTGAAATTAGCAGGCTCTGAGGTGTCTGTGTTTAGCAAAGCATGCACAGTGGTTGAATACCAAAATTTGATATATTTTTGAAACAGATGGCAAGGTGCTCATATGGGAACCTGAGCTCTTCTTCACTGAATATGAAAATGTTAAACAGGTGGTTCAAGAAGCTTCCTTCCCTGCTATTGCTTTCATTAACACACTTTTATTTTTCCAGTAATAATAAGCTAACTTGCACCCTCTGAGATACAGGCCAGACAAAAGGGCTGCTTCCTTTTATTTTATTTTTGTTGCAAAAAATGGCAAAACTGTGGTCTTGTAATGTATTATTAGACAAAACCCTCTCCACCAACATCACCAACCAACATAAAAGACATGCACACTCGCACAGTGTGAGCGTGTTTTTCTGATGTGTGATCTGACAGGTCCTTTGTTTATTAGAGCATGGGTTTATTTTGTGATCATTTTTTAGTAGATATGTGAAACTACCATGTAGTCATATTCATAGGTGTGCAGACTCTATATCTCAGACTTTACCAACCATTAACTTCCTGCACTTGTAATTTTCCAACCACATATGTTCTAGCTAGACAGCAGTCAAGTACTGACCCAGAGCTAATGCAAGTCAATTGTAAATAACAGTCTGAATCTCTCACTTATACTTTTAAGCACATCAACAAACATATTTTAATGAACTTAATCAGACTCTGGAGCATTTGGTGCAGCAGCTTGTTTTGCCAGTCTGTGAAAGTATAATGTGAGCTAACATAACATTAGCTCAGCAGCTAGTATAGTGCAGACTGAGCGCTGTCGGCTGGATCAATTTAGATGATACCTTTTATACCTTTCATTATTACTGTAACTTATCAATAAATATGAAATCATTGGAATAATGAAAGCAAATGTTAAGCATTCAAGAGGGTAGCTATTAAATGTGAATGACAGTAAATTAGTTTGGTTTTCTAGATACAAAGAGATCAGGGTTGTCTGCGGTTGACCTTTAGGTAAAATACATCATTATTTGTCAGTGACACAGTTAAACGCTGATGAATGGGCTGTATTTTCTCCATCACTGTATTTTTAATTAATTATTAATTTTAATTATATTACTATTATGTAATAATATAATTATATTATAATTTCTTTAGTTTAATTAAAAATGAAATTAGTATATGTTTGATGCATAATAATATCATTTTAAGTTTGACAGTTTTGTTGAATGCAGTTTCAGCGTAGACAAACGTAGACAATCCAGCCTCAGACACCATGTTACACTGGGTTATGTTAACCTGAACAGCTTCTCATAGGTACATAACCTTCACCTTAACATGTGTATTGCTGTGTATATCCTACAATTGGAAAAAAAATAATTTGCTTTTATTAAAGTGATTTAATTGTTGGAACATTA
Organism: Dicentrarchus labrax; assembly: GCF_905237075.1. NCBI lineage: Eukaryota > Metazoa > Chordata > Actinopteri > Moronidae > Dicentrarchus > Dicentrarchus labrax. Next base: position 25,011,987 of record NW_026136718.1, on the reverse strand, counting down.
AGGTTGATGTATCCTTCAGAAAAGCCAATGGCAGTGTTTAACTTTTCCCTATTGAAAGGTAGAAAATTGCCATGGAAACTATTTGCTTGCATTTTCAGATAGCATATTTATCAGGGTCATCAGTGATGGTAATATCACTTGTTGTTTTACAAACTCAATGAGCTGAGCGATCTTGTTTGCTTATTTTACTCCTGTAGTACAGTAATATTGTTTATATTGTAGAGAGTGCAGATGGTCAGGAGTAGAAGAATGAGTCTGCCTGATGTCGATTTATTAAAATGTAGATTTATTGTAATGTATACGCTAACATCTCAATCTACAGTCATAAAAGATTCCCAGATTTATTCTCACAAATCACTTACAGAACAGAGCTGTTTGTCTTTGTAATAAAGACAGTAAGGTGAATCATTTCACAGAAAGAGAAATATTTGTATTGATTTTAACATGACCTTTCTGTCATCATTTATGATGAAAACTAAACGATCAACAACACCACAGTGCCGGACTTTTGTCCTTTCAGTTGCTTGGAGACATTTCAGCTTAACATAAGCAAAGAGAAGTGTGAGCAGTATGTAGTGAAGGTTCAACCACCTAAATGCATTTGCAACATGCAACACACCTCACTATCAGTATACACCACAGCTTTGCACATACGTATACACAGTAACTCATACAGTATATACACCCTCTGACTGAGCAACATGCACACAGGCACATTTTTTGTGGAGCACCCACAGAAAAACCTGATAGTTTTCCTCCTTTTAAGCTGTAATTTAAATGCAGTGTGTTACATACAGTAATGACACAGTGAATCAATCACGTTTTAAGGTCAAACAGTAGCACAACACCCTACACACAGATGTTTGGTTTCATTTCTCAGTTGCAGCATCACAGTAGCACAGACGTGGACTGATGGAGACTGCCTTACATGCTTGGGCCACGGTGATGGTACAAACTTAACTTGCCAGGGATGGTTCTTGGTTTCTCAGACTGTTTGTTTGGATTCCTGGCTCACAGTTTGTCTGTTTGGGCCAGGTTCTTGAAGCACACATCAAATCGACGGATGACTAGCCAGGCTGGCTGCCAGCTGAATTTCAAGAACAGTTTAGCTTCAGTGTAGAATTTAAAATGCTTAACTCTTTGTTGGGCTTGACTAGAGCTACAGTTAAATGGTTTTCCTTGACTCATTTTGGAATATAAGGGCCTTATGTAAATGGACAAATCCTTCAGTGGTTTCTGGACTCTCAGGGAAATTATATTATGGCCTCTTTTTTATTTTTTTTGTTTTAGGAAATTGTGTAGTCTTGTCTCTCATTCAATAGCCCAGATTCATCCCTACCTCATACAGTTCCATCCTACTGCAAGTAAGGTAAACATCTTTTAGATAAATGTAAGTAATTCACAGTGTTTCCCCGTATTTCCTTCAGAACTTTTCCAACCTGATAATCTCAACAGTATTGTTGCATTTGGTGTTTAAAACGTTAAAAATTCATACAGCTTCTTATTCAAATCTGTGTTTTTGTTTTTCACTTACAATGCAAAATACCATCGGAAATAGTCTCTATTTTGCTCACATCAATTCAATAAAATATATTTATGATAGTTAAGCTTTAACTATCAAAAGCATCTTGGGTCCATATTAAAATGTACAAATGTTACTAAATGTCAGAACTTATTTTCTGGCTGTCCAGTGTTGTCTTTCACAAGCCCTGCTGTGTCGTGACTATGAAACTGTAGTATATTGGCTTACAAAGTTCTTAAGTAGAACATATGTATTTTATGCTGTGTAGAACAACGCACAGGCAAACCTCCAATCATTGAAGCACCATATGGCCGGTTCCATTTCCAACTAGTGATTATACACAAACTGTGCACAAGTTGTACATTTCAGTTTTAATGCTTAGTTTTTGTGATTCCTAATCATATTCAATATTCGCTGCAACTGACAGCTCCAATCGTCAGTAAGTAGGTCTTCTTGTTAGGTCACAGTGATAGCCCAAGTGTGCCCTGATTGGATGGTCCACAAATTACATACCACACAACAATAATGATGCTCATGAATATTATACCATTGGCTTACATGGTGCCTGAAGAGTTTTACATTCATAAACACTGCTTAACAAAGACCCTGGATAGCTCTGTTGTGGCACCTTTTATTATGGGATTGTGCAACTAATTAACATCAAATTTGGCAGATCTGGATGAAAGAGGCTGGCAGTGCAGTCATGCAACAGGAGTAATATTTCCCCCTTCTTTTCTGCCTGCTTGACTTTGTTCATTTCTTTACCCTTCCTTTATTTTCCCCAGAAAATACACATTACTATTGAGGTTCTTCCCAGTCTCACTGCAGTAGATAAGAATCAGTGAGTTATGACGGTTGAGGTGGACATGGCCAAATGGTCAGAGCTAGATTACATAGCATCTGAAATAAATAATTTTCTTGTGATGTCTATCCTAAAGATGCTATCACAAGCAGGTGCACCAAGGTACTCTGTCACAGGCTGTGTGGGTTTATGCCATCAAAAAGTGAACTGCTCTATGTGCCAGACTCACCTTATTAGACACAAAACAACGTCTTTATACTTGAATGTGTTAGACTTGCATGTTTCTTTCTCTCTTTCAATTAAAACACATTAGTGATTAGTGTTAAAAGCTGATCCAGTACACTCATTACATTTCGATTTGATTAGCAGGCCCACAAAATAATACTTTTTCTAAAATCGCCAGCATTTGCCCCCAGAATTGTATTCCTGGTAGTGTGGATACTTTGAACAACACTTAGACCTTCTGATTATGAAATTAAGGTGAAACAGTGTAACCGAACAGTTCGATAAATGGAAAATGGATAATATATGCAAAATCCAAGTAACTGAAATAGTTTTTGTGGTTTCCAGTCAGTCATCAGTAGTTCTGAAATCCTGGCTACAGCCCTGGTCTGTGATGAGCTGCATTCTTGTCACTTATGGTAACACAGTGGCTGTAATGTATTAGTTCTCAGAAGTCCACAGAAACTTCAACTCCTTTAACATAACCCACCTCTTCAGTTTCCCATGTGTATAGTCAGTATGTTACAGACCCCAAAATATGGCTGAACACACTACTTCTGCTAGTAATTTGCATTTGCTTCTGTTTTGAAGGGTGAAACTGCCAGCTTGAAAGCGATGTAGATTTTAGGTTTAATATCAACGTTTTTGTATTTTGTGTTTTTCATTTATTTTCAAATAGAATCTGACTGTAAAAAACGCTTAATTTCAATACCTTTTTAGAATTTCTGAGCTTTTTTATGAATTCTCCTCCTGATTTTGGCTCCATGCAGTTTTAGAAAAAGATGAAAAGCTAAATAAAACCAATACAGTTTAATTCTTATGTTGTGTTTAGCTGATTAAACTGTCTTTCACATGAAAGTTGTGCAGTCTTAATTTTTTACACCTCAGTGAATGGCAGTTTGTTTTCAAAGCAAATCATTTGGTTAACTTTACTAGCAGAGTGCATATTTAGGATGCAAACACAGTGAGCAGGAATCTATTTCATTGAATCAATGCTGCCCTGTTGCCTGGGAGGGCCCACGCGCCTTAACAATGCAGTGGAAAATAATGGTGTATTGAACTGGCATATGATAGAGTAGTTGTACCCTTTGTTCACAGCTCGGCAGATATGTTTGATGCTTGCTATCAAGCTGCGTGTTTACACACAGAGGATGAAGGACTATTTAGTGGAGCTTTCCATGAGAAATTTGAGCACAATTGAGCTGCAATCACTTTCTGAAAGGAAAGTGAGGAGCAGAAAACAAGTAAATAAGACATGCTTAAGATGGAAAGATTAAGACAACCCCAGAGTGATTAAGAGGGCTGACATAGATACCCTGGCTGGATTTTTAGATAGACCAGTGAGTGGTTTGGATTTGGTTTTAAGCAGCAGAAACACATAAACAGCAACAGCCACCAGTCAATTAAGAATAAATCCTTCCAAAAACAACTAGTTTAACTTTGCTTTTCAATTAATCTTCTTTGGGTGTCACCGAGGGTCATAGCGCTGCAGAGTGAGCAGTGGAGAAGTAAAAGATTAAATAAGAGTCCACAACAACTGGGCACGAGGCCTAAGGCCCAAAGCATTTAACCAAGCCCCGCGGATGCTGCACAGATGCTTCTAGAAAAGCAGGATTTTCAGCACTTTGTTTTTCTTCAGGAGCTAGACAAAGATCTGATTTATAAGGTGATCCAAGGATAAATTATGGAAGTCCAAATGTGTCCAATTTTTAGAATTACACAATCTCCTAAATGTTTCAGTTCTATCAAGGCTGTTCAAGAATGTTGAACATTACAAAAACACATCTGTGCTGTAATAACCTGTTTATCTGCTGTGGAGGAAAATCTCTTTGTGATGTACTTTGGGGTGAATCTAAATAATCAAATCACACTGTTTACTGTGCAAATGAAACAAATCTTATTGACCTTATGAGTTTCCACAACAAGGAAGTACTCCATTGTTTTGTATTTTAACTTCTGGCAGTGGGAATGTGTTGCATTGTGTAGGTGGACATCTGCTGCTTGTGATCACTTTGCACTGCATTTGAGCAAATATCTGATAAGTTTTATAATATTATGTACAGTGTTAATAATAGGCCTTGGCAATAAAACATTAGCAATATGTATCTGCAATAGACGCTTCATGACTAGCAATAAGAAATTGTTTCAATCATTTTCAATAGAATGTCAATAGTAAGCAAGAAACAAAACTGGTAATGGAACACACATGAATACAGTGACATGCGTTAGTCAGCAACCTTAGGCACGCATGCCAATGGCAGCTTTTGTAGCTTAACCAATAGCATAATAGCAATAAACGTACAAGAGATTTTTTTGGAAATGTTGACGTGCCCTCTTATCCGCATGCAGAATGACCTCTTTTGCAGCCATTGGCATTTACACACCCTGTCTTATTAAAGCATCTCATGGATGTATACATGGTTTTGATGTGGATGTTTTCATAAAGATGGCAGCCTTCTTTATAATGCTCTCGTATATAATTACAGTGTCCTGATTATGGGTAAAAAAGGTTTTCTTTCAAATGTTGCTATCCACGTTGCCTATATGGATGGAATAAAATTACAGATCCACTGGAGAATTCCATTTTTGATGTGTTGTCATAATTAAACTTAATGTTGATATGGCACACAGATTAACGAGAAATAAAAAAAATGGCACTATAGTTTTATTTTGCCCCAAAATGTAGATTATCAACTTATCTCAAGCTCCTTTTATAATATCTATCTCCCACAGTGGCTGAGAACCTTATAGTGAGCTGAGCCAGTGGTTTTGTGTGTGTTAAAGAGAGTATGAGGAAACCCTGGCTCAGTGTGACATGATGAAGCTATGGACCTAAAGCTCCTCATTGTTATGTATCTGTGGTCCTGCAGTCCAGCGCTGCAGAATATAGAGAGGGGGAAGGAAAAAAGGCGCTGTCGCTGCCAACCCTTGCCCGAGCCTTTTTCTGCTCCTAAGAAAAGAGTGTACAATTGAAGCAATACCTGTAAGTTAAAACAAAGGGCCAATGCGCCCAGGCTCTTTCATCGGGCCAAGTACAAATGATTTGGATACAATTGTGACGCGAAATCTCTGTCTGCTGCAATTGCTTAAATAGTAGCTCAAGTGTTAAAAAAAACCTTGGATGAAATTGTCATGAGCTTACACTTATTCATGTCTTTATATCCTGTGCTGTTCTAAGGGGATTCTTGAGCAAAGTCATCTGTATTCAGTAAACAAAGTGTTATTGATGAGTTGATTCTATGTGGCTTTGCCAGTGAGCGAGCCGGGAAAGGGATTATGTCCCCAAGCCAAACCCAATAGAAGTTTGAATAAGGGGATAGATGTGCAGTGCTCATTGTAGCAGTAGAGATAAGCTGTGTTCAACATTAAAATAACAGCTCAATACCTCTGATATGAAAAGGTTTGAAAATTTCAGACTCGCTTAAGTGGGAAATATCTGCGTTTACTGTCACAGAACGGTAAATCAACAAAAGTTTTTGACCCGAGTACCAAAGGCAGCAGAGTTTGACTGGATGTTTGTTACCAAACGTCCGTAATTGAAGGAGCTTTTTTGAAGACCTTCGATGAGGTTTCATTTATTGAGGGATTTAAGCATCTCCACTCAGTGAGATTGGAAAGGTGTATGACAGTACAGCAGCATATGGCAGTCACTGTGAGAAATCCAGAAATCCGCTAATCCACCATTCTTAAAGTATAGGGATTATACCTTCTGTGACTTGTCTCTGTTTTTACGTCTTGCTTTCCATTCGTGTGTGCACAGTTTAGTTTCAGTCGCTGTTGTTATTCAGCTATGAGCGGTGTTACTTTGTGCTTAATGTTGCATCTGGTCAGCAGGAGTTTTGCAAGGATCTTGTTTACAACCACTTTAGGATGTTCTTTTCACTTAGCTTTATGATGTTTTTCAGCAAATAAACAGTAAACCTCTCCTTAGATACCCTGCGTGGAGTGTAGATGACAGTATCATTTTTCTGACTCCGTGTTGTTTGACTGCTAGGAAGAACAGCTAACAAATGTGCAGTCATTTCAGCATACCTTGAAGGCCATGAAAACATTTCAAATATTCCTCTATAACACTGAATATTTATCAGAAAATGTGCAACAAACAAATGTAAAGTTAGCTATTATTGTTAGCTTTTGTTAGAAACATAAATAACATAAATGGGAGCTCTCTGTCACCAGAAATATAGCCTAAGCGGAATCGACAAAAAAACTTGAATAGTCTACACTCAGTGTCAATTTATAAAAAGGGTTTCTCTCACAACTTCATAGGGGTCTCCCACACATACTCCTTGGGAGGTTTGTGTTAATTCAGTCTGACTTTTTAAGATCTCGCAGTGTTTGGGATGTCGGAGAGATTATGCATTGACATCAAAGTTGAGACTTCAGAGCTGTATTCTGTTACTGTGATGAAATTTTTGTACATGTTAATAAACCAATACCAGTGGTGAATCAGGCTGAAATGGTTAGTCTTAGATCAGATTAGATTGTTGCACTTTAGCCCATGTCACGAAAAGTGGTACTCTCACACCTAAAGTCTAGTCTTCGGGATGCTTTCCCATCTGTAGTGTGATTCACTGGGCCCACCCCAAAGAAAGAAAGTGATTAATTTTTTTTTTTTTATCATGCAGTTTTGGTGATGTCCTGAATCATCATGCTACATGGACCCATTAACAGTCGAGACCTCTCATATCATAAATAGAAAGAAATCAGACAAAAGAGGGGTATCCTTTGTCTTATTATGGTGCGATGGTCACAGTGAGTTTCACAATTTCTTTTTAAATGAGGAACTTGGAAAACACACAGAAGACTAACACGTCTGTTTTAACCCCCTTTCACTGTCTGATTGATCAGGGAAAATCCCTGCGTTCAAGAGCTAATGTGCATATGTATTACCACTTGTACAAAATAATCTTGTATGAATACACTCAGTGGCCACCTTATTAGGTATGCTTGAACAATCTATTGCAATTCATTAAAACTGTTTAGCTTTAAAGTTTACTTCCTTGATGCCTTTAATGTTTTTATTGACATTGTCGGAAATGTGTAAATTCCATTATAACTGTATTGTAACTGAGGTCATAGTTAAAGGTGGCTCTACTGGACTACATTATATTGAGAGGTGTAATGTAAAGTAAATGTAAAGCAGTCCGCAACATGAACGCTAAGTAAGACCTCAGTGCCAAAATATACAATTGAATTAACACCTTGATTAGTGTCAAAAAAACATTGCATTAGATACTGTACACAGTACTTTAGAGAGATACTGTGATTGTGATGTGATTCACAATCACAATTTTCATTTTCACTGAAAAATGAACATTAAAATCAAGATGACATTGTGTTCATGTGTTTTTACGTCTAGAGAACAAGATTTTAGGCCAGGAATCTCTGCAGAACTACAGTACTTCATTATAATGTACTTCATTTGACCTTTATCATAAAATTGCAGCTTCTTGCGATTTGGATATTGCACTTATTTGTGCAACATTATGAGTGTAGATGCATTGTGTACACACAATGTTTATAAGATCAATGCATTATAAAGTTCCACTAGGAAGCTGCAATGTTGTGACTGCGACAATGAACGCAAATTCAGAACATTCCCACGAATTCTGCATAACCTTGCAATTTTTGACCAGTTCTTGTAGTTTCCTGCTCAAACGTCGAGCCATACGTCATCAAACTCACTTCCTTGTCCGTGTTAAAGATGTAGACCATGCAGATGTGTGAGGATTTTATTCTCACTGGAACAAGTTGCCCTCGATTTTAACTGAAAAACACCAACTATTTGTTGGAATTTTCTCTTTCTCCAGAAAATAACGCAAAAGAACAACAACAAAACAAACAAAAAACAAAACATTGCAACATGCATTGTAAGTTTTTGAAAAAGCTGCCCTAAAATCAGGCACTTTAGTCCCCCAAAAACCAACCCCACAAAAGCCAGGAGGGACTTTTTATTAGTTCACCGTCAACAGATGGATTCTACCATAGTTTGGCTTTTTAATTCACTCTAAACATGAATATTCATGCTTCAAACAAACATGGGTGGTCTTGGTCGACACCAGAGTTCGATTGACAGCATTCACATTAGACTTACTGAACAGGTTCTGTGTTAAAGCACACGTACAATTCATTGGTACTCTACTAATCCCTAAATGAGAGCTGACACAACTCTGTGAGCTCTTGGCAGTATAACAAAGGCAGAACTGACCAAAGAAAAAAATTATCAGTCGATGCTTCAAATAAAATTGGGATATAAGAGTTCTCCTAATTGCCTTTTTTTTGGCTTAAATAATAATGGTACAATGCAACATTTTTGCTCTAAGTTAAAAATACCAATCATATTTTAGTGGTGTCATAAAGATTGGCATAAATGCATTTTAAACCTGATTAAAACGCAGTGAGATAACCATATCCATCCCAATCACCACTGGTTTTAAATAAACATGTATTCAAAACTGATTTACAACTCCTTGACCACACACATACCATTATAAAGATACACACAGCTGACAGTTTGATCCCCCAAATTACACGGTTGCCTCCTTTTTATCATATTTCATCACTTCAGTCCTCACCAGCACAAGCAGTTACGGTCGTACGGCCAGTCGCTTGACTTGTTTGTGAGTTCAGGATCGTAATTAACTCTGTCCAACAGTAAAATGTGTCCTCTTGCAGTTCATACTTTTCTCGTGAGATGAGGATTCCAGTCTGTCCGTGTCTTCGTAAATTACATTTCAGAGAGTTTTTAGAGAGTCTATGAATGTGTTTTTTTTTTACAGAGAAACCCCAGTCAACTTAATTATCACCTAGACTTACATCGTAGACTGTCCTTGAAACGCCCAGCTATATTGTATGTTTGCTACAATCCAAGTCTTCTTACTTTTCACCATTGCCTCGTTATACATCTGTAGAGCAACTGCTTCCATACTGAACAAATATTTAAAATAGAGGGAGCAGCTCCTCTAGTATCAGTCTACCAGCAGACCCCGCTGAGAGTCACTTCTAACATCAAGTGTTCATTCTGAAATGAAAGGCAGCAATTAACACATCAAGGCTGAAGATGGTACCATGCTCGTTTTTCTTCCTATTGTCCAGGCAGGTAGCTACAGCAAAAAAGGCTTCCTGTTGTATGATAAGCATTTCCTCTGCTGTGATAAGAGGCCCTAGGATAATGCCTGTCAGATGAGGCCAATTAATGATGGCTTGATGTGATGTTTGATCTGTTCAAGGCAAGTCTGCAGCTCCTCTCACTCACTGTTGTTCCCTCCCAGATAAGCTTTACTTTGTTGACTTTGCCCCAATCCGTTCCAAAGCCAAAGGCCCTTATTAGCTACCTATCCGAGAGTGACATGTGTAGCTATAGGCCAGCGTTGAACAATGTTCTTCATTGTCCCCTCTGTAGTTTCTGGATTAACGGTTTGATTTTAATTTTATGCTGTCAGAGGCACAACACAGCTGTTTGGCATTTTTGGAGGCAAGGACCAATGTTCTCGCTGAAGCTGCTCAGCACAGGCAGTTTAGATGTTAAATCACTCATCGCACACATTATTTATTTTGCTGTACACAGAAGTGCAGTATGCTAGAACATTACACAATTAGAAGGTTGGCCAAAAAAAGATGATGTAGGCCAATCTAAGAGTCTGCCAAGCTTTGGGAGATCTTCAGTGCTTTTTGTTTTTGAAAGGTTTTCAGTATAGTCAGATTCACACTGTTATGTTAAGGCCGAAATAAAAAGAAATCTAGAGAGCGATATAGTGGCTAGTTTTTTAACTTGACCATACTTTCTACATATTCATGACTAAATAATAACTACTAAAGGTAGTCAGTCACATTTGACAAGGGGATAACGATAAAAGAATAAAAATGTGGTTCAAACATAGTTAGATAGTTTTTAGCCATGCTCACGTCCCCCGGAGGATGAATCCTGCTGACTTTGGTGATCTCCTGACTTTCCTCTAGTGCCACCATTAGGTTGACCTTTTAGTTCTTTATTGAAATATCTCAACAACCGTTTGGATGGATTGCAGTGAAATTTGGTTCATAGTCCCCAGAAGATGAGCTGCAATAACTTTGGTTTTCCCTTAACCTTTCATCTAGCATCGTTATCTGGTCAAAATGTCATTGTGTTCAATACTTTGGTTTATGACTAAATACCTGCAAAACTGTCATTCCCATCAGCCCCATTGAACAAAGCAAAAATTATACCTGCCTGACATCAACATGCTAGTGTTATCACGTAGAGCCTCACAGAGCTGCTAGCCTGGCTGTAGACTCTCTTGGTCTTATTTACTGATTTGAGATACTGCATGCTCGCTTTTTTTGTATTCTTCAGTCTTTATTTTGGCCCCTCCTATCTTTACAAGTCATTTTTTCCCATTTCTGTTATTCTTTACAGTATCATTGCATTGGTTTTTCAACCACTTTCGAGAGAGTTTGCCTAAAAATTGGCTGATAAATAGGGGGAATTAGTTTATTACAAACTACTTTAAGTCCTTCTGTTGTATCTTACAAATGAGGTAGAATGTGTCTCAATTGCTAAAACAATGTTAAACTAAAAAATGAAATCTTGATTTAAAATGTGAATGCTGTAGCTAAAGTAAAATGACTCCCTCTAATGCTCTGCCCCTTTGTCTGCTGTATTGTATACAGGAATGAATTTCTTGCTGCCCGACACAATGAGATGTGCTACGCTTTCTGAGCATTGTTATTCCGTTGAACACCTTACCTTAGTTCTATTCTTAATAATGGTTAATGTTTTTCTTGAATAATGTAGCCACATCATTGTGAAATAGCATTAGTTTTGTCCCATCTAGAGGTGTTGCATTCATGCCATCCATCCCTGTATGCTTCTGTAGCAGAACATGACCCATTACAATCAAGAGAAGGTAGATCATCTTCTGTAATTTGCTATTGATTTGCTGAAAATGTGAAATATACAGATCCTTTCTTTGTTTGTTGATGCAAATATATTTTTTCAAGTCTGCTATCTACCACAGAGGTATACGGGAGATGGTTAAGGTTGTGTTGTGATATATTTACAGCTGTCAGTCAGTAACCTCCTGAGACTCAGATAAGATAAACTCCTGAGACGTCGCATCTTACCACTTGCAGTATCAAGGAGCACATACTCCAGTCATGCAAGCCATCCAATTCTATTTGATATATCCCAAGCCAATACAAGCTGTCAGTCAGCATTAAAGTCAGATTCACATATTTACAGAAAAGTTGTGCTGCTGTCATTAGGGAGCAAAGGCCAACAACTCAAGTAAACTACTCAACAGCTGTTCAGAAAAGTCATGCAAATCTTGTTATGAAGTTTTGAGGTGTTACTTTAACAAACATAGTTATTATCTAGTGGAATAAGTGATATTTTTATGCCCAGATGACGCACGGAAGTAATTCTTGTTTTTGCTGTAATTCTGTAACTCTGCAAATGAATGTTGACACGTTTGAGCACAAAAGAAGCGTAGACAGAGTATTCAAACAGTAGATTTTTTTCAGCAAGTATTTTGACCCTTCAAACTTTCTCTGTGCCTCCTTTTGTGCATGAATGTTACAAAAAAAAATCCCCAAAAAGGTGAAGTAGAGATTGGAAAAAAAAAAAAAAAAACCCGGAAGGTTTTTTGAGAGTACTCTGTATTACAAATTACTGTAGTAATTTCAGAACAATTACCTGAGTGAGAGACTCCCTCATATGGAGAAGCCAGAACAGATAAAAAAAACACTGCCCATCTGAGGATCTCGGATTATGTCCAGGCTCAAACGGTACCAAGAGGTCAGATAACGTAACAAAATAGTTGAGTCTTAATAATAAAAAAAATACAGGTTATCCCACACAGCTATGGACCGTCCGTACCAGTAAGTAGATAACATCTTTTCTAATTAGTCTCAGCAGAGATAAAGCAAAAATGTCCACACACTAGTTCATCTCCTGCTGTATGTGTTTCTCAGCCTGATATCTCCTGCTAGAGTTAGCTCCAAAGCAGGTAGACACAGAGTGAACAAAGCAGAATCAACACACTGTTCTGTCAACTCCTGTGACTTCACCTCTAGTAACCTGATAACAGTAAACATCACTTTGCGGTTGTTCTGTGTCTCTTTGCGGTTGTTCTGTGTCTCTTTGCGGTTGTTCTGTGTCTCTTTGCGGTTGTTTTGTGTCTCTTTGTGACCATTTCATGTGTCCATTTGTAGTCATATTGTGTTTCTCTTTGTGGTCGTTGTCATATTGCGTCTTTGTGGTCCCCTGGGACTCTTTGAGCTGGTAGGCCCGTTAAGTAATCCATCCAGGCACACATGCATAAATACATACATACACATGCTCCCCCATAAACAAACACACTGAAAAAGACTGAAACACTGAATCAAATTAGACTCAAACGTCTCTGATAGTCTCAAATCATATCTTATGCAAGGAGAGAATCCTTGAAAATGGCAGACTGAACACCTCCAGTTTTAACGGCAATGTAATGGGGCTTCTGTAATGAATCTAAGTAGGCTCAGATGTACAGTAGCAGAGCTTTTTCACACCTCGAAGCTATTTTCAACTTGAGAATACATTTCACATGATGTCTAAACAGTTAAATGAAAGCATTGCAGCTACCTTTTCATTTCTCACCCGTTATTATGTTTTTTTTCCCTTCTGCTCGGCTCAGGGAGGTGGTGCGGGGTGGTGGAGGGGGGTGGGGTTTTTACTCTTTGTAGTAGTCACAGCTCCAAATCTCATTTGTAATGGTTATCAACTGGTTGGGGTCTTCACAATAGCTAATGGGGAAAACAAATCGGTATTTGCCATGTTTATCATTTGATTAACCTTCATATTATCCCTCTGTGTAATTACCCTAATTATGAGAGGCTTTACACTGGCTGTCTGATAGCTCTTTGTACAAACAGGTCTGAAAATGTTCTGGCCTTTAACAAATGGAGAACTCCTTGTGTTTAAAAGCTGACTCTGAGCCAGGTAGGCTGTAGCTGTACAACATGTTCTGATACTGTTCCCGTCAATGATGAAAGAATAATTTGCAATTTAAAACTTACACCAAGTGACAGTTTAAAACTCTGCCTGCTGTCAGAAATAATTGAAGCATGTGATAATGTGTTAATCAAATTGATTGTGCAGAAAGCTTTTGTTGGTAGGTATGAAACAAAGAGCACACTGTGGTACCGCTGATACAGAAGTAGACAGGTAACCGTTGAGGTCCGTTGCTGCAACCCGCCCAACAAGTTTGTTCTCGCCTCTCTGGGGAACTCTTGCTGCTGTCCGCTCCTGTCAAACTGCAAACAGCACCCTCTCGTCGGGTTACTGTCTCAGCGTAGACACGATGAGTTGTGATTGAGACCCTCTTCTTCACTGAGCTTTGAGCGCACTTGCTTTGACACAACAAAAAGGTGATTTTGCCTGCTAGCTTTCTCACTCCTTGTTGTCATGACTGGTTTGTGTTAAGTGGCCAGTGTTGGTACAAGGACTGACTTACAGCAGGTGACTTTGAGACAGGAGTGATTGTTGTTGGTATAAGAGGTGAAGTTGCTTCACGTATCAAGAACCCAGAAGATCCTTTTTTCACACAGTTAAGTCAGACCTTTGTAAAATCACTGGTTCATGTTCTGTGTGACGGCTGCTGTTCTTCCCTTGAAATGCTGTAGACCAGTGATAAACGGAAATAAATGACAGGGCCAAAATTTGACTATGACAAAAATGATATGGCTACAGTACTTGAAACCTTTTAATGAGATTTTCAGAAATCTAATTGAGATGTAACAGATATAATATAATGCTCATAGAAATATCATGGTCAATACCTACATTTGGACAGTGGCATAAAAGAAAAGATTGAGAGAAAATTAATGGAAACTATTTAGCTGATTAATCGGACAAGTCATTTCTGACTCTCTGATAATTAATCAGCCGTTTTAGTCGGTTTTAGGCCAATCCTTCTCTGCTTTCAGCTTCTCAGTTGTTTACTGATCTCTGAATTTCTGAGGGGTTTTGACTCTTCGTTCTACCAAACAAAACATTTAAAGACATTGCCTTAGACCTTGGAATATTTTCAATCTATCAATGAAAGTTGCCTTGTGGAGTTTTCTTGTAAAAAACATCGACAACAACAACAGTTTGTGTCACTATACAAGTGCATGCATTGCATGTATGCATTGTGTGTATCTTTGAGGTCTGAATTAATTAGCTTCCTCGTTAAACATTGCAGATCCAATTATTTAAATATTTTAAATCAGGCATTGTTTATAGTCGTGTTAATTACTAGCAGTCTTCTTCACTGCCTTTGCTGGAGCAAAACTGATAACTGTTGATTAGTGGAACAATGTTAAACCGGCAGCATCCTTGTGCATGACACAAACAAAATGGGGACCAGCTTGTAAAAACATTGCTCCATGGCACTAATATTGATTAAAAAGCCAAATCCAAAGGGTCATTTTAATTGGTTAAATATTGGCTATTTTAATTAATAATGAAAATAATTGTTCATTGCTATCTCTGTAATTTATAGTTTTAATTCTAAAGCATTATTTACCC
The DNA here is from genome assembly GCF_905237075.1 of Dicentrarchus labrax. Classification (NCBI taxonomy): domain Eukaryota; kingdom Metazoa; phylum Chordata; class Actinopteri; family Moronidae; genus Dicentrarchus; species Dicentrarchus labrax. The sequence goes on along the minus strand of NW_026136718.1, from coordinate 24,996,912 downwards.
CAAAGATAGACAAAGATTAATCTGCTTTACATTTGCAAGAGTTTTGTTACAAAGAAGAGACAGCAGCCAACGTAACATCTTAAAATGTCTTTTTATGCCACTACCATGTTGACAGATATGACGTGTTTTACTGAGAGGTCGTGGCTTTGGCTGTTGCCTCGCTTAATATGAGGCATAATTAATTAATCAAAGAGATAATATTTGATGGCTTGCAGAGGTACGTATGCAAAATCCTTGCGGATATATACAAGTAATGTCTCTTTTTCTTTTATCCTTCTGGGGACTTACAAAGACCTCTCACTGTGTTGGGACTTACCAGTGATGTTTTACTTTACTTAATCCATACCCTACATGTTTTATAGGGATAAGTAAAATAACAAATTACTGTCTCACATTTGAGTAGAGGACATTCCTGTCTTAAAGGGATAAAGAAGTTAATTCTTACTTACTTTCTCACATTTACATGCGCTAAAATCCTAAATTTGTCAAGTGGATTATTTCTAGGTCATTGTGTATGATTAAAAAACTGCTGGCTATGTACAGATAATGTCACTAGTTAGCCATGTAAACCTGAGGTACCTGTGCTGCGTATTTCAGTATTCTGACAATATAATAACCAATATTTTTCATTCATTGTATTATTTACTGACTGATAATCAAGGATGGATACATGAAGAATTTGAATTTGGCCTAAAATAGAAGACTACTGAAATGAAATGTCAATGACTAAATTATCAGCATCAGTATAAAAGCTCATTCTTTGATCCTCAGTTGGCGTTGAGATGATCTTGTCATGTAGCTGAGCTGTTTGCAGTGGCTATGTTTCAGAACATGATGTTTGACTTGCCTAGTCCTCTGACGGTATTGCGCTCCCCATATTAAATTTTAAACACTTGAAAGAGGTCCAAAACAGATTTTTGCTTTTATTAATATGTCAACAACATGGTGTCAGACTTCCGGCACTCTCAAATATTTACCCATCTGCACAAAACATTTCAGGATCCATAATGACCACTTGAACTCTTTGCTCTTCCCTGTTTCCAAACAGCGGAACGTGGGGAGCGAGCTCTTGTTTGTGTAATGTCGCATTAACCTGTTCAGCCATTCAACCAGCCCTCTAAAGCAGAGCAAGTCCAATGCTGGGACAACTCGGCAGCAGCCTCCTGCAGATGGGAACCTTTAATTTTTAAAGCGTTTTCATCCGCTTGGCTGATCCTCCGCACGTTGCGTCACAAACCGTGAGTGCTAATCCCAGTTGCCTACCACCCCTCTATTTGGCATAAAAAATCTGCCAGCCAAAGTGTGTCTCCATCTTCATTTTTGCAGTGTCTTTTTAAAGTGATGTTTTGATTGGTGCTCAGTGAACCAAGGGCTGCATAGTTAACTAAACTCTACTCATGGGACGAAGCACAAGGTGGGAGAAAAGCAGCATAATTGCTGGCCTTAGTTGCTCAAAATGTAAAATGCAAAGCTCACGCCAGCAGTGGACACTGATGTTCCCGGCTATGATTTTTTAAAAACATTTATTTATACAGGGAAATTTCCCTAAGAGCCAGGTTCTCTCTTTGCAGGAATGCCTTGATCACACTCACACGGTTGCACACTTTCACACCTGCAGGCTGCCCAGTACAACCAGTCTGATCCGCCGGCCACAGAGCAGCTCCACTGGTGCAGCTGGAAGATTAAAGGACTTTGTCAATGGTACCTCAGTGGTGGTAAATAGGTAAAGGCTTTTCCCCACTCAAGTCTTAAGAGTTGAAAATGTATAGTATTAATATAAATACCTCAAAATAATGTGACATCAGATACTGAAGATCACATTTTATTTTTAAGAGCTTTATTTTAAATTTAAAAAATCCACATTGAGTAAAAATGTCAAATAGTGCAGTTGCCAATGTGCCCGTATGTGTAATTTAAAGCTTGTTGTGAGTCTTCAAATACTGCATACACAGTACCTGCATAAAGTGTGACTTTTCACTGCTATTTACACTTTCAGTCTCTTGACTAGCAACATTGAAAACACAATGAGCCACACTGGGTGACATGTTTTTTAGTCTGATGATGCTGTAATTTCCATCACACATATACCGTCCTGTTCCTATGTGCTCACTGGAGCACCACATGCTGAAAATAGTCCCCAACAAATGCACTATTTATTACTGTTTAAGTAATGTTCGCTAAAAACATCTGGTGTACAGGCTAGATTTAGATTCTCAGCTTTTACTTAACTTCTATATTTTCAAAGGTGAAATACACTTGAGACTCCTCCTGTAACAGAAGTCAGTCACCCATCAATCTTTGTGTATTCGTCTATGATAAAAAAGGCAACAGGAAGAAGGTATACAAGCTGCTAAAGTACTTTAAAAGCAGAAGATCCTGAACACTGCCAGATCAAGTTCTGCAGTTTTTTTAATGTTTTCAACAGCAGTCTCCCAGCCACAAAGAAGATTTGCTCGAAAGCATGTCATGCTTTCCCCCCCAAAAAACTCTGAACCCTACTATTTTATACTAGAATTCTGTACTCTCTGTGGTCCTCTTTGGATGGTTTTGTTTGATAGTTTCCTTGGTGGGTATGAAAGATTAATGCAGCAGAAACACCTGCAGCAGTTCCTCAATGACAGCTGTAAAAGTGCAGCGGAACAGCTGTGAGAAGACAGCCCCGACTGCCGTGCCCCCATAAAGCAAACTGTTAAACATGGTGTCACAGCTTTGTGAGTCATCTTGTAACTGCCCCGGCAATCAGAATTGACTTTCCTTTCATGAGGCTTCAATACGGAGGCAGCCTTTTTCTGTGAGACTGCATGTGTACTTTCGACCTATGCCATATGCCTTGCTAATAGCAATGTAATACGTGTAAGTGGGTGTGCATTTGTACATGGCTTCTCATGCTGTGTTCACTCTTTTTTGTGTGTGTGTGTGTGTGTGTGTGTGTTTGTGAGGTGGGGACTTTTAGTTTTTATCACATAGCAAAACATAGCTGATACAGAAGAGTGATAAGCAAATGCATAATTTATCTTATTAGGTAGCAGGAAATCACTTAACACTAAGTCACAGTTTAACAAACAAAAAAGCATGTCACGTTTACTTCATCACATTATCAGACCCAGATCAGAATATATTTACATTTATGTTTACAGTCCATATACATATAGTATGTGCTGTATATATTGTGTTTGTGTGGGTTTCCTCTAGCTGCTCTGGTTTCCGCGGGGTGAAATGGAAACTCTACAGGGTTGTGAATGTGCTCATCTGCCTGTGATAGACTGATGACCTGTCCTAGGTGTACCCTGCCACTGCTGCATGCTAGTGTCAGAAAACAGATGCATAGAAGACAGTTAATACAAAATATTTTCTAACCCGGGAGGGTTACAATGTGCTCTAAAGTGCTCCTTAGTGTCTGTATGATTCAGATCTGTGAAAGTAACTGAGAAACTGAAATCTACAGTGGGTATTAAATGTAAAGGAAATGAGGAATGCAAGATAGAGTACAGCATGTTATGTACAAAACGAGACCCCGTTTCATAAACAGCCATTAATGATGTACAGATGGAGTTGGACTATACACCAGAAAATGTGACTTTATTGGTAGAAATGAAAGACACGAGATAAAGCATTCCAAACTTGCATCGTTGGCCAAAATATGATAATAACTAAAATGTACTAAAAATAAAACAGGAAATAAGTCTCATGATCATATACTGTATCCCTTTGAGCAGGAGTTGGTGGTATTTGTTGAACCGCTTCATCACTAACATGAATCTCAACAGCTTGCAGTTTGTCACATACAGGAGCTATGGGAGACCAACTTTTTCCAGCATGGAAATAGAATGAACAAACTAACCTCGTTCACAGTTTGACCATTCCTACAAGTGTTCCACCCTAATGTGAATGGTACAGTTAACTTTACTATTAAAGCAAATCATTATCATCAGGCTGAGATGCTTATCTGATCTCTCTGGTTTTCTGGTTTATAGATATAATGCATGAATGCAAACACCATACTGGATGCACCTTGTAGTGTAGTTAGACTGTACTGGCACATAAAACAAACTAAATCTTCATTCTGAACAGTAAAATCTTTACATGCACTATATTGTTATATATGGGTTTAAAAATGACGTGCCACCGCAGTAATTGTGGCTTGTTTGCTTCGTCTATGAAGCAGCAGTCCTTTAAACCTAACATTCAAACTAAACAAAATTAGTGTTAAAATGAAAGTACTTTATCACTGTTGCGAAGAGAAAAGGCCTATAGAGTGGGTATTTTTAACTTATGCATTTGTCAGGGTTCTGTTTGTGAAAAATTGATTTTTTTTTAAAAGGCAGAGTTGAAATTATGTGTGTACTGAACCTTTTCTAGCCTAAAAAAACCTGCTGAGACGCTTTTGGTGTAAACGGCATCGTGAGTCATTGAACATGTTTAGGAGGTCTGCTTCTGTCCCTGTGGCAGTTGAACTTCAGACTCCTAAGCTTCCTTCTTCTGTGCTGCCCCTTAAAATCAAACTACAGTGGCTTCTTTGTTTTGGCATGTGTCTCGTGATCTGAAAGGTGATGAAAAGGATCTGTTGAAATATACTGTTGCTTTAACATACATAATCCATTTGATGTACTGAAAACTCTTGACATTATGTGACTGCCAGCCCTCAGAGATAAAAAGACATACTGTTATATTTGAATAGTGGTCACGTACTGCACTGCTGAGTGACTTTTTCCTCCTCACTTCCCCTCGGCCTTCTCAACTTCAGTCTCTAACTGTCGTCTTAGAGGATAAGACTGGTAATCTATATTTTTCTCATCTCAAACAAAGTTCATGAAAAGGCCAAAACCAACAATAAATTGATCCTATTAACAATTATTGTGTGAGTATCCTAAGCCCTATCTATCGTATTCCTCTGTGCCATAGAGCTCCATCGCTATCTAAAAACTGTCCAATCAGTGAGTTGCACCGTTGCTGTGGGTGACGTGTTCATGATGATGAACAAGGCCACCGCAGTTTATTTTGAATCAATCCCACATATGACGTCCTGCTGTTGAAATGTTACATCTTACATCTGAATGTGTATTAATCCGCCGCTGAAAATAGTCCACAACAAATGCACTATTTACCCCTGTTTAAGTAATGTTTGCTAAAAACTACAGTGTCCAGCTGCTTTAGGAAGTCAGAAAGCAGAGAGAGGTCGTCTCAACACATTGTTTGATTTGGTCCTTTAATAGGATTTGGAGATAATAAGAAAACTGTTGATTAACTCCAGCTTTATTCTGTAACATATTAAAAAGGTTGGCTCAACAAAGACAAACCCATATATTTCTACTCTGCTCTTGTGGTATCTGATAATACTGATATTTTTGTTTTTGAGCTATGTCACTTGAGATTTCTACCTCCACCTCAATACAATGGGAGTGATTGTGGTTCTTAAAAACTCCACAGAAACATTTATTTTCAGAAACCGTGTCCTTGTTACTCTTTATATACCACAGAACACGCTGTTAACCATTTCTGATAGGGACCATTTCTCCATTATAAAGTACATTTAATTTAAACTTGAACAGTTCAGAATAATAATTAGGTATTTAAGATTTTAATGTTATTCTGTAGTCACGTAATCTATGAATCACCAGGACGGTTATATACTGAGGTTATCAGTGTGTTGGGTTTAGCACGTGAATCAGAAGAAAGTTTATTTTAAATAACAAAGTGATTTAAGTGGGTTTAATGTACACTGCAGTACCCAGTACGCATAAAGTGGCATCCCACTGTGAATTATTTGCCTTTATCAAAGAATGTAACCACATACGGAAACAGAAATGTTCTATTCAACATGTCGTGTATTGAGTCTTACTCACACATGCTAAGATCATTTCTTCTTTTTTCCCTCCTTTTAATTCATCTTTTATTTTGTTAGCCATTTGAGTGTCGAGAAATGAAAGCATTTGCATTGAAAGGACAGGTGGGTGTGAGACACCAGCGCGTGTCTGAATCGTAGCATTAAGAGCGGGGAAAAATATCAAAAGTAAGAACCATTCAGACGGCAGGAGGAGCAGGGATTTGAGCAGATATTAAAAGATGATTGTGCGTGGGCTTCTTCTACTGTGCTCCAGAGAAAGAATGTAAACCCTGTATCAGTCAGACTGAGGATAATAAACAGCAAAAACATCAGAACACAGCACAACAAACACAAACAAAAAGATGGATGGGAAAAAGCGCAGCGTATAAATAGTTCAAATATTTCAAGTGATTTCAGAATGCGATGGTGAAATACTGGATGTTTGTGTCCTCAGCCACAGCAAGTTCTTGTGCTCTGTTGTAGTGTTCTTTTCACTGTAACTGTATCAAGGCCAGACTTGGCCACATAATACACTTAATATTAACATAATATTCAAATTAAAGTCATTATATTGAGTTTGGATATCGATGTTAGCTGCATTTTAATGTGACACTATTTTATATTTCAATGTTAGTGTAACATATTGTAAAAATATGAATAAATAAGATGAATAAATAAGTAGCATTAGAAAATGACATGACTTGTGGATCTGTGTCCTGTTGTAGCGCTGATCTGATCTCTCTTGATGCTGCGTCACCACGCACAATCATTTTGGTTTTAAAATACTTTGTTGTTTTCGCCACTCCTTGTCACATATCACTTTTTTGATTTGTTGTTCTCATTGCAAGACAGCATGAGAGGTTCAGAGTTCAAAGCGATTTTCTTTCCACTTTGATACTGTGTTACTCTATTAAATTGGACACATGCACACTGTCAGATCCGTGTGTGCGTGTTTCTTATTTGACAAAACAATATTACCAGCTGCTTTAATAGTCTGACTCAGTAGATGAAATACAAAAAGTAGACTTGAATCTCACACACGTATAATAACTACAGCTTGTGCTGCATGTGGAGGCCAGCCACCTGAACCAGTCCTTAGAAATGGTGGGAAACAATGTGACAAATGTGAGGTGTTTTACACAGTTGGTTACTGAGCATGTCAACAAGTCTGTCCCTGCAGTCCCTGCCCAATTATATAAGGAATAAAAAAGGAAATACAGCTGGTAACTTCCTACTTTCCTATTTTAGCCATGTTAGCAAATGTCGTTGTTAGTTGGTCAGTCCGTCCACTACACACCAAAATATCATAACAATTATTGGATGGATGAATGATTACAATGAATCCTATATAACTTTGGTGATCAATGCATTCTTTCTTTTCATATTCAATGTAGAATCCAAAATCCAAAATAAAAAAAAAAAGAAAAATTCTTTAATCATTTATGAATCCAACAGGAAAAAACAAATCAATCAAATTTGTGTGACCAGGAAGTTTAGATACTGACTTTATAGCCTAACTGTACCAGATGTGCTCGGGCAATGGTGCTACTTGATTTAATGTAATAAATATTAGCTTGAACATCAATATAAGTGTTTTTGTTTTAGGTATTTTGGAAAAGTCTACATGTACGCAGACAAGAAACAGGAAATATAATGCTTCCATGGATACAATGAGTTAAACTGTGGGCAGCAACCTGAGCCCTGTTTTATGTATACATTTTGAAAGTAAGTTTGTTGAATTAACTATTAACAGTTGATTTTATGCTGTGTACCATGTACTGACAACTCTAACTGAATTACTCTGATACTGAAGAAATCTTAAAAATTGATGGATTCTCAAGCAAGTTCTAAAGCGTTCCCAGTCCTGTCCCAGTACACGCAAACAGTGAGTTAGTGTGTGCTGCAAATTTAGCCTCATTTTTTATTTGTCAAAATTAACAACAAAACACGTATTTTGTTGTTGTTCAAGCTCATTATCATTACATTAAATCAGGTACCGCCATCGCCCAAGTTTATTTACCACATGCAAGTGTATCGAGGGCAAGACACAGAAGTCAGGAATTCCCTGGTCACGCAAACTGACACATTAAATATCAAAATCAATTTACGTCTGTGGTCCGTTTTTTCATAAAATCAAACAAAAGTTGGATTCATAAGTGAATACAAATACATTAGTTTTTAAATGTTCTAATTTTGAATTCTATATTGAATATGAGATTGTGATCCCATGGGTTTGAGTGCAACCTGTGGCATTTTGCTGCATGTCAGTTTGGATATAAAGCAACTTACTTTTATTAATAATAATTATGTGTATTATTTTAAGCAAAGTGGTCATTTTTGCAGTTTGCAGTTAAATACTAATCTACCAAAGGATATGACTGTTCTAGGGACTGCTGCAGTTTGGCTTAGGAGGCTGTTTTTTACGGGCCTCGTACTTCACTGGCAACATCACTGAAGTCTCTGTACTTGAAGAAACAGATTATGTATCATTTCTACCAATGATTCCAGCTGGCAGTACTTTTAAACTGAAAACACTTCATCCTATTGTGATCCAAAGTTAAGGTCATTTTTGACCTTAGCTGTAAAGGCTTTTTAGTGGTTTCAGACAGTCTCCATCACCTATGTTGACTGACATTATGCCAACCTTGTCTTTCTTCATCAGAACCATGTGGAACCCAGTGAACAGTAACGACCAGACAGGACAGGTGACTGCTAGGATGGAGACTACTCCGTCTTTGGGTAGTGCGAGCATTTCCATCTCGCAGCAGCAGGCACCCAAGAAATTTGCCCCTGTGGTCGCACCGAAGCCCAAGTTCAACCCTTACAAACAGATGGGAGAACCCACCCACTCTGACAGTGCAGGTAACAACACAACAGAAAGCACTAAATCACACATATCAAGCAATTTCAGGTTAAACCTTTATACTGTCACTTTAGACACAGATTGGACTGGCCTCCTCTGTGTGTCTAGCATTTATATTTAATATTATTATATTAAGAACAGCCTTCTAGCTAGCTGGAGTTTATCTGTAGCATGTCATTTGTGTCTCACAGTCAGTGTCTTCACTGTGTTAACAGCGTGACGATCAGACCAGGCCCAAAATGCCCAGAACCTCCCACATTACGAATATCAACCATTACTTCAAACAATGAATTCCACAGCTTTCCCTCAGGAACAAGTGAACTTGAGTAGCAATGTCATTGTATTGATTGTGAGTAGTCCTTCTGTCTACAACAGACTGATTTTAAATCAGCACAAAACCCCAACTTCAAATGTCAAACTGTATTTCACTTTAAAACAGCCCAACCATATTCCTTAATTTGTCCATATTCTTACAGAACTATTATATTATTATAAACAAAAGTAATGTTTAACATATTTGTATAAGGAATACATATCACCTTTTATTTGCCGGATAGCATAGTATTTTAATATTGGTTTTTCATAGACTAATATATTTTCACAGTATAACGTGTGTTTGGTCAGACCTCACCAAAGCTTTCTCCAGCACCTGCAAAACATAGAGAAGCAGTGAATAATGTAAAAAAGAGCTGGAGAATGCGAAGCATAACAAGGCACTGAAACACAACATGGTAATATTGATCATCCACCCTTAAATAGAGGCAAGTGTAATTCTAGTTTATTGCAACACGGATCCTGTTTTTGGCCCACTTTTATCAGTTACGAGAAAATCTGAGTTGTTTTCTGACTGAAAGCAAAATTAATTTTTGTCTTGTTATTAAACTGCGACTAGTATAGTACATATAGGCCAATCACGTGTGGCTGTGTGTTTTTATGTGGCAGCCAAGACTCTGACTAATATCATAATTCACCAGGAACTACAGTACTTTCTTATTTGTCACTGGGTTATCTGTCTTGCCTCTGTACATTTATCAAGTGGAGCCATAAAGCCACAACTGCACATTTTGCTGATGAAGTTTTGCTTCCCACTCACACTCACATCTTTGCATTGACTGTGTATTCAGCTGTGCAACCTCTAAAAAAAATTTGCTTCATGTTCAGTCTGAACACACCTCTAGAAAGCTTTACAGAACCTGCTCACAGCAGCAACAGCTACTGGTGCTGTGACACGCATGTTTCTGAGTGGTCAATAAGGTACGGGGTCCTCTGTGGCTAGGATGTATAGATTTAAATATGTAACATTTCTGCATTAAAATGTCTAAAAACGTTAGGCTTACATTATCCCAAATAACCACATCTTTTGTTATTGTTTTGAGTACATACATAGTGGCAGATATTACATATTACACGTTTGAATGAAGTTAAAATTCACCCGTGATGAACTCTGGCTCATGCTACTTTACATTGTTAAAGTTCTAGATGTTAATTGTGACAGAGGCCTGGTTGCACGCCTAATTTCTAATAAACATGCAGTGCAAGTACTGTGGTTTGCAGTCATGTGTGAGTTCAGGAAGTCTTGTCTTGTCGCCTCTTTTAGGCCCCTTGGGAGCTGATGGTCTGTTTGTATGAAAAAGGTTCTAGTGCTGCAGTTAATCTGTAATAAACACATTCACTAATAGTTTCAAGATTATTATTTGTACATGTAACCTTATTATTAGTGTTTGTTCCATTGCAATAGGGTCACAGTCTTGCATTATTAAGGTTTAGATGTCAGACAAAGATGATTTAAAATAATGCAGAATTAGTTTAGCAAACACAGCGGCTGTGCTTTACGGAGCGTAACTGTATCTGTATCTGTTTTACATGAGACAGATATGACTCCACAGTGCAACAACTGTATCCAAAATCACCGTTGATGAGTAATATCTGATGAGAGACAGGCTCATATTGTAAGATATAATATGTAAAAGCTTCTTCGGACAAGTAAAGAAATAAAGTGTGTGTTTCATTGTTAGCATATGGCCGTATTTTTCTGTTCAGAAACATGACTCAAGGAAACACAATGAAGGGATGATCTATGTAAATTAAGAGAAACCACTCTCTATTTGCTAAAAATATTTTTACAGTCATTCATGCTTCGTTTTTGCATATGACTAGCAGTTTATAGGAAAACAATACACAACTTAGTGTAAAGAAATATAAATTCCCTGTATCTCTGTGATTATGATTGACTATTTTTATTATTTTACTTCATAATTTTTTATACATTCATTCATTCATTCATTCATTCATTCATTCATTCATTCTTTCTTTCTACAAAAAAACATAGGCATTACTATTGAGTGCAGTTTATTTGTGTTAAATCTTCTTGCTCACAAAGTTGTTACAGTGAAGGTAGAACATGACACCCGTCCATATACTGTACCTCCCTCCTCCCCATCTGGTGTGTTGTGATGTGAACATTATCTAAACCTCTACCCTCAAACCCCCTGAGAGCCCTAGATTTCCAAAACAGGGGAAACGGTTATGAAATTCAGCAAGCAGTGAGCACACTGTCAGGTTGAAAACACTGCTGTCTGTGGGGGTTTGTGGTTAGAGTTGTGGACCTGTCTGGTACTCCAGATGTTAGTTTTGTAAAAAAATAAAAGTTCTTAGACGGCTTCTGTTTGAGTTCTGCCCACCAAGGAGGGAAAAAAAGAACATCACTGGTGCTGATGTTAAAGTTGTCCTGAATTAAATGTGGTTTAAAAGCTTCCTATTTGGTCAGCTTGGCCCACAGTGAAAACATACTAGATACATTATTGTGACAGACTCAGACAGGACACAGGCTTTTGTCTGCAGTATATTAAATTAAACAATATTAGAATACGAAACACAGAAGAAAAACAAAATGAACCCTTTACCTCTTTGTATTGACATTAACTCTGGCCACATATTTTTAGCAAATAAAGTTTTATTCCCAGTTGATGATTTGTGCAATTATTAAAGCCTTGTAATTCCAAAATGTCCTTTTACTGCAAAACATTTAATCTAGACCCGTTGCCACTGTCTTATTTTGCACAATTAATCATTGTCTGGGTATTAAGAGGATTAATGAAACAATATAAAAAGGGTCGGGATACATTTGTAGATTATATAATTGTTGTAATGCTGTACTTTGTAATGTAAATGTTTTAGTTTTATGAATTCAGTCATACAAGAGTTACATTGTTATTATCTCCTGACCTCTGTGACTTGAGAAAAAACGGTTAATCCCACTTTTTCTATTCTATCTCACTGTTCACGCTGACTGTGACAGTAATTACATAAACTGGGTAGTGCTTAGAATCTTTCCTCATAAAGATTCAGTTGAGGTCAACTATACACTTGATTGAAAAAGGAAATATGGAGGAAACACTAATTAATAACTGTTATCAGGGTTGATTTTAACATTATCTTATTGCGCCTATGTAATTCCCTGTAGGTTGCAGCATCTTGTAGTGAAAATTCAAGTGGTGAAATCCTCTGTCTTTGAGGCTGCTACAGCATTATTTTTCATTAAAACATTAATTTTAATAAAGACACTGCTGATTGGTTGTTGTCAGCATTTTTAACATGCAAATACGTAAAGCCATCAGCAGACATCTCCACTTGTCAAAGGATAAGACGTCTTTATGAACAGATTATCTGGGTCTCTCTGTATTTATTTATTTAATATCTTTTATATCAAATGTGGGGACTGTCTGATGTAAAATTGAGGATTAGCATAAAAATTAGGGACGAGTCAATTTGGCACAGTGCCTCACTGTCCTTTTGTCTAGCAGAGGCCAGTATCAGGGCTGGAATGAGCAGTCCGATGTTTATTGTGGGGACAAAGAAGCCAGTGCAGACGGGGCGGTACACATTCAGCAAGGTCTGCCCTCAGATTTCTTTTTTTAGAGAACTTGTTCTGATTAAAAGCCCCAGCAGGAGGAAGTGAAAGACATACGGGTCTCAGACGGTGACCCCCTCACTCAAAATTCCTTACAACAGATCAGACTTTAGGATTTAAGTTGATCTCACATGGTACATGTACTGTAGGAAGGTCATGATTGCTTTATGAAGGCGATTGTTACCATGTAGAGCAGCCAGAGCTCCACTTCTTTTCTACACGTTCTTTCCTGCAACATCTGAACTTCGATTTTTTTTCCTGTGTTTTGGCAAGTTTTAGGGAATTTTAAATGTACACTGATATGAATGTAGTAGATGTGTGATTAGATCAGGAGGAGCTCTGCAACTCACTGTGTGAGAAATGGACAAAATATCCTGAATACAACGTAGTGCAATCCAGTGCAATAGCCCTGCAATAAAAACTACCTTTCTGAAGCTTAACGCCTTCAGTTGTGTTAAAACAGTATTGACAACAGTGTGTCATTTACTGTATGCTGTCAAGCTTTGAAAAACCGTTAAAAAGCCTTCATGTTATTGGAGGATGTAACAGGTGCAATGCACTGTGGTATAAACCAGCCTTCCTTGAACCCTGTTGTAAAAAAAGGGACCTCACATCCCTGTTCTATGCTAGCAGCTTACTTTCTAGCTTGACATCCTACTTGTTTTGATTTAAACTCATAGAAATGATATCATTGATCAGATATTTTCCACGCGTTATTGCATTTCTGTGCAGCTGTCTGCATGGATCAGCACGTGCTGACTGATGACTAGTTGGAGTCTGCACGCTGCTCTTCTCTGTTTCAGTGTAAACCACGCATGACAACAGAGTGTTAAACGTGATGTCGAGGACAGAGGTCATAATCCTGAAACAGGCTGAAGATTCAGTTTCTGTTTCTCCTTGCCTTTTATTAAATGCTCTTGACTTCCTAATCAATATTTTTAGAGAAATCTTAAGCTCCTGCCTTCCTTGCATTATTGTTTAATTTACTACTTTTATCTTTGCTATACAGTAGTTCACACAGTTTCTTCAAATGTCTGTTTAGAATGATTTCAGTCAAGTGTTTGAATGGGGATTTATTTTTCTGTATGAAGTGAATGTAAATATTTGTATGGTGTGATGAAAGAGTGTTGGACACCAAAAGCAAATGATTCACACTGGAATGAGTCATCTTTAACCACTGCATTCAGAATATTATAATATCTGATGGAAATCTGTAACTTAATATTTTGCATTTTCTTTTTCAAAAGCCTCCAAACAACGTAACCTGATACTGAAGTCATTTTGTGACGGTAACATGGTGTTTTGTCTCATAATGTCTTGGCTGCTTGTCACGAAGGCTAATAAGTTTTTTGTAGCGAGGTAATCATAGTGAAAGTTCCAAACATCCGAGAAGCGCTGTTTTTGAACAAACTTTTCACACTAAGTTTCCAGAAACCCGCTAATTGTTTGCTCAGAGCAGTTCAAAAGTGTCGAACATGTGCATAAGCTGTTTTTATTCCTCCCTGCTTGACTGGCCAGAGGCAAACTGACTACCGGTTGTTATGTCAGAGTCCCTCACGGGTGTCACCAGGAGAATTTACAGGAAATCCACCAATGAGTGTGTAAGTGTCCCCATAGAAACCACAGGCTCATGCTCTGAGCGAATACAAAGGACACTTTTATCTAAGTAGAACACTTCAACTACTTGTTGTATTTTGTCTGCAGTGTGTGTGTAAAGTCGGTATCAGTGAACTGTGTGATTCTTTTCATCTGTGCTTCAAAGTTTATATGTTGTTTTCTTTGTTCTCGTGATGTCTTTTACAGTGTCTAACTTTTTGTCTGCATTGTATAACATTTCATCTGTTGCTGGTTCTCATGCAGACAGAATGAGACATTTCACTTCTCTAATTCGTACTTATCGTCGCATTGTGAAAAAACATTTCTCCATATCCTGTCTGTTCTTTCAAAGTGGTGTCTAAATAATCAAAGGAAGTTTGAATGCTGAGTAAGATTTCAAACGAATTGTGTGATAAGCAATGTAAAATATACAGTACTGACACTGTGTCGCTCAACAAGAAGGCTGATACTGACGTTGATATTCGAGATTTTAAATACATGTGATTACATATATTGGCCGATGGTATTTTTTTTATAAACTCATAACATAAACAAAAAACCACAAACTGACAAATGAAAGAGAGACGGCAAATGAGTACACAGCAGGTATAACATGACCAACAAGTATTGTCTAATGGGAATTTGTGTTAGCTTTAACTTTAGCGTCCACTTTCTGAGCAGGAGCTAGTTTGTATAGCTCAGTAGCTCCCACTTTGACCATTCTTAAGTCCCTCCCCTTTTTGCTTTGTCCTCAGTTGAACAAACCTTTGTCAGAACCTCGGTCAACTTTTCCTGTACTCACAACCGCTGTGGACTTGGTGCGTGCATATGGAAAAGACGAGCAACTTTTGAAGAGGGTTAAAAGATAAACGCGACATATATAGTCACATCTTAAGTTGGCTGATGTTAGCCAAATGCTAGCTAACTAGCCAGCTAATTTACATAATTTGTTAGTTAGCTAGTTTGCTAGCGTTTTGCTAATGTTAACTTAAGATGTGGCTATATATGACCTTTTTATTTTTTAACCAGCATCAAAATTTGCTCCTTTTTTCAATAAAGACGAGACTCTTAAAAAAATACAGAAATATGCACAATAGCTACAGTGTAATCATCATTTATATTACTATATATATATATATATATATATATTATTATTTTTTTAGATTGTGACCAAGGTATGTGCTGAGCAGGAGTACAGTTGAAAACCATGTAGTGCTCACTGGTGGACAAACTATGTTATGGTGATACAGATTCCGACATTTCTTGGTACCAGTATCTGAGTATGTGATGTGTAGTGTGTACATTACATACTTTATACCATTAACAGCTCTTATATATGATCTTCAAAGCTATTTGATAACATCTCAGTTGCTACAGTTAAAAAACCCTATGAAAGTGTCCTCCATCAAGCAATTAAGACATGTAATAAATAACATTAAGTATCCATTAAATGATAATTATGTTTAAATGTCCCCATTTACACTCTGGAACTGTACTTGTCAGCACGGGAATACCCTCACAAACATGTCATGTTAAAAGGTTATAAAGCCGTGCGATATATGTTCAAAGTTGATGTATGGCCTGTTACATCACATACTGAATTACTGGCTTTAAGTTTACAGTAGATTCTCAGCGTGGCAGAAGCTGCTTGGAAAGGTTTCATGTTATGAAACTGGCTGAGTTTACACAGCAGTGACATTTGACTGGCTTCATTTACTCTCTCTCCCATTTGTTTATAAGAAATGACAGCCACGCTTCCCTCTCTGCCTTTGATGAATCACACTTTCACTCATCAGCAAACCTTGCTAACATCGCATTTTGAGGCACTAATTGTTTCAACTTTTCAGATAAAGAGGCCAACTCTGGCTTCAAACCATTCACCCTTTCACAGTATTTGTTTCTTTGCTTTCATACAAAACATAATCCGTCTATTGTTCCTGATCTGAATTTTCCTCCCATGGGAATTCTCTTTAGAGTAGCAGAAGCCAATTTTGGTCTGCTCCTTTACACTTAAAACAAGTATATCTCCAAAGACCTCAAATCCCTCCCTTGCATCTCTAAACCAAATGAAGTCATAAATCACTCTTCTACACATATCATGCTAATTAAGCGCAAGGCTCAGCTGCTCTTCTCCAGCGGAAGATGGAATAAAATGGCTCCATAATTATGTCAAAACAATGTGCTCTCAACCTCTGCCACAGCACATTTGGAACGGGTATGTGGAGATAAAGCATGTGGACTGACACCCAGGACTTAAAACACTTTGTCCATTTTGTCTGGAAGGGATTATGGATTTTTGCTACTGAATAAAGTAAAGCCACTTCTCAGGTTTTCTTTACTTTTTAATGCAGATTCCTTCAGGTTTGTGCAAATTTAAAACAATGAACAATTTAGATTTTAGGGGTCAGGTACTGTACTGTACCTTTTTAACTAAACATTCCAACACTTTGATGCAAGTAGAGCTGTCACGTGACACGTGGACCCACACTATCTCACTCCCCTGCCGTTATTTTGGCTAATGAATACTAACAGATACCAGCACCTCAAGCTTTCAGCAATAAATCAAGATCAGATTGTGGGATATAATTTATGTTCCGTGCACCCAAACACACAGGCAAACATGGTGTGGTTTTTTTTAATTTTTTTTTTTATAGTAACTCCCTGTTTGAGGTTTCTTTAGTTTTATCTGGTCTGCTCTTTCTTCTGCAAACACTTTCCTTCAGGGAAATGTTGGATGCATTATGAGAAAGGCAGTTGTGCTGGGCTTTGTCCTAAGTCTATAAAGAGCAGATGGCCGACGCGGACATACGTGTAACTCTGATAATATTGTACATGTGTAAATCTGTAAACATATGCTCAACCTTCAGCCCCCATAGAATATACTAATCTGTACCACAGAGCAGAACTACTTAAAAATAGACCTGCAGTGGGTTTTTTTCCTCCCTACCAAACTAATGGTATTTCTTTTTTTTTTTTATTTTTTATAACACAATCCATAATTTCAAAGCCTTTACACATAGACATGGATGTATACGATTATCACAGCTGTCTGTCATTAGTTATATACAGTACTTGATGTGTTTTATAAATGTACCACTTACTTGAAAAACAAAGTTTAATATTAGTCCCAGTGTCACAGCTGGATCCATCTCCACCCTTTTATCTTCCCCTTAACAATACTCTGGTTCCCGATAACCAATTATACCTCTTATGGCCTCTCAAATAACTTTAATCACTGATTAGGATTCCTTGTTCACAAAGAAGCTACTTAAAAGTAATTGCTCAATAAAGAGAGGGGAAGTTGTCGTATTAAGTAGGTCTTCCTGCTGCTTCTCTCATTAGTGCTCACTTGGAGCTTTCAACTCCCTATTGTCACAAATGGAGCCAGCTTCATTCACAGCACTGAAGCCGTTCTCACTCTGCCTAGTTCACACTGCTTTAAAGCCTGACAGCATAAGCATGGCGCAAACCCGCAGAACAGAAAGTGCTTAACACCTCAAACACGTGCTGATTTCAGATTTATTAGAAATAGAAGAAATATTGGCCGCATAGTTCAAGTTTTTTGTGGACCCAGGGATTGATCCCTGGAGATGGTGCCTCTGGCTTGGTCAAATTTTTAAATAAACACAGTTGGCTGTGTGGGAAGCCAGTGAGGGACCTGTACTGGTTGGTTTGAAACAGGGTGAAAAAGATGCAAAATAGATCCACAAAGTGTTCAAATTTAACATCACCACTATTGCATGCATGCGTGTGTGTGTGTGTGTGTGTGCGTTTGTGTGTGTGTGTGTGTGTGTGTGTGTGTGTGCGGGTGTGTGTGTGGGTGGGTGGGTGTGTGTGTGTGTGTGTGCGTGCGTGCGTGCGTGTTTGCGTGCGTTTTAAGAAAGAGAAGTAGAAAAGTTGGAAGAAAACACATATATCTTTGTAATATTTGAATATGTGTTTAGAGGTTTTTTCAGTATGTAGATGTTTTTTTTCAGATTTTCACTGATTTCGTAATATTTAAAAAAAACCACCATGTTTTGGAAAGTTCTGGTTATTTTCTGCTTTTAATATGGAACCATATTTTTTAAAAAAAAGGAAATAAGTTGAGTTGCTTGTCACTTACTCTCCCTTTATCTCACTCTTTTTTTAGACCAGTCTATGAGTCGGCTACATACAGAAAGTGTGTTTAAATATTATTAACATTAACCAAATTTGCTTCCCTAATGCTAATATTAGCTGCAGCCAGTGCTTGCTTATACTCTAAATGATTGTTATTCTGTCAGTCTGGAAGCTTATGTTTGACCAGTTAGCTGTGTTCAGTACTGCAAATTCAACCCTGATACTCGTCGGGTTATCAGAAAGAACTACTGTGGGGCTTTAAGGGGGGCATGTATTGATCCCAGGAACTGAAACTGGAACTAGGTTTCTGTGGCCATGGAAATGCAGATTAATATATCAAGTTCCTAAAAAAGTTCCTCAAATAGTTCCTGCGGTCATATAGGGTTACATGACACCAAACATGCAGCGTGCTGTTTTTTAGTTAGGTTAGTTTTGCTGTAATGCAACATTATTTGATGTTTTGATGTTTTTGGATGTAGGCATTTGTACATTTTAAATGTGAATACTTGTCCAATATGATAGGAACATGGCAGGAGACCAGCAGACAGCAAAGTAAACAGGGAAGTGTGTGAATGATGACAAAAGCATCAAACTAACAATTAAAGGTACCATGTAGAGCTTTGGACCACTAGTAGTGCCGTGGAGTTTTGTTTTTATGAGTGTGCAGATAGTTCCTGTTATAGAATGATTTTACTTATGGAAATAAGCTATAATATTATGTGCCACTTAATTGAAAGGGCTTCTATTAAATCGCTATTTCTTTGCTGACCCTCAATCAACCACAAATGGCTTCAAGGTTGAGTGCAGGCGTGTATGAGAGAAAATGATTTTGCTTGGAAGGATTACAGGGAAAATAAACACTACTAGCGACTATGTTCAACATTAGCACATTAACACATTTCAATCCTAAATGACTGAAAATGTCACAAAGACAGGTACTCAAAAAATGAGGTTGAGGAGGGAAATAACCAGAAAGATCCTTTCAGCAAAGATCCTTAATGACCCCTGTTCCAGCTCCAAGTCTTGCTTTCCACTGTTCCACATACAGAACTCGTAAGACCTTTTCAATAAAACATGCATCTCTGAAACATTTACAACTCTTGTGTTTCCTGAAATGATAAATCCAAAACATCTTTGATGTTCGAGAGAAATGTACATGAAACCTAATGTTTTAATTCTCTGTAAGCCACAAGTTACAAGTGACTTATATTCTGGCAAAAAAGGATGTGGGCCTGAGCGAGAGGGGAGGGAGGAGTGGGGCAGAGCCTTGTTGTTGAGCAGCATATTTTATTTTCTCTCCCAGAGGTTTAGAGGAGCTGTTACACTCTGGAGTTTTAGCGGAGGTCACAAGGTTATTATATAAACAATTCACATGGAGGCCCTAGAGCACCCAGAGGGGATGTTTAATGCAATGCTCACAATTTCTGAAATGTTGTAATGCTCAAGACGCAGACATGTGTCCAATTTTAACCATGCTACATTATCTTTCTTTCTTTCTTTTTTTTCTCTCGGCTGTTTTGTCGAAGCAACTGAAAACCACGCTTAATTAATTTGGTCAGCTGCCTTGGATAAACTACATTGATGACATCAATTAGATTCTAATGAAAACAGATAAAAGCCATGGAAAGCAAATGGAATTTCTGAACAGGACTCATCAAAGTCCTAGCATTGGAACAAATTCCCATTACGTCTCATAAAAGCCTTTAATTTGCAAAGCTCATGTCTGGTTTGGTACTTAGAAGTACATGGTCAAATGATTCAGTCTTAAGTCCTGTGCCAAGAGAAGCCAAATCAGAATTTAATTTGGCACGTTAGTCCTTATCCTGTCTCAAACATGTGGTTGGATGCAATCCTTGGATTAGCGTGGACTTTAGAACTACAAATTTGGCTTGTTTCTCCTCTTCTGGCAGAACAAACACCTAGTCTAACCCATTTGTAACACAACATTTACATTTCCAATCTCAGGGGAAAAAAACACATGCTTACTCCAGATTAGTGCTTCTCAGTTAACCAAATTGCTGCAATTATGTGTGTCAATCCACTGACGTGGGATGACAAGACTCCATTTATTTGTCTTTCATTTTTTTTGTAATAACTGTATTGACCATCTTTCGAATGTCTGATTTGATTTTACACTTCAAGACAAATGAGTCCAAACTTGTCAGCATTTTGTACAGATGCTGGTTTTAAGAAATTGTGCACTTTAAGTAAATACTCAATACACTGGTCTTCCTTTCCTACATGATATATTATATTTCAAACAAGAAACTGTTATCTTAATTTACTGTGTTTTAAATATTGAACTTTAAAACACCTGTACCATAATAATCATTCAGATCCTGATGAGTATTTGCAGGACCGTAAAGTCACTAACACTAGTGAGCAATGCATCTCTGTTGAACTGAACACAAACACGTGTGACACTAATGAGAGCAGTGAGACTGAACCAAAGCAATAAAGTGATAAACCAAAACAAAGAGCTAAAGGATTCTAAAGCGCTCTGTATAGCTGTTAGTTGATAATTCAATGTGGGTTCATCACTTTGAGCAGACCCTTTCCCATTACACATAGCCATTTCATCCATTGTTAATATAAAAAAGAAAGAAGATTAAAGCTGCTACAATCAACATTTCTTTCTTTCTGTCTTAAGTTGTAAAATTCAAGCATTTGTTGCTATGGTAACTAACATAACTGTACAACTCTTCACAATGTGTTTTTTATTTGTTGTAGCTTCCACAAATAAAAAAGGTTTACAATAAACTTTCATGTTTTTTTTTTTTAAATGGATGCACATGGTTGCACAGGAATGTGTGATCACATTCTCTACAGATCAGCATGCAGGAGCTCAGGCCGATCTATTCATATATTTATACTCAGTAACCTCAGTAACCTTACTGTGTTATCTACTTTTAATCAGAACTGTTCTCTGTCTAGATATTTCTTTTGATGTAACTGAAGGAGTTTATATGACTCACTTTAACCATAGAGTTGTACCCCCGTGTTTTTTTTTTTTTTTACTTTTTCTTTACAACTACTTTTACTTTTTCTTTACTATTTTGCAAGTTTTCTTTAATATCATTTCTGAAAATGTGAATAAAATAAGTTCTATTCATTAACTTTTTTGTGTTAATTCGGTGGTATAGTGTCTGTTGGAACTGTGACAGTTTGAATGTAGGAAAAAAGGGGAAGTATTTAATAAGCCGTTTTTGTTTCTCTTGGTTTGTGTGTGTTTGTGTCTGTGTGTGTGTGTCCATCCCAGTGGACTACCCTCCCCCTCCACCACCTGCGGAAGACTCAACCGGTTTCCCACCATCCTCTGGTTCCTTTCCTCCTCCTCCGATGAACTCATACGATTATCAGGTGAGAGAAACTGTTGTTGCATAACATTTTCTTGGTTGTCAGTAACTCTCTGAGAGTCAGCACAGAAAGCAAAGACAGCCGCGAGCTCTACACTGAGTTCATGCACCAAGTCCAGCAAAACTGTCTGTCCATTTGAGTTGCAGCCAACTGCAGAGACGTCCAGCTCCAGATGCTGCCTGGAGCCAGCCACCCCAACTCAAGGACCCACACACAAACATACTTTCTTCAGTTCTGAGAGCTCTGATGCAGGAAGGATAGAAGGCTGACACCTATTGGTGGAGCCTGGTCACTTTTCTTTGCTTTGCTGGTCATAATACCCACAGGCATTTGTCCCTCCCGGGATATCTGGCCTCTGCGCTCTTACTGACACTCTCAGCACTTGACCTCTGCTGCGAAATCCTCCAAGTGCTTTACATTCCTTTGTTCAATGTAAGCAGGAAGAAAAATCCTCCTTAAGCCCCACATTTGATCTGACCAGTTTTCTATCCTAAATGAATGCTTCCTTTGTAACTTTGGAGACAGAATGTTACATAATTTGAATAAGTTATGCAATGCGTGTAAATTCACCGCTCTTCCCACACAAACTGTACATAGACAGTACAAGACTGCATCCTGGAGATTAGCAGCATGATCTTTGTCCATCCATGTCGTTAGACCTAAATGTAAACTATAAGTTGTACATTATTTTAAAAGGTGCAGTACAACCACAGTTACACTTCTCAATTTCATGGTTTTATTTAACCAAGGGGCTGAGC
This sequence comes from Dicentrarchus labrax, assembly GCF_905237075.1. NCBI lineage: Eukaryota > Metazoa > Chordata > Actinopteri > Moronidae > Dicentrarchus > Dicentrarchus labrax. The sequence continues at coordinate 24,974,503 of NW_026136718.1, read as the reverse complement.
TAGTCAACAGAGCTGCTTTCCCTTAACACATAGAACGGGACACTCGAGCAGTTAGATATTAAATAAGTCATTGACAGGATTTACTGCGGCTATAGCTCAGGAGGTAGAGCAGGTCATCCACTAATCAGAAGGTTAACGGTTTGATCCCGCTCCTCCTGCTGCATGTCAAAGTGTCCTTGAGCAAATACTGAACCCCAAATTGCTCCCAATGCCGTGCACCAGTGTATGAATGTTAGTTTCTGTTTGTGATGGCCTTCACTGTATGAATGTGTGTAAATGTGGCATATAGTCTAAAAGCGCTTTGAGTGGTCAAAAGGCTAGAAAGGCCCCAAACTTCCACACAAATCCTTTCTTCCACTGTTTATTTCCTAAATTCACAGAATTTTTAGTCAAATTAAAGTGTTTTTACTAAGGACTCACCAGTCTGCTTTTTATGATACCAGATCTATTACCAAAACCAAGATGAATGATCCCACACAGTTAGGTATATAGATATCAAACCCACGTACAAAGAACACTAGTATCAGATCAGTATTTCATATTGGCCGGGTAACATGAAGCTAAACTACACATGCTTTCTTAACAGCAATTAGAGACACCAACATCCTTTTAAGGCTTGTGCTTTTAACGTTTAACTAAAATGTTCTAAAAGTTTTTATAAAATTGTGCTGTTACAATTTTATAACAATTGACTAAACAACAGAATTTAACATGGATCTGTCACATCTGGCCCGTAAAAAGGTCTGTTTTGGTGCTGATAGTTGTACTGTACCAAGTATAACTGTATTTAGTATTTAGTATAGGGGTCGACACCGTGGCTCATCGGTTTCCACCTTGCTGGCAAACCGGACCCCACCCATACTGGGATGGAAGTATGACTCATTTGATTTGGCACAGGCTTTTCTACACGAGATAATTGTCTGGGCTTTGGACCGGCAATTAGGAATGCAGTGGCTGGGTAGCAGCCCGCGGCTCAGTGTCTTGCCCGAGGACAGGAGGGGGTTGGGATCCAACCACCAACACTGTGATCAGTAGAGGACCTGCTCTACTACCTGAGCCGCAGCCGCCACGCTACATCTCCTATGAATAAGAATAGTTTTTAAAATAATGTCTACGCTTACTTGGAAGTAATCAGAGGTTAATCAACAGGTTAACAAAACAGGTAAAAGCCCATAATGACCTTTTAATGTGTCTGGCGAGTTGCAGTGCCTCCGTGTACGTACTGTATTGCTGGGCGTAGGCCATTTGACATTATTGTTAAAATCAGTTATTAGTAAGTAGATATATATATGATGAAAGCATCAAATATCTAAAAATTGTCCCATAATCATCTCCCTTATGTCTAAATCATTCATTTATATATTATTGGATGATAGTAAGGGTAACATTAATGTGATTTTACAGTATATGGTTGTCTCCAAATTTGCTTCACAGTCTGCCTTCAAACTAAAAATAGTCAGGTGTCCATATGTTTAGTGAAACAGGTTTTGTTCGCTGTAATCACGCCTCCTGGTCACAGAGGGAATTCTGTAACTTTGGAAGATGTCCACTTGATTTGTCTAACTTGGACTGGTGAAGCTGCATATTAGCTTCAGTTGAACTTTGTAATGTATTTTTGCATAAAACAAATGCTTTGTGCATTTTGTCTTACATCGGAACAAGTGAAGAAGGGGCCTTCTAACAGCCAGTATGAACAAGAGGAGTGGACTACAGTGAGCAAAAACTGTTTCAGTGTACATATGGGCACCTGACTAATGTTTTATGAAAAGGTGTGAGCATATTCTTTAATTATTTAAATTTAATTTATTTTTTTAGCTCATGAAAAGCTGACTTTATGGAGATGCAGGTTTTTTTTTACCAGACAGCTACCATCTATATTAAATGTACATGATAACAGAGATAATCTCTAAAGTTAGTTTCTTTCCCTATTTACTGTTGCCATTTCTACATCAGTCATTTTATTCTGCACAGTATAGACAGTAGAACTAAAAGATATTTTAGGCTTGAAATTACATAAGAAATTAAGTCCATAATTAGTTTTAGACTGCTTTACTGTTTTCATCTCTAACTGTTCTTCTCCTATCATACTGGCTGTACTATCACCCTGGCCATGCAACTTAATTCCTTAATACACCCCTGTTATCTTAATTATGTGTCCTGTGGCCAGAGAAGAACACTTTAATTGTAGGCGCCGTTCAGAAAAAGGGAAGGATATCAATCAAAATGGGTTTATATCTTGTCCGCCGTGCCTCAGTAGAGAAATTATACACTCTGAATGAATAAATCAATGATGAAATGGCATTTCCTCAGACGAAGGCAGAAACATTCTCTTGTCTTCATCACCCTGACTGAGAGAGATGTCTGGATTATGACACGTTAATGCCGAAACCTTTGGCAGGAGAGAGAAAGAAAAAAGCAGCTAGTTCTCATCATGGCTGTTGTCCACATTACGAAGCCCTACACTGCAAATTCCAACCCATCACAAAGACTGCAATGTTTCCTTTCATCCTCCTCGTTATCACCGTTAAACAAGTTTGCCTGTTTTTCTTTTGTTGATTTGAGACAAGCCATTAGTGTTTTGCTTTGTTTACCCCCGCTCATGATTGCCTTAGATGTTTTTATGCAGCAGCTCCGCTCCAAATGGAGGCAAACCCTGCCTGTAATAGATTGTGACAGGTAATCCAAACACATAACATTAGAATAAGAAGCAGTCACTGATCCAGCCAACTCAAAAAGCCCCCGCAGGCAATTGCAAGAAGTCTTCTTGCAGTTGCAGCATAGTTCAGAAGACTAAAAATATATCTGTCATTCCATGGAGAAATTCCCGGGAATTTTGTAGAAAACAGAGTGTCACTAATGGTCAAATAATTTTAACTTCTTTCAAGATTTTTGTGCAACAGATTTGCTTTACTTTTTCAGAGGTATTTTAGGTATTTTTTTTATACATTGTCGTTGTGTTTTCTCTGAGGTGAAAGTGAAAAAATGCAGATGAATAAATCAGTGAGGTCTCAGTCTGCTGGAGTGATCCTGTTACTGACGCTTTCAAGCTTCCTCTGATAATAAACTAGTTAAATAAAAATCGCAGCCATTCTTATCATCTTTTATAGAGCACATGTTTAAAATATGGGATAAAAAAATATCTGACTTTAATTTTAAAAAAAAAGAAGACATTTTTGTTTAAAATATTGAATGAGATTGTGATGAATAATACATGAAGAATGAGATACTGTAAATCCAAGTGCGCTGAAAAGCAGCAGGTGAATAGTGCACTGCCTTATGAAAGTTGTCTCTCAGACAATACATTGCTTCTTATTTCTCACCGCATTTCTGAGAGAGAAGTCTTTGCTATTGATGTGTGGCTTTCAAAAGGATTGTCTGAGGTCAAGGTGAAACATGAACTCAGAAACTGTAATCCAAAGTGTTGAAGTGTGAAAAAAGCAGGAGAGAATGTCTCTGAGCAGCACAAAGTCAGAATTACTTGTCATTGATGATTATCTGTCTTTAGCTTGAGTGCTCCGATCACAAGTAGACAGCTCTAGGTACATCAGACTGCATAATTAAAGATGGACCTATTCTCCGTGATGTCACCCATAGGTTTTTAAAAAAAGCTGTTGTGTGTTTCGCTATCTTGGCAGTGCCTGACTCCGCCGCCTCAGAGTTAATCCAAAGATGGGCAAAGAGGTGGAGCATGGGAGGAGCTGAGGCAGGCCAAATGAAGCCTGGTTGCTGAAACCAGCTGCCTGTGACAGCACCCACCTGTCACTCAAAGCGGCCATTCCCTTAATTATGCATAACTTGAAACCTCTATATAATTTAAACATGTAGGTTTAAACCCCTGTGTAGTTCTCATAAACAGTGAAATTAGCTAGAGACCAAACCTGTTTTTTGTTCCAGGCTGTAAACGTGTTTATTTCTGCTGTAAGGTTGGGCATTTTAATATGGGGCCTTATGGAGGTTGACTCACTTCTCTAGCCAACCTCAAGTGGCCGTTAGAGGAACTACAGTTTTTAGCTCTTCCGTATTGGCTTCCCTTACCAGCAACAGAGGTTGCCACTTACCCACATACGTCTCAAGTGGCTTGTGATTGGATCTCACTTTCCCGCTCTACATGTGAATAAACACGTACGCCATTCCCATTTGCGAAGACCAAATTAGTTGTTGTTTTTAACTGGCGGGAGGCCTGGTCTCATGCCTAGTCTGCCAGAAGTGAAAGACTGTATTTTTTTATTTTTTTTTCCCACAAATGGAAATCAGATTGCGTGTTTCGTGTGTACTCCGTCCATGAGAATCCATTTTCCCTGTTGCTGTGGCTTCTTGTTGTTTTGCACTTCAGTACGATGCTGTTGGCGTGCAAATTGAGTATGTACTTCCACCAAGGCAGATTATGTGATTTGAGTAGGCGGTCCTTCACTGTGGCCCAGGACACATTCGTGTATGCATGGCTAGAAGAATGTGGTCAGATGCGGCCCAGACCACGACCAAATTCTGAGTGATCACATCTCAATTTATATTGGTTGCATTCACATCTGTACATAGAGCTGTCCGCTTATGATCAGATCACCTAAGATGCATATAAATATCTCATTTAACCAATGCCTCGTGTTAAATTCACTAACTGTACTGCACACATATGTGACGTTTGTACACAGATGAAAGGACCAGAGAAGACCCTGGAGGAGAGACGCTCCAGTCTGGATGCTGAGATCGACTCCCTCACCAGCATCCTGGCAGACCTGGAGAGCAGCTCGCCATACAAACCACGGATTCCAACACAAGTATGATACCAACACTACTTCACACCTGAAATATACACTGACAGTCAGTGGGGGAAAGTAACTATGTACATTTACTTAAGTGCTGTATTTGTCATTTCGAGGCACTTGTACTTTACTTGAGTATTTACATTTACTCCTACTTTATACCATAGTTCTGTGTGGGATGTATTGTATTGTATTTCTGGTTGCTTTTCAGACTAAAGAGCCACTCTTTAATATATGAAGCCCAGTTAACTGAGTAACTAGTTAGTGTATTAAATAAAGGAGCTGAGCATTTTCCTGGAGGATGATACACTTAAGCAGGTACTGCAGTATGAACGGTGCTAATGGGTAAAAACACCCCAAAACTTTTCACAATGGTTGAATTGTCATTTTAAATGACTGAAACCAAATGTTTTGCAGTAATGACAAAGTGAGTCTCGACCTATATCATTAGTTGATATTAAATGATATTAAGAGCAACTTCAAAAAGTCAAAGCCTTGGGCAGTTCACTAAATTGTTTGACACACAATAAATGTAGGACAGGCAGATAAAAAAACCTAACCAATTGTGTTTGGAGTGGGAACGCTCAGAGGGGCTTTTTAACAGCATGCGGATCATATCTCTAGTGAGATACTCGAGCAATAATGTAGTACCTGAAAGGTTGTTCTCTGTGAGGGCTACAGACGTGACTACACTGGCACCACCAGTGTACAAAATTCTTAAAGGTACGACAGTGTTTTTGCTGTGGGTTATTTACTGTGTAGTTACCATGTCTACATGTTTTATTTATTTATTAAAGGATGCATAAGACTGAAAACAGGGTTAAGATGATAAATTATTGACAGAGCTATTCATTTAGCTGCAGATGAGGGTCTGTGCCCTCATATACAAATACAATGTACTGACCCATTATGTCAGTGCATGACAGACTTATGTGGAGGGAAAAAATTATAGTTTTATAGAACTGCACATCTGTGAATACACTCTTTTTTTCAGACTAGCAGAATGCACATAAAAGGCTTCGTTTGTGGAAATGACACTTGAAACATGGTATTTTGGGGGAAGTGCACAGTGTGACAAGGACACACAAAAGACAGTTGGTTGCAAGTGCTTACGTCCTTTGGTTTGGTGACTCCTGGATCTCTGGTTAGAGGGAGTGAAATGGGTGTACTACACACAAAGTGAAAATTATTGCACCACACAGGGGAAGCAGCGGATGCAGAGTGAAAGGAACTGAACCATGTGGTTCTGAAATGATACACATTAAAGGCAAGTAAGTCAAATATGACTTGAAGATTTCTAGTATGCTTATTGTTGTGGTAAGCCGGTGTGTTCATGGGTGGGTTCATAAAGACTGGAAACAGCCGGCTTTGTCCAAAGGTACCAAAATCCACCCACTGGCCCCTCTAAAGGTCACTAATTAACATGTTATGTATTTTTTAATCTGTACAAAAACAGAAGTTTAAAAACAGTATTTCACTCTTTTATGGGATTTGTGTGCGTGAGCCTTGTAGCTGCGTGTGGCAAGAAAACGAATAAGCGTATTTCCCAAAATGTTGAACTACTACTACTAAAAATGTTTTTGTAATTTATGAGTGTAGCTGCACAGTTAACATTATATATAGTATCTTCTACACACTGCTAGCTGTCAATGTTGTCATGACATTTCACACTGTGGAGACCAATTCAAAGCAAATTCACAAAAAGAGTAAAATAAAAAGAAGTGTACATCCTTAAAAAGGCCCACATATACACATTAGATAGGAGGAGCAACACTTTTTGGGATGTAGAGCTACCAGGTGCTGAAACACATGGTATATTTTCCTTATATACGTTTGTTGGGGTAGAAACATGTGCTGTATAAATTAGAGCAGGACTCTGAAAGCTTTTGTCAACATAACTTGAAAAATTGATGTGCACCTGTAGGGCTCTGAAAGCCCAGCTGGCGGGCAAGCGGGTGAGCAGTCATACTAACTAATGTCTGGCTGTCGTGGTGCTTTTACCTGTCAGGGTTAAAGTCGTCACACATTTATTTTTATCACAACCTGCTGCAAGCCTTTGGAGTTATGGGTGGGAAGACACACCACCTGTGTCCCAGCAGAGTACACATACATGTTATGACATGTATTAATCATGAAATGTTATGTATCAGACATTTTGTTGACTTAACCCTGCTTTCACAGTCAGCTTCTCACTGCTATCATGATGCCCTTTTACTGTTGCTGTGTTCTCTCTGAGAGCTTTTTGCACATGTAAAAGATGTGCTTTCTATTTAATTGTTTATTTTTCAGTATTACAAGCATATGCATACAGACACACACACACACACACACACACACACACACACACACACACACACACATTGTTACCCTCTCCTCAGCTGATGCTGATTCTAGCTGATTAACTCAGGTTGACCTTTTCCCCTACCCAGCTGCTCCTGTCAGTCCGTGCTCGGCTTCTTTCAATGCATTATTCTACACAACATAACACTGGTCTGTTTCGTGGGCCAGGTTTCATGCTCCAGCATTGGCACGACTGCTGCACAGTAATCTTCCGCTTGTATAAGCAAAGAGTAACCAGCAGTTTTGATTTACAGCTTTCTGTGCGCAAGCAATTACAGAGCCAGCTCTCCAAAATCAATAGGCCACCCCGCGCTCTCCCTTTCAAGCTTCTAGGAGAGGAATCCTCCTAGTCCTGCCGACGTTAAAATTTGGAATCAGCAAAGGGACCTTATGTGTGCTCGCCTCCCAGATGAAATTGAAATGGACGTTGCTGCTCATTCATAAAAATCTAAGTAGCATTCCTGCAAACATTCAGCCGGCACTGATGCTTCACAGACATCAAAACAATTTTGTTTGCTTTAGTTGGTATTCTCTGTGGCATAACAGTGGGTAATGAAATGTGATCATTATATAATTCCCATTTGTTCTCTCTCCACTTCCATCCTAGATGCCATTTGTTATTTGACACAGTTAACTAAGTTTGCGTTACAGTTTGTTTGCTTTATCTTGCGACAGCAAAAATTAGTCCAGACCTGATGATAATGTTATGCTCTTTATTCTGGTGTTTCTTGTCAAGCCAGATTTGAATCAGAAATGTTATTGCACTGAATACCATGAACGTTATTTATCATTTCTAAAAGTAAACAAAGTGTGTGTTTGAAACAGAAACCTTTGCATTCTCAGCATTTCATGCCACACAGTAGGCCATACTTGCAATATACTCACAGCCTGCACATGTTCTGTTTGACTGAAGGACATGGACAGAAAACCAGCAGCCAGTAAAGTAAATAGTGAGCGGTACTAAAGAAGTATCAGATGGACTATTGGAACTGAAATGTTGTGTCACTAAGTGTTAATGTGTGGAAAGGACAAGGTTGAATCGGGGTGTTTTCAGGTCAGATCGCTGGAAAGTGTGTTTGTGAATGTGTGTGCGTTGCTCTCGTGCTGTACATCTGTCTTGTAGGATTTGAGTTTTAGACCTTGAGAGTGAGAACATTTTTCAAAAGTGAGGACATTTTGGCCAGTGCTGATTCCTTCTAAGGGCTGTGTCTAGAGTGACTTTAGCACTCTCTCCACCAAAAACCTGAACCTGGCACAAGTTTTGCTGCAATGCAACATCACCTGGCAGTGTTGTGCACTGGCCAATCAAATGCATGCCAACTCACATTCTTTGACCGAAACAGATTTTATTCTATTTCTACTGTTTACCTCATGACCACCACAACCAAAGAGAAAATTATTGCTTCTGGGATAACTTTCAAAAGTTGTAAAATCCGCTCTCACAGTATTATAAAACAGTGGCGTCTGATAAGCCTCATGGCTCTACTACTCGACGTTGACTTTCTGGAGCGGTTTAATGCAGGGTTGGTTTTGGTCTGAATGCACAATTAGACTTGGTTGTAGGGTTGCAGTTAGAGTTATTTTAGGGTAAGGGTTGGGGTTAGGGTCAGAGTGCTAGGGTTTGCATTATGTTAGTGAGGGTTCTCACAAATTTAACCACGATCAAACACCATAATGGCAAACCACACCCCTCCATCCCCTTTACAAAACACAAAAACAAAACTGAAAAAAATTGAATTATGCAATAAAACATAATTCAACAGCAGCCAGCTTTACCAATTACCACACATTTAGCTAGAAAGGAGCAGCTAATCCGTCACCTGGTGAGCTGTCTTGTTGACATATTGTAGATCCCTACAAATGTTTTGGCCCTACATCACAGATTGTTTAAGATTTGGCAACGCTTTTTGTCCTCAATTCTAAGTCTTGCACGGTGATTGGAAGAAACACAAGAGAGCGTCTTCGTGCTAAATCCTTCAAGTGTGCTGCACTGCAATCTGAGCTCAACCAGCCCCACTAATATGCAGCGTAGGCCTGTCTAAGCACATCAGATCTGTTGTGGGGGAGTTAACAAGGAGGCCCAGATGAGTGTCAAAATAGTGCGCTCATCAAACGCCAGAGCAGCGGCGCTGCTTTGGTGGAGGCTACAGAAGCGTCAACTACTGTGACCTCTGATTCACACTGACCTCTGGTGCATTTCTAGTAATCAAACACATCACCATGCAGTACCTCCTGCTGGGATTCTACAACATTCAATTTGTCCTTGATATAGTAAAAAAAACGCCGTATTTTAACACATTTAGTATGTGCCTTTAGGTCATTAACAACATAAACAACTAAGCATGGCCATCCGAACTTAAGTCTGTCACTGGATGGTAATCGAGAATATAATAAGACTTCAACATACAAATGTGTCACAGTATTTAAATCCACACAAGCTCTTTCTCATCTGATTTGTTTATTGTATTTTTCTGTATAATGTGTTTTGTCCATTACCAATTTGTATTCAGCTCCCTCATAGACAGAGATTGATAGTTTTGGCCAACAGCTTGTAGCAGCTGGCTGGAAATTAGCAATCATATTCTGCTAATATGCACATGAAACCCCCCCAAAAAGAACACAAGCAAAAGAGTAAACAGTATCAGCTTGTCCAGACACAATAGTTTATTGTCTTCCCCTTTTACACATAGTAAAATGTAACTGGTGTTGTAAATGTATCACCCAGTCCCTGATTTAAAGAGAATAGAAAACATTGAACACAGTTGTTGGTAATGCTTTACACACAACACTCAAAAACAAGTTATTTGGTTTAGTCTTTTCTTGTATTATTATTATTATTATTATTATAACGTTTTATTATGTTTTATTGTGATCACTGAAAAGATCCGAAGATTTGTCAAGGATTAAAGTGTTCACAGTACTGACGCACTTTACTTTACTAGTTATCCACTGTATAACCAATTAAGTAACCAAGTTAATTAAACTCTAATGGGCTTCCTCCATTAAAGCTGCACCCTGTTCTGATCTGATTCAATCTGGTGTGATAAGATCTAAGTTGAAATTAAAAAGCTCTTCCTGTCTTATTCATCCACACGCTGCGAAACGCTAATGTGCAGCATAATAAATAAAATATTGAAAGCCTCCCTATTTGACATACACTTACCACCAGGATAAACTCCTCCAGTTGTGCTGTGTGTGTGCGTGTGTGTCTGTGTGTGCGTGCGTGCGTGCGTGTGTGTCTATGCGTGCGTGCGTGCGTGCGTGCGTGCGTGCGTGCGTGCGTTGTCAGAAATTCTGAGACCAAAGATGTGTGACTCACTTACAGTCACGGCCCACCTCAATTAGCAGTCAGTCAGTGAAGTGCACTGAAGCAGTCTCTTTGTTTGTGTCCGTGTTGGAAACTGAAGTGTGCATTTGTTAATGCTGTCTAGAAAAATTCTGTGAACCGGAATGTTGAGTTTCCTTGGTGCCTCCCAGGAAAGAGGTTGTGATTCTGTGACACGGACTTCAGAGTGTACATTATTAAACATTGCAGTTAAACATGTGTTTTTGGATTGCGATGTAACATTAATGGAGTGAGACTAGAGGTCTTCACTCGGTTCCTTGTATTTGAAACCTTGCCTAGGACTCAAATTGGGTTTGATTGGCTTGGGTAGGATCCGGGGTAGTCCCCACCCAGACTGAACAATGCTGGTTTGAAAACACCCTTAAAATTCCCCTTTTGCACATTACTGTTTGCATTTCCACCTCATCTGAAGAACTGTATAGATCCGGGGTCTCAAAGATTGTCTTGGGGCCACTACATCTCATAGGAGGGCCACTTCAGTGTTTAACTACTACAAGAAAGCCCAATATTCTATATTCAATATTTCTTTTACTAACCTAATTAGACAGCTGACAGAAAAGAGATACTGGCATGACCCACATGTTTCGTTGTGGCAGGCTTCCCAGGGGTTAGTTTCAGATCAGGTCCATATTCTTGGTCCTGTGGAAACCTCTAAATGACACTCACATGGCTTTTACTCTACTATAGATAGATTAACAGCCAACACCAACTTGAAAAATCTCTGCTATGAAGGGTTAATTTAGTTTCTCAGTGTTTCAGGAAACTGAATAAAAACTAAGCTAAACCTTTTTTTTTTAAACATAATCAAGCAGAAATGTAAAAGAAAAACCTTAGTTCATATCCCATCTGTTTTTGGTAAAAAGCTGAAACATACTGTAGAGATGTGGGCAGCTATATTTATTTAAAAATACTGCAAAACCAATCTGCTGGTGTTCTTCGAGTATCCCAACCCAGCTTGTGTATTTGCATTTACATCAGTAGCAGGTACAGTATAGCTCTGTTTCATTCACACCGTATGAAATAGCAAAGGGAAGGGCATAATGTTACTGTCACTGCACTGCTACGTCAGCAGACAGCACTGCACACATTGGTCTGTTTGTATTTTTACTCTGTGTCAAATAGCTTGATGTCTGTATAATAAGTTGTCATGTCCATACAAAGCAGATGGGCATTATTGAAGTCTACTGACAGTTTAGCTGTAGCCAAGTGCTTGAAATGCTGCTGAGATGGATCCTTCCACATGAGTGCCCTGAGGAGGCCTCACTTCACACTGTGCCAGTCAAGCCATGCCGTGACACTCCCATCTCTCAACAGGCAGAGCATTGCGGATGGCACTCGCTGTCACAACATGGCAGAATGATAGGCCCTCGCTGCTCGCTCCCAAGTCTCCCACTGATCATGGCGTCTGCTGTACGATCACAGAGAATGCAGAGTCTAGACCACCCTGGCAGTGTCTCAGCTCCCTGAGAGTATGATAGGGTTTGTGACCTTTCTTCTGCTCCCCCCTATGAGGTACAAACTCTGGAGGCATCTCGAGGGACGGCCTCACCATTTCAATTCTTTATCCCTTCAGGAGCACTCATCATCCCTTACACCTTAAATCTGTGTATCTGCGTATGATGGGTGCTGAAATGATTAACATGGAATAGCTATGCTCATATTTCATGTCGGGTATAATCATGTGCCAAATCCTGTTAAATGTGAGATGCAAGGCATAAGAAAGCTATGTCATTCCATCACTAGGGTACGTAATGTACATAAAAACATAAAGAAAACATGGTACATATGTAGAAATACCTCGAATACCGAATAGAAACCATAAGGTTAATGAACGGTCCATGAATCAGCTTAAAGTCACAGTGAATTGGAAGTAAAAGCATCAAGCTGTGGAGGACTATTGGCCTCCACCCACACCTCCCTCACTCGCTTTAGATTGGATAGATAAGATGAGGAATGAATAAATTAGACATCAGTTACATTCTTTGGAAATGTAAACAAGTTTTTTTCCTACTAATTTCCAAAAACACATTTGCATATATTTTGCATATAACAAGAAATAAATTAACAAATAACACAGTGATGTGGGATTAGAACCTAGAAGATGTTGTTTTTTTTTTGCTGTCTTTATATTGGTAAAGTGTGCAGCTGTGTGTAGCCTAGCTCCTCTGACCTCTCTCAGCGGTCTTTATGTGAAAGTGAATCTGTACTACAGCACCTGCTATTAGGATTCAAACTTTTATTTTATTATTTTAAAGGAATAGTTTGGCAGTTTAGCTCATTTGTATTCTCACAGAAAAATGAGAAACTATATCGTTAAATGTTAGCTTAGCTTAGCATGAAGACTGGAAACAGTGGGAAACAGCTAGCCTGGCTCTGAACGACGGTATCAAGATCAACCTACCAGCACCCCTTAAGCTCACTTATTAACATGTCATATATTATGTTTTTTTTACCTTTAGACAAAGCCAGGCTAGCCGTTTCCCCTCTGTTAATTGGCTTGTATATGTAATGTTTCTCAAAATGTTGAATAATTGAAACTATTTATATTTTTAGTTTTCCCCTCATCCAGGATATCTACCAGGGCTCTCTGCTTATGTCATCTTACCAACTTTTTAGATTTAATTTTAGGTAAATATCAAAGCTGTTCAGCCCTCCCTGTCCAATTATTGTTTCAGCCATGAGTGGACCAACCCACGATAGCTCAACTGGCCTCCTCTGTCGAGCTGGTGACATTTAACCTGAGATGTCTTGGGCTTGTGGGAAATGTTGTTTGTTAAAGGCTATTAAAAACATATTCAATAAATTACTTTATTAAATCTTTTTTGATGTACCATCCTTATCCAGACTTATGGAGTGAGCTGAACAATATACTGTTGAGCAAGATTATGTTTATAGGCTGGATTTTATTGGAGGTTGGTTCTTCTGAAACATCCCGGAAGTTCTGGTCTCAAATTTATTTGCACAATGTTTACTTTGACTTGAAGTATTGTTTAGCCATGAAACCAATGCTTAAACATTTTAATGGTATAATAGTATGTTTATGGTTAGTTTTCCCCTATTATTGTATGTTGTTGGATCTCTGTAAATAATTATATTTATAAGGAATACTCTATTTAAAGTGTCCTGAGATAACTTTTGTATGATTTGGCAGTATACAGATCCAATTGAATTGTTTGACATCTCAGGTGTCAGAGGTTCATATTCAGTTTATTTTGAGAAAATACAGAAGAAGTGTTTCTTAGTGTACTTTCTGGGCACATATGTTTACTATATATGTTGACTGGAAGCAGCTCATGGATCTAGAAAGTGACTCATTCAAATATTCATCCATTTATTCACCTGTCCTATTTGTCACATGTGGGCAGTTGGAGGCTTTGCAGTGTGTACACTATGACATTGTGTGCCCTTGTTTTTAGTACACCTCCTTTTACTGTGTCCTATAATGCCAGGAATGCCCTTCACATGTTTTGGCTGTCACAACACTGAGACACTTTGATTTAAGCTTCTCTTAAGGCGGAATAAATCAGCATCAGTCAGGAACACATATAATAAGGTACATGTAGTGACACATTACATGTTAGTTATCTGTGCTGGTTTGTCATATGGTTCCCAGCGAACACAAAGGTCAGTCATAAGGAAAATGAATGGTCAGCCACTGCTATGTTGTGTGGACAAATTTAAACAAAGCAAATAATGTATTTTTTTTCTTTGATGGTGACAGTCAGGAATGTTGGCTTCAATTGTTTCCAGCTTCTGCTGCTCTCACAGGAATGACACTGGTATTCTAGCCAACCTCTTTAATTTCTTATAAAAGGTCAAAGCTGTAGGCATCTATTTTTTGCAGTGGATATTTTACTCTTCAGGGCTCTGACGCCATGAGTGCGCAATTGTGTGTTTCTGCAGTTTATCTCCAAGAGCTGCCAGAACTGCATCAAGATGACACTCCAGCTCTGTAATTATAGGGCTTGGTGGTATTCAACTTTTTCCTCTCTGTTTGTTTTATATGGTGCTATTCTCTTTGATTGCTTTGTTGCTGCATGGAGCAGAGATGTTGCCACAATGCCGGTGGCTCCCATTGACCTTAAGGTCAATCTGGCAGCAGGTTCTGAGTTTTGACAGGGGCAGCCAACTGTGGAGAGAGGAGCACGCCTTCGGGCACTCAATGTGTTCCGTCAGTGTTTGTTAGTCAAATAAACTGCGTAGTATCACCCCTTTTGTCTTTTATTAACAGGGTGAACCAATGACAAATTTAGTTTGAGCCAAGAAACTGTGACAGTCAATGTAACCTGCCTCTTTACATCATGAAGTCATAGTAACAATGCTAAAAGGCTTACCATTAACTGTCATTGCACATTATCACTCGTCCCAATAATGTGCAAGCTTACAGTACAAACACACAAACACACGCAGCCGTCTGTGGGATTGATGACATCGACATACTGTAAGCGATGGACGTTTTCAGCTGTGCAGTATTTCACCTCCTGAAGCAGGAGGGGGTCACAAGTGCACGAAAACCTCATTACAGGAATGAGTCAGGGATGTGTGTGGTGAAAGACTGGCCTGTAGTACTGCAGGAGGTGAATGAAACAATTAGTTTCTGCTGTGTGAGAGCGGCAAAACACACATTTCCCTCTTTTGTAAAAGATAGCCTGCAGAAGTGCCACGATCGGTGACTCTCGGGGACTTTTCTTTTCTCACACAGTTGCCCAGAAAATGATTTTTTAGTTGCATCAGTGAGTAATACGCCCTACTTTGTATGATGTTGTTACATCATACTAGAAATATTACATACTTTTTTCTGAAACCTAGTTTTTTTTAGAGGATTACATAAGTGTGAATTTTGGAACGTGGACTTAATGTTCATCTACATTGTCTTCGGGTTGTCTGGGTGGTAAAACCAAAGAGTGTGCATGTGCATGTCATGTGCTGTACATGTGACTGCTACCATTCTGTGTTGTCATATCTCTCCCTGTATTTTAAGTGTGTCTGTAATTTCTGTACAGTACATCACAGACGGAAAAAAATACGTAGCCACTGTGAAGAGACAAAATGGAAAAAGATCTACAGTCTTTTTATGCCAAACAAATGAACTGAAAAAATGAATATTTTTTTTTGTGAAATCATTTTTGGTGCAGATTGAGTTAGTCTAAGCAGTGCTTGACCTTGTGATATTCCAAATAACACTGTTGCACATGTACTTATTCAGTCATGATGATTGCAACTTTCTTGATCAAATAATATTTTGGGAATTTGTACTAATGATATTAACCATTTTAGTTTTTGTTTTGTTTGAAAAAGAGCTAGACCCATCTGTTGGCGGAAGTAACAATAAATTGCAGTCCAGAAATGCAGTCTGACAGTGCCACCGTTAGTTTGTCCTGCAGAGAGCACTGACAAATAGATTTTTTGTCAAATGTCCTGTTCAGTATGCATGGTGGTCACATTTAAAAAATTATTTTTGGATATAAGGGATCCATATTGAAATTGTTTGTGTTTATCTTAAAGGACCAGTGTGTAGGGTTGAGTGGCATCTAGAGGTGAAGTTGCAGATTACAACTAACTGAACACTACGTGAACAGGCTGTTAAGTATGTAGGAGAAACTATGGTGGCAGAAAAAAACTCAAAAGCCCCTATCTACAGCCAGTGTTTGTTTACTCTGGGCTACTGTAGGAACATGGTGATTCAACATAGTGGACTCCATGGACGGTGACCCAAGGTGTCTGTAGATAAAAAAGATTTTTTAAGGTAACAAAACAATTCCTATATTCTGGTAATTATACACTAATGTAAACATACCTGTAATTATTATATTCCATTTCTGCCAGAAAATCCACCTAAATGTTACACACTGGATCTTTAAATGAAAATTACTATCAGAAGATAGATCGTACTATTGTGTATCAATGTTTCTTTTTAAGTCTGTTTATGCAAAACTACAGGCTTAAGCTGCAGAATCAATATCATAGCTGTGATATTATCAAGAACTAAAACTACTTGGGGAATTGGTAACTGATTTTGTAGAAATGTTGACTTTTTATTTCAGCTTCAAAACCCTCATGAGTTTCCTCCCAAAGCAGTCCTAGTTACCCTCAGATAATGTTAGTGTTTCTGATTTTCCATTCTTTTACAGTCTGACTCTTGTGAGTAAAGTTTAGGATGTACTTTGTGAATATTTTCTATGTTTTCAGATTTAAATTGAACTGTACAATTTCACAGTAATACCACAAAACCAAAGAAACATCCACACAGAAAAATAGACATGTCACCAGAAGTCAGGTTTCCATCCAATTTTACCCATTTTAGGCCCGGGCCCACCCATTTTGACCCAGGCCTATAGTGAGTAGTGAGTGATTTTCATTCTAGCTGTTCATCCAATAAGCAGCCTGAGGAAAGCTTTGAGTGAAAGCTTCTCAGCCAATCAGCGGCTTCTACCCCACGTGTGAACTCTCAAGCCTGCCCACGGGCTGCATCGTCACCAGCAAGTGATCCAATAAATTGAATGACGTTGGCGCGCAAGCTTTTCAAGCAAGCTCAATGAGACAGACACAGACGGTAGCTATTAGCTAATATGAAACGTAAACATGGCAAAGCAAAGCAGCTTGTTTTCATTTAAATTCACCAAGAAATGCTCCGAGGAGCAGGAGGAGGAAACTCCTGCCATTGTAACGTTACGAGTGACGAGTTATGATCCAGCTCGGCCGACCTCTCCCCATCAAGTCCTCCTGTAGCCACCCCCTCACACCCGCAAGGCAAGTCACAGTTAGGCTAACGTTAACATTAGTGTCTGGCTGTCTGTATGCACATTTTCTGGAGGGAAAAATATTATTGGCAGTAGGCAGAGGTAACTTATGATAGCGTTTTATGTGTTATAGGAGGAGACTGGGTTCAGCAGCCTAGCACAAACGCCGTTCCCCAAGAAGACGTTTGAATTGAATTGTGTGCATATGTGATTATTTATCAGCTATCTCTGATTGTTATGCTGTTGTTTATATGGTTAGATACTTTATTCATTTAATTATTCTGAAGAAATAAGCTACAGGAGAAATAATTTTGGATCGTTTTCCTGCTGTTTGTGTTTAGCAGCTGTGTCGGATTCAATGCTGCTGTTATTTCATGTCGATACAGTTCTTCTGTCATTCTGAATGTATAAGAAACAGTTAAATAATTTTGGACAGTTCTCTGCCCGCCGTGCTGGGTGAATAAATGGAGAGAGAAACAGACCCTCCAAAGATATAACTCCGTTTCAGTCTTTTTGTGTATTGAACGTTCAAAAGAGGTAAATTAAGTTAGGCTTACTGCCAAGGTGTATGTCTTTGTCCGCTTCAGCACTGAGCTGAGGACAGCGACACAAGAGCCACACAGGTGTCCTCAATGCCGCAGAAAAGCACTGAAACGGAGATGAAGGGGAACCCGTTTTTTTTGGCTTATTTTAACTGGCCCATCCAATTTTCTGGAGGCCCACCCACAATCAAAATCCTGGCGCCACTAGTGACCTGAAGTGGTGGAAAACGATGTAGAAAATGTGATGGAAATGTGTTTGTTTGTTTCATGTAGTAATTTGAGGAAATTAAAAGTCTCCTCATTTCTGCCACAATTTCTCATCTCTCCAGTCGAAGACTAAGTGCCAAATAAGTCAAATTAATCATGTACGTCATGATTAAACGCTCAGTCTGCTTCCATTGCACTTAGTTTCATTTTGTTTTTATCAATACATATTATACACCTGAGCCAAATAATGCATATTAATTAAGCAATAAAAGGCTTCTCAAAAGACGAAAAAGTAAATGCAGTTACATGTAATGCAGTTACATGTAATACCGTTACATGTAATACCATGGTATAATTAGTGGTGGTAATACCAGGCACAGCGGTAGCACTTCAGGACAAATGTTATACAGGGCACCCATTAAAACTTTCATTTTAATTTGTATGGCGTGGGTGGAAAACATCGCTGAAATATTAACTTGTTTAAAGCGAGGGTGTCATGCAACTATCACTTGAAGGAACAAAAAAAAAAATCCGATATGGAGATATAAGATACGCCGAGCAAAAAGTTCCCAATATGTGTATAACACACTTTATCTGCAAACGGAAAGATAGTTCAAAACAGCTAGAGGTCTCGCCAAGTTCCACAGAGACATTGTGTAATCATATTTAATGTGCCTTATCTTGAACTATTTTAAGAAGAGAATTGATACCCTCAATTGCATGACTATATTGAGGCTGACGGATTCTTAAATGTGACTATTGCCTGATTGTGCAGAGACAAGATGACTGAAAGTGGAGGGAAGATTAGTAAGTGTTGACTGGGAATTCTTCCATGGTCATAGTGTAAGTGCTGAAATAGACGGATGCAAATGGACTGCAGAGCCAACAGTCAAGCGCGTCTTTGTATGAATAAGGAGCAAGAAAAAGTTGAGTGAAAAATATCCAAGGTCTTAGATGAGCCTGAAAAGATGCAGAACTTCTTCCTCTTTAGGGGTTTTCCCCAAGCTTGCTTAAAAAAAAAATCCCCCCACCCTCTTGGTTTGAAATGCAAAGTTAACAGTTTTACTCAGCCCCCCAAGGCTTGTATAGTCTCTCCTAATCTTTTTTAATGTGTCAAAAGGCTTTCTTGAGAGTCTCTGTGAAATTTCACACTTAAGTTGTTTGCAAAGTCAGTCTGAATTACAGTGCAGAGTGAGGGTTCACTTTTCTGAAGGCGTTAGGGAAAACTTTTTTAAAACTGTGTGTTTTGTTTGTGTATGGAGGGGGTGTTAGAGACAACAACACAGTATGCATTCACACTGATGATATATGTTATGTTGGACTTCAAAGTTCCAAACTGTACCATAGGTCTGACCATACAAAAAAGACTGAATCAGTGATAATGTATCTAAATGTAGGTGTGCATGTAAACGAGTCTTCATTAAGTAACATTGTGTGAAAACATTACTGCAAAGTACTTTTGTGTTAATTGTAACACTCTTAAACATTAGCCCTGGGCAATGATTCAGTATTATCTTTTGTCAGCTTTCAGTGGAATTTTATTATTTTGATTTGATCTGATTATTTTCAATAATTTAAATGACTTATTAAAGTAGTATTTAATGTGTGGAGAGTTTTGTCTACAAAACAAAACAGTGGAAGCCGATTATTGCATTGACCTCAATTATTTTTCATACTCCGATATATTCTGGAACAACATATGGAGGTTTCTTGTTATAACAACATACCAAGTTATAATGTTCTAACTAGAAACACTACTTATTTTAACCAAATACACTGCTTTTGTCATGATAATGGGATATGTTTTTAACAAGAAAAGCTTTTTTTTTAAATTGCATAATTTGGTTTGCAGTAATAACGAGAAAATATTTCAGAATTACATGAAATATATTTTGTTATAGCATGAAAGGATCTCCTTAAAACAAGAAACTTTTCATGTAATAATGAGAAACTGAGCAAATATTGTTGTCATGGTGGAAGCAATATCCTGCCATAATAAATCGTTATGGAAACATTTTCTTATAAATAATGTAATATGGATTTTTACCATATCACCCCACCTCTAGTTAAAATATTACCACACAAAGTGAATACAATAAAATTGCTATTTAAAATAATGCATTAATAATGGATTAAACTAAGATATAAAAATCGGAATTATATTTAACTATGGGAGAGGGTGTTTCATCTATCCTAACTGAGGCAATATACTGTCCAATTCAAAATGAATCCTTATTGAATGTGAACACAGGACGGAACGATTTAATAGCCAAATATTGCTCCTGAACAAGAAAGTGACATGATCATTACATATTGTCTGTGTTCTCCCTATCAATCTCGTCACTTAGTAGTCAAGATTTAATGTCAGACCACACTCATTAGCATTGACAGGTCAAAGGCATGCAGCTACTAAAACGATGGCTTTAATATGAAAATCCTCTCCACTACACAGACATTTTGTTCAGATTGTACGCATTTGATTAGTTTCATCACCCTCAGAAAGGGATGAATCCATTCTCTTAATGTAATTTGTGGAAAATGTACCATGACAGTGTAATTATTTTGAGGGGGCCAATTTGCATTTCCAGTGCTCTGCTAACTAAATGCTACTGTAGGTTCTAAGGCCTTAAAGATAAATTAATAATCTAGAGTATTTAAAACCCATGAAACATTTAAATTAAGTAATTTCACTTCCTGAAGGGCATACTGGAGATTTTTCCATACATATGCAGAGAGACACACTTTTTAAATAAACATCAGCACTAATCACTGAGCCTGAAATCAGAGTGAGAGCAGAAAATATTTTCTGGAGCTTTTAATGGTTCCTTAGGGGCTCCCCTCTGACTTAGATTAGATGGGATTTAGACAAAGTTGATGCATGCACCTCTTTTACCAAAACTTGGAATTTTTTGAAATGTCAGTACATTATTAGGATCACAGACTGAATTTTTCTGAATACTTTTACACTGATAGAATTACAGCACGAGTGTGTTTTATTCAATTTAAGCAAGGAATTACAAAGGAGTGCAGCAGTGCAGCAAAACAGCTATTTGGGGCATTGCTGTGCAGCAGGCTTTGATCAACTTTTAAGAGAAATCGATTGGAATTGTTGCTCTGCCCCAATTTGGAAGACATCTCATCAAACTGAGTTGCAAAGGGTCTAAAGACTACAAGTGTTCATTTTTGTTCCCCTAGTGCTGCAAATTTAGTAATTGACTCTGATTTTTGGCTTCAGGCAGTAACCTAATAAGGCCATCCAAGGTTAATGATAGACCCTTTTTAGACTGGCTGAACGTCTGACACCGATATGTAGTGGTAGTGAAAAACAATTATTACTTACATGAGAGACACTCAGGGCAGAAGGCTCTGACATCTGAGTGAAACGTTGTTATTCTGTGTGTTATTCGCTGATATATTTTGTCATAGTTTTGTCATAGCATCAAATGCCACAGTTGTTCAGACGGTGAGTATCCCAGCAGTGGATTGTGTTGCTGCTTTGCAGCCGTCTCTTCCCAGGAACACTAGCACCACAAATCTCAGTGATTTAACATCTTTCCCGTCCAAACAGCTGGAGTCAGCACAAGTGTCATGTGCCATTGCCAATCCGCTGTCATGGCGTCCTCTGCCAAACAATTTATTGCTTCCCTTCCTGCTTTATTAGCCATAGATTATGGGTGGTCGTGGACAGTGTAGAGCCTCTGCTGTCGAGGTAGCCTTGTAATTGACTCTGGGGAGGCAGGGTGGATAATCATTTGAGTGTAAACCGCAGTATCAGTAAACAGCAATTGAATACAACAGTTGTAGTTCCACCATCCAGCAGGATTTCATTTAATTTCATTTAGTTATCCGTTTTTCAGTTTGTCCTGTTCCTGTTACTTGTTAGTTACAAAGCTTTTTAGCTATGCTAGCATCATGTCTGTCGATCAACTGATTGATGGATTTCCATGACATTTTTTTACACACATTCATGGTGCCCAGTGGATGAATCCTACTGATTTTGCTGATACATTGACTTTTCAAGTTTTTTTTTTTTTTTTTTTTTTGTGGTATAACTTTTAGATGAATTTCATGAATTTTAAATCCCCATTCGTTCATCCTTCCAACTTTTCATGTAGCACCATCATCAGGTCAAAATTTTATGCCAAACTAAAATGGTAAAATCATACCTGCTTAATGCAACATGACAACATTGCCATTGTGAGCATATTGATGGTAGCATTTTAAATGTATTTTTAGATTAGTAGTCAACCGTTTAAAATTCATAGCTTCCATTTCCAGCCCATACCCTTCAGTGTGTCTTACATTGAGCAGTGTAATTAAGTCTTTTTTTGTGTGTTTTTCAGAATTCTGGATCCTCGGCAGCCTCCACCCCCAGTGCTCCAGTGACTGGGTACAAGCGTATGGTCATTCCAACCCAGCCACCTCTGACTGCCACTAAGAAGTCTACGCCCAAACCTCAGGCTCCTGGGGGAGTCTCGTCCATCCCCCCGTCCTCTGTAAGCCCGGTGGCCAAGCCTCAAAGCCACATAGCTCCTCAGCCTGTCCCAGCTTCTTACGCTACAGCCTCAACCCCAAGCCAGCCCACCTTCAATGTCCAGGTGAGGTCGGCCCAGCCTGGTCCACAGCATCAAGCCCCAGGTGGGCACCATTTTGGCCAGCAGCCCATTCGTAGCCCTGCACAGGTGCAGTACATGCCTGCCCAGCCCAAAGGTCCCGACTTTGCCTATGGGCCACCACAGCCTGGCTTCTCCCCGATGTCTCAGGGTGCATATCAAGAACAGCACCATCCAGGAGTAGGTGGCTTAAGTTCCAGGAGACCTGAGCTGGCCCCCGCCCAAACATACCAACCTCCAGGGCCCAAGAAGACCTACATTACAGATGTACCACCAAGCTTGGCTCCCTACACCTCTGGACCAGCTGTTCCACCAAAGGTAAGACTGTTTATCATACATTCAACACACTCCACCAGTTGTCATCATTTTTAGGTATTGTAAACACAGTTGGGGAAAAATGTGTTTTGAGATTATAGAAGAAAGTTAGTAATTTTGGTTAAGTCAACAATTAGTCACACCATTTATCTATCCATCCTTTCATCCTTGTTATAATTTTCCACTTTTCATACTGTGGATTGGTGGCATTGGGCTAAGCAGCCTAGCCCAGGCATCCTTTTCCCCAGTCATGTCTCCCTCTCTGGAGAATCCTGAGGGGTTCCCAGGCCAGCTGGGATATTAAATCCCTCCAGCATGTTCTAGGTTTGCAATGGTGATTCCTCACAGTTAGATATCCCTGGAATACCTCCAGAGGGAGGAGTCTGCAAGGCGTCCTGATTGGACGCTTGAACCACCTTAACTTGCTCTTGTCAAAATGAAAGGGTAGCAGTCCTTCTTCAAACCTCTCTGGAATATTTGAGCTCCTCTATCTCAAAGGCTGAGCCCAGACACCATGGGAAGAAAACTAATTTTGGCCCCTTACGTTCCAAAATTCTGTCCTTGTTGTATGACAGTAGTTCAGGGTTTGAACATGCATAAGGTAAATAAAGAGCTTCATCTGCATAACTGAAATCACTTAATTAATGCCACTTAACCTTTATTTCTATATGCAATCATATAGAAGTGCACATGCAAGCATGATATTTAAATCTCAAAACAAATGCATTGCATCTGCCTTACCAACACAGGCCAATTAACCTCATTCTCACCAGTGTTCAGTCAACCACATGTTTAACAATACACTTTGTCATATGCCCTTGGGGAAACTCTGGAGTTTGAAGAAGAGAGGGTCAAGAGAAATCTCAATGAGTTTGTCACTGTACCATCAATATACATGCACTTACACAGAATCACAGTCACATCTGTATACATGGCAGCCATTACATGTGTACTGCACTAGTCGAACTCTTCCCCTTCACTGAGATTAAAGATTCATGGTCAATTTTATTGTCATGAACATGATTCTAAGCATGGTAAACTTGGCCTCATGGCCGGGCCTCAGAGTGTTGACCCTCTACATAAGAGACATAAGAGGTCAGCCTGGTGTTGTCAAACTGGTGTTTCAGTTCAAGTCATTCCTTGTCAGTTCATCTTTCTTTGTGGTATCTTTTCAGTTATGTTATTAGAGGTGGGCGATATATATCGTTTGCGATAATATCGTCATTGTTGTTTTGACGATGTGCAAATTTCCATTATCGAGTATTTAAATTACTTAGCCAAAAATATTGAAACGCACGCGGAAACTCCTCACATCCACTTAATACACGGTGCAGTAACTCTCTCTACAGCATGGCAGGATTCAGTCACACGACTAGTGGGCCTACGTGATCACATGACGTGATCACATAACCTCTCGCTAGCATCCTCCTTGCAACAGTTTAGCAGCACGTTGTGATGGTAGAGAGAAAATGCAAGCAACTCCAGTCCCTGAAGCTACCGGTACTTCAGATGATTTAGTGCCGAGACGTGGGTCTACCTCTCTGGCATGGAAATGGTTTAGTTTCGAAAATAACTTTTTTAGCGCAGCGCTCAGAGCACTTCAAGTTGAAATCTGTTCAACTTTTAACACCGCTGGGCGCTCGGAAAATGAGTTTTTGAGCTCTCAGCGCTAAAAACGCGTTTGGTGGACACAAGCCCTATCTCAGACAATTCCAATCACATTTTAAAGGATATCGACTGATTATCGTTATCGCCAAAATCCCCAAAAATAACGAGACATAATTTTTTTTCCCATATCGCCCACCCCTACATGTTATATGCTACTTCATAATGTAGAAATGTTTGTGTGTGTGTGTGTGTGTGTGTGTGTGTGTGTGTGTGTGTGTGTGTGTGTGTGTGTGTGTGTGTGTGTACAGTATGCATACATTTGCGCAGCTTCAGATGGCAATTCACTGGGGCCATCTTTCATTGAAATGCTCAGAATAAACAGTTGTTTTAACCTTTATGAATTTTTGAAAGATCTTCTCTGCTGGGAGTATACACCATCTGATTTCATTCGTCTCAAAAAAGGCAGCTCATATTCGTGTGTGTGTGTGTGTGTGTGTGTGTGTGTGTGTGTGTGTGTGTGTGTGTGTGTGTGTGTGTGTGTGTGTGTGTGTGTGTGTGTGTGTGTGTGTGTGTGTGTGTGTGTGTGTGTGTGTATGTATATATGTATATATACCCACTGTGCATTTTAAACCTAAGCTTATAGCTTTGTGGTGATTTTTATTCTTCATGTAATTATGTTAGGGTGGAATATAGGTAAAAACATGATTCTTTATGTTTTTATGGTCGTTTGTAGTATGTATGTATGTATGTATATGTATATTTATGTGTATGTGTGTATGTATGTGTGTGTGCCCAGCTATAATTTGTTAAGATTAAATAATAGCGTGGGATTTCTCCAAATAGAGCAAAAGTATAAATGGATGAAGAATGTTTTGGCCAGGGACATGCAGCTTTAGTGTCAGTCTTTTAGAACAGTATTATGTATAAAGCCAACAAATGCATGATTATGACCCCTTTTACATGATTCTTGTTTTGAAACAAGTCAGCTGGAAACATTACAAACTCAGCTGGACGCAGCGTTTTCAAATGACTCACGGTGCTAGCATTAGCTTAGTTGGAAAGCTAACAGCTGACAATATCTGCTTGTGACCCCTAACAAAGTCCCCGCATTTATCTGCCCCTGTCTGGTTTCAAATATTACAATCAATTTGAAGTAGGGTGGCCATTCGTCCGGCTTTAGACAGACAGTCCGGTTGTTAAACCCCCTGTCCGGCTGCAGGCGCAGCCTTAAGCCGGACACTCATTTATCCTCCTTTTGAGAAAATAACTAAAAATGACGCCTTTGACACATTACCTCATTAGTTTAATACTTATTGGCTAAAAATGTCTGTCAAAATAAATAATTTCATTGGTTACATTTTCGTGTTGTGACCTGCCAACACATGGCTCATTTTAATATTCAAATGAGCCATGTGTGCTCACTGCAGTTGCTAAGTTACCACCAGGCTGTCAATCAAGCTCTCAGTGACAGAGAAGGTAAGGTGAGCTAACGTCAGTTGTTGGACTGAAATTCTGAAAATGCTCATACTCATATGTAAAGGCAAATCCCTTTATCCCCAGATAAAACATTAAGAACAAATATCTGCTTGCGTGTCCCTGTGTATGCAAAGTGTCCTCCTTTTTGATGTGAAGGAAATGGCCACCCTAATTTGAAGTAGTAAATCTGTCACTGTTATTAGTGTAAACTTCATTATGTGCTTTGTGAGAACAGAAAGTGTGATGGGCGCAGCAACAGTAACTGGGGGGGCAGGCCTTAGTAAACAGTCACTTAGACTGGATTGTCTTCTTATTTTCTATGCTTTGTGCACCAGGGCGATAAATGTTAATTATTTTAATTTTATTTTTTATTTAATAGTACATTTTTAAATTATTTTTTAATAATAATAGTTCATTCTTAGACAGTGTTGTAGGGGTACTATGTCATTCACTCAAAGGAATTAAATACCAACACAAAAAACAACAACACACATTTATGATAAGGTTAAAAAGCATTACATTTTAATCTTGGCAAGAACGGTATGAGACTGTCATAGGCCTGGCCTCAAGCCTTCAAAAGCACTGCAAGATGTTGGATCAACCACTAGTCCTTTTTATAGAACTGTACATATCTGAAAAGAATTACAAAATACTGTTGTCCCTTAGAACAGAGTAGTCAATGCCACAGAGACAGCTATTCTAATCTCAATATATCCAGCCGTCGACAATCTCTGGAAAGTGAAAGGCCCTTGAGTTTTCTTTAATTCAAGGATTTTATGCTAGTTCAAAATACAAACTGGGCCTCCCAGCCTCTGGGAATAGCTCATCAAGGACTATACTTTACTAAATACAAATTAGCTTCAACATTGCAGAGAGTATCTTAAAAATAAGTCTAATTATATTTGTTCGGAACAAAAGTCTACATTTTGCTTGAAAAGCTTGCTTTGGTCCCAGTATGATGCATTATTAAAAAACAAAAGGTGGCGTTTAATAGATTTGTGAGCATCTCTTTGATTTCAGATAAAAGCAAAACACTAATTTTACAGATATAGCGTACACTATATATATTTGTCTCTTTCCCAAGGATATACTGTGGCAGAATAATGGGCTCTGTGCCCTCCCCGTGTGCTTTATTGGAATGCTTTGAAACATATCGGGGAACTTAATGCTCTATATGCGCACACTCAGCTAGATGATGTGCTGTAAATGACTCTGTGGTGTCACATCATATTTGACCCGAGCCCTTCTGCCATACACACACACACAACTTTTGTATCTAAACCTTAGCTCTAATCAGATTTCTTGTTTATTTGTGTCCCATATAGCAGATATTTAATGCCAAAATAAACCAGAGACATTATAAAAGCAAGATTAGACTGAAAGCAAAATCTGTCATCTTTGCCTTTATGATCATCACTCTGCTTGACCCAATGTCGTGAGATGATCATAACATTTTACAAATGGTGTTAAATCTACTTAAAATAAGTCAGTTGTGCCCCTTTTAATCTGTTGTGTAAATAAACCAAAAACATAGTCAATTAAAGGAACTATTTACACATTTGTCATCACTTTTGTTAATGGTGACTTTATGTAATACCCGAGACTTTCTCAGTAGGGGGTCTGTGACTTTGATTGAGGACTTTATTCAAGAGATCATTACACATAATTGAGGGTATTCATAGAAGGTCAGTGTCATTAGAAGTCCAAGATGAACTCCTTGAAAGAAATTCTAAGATTTAGACTTTTTCTGATTAGTTTGGTTGGTCTGCCCCCCACCTCACCCTACATCTCCCACATGCCACCAGCACCCAATCTTCCAATGTGTCCTTACTCACACGTAAAGTGAAGGTGTAAAAACAGCTCCTCACATCAACATGCTCCAAGGACGCTTAATTACCCAAATCCACCAGTGTTTGATCTCTATTGTAGTCGAAAAAAATTAACAGATTTCATGGCTGCCGGTTAACATACCAATTTCCACGAGTCTCTCCATCTTTCCCGAAATTGGAGGAAAGCTAAGCTGGATGATGACTTGTGTTATTGCTGAGCTTGAGTGACGTTTGACAGGGGAGGATTATTTTGAACTGCTCAATCCCTGCAGCCAGTTAAAGCCCCCTCGAAGGTCAATGATGGTTTCAACTGTCAAACATGTTTAAATATCTGACATTTCTCTGCCTTCTGGTCCTGGCCACTTTGCCTTCTGACCTGCACAAGAACATTTGCATATGGTGCCATCAGGATGTGTCCAAAAGACCGTCTATATACGTGTGAGGGACCTGGCATGAATCCTTTATTACCCAAAATTCCACCACCTCCAAAAGAATGCAGTTAGCAACATGTGAAAAACCATCCAAAAAAAGTGTAAATATTACTTGAGGGACTATTTGACAGTGCATTAAGTCCTTAATTCTGTATTTAAATGGTAAAACTAACACATACAACTAGATTGCATCACAAACACCAGTTCATTCTTGCTAATTTAATAGGTATCATGCAACATGCTTCAGAAATTTTGTGCAGATCAACCAAGAAAAATGTTATTTATATAGAATTTGTAAAAAATACAATTACTAAGGGTGTTACAGCAAAACAAGGCATAATTAAGTTAATAAAATCCACAATGTAAAAATAAAATCAGCTAAAATGACAAAATGATAGTCAAAACAATTAAAATAAAGTCAAAAAAAAAAAGAAAATAAGTTAAATGAGGGAAGACTGCACCACTAATGTGACCTGAGACAAATAAATAATTACACTTAGATTACAGGCATTTAGTTTGACATTATGAAATAAAGCACCCAGACTACATGAGAGACTGTTAATAATGGGGCCAGGAGGGGTATTCATAAGGATGTCTAATTTGATTCATTCAAGTGCAGGACATTTTTAGACACACAGTTTATAATTTTTCCAGGGCAAGACATAATATAGGACTTATGTAGTACCAGGCTATCTAGGGGCATACAGTTGTGTAGCATTTACAAATCAATGAACGTCCATATTACTGTATGTCTGTGGAAGATATGTCCCAGAGGTTGTATGTAAATAGGAAATGATAGGGGACCTGGGATTGATCCCTGAGGGACTCCACAAAAACAAAAGATTTTGCTTTGGACAATAGCCAATGGTTTTAGTTTTTCTACTAATATGGAAACTTAACCACTCATGATAGTCTCAGATTATTCTTATTCTGCATTGTCTGAAATGTATAGTAAGAGAGCTGTTCTTTGATGTACAAGAGAAGTACTCATATTTACGCCTGCCTACATCATAAGTAATGCCTTCTCCTCAGGTGATTGACCTCGGCTGCCCTACCCTCAAGAACTATGAGCAACTGACTGAGTGCAGAGTTACTAGCTGTGCTATAGATTACCAGAGAGGATTCTTTGCTTGGTGCAGGGTTACCATGTGTAACTACAAAGTGAGAGCCCAGGGCTTCGACAAGATGAAGACATGTTATCTGCAGCCCTGTGATCTTCCCTCCGTGTAGATGCACCTTGAAACAAATTGCACTTTATTCTGCACCAAACAAACTGCTTTTTCTAAATTGTGTATTGATAGACAAATAGTTTCATATTTTTTATTGTATAGATGTTTTTAAGCAACCTTTTTAATAAACATAGTAAATTTGTTCAGATCATTGACACATTCACTATATATTTTTGACCCCTAATACATTTTCATTTCTTTCACAGCACTATTGAACCATTACATTGAAAGTTCATCAAAACAATTTTGTGTGTTTTCTCTTGTATTATCTAGAGAATATTCCTCTGGCTACATGAAAAAGACATAAATACTTCGTCAGAATCCTATGGAATTTAAAAAAAAAAAAAAGTGTAATATCAGAAAAAGAAGCCTTACATTTCTCTCACTGTGTACCTTAACACATTTCTTTATTTGCAATTTAAATGCCACCATTTGTTTAAAGAACTAAATCACATGATTCCTATTTCGGTGTAGCAATTTCTGCCAAATGAATGTACAGTGGAGCTTTTAGAAAAGTGACACCACAAAAATAAGCTGTGTATGTGTGTGTATGCACGCAATTTGGGTGAAAGGTGCACCTAATGATCCTGAAAACATAATTAGAACATATTCCATGCAGTTTCTCAGACAGTGATATTGTCTTTACAGCACAATTAAAAACAAAATGAGTCATAATTTTGAAAAAACACACCCACTCATATCTAAGTATGAATACTCCAATTACACCTGTGAGCCACTCTGCCCTTTCAACAATTTCTTAGTTTCTTCTAACACTGTTCAAGAAATCAAGATCATACAAGAATCACAAATAACAGACTCTTTGCACTTGAATGTGTGCACATGTTAATTATGATTCATTCTCTCATACAAAAAGTATTCACCTAAAGTGAACAGCTTGAGTACAGCAAATGTCTCTGCATTAATACCACACATTAATAATGAAAAGTATAGCCCAATATGTCCAAGTTTTTGGTGTTTACTGTTGATGTTTCTTGGTGCAGTACATCCGTCTGTAGACCAGAGCACCCATGCCTATGCACATGCACCCTTGTGTGCATGCGAACAAACAAAACATGGATCCGTCTATTGCACTACTAGTGGTAGAAACATTGACAGGGTATCTTTAAGTTGTGAGAACACTGTTGCTAGGGGACTGACAATAAAAAAGACACTGTCCTCTTTCATTTAAAAAAAAGGCTAATGAGGCTGTGATTTCTGCCCTTATTCTCTGCTTTTTTATGATAGCAACAGTCAATAAGTACTTAATAAAGAAAAATGGAAAGATAACCTCCATTGGCTCCATAAAAATAGAAGTTCTTCCATGAAGTGAATACCATAGCACTGGGTCATTCAAGTCAACTCCTCTTGTAAACACAGTAAATCTGACGAAGGCACTATGTTCAATACATCATAGATATGTTTTTTACTCAAAGCTGCAATGGGCATTGGGTCTGGATGTGCATGACAATTTGTTGTTGATGTTTTCAAACTGGGCTATGAACTTTGTGAGTTTAAAAAATATCAATAGAGAGTGGGGGGATATTTGGGGGTTTGGGGCAGAATCTGTAAGGTGCTAGGCTTTAGAGACAGCAGCTTAAAAGGCTGTTGGTAACTTAATGCATACACTGTCATTATACATCATACAGCAACTAAGAGTGTAAAAAAATCATTCTTAGAAATAAATAAAGATGAGATGTGTAGTGTAAATATTTAGATGAAAATAACATTATCATAATCATTTGAATAGGAGTCTATGCAGAAAAGGCCACTTGAGGCAGTCACATCCTATCACACTCTCTGCTCATGTCAGTTTGGAATATTAAATCTATTGGCACATATCAGTGGACTGACTTATACCTTGTAACCATGCAGCACACATTCTTCTCAGAAGTCGTTACACCTCTAATGCAGGTCAGACTGTGTGACATGGATCTGTTGGATTCCTCTGGCACTGCACATGTACAAGCTTCTGTATATAATTAGTGCTGTGCCTATAACCATGTTGTTGGATGACATGGTGTTTGGTGGTGGTGCGCACAGGCTCTGGTTACTGAATGCTTCATGGACTAAAGGTTAGTCCACCAGACCTGAAGCTTGAGGTCAATGATGGATGTGGATCTCCTTATGTTTCACTTTCTCATGCTAACACATCAGAAAGCTTCCTTCCAGTAGCTGCTTCCAGACTTAAAACAAGGCTGTAACAAATCTCAAATGCAAATTTAGCCACAAGCGACCACAAAAACGAATTAGGCCCATTAAGGGTAACAGGGGCATTAGTTGTATTGATAAATATGGGGAACTATCATGTTAAAGTGATTAAGCTATGCACCTTTTGTGATTGGCCTTTGCAAATATGGAAATGATTTCTCATTTTCAGATAGTGTGGATTGGTCATCCAAAAACTAAAACGTGTCACTAGGGTATAAGAGTTATAGCCTCATTTAAAGGGGATTAATATAAAGCTTTTCATGTAAAGCCATTTTGAGGACTACTAAATTAATAAAATGATTACTAATTAATTAAGATTTTTAATTATTCACTAGCATTAATGACAAACTCTTAGAGTGGATTACAGAACTAACTATATCTAGTGTTAGATGTATTAAACAAACAGCTGGCAAATTAAAGGTACACTGTGGAGTGTTTGACCACTAGTAGTGCTGTGGAGCAATGTTTTGCAGCGGTTTTGACTTTGCTGCATGTCCTGGAATTTATCTTGTACTCACCAGAAGGATGGAAACAAAGTCAACAAATGAAGTTGCAGGATTTTACAAAAGAAAAAAAAGCAAGCCATGTCTGACAAGTTCAAGTGTCTGCTTTGTGATGCCCTTTATTGATGGACTTGCAAATGGATTTATTGGAAAAATGTATATTAAAGTTTTGGCTATTTATGAAATACGTCTTTGTGCCATAGGGTTTAAGGTTTTCTGGTGATTGTAAAATCTTTCTCTGGGATTCTTCAGAATACTTGCCATGAATTAAAGGTTATTTTAAATAATAAATAAATAATTATTCTTATTCTGTAATGTTATTCTCATTGCATATACATTTGTTTATGTGGTAGTAAACAATAGTTACCCTTAAAAGTCCATTATCTTTGAGGTGGAAAAAACCCAGTGCCAACTGTTTATCAGCCTGCTCTCATAATGTTACCAGGTTTAATACGTCCAAGTGCTTAGTGGTGAGTGTAACAAATCCAGGCATTTTTCAAAGGAAAAAATCTTGGGAAATACCAGGATCTTAATTCCCGGCATTCAACCCTTGTGTATTGTTATGAAATATCTCCCATGCACAGATGCAATTCTACCATTTTACATCTAACATTAGATTGAGCACATCAAACGTACTATAATCAAAGGGTTTCAACGTATAGATCTAAATTCCTAATTATCTACAAAACCTTAAAAAGTTAATTGATTTTAAATTAAATGAAGACTAGTTCAGCACTTTGAGTAAGTATGGCTCATTTTTGTACATTAACTTGTTGATTTCACTCAGAAATTAAGGACTTGGCCTTGTCTTTTTGTGTTACTCATTTTTGTTAGTTTGTTGATTGCCTGGTTTATTCAGTCAGTGGTAACCCTCGGTAGATCAGAAGTGTTTGTCACATAAGTGTTCATAAATAATAGGCCCTGCCACCCTCTTCTCCTCTGGCCCCCTCTGAGATGAACAGCATGGCTGGTAAATAACTGGCTGGATCGATAACTGTCATTGCAGTTCAGTGAGCCTCGGCAATCTAAAATGTCTGAGCAGTTTGTTTATTTTCTTGTTTTCTACCTCTTCCTCACTGGCCTGTAGTGAAGAGATGCAGATGTATCCTGCAGTACTGAGATTATTCTGCAGCTTTAAATGTGGTTAGATTATAGCTACTGTGGCATGCTGGGTGACAGTTAGTCATGTGACAACAATAAATTAATTCATGTAGCTGTATGTTGACAGTGTTGCTAACACATTTATATCTGTTGATTTTAAAATATTTGAACCTCTTTTCATGACAAGCATACGAGTCATATAAAGAATTAATTTCATTATTTTACTTTGGTTAATGAAAAATGCAACTGGTCAAGTGAATGACACTGACTCGTGTTGATCCAAGCATTTTGCCTACTTTTCACCACATAAACAATCTACATGAAGGAGTAAAGTTGCCTCGGTTCAGTCAGACACCAGGCAGTCTAAACCACCTGCATAAACAGTGGCCCCTGCTGGCTCCTCGTGGGCATGGTCTCCTGTCAGTTCCAGTACCTTTCTGCACATAAACAAGTTTTCTTTGTTGTTTTTTTTTATTGTTGCTGAAACCAGATTTCTCTCCTAACATCCTCCTCTGTCCACAGAAGGGCCCTTGTCCGCCCCTGGCTCAGAGTCCGTGAAACGTGTGCACTTTCGAAACATTTTTTCTCATCAAGGAAGAATCCCTCAGCAGATCAGGCTTTGTGTATTGTTGGCTTCAGCATTTTGGTGGTAGTGTTTGGTCAACAGATATCCTTCAGGGTGTCATTCAGTTAAACCACGTAGTTGCTTAGGTGGAAAGGAGAAGGATATATCATGGTTTGCTTAGGAGGCAAAATTACACAGGAGATCGTCAACACTGTGTATTACAAAAGGGAAGTAAAGGATGCCAATACATCGATTTGAAGACATAACCTGTATGAATCTTCATTATGTCCACCACATGTGTTTAAATATAGATCCGTGCTACCACATGAGGAAACGGCAGGGAGATGCTTTGAGCTCTCACCCAAACCAGGGAAACCTGCATCCTGTGTAATATGGTGTTTGCTACATTCACAGGATTGTAATGGTATACAAAGAGACGCCAAATAAGTTTTATCTCGTCCCAACAATTTGTGCAGTCATTTGTTGTTGTTGTTTTTTTCATACTGCTTGTGGCTCCCCTCTCTACACTCTCAGATTTTCAAATATCTGTTTGCAGGGGGATGTGTCAGTTCCGAACAGATGACCTAGTTTTTACACACGCACAATCTTACAAACATTGAAAGGCCCCTCTACATACATTACATAAAATTCATCCCTTTATATGAATTCAGTTTACAGCAAGAGATTTGAGTGGCTGTGGAAAATGTCAATTATGGAATTGGTTAATTTTTAATTATCGTTGGCTGCTCTGTACACAGCTGCTCTACAGTTGACTGTTATTTTTTCTTAGCATTTAATTGGAGCTGAAACAGCATGACCTATTTTGTTTGGAGAGAATGTATACTTTATCTGTGCCTCCTCAGAAGGTGGCCTTGAGCTTAATATGCAGCGTTGTGATGGTTCTTCTCAAAGTGTAATGCATTACAGATTACTCATAACCTGTTTAACACAGCAAGCAGCAAATTCATCAACTGGATTACATAAAGCCACTAACATGTGATTCCTTTTTCATACTTAACAAATTCTTCAATTAAACATGCAGCTGTCAGAAAAATGACAAAGCAACTTTCCCACAAATTTTATTTTTGTCCAAACAACTTTTATTTGAAGAGTAATTCCCGCCCTGTCCTTACGCAGATGAGAGTGGCATTTTGACATCACCTGTGTAATCAAAACAGAGCTGTCCTTTGTATTATCGCAAATATAACTCCGTCTGGTCAGTCTAAGGAATGAATCACAGTAATGAGGTGCTCTCCAAGGTTTCTATTGAAGTGTGCTGCTGTGTCACAGTGACACAAACAATTTCTGGCTTTCAAAGGCAGTTGAGAAAATGGGTCTCTGCAGTATGGAATCAAATAAAGCCATCATTATAAAGTGACGGCTCTTAATACACAAGTGTTTAACCCGTATATGTTTGATTCTAGACACACGACATACTGCCCCCCTCCCCCCTTCATCAAATCACCTACTAACACACACGCACACACAAACACACACCAACTCACTGAAAGGATACTGTGACTGATCCAGCAATCCTTTCATTGTTTTGGTAAAGCAGAGTCGCCTAAGCTGCTATAATCATTCGTTTAGTGTTGCTGCAAAAAAAGCTTTTTTTAGATATTCCAATCCAATAAAAAAATTCAATCCCTCATGAACCCTAACTAATGCAATGGTCCATTTGCTGTTGTTTTTGTTAATATTACTATTATTTTAATAAGCCCTCTCCCTTCAAAGGCTCTGTGTCCATTTCAAATAATATAATTGTGATTCAGGGAGACAAAAGCCAGGATGTCAGATTGAGAGCTGGCTAAAGCTTCTCTTTTTAAAAGCCTGAGTTAAAGCTGCAGCTCCATTGACACTAAAGAGCATGTTGTATTGTGAAGTCCATCATCATTTAATCTGTGGATAAATATGTCTGTGAGTGATTATGTCTTTCTTTAGTTTGTGCTGATCATGCAGGAAATGTTCAGCTATTGTAAAAGGTAAGACAATTGCTTTTGGTTTAAGGTGCAATATTGCGTTTACAGGAAGTATAAAAGAAGCAATACACGGCTGATAGATGACTGCAGGTTTGGAGACACAGATTAGTGTTGTTTAGCACTTGTCTTTCAATGGGCTCCCTCTACAGTGTCTGTACTGTTCCCCTTCTGGTTACCACTTTCAGCTCAGTGGTTTGTGCTGTTTGTGCAGCGGCTCTCAATCTCATTGTCTTTGCACACTGCATAAAAAAGTACTGGCCGGAATATGAGAATACAGTTTGTGATTCCTCAAAAGTTGAACTGAAATTTTAACTCTCCTCACTTTTTGTGTAAGGAAATATAAACTTTAATGACTTGTACATTCAAAAAAGGATAAAATCGTATTTGTGGAAACAATGTGTAAGCTTCAAGCCTCAAGCTGGCAGCCATGGGTTTGCGTCTGTACATCTGTGTGTACATGTATTGCAATTTAACATTCTTGCGGTATATCATTACATTTCTAGTCCTTTACAACATTTGGGAGTCATCATGCTGTTAAGTTTGTATTTCATCTGGAATTTGGAAGCTAGCAAACTAGGCTACCTACCTTCCACATAGAAAAGAGAAGCTAGTTAGCCTATTTAACCTAACGTTTGCACTGATTTGCACTAGTCTTTACTTTTTGTTCATTTTATTTTAACACTTGCCAAGTCATTAGCAGCCTTCGCACACTCTGTACTGTGTTTTGTATTGCGTTATACAAAGGAGGGGGTTCAGGTAGCGTGAATCCCGTGATTCCAATCATGACACTGAGTCGTGTAGAGAGTGGTAAAATCATGGATGGGACTAAGCAGTGGCAAACAATGTTGGTGTCCAGCCTGTGTTACTGTTAGAATTTAAATAATATAACAAACAATGTTTAGTGCCTGCCTGCAGCCATATTGAACTAATCAAAAATTTGCATCCCCTAGAAAAACATAGGGGGCACTCTCACTGCAGTAAATTAATGAAATTTAGATTTATTCTTTTTGGTGATAACCATTTTGGCCAAATGCAAGTCAAAACAAACACTACGTATATATAAACTGACTTCTATGAAAAAATACATTTTAATTTCAGTTTGACTTAAATATTTTGTTGTTGTATGCCTGTTGGCTGTCTGTATGTCTGGATCCAGACACCAGGACAAAGCAGAGTTAACCCTTGGGTTGGACTGCTATGATTTATCCCACAGATCTGTTTCACTTGTTCTCTACCATAGTAGGTGATATGTAAATAGTTCCAGCTTCCAGTTCACTTGCCCTCCTTTGTTCCACCTCCACTAACAAAGGTTTGGATCTGATGCCCTGAGAACAGTTGTCTCTCCTGTTCACTCTCTATCACTGTGGTGGAAGCAGGAAAGACAGAGCCTGAGGTTTGGTTCTTAGTGGGACACAATGCTGTCAGGGCATCAGGTGAGAGCACGTACCGAGCCCCCCCTGCCCACCCACACCCACCATCCACTCCTCACCTAATCAGTTCTGACACAATGCCAATTCCACAGTGGGTGGCGCACACAGCTTTATTCATAGATGTGGCAGTTGAGCAGAGATCAGCTCTCAGACCCAGGCTTTCTCTGCTCGCCTTTCACTGTTATGCTGTATCAGGTAGCACGCAACAGTGGTCATTTACAGATGTTATTGTTGTTTTTGATTTTAAGTGGTCTGGCATTTAACAACTCTCTGCAAATCGTTTGTCAAGTGGATGGCATTTGATGGTCCATCGGGACGTCTTTTGTGGGCATTACAACTGATAGGATTTCTGCCATTAAAAAGCAGACGGCAGATGACCTGAAACGATAAGCCTCGACATACTGAGGAAAAAAGTGGGAAATGGGTGCAGCTGTTAACCCAGTCACCGCTGAATTTAAGCACTAACTTCAATGAAACTGCGGCTGAGTGTCCCGAGGGCGCAGGCAAACAATTTACTGAACTGAGCCAGACATAACTGAAAAACCATGTCTGTACCACGTATAGCTGCTGTATGGTTTCTATTGTTGCCTCTGAAAAGCTGAACAGGAACTGCGAAGCAATCATAAAGCATGCAGGGAAGCAATTTCTTTCTCTTATTCAAGTGAAAAATTATTCCGTGCTGTCACAAAAGACTCCCTAACAAGGTGCTTTAAACTCTCTGGCAGTGCATTGCTGCAGGGTGTCAAAGAGTGGATAAGGTATAAATGAAGCTTAAACTCAAAAGTCTGTTTCTGGTAATAGCAGCATTTCGTTCCCTCTCCAATGTGCTTTTGATGTGGAGCTAAGATTAACAGTGTTAAATCGTCCTCTTCACTGTCTCAAACTAACAACACAGGCATAATGAGCAATGTGTCGTCAACAAGAGCATTTCTTTGAGGTGTACGAATATTATACAGACATATTATCTACACTTTTATGCAGGTGGTTGTATTCCAATTCAACCCCCTCCACGTAAACCTCCACTGACCGTTGTGTATTATTAAAAAGAAAGTCATGTAATTTGAGTCAACAACAGAGGAAAATCCACCCACCGAGGAATGTTCCTTTTATCTCTTCTTAATCCTCCATGATGTGGTCATTGCCGTTTATGGTTGAGTGACCAAGGAGGCGCAAGGTGCCAGGAATTCCAAGAGCTCCGGCCCAGTTGCTCTCTAGAGAGTGCTCCGGCTTGGCAGAAAGATTTGCACATCGAACGTGTCGATCCCTCACAGTTAATGAGGCCTACTGTTTGGGCTTCCATTATCAGCCTGCTGCATCCTGAGCCGGGCCGAGAAAAAGTCACGCATCATAAAGTTCTGGGTGCTGTTTGATACATCGTGGACAGTAATCAGAGCTCAGCATTTCTCACCGTCTCTGGAAATAAACTCAGTAGACCATTGCATGTCCTCACACCACATCTACTGTATATTTGCATTACCACCTCTAAATATTATGCACATTTTTAGGTTAATACTCGTATATAGGGCATCTACTGTAATAGGTTTAATACAACACATTATTACACTGGCTGTTGCTGCAACACCTGTTTTCATCCTCTGTCTGAAGCGCTCCAGAGTAGCCCAGTCCGCTCTCATTGGTCACGCTTGCTGAGCTAACGTTAGTTCTGCAGCATAAAGTTACACAAAAAACAACATCAAAAAACAGTTACCGGCATCCAAACTACTACTCTCGTGGTTTATTTGGCTTCAACTGAGGCTTAACGGTCACACAGTTTCTCTTTACTGCCCCTCAATATTACAACATCAGTTCAGCATCACCCCCGGGCCGGCTAGCCACATTACCACCGCACAACATGCTAACACCAAGTTAAACAGACCAACTTACAAAATGAACAGTAAAACAACATAAACAAGGCAAAGCTTCCAAGTTTGACGTTGTGTGACCGACAGCCAGTATTGATCCATCCTTAGCTTGAACATAGTAGCTTAGCTTGATGAAGTAGTAAAGTAAAATGCACAAACACACTCAACCATAACATTTCCTCCAAAAATAAAGTGACGACTCCAAGTCCCCCTCAGATGATGGAGGAGACAATACGTCTGTGCAGTCAACAACAGAGCTCTTCCCCTTATCTCTTAGATGATTTACAGACATTTCCATCCAAACAATAAAGGTATTCCACCAGGTTAGGTTTTCACATGCACAAGTAAGCCTAAAGCATAAAATGGCCTCTTTAATATATTGTTAAAATGACACCTATTTTACATATTCTATTGAAACCTTGACTGACACATACAATGAGTCAAATTACCGGAAATTACGTGCATACAAATTTGGTCATCAATAGTACCAAAAGAGTTGCTTGACACGATCTGTAATTACTCTTTCATTCTGAATACAAAAACATTTCTTCACTCAATCTCCTATTGATAAATCTGGTTCCTTTATGTGCCACAGTAAACCATGGATAGATTAATACAAAACCAGACAGGTGGCTAACATTCACCCAACTCCCAGATGTCACAATTAGGAACACCTCAAAGGTCAGCTCAGATCTCAGCCTGTGTTACAATATTGAAAATCAAATCTACTGTAAAGATCCAGCCGGCCCCAGATCTAGGGAAGGTCATCGGAGTGTCACTGATTTCTGAAAAAGCTCAGCCACACAGCAAGAAAAGAGTCAAGTTCAGGCCTCCAGGGTGTCTGCAAAGGACACACACACCTGTGACTGGATTGCGCTAGGAGCTGGGGATGAGGGATGGGGGATGGGGGAGCTGCGAATGATTGGCAGAAAATGTCAGGCACAACACGTCAGCCCCATACAGACACACAGCAGGCAGATGTCAGAGACTGCATGATAAGAGGGAGGGCAGGCTCACAAGGAAAGGAAGGAAGTGGCATCTTCAGAGAGTTATGTCATCCTTCCAAAGTCTCTTACAGATTAGGCCTCAACGCAGCTCACACCTGAAATCTTTTGTGCACAGAGTATGACTGAATAACTATCTCCTGACCTATCACCCAAATGTACAAGACTTAAAAAGTAGCTTTCTTCTACTGTTTGCCTCCTCTTTTCTTTCTGTTATCATTATTTTCCAAAATACAAGGATTAGTCAGGGTCACAGTTTTTTCCACACGCTTGTATTGCACAGAAGGATATGCACAACCTTCTGGGCTGCACCACCACTGGGGCCTGAGCCAGGGTCAGATATCTCAGAGGGGAAAGGCAGACTCAAGACCATCCACTGCATGTTGATTACAGTGAATGTGCTTTGTTTGACCTTGTGACAGCGCTTCATCCATTTATTGAAGTCAGGTTTTTTTGTGAATCTTTAAGTCGAACCTGGACGTATTTTGTTAAGCGATACATTCTTGCACTTTTTCTTTGCATTGTTAGGCAGCATTTGTATCGCGTAGACCAGAGGTGATATCCATCAGCGAGGTGCAAATAAATGCATGAAACTGATGAAATGTTCTTCATTACCTCGCTCGGCTTTGTGAATGACAATTTTCTTGCTTTCCTTATTCCCAGGGCAGTGCACCCATCGCCCACCCTGAAGACGAGCTGGAGCGCCTGACCAAGAAGATGCTGTTTGACATGGATAACCCGCCATCTGAGGAATATTTTGGTAAGAAAGATAGCTCATCTCACACACACTTGGTTAGCAGTAGACTTTTGACAGAAAACATTTTGACATACCACATACACTAATCCTATATATTTGATGCTTTCTGTTTTAAGATCTATGCAGGAAGGTAATGGGGCAGGACAGCATTTGTGAGTTTTAGCATGCTAGCTAGGCTTGGAATCTGTTTGATGCTAGCTGCGAGGTGTTCTGTGTTTGGGGGATAGAAAGATGGATAGTATCAAATTATAATAACATAATAAAGCCACTAAGAGCTTCAGCAATTAAATAGTGATCATTTTAATTTTTTTTTTTACATACAATGAAATACATTGAAACAAAATAGAATTTTTCCTGTCTGATCTTTTCAGCATTACAGCATTTGGCCTAACACCTGTTTAGCCAACTCCTCACAGATCTACAGCAGCAAAAGCATGTCAGACAATGGACGGCATAAACTGAGACAGCATCCTCTTTCCCATATTGGCAGCATATATACAGCATGTAAAATTATCTATTTTATTTGTATTAGTTTATCTAACAGTTATTTCACCAGGAAGTCTCTTGAGATACATTACTTGCTCAAAAAATGTCAGTTTAGAGTAGGTAGCACAGTTTCTTATTACCACATTGTAACAGGGTCACTTTTCTTGTGCCTGTTATGAATCACCAAACAAAAGAATATAATAATTTCAGCTACAAGCGGACCTTTTCCTCTGCTGTGAGTGTGACACAACAGCCACTTCACAGTGTAGCATTCATAGGTGAGAGTAGCAAAGTGGCTAAAATTAGCCTATGAGTCACTCTTTGATTCACATCAACAACCCTAATACTGGGAAAAGGTTTGCAGTCACATGCACACACACGCACACACACACACACACACACACACACACACACACACACACACACACACACACAGTCCCCAAAAAACATTAGTGCAGGGAGTGTGGTCTATTTAGGAGCACTGTCACTCTTCACTGTGATGTTTTGTGAAACTAAAAGAAGAAACAAACCGGCCCCTAAATGAGTCTGAAGAAAAGTACTGGTTGTACTACAAAACCAAAGCCATGTCACATTTTTGGTGATAAAGGCTAAATTAAACAATGTGGGATAGTGGGTTAATAGAATAAAACTGGCATAAGGTTTCCTAGATTAGCCCACCCAGTGACCCACAAAGTTAGTTTTGTATCACAGGAACAATGTTTTTGGAAAATGTCTGGAGGCTATTGAGTACAGTGCAGGTGTGTGTGTGATACAGACAAGGTTGGTCTAGTATTCTTGGTGCTTCCTATCCATTGATTTCCATGTGTAGACACAGCAGCATATCTACCAGTCTGGGAATCAGTCCTCAAGGTAGAGTCTCCAAACTATATCAATGTGATCAAATGATAAGGCTCAACTCTTGCTCAGGGTATAATGAGAATGAGAGATAAAGGCTTCGGACAGATGAAACATCCTGATTTTGATAAATCTCTGTATCTCGTTAGATTGTCCAGCGGTTGTTGTTTTTTTTGTACAGTAGTTCTCTCCCATTTGTTTCTCTGAAGCACTTGATATTTAATTTTGTTCTCATTTGAAAAAAATATATAAATATAACTGCCAGGATTAAACAAAATACCAATTTTTAATACTATTTTGCAAAATAGGATTCAAAAGACAAGGATTCTGTGCATTTATATTTCATTTCTATTTTTCCGCCCTCTGTACCCTTTGCTGCCAGCGAGTGCCATCCCTCTGCTGCTCTCTCTTCTCTAGCCTTTAATCCCCTTTGCCCTGGAATTAGTTCCCATGCCCATTAGATACCTCACTCAATACATTCAATGGGACTCTGGAGCAGGCTTTATATCAGCACATAATCACACAGCACACCATGATAGCATGTGTAGGTGTATTATAGCTACAGGGACATGTATTTAACTGGTATTAAGGGATATTCGGCTTCACGTTGGTGCGCACTGATGTAAAAACCTTAATTGGTTCACATTAGACATAGGTCAAATGGATCTGCTGGCTTAAGCAAAGTGTAGTCATTTTAAAGAGGAATGGCCATCAAAGCCTTGTTGGCCTAATTTTTGGGTGAATGTGTATGTGAAGCAGAACTGGCATGAACTGTGGGCTGCCATACCATGCATGCATTTGCCACTATTTGCCAACTATAAGGCTGACTGGCTGAAGGCTGGTAAAACAAGGACATGGGAGAAATGGGTCACATGTGAGCCGAGGTAGCCAGAACAAGTTAGGGATAGCGTGTGCGTCCCCAGCTGACAGCGGCTGGCTGTTACTGGAGTGGAGTGGAGTGGAGGGAGGGAGGGAGGCAGGAGGGTCATCTTGTGGTTAAACAAGGCGACAGCTGAATTAACCGAGAGAAAGAAAGAGGATGAGGGCAGGAGCCTTCGACTGAGGTGACTGCAGGGACTCATTAGGAGAAAGTTCAAGCACAGGCACATGCTGCTTTGCAAATCCACAGAGCCCCCCGTCCTCCCCCGCTGAATAATGCACATATAGCCGCCACTCTAATGTTAAAACTGACTTCAGTCCGGTATGTTCTTCACAGTATATCCAGGGCTGTGGGAGAATAGGTCCCAAGGCATGAGACTTTTGTAATTACAAAGAATCTAATGGCACACAAGCCTCTCCTTTTTTGGTGGGGTTCAGGGGGGAAGAGGGCTAGCATTTGTTGAAACCCTAAGGCTAGTAATTAACAAGATTAATCAAAGTGGGGCTGCGATCTCTAGCGCACTACTGGACTGGATCATTGTCTTCCTATAGCAAAGTTTTATTGGTGTCACTAATGTCTTTGATGAGCTCCTAATCTGAAACAGCCAGTTTCCATTGGTCCAGAGGGGGTTAATTGAATCGAGTTAACGTTACACTCTGGCACTGTGATGTCACAAGGAAACTTTTCATTAGACTCAATTGAGCTCCATCTGTAGCTTATAAGTTACACAACATTATTACGTTCCATACAACAAGTTCTGTCCAGCAATTACACAGGTCATAGCTTTGAGGACATTTTTTTTCCTGGCAAAACGGGAACACAAAAAGCAGCCGTTTTTTAAAAAGCAAATGCCTCTCAAACTGTAAAAAACCTGAAAATAATGCACTATAAAAGAAAGGCTTTTCTTGCGAGAAACCCAGTTTGCAAGCCAGAAATTCCTCCTATGATTGAAGCTTCTTTGAAAAGCAACTGATTAGTCCTGATTTAGAGTTCCAGATTAGATTTGAGTAATCTGAAAGAGCCTTTTCTCCAAATGTCATCATCCGTCATATTTAATCCACTTAGGTTGTGCGTAGGTGTACTGTGTTTGTGGAAATCTAATAAGACACAGCTACTCAGCTTGCAGTACAGATGCCTTGGCATTTGTGCATCAGAGGAACTTACAATATTTTGTCATCACTACATTTCTGTCAACCAAAACCAGGACATAAAGCTGAATAATTGAAAGGATGAGATGCTTTGCATTATTTACAATTAGTGCTGATGATACTTATGCAGTGTAGTTCATTCTGCCGCAGAGAATCTCTTTTTATTTCTCCTTTTAATACCAA
Source organism: Dicentrarchus labrax (assembly GCF_905237075.1). Lineage (NCBI taxonomy): Eukaryota > Metazoa > Chordata > Actinopteri > Moronidae > Dicentrarchus > Dicentrarchus labrax. The sequence continues at coordinate 24,930,106 of NW_026136718.1, read as the reverse complement.
AATGACAAGTTGAGAACTCCTTCATACGATCCCAGGCTTTCGGTATTCCACTGTATAGAATTAAGAAAGAAGTGAAATTTTAATATCCAATCAATATTTATACAAAGTGATTTTCCAGAGGGATTTTTGAGCAGTGGCATAAATGTTTTTGTAATGTTATTATCAGATGTTAGAGAGATAGTCATTGGAAATAAGCAGAGAGATTCATTTGGGCATACTGTACTCCGCACAGTACTCTGAGCTGTCGGGAAAGCCTTTCCTCCTGGTTTGAGCTAGCCTTTGTTTTATGATAAGAGCCAGAGAAGAAAAGGCAGGCTTTGCCATTTTTCCTCATAATGTCAGCTGGAGGAGCCCTCATAATTTATAAGACACCTCACATGAAATGTTCATGAGGAATCTTGGAAGAGATACAAATGGCAGTGTAACTCCAGTAACAGTACAGGCCAGAGGAGTCAGAGCAGATCAGCTAAGGTAATTGGGTCAGAAAAAGTTTAGGTTCACCCAGTCTGCTGTTGTGGAGCTGCTTCTGTTTCTTTATAACACAACTGAGCATCATAACTTAATGTATTAATAGGCTTCCAGTTTAGACAGCTTTGTGCATTGTCTAAGATACTCTGGTGGAATTAATTTGCATATTACTGAGGTCGCCCTCAGCAACCTCTTAGGAGTTTGCTTTTAGATGTGTCTCTACATGTCATAACAAGTGGGATGTGTGTCAGAGTAAAACCTTTCTGCTGGCTTGAAAAGACGCCCTCCTACCCCCCCCAACCCCGTTTCTCCACCACGCTCCACCTCCACAGTCTCCAAATGCCTTTGGCCAACCGTCTCCCCCAATACAGATAACTGTTCCTGTTTAGTGTATGAAGGTGTACCTTTAAAGTTCATTTGCATGTACAGAGACAAAACCTACGCTTAACTTGCAGGTACAATATAAAAATGCATTTAGATTTGCAGACATTTTCATGAATAAAATGCTGCTAAAGTTCTGTAGTTCTAAAAGTTTTAATCATTAACATTTGATTAACATTAAAATTAACATTTTCATTATAGGACCAGTGTGTAGGATTTAGTGGCATCTAACGGTGAATTTGCAGATTTCAACCACTTGAATACAACTTAGCCTTTCAAGCATTTAGGAGAAACTACGATGGCCATGAAACTAAAGAAAAACACAAAAGGCCCTATATACAGTGAAACGTGGTGGCCTCCATAGAGCAGGACATGCCCCCCCCCAGATAAAAAAAACATCTCATTCTGACAAAAACACAACAGTTTCTATTTTCAGGTGATTATACACCAATTAAAACATACCTATTGTAATATTATAAATGGCATATTATTTTCCATTTATGCCAATAGATCCTTCTAAATGTTACACACTGGATCTTTAAATCAAACCCTGTTTTTTAATATTATTTACGGCCTGGACACACAGGAAACATGAGCAATGCATGATAACTGCCTCGCTAAGCTGCTGTGGTTCGCAGCCATATTTTTCTACATTGAATTAGCCTTCAAAAATTATGATGATAATATGACAAGTCTTGTTGAGGTCTAACCCAACATTTCCTACTGCTGCTGCTGCAGAAGCTTTCAACTGGTAAAAAAAAATGGGGTGGCTTTTATTGGGAACCGGTCACCAACATTAGTGCCGACACAGCATAAGCACATGAGGTCAGTTCATAGTTGCACTCTAAATTCAAACACCTGTTACACAGTAACCACAGGTATTACCAAATTAACCAGGACTGAAATCTTAAGGATTATATATTTATATATTTAAGATGAATTAAAATGTTGAAGAAAATTAAAACACTAATTGAAATGTAATTAAATTAAATAATATAAAAATAAAGTATTTAACAAAATAAAAATACTAAAATACAATAAATCACAACATTACATTAGTACATGTACTTGTCTCAAGCAATAGAATTGTTGGATTCAGTTTTGTCCTGTACCTACAATATGACCACAGCTCATTTTAGTTTGAACCTGCCTCCAGTCTTTTTTCCCACACTAATCTCCTCATAGGCCCTTTAGCTTCAAGAGCCTATTTCCTCTTTCACTATCAGAGGATTTCCCCCAATCACAGGGGCTAAGTGTGGCCTCTTTGTTGTGCTGTGCTGTACTTTGTGTTTATATGTATGCTGCAGCAATCACTATGAGACAGAAGAGCATAATGTTGCTGGAAGGAGGTCAGTGACCACCCAGGGGCAGGGGGGGGCATCATATGAGGCAGTCTGGTGACATGGCAACCAAAGCCCCTGCATCACTCTACCACCTACAGTGGATTATAATGTATGACTGCAAAAGACTAGATTATACAACACAATAGCTACGGATGATCCATCATAGCTGCCTTTTAAGAAAAATGCAGTATGTATGTCAGTGTGAGGCTGCGGATTTGACTTTCAGGACCCTTTTTTTTCTCATGTAAATAATGTTAACGGCTTTGAATCTACAAATTCTACCAAAACCTCCAGTTTTAGATTTCTGTTCTTTTATGAATACAATCTTAGTTTTTCTTCTATGTCATCACCTAGTTGTGTTTTCAATACTTAATTATATTTGTTACCACTTGGAGCAGTGGGGCAGTTTCATAAGGCCTGAAGTAGTGTTTCCAGTGTAGTTTATGGGTCCTCTTTGCCACTTTTTTTCTCTCATTATCTTGTTCCAGCACTGCCGCTGACCTCGCAATGCTGCTTTCTAGTTTCTCAGCTGATGCAGTGTGCCAGCGTGGGGCTTCTCTTCCCGGCGACAGAAGCCCGCTTTTTTGGCAGCGGTTCACGTGAGGTGACTGGCCCCTCCCTCCCTCTCTCCTCCCCTTCCTCCCCCGCCAGGCTCGGCGCTTGCTATCCTGCCTCGTTGAGACAGCTCCACTGAGGCTTGCAAGATCAGCTGCCGTGCGAGCCCAGCTGAGGCTTCCGGGCACTCACGTTGCTAGATTTCATTTGTGAGTGAGCGTTTGACCTCAGGAATGAGTAGACATCCGCATGCTCATGCACGCAAACGCATGCATAGTTACAATCACACGGGTGTGCACGGATAAACAGCATATAAACACACAGACCTCTTTGAACACACAGCTTGCCCACATACAGTCTGCTGCACACACACTCACCTATTCACCGCCTTTCCTTTCTCTCTCTCTGTCTCTCTCTCTCTCTGTCTCTCTCTCTCTCTCTCTCTCTCTCTCTCTCTCTCTCTCTCATTCACCCCATTCGCCAGCCCCACTCACTCCCTGGCACCCCTCCATGTCGCTCCTGCCAACCTGCTCCCAAAACATGTAACCTACACTCAGTCCCCCTCACTCTGCCGCCGCGGGCCCTGACAGGCCGAGCGGTAATGCTTAGTGGCACAGGCTCGCCTATCCTCCATCCTCCACCATCGCCGCAGCAGTTCTGCAGATTGCTATTTGCTGACATTGGGGATGAGATTAAAGGCAGGGGTTAGGAAAGAGGCATTCAGAGATTGAAATGCAGCGATGACAGCTATTTCTCTCGTCATCCTAAGGCAACCGAAGGCCACAGCATTGTCAGGCTGCACGGAGGGCAATCTGAAGCAACAAAGTAGATTAACCTAGAGGGGAGAGATGAAACAGCGCACAAATCATGGCCTCTGGCAGTTCAGTAGCAGGCAGTTACACTCCTAATGTGTTCAACAGACTTATTTTCTGCTGTTAACCACTCGCTGACCTATTGTTTATGTCTTTAATTAAGTGTGAAGAAGTTATCACAAATGTGTACCTTCATTTGGCCCACCTTTTTGAGGGTGTCACTATAAATAAATGCTATATTACAGGGTGGAAACACTTATTCAAAAATTAAGCCCAATAAAAATGTGAAGTATGGCAATTCTGTTAGTTATGATTTAATTCTTTCCTTTTAGCACTGTTGTGTTGTTAATACTGAAACACAATGTGTGCAGGAGTTGACTGTGTGTTGTGTCTTTACCACCATATCTATCAGATATTTTAATCCAAGCGCAAAACTTTAGTTGAAGTCCCAAAATGGATTTTGTGGTTCTTTTATTAGTTTTGGATACGAGCTACAGTTGCTGGCTTTGCCTTTGGGGTTTGCAAGGGTTGCACCAGCAGAATTGTATTCTTTAGTAACATAGTGTGAAAAGTTTGGTCTCCCACAAAAAAGTTCCTTGCGATCCTTCTTTACATGCACGATCTTTGATTTCTGACGATGTAAGATCAAATTGAGCTGCAAGTGTGCTCCCTCTCTGCCTTTCATGCTGCTTCAATATCACGGCGTGAAAAAACAAAGAAGGCAAAGACTGAGGGAAATCTGAAGCGTTCTGCCACTCAACATCCCCCATTCCCAAACAACAGCGTCTCACTGCCACTACAAATACATTAGAAATCAATTATTTATGGAACAGAGTCAGGGCCTCTTTAATCTTTTCCTTTTATCCAATTAAATTGTCTAACCATTCTAAGCCTCTATAGCTCACAGGGAATGTGCTTCTTTAAAAAAAAGAAAAGAAGAAAAGATTTTCTCTTCAGTCCTTCTTTTGACTTTCGATGTAACAGAGAAGAGACACTTCTGAGGGTTGAAGAATGAAAGGAAAGAAAGTGAGTAAAGTGTAAATGAACTCCCCCTCCCGCCCCGTCACCATTGCATTGGTTCTACAGGAACTATTTGAAGTTTTGATATTAAGACTCTGGTTCCATTCCCCGTGCAAAGGGACGCTGGGGAGCAGCGAGGCCTTTCATGATTCCTTTATGCCCAGCTGAAATAGTTCGAAAGTATTTGCGATCATCTCCACAGGGGTAAATACGATGTTGCTTCAATTGCTGTCCTGTATTATTCAAGGAGTCAATTGAAGTAGTGTCTGAAAATTGAAAATGCTTACTTCCGACGCAGACGTGTGAAATTATTGATGTGAAGCATTGTAAAACACTCCACACTTCCCTCTATTATCATACAGTAAGACTGTTAGAGAAGAAAAGTTACAGACTCACTCAAAAGCTTCACATTTTTACACTTTGTGGAATAATTTTCACAATTTCCCCCAATGAAAGACATCCTAGTATGCTTTAGAGCTAAATGTGTTGTGATATATTTGATGAAACACGACGACTCCAAGACCATGTTTAATTCTTTCAGCTCGAGTTGGATAACTGCAGAGTTGATTACAAAATTGACAACAACATTAATTGACAGCAGTTTAATCATTTAAGTCATTAATTAAGCAAAAGTACCAAACATTCACCAGGTGTACCTTCTCAAAAGGTTTTAAAGCAGTAAGAAAATTTTATGTGTTTTAGAGTTTTGGACTGGCAGTCCGTCAAAACGAGCATTTTGATATCACTTTGGACATTTGCTACTTTCTGACATTTTGTTGAAAAAACAATCATTTGAATAAAATGGACAGACTAATTAATAATGCAAACAGAGCTGAAACGATTTGTTGACTTATTAGTCATAAGTCAATTGACAGGAAATTAATCAGCAACAATTTTTATAATTAATTAAGATTCTCTGGTTTCAGATTCTTAAATGTGAATATTTGCTCTTTGATAGTTAACTGTATATCTTGAGGTCTTGTCACACAAACAAAACAAGCAATATGAAGACTTTCCCTTAGGAAATTTTAATGGCCATTTTCACCCATTTTATTATATTTTATAGATTAACCTATTGATAAAGAAAATAATGATTAGATTAATCAATAATAGAAAAATAATAATTAGTGGTAGCCCTAGTTTATATTACCATTGCATAATCGGTGGTAATCATGGATCCTAAAACAGTCCACACAACAGATTGAACATACAATAATAATGACTAAATAGTAATTTACCATTGGAGACCATCATCTCTTCCAACAAACGCTTGGCATGATGGGAGACTGAGAAATGGGATGAAAGAAAATTATTTTAATAAACTGTTTTTCTTTGTCCTCTATTTTGGTAAACTTAATATCTTAAGATGTCAGCTGAGGCTTTAGGACATTTTATAGTCCAAACGATTAATCGATTAATCAAAAATATAAACAGTCGTCACAGTAATTGATAATGATAATCACTAGTTACAGCCCTAATAGAGTGTCATGTCTGATATGACATCACATACAACAATATGCCAGTTTCATTACGTAGTCTCAGCGCATTTAGATTCTTATTATTAATTATTGCTTTGCATTTTGGGTTATATTTAGAATAGTAATAAAGCATACAGTAGTTTCAGGGCCAAACGTAAACGGCCTCAGAGCTGCTGCTCTTTGTTAAATGATCATGTGAATCCATGTGTGGGCTGCTGATGTGTGAGCACAGGGCGGCATGACATGTCTGTTGTTATACATACAGTGTTTGATACATGTGTCTGTGTTTGTATATTATCGTCTACATGTGTGGCATGTCTGGTGCAAATAGATTTTTTTTCATTGTGTGTGTGCTTCTGTGTGTGTGTGCATGCGTGCGTGTGTGTAAAACTGTGTACACTGTACACACAGTCGCGCACAAATAGCTCCTGAGGGCCCTCGCGATCACAGACTGCCAAAAGGAAAAGGATTTCCGAGAGGTTTCCTTCTCGCTATTTAAAGTGGGAGCCCTGTGGGACATGTTTGGCATTCTCATCCACTCACTGAAGATGGCCTGTGATCTGAAGCCACTAACAGGCTCAGCATGCTCTGTCTCTGTCTCTCGCTCACTCTCTCTCCCTTTCTCTTTCCCTCTGGCTCTCTGAAGTGATTACCCTGCTTGTGATTCCACTGACACCCACATGTCCCCCCGAGACGTGCCTTCACTAGTTTGTTTAATCTGCCTCCCTGTACAGTAGGTAACGCAGCCATAATTGAGGTGTGGATAGAGCTGTGGGAACAGATAAAACCGATAGCAGGTTTTATTTTATGAAAACTTGTCTGTGTTATAAATTGTGGTGGATGACAGCAGTCGCTTAATTAACGTACAAAATGCCACTGTGATAAGAATTCAAAATGTTAACATCTAATAGTGCAATCTGTCAGACCTTTGTTTCTTAATGTGTCCCCAGTCAATAAACGATGAAACCCATAATATAAGAGTCACAAAGATCAGCGTTTCATTAAGGATATCGAAATGTTGCTGGAAAAGTTGTGGATCCAGTCGTTCGTTAAGCAACTTTTCTCAGTTTCCACCCAGGCTGACAATAAGATAATGAGTTATCTGAGATTAGAATACCATTAGCGGGCCTTGCAGTCAAGCAGATATTTGATCTCAACAACATATGACTTCCAAAAGTTGTGCTGATACCTGAGACAGATTCAGCTTTACACTCTATTTGAATTTTTTGATATGAAAACAGCAAGTGGAACTGTGAAAATGCAAGCATCAGATACTCTATCTCCCCCGGTTAGTGTCTCGCCTCTGTCTGTAACACGCTTGAACTGCTCTGTTCAGAACATACAGAGTGTCAATCATCGCCCAAATCAGCCTTTAGATGAAGCAAAAAATGAAAAAGAACAAAAATGATCTATACAACTGAACTTGAATTAATTAAATATACTGTATCATACTTCCTCTGAGAGATTGCATCTGTCGTCAGATGTGTAAAAAATAAAACATTCTGAGATATCTTTTTAAACCCTATTATTGTAAGATACCAGTAATTAAATTGACAGTGTTATTAATTGGGTTGAAGATAACTTGCATTGAGTCGAGGACATCTTAAACTCAATTAAAGATATCTCCAACTCAATTAAAGATATCCAAATGCCATGTCCCGCAATATGCAATCAGGCTCTTTCTGGCGCAATAATATCAGTTCACTTGTGCCCCTTTTACAAAGACTTAGTTGTACTTCTAAAGTTTTCCTTTTATCATTTAAAGCCTGATATTTTGAAATAGATGTCGTCCATGTCACACTTTGGTGATGTGTATAGTTTCTTTAATGTCGCCTAATTATAGTATTTAATCCTTCCTTATCCAGCGTTTGAAATAGAAATGAAGATTGGGCACTTCTGACATCAGAAAAGGAAACCTTTTAAGGGATAGCTTAAAATTTGTGGAACAGGGTAGTATGAGTTGATGCATGGGCCACAGCTCAGCCTGAAGTACGGATCCTGTGGCTGAACAGATCCACAGTGAGCCCGCAGCCTGTCGGACAGAAATGAACAGCAATAAATGGAGGCTGGTGGCAGAAACATTTACAAAGACTTAAAAATGAAATGTCACCATCCACAACGGAATATAGGCGCTTTAGTTTCTGATCTCTGATGCTTGATTGTACTTCCAAACAACTGATTAATCAGCTAAAACTTAAATGGCAACAGTGTTGATAATTAGGCTTTAAGTCTTTTACCAGGAAAAAATTCTAAACATCTCAAATGTGAGGACCTGCTGCTTTTCTCTTGTTGTTTATTGAAAAAATATCTATACATTTGGGTTTCTGACTGATGATCAGATAAAATGGGTAATTTGAAGATGTCAACATGGGCATTTTCTAGAGGTTTTTTTTTTTACACTTTCTAGATTAGAAGGTTAATCAAAAAAAGACCTGGAACAGACTCGCGAACCTGAAGTTAATTAAATGTCCTCATAGTTTTATGTGATTGCCACCAGTTTTAATCATGTCAACTTTGTTTCTTGGCAATCGCATCACTTTGGCATGGCACATGGCTCTAAATACAACAATACCCATGAGCCTCAGCCGCTGTTGCAATGGAGAAGAGACGCAAATCAGAGCTACAGCCAATTCAAAACGTTTAGTTGATAAATTAATCCCATATTGAACCAGTGGATGTTTCTAACCAAATAACACCTACATACAGTTTTTCCACCAAATGAGTTAAACCACTTTTGTTCTGTTCAAGATCCACCATTTTTGAGCAGAACCATTGTGATCAAGGATTCCTCAACAGAGGGTGTTTTACAATAGACCAAGGTTATTATAGTTCAATTAAAACCAAAACTAGGTCTGGAAAAAAAACATTTTAGTTAACTGAGAAAGTGGAATTCAGAAAAAAAACTAAAACGATACTGTGTACTTACAACAACTTAAATAAAATAAAAATATAGAGGAAATGTCTTTAGTTTTTAGTCTTTGTCAATTTTGGTCAAATTTGCCAACAAGCATGAGGAGGCATTGTTTATTGAGACTGGGATACATGAGAGTCAATTGCCTTTTGTATTGTAATAACAAACGTATTAAATATTACCCCTAACAAATACCCCCCATATTATAATTTAAAAAATGTAATCTCCTAAAAGGCTTCTTGAGTCGTAATATCTAGACAGGTGTGTATCTTTGATTTTTTTTATATTTCTAACATCCGTGGTACTGATAATTCGAACAAGAGAGTTTTATGTCCATCTGAGCTGTAATACTTTTTTTACTTCTGCAACCAGGGGCCACAAAAATAGCTCCTTTCACTACACAACTCATAATCAAAATAATCAGTATTTGCAACCATACTTGATTCTCCTCTCAGATCCCTTTGTATCATGAAACTATTCAAAAACACAATAGTTCCAGGATAATAGATACGTGATCTTTGCACTTGAAAGGATTATTTTCACATAATTTTTAAGAAATGTGTCTCTTGGCAAAGCCCATTTCTTTTGACCTGTCTGGGTTTGAGATGTTGTATCACTGTCCTGAAAGAGATTCGCTGCACACAGTTGGATGCTTCCTCTCAGGTCAAGCTGTTTACTATCATCAGAGCGTCTGCCAGTGCTTGGAAACAGAGTTACACTTCACAGCTCTGCTGCATAACAGTATACATGATTGGATCATTTATTTTGATCTTTATGGTTTTTCAGTGAGGGGGCTGTGACTGTTGGTTTCCTGATGAATGTGATCTGACCTTAAATATCTGGATTTATGATGAATCTGCTCTCATTCTCCCCTCCTCTTCCTCTCCCCAGGGCGCTGTGCCAGCTGTGGAGAGAACGTTGTGGGTGAAGGCACCGGCTGCACTGCCATGGACCAGGTCTTCCATGTCGACTGCTTCGTCTGCATGACCTGCAGCACCAAGCTGCGTGGCAAGCCTTTCTTCGCTGTGGAGAAGAAGGCGTACTGTGAGCCTTGCTATATTGTAAGTAACTTTTTTTCCCTTCAAATCCACCTGCCTCACCGCTTGGTTTGGCTCACTCTCGTTCCATGTTTCAAAGGTGCACTTTATGATATCAGGAGTGGGGACATTTTAGGCCTGTGCCTGGAATGTTCATATATTTCCACTTTCTGGCAACCACATTTCATTTCATCAAAGTCCGACAAGCTGCCTGCTCTCACCACACACATCTTCATTTCCTCTTTTTCTTTGGATTTTTTGTTTTGTTTTTGGTCACTCAATGAAACTGTCTTTCACGATTTCTTCTCCTGAAAGTGGTTTCTTGCCGTCACCCAGCTTTTAAGGCCACGTAGAAGTACATGAGAAGATGCTGGAAATAATGTACAATAGGCAATTACTATTAGTACAGGAACTGAGTTTCTCTCAGCTCTACACAACTTTTGTTCATTTTTGAGCTGATTGTTTTGGTTAAACTCAATGAATGCAGGTTTAAGACACTTTAAGACAAAATTTCCAGTTTTATTGTTGCCGGTTTTTGACAGTGATATTAAATGTTAATAGAAGCTGTAAAATTTATTAGCGTAGCTTCAGATTTAACCTTAGTGATAGTCATGAGCAGCGAATACAAGGCTAGCACAAAACTTTTTCTAGCCCAGGACAACCTGATAGATTATTCATTTGTTCTGCCTGAATAATGAATCAGAGATGCATTCATAGAGGATTTTCAGATATCTCTTCCTTGGTGAATTAGATGATGATTATATTGTGTTCACTTGCACATCATTCAGTGAGCTGATGCATAACTATCTGTAGTTAAAGCTGATAAGCAGTCAGATATGCTTTAAATGCACTTGAGTTAATAAAAGAGTTTCAAAATCACGTTGGAATGTAACATCGTGTTCATTCTCTTTGTGGATCCGCTAATACTGAAGATTCTATCTCATCTGTTTCCTCATTTTTACTTTTCTAAATAACTCTTCTGATCAAAAGTTGACCGGACTGAGGAAATGACTGACAATGAGATATCCCAGAAGGCTTTTAAGTTATTTCTAATTTTGGGTATTTTTATTTCTTCTTACAAAACTGTGACCTGTTTTCCTGTCGCCAAGTTGCGCAACAGACATGAAAGTATTTCCTTGCACAATATTGTCAGGAAAGATGCATCATCTTGCAAGACCACAAGGAAACCCTTTTTGCAGAAGTTTTTCCCTCATTCAGTTTCATTAGAATATGGTTCAGTTTCTGTCAAAGACATGCAGGTTAATAGGTTAATTGGTGACTCTAAATCACCCCTAGGTGTGAATGTGAGGGTGAATGGTTGTATGTCTGTATGTGTCAGCCCTGTGATGAACCAGCCTCTCATCTGGGATCGGCTCCGGGCCCCCCGCAACCTTGTAAAGGATAAGGGGTTATAGATAATGGATGGAGTGTGTTAATTCCTGTTTACAAAACTGAAATTACTGAAATAAATGCATAAAAATACAGTTGTATCCAATGTGGTGATACGTTTGGATATGGACAGATACGTTTTTTATCCAGAAGATTACAGAAATGGATCTTTGACAGATTGTATTTTTATTTTTATATGATATACAGCTCTGGATACATTTCCATAAACTTATATACCCATGGACCTTTCCTGACACGGGTCCTCTTTGTCCAGTGTATGACCTACTATCCTGTCGCCTGTCAGTATTTCCTTGCACAATATTGTCAGGAAAGACACATCATCTTGCAAGACCACAAGAAAATCCTTTTGCAGAAGTGTTTCCCTCATTCGGTTTCATTAGAATATGGTTCAGTTTTCTGGATTTCCAGTTGCTGGATGTGACATGATCCAAGTTTCTTATAGTCAGCAATATTATGGGTAAGTTTGTGGGTCATTCCTGGAAGCTGAGATGGGAAGTAGCTGTAAAGCATTGAAATTAGCCTATACAGTGGAAATTTTTCGGTTACATATTTGAATTTTCATTCTTGCTTTTTTATTATAAGTTATATAGATTTTTGCATTAATATGTTTCATATCAAAGTCTGTTTACAAGACTTTTGCATGAGTGAAAAAAGTTTTGTAAAGCCTTTTGACACATCCAGAGGGATCTGCGCAAAATCTGATAAGCCGTCAGTGTCGGTTGGGGTTGACGACTACAAGTTTGACAATAAAAATAAATGGGGGTGTGGAGTTTACCAAACCTCTGGAGCCCACTCCTTATCTCTGCTTAAGGCTAGCAACATGAGGCTACATTAGCAGCTGCTAGCATGTTGACTACTGACAGTTCAATTGCATTGTGGGTCATAAAGTTACCATGTTTTAACAAGGAAAAATGATTTGTGATGGAAAAAAAGACTATATCTCTGGTTTTGCAGTATCGATTTGATCCTTTTTTAAACATTGCACTCCTGGACTTGTGTTACAGGGATTCAGTGCTAAGGAAGTGGAGCACTTTTTTTTTCTATTCCTGCAGTTCGTGAACGGTAAAACTCGGGGTTTGTTCCTACAGTCAAATTGGAGCCACACTTGCCAACAAATGCTGTCTGGTAGTTATTTGTCCACAGAATAGAAATGTTCCACTGTCCAGATAGTAGATAATACACTTTGAAAGAAAGATTATTATTTATATATTATTTATATATTATTAATTATATATTATGTTAATGAGGAGTTATGGCTTTGCTTTTAGTGGATAAGGGATGAAGCATCTTGATGACCAGGGCAGCATGAAGGTAACTGCTGATATATACAGTAGATTATTTTTAGAAAACATCTTGGAATAATGACAATTCTTTGTCCTAAAGAAATAAATTAGAACACACTGATATTATTGATTCTTCTGAAGCAGCACCTATTAACTTGTGCTTACAGTTTTCCTTCACATCACTTGCAGGAAATGGCTTGATATGCACTTTACCAGTAAAGTCTCGAAGTTGAGCTAAATGACGTTTAAACCAGTGGCAGGCCATCTCCTAAATCATCCCTTTTCAGAGGCACTCACTGTGATTGTAGTTGTCTTGTCTGGAAGTTCTCCAACTCTGATACATGCGCTAAAGAGGAGCGGGATAATTTAAGAACTTTATTTATGCATTTCATCAGCATAAATGTTCTTCTGGCACAAGATCAAAAGGATGGGGGAAATCTGAATTTCTTAATGAAAGTAATTTCTTCTTCTTTTATTCCCATCCTCAGGGTCATACGCCTCTGTACGATTAGAGAATGAACGTGAGAGTTGAGTCTCTGAAGAGAAATGTCATATCCCAGAGAGAAAGAGGAAAACTTCAAGTTAGCCTCTAAGTCAGTCAGTCTAGGAATCTCTAAGAGCAAACGAACATTAAAGATTCACTGTGAATTTGTTTTTTGACTGTAGATTCTGTACTGTTCTCCCTCTTCTACTTGCCATGTAATACATTATATTAGCAGCATATTAAACCCTTATTAACCCCCTGTTTTCCATATTGAAGGGGCACTCAAGTTCTAGTCTAGTCTAGTCTCTAATCGGCACTCCCATAAGGTTGTGGAACCTTTCAAAGAAGTATTATATATGGGTTTAGTTAGTGTGATATTGTATAGACTTAACTGTTGACTTTTCCTGACCTTTCAGGAATTTGGGGAAATAGAATTATTCACTCTTTTGCCAGGAATTAGATGAGAAGATTGATACCACTCTTATGTCTGTATGCTAAATATTAAGCTTGAGCCTGCAGGTGGTTAGCTTAGCGTAACATAAAGACTGGAAGCAAGGGGGAACAACTAGCCTGCCTCTGTCCAGATTTAGAAAAAATAAAACAAAAGAAGACATCATTCAGCTGTTTTCACAGGGTGAATTATACTTTCTATGATGTGTAAACTGACCTTGGATTCATTAAATTGGTGTAGTTGCCCTATATATATAGTATGTATTCAATTAGAAAACAATATCTATCTAGAATCTGTCTATCTTATATAGTTGATACTTTTTGACTAATTCTAATTTTTTATACTATGTACTATTTTTATTATTATTATTAACTTGTTTTATATATTCTATATCCTATATGTTGCACCCTCTGGCAGTGGATTGCATTTGATGCAGAATACAGTACAGGTATAACAGGTGCCGGAGGAAACTTTCTGTGTGTAGAATCTGTATAATAGTATGCAAAAATCTATTAATCCCTTTGCCAAGAATTGCAGGAATACATTTTGCACACCACACTGATTGCCATCCAATAAAGTTGTCTGCCATGTATCAGAGTAGGCGATCAGCAGCTTCCTTATCTAGGCTAAGACTTTACATATTCTGTGGAACAATGCTGGCATTTGTATTGGCACGATCCATCTCTTCCGCTGGGTGATTTGCCTCATTCAAACTGTTTGTCTAGATATCATTAATTCCTTTTAGTAATGTGCAGGAACTCACCCACCTCTGTTATCGTCACCTGTGTACTTCCTGATTTTACAACCTGCTATCTCTCTGTCTAACCAACCTCAGTCACACCACTGGCGCAGCAGTCAGCCTTTGTCCTCGGCACTTCCCTGGCTTGCCTCCATAGAGGACTAATCTCTGCCTATTTGAATACACAATGACGGTGATAAACTCTGCCGACGTTCACTTAATGTCTCGTTTTGCATGGAGAGCTTTGTAATCGTGTTAATGTGACAACACCGGGTCACCATTGGTTTCTTTGTTTTTTTTTTTCTTGTCTGATGTGCCTCAGCCTGAGGTGTCCCACAGCTTTCCCCATTTCATGTTTGCACACATGATAAGACATAAAGTACGAGTGTGTGTGCAAACACCACCCAGTGAGCCGTCCATCATTGTTACTGAGAGACAGCAGTTTTGAGTTTTAGTGCCACTAAGTGTTTTCCAAGAAAGCTCTCATGTGAAACATTTTTCAGTAGATTCAAAATATTGCTGACTGGATGTTTTCTGTAAACTGGAACAAATTAATCACAGGGCATCTGGAAATTCACAAATAGGAGACAAACCCAGTGGGGCCGTACGATATTACAACAATATTTTCCATAACAGCCAGGCGTCTTAACTGGGTCTCTTGTAATTGGAGATCCAATTATGTAACCAGATCTATGATGACATTTATTGTATGTTATCATGTGTTAACTCAAAACGTGAAGACCTGGGTCTGTTGATTCAAACTAAACTTTTATAGACAGCCACAGATTTAAGATTGAATGTTTATCTTGTTAATTGAGTCAGTCATCTTGCAGTTAAATGCACATTAAGGTGTGGAAAGATGAAGGTTTGATGCTTTTTTACACGCTTGAAGGATGCGACCTGAGACAAAGCTGTTGCTGCAAGAGTTTAACATTTAAGAAGAGTGTTCCACTTTAGACAAACCTGTTGTAATTTGAAAGGCCAAGAGTACACTCTGCTTTAATGTGAACACACCAGGTACATACAGAGTCAATTGTGTTATGATTACGTTCCAGGTATGTGGTGAGTGTAATGCACTGTTTTTTGTATTCACTTAATTCAGATTTTCATGAAATCAGACCATGTTTTGATACTATTTATGGGCTGCATTTTTTCAGCAATAGCCGTTCAGTAGATTTACATTATCTATTTAGTTCTCTATAGAGTGGTTTTCATTGTTAGTGGCGGAGCCCGCCATTCCCACGCTGAACTCGTAAGAGGGATTCATAGGGAAACAATGCTTCATGTAATCCAGCGTTACAGTTTGAGGCTGACATTAATGAGATAGAATTACAATGTTCACCCTGCTACCAACGTGTCAGAGCTGTATTCAATTACTGCTAATGTGAACTAAATAAATTAAAACACAGGGTAGCTTTTACTGTGAAGCAGTTACAAAATATTCTGTGTATTTGTCACCAAAGTTAGCGGTGACCACAATTGTCCCTAAAAACGAGTCATTTACGGCATTTTTTTAATTCGTGGAAGATTAAAATTTTTTGCATGAGAGTAATGGAACATTCTGTAGCAGCACATTTCCAACTTCTTAACAAAGTAACCTAATGTTACTGTGACCTGCTGTGTTTTCCACAGCAGGTCACAGTAACTACTTCTGTCTCATGGCTGCAGTTATTATTGCTTTTTTTTTAATCAAAACACGTTGTTGCTCTTTTGCTGTATGTCTGACAAAGTAGCTGCTTGAGTAGTGTTTACTTTAGTATTAAGCTACACTTGCTGTAATCAACAGTAACTTCTGGTGTCGCCAAGTACCAGGTCTGGAATCTTAAGGAGCTTTAACATGTCATACCACAGAATCCCATTTCTTACTATATTCACTTAAATAAAAGCAGCTACAACAGTATTTATTGACCCTGATTTAGAAACATTAATATGAGACATTTTCACAGCTTTACATCAAAGACCAGTGTAGCGAATGAAGTCATTATGCACTTGCAGTCATTATACCTTCTAGATAGTTCAAGCCTAAATGTTCTTGGTCAGTGGGATTATAGAAGTCTACACATCTATTTGAAATTGTTCTCTTAGAAATGAATAGTAATGTTATATCTCCTTTCACTCTAGGAAGTCTGCCTCTGACCACAAGAGCATATTAGTTAAACGAGCTGAGGGCAACAAGGACTCTTCCTCCTATCTGATAGTTTAGCTGGTCTTTGAAGAAGTTTAGCAGTGGGATTCGGTGTCACTGAGGTTAATTGCTTACACTGGGTACCATGCCTACTGTTCTTTAGTCCATTCTATGTCGTCCATATGTGCGTTGTAACGAAGGCATTTCCAATGCCCAAATTTTGCCCACGTAATTTACTTTAAAACGGCTTCTTAGCTGCCCTTTGCTTCAGGTACTATGCTGGTAAACAGATCTATTCAATCTGCGTAACTGATACTAGTGAACGGTAAAAGGGTTGCAGACAATGCTCAGTTCCCTGTTTGAGGCAGAATAACATCCCCACTTTCCTGTTTATACTACCACTTCCCATGAATATAGATCATCCGAAGTGCAGCCAGTTTAAGTGTACCATAATGAGACTGATGTAAGTAACACAAGGTCACGCCAGGAGCAGCGCTTCATATTGAAAGAGCAGTAATAAAGAGATAGGGATTTGCCCACACAAAAACCTTAATCTATTTCTGCCTCTTTTGACAGAATTTCAGAGACCACCAAGGTCACGGACGCCAAGTTGCTTGAATGTAATTACGTTCATTATCTGGTGTTGTACTACCGCTCTGTTATTTAAAATAAATGGGCTTTGGTCTCATTGGCTACACTCTCCGAAAGATTTTCCATTCTGCTATTGTAAAGGAGGAACTGCACACAGCAGCCCTGACCTGCAGTCACCAGGAAACGTTCTGATTGACTGACGAGCTTTCACCCTCTGTGTCTGTTTGTCTGTCTTGGAAAGTGGGGATGTCATTCGCCCATTCATGTCGCCTTTTTTATGGCTTAACTATCTGTGGGCTTTCTTTTTTGTGTCATTAATTTTCTTATGCAGATCCACGTTTTTAGCACAAACTCTTAATAAGAATTTCTATCATCAGCTAAGGCTCACTTGAAAATAAATTATCTAATGGAGGACAATTTTATATTTTTCTGAAGTTTTTGTTTTTGTTGTATTTTATGTTTAAAGTATAATTTACCCAATTTTTCAAACGTGCAAAAAGAAAATTATCTGCATTTTCTGGCTAGGTGAAAATCATACTTTATTGAGTTGCTTTCTTCTCCTGAACCCAAAAATCTTAATTTATGAATTGAATGCTTCGCCTTCTGCTAAATGTGTTAGGGAAGCTTGGGGGAAAAGAAATGCATGATGTTCCCAAGAAGATATTCAATTCTGTTTAGGCCAAATTCACACATTTTGTACACACATTAATATAATTTAAAGTAATTTGTTGGTTTTATTCAAAAGTAATGTTACACAAATTGTATTCCTCTGTGTGTCAATTTTGTGATAGAATAAATGCAAAATCAAACTACTATTACTTTTATTGTGTCCAATGTTAGGTCAAATGTTGGTCTGGTGTTTCTAACCTGTTTTCCAATGCATAAAAAATATATACCTTCCCGCAGCTTTGATAATTCCACCTTGTTTCCAAAGGTTGTCAGAAGATTGTCAAAATGTGCTCTGCTAGTTCAGTAATTTCCAACCAACCAAACAACCAAACTTGTACCCCACATAGATTGTGGAGTAGTTCAACTAGTTTAAAAGAAATAGATTTTTTTATTTTATTATGAAATATATACACAAATACATACACATATATATATTGTCCAAATGGCTGTGATACTGATAATTAGTACATTGTCCCAATAACCAGCTACCAGTTAAAATATGCTGACAATAGGCACACACCTCCCACCAACCTGAATCTTGAAGCCACTTATTGCCACTAAGAGTGCATGAAAACTAGTTAACATGCTAGCAGAGAAGCTGAAATAGTTATATCTCAAAGTAAAAGATCCAAGGTTGAAATAGTAAGCTGAACTTAATGGATAAAAAAATTAAAATGAGCTAAAAGCAATGGATAAATGGTTAAAAGATTCAGCTTCTTGGGCTCCAAGTGTTGAAGAATGCAAATTTGTCATAAACATCAACAATTCACAACAATATTGTAACAATATCCACTTTTTGTTGTGTTACTTAACACCCACTTTAACGTCAACTGAAATGAAAATATTTGCAACTTGATGGGTGGTGTTGATGATGGCGTACTTGAGCTCATGTGTTTGCGAAGTGGCGGTACATCAGACAAAAAGGATTGAGGCCCACACTTCTACTTGTGTTTATTGAGTTTTATAAATGAGATCAAACGCACCGTACTCATACAGTCTAGATAGCAAAGGGAAGTCTCCGAGGGTGGCACAGCACCCAGAGGTGACAGGCCTGGTGCCAGCTGTATAAGGGCTCCTGGTGATGGATGTCCTCCACAGCACATCACACCAAACTACTCTCCCACCTAACAATGGGATATCCCCAAGAACTCCCCTAAAGCCCCTGCTGTCATTGACAGAGGGGATATACAATACAATACATCCAATCACAGTGTGAGCTCTCCTCACAGCCACAGTGATGTAAACAGTACAACACAAAGAAAGAAAGTTTGTAATGTTGCTTCGCCAACAGTAATATGGCTCTAATTAGAAATGACTGCACACCACCCACACACCTGTCACTTCTCTGTGATGGATATCCAGGTAGTCAGATCCAGAGGCTTGCAGCCAGTGTGGTGAGTTCAGGGCCCCCATATGCTCGTCGTTGGGGCACTGCAGCTCTCTGTTGGCGGCTCTGCATGTGTGCGAGCAGCTACACAGCTGCCGCTCACACTGGGAGAGCTGCCACGCACACGCCGAGCAGCGACGGCAGGTATACACCCACCCTGGTTTTACTTGTCGTCTGAGGCATGCTCGTGAACAGAGAGTGGCTCGGATTTCTGCTGACTTCGTCATCAAATATTCATGGCTGTCTGCATTAGCTTGCAGAGTTCTAATTGAGTTCTGTATATTCAGACGTGATTAACTCGGTCTAATTCCTCAAAGGAGTGAGCCAATTAGATAGCACTTGCATGAATAGGATTTCACATCTTAGTACGTCTCCAGACTTGCCAAGACAATTATGTGTGTGTATAATTACGCTGTACAGTGGGTGTGAGCCCACTAAACTCAAGCAGGTCATTATTTCTTATTACTGATCCACACTACAGGAAATGCAGCTGTCCTATCCATTACTAGCAAGTAAATGAAAAGCATGAGTGTTGTTATTAGAATACACTGTTTGGACAAGAGAGGAGAGAGTGATTCCAAACACCGGGCCCTCTAAACCTTCCTCATGTTTTTTGTCTAAGCACATTTCCTCCCCCCCAGAAGCAAGCAGGAGAAAAATATCCGTGACCCAGTGCTGACCCACCACAATGTCACTCTAACTCATGGCATGAGAGAACTACTGCCGGGGTCTTTGTCAGTTTCTCTCTGTAACCAGAGTAGGAGACATTGCCCAAAGTCCAGAGGGGTCACATTCTGCTGTGGAGCTGAATTTAAGGCAGAGAGGCAGACAGGCAGGGCAGCCACTTTGCCTGAGCCAGAAAGAGAGAGAGAGAGAGAGAGAGAGAGAGAGAGAGAGAGAGAGAGAGAGATCAGGGCCCCCACTGCCACCTTTTATTCTTTAAAGAAAGGCCTGAGCAAGGCATGATCTGTGTGTCGGCCCTGTCCCTTCATGTTGGCTGTGGCATGATATTATCACTTGGCTAAAATAAGAAATGTGCGTGAACAAATAAAGCCACTCGGCAAGAGTGCAAGAGTACGTATGAATATTTAAATCTTATTTGACACTTTGTTACTTTGTCAAAACTCATGCTCTAAAGGGAAACCTGCACAGATGGAGCAGCTGCTGGTGAAAAGGATCTCATGACTGAGGCTGCTCATAAAGCGTCCAGGCAGAGATATGGACTAAATGTAAAAAACAAGTAAGGATAGAAGGCTCTGGCAGGATGCCACCACCATTCCTGCACGCAGTGGTCATCCATAACCCAGTGTGGATTTATTACACAGACAGACAGACAGACTGAGCTGAGCAGGGTAGACCTACACTCGGAGGAAGCGGGACCGTTCCAGGTCAGAGACACCGAAAACCTCGGCACGCTCGACGTGACTGACTGGCGTGCACACAGATGAGTGTCACAAATGCTGTGAATAATACAGCCGATACTTTCAAGGTCAGTGATCCTCTGCGTTCCCATACCATTAGGAGAATCACTTTCCACTGCCTGACATGCTCGCTCACACCCACGCGCAAACAAAAAAAACATACACACCTCAGTCATCTGCATCCAGGCAGCTGCAAAGACTCGAGTGGGTGATTTACATAACATGCTTATAAATGACAGGATATTGTAAAGGAGTCAAGTCATGTTAATATATCTTCATATGCTCGCACTGCGGCCCTGATGTTTAGAAACTGCACACACAGATGGATGGAGTCAGGATGCCAGGGAGTGTCGGTCACTGGAAAGCAATTACTGATATGTAAAATAAAATTTTTGTTGGATATCGAGGGCTGGGGATTGGGATGGTGTCGGGGTCTTGGGTGAGTTGGACCACAGGGAGGGG
This sequence comes from Dicentrarchus labrax, assembly GCF_905237075.1. Lineage (NCBI taxonomy): Eukaryota > Metazoa > Chordata > Actinopteri > Moronidae > Dicentrarchus > Dicentrarchus labrax. The sequence continues at coordinate 24,909,079 of NW_026136718.1, read as the reverse complement.
AAACGGCAGGGGGTCTCTCACTCGTTAACCTTCGCAGGAGGTGGTGGGAGAGATGATTATGATCACTGAACCCAACCAGCTAAAAGGAAACTACACACACACACACACACACACACAGACCTCTCCACCTCCGTGGCCTGAGCAGACCACAGATCAGGGAAGGTTGGTGCTCCCACAATCCCTTTGCAAATGTGTGGAGATTTAAATGAGCTCCCATCCTCCCTTAACCAAAGCAGATTTCTGGCATTTTCCACAGGCCAAGACCTCCATGATTTGGCCTGAGAATGTGGAAAACAAGTTTCCTATCTATTGCTTTGTCAGATGATTTTTCAACTGATTCAAGGTAGCTCCCAAAACCTTTTGATTACTATAAATGTAATACACTGCTGCATTTTACTTTGACTTTAACAAATATCACCGATGCTGCTGTGTGAATCCTAATTGTGGATTCACACAGCAGCATGAGTTTCTGTAAACACTGACATGGGACAGTTTGCCAAATCTGCTTTTTAAATATGCATGAACAGAAGCTGGTGCCAAGTCAGCTGTGAGTGAGGTAACTTTGCTTCCTCCTCGTGAAAGCACTTCAAATAATGGAAGACACACACAAATATACTGTAAACTGAAGAATACTGAGAGCTGTTCAGCCATGACCTTTGCATTCTGTTCTGGTGTGAAGTTATTCGACACTAGTATGTTGATTAAGAACGTGCTCCATTAAATGGGATTTTGTAAATAAATAGATGGACATTGGAAATAAGTTAATCATCTCTAGTGTATTTCAGGCATCTTAATGAAGGTTAAGTGGGGCTTAGCAGTCCTTAAATAGTCCTCTTGATGGTCAGCGAGCAGCAGGTGTTTTACTTGAAAAGATGGAATTTGTAGTATTTTTAGAGAATGGACAAAATGACGCCTTTAAATAAAATGCAACACACCAAAATAGCAGTGAAATAAATATTACCTGTATAAAGCTCAAGGGCTTTTGTTATTGTTGATACTGTCACAGCAGTTTTATTCTGTCACCATGTTTAAAGGAATATTTTGCTTTTCACTTTCTTGTCTGTGTGAAACATTCATAGCCAGCAGCCGCTTAGCTTAGTTTAGCCTTAAGACTGGAAGACTGGGAAGGGGGAGGGGGGGACAGCGTGCTTGGCTCTGTCCAAAGGTTGCAAAATCCACCTGGCAGCACTAAAGTTCATCCATTAACACGTTATATCTCAGTTCTTTAGTCTGTACAAAAAAAGATGTGGTTTTACGGAGGACTAGCCGGGGCGCAGTGAGATATTGGAGTCTTGTCATGACTGTGAGTTTGCCAGGCAACCAGCGGAGAGTCCAGGAAGGCACTACATCTGGCCAAGAAGCTCATCAGCTGCTGGGGCTTGCTTCATATTTAGGCTACATAATTATACTGTCAATGGTACAGACCAAGGCACTCGACTGTGAGGCCCACACTCTGTAATGCAACTTCAAGGATCATTGTGTGACGCACACTGGTCCAAAAAGCTCTCTTCTTATAGACAGTCATGAAAAGGAGTGGCTGTAAACTGTGAATTTTACAAACCACTCGACTCTTTTTATGATCAGAATTTGATCCATTCAGTCCAATAAAATTTGGAAAGTCTAGGAAAGCCTTGTGATTCAATTATTTTATCCCGTTTGTGTGTGTGTGGAGCCAACAGGAAGTCAGCCAGCAGAAGGGCTCTAGTGAGCATGCTCTATGGGCCAAAAAACATAGAAGCGTGAGGTAGGCTGCGGAGGCCTTTTCTGCGTACGTGCCCAGGAAGCAACTTTCATGGGAATGAATGCAGCAGCCATTTTTGAACACAGTATCCAGTTCTCCTTAATACATCCATGGTACAGACGTGAGAGCTGAGTCTCCTCTTCTAACTCAGCAAAAATAAACTTATTTCCCAAAAACAATTCCTTCTTTTTAATACCCTAAAGCCGTAGTTTGCATTAGACTGCGTTATATTGTGACATTATTTCTGTTGACCCATGCAGTTAGTAACATTCTAACATTCTCTATAGTATCCTCTCACTATGAATCATTGTTCCTTCCTCTCTATTATTTCCCACTTCTTCTTGCTTCTCTTCTTTTGTAGCACTTGCAGTTGAAAAACAAGCCTCTTGTTGGCAAAATAATCTTCACTTCGTCCTGCTTGATTGACCCATATTAAGCAATAAACGGGAGAGAGGCTGCTTGTCAAGGTTCATTAAGTCAGCAGACACCTTCCCTCAGGAAGTAGGAGGGTCAATGATTTGACTCATAGTTCACGACCAAGTCAGTATCTCTTATTCACTGCAGAGGGAACCAAAAGCAGCAGCAGCACTCAGACCTTTCTTTCAAACAAGCTCTTGTCCGAGCTACCTTCAGTAGGGTGTAGTTAATTCACACAGCATGGCCTGGCACTGACCGGCACATTCTGTGAAGGTCCGTACACACACACACACACACACACACACACCAAATCAGATCATCTGTAAATTTGGCCCTTTCTGAGTTCAGTGTGCCAGGTCATAAATCGCGTGCAGTCTCACTGAAGTCCAGCCTGCCTCCTGTCAGCCCGACTCGGCCACTCGAAAAAAAAAGAACAGAAAGGTGTAAAATTTGTGTTGATACGGTCGGAGGAGATGGTGAACAGCTTGAGCTTAGCAGTGTGCCACAGCAGATTTCCAACTGCTTACTGTTTCATCTGCAAACAAGGAAATTACGTCTTTGTTCCAGCAGTGTTTTACCTGTAGCTGTGTGTTTGCATGGAAAAGTACAAACCATAGACTGAATTAATTGTGATATTTTAATTACAACTTTTCTTGCCTTACAGTATATTAAAGTAAACCAAAAAAAGTGGAGGTGACACCATAGGCTCTGAGACTAATAAATGAACTGTGACAATTACTACAAATGAACTGAAAATATGTCATTTATCCTAGTCATTTAGTCTAGTATTGGGCCTCTGTTTATTAAAGGTTTTTTAAAATATTTTTTAGTTACTTATTTTTCTAATTTAGTTGTACTGTACGTATTTAAATCAAGTATGAAGGCAGTGTCATTTGATCCAATAAAGTTACAATTTACAAGCTGATTTACTAAAAGAATCCCACACCATTAATATTTTTTTAGATAAAAGACTCAAAATGACACTTAATGATGATTTTTGTCTCTGCCTCTCTGTTTCACTCTGTCAGGCGTGTTTCTCATGTTCAGAGCGGAGCACATGGGACCCTCTTAACTCCCCGTTACATGCTTTGTTTGCCATCACACTCCTCATTCCAACAGACAGCTGTGTCAAACGTTGTTTGGGAGCCTGTTGCGAAATACTGGGAAGCTGGGCAGGACTGTGCAGGCATCAGTGTGTGCGGTGCAGGGTCACAATCGCACTTTGTAGCAAAAGGAAAGGGCTTACAATGAGGAAAAGGGGCCACAATTGACTTTAACGCACTCCGCTCACCCCTCAGTTCAGCAAGAGGCTGTCTGACCTAAATTCACTTTACCTCATCTGCCTAGACATTTGTTTAGCCTTCTGGGCAAACACTTAGAGAAATGTATGAGGGAGAGGAGGGGGGGAAGAATACATATGCTTGAATACATCACATTTAGTCAGGGGAAAAGCAAAACCCGGACATCTGCAGACATATACAGCCCTCTAGTGGCAAACTGCAAAGGACCTGGATGTCTAACAGAGAGGGCATGAAGTGATTTATGCAGAATTTCCCTTAAACCATCTGTGGAGGTTGTACCCAAACACAGACCCAAACTCATGTACATTCTCTGTTTTGACATCAGACCCACGTTTGTGTAATAGGCCTAATAAATGTTACCTAATACCAAATAAAAGGAGTCACGAGTGAATAAAAAAACAACAGAGGCTGAGCAGAATGAATGAATTGAGGTCATAGAATCTAACCATCAGAGAGAAAGAGAGAAATTTTGTCTTTTGAGTACTGTACTCATTACAATGGCCCGGAGGAACTGTGTGCTGTGAAATCATATGCTCTAGTTAAGCTAAACAAGGGCAAGGTATTCCCACATGAAGGGCAGATGAGAATAAGTAAGTGGAAATGCAGACAGATGAGTAAGAGTTGAGGATGGTTTAGTGCTGTTTGGCCCCGGTATCTTACTCACATTCTCAGGTTGCAAATATATTCTCCCCCTCTCTCTCCCTCTCTCCCTCTACCTCTCTCTGTCTCTGTGTGCGTGCGTGAGGCAAACCTCAAGGGCTCAGTGCAGCGAGCTCATTAAAGGCTTCATTCCACTTCCAGGATCGAGCAGGATTGCAATATGGACATTGTTTATACACAAATGTTGCCCTGGGAATAATGTTTATTTCTATTACCGTCTTGGAGGAGGGAAAAAAGGCAAATAAGAATGCGAAGCTTGTCTGCACACATTGCTTTTCATGAAATAATGCCTCTCCAGGAGTGCTTTGAAGAAACGGCCATTCTTCAAACCACCCCCTTTACAGCCTCGGGTCATACATCAGCAGCTCTCATCTCTTGCCCTCTTGCCCTCCAGTGACACATGATCGTGTTGCGAGGAGCCCTGAGAAGCAAAAGTCAGACACCTCACGGAATCATGTCAGGAACATTTTCACATTGTAGTTTCAGTGAACCTCACCGTGTAAAGCTGCTTGGCTCATTAGCATATAGACTATAAATGTCACTGCACGTGCTCCGCAGCCGGACAGGGGATGGCTGGGAGTTTACCTCGGCCGAGCGGTCACAGAAGTGTCATTTTAAACGGCAGGGCCCGGCGGTGTGTCTGGGAGGCAGCCGATGACGCAGCGCAGTGTTGCTACACACCCCGAGCTGTGTTTGGAAACACTGAGGCAGCTTGCTACTACAGTGGGAGCCAATGGGAACAGCTGAACCGTGCACTCTTTAGCCCAGCCAAGCGCAGAAAAAGGGGGAGAGGAGAGAGAGACACAGAGATCCAGGAAATGCCAGAGCGAGAGGCAGTGACAGCGGGACCCATCAGCTCACACACAGCCACATCAGGCTGCACATTGATCACCCTCACATGATATATCCATCCCCCCGTAATTGCATTGCTGTTTAGAGAGGCAGTCGTTATTTATGAAATATTGAAATAACAAATGGCGTCTCCCAGCAGATATTAAGAAGAGAGATGCCACAGATAAGTCAGAGGCAGGCGGCTGCCACGTCCCCCCGCGGGCCGCTTGCCCAGTCGCCTGGCTGCAGAAAACCTGAAGTCATCACAAAGTGGAAATATTTACTGCTCACACTCTTGCATATGGGAGGATGAAGTGTGGGTGAGGGCAGCTGAAAAATGACTGTGTTTGTGTTTCGCGAGGAGCTCTAATCAGATTCCTTCAGCTTCAGAGGCATTTGAGGACAGCCGAGCTAAAGGTCCTGAGTGTGGATTTATGTGTTGCACTGGCACGAATGGGAGCCGAGCCACCTGAGGTGTAACACTGACAGCAGGAAGTAAAAATCACACACTCAAAACTGGAGGAAAGGCAGAAAAAAGTTTTTAAATTTGTCATGCTGGTTGAAATGTGTTAGCAGAGAAGTGCTAATTGTAAACAAGCGCTCAGAAGGCCTTTGGAAATGAATCATCAGAATCACAACATTCATCATCAGGTTGGTTGTGTAATCATGTGGGTGTCTGTGGGTTTGTGTGTTTGTGTCTACAGAACACCCTTGAGACCTGCACCATCTGCAGTAAGCCCATCATGGAGCGGATCCTGCGGGCTACAGGGAAAGCCTACCACCCTCACTGCTTCACCTGCGTGGTGTGCCACCGCAGCCTGGACGGCATCCCTTTCACCGTTGACGCTTCCAACCACATCCACTGCATCGAGGACTTTCACAAGTATGTACATTAGGTTTAGGGTGGCCATTTCCTTTACATCAAAAAGGAGGACACTTTGGATACAAGGGGACACGCAAGCAGATATTTGTTTGGTATGATCCGGTTTTAAATTTTAATGTTTTTCCACCAGATTACATAAAGGTGCATACACATACCACATAGCTAATAATAAATATACAAGATACAGCTCATGACAACGTGGCCTTCCAATTCAGATTACATAGGTCTAATCAACATCATACAGAAACTGCTCTTAATGTTTTTATCTGGATAGATAAAGGGTAAAAAAAAAAATGCAGCACCTTCTGTTTCATATGTATAGGCTTTGCCTATCTACATATGAGTGTGAGCATTTTCAGAATTTCAGTCAACAACCAACGTTAACTCATGTTAGTTCTCTGTGGCTGAGAGCTTGATTGACAGCCTGGTGGTAGCAACTGTGGTGATTGGGTGTTGTGGGAATCAACACATGGCTCATTTGAATATTAAAATTAGCCATGTGTTGATAGGTCACAAACGAAAATGTAACCAATGAAATTACTTATTTTGACACACATTTTTAGCCAATAAGTATTAAACCTACGAGGTAATGTGTCAAAAAGCGACATTTTTAGTTATTTTCTCAAAAGGAGGACAAATGAGTGTCCGGCTTAAGGCTGCGCCTGCAGCCAGACAGGGCATTTAAAAGCCGGACTGTCCACCCTAATTAGATTTTCATTTATGTTTACTGTCATTACAATGGCTCAAATGACTTTTGACTTCTCATTGATTTGGTCCATCTTTACTGTTTAATTCAGTCTCATCATTGTCCTTTGCAGGTGCACAAGGTAACAAAAGTGCTCTTTCCTGTAGACTACCTGCCCAGCATCAAATTGCAGTTAGCGACTAGCTGGTGATCACAGTGAAGAATTTAGAAGCTAAAGAGGCAGATATTTCCCTCAGGAACTGGTGGAGACTAGTGCAGAGTTTAAAGGAGAGTGGACATTTGTCAGGAGTAATATGTCCCAATTTCCTTCTCCAATTTGAAAGCCTTAAAATAGCTTCAGATTTGTCTTATTTACTGTAAATATTGTAACCAGTTAGCAAGCAGGATACTTGCTGTTTCATCCAGTCCAAGAAATGCCTTGATTTTGTGTTTTCAGTTACGACATTGTGCAAAGCCTACAACCCCACAATGAACACAGGACGTCTGAGGTACTGCATACAGTCACGACGTCCAACGGTTGTAATAGCTCCAATTTGTACGCTAATGCTCTTACAACCACAGTGTCATATTAACTTGTTAAATAAACAGGACACGCTGTTGAGCTTTTTAAAAGTTCTTTGATAGATGCTAGAGGCTAGCAGTTTTACCCTGATTCTAGTATTCTAGTCAAGCTAAGCTATATCAGTCATCTAACTACCAATAAGACAAATTAAAGCTAGGGTACGCAACGTTGGAGAAACTAACAAGATGCCGATAGTATTTTAAAAAATCCTACCCCCTCCCTTCAGGACTCCCTCAAAAGCCACTCCCCCAACACACATGAACATGCAGTGTGGAGCACACACTTCTGTGTTTCTTTTCTTGCTTTGTTTAGCAGTGTAAACTGTGGGAGGTACAGGTGGGACTATACATTTTATCTGCCATTCTTGTGCGACTACCTTGGTAGCTTTAGCAATGTCTGCCTGGCCGGATGGTACAGATACCAGATTTTTTTTTTTTCCGGAGGACTTGATTCATTGATTGCTGCCGGCATGTAAAGAGAATTTTAACCAATATAACAGAAATACATTACCTTCCATAGATTTAATTTTCATATGAACAGCATCTTAGCATCTTTCAGCTATTGTTTTGGTTAGTGTGGTTCACTCTAAAGGCTCTCATCAACCTTTTGTTTTAGCAGGCAGCAGTTTTTGGCAATAAAACACTGATAAAAACACTGTAGACTTCCTGTCTAGCACAAAAATGGCAGTCAATCTGCCAGATATTTTTGTCAGGAATTGGTGGACACCAAACCAGAGCTAAAAAGAGAATTTATGACTTACATTTGGCAGGAGGATATAGGCATTACTCTGAATGAATGTTAATGTTGTTTAATGTCCGCTGGATGTGTAAATAGGCAACTTACTGTTTGAGAACACTTCAGCAATCACAAGGTGATAATATGTCAGTGTTGTGTTTACACTTGTTCCACTGCCCCCAAGTGGCTGAAATCAACTGATGCCACTTTAAACTCCTTAAGCTAACACATTGGACTGAGCTGTATTCAAGCCCAATCAGTATGGGATCTTAGTGCCTCCTTTTTGGGAAGTACTGCAGGCAATGTCACAAGCCTCTGACCTTGCAACTGAAGACATGAATTTAATAGTAAATTCCTGTCATTGTGTCACAGTCCGATTGCATAACCACCACCTTACCAGAAATGTTCCTTTGCTCAGTGACCAGAAGGGAAACAGAAGTAAACAGCTGGCTCTTGGTGTGAGAGTACAGCTTTTGCTTTGTGGAATCACTGCACTGGGCCGTTGTTTAATTCCACATGACAAGTGTGACCTCAACAGTGCAGCCCTTTGTGTCGAGGAATAGTCACGCCCGGGCCTGAGCTGTTTCTCTGGCTAACACCGTGTGGCCGGGGTTCCCCAAAGCCACACACTCCTGTCACTTCCTGATTCCCAGGCCTTCAGTCGGCATGTGAGATAGATGGCCTTCAGTCACCTGACAGGACCTGAAATCTCAGGGTGCTTTTCATATCCTCATTGATCCTATTGTTAGATAGACCTCCTTCTGCTAAAGGCATTTCCACAGTTACTGATTTGAAGGCTTGTAAAGGTTACTGGGAGAGTCACATGATATTTGTAAAAGTCTGACTATGTTTAGCTTTTCCTCAAATATTCTATTTATATAACATATTTCAAAAAGGGGCAAATTTAGCTTTTAGTGCCACCTCAGTGGTTGAGTGAATAAATGTACAATCTGTGCCTTTTTCTTTGTTTAAATAATTGTCTCACATGTACAATAATATATAAATATATCCTATTGTTTTCTCTCTTAAGATTAGTTCATAGATTGATTTGTGCAGTAGTTCCCAAACTTGGGGTTAGGACCCCCACAAGGGGTCATGAGGTGATTAACAAAAGAGGAAACTAGAAAGAAATAATTTCTGCAAATGTATTTTTATTTTTTGTTTTTTCTGGTCAATTACTAGATAATTCTACCTTTTTAGACCAAAAATTATTTATTGCTCACAACCAGTAGACGTACAGTATACTCACAACTCACAAGTTGTGTCTCACAAGGCAAAAAGGATAGGAAACGGTGGACTAGTCAACTGACAGAAAATTATGTTGAAACAATTTTGGCAAATGATTAATCATTTAGGTCATTTATTAAGCAGAAATGACACACCTTCTGTTATTCCAGCTTCTTGATTTTTTTTTTTCTCTCTGGTCTATTGTTGTAAATATAATACCTTTGGGTTTTGCACTGTTGGCCAGACAAGCAATTTGAACATGTCATCTTGAGCTCTGGTGGGAATATTTTACAATTATTATTTTTTTCAACGATTAATCGTTAATTAAGGATGTAACAGCCAGTTTAATCTGTAATGAAAATCATTGTTAGCTGCAGCCCTACTGTATTTACAGGCTTAAAGAGCATCACCATGCAAAATAATGAATGAGGATAGATCACAATATTTCCTGCTGTTGTGTGCTAATTTCTGTTATTCTTGGTTCTCTTTCACAGGAAGTTTGCTCCTCGCTGCTGTGTGTGCTCTGAGCCTATAATGCCAGCGCCGGGCCAGGAGGAGACCGTCCGTATTGTGGCCCTGGACCGTGACTTCCACGTGCAGTGTTACCGTTGTGAGGTATGTTCTCTGTGTGTTTCTCTTCTGTATGTGAGCTCCCCATAATAAGCAGTGGTGGTTATGTGTACCATTTCGCACGGCTCATTACAGCATGAAGGTATAAGGCATAACGTACAAGCCCTGAGTCCCCCAAGTAACCTTTTCAGCGAGACAACTGAATCATCCCTCTCTTACCTGCCTCAAAATAGCTTTCCATCTCTCCACTGCAAAGTTCATGGACTTACATAGTAACCAATCTGTCAGCCGCCGCTCGCTGGCTGATAAGCAGCGCTGAGACATTACGTGCCCGGCTAAAAGAGAAGTAACGTGTCACATTGTCAAAGAGCCGTGCCAGTGTGAGTACACAGAGCGTTTGGCAGACATAAAGGTCAAAGGAAAGCAAAGCAGATTAGTTCAGCTGAAGGGGCTCAACAAGAGAAGAATTTTGTCACTAGGGAGACATGAGTAGACAGAGTTGTATTTCCCAGAGTGTGTGTGTGAGAGAGAGAGGGGGGGTTGAGAGTGTAACCAAGCGTCCCTGACAATGAGAAAATAATGCTAAAGTGATGCATGTATCTGTATTTGTGTGTGTGAAATTGTCCTTATGGTTTGTTATTACCCTTTTAAAAAGAGTGTAGAGCGCTGTGTTACAGCTGCTAGATCAGAAAACAAACTGAAGGCTGCAGTCAGACACTGTACTTTAATAGATCAACATTTCAATTTAAAAAACGTATTCCTCAAACATTATTAAGTAGTCACAGCAGAGGAGGAAATACACAATATATAGACACAAACACAATAATCAGTATTTGTAATCTGCATAAAAGTCAATCGACTCCCAGACACACATACTGTGTGTGTATAGATGGCAAGAATAAATGGAAGAACTTGTGGCTCTATGAGGCTGTGCTTTGACTAACATCAGCATGCTAACATGCTCACAGTGACGATACTAACATGCTGATGTTTAGCGGTTATTTTGTTACATTTTTTTGCCCCTGATCCAAGTCCAAAGCACAGTTCAGTAAAAAAAGGATCCGATTTTGATCGGCTTTATAAACACAGTAGTACAGCTGAGGCTGATGGGAATGTAATTGGTTTTGAAGGTATGCAATCATAAAGTACTGGACCAAAGATTTTGACCTCATCATGAAGTTCATCCATCATCATAAAAGTTCAGTTCATCCTGACGGAGGTGTGAATGCATTTACCAAATATCAAAACAATCCATTCAACAGTTGTTGACACATTTCACTCAAAACCACGAATGTGAACCTGCTGGTGGCGCTTGATGACAGTTCAAAGATAACCAAAGTCATGAGGATTCATCATCTTGGGACCACAAATTTCTGTAATTTCATTGTAGTTCATCCAACAGTTGTTCTTTCTGGACCAAAGTGGTAGCCCAACCGACACAATATTGCCATACATAGTCACCCCCCTCGCATGGATAGAGAATAATAATAATATTTTATTAGTGCAAAAAGATTGAACTAGCAAACACAACTTCCTAACAGCAATAGGCCAAAATGTACCGATGAAACAAAAACAAGAGAAAGAAAGACAAATATGCATCAACATATCCACTCCTGGAAGAGACCAGATGAAATATATTCATCTTAAGATCTGTAAAAGGAGTGTCATTTTAAAATCGCACTTAAAGTAACTGTATGACCCAACTGTAAAGACCTCTAAAGACAATGTTTAAAAACTTCAAACTCTTAGGTGCCACAAAGTGAAGACAAGGAGATCTTTTGTCTGACTGTTACCCTGTAATAACCTGTTGCCCCTCCAGACTCACCAGCTGCTACCAGGCTTTTCTGCAGAGAGCCTCCTGTAGCCTGACACTGGCTGAGTCTTTAAACAGCAGTAAATGTCTCGTTTAGGGTGTGAGCACAGTGAGCGTATGAATGTGCCTGATCGGTGAGCGTGGCTAATGACTCTGTTTGTGTTGTGTGGACTAACAGAGTATCTGTGTCCTGCAGGACTGTGGCTCTCTGCTCTCAGAGGGGGATAACCAGGGCTGCTACCCTCTGGACGGACACGTCCTCTGCAAAAACTGTAACACCAGTCGCATCCAGGCCCTCACCGCCAAGGCCACAACTGACCTCTGAGCAACCCACCGCCCGGTCACCTCCACTGTGATAACCCAGCGCTCTCTCTCTCTCTCTCTCTCTCTCTCTCTCTCTCTCTCTCTCTCTCTCTCTCTCTCTCTCGCACGCAAACATACCGATCCACAGAAGCTTGCATTCCACAGCATATACATTTATATCCCTCTATATATATTCACTATCAGTAACAAGAAATAGCCTCACATGTTCACCTGCATACATGTTTTACTCGGTACAGTCACAGCAGAAGAGGCTGTGTCTTTTTAACTGTGTTCTTGTTAAGCAATAGTAGGGAAATATAAAAAGATTGATGCCTTTTTCTTGTCTGTATGTTAAATGTGAGGCTGCAGTCAGCAGGTGGATAGCTTAGCTTAGCATAATAATTAGCATAATAACTGGAAACGGATAGCCTTAAACTTAACTGTACCCTTAAAGGACCAGTGTGTAGGACTTAGTGGCGTCTGGCAATGTAGCTTCTGATTGCACCACCCTCGCTTCACCCTCCTGTCCCATGCGTGTAGGAGTAACTACAGTGGCTGTGAAAAATGCCCTATCTAGAGCCAGTGTTTGGTTTGGCCATTCTGGGCTACCGTAGAAACATGGCGGTTCAACACAGCAGACTCCTGCACCTTCCGTAGATATAAAAGGCTCATTTGAATTCACATGTTGTATCTTACCTTTGGACAGAGTCAGGCTAGTTGTTTGCCCCTGTTTCCATACTTTATGCTAAGCTAAGCTTCAGAGGTAGCCTTGACTGTACAGATATAAAAGTGGCAATCAATCTCAACAAAAAAGAAAATAAGCATATTTCCCTAGATGTCAAACTATCACTCCCAATCCACTAGTTAACAGTTACAATATAAATATACACTCAGTGTTATTATCTTATATTATAATAATCTTACACCAGCACGCTGTAGCCAGGGTGCACATGCATGCTCGTATGCATGCAAGCCCAGATATTTCTCGCTGACCGGTTCTTGGGATCTTAAATGGAGTCTGACTCCACCAAAACATGCAAAATGTTTGACACATTTGCCCTACAGGTGAAGACCTCATGGATGGATGTGTGTATGTCTGTAGCTTTAGCAGTATTTAGAAAAAGCATGAGTGTACAGTATGTTGGTTACAACATTGATTTTATCCTTTAGTGTTTATTGCAGTGCACATCCACAGACGGTACACAAATAGGGATACAGTTACACACTGAAGCTCATTGTTGCAAAACAGTTCTGGATAACTGAACACCAAAGAATTGAATTTAAACTGCCATATTTACTGTACCGTATGCAGCTACATCAAATATTACATTATATTGATTGGGACCACAGGAATCACAAAATGACAAACACAGAATCCTCAATAGGCAGCTGTTGAATGCAATTCCCTTTTGAACATGATATTTTCTTTGTACTTTCCGATTGAATTTGCTTTCATGTATAGGATTATTTCCTGTTGGCCTGAACAGTACAATCATGGCATTTCATTCATATAGATACGGCCTTATATTTGAGTTTAATTATATAGTTTTTGGGCAGATAGATATGTAACTTTTTCTCTCATTTACCATTACATAGATTAGATTAGTGATTGTAGTGTAAGCAGTCTGGTAGAGATAACGGATTTGAGATGGCTATGCAATTTTTAATGTTAATTGCATCGACACTTTATAAGAAATTTTATGAATAAGGAAATATTTTACCTGTACAGATTCAAGCATAAGTGTCCTTATAGTAATCCTTTAATCAAAACTATGCTGTTGGTACTTTGTGACTTTGTGCGTCACTGTGCTGTTTGTCAGTATTGATTGTACCATTGACACTTGTCTTTTATATTTAGTGTTTGTTTCAAGTTGATGGGCAAAGAAGGGACCACGAGAGTTTCCCCAAGATGACTAATTTCATTATTTGTTCCATCCAAGAGTCATTGACCAGTAGTTTGATTTGATAGTAACTTCAATATAATTATAGAGCAACATGAGTTGTAAGACTTTTGATGGTGGTGAGTTCAAGGTACCTGTGGAGTTTTTAACCACTAGCGGCGTGGTGGAGCAATGCTATTAGTCCCTGTTTTGTTTGGACCTTGCATCCATATGGACCAGTATGCAGAGACGGGGCCATTGGGGTCACCTAAGGCACAGCCCTTCCCTGGGATCTGATTGGCTGGATGGATATAAACAACGCACCATTTTAGGTACAAACAATCGGCTTTGCAAACAAATGTTTAACAATAAAGGAAATGAATTTAACAAACTTGAAACACTGAATGTAAACATAAATTGAATTTGTTTACAAGCAAACTCCACAGGATACCTTTAAAGTTTCGAACTGGTTTGCCTATTTATTAGCTGGATTGGTTTACAGTCGTCCACATTATGTAAAGTATTTCCCAAGCCCTGATTACAGATGTGTTGTGCATGTGGATGGATATATTATGAACAAAGCAGTTAATTCTAATTGTTAGAGAATTCTCTGTACTTCTCTGTGCTGTTTTCCTCACACATTAAGAAGTGGTATTTAGTGCCATTTGGATATCAGAAAGTGATTATACAAACAAAACCTCTCTATATACTGTATCTACTGTAATCAGTATGTCTGGTTACATCAGAGTGATCCAGCTGACTGTGGCAGTGCTCAACCAGGGTACCACATTGTAAATAACTCTGCTAATAAGCCCATTAATAAACTGACAGTGAGTAGTCATTTGACTTTCATCAGACCGTGGCTGGGACACATTTCCTACATAAAAGTAGAGCAAATTGTAGACCATTTCAAATCTAGTATTTCACATTGCCCAGAAGCACAGTGACTGCTCAGTACCACTGGTCCTCTACAAGGTTAGGCAACCTAAACTCGATTTCCACAGGAATTTTTCCATTAAGACAGTTACAAAAACCAAAAGAGAACAAGACTTTTACAGTTGAATAAAAATCATAACCGATGAGTGCATTCCTGGAGGGGAAAAAAAGAGAAAAATGTCTTAATAAATATGCTAAAATTAAGATATAATTAGAGATACAATTGACAGTAATCTCAAGCATCTTTTATGAATTATTCAAAATAGATTATAAACATTACATCGAGCTGCGGGAGAAGAAACATTCAAATCAGTGTCTGTCTCTAGTTACAGAAGACATTTATTGTCCTCATTTTATCTCTGCTGCTGTAAACAAATGCATACAATAAATCACACCAGCTACATTACGACCATACTTAGAGCTGGGGCTTTGACCATTTGACACTTTCCTAAGTGAGTCATCTGATTACCCCCGGTTGTTAGGCAACAGAGGACAAAAAATACAGACTATATATCATGATGACACACATGTTGCCAGGTTTCGGCTAACAGATATGTTGCATTGCATGATCACTGTCTGTTAAAGGTCGATTCGGGGCTTCCTGACCTGCCTGGATAATTAGACAGCAGTATCACACATCTGGGGATGAAAACACAAATGAAGATTTCAAAGTGGCTTAACAGGCAGAAACTGAAAATCCTCCTGTCGAAGAACAGTATCACAGTGCTCATTTAAAATTCTAACTCAGGTACTTTTCATAGCCAATTGCCTCTAAAACAATACTAGCTTAGTAAGTGTTAGTGAGTTAGTGAGTGGACCTTTGTGCTTTGGTTTTCTTCAGTTGTCTTCAAGTTTTCTGAAGCCAAAATGATCCATTATTCAGACCGGCCTCTGGTTCTTACTCTACAGGAAAACATGCCATTGCAATAGTGTAGCAACATTTGCTGTGCTTTCAGGCATGACCATCGCACAGTTGAATCCTTCTAGCGCTGTGTTTAACTTAATTAGTGACAATGCGAGGAAGCATGCAGTAATTATGAGCTACAAACAAATACGTAAGAATGTAGTTCACAACATTACATGCAGAAAGTGTGCTTTCCACAGCAACTGGTGACTGCCCAAATCAGGAATTCTGTATGATGTTTAGTGAATGTACCAGTTCGCAATCAAACATTCATTTATTTTATGCAGCATATAATGCAGCCATCAATTAGAACTGTTGTTTAAAGCACATGTTCAGACCTTGTGTATGTTTGAGAGGATGCAGTAGTGTTATACACCAGAGTAAGAGCTGTTGTCACAGTTTAGTAAAGAGAATTTTATGCAGTGCTGCGTTATAACTTCAACCAATGTAACTTTTACCAATAATTAAAATCTGCACAAATCAATTTTTGTATTAACAATGGCTCAAATGCAGTTCCCCTCAGCCCTACAGAGCATTTTAGCATCCTTCAGCTCTTTGTTTTACAGTCCATAGCTTTACTGTTTTGGTTCAGTCTCACAGCTCCCACTGTACGCTACCTGCTCAGCAGCACGCAGCAGACAGACAGTTGAACATAGAGGAGCATTTAGCAGCTAAAGACACAGATATTTCCCTCAGGAGCTGGTGGAAACCAAACCAGAGCAAAAAGGAGAATTAATATTGCACTCCAGATGAATGTTAATGCTTACTTTGCGTGCGGCATGTGCTAACACATTCCCCATATCAACTTTACAAGGTGATAATGAGTCTTTTTGTGCTTTCATTAAGTAGCAAACTGCTCAGTTAACATTATTCTGATACTGATTCATGTCTTTTTATGGTTTTAACATTTTGAAATTAAATGTTGCAAAATATTTTATTACTGGCTTATTAGCAAGTTTTCTACAAAGTACCCTGGTCTGGTCCACAGAGTTAAGCCTCTGCTGTAGGTTGTCAGTGTGCCATTAAAGCTGTATTAAACTCTCCTGTTTAGGGTATTTGTATGAACAGTCTGTGTAACCATCACACATTTTCATGGGAGCATATCTGACAAGAAGATTGATGCTACGAGTATAAAGACAAGACCGTTTAATGATTTTTTTATTTGTTCAGTGTATTTGTGTTGTCTACTGTCTTTGTTCTACCCATGTGTGTTAAAGTGCCTTTGACTGAGCAGTATTGAGTCACTATACTGTTGCTGTGTATTTCATAGTGCACGGTGCCTCACTCAAAGATTTAGCCATGTTTACTTGTCTTTACCAAAGTAAATAAAGAAGATCCCTTCGTTTGGGCCAACTCCTCTGAATCCATACAGTGGATGTTTCCATCCTGCACGGTGCTTCAGGCTGCAGCCGCAGAGTCTGAATGTTGTTGAGTGTGAAACTCGCCTTAAAGAGCTTGACCCTCTGTTGTTAAACTAAAGCGTCTGATCTGTTCTTGATCTTTGGAAGGGGCATGTAGTCAGCTGTCTTTCCTTTCTTCAATAAAAGCTTTGCAATAGCATCGAGTCTCTGTGTCTGTCTTTGTAGTATTTTGTTAAATTCTATGAAACAAATATCAAAATCTCCTCCTTTGCCCCTGTCAGTCCTGCCCTGCCTGCCGCTGGTTAGCACTTGCCCTCTGGCTTCAGGTCCGTGGGACTGCCCAGGTAATGAGCTCCTTCTCTCCATCTGCTCCTCATGCTCCCCTGAAACCTCCCGGTGACCTCCTGAGCGGCACACCGGTATCACCCACTGCTACTTTGCTCTCTTCAAGAGTAATTTAAAAGCCCTTCAGTGGCAGCAAATGCCCCATGCTTACACAGCTCCGATTCATTTCCTCCTGTCTCACGCTGCGAGTCCCCAACCACTCTTTAGACCAATTGGAATCACCTGCTTAATAGAAATCCTACACTTGCTATAGTCTTTTGAGTGTTCATCTGGGACAACGGTTTAATTACACAGAGATACAGTGTGCACTCTCCTCTCTTTTTTTCTTCTTTTTGTGGCCACGATCAGCAAATGCACTCAGCTATGAAGTATGCTTACTGCTGGGATCGGCTTGATGGAGTTGTTAGAATAATTTAAAGACCTCCTGAAAGTATTTTTCAAGACCCGCTTGATTTAATCCTTTCCATTTGTCATCTTTACTTGTGTGCTGCATATCAGCAGTAAGTCACCGAGCATTTCATTTCCTTTCTGCAGATTGCTAAATTGAAGCAGCAATCAGAAACGTAAGAGCGGGCAAAGTGATCTCTATGGACCCAACTAGAAAGCCAGTGTTATTTGAAATGTCAGAAACAGAACGATGGGGGTGGGGGGTGTTCTGGTCAAAGAGAAGTGATGCATATTAGAGTTTGAAATCAAACAGAAATATTTATCCACAGCCGACCTGATGCTTACAGTAAATACAGTGGTTACATCATCGGCTTACTGCTCTCCAGCCTCTGATGTCAGCCATGAGTCGGAGAGCGTGTATTCAGCCCCTCAGTCCTCTGCAAGTAAACTGAAGATTTCCAAATGGCATCAACATGGAGATTTCCTAGTAATTTTTTCCTAAATATGCTGGAGGCGATTCTGAGTGTGTATGTGTGTGTGTGCGTGTGCGTGTGCATACGTGAGAGAAAGAAAGAGAGAGAGAGAGAGAGGCCCTCCAGCAGTTTAGCCGAGGACTTGCTTTACTGCACATAAATCTGGTGTTTACAAACAAATTGATGAGTGATGGGCCCTCCAGCCAACATGATGTACCCTCCAATTTCTTCCTCTGCATAAAATTCCAGCGTTGAGTCTCCGGGGGCCTGCTTCGGCATTTTTGAATGTCTTCTTCTAATACGCAGAATTATGGCCTGAATTATTTACCGGGAAGCTGAGATGAGCACGAGGGAGCAAAATGGGCCACTATCATGCATAATCTCGCGCACTCTGGTTTAAATGAAGCTGTCATATGGTCAGATTTACATAACATTACAATGTGGGCCCACATCGCAGAGCTCTGAACTTAATGTTATTAGCTTTAAAGTGAATTCCCACTGTGCATTTACATCAAGAGCATTGATTTTGGGCGTCCTTGAGTTGGCTAAAGGCAGTGATGTAATCACTGAGTCAGTGTTGCTCTCGGTAGAACTCTGAGACACAAATCCAAGTCATCCCAATGTGAACGTTGTATGAAATCATTATTAGTGCCTTTTCTTGTTCTACAACTGGCTGTGAGCGTCCAAGGACCGGCCAAGGTGCCCACAGAGTTCAAGGGTGTCTGTAGATTATTTCCTTTAAACCATTTTAAAGAATGAGAGCACTTGATTCAGTGTTTTATAAAGAGAAGAGAAACAGAAGATAATGTAACATAGATGGAAAGCTAAACAGACTTATTAGTACTAGGTATTTTCACAAGTTGCTCAGAAACTAAACTTTCTCCTCGTTAATGTGCCTCCATTACAGACTGATGCAAAAGTCTGAATGTTGCATGACTCATTCGCAAAAGAACACTAAACATTTTAGATGCCATTATCCATGCAGCAGAGTCTCTAAAACTACTACAATCATGCAAAATGAAAATGTTACCTCTGGCAGTCACTCTGTTGTACAAGCGTCATTCAGGCTGGTTTATGAGGACTGTGTTCGGTTCTGCTAATATTCTGCTAAAAAGGGACTACTGCACTCTTCTTCTTCTTTATGATAATCCATTAATATTTAATAATACACCCCAAACGTCATTTTTAGCATTGAATGTTCAATAAATAATTTTTACCCAACAAAACCATCACAATGATTTACTATAATTTATTATAATTAATGTATGTTATTATATATATATATTGTTTTATATCATGTTGCTGTATGTTCATGTTCAAGAGTTGTAGTTAAAACGGTATTTTACTGACTTTACTGCTTTTGTACTTCTGCATGATAATGTAAAATTTTGCTTTACTTAGTAAAAACAGAACTGTTAGTAAAAACAGAAATTTAATATTTGATCAGTTTAGTTCAGAATCATTTAACTCCCTTTTTGTACAATTTGTACATTCAAATGTGCAATTATATTCATCATGCTACCAAAACGTGCTAACTGCCTTAACTGACCGTAGTAACCTACCTTTAGTTCCAGAGAGTAACAATGTGGTGTGAAAAAAAGCACTTTCCAGTAAAAAAAAAAAAACAATTCTGCCCCTCTACATTTACTTTTGAATTTATGTAGTGTGAAAGTTAGGATCACATTCTTTTTTTCAGCAGAAGCTTCATACATCCTGAACATGAAGTACAGTACAGAGTTTTCTGGGGAAATGTTTTTTCAGTGGAAGAACATTATTTTGAGAGACTCTGCGTCAGGCCATCGCTCACAGCACAGTAGTGAGAATCCCTCTAAACCTTAAAATAATTATCCAGTGCAGCGACTAATAGCAGACTGTCAGAGACACAGTTTGAGCTTGTAAAGGTGAAAATGCAACAAGCTGTTTAAGTAATATTTTGAAATGAATATACAGCACCACAGGACTACAGACTGTGGTTGTGATGATGTATGGCTTGTACCAGAGGCAGCACAGCTACATATTAGCCTGAACACACTTCCTTCATGCTCTGTTACTTTCAGCATCCTTCATCTGAAAAAGAGCTGCCGTCCAGAGAGTAACGGTGCGGATACACACTACAGGTTAGCTTTATGATTTACATAAGAACCAGCTGCAACCATGGAGCCACAATGGACATGCTGACACACTGTACATTATCACAGAAAGACTTGAAGCAGACTCCACTATCTGCGGTCTGGCAGAGATTAATAAATGAATGGTAACTGATTGAATAGGGGTGTGTGGTGTGAACACTTGTTAAGCTGCCAGTGATAATAGAGGCTTGGGTTCAGCCGGATGAAACACAGCGTGGTACTGTAGTACTGCTAATTACTGCTGTTCACTTGTTTTGAGAGCAAACTATCAACACGTCTGTCCAAAAATCTGCCATGAAATAACACAAAATCAACTCGTCATTGGACGTGTGAGACTCCACTGATAACATTTCTTTGAATTGCTGTGCAAAGGCCGTCCTTTCATAACTGAGATTCATTAGAGGCGCTCCAGTATCAGTCACTTAGTTACAGTTATACAATGGTCACAGAGAAATCTGTCCCTGTATTGTTATTTCATTCACATACTCCCACACACACAGGAAGAGACAATGGGCAGAGTCCAGCAGAAATAGCAGTTTGATTCATTTTTCTCTTTCAGATTACAGTCATTTTGTCAGTGGTGGATGCTTCTGTCTCTGTGGTTCCACATTTAGCTGTTTCAGCCGACTGATGCTGTTTGGATCTCCTCTCCTCATCCAGGCAGAAGGTGAAGAGGTCCATGTGTTTACAGAGAGGGAGCTGAAAGGACTTAAATACAGATCGGCTATTAAAAACATCTACTGTCTACTACTGAAACAGCAGTAACAAGATAAGATCCCTAATTAAAGCTGTGCTGGGTCATATTTGCTGAAACTTTCACTATATCCTGACAGACCCTGTGATCAGGTTCTAGTGCTCCTAATGGTATTTGCAAGAATCCACCGGGCCTGAATGAAAACAACCAGTCAGAGCTGAGAAAAATAGTTGATTATTGAGTCTCATTTCCAGGTCATAAAATACAGACACTGAATGAGATTCAACAATGAATTGTCTTCAAGCCTCCAATCCAGAGTGTCTTTATATCTTTCTCAGCTCTGATTGGTTGTTTCTGTTCAGGCAGATATAGTGAAAGTTCCAGCAAACATTTTTTAGTTCTATTCACTAGTTCTATAAACGTATTGCAGCTTTAACATATACAGTATAAGCATAGACAAAACACAGAAATTCACATCACATAATTTAAATGCACAATATCCATTTCCTTATCAAAATCTGGTTCCTACATTTCCCACAATGCATCTCAACCACTGACAGTTCGGTCTTAGACTTGTGTTTCTTATTCTCATAGCAGCCAATGTAGCCTCGAGCTGCTGGTATGAAGTGACATCACTTCAGGACATTTATTATTTATCCCTCTGGAGCCACAAATGGCTTATACAACTTTTTTCACATGTGCTTTAATATAACACCTGTAAGCAGACGTGTCTGTCTACTTTAGCTAGAATTAATTGCAGCCATGATCTTCTCCATGTTTAACCAGCTGTTTTGTTGCCCTCAAACCCTCAAAATAACTTGACCTGAGTTTATTTGCAATATTTTTCTAACCCGAATCAGTGCGGTTGCCATGTGCAAATGTTGTAGAAAGCTTGTCACTGAACGTAATCCTGTGGTTTTGCAGTCTGGCAATTATCAATCTCAGCTGTATGTTAGCATGCTGACCTGCTTTACTAGGATGGTGAACATACTAAACATACATGATAATCATCAGCATGTTAGCAGTGATCAGTATGTAGCATTTAGCCCTAACTAAGTAGAGCCTCAAAAAGCCGCTATCATGGCAGTAGACGCTGTTGGAAGTTTAGCGTATTCTTCAAAAATAAAGTTAATTATAAAATCCACCCACAGGAACATGTTTTGTTCCAGGGGTTAAAATAAGATCATATTCATGAATTTAAATTATTTTAATACTTTTAATAGCATTTCTTACAAATTAAGCAGATAACAGAAGCACAGAAGTCATCTCATTTCAATAAAATGTACATAAAAAGTTTTATTGCATTAATTAGATAACAATATATTTTTATATATTAGATATATTGTTGTTCCTAAATAGTGTTTCCTTGTCTTCATTCAGTTGAGTGGTACTTCCATCCCAGGTATTGTTGCTCATGAGACTCAGTGATAAAAAACTGAGAAGTTTGACTCGAAATCTAGTTTGAACGTATTGATCCTAACTGTGAGGGATTTATTACTTCAAACTCAAACATGTCACAGTTGTGTTTTATGTGTTTTACACTACAATAGGGTAATAATGCAGTGCTGCTCACTGCCATTTGCCTCTCTCCACATCCCAACCGTCACTCACCCTCACCCCTCCTGCTCCAGTCGGACTGTCAAGCTCACGTTGCATCCACAGCTTCAGACCGAATGATGGCTGATTTATATGCAACACAGGGGCAGGATTCAGATCCACATAAATCCAAAGACTTTACTGACTTAGTGTAGGTGCGTCTCCCCCGCTCCATTGAAAGGTAAAGCGGTTCTCATGATTTAAGGCGCTCTTTGAGCTGTCACCTCTTGACCTAAGGGTAAGAGGCAGAGAGTCGTCCGTGGATTTAATGCAAAACCTTGTGTTTCAGAGTGAACTTTCATTCTCACACTAAAGCAGGCTGTCTGATTAAGCCAGCGGAGGATATCTGAATGCAAGAGCAGTGTGCGCCAAATGAATACCATTTTCTTGTTTCCTTGACAGTTGGTGGGATTGTTGAGTGCGACCAATTATACCTGAACCTCCACAGAGAACCTTTTAATTGATATAGAGCTAAGTGTTTCCATGTGAACCAGGCTGCTTGCTGTGCTTACAAACAGGAATGTGTTATATCAGTGCAAACAAGCACTCAGGTGAAGATACGGTTCTGGTGTTGTGGTAGGCCAGTAGTTCCAAGCTATGTGTGTCTGACATACTGTACCCCCACGTCCCCACCAGATGAGCTCAAACACCTCTTCATCACCACCTCCCAGGTTCCAGATGTGTTTATTTCAATTGGTTTCAAAGTGGAAGTTAAGTAACAGTAGAAGAAGTAGTTGTCTTTGTTTCGGTCAGTTTGGTCAAGTTTGCATTCTTACTGACTCAACCTTCTATTACTTTTAGATCATTATTTTAATTCTTTATCCATTGCTATTAGATTCCTGCACCAGTTTGATAACTAGTTTTTATGAATCTCAATGGCAACACATATAGCTGGTAGGGTTGGAGGATTGGACAGACATATCAGTCCATCACCGGTTGTTTTGTTTTTCTGGCTGATTTCTGGGCCAATTTTTGTCATTTTTGTCAGATAATTTAATGATCTGTCTCTGAAGAATGAGACCTGAAGTTCACACACTAAGCCAGAGGAAAACAGCTGTAGTCAGAATATGTTCACATCTAACATGTTAAGGGACCAGAGTTGGTGATTGTGGGAACAGTGTTCAGACTAATAAAGATGGTTCTTTTGCATCTCTGTCGAGTTTGAGTTAACAAGGCAATTAAGCTAGTCTTAGTTCGGTAAAAGAGGAACTTGAATTCTGAAGGTCTTTTTATATATTTTCCTTCCCTTTCCTGACATTTGGTGAGTTTATTTTATTTATTTAAGCTTGAGCAGTTTTTGCACATAGCAAACTCCCAACTCATCTCCCATCTAGAGAGTTGCACATGTGCAGTAGCAATCAGGCAATCATGAGAAGTTTAGTTGGACGGCGTTAGAGGATGATTCAGAGGTGCATACAGTTTCCAAAAAACGTTGCTGAAATACCGTCACAAGAGCTAACAGCATCTCTCTTGCATGGCAGCTAAGAGTTTCTTTGTTGTTATTTTAAAATCACTAATACATAAAACCATTTGTTTAGGGGAAAATAAAAATTTACAAAAATCTGCTTGCCTGAAGTAAATGTTTTCCTGTCCCTATGTTATTACATCAGGCAAGTAAAAACAACATTAGAGCCCCACTAAGAGCTCAGCATAACAGTTTGGATATTTATATTCCTCCTAAACAGGCTATGGACGTTATATATTTCTTTTAATAAAATCATAATTTCCATTTTTTTCTAATTAGTTGACCTTTTCAATTTTTCCATGTACAACCTGGCAACTCCAGAAGTAGCCCTAGTTGGGAATCAATAGGCAGCAGGTGCTGTAATATTCTGCTCAATGATACCTGAATTGATACTTCAGATTTGGTCATCAGTCTCTGCATATTATACCAATTTTGAAAAGATTGATTTTTTTTTTTTTTACCTTTTTGGTGGGTTGTAGTACAAATTGTTGCTTTTCTTTACAGAACAACATGTTAAGAACCCATCTTTATTGATGTAAACGGATGCTTCGCACTGATGTCAAAGCTCAAGACAGCTCTGGAAATAAGGCAATTTTGATCAAGTGTTTTCAGGTGTTTTTTCTTCAGAGGAGGTCGTATAATTGAAATTTCGCCTCAGGGAAAATGCCAGAGAAGTTACCCTTTCACATCCGTCTAGCAATCTTTCTCTTAGCTCATGAGCTTTTAATGAATGTGCGTTTGAGGTGTCTGAATTCTCTCAGAAGCACAGAATTCAAATAGTGTTGGAAACTTCAGACATCACAGAGTTCAACTGTTAACCCCACATGATGAAATGAGACAACTCTTGAACACTTCAGCTTCATTTTTGTGTTTGAATTTCTCTCTTCACATATCACCGATGTGATAATTACACTTAAATAAGATAACATTGATTTCCAAAATTATCTCAAATGCCAGCTCCCAAGCCAAGGTCTTTTTTCTTTTAACGATAAAAAATCCTATTGTGTCTTTGTAGTGTAAACTTCTGCAGCCACTGTCATTGATGCATTGAAATGGGTTTTAAAGTAGGATACATACAAAGACTGTGCATGAAGATGAAGATTGCATAAGGGTGGATTAGCGTATCTTGCTTGGACGCACTCCTTCCACCACACAGCTTTCAACAAAGGAGCCTTTGCGAGACAGATTAAGAATTAACAAGTGTAACTTACTGTCTTACTGGATCCATCTGTTGTTTCCAGTTAGGCTTAATAATGTGAACTTTTACCAAAGTAAATGTTTAAATCAATGAATGATTGAACAACTTTCATGAGTGCATAGTCATTGAAATACCAGAGACACATCTGTATGTTTTACAATATTAAAATCAGAGGGTGAAGGGTAGAGAGAAATGGGCTATACCCATGTGGCCTCAATTACTTACATTGCTAAAAAAAAAAAAAAAGAAGGAAAGAATACTTATTCTTTTAATCCCAGGACTGAGAATTATTTGATCACACATAATAAGTCCAGCCACAAATGCTATTAAAACTTAAAACCGGGATCCTTTGGACCTAGAACAAAGGCAGTGGAAACATCAGTGATAAATTATTCACATCAAACTTGTCGCCCCTCCCTCCCCCATCACTGTTTTGCCCAGACACTCCAAACTAATCCAACTCTGCCTCTTTGGCTTGAATTACTGGAGAAGAGACTTCAGATTCCTAAACTTCTGCACCTCTGCTCTGTCATAAAATTCACATGCTGTTCTCTATGCCTTCTTTCCATGGTTTTATTGAACTGATATCAATAGCATTATGCAATGTGTTGCAAAGTCTGGTAACCACTGTATGTATTATTTTACATTTTTGCTTGACTGGATGCAACCTATACAGTTTCAGTTTGGCTCATTACATAGATTTTGGGCATGCTAGCAGCAGACTCTGTGGATGGCAGTTTCATTCAGTCCATTACTTTGGTCACGACTGAAATATCTCGACATTTATTTGATTTCAGTGAAATTGGGAACCAAGTCTGAACATATCGTAACATCACCCATTGTTTTGAGTACCGCTTTGAAGCCTTGAGATCGCCATGATGTTTTTTGGAACCAGCCGTGGCGACGTACTGCGGTCCTTAGCTGCACGGTTTCAATTCATCCATAGCTAGAAACAATGGCGGCCCACCTGGGCACACAAGTTCTCATATTACAGATACAGAACAGTACACTAATATATGTTTCTAAAGCATACCCTGCTTTATCATCTGTTTGTATGGAAGAAGACTTGAAAACAAGAGACTGTTAAAACTCATGAGGAAACTGTTTATTAAGCTTAAGTGAGAAGTTGGGTCATTTCTCTATAAGACTCCATACTATCAGACTTCATTTTTGCAGCCTGTGGAACGTTTTTATGTTTCAAATGACAACATTCAAAGGCCGCCACAGGGAAGTCTGTGCCACCCCACCCCCCTCACCCCTGCATAACTTACATAGCAAAAAATACAATTAAGGGCAACACACGATAATTTGATTATGTGACTATACACGCCAGGACGTAGTGTTACAGTACATCGATGATTCGACTCTGCATCACATTAAACAGTGTTAAGCCGTTCCATTAACCTGCTCAAGCTGTATTTCTGTGTCCTCTCCCAGGCTGAGGTCTCCAGTTTATCAAATGCCCCTGAGTCAGTGGTTTAGACAGTATTTCGTTCAGGATCAACCAGCTGTGATTAAGGGGATTTAGGGGGGATTTTGTGGATTACCACTCCAACATTTGTGTATAAACAGCTGAATGTCACAGGCTGTGTGTACTATCATGACCGAGTCCATTCACTTCACAGAGTGGATTAAGTGAAAAGGTATCAACACAATGCTGCTGCCACAGAAAACAGCTCCTCTCTGAAATTTATGATTCAGATTTTACACTTTTCCTTTGTTGTTGAGTGGCTTTTGCTCGAGAGTGCAATACATTACCAGTAATCAATGACAGATACAACATGCTTGTTCTTACAGTGTTACCCCAGTACAGATATCTAATATTTTTGGTTTTGGTTTGCTTTTCAAGCAAACAAAAAGATCGAGTTAGGAAGAAATAAATCAAGCAAATTAGCTATTTTAATATCAATAGAGTGTTTGTTTCTTTGGGGTTTTTATGGCATGAGAGTGTTGTCCTTCTTTCCCTGCTCCTCTGTGTTTTATGGTGTAATCAACATTATTGATTATGTCTCCAAGGCCAGTTGTAGTAGCTGTGCTGTGAATGTGCCACAATTCAGTGAGCGTGTTTGTGCTCTTGGATCTCTGATAGATAAATTCATTGTCCTCATGTTGTGGTTGCTCTAACCAAGTGACATTGTCAGTTATAAATGACTTGCCCACATTTAAAAACACAGTCTGGCAGTCTCTTTTTGCAGGTCATGAATTGTTTATTATAAATATATATGCAATTTAATAAATGCATGACTATGGTTATGCATGGATTAATATATAAATGAATGTATGACACACTATAAACTCACATGACTATGAGGTAATAATAATACCTTAATTATTGATCTTCAGTATGTCATATGTTAATTATCATTTTATATTAAATCATTTGTAATTATGAAGTAATTGTGAGGTCATTTGTAATAATTGTTGACTCACAATTAGGGTCTTTCTATCCAATTTTCTTCTACTACTATTGTATTTTTGATGTGTGCCCACTCACAGCATATTTTAGAGAGCTCTTAATGTCTTAATTACATGTTGTTGCTGTCGGTTGAAAACCCCAGAAAAAAACCCTCACAGCAGTTTAAGATTATGTCAAAAATGTTCTTTGTTCACATGGAAACATGGATCATTTTCTCAGCTCAGTTGGCATTTCAGAGATCATTAGTGATAACTTAGTTATAGCTCATTAAAGGAACTGTTTGAAATATTTTCTTATTTACTTTTTGCTGGGTTAGATGAGAAGATATCATGTCTGTCCATTATGAGCTATAGCCAGCTGCCAAGTGGCTAAGCTTAGCTTAGCATAAAGACTGGAAGTGGAGGGGAATCAGCTAGCCTGGCTTTGTGCAGATAAACTGCCTACCAGCTCACTAATTAACATGTTATAACTTTTGTACAAAATGTACAAAAATGAAAATGTAAAAATGACTATTAGTTTTCTTTATGGGTTGTCACATGCTGCAACTATTTCTTGGCAGGGAACAGTGACGTACATAAAGATGGCTGACATGAAAGATCCCCAGTAGTGAAGCCAGAACATCTTGATCGCACCCTGGTGGCTGACTGCAGTATATGTCATAAACCCGCCACCTCCATGTTAGCAGATGAGACATGGGCCATACTACAAAATCAGTGTCCACGTCAAATACATTTTTCCCAAATACGGTTTCTGTTATTTTAGGTACATCTTATCACGCTGGTGTATGTTCAAAGGTTTATTTTTCTAATTATGGTTTTAATTGCTCATTTCTGGCCTAATTTTTTTACAGTGGGAGCAAGTGGAGATGCAACATCCAACTTTTATAAGCTGATGGCAGGGAGTAGTGACATCCTGGAGTCTCCGCTAGTTGCCTTCTGATTGAGGAGGTTACCAACTCCTAACTCGCTGTGAAACCAAGTTGTTTTTACATTACAGTTTTTGAGCCATTTTTCTTCCTAGTTTGGAATTACTTTTTCCCTCTACACTGCAGTGCTTGTTGCTGCTTAACTCCTGTTGGCTTGCAGAGCGTGTATCTCAGACTCCTCTGATATACTGAGCATGGAGTCATCAGCTGCTTCTTTTCACCTTCCAGCCAAGAGGTTCACTGGGTTGTAGTTAGAGCTATGTATAGACACGAATATGGCAATACGATACGTATCATTATACAGGGGTTACGAGTCAATATATTGCAATAGTACAAGCAGGGTGATATGTTGCAATTTTTTCCCCTGTAACATCCAACATCATAACCCTGAGTTTCTGTTTACAACACTGCTATGCTATGTTTTTGAGAATCAAATATTGCAAAGCAAAATATCACGATATGATATTTTTTTTTTGGAGCTTGACTTTACACTTTGCCCATAGTATTTGATGAACAGGAAATTTAGTCCAGTATTTTAGTTTCTGTGTGTACTAATGTGGGTAAAGTATTCAAATAATATCAGATTTCTCTGGATACAAATGACATATTACAGATTCCTGGAAGTGGTAGGGTACTGCCATGGGAAAATCAGGTGTTGAAATCAATGCTAGTAAAGTGTCTGTAAATGTTAAACATCAATCGCCTGAATATAGGCCATGTGAAATATTTAGACCACTTGTCAGCAAATGACACCTTCGCAGTTGCAATGTTACTCTCTTAAAACTAAATCCTACTTGTCTCGTTCTTTATCACTCCATCTAGAAATCCATCTGAGAGTGTGAAGCAAAGTTTACTCCCTTCTTCTCTCATCTCATTCCACCGGCAGCCCTGTAGCTCTGCCGTCTGCGCCTCTCACATCACGAGACAGATAAATGACCTGATTTGAATACATTCTGTTACAGTATATGTCCAGACTTTCTCGGCACATGATCGTTTGAAGCACATCTGCACGCTGTTCAGCTAAAGGGCCCACACACAACACTGGTGGATGTTGAAGGAAATTATTTCAAATACGATGCTGTTTCTGTGGTCTGTAGTGGTGGTCAGTGTGTCTGGTGTGTATTTTAAAATTCATACCAGAATTTAGGGAACTTAAATCTAGCTTTCAGCATCAGTAACTAAAAGACAATGCACTAGTGTCAACACTTGTATTTCAGACCCACAGTGTGAAGTGTTGTTTATAGCATGAGTCACGGAAACAGTGATTCAAGCTGATGTTAGTACCAAACAATAACCTATGATATTAACTTTGGTTGAAAGCGTTAGTGCTTCATTGATTCTCTATCATTTGTGAATGGTGAATGTTTTTTTAGTGGAAAAACTAAATGACTGATTTCTATGATGTTACTTTTTTAAAATCCCTGATGCACAGCATGAACAATGTGATACATAATTTTCATTTTCTTACCTTGTCCTCTGCTAAAGGTCAGCATTAATGCCTTCCTTGGGCTCTTTCTGCAACAGTCTCCTAGCAACCTGTCCTTATTCAAGGTAATTACAGTGAAGAAGGTGTCGTCTCCAGCTGATAGGTGTCCAACTGTTCTTTGAGTTGTAAGACATCTCTCAGTAGTTATGTAAAGCTGAGAGGAAGTGCTTAATAAACTGACATCTGTGGCTAAAATCAGTAGCTTAACTCTTATTCCAGCAGGTATAGCCATATAACAGCTTGTCTCATAAATCTGTTGACTTTCTTCAAAATGTCAGTCTTTGTAGCTTGAGTGATCTTTAGTGAACGAATCCACAATTAACTTGGTCATCTGAACTGAATAAGAATTCACCATGTTAGCATCTCTTTATACAGTGCAGCTATCTTTGTTTCTTGGGTAAGTTCTTCGATCAGAGTTTCTGATTACTGCCCTTTTGGAAAATACACTGTTTTATTGGCTTACCAGATATTAAGTACATTTGTTCTTTAATGCATTTAAATAGCTCCACAATGTTCTTGTCTAGGCTATATGTACCTTGTTAGCTAGAAAGCTATTTCATATTTTTCGTCCAAGAATCTGGACTTTTTGGACGTTTTGGGCAATCTCACCGCTCTTATTGAGCCCATTCCCAGCTGCTGCAAGTAGCTGTTTTCCAGCACCACATAGCGGGCAGACAAAGTTAGTCAGTAAAGAGACAGATATTTGGTGTTGGTGGAGATTGAAACAGAGTCAATATTGGACTAGATTTATTGGTCGGACAGAAACTTGAGTCCATATTTGCTCCATGTCTGCTGGATGTGTATGTGCATATATATGTGCTAATGTTGTGTTTACTTAATGCAGGTGTAATCACGCAGTCTATAGACGGACTTATTTGTTACACGCACTAACAACTCATAACGGTGACAACAAAGTGAGCTTATTACCAACTTTTGACTAATCTCCACAGGATGGTTGTGAAAACTGTCATAAACCAGAATTAGTTTTCAGACTTAATTTGCTAGCACATGCTCATTGATTAATACATACATACATTCATTTAATTCTTGCCCTGTAATCAAATTAAATACACAATTCAAATCTAAAATAGTGTAAATTGTAATGGTGGAATAAAATCTTTTAGAGCCAGGAAACCAGAGAAAATGCCTTTGGAAAAAATATTTCACAGAGATGAGCTCTATAAAGGATTTTGGATTATTAGGTGTGTTCAGGTGTAGCTAAATTTGGCATTTTCCGCATTTTGATGACTATTTACACACTGAGCAAGTTCTACAGAATAATTTCTTAAGATGTGTGTGTCTGATTAGAAGTCCCCCCACCCCCACCTCTTCTTAAATTTTAATAAGCCCTTTTGAGGATAACCATGCTTTCCGTGTTTTTAGCATTAGCCTGCTCCTCGCTCACTGGCCACGCGTGTTTCGCATGCTCTCCATCTCACTGTAAATGATTCAGAACTACATGATCAAAGTCATTTTGAAGATCTAGTATGTGGTTCAGGTTTGCATGGTAGACAGCACACTCTCATGCTCCTAGCACACTCTCCCATTCTCACAATATCCACGCACACTGCCTGCGGAAACCTAATTTGTGGATTAACCTCGCATTTACATCTTGGAATGTGGCACCTTCCGAGGGAAAGTGTGAGCGATACCGCCTCGCATTTGAAGAAATCATTAACAATTAAGAGCAGGAGTAAGGGATGACTCAAAATGGTTGCAGAGAAGCACGGAAGCAGCAACGGCAGCTGAAATAGTAATGTGTTTTCCTGTGTAGCTGTCAGCTCTCTTATCTCATATCCTTTGAGTGGCAAAGACTTGACGTGGGATTCCAACAATACAGATAATGTTCTCTTCCTGCTCTCAGAAACAGTTAATGGGAAAATCCATCCTAACACGGATTTCACATATGTTATTCCTGTGTTATCACACATTTGCGTCTACCCTTTGAAAAACTTTCATATTGTATCCACAGAACAAGGACATGTCTATCTTTGATGACAAGATGAACTGGCTGTACATTAGTGGCTCTGCTGTGTGAATGGAAGGTACTTTCTTCTGCCTTGCTGAACTCTCACTACTGTATGAGCTAATGTACAGTATCTACTTTTAGGAGAAAGAAGTGAAGAATACGGTCAGGATGAGCAGAGTGCAAGCCAACTGACATCTCTTTTAAATTGTTTTTAAATAAACTGTAGCAGCCTAAAATCTTCAGGTTAAAAGGTTAGGGGGTCATAAATCAGACATACACTTTATATTTAGTCCTTTCTCTGAGGCAGTGCTCGGTGCTCACCTCGCTCTCCCAATCTGCTCATGTTTTATACATGTCACCCTTCACACCGTGTCTTCATCTTACATGTTCCCCAGGCATACATTGAGAAACTGGAGAGATCTATGTTTTGTTTCTGTCAAATGTTTTTCTCCAGGGCAGAGTTTGGGCAGCCTGATGATTGAGGATATGAGGAAGAGAGACGTTGGGTCCTTGAGCACGCTTAGTAATGTCTCCACAGGCCTGTGGTGATGCTGTAGAGGTGCTGTGTAGACTCTTAGACCTGCGAGGAATTTAACATTTACTAAAGTTGCTGCAATGCTGCTTTTGAAGATCCAGTGTGTAACATTTAGGAGGATCTATTGGCAGAAATGGAATAAAATATTCATAGGTATGTTTTCATTAGTGTATAATCACCTGAATATAACAATCATTGTGTTTTTGTTACCTCAGAATGAGATAGTGGGTCCTCTTCTAAGGAGTCTGCCATGTTGAACCACCATGTTTCTACAGTGGCCCAGAATGGACAAATCAAACACTGGCTCTATAGACAGGGCCTTTCGCAGCCACCATAGTTTCTCCTATTCGCTTGAAATGGGAGGGAGACATGAGGGAGTTTGTAATCTGCAACTACACCACTAGATGCCACTAAATCCTGCACACTTATATATAATGTAAGGATTTGTAGTTTTCCTGCAGAATTAGCCTACATATCTTAACCCTTTAATGGGTTTCTCAACCATTTGGTTTTTCAGGTGGTTTCCATCTAGGAAGTTACCGGCAGAACTCACTTCATTTTTTTCCCAGTTTCGTTTAGGGCTTACTGAACAAAATGATGTTAAAGAAATCCCCTAAAAGCCAGATAAATTGACTTTTTTAGAGACTATAGGGCTATGCTAGCGGCTCTGTGAGCTTGTACTTACATAAATAAATAAATAAATATGCTAAATGTTAATGCAAACATGCTGAGGGTTAGGTTATGCTTGAACATAACTAGCTCGTAATACGTTCATTCTGAATGGCCACACTCGAAGGTTTAGTGAAAAGCTGTTCATCTTAGACAGATGTGATATTGTTTATGGGGATTGTTTCTCAAATGTTTGGCCACATGTGGAGGGAGGGGATTTCCGAAGGTATTCAGCAAGCAGTGATGACAGAGAACACTGGCAGCTTAACATGCTCATAATGAAGCTGCTGATGTTTAGCAGTTTAGCATGCTTATACTATGTTCACTGTCTTTGCTTTTGCATGTTAACATCCGAACATGAACTAATTAACTAAGTATGAAGTATAGCTGAGGCTAACAGGAGTGCCTTTAGTTAAGAGGTATTTAGCCATAAGCTACAGTATTAGACATGCTGTAATTCTGACCTGATGTTGGCGCTGAATAAAAAGTCAGAGGATCACCAACATGCTTACAGTTCATCCTGAAGGGGCATGAATGTATGTACCAAATTTCATAATAATCAATACAAAATTTGAGCTATTTCAGTCTGGAACAAAGCGGTGAACCAACCAAACTAACAGACTGACTGTTGGTTGACCAAGCTGGATATCGTCATGGAATACATAACAGCACAAAAACAGTTGAGGACAGTGACCTCTTCCCTCTGACCACTGGGGGAGATACAACTTGTATGTAAAGGAAATACTTTGTTTTTTGTGTTTGAATACAAGCACTGGTTTGAAGAATACCACAAGGAGGATCCATTTCCCCACAAAGCTGTTTCATCACCACACAGATGTTCAGGTCTGATTTAATACTACATAGATTGCACTGCGTATGTGACTTTCTGATATTTTTACCGTGACCATTAGTAAACCTTTAGCCATGGCTCTAGGGATGCCAGTGGCTCTCGGCCAGAAGCAAAGAAATGAAGAAAAACAAAACATCCCATTGCTTTTTTCTGGATGGCACTGTTAAAAGGTTAGAACACAAGTGTATGTCAGTGAATGTCACTGCAACTCACTCTCAGAAGAAATGAACAATATTTTCAGTTTACGTTATGGGAATTTTAATGGCATTTTTTGTAGACTAGAGAATTCAATTTAGGTCTTTTTAAGTCATGATTTGCATCTACAATACTGCTCAAAGTGGAATGCTTTCATACAGTAGACAACTTCAAAATTATATATTACCATTTGGCTGTTGTTTTTGGCCAAGTGTGCATGCGCTTCCAAAACCATCAGCCCCCAGGCCAGGATCCCAGAGGAGATAAGGGATGAAGAATAGATGGCATTCTGAGCTCTCAAGCCTCACGCACATGTTTTTATTTTTACCTCCAGACTTCTTGGGAGCCATCTGTTCAAACATTTAAAGAATACCTTGCTCTCACCAGCCAGAGAGAGTGGAGCAGCTTGACCAGCAAACATTACGAATGTGCTGTCGAGTAAATGTAGCTCCCAAGATAGAAGGGCAAAAAGATTTGTTTGTGAAGAAACTAGGAAAGAGTCAACTGCTACAAGGAAATCTTCTGATACTGTGGAAGAACACAGAGCAACAGTGGCTGTGTCTGCAAACATGTTTTATGTGTGAATCAGACCAGCTGGATTAACTTTTGGCTGATTGAAGAATTGATCAACTTCCTGCTGCTGTTTTTACTGCACATATTTGTGGGCTGCTCAGGGAACAGCTTGTTCTTGGCATTGTGTCTCAGAACCAGTCATGACATTCAAATATTATAGGGAAGATCCAGAAAAGAGACTAGGCTGACCACACTAAGTCTTTCAGTGTATATTCTCCTTATATTCCACTCTGAATTACAGACCCCTTAATCACTGTTTAATGCATTAGGTGTAAAGGTAAAGTAGAATTTGAGCTCCAAAGTCATATTATCTGTGTTATTCAGATATGAGCTGGAAGCTCATTTTCCAAAGAATGTTATCAGGTTTAAACTTCTAGTTTTAAAGACAATTTTTTTTTGCTTTCCCGTCTCTCTGTTCATAATTGGCTTTCTTAAGCAGATGGCAGTTTTTACAAAAAGCTGAATTGTGACACTGAGTGCCTCCCTCAAGACTTCTCCGCCATTTTCTGAGAAAGCCTCTGAATAGATCCCGACAAGCCATTACTGTTCTTCACTTTCCCCCTGTTTATTTCTATTTACAGCAGTTAATACAATTATTCCCAGTCGTGACCTATTTAAGCGGTGCATGCTACGAGCCATTAGCATTCAGCGAGACTACAAAGTTACCACATTGATGGATTTGTGAAAGGAGGTTGTGTTTTTTAGTGCGCGCGTAGGTGGAGGTTCAGAGGCCTCTTGTTTGTCTTCATTTAACTGATTTTCTGTTGCCATAGGAGCAAGGCTCTTTTTTTCTCCCATGAAAGTGCAGCACTTCAGAGCGCACTGTCTGGATTCAGATCTACAAGAAGGTGTCAGGGGAGTTGTCCAGGATTTTACACTTATCATCGCTTCCATTAGATGACTTGCAGCTCACTTTGGAGAAAATGTTTAGTTCAGAATGTCTTTATTATTGCAGAAACCATTCATGAGTAGGCTACATAGTAATGTGGATTTAGCAGATCTTTAAAAACAGCATATATGTGCTGGAGCATGTACTGTTGGAAGAGAAGATAAATCTTCTGTGAGTATAATAAAGTGCATTGCTTGTCTTTTGTTTTGTCATCCTTGTGCCTTGATTTCTTTTGGAGAATTTTCTAAGATGCCTTTTGTTGCTTAAGATTTATCACTCTACCCGAGGAGAGTTCAAAGACTTCTAAGTAAATCAGCCAGAAAAGATTAAAGTCAGCTGACTATCTTGGATACATGCCATTCACTGCCCTCCGCTGCTTTGGACCTTTCCCCAGCCACAAAGTTAGACAACCAAATGGCTCACACCTGTAGGCCAGTGTCTCCCAACCTTTTTATCTGATGTACCCCCATCTTCTTATAAGAGGAACTCAAGTACCTCTTCATCAGCACCATCCGTCATCTTCAAAATGTATTCATTTCAGTTGATTTTAAAGTGGATGTTGAGTAATACAACAAAAAGTGGATATTTTTAAATTTTTTTAGTGAATTGTACATTTTCAGTGTTCTATGTTTAGTCAAGTTTACATTCTTACTACAACTGCTTGGAGTCACAATAGCTGCATCTGTTTTCATTAATGTATGATTACATGAATATATAAATCATTGTGTTTTTGTTACCTTAGAATGAGTCGTTTTTATCTACAGACTCCACAGGTTGCCTTCAATGGAGTCTGCCATGTTAAACGACCATTTTCGACTCCTACACACTATAGTTCAACTCTTTATCCAACACTTTCAGCTAATTATTTCTACCATTCATTTATTACTTTTAGCCTGTTTATCCCTTAAAGTGTGTAACATTTAAGAGGATCTACTTGCAGACATAGAATATAGTATTTGTAGGTATGTTTTTATTAGTGTACCATTACCTGAAAATAAGAATTGTTTGTTTGTTGCGAGCTGTTTTTATCTACAGATAATTATTTAAACAGTTTTTACATTAGTTCCCACTTTTGCTAACTATTTTGTTTATCCATTCATTTTATGTCATTATTTCAGCAGTTTATCTAAGTTAATAATTTAAATAATTTATTAATTACTTTTAGCTAACTATTGAGAGGCCTCTGCTAGCTTGCTAACTAGTTTCCATGCACTCACAGTGGCAGCAAATGGCTTTCAGATGTTACAATTGACTCAGGTTGGTGAGCTGTGTACTGGCCAAAAGCCTGTTACACAGGCACAACACAAATATGGGGAAATAAATTGTATCTGTTGGTCTACTCCACAATCTTTCCACGTATACCCTGGTAGCTGTAGTACCCCCTGGGGTACAAGTACAAGTACCAATGGCTGGGAATCACTGCTGTAGGTCCCCGAGTTCACCTGTCTGGAGACTGGGGCTCTCTAATATGCTGGTAAAAGGTAAAAGACAGGCAATAAAGATGTCTTATTATGGCATTCCACAGCCCGACAGTAGCTGCTTTTAGTAAGGAGTAGTTTCCTATGCGGTCTTGTCCATGTTCAAACAGATCATTGAAAGAGGAGAAACCACAGAAATGCATGGCCTTCAGTAGCAAACTGACTGAAACCATACACGAGTCTTGCTGAACATTTAAATAAAAGTCATATAACTTCAAGATTATAATGAAAAGATGATGACTGGATGTTTCTATTAAAGGTCTTGTGTGATGTGATCTATCCCTTTTAACAATGCCAGTGAGTCCTTTTGAAAAAGTGGGTCAATAGAGCTATTTTTAGTAGCCATTGCACACCCCTTTTTACAAACAAGCAAAGGCACAAATTCTGGATGAAGCGTCACCCAGCTATGTTGAACAAACATTCGGGGGGAAATGAAGGTGTTCGACTTGCCGGTAAATGGGGTGAACTATTTATCTGGTTTCAAACTTCACCTCTCTGCAGTGATGAGAAGCTGCGTGAGGGCATGAAATGACTGAGTGGGGGGGGGGCTTTGCCTCCTGGATTGGCTTTGATAAACTAGGGACTTGTAAGATTTGTAGGGCTCTCTGTTCTAAAGTGGGCTTCTGTTTCATCATCTCAAGTCCCGGTGTCTTGCGTGGCTACCTTGTTGTAATTCCTCCTCATTTTCTGGGTTTCTCTCCCACATTGTCTTTCATTCCCAAAGAAATCACTTGAAAAGGAAGTGTTTGCTGCCTTCTCCTCTGTTAGAAGTGACACTGTGGGCGATGATGTGATGGAGGCGTACCAGAGACAACATCCTCACATGCACCTTACTGGTTTAATGTTCCACAATTGCACACAAAAGTTTGTCAACTAAACAGAGCACAAAGTGGCATATGTTGAGACTAGAATCTGAGCTGCGCAGAAAAAACAATTTCAACAAGAAATGAAAGGAATAAACAACAAAAATTAGGCCTGTTTCAGGATTATACACTGTTAAGGATGGCGGGGAAGCAGTGAATTGCTGCTCGTCTTGCAATCAAGCCCAATAAATCACATGAGGCTGCACACTGCCCCAACAAACGGGCAAGAGAATGTCAGTGGAGCAGAAGGCGATTTTGCGGCAGAGCAGAAAATGCACTGTATTCCTACAGGCATTGCATGACAAATCTGTGAACTTCTACTAAGTAGAGGTGGAGCATTGTTTGTATGAATTCCTGAATGGCTGTTTCACTTCAGGCGAACTAGAGACAAAGGAAACATAAGCATCGTAAATTATGGCTCATTTTGCCCTTCACTTTGACATCAAATTAAGGTGAAATGTTGCTGATGCTTAAAGAAAGCATTGGCACTTGGACTGACTGTATGTGTTTATGTTTCCCACATGACTTTACATGCATGCCAGTGACACCTCAGCACCAGGGGAAAACATTTACAGCCCTTAGTTACCAAAAGCAAAATCACTATTGTTGTAGCACCAGTGGGTTTATGAGCGAAACCTCAACAGTGCAATATCTTCTTCCTTCCAGTCAAAGTGGCAGAGGTCGTATGTTTCCAGGAAACCCTGCTAATATTACTCACCTCGAGTGAAACTCCCATGATGTAATATCCAGTAAACCTCAGAATTTGTGTGTAGAAGTTTCATGTTTCTCTTGTAAAATGAGTAGTGAGAGAAAAATGCTGATGCCTGTTTTGAAGAAATGAAAGTGTAAAAACAAGTTTCCTGTAGAGTTTATTGAGGTTATGTAATATCAAATGAGCCTGGCAGGAAACTGATGAAGCCCAAAATATACTGCCTTGCTCAAAGGCAGCAGTTAAGAATAAATGTGTTACTTGCCACCCTTAATTCATCAGCTACGACTTGGCTTTCATCCTCCTCCTGTTAGTACCACATATCAAAGCAATCATTTTCTGGCTACTTTTCAGTGCCAGTCTCACTCGAGCTCAAGGCTAAAGTGCAACTCAGATGAGTCAGAAACATCACAATTTATGATGAATTATATGATATCTGATCGGTGCCTCCTGCGTGGCTGGGCCAAGTGGGAGCAGTCAGTGTGTCCAGGGTGACACGGTATGTCACAGAGAAACAGTTTGGATTGGTAATGACATGTGCCAGGAGGGCTTGTCTGCTTTAAAGTCAGAGGTGATGTGAGGAAGATGAGACAGAATCAGGATGGTAAGAGAGGGAAGAAAGAGAGCAAAGGCATGTTGACATGAGTGCATTTATTCTTAAGTGTACAGTATGCTAGAATGATAGGATCTATATTAATCATGTTATATTATCTGTCAGGTTACTGGCTAATATAGGTTGACTGGTGAGTTAATACATGTTAAACATGTTGTAATTATACATGTAGAACATACATTTTCTCCCTCTGGTCCTGCTGTCCATGTTGTGCTGGTGTTTTATCATCACTGGAACAACACTGCCACTTAGTGGCTGGATTATCTCTCCCTCTGGACAAAACTCATTGCAAGGCTGGCTTAAGTACACTCATACAGCTCTTAGCCCTGTGTGATATTTGCACCACAACTGAACTCATGAGGATCACTTGAGGTTTTGGCCTGTGGGGAAAAACGCTTTGCATGCTTAAATGTGGGGCAGTGGGAATGGAAAGGAATTTGGGGCGAAAGTTTTGTTTGAACAGCTTGTATCCCCCTGTCTGCTGTTATGATTTAATACCAAGCTATCTATTATTACACAAGTGGTATTTATGGACTTTTGTACCACCAATATCTGCAAAGCTTGCTGCAACTGTAGCGGGGTTTCAGCCTCAGGAACTATATGTAAACATTTTAAACTACTCTCATGCATCTCATTGTCTCTGCTCTGACACTGATTCAGCCTCTTCTTGAACTGTGTGTCTTTTTATACTGTGAGATTTACTGTCTGTGTATTGTGCAATAATAATGCACTATTTGTAGTTACTTCTATACACCAGTGCCACCCATGGCTGAAGGAACCTCTTTGTGCATTGTGTTCCTATGCTTGAGCACTACATTGTCCCACACGGGTAAAACGGTAATTTGATCAAATACATTTAGGAATGTTGAATTTGTAAGCAAAATACTGAAATATAAATGGTCATTTGAGTCAGGGAGCTAGGAGGCTAGCTTATTGTATTTATTTATGTATATATATATATATACACATATATATATATTGGGGACTTTTTGCCTTTAATGGATGGGACAGCTGAAAATAGACAGGAAGGGGGTGAGAGAGGGGATGACATAGGGCCACAGCTTATATATACTGTGAATGGGCCACAGGTTGGTCTTGCACTCCATGGCTGCTGCAGCAAGCACTCAGCCCCAGCACATGGCTTATTTTAACATTAAGACTGATAGCAGGGGGAAACAGCTAGTCTCTGTATTATGGTCTTCAAATGATATCATGTGAACATGGCATAGTGGTGATGGCAAGACTCTAGGACTCTAGGAGGTGCTGGTATAGATTTTTGAACTTCAGAAAGTCTAGGCTTTTTCCTTTGTTTCTAGTCTTTATTCTAAGCTAAGCTAACTGTTTCACATAGGGTTTCTAGGGGGTTACTTGCTATTACTATGTTTTGTTGTCATGTCATCACTGTAACCTAACCTAGAGGTGGTATTAGGTTGTGTTATTGAACCCACTTTTAGTGTTATGCTAGGTTAAGCGAACCGCCTCTTTGCTCTGTTTTCATACTTTACAGACAGACATGAGAGCAGTATAGATGTTATCATCAAACTCTCGACAAGAAAGCAAATGCATATTTCCCAGCAAAACCAAACAAAACAAACTTTTCAAATACAGTTTTATTTTCCTGCTTTTAAAACATGTGTACTACTAGTTGCACTCAGCTGTAGCTTTACATGCCATCTCTTAACCCCAAATGTGAGCCCGTGAAACCACAAGCCATTCAAGCGAAACTCTGGACGTATGAGGGTCAGGGCCTTGAACCTTTTATCTTTGAGAAATGACAGCCTCATGTCACACTGATTCATGCATGTACTATCACTTTCAAGCTCACCAGGCACCAAACAGACTCTGCTGAAACTCTCCATCATTGACCTAAAACTTCCTTGTGAACGTACCTGACAGGTCAGGTCTCAGCCTGCTGGTCATAACGGCCAAGGTCAAGTGAAACAGTTGTCTGCAGTCATCTGGAAGTGGAGCCTCTGGGTAGTAAACACTGTGGTCAACTCACGGTCAGTATGTGCAGCTCTCCCACGCCACATTGTTGTCAGCTCAAGACAACATACAGTGATCCTGAGATGCACATTACTGTCAGAAAGAATTAAGTGTGCTCCAATTGAAATGCAAAAGTTAACTTCAGATTAAAACTATGGCTGTAATTGGTCCAAAGTGTTTACTGATTTAACTCTTTTTCTACTGGGTAGTTAAAGAAGGAAGTGTGTTCCCTTCATACTATTGCTATGTGTATGTATGTGTATTATTTTTCCTTTCTTTCTTGTGACCTGGTGGTGCTTTGAATAATATCCAAATTAGGGAACCCTGTACGGATGCAATGACAACTGTTTAACTTTATTTCAGCCTTGTTTTTCTATCTGTTAATCAATGCTCAAAAATGAAAGAAGGCCTTCACATACAGTTGAATCGGGCCATTTGCCATGCATGCTGGGACAAATTAAAGTCTTCTGTAAAGCTTTTGCTGGGCTAAACATTGAAGGTTAGGAGTTTTCCAGCTCATCAGGCTTCAGCTGAGTTAATGAACCCTCATAGCCGTGCCCCCGCGCTCTGGTCTGAGCATTACTCACGGGCTAAGCAGGGGAAAAAGAAGCTGCCAGTGTTGCTACGCTTCAACAAGCTACTGCACACACACAGATCATGAGTGTGGAAGTTACCAGGTCACAGAGGTCTACGCAACATCTGCTGATCCTGTGTGATATCTCAGGAGAGTTAAATCAGGCTTTGCTGCAATATGGATAAACAAACACAAACGTGCTGGGACATAATTGAATTACTTCTATCCACCAAGAACATTGAAGATGAAGGGTGGATGCCCCTGGACATGTTTGTGTTTGTTTGAGCTGTAAAGTCAACTGATGTCATCTCGCAGAGGATTCACTGGCCCAGATTCTCTCACGTTTCTTTCGACAACTGTACAACATGCCCATCATGAAGAAATATAATTTCAATGTATTAATAATTTTGTTCTTTTTTTTCTTTTCACTAATTCTCTTTATTGAATTTCCCAAGTTATAAAGAAAAAAGAAACTCTTAAGTACACAGAATATTTCTATGCCCTCTGACACTGCTTACAACAATAAATTTAAATTGTGAAATTAAAAACTGCCATGGGAATTACAACAAGAAAAGAAACAATTTACTCATAGGGATCCGACTCTTTTTAGGAAATTGTTTTCAGTGGTCGTTTAAGGGGCACTCTGTGTTAGCTCGTTTTCATGGCGTTCGTGGCCTTTTTCACCATTTCAGTTTTTCTTTCATAACATTTATTTGGCGACAGCTCAGCATACAGTTATTACAAAAATTGACTATTTCCAGGATATTTGGTCATTTTAATCAAAGTCCATGACTAGAAAACTACTCTCAAACCTCCAGGTTTTCCAGGACGTGTGGGAACGCTGAATAATACTGATACTGCTTATTCACAAGATCTTAAAGGAGAAGTTCGATATTTTGGGAAATATGCTTATACCCGTTATGCTTAGCTTAGCATAAAGACTGTAAACAGGGGTTCAGACGTTAGCAAAATCCACCCACCAGCAGCTCCAAAACCCACTAATTACATCTCATCTTGCTTAATTCATACAAAAAACAAAGTGTTAATATTAGATACATTCCTTTTATATATATATATATTATATATATATATATATATATATGTATATATATACATATATATATATATATATATATATATATATATATATATGTATATATATACATATATATATATATATATATATATATATATATATATATATGTATATATATACATAATGCAACACTTTTGTTTTTGCCCCCATTCATCATGAGCTGAACTCAAAGATCTAAGACTTTCTCGATGTACACAAAAGGCCTTTCTTTCTCAAATATTGTTCACAAATCTGTCAAAATCTGTCAGTGAGCACTTCTCCTTTGCCGAGATAATCCATCCACCTCACAGGTGTTGCATATCAAGATGCTGATCAGACAACATGGGTATTGCACAGGTGTGCCTTAGGCTGGCCACAATAAAAGGCCACTTGAAAATGTGCAGTTCCATCACACAGCACAATGCCACAGATGTCGCAAGTTTTGAGGGAGCCTGCAATTGGCATGCTGACTGCAGGAATGTCCACCAGAGCTGTTGCCCGTGAATTGAATGTTCGTTTCTCTACCATAAGCCATCTCCAAAGGCGTTTCAGAGAATTTGGCAGTACATCCAACCGCCCTCACAACCGCAGACCACGTGTAACCACACCAGCCCAGGACCTCCACATCCAGCATGTTCACCTCCAAGATCGTCTGAGACCAGCCAGCCGGACAGCTGCTGCAACAATCGGTTTGCATAACCAAAGAATTTCTGCACAAACTGTCAAGAACTGTCTCAGGGAAGCTCATCTGCATGCTCGTCGTCCTCATCGGGGTCTCAACCTGACTGCAGTTCGTCGTCGTAACCGACTTGAGTGGGCAAATGCTCACATTCGACTGTGTCTGTCCCTTTGGAGAGGTGTTCTCTTTACGGATGAATCCCGGTTTTCACTGTACAGGGCAGATGGCAGACAGCATGTATGGCGTCGTGTGGGTGAGCGGTTTGCTGATGTCAATGTTGTGGATCGAGCTGACCATGGTGGCGGTCACCTCATGTTGCAGCATGATAATACACGGCCCCATGTTGCAAGGATCTGTACACAATTCCTGGAAGACGAAAACATCCCAGTTCTTGCATGGCCAGCATACTCACCAGACATGTCACCCATTGAGCATGTTTGGGATGCTCTGGATCGGCGTATATGACAGCTTGTTCCAGGTCCTGCCAACATTCCACAGGCCACAATCAACAACCTGATCAACTCTATGTGAAGGAGATGTGTTGCACTGCGTGAGGCAAATGGTTGTCACACCAGATACTGACTCGTTTCCCAACTCCCCCGGACCCCCCCAATACAGTGAAACTGCACATTTTCAAGTGGCCTTTTATTGTGGCCAGCCTAAGGCACACCTGTGTAATACCCATGCTGTCTGATTAGCATCTTGATATGCCACACCTGTGAGGTGAATGGATTATCTTGGCAAAGGAGAAGTGCTCACTGACACAGATTTTGACAGATTTGTGAACAATATTTAAGAGAAATAGGCCTTTTGTGTACATAGAGAAAGTCTTAGATCTTTGAGTTCAGCTCATAATGAAGTGGGGCAAAAACAAAAGCGTTGAGTTTATAATTTCATTCACTGTATGTATGTATATATATACATATATATATATATATATATATATATATATATATATATATATATATATATACATATATATATATACATATATATATACATATATATATATATATATTTTTTTTTTTTTTTTTTTTTTTGGGCCTTTTTGTCTTAATTGGATAAGAAAGCTGAAGGTAGACAGGAAAGGGGGAGAGATAGAGATACAAACTCATGTCCACTTCAGCAAGGCCTCAGAGCAGCTCTACCAGGTGAGCTATCTGGGCGTCCCTTTAATTCAACTGGTCTTTTAAATTATTCCACGAGGA
Source organism: Dicentrarchus labrax (assembly GCF_905237075.1). Classification (NCBI taxonomy): domain Eukaryota; kingdom Metazoa; phylum Chordata; class Actinopteri; family Moronidae; genus Dicentrarchus; species Dicentrarchus labrax. Next base: position 24,864,270 of record NW_026136718.1, on the reverse strand, counting down.
ACAAAATTAGCCACTACTATGTTTTTTTACCCCAGTGACCATTTAACATAATGTACAATCTTACATTTCAGGAGCCCATCTACAAGGGGAGCGTCAGGGATTGCTTTCTATGTCTCATTCAGTAGTGTAGGGCCCAGATAAAGTTCACATTTCGCTTTAAGTATGTCCACTGACTCCCCAATGCACATCTGAGTCTGGAAGATTGTACTACTACACACTACACTAATACAGTAAACTTGTAATCAAACAGTTTACATATTCAGCAGATACAGACCAGCATCATTTGAGGTCACCATTTTGACCACCTGATGAATAAGCACTCTCTCTTTTAGCTCTGTTTTGGTCTCCACCAACTCCTGAGGGAAGTGTCGCTCTCTTTAGATGTTAAATGCTCCACTATGTTCACCAGGTAACTTCGTCTGTGTGCTTTTTGGTGCTGAAGAGGTAGTGTTGTGGGTTTTTCAGGCTTTTTTGCTGAAAACAGCTGCCTGCTGCAGTCATTAAGTTACACTAAGAGAACTATGAGTGAACCAAACAATGGCAATGAAGACCAGAAAACCAAAACAATACGCTGAAAGAGGCTAAAATGCTCCATAAAGCTTAAGAGTTGGGTAATAATTGTGTGGGTTTGTCACTAGGACAACCCCTTTAACCTTACACACAGTCATTTGATCCATTGTTATAACAAAAATATTTATTAAAGCATCTTTAAATTAGAATTAAGTGTCAAAAAAGGTATTTGGGGCCTTATGTGAAAAGGTATTTTGATGTTAAGCAAACATACATCTAAACATTCACTATCTTACACACTACCACAGCAAACACACACAAACAATCATACTTCATACACTTCAGAATATGCAAAATACAAGTTACTGGTGAACATTAACTGCACTTAGCTACAAAGGAGAACACATGCTACACTACTATACTACTTACCGTGCCATTATAGTGCACTATACGCAGCGATGTTTCATCTGAAACATCCACTGGAAATATGACATGTATTATTCAACCTATTATTAATTCATGTTAAATTCATCGGTGATAAACATGTGTGTCTTTGGAGAGCACCAAAAAACTGCATGGAGAGACTGAAGCAGAAACTTAAGGAGATACAGTACCAAGTGAACGCTTACAGCTTGACAACACTGAACATTTCCAGTTATGCAGTGTTGATTACTTGGCCTAGATACAACAATATGGATTATTCTTATCCACGCTTCTCCCAATGATGTGATGCATCACGGGGCAAAGGGTTTCTTAGTTCAGTGGTTTACATAAAGCATGTCGCATCAGAAATACAATGTTATGGTGCTGTCATGCTGAGATATTTCCATAGAACTTCCACCAGGTCAGTGATTCAATTATGCTCTGCTCTATAGATTGCAGTTATCACAGAATCAAATAAAGGAACAACAGCGAGGAGATTTACAGATTTCATGGAGATTTTGAAGAAATTCCAGCTTCTTGCACCAGTGCGTCTATTTGAGCAGAAGAAGAATTCTTAAAAATCATTATTAACCCATCACTGAAGCAAAAAAGCTCTGGATTGATTAGAAGTAATTACTTGACTGTAGACCAAAAAAAACCTAAATGAGATCTGGACTGAAAGCCACTGGCCATTCAAACAACACTAAAGAGCATGAAAATCTCAGCCTGCAGTCCGTGGGAGTAGCTAAGCAACCGTGCAGAAAGAACGCCTTTAGAAATCTGTCTGCATTTCTTTGACGGCTGCAGATTACAACTGGATTGGTTTTAAACTTCCAACAAGGCGTTGGAAGCGCTCCCTGACAGAGTTGTGATTGGGAATGAGTGGCCTTACGGTATGCTATGTCAGAAGACATTAGCTTACATGCAGACTGATGTTTAAATGGGGATTCTATTCAAAGATTTGTGGGAGGGAAAAGTCTTATTCGCTTTCAATGATCTGGTTCATCCCACAATTGCTTGATTGTGTGATTGTCCAGTTGAATCATGAATGCCATTCACTGGTATTTTAGGAAAAGATGCAGGAACATAAGCTTGAGAGAGGAAATCAAAACCAGCTAAATCTTTCATAAACCGTATGAATAGTGTGTTGCACAAATGTGTAGGGTTAATCTAGGCATCTGAATAATTTAGGCAACCTAAATTATTATTCTTCAGTCTTCATCCTGTGCTAACAGAACAGTGATAGAAATAAGCAACATTCATTGATTAAAATATCCAATTAACCGTTAAATTTGATATTTGTCTGTGGTTGTTTTGTGGTGATGGGAGATGGGATTGTGTTTAACCAAAAAAAGTCTCCTTGCTCCATAATTGCTTCATAACCAAACTACAACCAAATAACCTACAAAAACTATATATTTCACAAAATGAACAACATTCTGATGTTTTTGATGCAGTGTGTGATGTTGATCCCATTCATCATGGTATAAGCCTTTCTGTTTTTTCCTGTGTTGCTATAGGCCATTTACATACAATTTAAATTACTACAGCATCAAGAAAAAATAAATTTGTATGAAGTAAGTTACCCGACAACAATCGACATCATATGTTCTCTCAGAAATGCTCAAACTGGCAGAAGTAACACCCAACTTCTAATGAGAACACTCTGTTCAGATCCTGTACAACCCAGATGGATCCCAGCAGCATGACAGCACATGGCCTGTTTCAGTGTCATTTAGTCCGAGTACCAGAAAAAAATAATGGCATCAACATTAAAAAATGTATGTTATTACTTACGTCCTCCAAAGTGGGGCCCTAGTTTTAAACTGCATGGTTTTTGGGCACTTGGGCGTTGAAAAACTGAGCAAAACTAAGCCAAAAAAACAATTTAGTATAATTCCATGTGACCTATCAGTATGTTGTGTGTGGCAAAATAGCACATGGACAGCACTGGCTTTTAAAAGTTAACATTTCTATCAAAATGAAATACTCAACATACACAAAAAGGGTTTGTAATTGTGGATACATTAGTTTTTTCCCTCGAAAGACACACAATATTGAGATGATGTGAGCAAAATAGTCTAATGTACTGTAACACAAGCAGAGCAACCAGTCCCCCCTGGCAAGTATAGACTACCTGCTAGACAGGAGAGGAGCCCTGGCCTCCTACAGGTTGATCCAGTCAGGCACCTTGAAACAAGTTGGGTCATTATGACATAATGAAAAAGAGAGGGAAATTAGCACTGTGTGCGTGCAGTTGAAATCCTAAACCAGTCTCATAATATAGAATTCAAACTGAGATCATATTATTACAGTACAGTATGAGACTGGTCCCAAACCAGCAGCGCAGAAAGTAAATGCGCAGTGTTTGTGGTAGTCTCTATGTAAATCCGATCCAAGTAATGAAAGGACCTGTGTGCTTAGATACAGCCTGCTGCAGTGTACGCCCTTTAAAACAAATGTTAGACACGGAACAAGGAAGTTCAGCACCTGTTGTCGCTGCCTCTTTATAGACAGAAAACACCTACTGCGGTAATTGGAGGTAAGTAAGTCATTTATTTACTCATTAGGCTAATGCATTACTATCACTTTGAACTGTAGACCAGAGAGATTTAGGTTAGTCTTCCAGGGAGTAATGATGTGAGGAGCGACTTAAGTTTCGATACTGCGTCAATTGGAGGGCAACAAGTGGTGAAAGCGTCTCTGCTGTGGCTTTAAATGTACTGAAAGAAGCTTTCATTTGATTCATACCTACACATTAGTGTTGTTGATGTTGATGATTTTTTTTTAAAGAGGTGTTGCGAAGCTTCATCATGTTAGAAGCTGAGGAGGAAGGAATGCCCAGTGAGGAACAGCAGCATCAGCTCAGCTCTTCTTCCGGCGGGCAGGAGGACACTCAACCTGCTGAGGGCGGAGCGGCCCCCTCCACTGCCCGCACGGAGGGCACAGAGGAGCGGGCTGCTGAGAGCCGAGCGGCCCCCTCCACTGCCCGCACGGAGGGCACAGAGGAGCGGCCTGCTGAGGGCGGAGCGGCCCCCTCCACTGCCCGCACGGAGGGCACAGAGGAGCGGGCTGCTGAGGGCCGAGCGGCCCCCTCCACTGCCCGCACGGAGGGCACAGAGGAGCGGGCAGTGAAGGGCGGAGCGGCGCCCTCCCAGTATAGTGCCACCTCTGTGGAGTCATCTCTGGAACAGTTCAAGCTCAGGAGGTTCTTCGTGTTGAGGGTAAAGACTTTTACTTTTCCACTTTGTTGCTCAAATGGAATAAATGTGCCAGTTTAGAAACCTCCCCTCCCGGTGAAACTTCTAGTATATTTAGAATGAATGGGAAGTGCTGGTTTACAAGCTTTCAGTTACTTGTAACTAAATGAAAACTAAACTTCAATGTTTTGGCACCTTTTTCTACCACATTTCCTCAGTTCTTCATACATTTAGTTGGCAGCTGTAGTTATCAGTATGTTTATTTATTTATTTTATATTAAGGTGCCCTGTGGCCTACAACACTAAACATAGGCCTACATGTTAGCTTAGCATTTAATGTATTTAGCCAGAGTTAGCATAATGCTAATTTTGTCTGCAGTTCCTGGTAAGTAGCAATATAGTTTATGAAAAATTATATATTTGTATAGATTAAACCAAAAAGCAGAAACTAGTTGCATTAAAATACTGCTTACATACTAATATAGACAATAAAAAATGGATATATATATATATATGTATATATATACATATATATATATATATATATACATATATATATATATATACATATATATATATACAGACATCTTTGGAGACTGAAATGTAAAAGGAGGTTGAGCGGTGTTGATTTAACTCTATATGGCTAAACCAGTAAATTTGCTTTGCTTTAATATTATGATTGCAGATAGTATCAGTATCAGTATCAGTATCAGTATCTGGGTATATCATTACACTCATATGCCAATAAGTGGCAGGAAATGCAGTACAGAAATGCTAAAGATATGACTGAGGTCATTTAAAGGCAGTCTTTCCTTAACGAGGTCGGCTGAGCACCAAACTCACATTACAGTAAGACTGTCAGGAGCCTCAGTATGAACTCTTAATCTTTTAACTTCTCCAACTTGGCATTGAAATAATAAAACACAAAATGAAAAACAGAGTCACATGGTATAAAAATGTTGGATGTGTAGTGTATTATGAAGCTTTCTCTTGTTTTTTCAAGTACCTGAATTACTTATACAGGAAGCTGCACGCTCAGCTTTCTTCATTTGCAGTCATTTTCATGTGCCGTGGATTCATGATTTTGTTTTTTGTTATTTTGTGTGACACACAGACGCGCTGACATTTTGTTGGAGTACCAGTCCCAGCTGCATATCTGCCTCAAAGATTACCCCTTAAGCTTTCTGTGCACACATTGTGATTGTCACAGTGGAAAATTAGAAAGTGACACCCGTGCATTTCTGTCTCCTCAGCCTGGCACTCTGAATCAGGCCATCAAAGACATTGAAGCTCTGGTGGATAAAGAAGTAGATGGCAACGTTCGCAGCATTTGGCTGATGGCAGAGTGAGTTCATGAGACCATGTTCTGTGGCACAGTGTCATGTTCGTGTTGTCATACAGTTTAATGTGTGCCGAGTGAAAACCTTGTATCATTTTTGGTAACACTTTACCTAATGAGCAATATTTAGACACTTAAATGGGTAAATGATAAATGGGTTATGATATTCTATAATGTAGTTGTAAGCACATATGATGACAGTTTTTAATGTCTTTTAATGTATTTGTCAACAAGTAAGTACTCAAGGTCCACTTACTAGGTTTCTCTCCCAGTTTTCAGCTGCATTTCATGGCCTTCATCAACATATTATGTTTGCTCAGTTGTCATGGAGACTGAAGGAGTAAATTAATACTACTTTAATTATTTAAATAAAATAATTCATAAATATAATAAATACATTATACGCATTTCCTGTATAAAAAGTGATTACAGCTATTACATTTTATTGTCAATCATTTGTTATACTGTAGACTGTTTATAGATCAGCTATGGATGCTTCACAGTATGCAACAAACGATCATTGTTATTAATCCGAATAATCCACAGGTTATTTTATCAACTCAACAATGAATCATTGCGTCTATACAGTGTCTACAAATAGTGAAGAAGTCCCAGAACAACAGACCTTTATCACAGCAGCTATTTTGGCATAAAATTGTAGAGTAAACAGAGATGTTACCAACATCAAACAGAGTCAGGGTGCTGCTTTTGTGCATGTTGTCTCACTGAAAATACTCTACTGTACTGTACACTAAATACACTAAACACAACCATAATTAGTGTCACCTGTGTTTACCCTACTACTTTCATGTCAAAATGGCTGCTGTGAAGAAGGTCTATTTTAGTCCAAGCTGACATATCATGCGTCCAATACATGTCCAAACATCAGCCCAAAACCCAAAGATGTTTAAGTTAACTAACTAAGAAGGCTAAGAAAACTAGCAAATATTTACATTTGAGAATCTAAAACCAATTTAGTATTTCATACACCATTAATCGATTATCAAATGTATTGGCAATTAATTTATTTTTTTTATCAACTAATTGATTACTTGACTAATTGTTTCAGTTCTAGTTGTCATATACTTAAAAACACATTTGTATGTGCTCCCAGTACATTATAATTATAATGTCTTATAAACCTTTAGCAAATGTTTAGAAACTTAAATGTTAAATAGGGGAAGTGGTGAAACTATTGTTTTTTCTTAAAGTTGTTGTTGAACTGTCAGAGAAAAACACTCCAAAACTGCTGATCTGGAGTTTTAAGGTTTTCACCAAACAGTAATGTGGCAACTGTAAATGCACAATGAGTTTACAGTATCATGTGTTGTTCATTAATAATTCATCAGTAACATTTGTACTGTACATCTGCAAATAACCTGCTGCTCATAGGGAGAGAGTGGGTTGGTTATGGGCCTTTACTGTACTACAGTACAAAAACATTTCAAATACCAATGTTCTTGCCAAAGCCAAACTCCAAGAATATCCCAGAAGTCCGTTAAGAGGTAGTGATCTAACTGCCTCGAACACAGAGCAAAATGAAGTGACTGCAGGACATTTACCAAGTGTGCTTGCGGATGTCAAGTTGTATCACTCCAGCAAAAGCTTTCAGGAAACATTTAAAAGGCTGGCCATGTGAGAATGAATAATACATCCCATTTATGCAGCTCTGTCCAACACACGTTAACGTTTGTCCTACATTTGGCCTTCAGTTATCGACGTTATAGAAGCCGTTGTAGGATTTCTTGACACAGAAAGAGTGCATTATATGGTAATTCAGTGACGCTGCTGCTGAATATCCCAGAGGGAGGCCGGTGTTTAATGTCAGAAAAGCATGAGAAATTCCTCAAATCTGGCTTTGCTGAGGATTGTCACTAGCTTTAGAAAGAGTGCGATGATCTCGCTTCATCTATTTTTATCATTTTTGACTGTTCCTCTTTTGTGCGGCATTTTTTTTATTTCTCTCATTTTCTGAAATTTCGTTTATCATAAAGGGCTTTATTTTTACTAATAAATAGAGTAGGTGTTTTTTTTTATGTAAAATAAGTCAAGTGTCAAGTGGATTATTAAAAGAGAAAATAAAACGTAACTGATCTAGTTCATTTAAAGGAATAGTTTAAAGTTTGGGAAATGCACGTTATTGATGTTTTGTTTTTTTTAATGAGAGTTAAATGAGAAAATTGACACCACCAATATGAAGCTAGAATCAACAGGCGCTTCACTTAGCTTAGCATAAAGCCTGAAATGGGGAAACAGCTAACCTGGCTCTGTCTTAAGGTAAACACACTGAGTTATTATGTAAAAATCGATACCACTCATGTCTTGTGCTAAATATGAAACCACAGTAGTTAGCTTAGAAAACCCTTGGAATGTTTTCACACGTTTTTGCATGGATTAAGAAATGTTACATAATGTGTTAATTAGCAAACAAGCTAGCTGTTTCACTCTGCTTCCATTCTTTATGCTAAGCTAGGTTTATTGGCTGGTGTGGCCTCCTATTTAAAGGGTGTCCTTTGGGTCCTAGATTCAGTTGAGTTCAGTTATCTTTATTATCCCAAATGGGAAACTTGATTTGCTGTCAGGGGCACAAACAAGGAAAACAAAGAACAACACAAATACAGACAAAAACAAAAGTACCAAAAACATTAAAGTTGTTCCTACAAATATAATATAGAGTAAACCATAATAGAAACAACAATGCAAAAAGATGGATAATTCCATATGCAAACTACTAAAATAGGATTTAAAAATGTTCATGTGCAGATTAAATGCCGAGAACATTTCAAATTACATGTGCAAATTAAGCAGGGATATTGCACAAGTAATAAAGGAGTTACTCCTGTTGCAATTCAACCTTGGTACTCAAACTCAAGGTGAAGGGGGTGGTTTGTACAGTCCAGTACGGACCTGGCCTTGCAGAGAACCTGCTGGTCCAAGATAGCCATTGTAAGACACCTATCACCTTCCTAGTAACCATACCAAGTTTTTATCAATGACTGATCCAAGATATACTGTTACGCAATTTCAATGCCAATTCCTTTGATGAAGGTATGAGATGGTGGGTGGGATGATTTCATTCTGAAATCAATGACCATATCTTTGGTCTTTGTAATATTTAATTTGAGAAAGGCCTCATCACACCATTTAACAAAGTCATCTACCACCGGCCTGTGCTCAGATTCATCTTTATGGAACAAGCTAATGATAACTGTGTCATCAGCAAATTTCAGGATGCTGGCTTCCACAGTCATTGGTGTAGAGTATGTACTCTCACCCTCTGATCAGCATGTTTACTCCAGACCTTGACTTCTCTTGTCTTGACCTTCTCCCTCTTTAGCGTTGGGTGGTGCAGGGGTGATATTGACGGTGCTGTGGTCAGAGGAACCAAGGGGGGGCCTAGGAGACTCCTTGTACGCTCCTTTTATAGAACCAAAACATAAATCTAGACTCTTATTTGTCCTGGTTGTTCAGGTGATGTACTGGTAAAGATTAATTGATGTATTTAATGTGCAGTTATTAAAGTGTCCCATTAACAGGCTTTGCTTTTGGCTGAATGTGCACTACTGTCACAAATAACTGGGGGAACTCCCTGGGAAGATAAAAAGGGCGGACAGAGACAGACGACAGTTCACCGTCAGCTGTGCATATAGACTCTCTAATGGTGACATTATTGCACTACTGCTGATTTATATATACACAGACTCCGCCTCCTTGGGATTTCCCCATAGCATACACGTTCCTGTCCAGCCTGACAGGTGCTCCAAAGCCGCTGATTGTCAGATTGTCTGAAGGCGTGAGCCATGTCTCACTAAAAGCCATGATGTCTGAGACGGACTCCTCCTCTTCTCCCTCATTTCCTCGCCTTAGAGATATATATATATTATATATTTCTGTCCCAATCCTGTGCCCAATGCCTAACGATCTCAGTGTTTAAATCTTGAATGAAAAGCGGATCCATATATATGTCCACTGAAGTTTGGGTTGTCCCATTGCATTAAGAACTCCTGAGATTATTGCCATGCTGGGTGGCGTGGTTGAAGTTGGACACTCTGGGCATAGTAGAGCCATAAAAACCTTAAAAAGTCTAAAATCCAATTTAAGTCCTTACAATTTATTAAATATGATTTTGACAGGTCTTATCAATTGATTGGGTTAATTACGTTGACGTTACTTTATATAAAGTTGCATTTTTCTATCTCACTTTTGAGATGTGTTTTCAGAAAAAATTCGTATTGATCATGCACTGTTTTTCCTACATATTCTTGTATGTATTTTTTTGCTTGTATGAATGTAAAATAGGCCTTAAATTGCATTAATTCTTAACTTAAAGGTCTAAAAAAAAGTCTTAAACTCAATCTGCTAAAACCTGTAGAAACCCTGTATTTAGTGTACAGACAATGAGATTGCTGTCGACCTTCTTATCTAACTCTCAGCAAGAAAGCGAATAAGCGTGTTTCCCAAAATGTCAAATTATTCCTTTGTGTGCTACAAAGTATCCCAGTGTGTCCTACAGAGGTACGTCAGTTCAGGCCTCAGCGTCGTCTTGCTGAGAAGCGCTGTGTTGTTGTGTCAAGCTCAGTGCCAGCAGCGTGTCAGACACCCACAGTCTGATCATGGATCTCTGCAACACCTCTGTGCTATCCACGACACCAATGCCCAGTCAAGGTTAACTCATTTCATTAGCACAGTCAAAGCTCTTCACCCACACCTTTCCCATAATGCCTTGGCTGTTCAGTGAACTGTCTTTTCTGGCCTGCGGCTGCCAGCATCAATCTAGACTGTTTCACTTGGAGTTGGCCACATGAACCCGGCTCAGCGGGCCGTAAGAAAGAGAGCTACTCCAAGAGAATCCACGCCACCATGAATTAGTTGTGTGCACAGCTTTGAAGGAGAGAGTGTGTGTGAGATGATGCTTTTTGTGACATCAATTAGTGGGACAGCCCTTTTGAACACACTTTGAGTACATAACGGAAAGCAGACTTTAGTTTGTTGCTTTAAAGGTGTATCTATTAATAAGAGTTTTCTTTTTTTGTTGGTTAAATGTAACAACTTAGAAATGCTTGCATGCATATTGTATGATCTTTGCCAAGGGCATTTTTGGAAATTGTGAGGCTTTTACAGTACATAATTGAGCAGTTTTGCTATACATGTTTTTTGTATCAACTTCAAATAACCTCCTGCAGAATACCAACATTAAAACTGCACTTCACACCAAAAGTCACATAGTGAAAGTTACTCTCCATAGCAGTGGTTCCCAGCACAGGGGTCGGGACCTCCATAAGGAGTCCTGGAGTTACCACTGGTTGCCTGGCAACTGTTCTTGGCCAAGAAGCATTCCATCACCTAACCTCCGTAAATTGTCCTTTTAGCATTTAATTTCTTTGCACAGATTAAGTAAACAAGATACGAGTTTAGAGGTGCTGGTAGACACTTTTACCTTTTTGACAGAGCCAGGCTATATTTGTCCATTAGCCTTTAATATATATTATATAGTAAATTACTGGATATTTTATTTAAAGATGTATTGATATAAAATAAGGAAAATTGGTTGAACTAACAGGTAAACATGTGTAACCAGTGATAAGAGATCACAAATAGGCTTGCCTGTTTAGGGCTCACAGCAAAATATTGGGATCTGGTGCTCAGTCTAAAGTTAACACCATAACCTACACTCAGTTGCCAGTTTATTAGGTACACCTATTTCTATTAGTTTGTACTAATGCAGTCTAATACAACAGTTCTGTAATAAATCCTCCCTCTGCGTAGACCGTGCTTTTCAGTTTTTGATGAAACTGTTTTAGAGAGGTGTTGATTCAACTATATGATCAATTTGGAGGCTGCCGTTTGTTGTGCCGTTAGATTGTATTACGTTATACTGACAGGTGTTTCCTCACTGATATAAATGTGCTCTAGTTGTACCGAAAAAACTGGCAACCAAGTGCATACCAGTGCTACTCCTTACTCACTGTATAGCTAAAGACATAAAAGGGGTCAGATGGATTAGCCGTGACATCCTCTGCCCACCTTCCCTCATTGTACAGACAGATAATGACACATTGGTTAAGAATTGAGTGAGCCAGTAAATTTTGTTCCAAATCTAAAATGTAGATACCAAGAAATGATTTGTCACTGTAGCTCAAACACACACTCTCTCTCTCTCTCTCTCTGGTTGTTTCAGGGTGGATCACTGGAACAATGAAAAAGAGCGTCTTGTTCTCATAACAGACAGCTCTCTCCTGGTCTTCAAGTACGACTTTGTCATGTTCAACTGTGATCAAATCCAGAGGATCCCACTGAACTTTGTGGACCGCATCTCCCATGGCACCTTCAGCTTCCCAAAGCGCTCCCTGCTTCAGTAAGTGCCCTCATTAGCCCTGGACTAGTCCTTCAACGGTAAACTTGTATCTCCTATCAATAAAACCTTCAGCCGCGGAGGAAAGTGAAACAATTTCACTTACTATAAACACATTCATTGACGTTTAAATATTGTGCAAAACAGCATTGTGTTAGAGAGAAAGCCTTGGACCTCTGGTGTCCTGTCAGCTTTAGTCATTTTCAGTAAGTCTACTATAAAATTTCTCTGTAGCGTTTAGTTGGAGAATTCCAAATATTAGCCCTAATTTTCTGCTCTGTGCTGTAATGTGTTAAAAATCCCATTTAACAGCAGACGATTAACCATAAAGCTAAAACAAAAATGAAAACATGCCTTGTCGCATTTTTTGCTCATATGTAATTGTTTTAAAGTAATGCATCATACAACACATTCTTAAGCTCTTTCCTCCAAATATTAAGGAGGAAAGAAATTAGTAGCATGCAGCCTTTTTAACAAATTTCAAAGATTGCAAGAGTATGCATGATTTGCTAAAAACTATCAAAGGCGATTTGAGTTGTCAGTAAAAAGAGTGACACAATGTTGAGGGTAGCATCAGAAGGCTGCGTGGTGAGGGTGGGAGGCTACATGCAGAGGATCGGTACGGGGAGCAGCCAGGGACAGCAGAGCTGAAACGGGCATGGCAGAAAGACGAGAGTGCAGAGGGTTTTTCGGGGGTAAGGAGTGCATAGCTGTCACTTGGTGCTGTCGCTTAACTGATTAGTGGCAAAATTAATGTAGCCCTTTCATCTAAACCTTTTAAAGACGGCTCAGGGGATACCAAACCAACTAAAACTAATTTGATGAATAAAACGTAATGTGCTGTGAAGAGCTTAGAGAGCGCTGCCTTTATTGGAGGCTTTATCTCTGCACATTACGTTAAATTATACATAAAACGCTCGTGAAAGCCACCCGGGAGTCCGACAGTAAAGAGACGGTTTCAAATAAGAAAGACTCAAGCCTCAAACATTTCTTCTTTCTGTTCGCCATCACTGCTTCCTCCCTCTTCCTCTTTATCTTCCTCTCTGTTTCTCCCTCAGGAAGTGTCTTCTTTTTCCGTCTAAGTCATCCCGTCTTAGTTTTGGCAGAAACCGATCTACAGTAAAGTTCATGTATATATGAAAATGAATCCTCCAGACCGATGTGATAGTACAGGAAAATGTTTCCACATCACAAAATCAATTTGAGAGAAAAGTACAAAAAGTCAGACTGTAAAGATTATTCAGCTGCTAGTTTAATGTTAGATGTATTTTTCAGTATCTCTTTACATTAAGTCTATTTAGAATCAGTATAGAAACATTTAATAATTGTTGTAACACAGAATAACTTATTTATAAGCAGGTATAGGTTTTTATCAGCTTGAAGCAGATTTTTTGCCATTGGGGGCAACGTAACCTGACTGCGCCAGATGGTTTGTTACACATAACCCTCTGGGAAGTCATCGTTGGAAACTTTCAAAAAATACTCGGCAGGTGGTAGGATGAACCATCTGTCTATCACCGTCTGTCATGAGTGATCTTCTAAAACTTTTTTCTCAACCAAGAGTTTCACGGCCACCATAGTTTCTCCTACAAATTTGGAATGCTGAGCTGTATTCAAATGGTAGCAACCTTCAACTTCACCGCTAGATGCCACCAAATCCTCCAAACTGGTCTTTTAAGACCTTTCAGATACATGTCATACATGTCTTCAGTTTTGATATAGCAAAAAGCTCAGACAGTGATGGAATAATATTTATTTTCCACTGCTCACTGAAAGCAAATAAATACAACTACATATATGCTGATGTAAATAAGGACATCCTCCTATCAGTATATCAGTATGATTCAGCTGCTTTTTCAGCTGTCATGGTAACAACACTTGACTGTTAGTCTTAGAGATATTACTGTTCACATTCAGGAGCGTGAGAATACAAGACATCTCCTGCTGACAGTTGTCATCTGACCACTTGATGTCAGTGTGCACCCTTGGTAGAGACGGTTCAAAGCAGGAGCACGCCACATCACATTTCTTCATCTGTTTGATGTTGTCATGGATGACTCCGCAGCTGCTAGTGTGAATCAGTGCTGCTAGAAAGTCCTCCTACTGTATGGGCTGCAACACATTTGACACCTTCACAGTTGCGTCAGAAAAGTCAGGCCATTTTCTGGCCACAATTAGGTATTTAATTGCATTAAATGTTGCACAGTTGTTGATAAGCACTTTCCCCAATGTCTTTTGCCACACTGATAGAGGTATTGCACATATAAATTGCTTGTAAATCTTAGAGCTTTTTTTGCATAAGTTCTTACAACATTTGTTTGTAAAATGCCATGAAATCAAAGTTTAGACATCACAGGCTACCACCATCATTTGTTTGGATTTTCTCTCTTTTTGGATATTATTGTGCTAACCTGTGCAACTAGGCTTCCTGAGCATGTGAATATTTTATAATAGAATTAATAGAATTAAACTTGCTGAATTGAGACTAAAAGCACTTTCATGAACGTTTGACCCCTGTGCTCCCAGACCATCAGCTTCAGAACAAAGAATATCAGACTCCCTCTATGGAGCGTCTTATTTGGCGTCAGCGCCTTCGTCTGTGCTCCATAAGCTTCCCCAAAACCTTGATGATGCCAATAGAAAGTGTTGAGGGAGTGTCAGTATTTTTAGTCCTGATGATTTTGTTTTCATCGCATTCTCCAGGTGCGCCCATGAAGAAAAAGCACAATATACTCTGCATCTTGGGAAAGATGTGTTTTAAGTGCCTTCTTTCCAAACTGTCTAGACAAACTAATTACCCAGCACATCATCTATTTTTTTATTCCTGTCTGAAAGAGTTGGGTGTGGAGGTTTAAAGAAGCCCCACAAGAGGTTGCTTCAGTTACTGTTTTAGGAAATATATATATTTATGAAAGTTGGAAATAATCCCAGCACTGCACTCTCTGTTCCTCATCTGATCAGATTTCTTTTTTTTGAATAAGGCTTCATAGGGAAGGATTCCTTATTCAGCCCCCACCTTCAACTACCCAAAACAGATTTATTAACTTTTTCACATCCTGCTGACATAAGAGTGCTTATGATTTTGAATTGTTGTAATATACACATCAATATGGTGTAAAATCTATCTTTGTGTCAGTCCTTTGTGGCAGTAGTTCTCTTAGATCTGGCTTAAAAGCAATCATCCTCCCCTGAGTCTGCAGTCTTTCCGACCACACCTATGCAAACCAACGCAGCTTACACATTCAGACAGCAGAGGGCAGTCAGTACATAGCAGCTGATTAAGATAGCATCAGCATAATTTACTGTGGGATATATCATCAGATTATAATTTAGTCAGAGCCACAGCTGATGTGAGCAGGCGAGCTCAGTGCTGAAAGTTGTGCTTAGAATGGCAGAAGGGTGAACACACACCACAGGTTCTCTTTAAATGACGGACACTCCTGTTTTTACCCTGTAACCAAATCAACCTATGATTGACTTAAAGCACAGTAGAAAGTTGAAGCACAAGTCAGTGAGGCTAAACATTTAGGGGTCATCCCTGATGGGCAACTTTCCTGGGTTAGTCACTCAAATAAATAAGTTGGAGAAATGGGAAGAGGATTATTTATTGTATGTCTTAGTCCAAGTTTCACCTTACAGGTTATTCAAACCGCTGTCTCATCTCGAGTACGGCTCAGTAACAAGCTTCTGTTAGTTCAGAACAGAGTGGCGTGTCTAGTGCCTCTCTAAGATCAAATATGATAATGAATATATGAAAAACTGTACACAGACCATGAATGGCTGACAGTACAGAGAGTCAAGAGAAGTTAGAGAGGTTAGAGAGGCACTCCTGTGATTCAGTGTTACACTTCCCTAAAGTTGAGGGACTCTCAAGGGAGAGATAATAAAGAGAACTGTCAAAAGACTGTGTAGCAGAAGCTGGGATATCCAACATTTTTTTCTAGTCTGGATGGAACTCTAAAAACACTGTATCCTACACTTCCCATAATGCAACTCACTATGATGACACCACTATGACATCTTCCATTTTTTTTTACTTTGGTCCCCCGAGAGCCTTAAAAGATGTTATACATCCGTTTTAACAGGCTGAGAGGTAAACCGAGCTTCATCTTCAATCTTTATGCATGTCCCTCAGATTATTTATTTTTAAGATACATGCTAAGCAGGACATTCTACAGTTGAGGACTTCAGTACTCTCATTTCTAAATTAGCTCAAACCTGGCTTGGCATTTCTGTACTGCAATTTCTTGTTACTTAACTTAACCAGCATATACACCAATACCAGCCTGGCTGATGTATCCGTCTAGTTTTGCGTGGGATAATATGCCATTCTGTATTATTAAAAAAATTGTTTTAGCTAGTCTTTGATTTTGACTTTCTTTGCTGTGTGGATGTGCAAACCAATTGAGATTTATTATTTTCACTTTCACTTTCAATTTGCTACGTTTGTTTTTTAACTAAAACTAGTGGAAGTGTAAACAATTGTTGATTGTACTGTTGGGTGTAACTGCAACAGGCCCTTTAAAGTATTTGTTATTAGGTACTGGCATTGCACAGCATATGCTAATACATGAGGAACGTTCAATTTGTTTCCTTGATAGCTGCAATTTGACACTCCCTGCTTCTTTGACTGATTCCCAGTAATTCTGACTTCAACCGCACTTAAACAGGACGTCCACTGCATACATACAAAATACAAATATTAAGCACAGACTGAATTGTCTCAAGTAAAGATTCCACAGCGTATTGCCAGATATTGTATTCTACCTCTAGCAGTCACCAAGCAGAAAGAAAAAATAAACTCAAATCCCCAAAAACAAAGCACAGATCAGGAGCAGAGTTTGCGGACAGGCTCCTCCCAGGGTGTACAGCATACATTGATAAATACCTATAGACGTGTAATGTTTTGGGCATTCTGCTCTAAATTCATACACCTTGGGATGGGAGCAGCTTTCAGCTTGTGGACTCTGCTTTTTCAAGCTGGAAATATCTTTGCCAACAGCCTGCAGCTATGATATCACAGCGTGTGCATTATGACATCTACAGTAACATAGCTGTATGTTTTAGGCTTCAGAGGTTGCATGAGCAGCTTTAGCATAAATAATGTAAATTTCCTTTTGAGGCTTGAGTATCATAGGAAATTTAACAGGTGTGTGTGTTTTCCTTTGTTTTCCTTGCTGTCCACCCTTTTCCTTTCTTTCTAGTCCTTTCACATGTTGAATGAAACCTTGTTGGATGGATACATGTATGGATGGCTGACAAACCTGCAGGCTCTATTGAGCAATCAGAGCAGATTTGTTTGTTCGCTTTGAGACAGTGTGGGACACTTGCCATGACAACTGGAGCTGGGCTTGATATTTATCTTGTGTGTTGACTTATGAGTCCGAAGCGCTTGAAAGCCCAGGGAGGAATTTTTCGTCACTTGCCCTCAAGCTCAGAATACAGTGTTTCTCTTATGCATGTGTGCGTTTAGTATAAACACCATGGATTAAGTGTAACGCCACTTGGAAGGTCAGTAGAAGGTGGATTTCCTCGGTTTGGCCTCTTTATTGAGGTGGTAAGTGTAAGCCAGGTTTTGGACATTTATTTTGACACAAACTGTATCTCCTTTAGAAACTCATTCATGACAAAGGTGTTGCCTGCTTTCACCATTTGTATTTTGTGATTGTATCAAAGTGAGGCAGAGTGAAAGTCCAAACCCCAGCTCTGCCATATAAACACAGTGAAGACTTCCAAGGCCTCTGGCTGGAAAGCCCAGCCCTGCTCTGCCTGTTTGGGCTGGTCCCTCTCCCAGTGATAGCTTACCTGTGGAATTTGCCAAAGCTTTTTTATATCCCCATTTATACTAGGGCAATAGCTGTGTGCTCTTACAAAGGGCAATGTGTACAAATGTAAACCCACCATCCCCACTTGCTTTTGCTGAAATATAATCAGTCTTTTAGCCTGGGCTTTGCTTTTGTACCAAGTTTTTTTTTCTTTCCTCCCTTTTCTCCCTGCACAACACTGGCTCTGGAGGAGGCACACAATGTTCAGCAGCAGCATTGTCATTTTGAAAATACTTGTGTAAACAGGGCTAGGTGATTACATTATGATGCAGCCCCTCCCTGGGACCATGACATATCAACAGCTACACCACTATTGTTTAGCCTCAGGTGTTTAATTCTGTTTGGCAGGAAGTGCTCTTGCACAAGGTTTGTGGTAAAATGAGCCAACCAGTGTGACAGATCATTAAGGGAATCAGAACACTGTTGGGAAATCGCCTGCATGCTGATTTATTTATCTTCTTTCTTACTTTTTTATGCAAAGCAGTAGGAACATTAAAGATAAGTTTATTTCCACAAACTTAGATTAATACTTCCATGAGTAGCTGCAGCTGTTGCCAGAATCACAAAAACACAACGCCAGATTGTTTGATTGCCATCACAAGCTACACTTTATGAGCACTGTTTGCACAATTATATGGGTTAAATTGTTTAGCAAGTTGCCTCTTGAAAGCTGTCTACAGTGTCTACACACAGTATTGATCACTGAATAAACCCGAGTGTTTGCACATCCACACATCAAGGGCAGAGGTTACAAAGGCAGCAAGGACTGATTTGTGGATTTCTGGCTGTCAGGACTACAAAAATACTTTATTCTCAGTGTTAAAAGTATGCAGACATACTTGCAGCTCAAATGTTTCAACAATGCACAATGCCCTAGGAAATGATGAAATCTTGACAGGCATCTCTGATATTGTATCAGTGTTTGCATGAGAGCTGTGTGTGGGCGTTTCTCTTTTTTCCAGCTAATTCGTTACCTTCTTCTAAGGAAAGCAGGAAATGCCATGTCATCGAAAGAAAACCTAAATGAAAAACAACAGCAGATATGTATTCCCTCGTGCTGTCAAAATGTTTAAACCCAACTGCTGGTTGTATGTTTTACCAAAAATACATGCCTATCAAATATTTCCACCTGACCTGTTCTGTGTTTTTTATTTGTATAATTCAACTACTGTAACTGTAATCTTTGTTTTGTTCTGCTATGAGTGTAATTATGTCGAACAGAGGAGTCAAACCTGTCACTGCAGGTTTTTCTAGCTACTGTTTTGAATAGTGGTTAATCCAGGAGTTGTTTACCTGCTTTGTTAAACAGGTGACAATCCGCCGGCTACAAAGAGAAAGGGATGGTAATGTAGCTGAAAATGAGTGTTTAGTTGTATTAAAATCATTCTGAATTTACAAAGACCAATCAGGCTAGAGTATTTAAATGTATGTATGTATGTATCTTAATGTAGCATTAGTGCACAGACTTCTAAGGATACTTGCAGAAAGTCCCTGACCAAAAGCTTGCCTCAATAATGTAATGTTGCACTTATAATCATTATACAGTGATTTCCTATCTGCAGCACATCCAACAATCCTTTATTTGGTGAGCAGTGATCTTTAAGATTAAGATATAAGATTACATACGGGGGCTGTATCCATACATGTCTATCACAATTTCCAGCGCTCAAAGTGACACTCCATTTGTACACATCACTATTTGAATATTCTGCAGGAAGGTTTGCCTAAAAAGAAATGCAGAGGAGGGTGTTTTGAACTCTCTGTGACCCTGTACCTTTTGAACAGTAACAAAGACACTATATGGGTATATAGATAAAACGTATGAGAGCCCTAGATTACATTTGATGGACAAAAAGAAAGTAGAGAATTGTATGGATCTTCACAGCATGTAGATCATTTCCAAGATCTGCAAGTGTTTGCTCTCAGTCGTCTGAGGTTTCAGTAGGCTGAGGAAAGACATGACCCCAGGGCGTTTTCATTAAAAACTATGGTGTTAACTTTAAAATGACTGAAGAGAGAACAGCAGAAGAAAGAGACTATGATGAGCACACTGTAGATTACCTCTAAACCCAGTAAACATGAGTTTGCCCTCAGATTAAGTGTTCGGCCTGGACATAGATTAGTGTTTTTCATGTCAGAAGGTAGCTATACATTTTTATTTGTGCACACATTTACTGTAAAGTACTTCCAGGCAGAGAGCAGTAGTAAACAGTGACATTGGGTGAAAAAGGGGGGGGACATTGGTTTGTCAGGCTCAAACAATAGGTTTTAGTTCCTCTTATTTAATGCCTTTTTGGGCTTTTTAGGCAGATGATTCTGGCCTAAATGATTCTACCTAAAAATATCAAATCCAAGGGGAACAGGTTGCATCTATAAACAACTGTGTTCTTTCAGGAATTTCTTTCTTTCTTTTTAGGAATTAAGTGTATCCGTCTTTTGATCAACAATTAATAATAAATTGACTTACTTTACTGTTACTTGAAAACTAACGTACTACATACAGTTTTGAACTGGTCTCCATTTAATACTGATACCTATATATGACCTACATAAACAAACGACCATCAGCAAGGCAATTTTACTAGGGCTGTGTATTTTTGTAGGTTAAACAGTAACTACACAGCCACAGTGCAGTAACAGTAACTACACAGCCAATAACTACACAGCCACAGTGCAGTAACAGTAACTACACAGCCACTAACTACACAGCCACAGTGCAGTCACTGCAGTTTTGTTTTTTTAGCACCGGTACTTCTCCTCCATGATGCCTGGGATAAAAGCCATAGGTGAAAACAATTCTGTGCCACAAAATTGTCACTTATAACTGCCTATAAGTTGTTGACATTCTGAATGTGGCCAGAGGCAAAGAAAGCATTTATATTCAGTGTTTTGTGTATAATTCTCAATGGAAAACAAACCAACCCCTTTTTTTTAGAAAGCAGTGAGTATGTTATTGATCTGGTGACAACATAAACTGCGGAATCTGAAGTTTTGTCACGTTTGACTCAGATGTGTCACTGACATAGAGAGACATTTTGTCATTTGTGTTCCTCTGTCTGTCTGTGTGTTTAGGAGAGAGGGGGAGGGGGTGCGAATCTTCTGGGACCGGCTGAGAGAGCCCACCTTTACCTCCAAGTGGAACCCCTTTGCCACTGACTTCCCCTTCATCACCTTCACCTACCACCCTGTGAAGAACATCAGTGATTCACTCGCTGATCTCTGCGACGTAAGTGACTCAACACCCAAATCACAAAACAAACAAACAAATGTTCTCACCTGGTGGTGTGGAGCCATGCAAATAGTTGTGGTTTTATTTGCTGAGGTTTTGAGATATCTGAGATGTCTGCCACAACACCATTGCAATTAGGTGCTTGTAACATTGAACAAAATTTAAAAAATCCTGAGCATCACTTTCCTGGAACAATATCCTGGGTACTTAGGGCTATACACAGACCTCACTGTCAACAGCGTTCATTGGGACTACTTCCAGTGTAAGCACAAGTTTGAAAGTCACATATCTCAAACTCGGACTTTGCAGGACTTTGTATCGCGAGGAGAAAGTTTGTGACCTTTCAATTTGTCAGAATGTATGTGTTGGAATATTTTATGTGATTGTATCTATGATTAATCCAGGTGGAGGTGTGTCCTCTGAGAGTCATAGAGACAGTTGACTATGATCACATAAAAAATGTGGTCAAATGAATCATCACGCAGAAAAGACTTACTGGAATTAGTTATCTGGGGCAGTATTCATTAAGCTTCCTAGTACTTCCTACGAATTCAAGTCAAGTCATAGAAGTATAAAATTTTCTTAGAATTCTAATGTTTTCTGATAATTTCCCCTTACAGTGAAGACTGTATCCTGGTAAAGGTAAGACTTATTATTGACATCTCCTAAGGTAGGAGTAGGGAGGAGAAAATGGCGGAAATATAAAGAGGTGGGAGAAATATTCTCCAAACACTGATTCACAGTAAGATAATGACACTCTACAGATTAGATGGTGTAAGAATAATGTTTGTGGTCTATCTCTTTAGAGATGGCGTTCACGTCTCCCACCCGACGCAATAACCAGAGAAATAAAAAGTGATCACAACAGTGCAGCAGCCTTCCATCAGCAGAGTGAACACACAAACAAGTTATTATCATTAATACGACATATTAAATACTAACTACTAGCATGATAAATAAACATAGGCAAATAAATATAACGACTATCAGCATGGGAGTGGGCTACTGCGTTTTCAGTTCGAAGGCTACTTTTAAAATAGGCATTTCAATTTATTTATAATTCCACCATGTCTTAATAGAGACTACATTCTATGATTACTCCTTTTTTTTAATTTTTTTTTTTTTATCATACCTAGCAATGAGGTCAACCACCCTTCCTAATGAAAGGAAATGTTTCTGTCCATTCCTTCTTCAGAAAACCTAAATTAGTCCTAAGCCAGGACTCTTTGCTAGAAATGTTCAGAGCCTCTGAATCCTTAGACGGCCCAGGCACTTGAACTACTTCTTTTTAGTTTTGGACTACTTGTGCTGACAAATTTGTGTTTCATATGCAAAACAAAAAAATGACGCGTTTGCAAAGCGTATACAGGAATTTCAACATAACCAAGATGTTTATGAGCAATCACAGCTGCTGACTCAGCATGAACAAGAGAGAAGAATGGAGCAATCTCCTGCTATGTAATAAAACTTCAACAGTGTCACACATGTTTTGCAACGTTTCAAACATGTCATACATGTTGTTTCTGCTATCACACCGAGTAAAAGAAAGGGTATAATTATACACACTTCAATGACTGCTTTCAAATGTAGACTGGCAACTGAGCCTGTCTGACTCACTTGTGCAAAGACCTGGAAGAAATTAACTTAGAATGCAATGTAATCGTAGACTTAATTATGATATGACACAAGGAATGTGCCTCGTTGGGCAAGAATAACTCTATGATACTGTAATACTGTAGACAGCAGATGGGTCTTTTACATTTGACCCCTGACCTCTGCTTCTTTCCTGTTAAGTTGTGAATTATGGTCTACATGGTGTTGACCAGGAATCTTAGTCAGATGACTTAAAGGTTCAGTGTGTAACATTTAGAAGGATCTATTGGCAGAAACTGAATTTAATATTAATAGGTATTTTTTCAATAGTGTGTAATCACTACACATTATCATTGATCAAAATAAGAATCATTGTGTTTCTGTGACCTTAGAATAAGCTGTTTTTATCTACAGATGACAGATTTGAGCATTTTTGGAAACATCTGGGATAATGTAAGTACACAGCTCAAAAAAATATATGACACAGGTCTAGAGTTTATAGACATTTTAAGATAAGATAAGATATTCCTTTATTTGTCCCACAATGGGGACAAATTCCATTGTTGCAGCAGCAAAGTGGATAGAGAAAAAACAGTATAAAAAACAGCAAGAGTAGGAAAATAATGAATAAAAACACTATGTACAAGAGAAAAAAACAGGGGAGCAGTGCTGGTTGTTAAACAGTCTGACAGCAGCAGGAAGGAAGGACCTACGATATCTCTCCTTCACACGTTTGGGGTGAAGGAGTCTGTCGCTGAAGGAGCTGCTCAGTGTAGTGATGGTGTCCTGCATGTGGTGGGAGACATTGTCCATCAGTGATGATAGCTCTGCTATTATCCTTCTCTCTCCCACCACCTGCACTGAGTCGAGGGGGCAACCCAGGACAGAGCTGGCCTTCTTAATCATTAATCTTAATGCAGAAGTGTTACGTATTATAGCTTAAAAAAACACCTCTTTGGCTGTATTTTATTTTGAAAGTGGAACTGGACTCTTCACTTTCTGGTTAAATTAAAAAAGCGATGTTCTCCTCTCTGAGTTTATGCTCAGTGGATTCAGACTGCCAAGCTGCACCAGCAGCTTTCGTTATTAGCAGCATGAGAATTCCTATTGCTTGCTCAAATGTAGTTAATCCCTCTAAAATAAGATATTGTGATCTCATGTATACAACACCCACCCCAAGGCGAGAAGTCAAAAAGCTGTAAAAAGCAAATAAACTTGTTTTCAGATATGTTTCTGATCCTTCCTCCCCCCTCCACAGATCCATAACTTTCGCGAGCAGCTCAAGGATGCGGCGCAGAAAGTCCACGCCTTGAAGCCAGTTCCTGGGAAGGCCAACGGCGTCTTGGTCCTGAAGCAGCCAATCCAAATCGAGGCTTACGTGGGCCTCATGTCTTTCCTTGGAAACCAGAACAAACTGGGATACTGCATGGCTCGAGGAAACCTTGGCTTCTAACTTGTCTACATTTTCTAATAGTTTGGTTCAAATTGTGTGCTATAATTTATAATGCTTGAATTCATGTCGACAAGCTTGTTTACAGAGAGTTCATTCAAATTCTACAAGGATTGACCAAAAATGTTTCCATATTCAGGTTTGTGTCACAGCCTGGGTTCTCAGGATGTTCTGTGTGAGGTTTAAACAACTGTGTGATCTCCCCCACTGCTTATTACCAGTGTGTGGTGTCTGAGCACTCAGAAATATCCACATTTCAACACAGCTCTTCACTGGATGACGGATCCCCCACTGCTCTCAAGGAGCTTTGTTATTTGCTCCTCAGTGATATGGTAATTCAACTCTTTCGCAATGGGACTCCTTTCTTCCTCCCCCGGTGTCTCTGTTAAAAGCTCATTCCCATGCCATTCTGCCCCTTAGAGATTCACTGGAGCATGGGGGCACATTTGTCAGTTTAGTTGTATCATTCCTTGTGTATTTTTACAGTGCATACAGTTTTGGAATTTCCCCTTGATTTGTGTGTTTACTGTGTGTAGCGCTGCCTTGTTTCGGTATCATCTGTTAGTCTTGTGAGCCTGTCACAGACTTAAAATGTAGGCTTATCTTATGTCATATTCTGTTCTCTGCCTTTTTAGCGGTTTGGAATATGCAATATGGTACTATCATACCCTGCTTTGTCCGTACTAAATAAGAATTTATGTTTGCTGAAGGATAAACCCAATGGTGAGAATTGACACTTCAGAAATGCCATAATTAATGATGTCCTGCTGCTGCAGTTATAGTACAATAACATTAGCACACATTTAGTTATTATAAAATGAAATTATTGATTTCCATCCTGGTTGATTTAGTGACACCCGCGGTTGCTGTTGGTACTGGTGTTTACAGTCAGCCAAGAAAACCCGTGTACTAACCAGTGTATTAATAAAGAAGTTGATCAAAAATTAAATGAAAGCGAAGATTAAGGAATTGCTGTAATCACTACCTGTATTTGCATTTTGTTTTGTTAAAACGTGGTGTCTCATGTCCTGTAAGAGTTTTACAGAGATCCAGGGTTGAGGGGGTGGGAGGGGTGGGGGATGGGGGGTCGCCACTAGGTCTTTTTTTTTGGTTCCAATATGCCTGTACTGTTGTCTGACTGCTGTACTTGTTTACATTTAAAAACAATAAAAAGTTGTTCACAAAAAAAAAAAACTGATTTCATGCTTCACGCAGTGCAAGTAGTTTTTCACACAGCAGCAGGGAATATTTAAATTGGGTTACCTTGCTCAAGAGTAACAGCTTGTTGTGGCAGCAACTGACTGTTCTATTAGACCCTGCAATATTTAAAACTAATGTGGTGTTAAAAATGACCAAAATGGCCATGTCTTTAGTTGTGGTGGTGTTTTTGATGAATGATAGTGGTCAGCACTGACGTTAGTGACAAATACAGTTTCGTATGACCGTTTTAGTGTAAAGCAGGATGCTTAGGCCTGCTTCAGCAGTAACGTATTACAGCTATAAAGAGAGCAGTGCTGGGTAAGTTGCTTGAAAAATCTGGCTTTCCGCGGGGTCTTTGAAAGTCTTAAATCTTTTAAAAATGTTTTAAAAATTTGGATTAATAAAGTTAACATTGATTTTTCTTTCTTGCTTTTAAATGTATTTTTTGAAAAAACATGCTACATAATGAAACCAACGTGGAACAAATACAGATTTTCCTTCATATGCTTTGTACTTGTTTTTTATATCACATTATTTTACTAATTGCTTAGCATCAATTAATTAGCAGCATTACTCAGTACATGACATTCAGCTACGTTTAAGGCGCCTTTAAACAACTTCAGAGCTTCTACACCCACACATTGCATCTTCATATGTTGTTGTTGTTTATTTAAAATCACATGTATGTGCCTCTAGTCTTCGAGGGGTCCTAAACATTTGCACGTGTAGAAATAGAAATGAGACATTTTGGTTACACTCACAGTAAAGCTGCGTGGTTCACACGCCAGCCAACTCTTAACTAAACTAGGTGATTCCTCAGCGTAGGCTTACCTATGGTTATAGTTAACAAGCCAGCTAAGAGCACAACACATGTTAATAAGACAACTTTGAAATTACCTGGAGTTGCATTTCTTGTTACAGTAACGTTGGATTGCTTACATGTATTGTTTACTTTGAAGGTATGCTGTTTGAATCTAGTATGGGAATGGCAGGCCCCGCCAGTAGCAAAGGAAACTACTGTATAGAGAGGTTATTACAGAATTGAAATACATTGGATGGATAGTGCTGATAGGATTTAATCTCATGAAAACCTTAAGCATTATAGTTTAAAAGCTTCAAAAGTGAAACTGTACACTGGTAAACACACAGTTTTGTTCACAAATGACACATCCATTCCTGAGTGACAAATACAAGTGAATGCAACTAAGCCAGCAGTATTTAGTCTCTGCTAAAGTTTTCTCTTCAGGAAACAAGGTTAAGTAGCGAGCTTCCAAGGAATACATACAGCTGTTATTGCACAAGGTAAAGTATATGGTAAAGTTCAGCACCGTTAGTATCATGTATCATCACCTTAGGGTTTGAAGGGGTTAACATGTTTCTTCCCAGAATGAGGACGTGTCTCTAATCCTGGATCAAGCGCTGCTCTGGCCTGGAGCGAAGCACCTCATCCATATTTCTGCTCTTCAAGTTGTAAAAGATGTTCAGAAAACAGAATTAACTGCCAGATAAATGAGCACTCATAAAGTTTTGCCCCTCAAGAAAACTTTGGTTGAGTTTTACATTTAGGTCACCTGATGCTTCAGAGGACACTATTTGACAAATATCCAACTGTGTCTGTTTATTTTGTTTGGTTTCCATGGATTACATTTGTACCTATAATCATTTTATTCTTTAATTGTCATGACATTATCTTAGCTGCAGGTAAAGCAGTTACCAAAAACACTGAGCAGTAACATGACAAAGAAGTCTTCAAAGACTGTCATGTCACACATCATTTGAAATAATAAGGACTGCCTAAGATGTAATGTTTGTGATTATGTTGCTGTTCAGATGATGCAGTTTACATGTTCTGTCATGTTTGAATTGAATTTAAATGAAGCTCCAATCTGCCCTTTTCTCTTGTTTTCTGTCAACCTTTATTTCCGTAACAGTTGAGAGCATCACTTCAGTTGGCGGATGTCTAAATGTGATGTGACTTGCTTTTAATGCCAGGATATAGAATGAATTCGGGACAGTGTGTGTGCAGGAGGGAGCGTGGGTGTGTTGTTATGTATGATCCATCTCTGTCCTCAGATGCTCTTTTTTGCAGTGGAGATCATTATGTTCAGCCCTCCAGGTACTTCATCTGAATTAAAGCTCTGATTTGCTCTCAACATTGCATGTACAGTCTGTACTCAGAACAGGACAGGTGGGCACATATGGAACATCAGATTAGTACACATACTTTATTATTAGCCATAATTGACAGATATTTAAATTTAACTTTATTTGAAAATGGAAAACCTTTTACTTTTACATTAAAGCAGCATTATTAGATTTTTTTGCCACTTTGTTGCAGCAGATACAAGCTGTAAATACAACGACATATAGAATTATTGGTTTATAAAGTTAATATGGCTAGCATGTTAGCAAATAGTTGTCTATTTACGCATCCAATAAACACAGAGCAACATCATCATTCATTTAGAGTTATGTTCCTGGTGACCTGACAGAGTAGTTTAGTTTTGATCTCTACCAATTCCTGAGAAAAATATCTTCCTCTAGCAAGCTAAATGCTCTGCTTTACTATAGATATCATACAGTGGGTTATGGTAACCCCTGAAACAGCTGCTTAGAAACAACGCTGATTATAGCAATGAAACTGAGTCAAAACAATAAAGTTGTAGGCTGTAAATCTCTATCTCTAAATTTCTGTAAATCATTTTATAAGGAGTACGGTCTAGACCTGCACTATTTTGAAAAGTGTCCTGAGAGATAACTCCTGTTATGATTTGGCGCTATACAAATAAAATTGAATTGAATTGAATTGAATTGAATTTTAAATCCAAAACAATGAGCTGAAAGATGCTAAAACACTCCAAATGTCCCCTGTCACATTACAAATATATAAAAAAGATTTGTGCTGCTTTAAGTTAATGAATAAAGATCATTTTATTTGATTACATAACGATATGATTTTTTACAGTGTAGTTGAAGTATGAGACTGACATACAGCTTTAAAAATGATTAATACTACCTGCAATTCTACAATGTGGACTAACCAACAGTGTTTACAATATAGAGTATAATAATTGAGTCTTAAACTACTTGAACTACGGTATTTTCTTAGTTAGGCACATTCTGGCCTAAATCTTATAATGAACAAATTAAACAGCCACTTTTATGTATTTTACTTATTAATGTGAGTAATTAAACTCTTTCATCACATTTCCTTCTAAGTGAGTATCATTGCTTTGTCAAAGAGAACACATGGACTCAGAAGATAAATGACTTTCAAAGCTAATGATTGCATTCCTTTCTGGAAAGGTAAGTTAGTGCCTCGGGCTAGAAAATAAGGCTTGTACTTTTCTTCAATTATTTTCCACCAGTAGAACATCAAACTGATCAACTGGCTTTCTGTGTTTATGGACTGACACTAGTGGACTGGTATCTCTGCTCCTATATTATATGGCATTGTATTTTGTGAATTGTAACTCTGGTTTTGAGAGGCGTTGTTGTTGTTTGTACTACTTCAATCTGTAAAAACATATCTTAAAAGATTTTTTAGTCCTATTCTTGGAACACAAGAAGCACAATGCATATGGAAACTGTATTAAGTTAGCAATTAGTAAGTTAACTTGAGGCCTGTTGTAGAGACTGCCTGGTACAAGTGGTTTTGATGGAGGTCAAGGTCACAGGATGGTCTCATCGGAAGTCTCCATGTCTAGTTCGACAGGTCCAAGTGGTTATTTTGCTTGATTGTGATGTGAGATGATTTTCCCACTGCCCTGAAGTGGAATGTGATCGGAAAAGTGAGAGGCTTAAAAACTGCCCATCAGTGCCTGTGACCCTGGATGGCCCCAGCAAACAACCAGAGCTGCCTGGGATGCTTGGGGCGAGTAACATAAGACAAATTCTGCGAGACACTCTTGCAATCCTGGTGTGGCACGCAGTCGTCTCATCTCTCTGAAATACCTTCAAAGCCCTCAAAGATATGCCAACTTGGATACCAGGCTTCTTTTCACAGGTCATGCAACCTCAAGTCACCATTTTCATTTCTCTGACATCTGTGTTGCTTGTTTGTTTGGTAAACATGTTACACCTGTCAGAGGAATGCTGGTTGCTAACGGGCCAAGTCCAACAGCATTTATTATATTCTGCGTCTCTTTCCCCTTCTTCTCGCCTCTCTCGTTTTTCCATCTGTTGCCCTCGCAGCAGTGAACACAGTAAGTGTGAAGGAGTGAATGTGTGAGGAAAAGTGTGTGTGTGTTTGTTCTTGCATGTGCTGTACGTGGATGTGTTGGCACACACGCACTCACAGAGGCTACTGGGTTGTTGTCTGGATTGCTGTCTTGTAATGGAGATAGAGACACTGTTTTTATTTATCCCTCCCCCAGCTGTCACTGTTGTGTCTGGAGCGAGTTCGCTGAACTCAGGGCTATGGGACACTTGGAGAACTGTCAAATCCACTAACCCTCCAAACTATGTAGAATGTTATAGCCCAGAACACACCCTGGATTCTTATTATGGAAAACAAAAGCTGACAGGGACATTCAGGAAATGTGCAACCTTTATCTTACCTTTATATTTCTGTGTACAGTGAAACCAGAGCAGCAACAAATACGATTCTTTTATAATTATTTTCCTTTTTTATGCATTTAAACGTGGAATCAAGTAAAGGGAAATTATGTTAGTGTGGTTTTTCTTTAACATTTAAGTTTTAAAGGATTACATTTTTTTCAGGCTTATCACCAAATCACAGATATTGTGCATCCCAGAGCCTCCATATGTAGCTGGTATATTTCAAATGTGTGTATGATAAGTAAGACAAAAATATAACACCAAATACAAATAATTGCTACCACAGCCACAAACAATTACATCAGTTTTGTTTCCCTTGCAGGCATTTTCTTCCAGTATTCAGATCCTTTTCTTAATTTTTATTCACTATTACTCATGTAGCAAGCACAATGGCCACAGTTGAAAAATATTTTATTATTGGATTAATGTTACTAAAGAATAATGCTGTAGCTCGTTTAGGTGGAGTTAGGTATATATAAGCAGTATATAATGTTGGTCATTTTAATTTTAATTTTATAAATTGATATTTTGTGTATAAAAACAGAGTCTGCATAGTAACTGCAGCCAGTCAGATAAATGTAGTGCAGTAATAAATTGTACACAAGTGCAGTACTTGAGTAAATATACTTAGTTACATTCCAATGCTGCTTTCCTCAATATTAAACAATATACTGTTAGTATTAAAGTTGATAAATTGATACATTTTATACACAGCATATTGTTACGCCAAGTGTTTCACATCTTTCTTGACTGGTTGTTTTCTTTTGGGTGCCTTGGATTCTTTCAAATGCCATTAGTTGCACGAGGAGGAGCCAGAGGAATCTTACTTTTTTACAGATTATCTGCCTCTTATACTGCTGTCAGAATATAGTGAAGGTTTAAGCAAATATGACAAAAAGTTATTTCTATAACAGTTACCTACTGCAGCTTTAAAGCTGCTGAGAAGATAAATGTGAGGGCTCATTCGCAAATTGCTTGTAATAGTTAGTTAAAGTTGGTTATTGTAAAAAGGAACTCTATTATCACATTACATTATAGTAACTAACTGTTGAAAACTGATCAAACATTTGGAGCCCTCACAGAAAAAGGGTTGTAAATTATATACTATATGGTTATGGTTTATATGAAGCAAATTAATAACGAAATATACACTCCCAGTGTTCAGTCATTACTTAAATAAACCTCAGCAGAGTGTACCAGTATGATTATGTTAGATATGTCAAGTGTCAAGTGAGCTGCAGCTCCAGTCTGTACATGCAGCTTGTGCAACTGATGAAAATCACCATACTGGCACGTATTCAACACTAGATGAGGACTATTCACTGGGCGGAAGATGATTGCATTCCCTGCCATATTCCACATTTCAGACAGTATATGAGAGTGAATCTGCGTTGCCATGTCAGTCATCCAGCTCCTTGTTTTAGGATGCCCCCATTAGACGGCGGGCAGACGGTCAGCGGTGCTGAGGCTAAGCACTGATGACAAGCTGCTGGAAAGCCTGCAGTAGAGAATGAACAGAGTCTGCACGGGGACCGGCCTGAGCCTCAGACATGTACACACACACACACACACAGACACACACACACACACACACACCACACACACACACACACACACACACTAAACCCACATTCATATTAAAGTCACATACACATACACGTCATAGCTGTCTGCAATCCGATGCCCCTGATAACATTTTATTGCTATGGTGGAAAACATGTCTGATTTATGTCCGAGTTATGATTTACAGTAGTTTGTCGTTAACTTAAATCAACCTTAAATGCCATTTATTTAAGTTCAGGGTTTATTATTTAACATCCACTTTCCTGCCAACAGGGGGAAACACCACTCTGCCTTTTTCTACATACCGTGCATACATAGATACAGTATATGCAGTCTTAGGAAGGGTACTGCTCCAGCTAGTAAGTTTTATTCAAACATTACAAATTGCAATATAGTTTGCAATAACACAGTTGTAAATGTGTAAGTGTAATCATGTCCAATGGGCCTTTCATCAGGGATTAAACCTCTCAGGTGAGTTCATGTTTCACAGCTTTATTATTAAGCCAGGCTTCATTCACACCACAAAGCTTTACTTCATATTCTATAGTGGCGATTCCAGAGGTAACACATACGCAAGGCAGAATTTTAAGAAAATGTTGATGAAATGATGCAAAACATATCTGAAATATTCCCATCTGATGGATTGTTTCACTCAGTGTGGACAGATATCCTGAGTTAAGTGCTGGAACAAGCTGATAGTGTATACTGTATGTGAAACTGTCACAGAGTTGAGGGGCAATTAAAAGGTAAAAATGTAATCATAAAATGCAGGAAATGTAATATTGATATTATATTTGAATATTTTGCTGATTAAGCAGAGTTAGGGGAAAAAAATATAACTTTGAAATCTGTCATATTTATACTAACTGTGCCACTTCCAGTCCTAATGTTGTTATCAATATTAGTAATAGTAGAATAATTGTTACTGTTGTTGTTGTTTTTACCTTTATCCTGAGCTTGTTGTTAAAAGTATTTAAAAAGTGTATTCTGCTTTGTAATGCGATGGCTCATGTGAATCTATAGCATTATTAAAAAACAGAGAACAAAATTTAAAAAAGGTTTAAACTATTAGATCGCAATAAAAAAAATGTAACCTTTTTTTCAATTGCCACAACTTTACCAAAAATTTGACCAATCATCGTAGTTTCGTGTGAATTTTACTATTTATACCAGTCCAAACCAGTGCAAACCATTGTGCCGTACGTCACCAAACTTTCACTGGAACAAGTTGCCTTTTTAATGAATTATAATTAAAAAATCACAACTACTATTGCAATTATTCCCCTCAATTTAATTTTAAAAAAAACATCCATCGGAATATTTAGAAAAGCTACTTGAGTGCATGTTGTTGCAGTTTTACTAAAGCAACATTTTCAATACTTCAGTAGTATTATTGGTATTACAGCGTGGTACTGCTACTTTTACTGATGATTTAAACACTTCAACTGCTGCGATGTTTTAGGCATTTTCTTTAAATTCTTTATTTTCCTTTTTGGTGCATACAAAACCCCACACCAAACCACAGTCTATCAGTTTGAAAACATACCACTCATGAGCCATATGTCAAAATAGTGTTATTATCCTTTAAGAATGTTAATCACACTGGTCTGAGCAGTGGCCATTTCTGCCTCAGGGGTCTGTTTCCTCAGCAAGTGGAGCAGTTTATGAGTGAGGTTAAGATGTCAGTCTGAGCCCTAGTTAAAGACAGCGCTCCTTTAACTGTCCCCCAGCCTGACCTCCGGCACAGGAGGGAAGAATGTGATGGCTTGACGCTAAGTGAGTGCCCCAGCTCTCCCTTCCCCCTGACCCCCTCCGCCCAACAGCAGCAGCAGCAGCCCCTGGGCTTCTTGTGTCGGCCACTGTGTCCCCAGCAACCTCCTCACAGTTTGCAAATATGTCCTTGATATGGCTGGCATGTCGTACGCAGATGTCCCAGTGGCAGGAGATAAATTTGAGAGCAAGGAGATGTCAGGCTGGCGACAGCTGTGGGCTACAATTTCACCAGATGTCCACCGTTGCTAACCTTCAGTAGACATGAGCTGGACGCCCCTGGACGTACTTTACATGCACAGTAAATATTTTCTCAACGTGGAGCTTATAGGAGGCGCAAACCAGAATCCGTTTGTCACGGCTCACATGCCCGCAGCCTTCAGGGGGCCTGATTTATAAGATCTGCAGGCACGTACTGATGAGATGCAGCCTATGTTTTACCTGAAGAGAATCACAGCTGGACCCGAGCTGAGAAATAAACAGTATGCCTACGTGCTCTCAGTGCTCACTGGGTGATCCTGGAGATGGGTTTCCTCCTGGAAAGGGCTTTTTTAAAACAAACTGTTTTTTGTCCTTTGTTTCAAAACCTGCTGGTGGCACTGTGACACCTTGCTATTGGTCAGGCAGCGCTGACGGGTGTGATGTCTGTGTGTGGACAGAGTTTACATTCCAGCAGTGTTCAGTCTGCCATGAGACACTAGGTGCCACTGACATGGCTGTGGCATTTCCTGTTGTGCCACGGTGCACACAGCTCTGACTCTGGCACGTAGTGCAGATTGGTCACAGACGCTCCTCGGTCAGTTCAACATGATCTGAACCAAGCCCGAAATGACTTAAGTTACATTTCTGCACTTCCTGGCATTGCTGAAATCTATTCAACCCCTTTAAAAATTGTTTTGATAAGTGGGGTAGCTTGATGTTTTGAAAGGCCTCGCATGGTGAAAGATAAGCTTCTTTTCTTTGTGCAATGACTCTCTGTGACTAATACTGACGGAGGGAGAA
The DNA here is from genome assembly GCF_905237075.1 of Dicentrarchus labrax. Classification (NCBI taxonomy): domain Eukaryota; kingdom Metazoa; phylum Chordata; class Actinopteri; family Moronidae; genus Dicentrarchus; species Dicentrarchus labrax. The sequence goes on along the minus strand of NW_026136718.1, from coordinate 24,830,254 downwards.
GAGGTGTGATGACGCCTCCGTGTGTGTGTCTGTCTGTGTGTGTGTGTGTATGTGCATTCTATAGAAATGCCTTCACAGAATCACCTTACAGTAAGTTTGGCACTTGAACTTTCGTCCGAGTTCACCCCACGGTTGATCTCTTTCCCATCCTTTGCTATCAGTGCAGTCCACCTGAGGGTGTTGGAGAGGCTTGTGTGTGTGTGTGTGTGTGTGTGTGTGTGTGTGTGTGTGTGTGTGTGTGTGTGTCTGTGTGTGTCTGTGTGTGTGTGTGTGTGTGTGTGTGTGTGTGTATGTGTGTGTGTGTGTGTGTGTGTGTGTTGCAACTAAGCACTTGGCTGTGTCAGAATGGGGTGGGGCTGAAAAGGAGCAATTTTGCGGCTGTAGATTACATGGAAAAGCTGACTGATGACATATTCATCACATTTTCCACTCTTCCATTTTTTTTCCCCAAACAAAACCGGTGGAATAATGGATGCCAACAGCCAACAATGTGTATCGTATAGCACCCAAAACAGCACTGGCCATGCATTCATTTAAACTTACCAACAGCTTGATGTGTTTACTTTAGCAGTGAAAGTTCAGAGATTTGTCATCGCGCGGGGGGGGGGTTCTCAGACTCTAGCTAAGTGAGAGTGGCATGACTCCGAGATCTTTTGGGATCACTTAACTTAGCTGCATATGAGCGTCTGTCAGGATTACACATATTTCAAATGGTTTATGTGCCTTATGTAGAAGCAACAAGCTGTACTGTAAGAGCTGAGTGAGGAGAGCCTGAGTGCAGCAGCCGAATGGGATCCGCAGGCCCCTGAGGCTCAACAAACCTGTCCTGCAACCTTCTCAGCCAGCCTCCTGTAGTCTTAAGAACGGATTTGTTTTTCAGACCTGTTATTTTCCTGCTTGGTTAATACTGACTCCTTGTATTACAAAGCAAAAACAAACACACAAAGCAACAACAGTATATTTCATGCAAGCATAGCAACGCATTTCAAACATAATGTTCTTTGGTAATCTGACAAACCTCGATTTTTTACGCTTTTCTGACATTGGGTGATTATTGGTTATTATGAGATTAACATTTTAACAGGAATTTCAAGAGGCAATTTAACACTCATCTCTGTTCCGGTCAACCTTCCTTTGGTCTGAGTTTGTCTGAAGTAGAACAATAAGGCTGAGATTTGTTGCTATTGACCTTTTTCACAGCAGCCATTTTGAAATAGTAGGGTAAACACATGTGTTACCAACGATAGTAATAAAGGTTCTGTTTCATTCAGGTCAAGCAGCGTCAGGGTGCTGCTATTGTGCATGTTGGCTCACTGGAACTACACTAAATGGAACAGAGCCTTAATTAGAAACATTGGTAACACCCATGTTTACCCCACAATTGCACGTCAAAATGGTTGCTATGAAAAAGGTCTATTTCTACATGTGATAGGCAGTGGTTGCCTTCTGTGCTTCTGGAGTGTTTTACACATATCTTTCATTATGGGACTTCATGAAAACGTTCTCCCCACAGTAAGAAACATCTTCAGCAACTGAGCTGAACATATAAATATGCACATCTATTATTTATATTCTCTTGTGGAGTTTCTGCACACAGTTTCAGTTTGACAGTGGCAATCACCTGCATTATACCAATAATAATATAATAAATAGTAAACACGTGTGTAGACTGGACCAGTAAACCCAAATACATTTTGGCAAGACGTTTATTCACGAATAATTGATACAGAATTTTGAAACTGAACTGAAAATATTATTTTTTTATCATTTGGCATTTTGTTGTTGTTGTTGTTTTTTTGGATAGTGACAGGAAAGAGTATCAGAAAAGTTGGGGAGAGAGAGAGTGGATGACATGCAGGACTCAGCTGGGATGTACAGCATGTTACTGTCTGGTTAAAAGCTTATTAAAAGACTCACTGTGGAGCTATTAACCTTACAAACAGTGCTAGCACAGGCATATACCAAGGAGATGCGCTATCACCACTGCTGTTCTGCATAGGCCTGAACCCCCTCAGTCAAATCATCACAAAGAGTGGTTACGGGTACCAATTCCGAAGTGGAGCAACAATTAGCCACCTGCTCTACATGGATGACATCAAACTGTACGCCAGGAATGAGCGAGAAATCAACTCAATGATCCACACCACCAGGATCTACAGTAACGACATAGGGATGTCATTCGGATTGGACAAGTGCGGCCGGGTGGTCTCAAAGAGAGGCAAGATGATCAGAACTGAAGGGGTTGACCTACCAGAGGGCAACATAGGTGATATCCAAGACAGCTACAAATACCTTGGTATCCCACAGGCTAATGGAAACCATGAGGAAGCCGCAAGGAAGTCAACCAAAACCAAATACCTCCAGAGAGTAAGGCAGGTCCTGAAAAGTCAGCTGAATGGCAGGAACAAGATCCAAGCCATCAACATGTATGCACTACCAGTCATCAGATACCCTGATGGGATCATAAGCTGGCCAAAGGAGGAGATAGAAGCCACAGATATCAAGACAAGAAAGCTCCTCACCATGCATGGAGGGTTTCACCCCAAATCCAGCACCCTGAGACTGTGCGCTAAGCGGAAAGAGGGAGGCCCGAGGACTAGTGAGCATCAAGGCCACTATCCAGGATGAAACATCAAAAATCCAAGAGTACATCAGAAAAATGGCCACAAAGGATGAACTGCTAGGTGAATGTCTCAGGCAACAAAACCCGATTAGAGTACGGAGGAAGAGGAACAGACAACCTGGAGGGACAAGCCCCTACATGGCATGTACCACCGCCAAATTGAAGAAGTGGCTGATATCGAGAAGACCTACCAATGGCTAGAAAAGGCTGGGCTCAGAGACAGCACAGAGGCACTGATCATGGCAGCACAAGAACAGGCCCTAGAGAGCCATAGAGGCCAAGATCTACAAGAGTAGATCTGACCCAAGATGCAAACTATGCAAAGATGCCCCTGAGACAGTCCAGCACATAGTAGCAGGGTGTAAGATGCTAGCCGGGTCAGCGTACATGGAGAGACACAACCAAGTGGCTGGAATAGTGTACAGGAACATCTGTACCCAGTATGGAATAGAAGTACCCAAATCCCAATGGGCCGCACCACAGAAAGTGGCTAAGAACAACAGGGCCAAGGTGCTGTGGGACTTCAGCTTCCAGACTGACAAACAGGTCCTGGCTAACCAACCGGACATAGTGGTGGTAGACAAGGAGCAGAAGAAAGCAGTGGTGATAGATATGGCCATACCAGCAGACGCCAACATCAGAAAGAAGGAACACGAAATGGTTGAAAAGTACCAAGGGTTGAAAGAACAGCTGGAGCAGATGTGGAAGGTCAAGGCAAGCGTGATCCCCGTGGTAGTAGGAGCACTCGGGGCAGTGACCCCCAAACTGGGGGAGTGGCTCCAACAGATCCCAGGAACAACATCAGAAGCCTCAGTCCAGAAGAGCGCAGTCCTAGGAACAGCTATGATACTGCGCAGAACCCTCAAACTCCCAGGCCTCTGGTAGAGGACCCGAGCTTGAGGATGACACACAGATACCACCCCATTTTATATATATATATATATATATATATATATATATATATATGCCAGCTGGCAGTTAGCTTAGCAGGGGGGGACAGCTAGCTACCCCTAACCCTATACCTATAGATATTTTGTATCTTATTGTATCCATACAAATCCCAAAATGTAAAAAGGTGTATGAAAAGATATGGTTTATGTGGGATTAAGCACTGGAACTAATTTATGACCTGATGTAATGACTTATTTAGTGAGCTTTAGGATGCATTTTCTACCTGTGGACAGAACCAGGCTAACTGTTTACCCCTCCAAGTCTTTGTGCTAAGCTAAGCTAAAAAGCTGCTGGCTGTGGCTTCATATTGACCGTACAAACATGAGAGTGGTATACTGATCTTCTCATCTAACTCCCGGCAAGAAAGCAAACGTATTACCCAAAATGTCAAACCCCTCCTTGAAAGAGTCCAAAATAAATGTAAATGTAATGTCCTCAGTTACATTTCATCACATGGATGATAACGTTGAGTAAAGTAGTATGTTCTCTTGGTGAAGTAACTTAAATTCTATATGAAGCTACGTATGATACCATCATTTTGCAAAAATAAGAATGTATAAAAAAGTATACACTGTAAAACCAGTTAATTTAACCAATTGTAAGTAAAACTAACTCTATTAACTTTTGTAACCTAAAAGAAACATTCTTCATCAAGTTGCTTTAGCAATTTTACGTGACACTGACTTAATTTTGTAATTTGTATTTGTACTGTGAAAACTACATACCAATTAAAAAGTACTTAATCAGGAATGTTTCTGTATCTTACAAAACTGAATAGAAATTAAAATTACTAGTAAAAGTTGCTTAATCAAGAACCTTTTTCTTCATTAATCTTGTTTAAACCTGAGTCTTCACAGAAATACTGTAGATGATAAAATAACATAGTAGGGATATCTTGTGTCTGGTATGAGATCTGTATCAGAACTGTGATTTGATTGTGGTACAGGTTTATGACTAACAGAAGGTGTTTGAAATTCAGCGCTGAGCCAGGTGTAACTCAGACACGCTGCCAAGTAACTCACTCCACTTTGGTTCTGTAAAGTTAGAGGCTGACACTGACACCGTCGTTCATGAACTTATCAGAAGTGGAGGTCTGTTCTACTCGATCAGCATCTGTATCCTGAAAACACCACATCACCTGCTGTGGAGGCCTTTTGCAGCACTGGCATGATTTGGCATCAGATAGAGACATCATGTACGGCTATAGCAAGAGTAAGACGAGAAGAGCGGAACTGGCCTTCAGCGTGTTGCCATGTCTGTTTCACACAAGCTCCCTGCACAGCCAGTGCCATGGCACCTAAACAGACACAATCACAAAACCTTCTCACTAGCAGAGACTGACGTGTGACGTTATCCCGCAGGAACCTGGTCTACCTGACACCGCAAACGCTCCTTTCCTACTGCCTCCTGCTCTCCTGGATCAACTTTCATATGTGGTCATTGCAATGTAAATTCTCTGAGCCTATCAATTAGCGAAAAGGATTACACGGGTCTTCACATGAGCTAACGTCACCTCATGTACATGAAAAATAGGTCGGCAAAAAAAAGAATGACAAAACTAATAAAATCAAGGTCATTGTTGGATGTTGAGGCCGATCCTGTTTTATTGACTGTGACTCATGATTGGAATTTAACAGTGAAATCAGCACCAATGAAAGCAAGCCTTTCTCCTCCTGTTAAGCCGGCACCATATGCTCTCTCATGAATTGAGGCTTATGTGAATGCAAGATTTGTTTTCTTCTATATAAAAGAGAAAATGACGATGTCCCAGTTTTGTGGTATTTAGGGAGTTTTTGTTCTGGCAGCGCGATGCACAGCATGTTGGATGTGTAATTGTTTGATGGCTTTGGTATGTTGCAGATGAACTATATCCATCTACTCATCAGAGACTCTAAGAAATGCCTCTGAAAGATCCACTTTCATTCAAGCATCCCAGAACATTGACAGCGTGTTTTATTTTTAAAGCGTATCCGGTGACAAAGGACACTTCAACCCCTCGCTTAGATTACATGTGGACGAGTGTAAGCTCATGGATGGGGGGGTAATGTGTCTTTGAGCTGCCCCCAGGCATCATTATGTCCTACGCATACATGCTTTTTAATGGGTTGAGGGGCAGACCAATCATACTTGTCAACCTGTTGCCAGGAGACCGGCGGTGTGGTTGCTAAACACCGGTCCACAACTTTTACATCATGGACTATATTTCTGAAAGTTAGAATATGAAAGATTGTATTACCTCACAGAAGTGCTGAAGCAGGTCCCGGGAACACCTGCTCTTTCAGTGTAAAATATCATCACCCAGCTCCTGAGTCCTTTCAATTGAGAGGATGATCACCTTCTAACCCTAATAAATCGTCTGCCTAGAAATGATTAGTAAGGCAGAGGAACATGTTTAGTTGCAGTGAGCATTTTCAGTTATGCATATGTAACTTACCTGAGGTGATAATGGTTGAGTTACATTTTATCTTTAGTTTGCTAATGAGCAAGATTTAGCAGTAAGCTGAGGCGCACGTTTATTTCAGTGTAGACCACTTGAATATCACATTAGGCAATTATTTGTGTAATTATATGCTAGCACATGTTTCAGTTCATTTCCCCATTGTGAATGTGAAATTATACTGCGTTATGCTAATACCACCACATGAGTGATGTTGACTGACATCAAAAGACAGCAAAGACAGGTTTAGTGTTGGATTAGCTGTGATTGATGGTTCGTGGTTCACTGGTTGTCTGCTTCTCAGATCTGGGACTGGTTGGAGGGAAGCTTTGATTGTGTTAACCAGAAGTTCTCCGCTTCTAGTCCGTTATGGGATTCTATGCTCTTGGGAAGAAAAACAAAGTGATCCACTGGTACTGTTTGAACCGGAACAGGTTTTAAACCACAGTTTCATGTTTTTGTTTATTCTGCAATCCATTGTGGCCTGCTGGTTATCCAGATCTACCATACTGTAGCCAAGGTTCTGTTTGAGGAAACACTGTTTTCAGTGTTGTTCTCTGAAAGCAGTGCTCCCCTTTATACCCGCCTCCTTTTTTGAAAAGTCTGCATTCAGATTACCCCTTAATATTAGTGCATTACAACCCATTAATAAATGAGTAATTCCAGTTAAGGTACATAAACATACCAATGTTTTCCATAAAATCAAACGTGAACTTAAAGATACACTAATTAGTAGGGTATTTTTTGTAATAACAACAGATCAAACAGGCTGTATGTAATGTGGACGGTGTAGCTGAAACAATTAATCAGTTCCGATATTTTTAAGCAAAAATGTCAAACATCACTGGTTCCAGATTCTCAAATGTGAGGATCTGAAGCTTTTCTTTGTCATATATGGAAGTAAACTGAATGTCTGTATTTTGGCCATCAACAAACATCAACACAGTACATTTCAGTACACCACCCTGGGCTCACAGAAATAATAATGAATCGATTTATTAAGAAAATAATCGTCAGTTGAAGCTTTAGTAACTTGTAATAACCCACATCGAATTATCACCCAATTACTTGATTCCTGTTAGCTCTACTGAGCTTTTAGCCACTTTTAGCTCATTATTTTTGTTTTCTATCGTTGTTTTGGGGGGTCTTTTCCCCTTATTTGAGATAGGACAGCTGAAGAGAGACAGGAAAGGGTGGAGAGAGAGGGGATGACATGCAGCAAAGGGCCTCAGGTCGGATTCAAACCTATGGCTGCTGCAGCAAAGACTCTTTGTACATGCCTTGGTACATGGGTTGCCAGCTCTACCAGGTGACCCCCTTTGTTTTGGTTTTCTAAAGCTCTCACTTTCTAAAACAACCTTGGTTCCAGCCCAAGCAGGCAGCATGTTAAACGGACTGTGTGCTACCTGCCCAGAACCGAACAGCTGAAAGACAAAATTAGCACCTAATGCTAGTTAGTAACTGTGTTCACTAGCTATTTGCTAACATTTAGCAGTTAAAGAGCCCAGTATTTCCCTCAGGAGTTGAAGTAGACAGAACAAATTGAAAAGAGTAAATGTTGGGCTTAAAGGTCACCGGACACACGACTCCAAATGAAGATTTATGTTGTGAAAAAGTAAGGAAATAAAAAAAAAAATATGAATGAATGCTGCTTTTTAAAGGACCAGTGTGTAGGATTTAGTGGAATATAGCAGTGAAGTTGCAGATTGAAACAAACTGAACACAGCTTGCGACTGTATTTGATGAAACTTGCAAAAAACCTGAAAGGCCCTGTGTAGAGCCAGTGTTCGGTCTGTCCGTTCTGGGCTTCTGTAGAAACATGGTGGGCTCCATAGAAGGCAACCCCCGGTGTATGTAGATAAAAACTGCTCATTTTAATGTAATGAAAACACAGTTCCAATATTCAGATGATTATACACTAATGAAAATATTATGATGATATTATATTCCATTTCTACCAATAGATCCTCCTAAATGTTAAACACTGGACCTTGTATACTTCATATTTATATTGTATACGTTTATTATTTTCCAGTTGTTTCCAGTTTTTTATCTTGTTAAAATGTTTGTTCTCCACTTCCATTATAACAAATTAATACAGAATAATAATAATTATAATAATCATAATTATCATCATCATCACTCATATGGTGTATAAGCATCTAACAAACAAATGTGGTTTCAACTGACTGGATACATTACTCAGCTTTGGCTCACTGCCTTTTTGTTGCTGCAGGCAAGATTGATTTTCCCAACGTGACAACAGCCTGATATCTGGTGCAAAAGTCATTGTGAGAAAAGACACACACAAAAAAAACTTGAATCGCATCGTGGGAAAGCATCAATAATTGTCTGGGAGTCTGAATATTCCTGCAAATGTGATTCAGTGAATAGAAATACAGGTTTTACTGGTCACATGAAAAAACTCATGATAGTTTACAGCTTTTTATCTTTAGCGCCGTTATGGAGGTGCAGGACCGGTTCTATGGGGCTGAAAATATTCCACGCTCCAGGAACTGAATTTATATGCTCTGCTTAAAGTTTTTGATTCATTTTGTTGTTTCATAGGAGCAGTGGACTCATGTTCTCGACCATAATGCTTGACGGCCCCATGAACTTCCCCCGACATATTGTCAGTTAAAATAGTGGTTTCCCTATAGAGATGTTATGAACAATGCCAAGTTGCTGGGCAGTTTAGTGCATAGGCTGTAAATTATCACCTCTCAGACACTGCACCGGACACTGGTAGTTTTGACTCATCTGGATTTCCCCTGCATTAGTCACCAACTGGAATATACACACAGACGCACACAAGTATGCCCACATAACCCCCTCACGGTGTGAGAGTGATTGGCCACAGTGTGGTGTATGTGACTGACACTGATAATACATCTCTCCATAGTGCAGCAAACGTCGAGCTACTTCATCAGCTGCTCCACCAACTGCTCTTTGGCATCCCGTATGTAAACTCTTGACATTAATAAGGCTGTGTGAATGGGGCCTTATAATGCCTTCAGGACAATGAACACACCAAAATGAATTAAAGTGATATTGGCTGTACAGTCACACAGGCTGGTTGCCATCTATGGTTTTGACTGCAGTACAATTGCAGATTAAAGCAAGCTTAGCGCTCTCAAATCAGAGCCTTGCGAGGATAATAACCACATTAGACATATGTGCACTCCTACTGATGACAGTACCAGAGATGTCACTGACGTAGCTGCCAACTCATAAACACACACATACATCTCAAATGAAGTAATAGGGGTTCGGTGACTGGTTTCCAACGTTTAAGCCTTAGAGTAATTAATGATGTAAGGGTTTCAGATGTCGTTGTAAATATCAGATTTAATGACATCTTGAGGTCAGTTTGTCCTTGTTATGTTGATAGGCAGACACGGTCAAAGCTACAGTGTGTGTAAATGGTTTATTAGAGGGATTTTTTTGTATTAATAACATAATAATCACCCTGAACTTTTACAAGTAAGTTTTTAGTGTAGTTGTGTTTATGTGATCAGAGATTGAACTATGTTTTCCAACTGGGGAACTTAATCTAAGAGAGCAAGCTGATTAACAACAAGTGATATTTCCAGCAGTGACCTTGGGGGATAGTTGCTAAGACACTCAGTCACAGTTCAGTGGCACTTGTTGTGCTTCAGTGCACATGGTAACAGCCGTGATATCTTCTTCAAGGTTTGACATCCAGCTATTCTTTATTTTATCCATGAACCAACTTTTTCAGAAAATCTGATAAAAGTGAGTTTTATGGAATAATATTGCATCTCTAGATACTGGAGTCCAAATCCTGTGTAATATTCTACATCAACAACTACAGCTTCATCTACAATCAAACTTTTATAAAATGTATTTTTAGGAATGGCAGTGTCGGTTGGTTGTTCCACTTTGGAACTTTCCACTCAAAAGTTTTTACAGATTGAGTCCCCAAAGGATGAATCCTAATGGCTTTGGTAATCCCTGATTTTCTTGTCTAGCGCCACCATGTGGTTGTTTTTTAGTGTCTCCTTTACTATTGATGGGTCACAAAAATGTGTAGCCAACATAGATTCATGTCCCTCTGAATTAATTATTACTAATGAATTATAATGACTTTGGTAATACTTTAAGTGCAGTGATCTATAGGCAGAAATGGAATATAATGTTATGGTTTCGTTAGTGTATAATCACCTGAAAATATGAATTGTTGTGTTTCTGTTACCTTAGAATGAGCTGTTTTGCAAGTCTCTTTGAGTCCAACATTTTAAACCGCCATATTTGTACAGTAGCCTAGAACGGACAAACACTAGCTCTAGATAGGGCCTTTTGCATTTTTTTTAATTTTATTTAGTGCTAATGGGCTAAAGTTAGCATGCTAACACAGAAAACCATGGCCAGGGTAAACATTACCTGCTAAACATCAGAATGTAAGCATGCTCATGTTAGCGTCTAGCACAAAATGAACCTCTAACCCCACAGAGCCAGTAGCATAGCATAGACACTATACTATATAAACACTAATATATCTCCAAAATATCAGGGAGTCACATAAGCACACAGATTTACTTTACAGATATCAATGTGAATGCCAGCGGTATATTACTTATGACCACTGTAAACATAAAGGAAATCTGTGTTTGATCGATCACTTTGGGCCTGTTTACTGAGTAAGTGGCTGAGTGTGACAATTTTAATATGAAGTTCTTGTGTGATAGCTAACATTTGTGCTTGGTTAGGTCTTCAAAATAACAGCTGTGTGACCACAGTGTCACGTCACCAGGTTGGCACACAGTATGCACGTCTGCTGTCTCTCTTAGGTGCACAGCAGGCAGTCAGAGGGGAGAGAGACTGTATGTCTTTATTATAAGTACAAGAGAGCAGCTTAGAGGTTTGTGTCCCCTGGATACACCACATCTATTTATTATCATTCCCCCCGCTGTGACCCTACCTTTTATTTTAGACCGCTGATTCATCTGCAGTTTATCTCTGAAAACCACACAAGACCTCTAGGTTTACAGTGTCATACTGCTTGGGTGAGAGGGAGAGTCGGATGTTGAATCGGAAGAATGTGCCAGGATGTGGCACGATACATGTGCGTGCTTAAGAGTTTATGTAGGCTACTGTAAAGGATTTTCAAACCACAATATTTTGTCTAGTGTCTGCTTAAGCCTAAAGAAGATATAGGAGGGCCCTTTGCTTCTCGTTTTCAGCTAAGGGTCATATTTTCACCAACTACCCTCCACTAACATCTCATTAGACATGTGAGATCTTCGCCAAAGAGCATGTTTCACTTCCTTAAAACCAAATATTTAGGTGATTTTTGTTGTTTCATTAAATGAATCTTCATGCTTTTGCTGAATCGGCACAGAATCAACCATCTCTGGTGTTCAGCTACGTGTATTTATGGCTATGTTCAGCATGCCCAGATCCTCCCGGGCTTTGGTGAGAAGCGTGACGCAACAGATGTGTCCTCAACCCGCAAACCACTTGGAAATCTGGGTGGAAATGTCAGAACTGGCCAGAGGACCACATGGAGGAGTAGAGTAGGGGTGAGCTTTTCAGGATAGTGGCTAGCTGTGTTTGTTGGGTGGGGAGGTGCAGGGTCAAATGTAGTTGCTTGATATGTATATCCTAGCAACTGAGAGTGAGTGATATCTTGTCCAACTGTAGATGGGGATTGGTCAGAGAGCTGGCACAAGCCCCTCCTATTTGTTGGGTAGCCTAAGAAAAAATACCTAAATTCAAAACATCTCTCAGACTTTCTCCACTCTGCACTGTACCCTCCGGCACTTTAATCCAGGCCTGTTTGTTTATTTTTTGTATTTATTTATTTATTTTTCATTATTTGTATTTATTCTTGTAGCTTATGCACAGCTGTTGATACATGTGCCTTTATGACGAGCTGATCGTTTTGAAGATCTCAGCAAAGTGAAGTCTGGCATGACAACATGAATTCACCTTACACAGCTGTGCAGTATTACCCAGAGTTTCCCTTTCACCGGTGAGTACATACATACTGTATAAACTGATGACTAACAGAATTAGATATTAAATCTTTACACTTAATTGGCATAGTGCATGGATTTATAATGTGGAACAATTTGGCAAATGTGTATTCAGCTTTAATCTTTTACATGTACTGAACAGAGCAAATAGAGAAGATGTGACTTATTGAACAGGCTGGGAATCTCCCTGTTCTGTGTTTGACCTGGTCCGCCACTCAGACTGGTACTGTCTGGAGGTCCAAAGTGGCCTGAGAACAGTTGTTTCTGCCTGGATCCTCAGCTGCCGCTCTGTCCTGATATATTTATAAGTGTGGCATACTTATGGCAACAATGCATGTGTAAAGGGCCATCACGGCCGAAGTGGCATTGCGGTTGCTTGGCCTTCTTCTGATCCTTACTGTCGAATACTGTTGGTCATTTCAATGCCCGTTTAATGCATCATTTAAAAACATTTAAGATATTTTGCAGATGTTTTCATCTAGAATGAAAGATGACAGAATGAAACCATTTTATCAGATGCATGTAGTTTAGTTGCATTTTACTGTACTACTGTATCTTGTGTATCTTGGATCATAAATGTCCTCTATATTTCTGCCAAAGTCACAATGATAACACAATGTCAACATTATGTTGCTTCACTGGCAGTTCTGCTTATACATTACATTTAGAGCTGTTAATTTATTAGCACAAGATACAAACATAATACAATAAAGGATTAAAACACGCTTGTGTTCTTCTGAGATAAAAAAAAACCCCCAACACTTTTGGTTAGGGTTATTTGGATATTTTATTATTTGGATAGTCTGCCTACAGATAGTTTCTAGAGTATTTGTAACATTTCAACTGTTTTGCTTTGTCTGTAGATGTTTAACAGATTATCTATAGAGTATTTGTGACAGTTCATGAAACCGAACCAAACCTTAACCATCACACTGGTGTAATGTCAGATTCGGTTATTGAATATAACTAATAATTAGTTGTTAAATAAGTTGTTCAAATGTTACTCTACAAACTGTCTGTAGGTGGAGGAATATCCAAATAAAGTGTAAACAACAATGCTAAAGAGTTTATAGAGGCATCTGACCAAAAAATTATTAAATCAATGACAACTAAAATTAGATGTTATCAATAAAGGAACGATAAGGTAATTTATGAAACACAAGAGAACATCAAACAGAAAAAAAAGAAAACACAATAAATAACAGGCAACTGTTAATGATAAAATATAAAATAAAATTAAATACTGCAATTTTTAAAACAACGTATCGATCAATATGATGAATAACATTTATCAATATAGTGTAGATGTTACCACTTGCAGGCTTACTAAACAAATAGACAATTAAATTAAAATATGTATATATGTGCATTTATGTATCAGTGTATACTGTGTACATATCAAAGCAAACTCATCAGTGTTAAATTAAGTCACTCCACTACATTCCCACAGCGTGTCTAATCAATAATAATTATTGTGTTCAGAGTTATACATTCATGTTGTCTTTTTCAGATGACACTAAATCAATACAGTGTTTCCTTGTTCTTTATTCTGCTTCCATTTGTGCTGTACTGCACTCATTTCTGTCTGGTTCACATGATTTTATTACTGCTAACAAACTGTATTGTGTTTTAAATATTTTATATGTAGTCTTTATATAATAATTGTTTTTATTACACATTATTTGGCGCATTGTTTTAATGCAATGTCACAGTGTCCTTGTAGCACGCATCAAGCGCTGTGCTTTGATCAAACAGAAAGTTCAGCCTTACAATAATTAATATATTCGACCTTGATAACTACACTGCTACATCTTTAAAACCTTTTATATAATGCTTTCAAAGCAAACCTGCTACCAGTGGGGCTTTCATCTTATTTTGAACAAGGAATGTTTTGGTTGCATTAATTTTCTATAGTGTTGATTTTTTTAGATTTTATTCAGCTTTCAAGTATCAAGGTATCTTCTTGGTCCACTAATTCTCATCTCCTCGCTTATTTTCTTTGCATTCCAAACCCTTTGCCTTAGAGGATTTGACTTCAGACTGTTTCACTTCTATAAAAGTAAGGGGATGAGAGGAGGAGAAACTTTGGGGCTTTCTATTGTTTTGCAGTCATGTCCCTCTTCCAGCCAGGGCTGACAGATGAGGGGGAGAGGTCTTAGGGCCTTTGAACAAGTGATTAATAAAGACACTGGAGAAGGGCCCCGATCGGCTGGGCTGTTTGTTTTGATTGCATTTTCATCGGTCGGTGTGCCCAACCTGCCAAGAGACAATGGCCATCCCTGTTTAGTGCTGACCTCTGCCCCAGTCTCGTCTGGAGGCGCTGCACTGTCTTTAAGTGGATGCTGAACAGCCTTCGCCTCAGGCTAACTAAAAAACGTTTTGAGTAACCAGACACCCACAAGCACACAACAACCAGAACAGGGATAAACCCTCCAATCTGAACATTTTTAACATTTTAAATATAATTTTAAAAAATAATTCAATGAATAGATTTTTAAATTTTATTTGTAAAGCTAAGGCAAAATTGCGCCATTCAAAATTATTTAATTTCATTATTTATTATTGTCCATATTTCATAAAATTATACTGCTGTTGACTGATTCTAATCTCAACCAATATACAGTCTGTAAAAATGTACATGTAGGTGAAAGTTGACATATATTTCATACTGTTAAATGGCCTTGCTCTTGGATAGATAACAATGCATTTTGAACACTGTCCAATAAGTTATAATGAAAACTTTTACAATTACAAGACACATACTGTATGTAAGAAAACATGGGCATCCCTAAAACTGGATTGAGCACAAATGTTTAAGTCTGCAGGACATCAGAGGGTGCAGGCTCATTATAATGAAACTGAAATGTATTTATAGGCTTACATGGATACATGTTGAACCTGATGCACAACGTTTGTGATTATATTCTGGATTCTGAATGGTCAACAGACAATGCTGAGAAACAAAGTTCAAACGCCTTTAAGACAATAATAATAATAATGGGGTGACTGTTGAACGAGTTCTGCCAATCTGCCTATTTCAAAGGGAAATTATACATTGAGTGCTGTTTAACTGAGGCAGAGGTCAGTAGGAGGACCACACCTTAATCCTCCCTTCTCCATTGACAGAGATGACGCCACACCCACTCTACCTGCGATTTACTCATTTGTTTTTTTTATTCATTCAATTTGTTTTGTCGTTTTTTTCCTGTGACTGCCATATATTCTTTTAAACTAATGGTGGATGCATCTGCTACGAAACCCATAGTCTTTTTATTTATATTTATTTATTTATAGATATCTTCCTCCTGCAACTGATATTAAGAAAAGTGTGATAGTGAAATTAAAAATACTGAAACAATATAGGCCTGAATAATTTCTAATTTTTGGACCACATTTGATTCCAAATTCAACTTATAGCTTAAAGATGCAAACATAGAAGTACAAGTTTACAAAACTATGGTTACACATACAAACTGTGTATGTACAGCCTTTTGAATAGGCCTAGAGCTAAGATTCCATATAAGACAAGCTGCTGAGGCAACTTATAATTACAATAAATGATAATTATGGACAATATATCACAACCATAACAAATACACTGTCTGTGTTTTGTAAAAAATGTTGCAACATTTGAATGAACCCGATTTGTTTTAGAGGTTTTACAAACATAAAATCAGTCGCCATCTTTATCTGTGCTCCCGACACTCTGGTTACCATGACAATGAACAAGGTCCTTGAAGGCAAGCCGAGTAAACTCAAACAGCATTATAGTTTAACTCCTGACAATGAAGGTAATGTGTCTTTACTGCTAGAATGTGTGTTGGTACAATAAACTCCAGCAGCCAGAGCTAATTGTGCAGGAGAGACACCAAGTTATGGAAAAATAATATCTAAAATAATATCTAGGCTAGCTGAGGAGAACTGAGCTAGTTGGCATTATAATGACATGGCTAACTCTTGCTAAATAGGCTAGCTATAGTTAACTAACATTAGCTATATTTTAAGTAACTTCAGCCCAGTAATTAATTGCTGGTGAAAATGTAGTTTGTTTATACTGTTAACAAAACAACTAGTGTTAACTGTTGCTGTCAGGTCCATCAAAATTAGAAAATATTTAGCTTTTTTGTTTCCATCATTAACTAGTCAGCTGGCATATGAATAAATTGAAGTCAAATAATTTTGAATGCATACACTGTTTAGGTCGTTTCTTTAATGGTCTATATGAGTGTATTTATTCTGTCAAAATGTTCCTTCCTTTGAGTATATTCAAGTATATTCACCAATGTGCTTGACAACAATACCAAAAAGGATACATGTCCCGTTTTCAACATAAAGATAGCAGCAATGTATAATTCCCAGTAGTTGCCCATCATTGCTCCTCTTAAGCAGTCAAAGCCGCCACATAGTGCTGATATTGCAAAATATATAATAGTATGATATATTTTAATAATATATACTATTTTAATTTTGATGTAAAGTACATATTCCATCCGCTTTTTATGCCGTTTGACGTTCGCAAACTTAGTTAATCTTTATTCTAAATGCATCACTCCCACATGTGTACCTCTTGCACCAGTTGAATTATTTGCATCATTAGATATGCCTGTGTTTGTAAGTCAGGTATTAATATCATTCATCACGCAGTGTTGGGGAATTCCAAAACCTAAAATAGTGCCAGCTTCAGATTATGGCCCCCCCATCTCCTCCACCCCCTCCCCCCGCCCAAGCCCGTCCAGCTGTACACATACCAGAAGTTGCAGCAGTGCTATCATATAGACTGTGGGGGGAATTCCGCCTGTCTCAGACTGCAGCGTGCGCCACTTCAGCAGGAACAATGGCAGGCTGAGCTCTGAAACAGGTGTAATGTTTCAGGGGAGCAGGTCAAAGTGCCTCTGTCTGAATGGTGCATAATCACCATTATGTGTAGTACAAATATTCAGTATTATGCAGGCTGACTTCTTCACAATGGAAGCGCCCTTCATGAATGGCTGCCAGCAGGACTCCTCCTCCTCCTCCCTTTCTGCACAGGCTGGGTGGCCAAATCTCAGCCCTGCACGTCAACATTTATGTTCAGTGTTTGCTGACATTGCAACTTTTAAAAACTACCTATTAAAATAGTTGTGCCTTTTTCAAAAACGACAACAGTAAAGTAACTATTGATAATTTGGAATATGAGTCGTAAAATGAATATGATTGTGGTTGCTTCTGTCTCCTTGCAGACTCAGGGACCCTTCATCTCGTTTGTCCTGGAGAGAGAGCTCATTCCTCACCACAATGTCCCAGAATCAGTCAGCACAGACAACTGACTCCTTCAGCCAAGATGTATTCAACCAACTGTTTGATATGCTGGACCAGTAAGTGAATACTACACATGAAAATAAATGCAAAAACACACACAGATAGTGACTTACAAAAGAATTGTGTATCAACTGTTTCTGTGTTTCAGATCTGCCATTCATTCAGTCCAGCCCATTGAGCTGAACTTCACAGACAGTCCAGCTGATGGGTCCGCAGGAAACACTATTCAGATCAGTATGGACTGCATTACCATGCATGAGCCAGATGAGACGCTTTCTGTAAGTACGTAGGTTTGCTGTTCAAGGAAAACTATTTTACTTTTCAAAGGTAATTCCTGGTGCCTCAGACCCACCATGATCACAGATAAAATATATATATTATTTTCAAAATCACATGACTTGCTTAGAATTATTATTCGATTTCCAGTTCATTTAGTGCTGAGTCAGTTCCCTTAATATAATCAACATAAATGTTATAAATATTTGACCAAAGTTAAACCTGTCCGTTTTTTGCCTTGTGATATAAAGCAATATACTTTCTTAATCAGGCTAGTTACAATGCTTCTTTTTCCCTCTGAGCCATTCACCAAAAACAACTAGTATCTTGAAATGTTACACCATTTTTATTCCTGTATGTGCTTATTCTTAGTTGTGGCTGATAAATAAATGCGCCATCTGAGATTACTTTCATTGTGAGTTAATGGGACTTCCAGTGGTAAACTCCATAGGTTGTACAATACAGAGTTTACTTTCAATTTTCATATTAACAATGGAATTTCCCCAGGACTGTTGTGAAGATGTGGTGCAGAGCAGTTCAACAGCCAGTGAATAGGGCTGGTTTATCTGTTTTTACCTTGAGATGATCTGTTGTTATCTCCATCTTAAGTTGTGCCTGACCTGTGTGGCCCCTCTCAAAGACTGTTGATGGTAGACTGTGCATTCAGACAGTCACAGGCCTGATGATGTGCTTTAGGTAGTGGAATTTGAGTTGAGCATGAAGTACGATTGTGAGCTTGCTTCTTGTGATTACACAGACCAGATATTCACATTGTAGTGCAGTCAAGTAAATAAGAGCTGTTTGGTATTAGATGTGTGTATAAATCGATGCACTGTATGAACTCCCTTGTGTTTGACCTATAAGGGACATATCTTTGTCAGTTCTGCTACTGAGGGATGATGTGCATGTTCCCCTCCCAGTGCAGGAATGCTGTTGTCCAGCCAGGGTGGAAAAAAATAGCAAATAAAATTTTGTTCAAGGAGCTGAGTAATGTTACCCTGCGCATCGCCCAAGGGGGCCTGTGCTCTCTTGAACTGGTGATTAATGGCCCCACCCCCACCACCCACTTTCCTCTACACCAAAGAGGGGCGTGGTGCGTTGATTGGCACGCCAGCAACTCGGGCAGCATCCGTGTGGGGCTAAGAGCCCGCTGCCATGGCGGCTTGCCAATCTCCAAGCCCTGATCGTTCTTACCAAGTCAAGTGTCTGTTTTGATGGAACGAGGCGGTGGGCAAAAACTACCCTCACCCTACCCCCATCCTATTCCACCCATGTGGAGGTGTGCCTCTTTCATGAGTCATTAGAATGCAGCTCACTGTTTAGTGCCCTGGGGGACTTATTTGTATTGTGTAGGGTTTATGTTTAATCTGAAATTCCTTTTTCTTTTGGATTTTTTTTTCTGTAGCTGCAGGGCAACAATTTAACGCAGCACCTGCCTCACTTGCAGAGGTCCCTGCTCTCATCTATCAGTACGCATCTTCCATATGTAAAGGTGGGGGGTGGCAACAAGGGGGGAGGAGGGGAGCTAGCAGAGGGTAGAATAACATGAAGGAATGTAGCTGAAATAGTGGCAGGAGAAATGCTATATCCTACCCCAAACAGCTGATTTTACACCCAGATAAAGCTCTGATCAGCTGTGCCTGGAAGACGCAGTGTTGAGCAGAGGGACAGAAGTCCTTTTCACAGACAGGATAGAGTTTAAACAACTTAAAGAACAGAGTAACTCAATCAACACACAGCTTCTCTGAGATCTAATTACATGTTTGTGTTTGGATTCGTACTTTTTTCACCACACCTTTGTGTGTCTTATGGCTGTTGTTCTTCATCTCAGCAGCTGATAAGTTTTCATTAGTGTTTCCCAAGTTTAACATATAAATCGAATCTTAATGCTGTCATCTGAAAAGAATCTGCCAGTTGTGGTGCAATCATTTCCGTTTGTCATGTCAGCATCGGATGTAGCTTCTTTGTTATTTTGAAAGCACTCTTTATTCGTCATTACATCCACCTTACCTGACAAAAGTATGTGAAAAGTAAGTCCATCTGGCCTTTTATTTGTCTGCATAAGCAGACATTTTAGGTAGCTCTACCTCCCAAACTACACTAGTTTTACTGTAAAGTTGAGTAACAAGAAGCACAACTTTAAGCTCAACTTGGATTATTCATTAGGGACTCTTACAGTATTAAATCCAAAGTAAGCCTGCGCATTAAATGCCCGAGCACAATAAGCTCTTCTTTTATTTTTTGATGCTCCACCAGTTTGCCTCGAGCACATTAAGAAGTGTGTTTTAAGGCGTAGTACCAAGGAATGAGTTCTTGCTACGGTTCACTTGAATAAATGTTGAGTCAGTGACTCAGTATGAGACCTTGCCTGGCTTTGGATGTGGGGATGCAACAGCATGAGCCTCTATCTTGGATTTTTAAATTTTTTTAACATCTTTCTTGCAGCTTAGGCCAGACTTAATTCAGACTTTTATACAGCAGTATTATATCATGGTAGGTTCGACTGAAAAACTTACAGGTCACACCCTTTGAGAGGGTGCATGAATAAATCCTTCAGCACTAATCCCATAATCATCTATAGTAAAAAACAAGTTAACCTTGATTGATTTTAATTCAGTGCTTGCATGAGAGTTTTCAGTTGTAAAAAAAAGGTGGTTTTGTTTTATTTATTAAAAAGCTTAAAGTTGTTTACCACCATGTTTAAAACGATACGATACTATTGTTCAATAGTATTGAAAGTACCAAAGCTATAATAAAAAAAATAATCTCAACCCAAGGCAATCAACTGATCCTCAATCAATGTTAATTACTATTAACATTATTACAAATGTGTTGGTGTATTTTCATTGACTCTCTCTGTACCAGCATTGTGTGCAGGTACATTTTTTTAAAGGAAAAAAATATCATGTTATTTCATTTACATAATTTTGTGTTCCTAGGAGTAATGTTTTTTATACTAGTATTGTTTGAAGTTTAAATTCTGGTACCGTGACGACCTTATTTTGAAGTAAGCAGGACACAAGAACAAGAACAGTATTAGAGATAAACGATCTTCTTTGATATCAGAAATGATGTTAAAATTAACAAACAAGATTTGGTTAGGATATTAGTTTTGGTTTGTTTCTGGGCCTTTTTGACCAAAGGGTACTAGGAACTAATGAGCCCTAGTAACTTAACTAAACTAAATTAGGAGCTAAAAGTCCCCTTTGTTCTTTACTGTTGCATTTCCACTGCACCTGAAGAACTGTGGCATTTAGACCGATAACAAACAGAAGCGACGGCTTTGTTTGAGACGTAATTTTTACACGAAACAAGACATCGACACTTTGAAATGTACTGTTGCTGGCTGATGTCTGAAAGGATGTCGGACTGCTAACATGCAGAGAGATTGTATGTACATTTTATGTATGTAAAACAAACAAAGGAGTTGCATTTAATATTTTTCTTTTTCTCCTCTTGTTATTTTATTTTATTATTAGAGCGGTCGGGAAAACATCTTCATAGCTGTCATTTAAACATTAACATTAAACAGACATCCCATGTAGTCCTGAAGTTAGTGCTAGCTACAACCAGTGCTTTCCTGCAGTCTGATGTATGTGTCTTGTGACTTGTGCTTGACCAATCAGCCATGTTCAATCTTACTTTAATCTCCACCCTGATAGATCTTTGCCTATTGGAAAGTACCACTGTTAGACTTTTTTGAAGGCAGAACCCATGGCCTAGAAACCAAAACTAGACTTAGGTTTAAAGTAAGTTCCCTTAGCTCCTGCAAAGTTTCTGATACTCCTGTGGCCGATAGGGTTGCAGCGGTACACTGTAATCTGTATATTTTCCTGACCGTCAGTGGATACACAGTCTATTAACTATAACCCTGATAGTAAATAATGACTCTGCTGCGGTCTGAAGAGCTTAAACTCGATGATGACTGATAAATCACTCAGTTCTTCATGTCCAACTGCAGTTGGTCTTTTTTCCCTTTTAAAACTATTCTTGAAATTGTTCAGAAATTGTTCTGTAGGTAAATAGGCTTTACCAAAAGCAGCAGTACTTAAGCTTCTTTTTTTTCTCACTGGTGCATTTCAGGATTTGGTGGCCGTTGATTGTGAGGGTTTTAGGAATTGCCACCCAAGTGATGCTCTGTCTCTCTGCGTCTGTCAGTGTGGATGGGAGTTTACACTGTTTTCAGCGCAGGTGTCTGTGCCTTCGCAGTCACTGCAGCTTGACACTTGATACTAAACTAATCTAGCTGATTTAAGGAACAGGCTCTTTAAAGGGAAAAACTTTAGTAAAGCCTCTTTTGTCTGAGCCCAGGGATCTGCAGATCTTTAGCTGTTGCCTGGTCAGACTCACTGCTTAGCCTCTCAGCGTTGTAGCATCCGAGGTGATGCAGTTAATAGAGATGTGACTGAGTTTATGATGGGCAGGCAATATGTTACCAGTGAACTAGGTTTAGGGTTTAGGGGTTTAGCGATAATGATTTTGTGCCATGAACAAGCATCATGTAAGGGTTGTTTTTATTATCGGTTTGTTTTTGTCTTCTCTGTTTAATTATATGAGAACATGCATTGCATTGCAAACTGCATGTAATGTAAGTTTAACATATGTGTTGAATTTTGTAGTTTATTGCAGCTGCATTATATAGCCAATATATTAAGTCTGTCCTCTCCTGAATACGGCTACTGTTCTATATTTTACTACAGCCTCACCCCAACACTGAGTACTCTAACTTCTTTTCAGATGCCAATGTTGTTTTAACATAATTAGAAGTTTGTTTAGCTAAACTAATTATCACGCTCTGAGGGTTTGGCTAGGTCTTCACTGACTCCTGGTCCCTTGGGAGGCCATTGAATCGGGCTCTTTAAAGTGTTGATTTGCCTTTGTGCCGGGCTGACCTGTAGGCTCATAGCCCCGGGGGCCTGCACAGGGTGTGGCTGATGATTGGAGACACTGACTTCAGGTCATAGTTGTGGCTAAGTTTTCAGACAGCTTTCAAATCATTCTGACCACAGGGCAAGAGTTTTAGCCCGCTGGCTCTGTGGTAATAGAAGTGATTTGCACCCTACTGACCAGTCTCCTCCCTTATCATGTCCCAGTGCAGCGTTATCCACTCATGTTCACATCTGCAGTCTTACTCCACTCCATATTGCTCTTACAGTAGATTACCTTTTAAGTATAAATTTATATTAACTTTTTTGCTACTATTTTTTTTGCTTGTTTAGCAAATTGTTCTGTGTTTTCTAGGAGACTTAATACCGCTAACAAGCTGACATCTCTGCTGTAAACTGCAACAGTATGCAATAAACGTATTAGGGCCTTTCTATGCCCACTGGGCCCTAAATGCAGCAATTTCAGCTCCTCAGTCGAAAAATGGAACATAAATATATGAAGGCAAATCGTTCTTAAATTCATGAGGTAGTTTTAATGCAGCTGTCGCATTTCTAGAGAGCCCGCTGGTCAGTGTCACAATGCATGTTTCCAAAACAGATCTACATCAGTCATCTCTGATAGATACAAGCAATCTACAGGAGTCACATTGTTTCTCTGGGGGGCTCTGCATTGGAATAGCTTAAGGGATGCAAAGGGGAGCAATTATTATGCTAACTAGCTGCTGTAGGTATACTTTCCCAACCCCAGACTCTACTTCTCACTCTGGGGCTCGCTGGCCTCATGGAGTTTTTCGTATTTATTTGTAAATCTTTCTCATTATTATTCACATTAATAGAATTTGTCCATTTGGATTTTTTGTATATCATCTACCTACGAGGAATCAGGGATAAATGAAATGTCTTTTGAATGGCTTAATTTAAATAACTTTTGACTGCACAAGTAGAAATTATGAAAGGATCTTGCTATTAAGATAAAATGTTCCTAGGTGAAAATTATTTGAAGTTTACATTTTTTTCGGTATTTTTAGCTACTTTATTTAGATTGTCGTATTTTGTGCTGTTGGGGAGAGTAAGGAAAATGCAAGCATATGATCAAACCATTTATATTTTTTGTTGTAGTTGATATTGAGCACCGCTACCAAGACAAAATAGTTATTCTCTACTCAGCTAATATCTTTGAGGACGCCTGCAGAGCCTCAAAGGAAGGGTAGGAGACGCTTGTTCAGGGGATGGGTGTGGACTCAGGTATTGGACAGGTAGCTCCTTAGACCCCTCCCCTCTCTTCCCCAGTATATATGACCTTCCCATAGATTCCTATAGAAGCTTCTGCTCGTCCACTTTGCATCTGTAGTCCACATCACTCCTTCAGAGTGTGGAAAAGAGATTTGTGGAATCCTGGAGCCAGTGGAGCAAACAGCAGCAGCTCTGCTCAACCTCAGCGCCAACATGTTGTACCTGGAGACGGGGACCACCACATCTTACAGCGAGGTAAGACCAACGCAGGAACTGGTGATGGGGCATCAGCCATTGCGCCCATTCCTTTAGTTGGTTCCCCAGAGCGCCATTGGACTACTGAAATATCACATATGAGTTAAAGGCCTTGTACTTCGGGACCTAAATCTTTCGTCAGTGTTCTAAATGATCACACAATTTTGCATAAATGTGTATCATTTATTATAGGATACCTTTTGATTTAACACTGACATCTAATGTTGATTAAGTAAAATAAAATATAAATAGCCTGTTTTAATCAAGTAGCGATTACCATAAAAAAAGACTTAACGCGGGGAAGATGTTTTTGCATTCGACAGTATGTGTGTGTTTGCGTGCACATCTGTGTGCGTGTGGCAGAGAGCAGGGGAATGTAAACACCTGGAGAATCTCTTTGAATGCTTGTCCTCCTTGTGAAATGGCTGCTGTCTGGCTGCCATGGATTTAGTCAGTTGACGTGATTTACTTTGAGTCTGATTGTTGTTGATTGTGTGATTTACGTGTTTGAAAATCTGACCTCCATGAAGGCTTTGGAGGGTTTTGATTTTCTGCAGAGAAGTTTCTGTTCCTTTCATGTAAAAGCTCAGGAACACATAAATAATTAAAAAGAAAACATAAAAACACCATATTGTAGGTTATTTTATTGATTAGAAGCTATTCTGGTATTATTTTTGAGATTTATTTGATAAGAAATATAGAGAAGGATACTCCTGTTTTCATTTGCTTTTTGTGAAGCGATTGTCTTTCTCCAAGATGTCTGACATTTACATCTGATGTTCTTCAGTTCTGTCACAGACAAAAGTTTTTAATGCATTAATCTGCAATAATTTCTCAGTTTATAAAAAAATAAAAGCAAAAGCATCAAGATTAATGGATCTGTGTTTGCAGAGCTCGATGTTAAACACTTTAGTTTTAAAGTGAATTAAATATGAAAACAAGTTTGTACTGAAATTACTTTCAGATTTGTTTTTTTAATCAGGCAACACTGTATTCTGATGTTGGTCATTGTATGGTTTTGCATCCATACAGTTTAACCATAATGATACAATAGCAGGTAGAAAAACTGTCCCTGTCAGACTTACAGTATTTGAGAACAGAATTGTTTGTTAAAAAACAAAACTGTTGTTTATCACTAAGTCTTATCTATGTGAAATACATTATGTGTTCTAGCCTCGGCTCTCATTTTTCTTTTTTCTTGGCTGATTTAGTAAAACTATTGTCTCATTCTCTTGTTGTGTTTTTTACCAACCAAATCCTGCATTCAAACTTAAAGCTGAGCAAGTGAGCGGTGATAGATTCTCAGATTGCAGGTTGCAGATAGCAGGTGTGTCAGGTCACTGTCTTTTAAGTTGTTGAGCAGGGGGTCTTTAAGTGGTGTCCAGCTCAATCCCTCCTGTGTGTGAGGTATCAGGTTCCCCCGTCCCCAGTCTCCTGGGAGCCGCTGCAGCCATTAGAATGTGGCTGGCCAGGCGCTGCTGTTTAGTCCAGGATCGTAATTGCTTTAATGGTGTGTTGATGTAGATACAATCACCTGCTCTGCCCACCCCAGCAGGTATAAGGTGTAGATAGACCCCCACCCAGCCCCACCTCAACCCCCAACCCTGTTGAGCCTTTAATGTCTCCCTCCCCTGTGGTCACTCATCACTGTCCCCTAGACGCACTTGTATGCTGGCCCAAAGTACATGGAGCAGGTCACCAGAGAGCCTGGAATGGGAACTATTCCCCCCTCAGGCCAGGTCTTTCCATGGTTCCTGTCATCTATTGGTCATCCAAGCCATGGTTTTATCAGTGCTTACTTTGTGACCACCCAACAGTAGCAGCAACATGTTTAGCTATAAGTGATACATTTTTATGTGTTACAGTCTTTAAACAAGTTTACAGTTTATGCAACAATATGACATTCATGGTGTTGATGGGGGGGGCTGTTATATTTGCAGAAGGGGAGCATTTTACTAGTAGATGTGCTTCTTGCACAATTATTACAGAAATCAGAAAATCTTTGGTACTTAGTGACACTGTTGCTAATGACACTCAAAGTAACGTGTTCATTAAAACACAGTCATAACCACTGCACTGACCTTGCAGACATTCATGTTTTAACAGGACCGCACACTCCACTAGCTGCAGAGAGCATGATTGTAGTAATACTATATTTATATATGTGTATGTTTTTATGTATATATATATATGTGTGTATGTAATATATTTGTTGAACCCATTAATGAGGTATGTTCTAAATAAGTCATTCATTTGTCCACTGGCCTAGCAATAACTACAAGACAAGAAGTAATTTGAATGTATCAGCATGCCATACCAAATGCCACTGTGTTGGCATTAACTATACATTTTAAATGAGTGCTGCTATGTGTATATGAAAAGTCTTTGATATGTGTTCTGGATAATTCAGATTCCTACATTGTATCAACAGGCCATCACTCTAAAGGTCAACGTTCTCCTTTTCCTGTCGGCCTCAAATGCTTACCCTAGCATTTATCCCAGACAAAGAAATTAGCTTGAAGGCCTCAAACAGACAGCACAACCTTTCAAAAACTTTATTAAAGGCTGTTGAGGATGTCAAGGCTGCTGATTTACCGTGTTTCTGCTTAGCCGCCTGATATCCCAGAGGCCTAAACACAGCGTCGGCTATAAACAGAAGGAATTTTTAAGAGCAGCTAAAGTGGTTATTAAATGGTTGCTGTATTACAGTGGAATAAGATCTGATGAAAGGCCTGAAACTCCCTCGCACAACCTTTTTTAAAGGCTTGATATCCCACTTCCAGTCAATTAAACATTAAAACATGGTGAGTTTAGGTGAGACTCAGTATCTGGTCAATTATGGCCTTATCCTCATCCCTGATCCTTATATTCATTTAGAGCATGAGAAGCATTATCCAGGGCCCTGTATTTAATGTTAAGTACTCTATGTCAGGCATTCTGCTTTATGCCCCTGCTTTTATCTGTGATTGGTCTCTGGCCAGCATCAACCTTTCTTTTAGAATAATAATTTGACATTGATAATTGGTGCCTGTCACATCCACCTTTGCAGCTGCAAACATCAGGTACTGGGGGAGGCTGTGTCATCTCTGAACGGCTGAGCGCTTTGCTGCCACTGCACTCTATTGCGCCACAATTCAAAAGAAATCCCTCTGATATAATGATAGCTGACTCATCATATACGGGAAAACACTGTCCAAACAGGAAATTGTGTCACCCTGTTAGTTCCCATGCAAAACTGGGAATATTTCCCTTCTTTTCATTCACATAGGCTAAAATAAATAAATAGTTCCTGAGTATCTGATAAGCCTCTGTTATATTTAGTCACACCAGTTTGAACCACGCCCACGTTTTCTCCTCCGAGATCAGATGCACAGGGCTGCTCTTCAGCCAATTGAGTTTAAACCTTTATAATGCATGTGTGTAATTAGCCCATTGTAAGGGAGCGTGTGTTTGGGGAAGCCTCTGCTAAAGGCTTGAGGGTCTCCACCAGAGTGGAGTTTTCTTTCTTTCTGAGTGTGTGTGTGTATGTGTGTTCCATTCACCAAACACTTGTCTCCTAACACCTGCATGCCCAGCATAATTGTTCTCCGGACAAGCTCTTATAAGCCCTGGTGTCATTGTTTCCAGGGGGTTAAGCAGCCTTGCGCCGCACACACAGAGACCCCTCATGCAAACTGCTAGATACCCTGTGGCGCTGTTGCACAAGTATGCTGAGGTTGACTCGGATGACCTCTCTCAGGTGTGTCTGACTGTGTGAGTCTGTCTGTGGATCTGTATATAATAAAGCAGCAACATTGCTTCATAAGTCACAACCTGTGATTAATAGTTATATAGCCTACCTAGTCTGTGTTTTGTTGGTCATCTGGCACACCACTAACACCTGGCAGTGCAATGGGTGTGAGCCGGACAGCTGTGGTCAGCCGTGCTTGAAATAAACAAGAGGCCCTGGAGAGATTAATGGCTGTCTAAAGAGCGAGAGCCATGGCACCTCGTCCAGGAATGTGCCATTTATAAATGGAAAGGAATGGGGTGAATGGCAAGCGGAGCAAGCAGGAAGGGGCTGGCTCTGACCCAGATGTATTCTCCATCCTGTTTTAAAGGCAGATATTTAAATTCCACTCCCCCTGTCTGAATAGTTGTGGCTGTGGAAAAGGGAATCAGAGGGCGAGATAGCACAGTTTGTAGCTTAGGGCTTGGCTGGTAATTTGAGCGGTCGAATTATAAAATCAGATTCTGTATTTCTACCATATAGGCATTTCTGAGGCTGATGATCTCAGGATTATTAACACGGTTTCAGGGAGGAGCTAGGCCATAAACACAACACAAGGAAAGATGGTTTATGTTACTCTTATACTGTGGACCTTTTTTTGGAAACCAGATACTTCCTCTGCTTCCAGTAGCATGTTTTCTTCAGGTGTAGTGAGCTTTCACCACCTTCAGTCTTCACTTGATATGCAATATTCTCTGATTAGTTTCATGTGTTCTTATTGGTAAATTTGTTTTAAACACAGTTTTACACATTTTTTAATCATCATTTTACCTGAAACTATGGTATTATGTAGTAACTTACCAATTGTATCTTGGTGTTAGCTGAACACCGGTTACTAAAAGATTTTTATCATGTTTTAATAACAATTTGTTTCCTTCCTGTCAGATTGAAGCACCTTAAAATTCATCACTAATGACTGAAGACATTCCTTTGTCCCCCCCACCCCCCATGCCCTCCATTTTGTCTCCAGTCGCAGTATACAAACCTGGGGCTCCTGAACAGCATGGATCAGAACATTCAGAATGGTGGCTCAACCTCCACCAGCCCCTACAACAACGACCATGCACAGAACAACGTGACAGCCCCATCACCCTACGCCCAGCCCAGCTCTACCTTTGATGCCCTTTCTCCCTCACCGGCCATCCCATCCAACACAGATTATGCAGGGCCCCACACCTTTGATGTGTCGTTCCAGCAGTCTAGTACAGCAAAGTCTGCCACCTGGACGGTAAGACATTAATTCTTCAAAGTTGGTGTGATTCTAGTTCATGGTTGAGCAGTCCTCAAAAAAACTGAATACTGCATGATGCATTGAGGGCCAATCTAGCCTTTGTAACACTAGCATCTTTAATTCAGTGGGGTTTTTTTTATTTAGGGTATTTTTCACTGGTCTTTTTGAAAAACCGAAACATGTTCTAGGGGTTTCCTGCACATAAGTACATACACATAAATGGGTATCTACTACTGTCCTGGAGAGTACTGAGTGAACACCTTTAAAAGGGATAGATTAATCTTTTGGGAAATACACTTATTTGCTTATCTAGATCTATAACCATTGCATTAGATATAAAGCTACAGCCAATAGCCAGTTAGCTTGGGTTAGCTTAGGAAACAGCTAGCCTGGCTCTGTCCAAAGGTTACAAAATTCCCGTACCAGCATCTGGAAGGCTCATTAATTAACATGTTATATCTTTTTGTGTAATCAGTACAAAAACAAAGGTGTAAAAATGATTATTTTGTCTCTGGGAGCAGTTGCCAGGCAGCCAGCAGATCTTATGAGTTGTTGTTTTTACACAACAAGATAGCAAAAGTCCTAAATCCTTTAACCAAGATTTTAATCTCCCATGAGTATCTATTGGCACACTGTCACTATACTCCTATAGGAAAATTTCACACAGAGGCAGGTAAGTTGTCAGTCACAATATGCTGTGAGTGGACCTTCTGTTGTCATTATTCCCAGTACCATAACTGTTTGGTACTGGGTGATAAACCAAAATATGTCTGAAATATATATTCATTTTAACAGAGTTGTGTGTCATATGAGCAGGCATATGCTCGTCATTAGAAATACGGACCCACAGAGAAACATTTATGCACCAGCTGTCATCGTAACAGGTCATCATATGAGGCAGTGATTTGTCAGGATGGAGATTAAGGAGGTACTTCTTATCTGACAATCTGTGCTCCAGGCAGATTGAGGTGCACATAATTTCAAAGTCCTGTGTTGCACAATCACATCTGGCAATAAAGAATGTCATTTGAGATGTATTAGCTTCAAATCATGAGTAATCCTCAGGCATTTCTTGCTAAGGCTAAGACATTACACTCCACTTCGTGGAAAAAAAAGTTGAAAAGCATGATCTCACTAAAAAGCCACATTAACCAAAGTCTTACTTATCTCTCACATGTGATCCTTGATCTATAAATAATGTGCATGGATGTTGAAAATTACTGATCACATTCTAGTAATGTTCAAACTCCAGTTTACACACAACTTGGGTAATGTTCACTGGCACTTTGTTGATGACAGAGGTAAACAGGCTCAACAGTTGGTCCAGGTGTGGTGATGTCTTGCACAGCTAGATGTCACCATGTGATGCTCCGTAAACCTACACAACCAGCTCCTCCTGCTCTGTCATTATGTGTGACAGGGCTGAGGGACAGCTGTTGCATCAGAGCCCCACCTGCTCAGTTGTTTATGCGTCTGATGTGCACTGCTGTGTGTAGACACTGTAACTACAAGTTCAGTGTTTCAATGCACCCTAGCGGACAATCGTAGGTGACAGAAGTGTCACCCTCAGACAAGGTTTTGTCGTTGTATGTAATAGGGTCCCTGAGCAATAATTGAGATGTCACAGTTGTGTGATTTGCTTCTTAGACTATATGTGACATGTTGCCAATTTACATAATAGACCTACATTACAGTGAGGTATTTGCAGATGGGAACTTTGGATGAGACATTTCAAATGGAAATGATCATTAAAAAGGTCTGTCATTAGTGTGAGATTTATAAATAACACGTGATCCCTGTCAGATTTGTCCAGAGGGACTCCGCAGTAAAACCTGCTGAGCTTAATGCAGTGAATTTAATGCACTGTGCCTTCAAAGTAAACAGGTTGAAGTCAGGGAGTGCTGGGCGATCTCACTGTATTCCTTGGCCACGCCGAGTGTGGGACTGTGACATTTACCCAATTCCCACACTGCCTCACTCATCCCTCTCATTTTCACAGTCCAAAAACAAAAGTGTTTGTCTGCTGTGCAACTGTGAGGAAGGTAAGAGTGTGGTTTGTGAGAGGCACGCCCCACAGTCTGAGCCACACTGGTTTTAGGACACATCCCCATCATAGACGCATGTAGTGTGTCCCATAGTCATAACACATGATGCAAGACTGGTTTGATTGGTCTGACTTAACGTGGAAAAGTAGTGGATTCTTACTTATTATCAACAGAGTAATAATACAAAAAGTAGTAATACAAAATATCTGGTGGCACATCTGACCTGTCACTATTAACTCATCTATGTTGAGTTAATTGTCTTTGCATGATATATAGATTAGAATATAAAATGTATTATGAACTTAGTCCGCTGTGTTAGTGGATGAGCTACAGAAAGGCTCTCACACTTCACATCCTTTAATTATTAGTTTCTAATTTTGTACAAAACTGCATCTAAAAACAGTCAAACAACATATCAGTACAGTCTCAGAGTTGTTTTCTCATTTAGGTTAAAAGTCACTAAAGATGCCTTACGTAACTGCAAAATGCCGTCACTAAATCCTGCCAGAGTATTTGTCACAATTCGGCCTCAGTGAACATTGTTTTGTTGTGCTGCTGCTCATTTCCCATAATGGCTCATAGAGAGTGGTCTACAGCAGCAGTCAACCCACTTGTAAAGAATTGTGATTATAGTGTTGGTTCCCATCGCGAAGGAGGCTCCCTCACCTGATCTCAGGAGATCTTTCGCAAAGCTCCCATAATCTCAACCCAATAGCTCAACTGCTGGACCGCTGGACCGATGGCACAGAGCCACTAAAGATGTCACTGCCACAGCTTTGCTCTGTGCATAGATCCGCTAATGCCCCCCTTTTTGAAGGCCTGTGGGATCTTCCACGGGACTTAGTGGACTGTGTACTGTGCTTTTTGATGACTGTTCTTATGGAGACACACCTAATCCCTAACCCACACCTTAACCTCTTCCTGTCTAGGATGACTGTGACACACACACATACACAGAGACAACACATCAACATTTCCCAGAATTGCTCTCACACGGTTTCCTTGTTGGCCCTCCTACAGTCGGCATGGTGCTCCCGCTTTTATCATTCAGTCAAAAAAAAAACAAAAAAAAAACACTCGGCCAGGTCAAATGAATACACGGGATAGAGATGTTTTATCTTCTTTGCTTTACTAAATTAATGGGGTGTTGCAAATGAGGCCGCCATTGTTGGCTACTGATTGCTATTGTGAGGCTGAAGATTGGTTGTGTTTGCCATGTGTTTTAACTGCCACCACATATCGTAGTCAAAGGAGAGGAATGTCATGGTGTGGGCTATCACTGGGACGCTGTAGAGCTCGGGGGATTACAGTAATGGATTGAGGGCCTGTAGATAATACTTGTGTAAATACTGTGTGCCTCTTTCCTGAACCCTGTGCTCTTGGAGTGGGCTCTGTCTTTTTGAGAGAGTTAAGCTTGATGGTTGCATCTCACATTGCGCCGGAGGAGGAGGAGGAGGAGGCGGAGGAGGAGGAGGAGGAGGAGAGCCCTTGAATGCTCAAAGAGAAGAGTGTTCTAGCGAAAGGCGGCAAGACGCAGCTTGCCCCTGGAACATCTGCGGGCCCGTCCCACGCCTCACGAGATGGGGCTGAGACTTGTTTGTGTCAAGAAGCTTGTCACGACTCGCCCATCACAGGGAGACAAGCCCTAAAAGCTACAGATGGGAAAAGGTAGAGGGGAAATTTTTTAAAAAGGTAGAGTTGAAAAGGTTTTTTATGATATGGGCTATGGGATTTCGCCATAATTGGTGTGGAAAAGCCCATTCTCTTACAGTTTAGATTACAAGATTCTTTTTTACCCCTAACAAACAACCCTATACACATACCTGCAGCGATGATTTACCTCAACAGAAAACAGGATCATGCTGTAGTTGTATGAAAACAAGAAAAGATATTAGTCTGTCATCAGGAGAAAATGATCAGAACTAACCAAATCCTTTCAAAACAGAAATCACTGTAGAGTTATGACTGAACTTTAGAATAAAACAAACATGATTGCAGCTTCAATGCTTCCTTCAAGGAAAACATCACAATCATTTTAGTGATTTAAAAATAAGTTTCAGCTTTTGAAAAGGATGAAGGATTTTTTTTCTTCATGTCTCCCCATCCGTTGGCTTTTATTTTCGGTTTCAAATGCACTGAACTCAGTTGTAGTTACAGTCATTTGCTTTTGAAGACAAGGGTCCGAACGGTTAATCCCAAGAGTGACAGATGCATATTGGACTCTCTCAGCACTGGCTTCATAAAATTAAGGCACATGTCAGTGTACAGGTTTGCCTCGGGACAGGTGTCATCACTGAGATTGTGTGGTCAAGATTGGTGCTGATGACTGCAACATAACATTTCTTTTATTTTTTAAGAATAAAGTATAGAGAATGGTAATTATACTATAGAGCTTTACATTTTACCCCATATTCATTTTCTCCCAGGAAGCAGGTGTTTTACTTCAGTTTCAGAGAAAAGAGGAGGGGAAAAAAAGCCTTTGCGTTATTGTTGAATTAAACAGGTTTGGGAGAAGCTTTAGGCATGACATGACATGTCAGGTATGAAGAAGACAAGACCAGAGGCGCCAAACAGTGCTTGTTTAAGGCCTGATGTTTGTCAGGACTTGACTTCTGCATGCGCCCGCAGCGCCTGTCAGGGAGAAAAGAACGCTACAGCTGTGGGCCTGCCTCAACCTGCGCTGAACGGGAAGTGTGTGTGTGTGGTGTTTGTGTGTTCAAGTGTTGCATGTGTTAGAAAGTAATTGTACACATGCAGCACTGTAAAAGCATCAGAACAAATTGTATGTTGCATGCAGTCAGATTATCATAAGAACATATTTTCATTATTACAGCAGCATCCAAGCTACAGAGGAGTCAGTGGGTTATTTTGTTTTGTCCAGCAGAGTTACAGCAGCAGTCAGAGTAGGTTGTGAGCCACTTCAGGTCATTCACTATTTTCTTCCACCCCTCTGCCATATGTGCCAGTTGAAAGCAAATGTGTCACGTGTGGTTCTTGCAAACACTTTAGAACAGTTTTCTTTCAAATGATTGTGATTAAGCAGCTCTGTATTGTGCACTGTGTGTTCCTTGGCTGCGCAATTCACATTGTGACCAATGAAAGGCTCATAATTACATGTTAACACCTGAGCACCGCACCCTGTGTGAGCCACTGAATCCCATCAGTCAACTGGCTGTCCTCCACCCTGAACAGTGTTAGCTTTAGTTGCCGTGCTGCTTTCAGCGTTCAGCAGCAGCTCCTGCTCTCACTGCTGAGCAAACAGCACTAGCGGCACATAGTTGTGTGCTTAAAGTTTGTAGCTTCAGGGCTGGGATGGTTCTCTGGTGTTTATGTGTGTGCGTATGTGTGTGTGCTAGTTTGAGACAGTAGGGTATGATCTAAACAAACTTTGGTTTTATGCCTCTAACAGCTTTGATTAGATCTTAGTGCTCTGAGTTGTGCTGTGTTCGCCTTCAGCTACTCAAAACCAGCACCATGTAATTATTCAAAACACTACGTACTGACCCTTTACACAGCACATCTCTCTTTCTCTCTGCTGCCTCATAATCCGCTGCCCTCTCTTTCTCTTTTGCTCTTTCCCCCATCTCTCTGCTTGGCTTCTCCACCTCATTTAGCTGAGTGACAGAGGCGTACGGGGAGTATCAGGTTAGGAGCGAGGGGACGACTGCAACCATTCATCTTAGGCTTTTTTTTTTTTTTTGGAAGGCTGCTTTGATTTTAAGGAAGAGTCAGTTCAGTCATTGTGTTGACGTACATGTCCCAGAGCTTGAACTGTGCTCATCAGTCATTATCATGTTAACTTGATGTATTTATGGCAAATTAGAACACTTGACACTGATTTTATTAGTATAACCTTACTGCCTGCTTCAAAACTGAACATTATCTTAACTTTCTAGCAGTGAATATTAGCAGCAGTATGCAGTGCTGTGTCAGTTCATCCTGTGCATGTACAGTCTGTAATGAGGTCACTTGAGGAAAGGAGCGTAGCTGAGAATTTGGGTTATTATTAACCCGCCTTTATTAGTGGATCCAATCTCTGGGTAAAATGCACAGCAGTAACATGTGTAGTTCTGTGAGCGAGAGTATGGGAACGAGAGGTACTGTTTTGGGTTTGTCCTGATGAAAGGAAAGGTTGTGCCTGGGGAGCAGAGCAGAAAATGTCCGTGCCAAGCTTGTGTAATATTTAAAGTCAGCACAGACGGGTACTGGGATGAGCTCCTTTTCTCTGCAACCGCACTTCATAGAGGTGGAATTTTATGTTGCATTGTTCTCCAACACAGCCCCAAGCAGTTTTCACAATGTTCACTTTTCTTCACTAAGAAATGAACCTGACAGGAAAATTTCCCCCTCCACCCAGTGTCTCCTGCACATAGAGGGTTTAAGGCTGTGCTTACACAGCACTGATTTGAATGGTTTGTTTACACAGTTGGGTTATGCCTATTAGTAACAATTCAGTCTTTCTGATGGCTTACTGGTTATCAATTCTAACAGTGCCAGGGGATCAAGGTACATTCATTATTCATGACTCCTGGCTTAAAAAACTTGAATTTGAGCCAGTTTGTGTGAGCAGCCATCGCTGATGGATCGTGTATAACTCCTAAAAACTGAGTCATTTTCATCCAACCCCACAAGGAAAACTGCACTCAACCTTGTGTAGTGTTCCCTCTTCTGAACCTTCGTTCTGTATGATGAGTGGCCATCAGATGCTTTAGCAGAATACTCCTCCCTTGAAGATGAAAGCCAGGCCCAGTTTAATTGCTGCTGGAGGGGTCCATTTTATGGCGCTCCTCGGAAGTCCCAGAGGCTCTCAGCGAGACATCTTTGAGGTTGCCCAATACACACCCGTAGCACCAAAAGTTGTGTGTGTGTTTATTTAAGTAGGTCATAATCACAGTCTTGTCTTTAACCCTTTTTGCTTCAGGGGGAAACAGAAGTGCAGAGTCCAGGCAACAGGTGTTACAGAGGTCGACCTGTGCTTTTAAAATTTAGGCAAAAATGTTTTGAAGCCTCAAAACAGTTTGAACTTTTCTCAGTAAATATTGTTTTTATCGATTTATCTGCAGTTTTAATAATTTTTTTTTTCTTGTAAATTCTCTTTTCCAGTACTCAACAGACCTGAAGAAGTTATACTGCCAAATTGCCAAGACATGTCCCATCCAGATCAAAGTCCTGACCACCCCACCACAGGGGGCTGTTATCAGAGCCATGCCCGTTTACAAGAAAGCCGAACATGTGACCGAGGTAGTGAAACGCTGCCCAAACCACGAGCTGAGCCGCGAGTTCAATGACGGTCAGTTCTTTTAATTTATTGAAGACTAAGTTGTGCCCCATGTATCACCTCAGTGACCATTGTTTGCTGTCAACATTTAATCACACGACTCCTCCGGCTTCCAGGTCAGATAGCTCCTCCGAGCCACCTGATCCGCGTGGAGGGAAACAACCACGCCCAGTACGTGGAGGACACCATCACTGGAAGACAGAGCGTATTAGTTCCTTACGAGCCTCCCCAGGTGAGCTGTCTGTCATCATGGAGCGAGGCCAGCTGAATGCCCCGTCAGCGACACCTCACCACCTCAGACTGCACTGACAGATAGAGCAGTGACAGAGCCCTTCTGAGAGCCTGGCCTCTAACGTCCAGCCACTCAGTCCCCTAATGCCCCTCAGTATGAACACTACTCCACCTCAATGCAGGCCTCAGAAGGAAATAGTCCTGTTTGTCTGTCTTTTATTTTTCTAATATTTTAAACCCCATAATTCTAGTTCAAGTGTCCCCTTTATAAGCTTTAACTCTTCTTTAGTAGGCCGTGATGTTTAAATAATGTCTAAATATTAAACTGTGCTCTGTTGTGCAGCTGTAATTGACTCTAAAACCAGTGTTAAGCAGGAGAAACCTGATTTCCCTGCCATGCATATGCTCAAGAAGTAGACGTGTGCCTCTGCATGACAAAAGATATGTGTCCTTTTATCCAAAAACATTCAAAAACTCTCTTTAGAGCCTGGTTTCCCACTACGCTAAGTGCTCCAAAAAAAAGCTGCATTACAAACCTAAATAGAGAATTCTTATTAGTGAGTGATTTAGATGCAGGTTTAACCATGTTGTGTCTGTGCATGTAACTTAGAGAAGAAAACTGTTTCTTTGGTGTCAACCAGCGATGCCACTCACCGTCAGTGTTGTCCTCTTTTCTCAGGTGGGGACAGAATTTACCACCATTCTGTACAACTTCATGTGCAACTCGAGCTGCGTGGGTGGAATGAACAGACGCCCAATTCTCATCATTGTCACTCTGGAAACCAGAGAGTAAGAGACACCCTCACCCTCAGTGATTGCCTGCCGTGCCTCCAGTGCAGCGGCGGGACTGTTTCTGACCCGCTGTGTGTCCCTGTCTTCTCCCAGTGGTCAGGTATTAGGCCGCCGGTGCTTCGAGGCCAGGATCTGCGCCTGCCCGGGCCGAGACCGGAAGGCGGACGAGGATAGCATCCGCAAGCAGCATGTAACGGATGCCACAAAGACCAGTGACGGTATGAAGCGCCGTAAGTAGGGCTGGGGCTGGTGGTGGGCTGACAAGCTTTGGTCTTACCCGACAGGCTGCCTGTGTCGAGGACCCTCAGCCGCTGCATTCACTAACACAACTCTCTGCTACTCTTTCCCTTGCTTGTTTCCCCCTTCTGCTCTGGCTTAGACTAACTGTTCAGCACGTTAGCCAGTGGTACTCACACTTTACTCCCCTCTTGTTTCAGCCTTCCGCCAGGTCTCCCATGGCATACAGATCTCCAACATCAAGAAGAGAAGATCTACAGATGAGGAGGTTTTTTGTTTGCCTGTAAGTGTTACTCTGCTTTTTCAGGGAATTGCTTCAAAACAATGTGAGTGCATCTGAGCCGCTTACTGACGTTCTTTTCTTTTCTTTCTTATAGATCAAAGGCCGTGAAATTTATGAGATTTTGGTAAAAATCAAAGAGTCTCTGGAACTCATGCAGTTTCTGCCACAGCACACTATAGAGTCGTACAGGCAGCAGCAGCAGAATCTCCTTCAGAAACAGTGAGTACCCGTTCAGATTCATTATACAGTGATGCTCATTTGTTCTCAAGCTCATTATGAAAGACAGACCTACATGACTTGCAAGGCTCACCCTCGGTTTCAAGTGGACTAGTATTCCTTGTGCTGCTTTTCTTTTTAGCTTTGCTCCCTTGATCTCTGGTTTGCTTGCACGGAAGCTTTTTTGTTTTTTTGGATGACATTTGTTTTTGTTTTGAATAGACTGCAGTGATTTAACTGACTTAACGTGACTGACTTGTTGCTGGAACAGTGGATTGCACTGATAAAGGCTATGCATGAGATTTCTTGATTCTATTTATTGCTGCCACTGAAGCAGCTATCATATAAAAGCTGATAATAATTGCTCTAAAATGGAAGTCATTCAGCGTTTCTCAGCAGTTGAGTTTGTCTAGAATGTGCCCAAAGCTTCCAACCCGGAGGGTGAGCCTTGCATCAAGTAGAACTGTTTTTTTTTCTCTCCTCTGCTCTCTCATGGGACAAGAGCCAGAGCTGATGAATCGTGACAAATGTACCTGGCTATGCTTTGTTAAGGAGAAGCTTCCAAAGATTGGTGGTAACGCCTTTGGGTGCTTTGCCAGGTTTTTGCACAACAGCACCCAACAAAGTCCGTGCCACAGCCTTATCTATTCGTTTGAGCATAATTAAAACTGTCTGAGACGCACATGTTCACACACACTTTTCCTTATCCACGCCCATTTCACTATAAGCTATGGAAAAGAGGAGATGGGTGTAAATGATAGTTTGACAGCCTCACGATGATAATTATTGCTTATATTATAGTTTCCCATTAAGAGACTGGCAGACAGCCTCACAGTGAGATAATGCTTGCATTTGCTGGTTTTTACTCCATTGCTGTTTGTTGTTGGCTACCTGTTGCTGTCAGGCCATAAAGTATTGGTAAATGTTATTAACAATCATTTTATAAACAGACATTTAACAAAGTCAAAATGAATTTCAGGTTTTAGTGGATTTATTGAACAGTTTAGATTCTAAATTAATATTTTAAGTCTGAATATTGGAAGGGAATATTTCTCTTTATATTTACTCTTCTTAATTTTGCTATCGTGCATGTTTTTCTGAGTTTTCTGTGTTTAAATTCTTAAAATCCTCATAGCTTGTTTCTCTCTTGTGTAATTTACCCCTCCTACATTGTTCCTCTCACAGCCTTTGAAATAAAAGGTTCTGTCAGCAGCAAATGTTTCCAGGCCTTTTTCTTTCCTTCACTGTGTAAATGTGAAATAACACACCAGCACTGAAATGCTGTTATCTGTGTTTGTAGAGTGCCATCTTCTGGACAGTGTCAGTAGTGCAGAACGTTGTCTGTCACACAAACTTTGTAAAGTTCTCTCTTTTTTTAACTTTTCTGAACCTCTGGGCCTCTCTGGGGTCACTCCTCTTTCCTCCTCCGTCAGTGAGCCCTTATTTCTGCTCTCTCTCTTCTTTCTGGTTCCTCCCTGCAGTCTGATAAAAACCCGTCTTGGTAGCCAGCTCATGGAACCTGCAGGAGAGCAGAGGCGGCGCTGCAGCTCCTCCTGAAACTCTGCTCCACATTCCTCCTCCTCCTCCTCCTCCTCCTCCTCCTCCTGAGTAACACGGACCTCGTCTCTGTCTCCTTTTTATCAACTTTGATTTTTCTGGTCTCCTCCCTTTCTGCCTTTTCCTGGGATTCTGCACTGAGGACTTGACACTCAAACTTCCTGTTTTTAACACCTGTTGCTGCTCCAACATCATGGATTATCTCTTCTTCATGTGTTCAGCCATTATTAGCAGTATCAGTGTGACATGTAGGCTGTGGCTCTACATGCTGGACAAAGCCTTTGTTTATCCACTCCTGCCTACTGAAGTGGCCTTTTAAATTCATTATGATTTGTAGACTGGTTTGCATGTGTTATTTTTTGTCTATAAAAAGGGATATTTTGCAGGGGTTGTCTATTGTGATGGCATCCTCTGTGTCATTAATGTGTTGCATAGAGTGTTTGTGAAACGTTCATCCCATTCAGCCTTTTATGATGGCTGAAGTTGGACAGGAACCAAGCTTAAATGTCTGTTTTTCTTTCTTACTTGACCTACGGAGAAGTGAATGTGTTTGTGCCTTTGCATCGTCATGAGAGCTGGACTCACAAAATCTACCTTGTGGGGTTTTCTGGGGGAAAGAGACTTTTATTATTATTGAGATAACTTTTTGCTAATGCTGGTCATGTTTTCTAAAGTCACTGCAGGACAGTTTGTGTGTTTGTTTTGAACTGCAGATGTGCACTCTGGGATGTATGGAGCAGATTTGCCTCTGTGACCATTCTGTTTGAAACAGATCGTATTTTTGTGGCTGCTGCACTTTTGTCTGTTGGAACATAATAAATGGCTTTTTTTTGTTGCTTGAACTCTGTCCTTTCACTGCTCTGCTATTCCACCATTGAAACATGTGGTCAGTATGCAGAGGACACCTCTCTCTCTGTGTGCCCAAAACTTTAGTTTAATTACTGTAATAGTCTAAACTGCTGTTGTCAGAATAGTTCTTATTGTTTCCATTAAAGGACAATAGTGACCAGGCCTTTGTCATTAAGTCTGAGTGCTGCTGAACGTTGATGGTAACCTCCTCTCTCCCGCCCCAGGACTTCAATGCCGTCTCAGCCCTCCTACGGCTCCTGCTCCCCAACTCACGGAAAAGTCAACAAGCTGCCCTCTGTCAGCCAGCTAATGAACCCCCAGCAGCGTAACACACTCACCCCATCCAGCATGTCTGGAGGCCTGACTGACAGTAAGTGTGCCCCTTTGTTTCTCATCCTGTCTATCTCAGGCCGTCTTCCCCCCCCCTCTCCACCAGTCGCCTCGTCCCTCCTGGGCTTATTGTATACTTATAAAAGCAGCATGTCAGGGCAGGCAGGAGGGGACCTGAACACCTCTCAGACCCCAGCCTCCCCTCCACCTCCCGACAGAAAGCTTCCTTCTCAAAAAGAATGTGATCCCTGTGAGACTCTCCCGCAGGACCTGTTATGATGCATTATGTGTCATGTTAAGAGTAACCTCTGCATGCCCCCCTCCCCTCCCATACCCATGTGTTTCAGTTGACGTTACGTCTCTTTATCTCTAAATCCCAGAGCAGTAAGATAAAGCTCACAGTAGCTCCTTTTGTCTCTGCAGTGTCTCCTATGATGGGCACTCACATCCCCATGAACGCTGACATGAGTTCACTGAGCCCCACACACGCACTGCAGCCACAGCTACCCATGGTGCCTTCCTCCCACTGTACTCCCCCTCCTCCATACCCAATGGACAGCAGCATCTCCAGGTACCTCACAAATCCACAGCGGGACACATCTACATTTTTTCTTCTCCCTGAGTTCAGTTTGAAATTCGTAAAAACTTTATATAGCACTTTAAAAACAACACGGTTCACTAGGCAGAAAACCAATAAATATATAGTGCAATAAAATATAAATGACCTCCTCAGCAGGTTCTGGACCAAACAGGGGACACTGAGGCAAAACGTAGAATCCACACACTGAAACTTGCTCCCACGATGCGTTTCCATCAACGTTTCCATCTATCAGATCTTCATCAGGCACAAAACAGCACAAACAAACATTATATTAGAAATAAAAAGATATGTGAAGGACTATAAAATAAAACAAAAAGCTCATAAATGATAAGAAGTAAAACTAAATTATAGTTTTAAACCAAATTCTAAATAGATCATATAAATAATAAGTACGTAATGTTTGCCCCTGCTGTTTTGTGCCTGATGAAGATCTGATTGATCAAATGTTGTACAGTAAATAGAATAGACAAAAAGAGGGCATGACATTGTGCAAACTTTTTACCTTTCTGTCTCTAAATGTACAGAACATTTTCATGCTGAAGAATTAGATACATTTAGCAGCCACCCAGGCCTTAAATTGTAATAAAACATATTGTTTTACATGTATTATATTTATATTTGCTTTAAATATTTTTGCCTCTAACTAACTTTAAATAAGTGTATTAACTTTATCACATTATGCTTAATATGCTAAACATAGAGATACTTTGATCAGTATAAAAGCAGGTCTTACAAAGTCTTGAGTAGAGTGATAGATTGATACATGAACTATATGAACACTGAGTCAGTGAACATCAGTTTGAACCTCCTCCTCTCTTCCTCCCACAGCTTCCTTATACGGCTGGGCTGCGCAGGCTGCTTGGACTACTTCACAGCACAGGGCCTAAGCAACATCTACCAGATTGAGAACTATAACATGGAGGTGAGCCCTTGCCTATCCAACACGAGTCATATGATGGGTTAGAGAGAAGAGTGGCCTCCCCTGCGAATACTAACGCTCCCCTGTGTAATGACCATTAGGACCTGTCCAGGCTGAAGATCCCTGCAGAGTTCCAGCACATCATCTGGAAGGGCATCATGGAGCACCGACAGGCCATGGATTTTTCCCCACCTCCCCACATAGTGCGCACCACCAGCGGGGCCTCCACCGTCAGTGTGGGCTCCTCCGAGGCCCGAGGCGAGCGCGTCATCGACGCCGTACGCTTCACCCTGCGCCAGACCATCTCCTTCCCGCCGCGCGACGAGTGGTCTGACTTCTCTTTTGACCTGGATTCTCGCCGCAACAAACAGCAGCGCATCAAAGAGGAGGGAGAGTAAGACATCTGTCCTCTTCTCGATGTTCCCATTTCTCATTTCACGCCTGCTGTTGGAACATTTCATTTGAAAAGGTGGTATTAGTGCAAATACTGCTGAGAACAAAATACATATTCAAATAGAAATGCACTTATTTTCATTATTGTTCTGGTTGTCGTTGCAGAGGAGAAATAAACGGTGTTGATCAAGGGTGCATTTTATTATGTTCTAATTTCTTGAGAGCACTTAAGAAATGCTGAGGATTTCAAGATTGCTTTGAGTTAATAAGTGTTCATGATTCATTCCCATGTAAAAGCATGACTGGAAACAAAACTTGCATTAGAGGGCTTCTTAGTAGGGCTTATATTTCTGCTATGGGCCATAGCAAAAGTGTATTTTAATTTTTAATAGACTTCTAAGTTTTCACCATTATGGTTGTACAAGTTAGTCAGGTACACTGGTGTTCATTTGTGGCAGAAGTCAGCATTGATTGTATACATTTCAAACATTTCCTGTCAGAAGTATTATGTCAATTGATGGGCAGTTTGTTTTTCTGCTGTACTTTCTATATTTTACTGTTTTATGTCTGTTGTGAGACCAATGCATCATCTTTTTGTGTCAGGTTGTGAAGTATGCGTGTTTAAGTGACAAATGGTCATTCATTTGATGTAGCCATATATAGGCCTAATGTTCTTGACCCAGTGTTTTACAGTAAAATACTATGACTGATGTCCTTCTGTGTTTGTTGCTCTTGTTGTTTTACTGCTGTGCAAAAGTGGTTGATTGCATTTTAAGAGCAGACTTTTGCTCTTGCCGGATGCTTAGCACAAGTATTTTTTTTACTCATGAAATATGTTTTGGTAGAGGTTTATTTCATTTGATAACTGGCCAGAACCTATGATATAAATGTATATAAATTTGTATAGTTCTGTTTTTCTCCCTAAAGAACAAAGCATACTGATGTGAATATTGCCTGGTAGCTTTACCAGTAAGAACAATGTTTGTATTAATTCAAAGGCGTGCATACAGTATGTGTGTACCTACACTACCCCATAGACCCTTTTCAAACTTGTTTCAAGTAGCCAGAACTGTTAGAAAGCAGACACCATCTGCATTTTCATATTTTTGTACAATGTATTGTAAATATGTTGCAATATACTGAGGGTATTTTGATATAAATCTGAAATAAATATCCATACTTGCTGTATTGCATGTTAATACTCCTTTGTGTCAAATTATTTTATCTATGGCTTCATTTAAATATGAATTTATTTTTACAGTTCAACACAGGTTAAACCACCAGCCACAATTCTGTTCAATTGAATGAATATCACTGACTGTGAGGGTCGAATCAATATCGATAAATATACATTTTTAGTATTACATTCCATACTGAAGTCATCTAAATGTCAACCTTTCCTGCTGATATAGAGACAGTTATGGAATAACTAAATCTTACCAGACGGATCCCTGAGACTACATCTAATCAAATTCAAGTCTGAGGGGTCCTTGACAACAAAAATACTGAGAGCACTGTTCTAAGACAGCTGAGTGGAGAAGAATGTAACTGACGCTGAAATGACCAACAAAAGGTAGACGTTTTTTTATTTGCTCATCCTTCAAGCCGACACTAGGCAGAGTAGAGAACTCTGCTACAGTAAAGTCTCAGCTTCTCTCTGTCAGCACCAAAAGCTGATGACAAAGATGACGGGGTGAAATACATTTAGCCAAAGCAAGCGTCTTAATTCCTACCTTTATTTCTCCTGAGTGCCAAATTTCATAGATGTGTAACTCAATCTTGTTACTGTATATCTAGCTATTTACATAGAACATAGAAATGTGACAACTCGTCCAACACAGTTCTGAACAGACAATACTCACGGTTCACTTACGGTATTTACATTTTCAAAAAAAATAGTCATCTTTTTACATTCTGTTACATTTTATACAGACTGTGAGAATCAGTGTGATCAGTCTGTGTGGGAATCCCGACGTCTGCTGCAGAGTTACTCCACCTCAGCCACGTGAGCGACCTCCACCTCCATGGTCTGAATCACCTCGGGCGATTCCTCGAGCTTGGCCTCTGTGAGTGCCTGCTGGGCAAGGACGTAGTTCACGACCTGCATGATGCCCTGATCCGAAAGCGTCGCCACCGAGCCGTCACCCGCAGCCTCCACGGCCTGCACCGCCTCCACGGCCT
Source organism: Dicentrarchus labrax (assembly GCF_905237075.1). Classification (NCBI taxonomy): domain Eukaryota; kingdom Metazoa; phylum Chordata; class Actinopteri; family Moronidae; genus Dicentrarchus; species Dicentrarchus labrax. The sequence goes on along the minus strand of NW_026136718.1, from coordinate 24,785,384 downwards.
CCACCGTCTCCTCCGTGATCAGCACCGTCTCGATCTCCTCCGAGGGCTGCTGCTGCGCCGGCCGGAGCTCGGGGGGCAGCTCGGACGCCAGGATGCTGACGGCGTGCTCCACCTGGGTGCCCTGGTTGTGGAACTGGAGGGTGTCTTTCTCCAGCATGATCTTCCCGGGCAGGTTGTCCCCGTGGTACTTGGCCATGTGTTTACGTAGGGTGCGTGCGTCGATGTGGGCCTCCTGGCACATGGGGCATACGTACGGTCGCTCTCCCGTGTGCGTGCGGACGTGGCGCTTGAGAGACCTGGCGTCGGCCCAGGCGACGCCACAAGTCAGACACTCAAATGGCTTCACTCCTAGAAGAGAGGGAGGAAGGGAGAAACACACATAATGAAAATGAGCTTCCACAAAGACGGGATTGTCTCTTCCTGTCCTGTTAGGAGTCTCACCCTGGTGGTTGTTGACGTGGCGTCTGTACTCCCGCAGCTGAGTGAACTTTCTCCCACACTGCTCACACTCCCTCTCCAGGTTCTGCTTTACTCGGCCCTTCTTCCCGTGCGTGGCTTTCTTCACGTGCCTCCTGAACAGAGCCTTCTCAAAGAACTCCTTCCCACACACATTACACCTGAGGAGACACATGAAACGTGATCGATATGCAGACTCCCAGTAGCCAGACACCGTTCTGGGTGGCGTGTTTACAAAAGCACTCACTTAAAGGGCTCCGCCACGCTGTGGGACTTGACGTGGGAGTACCAGTCCTTCTTCCAGCTGTAGCATTTCCCACACACCTGGCACTGGAACGGCTTCAGGCCCATGTGCTTGTTCATGTGCTGCTGGAGATCTTTGGCTTCATAGAACCTCTTATCGCAGCTGCAGGTAACATGAGAAAAAACATTTAACCATCAACCCACTGAATGCCTCGAGTCATGTGACATCAGTGAGAGAGTGGAACAGTTACTCACTGAGCGCAGGCAAATGGACGGACGTCAGGTTTGGGTTGGTGCTTTTTCAGGTGTTTGCTCAAAGCTGAGGCTCGATGGAACGTTGCTCCACAAGTGTTGCATAGATACTTTGATTCACCTGTTTAAAAGGTTATATGAGATATAAACATTAACATAGAAGCTAACAACTATTTACTGTGTAAAGAAATAGTGGAGTCATGGTGACCCGAGCAGAGAATGATGTCATTGTTATTGCAGCCTCTCTGTGGTTTGTTTACAAATGTGGTCTGTCAGTGCATGCGAGTCCCTCAGTGTACAACTGAACACAGAATCTGAAACTTCTGTTCTTCTCACCTACCTCTGTGAATGAAGGATTTATTACGACCAACAGCGGAACAGTGGAAAGACTAAGTGAGTTTTATCTTGTTTCTGTCCACTTGGTATAAAGTTATGATGTTACGATGATATATGAGTATGGCGAGCGATATAACGGCTGGTTCTGGTTCAACAGAAGGTCTATCACTGTAGTCCGCAATGACACTTAGAATAACAACCGGAGTCTATCAGTGACTAAACAAGAAATTTAAGTGGACGTACTTTGACAGGCAGATTTGTTCCTGAGGATTAGTTCACGTTGCCATCACTACTGCAGCGCTTTTCACAAATATTTTCACATCTAACTTAGTAAGTGAACTGTTTATTTTGACCAAACCATCATGGGAAAGACCATGTGCTGACTAAAAGACAGTTCTGTTGAGTTTTATTTGTTTAAGTGTGTTTTATGATTATCTGCTAGGTAAAAAAGTTTTGTCTATGGAGTCTGGTCAGCCTTGGCGCCCCTTGTTTTGGTCCGAGATGCTGGTGCTTTAGTGCGACATCTAGTGTCTAGTGTCTGAATTTAGTATATATATAACCTTTAAGGGATATCATGGTGAAAAAGGGTCAGCTTGCCCATCCAAAAAAACATTCCCTCACTTCTGGTTAGCGCTGTCCAGCTGCGCATCACTTTGGATTTATCCACCTGGGTTTTAAGATATCTGTCTCTCTCACATTTCTTGGAGTGGCGGAGACAGAAACCTCAAAACCTGGACAAATGAAACCAAAACCACGAGACATTCCATAAAAGCACATTTGGTTTGTGTGATCGGACCCTTTAAGGACACTGAGCTGGAGGCAGACTGACCTGTGTGGACGCTGGTGTGCTCCTCCATGCTCCGCTTGCTCACAAAAGACTTCTTACAGAATTCACACTGGAACTGTTTGGTGACGTCGTGCAGCGCTCTGTGCATCTTCAGGCTGTGTTTGTGGGCGAACGTCTTGCCGCAGACCTTGCAGGAGTGAGGCCGCACGCCCGTGTGGTTCAGCATGTGGATCCGCAGTGAGTAGAGCTTCGGTAGGGTCTTCCCGCAGATGTCACACACAAATTCCCGTTTGGTGTGTGGCGATAACGTCTTGTCCTCCAGATCGCTGTCCACCTTGCTCTCTGAGCTCTGTTCTGCTGAGGGTTTGGTGACGACTGCTCGCTGGCTGCTCTGCTGTTTGTGTCGGGCGAGGTGGGCGCGAAGTGAGGCGGCGTACTGGAACTCTTTGCTACACAGCTACAGGGACACAGAAACAGCACGGTCAGCACGTTTTCACAACACAGCATTAGCCATTAAATGTGACATGCTAATCAACGCCAACACTCACGCTGCACTTGTATCCACGCGCTTTCTCGTGTTTTAGCGTGTGCATAATGAGAGAGTAGCGTCTCGGGAAGGACATGCCGCACTCGGAGCATGTGTGCTCTCCATCCACCGCGCTCTCCGTCGGCGTTTGATCCTGCTGGCTTGCAGTCTCTGGCTTTGCCACGTTCATCCCAGCCTCGTCTGTGCTGGGCTCTTCTATCGACACGCTCTCCACTGCAATGCCCTCCGGATCTGCCCCCGACCCCGACTCCGTCACAGACTGTACATCACCCTGAGCCTCCACTGGCTGCTTTGGTGGTCTTCCTCTTTTACCTGGCCTCGGACCCACCTGAAAACACAACCATGTTCAATGTCTGTCGCTCTAAACAAAACACGTCATAGAAAATAAAATCATTTACATACGTTGCTTGATTGAAATGTAACTGTACCTTAGGGGTGGTGGCCCGTGGCGAGGTCGAACCTTTCTTCCCCTCCTCTTCCTCCTCCAGCCCCATATGTAAACGTGCATAACCGCCCTCAGCTATAGAGCGCTGCCTGAGTCGTCTTTTGTTGGGGTCATCTGACGCCGTCTCCTGCTTGTCTCCGTGGCTTTCATCAGCAGAGGGGTCCTCCTCCTCCAACGGCACAAACTCCTCTACCTCCACTTCCTTCTTCACCTTGGCTGGACGCCCTCGTTTACGTTTCAGGGGTGTAGGTGCTGATTCTGCTTTCTCCTGAGGTGGCGGTGCAGCTTCGGGGGCGGCTTCAGACGCCAGTTTGACAACCTCCGAGAGGCTCCCTTTGTCTGGGTCCACATTTATAACAAAGCTTCCTGCTTCAGCGGGCTGTGGCTGCTCCATCGCCAGGCAGGCCGACACTACGGCGAGGGACTCGCTGGCTCCGGCCTGTCCACTGTGGGTGACCACAGTCATCGTCTCCTCCTCCATCCCCTCTGCAGTGTGTGAGATAAGAGTGACAGTCTCTCCTGGCTCGGCCTGTCCGCTGTGAGTGATCAGAGTCACAGTTTCACTCGGTGCAGCCTCCCCATGATGCTCTTTGTCTCCCTCTACAGCTTCAGTGACAACTGTCATCGGCTGCTGGATGTAGGCCTCTTCAGGAGGAGCAATAAAAGCTAACGGCTCGCCTGTAACAGCAACCCCGCTGTGGGTGACCACCGCCCTGCCATCACTCTGTATGGTGACCACGTAGGACCCGGAGTCGTCTTTCAAGCCTTCCTGAGGAGCCGGTTGGCTCGACAACACAGTGTGCACGTCTCCTTTTTGGTACACCGTCAGCTTCTGCTCCTCCACCTGCTTGTGCACCGACTCGCATATCTGGAGCACCTCGGTCATCAGCAGATGTCGGGCTAGGTTGGCGATATCTGCCATTATGCAGAAATTAAACGTGAGCAGGGACGTGTACGCAAAATCCAGCAGCGGGAGGAAGCTGGCTTTGGTGAAACCTGGAGAGAGAGAAGGTTGAGGGTAAAAACTGAGCAACTACGCCAAACACTCAGATACAGAAAACAGCACAAAGTCTCACCAGAGAGGTCCACCACAGCTTCATGTGTGGAGGCAGCCCCCTTCTCAAAAAAGAGCTCGTGGAAGTATTCGCTGCACGCTGCCAGCACAGCTTTGTGAGCACGGTACTCCTCTCCTTCGATCAGCAGGGTGATGTCGCAGAACTGATTGTTTAGGCGCTGCTGGTTGAGTTTGTCCAACATCGTCTGACTGTGTTTAGGCAGGAACTGATTGACCTCACCCTTGCTGTCCACCTGGAAAGAGCGAACGCACAATACACAACAACAACAACAACAACAGAGACTCAGTTGTAGAGTAAACAATATCACATCTCTGTGACTGAAACAGCAAAGTGTGATACGTACAAAGACCAGTTCATGCTTGGCCATCGTCTTGGCCAACTTGGACCTCAGCTGACAAGACGAGTCGGTGAGGAATAAACGATCATCCCCCCCTTCTTCCTCCTCTTCCTCCTCCTCCTCATCGTTCAGGTTGGCAGCCGCTCTGCGTCTGCCCGGCCGGGAGAACAGCCGAGGTCCCGAGCCGTCATCAGCACTCCGCCTGCTCTGACACTGAGCACACTCTCTGATGTGGTCTTTCACATTCTTCAGGATACCTGCCAAAACACAGGACACCATCACTTTAAACGACTCCTATTAAGACAATTATTTTCAATATCCAGCTGTTTCTGCTAAAATAATCGCCTCAAGTACAGTTGAGTTTTTTGTATACGTTTTTTCTGAGTGGTGCATTCACGTGCAATCAGATTTGTGCAAATTCACTGACATTTAGCAACATAAAATCATAATTATCTTTTAATTTTTGGGAGTGTGTATCAAACAAACATGTGATCTTAATTCTGGAAAACAAGATTTTTCCACCAGTGCCCCTCTGTAGCACTACAGTACTTCATTATAATGCTATTTTATCACACATTTGACCTTTTATCGAAGCATTACAGCACTTGCGATTTGCACATTGCACTTGGTCATGTTGCGAATTCGATGATATTTAGATTAATTGTGCAGCCCTACTGATGGCCCCTGACTATGTGACGTTATGGATATTTCAGATTACATTCAATGCATATCAGTAACACTTGGGAACAACTGTTACACTGTACAATGAACCCAAACAGTGAACACAGTAACTGCAGGAAGTCTGTGTACAAACGAGCGATATGATGAATTTTAAGCAGATTGTTTCCTGTAAATATTACAGTTGTTTTAACGACACAGAAATGAAGTTCCCCCCGGGTTGGGAACCACTGTTCAAACTGTGGGCACTAATAAAGACCTCATATTAACGAGGCTGCAGCCCTTTAATGAACCAGCAGATGGAGACAGAGAGCAACCGGCTGTGACGGGTGGCGTATTTATATTTGTTACAGGCTCGTGTTTACGCGGGTTCCCCGGCTGGTTGAATCACCGCACAGTGCCAATGAACAGCCAGCTGCTGGGACCGGGCTCCGGTAACCTACCTCTCCACCAGTACTTCTGAGAGATGGACTCCCAGGTGAGTTGCTGGTTGAGGTGCTCCCCTCCTTCGGCAATAATGTGCGCCTCGTTGATAAGTTCCTTCCTCCGGTCGTCCTGCAGCACCACCTCCAGCTCCGTGAAGTCATTCTGGCCCTTCAGTCGACGCTGATAAAACAGAGTCCCGTTCCGTACAACGTAGCAGGTCGCCGCTTTACGGATTTTTCTCTTGGTATTGCCAGGCGTCCCCGGCGCATATGGCTCCCGTTCATCAGTCAGATAGCGTATGATGGCCAAGTAGCTTTCTTCACACGACATGTCTCAGCTGACCCGCGCTTTCCACTCTGGATTATGGCTTTATCTCGAAGAGGAGGGCCCTCTTCGGCTTGTAAAATTGTGATATAAATTTTATACAGAGCTCAGATTGTAGATAACATGAAATAGAGACGCCACAACAACATTTCAAATGTGTGTTTCCTAAGGTGGAACTGCAGTTCGTAACCGTCAGGGTAGACTTGCCCGAACAGACAAAATGGCTGCTGCACAACCGGAACTTGCGTAAGCAAAAGCGGAAGCGCGTCGTGAGCGTTATCCACCACAAGAGGGCGCAATGTGCAAACTTACTAATCCAAACATGATCACTTCACTTTGATTAGTTTTCAGTTTCTTATTTTCATGTATTTATTAATTTATGATTCCATTTATGAATTTAAGGATCATTATTATTCTCAATTGTTTCTTTATTGTAATGAAGGAAATTACATTTATGGTGCCTGTGTTAAAAGTGTGTATTAAAGTGTGTATATTAGGGCTGCACAATTAATTGAAATGTTATCGATATAAAATGGCCAAGAGCAATATCTTTGAGAAACACATTTGTGTGACGAACAGCATTATAATGAAGTACTGTAGTTCTGAAGAGCTGCCCTGGCCTACAAATCTTGTTCTCTAGCTTTAAGAAAACAGATTTGTTTAATACAAACCCCCAAAAATGTCACATAATCATGATTTTAATATTTTTATTGAATGAAAATTTAATTTGTGATGCAAAAATGATCCTTCCCACACTAATCGTGGATCATACTACAACAGCAATATCTGTCCAAATGATCACAATATGATGTTTTTATTATATCATATCGATGTGTATGTATGTATATGAAATATAGTTAATAAATGTAGTTTATCATACTGTACCACTGAAGTAGTCCTTTATTTCACCCTTTGGGACTGTTGGCCCATGTATGAGTTAAATGAAGCAAATGTTGCAGTATCTAAAGTTTAATTTATTGGGAGACAGCAGACTACGTTTTACTGCACTGGTGGAGTAAAAGTGAGCAGCTACTCTTCCAGTAACAATAAATCAGTATAGCTTTGTTACTTTTCACCTTCATTTCAGTCCCAACCTACAGTGATTACTGTTAGTGTCTATTCTTGAGCTGTGACAGTGTATGAGCATCCTATCAATAGTGTACAAATATAGGAAATTAGGGGCAGTTTTTAATATAAATGTGCGTCACCCAGGACATCTCTATAAATGCTTTGGAAAAACAAAATAAAACAGATGCACCAAGCTTAGATAAACACCAGAAATATTCAGTGTGGTGGAAGGCAGAGTCATTTTGGTGTGAGAGTGAAAAGGCCGTCATGTAGTGAGTCCTTTGAGACAAAGGCAGGCTCACGTCTGTTAAAAGTTTTAGGCCAGCAGTTTACATTTCTGACCTTCTCAGCCCTCACTTCTCCACCTGGACCCTGAAGTCCTTTACTCACACTCTCCTTTTCACTGTCCAAGTTCAAATCCAAGGATGATGGAACATTTTCCATTGTTGTCCCCAGCTGTGGAACAGTTTACCTCTCTCTGTCTGGTTTTCCCTAACTGTCAGCGTTCTGTCTAAAAATCAATTATTTACATTAACTTTCCAGTCCACACAAACATTTGTTAAACTGTGCCTTATTATATAAAGCTGGCTTTATTTGTACTCCACTATTCTCTTCATCCTTTTCAAACTTGTGAGTGAAGTGAGAGGAGTTTTTGATTCATTTCCTGTATGAAAGTGTTTTTTTGTGGTATTTGTCAGTATGAAAGCAGGTTACTCCATACAGGCAATGTTAAAGATCACACATTCTCTTATGTCCTCAGAAACACATAAAACAGCTTGTAAACTTTAACATTTGGCATTGAGGAGATCAGACCTGGTTTTACATAATCAGCTTGACAGAAGTGTCAATAAGCTGACCCTCTCAGTGGTGGAGATAAGTCGAATATCTGTGTCTACTGTACACAACTGATTCCACATTAGCTTCAGTTATGGGAGCTCACTTATCGCCTCGTATCTTTAGATGAGCCAGCTATCTGTCATTTGTAAGAAACAAGATAAGAGTTGTTATGGTTTCAAAAACAAATCACAGTTTACAGTCTCCATACATGGTGGGGCATACGGGGTCTGCTGCAGTGCCGACGATGCTTTTTGTTTATTGATGTCTGAGAGGAAATTCTCTTTTTGGTTTCAGCTTCAGAGAACAGAGACATAAAGAGGATGATACCACTGTGGGTAGTGGGGACTTTCCAGTACACAGGCATGAAACCAGCCTCTTTAAAAGACGGTCCATCCACCAACATGTCTGTAGGGCGAGTACCAACGTAAGTGCCTGTCTTCACTGATATTAAATCTACCCATTACTGACGTATTGTGAGTGAGGCCCCTATAAGGCTCCTTTTGGAACCACACAGGGTACTAGGAGCGCAACAAATGATTGTTTTCACTAATCCGTCAAACATATTCTAAAACGAGTGATTAATCATTTACTCTAGAACAAGTGTAAGAGTCTGCAACCATGCCAGCGGCTCTGTGAGCTAAATGCTAACACCAACATGCCAACATTCTCACAACGACATGCAGATATTTAGCGTGTTCACTATCTTGGTTTAGCATGTTATCACTTACTTACTAATAACCACTAAATACAAAGAACAGCTGAGGCTGATGGGAATAGTTTTGCAGGTATTAGGTCACAAACCAAAGCACTGGAAACAATTTAAATGATGTTAAATGGTCATGTACCAAAGTCAGCACGATGCATTTTTGGGGAATTCAGTCTAGAACAAAGCGGTGTACCGACCTACATTGCCATCCCTGCAGCCACACTGCTAGCATGGGTAGCACGGCTAAAACCAATTGCTCATCACAAGGTCTCAGAGCCCAAGGTGACCTCTCCAGTATGCTTGTATTATCAATCCTCTGGACTACAATCCCAAAGATATTCAGGCTAAAATGATAAAGAACAGGAAAAACAGTGTTAAAACTGTAGAAGCTGGACCAGTGAGACCCTCTCTGGGTACCATACATTTATTTAAGCTTTGAGAAAACAGGCCTTTCAGGCAGCTCAGAAACCTTCATTGTCAGTTTCAAGCAGCGTTTTTATCCCCCACAATAAAATCAAGGTAGTGAGTGTGAATCATCCCGTGTCCTTCCATCTCTTAATCACATACAGATGCCAGAGATAAACTGAAAGAAACACTGCATTTCAATCCTCTGTTCTAGCATCCTTAGTATTGCTCCAACTGGCCTTAGTGTGGCACTACAACCCTTGTAAAAGTGTCTGTACGTCACACATGATCCTTAAATCGCTATGTTCTGCTGCTCCGTTATTTCTGAATTACTCTGAGCCGGAGGGGAGGGGCGACACATCATTTGTTGCTCATCCATGTGTCACATACCAAACCTGACATCAAACCCTGGTCAGTAATGTGTTTTCACCACTGCATTCCAGCATTCAGAGCTTACACTGACTGGACCAAGGGAGTTAAAGTTACAGCTCAAAATGAAGCGATGCATGTGTAACTGCTGCCCTGGCAGGGACTTTTGGGGATCAATAATTTTACTGGTACCGTGTAATGAAACAAAATATTGTCATAGCTCTGGAAAATGTGGAAATATCCACTGTAGTACAATCATACAGATACACTGTCTACTGTCTCTGTGTGTCTGACACATTTCAACTCAGCCAGTGTCTGTTGCTGCTCTATTTAGCTGCTTCAGAACCAGCCTCGCTGGAACACAAATCCCTGACTCACGGCACACAAAAGGAGTGAACCTGTAACTCACTTTTCACTCTCAGCTGCCTCTTCATTGCACATAAAAAGACAAAAAAAACACATGTGTTGGACTGTTAGATTATTTCAGGTCTTTTGTCATTTCCATTCCCATACAGAGTTGGTTTGATGTATTTGGTTCCCACTCCTATGAGGCAGAGATTTAATATGTTTATTCTCAGTTGCTGTTGGCAGGAAGCTCAACATGTGTCGCTGAGTGTTTATATGAACGCTGGGAAAGAGTTTATTTGCATCCTGTCAGTGTGTTTCTGTGTCAGAGGACATTTGTTTGCTCCACCCAGCCATCAGTTGAGGCTTAATACCACATCACAGGTTACTGAATGTTAAATATCATCTGTGAGTCGCATTCAAACTTCGTTCCAACAAAGACACCTCTGTTTAGATTCTCTGTTTAATCGAGTGTCACCGCTCAGCGTGATAGCTGATCTGCACATCTTGTCACTTCCTCCTTGTGAGGTATTTGCTCCACTGTTCATTTCCTCCTCTCAAGAGGTCCTGTTAGGTTTCATGCAGGTTTTCTGCTACAGAGACAAAGGCATTCGTGACTCAAAACAGGAAGGCTGGTGTATGTTTCATGACAGGTAAAAAACAACACACGCTCAGCACTGAAAGCTGCATATATAAGAGGAGGACAATCCAAGGCACTCAGAGTTCAGCTATGATTAAAGCTGAAAGCTTAAAGGAATAATTTGACATTTTTGGAATTGAAAAATGGGGAATCAGCTTCACTTGTAGGCTACACAGATTTAGGCAAAATTTTTCTCTGTATGCACCTCTATTTTGTGTATGTATTAAGTATGCACGCCCATTCTCCTTACTGATCTTTATCTGTGCCGTTGGTGTTATACAGTCTTACTGAGGTTCTGTGATCCAGCTGGAACTTTCAGTCAGTGTTTTGTCTGAAAGCTACCTCTAAGGCTAAGATACATTTTTCTTAAATGGAAATGTTTGATTTCCCATCCAGCCCTGGAAGGTTGTTTATTTTTTTAAATTCTGGGTGCATTTGTATTCATAGTTGCCACATAATCTATATGCATTTATGGGCTGCCATGTCTCTCAATTTATAGTGAATGACTGAGTGAATGAATTCTCCCTAAAAAGCCACTACTGACACACTACTACTGCTTGTTTCACGATTTGATCAAAGCTGCACCCGTCCAGAGTAGATATGTTGTAACAACATCTGTCATGTATAGTCCACCTCACGTGACGCACAGACACACGTCAGCCAAAATGGTTCACACTAATGCTCTCCCTATTCTTTAACCTTGAAATGAGTAAACATAGCCTCTGGCATCGTAGTGCAGAGAAATAGTACTGATCAGTGCCCCTATTACCCGCATGGTTGGCCATTTGGCGTTTGGTTGTATATTTGCTGTTGAATCTTTTTCCACTCTCAGTTGAAGCAGGCCAGTATTGACTGTACACACACAATTTTCCAAGAATAAAGACATTCAATTATTTCCAGTTCATCCTAAAGCCAGAGTTTTAGCCATGATATATTAAATGATCAAGATCTCAAGGCATTGTGAATTTGAGCTTATCTTAACTGTCCTGGAATAAACACAAACTCTGTTTGTAGTCATTTTATATGGGCCACTACACGCACTGCAGTTGAAGCAAGAAGTTGAAAAAATGAAAATATTGATTTGACCTATATCAAAGCATTCCTGTCTGCCTAAAATCTTAGAATAACTGCTAAACTCGTGACTACCTTCCTTTCTAGCCACAGCCGTGGCTGCAAGTGCTGTTATGGATGACATTGTTAAAGCACTTGATCTTTACAATTTTATACTGTTCACAACATTTTGTTAAATAAGTTGCTTTCCACTTGGTTTTGGTGAATCAAAATCACATGTTTCTGGTAGAGTTAAGACTGCAGCTGCTTCTTCAGATGTTTTTTTTTTTTTTTTTGGGGCTTTTATCGCCTTTATTTGATAGGACAGTTGAAGACAGACAGGAAAGGGGGGAGAGAGAGAGAGGGGATGATACACAGCAAAGGGCCACAGGTCGGATTCGAACCCTGGGCCTCTGCAGCAAGGACTCAGCCTCGGTACATGGGTCGCCAGCTCTGCCCACTGAGCTAACCGGGCGCCCTTCAGATGATTTTAAATTCATCAAGAATCAATATGAGGTCCCCTGATTTTTACTCTGTAATAAATATTTGTTTTCCAGAACTGCAGTGTACATTGTTATGCCGACGATACAATTTCATGCATTTCAGCTCTACTGAAAACCAACCTGGCCTTCTCCATGTTACAACCTTCTCTCTACCAACTCCAGAACTTTTTTATAAATGTAAAGCTTTACACTCCAAACAATTCACAAGAATACAATGCTTTGATGATCCTCAAGAAGACTGTCCTCACTCCAAAACAAAAAATCCTAATTAGATTGTCATCCGTGTCAACAGAACTTGTTTCTTGTTTTAAATCAGAAAAAATATACAATCCACTATTCTGTGTACACTGGATTATGGAAATATCCTGTATGCTCTCTGCTGTTGAACTGCATTTACCATGGTGGTAAATGGCATCACATTCAGTGACTGCTCGAGCACATAACCCCTTGTTGTACAATGTTTATACACTTTGTTTCTGCTGACCTTATGGGCAGAGCCAGGGTAGCTGTTTCCTCCTGTTTCCAGTCTTTATGCTAAGCTAAACTAACTGAATTTAAATCTAAAATTGACGATGTACATGTGACCAGTATCAATCCTCTCATATACAGTAATCCACCAGAAAAGCAAATATACATATTTGCCAAAATGGCGAACGTCTGCTTCAAAGGTCCAGTGTGTAAAATTTAGGAGAATCTATTGGTATGTAGAGGTATAGGTATGTTTTCATTAGTTATTAAGCTTTTGTTACCTTGGAATGAAATGTCACCTTCCATGGTGTCTGCCATGTTTAACCACCTTGTTTGTACAGTAGCCCAGAAGAGACAAACCCAATACTGGCTGTAGATGTTGTTTCTCCTTTGTGCTTGGAGGGGAGGGTGAAGCAGAGGTGTTGTGATCTGCAAATACACCGCTAGATGCCACTAAATCCTACACACTGAACCTTTTTTTTTGAAGTTATTTTTTTGGCCTTTATTGGATAGGGACAGCCTAAGATAGACAGGAAAGGGGGCAGAGAGAGGTGGGATGACACGCAGCAAAGGGCCGCAGGTCAAATTCGAACCCTGGGCCGCTGCAGCAACTCTGTACATGGGTCGCGAGCTCTACTGACTGAGCTAACTACACTGAACCTTTAACTAAGATGTAGACTACAAAATTACACTTGTGCCATATTAACAGACAATGTGTATTATGCATGGAAGAGGAGGAAGAAAGAAACCATATTATGGATCTCAGGTCCACAGTAGATTAATGCCCTCAGGTTTTTACACTAATAGTTCTGAACTGGAGCTAAAAGGCAGTCAGAAAGATCTTGTGTCTGACCCAGACTCCTGGGCAAGATAAAGGTGTCCGACTGACTAAGGGCAAACACTGCTGGGGAACTGAACAAGTGGAGACAGCCTTATCTTTCATTGTCTTGCTCTTGCTGTGTCCAAGGCCAGACATAGTAATAGAAAGCTTGCTATGGCTCTCTGGCACTGGAGTACTTTTCCATTACACACTGCCTGAGGAGAATCTCTGTGCCAGCTGTAAACATGCCAGAGACAGACAGGGAAGATGCAGGCACACCTGTATTTGAAAACTCACCATTTTATCCATAAAGTAATAAAAGTTGAGGGAAACCTTCGTATCACAAGTCAGAGTTTTCCCAAATCCTTCCACTTGTGATTCAGGTGCTGCTGAATAAATCCAACATGGAGGACACTGGCAATCAGCTCCGTTTGTCAAGGAAACTGAGCTTTGCAGCACAGAGGCCATGAATGGAGGATGATGATGTAAGAGCTCTCAATCATGGCTCTGCTTATGTCACCACTTTTGCTTATCCTTCAGTGCTTTGTTGTCTGGCTGGCTTAGAGCAACTGACATTTTGTGGGTGTTTTCAGAAAATTGGCAGCAATACAACCGGTGAGCTTGTTTCTTGTCTTAGAACGTCCGGTGCTCTTTGGGTGCTGTGTTGTGCTCCCCCACAACAAGTCTTGAGGATTGCTGAGATCAGAAAATAGCACTTTAGTTTTATACTAAATTTGATCATCAATGATTAGTGTATTGCAATTGGATTAGGATGTGCTTCATTGATTATGAATTTAACTTTTGATTTTTTTAGAGGAAGAATGTTTTGCTGCTTCTTTTGTTACACAGTTTGGCTTGAATTATTATCTAGCAGGTAAGGACTGAGAACTGAAGCACACAGTTCAGAGAGTAAGGTGCTATAATACTCTCATATCTATGAACAGAAACAGCACAAATCCTGGATGAAGTTTTGAACTAATGGTCTTTGAGACCAATAGGAAAACTTCTGACTTTTATCCTAACTGGAAATCTCTGATTTTATATATATATATATATATATATATATATATATATATATATATATATATATATATATATAACTTGTTAACTAATGAACATTAACATTAATTTCTGGTTGGATAAAAAAAGTTTCCATTTTTCACTCAGAATATATGCATATGGTGATGTGTTCTTTATATTTTCCTCATTCCCAATTCTTATTTCCTATAAGACAAAATTCACAATATATTGCTTACAGTATCGCAATGTATCGTAACCTAACCCCTGTACCTCGCAATACGTGTTGTATCGCCAGATTCTTGCCTATACACAGTCCTAGTTTTCACAGACTGAGTAGTATTAAGCATGACTAGTTATTACTAAGTTATTTCACTGGTAAAATCGGTTGAGTGCTCCTCTAAAAGTTTTAATCAGACATCCAACTTGGTTATCCTTTTGATTTACACATGTGACTCTATTAGCTTACATTTATACAGTATAATGTACAGGGTTAATAGAAAAACGTGGATGAGGATTTGTGGATATCAAGAACATCACCGCGTGTCCTGTGAGCATTGTTCTGTACTTTGTATGTATTTTCTATATCCTGAGAAACTCCGAGTCCCCGTTGGGCTCCACACAACAAAGACACGAGCACGTGCTCAATGGTGTGAGAAGAGCCTGTTTTGTGTAACACAATGCTGTTAGAGTCCTGCTCTTCTCTCTGCCTGGGCCTCCAGCCAACAGACCGATTAACATGCTGACAAGCCTCAGTACATCTTTTACACTCACTGCCTTGACCTTTCACCTGCAGGGAGATCCAGTAAAGTCACAGAATAAGGACTGACACCTTTTAAAAACAAAGACTTTGCTCTCCATGGCACCATTTGTTTTATTCTCCGGCTTCCAGGAAATGCAGCCACAAGCTCATCGCGGCTAATGAGAGAGAGACAAAACCGCTATTGGAAATATTGTGGTGTAACATTTCCCGCTAAGAGTCTGAATGACTGGAAACACACAATGCTGGCTTACTCGTCATGGATCCATTCGACTCTCTCCATCACAGGCCATAAACTGCCCAATTTATTCTGTGCCGTTGCCTGTTTCACTAGCAAGACTTCACCAGTGAGGAATCCAAGAGCAATAATGATGCTTTTGTCTGGAGGTGCGCTGTGAGCAGAGAAAGTGAGAAAGCCAAAGGGAAGGCTGGGAACCAGTAGGTCACTGAGCTCACCTTACACCTCTTGTTCCCACAATGTTTTGGCTGCCTTCCCAAATCAAATCCCAAACTTTTTGCTCCACAGACCCAGAGGGGAAAAAGTGAGTAAGCTGTTGTTCTTAACTTTAAATCTCAACCAGCTTCTATTATCTGACACCATCATTTTGTGATCACGAGTTGACTGTGTAAACACAAGTGCAGAGCTCCCTCCTGAGTCCTCAATGCAAAGAATCTTTCCCCAGAGCCAGCAACTGGGAACTGTAACACTTGGGAAGTAGAGGATTTCCATCAGCTCATTGTTCATATTTATTCCCACAAAATTATTGTTTACAGATTCACCAAGAATTGCTGGAATAATGCTGTTATTCACTGCACATCAGCTGGAGAGTTTCTTCTCAATGGTTTGAGATGTGCTTGAGCTCTTATTGGAAATCCCAAAGTGCTGCCTGAGACTCTCTTTTCAAGCACCATCACGAACGCGAGGATGTCAGATGAATACTCAAAATCAGGTCGTCGTTTGTGACTAAATATGAAAAGCACAATCACGGCAGCAGACGTGACGCACCCAACACCATTAACCTGTGCCGTGCCCAACAGGCCACATGTTGCCACATGTTTCTTTTTTGTCTTGAACTTTCTCATGGACAACAACCTCTGTATTGTGGAGATCTCTACTGTACAGACTGTACTGCACATGCTCACACATGTGTGCCAGGTCAGACTGAGGTAGGCTGTCGGCTTTCTGATGGAGTGATGTGGTTTAAAATGAAAACCCTGCTGCAGCCATTGAAGTGAGACTGTGTAAGTTTAACACTGACTGTGACACTGGCTCTTGCTCAGTTAAATACATGAGGGGGTTTAGCTGCTGCAGCCTGACTTGCTCTGATATGACCAGCAGCTTAGTGTGGCTATTGTTTACTTTTGTTTGCTGACTTTCTGACTCATCTCTACTTACAGTTGCACTCCTGCGCTATAGTTAAACATTCAAATATTTGATCACAAAGGTAAAACAAGACGAAACACACTGTACCTCACCAGGAGAGATGTTTGTTGTTCCCCTCGTGTGGTCCCATCCCACTCAACGACTTTAAAGCAACCTAGAACAAGAAAATCTTGCAAAATGGAGGGAAATTAACTGCCATTATCCTGTGGCTGTTTATAGCTTTTTAGCAAAACTTTCAGTCTTGATTTAATGTGAACAAAACTAATTAAATCTTCAGAGAAGAAGCCAAAAATCCTGTCTTGGAGGGATCGGTTAACCAAAAAATACAAAAAACATATGTTCTTACTTACTGTACTAGGGGTAATTAGTCATGCAGATATGTATGGCAGAAAGAAATAGTCCCTATTAAAATTCCTGAGAAAGCGGTTTGTGGATTATCCGCAGTAACAAAGACATTGTTTTGGAAAAAATATTTTGCTTTTGAATTTTTCAAATGTCATTTTTTAATTCTGTCCACTACACATTTATTTCACCTCCATTGTCCTGGTATGGGGGCAGAAATCAAAGGGACAGATATTTTGATTGAATGGAGCCTTTAAATCACTTCCAGCTGTTTCATGTTCTCTGCTGTGTACATATACTGTGAACTCACACCATTATAACTTACATCTTCTTAGAAAAGCGGTACAGTTCTGTAGTAAAGAATTGGTCAATCTGAGTTGTGGTGGGTCTACCCTGCGCTGCGCCCCTTGTTGTCTGACATGAAACGAGGCAGCTGTTTTTGTCCTCAAGTGAGAGCAGTGAGAGCGGGCAGAGGCTCCCTAAAATAAACAGGCTATCTGTGCAGCCCCGGGGCTGGGTCGGGGTCACACTCCATGGTGCTCGCTCACTTGGGCTCTCCCTGCTCACATCCAAACACAGCGCCTCACTTCTTTTCTGGTTAAGAGCAGAGCATTTCACTTGAATTAAAACAGTATGTTAGTAAAGCGATCAGCGGGAAAGTTTGAAGAATCGTCACTGTGCCTGATTTAATGTCTCTGAAGGAGTCACAGAACGCTGGAAAGAACTTCAAATTAGTAACATTTCCTCCCATCTCATGCTCAGCTAGTTGAATTGGGAGGCAAACACTCATCAGTAGTTTGTTAATAGAAGTAAAAATTCTGGATTTTTACAAAGTTAAACAAGGATTACTTTGCGAGTATACAAAAAACAACTCAAATGAAAATGCAGCAGTGTGGGTAATTATTGTGCCTTGCATAAGCAAGCACAATACTACTATCCCTCGGGCTTATTATTGTGCCTTGCATAAGCAAGCACAATACTACTCTTCCCCATACTTATTATTGTGCCTTGCATAAGCAAGCACAATACTACTATCCCTCGGGCTTATTATTGTGCCTTGCATAAGCAAGCACAATACTACTATCCCTCATACTTATTATATTTTATTCTTCCGTACGTTTTTCGGCGCGCTACTCCTCCCGCAGCTTTTGTCGCACATACACAAAAAAGGTATCAAAACGTGCGGCTCGGCCGGGAATCGAGTGCTATGACTTTTCTAAGAATTTCGCCAAACGGTTTGCCGATAAATCGCCAAAAACCGGTCAAAAAAATGAATGGGTGTGTATTGCGAGAACCTCCAACTGAAAAAAACTGCCAGAGTGCGTGACATCATCGCTAGAGTGTGGGGAGAAGGGAAAAATTTGTTGAAAAATAAATTTGTAAACTGCTGTCATGGCCACAAATTTCACTCTACAGAAATAATTTATAGATAGAAACGTAGGAAAATTCGTTGGGGTCGCAGTGATACCACTGCTGAAGCTGTCAGACAAATAGTTTTGGCGGGAGACGCACTGATGCGCCAGCAACGCCCTCTCACGGCCCCATCTACTCCCATGTTAATTTTAGAGGACAATTCTTGAAAAACGCTCGTTGAACCTCTTCTCTCTCAATCTCCCCAGGTCACATTTTTTAACTTTAGCCACTGAAACTCGGCACTGCTATAGTCAACAAGATGACGACGCTCACGGTCTTTTCGGTTTTCATTTCGGTCGTTCCTGGCCATGCTTTTGAGGGGATTCATTTTAAATGTTTCTGTCTCTCTGAGGAGTTAGAGACAGAGAGAGCGCGCGCAGCTGCTGTGGGCTCCCCTGATTGCCATGACAACCAAAGCCTGCTCACACACACACACACACACACACACACACAGCTAGCTACAGAGAATGACAAGACATTAATAAGCTAGCGCTAGCTGGCTAGCTAAAGATAGTTAGCAGGCGGCTAACAAGCAAACAATTTAAAGCTGAATGATTTTAATATTAACACAAAATAAGTTCAATACACCTTAAATATTTTACCCTACTATGAGCTGTTACTTAATTTACATTAGCACTCCTTCAGGAGAATAATACAATTAAACACATTAACCAAAGCTAGCACTCAGCTAGCGATTAGCGCTTAGCTAGCGATTAGCATGTAGCTAGCGATTAGCGGTTAGCTAGCGATTAGCATGTAACTAGCGATTAGCACGTAGCTAGCGATTAGCACGTAGCTAGCGATAAGCACGTAGCTAAGCACTAGCTTTGGTTTATGTGTTTATATGTGCTAGCTTTAGCTAGCTAGCTAAAGAGAATGACATGATATTAATATGCTAGCGCTAGCTAAGGAGGATGACAGGTTATCAATATGCTATAGGGAGGATTACATGGCATTAATAATCTAGAGCTAGCTGGCTAGCTAAAGATAATTAGCAGGTGGCTAACAAGCAAACAATTTAAAGCTGAATTATTTTAATATTAACACAAAATAAGAACAATACACCTTAAATATTTTACCCTACTATGAGCTGTTCCTTAATTTACATTAGCACTCCTTCAGGAGCATAATACAATTAAACACATTAACCAAAGCTAGCACTTAGCTACCAATTATCGGTTAGCACTTAGCTAGCGATTAGCGCAGAGCTAGCGATTAGCGGTTAAATAGCGGTTAGCACGTAGACATGGTATTAACATATGGGCCAGAGCAAGGCACAATCAAAATTGCTTTAGGAATTTTCTAGTTATTGTGCCTTGCATAAGCAAGCACAATACTATTATCCCTCGGGCTTATTAATATTATTCTTCCGTACGTTTTTCGGCGCGCTACTCCTCCCGGAGCTTTTGTCGCACATACACAAAAAAGGTATCAAAACGTGCGGCTCGGCCGGGAATCGAGTGCTATGACTTTTCTAAGAATTTCGCCAAACGGTTTGCCGATAAATCGCCAAAAACCGGTCCAAAAAATGAATGGGTGTGTATTGCGAGAACCTCCAACCGAAAAAAACTGCCAGAGTGCGTGACATCATCGCTAGAGTGTGGGGAGAGAGAAAAATTTGTCGAAAAATAAATTTGTAAACTGCTGTCATGGCCACAAATTTCACTGTACAGAAATAATTTATAGATAGAAACGTAGGTAAATTCGTTGGGGTCGCAGTGATACCACTGCTGAAGCTGTCAGACAAATAGTTTTGGCGGGAAACGCACTGATGCGCCAGCAACTCCCTCTCACGGCCCCATCTACTCCCATGTTAAAATGGAGAGGAGGATTCTTGAAACACGCTCGTTGAACCTCTTCTCTCTCAATCTCCCCAGGTCACATTTTTTAACTTTAACCACTGAAACTCGGCAGGGCTATAGTCAACAAGATGACGACGCTCACGGTCTTTTCGGTTTTCATTTCGGTCGTTCCTGGCCATGCTTTTTAGGGGATTCATTTTAAATGTTTTCTGTCTCTCTGAGGAGTTAGAGACAGAGAGAGAGCGTGCGCAGCTGCTGTGGGCTCCCCTGATTGCCATGACAACCAAAGCCTGCTCACACACACACACACACACACACACACAGCTAGCTACAGAGAATGACAAGACATTAATAAGCTAGCGCTAGCTGGCTAGCTAAAGATAATTAGCAGGTGGCTAACAAACAAACAATTTAAAGCTGAATGATTTTAATATTAACACAAAATAAGTTCAATACACTTTAAATATTTTACCCTACTATGAGCTGTTCCTTAATTTACATTAGCACTCCTTCAGGAGCATAATACAATTAAACACATTAACCAAAGCTAGCACTTAGCTAGCGTTAGCGCTTAGCTAGCGATTAGCATGTAGCTAGCGATTAGCATGTAGCTAGCGATTAGTATGTAGCTAGCGATTAGCAGTTAGCTAGCGATTAGCACGTAGCTAGCGGTTAGCTAGCGATTAGCACGTAGCTAAGCGCTAGCTTTGGTTTAAGTGTTTATGTGTGCTAGCTCTAGCTAGCTAGCTAAAGAGAATGACATGATATTAATATGCTAGCGCTAGCTAAGGATGATGACAGGTTATCAATATGCTATAGGGAGGATTACATGGCATTAATAATCTAGCGCTAGCTGGCTAGCTAAAGATAATTAGAAGGTGGCTAACAAGCAAACAATTTAAAGCTGAATGATTTTAATATTAACACAAAATAAGTTCAATACACCTTAAATATTTTACCCTACTATGAGCTGTTCCTTCATTTATATTAGCACTCCTTCAGGAGCATAATACAATTAAACACATTAACCAAAGCTAGCACTTAGCTAGCGATTAGCGGTTAGCTAGCGATTAGCGCACAGCTAGCGATTAGCGCTTAGCTAGCGATTAGCACGTAGCTAGCGATTAGCGCTTAGCTAGCGATTAGCGCTTAGCTAGCGATTAGCACGTAGCTAAGCGCTACCTTTGGTTAATGTGTTTATGTGTGCTAGCTCTAGCTAAAGAGAATTACATGGTATTAATATGCTAGCGCTAGCGTGCTAGAGAGCAAGACATGGCTAGACATGGTATTAACATATGGGCCAGAGCAAGGCACAATCAAAATTGCTTTAGGAATTTTCTAGTTATAATATTTTATTCTTCCGTACGCTTTTTCGGCGCGCTTCTTCTCCCAGAGCTTTGATCGCACGTACACAAAAAAGGTATCAGAACGTGCGGCTCGTTGAGGACATTAGTGCTATGACTTTTCTAAGAATTTCGCCAAACGGTTCGCCGATAAATCGCCAAAAACCGGTCCAAAAAATGAATGGGTGTGTATTGCGAGAACCTCCAACTGAAAAAAACTGCCAGAGTGCGTGACATCATCGCTAGAGTGTGGGGAGAGAGAAAAATTTGTCGAAAAATAAATTTGTAAACTGCTGTCATGGCCACAAATTTCACTCTACAGAAATAATTTATAGATAGAAACGTAGGTAAATCCGTTGGGGTCGCAGTGATACTACTGCTGAAGCTGTCAGACAAATAGTTTTGGCGGGAGACGCACTGATGCGCCAGCAACGCCCTCTCACGGCCCCATCTACTCCCATGTTAAAATGGAGAGGAGGATTCTTGAAAAACGCTCGTTGAACCTCTTCTCTCTCAATCTCCCCAGGTCACATTTTTTAACTTTAGCCACTGAAACTCGGCAGCGCTATAGTCAACAAGATGACGACGCTCACGGTCTTTTCGGTTTTCATTTCGGCCGTTCCTGTCCATGCTTTTGAGGGGATTCATTTTAAATGTTTTCTGTCTCTCTGAGGAGTTAGAGACAGAGAGAGAGCGTGCGCAGCTGCTGTGGGCTCCCCTGATTGCCATGACAACCAAAGCCTGCTCACACACACACACACACACACACACACACACACAGCTAGCTACAGAGAATGACAAGACATTAATAAGCTAGCGCTAGCTGGATAGCTAAAGATAATTAGCAGGTGGCTAACAAGCAAACAATTTAAAGCTGAATGATTTTAATATTAACACAAAATAAGAACAATACACCTTAAATATTTTACCCTACTATGAGCTGTTCCTTAATTTACATTAGCACTCCTTCAGGAGCATAATACAATTAAACACATTAACCAAAGCTAGCACTTAGCTAGCTATTAGCGCACGGCTAGCGATTAGCGCTAAGCTAGCGATTAGCGCACAGCTAGCGATTAGCGCACAGCTAGCCATTAGCAGTTAGCTAGCGATTAGCGCTTAGCTAGCGATTAGCGGTTAGCAAGCGATTCGCACGTAGCTAGCAATTAGGTCTTAGCTAGCGATTAGCACATAGCTAAGTGCTACCTTTGGTTAATGTGTTTATGTGTGCTAGCTCTAGCTAGCTAGCTAAAGAGAATGACATGATATTAATATGCTAGCGCTAGCTAAGGAGGATGACAGGTTATCAATATGCTATAGGGAGGATTACATGGCATTAATAATCTAGCGCTAGCTGGCTAGCTAAAGATAATTAGAAGGTGGCTAACAAGCAAACAATTTAAAGCTGAATGATTTTAATATTAACACAAAATAAGTTCAATACACCTTAAATATTTTACCCTACTCTGAGCTGTTCCTTAATTTACATTAGCACTCCTTCAGGAGCATAATACAATTAAACACATTAACCAAAGCTAGCACTTAGCTAGCGATTAGCAGTTAGCTAGCGATTAGCAGTTAGCTTGCGATTAGCATGTAGCTAGCGATTAGCGGTTAGCTAGCGATTAGCACGTAGCTAGCGATTAGCGCTTAGCTAGCGATTAGCAGTTAGCTAGCGATTAGCACATAGCTAGCGATTAGCACGTAGCTAGCGATTAGCGCTTAGCTACCGATTAGCGCATGACTAGCGATTAGCACATAGCTAAGTGCTACCTTTGGTTAATGTGTTTATGTGTGCTAGCTCTAGCTAAAGAGAATGACATGGTATTAACATATGGGCCAGAGCAAGGCACAATCAAAATTGCTTTAGGAATTTTCTAGTTATAATATTTTATTCTTCCGTACGTTTTTCGGCGCGCTTCTTCTCCCGGAGCTTTTGTCGCACGTACACAAAAAAGGTATCAAAACGTGCGGCTCGGCCGGGAATCGAGTGCTATGACTTTTCTAAGAATTTCGCCAATCGGTTTTCCGATAAATCGCCAAAAACCGGTCCAAAAAATGAATGGGTGTGTATTGCGAGAACCTCCAACTGAAAAAAACTGCCAGAGTGCGTGATGTCATCGCTAGAGTGTGGGGAGAGAGAAAAATTTGTCGAAAAAAAAATTTGTAAACTGCTGTCATGGCCACAAATTTCACTCTACCGAAATAATTTATAGATAGAAACGTAGATAAATCCGTTGGGGTCGCAGTGATACTACTGCTGAAGCTGTCAGACAAATAGTTCTGGCGGGAGACGCACTGATGCGCCAGCAACGCCCTCTCACGGCCCCATCTACTCCCATATTAAAAAGGAGAGGAGGATTCTTGAAACACGCTCGTTGAACCTTTTCTCTCTCAATCTCCCCAGGTCACATTTTTTTACTTTAACCACTGAAACTCGGCAGCGCTATAGTCAACAAGATGACGACGCTCACGGTCTTTTCGGTTTTCATTTCGGTCGTTCCTGGCCATGCTTTTGAGGGGATTCATTTTAAATGTTTTCTGTCTCTCTGAGGAGTTAGAGACAGAGAGAGAGCGTGCGCAGCTGCTGTGGGCTCCCCTGATTGCCATGACAACCAAAGCCTGCTCACACACACACACACACACACACACACACACAGCTAGCTACAGAGAATGACAAGACATTAATAAGCTAGCGCTAGCTGGCTAGCTAAAGATAATTAGCAGGTGGCTAACAAACAAACAATTTAAAGCTGAATGATTTTAATATTAACACAAAATAAGAACAATACACCTTAAATATTTTACCCTACTATGAGCTGTTCCTTAATTTACATTAGCACTCCTTCAGGAGCATAATACAATTAAACACATTAACCAAAGCTAGCACTTAGCTAGCGATTAGCGCACGGCTAGCGATTAGCGCACAGCTAGCGATTAGCGCTTAGCTAGCGATTAGCATGTAGCTAGCGATTAGCATGTAGCTAGCGATTAGCGGTTAGCTAGCGATTAGCATGTAGCTAGCGATTAGCGCTTAGCTAGCGATTAGCACGTAGCTAGCGATTAGCGCTTAGCTAGCGATTAGCACGTAGCTAAGCGCTACCTTTGGTTAATGTGTTTATGTGTGCTAGCTCTAGCTAAAGAGAATTACATGGTATTAATATGCTAGCGCTAGCGTGCTAGAGAGCAAGACATGGTATTAACATATGGGCCAGAGCAAGGCACAATCAAAATTGCTTTAGGAATTTTCTAGTTATTATTATTCTTCCGTACGTTTTTCGGCGCGCTTCTTCTCCCGCAGCTTTTGTCGCACATACACAAATAAGGTATCAAAACGTGCGGCTCGGCCGGGAATGGTGTGCTATGACTTTTCTAAGAATTTCGCCAAACGGTTTGCCGGTAAATCGCCAAAAACCGGTCCAAAAAATGAATGGGTGTGTATTGCGAGAACCTCCAACTGAAAAAAACCGCCAGAGTGCGTGACATCATCGCTAGAGTGTGGGGAGAGAGAAAAATTTGTCGAAAAATAAATTTGTAAACTGCTGTCATGGCCACAAATTTCACTCTACAGAAATAATTTATAGATAGAAACGTAGGTAAATTCGTTGGGGTCGCAGTGATACTACTGCTGAAGCTGTCAGACAAATAGTTTTGGCGGGAAACGCACTGATGCGCCAGCAACGCCCTCTCACGGCCCCATCTACTCCCATGTTAATTTTAGAGGAGGAATCCTGAAAAACGCTCGTTGAACCTCTTCCCTCTCAATCTCCCCAGGTCACATTTTTTAACTTTAGCCACTGAAACTCGGCAACGCTATAGTCAACAAGATGACGACGCCCACGGTCTTTTCGGTTTTCATTTCGGTCGTTCCTGGCCATGCTTTTGAGGGGATTCGTTTTAATTGTTTTCTGTCTCTCTCAAGAGTTAGAGACAGAGAGAGTGCGTTGCGCAGCTGCTGTGGGCTCCCCTGATTGCCATGACAACCAAAGCCTGCTCACACACACACACACACACACACACACAGCTAGCTACAGAGAATGACAAGCATTAATAAGCTAGCGCTAGCTGGCTAGCTAAAGATAATTAGCAGGTGGCTAACAAACAAACAATTTAAAGCTGAATGATTTTAATATTAACACAAAATAAGTTCAATACACCTTAAATATTTTACCCTACTATGAGCTGTTCCTTAATTTACATTAGCACTCCTTCAGGAGCATAATACAATTAAACACATTAACCAAAGCTAGCACTTAGCTAGCGATTAGCGCTTAGCTAGCGATTAGCATGTAGATAGCGATTAGCGGTTAGCTAGCGATTAGCACGTAGCTAGCGATTAGCGGTTAGCTAGCGATTAGCACGTAGCTAAGCGCTAGCTTTGGTTTATGTGTTTATGTGTGCTAGCTTTAGCTAGCTAGCTAAAGAGAATGACATGATATTAATATGCTAGCGCTAGCTAAGGAGGATGACAGGTTATCAATATGCTATAGGGAGGATTACATGGCATTAATAATCTAGCGCTAGCTGGCTAGCTAAAGATAATTAGCAGGTGGCTAACAAGCAAACAATTTAAAGCTGAATGATTTTAATATTAACACAAAATAAGAACAATACACCTTAAATATTTTACCCTACTATGAGCTGTTCCTTAATTTACATTAGCACTCCTTCAGGAGCATAATACAATTAAACATATTAACCAAAGCTAGCACTTAGCTAGAAATTATCGGTTAGCACTTAGCTAGCGATTAGCGGTTAAATAGCGGTTAGCACGTAGACATGGTATTAACATATGGGCCAGAGCAAGGCACAATCAAAATTGCTTTAGGAATTTTCTAGTTATTATTCTTCTTCCGTACGTTTTTCGGCGCGCTTCTTCTCCCGCAGCTTTTGTCGCACATACACAAAAAAGGTATCAAAACGTGCGGCTCGGCCGGGAATCGAGTGCTATGACTTTTCTAAGAATTTCGCCAAACGGTTTGCCGATGAATCGCCAAAAACCGGTCAAAAAAATGAATGGGTGTGTATTGCGAGAACCTCCAACTGAAAAAAACTGCCAGAGTGCGTGACATCATCGCTAGAGTGTGGGGAGAAGGGAAAAATTTGTCGAAAAATAAATTTGTAAACTGCTGTCATGGCCACAAATTTCACTCTACAGAAATAATTTATAGATAGAAACGTAGGTAAATCCGTTGGGGTCGCAGTGATACTACTGCTGAAGCTGTCAGACAAATAGTTTTGGCGGGAGACGCACTGATGCGCCAGCAACGCCCTCTCACGGCCCCATCTACTCCCATGTTAATTTTAGAGGACAAATCTTGAAAAACGCTTGTTGAACCTCTTCTCTCTCAATCTCCCCAGGTCACATTTTTTAACTTTAGCCACTGAAACTCGGCAGTGCTACAGTCAACAAGATGACGACGCTCACGGTCTTTTCGGTTTTCATTTCGGTCGTTCCTGGCCATGCTTTTGAGGGGATTCATTTTAAATGTTTTCTGTCTCTCTGAGGAGTTAGAGACAGAGAGAGCGTGCGCAGCTGCTGTGGGCTCCCCTGATTGCCATGACAACCAAAGCCTGCTCACACACACACACACACACACACACACACACACACAGCTAGCTACAGAGGCTGACAAGACATTAATAAGCTAGCGCTAGCTAGCTGGCTAGCTAAAGATAATTAGAAGGTGGCTAACAAACAAACAATTTAAAGCTGAATGATTTTAATATTTACGTAAAATAAGAACAATACACCTTAAATATTTTACCCTACTATGAGCTGTTCCTTAATTTACATTAGCACTCCTTCAGGAGCATAATACAATTAAACACATTAACCAAAGCTAGCACTTAGCTAGCGATTAGCGGTTAGCTAGCGATTAGCGCACAGCTAGCGATTAGCATGTAGCTAGCGATTAGCATGTAGCTAGCGATTAGCATGTAGCTAAGCACTACCTTTGGTTTATGTGTTTATATGTGCTAGCTTTAGCTAGCTAGCTAAAGAGAATGACATGATATTAATATGCTAGCGCTAGCTAAGGAGGATGACAGGTTATCAATATGCTATAGGGAGGATTACATGGCATTAATAAGCTAGCGCTAGCTGGCTAGCTAAAGATAATTAGAAGGTGGCTAACAAACAAACAATTTAAAGCTGAATGATTTTAATATTAACACAAAATAAGTTCAATACACCTTAAATATTTTACCCTACTGTGAGCTGTTACTTCATTTACATTAGCACTCCTTCAGGAGCATAATACAATTAAACACATTAACCACAGCTAGCACTTGGCTAGCAACTAGCGGTTAGCAGTTAGCTAGCGATTAGCGCAGAGCTAGCGATTAGCGGTTAGCACGTAGACATGGTATTAACATATGGGCCAGAGCAAGGCACAATCAAAATTGCTTTAGGAATTTTCTAGTTATATATGATCTGCAATATTCACCAAAGTTCCCCCCACTTTCTAGCTGTAATCTCTGCTGTATTCTGTTCAGTCCTCAGCCTCTCAATCACTCTCGGACTTGGACATGGGCTTATGGGAAATTATGTTTCTTAAAAACATAAATATTAAAAAAAAATCTTTATTAAAGAATGACTCTCCTTATATGGAGTGAGCCACATGCCGTACTATTGACAAAGGCAATGTTCCAAGGAGGGGTTTGTTGTTAATTGTTATTACACAATGTCAGTGGGATTTGGAATGGCGTTTCCTTACGAGTGGAACAGAACAGAGTCGTCAGTCCAGATATTTCAGTCTTGTCCATGGTGGTGGACTCACAACCTAATGTCATTTCCACTGCATTCCATCGTGGGGGACAATAATGGCATTAAAACCGGACTGTCAGTCGACAGGAAAAGCACAGGGCAACTGATGACACAAACAGTGGCTCTGGTTTCAGCTTTAATTCATGTTCTTAGTTACACCTGTGCTTTACCTCTCAGACTGTCGGCAGCTATATACATGCTGGGTATACAATCACACTTCTAGTCTAGTTAGCCTTGTTTTGGTACATTTTAACAAACCTCTGAAGTAATATAAAGTATTAGTACAGAAACACATGTATTGATCAATAACCAGTAGTACATTCTGGCCAAGCTCTGCACTCTGGAGCACTAAAATCTATTTAAGAAAGGGTTTTTCAGCATGACTGCAGTAGCCTGTTATTGTCAGGAGCTGTTATTTGTCTCATTCTTTGCTCTGGCAGCACAGAAGCCTCACTGGATCACAGCTAATGAACACAGGCATTAACTGCTTCTGAGTGAAAGACGTACTCTGGGATTGGCTGCGAGTACAAAAACATCACATGCTCTCTCTTTTACTCATGATTGGTGCTTGATTGAAGAGGCATAATGGTTTGTTCTTGTTGATGATTATTAAGTGCTATAATTGATACAAGTGCTTTTCTTTGTCTCATCACTTGGTTGTTTTGTAATGTATTGTGCAAATAACAATGTAAACAAATGTATACGTCATTATTAGAAAGAGAAAGATTTTACATGAATTAGAGACAAGTTTGAGGTTAACTTTAAAACATGTAATACATCACAAGCCACCCAATCACTTCTTTCCATTTTGTGCAGTACTGTATGTTTTTTTTATAGAATAGGAGAGAGCCAGGTTATTTCCACCTGTTCGAGACTTTATGCTAAGCTAAACTACCTGCTGGCCATAGTCGCATACCAAACAGATAGATATAACAGTAATATTAATCTTATCTTCTAAGAGAATAACCGTATTTCTCAAAATGACTAATTCTCTGATATTTTTTTTATAATTAGGCCTTCTTTAAGATTTAAGATAGTTTTTCCTGCACTTTTTATATTCAACAAACTATCTCATGAATACAGAACTGATTGGCTGCTGCTATGGTAATCCCTGATGTCGGACCGTTCCAGAAGCATGTTATGGCAATATAAAGCAGTGCCGAGTTTACCAAGTTAAGCCCAAAGGAGCTGTTGATATCGTCAGGGCTGAGTTCATCCTCTCTGTGCATTTGGATGGCTTATACTCACATACTGTAGCTAGATTATCCTTTCTCCCACAACCCTCTCCCTCTACAAGTTTAGCTTATTCAGTTACTTTGATATTCACAAATTAATATTCTAACATACTCAGATGGTTAACTTGGTACATTATACATGCTTATATGATACAATCATACCTATTACCTTACATTGTGAGCATGTTACAGGCTCACAGGGCCGCTAGCATGACTGTAGAGGCTCGTTCCTTCATTTGAATGGAGCAGCGTGGGGTCGTCCAGCTCAAAAGGTTCCTGGTAGATCACTAACATGAAGACTGACTACTGTTTACCTGCCGACCGTCATGGCAAAAGATAGTTGCTGCTGTGATAAAGGAGTCCAGTCTGTTACAGACTGTTACAAAAAATCTTAAAACACATTCATCTGTTAGTCCAACTGGACTTTCTGGATCGCATTTCATTTTATCCCCATTACCTTAAACGACACCCTCCCACCAACACAGCGGGCTGTTTTTGGTCTGTATCCCAAAAACTATTGTCTTTCAACGTGCATTAAATATGAAGACAGTTTATTCCTTAATATGCACCGTAAATTAAATGTTGTATTATTGTTGTCATTTGTGTGCATTTTCATCATTATTCAATATTTGAAGTTTTGTCAGATGGTATTCGCCTGTATGATGTTACCGAGTTGTATTTTTCATGTAATAATCCGTCACATTCCTCTGTGACTCAATTTAGGTTCACAACCACAAGTGTTTGTTCCATAAAACAAGTTTGTATTAGGGTCTATAGCAATGTTAATAATCCAGGCATATGGGTCATGTAGTCTGCTCTAACCAGTAGCAGGTTTTTCATCACAAGTTAAATCCCTTTTTTTCTCTGGGGCTTTGTTACCATAAATGTATACTTAGCTCTTAATTATATAGTGGCTAACTACAGATTCCAAAAGTGATTGCAGTAAGGAGACTTTAATAGCTTTGTGGCTCCTCCCATAAACTCTAATTACAGCCAGTGTGAATATTGTTTTGAAAGGATTGTTTTTCATCCAGCTGTAATGAAACGTGTTGGAGGGCGAAGAGGATGGAGCAGGACAATATATCCTTCCATCTGACCCGGCTCAGGAAGAAGGCTTCCACCACAGAGGCAGTGGCTCTCTGACGGCAGGAGGCCTCTGCCGGCGTGTGGCTCGCCACCGTCCACAGGCTCAGGGGACAGCTGTGTCGCGCTGCCGTGTTTGGCCCTGTGCCCCGAGACAGCAGTTGCCATAAACAAACAGTGCTGAAAGCTACTGGCCCAGTCCCCAGCTCTTTTCAAGACGGTGCAGTGAGCCGGCTGACCTTCACCCAGCTCACTCCATTGAGTTCGAAAAGATTTTAACAGCACTTGGGAGAGTTAAGCTAGTAAAGAAATGCTGTTTGTCCCGTCCAAAACAAGTGTAATGAGGACACTTTATTTTTCCGTATTTGCTCTGTCACTGCCCACCTTCAATTCATGTGTTATTATATTGGAAAAAAAACCCATTCATACTTGGCAAGTTCATAGGAACAATGAGTTGTTTGATGAAGTGGGAAAGTTGGAGAACCTTTTGCTACACAAGCCCCCAATTACAGGATAAATGATTAGCAAGAAAACAGTTAATATGTTTTAACTCAAGGTCCAGTTACTAGCTTTTTCTGGAATCTTTAACCTCATTACATGACCTTCATCAGTAAATGGAGTTTGGTTAGTTGTCATGAAAAATGATATGTGGCTGTTAAGAGTTCCATAGACTTCTTGTCTATAGTGGAGTGAAAGCTCATACTATATAATATGGTTGAAAGATGGAGAAAAGGCAGAACTTGAGTTGAGTTTTATTCCTCAATGTAAAGATGCCTTTCATACATTGATAGTTCACTTGATGAATGTAGTTAACTATAGGTTACTTGTGTGTAGGATTTAGTGGCATCTAGCAGTGTGGTTGCTGATTACAACTCACTCGTTTTACCCCCCTTTCCAAACACAAGGAAAAAACTACGGTGGCTGCAAGGCGTGCTAAAAACGGGAACAGCCCTATCTAGAGCCAGTGTTTGGTTTGTCCGTTCTGGTCTACTGTAGAAACATGGCGGCTTCCATGGAATGCAACCTGTAGCATCTGTACATAAAAACATTCAAAGGTAATGAAACACAATAATTCTTATATTCTTATATAATATACTTATGTTTCCATTAGTGTATAATCACCTGAATAAAAGAACGGTTGTGTTTTTGTTACCTTAGAATGAGCCTCCTATCTCTACAGAGGGAGTGGGCCCAGAACGGACAAACCAAACACTGGCTCTAGACGGGGCCTTTTAGGTTTCGCAGGCACCGTAGTTTCTTACATGCTTGGAATGGGGTAGAGGTGAGGGTGTTGTAATCTGCAGCTACACTGTTAGGTGTTACGGTAATCCCTGATGTCGGACCCTTCCAGCAGCATGTTATGGCAATATAAAACAGTGCTGAGTTTACCTTCAGCCAAGTTAAGCCCAAAGGAGCTGTTGATATCGTCAGGGCTGAGTTCATCCTCTCTGTGCATTTGGAAGGCTTATACTCACATACTGTAGCTAGATTATCCTTTCTCCGACAACCCTCTCCCTCTACAAGTTAAGCTTATTGTATTCAGTTACTTTGATATTCATGAGATTTAAATTCATATTCTTAATTTTAATTTTAAATATCATATACCTATACTTACTTTATCTTTTTCAACATTCAAAACCGAAGGAATGAACACATCATACATTTTTATATAATAAATGATTGTACAAAGTAATCAGAAGAAGGGGACGGTTTTAATCCCATTTTCACATGGTATAGTTACATCAGTTCCAGTACAGCGCACTGTATTGCTGTAATTGCCAAACTGAACGAGACCCTTTCATAAAGGAGGGATATGAAGTCAATTGAAAACAGGTGGGACTCTTCATTGCATGCAAAGCTCGTGTTGCCAGTGATTCTGAAAGAGCTTTCCGTTACTTCTAACACATACACGATTGTTCCAGGCATTACTTCCAAGACAATATCCCGATCAGCCACGCCCTGCAGCTCACTGAATGTTTTTATGAAAATGGTGTTTTGTTTGGCCACCATGGTCATGTGACCCCAACTAAGCGATCTCAGAGCAGAACCTGACACAGTGTTTCCACCACCATGACCACACGATCAAATAATCAAGTTTGTTTTGAAAAAAAAAAACACTTTCATGTCCTTCCAAAGGACTTCCAGTTGCAAATAAAACACTTAAGCCGTCTGATGTGTCTGAGGGGTGTACTACAAAGCAATTTTGACTAGCAAAGTTTTTCTTTGCGTTAGCTGGCTCAACAAAATCTAAAATCCCCATTCATCTTTGCTAACCCAGGTTTTGTTCATCACTTTCTGTGCACATTCCTATGAAAGAGGATGTCTGACGCTTAATTCAACTCTTCTTACACATAAAATTGAACAATTGTGTGTCGCCTACTTCTGTCATGAGGAACATGTCGTTTTAATGGAGAGCTATGCAACAGTTGCTGAAAATAAGGCAAGAGATGCCGGCAGAAAATTGCTAATTGACTCAATGCCCTCTCAATGTCTTTGGTTTATTTCTGACTACTGCACATGGTGGAGCTCTTAACCTTTAAACTTGATACAGCATATTTAAACATTATGCTCAAGAATTGATCGTAGGTCTGTCCCATAATAAACAATATGTGGAAATCACATTACTTTTTGGCTAAATCAGAGTGAAATTAATTTAATTTATGTAATATTATCTATGATAAATACCAATAGAGTAATACATTTTCAAACTGGAGTTCTATTACCTGCAGTGTAAAATGGGCTTGGCAGCAAATCAGGACCAACGTGAAGCATACAGTTAACACGGCTTCATTCTGTGCCAATACTAACATACAGCTCAATAGGTTTGCATATAACGAATCCCCTCAGCTGAGAATCTGATTTAGATCTCAACCTCCTCCAGAGCAGGTTAGGTGCGCAGCATAAGTAACAATGGCGATCTAGTCAAGTAAAAACAGAGCCACCTTCGTGCCATTGAAAACTCTGGCTTTAGGATCAACACACCTCGCCAACACAATAATCTTGCTTCATAGCACACCCCTCGAAAAATCCCCAAATCCCCTGTAGACCCTGTGTGTTGATGTTTATTTAACAGTTCCCTTTATATGAGCAGTCATTTTTCATGCTAGACTAGAAAACAGTGATTATACAGGCATATATGACATGCCTGTGGTAGAGCGATTCATCAAAAGTAAATACGTCAACAAAAACATGAGTCAGACTACTTTTGTATAATGACAGTATTATGTTTTTGTTTACATGTAGGAGTAAATATGTATTTGTAGTTAAAAGTGTTTATGGATAGGAAAACAATGCTGCTCACAATCTACAAATTTTCAAATTCACAGTCAAAGTCTGTCATTCTGCACAGGATGTACTTCCACTGCCGATCTCTGAAACAAAGTACAAGACAAAATCCCATCAGTTCAACAATCATAAATTACCATACTTTATTGTTTCTTCTGTTTTGTGTTTTTTCTGACAATAAATTCTGGTCCCATGGGCATTATTATGAGGATGTTTTCTTCCAACTCAGCCATGAGAGGATTTCAACAATTTTTGGATGGTTATGGAGCCAAACTGCTGCTCCATGAGATCAGAAGTTGTTAGGAAAAAAACAGATGTTGTGAGCAAACCTTAGCACTCCGCTGAAGGTGGTCTGGGCACCTCGGATGAAGTAGCCATAACTAGGGACCACCAGCTCTCCTTCTTCTCTGTAGTATTCAGGAATGTCGGTGGTCTTCCTGTGGAAAGCATCAAAAGTCATGTTTGTGTAATATTTTGGAGAATGTATGTAAAACCTTTAAAATGATAGTTCTACATTTTGGGAAATATGCTTATTTTCTTTCTTGCTAAGATTCCACTCTTGTGTCTGTACACTAAATATGAAGCTAGAGCCAGAAGACGTTGGCTTAGCTTAACTCAAAAACTGAGCACAGGGGCAAACAGCTTTTCTGGCTCTGTTCAAAGCTGAAAAAAAATCTCCCTACCAGCACCTCTAAATCTCACTAATTACCTTGTTATATCTGGTTTGTTTAATCTGTACAAAAACTATGAAAAACTGCGTAAGACTGTGTACTGAACCATAGGTTTTATGGTGGTTATGTGCAGAACATGCTCCGCTAGCAACCTTTCAGCTAAGAAATAGTCCCCCATATAATCGCTGTTAAACCAGGAGGTTGTCATTTCTTCGATTTCTGTATGCACAAAACAAAATGAGCAGTATGAGCTTTAGAGGTGCTGGTTGGCAGAGCTAGCGGTTTTCCGCTG
This sequence comes from Dicentrarchus labrax, assembly GCF_905237075.1. NCBI lineage: Eukaryota > Metazoa > Chordata > Actinopteri > Moronidae > Dicentrarchus > Dicentrarchus labrax. The sequence goes on along the minus strand of NW_026136718.1, from coordinate 24,750,870 downwards.
CTTCCAGTCTGCTGCAGTCTGCAAGCTAAGAAAGGGAATAAGCCAAGGATATTTCCCAAAATGTAAACGTCTTATATCCCGGTGAGAACGTACATGCAGGAGTAGGGACAGCGGCGTTTGTAATAGCAGCAGTAGAACTGCCATTCCCGGTCAAGAACAGATTCAAAGTACTTGCTTTGTACACCCGCTACTAGGCCGTTGCGAGTGCATGTTGAAGTCCTGCAAAGACACAAGAGTCATTAAGTTATAAAACAGTTTTAATTTATGACACTGAAAAAGATCTAAAATGACACCACGTACCCTCCTGTTACTTCCAAGTCATTATTTTCTTTGCTTTCAAACATAAAGTTGCTCAAGTTTATACTATATTCTTTGGAGTAAATAGTGGTTGGTTGAAGGTGTAGTTTGTTTACGGTCCATACACTTTGCTGTCACCACAACACATCCAAGAATACCAGGTCCAAGCAGCAGGAGCTGCATAATGTGTAGAAGTTTGTCATGGCAACATAGGCACAGCCATCAGCCATTGCGCCAATGGGGGTGTTTCCCTGCAGGGTAATGTCCCAGCCGGTGTAATTCAAACAGACAGCTATGTTAAAAGGAGGCGGGCGTGGCAGTGATAGAGCGTTAACAGTGTTTGCCTTTTAATCAGTGGACTGGGCGCAGTCAAGCTTAACTGAAAAGAAATGTGAAGAGCACAAATGTGTTCTGCTCTCCAACCTAGAAAAAGCAATCTGAAGCAGATATAGTTTAGCCAGCGATGTGTTTGGGTTGTTAAGGCTGCTGTTTACACAGAGATGTCAGCATACAGTTCTCCCTCCAAAAAGGTTGATCCAAATCCTTTAATTATATCAACCTTTGCAGTTGATAGTTATTTGAAGATGTTTACATGAGGTTTGTGTGATAAATTAAAAGATCACCTGACTCCACATAAAGGAAACCAGTCATAAGAAGTAAATTAAAGGCCTACTGGCTCAATCTGCTGTGTGTTATTGCTGCATAGTCTGTTTTTACTATCTAGTTTTGCTAGTTTTTGTGAATGGCATGTTGCAAAAGTTCAGGAACATGCTGTAACCTGTGGCCTATAAAATACAGTCTGATTTCTCAGACGGGCCATTGACAGAGCCTGTGGGGGCCATTGATGATTCTTGTTAAAATCCACTAGGGGCAGTCATATTTCCAGAAACTGTCTGCCGGAGAAACTTGGAGCTTCTGGAGTGAGACCGTGATTCATACAGGCCCTGGAGGACCTGGCTGTGTTCCTCTGAATGAGAAAACAGTGGACACAATGTAATGAATATAAAGTCTGAGTTAAAATATTGTGTGGTAGCAGAGACAAATAAGTAAGCTTTGCAGGCTGTAAAGATTGGACTGTACCAGTGATTTGTAGGTCGACTTGGTTAAGTTTTGTGTGTTTGTGTTAAAGGTCTTCGTAACAGCTAATTTGTTTCAGACTAGTTTAATACATCTGCTTGCACTTAAAGCTTAAAAAATGTCTTAGCTGGTAATAGTCTTGTGTAGGATGCTAGGAACCATCTGTTGCACCTTCAGTCAAAAACGATCATGGATGTTTTTAGGAGAACTGGATACAGGGCTGGAGGCAGGGCTACATTTATTCCTATGAATGCTGCTCAATGGGCCATGAAGCCAAACTAGTTTGACTTCCTGGTATAAAATGACTACATCTTTTTTATAATTCCACATCATATGGAACCAGAGACTTCCACTGGCCAACCCGGCTAACTTCTGGTTTAGCCCTCCACTAGTTTGAAAAGATAAAAGGATTTAATTGCACAGCTTTCCAAATGTTACAGGACAAAATGGATACAGTTCAGACATTTTGTGGGAGTTGTGATGGATCGTTTTACAGTCGCGCACTTCCTGGGGGCTGGAAAACGATCAACTATGTAAAACAGGAAGTCGCTGTAGCATCACAAGCTAACACCCACACATTTTTGTACTTTTTGTATTGTATTGTATACTTTATTCATGCATACGTGGAGAAATGTGTTAGTAGTATTTATGCCGATTCGAATGAGTGGGAAATATCCAATCATGCTAACCTAGCTAACTTTTTTTTTTTTTAAAGTTATTTTGATCGGTCTTTTTATTGCCTTTATTTGATAGGGACGGCCGAAGATAGACAGGAGGGGGGGGGGATGGGCCGCAGGTCGGGTTCGAACCCTGGGCCACTGCAGCAAGGACTCGGCCTCAGAACGTGGGTTGCCAGCTCTACCCACTGAGCTAACCGGGCGCCCTGCTAACTTTTTTTAATATGAGCATGTTTTATTTTTGTGATATGAAATTTAAATCTTCCCAGTTTACACCATTATTACACTGCACCGTGTGGACCATTTTCCATATTATCTTTCCTCACTCTAAACGGGCCATATGTTAGCTAGCTAATGTTTTAGTTTTGTCGCTTAAGCTAGCAGTTACGCAGCAGTTGCTAATTTGTTTGTAAAAACTACTCTGTAGATAAGGATGGTTTGTGTGGCGCAACCTGCTTTAAGTTAATGTTAGCTGAGCTTGACCTTGTGAAGGGCTGGTGTAACCTGGTCTATCAGTGACCAAAGACATCCTCTGGTTGCAGCTGTATCTTTCTTTACGGAGGTCTTTTGGAGGTCTGACATTTGTGTGTATGTCACCCACCCACCAACAACACCGGTGGTTTTGTTCATACAACAGTTTCAGCAGAAAACTCCACACAGGCCTGGTATGGGCCTTTGTTGTCTGCTAATAGTGACCTTTAACAGCCTGTGTTGTTGGTCAAAGTATGTCCTACAGTGAAAAAGGCATAAGTTAGTAATTAAAGCATTTTAAACTTTGATCTGTACTTCCTCCTGTTGATTGGAACAATCAGCAACAAAAAGACCAAAGATGTGTCTATTACGTGGCTTTCACATGGTAATAAATGTCCTTCTGAAATGCTTATCTGGGCCTAGATGACCAAATGAACAAAAATAATAAATCCAATGTTCACAGCTGCTGTGCAGAATAAAAGAGAAAATGAATAGAGAAATACCCTTACTGCATTTACTGCACACATGGAGTCTGACTCAGATGTTCCCAAATGACTAATTTACTCATCTCCTTTCAGTCCATTTCTGAATTAGTGTAGTTATATATTATTCTGCCACATTTCTATGTTGTGTTTTTGTTCTATGTTCACCTTTATTGGACAGTAGACAGTAAAGAGGCAGGCAGGAAACGTGGGGAGAGATTGTGGTATGACATGCAACTCAACGTCCCCGTCTGGAACCAGCAGCATGTGCTGCAACTATTCGCCTACCAATTCGCTCCATCTGCAATACTCATTCATATCACTGCTGATCACATCACTGTTGACTAAGGCAATTAGTGTATTGTTGTTTGCAGTAAGATTATATACTAGAGAAAAACACTTAATCAGAGTGAATTCTGTATTCTGAATTCTGGCTTCACATACCAAGAAAACTAAATAAAACGTTAATTTAAACTAAACCAGCTAATGTGGTATTTTAATGTTTAATATACTCTAAATACTCAAAGTAAACAGCACACTTAATGATTTTGCTGTAAACCCTGAACAGATGTTTTTTCCAGTATGCCTCAACTCACAGCTGGACAGTCAAAGAAAGCAGACAGCAGGTGGTCAGAAAGTAAATAAATCACTGGCATACAACAGAGGACCCACCACTCCAACCCAGCACGGTTGATGTCGTCCCACCAGCAGTCAGTGGGCTCCCCCAGACCCTCAGGTGTGGGCTGGCACTCAAACGTCCACAAGCGGTCCGAGCCATCCTGCTCGCTGAAGTAGCTCCTGATGGCCACGAGAACCTCTCCGTGGGGACACTGGAAGTTGAAGCCCTGTCGGTAGCTGTTGACCCAGGCCATGTCATGATGGTCATGAGACTGAGCTGCCACTGTGACCAGCAGAGACGACACTAACACCACCAGAGCAGGATTCATGTTGAAGAAATCCGTCCGTCTGCTGTGCTTCCTAACAGCTGCCCCGCTTTAAACTCCTCCAAGTCTTTTGTTGTCCAGATGTTTTGTATCCAGGAGTGATGTGTAATTCGCTGCACTCGGGACAAATCCAAATGTGGACCTCACTTGACAATTTAAGGTGGACTCTGAGACAGAGCATTAACAAAGTCCCACCGTAGATGAGGGTTTACCTTAAAAGACAGCACTTTCAGATTACATGCAATTCAGATATTTCTGTGACGCTTTATTTGACTCTGGAGAATGTGTTGAAGTGTTAACCATCCATTGCTCGGGTTGTTAACTCTGTAGTGTGATGATCTTTTTTATGGCTTTTTCAATATAACTAGACAGTTTGATTTTATCATGAGCATCACATTGAAAACACATTTTTGTGTAAAATCTAGTGAAATGCTTAATAATTTTGACAAAATTGAATATAATGATTTTATTGAGCTATGCCTCAATATCAACAATGTGCCAACATGTGGGCAAGGGATATTAAAGCAGTAAAGTTGCAGTCATAAGTATTGTGGGTAAGCTACGGCCAAGAACAAAAAAGCATTAATCAAATATGTAATAAGTTCAGAAAAGAGTGTCACTTAAATAATTAAGCTGGTGAAATTCTATATTGTTCCTAATTCGTATCATAGTTGAGCAACGGTAAGTAGGCACAGCAGACCTGTCATGCTTCGGACAAATGGGCTTTCGGTCCAATGCGACATCTTTTGGACTATTGGGGTTTTGGAATAATGGGCCGCCAGAACAATGGCATGGCACCAGTAACCCAGCGTTAGCGTTATTTCGGAGGCCATTCATGTCTTCGTAATCTAACTGGTGAGAATGAGTTTTGTCCTGGACCAGCTTTAGCCTCAGTCTCAGTCTCTTTTTATGCATGTAGTCATCAAGTGCATATTTACAGAGTTATCATTTTAAAGGAGTTAAATACTTTAAAAAGTCAGCCATGGACGGTGTTTTCAACCGATTCAAAGGACTAACTTTAAAAAAATCCAAATAATAGGCATCATCAACAGTCACAGCTGGAAATGATAAGTCTTCTTTTGTCAACCTCTGTCTGAAATGTAGGACACATTGTTTCTAAAATTATATATGGTTCTTTGGCTTCCAGTGGTAAATCTGCCATCATTGTAAACTATATAATGTATAATGTGAGCTTGACAGGTTGTCCAGACAGACAGAGCACATCAGTGAGCCACAACATTGCACTGGGCGACATGTTCCTTAATTACATACACAAACACACACACTACAGTCCATCCTGTGCTCTAAGTATATATCAGCCATATCCCGAAACTTTAATTACCAATAATTTAGCAAAGAAATATCTAGTCTTCAATCACATAAGGACTCTGTCTGTATACCGCCTGGCTCTACATGTAGGTAATTGAATAAGGGGTCAGAAAGGCCATGCTACTTTATCAATACCACACAGGACCATCCATTACAAATAATAATTAGCATTGGCTTGTGAATAAAGCTGTTTTGTAAAGATACAGATCACTCAGTGCTAACATGAGCCTTACATTCAGTAGAAATCACACACAGATGAATCAGTGCAGAATCACTGCATTTTATTTCACTCTGCCACAGTATAACAGCTGTTTCCAGAGCTTCTCCTGTTCCTGTGAAACCGAGTTCTTGTAAAAGCTAATTGGCAGACAAATTAGGCTCTGTTAGAAAATGAGCTCATATTATTTCTGAAGTGTGGTGTTAAAATAGTTTGTTGATTTTGGTCATGCTTACATATTTTATGTCCTGATAATATATATTTAGTGTTACCACATTATCTCCTAGGACAAGATGTTGGAAGAGAGCATAATAATGAAATTTAGATTTTTAATTTCTTCAGGAAGTGGGTGTCCCACATTACACCCATACACACATAACTACATTTTTAGTGGTAATGACTTTATGGATATTTCTATGGAAACAAAACTGATGGCTTGATGTTTTCCTAATTTAATTTGTCCTTCCATCCATTATCTATAACCGCCTTATCCATTATGGGAGGCTGTAGCCAATCCCAGCTAACACTGACACATAAAACAACCATTTAGAGTCACCAATTAACCTGTTAACCTGCATGTCTTTGCACTGTGGGAGGAAGAGGGATCACCTGGAGGGCACTCATGCAGACGTGGGGAGCTAATGTAAGATACATTATTCAAATGTTTGAAATTTAAAGGTTTTATTTGTCACATGCTTATTAAATGTGTGCAGTGAAATGCATGGCTTTAAATTCACATCCAACGCTAAAAGGCTTGGCTGCAGTAAAGAATAATTATTCAAATACAAAGAAAAATTCTTAAAATAAGAAAAAAAAAAAAATACACGTACAAGTAAGTAAGTGCTAAGGTGGGCTGTGCAGTTTTTCCAGTATATAACAAGTGTATGTGTACATAGGTCACTGTTGTAAGGCAAATTATACAATAAATAAGGTTACATGAATATGTTCTTTTAGAACATCGTTAATAATATTCCTCCACGTAAAAATAAGATTTTATATCTACTACACCAGAATAACATTTACATTAAAATAATGCCAAATATTCTAAATCACTCCAGGAAGTCTTGTTATTGTCTTTTCTGATCCATGCTAATAAATCTATCATCAGCCATGTGAATTCAGGGTAAATGTCTGACAAAACAACTTCACAGAAACTGATCCTAACTGTACATAAAGTAACCTATGATGAAAGCACGTGGACATATTAAGTAAACTGTGGCATTCTGACGTAGTGTGGTTAAACAATACAGACATAATGATTAAACTGTACAATATATACAATACCACCATATATTGTGCACTTTTCTGGACATTAATACAACCTAATAGATACTTTGCATGTCTGACATATGCAGGTTTGTTGGCTTTAGTGAGGAGAGAAATCCATTGAATCACTGTGTGCCCGAGAATCTGATCCCATGTGAGAGATCATCCTCAAAGCATCTAAAAATAAATAACAGCACATGTTCAGGAATAACGTGAGTGACTGCATGAGGAGTTCCACAAAAGTCAAAATGGAGCAGAGAGGTATTTATAGACACTATTTTCTATTTAAAAATGTCTATTTAGAGCAGTGCTGTTGGTTCTGAGAGAATGTAGGGCCTCATTCACAATACTTTGATCTTACTGTGACATACAGACTACACTGTGCCAAAGACCAAACAGTGGAGGCAGCCAGGCCTCTGATTGAAGGTCAGTCCACACAATATCTTTGTACAAATCAACTAAGATCTGAACTGCTTGTACATCACTTGCATTCAGATGCTGCAAATTTAGCAAAAGAAACATCCTTTGAGCCACTGACCATGATTAAAAATGTTTCAGGAATTCAGGAAGCATATGAACTTGTATGAGTGAACTAGAACGTTTCATTTATTTGAATGCAATCCAGTGGTGAATAAGTCTCTAAAAATGACACAATAACAACATCTTTGGGTCAGATGTGCACAAATTAATGCCAGTCTTTTCTAAGGTAAATATTTGGGAGCTACAGTGCACATCTGCTTTTCATTGAATCCAGGACCTGCTTTCACGCAGTCCTGGCCCTATGGCAAAACTTGCAGGACAACACGTTTTCAAAGGCCACTATACGCTTATTACGACCCTTGCTGTGTGCTGTTGTGCAGCAGATTGTAGGTTTGCAATGATGTAATTAACTGTTCACCATGCGCTGGGGTCCAGTACACCAGTCAGCTCCAGTTCTAAAGTCTTAAATGTTTTTCATAATTTGACCCAGCTCCTTCCATAAAAGGACAAGAGAGCAGCCAGCCTCCCACTGTCGCCAATACGCTGACGGAGGAGATACTGGACAATGATACTGGACAGTTCTGCAAAACCCCAGATGAATTATTCCCTGTATGGCTAAACTAGACTACTAAATTAAGGTTAAAAGAAAGATTGTGGTCATGGTTAAAACATGCTAGCAGCTCTGTGAGGCTGAACTTAGTTACAGCTAGCTCAGTGAGCTAGCAAATGTTACAGTTTGCTAATGTTCAAATCCTCTCATCCATGAGTAGATGCCACTCATGCGTGGTGATACGGTTGGCAGGTGTTGTTCGGGAGAACACTGCTGTTGTTTTTCAAATGTATTTTTTTTTGTTTGTTTAGTGCCATCTAGTTCCGTTATTCAAGGCAGGTATCAGCAAAACAGTCTAGATGGATAGATAGCCCTAAAGGGAAGATAAAAAATATGAATTATTGATTTTGTGATGAACTTTCCCTTTATGTCAGCATACTAACATGCTCACAGTGAGGCTAATGTTTCACAAGTATAATGCTGACCATGTTCACCATTTTAATTTAGCATGTTAACAATTTCTAATTAGCACTAAACACAAAGTGCAGACAGCAATCAGGAGGAGTCTCATTCATTTAAAAGAGGTAAAAGAGGAGAAAAGTAGTAGTTGAGTGTCAATTTAGTAGTTGAGTGTTAAGTGAACACTGATGAATTGGAACTTCTCTTCTTTTGCAGAGCAAAAAACATTGAGAACAAAACAGCTTAATGCCTTGTTTGAGGACAGAGGTCTCCTGGTAAATTCATTGGTTGTTGTAAAGATTAAACCAGTGTTTCAATAACCACACTTACATCCCATCACCCCACCTTTTATGGGATGTCTGATGGTAAAGTGTACTACTGTGTTTATTATAATGGGAAATATAAAAGCTGAATCCAAACATCCAAATTATTATACAGCAGTTTCACAATCAGAATCAGAATCAGAATTGGGTTTATTCTGATTTACACATACGCACAGATAATCTCCATACAGAGCTCGTCAGGGAAGCTCTGGTCTCTCAGCACCAGGACAGACTTTCATTGTCCCAGTGGCCAGAATGAGTCTTGTATTCAAATCAGGGGGCATTAGCAGCTGCCAAGCAGATAGTGTCCCATTCAGAAATGTTTCTACAAAGATGACATCTTGAAGCAATCTGCACAAGAGCAGCACGACCTGTGATTCTCCCGACTGTGTACAGTGTGTTCGACCAAATAACAGAAATATGTTAGAAAATGATACTGCAGTTTTATATCTGAGAAACAAACTCTCCCTGGCACTTATTCTCAGATCTGTGTACTTTATTTATCAGCCTGAAACTGTCATCTCCTGTTAATTATCACCACGTAGAAGGATTGTTTAAAATAGAGTGAAAAGTTTCCCTGTGACAAATAAATGTTGTAATATGTGAGAATCTGAACAGGATCGAGGGTCATGAGAAGGCAGAGCTATGAATAACTTCTCTGGTCAAATTAGATCATCAACGCCTGCAAACTTAGCATATGCTAGACAAATTATCCCACATGCAATATGCATGTCTGACATATGCAGGTTTGAATATGATTACACATGATGCTGTATTATATCTACACATGGTGGGAATTACTCTGTATTGAATATCACCTACAAAGTAAAATAGAATAGAATATGTGGTCCATCTGCTAATACCAGTCCCCCCACTGTCTGCCTGTCTCAGATGCAGTGGCCTTTAAAACTAAAGTGTTAGCTTTGGTTCAGTGTATGTGATGTCACAAAACAGTAGACAGACACCATTGACAGTATATATAATGGACAGAGCTGCCAGGTCTGTGAAGGGAAGCCGACACGGAAGTGTCTTTTACCTGCATAATGGCCAGCAGGGGGCAGCGTCATAGGTAAGGGATAATCACCTCAAGGCAGGGCAATCAACAGTTTGATTCGTATTGCATGGTTATTAAATGTATAGTCTGTTTGAGTTCATCTCCCTCAAAAAGTAGTCCCCTTTAGAACTACGGTGAATAATGTTAGCTCAGCTGTTGCTAATTAGTTTCTATAGCAACCACACAAGGCTGCATCTGATCACTAGTTTAATAACGTAGTTGCTACATTGTATCTTGCTTGCAAAACTATGTATCGACTGACCCTCCGATAGATTTCCGACACATTTTAGAAACTTTTTTAAACAAGGTTTATTTTTACAATGGACCTCATGTTTGAAAAATACAAGCGGCGTATTGATCTACTATTTGATGACGCTGTGCTCAGTCAGCAGTAAGTACAACCGACAAGTCAGCGGGCAACCTGCCGGGTTAATGCCCTCCTCCCAGCCAATCAGAATCAAGCATTCTTAAACGAAGTAGAATAAACTGCAATATCACACTGATACCATGCACTCTTATGGAAAAATGACTCAATTTCTTGATTTATTAGCTCAGTGAACAGTTTCCTAATGAGTTTATGACCTCAATCGATAGTTTAAAATCTTCTTCCACACAACACAAAGATCATTTAGTAAATTACGGTCCAATTTAGAGTAAAATAGACGATGAAGCAGGGTATGCTTAAGGTTGTGGCTACCTTGCGATTGACAGGTTGCGATTGTTGAGCTGGATCTCTTGCAAGCTCCGACAAGCCGGCTGTTGGTATTATGAAGCGTGTCTTGAGCAAATGAGGAAGTCAGATGACGTTATTATAGAGTTACAAAGAGGAAGGTGGTCAGGGTGGATAAATGGGTCATCGAGGCGTCAAATTTCAACATGTGACACTGCTGTTTTTTCCCTGTTTCCCACTGACACTCAATGATGGTTTCTTTTAACCATGACAAAAATCCTTCCCTAACCTTAACCAAGTCATTTTTCTTTTAACTATGATGCCAAAGGTTAACCAAGTTACTTAACTATAGCAGATTCAGAGTAGAAACTGATTCTATTTTGTAAAAGTACCAAAATTTGATACGGAGTACCCTATTGCTCACCTGGTAGGGCTGGCGCCCCATGTCCAAAGGCTGAGTCCTTGCTGCAGGGGCCATGGGTTCGAATCCGACCTCTGGTCCTTTGCCTTTATGTCATCCCCTGTCCCTGCCCCCCTTTTCTGTCACTCTTCAGCTGTCCTAACCAATATATATAATATATATATAATATATATATAAGGAATTTGTTATACATTTGGAAGGCACAGACAAATGTTGTCATCCTTCCGATAGGGGAATAAGGTCACAAAACACATTTTGTTGTTTAATTTGAAGGACTTGTTGCAACTGGGTTATCTCAGCTTGGGTTTAGAGACTACACATTTATAACAGAAAGCCTGTGTTAGAAACTAGGGGTGTGGATTCTGAAAGACGTGGAAGTTTAGCAGGCCGGAAAGCTCTCATAAAATATACTATCAGGCGGGGTTTAAAGTGCCAATCATGAACCACAACGCCCCTGGTTTAAGTCCGGCTAGGGATCAGCTCTCTCTTTCCTCATTTCCTGCCATCTCTCTACTGTTGATTTCCGATTAAGGCATAAAAAGGCGATAATTGCATTATGGGAAATGTAGGATCAAGTATTTATGGAGCTTCAACCACATCAGGGACTAAAAGTCTCTTTTGACTATTCTTTCTGTCTTTCTCCAAAGTCCAGAAAGTCCAACATATTGAATGTCAGTTAAGTGCATTAATAAGCAATGTGTATAACCTGATGATCTGCTAGATGAGTATGAAAATGTCATGCAAATATCATCCAGGTAGCTCCAAACAACATGATCATGTGGTAATTAACTGGCTTTGTATCCATGACAATTTAATATAAACTACAAGACATCAACCTTTACTAATCCTTCATCAAAAAATATTATAATAAATTATTAGACTACTAGCAACAGACATTCTTATGTGTGACCTCGCAAAAACATACTTTTTTCTATATTTTTTTGGGGGGGGGCTTATTTGCTTTATTGGATAGGACAGATGAAGATAGACAGGAGAGGAGGAGATAGAGGGGGTGATATGCAGCAAGGGGCCACAGGTAGCAGTTTTAGTAAAAGTAGTCATTTAAAAAAAAAAATGTTTCCTATATTTCAGTACAAAGATGTTATCACTCAAAATGTGAAAACGTATGTTTATCATGAGAAGAAAAAGGCTCTAGTTTGGTTTCGTTCTGTCAGTGCTGTTTTTGCTTTGTAAGTTCTTTATACAACTTGTACCCTCCTCCTACGTGTGAAGAATCATATCACATAATTATCTTTGAAGATAAGAATGAATCAGCGGCTTTGTATCAAAACAAACCATCAAAACCAATTCAATCTAGACTTTTTAGGCTCTAATTATGAATGAATAGCGTGATACTGCACTTCTAAAAACACAACTATCTTTGGTATGCAAGGTTACGCAACTGCCACTGTGAGGATGTCAAAAGGTCCCTCAGCATGGTCCATTTTCCCATAAGACCTTTGCTGTTTAATAGTGCTTCACTGATGAAATTAAGGGGCTGGCCAAAAGGCCACCATAATAACGTCTACAAAACAAATCACTTTGCTTCAGGCTGTAACCTCATTAGAACAATGCGTCGTGGTTGCTTGGAGGATGTGTCTGAGCCGTGGCTGGCGAGGCAGGCAGGCAGAGATAAGCCTCACTGACAGTAGTGATAATGGCAGAGCAGGAATGATTGCCTTGAAAATAATCATGCCCAAAGTATTTCAGGCGCATGATACCATGTTCTCATTTATTTGGCTATATCACTGCCACAACTTCCCCCTCGGACTTCAAGGTTATCTGGGAGATGATATTCAAGCGTCAAGATGTTTTACTGTTGACTAGAGCAAAGTTATCAATTTGTTGCAATGTATAAATAAAATGCACATATCTGTTTCATATTTTGACATTGGCACTCACAAATTAAGTGACTGTATTAGTTATGCTTGGAAAACCAGAACAGTTCAATAACTCTGTCTCATCTCCTCTGACAGATCCTGGAAAGTTGGACTACCAGACCAGGAGCAAACTCATTTCCAGAGTCCCAGCACCACTGCAGTCATCTCAGTAATTATTGTGTAAGTTGAACTAGAATCACTCACTTTTTGTGAAAGGAAACATAAACTATAATACTGCAGCTATATAGCTATATCAAAAGAGGATCAAATATAGACATATTTGTGTAAGTTGGCAGAAGTTGACAGCTGAGACTTGGCATTGCAGGGAAACAAGCTGCCAACCTTTATGTTATGCTACTGACACAAGGAGAACATCTCTACATACTGTAGAGACTAAAATATGATACAATGTGTTGTTCCCCCCTTTTCGACAGGCCTTCGGTGTTGCTTATGTACCATCAGTGATTTAAGATGTCTGTCCTTTACTGCATTCGACACTAAGATACCTCACTGTGCTGTGAAAGGACCAGTGTGTAGGATTTAGTGGCATCTAGCGGAAACAGACTGCAACCATTTGAATACAGCTTAGCCTTTCAAGTATGTGGGAGGAACTACGGTGGTTGGGAAACTCATGAAACTTGCAAAAGGCCATATCTAGAGCCAGTGTTTGCTTTAGGGTGTGGTTCCTAGAAAGATGGTGGTTCAACATAGTGGACTCCATGGAAGGCAGCACGCTGTGTCTGTAGATTAAGAACGGCTAAAAACAGGTGATAACATACCTAATGAATGTTATATTCCATTTCTGCTAATAGATCCTCCTAAATGTTACACACTGGACCTTTAAGTTTGCATTTCACAGGAAGTTAGCAGACTAGGCTAACTAGCTTCCGCTCAAAAAGTGGAAGTTAGTTAAACTAGCTTACAAACATTATCAGTGACTCACACTAGATGTTATTTTTCATGTAGTCATTCACACTTGTGTCATGTGTCACACATTATACAAAGGAGGGGTCTAACTAACGTTAGCGGTCTTTCACAGGTCCAGATATGGTGACGGCAAATGACCACACTGTCAGAACTCAACAGGAAGTCCCGTAACCTCGGTCCTCCAGGGCTCTGTTGTGGTGTGCTCATAATGCAGCTCGGACCCGTGAACTGGCATTTTCCTGGGACGCAGTGAGGTGACTTTAATGTTATTGTCACTGTGCTGCAAGAGGGCTTGTTCTCTGAAATAAGTGATTTTTAATAAATGTTTGTTGAGTATTCTGTTTCTTATGTAGTACAATTAACTGCTATCTCAATGTCATTTAATGGAATATCTCCACAAACAGACCTGGCATCTTTAATCTAATCTGCAGCAGAGAGAAGTTGGCTGGTAGTGATGGTAAATCACTCAGTGGAGTAGAAAATGTGGTAAGTGACACTGATTGTGCTGATGCTGTATTGTTTTATTGTTGTCTCCAATGTTATTCAAATGACTCTGACAGAAATTATGGGTTAGAAGCTATTTCACTGTATTTCTTCCTATGGCTCAGTAGTTTAGGAGCATATTTGAAATTCAAATCAAAACTGTGCGATTAGCTTCAAAGGTGAACCCTGTCCAAGGTCAGTTTTCATGCATGTTATTTATTCGGTGATACCACATTTCAGCCCTAGCACGTCAGTAGTAGGTAATGAAAACTAATGCACCATATTTCTTCATCGTTACAAACTGAGTGTCTTTGCTCCAAATTATCCACAATTTCAGTTAAGCTTGTGTGAAATGTATCCATTATCGAATCCTGCTGATTCCAGTTCCATTACAAAACATACTTGGGTTGATTCATACACTTTTTTTCCATTTCCAAACTGCACGCCCACACCGCATATTAATTTCTTCACTGTTTGAAGAACTGGGTCAGTGAATGCTTACAGACACTGGGTTATGGAGCTGCATGTCAACACAGCTACTACAGCAACATACAGCATGTGAAATGGTTTTAGATTTAGTTCTGAATCAAAAGTCCTTTAAAATAGCATCAACTTGGCAACTGTTGATTTTAAAGTGTGTTTAAATATGAGCATTTAACAAGTAAACGCAAACAAAACTGAAAATAAATAGCTCATTGGAAATACATTTATTCACTTTCTTCCAAATCGTTTGAAACTGCTCCCATGCTAGTAAGCTGACTACGAAGCTGAAGACAGCAGACAGTTAGCAAGCTTAGCATAAAGTCTTGGTTAGTAAGTTTAAATTTTCAAGTTTTGTTTCCCAAAAGGGGTACGTGTATATTTCAAGATAATTATAGTATCCAAATAGCACTACATTGTTAGTATCCTTCTGAACCGGTTTCATAAACATACTTGCTATCAATCCCATAATTAACACTCTGCAAAAGAGCTCAGTGAAATACAGTAAAGATCAAACTGGACTTGGACTGAAATACTTTTGGCATCTAAAAGTTCTGACCATATCAATTATGAACTATAGCTATGTTTTCCATTAAAAGTATTCAGTTAGAAATGCACATTTTAATGTATCAACCAGACAGAAAGCACACAAGTAAGGTTGTTGTCATCTTTTACAATTGCAATAATCTATAATAATAATAATAATAATAATGATACACTCAATCCATAATAAACACTGCAGTGAATAAGTATAGTGAAGCTGTGATGCAGAATTTAACCCTATTGGTAATACCTATGATTAAGCAGAGACCTCTAAAAATCGTTTTTTGAATGTTTTAAGAGGATGAACTTTTGCTGTGGTCACTGTACGGAAAATAATATATGACGTCCAGTTTATTGATTTTGCCATGTAACTCAGACAACTGCTCCCCCCATTACCCTGCAGGGCATACTCTCCACTGGCACGCTCTATAGCAAACATCCCCTCTGCCTCAGTCTGTCTGTAATTGAATAGTGAGAGTGCAAATGCACTAAACACTGCTGACAAATGGCAATTTATTCTTTTGTCCATTATGTTGTAAATACTTTGTATAAATAAGTCATACATTTGAGTCATACAATTTGAACTATGCTGTAAAATTCAAATGCCAATCCATAATGTGTGTAAAGTTCTTAGTAACTGCTAGCTAGTTTCAAAGTATGGATTTACTAAATGGTTGCACCATTAAAACTTACAACATGTCTTAGCTAGTAAAGGATTTAGTAATCAGGTGCTATGAAACATTGGTAATGCCATACAACTAAAAGCAATAAACTGTTAACAGGAACTTACTTTAGCATCACAAGCTGTAACATAACTGTCAAAATGAGTTCACTTATATCTGCGTACATGGAGAGATGTGTGTTTCACAGTGATTTCAGATTATGCTAACCTAACTGATGCTAGTTAAGTTAAAATCTTCCCAGTTCATGTTATTATTACACATTTTATTCTTCAGTCTTAATGGGACATATAGCCAAGCTAATGTCACTTGTCAGTTCAAACACAGTTACACCTGACAGTTGCTGTGTGTAAATATTTAGTAACAAATAATCTCTAAGTAAGAATAGCTGGCTGTGTTTTAATTTAGTGATGCATTAATCCCCACTTAGTAAGCACTTACTTTAACTAGGCTAGGCTAAAATTTAATTTACGAACAGCTTGTGCAACTGACACCTAGTGTGCTGGAAACTGAGTCAAAGAGCTATAAGCAGTCAAAAATAATGAAACTGAACATCCTCACACACATTTGTGCTTTTATTTGATTTAAATCTGGCTGCAGTTAATGTTGGAGTGTGTTAAACATTGGCATCTTTTACACTTTCTTTCTGTCACAGTTTACATTAGCAGCAACTTTGTTAAGAAGTCTCTGACATTATGTAGTAGTATGTTTTGACCTCTACAATAAATATCTGATATGGACAGTCAATTACCATACAGTGTTCAGCTGGGAGCAGTTCTGTGGGATATTACTGGAATCTCCAGTGTCCTGTTGATCATTTTGTGCACAGTGTGATCGCATGGTAAGGCATGCTTATTCACCTGTGACACAGCATAAAGGGGAGGGCTGCACACAGGGAGAGGGCTGCCCCACTAATGTAAAGGTCAAACTATATGGCCTCAGAGGATCCACATGTTGTTCAGGAAGTTAGGGAGGAAAGGATGTGCAGGCCCCTCCTTAAATACTCCTTAAAAATGAGAAGTTCACGTCAACTTTTCCGGGCGTTACCAAGACCACAAGGTGTGTCATTTGAAGAGTAAGAAAGACATGTTTGTATGTGAATACAGCACAGGAACAGTCAACCCTGGTTAATGAGTACAAAACACACTGGCAAGAGGACATTCAAATCATACTTGGAATTTCTCTCCCTTCACAAGTCTATTAATGTAACCATTAAATGTCTTTTGTAAAAAGTAATTCACTCACCTCATATCTGAGAGAAGATTGTGGAAAATATTTGAGGAAATAAGGATTATTGTGACATTGAAATCAGTATTGGTCATATTAAGAAGTTGTCTTATCTTTATGGCTTAGCATGAACTGATAAGTCTTCTCTTATCTTGAAAGACAGTTGCAATTGTGCACAGTCTGTCAACACCAAAGTAGAAATGTGAAGTACAGCCAGTGAAACACTCCCGCGCACTGCACTGACAACATTCTCAAACGATTTATGGTCATCATCTTGTGCACCTGCCTTAATGCTTTAACAGAAAGCTATCATTTTCAGTCAGGTGTCTTTCAAAGTGCAGACAGTGTTGTTAACTGCGTTGCCACAGCTCAGATTCACTGCTGTTCCATCCTAAAAACCATAGCTCAACCTGACTTTCACACCTTACATTCTGGGGAACTGAATTCCTGTCTGTCTCTTTTCTTCAAAGTAATGTAGCAAAGTCAAGAAATTGTAGACGAGAGCAGAGGAGGAGAGGATGACGTAAATCTACTTGTAAGTAATGGAAGATTTAGAAATGGATCAAATATCTTTGATCTTTGAATATGACTACTATAGCTGGCAAAGGTCATTCTTACTTTTGCTACTAGAAGAAATACATTATTACAGTGGACAAATGATAAGAGCCCTTCTGTTAATGGCTGGTGTAGTAAGTTATATTTGAGCTGGTTCCTTTGGAATACCCTACAAGTATTCTGCACACCAAAGTACAGCAGTGTTATTTTAATCTTTTATCTTAGACCTGATGTTTCTTCCATTATTTTAGAGGGTGTTTACTGAACCTCAACTCTTGTAATCTGTGATTTACCTGCAACATATTTGTGTTTGTTTATGTAATTGTTTCTTATGTTTGTGTTATTATGGTGGAAAAATAAGAAAATCCAATAAATATATTGTTTTAAAAAAATAGAGATGCTTGTGTTTTATATTGAATACATCCCTTTAAGTTTGCCAAAGACTATTCATTGCTTTAAGTCAAAGCACACACTATGTTTGTAGTTCCACAGGGAAATATGCAGGCTGTGGCCTTATTTTAGTGCAGGGGCAAAGAAGCATTAAAGCTGCTATGGTCAATATTTTTATATTAACAATTGATCCAATAACTATGTATAATGTGAAAGGTGTCCGTTAAAGTGACAAACCCACAGATCATAATAATATTTTTATTATTCTCTATTCTCTTTTTGAGGCTTTAACTTTACTGTTTTGACTCACTCTCAGCGCTCTAGTTAGTGCTGCTGGACGCAGGAGATGCTGTGTCTAGCAGAAACCTTGGATACGACCGCTGTATGCTACCTGTCCAGCAACCAAAGAGCAAACTGACAGAGTTAGCAACTAGCTGGCGAACATATATAAAAAGCCAGATATCTCCCTCGGGAGTTAGTGGCGTCAAAACAAAGCTAAAAAGAAAACGTTGGACTGTTTGCTAACAATGTTGTCATATCAACTTTATAAGGTGATAATATGTCAGTGTGTTGTGTTAGTAAGTAATTCTTCTTTCTCTGTCAGTGTTTCTTGTCCCTTCCTAGTTTATAACACAGTGAATACAATACAGTGAACAAATCATGTGTACGTTAGAAACCATGGCAATTTATTTAGAATGCAAACTGAGGAGCAATTTTTGTGCAAATCTGGCCTGACGTGGTTTATTTCTGCAACCAGAAGTTAATCCTACCAGAGCGCATTATAGCAGGAAAACAATCACCACGGTTACTGTAACTTGCATGAGAAGAGTTCAGTATTTCTCCTTTTCTTTCTCATCTGACCATGAAAGATTGTTTTGAGCTGAGGTGTTTCGCTCTGCCTCAGTGTGCATTCAGTGCGCTGTCAAAAAGCCAATCCAGGAGGCCATCGTTCCTCCAGTCCGCTGCATAGACACACTATTGTTGATGAGCCCAAGTCCAGCTCACACGCTGCATACCAGATTCCATCCACAACCTATCTCAGAATGCTGCACCTCCTGGTAATCTTGGCAAACCCTTGATCTATGTAAACAGTGGGCTGCTATGTTATCACTGCAGAATCAATAGTCTTACAAAGGAGTGTATTACATTGTTTACTTATAATGGTGTGAAAACAGGCCAGCACATAGAACTGGCTATTTTACTCCGGGCTGAACAGAATTACTGATGATTACTCAGGAAGAAAGTTGTAGTTTACTTCAGTTTAAAACTCAACCCATTTAGAAAAATAAAGACCAGATCTGTTTTTATTATGTACAACATCTGGTTTACATCATTTTATTTGAACTGGCACTTCTCATACATCCAACATTGATTACTAAAACCTTGTGTCTTTTGTAATTAAAAAGGGCTATGACATTAATTGGTGCGTTTTTTTGCACTCAACTTGGTAATTTAACAGTGTCGTCAGTACTGTCACACCTTAAAGATGTCTTTCTGCCTCTGGAATTTGTATTTATGGGAGTGTTATTTTTGTCTCACAGAAGCCATACTGTGTTGTTTCTGTAGCAAACAGAAATATAAAACACTTCCTGTGATCCAGAAGATTTGGAGGTATGTAAAATGTATGTATAGTAGCAGATATTAAACCTTGTATAAGATATATGTTCAGTCACCACCGTGTTTTAACAACTGGCACTACAGAGTAAGAAAACCTAAATACATTTATGTGAAACTTTACAGATTAGTATCTGTAGCCTCACAGGGAGGAGAGAAAGCAGACTGAGAGAGTAATGCTCAGAATGAGAAACAACATAGTGCAATTCAGTGAAACAAATTCATCTGCAATCAGTAGCTCAGTTTATATGATGTGTTTTTCAACTTTATAACCTATAATGGTGAGTTTATGACTTTATACTATGAGCTGACAGACACTAAAAGGTCCAGTGTGTAACATTTAGGAGGATCTATTGTCAGAAATGGAAAACTATAACTATATTTCCATTAGTGTAATGTATCACCTGAAAATAAGAATCATTGTGTTTTTGTTACCTGAGAAGGAGCCGTTTCTATCTGTGCTGCAGGTCACCTTCCATGGAGGCCGCCATGTTGAACCTCCATGTTTCTACAATAGCCCAGAACGGACAAACAAAACACTGGCATTAGATAGGGCCGTTGACGTTTCTTGTGAGTTTCACGGCCACCGTAGTTTCTCCTTTGCACTTGGAAGGGGAAGGTGAAGCGAGCGAGGTGCAATCTGAAGCCACTAAATCCTACACACTGGACCTTTAATGGGCACTGATTCAACTGATCCTATTACAGTTTAATGAGAACTATTGTTAGCATGGTAGCATATTTTGTTCCCGGCACGCACTACATGTGGAGCTCTCCCTTCATTCTTCTAGCATGGATAAAGTTACAGGATAGACTTACTGTGTACTGTCTGTGGCATTACCATTGACTAATGAGTTTGTTCATGATAATACAAATCAATGGAAATGGGTATTATGCAGTTCAGTCCTCTGTGGGTCTTCTATGTGCAATCATGCCATCATCCTCTGACTTCTCAGCACACAGTGTCATCATTTTGTGACTCATGACCAAGTGACACTGACTACCAGAGTGCATTTCAACAAAATATGGATTACTGTTTACAACGAATGACTTTCCTGATTGTTTAAAACAAAACAAAAACACTTTTCTAGACTACCTGTAAAAGGCTGTCTGATTAAAGCTCCAGTGTATTTGTCAACCTCTTTGAATTCGTACCTTCCTTCCTGTTGAGCTTCTGTTCCCAGCTTTCAGTTCTCTGTATCAACAGTTTGTCTCTAGACTTTTCTATGTGTGTTTGCACTGTACATGTGCACATACATATCCTAAACTAAACCTACCTACGTAACCTTTCAATGCCGCCTAATTTGATCTGAAATATTATGGTTATTTTGTTAGCATTTAGCAACCACAGCATTACATACAGGTGCAATAACAAAACTTGTAGATACTGAGTGCTAACAACATGATCAAATGTTGTATCTAAGCTGTTTAGAAAGACAAGCTAGAGCAAAGTATATCGTCTTGCTGAGGCTCGTGGAACAGAAGCTAGCTTTAAAAAAATGGGGGCTTTCAGTTCCCTGTTTGCTAGTTTTCAACTTGTGAATGCTGTTCCTCATCCTCAGTGTGATCAGTATACAATCATTATGTTCCAGTCTTATATATTAAATACATTTTCAGTACTTTTCCAGCTATAATTTGGCTACTTTATGAAGATTTTAAAAACAGATGTGCTAATTGCCACTTTTCTAGCGGAGACACAATTCTAACTTATATTCACCCTAGCTAACAATTATAAACACATTTGTAGCAGCGTTTCAAAAAAGTTTAATGAGTTTAAATATAGAAAAATATATTATCGTAATATTTTGTTTTGTGATATTGTATCAGTTTTCAAAAACACTATAGATGTATGTGTTTAAACCCCCAACCACTAGATAGTGGCACTACATATAAACCGATGATGTTGGATATGACAGTGACTGTGATACATACAGATCCCACTGTTCTGGTTGCAAAAACAAAGGAAGCTTTTATTAAAGTTAGATTTTATGCATATGGTGGTGTGTTCCTTACACTTTGATAAATTTCCTAAAGAGGAAAATCACAACATACCGCCAATCTTAAACATGAATTCACGATATTAAGTAATAAAGGAAGGCCCCTACCAGAAAACTTTGTGCACTTAAGTCTGAATATAATTTATTCTAGCCTCTTGTTAATTTTTTGGTTTGCATTTATTAATATTGTATTATCTTATGTCATTGTGTTGAATAAAATTAATATTACAGTAGAAGGTGTATGTTGGGAAAAAGTTGGACAAAGTTGAGTTTGTACCGTATTTGTTACTAATAAAATAAAAAATAAAAAAATAAAAACTTTTGGGCGCCATACTGCTGGGTCTGAAAGTATGTAATAACCAGATGTTGGCATAAGCTAATATTACTGAATCTATAGCTGTTGTGTTTGTATTTGTCGCCACATTAAAGAGTGGAGAACACACCGGTTGCCATGGCACCGGCATCATTTAAAACGGTCGAGGCAACTGTTGGACATTTTCTGTCGGGCCCACAGTCTGTGTGCGCCCATCGGTGTGCTAACTAGCCCCCCTTCGTTCCCCTCTTACGCAGAAAGCGGCGGAAGGTTGTGATTTGCTAGCCTCAGCCCTCCCTCTTCGGGGGGTAACTTATTGCGAGAGTCGGCGGGCGGAGCCGGTTTCCCCGAGAGATAAATTGTGTGTGGTACAATTGGTGGAGTCGGGTACGAAACTGTCCTTTCGCTTTTCCTGTGAGGGACAGTCGACAGTCTGAGCTGAAAGCAGCCCAACCAAACCGTAAAATCACACCGAGAAAACCCCAGGGATACTACCGGGAGTAAACATGTCGAGAAATAAAGACAGTGACGGCGGATGGAGGACATTTGTGTGGAATTCAGAGAAGAGGGAGTTTCTGGGACGAACCGGGTGCAGTTGGTGTAAGTACTCGTTATCTGGTTTTTTTTCTTCTCAGTTTTTACTCAGCTAACCGAGCCAGCTCCTGTCCGGAGACGACGGCTCAATGTCAGATAAATGAAGGAGCACGTTTTGGCTGAGAGAGTGGAAAGTGTCGCTGCTCAGTGGGGATTTTTGCTCTCCATTTCCTGAGTGTACAGACAGCACCTGTTAGAGCTCACTGTCTGACAGCCTGCGTCGTGACTTCGGCTTTTCAATGGAGGCTGTGTGAAGAAGTTGCTCTTTCAAATCAGAATTCACTCATTTGTGGGAACCAAAAAAAGGTCTTTTCTCACAGAGTTAGTCTTACAGACAAGCTACAGGTCGAATGAAGGGGGGAAATAAAGCTTAATCATGTTTTTTTTTTAATGAATTAACTCGCACTATAAATGAATTAGTTGCCCCCTCGTGTATTTGACTGTTTAACAGTAGCTCGTGACATTTTGACTTTGTTAAAATGATACTGCTCGTTTTATGGTTAATAACAGCAATAGGAAGAGATTAGCAGAGGCGTAGCCCATATTGGGCCACTCATTAATAAACGTCCTTTATGAAAAGGTCATCTTGAAGGACAGCCTGTGGTGGGCCAGGACTTTACACTCAACCACAAGGTGAAAGTTGGGTTGTTGTGTACCCCTCCTCTTATATTTCAGCCTGCCTGTGAGAGTGGAGGAGAAACAGGACATTTTATTCCTCTCAATAATAAGCCGATGAGCTAATCTCCGGCCCGGCTTTCACTCAAACCTGAGATTACTGGATCCAGCTTTAATCGTTTCACCACTCTTTTCAATACTTTAAGACGGAGAAGTGTTCGCTTAATACGGCCAGCAGCGCTTCTCGGTTTGATAGGATATCCACACGCCATTATATAGTGCCAATTAAGTTTCCCTAAACCGTTTAACAAAGTATAAATGCCAGTTATTCTCCCAGTGTAAAAACGCAGCCGGGTTCGGCCAGACGCCGCTTGGCAACATGGTGCTGTGAACAGATCACGACTCACATGTCTCAAGGGCCGCCCCTCTCCATCTTAGTTATTTTATTGTCCTCAAAGAGCCGAGACGTTGGTCGGCAACTCTCTGCCAGTTTCTGAAGCACTCACTAAACCTCAAATCCCAATGAAAGCTCGAATAAAACTGTTTGTTCCCGACAAAAGGCTTTTTCTCTAAGCAAAAATCAATGCCGTAGTACCGCCGCCATGGCTGCGAGCTGTAGTCAATGGCGAGTTTATAGCGAATTTACAGGAGATACTTTTAGATGAAAATGTCCATCCGCCACATGTTATTGGTGTCGTAATGCTGGCTGTAGTTATACTGTTAGTATGCATCTATTAGTCTATTACAGGGTACTGTGGGTCTCTGTCGTGAGCGGGAGTGATGTCGCACTAACTAAAAGCAACAGGTATGTCTGTGCCCTTGAGTTGGTGAAACCTTCACGGTCCGTCAGCCCATATTCCTGAAGAAATGTCCAGTAATAACGCTATAAACGGTGTTTATAAGGGGACTACTTTATATTTCAGTTTTGTTTCCAGTCTGCGAAATATAGGAAATCACGAGTGTCTGTGGCAGTGGCTTTTTTTTTTCTTTCTTTCTTCATTACCAGTGTTTATGTGTGTTAATTTCGACATTTCAGACTGCGGCTTAGTCAGAAAACGTGCCACAGATCTGGTAAAGCGGTGACTAGGTTGGAGCCAGAGTCAGTAAAAAGTGGAGGGACATCAGTGAGGTGTGAATGTGGTGACGGCCGCCTTCACAACATGCCGCAGCAGCGTGTGGTGGGGGAGGTGCTCTCCATTCAAACTCTGCCTCTCACCACCAGTAGGCCAGTTTCTGTGCTATTTACATTTCTGGCCAACTGTGTTGTTATCTTCCACTTCTGGCTACAAAATGGTGCTGTGTGTGTGGACCGCCCATTTGCACTTTACTCTCACGCCTATAAATCCCAGGTAATTAATTGGCTATGAATATTAAGCATGCCTACATACACACAGTGGGCCTGGTTCTGCCTTTAACCAGCTCAGAAATGTGCCTCAAAGGCACTGCTGACAGGAACTGACTGTTAAGCCTGTTTGCCTGCGTTTACCGGCTTCCATGACAGAAACTGTCATTTGTTTTGCAAATACTGCTCACCTATACAACAGGTTCTGATCAGCCCATTATTTATTTTTTTGATGGCCCATTCTAAAGAAATCAGTTCGCACGGTTGTAAGCCTGCACAACTCGTCAGCATGAGGGTCCGTCTATAGTTTCCCACTCAACAGGTGCATCTCACAGCGCTCCCGCTATGGTTGCAGATATGCTCATTAGAAAATAGCTCACCATGTATGTACACTGCAGTGACAACCTGTGGCCATGTTGAAACACAGAATCAGAGCAATACTGTCAGATATTTAACTTTGATTCACATGTTTTCCTCTCTTTTTTGAACTCATCAGTCAGAAAAAGTTCATTAGATGTCCGTGCTTATGTTCAGTTTTTGTAGTTGTGGTACAAAACCACCTGCCTCATATGCATCGTGCTGTGTACACTGCATGAGTCAACCTCTGAGCATAAAAGAAAGGGCTCTCGTGTGCTGGAAACACTGCACATGTGTTCTCAGTGTGTGTCAAATGCAAAAACTCAACCATATCAGAGCAACTCAAGGCGTGGAGGGGGCCTGCTATAGTCTACTGCCAGAGATATGGCAGTGCAGATGGACCTGTTATCAGCCTGCCAAACTGGTTTCAGTTTGGCGGGCTGGCGCAGTGGCTGATTTGGACATGCAACAGCAAATGCATCAGGAATGGGAACGCCGATGATGATTCCATAATCAGACAGTGTTCAGCAACCCAAAATAAAAAATGGTATGATGCCAGAAGATGTCTGTTACTGTTACTGTTAAATGTCAGTGACAGAAACAAACTGGGATTTATTATAATACTTGTAGTATAGGTAGCAGTTTCAGAAGTTTATTTTTTTTTTTAAGTTTCAAGGCCCCATGCACATTAATACATTGCAAAATAAAATTACACCTGGAGCGACATGGATGTTCAAATAAACTTATTACTGCCAAGAAGAGGGTAGGGAAGTTATTCTTGGGCTGATTTTAAGGTATGCAGTGGGATCAGACTATAAACGGTACATTTTGAGTTTCATTTGAGCTATGGTTGTAGGATACAAAAATCCCATTGGAGGTGCTTTTTGGGTTTCTGGTTGTAGTATAGATACACTATTGTATAGGTGGATACAAACAAGAACAATCGGGGTAATCGAAATGTGACAGAGTATACACATTTAAGTATTGGTGTATCTCCTCCTGACTGTACTTGACTGAAAGTAAGCAAACAAGAAAATGTTAATTACAAGTCTACGCCAGCGGCATGAATAAAGCTAGGGACAGACAAAGTAAAGCCTTTTTGTTCAGTTAAGTGAAGACCGTGTTTTTATGCCAAACCTGTTTTAAGTGGCGACACTGCGGGGGAAGGGTCTCCGTGAGAGGTGGCTGTGGCGCTGATGGGAATGACTAGTGACTCATCCTGTTGAACTGGAACCGCAGCCCTCCTGCTGATGCATAATTGGAGTAAATTTTAAATTAGGTGGAGAAAAAAACCCTCATTATTGTTCCAAAATGGCTTCTACAATGAGAAGAGAAAGGGACCACACTGTGTGGATCTATTGATTGCAATTCCTGAGGTTTATATAGATAGAGATATAAGACAGCAAACCAAGATGTTCTTTGGGGAAACTCAGCTTTACTCATTAATTTTTGTTCTTTTAAGTATGTTGGTCCTTGAATCAAAACTTGTGTTCTGCTGTGACATTCAAATCAGTCTGTTTGTATGAACTGATTGTCGACATTTTTTTGACATCACTTAATGTTTGATGAAAAGTGCAAAATGCTAAAGATATTCAATTTACAATGACTTAAAATAAAAGTAGAAAATAACTCACATTTGAGGAGCTGAAATCAGAGAATATAGTAAGTAGAAAGTAACTGAAAAGATTAATGATCAAGAGTTGTACATTATTAATGAAATGTCTCTTTTCCTCTACAGTTAAAATCATCCTGTTCTACGTGATATTCTACCTATGCTTGGCTGGAATTTTCATCGGGACCATTCAGGCACTGCTGCTCACATTAAGTAGCTACAAACCCACCTATCAGGACAGAGTCGCCCCGCCAGGTAAATATATTCTCCACCTTTTCACTTTGACCCTTTTTGAGTGATCTGCTGCAGTGAACGATATTTCAACAGCTAAAGCAAACAGCAGTGATGGAAAGGGCTCTATTACGCTGATTAGAACTGTTTTTACGCCATGTCTCTGTGATGATGTTGTTGTGGATGTGGGTATAGATGACTGTTGGGGTGGGCCTTTAAGCAGCTACTCTATCAGAAGTCTGTGTGACCTTAGATAGGTTCAGCCATTTTGTCCTTCACTCCTCTCAGCCAGTCAATGTTTCCCCCCTCAGGCTACAGGGGAACTGTTGTAGCTTACACCCATTGTGACTGAAATGCTTCGTGTGTGCTATGATTGTGTCACAGCCGACATGTTTCAAAATATATGTTTGAAACCACAGTTTGTAGTTTTATTATTTTAAGAAACTGATTTAGTGTAGCTAAGAGGCCTCTAAGCTTGTTTCTCTGGAAGAACTTCTAATCTTTAATCTTGGGAAAACACTGCTCCAGTCACACCACAAGCGTTTAGAAATTTCCTGCGAGCCTGGAGACGGCGCAGATTGTAAGTGCCCGGCCTGGTCTGGTTGTGCCAGTACTTGTTTGCACAGCACATGCTCTAGCCTTGGCGGTATTTTTAGCAGCCATTGTAAATGACTGGCTTCATGCACACAGGTTAGTTTGCCTGCCGTTTCGACTGTTGACAGTCAAAGAGCAGCCTGGCAGAGAAAGCAGTGTGGAGCGCTTTGAGCTGAAGTGAGTTTCCAGTAGTGGCAAGATAAAGGAAGCAGGGAGTAGTTTTTTTTTTTTTTTTTTTTTTTTTCTTCAGAGCTCAAGCCCGCCTCTCACTCTGGGGCTAAAAGTTTCCATTGTGAGAGAGACACACGTGAGAGTGGATGGGTGGGGGCAGGGGATTGGTGAACTTTCACAAGGCACCACTGAAATTCAAGTGACTAAATGTTAGTTCTCTGCCTCTGTTGCACAAACACCTCTGCTCATGCTCACAACTACAGCAGCAAAGGAACAGAAACAGCAGTGAGGCAGAGAAAAGGTTCACAAATGTCATGTTTCTTTTCACTCCTCTTACCCATCGCATTCTCTTCATGCCACGCCTCACTGAGGCCTTGTGCACAAGGTCTGTGGAAAATTACTGCTATAACGAGCTGACAGAGACCATCTGAGGAAATCCCCAAGACCCCACATTGTGTGTTGTCCTAAGATAATAGACCTCTGGGCTCTACAAAGAATAGCTCACGTGATATAGTGTAGCTTCTGTCAGCAACAGTTTTATATTGTGTTTGCTGCATGTAACTCTCTTAGAATCAATATTTCCTTTTATTTTGTAGCTTATCAAAACAATTTTGTGTTTTTCAGGTCTGTCACACACCCCACCCTCAGAAAAATCTGAAATTGCTTTCACTAAGTCTGATGAGAAGACATATGAGAAGTACATCAAAACCATGAATAAGATACTTCAAGTGTATGATGAAGAGCGCCAGCAAGATGTCTTGAAATATGAGGACTGTGGAGGCAAGTATAAGCCAATCATACAGGGATTGTCCTACTTTCTGGCTGATCCCTGATGGGTATGTAACAGCAGTCAATCAAGAGTTCATATTTATGTATTTACATCTATTAGCAGTAAATGCTCATAAGAAACATCAAAGTCTACAGAAATACTTTGAAAATATTTGACGTTCTTCTAATTTAATTTACATACTAGAAAGGATGTGTTTGAAAAAAGACTGCGGCTTTGTGTGTATGGTATGTGTACAGGTCTAATGTGTGTCTGTTTGGTACCATTTACAGACACTCCTCGGACATACATCGACCGTGGTAGTCTGGATAGTGACACAGGAATGAGGAAAGCGTGCCGTTTCCGCAGGTCTTGGCTAGGTAGCTGCTCAGGGGAGAGCGATAAAAGTTTTGGCTTCAGTGAGGGAAAGCCGTGCATCATTGTCAAGCTCAACAGGATTGTCAATTTCAAACCAAAGGTAGGTTCACTGCACACTTACAACATTGCAGCTTTTGTAATTATAGGTGCTATTCACACTGATAAGGGCACAATAAAAAAAAAACAATAAAACAGTCATAAACCAGTGACGTTTAAATAGGATTTAGCTAACAGAAGAAATGTCACATGAGACATGCACTGTATAGCAAACTGTTAACTGCTAATGTTACTCACCAACCTGATGACAAATCTGTTAGGCCGAAGGAAAGGAGCCACTTCTTTGTTTGATGTGTTATATTAGAAAACATTAGAAATTAAATGAAGCAGCTCAAAAACATTACTGGGAACGTAATTGAGTCGAATCCAGCAGCAATAAATCAGACATTGCTCACAAATGTAGCACACACTGTAGGTAAAGATACAGTACATACATTTTCAGCAGTTTTGTTCTCACTTGAATGCAGCAAAGTCACAGTATACTGAGAAATTGCAATGTAGATTGTTTGCTCTATGAAAACCTTAACGTGAGGTAGAACAGATGTGTGTGTAGGATGCTTTTTGTTATTTTCAAACTACTAGCTCTGGTTCTTCAACCGGTTCCGTTCAAGGTTCCTGGAACCTTGGTGCTATCTAACAAGCCTGTGTTTCTACCGGTTTTGAGAGGAGCCATTGTAATCAGATTGCGTCATTGACAGTGCACAATGCGCCTGTAGAATATGACACACACACTTCGGTTCCCAAGGAAAACCTTCCAACCTTCAGGTTTTTGGTTTCGTTTTGGTTGAAATGCTCCAAAAACTAGGTGCACAAACTGGAATGGAGCCGGTTCCCTGTTGGAGGAAAAGGCCTATGAATTTCTGAAGGTCATTCAGGTGTTGAATTTCTTTCTGAACATGCTTCATTTCTTTAAAGGGGAATACCAATTTTACACATCAAAGTCTGTTTACAGGTCTTGGGGCATACTACTGCATATATGAATAAAGACAGATGTCTTTAAGTGATGTCACTTGAGTGTGTAGACTACTTCTGTTAGTTTTATTTTAAACTTTCCATAGTGAGTCTGACTGTTATAGGAACAAAATTATATATCAGCGCAGTACTCTTAATCTGTAATCTAATAACATACCATAAGAGTGGCATTTGTATGCTCTCTGCAATCAAATGTCCCAAATTGTAACTGAATTACTCATCAGGATTTGCAAAACATTGCTTTTTACGGTACATTTGGAACCTTGCTGCACTGAATGGAAACTGAAACCACAATAAGTTGCAGCATATAAAACCACATGTTGTAGCAGCGACATGCTTGTGCTGCTTGCCACAATCAAACCTAACGGAACGACCTGCTCACAATGTTCATCAACCTGTCTCTTTTTGAAGGTTCCCGCTAGTAATCAGTCACTCCCAGAGGCTCTGCAGGGCAAAGTACAGCCCAACCTGATCCCCGTCTACTGCAAAAATAAGGTACGTCTGATATGACAGCATCTGGCCATGGTATATTAACATATATATATACTAGTAGAATAGTTGTCTCTAGTATTCACGCTGTAAAAAGGTTTTAAGTCAACTGTTGTGCTTGCAGAGAGAAGAGGATGAAGGCAAGATAGGAGAGATCAAGTACTTTGGCTTGGGCGAAGGCTTTCCTCTTCAGTACTACCCGTACTACGGAAAACTGGTGCATGGCCAGTACCTGCAGCCGCTGCTGGCCATTCAGTTTACCAACCTCACTATGGATCAGGAGCTGCGCATTGAGTGCAAAGCATATGGAGAAAACATCCAGTACAGTGAGAAAGACCGCTACCAAGGACGTTTTGATGTTAAGTTCACAATCACCTCGTGACCTCAGCCATGATGAGCACTCTCATTTTGAAACAAATAAAATGTAGAGAATAAAAGAGTTCAGATAAACACCACTAGTCTTTGAACATTCATAATATACAGGACCTACACTTAATCTGTGTGCTTTACACTAGCTTTTCTGTGTGTTTGTCGAGGGTTAGAATGTAAAATTCAAGAGTAGCAATAGCAAATATTTATTCTACTGTACATGAAAATATTCCTTGAGCCATGGGATGTGTTCATCTATTACCGTAAAACTGCGATTCCACTACTGACGTGTAGCGAGCTGTGTTTCTGTCCCCAAAGTATTTCATCCTAATGTGGTTTCTATATATTTTTGGAGTGTCCAGTGCTGTAGTCTAGTCCTGTTGTAATCTCTTCTGTCTTATGTCAGCTTTAGTGGTCCAAGGTGTGTGTGTGTGTGCGTGTGTTCGTGTCGGTGTGCAGGTGTTTATGTGAGCGTGTGGAGTGTGTGTCAATGTGCTCTGACTAACTGAAATACTAGCATGGTACTCTGAACCTTTAAGGCCCATGTATGAGTAAATGACTGCGCTCCATGGAATCTGTTTTTTTGTGTGTTTCTTTATCCTAGCTGTTCAAGTTGACTGCAAGGATCCATTTGTACACCTCTTCTTTGTTGGTCACCTTTAGCTGTAGGATATGGTTTAATGACATTTCTGTTTGATACTCTTACATCTGTTCATTCTTAATTCATAGTGTAGAGCTTTGTGGGTCCAGCCTAGAAGACTGTCACCTCCATGGAAACAGTGGCAACTCAGTGCTTTGAAATCTGTTTTGCTGGAGACATCACATGACGTGATGCTACTTACTATTGAATGTTTTAGCCATTTTCATGGTGGAAGAATTTTATATTTATGCAGTTGTACATTTTTTTCAAAGTTTAATGTATGAATCCAATACCAAAGTCGCTGGTCAAAAAGTTAGAGAATATCAGAGGCAATGCAGTATCCCATGTAATAAGATGTTTAGTTGGTGTGAAAATACTTAATTCAATGTTGAAGATCAAAACACTTGTCAGGAGTCTGCTCTTGTCACTTTATTTAATCTGCATAAGGCTGAAACAATAAACAAAAAAATGAGACAACTGTGAAGTCTTTGAATATGTAGTTACACATCTTTTCTCCTTTACATTCACCCGTCCAAAATCTTGAAGAAATACTGCACCTGTAGGAAAGAAATGAAAATGAATAACATCAAAGTATCAGCCAGTCCTCTCTGATATCAGAACAGTGACACTGAAAGAGTAAATTCTCTGTACAAGCCCTTTCTTGGCCACTGCGTCCCAGTCTTGGGAAAATGGCAGCTCAGTCAGTCACAGGCTAATGTTTAACAAGGAGGCATTTGTCCGAGCCACAGATCAGGAGTTTTCCTGAACAATGACGCTCGATGGGTCAGACCCCACTCCCTGCAAAACAATGGTTTTGTTTCAAATTCCTCTCCCATTCTTGTTCTCCTCAAAACCAGTGTGAGCTGAGGTTGCCCCGGCCCACAGAGCGGAGTCATGAGACTCGTCTAAAGACACGGCTTCACAGAGTCGGGGGTTTTGTTCTTGGCTAAATGCAAGGTAGTTATTTATGCATGCGCTGAAAAGACAATGAGGAAACCTATGTGCAGGATCAGAGGAACTACACAGATGAAATTATGTGGGTGTATTCTACGTTACAAGGAGGGTACAATGTGCTTGTGTCAGTGACAGCACCCACCTCCAGAACACCGTCTTCAGGGAGGTCTGTGCAGTGGACTGCGTTTTTCACTTTATCTTTGCCATAAAGTGCACGCAATGTGGTTGGGCGAAGATGCCGCGAAATTTCCTGTTGAATGAAAAACATGATGAAACACTGATAAATCATCTAACAAACAACATGGCACACTTTCCGAATACCGAGGCCCGGGTGGAATGGTGATGCAGTGGCGTTTTGAAACTGAACATCCTGTCCTGTTGTATGTTACTAAGACAATGTGATTACTCAGCAACTGGACATGTGATCCTGGAGAGGAAGTGACTAAACGCTGACACTTTTTTCACACATTTCTGCATGTAAGTAACATTAACCACAGCATAGTCTCAGCCTCCTGCTATAATACTGCCACAGGTTGATACTTTTCCTTCAGGGCTTACTAAATGGTCTCCATGTTCATATGACATATGCCAGATAACAGTTTCCATACTACCCCCTTCTTAGTGATGTTGGAAAACAACACAATTTCCACACCTTTAAATAGTTTCTATATCACTGTACACAGCAAATACATTATTTAGACCCTATGTTCTCCCTTTTACTGCTTTCCTGCAGGCAGGAGCTTCATCTTGAGTGTCTGTCTATTTCAATTCAACATCAGACACTCCCAAGGTCGGAGCCGGGCTCTATTGCCCTTTGCTACTCGGTGCCTCCAGGAAATGCAACCCTCCCACAGGGTCCGCCATCGGGGGAGGGACAATATGTGAATAATTACTTCACCAAGAGGACTGTTGGCTCTAAAGGAATGCAGAAGTTATATATAACATATAGTACTCATGTAGATACTGAGGCAGCAGGATCAACATCAAAGCAAATCTACTTACAACGGATCAAAAGTAACCAATGTAACTGAACTGTGTCCTTTTTACATTCACACTGCTGAAGGTTTGTTTCGCCTCACATTTTGTGGAGAAAAGAATCTGACTGTGTCTTCCAGCAGGGAAACATTTCCTATGACAAGTTCTTTATCCTCCTGTGGTTTATGAGAGCGCAGACAAAAGGCAGGAACAAGTTTTAAGGTCATCAATCAACCCAGCCTTCTCTTTCGAGCCATTCATCGTTAAAACAAAAACCTCGTGGAAAACAAGTCTCCTGGTTGAAATGATTCTACTACACAACACTGAATTGACTATGAAAGAAAAAACATGTTGCAAGGATCCTGGGAACTGTGGATCACCCGAGTTACAATTTTGCTTAGAATGAATTATTATTATATATTATATTAGATTATTATAGAAAAATCACAGAAAGGGTTAGACAAGAGTACAAGAAATGATTCAAACAAATAAACTAAACACTGTATTTCACTGTGCTGGCACATATTAGGTCATTCAAGAGGACCAACAAATGCAACAGCACCTACTGGCTGGCGGGTTTCAGTCAATCACCTCGATCTCCTACAGTCAGGGTAACCACACTAGGAGCTGGGCTGAAGGGGGGGCAGTGTTGGTCTGTTGGTCCAGAGACCGAAATATCTTCAGACAATAAATCCTGCTTGCTTTGGTGATCCTCTAACACCAGCATCCACGAGGTCAACATTTTTAATTTGTCCAAAACTTTGGTTTATGATCAAATACTAGTGGACGATTTGATGACATTCCCATCAGCCCCAGCTGTACTCTGGGTTTGGTGCTAATTAGGCCAACATGCTAAAGCAAGATGGTGATGATGGTAAACATAATACCTGCTAGTACTAATAGCAGCTAGTGTGTTAGTATTGTCACCGCATGTTAGCATGCCGAGGTTAGCATTTAGCTTAAAGCACTGTAACAGAGCTGTTAGAGTGGCTGTAAACTTCTCCTGTAGCTTCTCCTTTCAGCCAATTCAGTGTCAGTATGGGTGACAAGAGGCGAGGTGCCATGTTTTAAACTGTTAGCCTAGCAAATGTCTTGTGATAAATGATGTCATTGCTAGGCAAATTTAATTAAGACTACAGGAGGAGTTCCACAAATAAACGTTGAAAATTAAAAACCAGTTATTATCGGCTAAGCTGTAACAGTGCTTCTGATTTGTATAATTAAAATCATCAATCAGATTGTATCAGTCAGAAGAGAGGTGGACAAGAAGAAAGAATAGCAGGAACCCAAATATGGCTGCTAAGCTGTGAAATTATCATTGTCAGTGAAGTAAAACATCTGTATGTTGTGGGTGTGCATCTGGAAACTAAATACAGAAGCCTGTGCATAACTATCTGTCCAATGGCCCTGATCAGGCAGTAGCTTCTCATGTCTCCCAGGAGGCTAAAGCTGAAGATGGCAAAGGGGGAATTAAGGGAGATTTACTTAGTGATAAAAAGAATTCTTTGCAGAGCACTGCTCTCTGTAATTGCGTTAGTTACCCATGAGTGACCTGCAGTCAGAGATTAATTTGATTTTAATGAGTCTCCCAGTTTGCTGGACTGATGTTCACGTAATGGCTGCTGGCTTTTGTGGACAGTAATGGCAGGGGCGGAGTGACCCGGCCGTAACGTGACCGTCCAGCAATCGAAAAGTCTCATGTCTGATCCTTCATGCGCCGCTGACTGTGCGACCCTGCTGCAGCGAGCCAGACAGAAGGCTCACTTCATTACCGGAGGAGTCTGCTAAACTTATTCTCAGCACTTACACAACATACAAATACAGTACACACATTTACATCCATCAGTGAAGGCCAACAACTGCTCAGATTCTACTCAGAACATTTTTGCCACATTTAGCTTGGTGGAAAAAAGGCTTTTGAAAGAGGCTTTTCAATTTGAGGAAAACAGCCCAAAGTGTGTTTTTATCTCTGCACTTCACTAAATAAGACATCACAGGGATTATTGTATGTCATTTTAGGAAATTAAGCAACATTTTCTAATTCCACATAATACAACGAGGATGGGGTGTATTTATTATTTTTAATACAACAAAACAGTCTTAAAGGAAATCCAAAAATCTGAGTAATACACGTCTTGCCATAACATGTACATTTTAAAAATGTCTGTGTTTTACAAATGGCTCATAGAGCATTCTTACTGATAACAAAGATGTCTAACCTCAGCCTTAAGTTTGTAACTGAGTTACTAACTAATAACTTATTTTGTTTTATCTTATCATGGAAAGCTTTATTGTTTTCATGACTTTGTACTGCCATTTATTCTCTTACTACTATCACTACTACAATTACTACTACTGTCAGTACATTGCCTCTTTCATTTTTAGTCCACATAAAGATTAAACAGATAAAGGAAGAAAAGAACCAAAGCCTAGTTTCTATTATTTACTTACTCTGTTATTCTATGAATTTAATTATCCTTCTCTTTGTGTGAAGCATGAAGGAACTGCAGGCTTTCATTTTGTATTAAAACCTTGTGTTGTCCTTTATTCCATGTAATGGCTACTGATGCTACAGAGCTTGAAAGGAACAATGCCAATCTCTTGTAACCATATACATCATACAACACATTATTGGTTTAAAAACAAAAAAAATACATTAACTTGTGTAATCAGGGTACATTTCTTTTCTACTATCTGTATCTTTTGAAGATACTACACTGCACTAAATATGGCATAGTGGTCACCAGGGACAACTGACACCTTTCTCTACAAACGCATTACATAGATGGGTCAAAAATCAATAGGAAAAGCATATTTTTAACCGCCATGATGCAGGAATAGTAGCCTCATGTAACAGGACACCCAAACCTATTTGATCATCTCTTACACTCATCATCTACTGTCAGACAAAGTGAGGCAGCACAGCATGTTGTGACCACCACACACTGCTGGTGTGTAGTGGGGGGCACTGATGATTTATTAAGCTGCTGATTCAAAGGGGAAGAATATACTTACAGATTATAGAAGAAAATAATACTGTATGGAAGAGGGTAGAGCGTACAGGCTGGGGTCAGGACTGCCTAACAGAGGACCGTTGTGTCTGTCCACTCTGATATCAGGACACATCACAAGACAGAGCACAATCTCATGACTGTGTGAGTGCAATGCAGGGCAGTTCACGGGTGTGGAGGTGTGAATACATGGCGGCCCTTAATGGCAATATATGACGCCTAGTTAAAGGCGCCATATATCTTGTGTAATATATTTAGATGTTTCTGCTCTCTTCTGTGAGGTGATATTACAGTTAAATGTATCTCCCATCAACTCTAATATGATAAAGTGTGTTTTTGTGTCACTTGATGCAGCCATTCAGCTGTACGGTCATGTGTTTGTTCACACAAGACCTGTGCTGTTTATAGATTAGTCTTAAGTCAACTGGAATTAATCAATAGCCCTTAACTATTAATAAACATTCTGACCTCTTCATACAGTCTGGTTGGTCCAGTCCAATCTGTCAGCCTGATAATGACATCTGGAATGTCTTTACACGCTGCTTTTGACTAGAAAATGTACTGTACTTTGGTACTTAGCAGAACAATGTTACATGGACATACACATGCCCTGTCGGTGACCTCATCAGCTCACCTCAAACTCTCCCATCGACAACATTTATTTCTCTGAGACCTCAGTGCTGCTGTGACCTTCCATTTATCTTGTGTATCAAGTGACTGGACTGCACTGGAGAGTAGGAGTGCAAATGTTTAGGTGATTCGTCAGACAATACTGAGGTGAGTCCGAGGTCAGGGAGTGATGAAACAGCTTGACCTGCCAGTTAGTCAGTAAAGTCTGAAGCAATCAAAGAAGTCCAGTCCAGTCTGCAACTTATACAAGAGCATATACGCTGAGAATGGACTTTACAGTGAAGTAGGAGACATCTTTAGAAATGAACCAAATGTGTAATTCTTAATGAGGTAGAAGTAGATGTAGATGCCTTTTTATGGATTTCAATGCGGAAAAAACATATCAGACATACATTATTGTTCCAAGTTTGTCTTAATACATGTCTGAAGGGGCTCTTTAAACGTAAAATAGTTATTTATGAAAAATAGTCCAGGGCAATTCGCTGTTATAGTATATTTCATACTATTAGTATAATTTGTGGACTATTCATTATGCTTTTTGTCATTTTTCTACAAAGTAAACGTATGCTTTAGGGATAATTTGAAATACGATACAATCATATAAACATTTTGCACACGGGGTCCTCAAGTGTTGCAAGTAATAAACCAAACCGGAAGCAGATCTGGGGAGGGTAACTAATAAAATAACAGAGGGCGGTTGCAAAGCCTAATTACTTTGGCATCAATGAGCAGTGGTGTAGTGTCATGTGACCTGGAAATCATTAGCCAATCACTAACCCCTTTCCTGCTCTGTGGCTGCATTGTCAGTAACATTTTTACAGTAGCCCGGAAGCACTGATAAGTTACGGACATAAAGCATAGCAAACAATTCAATGAATTAAATAAAACAACCAGAAAATGACAAGGCATAAAAAAGCTCAACTATTTGTAACAAGATTGACAGCTGAGTCATGGACAACTGAGTTGAGATCTATCATTTTTGTGGTCACTAAACAGTGACTGGAGGCAGAGCGTCTTATCATTAGATTTCACATCACGCACCAGCACAGCCCTGCAGCACTGCTTCCACAGCACCCACGGACACACACACACATGCAATGTTCACACACTCGCTCACACTCTTTTATCTAATCACATAAGCTCTTTACAATGTACACTTAGTAAGGGCTAAATCAACATTCTCCAGTTCATCACATCATCTCATTCAGGATTCCTTAAAACCAACAGGTGTGTATTACTTTTCATGGGATCAACTCTGAAACAAAATATTGAGCTTGATTTAAAAATATGGGGCTTTGTCAGTCATCTGGCTGCCAGCTGCCAGGCTTACTGACTTCTCAGCAGATGTGTTCCAGACTGAGATCACATAGTAAAAACTAAACTTTAGCCAGATTTAACCACGCTTACAAAAGATACAAGAGAGACAGAGAGTGCCACAAAACTGGCTGCGTTGGCACCGCTGTGCTCTGTTCAGGATAAAACGTACACACTTTAATTTATAGGAAAAATATTAGAGGCAACAAAATGCAATTAAATATTAGAACCTTCAAGAGGGTATGATTTATTATTGTTATTATTATTATCATCATTATAATTTATTAGCTAGGTGTACCGAGTAACATGTGTCTTCTGTTGCTGGTCTTTGATAACAAGGGCATTTGAAAAACTCAGTCCAAAAGAAGGATGATGGACAATTATTTGCACATGACATATTGATTTTCACCACATTTCACCCAATTATTTTGACATTTTACTTGTCAGAGAGGCTTCTAGAATAGAATCTACTGAGGAAATACCATAGCAAATCACACTGAACATTATTTAACTCACTGGATCAGCGGGCCCACAGAATTCCCTGAATGACTGCGGTGCGTTGGTGCCATGGATCTCCAGGACCATGCAGGGTCCAGAACACAGCTCGGTCACCATACTCTGCAGGGAGAGAGCGGAAATACAGTCAAAACTGGAATAATTAATTTGACTCCTTTTTACCCTAATGAAGAATTATACTGATAATGTTAATACTCAATGACTCAACTCCATACATGTCGTTGACTTTCATCAAATTTCCCCCAACTATTGACACAACAACAACTTTTACTCATCAGACACTTTTCTAGATCTTTACAAAAGACTGAGCAGTGTTTGTGTCAACATCAAAAGTAACACTTGACAGGCCTATGATGGAGGTACTGGCTATGATGGCACAACAATACAGTGTTTCTACTCACAGGATACTCGGTGACAACACCTTTGTAAACTTCATAGAACTCTTCTGCATTTGCCCTGTCCACGTTGAACTGTGAAAAGGAAATGTACTCATGAAAAACAAGTACAAAAATGATTGCTTCATAATGGAATACAGATATTGCACTCTGGAAAATAAAACATGACAGCAGTAGAGGATACAATGAAGAAATTTTCCTTAATCAAATGGAAATACTTCACTTAGTGTATGAGCTGACAGCAGCTCCATTATTGACCTTTTGTAGTTTAAATCAAAAATGACTAACCATTATTCAGGATATGAAATCATATCCTTAAAGGCACTGCTGAATGTGCACTGACTTTATTCCCATTAATGCACAACACGCTCTGCATGTGGCTACAGTGATAAAACCCTGATTGATTTATTTTTTTCCTACGGCCCAGAATCACATCTGATGTTAAACGAATGGACTGTGAGAGGTCACTGTTTGCAGCACCGAGTTATGAGGTCAGACTGTGTCAGAAAAAGTCAATACAGTGCATGTATTGGTTACACGAGTATAGCTAAGATAAATGGGCATATGAGCAAAAAACTAATATTCTTAGAAAACTAGTCTGCATTAGCTTAGTGAAAGGACAGCAAGTACAGCACATGTATGACAGACTCTACAAGACCATAGCATAAGCAATTATTAAACATTTACCATCTGAAGGGCTGAGATTTCAAATCCAGCAGCAGATATGGAGTTTAGGATCTTGCCCGTCAGACCTGCAAACACATCAAAGCTGTTCATATCTATGAGCTTTTATGATCCTTGGGTTTACACAGATTGACAAGAGAGGTGTTTAGTGCTACAATAAACTCTTTAATGTGACACTAACCAAAGAACTTGTGTAGCAGCAGTCACTGTTAAGTTAATATTAAATGACTAGAGGTATATCATTGAATGTGCTACAAAGCCATCATAATCCTCCTACTCAGACATAAATTTTATCTTATGTTGCAACGACCTCAGATTGTAGTGTGTCCTTCGGACAAACAACTGTGAGATCATCTTACAGTCCTGTCTATTGGAGGAGAGGAGACATTATTTTCGTCTGCACAATCAACACTTTAGAGAGCGAGATACAGAGCTGTACCTCTTGTCACTGTGGCTGTACATTATTGTGAAAATGGTAGAACCACAGTGACAAAGGTGCAACAGTGACAGTGAAGGTCAGACTGCAGCAGACACACATAATTGAAAGATGGCGCCAGTCTTGTAATCTCAGTCTGACATCCTGATAAAAAAGTAGCCTGTGTACTCAGGATACAAGCTGTCTACATTTTCCATTCATTCTACGAGCTGCTGTGTGTATTTACCAGGCGCCACAGCGAGTGCTGATGAATTTCTCTCTTATTTGGTAAATCTTTCAGTCACGGTCCAGTTTTGTGTGTATTAGGTGGGTAACCACCCCCTGAGTCCTCTGTGCCCTCCCCAGGCAGCCGCCAGCAGCCTGCCTAGGATAGGCACACACTCAGCCCAGCTCCCAAAAGCAGCTGGTGCTGTTGCTAGGAGATCCTATTCTGGGTGCCTGGCAACAGAAGCTTCTCTATTCCAGTCATGTCTGAGTGCATTTTCAGTCACAACGTCCTTTGTCACCGCTGTGATTGGCTTGTGCCCTGCACACGTAGCTGTAGTGTAATTTGGCCTCTTAAGTGGTCTTCAAGGAAAATCAAAGCAAGCTTTTTGACTCTATTTGTCTTTGAACTGACTGAAAAATCCCACTTTGTGCTCAACAGGCCAAGCCCCTCAGACTGGGTTACTATTTTTAGTTCAGACCAAAGGTGTCACCTAACATATGGGGGTAAGCATTGTGTTGTTACAGTACTTTTTACTGATGAAATCCAAAACCCTTGCTATAAGGCAAGATTAACTGAAAATACAAAGCCAGAATTATTCCTATAAGCTCAGTTTGTGCTTTGTGTTGCTGTAGGACTTTGTACAGGACTATTCTAATCAAAAATGGACTGAAAATGTACGGCAGATGGACACCAGACCAGTCAAGAAATAATTAAAAGTGACTTGGAAGATGACGATACTCACCTTAAATTTCCTCAGAAATTGATTTGGTTGGGTATACAGAATGAATAGCTCTTTAAGTCAACAATACAGTGCTGAACGGCTGTGGCTGTTTGATTTGGAACAATAACAGGCAGCTGGTTACAGCCCTCATTTTATAACGACGTTAAGAAAACTAAGAGAGACAAAAGTAGATTTTAATTTCACATAAACTGACACACCCTAAATAACAACACCCCTTGTGTGTACTGTCTATAATAAATGATAACCATCATACTGGTATTAATTTACATATCCATACAAGATATTTGTGAGTGCAAGGGTTGCTCAACTATGCCCTCCAGCAAAACAAAGCATTCCTGAGTTTACACTGGTTTTTAATGGGTCCTCTCTCATAGACCTTTCTCACGGCAAACACTTCAACTTGTCATAGCAGGAAAAGCACAGGTGTAACTACGGTAATAACATTATTGATGGCGTCATTCCAGTTAGGTGTGGCAGAGGGTTATACCAGTGAGCAGCATGCACAGTCCCAGGATCCTGGCACATCTGGATATCATACAGGCATTATTAATGAGAAAGGTCTACACACTGGGAATAAAATAACCTTCAACACATAAATACTATTAATGGTATTATATCTGCTGAGTCCTCCTAATTATGTGGCTTCCTTTCTGATGTCCCCTTTGAATAAACACTGCAAGCAATGATTTGCATCTCAAAATGTCATCTCAGCTTACAGTGTGCCTACGTGTGTGTGCCTGGTACTTTTTGTTTGTGGAAAAAAAGAGAGGGTTCCATGACGTTATGTAGGCAAGTGTTTTAGCAGCACTGTTAGGATATGCTTTGAGCTAAATGCTAAGTTCAGCATGCTAACATGCTCAAAATGACAACATGTTGATGCTTAACACACATTATGTTTACCATAATCACCATCTTGCAGTTGAGGCTGATGGGAATGTCATTAGTTGCAGGTATTTGGTTATAAATAAAAGTAGTGGGGAAAATTTGACGA
The DNA here is from genome assembly GCF_905237075.1 of Dicentrarchus labrax. Lineage (NCBI taxonomy): Eukaryota > Metazoa > Chordata > Actinopteri > Moronidae > Dicentrarchus > Dicentrarchus labrax. The sequence continues at coordinate 24,709,024 of NW_026136718.1, read as the reverse complement.
TGTTAGTGCAAGAGGAAGAGTCACCACTATCGTCAGGTCAGCACTGAAAGCGAGAGCACAAATACATCTAGTGGAAACTAGGTATAAACCTGGTCCAAATCAGATACCACAGCAATTACTACTAGGTAAATTAATATGGGACCATGGTGAGCTTGTTTATTCTAATGAACTACGTTTGGGCGTATATGTCCAGAACAACCAGTCCAGGTCTCTACTCAGTCAACAACTGCTCTGTGTGCATACTTCAGCCCTGTCCGGAGAATTTCACATTTCACAGGTCAGAGCTCTAGTGGCATGCTCCCTGAACAGGGATCAGGGCAGGGATTTGGAAAAATCCAAAGCCAAATTTGGTAACCGTGTAGTGGCTTTGTGTAACACAAACACATTAAGCGCCATAGGCAGAAGGGAAAAACTATTTTAAAATTCAGTGGTATTGCACCTGCATAATTCATGGATGTATCAACAGACAAGGATAGATTCATTAATGATGTAAATATCTGTTAGCTGCAAATAGACAGGTACATGTTCCCTACCTTCTGATATGGCATGAGGTTTGATGATGCAGCATGTGCAGTCTGTATAGAGGGCTGTATTAGAGGGGCCGTGGCCAATTGTGGATGGGAAAAAAAACTCAAGCTCCTAATAAAACAAACAGAACAAAAACAATTTGGAGTGCATCATCATTTCCAAGTATGTGGAGCATATGTCTGCACATATGAACATGAATAGAGCTAACAGGCTAGCTTCACAGCCTTACTCTTGCTGCTGCAGCAATTGAGTCAGAGCCATGTCCAACATTTTTGATGCCATCTGTTCCAAACTGGGCACGGACACTCTGCGGTGCCTCCTTCCGCGCCACAGTGGAGTCTGCAGGTCCCAGGAGCCTCCTCCAGATAGACATGGCCTCATCACCCATCAGCTCCATGGCAACCACAGGGCCCGAGGACACAAACTGCACCAGGTTACTGCAAAATGAAGGAGCGACGATGGAATAACTCATGCATACAAATGGAATTCCTACCAGCAGTAGCTTAGCTGTGTTAAATATGTTTAAATGTCACTACAGTGCCATTATGATTATTGTCACAGGTTCTGTTAATGATGGCTGGCTACCAGAAGTGTTCTCTGCAGGCTCACACCTGCTCAGAACTGGCAAATCATTTAAAGGCACTCACTTGAAGAAAGGCTTTGACTGATGTTCCACATAAAAGTCTGCCGCTTGGCTCCTGTAATGTAAGGAAACCATAAACCATGAAGTTAATTATCTCAGGTATTCAGTGTGAACTCAATGTGCCAAACTACGGACAAAAACATTTATAGAGGTCAATAATATTTATATCTTCTTTCTCTCCAAAGTAAAAGGTAACTGTGAGGAAGTGGTCCTTTTTGGTGTGTGTGATTTTAGTTTCTTAATTGTTTGGGGCGAAGACAATGGTTCTAAGGTGAGTACTGAAATTAGATTTTACTACAACCACTGAGGACACTTACAGTTACAGTTACACAGTTAGACACGTACACATTTTAGGCAGATTTTAGAACTTTAATAACCAGTATTTTTTCATCAGGATTTTATTACTGGCAATGTGGAGAAAGTTTTGATACTGATGACCTTCATATTGCATATAGACAGCATTAAATAAAGGCTTCTTCTGCATTTCCCCCCAGAGTTGTATTCCTTGCTTTGAAACATTTTGAAAAAAATTCCAGTAAGTATAATTGAACAGTCACCTGATTAAATGAAATAGTTTTTGGTTGGTTTTTGAGAGGGGCGAGGGTGCATTGTTGTGACCTTCGTATTTCAAGAATCCTGCCTATAGCACAGAATTCAATCTTTCATATGTTTTCAAGTCATTTTAATACTGGTCAGATCCTTTAAAATACCACAGCGTACAAACACTAGTACAAGTGAAAGTCCTGTATTAAAAATACCCTAAGAATCAAATGTATAAGACAAAATTGCTCATTATACTCTTATTGCTGTATCTGAGACTGAGATGGGTTTGATAATACAATTGCACCATGAACGAGCACCTGATAAAACCGTTAATTAAATAGCAACCTCGTCTGCCACTTTGCACGCCATATGTTCCTAATGTGTGAGAGAAAGCAGAGCCATCCATCTGTTTGTGTGAGGACACTGGCACCAAACAGCCTGTGTTTCCCTCTTTGACAAGAGTTGGTCTGATACATTATCACAGTATCATTAGACACTCCTTTGACATTACCACGTAAGCTTTGTCATTTTGGCTTTGGTCACAATCAGGTTGGAGGAGTATATCAGTTCAAGGACATCTCCGATCTTGGTAACAACATCTGGCTTTATCAAAGCAAGAGTTCTGGAAGAATGGAGACAAAAGTGAAACATTGTGATTGTGTCATTAAGATTAGACACTGTAACAAAAACACTTTCATGCTTTTATTAAAATGGTTTGAGATGTGTTTATGATGTGCAGGGCTGAGTATTCTACCTCCTTATGCATTGGGTAGCAAGCCAATTGTGTCCATAGCACAGAGAAAAACCAAAGGTTGGTGTACTTGGTCAGTCTTTTTTATTTATTCCATAAATGGTCAAAATAAATAAAATAAGTTTGTCACTTATATTTTGGGAAGAAAAATGTTTTTTGGTGTCTGTTCCAAAAATGAATATATCACAAATAAAAAATGTATTTATCAAGTTAGTCAAACACACAACCAAAGTCATAATGTGTGTTTTTGTGTTAACAAATTTAACTGACAGCAGTCTGCTTTATAATCATCCAATAACTAACAACAATATAAATGCAGATGACATACATACATAACATGCTACACAAATGTATGACATAAATGATCTAACACCTGCAATTTCTTTTACCATAATTCCAACCACAAACCATACTGAGGGCTGTGAGCAATCCTACACAGTATTTTTAAATTGTCTAAAAGTAATGTTAAAATTAAGATTATGAGCCACAGCTATGGGGATTATTTGCAAGATAAAGCTGTAAGGCATGTACAGTAACCGGAGAGGATTATGCAGACACAATCATACCTTTCTTTTTTGCTGCCGAGTTTGTTTGCTGTGTACTGATCTCCATAGTCAATCAGATTAAGCTGTCGTGAGAACACATTCACTCGATTCCCAACGAACAGGTCCTCAGGATGGAGGTCATCATATTTGGTCCTTCTCAAAAATATTCGCTGGTTTTTTACATCAAACTGAAAATAAAAACAAACAAAATTAAAAAGAACAGACTTAAGCAGTTCATAATCAGGGCCCATTTTTTCAGATGATTATTGTAATTGGCAATTCTTTGACATAAAAATACATAAACAGAATAAAAATCTTGTCCAAGAAGTCTCTTTAAATATTCAAAGCGTGGGGCTAAAAATATTGATAAATTCTAACAGTAGTCTTTCCTTTATGAGCAGCCAAATAAAGCTGAAGCATCCAATGCAACAACATATTTAAAGAATATCAACTGCAGTAGTAAATGCTTACCATTTCCACTGAGCCATCTTTAGGGTAGTAGAACAGTTGGTAGCGCCGCAGGAGTGCTGCAGTAGGGTCATACCACTCGGTAAGAAAGGCGTAACGATCCTCCTGATAAAGCCAAGGAATAACCCATACTGAGCTTTAAAAAGGTCATAAGGATATTATAATCTTGCATGACATCAAAATTGATTTGTGTAGGTCTTAATCCCTGACATAAATGCAAATGGTTTTAAATTAATCCTAAATGAGAAAAAGTAAACACTGATGAGTAAGAGACCAAATTATTAAAGTAGATCTTTTTATGTATTTGATCCTATTAACTACAAACTCAAATGTACTTCATATCACTGTTAACTATTTTTGCTTTAGTGTTTCAGATGTTTCCAGATCATGTCTTTCTACTAGCCAGCAAATGTTTCGATTATGATAAAAACTTGCAGCGACTTTAAACATGCTTGAGAGGCAATGCAACACAGTGAACATCAGTGTTAATTTTGCAGAGTAGTGCAGTGAAAAATGTTCAAATCTTACTGTCACCTGCACAACCCCACAACACTAATGTGACAAAAATAAATGTAGAATTGAGCATCATCGTGTTGGGATTACCTAACCTCATAATATTTCACTGCAAGCTAATTTAAATCATCCAGAAACACCAGGGTCTTTGAAGAGTTGAGTTTAGTCACATGGCAGACCGTGGTTAGGTAGGTTTTCCACATTTAGCAAGTCTGGGTTCTTACAAATTCAATGTTAAAGGTGTCAGGAACTTTCTGGTTAGCATGGCAGCTAATTTAAAAGCAGCGAAGTTGTATTAAATGACAGTGACTAACAATTAAGAGTCATTAATATCAACATTTTAATGTGTCGATAGGTCTGATTCTATTCATCTTGTCAACCAAAAAGGATTTAGAGCTCAAAAGGCAGTGGACACTAATAAATGCAATTGACTGTCTCAAGTTAATTTATCAGTTTGGCTATAAAAAAAAACCAAAACACTTATAACTTATTACTTATTACTAAAGTGGCAGCTCATTTGTTAGCACTGTCACCTCACAGTAACGGGAGCCGGTGCTTGACTTCCAGCATTGTCTGTCCGGTTTCCTCCCACAGTCTAAAGCTATACAAGTGAGGTGAATGGAAGACGTGATCCTGCCCCTACTACTGTGTGTGTGTGTGTGTGTGTGTGTATAAAGGACATGTCCAAGGTGTTCCTTGTCTTCTGCACATAGTTAACTTATAAAAGCTCCAGCCTGTGACCCTGACTGAGTAGGCAAAGAGAATAAACAACCTCTTCCTTCTGCTCTACAGAAATGTAAGTAAAATGTGTTGGATTAAATAATCTTATCTAACGAATCATCCAGGAACTATTTGTGAACACAAACACTGAGCACTGATATTGGAGACATGTTTTAACTATCTTATCTAGTTTACCCACTATCACTATCAGTGCTCTTGTGCATAAGGGCAGAACAGGTTCTTACTGACACAGCAACCTACTGCTATGTTCTGTGTTTTAAAGTGATTTATTTAAACAATTATCATTAAAGTAACTGTTAATATTAGTCAACAAGCTTGAATCCAGGCTGAGAAACCAGGACTTCCTCACAGTAAAAGTCAAAATGTATTAACCGCCTAGCCCCAGTTTGTGCCTTTCATGTATTAACACAAAGCGAACACCCAACTTAGCATAACTAGCTAACGTTACACAGAACATGGAAACACGTTACACCGTTATAAACTCTTTATACTGACGTCAGACTTAGTTCACCGGTAACGCTATGCTAGTACTGGAACTGTAACGTTACATTACGTTACCAACTAACGTTAACGTAATGTAACGTTACTTACTTTAGCTAGTCAATGCTTAACGTTACATAACGTGAGTTACTGGACATTGGATAGTTAGTTACCAGCAGTTATTGTTGTTGTAAATGTGACTTTAAGTCATATATTAACGTTACTTACTCTGGTAACTCTAAAATGCCAACGTTAATAAAACCCCTTTACTCAGACTAAAACAATAAATGTTTAACGGTAGTTCGTAACGTTAACTTATGCTAACTGTTATCTTGTGTTTGCTATGCTAACGTTAGCAAACAACTATCCGTTTGGTCGGTTGAAGAGATGGAGGTCAATGGTGAAGACTTTTTAATTAACGAAATGAGTTCGCGTTATTGTTATCGAACGGGGACATTTTAACTCACCATTTTTGACAAATGAACAAATGCTACATGTCCCAGTGCTGTCTTCAGCTAGCAAACATTAGCTGTCCCGGGCTATGTTTCGTTTCTATAGTAACTGTAGTGACAAGCCAAGGTGCGTTCAGGTGCATTCACCTAACGGTTTACATGGGACTCGTTTCTTGCTATAGCAAGAAAAGTTAACCACTTCAGTCAGATTTCAAAAATAATATGAAGTATACAACATAAAATATAGTGTGTTTTCACACACGTCAGCGTCACCACCCCAATAGGTAGGCAAACGTGAATATGAATATAATATGAGGGTAGGTGAGAGGGGTAAACGTTGATATTTCGTAAAAACTGCAAAATTACATGATACTGTTAGCTTAGTTCAAGTGGCCATTTTACATTTCAGGGTAAAAAATTACAAGAACTGATTGATTCAGGTGCTGGGCTGAGCGTATATATAACACCTTCTGAGTCTACCTATCTGCGCTGTTATTGTTTTATGCGCCATCTAGTGGTGATATTGTGGAGGTCGGAATCACCCCGATCTGTCAAATTTCGAGCGGCTTTAAACACAACGTTTGACTCTTCTCTGTCACCCGGAACAACAACAGTCTGAAAAGTGACACGGAGTATTTCATGTTTATCTGAACTATTTTAATTTAGGTTGTAGCGTTAGGTTTTTGTTTTTTTTTAAAGCAGGCTATGTAAACAGTTGTATGCCCTCTCTTACGTATGCGTTTAGAGTGAACAGGACATAACTTCAGTGCCTCTTAAAACTGTTCTCCATGGGTTCCCCTGCTCGTCTGAGACCTTACATGAATGATAATGGACCATTAATCTTAGATGGCGGACTAGCAACTGAACTGGAAGCGCAAGGAGCTCATTTACAGGTAACACATAAAAAAACTACAATTACCTGATTCACTGCATTAACTCTCTCTCTATTCTATCAGTCAGCATTGGTTCCTCAGTTAAATTGTCATGTGCCAGCACATATGCTACATTGCACAGCTTCATGTAATGAGAGCCAATGAACTGTACATTTTACCAGCTAAGAGCAGACATAGTTACATCTTAACCGTGTGGTTTAAATGGAGCATAATATCCCAAATATTCAAGCTGGACATGGGGAATTTATCTAAATGTAACTTATGTGGGGGTGCTTTTATGAACAACACTGAAACTAACTGACTCATTGACCATGATCTTGGGTCACATGATATAACACTGGATATCAGACAGTTAAAATTAATTTTTACCCTGTAGGCCTAATAACTGTGTTTCCATGGTAACAATCAATGACAGTGGTTAGCAACTGATGAAAAAAAAAGCATGACTTATAATTTGTTGTTTGATGATAGTGTGGTGAAATTAACAGTGGGAATGGCAGTGGTGGCAGATGTATTCACTTAAATAAAGTAAACCAAAAGTAACAATACCAATACCACCATTTTCTGTATTTCTCAATAATATGAATATACTGCTTATATTTTTATGTTAATATTTTGGAACAGAAGAAAAATAAAGCAAATAAATCTTAATTCAAAGGTGGTTCACTTATAAAAAATATATATTATAATTATAATTCCATGTCTTGGTCCATTTGTCCAAGACATTTTATTAGTACAAGTACAGTAGAAGTAAACATCTTATTGGAGAAACTGAGATAAGTATTTCTCTCACAGTCAAACACATCCAGATTTTAAAATCTAAAACTGAAATGTGTGTGTGTGTGTGTGTGTGTGTGTGTGTGTGTGTGTGTGTGTGTGTGTGTGTGTGTGTGTGTGTGTGTCTCACACACGTAGGGTGATCCTTTGTGGAGCGCCAGGCTTTTGCATACTAATCCCCAGGCCGTACGAGATGCTCATTACAGGTAGGTCCATGCAAAATATTCCAGCTGCCTGATTAGTCGATTAATCGATTGGTCGATTGAAAGAGAATTAACTACTATTTTGATCATCTTTAAGGTTATTTTCAAGTAAATATGCCAATCATTCTCCAGTTCCAGTATCTTTATAGATATATAGATAAACAACTCTAGACATGAGTTTTTAAAAATGGGACCACAGTTCATAGATGTGATGTATCAACAGGTTTCTCCTCAGTGGGGCTGATGTCATCACAACAGCTACATATCAGGCCAGTGTTACAGGATTCATCAATCACCTGGACCTAAGCTCTGAAGGCGCCAGAGAGCTGCTAATGTCTGGAGTTCAACTGGCCAAAGAGACGGTAGAGAGATTTGTCTCTGACAGTCGTCCAGCAGGTACAGACATATCCTTGATATTACTGAAGGTGTGAAACACTGTCTTTATGATGCTATTATATTGGGTTTATTCATTTGTTTATAAGGGCAGAGATGTCCCTTGGTGGCTGGCTCTGTTGGACCGTACGGGGCCTTTCTGCTCAACGGCTCCGAGTACACAGGGGCTTATGCAGAGGATATGACTGTTGAAGTGAGTGGCCCCCAGCTACTCACATTGGTTACATAAGAAGTAATTACTCATGCTGTATGAAGGTGACAAACAGAAAATAAAAACATGGTAACAGTCTTTTACTGCAGAATGAAGTGGTCTCGTGTCTTTCTTCTCTTCCAAGGATCTTAAAGTTTGGCACCGGCCGCAGATGGACTGCTTAGTAGCAGCAGGAGCTGATCTCATTGCTTTTGAGACAGTCCCAAGTATCAAAGAGGCGGAGGCTCTGGTTGAGCTGCTCAGAGAGTTCCCCAACTCTAAAGCCTGGCTCGCCTTTTCTTGTAAGGTAACCACTACTGATGAACTGCATAACAGATGTCGATGCATTGTGCAGTGTACAAAGTGACTCATGCTTTGTACTATATGCTGTCAGGATGGGAAGTGTATATCAGATGGCAGCCTGTTCACTGACGCAGTGCAGATTGCTAATAGATCCCCGCAGCTGGTCGCTGTAGGAGTCAACTGCTGCTCGCCAGTGCTGGTGGCGCCGCTGCTGGACTCTGCCAGGTCACTGCTGAGCCCAGACATGAGCTGGGTGGTGTACCCCAACAGTGGAGAGGAGTGGAACACTAAGCAGGGGTAAGTCAAGTTTTAAGGGTAAAGACACAGCTTCAACAACCACTGTGGCATGTCAAACTCTCCTTTAATAAAATACTATACATCTTTAGCTCATTTATCGTAAGTCACCATTAAAGGAGGGCCAGAAAGACCAGACCCTACTTAAGACCCATCTCTTGTTCAGAAGTGTTGTTCATCTTTCTGTATTTTCCAACTATTTGTGGAAAAGTGTAACTACAGTACATAATATAATGGTCGTTTGGGAGTTTGTAGATGGAAAAGCAACAATTATTTAACTGCTATAGTTACAAGTTACTTTGCAGATTAAGAGAAATAGATATGATTACTTTATATGATACAGTTCTCTCAATTAAATTGCTCACGGTATATAAAGTAGTAAAATCAGCCCCACCTACACCATTTTAAATGCTTCGAGTTAATGATGACCCAATAATATATAACATTATATAATAGTATAATACTTGCATAAGGAGGACTTAACCTTTAAGTACATTTATCTGACAAAAGTGTTGTACTTCTGTACTACTAAGTAAACCTTTGAATGCAGGACTTTTACTTGTAATGGAGTAATATTTAACAGTGTGGTATTGCTACTTTTGTTTGAATACCCCTACTGACTGTTTTCTTTCACCTTACAAAGGTGGCTAACATCAGAGAAAACATCAGCATTAATACCTGAACTCAGCCGTACGTGGATGAAGCAAGGTGCTGCTTTGATAGGTAAGGGGACCTGTTTTCTCCTCCATTAACCGTTGCTGTTTTTCTGTACTTTCTCTGATCAGTCTCTGTTTGTCCATCAGGAGGATGCTGCCGTATCGGCCCCGCTCACATAGCAGAGTTACGACAACAGTTAAAAGGAAGTTGCACTTCTCCAGCCTCTGCAGTGTGACTGAAAATGTAACCGTTTGATTGTTGTGAAGAAAGACGTCTGTTCCAGGAGTTTATAAAAATCTTAATTTATTGTAAAATAAATAAATAAAGCACTACATCAAAGGATACGATGATATTTGTGTGGATCAAGACAAATGGCAAAGGTGCAAACAGAGTAGTGAGAACAAATTGTGGCTGTATATAAACATGAAATCAAACCATGCAGTCTTCACTTTTCGTGGTTTCACATTTTAAACGATTCTGAGGGATTGAGGGATTCCACTATCACTTCTGTACAGCTCCTGTCTCTTAAAAACTGGGATCATCTACGCGACAGTGTCACAGTAGGTTTCACAAAGCACAACAAAATGTCAGCTGCTTTCACAACACTTGAACTGGACAGCATTTCCACTGAACTAACCACTGTACATCAGGCGCAAAACAAGCCTACTTACCTGTACAATGAATTACGGGAGGTGTTTCATCTTTGAACACAATTTACAGCAAAGGTGTGTGTTTTCTCGACAGCACTAGTTGATTATAATGTGCACTCTGCAGTGGGTTTAAGATGAGGTGATATAACTATAATTAAATCAAGAGAAATGTGTATATATGATATGTAGTGTCAAGTCCTAATCTGCCGCTTTTAGTATAACACAGGAATAGACAAAATAACAGAAACACCTTACAATACAGTGGCCGTGAAGTTGTAACCACTCAATAAAGCTCATGTTGCACTTCACTTCTTAAAAAAGCTCATTTTTGAGGCCGTAGTTGGATGTGCTGTTAGGAAAATGCCCTGTGCACTTCATGTCATGACTTTCCCCTTTCATTCACATAACACACTGAACTCTTGTTTGCAACTGATGCATTAGCAACTCAAACAGAAAGTATACTGTATTGAAAACAAAAAAACAGTTTATAGAAAGACCTCTACTGACTGACGCACACTGCTTCCGTTTAATGTGGCTCATTTGTGTAGCTGCCGTTGTTATTGATTTATAGTAGTTGGTGGTGTATCATCTGATGACAGCATAATAAAAAGTTTCAGTCAGCAGACCCTCACGCACACGAACCATAACAGAATACTTGAATGAAAGTATTGGAAACTACAACATGGCCCCAAAAATGACAGTTGAGTTGCATCTGCATCAAACAGTCTTAAAAAACATTCATTCTCCAATATTGAAGTGTAGGTCTAATGATGTTCTATAATTTACTTATGTTCAACCAACCAATCCCATGAAAAGACATCAATGAATTGATCATATTAGCAGGTGTCTTTGTATCCAAAGCCCGATATATCTTATTCCTCTGTGTCACAGAGCTATTGTTTCATAAACTTAAAAACACTCCAGTGAGGCACACTGTTGTACGCAGTTCCTTCATGACAGTAAACATGAGCACTGTAGTTTCAGTTAATCCCACACACACTGTCCCGCTGCCGTAAATACACACTGCTGCACCAAATGTGTATTAATCCACCTGTAAAAATAGTCCCCAACATATATACTATTTACTCCTGTTCAAGTAACATTCGTTAAAAACTACATTGCCCAGCTGTATGCGCCTTTTTTAAAGCAGCTATAATCGCTAATTTCATCAATCACAGTGTATTCAATGACAATGAAAACAACATGGAATGGGGTTGCTTGTAGTGATGAACCTAAAGAGAATTATGATCCATAAAAGCAGTTCTCCTCAGCTTTACAGAGCTTTATAGTGAGTTTCACTAGATACTTTCACTTGCAGGCAGCTGTTTGCAAAAAAACACCTCCAACAGTCCACTGTACGCTACCTGCTCGGCACCAAACTGCAGACAGACACAGTTAGCGACTAGCTGGTGAACATAGAGGAGCATTTAGCAGCTAAAGAGTCAGATATTTCCCTCAGGAGTTGGTGGAGACCAAAACACAGAGCTAAAAGAGAGTGAATATTGGATGCTAATATTGCTTCGTAACTGCTGGATGTTTGATTGTTGTCTAACAAGTTCACTTGTTTACGCTGCCCCCTAGTGACTAAAAACTGTTATTGCAGTATTAACAAATGACCCCTTACCTAAGGGGTTTAGAAAGTACTGAGAGTCTAACACATTTTTTACATCTTTTCATGGGATTTGTTGGCAGTAAAATATAGAAGAACACCAGACGTATCCTTTTAAAATGTATCTTAGGTCTACTGTACTGTATTGTAATGTCTGTTATTTTTGCCCCCCCCTCATTTGTCCCAAAAAACCTTTTCAGTCTGTGATGTCTTCTTCAAGGTCGCTGTCAGGGGAGCTCCTCTGTCTGTACTCTGTAGTGTTAGACTGGCGTTTCCAGCTGGTGTCTTTCTGACTGCCCATACTGTGTGAGCGTCCCAGGTAGGCCAGGCGCTTGGATGACGTCCTGTCCTCCGTTTCGTCTGCGACGCTCCCGTGGGCCCGCTCAGCGCCGGAGTGGTGGAACTCGTGGCGCAGGTTCTCCAGGTTTAGAGCCCAGGGGCCAAGCTTCTGCCAGTTCACCCTCTGGAAGGCCATGATGCAGTGCAGGTTGCCGCCCACCTGTGAGCCAGGGAACGCTCTTTCAGTTAGGCTCTGACCCAGAAAGGTTAACATAATCAGTGGTATTTTAAATAACAGGTGCAAGGAAGGGAACCTTTTTGGTCTTGCGGCGCTGAATCCCCCTCTCAGTGTGACGAATGTCAAGGTATTCTGGATTCTGCGTGTTGAGGTCAGTCACAATGTCCAGCCATCTGAAAAGAGAGGCTTCCTGTTAAACAGCTCAGCTACAGCACATGATCGAATATGGAAGACTGAATAATAAAGCTTACTTTTTACAGTGAATAGCTGGGTGCTTCCTACTGGGCTCACCAATAAGGATCCAGTACTCCATTTCATTTGTGGGTAGAGGGCCCCTTTACACAAAAAAGAACAAAAGTCATCAATTTAAACGATTGAAATTATTCGCCAATTAATAAATTAATAAATCAACAGAAACATAATCAAATATTTTGTTAACTGATCAGTCATTTTAGCCGATTTCAAGCAAAACTGTCTGTTTCTGTTTCTCCATTTTACATCATTGCAATATTGGGATTTTAACTTTTAGTTAATTACATTTACAAACATCACTTTGGACTCAGTTCTTATATTTCATAGACAACACAGAAAATTAACCAGGAAATTACTCGATAATAATCAACTGAAGCTGCAGTAATGCGACCTACCTATATGCCTTTGCTGCTTTGAGTGGCGTGCCTTCAAAGCCCACTGGGCAGAAGTAGTGGTTCTGGCAGTGGTAAATGTAGGCCATAGACTCATCCTTCAGCCCTTGTGTCAGTTTCATCAATGCTCCTTCAGCTAAAAACACCTGAGTGGTTATCACTTCTGTTTGACGTCTCCATGAACAGACATGCAGTTGAGTCTGACAGCTGAGGGACTCACCTGTTTCTCCTGCTGTCTTGTGTTTTCCATGTGGTTTGTACAGAATGTAGGAGCAGCCTCGCACTCGGAAGTTGTCGTTGATTTGTCGGAACCACCTGTAAGAAAAATGGACTGATTACAGAGCTGCATACATTTAGGAGGAAGTGGTTATTTAAACAGAGGCAAGAAGCTGTGTGTACCGCATCAGTGTAGCATTTCCAGTGAAAGGACCGAACTTGATTTCTTCAAATGGCGGCTGAAACCCCAGAATATGCAGAGCCTCCTCCTGAGAGATGGGTGGAAGGCTAGCAAAGCAAATAAATATACACTTAGTCTCAGGAGCTGTATCTCCAGTGAAGTGACAACATTATGCGTCGCTTACCTTCCTGCACCCAGAGTGCTGTACAAGAAATTCCAGCAGGACACCAATGAGGAGATTCCACATGAAGTCTTGTACTGCGGCCGACTGATGCAGTACCTGGAGCAGAAAATAAACCTCAGAATACATTATATTATTGAAAATGTGCTCCTGCTCCCTGATGTGAAGCTTACATCACTGGGTCTGTCTTTAAAACGTTTGAGGCACTAAACATTACCATCTTCTGAGGTCGAGCACTTTTCTCTGTTTGATCTCCTCCAGTGAGGCATGAGAAGGGACGTCTTGAAGATTTCGGCTGGGTCTGTCTGATGACTTCATCTTCTTGGTGCTGCTCTTCTTCACATTGCCTGAAATATTAGTTAACACAATCAAACAGGAGTTCAGCAATCAAATGGGAGATATATGATCAAAACATTTGATGGTATTTAAAACAGGAATAGCAGCTTTGGGTCAATGTAAAATCATTGGCTTCTATAATAATATCGTTCTTACTTGTTCTTGTTTTTCTAGTGAGCACAGCATTGAAGTCTGTGGTATCAATCTCCCAGGCCAAAATAGGCTTACTGTGGCCAGAGGACACTTCCACCATGTCACAGTCCCCATCTGATCCCACATGGGCCTCTCCTGGCTGGCCTGTGCTCAAGTCAGCTGATGATGGCCCATCACCCTGCTTGTTCGGGACCACATCCCTGGCTGTGTTTGGGGGACAGTACACAGAGGCAGCCTGGTTTAGAAGGGCATAATCGGAGCAGACTGTGTAGAACTTCTCACGGGAGTGTGTGACCGGGCAGGTCCACGGCAGATGGAGTTCGGCACTCGAAGCCCTCCTCACTCTGGCAGCGTCCCGGGCGAGGGAGCTGATCAGACTGCGTTCCTCCTCCCCATCGGTGGGCCTGGGCAGCCCCGATGGTTCTGCTGGCCCAGAAAGGTTTGCTCCTTGACCTTCTGATGTATTAGGCATTGAACAGCCACTTATATGATGGAGGGCAGAATTAGCTGAGGCTGGCTGTGTGGGGCTGAAGGGATGGCTGTGGGGCTGGAGGATGAGAGGACAGGCATGTTTTAGAGACACTACACAGATATGAAAGGAAGATGGAGGTGCTGTGATAGAGACCCAGCACTGTGGATCACATAAAACAACCTTTATTCAACGTTATTCAAAGTCACAGCCCTGCATGTCATGGTTTCAACTTCCAGCGACATTAGACAGGATCACACAACATTACCTTACACCTAGAATAAGTCACCTATTATAAAGGACTACAGGGGCTCTTACTGCCCGGCTGTTGGGTTACAGAGCATTAACAGATCACCTGTACAGCCGATGTACGCGGGACGGACACACAGCTCCAGCTATCTGAATCAGTGGTGGACGGTAGTTAGCAGATGTAAACACGCCCAGCTGTTACGTTGTTTTCTTTCAGCATACCTTGTGCAATGTCTTAAGACCAAACGGGACTGGACCTTTGCACAACGTCAAGCTCGCCACACATCAGTAAACCCGGCTCCATATTAGTTTGGGACATGTTAAACATACACGATAATGATTCCGGTCCGTCGTCCTGCTGACCCGTATCTTCTTCCTGTGCAGGGTTGACGGACTGAACCATTGTGAAAAGCAACCGGGGTGTCCAGAAATAAAATAAAGCTAGCGTTAGATAATAACATGAAAACACTCGAGTAAACGATTAAGTTAAATACAGGAGTAGTTTACTTGCATTCACACCCCGCATTATACTACATTATATGAAATATACTTTAAATATACATGGCACTTTCTCAGTGTGTACAACCCGTGTTAATAAATGATGGTGTGATCCTACAGTTCTAACCAATCACAGCAGCGACTGTGGGGATGTTTCAAAGTTTACTTCACAGACTGAAGGTAAGTCTTTCAAATGTCACTTTATAATATCCGATTTCATAAACTGTATCTCCACCCAACGCACTGAGCCGAACTCTTTCCTTTAAAAGCTGTAACAGTAACGGTGTCTGAATTGGACCAAAAAGGCTCCAGTACCCTGACCTCCGTTTAAATAAGGAAACATTTCCAGTGCTGTTTTCCTTCTGTTAGCTAGCTGTGTGTTTACATGGACACCGGCGTTGAGGATCACCTCACCAGCATCAAACTGGACTTTCTAGGGTGGTCCGGGGGTTTGCATCAAAGCGTCAAAGTAAAGTTATTTTTAGGTAAAGTAAAGTAAAGTAAAGGGAGAAAACACTGTGGTCTAACGTTAACCTCCAGGAAGGAAGTGCGCCTGTATTTGGAGCCAATTGAACCGGGTCTGCCACGGTGCAGTCGGGTTTTTTTGTTTGTTTGTTCATGAAATGACTCATTTCATCATCAGAATTTGATCTGTTCGGTCCAATAACAATTTGAAAGTCTAGAAGAGCCTCACGATTAAATATGTTTACCTCTATTATAGTTAGCAGAGGGCTAAACTTTATGTAATAAAATAGAAGATCAACTTTATTTTAATGGTATTTATCATTTTTCCAATAAGAGTTTCACTGCACTGATACTTTTCATCACAGTATGTTACAGTTCAACATGCAACACTTTACTGAAACACAAGGTGTCATTAACAGGGACTTTACTACTATCTTTTCATTTGATAGACACCTGCCACTGAAATAATAATGAAAGGGTGAAAATGGTGGTTGCTGCAGATACCTCACCTTTGAGGTTATGCATTAATAAAGTTGTATGAAACTTAAAGAAAACCTTTGAAAGACTGCAGTGTCATTTTGGAAATGTGGATTTGAATACACTGACTTTACAGGAAGCCATGGTAAAGAAGCTGGTGATCATCGACACAGACTGCGGCATAGACGATGCTCAGGCTATAATGATGGCCCTGGCAGCACCCAACATTGAGGTCTTGGCTGTTACCTGTGTGTTTGGGAACGCAGCGGTTGAGAAAGTGTGTCAAAACGTTCTGAGGGTGCTCTCCGTCTGTAAGTGTAAGGGGGTAAGTTCACTGAAGCTCATATGACCTGATCTGCCATGGTGAGGGTTTAGTTAGGTTTAGGCCACCGTAGTTTCCTCTACAGTTTGCCCAGTTTGTTGCAATCTGCAATCTGCAACTTTTCATAACATGAAAAATCACTTTTATCAATAGTCAAAGTCTGTATGTTACAAATATGAGGATAAATACTAAAATGGTGTTTATTATATTATTATTCTTATTATTCTTATTATTATTCTTATTATTATTATTAATAAATATTTTTTCAAATTCCAACACTCCATATGTGTGCATGATGTTAACTTGTTATGAGTTAATGGGTATCAGATACTTGTTGGTGCTCTTTGTAGTCTCTGAGACACAGACAATTTCTTATCATACTTATAAACAATAAAAATTGAGGGATCTTTTTATTATTTTCAGTACACACATGTGACAGGCTCCTATGTATATATTCCATATGAATAAAAGTTGCACACAACTATTATTAGTCATACAGCAGGTGAAAACATTTGCTAGAGGGGCCATTCTTTATTTGTTTCAATGGGTTTTAATCCCCTTGGAAACTAATGGAGGAAGTGGGTCCGTTTACTTCTGTTAGACCTCAGATCTTGCTTCTTTTAAATAACTTCTAATTCTCAAATACACAGTACACAGTACTTCACACACACTATCTAAACTCTCTAATCTCTAACCATTATTTCATACTTGCCTCCGTTTTTCTGCAGATTCCGGTGTTCCGAGGTTCTGGCGGTCCTCTAGTTGGAGCCAGTAAACCAGTGAGTGACCACTTTGGAACTGATGGACTTGGGGATGTGATTGAGGAAAAAGATCCAAACTGGGAGGAGAAAATCCAGAGAGAGCACGCGGTCAGTGCAATGATTAGGCTGGTGACTGAAAACCAGAAGCAGGTAATAAAACCTCTCTGTGCGCTGCCCGTAATGTGCTGCTGCTCTCTCGTGTGGTTCTACTAAAATGTGCTTCCCTCAGGTCTCCCTGGTGGCCATTGGCCCACTCACCAATCTAGCACTGGCTGTCAGACTGGATCCGTGTTTTCCCCAAAAGCTCAAAGATCTGTACATTATGGGTGGCAACATGGAAGGTAAAACCACCACATGAGTGCAGCGTTTGTTCTTGAAACATGTAGGCTCCTTTAACTCGATTCTCCCTTTGTAGGAAAAGGAAATGTGACACTATGTGCAGAGTTCAACTTTGCAATGGATCCAGAGTCTGCCTATGTTGTTCTTGAAGAATTTCTCTGCCCTACATACCTGGCATCATGGGAATATTCATGCAGAAACGCACTGACTTGGGTAAGATGCTCGTTAAGAATCACATATAACCCCGCACTACTGTTCAGTTTCACGCTGATTTCACTGATTTCACTTGTGCAGGAGTTCTTTGAAGAGTTGATCAATCAGGACACACCGGCCGCACGCTTTATGAAGAGGATAACCTCTAAATGCTGGGCTTACTCCAAAGAGGCAATGATGAATAAGAGGGACCTGTACTTTGGACCTGGCTTCGTCTCTTACGATGCCTACGCGATGGCGGCCTGTATTGACAGCAGCATTGTAACGGAGAGAATCGAGTGTCCCGTCCGTGTGGAGCTGCAGGGTTCGATCGCTAGAGGCATGATGGGGCTGGATCGCACAAATATGCTGAAGAAGAGCCACAGCGTGTGTGTTCTGACCAAATGTGACGTTGCCAAGTTTCGTAAGTTACTCATGAAGTCTGTAAGACAACCTAAAAAGAAGTAATTGTTGGTGACGGACGTCTCGGTAAGAAGAAAAAAAGACACTGTATCACCCTGAATATCATTAAATAGAAAATAATTTTATTTTTTTAATGCACTGTATGAAAATGTTGACAAATAGTAGTAGTTAGTATTCTTTGACCAATTTATTCTCACAAAAGGCTCTGATATATTTCATCAAATGTTCATGTTTGTGTTAACTGTGCCATAATTAAATGAAAAACATAAAGGGACAATTATTGAACAAGATTTTCCATTTTGACAAGTCACATCGAAAATTAAACAACAACATCAAATCAAAGTGGAGAAGCATATTGGATTATAGAGCAGCACAGACCTGCCAATACTAAATGCAAAGTACGGTCAGAAGTTCTCATTAAGGAGCTGCAGGGGAGGTTTTCTTTCAACTGGAAAACATCATCCATGTCAAAAAGAACAAGACAAGGTTGAAACCTCGTGTAAAGCTGGTCTGCATATAGTCAATGTGCTGTATTGTGGTCAAACTGTCAGTGCGGGTGTCTATAATTTGGCAGAACATTTTATCAGGGCAGTAGTAAGAAAAATACTTCCAACTCATTCTTATGTTTGATTTGAAAGCACTTGATCTAATCATGATTACTATTCTTCAAAAAATCCAAATTGATTTCCAAACGGAATCTTGAGGCCGATATGAGACACAGGACCAGGATCAAGATCAATAATAGACAGCGAGAGCAATGAAAAAGAGGCTCTCTGCAAAGTCACACAGCTGGAGGAAGTCAAGACTTCCCTGACCCATCAGAGGTAAGAACACTCCAACTGAAAATCGCCCTCCTCAGGAGTCAGCACTTTTCACGATGAGTAGATAAATTCTTTCAACAATGTTATAAAACGCTTGTGTTTTTTAGTGAAACAGACTTTCTTCCACAAATCCAACAGGGTTCATCCTCAACATCTGTGTGTACACACAACGTGTAGATCCTGAATGAATGTTTTGCAAATTTCTACTTTCTGTGTTCTTTTAATAAATAAGGCCAGTCTGTAGAGGCATTAAACATGCACAATGTAATTTATCCCACTAGGGGGTCTTTCACATCAAAACAACAATAAAAGACTAAATCTGATGGCGTTGTGAAGTAGCGTGGGATCATGGGAGTTTCAGGAGGCTTTTACCGGGAATCAAATCATCCACAGAGGTCTCCTCTCCAAAAGAATAAGAATAAATCAGTTTTGTGTTGTGTGATGTCCCAGAGGGCCTGCGGAAGTGAGCTCAGCTTGTTTCTCTGATAACTTAAGATCCAGATGTTCCAGAGGTTTGGAGCCAGATTATCTCTCCAAAACAACAACAACATGTTGATTAAAACATTTTCACCTTCCATCCTCGGTCATACTGTAGCCCTATTTAACATATGCAATGTAACATTTTACAAAAGAAATCTATTTCTTTATGTTTGTAGAATTGATGATCCACTCAGCTGGTGTCTGTAGTGTAGCTGCTGTTAGCATCCTGCTGTACCGGGGATTGATGGACTTGTTGCTAAAAGAAGCTAACTGTGCTGTTGGGAGCCAAAAACAGCAATAAAAACACTTTTTTTCTTTATTCCCTGTCGTCAAACTGGTGGGTTTGGTCAACTACTGTTAGCTGCACAGCGAAGTAGCTAACAACATCCAACATTACCCTGGCAATCTTTTGGTAAGTCCGTGTGGAAACTACAGATGCTCTCGGTACCGCTGCTGTCAGACCGGCCTCCTGCTGTTAGCTGCATGCTAACAGCAACTAACAGCAGCTGTTTTACACAAAGAACAAATTATTGGATTTTGAAAAAAAAAAAAAGAAACAGATTTTTATACTTTTTTGGCACATGTTAAATACAGGTACAATACAATATATATATTTACTGTCACCACAGAGGTTATCTTGACCTTAAACAAGCCCACAGTCTGACCATGGCCCCGCCCCCTGGCTGTGATTGGACAGCTGATTGTTTTTCTTGTCACATGAGTGCGGTATTCGCAGGTTGATCGCTGCTGGACTAAACTCAGATGCAATACACCACTTTGTTTTGTGTGTTGTGACTTTTAAAATGTATGTCACATAAAGTGAATTATCACAGTGAATCATAACACAGTCACTACAAATTAGGAAATACTACAAACAACTTTGTTTCCTTCATGTTGTTCTCTGAGGAACAGATTCCTCTTTAGCAGCTCTTTAAATAAACTGGAGGGACCTCCCCACCTGCTCCTCTGCCACCCCTCTCATCCTACCCCCCAACCACACTCCCAGCACCCCTACTACCCCCCATTATTCCAATTTAATATTTCCAGTGACACCCAAATGTCATATAAGGCAGCATGGTGGTGGAGTGACAAAATATCTAAAAAAAATATACATAAACTGTACTTAAATTGTTTTGTGTTTGTAAGAGTTCAAAGTTACACTACACTGAACATGCTGTATATTCACAGAAAATCAGTACTAAAGGGAGTTGAACACAAACCCATTCCAAATAACCTTCCTCTTCATCTGCTGGATGTGTAAATAAGCCAATGCTTGCCATAAAGTTGGGTTGTGTTCACGTGTTTCTGCTGCCCTCAAGTGGCCAAAAACAAGATTGCAGGTTTGAATGAAATAAAATAACAGGAAAAACGGTTTTTGCTTAAGTCCTTTATTTAAATTTGCTGACAAAGTGAGGCGATGTACAACAGAAACCTCTTAACTTAACTTTAATCACTCGACCAATTTACTCTCACAGAAGTCTTTGATATTTTAGGGCAGAGGCCGCTTTAACGTGAGTTCCTGGGCCGTTGGTGTTCTGAAGAATCACATTTCAGATTATGAAAGATCTCTGCTGCCAAATAAGAGCTTAGTTTGATTTAAATGCAAATTTAACTTTTCAAACCAACTTTTATGAGAAACCAATGAGAACCAAAATAATTGTGAAAACACATGGCTTAAAATAAGATAACATTAATACTGAACTTTATTGGTTCTGTGCCATGTACCAAACTGAGAAGGAATGCAGCATTACCAGCCTTTCTATAACAGCAAAATGTATGCAATGGCATCAGCATACCATGCTATCAATATTTTTAATTTAGGGGCACCTGTTAAAACAAATCCAAATAAAAAGCATTTCTGCCCCCATGAATAAAAAGCTGCAGAGAACTAAATTGCGGGGTTGGCAACCTACAGCACTGGGCTACCAAACGCATGACACTTCAGGTAACATTGCTTTCTGTTGGGATTCTCTGATTATAAAAGATTTGATTTTGCGTACAGAGTACATCAAATCCATGACGTGCTTCTTTTAAGTGCAGTCACGCTCTGTTTAATTGCCGTTGTCAGAGGAACTAGGCCAGGGCTCAGAGCTGCGCCGGCTCAGGGTGGGGCGCCACATGCTCCACGGGTTGTAGGTGCGACTCATCTCGGTGGGAGCTGGCGGCGACGGAGTCGGACTGCTGACCAGATCAGTCAGAGTTGTTGAGTTGGTCGTAGGAGGAAAAGGGTGCAAGGCTGAATCTGCACTTGTTGACCAAATGGAGCTGCTGAAAGGTGTGGTTGCAGACCAGGGATTGCGGGTGTTTCCCAGGAGTGACTATAAAAAGAATATATATATATAGAAGCTTCACGATAGTATCATAGCAGTAGGAAGAGTATGTGTGAGCTGCATTAAAAACAAATAATGGATCTTACTGCAGTTGGGGCAGTTGGTGAGCTGGAGCTGCTGGGCCAGGAGTGCAGAGAGTCATTGCTTGGTATGTCCCAGATGGAGGAGGGTACAGGGGTGAACTCAGGCCAGCTCTGCTGAGGCTCCAACGTCTTTGGGAGATTCATTCCACTGAAAACTAAAACAACACACACACACACACACACACACACACACACACACACACAGACAGACAGACACACAGACTTCAGTTTGAATGCAGCCAGTCAACCATTAACAGTGACACCTATTACTCCACATTCTTCTGTTTGTTCATAAACCCGTGATTACCTCCTGTCAGGTTGAAGGGATTGTTGGTTCCAAAAGCTGAGAACGAGTTGGTAGAATGAAAGTTTGGACTACTGGCTGTGTCCATAGGACTCCATAATCCAGAGCTGTGGGAGAGGAAAATATATACACAACATTAAATTGGGATGTCATGTCCAGATGTAAATACATTGTGTCATTTTCTCACATTACCTGTCCGAGCTGTCACTTTCCACTGATGTCATGTGTGCCAGACTCTTTCCTTGGCTGTCAGTTTTACCTGGGCCAGAGCCACCTGACGGGTACGTAAAATGTAAGTGTTCTCTCGTATAAACAGCCACCACATGAACAATGTACAGACAATAACATTAAGTACTTATTTACCTGGGCTTTTGTCATAACCAGCAGCTACAGCAGCAAATGTGGGGGTCCCATTTTTGCCAGGGAGCGGAGTGGCTGGAGACAGTTTATTTCCTGGGGCCTTCTTTTGGTTTCCCTCACTGCAAAAATGAGACAAAAAATCACCAGGACTCTGGATTAGTTTTAGTTAGAATAAAACTACAGTGTAGCAAAATAGCATGCTTTACTATAATAATATATATTACAATAAACTTTATTTATAAATAACTTTTCAATAAGTTACAAGGTGCTTTACTTGGGAAAATCAAGATTACCAATTCAGAACTTTTAAATTAAAGGACCAGTGTGTACAACTAGTGGCATCTAGGTGTGTGGCAGATTGCAACTCCCTCGCTTTATCCTCTCCTTCCAAACACAAAGGAGAAACTATGGTGGCCACAGAACAAGATAAATGCAACCGGCCCTATCTACAGCCAGTGTTGGGGCTGTTCTGGGCTACTGTA
The DNA here is from genome assembly GCF_905237075.1 of Dicentrarchus labrax. Lineage (NCBI taxonomy): Eukaryota > Metazoa > Chordata > Actinopteri > Moronidae > Dicentrarchus > Dicentrarchus labrax. The sequence continues at coordinate 24,686,108 of NW_026136718.1, read as the reverse complement.
GAAACATGGCGGACTCTGTGGAAGGCGACCCGCGGTCTCTGTAGATATAAAATACTCATTCGAAGGTAATAAGAGAACATTTCGGTGCCTGACTTTTTTTTTTTTTTTACCGCCCTCCGGTGTTCCGGTGTCAACTTGCGTGACGTCAGTGCCGTTACTCAGCACACTTGTTGATCAGAACTGATAGTGAGAGGATCAATGAAGATGCCGAAGGCAAAACGCTCCAAGGTTTGGCTGCATTTCACGTCTAAGGATGCAGACTCAGCGACATGCAACAGATGCCATAAAACAATTGCATGCAAGGGAGGTAACACGTCGAATTTGATGACACATCTGGCGACACGTGGTGTTTATTTAAAGCCCAACAACGCACCGTGTTTTATAACCTACGTGACGCAAGGCCAAGCACTTCAGCAGCCGCAGCCAGTGTCGGCCTCACCGGACAAATTGAAGAGACTCCCAGCCCTGCCAGTGTGGTGGTGGACATCACAGATGATGATGATGATGATGATGACAGCAGCCTTTCCTCTTCGGGTAAATCTAGTAATTTAATGCCAACCGCAAATCATGCATGTCAAGTAGGCTAGCAAACACTGTTGCCATTCAACAGCGTGAGTGACAACGTGTGCTATGTCGTTAACTTAATATTGTGTTCAATTTGGCCCTGGAAATAAAAGGGTATTGTTTTTTGACAAAGTGTGTGTGGTTTCGTTTTTTTAAGTACCGATTCAAGAACCGTTTAAGCACCGGAACCGAGTAGGCACCGGTATCGGATAAAAACCCAACCGATACCCAACCCTACTAATAATAAACATGCCTATATTCAGTTTCTTCCAGTAGTGCCTCCTAACAAACTGGATCTTTAAATGAAATCAAACCACTAAAACTGCAGAATACAGAGCAGAAAAAAATGCTCCTCAGTTGGATGTTTGTGCCTGGAAGAGGTCTGTCAGAAACTAGCCCTCAGTTTCTAGCTGCCAATTTGATATTTATTTCTGATTCCTTTTTATTTAGCTAGAAAAAGATTTGGGACATCTAGCACTTGATTTCTAAGTAATGTAGGTTGTCTTCTTTGCTGTTTTTAACCGGTTTACCAGGTTTGTAACAGGCCCTGTTTACACCTGGTATTAATGTGTATTTTGGGTAATCCGTTCACAAGTGGACAGCTCTAAGCACAAGGTGTGAATGCATCCAAGGCGCATTGAGGATGCACTCAGATCCGATTGCTCAGACCATTTGGAGGTGGTCAGAGCCACATATGCCCACATTGTTTTAGCAATGTGTACACAAATGTGTCCTGGGTCACACTGAAGGACTGCCTACTCAACCAGTGTCCTGCAAATACAGTAAACCAGTACAGGCTACTTCTTTGTTACCTGTGGAGAACATCCCGAGACTCCTTTCATCGCGCTATTTTGTGAGTTGTTGAGTTAGGAGAAACTTTATAAACTTTGTGAAACACTGTCTGTGTTAAATTCTTAATTATTTGGGCATTCTTGTCAGTTCCACTTTTTCAGCATCAAATATTGTGTCGTATTATTGGCGAAGGTACTGTGCATCTGACCACGTAGATACCTGTTACTGTTGAGTACACTGCTGTATGTGCCCCGGGACAGTAAGCTGGGGGAGGTTGGAGGAGGGGAGCAGGTCCCAGCTGTGACGGATCTCTTCAGGAAAGGGTCTGCGTTTATTGTCTGAAGGGAGATCTGCTGAAGACTGTCAGCTTCTGCATGTGGAGATCAGGAAAAAATCAGATCTTCACTATGCTGATCAGTGAGTTTGACATAGGATACACACTGGGTATGCTGGGTATGGTGGTGGTGGATATGGTTTCAGATCTTGACTTACGGACACTGTTTTTGGAAAGTGGTACATCCCACTCTGGAGATGCAAACTCCTTCTCCCCCTCAGAGCTGCTGCTGTGGCCCAGCTCCGGCACTGAACCGCTGGACAACAATTTGGCCAACAGAGAGGGACGCCCATCCTCCAGCTTTCCATCTACTGTCAAAACAAACATGTCACAAACACATCTGGTATTGAAGCAAAGAGCAAAGAGACCTAACTTAACATTTAGTAACTCACATCTCTGTTTCGGCACAGGTCTTGTCTTTGGGATGCTGGTGAGAGGGTAGAGAGTCTTGGATGTGAAGCTCTTTCGTTGTTTGTTCTCCAGTGGTGTTACATATGGCAGCTCCAGAGAACTGGAACAATAAAAAATAAATAAAAAAAGCAATAGACAAAGATGATATCTATCACCTGTAATTCAATAAACAGACCTGGATTTTTCTGCTAGGTTCTCTTTCTTTGTGGTTACTTGTTTCTTGGTTTTGGGTTTGATTAGGAAATTTGAAGGTTCTTCTTTCACTTTTCCTGTTGTTACTGTCCTTCCTTTCTTTTTCACTGGTTCCTGGAAGAAATGGTGGGAAAGGGTATAATAATAATAGAATGCTTATCATAATGTAATTACCATAGTAGGAGGACTTCCCCCTAATTGTTGACTCAACCGTTGAGTCAATGAGAAGAGTTAGTCGATACACTTTTCATTAGTCGTATAGTCAACAGGGAGAGAGGAATAAAACGGAGGAAGAGGAGCGAGTTAATTTGTAACTAACTGTTATAAATCATCCATTGTATTGATCAGTCCACCAGTATCTCTTTTGGTGAAGTTGTTCCCTTTTTTTTAAACAATGAAACTTGTGTGACGTTATACTGTGTTGAAATAAAGGAACTAAATGTTCAGTCTCTTTCTTTTTGACTTGAAAGTCATGTCTCAAAGACAACCAGCAAAGTAAATGAAACATATTAATAATGATCTTAAATATTTGATCTTTAAATATTTCAAGTTAGAATTATTTGCCACAAGGCAGAAAATAGGCAATGTACTGGAGAGGAGGGGAAACTACTGAGATACTTGTCCATAAACTAATTAATTTATAATGAAAGGCTAATTTCTCTCATTTGAATGTAGAGTTTTCTCCATTTAATTCTGGTTACAGCAGCTGCTATTGGAAGTGTGCATTAGGTTATGGGGACGTTGCACAGTTCCTGGTTAGAAACTGCGTACAGCACAGGATGTGAGCCGGTCTACAACGTAGTTATTTCACTGTACCTCTTTTATGTTCGTCTCCACATCTGGATTGGAAGTCTCTGTGGTAGTGGAGGAGCTGTCGTCGTTGTCAGCCAGGTTGTCTTTAAGCTCGTCTCCCTGAGTCTTTACTGTTGATTTTTTCTCTTTCTCTTCCTTCTTCCGCAGGGCTTTCGCTTTGCCCCGCAGCTTCCCTTTGGATTCCATCACTGCAAACAATATTAACACATACCTCAAAGACCTGTCAGTGATTACAGAGGCCTTTTACCTCCTACTCTCTCCTGATAAAAATAATGTGTGTACCTTTGTTTTGTATTGACTGAGAGCTCTGTTCCTGTAAAGGCTCGCCACTAAGCGAATCTGGACGGTCGAGGTCGTTGTCCATGGCTCCTATCAGGTTGGCATATTCTGCATCCTCAGGAACGAGGCCTCGGTGAGGCAACGATGATCCAGCTAAACTTTGACTCTGGAGTTCTAGTTGTTTGGTACTCCGAGCCTTCCGGTTGGTCAGCTGGCAGGCAGCTGGAGGGCCTTCTTGGCCTGAGGTTGTACTTCCTTTGGTCAGCTGGGAGGAAGTAGCTTGCATAGATGGGCGGCTGAAGCCGATCCTGGACCTCTTATCTTGGCTGTCTGAGTCAGACAAGGTGCGGCTGTTGCCTTGTCGGCCTCCAACCCGAGCTGCTCCGTTGCTGGATGCATATACTCTGGAGTTCTGGGGTGAGTCGCCGTAATCGTTCAACCTGAATGGTGAAAGAACTTTGTTAAATCACACTGTACATGCTGCGTCTGCCATCTGCTTTTACATTTTCTGCCATTTGAACCAACTTTCTTTGAATCCCTTCACGACTCTATTATGTGGTATCACTGTAAAGGTAACCATTCATTTCTTTTTGTGGCTGATCTCTTAAATTCAGAAAGAAGCGAAGCTCCTAGAAGTGACTTCAATTTAATTAAATAATTTTTCATACATACATACGACATTGCATATCTGAAGTAAAAAAGTAAGGGAGAGGAACTCTTACAATATTTACAAGCTTAAGAGTCAGAGAGACAGAGTGAGAGAGAAGCTCAAACGAACTATATACATATTTACAAGCTATAGGAGCACCCTAATGCAGAGATCCAGAGAGAGAAGGTCAAATGTGCCCTACGTGCCACACCTACTGACTGTGCACGGAGCAAGAGAAGTGTTGGACACAGATGCCACTTTTCAAATGTGAACACCAACACCGTACAAATTGAGAATATTTCTTTCTTTGCACTCATTCGCCAATCAGATAGCTCTCACTCACCAATTGCCTCAGGTCAAATATGCAAAGTTTCCTGAATGACCAGTGATAAGGGCCAACTACTGATCACAGTCCCAGACACTGCAACAACTGTGGGCGATTAGCGGTTAGCCACAGACCGCTGCCATTGACTGTCAGAGCCCTTTGAACAACCCAATCTATCAGAATGATTTAGAGCCTTTTGAACGACCATTAACTACAGACAAACCTGGGCTGTTCAAGAGTAAATTAAATGGCTCCAATACTGGTTTTTAATGTTAGATCCATCCTTCTCTTCATTAGATTAGCATCATATCTTACTGTACATTGTTGATATCATATGGTTTAAGCAACCAATGTCCAAGATTTACACTTACTTTGAATCACTGTGAATTTGCACAATTTCCCTGAGATTAAATGGTCTCCCAGTCTCCAAGGTGGAGTTGGATTCCACTGACACACGTCTCTTGAAAGGCTCCCATATGCTCTGAGCCTCCAGGTAGGCGGCAGCAATCACCAACAGAAACATAGAACTGAAGACATAAACACAACAGATGTCCACTGTTAGTTAGGTTGTTTTATTGCTTGTGGTGCTGTCTAAATGCTCCCCTCACCTCATACTCACCTCATAATGAGAGACACTATGATGTAGAGCTCTAGCTCCCAGCTCGGTCTGGGCAGGGTCTCTGCACATGCAGCTAACATGTGATAGGGCAAGGAGGCGTTCAGGACAAACACAAACTCAGAGCCTCCACATGTCACCAATTTCAGCTCCCGGATCACTCGAGATGAAGTGAAGTCGGGTGTAAACCTGTTAGGAAAGGAAGGATATGTACAAATTTAAAAGGCTGTTCTCAACTGTACAAAAACCTTGTAAACCTGCAGTCCATCAGTGGTTTGGTACATAGTTTTCCATTGTCAAAAGTCATGGACGGTATCAACAGAACCACTTTTTCCATCCCATTTTTTTGGTAACCCTTCTGTTGAGGTACCTAGCACACTGAACTAGGACGGTGAGGTGGAGCTAGAAACAGTGTAGATCACAGAGTTGTCTTGTCATTTGCGCTCTGATGTAGGATTTCCCACACAAAGCTTATGACGTTGTTGTAGGCTAACAAACAACCACATACCGTGAGTGCATAGCGAGAAACGCGCATGAGAGAGAACGACAGAAAAGTGACTGACTAGGTGCGGAGCCGAGGGACCGATTAGCATTAAGTTATTATTCTGGCAGTAGACGTACAGTGTACGTTACAGTGGGTCAGTTAGTGAACGCTGCTGCTTCTCAACTCCGCCTACATGGTACGGGTTTCAAGCGTACCATTGACCTGGTAGGTATCTTAGAGATTCAGGAACTTATGAGCCACTTAGATGCACCAGGATATATTTGTTTTGTAAATGACCACAATGGACTAATTTGACTCAATGAAAGGACAGACCAGTGATAGTGAGTGTGTGGTTGCATTTAAGTCCCTTTCTTTCAACAACAGCAGTGAATGTCCTTTTACTGAGTGACTGACAAACCATTGTTAAAATGAACATTCCTGAGGTGAAGAAACATGCAGTGAGCGTTTGTTTGAGAAAGGCAGCTGCATGTCGAATTTTCTTCTAATGCTTTAAAACCACCCAGGAGTCACAAACTGAAGGAAGTGCACATCTTTAATATGGGATGTTTACTCTGCTGATGGTCTGGATCGATAAGGAAATACTTACAACCTATTAAGTAACCGTGTTTGGTAAATTTGTGTTCAAACTGGTGTCTAGTGTTGTGTGATTAGTCGGAAGACAAATATATATTTGTTAATAATTACATGTGATAGCGGGTAAGAGACACGGGTGCAGTTAATAACATTAATAATGGCTACATTGATACTGTACATGCTGGGTAGATGGTTTACTGTCTGTGACACTTACTGTAAATGTAACAAAGCTGACAGTTTGTTACTTTTAGTTCCACTTGTGCTTTTCCTGCTATGACAAGTGTCTGCCATGAGAAAAGCCTAACACTATGCTATTTATCATCCAACATTTGCACTATAAGCTGCAGTGCAAAGGTTGGCGACGGGGGAGGGGGCTGTAAACATGGCACATAGCAAAGCCAGCGGGCTAACAACAGCAGCCCACAAAGTTGTAAATGATACGGCGTTTTATTAAACATTTTACTTCATTCATTTATCTCAGTCACCGTCCTTAACACTCACTACACTCTCCTTCTCTGCTGCTGGTTTTATTTCTCCTGCAGTTATAAAACAAGAATATAAACACCATATTTGATGAATGATAGGTCAATCCCACCCCCACTATCAAACAGGCACAACATCAGACAGCCTCAAGGTTTCACGTGTCAAAGTTCAATTAGACTGAACTCATTCCGTTCCACACAGAAATGAACAGGAAGCAAAAATGTGGTCTGACTGGGCCATTGTCCATAAGCCACACCTGCAACCCCTCAGAGAACTACCTGAGAGTCACCTACCAAACTAACTGGATCACTCTTCTCCAAGTACTGCTCATTTTCAATATGCATGAAGCTATCCGAGGCCAACAAGACACTGCAAGTGACGGTGTGATAAATCTCCTTACCTCTCTTTTACTTGCTGCCCTGTGGCTTTTCAAACAAAATGATAGCAAACAAGTGGGAACGCTGAGCATGCGAATCAAAATCAATGTACTGGGACACATAAATGTAACAGAGCTATCATTACGTTATTAGTTTCACCTGTGGTCTACCTCCTATTACAGGTTACAATAGGCACCTTTTCACAGCAGATTCTGACTTGTTATAGTAGGAAGAGCACAGGTATTACCAATAACATTAATGTTCTTTTCAAGTGTCCAGCGTGACCGTGAGCCAGCATGCACAATACCAAGACCCTGAAACTGATTTTTTTTGTTTTTTTGTTTTCACTTTGTGCTTTTACTACTTCTGTCTTGTAAGGGAAACCAAACTTTATGTACCAGTGAGAATGATGAAGGTGTAAATTGTCCTGCCCTAACAGGTGCAAGTAAACAGTCTGTTCACACCTACACAGTTCAGAGAGGTCGAATCAGGCAAAATAAGTGGAAACAACTGTAAGCTGAACCCTGTCTGTGTAGAGCTTTCGAAACATGACACTTTTTGCTCACTTACTTTTTAAAATAATTTAATTGTTGTTGCGGTAACAGGGTTTAATTGCTTTAAGTTAAAATAACAGCAAAGCAGAATTGACCATCTAGTGGCATTTGTAAACCACTTAAAAATGCCACCTTAGATGATAGAATGATGAAATATTTCACAGGAAACCAGCAGGATACAGCTTTAACACTGAGGTGTCAGACTTGGTAGGGGAAGTGCAACTCATATTTATCTACAACCACTACAGTTCCTTCGCTGTAGAATGATCTACAACATTTCTGCTACAAATTTGGACAAACAGACAGAGTGTTAGATCAGTAGTTATAGCCAGAGAGGCATTTAGACCCCCAGAGCTGGTCCCACTCTGACTTTTGAGTAAAACCTGATTGAAGAAAAACGTCCTGATATTTGGGGAGAATGTGTGTCCATTTTGAGGGTGGACCTTAAGTGATGAAGAAAAATGAGACCTGAGGGGAGCAAGGAGAGACAGAGAGCCGATTCATCCTCTTACTGAAGGCTTACTCAGCCAGCGAGGCTGAGGACGAGTATTAATAGAGCTTGTGGGTGATGGGGAGAACACACACACACAGACACACACAGACACACAGACACACAGACACACAGACACACAGACACACACAGAAGTTCCCATGCAGTACCCACATTCTTATGCCCTCATATGGTTCTCAAACTGTAGGTCCAAATTAGACCCAGCCAAATACTCATGGACAGAGGGAAATAACTTACAGTATGATGAGGTCTTTTGAAGCGTTTGGCTTAAGTGCAAATTCTTGACAGTTGAGAACTTTGAATCCATATCCTTCACAAGCCTGTCCGTTGATTTCTGCCGATCTGATGGTGATCGGGAGCAGGCCTGTGTTCTCCACTCTGAAGGTTCTTTTGAGAGTGAAGTTTGGCTCCTTGACTTTCGTCTCTGAAATGAATGAAGGCTGATTAATGAACAATGAATATTTTGAAAACAGAAAGGCGTGCTATTATTCTGTGTGTTTCATTCGTTTTTATGACTTACCTTTCAGACAGGGGACGCAATTGTGTGGATTTGTATTATTTTCATCAGCGAGATTCTTGGGCTAAACATAAGGTATTTAATTCATCACTCTTTATTTAATGTGTGAACACAGGAGCAAGTGTTGGGATTTTGTTCTCAATACATCACATGTATGCATGGGGTTGAATTCCCTTTGCTTTTCATTATTTGGATTTTGACCAAAAGGTTTAGGACTGAAATAAGTTGAAGACTGTACTTTTTAACAATAATGATAGTGGTAATGATATAATATTATATAATACTGATATGTCTCAGCATTTTGTTCACTTCCGTGAAGAAAGTAAATGTAAAGTAAATGATCTAATAGAACAATGGCCAAGCATCAGGGACAGAAAACACAGAATTTGCCAAAAAAGAAGCCTGTATGATTGTAAATGATTTTAACAAAAATACATAATGCAGACAGAGAACTGTATAAAAGGAGGAAATCATCTGATCAAAATTCATCAAATCAGTTTTACATAAGCTTCTTGAAGTTACACGGAGTGCACCATTTGGCTTAATTGTACAGTTTTTAATATAATTGGAAATATCTATAAAATATGTCACTATGTCAGGGTTTTTTCAATGATAGAAAGGGGGTCCACTAAAGGAAGAAGGTTGGGAACCACTGTCCTAGAGGCATTCAAAACCAGTTTATGGATAGTTGTTAGCCTGCTAGCTGTTATTGCTAACTGTTAACTGTAGTAGCTAAATTGCTAAAGCACACAATTATTCTTCTTCTGGAGTGAGGCCAACTTGCTTTGGACATTACCTAGGGAAAAACAGTTGTGTCTGTGACCTGGTCGATGGAGACATATATGTGGCTTAGTGTAAATGAAAGTGCATTAAACATCTGGATTTTATCTGTTTATGAGATGCCTGAAAGGGTAAATGGGGGCCCATGGTGACACAGATGTGGACCCGCAGCAACACAAACTCACTCTCTGTGCAGTCTTTCAGCAGGGCTTCAGTCATCTTGAACCTCAAAGAGCTGCCTTGTCCCGGAGGCTTCCCTGCGACTTTCAGGCTCTCTGTCGTACCTCGGCCGTGAAGTAGGATTGTGTCGATCACAGTCAGATTATTCCTAAACAGATTCCCATCAGAGCAAAACAATTTCAGAAGAGAAACACAGATTTACTGAAGGCTAGTTTGGTTGGTTCAGTTACATAACTGACATTACCTGACTATGAGGAGGGAGGAGACACTGTGGTTGCTGATGGGAGTGAACCTCACGCTGAACGACTTGACTTCTCCAGGCAACAGGAGGAGGTTGTACACAAAGGGTCTGGTTGATCCCTCTACGAACCCTGTACTGCTCTTCATTAGGGATGTCTGCCAAACAAACACAGGGCCTGTTAGAGACAAACAGCTTCCACATGCTGCCTCAGCAGAGGACAAGAGGACTGTGATTAGCCATGCAGCTATACGGCGACCAGCTGATTCTCTGAATTCCTGATAATGTTAACGTCAGTCCTGCAGCACTCACTTGATTTCTGTGAACCTGGAACTCTAAGGTATTTGTGTCAATGTTGATGTTGGACAAATTTCCTAATGGAAACCTGGGAAATAAAATCAGAGAAGATTAGTGTCAGAGTGAGATGAGGGGATAAAGAACAAGAACGTGCAGGGAGGTCGTGGAGATTTCTCACCGATCAGCGAGCTTTCCAGAAAACACTGAGGGGTTGGGTAACAGGGCCACGGGGAGAATTTGGACATAGACAAGGACGTCTGCAGGATTCTGCAGAATCACCTCCTCCTCCTGCAGAGATACAGAGAGATTTCCCACCTCAATTTCAAACGCAGATGTTTAACAACACTTTCAGACATTCCTGCGTGTGTTTGTGCACAAGTAGTAACAAGAGGAGAATTGTTTCTACTCACAGAGGAGCTGTTTGTGTTGGTCAGAGGGAACATAATTTGTTGGGAGGAGTTGACCAGTGAAGGCCAGGTCAAGTGCGCTGTTATTTTAGCTTGCACGTTTTTCTGAAGGTCTGTGTTGACTTCAAAGACAGCCTCAATCCTTTAGCAAAAAAAAGCAAACATATTGTGACAGTCTGTAAATAACCCATCTGTGCAGAGCAGTAAAACCGTAACATGTGTTGACAACCAAATCCTAAAGATCAATAACCCCCAACGTGCTTACTTGTGGCCTGAGCGCTCTTTCAGCTCTTTCCATCGTCTGAGGAGTTTCTGGTGGAGGTCCACATCAGCATCCCAGATGTCCTCCTGTAACGCCAGCCCATGAGGCTTGGACTCAGCTGTCAAAGAAAAATACATGTATTTTAAAAATCCTTTGTCTCGTTTTGTGAGAATTGAAATTTACACACACACTCTTACAAACACTTACATTTAAGCACAAATGGCAGCCCCACATAACAGTGATCACCACACTGCAAGCTGGCGTCAAAATAAATATTTGCCACCTGAAAAAGATGGAGGAAAGAAAATAAGTTTATGTTTATAAGGACACGTATGGCTCACTAATGTTGCTCAGTGGGATGAGGGGCTACCTTAGATTTACGTCTCGGCTCCAGCTCGTCTTTGTTGTTGCGGAGCCGTTTGTAATAGAAACGTATATCTTCTGTCAGGGAGCGGATCTGCTGTAGCCTCACTTTCTGTGTAAAAGAGCTCTGTATGCTGAAGCTTTGATGAACAACTTTTCCCTGAAGACAAAACAAACACAGATATGTCAAGAGCTGTAACACCTTAGGCTTTCAACAGGAAAATAGAGCTGTGCATATTGTCTCATCTTCTACTTGTTGTCAGTGCAGGACAGGTGTGAAATCTAACTTAATGTTTACTTACTGGAAATGAAGGTGGTAAAACAATGTGTTTGGGAGAGCTGTTTAATGCACCCACAGCAATGAGAGCTTTCACTGGGATGGCTAATATCTGAAGGAAAAGAGAAACAATTATGTCAGCATTAGACTGAACGCTGGTTGTGCATTTCTCTGAGAAAGAACGGCATAAATAAGCAGATCTGACTGGATACCTACCTCATAATCTGTGGTAATGTGTATGGCCCCATCATACATGCCCTCCAGCGCTTTGGCCACAAGTGTCACTCTGAAGGCCGCATAATAGCCAGATGCTAATATCACCTTTGTAGAGACAAAAATATGTGTGTTAGTTTTTGTTTTTTCTAAATGCAAAAATACCCCATGGTTCTCAGGCTGCAGACTCTCAACATGAGGAAGTGGTTAACTGTAAAGTACCTTGTTTTTTTGTTGTTTTCTGCAGTCATCATCAATGTTGTGACCTTCAAATAGGATCTATCTGTGATCTAAGTGGTTCTGAGATATTAAGATATTAAAGTTTTCATATCCTATATAGAAAAACTGAAATCAAGTAATGTTCTCTTTTATATTTAATTGGTCAAAGTAATGTATGCGCCCTTATGGTACCCTAAACATACAGTATCAAAATCACATTCATTTGTTTTTGGAACAGGTGTTATGCAGACTTTCTGATACAGAGAATTCTTTTTCTGCTTGGAATAAGGTTCAATCTGGTAAGGAATAACAAAGTTCAGTCTTTATTTTAATACACAAAATCAATGTAATAATTACAGAACTGAGTTATGATATAAGATGTCTGGCCAGGTTTACAAAAATTTAAATTCAAAACAAAGAAGATCAATCTGTGCTCATGCTTTCTCTCCTCTCTCATTTTCTGCTCGTTGCTACTTTGCCTCTATCTGGTGTTCTTGTTTGTGCTTCATGTGTCTTTTTGCTGACCCCACGTGTAATTCTGCATTTACTTGGACAACCTACAGTAGCTGTCAGCGTCTGAGCTTGTGCTTGTCTGCTGCAGCAGTGCACAAGTTACAAACAGACACAAACAGAAGTGAGCAGCACAGTAAGTGTGTGAGCCACTAGAGTCACACTAACTTTTCACAGCAGCCATTCTGACATGAAAGGGTAAAGCAGGGTGATATTATGGTTCTAATAAAGGTTCTGTTCCATTCAGGTCAAACAGAGCCAGGGTGCTGCTATTGTGCATGTTGTCTCACTGGTAAGGCTAAGTGGAATGCAACCTTAATTAATATCGTTACTATTTTAATGTCAAAATGGCTGCTGTGAAAAAGGTCTATTCTTGCAATGTTTGCATGAACACAAGCTAGTTGTTTAGCAAAGAAGCTTACAAAAGTGACTCATCAATTTTGAGGTTTCCAAACATCTGCTTGCAACTTATTTCATGACCTGTTCCACTCTTATAAGCTTAGTCACAGAGAGGTGGGGCAACATGGTTGAAAAGCAGAATCTGATTGGCTCTCCTGTTTACATTCTGAGCACTGATTGGCTCTCACAATTGGAACCTTACAGACCAGAATCAGAGAATGACTTTAGAGCTACAACCTTTTCGTATGTCAAATTATAGCACCAATAATGCATAATGGTAAAAATAAACCTACAGATATGTGGATGGCTCATCAAAGAATAGTGTCATGAACAGTACTAAGCTTGTGTGTGTTTGCGGAGTAATGAAATCTAATTCAACAACACTACAAACTAAAATGACCATGATGTTGAACTCAGCATATGACACATTCTAACAGTGGGATTTAATGCTGGCCCGTTGTACTGGATTGCATTAGATCACAACATGAAGCCACAAGCAGCTCTGGAATGACGATGGCGAGTGGCTGTCTTACCGTTTTGTGACTGGAAGCTGAAGTGTTCTGCAGCTCTCGCAGGCGACTCAGGGCCACTGTTGTGTTTCCTTTCTCTGTCTTCAGCAGCTCCATGGACAGGCTGTCTCCTGTGACCAGCCAGGACTTTATCTCCAGCTGGAGGACAGAAAGGACAAACGTGTATGATACTCTTTGCACTAGGATTAGTGTCCAAATGCTGAACAATGTGTGACTGTACTTTAAATTGCTCAAACACTTTATCAACTATCACAGTGGAAATGAATATGGCTTATGTTGCAAGTAACAAGTTTTGTAGTGAAAATGTCTGAAAGCACACGTCAGCATATTTAAAAGACGACGTAGAACTGCATTGCACAATGGACCTGATAGTGGATTGGACAATGAACAGGAAAGACAATCTGGACTACAGCAAGTTAAGTCCTTCCCAGTTTTACTTTTATTCCAGGATAAAAACTCTAAAATCTATAAAAACAATTACTAATAATCTGTTTTAATAATAATTTTGTTTTTCAATACACACAGTATACGATCTCACCTCTATGGGATTACTGTTGACCACCACAAATATGATGCTGCTGGTGTCTGTTGCACTGCGAACACCAAAGTCCAAGAGGTTCTCCTTCAGACTGGGAGGCAGGACCAGCGGCTGTTCACAGCAGGCAACAGAAAACAAAACACCACATTACAGATGGGCACATACTCACTGAGACTCATCATCTGCCCTACAAAGGCAAAACGCAGTAACTACATATTTGGTTAAAATGTCTTTAAGGCCTGAATGGGACTTCTTGGCATCTGTTTTACTATATAGAAAATGATTATGCCATAACAATGTTACTGCGTTCTGGCTTTGTACTGCTGCCCTGGCTGCAGTAACTAGTTAAACTGTGGCTTCTAGAAAGCACCATCACACTTCCTGCACTCTGTCACAGACAAACAGCCAGCTGGACAGCTTAACAAGAGAGCTATATGCAGTAAAAGCTAGCAGGTGAAACAGCCACAATCAGCCTTGTCTAAAGCTAAAAGTATCAGCTACAAATATCCATACGCCTGCTAAATGAAGCTAGCTTAGCAGATTTCAGTAGCTCAGGATTCGACTCGAGTGGAGTTCATTCAATTTGTTGTTTGTATTCAAAATGTACTGAATTGTAAACTAATTGCTAATATTGTAAATAATCAAAATAAAGAGTACTTTTAACAAAGACCATTTAAAATGGGCAAGAAAGCTGTAGCAAGATGTTTTATTGGTAGATACTGCGTTTTTCCTTTGCATTCCCTGAAGATTATCAGTGTCTGCATTTTTCATGTATTATCAGGATCGATATCTGATCTTTATTATACCTTGGAGAGAAATTAGATTTACAGTAGAGGGCAAGAACACAAACACAACATACATGAGGACATTAAACATTAATCAGAATAATTATGTAGCTTCTTTGGCTGTAATTTGGGGGCGTGAAATAATCATAAACACATAAAATTGAGTTATTACAACCTTTCTATCGGTTACGCAGTTTGCCAACTAGCCTGTATGAAGAACACAGACTGTCAATGTAATGAACACTGGGGTGAGAGCATTTTAGAGAGCAAGATTAATGAGCTCTTCCTTAATTACCTCTTTGATGGTAAATAAAGAAAATTAAGATTTTTTTTTCATAAATAAACTGAATGTCCAGTGTGTACCTCCAAGAAGCCTGTGTAGGCCCGGACAGGCAGGTGAAACTTTGATGCGTTTGTGATGAGCAGGATATTGCTGTCTATGTGAATGGAGGGTCGGACTGGCCGGAAGAGGAGGGAGAAGATGTAACGCGACTCGTGTGGGGGAATAACGATGGGTGCACTGAAGTTCTGCACCTAAAATAGAAAGAGAAACAGTGATGTCATATTGACCTCTATACACAGTGTATTGCACTTCACAATCATCTCTGTTAACCCACTTACATTAAACATGGTTTTGGCCTCTTCGGGGAAGGACACATTGTGTATCCGGATGGCAAAGCTGAAGGCATTAGTGAGGAATATGGGTCTGTCCACTGGGTCGACAGGACTGTCCCTGATGTGGAACAATGTAGCTGTATGGTCAAACCCCAGGTAACTGCCAGAACAGAGGAGAGACCAGAGAAACCTTTAAGAAAACTCTTACAGGAACATTTTTCTCCAATAAAATACATAAAGCCTCCCACGCACCATGAATATCCAAATCCATAACTCACCCTTCTAAAACTTCTGCCTGGTACGGGATTTCAAGCTTGGAGTAACTCTTTTCTTTTGCTTTAACAGTTATTTTACCAGAGAACTGATATGGTCTTCTCGCTTTTGAGGCTGAAATGAAAAAGATCAAAACAGTGGATAAGTACACTGCAAAAAGATAGAAGCCTCCAAACAAGAGGAAGTTGTGCAATACTAGAGAAAACATCTTGCCTTAACTCTTGCTAGAGTTAAGGCAAGATGTAAAACTCGTACAGCCGAAGAATGTCCAGATCATTACTAATAAACAGTCAAAGCGTATTACACAAGGAGAAAAGATGTTGACGTCTGATTGCTTTATTTTTACAGATACATGAATAAACCTAAAATTCTAAAAAGTTGATAAAAACACATCTTTACTTCTTGTAAAACCGACTTTTCTATATCTGTCTGTGAGTGAAGAGGACAGAAAAGGGAAACTGACATGCAGATTCACACTTCAGTGGAAATCTTACTGCACTATTTTAAAGTAACAATGAAGTCAATGTACTTTTAGTCCTTAAGATATTTTTTGTTAACTTGTGGCTGCATCAAATCCTGTTTTTTTTTGCAGGACTGCATTAGTTTAGGCAACCTAATAAACAGGCAAATGAGTGTGTATTTGTGTTGAATATTACCACATTAAAAGAACACTACTTACCATCAAAACTAATACTTGCAACTTTGGTATATCTGCTCTCTCCAGCCTTCAGTGTGACTGCTTTGAAATCTATTGTGACTGCTTCATTTGATGGCGTTGTACGTACACTCTGTAAAGCATAAATAAAGGATGGTGTTACATAAGGGTTAAGATGAGTATGTCATGATTTAAAAAGGTTACTAAGGATACCTACTGTGATTGGAACATCTTTTGTTCCTGAATTTAAAAGGTGTAGATTCAGCAGTTTGGGTCGATCTGTAAGACAAAGTAATTGAAGAAAAGAAGGAGAGTGAGCAAAGAGAAAGATCGGTCCAGAAAAACTGCAAGATGTAGCTTCTTTTGTAGGACCTCCATACCTTGTGACCGCAGGGTGCCAAAGTCAAGCATCTCTGTGGACGAGTAAATACCAGGGGCTGCAAAAAAACAGAAAAATATTTACCTGACCTGAAAAAAAGAGTATCACAATAAATGTATTCACAAGGGTTAGGTAGCACACCTGATGTGACCTCCACCTCTACAGGGAGGATGATGAACTGGTCCTCATTGGGGGCATTGGTTTTGATTCTGATGAAAGCTGTGTGGTTGTCCACGTCTCTCGACGAGAAGCTGGCTCTCATCACCCCCTTTGTCTCAAATGGAGGAATCTCCTGGAGGGAGAAGGTCAGCATGGGTGACAGTGACTCGACTCTGGCTGCTATCATCGCTCATCTTCAAATCAAATCAAGACTCAACACAAACACTGAAACAAAAACACTGTGACGTGGACTAACCCATAATTTTCCAGTGCCTCCTTGTTGACCTGTGGGAAGCTCTAGATGTAGATCCCCACCACTGGAGTACATCTCAACAACCTGGAGTAAGACATGGAAAAGGCACACACCACATACATATCAAATTGATTAATCAATCAGAAGGTCCACAAGGGCCAATGTAACCACTGGAGATTCCGATTATTCTAAATTACCTGCAGTGGTTCACTGTACGGGTTGTGGATGTGTATTAGAGGCGAGAAGCTGCTGTTTACTGGGACTCGAGCCCCGATGAAGGGCCGCAGTCTGTAGGGGTTTGGAATACCAACCCCAAAAACCTTCAGGGCAGAGATTGAAAAGCAACATTAGACACATTTCTTCTGGCACTAATCATTCAACTCATAAAAATGAAGCATTGTTTCATGTTGGTCTATACCTGGTATGTGAACACTCCATGATGTGATGTATTAATAAATAAAGTGTTTTCTACATTCCCAACTACTCGGGCGAGAAACACGACATCAAATGACGTGTTCCCTCCAGGTGGAATTATCTGTTGAAAGAAGAGCAGATGAAAAACAAATTGGCACAGTATAAACCATGTGCAGTCCAGCTAAGAATTTAACAGAATACAGGGTTTCACAGTTATTCACATGTACTGACCCACAAACAGCCGGGTTAATAACCTGAAAGATCTTAAAGCTCACTTCCACAACAGCAGACCTTAAAGGTCCACTGCTATGAAAACATTACAGCTACACTCTAACTTTAGCATTTTACTGACGACTGTGCTTGGAAGTGGTAAATGACTGTTGAGTGAGGTTTTTCCCCCCTGAATCCTTTCCTGTGAATTTATAGTAACATGAACAATCTACAGTTCAAATATCTTGTTCATTTACAAAGACTAAAACGTTGTGTAACAAAACAGATCTTCCATCTGCGGCAGAATGTTCAGAGAGTATCAAAAATGCTGATAGTGGAGGGAGTAGTAGGGCAAAGGAATTCAGAAAACATTTAAACATCTACTTCAGTGTGTGAGAAATTCACTGTTGGATAAAGGCTTGGAGTAAGCACGGGAGCAAAAATAGAAAAAAAGTATAATGAGAACGTACACTCTAACCTGAGTATTATTCGTTTAGTAAGGCAAGTATTTCAAGCAGGAAACAATATATAAGCCGTTACATTTCATACTACACACTGAGGCGTAAGTTTGGTTTCAGAAGGGTACACACTGTATGTATTCTTTATACTTTTAAGACCAAACAATTTACTTCCTCTTTCTCTGCATGTTTGGAGGTAAAAAAGAAATGATGAAGAAACTGGCTTTCCATAATGTCAGTGTATCAAAACTAAAAAACAGAATACTATATATTAATATAATACTATATAAACCTCTGTTGGGTTCTTAATGTACCAACACTAAACCTACTTAAAATTATGATTAGCTTCCTTGATAGATAATCTTGCTTTGCCGCCTTGTTACACTGCTCTGACAACACTAAAAACTGATGAGCATTGACATTTATATCAACTCGTCTCTTTTGGATTTTGGCAGCTGGACAGTCAGAGGACAATGTTCAGAGAGATTTTGGGGTATAAAATTAAAATTACATTGCTACATTCAACTGGTAATTCTAAATTTCCCAGACACAAACATATCAGGTTGCATACTTCAGTGTGCCACAATGTAATGCATACAGGAAATGGACAAGATACACATAGCTACAAAATGTGTAATGTGCCATTAGAACATGTGACCACAGCAGAGACCTCTGGGGAATGTGGTCTCTAACTATATATGCATAGAAGAGTCGTACTGTAAACACATTTAGTAAATTAACACTTACAACACTTAATAACACAAAATAAAAAGTAATAGAAACAAGATTTGCATTGGTTATAGGCAGTTAATGAGTAAGTATTAAGAAAAACAAACGTCCTAAATAACACCCGTTGAAATATATTCTCCTATCAGGTATTTCATGACAGTAAACTGGCTCTATGCCATGGAGCAAGAAGAATTTGAGTAGTTAAGTCCTTCCAAAGCAAAACTGTAACTCTGAACTGCAAACAACCTCGAACTGTTCTTAAAGTTGCTTGAAAATCATAGAAATCTATTTAACCTACACTAATGGAGCCTAATCATAAATATAATCTCAAAATGAAGGATCTCCGTGTGTTATCTCCAAATGTAAAAAGCCTTTATACAAACATATCCCGTGACAGAGAACTAGAGGCCACAGAGCACTATCTTCAAAACCGCAACAACTTCCCTTCCACTGAAAGTCTTTGTGAACTAGACTCTGATGCCCTGAAGGTGAAATTATTTTTGAATTCACCACTGATACACATTAATGTGGTCTTTGTAATGTCTACATGGACTTCAAACCAAATGTTGTCTTCCAGCCTAAAAAACCCCATAACTTAGTCTGTTTAATGAAAAAAGTGAGCTATGAGTGCCCTCTCTTAATATGTGGATCAATTTCCACTGCAGGAGCCAAATCATGAATATATTTAGGAAAAATCACAACATATTTCTTTTGGCAACAACTGCTCACTGCAAGGCTTATTTAAAAGTCAGTTTTTGGATTACTGTATTCCTGTAATTCTGAGTAAGACAACACTAAGAGAGCATGTTGCCAAAAATTCCTAGCAGGTTTTCAAGTGAGGAAGCTTATCAGGTAACTATTTGAAAACTAAGAGCTGAAAAAGATATTTAGTTGTGGTTAAAAACCTCAGGCACACATTGTTTAAGACAACAAAACAGCAACAAATAGGTTTCTCTAGAATAAGTTTATATAATCAATGTCTTAGGGCAATACATTAGCTGAAATTGCAGTGTCCTAGCATCACTTAAACAGGCCATGGTTTAAGTGTGCAGAAACTGTGCCTAAAGCAACAGAACGGGTCTTTCCTGTAAAGTTCTTCATCTGCCAGAGCTGGAACATTTTGAGACTTTCTGCTCCAACAGTCTGACAAACATCAAATGTTATGTACACAGCAGTGCTAGTTAGATCAGCCGGTACTTATATATACTTATATATACACTATATTCATGGGGACGGGTCAGACTGTGCTGGCATTTGTGTTTATTATGAGTTCCTGATCATTTTATATTATCAGAAACTCATAACAGAAGTTGTCTGGGTAGTCATTCAAAATGTGCGAACACAGATATTTCTTTAACAACAACCGCGGCTGCAACACAATCAAGCTAGCTGAGCTCGTTGTAAGATAGTTAACACCCATCGTAACTTTGTGACCAAAAACCAAAGATGGTCTGTTGTCACGTCACATGACCACCTCATTATTTTGGACAAGTGTTCCCAACTTTGGGAAATGTATAGCAGCATGTATATACTTATATGCTGTCATTCGTCCCCGCACTGTCTCTAAAAAGTGGAAGACTGCATTCCCCAGAGACCTTTTGCATGGTCACATGGTCTGATGACACATGTGATTTGCATCAGAAGTTCCCACTTTATTGTCAGCGTTTATGTGCTGCTCTTTATGTATTTGCTGTTGATGCCTGAAGAAGGTTCCTGACTACTACTAAGTCTACTTGAGTTTAAAGCAAAAAAAGAAAAAGAAGCAAATAGAGCCATTGTGTTTCCTGATCAGTGTCCTTTGTTTACAATACTCCTGTTAAGTTATCACACTGATTTATAAATGTTTAAAAATGCTCATGGTGCGATCAACACACAGCCATGTGACTTAAGATCAAGGAAACAGGTCTTTTCCCATAATAACAAGATAATGTGCATTTCCAAAGCTCTTAATAGACAAGTATTAGATTTGTTGTGACAACATGTATGTGCTTATGACAAAGATAAATGTATCTTTATAAAGTGTTAAGTACTTACCCTATTCTGGAAAAAGGATGCATGAAAATGTGCTGTTGTTGCTGATATCGATATCAAACTAATTTCTTCTGAGCTAGGATTATGTAAATAAACTTTCTCCATTTTTGGCATTCCAACGGGCCTGTAAAGGAAGAAAAGAAGCCTTTGTAAGAGCAAGTAAACTTAAATATATTTTACACAAAGATCAAAACTTAATTTAAACTTTAACAGAGGATGCAAGACACCAAAACTTAAAGAAGGGTCAACTAGTTTGGTGAAGAATTTAACTTTAAAAACAGACCAATTATGTTAAGATTTTTAATGACAGTAAGGACTAGAAGAGAGATGGGAAACCTGAAGAAGGGTTTGGAGCATCAAGAGTCAGAGTTTTCAAAGTAAAATGCCAGACACAATCTTCCTGTGTAGCCACTCAACAGAGATTAATGATGCTTTTTTTCTCCTCTAGATCTAAATTGTTTATTTACTGTAAAGGACATTATAAGTGTTTTGCATGTTCAAGCCCACTCAAGGGACTATAGCTGCTGCACTTTACATTGCTGCCAATCAACTTCCAGAACACACCAGAAACACTTTGATTTCCTACCTGTGGTTTCCTTCATTTCAATATGAAAATAAACTCGTAGTTGGGGTTTCTTTATAACTCTCCCTGCTTGAAAAGGCATAACTGTGCAATGACAAAGCCATGCCATTATTATTATGTTCACTGTGACAGATTACTTCTAAGCCTAAAATATCTATTGTATGGCCGTTTGAACAAAGTGGATAATGAGGCATGTGTTGTTCCTGCAAACGCAAGTGAGGCATATGTAAACATGTCAATCATCTCAACATCTTATGTGGTGCATCTAAAGTTGAGCCTCTATCAATGGGCTGATCCCACCCTGCCTTCATTTACAGTGTATTAGAGACAGGGTGTGAATGTCTCAAGGTTTCATTTTCATGCCCTCAAAACATTCACAGCTGATAAGTGGATTGTTTATTGAGGGAGCAGGACAGGCTGAGACAGCTGGGTCTCTCGCTGTGAGTTGGTGTAGGGGTACGGCGCTCTGAGAGCTACTGAATCATTTGCACTGCACCCTGGGTACAGTGGTAGGCCGCACTTGAAGCTGGGTCATACTACATGGGTGTGCACCTACTCTCAGAGTGGAATGTGATCTATGATGTCTGGCCTAGGTGAAGCTAGGTGCTGGTGCTGGACTAAAGAATGTTGTTTTGTTAAGTGCATTAAATGTCTCCACTGCAATCTATTCATTGTTGACAGGCTGAGGTCACCTCAGCTTAACTCAAAAGTTTTACCTTACACATTATATAGAGAGCTATAGGACATACTGACTGAGCATCTGTCAACTGTCCACTGGGTTTTTAAAAATGTCGATTCATATCATATTAAATAAAAAATATTTTTCTAGTAAAATAGTTTGTCTCTTCATGTCAAAAAGAGAAAAGCTACTAAAAATTGCTAATAGCATGTGTCAAGCAACGTGAAATGTAACCAAAACAGATTATACCAAAACAATATAGAATAAATAGAATAAAATAATACATTTTTGTGACAATATATCAAACACTCACTGTTCATGAAAGTCCAACATTGGAGGTTCAAATCGTATAGGTCGGCAGTTCCCACGGTGCGGGGACGTGCTGTGAGAGACAGGAAGATGTGACAGCAGCAACAGCAGGATAGGAAAAATAGTATCCATTTGTGTGTGCATTTCCAACAAATGAGAAGCTAAACACACAAGCACAGATGTCACAGTCTGTGTCCACGTTTTTCTAACACTGCATTAAAACGGCCATGGGACCACTCCCATCTGCGCTGCCCTTTTTCCATACGTGGAGTCTCCATGAAAATCCATAAACTAAATAATTAGAAAAGAAAATCAACCGTCAAGAAAAAACCACCCTATCTTTTCTTGTCACCTTCAGAGTGCCGTCTAGCTCACACGAAGGCAACAACTAAGCACAGAGTGCTACACCCGCCTGGTCTTAGGACACAGGCATAACTCACCAAACCTGTTCAACAACAGGTGTATTTTAACAATAGACAAGGCCGTCCCAAAAGAGAAGCAGCTCTTCTCTGGCGGAGGTGAGAGCCTTTATCTAAATCTCATGGAAAGAGAAGTTCATCAGTGATACAGGTGTGGTGCGTGGCCAGGTATGCAAGTCATTTGATAGATGAAAAAGCAGAGGCATCAACGTCACATGCTCATTTTGACATTTTGAACGATTTGTGGAAAAGTTAAGATAGCCACAAAGATGTTACATGCAAGGGAAACACAACAGCTGAAATGTTTTATTCTCCCATATTTGGCCCCAGAATTGATGTGGCAGTGCCCAACACCACCCACTAACACATCACTCACTTGTATTCACTCTAACATTACCCTGGAGTCAAGACAATTGACCAGAGATCAATTTCACCTATTTACTACCAGGCCTGAGCGTACGGGAGCGGACAATGGCTGTAGCACTGAGCTCCAATAGCAGGGCTGACTCAAGACGGGATGGATTTCCATCCCCTGAGGCGCACTGTAATCCACACAGAGCCCCGACCATGCAGTGTTCCTCCTGGATAATCTGTCATCTACAGTCTGTCCTCACTTCTCTCATTAATATAACAACTACTGACAAAATTCTTGTGGGATTAGGGATTCAAATGGATCCTGGCTGTGAATTCTGTGCGGCCTTTCACTCTGCGCTTCGGAGCTAATGTGTTGAATGTCAGTGTGTAATTGGAGTAGCCGGGGAGATCATGGGGAGGGCTGTGCCTCTTGGCCTCTGATCTGCATATGTCCAGTGTCAGGCAATCCTTAAGATGAGTGCATAAAAAGTGACTGCAAATAGCATTTTAAATCCAGTGGAAGTGACTGGCATGGTGACAACTTTCTTCACAAAAGAAGAACACACTGAGTCATAAACAGGAGATTATAATTAACAGCAAAAAGATTTCCAAATACTGCGCACGCACGCACGCACGCACACGCACGCACACACGCACACACACACGCAGGGAAAAAAAAGGGAAGTTCGACATTAAAAAACCTGAATCCACACAGTCAAACAGCAAAAATACCCTTCCCCCCTTGAGGGGAGTGGTCATGCTATGTCTGTGCAAGATAACCCTTTTATGGATTAGAACACACAGACAAAACACACGTGTAGAGTAGGAACAGAGTATCGATCTTAAGTGGAGGCTGTGACACAAAAACATGATGTTCAAAAGCCAACTGGCTGATTTTTACACATTTCCTGCCTTGGAAACAGTGTTTATTTGTTCAAGCAGTACCTGTTGGACAGCCCTTACCAGCCAGTCACACACTGAAGACACACACTTAATACTGCAAAATCTTTGCAGGATTCAAGCATTTTAGTGGACTCATTATAAAGTTCTTAGACAGTCACTATAATCCTCACCATGACAAGATTTAAGAGCATGATGTCTGTCTGTGACTGACAATACAAAGCAAACTTCCCCAAAGCACTCCTATGTCAGTTATCTTTGTCTCTGCAGTCAAAGCATTTAAGCAATCCTGACTAGGAGGCAATGTGACGTAAACCAAGAACCCTTGTAAGGCTCCACTGGTCCCTGCTGCCTCGTCAGTGTGGGCACAACCTCTCACGATAACCGTCTGTGCGGTCTGCCCGGCTGCTAGACTCAACTCTTCAAAGCAGTGGCGGCAGGAGAGAGGCACGCTGTGGTCAGGTCTAACGACAAGCGACGCAGAGCGAGTGGTTTCCCTGACAACTCGTGTCAGTAACAGCACACGTTTCAGAGGTCTGAGGGGGTCGGTGCATATGGGTGCCATCTCAGGAAAGAAATGGAATCTATCTGGCTCTTAACTGATTTCATGCTATTAACGAAATGTGTTTGTGCCTTTAAGTTGTTGTGTTGCCTTGTGGGCTCTGGCAGCTTGTGATGATGATGCTCTAGCTTTTTATCTTTGGTTGTTAACTGATACTTTGTAGCATGCCACATGCAATAAAATTCCCTCCCAGGTTTGTTAGCCTTGACAAAAAAAACATTCTGTACTTGCTTGTCCACATGACCCCAGGGACTGATAATGAATTTGCCAATTTATTACAGTGTCAGCAGCATCTTTGTTGTCTTGTCAATTAATTCAAGGACTCCTCGGGCTACACTATATAAGCTCAACTTTACATTTAGCTTGGAGCAACACAGAACACGCAAAAGAATGCGGTCCAGGTACTATGCAACCTGTATTCTTTATGTAGTAGATGTACAATAGCAGCACGTGCCTATACCCACCCACACTGACATAATAGTATTTAACCACACAAACATATTTCATTTGAGATTGCTGCTGCACAAGTGAGAAGAATATTTAAGAAGTAAAAAATAAAAGCTTACCTTTGTTGATGATATAAACTAAAATCAATGTCAGACTCTGCCTGCAAAAACAACAGAGATATAAGCAATCATTTCAATGTGATTTAACAAGACAGTACATTATGACAGTCAATGGCAGGCCTCATTTACACCATTTCCTGCTCTGTAATGGTGTAAATGTTTCTGTGTATGTGGTAAGAAATAGCACAGTTTTAATGGCAACAACAAAGAGGAAGAAAAATAGCACGTACCTGTAAAAGGCTTCCCTCGCCAAAATGTAAAACTTCTAGAATTGTGTCTGACTGGATGAATGCTGCAAAAATAATAACAGGAAGATCCTATGAGTGTTATCATCATCATCACTTAACCACAGAGTGAAACGCTTATTTTTTCAGCAGTTTTGGACATTTAACACTTGTGAATACAGGAACATATAGCAGAATTTTACAAGTCTGAAAATAGCTTCAACTAGTAACTCCTCCCAAAACAAAGTCATCTATCGTGGCCATTATACCTGAAACACAAAGTTATATTGCTAGTGAAGATAACTCCCTACTTGAACTTTCATCTCTAGCACTTTAAGAACAGACAAGAGAAGATCAGGTCTGTGTTCATATTCTGCTCGACTTGGTGTGGAAGTTTGGCAGCTTGTACCAAGAGGAAACATTTCATCTAGCACTACGAACACACAACACACTCGTCTGTTTCACAGGGCATTACTGTCTATGAGCCTCACCTTGAATTGTTTCCAAGACAGAATAAACTTAAGTCAATACGCCCTAATAAATCCCTGGCAATCACAGTATTATCAATAGGATTTTCAGGACAAGGTGTTTCTTGCATTGACTGTCATATGACTCATTCCAAGTATGAATCGACAAGCTTGGAGAGCCTAAAATTCAACTCAGTACTCAGCATTTATTACGCTTTCACTCTACTGAGAAGCTTTGCACCTGACAC
Source organism: Dicentrarchus labrax (assembly GCF_905237075.1). Taxonomy (NCBI): domain Eukaryota; kingdom Metazoa; phylum Chordata; class Actinopteri; family Moronidae; genus Dicentrarchus; species Dicentrarchus labrax. The sequence continues at coordinate 24,660,128 of NW_026136718.1, read as the reverse complement.
CACCGAAATCCCCCTGCTTGTGCAGCAAGTTCAACCTTTGCAGATCATGTTCACAGCACACTTTCAGCTTGGAAACCTGTTACTATGTTGACATGTATGGACAAATCAAACTGCTGAATTTAATTAACTACCGCTGGATACAATGCGTGTTTTAGATTATAATGCAACAGCAGTTCCAGGTGATCTAATCACTTGATGCAACAACTCACAGTTTCATTTCCTTTTTATATTTCACTACCGGAATTACACAAGTACATCACAAACAGCTAACATTAGAGCTATTCTGTAATGGCTGAATCTGGTCAGAGGGGTAATGAATATTTCCAAGTTCAAGTCACCGTTTATGTGTGAGCGGTGAGAAATAACTTCCTACCGTCCCTGAAGAAGAGACGAGACTAAATAGTGGACAGCCACAGTGAAAGTTACAAGTCTACACAAACTTAAGGGTTTTCTATAACTTTAAAACATTACTTCTCGTCAGGCTGTTAGATGATTTAGAAAACTGCTGTCAAAATACAACAAATAGGAAAAAATTCAAAATGCCCTCAACAAAAAATACACTTCCTCAATCTGCACTAACAGTGAGTCTAATGGTTGCAACTTATGGCCGAGGTTTGGGTTTTGTTGGCGATTTCCAAACTGAAAGGAAGTTTTATCATTCAGTCACTTTCCCTGGCATGGACCTGTGTAAATCTGTACAGATAGTCGGGTAGTGAGGTGCAACTGGCAGTGATCTTTGCTAAGTTTGTAGTGTTGACTTTGCTAGAAGCATGACTTCCCAGTATTTGCCAAACAACCCATGCAATGCTGCCTTTATCAGTCAAAGGATTTCTTGTAAAAATGAACGCTTGGATTATGCTTCAGGTTTATGGAACTAATGTAAACCATTTATCGGCACCACACGTTTCAAAGCTGGCACAGTTTATCTCGGACGTGGACTGCAGCTGTCTTATCACTGTGAGCTGACACGATCAGTAGATCTGACAGCTGGACACTTCAGTCCGCTGGATAAATAACATGCGGCTGTCATTTGGCCTGTGAACCGATCAGTGCCAAGCTGGAAACAAACCAGGGTCCAAATCAAAACTCTGTCAGCCACGTTTACAGTCACCTGACTGATTCAAACATTTCCTTTATTGAGCCCAGAATGAGGAAGTTATGTTACGCAGCCTGCCAGCGACGGGGTGGCAATATTGGCATTCATTTAGCCAATCTGACATCTATTACCTCCAGTGCACTACAATCACACCGTAGCTCTTGTCAGCTAACATTAGTACTAGCCATGGTGCTAACAAGCGGCTCTTTCCGTCCCTGCTTTGGACTATTTTGTATGTTTGTTGGGCGGAGTGTTAGCCGAAGTTAGCCATATATGGAAGGGATGACAACATAACAACAAGCTGTAGACGAAGCTCACATTTAGAGTAACGTTAAAGGCCACATATAAGCTAACTAGTGGTAGCACTTTCCCCCTCCACTAACGCTGTGCTTTGTATCAATTCAACTGTCAGCTGTGACTCGTTAATGGTGGAGAGGAACAGCTACCATTGAGCGGTGCTGGGAAGGTATTAATGTTAGCGAGGTAACTTAGCGGGCTAGCTGTGATAAAGTTGGCCCGTAGAGGTAACCTCAACCCACACTTCACACAAATGTCTACGGAAGTTAGCGCTAGCTAACGCGGACGTAGCCAGCTAAGTTACAAACCTTGTTTATTGGCCCGCGTCGTGTGAATAAAAGCAATAAATAACATCCTCAATAATCCGATGCATGGTGTTCTTGTTCTTGTGTGAGAGTGGCGACAACTCTGGGCTCTCTCTCGACTCGCCATGCTGCAGATCTTTCTGTTACGATAACAACCGAGCGAGTGAGCGGACATGCCCGTGTAAACCTCTGCTGACTCTGTCAATCATAGCCGTGGAGAAAAAACCCGAAGTGCACCGAGCAGAAGCTCACTGCCGAACAGGACGTCGGCCTCGCTTCTTCTTCTCTTCCTCTTCCGCTTCATGGGTGCCGCGTCACGCGTTCACCCGCACAGCGGTGTATACTGCAGCCTGCTGCAGCGGAGGGAGAGGGGGAGAGCAGGGGAGAGAGAGGGGGAGAGAGGGGGAGAGAGAGGGGGAGAGAGAGGGGTGAGAGAGGGGGAGAGAGAGGGGGAGAGCAGGGGAGAGCAGGGGAGAGAGAGGGGTGAGAGAGGGGGAGAGCAGGGGAGAGAGAGGGGGAGAGCAGGGGAGAGAGAGGGAGAGCAGGGTGAGAGAGAGGGGGAGAGCAGGGGGAGAGCAGGGGAGAGAGAGGGGGAGAGCAGGGGAGAGAGAGGGAGAGCAGGGTGAGAGAGAGAGAGGGGGAGAGCAGGGGAGAGAGAGAGGGGTGAGAGAGGGGTGAGAGAGGGAGAGCAGGGGTGAGAGAGAGGGGGAGAGCAGGGGAGAGAGAGAGAGGGAGAGCAGGGTGAGAGAGAGGGAGAGCAGGGTGAGAGAGGGAGAGCAGGGGGAGAGAGAGGGGGAGAGAGAGGGGGGAGAGCAGGGGAGAGCAGGGGGAGAGAGGGGGGAGAGCAGGGGAGAGCAGGGGAGAGAGAGGGAGAGCAGGGTGAGAGAGAGAGAGGGGGAGAGCAGGGGAGAGAGAGAGAGGGGGTGAGAGAGGGGTGAGAGAGGGAGAGCAGGGTGAGAGAGAGGGGGGAGAGCAGGGGAGAGAGAGGGAGAGAGAGAGGGAGAGCAGGGTGAGAGAGAGGGAGAGCAGGGTGAGAGAGGGAGAGCAGGGGAGAGAGAGGGGGAGAGAGAGGGGGAGAGCAGGGGAGAGCAGGGGAGAGAGAGGGAGAGAGAGAGGGAGAGCAGGGTGAGAGGGAGGGAGAGCAGGGGAGAGAGAGGGGGGAGAGCAGGGGAGAGAGAGGGAGAGAGAGAGGGAGAGCAGGGTGAGAGAGGGAGAGCAGGGGAGAGGGAGGGGGAGCAGGGTGAGAGGGGGAGAACAGGGGAGAGAGAGGGAGAGCAGGGTGAGAGGGGGAGAGCAGGGGAGAGAGAGGGAGAGCAGGGTGAGAGGGGGAGAGCAGGGGAGAGAGAGGGGTGAGAGCAGGGGAGAGAGAGGGAGAGCAGGGTGAGAGGGGGGTGAGAGGGAGAGAGGGGGGCAGCAGGGGGAGAGCAGGGGTGAGAGAAGGGTGAGAGGGGCAGAGGGGGGCCAGAGGGGAGTGAGCCCCACTGCCCATCTGTCTTATTAATGGGGTTTATTCATGTTTGTGCTGTTTGATTGCTCAGTGATATTTACTGGGTGCTCTAATCCACCACTAATACTGCCATGTTTTACTGTTAACTGGTAATTCAATAGTTCCTTAATTGATTTAAATCATTACAAATATGAATTTCTCTAGTGCTGTCTTTTTTTATTCAAACTTCATTAAATGCATTCACTCATTAACTGTCCTTAAACACAGATACTTGTACTTTACTAGAGTATTTCCTACTTTTTACAGTTTTAGCTTCCATTATCAGTTTTTCATTTTCACATTAATTCTTTGTTTTATTTTATTTTATTTTATTTGATCCCAATTAGTTTCCTTCCTTGCTAATCTCCATCGGGTCTAAAATAGTAAGAAATCGCAGACACAGACACAGTGGACAACTGTAAGCCCAGTGAAAGAACCAATGAATGAAGGATTTACTGTAATAGAAATCGAGATAAATAATCTTTTATATTTAAAATAATACAAGTGATGATGAAACTAGTTTAATGGTTAATGGTTGACAGCAATAAAGGCAGTTTATTGCTGATAGTTGAAAATGATGGATAAGATTGAGGATAAACTTAGATAGTATGAGACCAGTGAGCCTATAGGAAATGATAAACCATGGTGTCCTTATAAATTGTCTCTTAAAGCTGATGGTTGATTGTGTGGTGAACCAAAACCCCTTTGATGTCTGATTTATAATTTTTTATTAATATCGACAGCGAATGATATTTTGCCACCTTTATTTAGACTTAAAGGACTATGTTCTGACATCTACTACCATCATATCAAATCACTAAAGAGCACATGCTGAGATAACACAAACTTATTACTTGTTTGATAATTACAAGAGTGACAAAGGTTGTTTTCTGCTGGGTGCCACACCTCTTCCCATTATCAGAACAACACTGTCAATATGTTTAAGACAGAGGAGGATCAAGAGTTATTCCTGTCTAATGTTGAGCCTTGCTACAGTAATTGCCCTGTCACTGATCACATATTAAAAATCATGTTGCTATACTCTCTATCCACCGCAGTTCAGTCATTAGTCATTAACATGTCACTATAATACTTTTTGTTGTGGCAAATTGTATGTCTTGTAAATCCTAATGTTTCTGCAAATACAAATGTTATTATTTTATAATTAAATGTAGGCTTTTCTTCATGTTTTTTCAGGTCTGTTTCAGAAATGAAAATCACAATGATTCAAGTTCCTTTTTTTCAAGCTAGTTCTGGCGAGCAGCTGCCCAGGGTCTCCAGGGGACTTGAAAGCCCCAGTTTATTCCATGTCATTTGGGTCTAATTTGATTAATTGCAAATTAGCTGTTCCATTTGTATCACTGGTAACATCTTTGTTTACCCTGCTATTTCATGTCAAAATGTCTGCTGTAAAGAAGGTCTATTGTTTTGGTTTATGTTTTGCTTATTTATTAAGTTGTGTTTTATCAAACTGCTTCCAGTTTTTCTGTGTGTGTCAAGTAATTGCCACTCAGAAAACCCGCAGGGCGGGGCAGTATTATTCCATCCACAGTACTGCAAGGCTGCAAACTACAACTGTTTTTATTATGTGTACATCTGACAATTTAGCCGTCATTGTTGATTGTTTAGTGAATAGAGTGTCAGAGAGCAGTGGAAAACACCCATCATTATTGTCTGAAACCAAAGTTAACATATTCAAATAACTCTTGCATAATTATTCAAATAGACCAACAGTCAAAAACAGAGACACTAAGTTTGCTATCATAGAAAAAGAGCGAGTCTTGCAAATATTATCATCTTAAAAATGACTTACACGATTAAATAAATTATCAATCAATACATTTTCTGTCAATCAACTATTTGATTAATAAACTTATAATTTCAGTTCCAGAACACAGGTGGGTTTGCCCGGAGGAATAATGAAACTGTCTGCATATAGTGGGGTTAATAGGGGCCCAACAATACATTTTTCCCTGGTTCCATAGCTTGAGGATTGTATGTTAGTGTTGGCGGATTCACTTTGAGTGAATTTGTCTCCATACAGCTCTACTTTGGTTTCACCTTGTGTTTCACTCACTCATGTAACCTGCAAATTGTCGCCCCTTCATTCCACTGCACTCATGCATACACGTGGACATCCCTGCACTCCCTGTTCCCCAACCACATGCCTCTGACACACCTGGTAGAGATCTGCTGTCTACTGAATGAACTCACTCTTCTAATGTACGTGTTTGTTGCTGTAGCCTGTAGGTGCTGGCCTGATGGATGGAGCACAGGGAGAGCGGAGGAACGGGAATTGTACCTGACAGCAGAGTACATTGCCAGAGGGGTTGTAATAAATGTTCACATTCAAGTTTGTGTGAAGCAAGCATCAGCAGCAGCAAGACACATTTTGGAGCTGATTTATTGCTGCGTGTCACCTCTGAGACAAACTTTACTCATAAACACAATGAGCAGTTGGGATGGTTAGAATATTTAGGCAACATGCTGGATAGCAAACAAAATACTGTTTGTTTACATCAAACCTGTTGTCTGATATTTCAGTGACAGCTGAACAAGCTCTGGTATGGGAGTTTCTTCAGAACAGGTTAATTATAATTACTACCCTGTCATTATTGGGGAGGTGTATAAACAAGTTAGACAATAGATTGTGGCAGATCACGTCAGGCCTGATCACGCCATTGGTAGAACTGTGAGCAACCAACAAGTAAAACTAGATTTATTAAAGTGGTGCCAAATACAGTCTTAAACTCATTATAATGTGGTTAAATGTAAAGATTATCAACAGCTTTGATCATTTCCTTTTGTAAGTAATATTAGCTTTTGAAATAACATTGAAATCATATGTCATATCGATATCTAAACATGATAAATGAATGACTACATTACATAGTTGCGGGGGCAGGTGCATGAATACTAGCTCACCAAAATGACAATTACATTATTACACCCCTGCTCATATGACACGTCAAAATGTCACTGTGTCAAAGCCATCATTAAACCACCTTTAAGGACACATTGGGGGGCTGAGTGTGATTCCTTAAGCTTCCTGCAGAGGGCACAAATGTACTAAAATGAACCCCACAGCCTTTTCTTAGATATCACCATTTTGCCAGAAAACAGTTAAGCATTTGAATTTGCTTGCTCCTTGTCCAAACATATGAATCTATTAATAAAAGTGAGAATATGATAAAATGTAAGTTGTGGGAGCTCTTCTTGTGTGGTAAATATGACTATAAAGCATTGCATGTTTTCAACAGCTGATTTTAATTTGTACATTTGTACCAACCTTTTGAAGACATTACCATCTTTAGTTAAGTGTTGCTTTGATTTTTCACCCATATGGACACACTATCTTCCCATTTACTCACTTCTTACATTAATGTACTGCATGGTACATACCTGTGCATACTTCACTATTTCCCTTTACATATCTACATTCACTGTGTGTATATTCCCTCCGGTTATTCCCACTTCTCACCTATAACATTCAAATGAGGCACCTTGCCATACCAATACATAATGAAATCTACAGCACATGCTAGATTGGATTGCGTCCTCACTAAGACCAAAAAAGTGGTCTTCACACTGGTTTAAAAATACTGCTGTTGGTTTATAAAGCACTGAGTGGTTTAGGGCCCAAATACATTTCTGATCCTCTGCTTTGTTATGAACCATGAAGACCTCTCAGGTTGTCTGCGACAGGTCTGCTTCCTGTCAGAGTTAACTAAACATGTAGAAGCAGCTCTCGGTTTTTATGCACCACATATCTGGAACAATCTCCCAGAAAACTGCAGGTCAGCTTGAACTCTATTAAACATTTTCTAACCAACACTTTTTACTGATGTTGATGTTTTTTTAGATCTTGTCTTGATGCCTTTCACATTTTATGGAAAGCCTTGTCTTGTTGTTGAAATGTGCTATACACACAAAATTGCCCTGCCTATCTATTTCTGCATCCCATCATTGCGAGCTCACTCTGATTTGACCCTCTGTTCATTCTTGCTGTGTTCTTCAACCTCTTCACATGCTGCAGATACATCTGAATGGATCCTCAACCGAAGGGTCAAGCAGCATGTGATGTGAATGTGATTGTAGGGGAGAATTGTGAATGTGAAGAAAAGAGCCAACATACAAACGCTTGTGCTGCCGACTAATTGCAAGTGGGAACAAACATCACAAGTGTGGCTGATTGTGGCACAGGTAAAACCACTGCACAATCAGAGGATTAGGAAACAAACAAATCAATGAAAAACTCTCATGCATGTAGGGACTGTAGACTAGAGTTCAGGTTTTCCTCATTTCTGGCATGTTGTGTTTGACGTCTAAGGCCAACAGATTTCTCCTTGAGGTTGTTATAGCAACCCTGTGTAAGTGTTTGGCTGAGGATAAATCATCCTCTCTGTTCAGTATAAAACAATGACAAGGTACAAGTTATCATCCCCAGCATCTGATGAACAGGGTACAACTCATCAGCACAAGAGGACTCGCAGCAGCGCCACGGCCACTTAAACCGATATTGGCTGCCAAGACACATCTGAGGGCCTACTTATTATGTAGCTTGTGCTCTAATGTTACATTACAGGCATGTATGGTATGTTTTATCCTTTTTTCATTACAAATATGATTTCATGTTGTTGGTTTCTTTGGTAAGTAAGTCTATTTAACAAGAACTTTTTGGCACTTTGACTCAGCTTTGAAATAACTGAATTACTAATATAAAGACCTATATAGAGATGGTCACTCCCATTCACCCTCTCAACGCATTTCAAAGCACGTACCAATCTGCATAGCAACAGTGTACAGTGATGTGTTTACTCTCTGGACACACATTAGCCAGAGACTGAGACGATGTTTCCACTTGGGGTCTCACTACTGACTATCCTGAAATATGCCTTTTAACTTACAGAAAATACATAAGTATTTTTAAACACAGCTATAATCTGTATTTATTTTATATCAACAGTGGATCACATATACTTGGAGTGGCTGGTTTTCCCCACTTGCAGTTTTAATGTTTTGGTTGGCTGTTTTTGTGCTGGGTATAATAGACTCTGGCTTTAGCCTACACCTTTTCAGCCATTGCTATTATCTGTATTTGACATTTATTCATTATTTGGTGGTTGTTTTGTGGAGCCATTTAGTTATTTTGTTTTAGTTTCTAATTTGCAACTCCTACGGAGCCCCTAAAGGGACATGGAAAAAATAAATAAAAATGAAACGTTTCTAGTGCGCACTAGATACTATCTTGTGCACTAGATCCGTTTCTAGTGCACACAAGATATGGATGGAGTGTTGTGGCAATCAACACATGGCTCATGTGAATATTAAAATTAGCCATGTGTTGATAGGTCACAACACGAAAATGTAACCAATGAAATTACTTATTTTGACACACATTTTAAGCCAATAAGTATTAAACTAACAAGGTAATGTGTCAAAAGGCGGACTGTTTTTGTTATTTTCTCAAAAGGAGGACAAATGAGTGTCCGGCTGCAGGACAGGGCATTTAAATGTGGACTGTAACAAAAGAGGTTACAGATTAATTTACATTTATTTTTTAGTTACAGACAAATTAGTTTAATATTCATTTGAATATTAAAATTAGCCATGTGTTGATTCGCCACAACACTGATGTATCTAGTGCACACTAGGTAGTACTAGGTAGTATCTACACAAGATAGTATCTAGTGCTCACTAGATACTATCTAGTGCGCACAAGATAGTATCTAGTGCGCACTAGAAACATTTCTTTTTTTTTTTTTCCCCCATGTCCCTTTAGGGGCTCCGTACAACTCAGCATTTGGAATAGTAAAGAATATAAATAATCCTATAGGGTTTCACTTATACCAGTTTTCTTTACTGTGATGTGAACTGCTAACATGTCAGAAAGGTGGATATCATTTCCCCTGGTTCTTACGGTTAAGAACATTAAAATACACACGTTAGCCATGCTAGCCCCATGGCTCTTTAGATGGCAATGTTGGTCTGTTGCTGGTCCATACTTTGGTCCAGACTGAAAAATCTCCGTTATTTCTTTGATTGACAGCCACAAAGTGTATTCATGGTCCCCAGAAGATGAATCCTGCTGGTGATTGCGCCACCATGAGGTCTTTACTTCTTGGCTTTGAGTGACAACAATTGAATGGATTGCCATGAACTTGTTCCCCTCAGGTTTAACTGTAATAACGTATCTTTTAATCTAGTTCCATTATCAAGTCAAAAACTACTACTAATTACTACTAGTACTAATTAGCATGTATGTTGTATGTATGCATGCTAACATGCTAAACTAAGAATGTAAAAAGGGTAAAGCCTAAGTACAGCCTCACAAAGATGCTAACATGGCTGTAAACTCTTGGCTCCAGATCTCTGAATCACTGCCTACATCGAGTCCTTTCAGCAATTCAAATAGCCTTATTAAACAGTGATTTAAATAATGAAGTGAAATTTAAATGGCAATTCAGTCTGATTATCAGGCTAATTCTGCTGTGGGTTTGGAAATGAATCCTCTCCACACAAACCCAGCCAGGCTCCTCCACCGCTGTTTGCCAGTATTGTTCTCCTGCTCTCTGATTTAGACCCCAGAAGCTTTACCCGTTGTCTCATGGAATCAGACAGAATTGGACCTGTGAGCAGACATTATGAATAACTATATAGAAATAGCCAATCTTGGGGCTAATCGTCTTGTGTGCTTATAGAGGCATCAGTTTTAAATTGAGACTGTTTTATGACCAGTTAAAAAGTCCTTGTGCTACATCTAGCGTGGTGACATTGGGAGAGAAGATTTTAGAGCACACCATTCAACTTTACAACAGCATACTCTATGGTGAGCATCTTCTGTCACTTTTCTCCTCTCCTTCTTTTCATGTACACGAGCTACAGAGGAGCGTGTGCTACCAGCTGGCGATCAGGCCTGATTAGACACTCATCACATTAGTTTGGATTCAGCTCATTGTTGAATGGCTGAGGGTTATAAATGAAGGGGCTGCACAGTCTGATTGACTTGGAAATGCACACAAAAGCCAGCATGCAGTAGACAATTGTTGCACTGTGTCACGCTGCACTCTGAAAAAGCAAGGGTTTAGGATGCAATAATTACCATGTGCCTTCTGGCAGAGTAAAGAGGCTTTCAATAGATCTCTATGCACCTGGAGACAGTCCTAAACCTAATGAGGTTTGGACAAGGGGAGAGTGATTGGTCTACCACTGATTGCTTTTATTTTACCACAGCAGCATCTAAGTGAATTAAGGGATTCTGGCTATAGCTTTACATGTTTTCTGTCCACATATTTTATGTATTGTCTGTAACAGTTGGTTTGAACAATGATCCGGTACTTAAAAGGACACAATGCTACAAAAGTCTTGACATAGGATTATATTAAATCAGACGCAACATGTCGAGTAGCTTAAAGAAATTTTATTTCTGGCTGTTAGTGTCTACAGACCCTCTATATATAAGCACCTTTTCTGTGTATCTAGTACACCGTTTTGCATTAATGGATTGCCCTGAACCCACTCTCAGTGAGGACAATCCTAAAGTCTATTACAGTGCTAATTCCCTTCAGTTTGAGATGACCACAGCCGCACACATAAACCCACAAACCCCGATCAGGATCTGCAGTAGTAGTAGAAGCATTGTTCATATCTGAATAAAAGGGATGATTTTTATAAACAATTTTTAGAAATATCTGAGTGGATACAAAGACAGTCAGAGAAAATATGCCAAAGCGGTGACCACAGATAACTTAGAGCAGTCTGGGTGTTCATCATTTGACTGCGATATGGACACAAAACCGAAAATGTTATACAAAAGTGACATATCTTTAAGTGACCACATCCATGAGGGGGCATTATGTGGCTGAAATAGGTACTCAAGTCTAAGCTGGGATTAGTGGTGCAGCGCCGTATATTGCCAAGGGATTTCTCTTTTAACCTTATGGCTCCAGGTGACACTGTGGCGCTGAGCTGGTGTGCTGACAGGAGAAACATTATGATGTAGGAGGCTTCTCTCAGTCGGCTCTAATCACCCAAACTATTGTTCATCAAGTGATACTCTTCCAGATAATATGACCTTTCACGCGGCCCATTCAGAAGCTATTTTGTGTGTGGATAAATAGTCTTTTCTCATAAATCTTATACTTACAAACAAAAAAGTACATTCTTGGCGTACCAGTAATTAAAGTGATGTTAGAGAAGTCATCAAAAAGACTTCCTGTAATCATCAGCTACATATTTGTATATTTATCTACTTGTAATTTTATTAAAGTCCCCTCCACTCAAAAATCTGAGTTTCTTCTTGTTCTTACAGTGTGATGTTTGACTGATGTATGTGCAGAGTTTGACGTTAAAAGGATGTTTTCACATTTATCTGCTGAAAGTGGAAAATTTCTTTGTGCTCTGTCCAACTCCATCCTGGTCCAGTATGCAACTCGTACAGTGTGACGTAGAAACTTGAAGCCACCAGTGCACATCCACTGAGAATGGACTTTACAGTGAAGTATGGAGACATCTTCTGTCCAGCAGGAAAACTTTAGAAATGAACAACATTTGCATTTTGATTGTAATTTTTAATGACATGGATGCCTTTTTAAGGATTTTAATGTTGAAATGAAACTTATTTTGCTGAATAAAAACTGTATTACCAATATTTTGTGGATAAATAGAGGGCAGCAGTGGGGATATTGTACTGAGGCTCGATAGAAATGTCAGCCTAATTGAAATCCATTGTGGGCCTGTTCATATCCCACTCAATACACTGCTGCAGTAATAGTGTGTTCACTTTACTCAACTTTGAAACTGTAACTAAACTTTTTTTTTGTGAAAAGAACATATCAGATACAAATGTTTATTCAAAGTAGAGCAATGTATGCTAAAACATGTCTGGAGGGGGTATTTAAGTCTAAAGGATCTGCATACTTCATCTGTCATAGCAGAGTAGAAGTATAAAGTAGCATAAAATGAAAATACTCAAGTAGATGTGATTAGTTACATTCCACCACTGGTTGATACACTGTAGGTTTAAACTGTACACACATCACACACTACTGTTCCCTCTGCATCTGTACTATAGTTTCCCTTGATGAAATAACACCAGCATTCATATAATACTTGGTGTCTGTGATATCTGGTTGTAGTTTTAAAATGCGTTATATGTTCACTGTCCTGTTGTGTCAGTGCTGTGAGTTGTGGATGGCAGGTCCAGTGATGCACAGGTCTCCTCCCCTTGTCTGATCTGAGACCTGTGAGCTCTGTACTCTCTGTGCTCATCCAGCAGAGCTCCTGCTACCAAATATGGACAGCCGGCATCGATGTTTGTGCTGACGCTGCGGTCGGACGAAAGGGATCGGAAATATTCGGCTGGAGAAATATATTTGATTTCAGTTTTGAAGATGGGATTATACGGAAGCAATCAGAGGGGAACTGCTGGTTTGGTCGGCTTAAAAAACTCAGTGTGAAAAGGCTTCAAACAGGTGAGCTGACTGCGTCCGCTGTGGCTACAGGGAATGAAACAGTTCTTTAGATAAAGAAAATAGTTGAGGAGGTTATCAGGATTTCCGGTATTTTCACAAAAACTTTACTAGAATATTATTGTATTGATTTGGGATAGCTGTGGCTCATTTTATAAAAGGAATCTGCATAATCTGTGAACTCTCAGGTGTTCTGCATCTGTCGCAGCAACAGGTTCGCTGTCGAAGATGATCAAATAATTCAAATTAAAGCAAGTCAAGGCTTTTATATTCTAAAAATGTAAAATAAATAAATGAATAAATACAATAATAATAATGATAATAATAATAATAATAATAATAATAATAATAATAATAATAATAATAAAGAATAGAAAAATAAGTGGATTTATAGCAAACATAAACTGTAGACAACAGAAACAGCACTTGATACAGCACGTATCAGTATCACATAGATTGATACATGGAGGCACATACTAAAGCAGAACAAGATATTTGAATGTAATTTGAATCATTAGTGTATAAGTTAAACAGTGCAGACCTAACAGCTTATTTAAGATATGTGTTTTTGTTGGAGATTGTGAAGAAACCAGCAAAAAAGAAAAGCATCTTTAAAAGCATGATTATTGAGGATAATGATAATAAGTTCTTTGGGGGTGAATAAAAAAGTATATCAGGTATAGGGGAGTCCTGATGAACACACAACCTTACCACAAGTCTCAAGCCTCTTAAGTGAGTCTTTGGTGCAGCACAGAAACTAATCTCCAGCAACAAAAACAATCTTTTAAACACTGGGCCTGATGTTAAAGAGTCCTTCATTACACACAACAACAATTACAACATCGCTGAATCAGATAACTCAGACACTACTTGCAAGTGTCGTCCTCATATTCAAATATCAGATATGAGTCAGGCTCAGGTTTTTGAGCCTCAGTGAATTCAGTTCTTTTAGAGAGTTACTGGACATAAAGACATGGATACAGAGACTACGTATTGTGTATTTTCTTAACTTGTATTTGTATGTTCAAATTCCATCTGTGAAAAAAAACGCTGTGTCATATTGCTCATGTTCACTAGAATGCTAATAGGATTTTAAAATTTATTTGAGCATGATTCAAAATAACATTCAAATGGCAGATATATATTCATCACAAAGTAAGGAAGTGTTATGCATTTCAATATGTTTTGGAACAATTGCACCATCATCCTCTAGTCTGTGACGGATTAATGGCCGTGGTTGTCATGTTAGAAAGCAAGAGAATGCAGATGAAACATAAAAAAACAGACATAAATCAAACAATCGCACTGATTTCAGCTTATTGCAAATATGCATTCTTTCAAGAAAACTACTGCAGGGCTCAGAGATGATTATGTAACTCATATTTAGTGTACAGACACACCATTGGCTTCACCTTTTGTCACCCTTCAAGCCTTGGCTTCTTGGTGATTGTCAGTGTGATTTAATTCAGTGGGGGTTGGTTAACTCCCTGGTATTAGCACTAATCTACATGAGTGCACGTGTTACAACCATTGGTGTTCCCCAGAGATCAGTGAGTCATTATTTACAAGTAAAAAAACACTCCCCGACTAATTTTGCACATTATATTTTTAGAATTGTTTTCCTGGCTTTGAATTCCTGGAGACAGGAGCATATGGTTGACCTGGCTGCTTCTACCGTCTTTACCGAGAACTGAAGAGAATCAGTGCCCTCAGCCAATCCAATCCAATCCACTTTATTTATATAGCACGATTTTAACAAACACAAGGTTTCCAAAGTGCTTTTCAAATAGAGCAGGTCTAGACCAAACTCCTTATAAGATTATTTACAGAGACCCAACAGTACCACCATGAGCAAGCACTTGGCAACAAGGGCAAGGAAAACCTACCTGTTAAAAGGCAGAAACCTAGGATAGACCCTTCGGCTCTAGCCACGCCCAGTTGTACCTGTTCTTTAAGTGGTGCCCTAATAGACTTAACTTGGTGTATGCACGACCGAACATAGAAACTACAGTCTACCTGTAAGCCATAGCTTAGTTATTTTAAAAAACCAGCTGATCGTTCAGAGAGAGAGCACTGATCCTGTTTAGTGTTAAGGACATAATGAGGATGTATTTTTAGGCACTACTCTCAGACAGACAGTCAAAAGTGGTGTTCAGTAAACACATCAACAACACTGCTCTCATAAGGGAAATTACTGGATTTTGCTGTATGATGGTTTGTACAATCTGATGTATTCGCTGTAACGTTACAGCCATAAAGTGTGTTTTTTTCTGTATTTGTGTGCTCCAGGCCAGCAGAGACAACATGGCAAAAGTCTGCAGTGAAAAGTCCATTTTAGCCACGCAGCAGTTATCCACCAACACACATGATGAGGAGCTGGCTGTCATTGAAAATGGAGACAGCAGGTCTGATATCGGCATGAAATTCTTAAGATTTAAATTATGTGTACTACTTTTTTGGGGAATTGTTGACTACTTCTCTACCACACCAGTGTTTTTTTGCATTGTTGCCTAAATGCTTTAACTGTTCCAACAACTGTGGACACATTTTTGGTACCTTCTGTACCTGTAAGTCACCTGGTACCATTTGTATGGCATGATCTTGAGCATGTCACTGTAATTTTTCTTCCAGGGCTCACTCCCTTTGTGAAGACAACGCCGAGGGAGCGCTGTCTTCGGAGTCCCACAGAGACTCCTTTACAGGTGCTGGGGCAATGGCCAGGTAAACTTCAATAGTAATACTTTGCTTAGTCTTAGTTCTTAGTCAGTATTTAACCAATGGTGGAAAGTACATTTACTCAAGTAGTGTATTTAAGTACAATTTTGACATACTTGAGTGTTACCATTTAATTCTACTTTATACTCCCCTATATTATACAGCAAAATTTAGCACTATTTTTCTCCACTGGCATTCATTTGACAGCTAGTTACTAGTTACATTTAAGATATAAAGACATACAAACATGTGATGAGCTGGTTGCATTTAAATTACTGTCTGAGGCTCAAACTGGTCAAATGTCCAATATTTCACAAAAAAGTCTGAAGACAAAAAAATAAATAAAAATCCAGAAATATTTCTGTCCACTCCCATTAATCATCTCACAATCTACCTTTGAAGCAGCCTGACCCTTAGGTTGAGAACCATTGGACTAAACTCATTGTACTCCTTGAATGTTGCTTACACCTTGATGCATCATATTGACAAATATATACATTGATTTACATAATACAGGTCTGAATACGCTCTCCACCACTGGTACATATTCTGTGAGATAGTATATCTCTATAATAGTCTGTTCCTAGACTAGACGGCTGTCACTTTGTTCCGTTTTCCCTCCCGCTAACCTTCTAGGCTCTCTTACTTCTTCTTCATGCTGTGGAACTGGGCGTCTCACAGAGTGAACCCTGAAGTGGAGAGACATGACTCTTTCCTTGAGCGCTTCAGAGGCCCTGAGCTCAAAGACATCTCCAGTCGAGAGAGCAATGCCCAGTCTGTGGGCTACAACGACACAATCCGTAAGAGAAAGTAAGTACTAGACTGTGTGGCAGCGTTGCCGGTGCACAGTTTATTTTTCTGGACTCACACTGACAGTGATCTCTCTGTTTGAAATGACAAACAAACCCACCGGACAGTACAATTAATCACATGAGTGTCAGTTCCTCAAAGCTCTGATGAGTCAAACTGAGCTGAATGATGAAATGATTCCAAGTGAGACAGAATATGTGGATTAGGTTTGGTTACAAAAAGGATTTGAATCGACTCCTTCACATGTGACTGGATCGCTTCAAAGCACGGTACAGAACTGTGAAGAGATATGGAGCTGAACAAGACTGTTGACGCTCACCTGCCATTGTTAGATCAGGAGGTGAATAAAAGTGAAACGAATAAAGACTTCAACCACAGCAAATGCACATACCTCCTACTATGAACTAAAAACTAACAATATGTCAACACAACAAGCATGAGGAGGCATTGGTGCATATGTTTATTGAGACTGGAGGGTCTACTTGACTGTGAGTCAGTGTGTTTGTATTGTAACACTTATTCTGACAGATACCTCCCATATTATAATAAAAAACTAAAACTGACACTGACACTTATATAAAACTTAAAGCTGAAGTAGAGCCAGGGCATGAGATACAACAATCAGCTATCTCAAAGCTTCCAACCCAACGCGTCTTTATATCTTTCTCTGCTCTAATTGGTTGTTTTCATTTAGGTCTGGCGGATTCTTGGAAATGCCATTAGGAACACTAGAAGGACCTGATCTTTTCACAGATTATCTGTCTCATGTTAGGACACAGTGAAAACGAAAGATAAACGAGCAAACCCTTTCTGGAAACTAACTGAAACAAAACTGAACTGAAAACATAAATGAAAATGAAAACTAATTAAAACTACCAACTCTAATACCTAACGCTATTATATTTCTCTGCTAGCTAACCACTTGTTAACCATTAAGTGTGGTTTTATACGATGGACGGTGTAAGCTCGACACCCTAAATCACATTTGATTGGATACATTTATGTAAACACGCCATAGGTCAAGGTGAAATAGATTTTTGACATTAGCATGTAACAAGAGATAAATGAAAAATGTATGTGTCATTTCAGTGCTTTAATGTCTGACACTGTGAGGGTTCACTGTCCAAAAAACTTGTCCTTTATTTCTTTCCAAAGTCTTGCCAGTAAGTGGCCGCTAGCTACTTACAACATGAATAACTGCAACAACACAGACGAGTAAGTGTGTGCAAATCTGTCAAAAAATAGAATCAAAATAGAAGTAGAATAGAAAAATGAGTCACGGATCATGCTGGACATTCATAGCATCTGGTGTATCATGTAGCTAATGTGGTATATTTTGCGGTAAATAGCATAGCTATAGTCCTTTAGACAACATGTCTTCCAATTCTCCATTCCTGTCTCCTCCTGTATTAGACAGATAAAACCTTTGTTCCTTTGCTTGCTTGAGGGATTTTCTTTTGTTGCAAGTTGTGATGTGGATTGAACTGATTTTACCTTTGGCCAATATTTAGATATAAAATGTACAGGCATATTCTGATTGTTAGCTCATAGTGGTTTTGAAGTGAAAGAAGACATGGAAACGTACCTGTGTTACGTTGCCATCTGCTGGACAAATATATGACCTGCACCAGCTCTTTCAACAAAGCCTTGAATCCCAAACTCTAGACGACCTCCTTCTGTAGTCCTGTAGCCCGCTGACAGTCCCGCTTAGATATCCTCCACCCTTTTTCACAAATATAAAAAAACTAAACTTGTGGTCCGTAGCAAAAAAGAGGAGAAAAAAGAGGAGATTAAAAAAGATGAGAAAAAGGAGGAGGAGAAAAAAGACGAGAAGAAAGACGGGGACAAGAAGGAAGAGGAAAAGAAGGATGAGAAGAAAGATGAGAAAAAGGATGAGAAGAAAGACGAGAAGAAAGATGATAAGAAGGATGATAAAAAAGATGATAAAAAGAAAGAGGAGCCACCGTAAGTATACAATCAGATACATATTGGGACTAGGACATTTTATTACAATAAACAGACGTCTTTTTCATTCTTACTGTATGTAAAAAAAATAAAAAAAATAAAAATCTTGTGACAACATCAAGTAATGTTGAGTTGTTTTTAGGAAAGAAATCTGGATTATGGATCCTGCTGCAGACCAGTACTACAAATGGCTGACCGTCATCGCAGGCCCAGTATTTTATAACCTGATAATGATTGTGACAAGGTATTGTCCATTTATCATCCGTTAAAACTTCACTCCGCGTTCCCAAAATATTTTTGCAAATGCATTCTCCTTGTCTTCTAGAGCCTGTTTTAACGAACTCCAGGACTCGTATACAAACCTCTGGATAGTCTTGGACTACACCTCAGACTTAGTCTACTTAGGAGACACATTTGTCAGATCAAGAACAGGTTGGATACTTTCACATGTTTCAATACAGAATTTAAATATGTAAACCAATTTGTGTCCATTGTAGTTTTGGATTTGACTCCTAATTTAGTTTTTCTGTTTGTCCCCTTAGGTTACCTGGAACAAGGCCTGCTGGTAAAAGATGCCAAGAAACTGAGAAGTAAATACAGAACAACATCTCAGTTCAAATACGATATGATCTCAATGATACCCACTGATCTTCTGTTTCTGAAATTTGGATATAACAACCCAGAATTCAGATTCAACCGTCTTTGCAAAATCTCTAGGCTTTTCGAGTTCTTTGAGCGGACTGAAACCAGAACCAGCTTTCCAAACATGTTTCGTATTAGCAATCTCGTACTTTATATCCTCATTATTATCCACTGGAATGCTTGTATGTTCTTTGCCATATCG
This sequence comes from Dicentrarchus labrax, assembly GCF_905237075.1. Taxonomy (NCBI): domain Eukaryota; kingdom Metazoa; phylum Chordata; class Actinopteri; family Moronidae; genus Dicentrarchus; species Dicentrarchus labrax. The sequence continues at coordinate 24,641,140 of NW_026136718.1, read as the reverse complement.
AAAACCATAGGTTTTGGATCTGACACGTGGGTATATCCCAATATCAGCCACCCTGAGCACGGCCGCTTGGCCAGAAAGTACATCTACTCCCTGTATTGGTCCACACTGACCCTCACCACTATTGGAGAGACGCCTCCACCAGTTAGGGATGTTGAATACCTCTTTGTCATTTCTGACTTCCTCACTGGTGTGCTGATCTTCGCTAGTATCGTCGGTAACGTTGGTGCCATGATCTCCAACATGAACGCCTCTCGAGCTGATTTCCAGGCGAAGATCGACTCCATCAAGCAGTACATGCAGTTCCGAAAGGTCACCAAAGACCTGGAGGCCAGGGTCATCAAGTGGTTTGACTACTTGTGGACCGAAAAGAAAACCTGCGATGAGAAGGAAGTTTTGAAGAACCTCCCAGACAAGCTAAAGGCTGAGATTGCCATCAACGTCCATTTGGATACGCTGAAAAAAGTGCGTATCTTCCAAGATTGTGAAGCCGGTCTGCTGATTGAATTGGTGCTCAAGCTGCAGCCACAAGTGTTCAGTCCTGGAGATTACATCTGTAAGAAGGGGGATATTGGTAGGGAGATGTACATCATCAAGGAGGGGAAGCTAGCTGTGGTTGCTGATGATGGGGTCACTCAGTTTGTAGTGCTCAGCGATGGCGCATACTTTGGGGAAATCAGCATCTTGGGTATCAAGGGTAGTAAAGCAGGCAACAGGAGAACAGCCAACATCAGAAGCGTAGGCTACTCTGATCTCTTTGCCCTGTCCAAGGACGACTTGATGGAAGCTCTCACTGAGTATCCAGATGCTAAAAAAGCTCTGGAGGAGAAGGGGAAAGCCATTCTGATGAAAGACAACCTGATTGATGAGGCGGTAGCCAACGCTGGCGCCGACCCCAAAGACCTGGAGGAGAAGATTGTCCAACTGCAGAGCAACCTGGACGTCATGCAGACCAAATTCGCTCAGCTGATGGCTCAGTTAACCTCCAGCCAGACAAGAATGAAGCAGAGGGTCACTGAGATGGAGGCCAAAGTGAAATCCATTCGACCGGAGGACCTGGCAGAAGTGGTGGCCGACAAAGACAAAAAAGTGCAGTAATCTGAGACACGTACCGGAGGACTTTACAGGAAATGAAGGGATTTTTCAGTAAATGGTAGAGTGACACTTTTTAAGGTCCATGTTTATATCTATTTATACATCTGTGTTTATTATGATCATAATGTGTCAAATTGTGTACAGTGTATGCAGCAAAGGAATATTTTTGGGTGTATGCTATGATTGACAACCAATTTCGTGGTCATGGAACTGCTTGAGCATGTTGGTCAGAAGCACTCGTGTATGCAAACAAATGGCTTTTCATAGCCTTAGAATAATGAGGAATGTTTTTTTTTCCTGATATTGAAATTTTTTCCCCAGAAAATATATTGATCTGTAAAGTATGAAGTACAATTCATACGTAATAATGCAACTGCAATATTCATTTGATACGATATGTGAATGTACAAAATAAACCCAAATGCAGTTCTGTTTATAAGTTACTATCAGCATACATCAGTTGTTAAATTGCAATGTTATATGTAAATAAACATTAAAATGTTCATATAACATATACTGTGTGTCTAGAGAGTCATTTTGTAGAAAAGAGTGTGACTATTACAGTATAATACATCGTTTTGGATTGTTTCTCAGTCTCATTAAACTGTCTTTACTGACTTTAAAGCCCCTGAACCTGGCTTCAAATCTAAAGTATTTCTCTATGGTTTAAATATTAATTACTATAAAAGCAATTATCAGTTAAAACACAAAGAGTTTAACACTCAGAAACGAATTAATCTGCTTCATCCAACCTGTGTGGGTATGGTTTGATTAGATTTGATTGATCAAACCTACAATGCTGATTAATCTCTATTCGTGCAACTACCTTTTTCGATCTGACCTCCACTGTTTTGTGGTAATGTAGGATCTCATTAGTGGTAGTAAGAACATGATAGAGAAAACTCGTTTTCAGGCCCTTTAAATGTGCATTTGTTGGCCACTTGAAGGCAGAAGAAATAAGATGATAACACTGACGTGTTTTTAAGGTAATGAGGCGAACTTGTTGGCAGTTTCTTAATTACACATCTGGGAGATGTGGAGAAACATAAGCACTTACTTGGAGTCATGTTACTGGACAGCCAGTTAAAGTAAAACCAATATTTACTCTCCTTTTGGCTCTGTTTTTGCTCTTAATCAACCTCTTTGAAAAATATGCATGTTTAGCTTCTACATGTTAATGCTCCTCTATGTTGATGAGCTGCTTGCTAACTTTGTCTGTCCAAAGATCAGTGCTGAGCAGATAGTTTACAGTTGATTTTTAGAGCTTTTTACTGTAAACAGTTGACTGCTGTGGCCAAAAACTACGCCATAAGAACGAGACTAAACAAAACAGTAAAATTGCAAAACCATGAGCTGAAAGATGCTATAAAGCTACGTATAGAGAGAGAGAAACTGCAGTCGTATATTGTTAGAAGAAATTCCTTCAGTTCATATTAAAGACAATGTCAATACTTTTTTTAACCTTTATTTACTTTGCATAATAGTTGCTTTACGTAAGAGTTTCACATTATTTGCACATTCCTTATGTACCTGAGATATTTGGCCAAATAAAACATTTCATGTGACTCTTTTCCTTATATAGGCATTGCACATTTGGCAACTGCACTTACAACTGTGCAATCAGGAACACTTAATAGCAAACAAACCAAGGGGAGAGAAACACTTCTTTCAGGATGTGAAAGTCTAAACTGACCAGTCAGTAACTACATTTTAAAACCTTGCAAGCTATTGAAACCACACTATCTGGTCAGGTTCACTGTCTCACAACACACAGTATTCATGTTCTATGTAATATAACAGGCACAGCACAGAAATACTTTAAAATAACCTCTAGGTTAGTGGTGAGTTTGCTCTCACGCCGACAGGAAATTGTTCAAATATAAGCTTTTCAGAGAGGCTATTTGGATTAGCAGTTTTATGAAAGGCTTCACCTCAATATACTACAATGACAATCATAACCAAGGAGCACCATTATGCTCAGTCCACTCAGTTGTGGGAAGAGAGCCTGAAGACTGAATACTGCTACACCATGAGGAACTGAAAAACATGAGAATTTAAACAGAGTCTATGTGCTGTCATTTAATAAAAACCTGTGTATAAGTGCACTTTCACAGTTTCACAAATGAAATATTGTTCATGGTTGCACAGAAACAAAACACACAAGAAAAAATAAATTATTTAAGTGTCGTGTTAAACTCTTTGGGAAACCTAATCTACTGTATATGAAACTAACTCAATGGAAGTTCAGCCTCAGAGTGAAAGGCCGACAGTGGAGTATGAATGGTAAGGGCTGGTTAGGCACAGGGTTATTGCAGCACTTTGTTTCATGTCATTTAGCTCTGTATTTTTGTGATACTCCCTTTTTTTTATTTATTAAAATGCAGTCACAAAAGCTTCTTTGTGGACCTGTCACAGCATCCCAAATCCTTTGGCATAAGTGATGGCCTTGAGGAGTCTTTCTTTCAGTTTTTCCTTAGAGGAGTATTCTGGGAGCAGCAGTGCATTAAAGCAGGTGTGAGAGGTTGGTAGCCTGAAAGAAAGGATGAGAAAGTAAGAGTACTGCTGGGCCTGACAGCAAAAATGGGATAAATGTGAGCTGAGAGAAGCTTATCGTGTGGGTTTGGGCATCAACAGACTGTTTTGAATGACACAATGAAAAAAAAAAAAACAGTATGTTTGATGATAGAAAAACCCCAAAGGGTGACTCTTCTGTACCTGTCTGTGTCGGAGCCATTCTTGGCGATGATCATTTTTAATTTTCCGAGTCCGCCGACAGGTGCTCTGTCTGTGCCGGTGGTAAACTGAAGAAACAACCTCTTCTGCTCCTCTCCAAACGAGTGAATCGTTTCCCAGAAGTCTCTGTATGCAGAAAGTAACAGACAACTTTAACCAACGATGATCTGACTGCTAAAATCAGTCTAAGTCTTGCAGCTAAAAATATGTCTTTAGATTATGACTTAGCTGGTGTATGTGGGAAAAAAAGGAAACTCTGACTTACTTGATGATTTGACTGTCTTTGCTATAACCTCCATCGTATTCTGTTGTCTTTTCAAGAGCTTCAAAGTCAAGTTTCTGTGAAGAGATTAGTCTGTAAGTCATAAAACACTGGCTGCAATAAAATAACAAAAATATAAATTAAGGTTTGTCCTCACCCTGCTTCCACAGATAAGCAACTCTACTTCCTCAGGTCTGAACAAATATTTAAGTGGGGACTCATTTGTGACAATTAGGAAACCTTTTTTGAAGGCTTTGAATTGTCTCTCCACGCTCTTGTTCAGTATGTACTCAGTATACAGGTCCACAAACTCCTGTCAAAAAAAAAAGCAACAACACCTGTTAAATATACAGAAAATAAACTGCTCATTATTTACCATCTTCCATAACAGCAGTAAAGTGAATGTAAACCTTCAACCAACAGTGAGTCAGTGTATTCTGTGCATTTTAAGTGTTGTTTCTATACACTTTCAACAGAGGAAAGAATGTCTCAAGGAAATGGCTGAATTGCATCATTTTCAGCCATTTCATATACATCGAGTTCCTGTTGCTGAGCTTGTGAAATGTATAAATAAAAGAAAAAAGGAACAAGAAATGTGTCCCTCATTGATTCTAATAATATTGTAGCTAGACAGTATCTACAACAGCAATTGTATAATTACTTTTTAATTTGGTGAGGAATTCACATCGAACCCCTGTACTGACTTTAAATCACTCTCTCTTCTACCATGATAGTTACTTCAGCTCTTGTATAAATTAACCGAACTATCCTTTACACAGAACAGTTTTGTGGCCTAGACAAAATCATTTCAGACATTTTACCTGTCTGTTCTCCTTAGTAACAGGCATCTGGTCTCCCTGTTCCTTTAAGTCATATAAGACCGGGTTTCCAAAAAGGTCTGTGTGTGATATCTGGAAGGTGAGCATCATGTCTTTCTCTACATTGCCGGTATACTCGAGCAACTGCTTCAGACTCTGGTACAAAGCCTGCAACAAGAAAAGAAGAAACGTCTGTTGTTAAAAAAATGCTCTCAGAATATGCTTATTTGCTTTCTTGTCAAGAGTTTGTTCAGAAGATCACTGCCATCTCATCTCATCTGTCCTTTAAACGTGAAGGTACAGCTAGATGACAGTAAGCTTAGCTTACCATACAGACCGGTAACAGCTAGCCTGTCTCTGTTAGACAAATTTAAATCCACTCAGCAGCACCTGTAAACCTCACTTACACGGTAGAGTAAGAATGGCAAGTTGTAGATGTGTGGGAGGTTATGTTAATGGGAAATGGACTGTACTTATATAGCCCACCCATTCACACACACCAATGAAATAGCATCGGGAGCAATTTGGGGTTCAGTCTCTTGCTCAATGAAACTTCAACATGCAGCAGGAGGAGCCGGGGATCGAACCACCAACCTTCTGATTAGTGGACGACCCGCTATGTTCTGTATTTGGTGGCCTCATCTTCAACGGTTGCCTGGCAACGTTACGTGACAACAAGAGCCAAGCGTGCTCTTACCCCCTGGTTCCAGTCTTAATGCTAAGCTAAAAGCTAACGGTCACCTGGCTTTAGTTTCAGATGAGAGTGGTATTGATCTTCTCATCTAACTCTCGGCAAAAAAGAAAAGAAGTGTATTTCCAAAAATGTCATTCAGTGCAACAGTTTTTTTTATATGCTAAAAGTTAATGAGTGAATAAAGATTTAGCTTTATGCTTGTGGTTTCTTTCCAGCAACACTTAAATCTGCTTTCTTGATCTTACCAGTAACATTACAACACCATACACAATAGAAGGCGTTTTCTAAATGTTTGGAAATACAGAGCTGATGTATTGTCTTTGACTGTAAATTAAGTTTGGAGAAAGTTACTGTACTGGATGTGAGTCCGACAGGTCCAAGAAGGCCCCTTTCTTGCCCATGAGTTTCCTGTAAACAACCATAGGGAAATGTACGTCCAGGATACAGTTGTTGTAAATGGCGAGCCCGAGGACGAGTCCAACGAGAGTGTACTGCGCTTCATTCTCCAGTGAGGACGAATTAAACCAAAAAAGTTTGGTGTTGTCGTCGTAGGTGAACATTCCTGTTGAGAATGTCAGAAAAGAAAGAGAGAAAAAGCCAGAAGCAAAAATTAAATACTCAAAGGAATAGTTTTTGTGAAATACACTCATTAGCTTAGCTTAGCACAAAGACTGGAAACGGGGGAACAGCTAGCTTTGCTCCCAAAGGTAAGAAAAGTACCTCTAAAGCTCACTATTATCTTTTCTATCTCACAGGTTTAATCTGTGCAAAAACATTTCCTGTCTTCTTTACCGTGAGGTTGCCAGGCAACAAGTTGAGGCCAGGAAGGCGTTGTACCTGGCCAAGAAATATACCTGCACATAACCTCCCGTAAAACCACATCCTGCCTATTTTACACTTCAATGTTTGTGTGAATTAAACAAACAAGATAAAACGTGTTAATTAGTGAACTTTAGAGGTCGGCAGATTTTTTATTTTTTTGTGTTTCCAGAATGTTAAGCTAAGGTCTCCCGGCTGTAGCTTCATATTCAATATTCAATGACACATGGGGAGCAAATGTAAACACTGTCAAAATGATTTAATTTCTCACCTATGTCGGGATTGAAAATTTCCTCCAAGACCAATTGGAAGAACTCCTTTGAAACCCCGCCCTCGTCTACACCTTGCTCCCCCTCAAACTCAACAAACAGCTGCTTCTTCAGGTCAGACGGGTTCTCCATGGAGATCATCTCCAGCTGTAACACAGGGCAGTTGAATTAACTGACAAACACTGCGGGACTAAGCTTCAATTTGACATCTCATCCACATGCAACAGTTACGCGTCACGCCGTAACTCACTCTGACGAGGGCGTCGTCGATGATGTGATCTCTGCGTACTTTGAGCTTGAGATAGGGGTTGGGCTGCTGGCCCTGGACCATGCTGTAGAGGGCCGTGAGGCGTCGCTCGCTGTACATCCTTATCCTGTTGTCGTAGTACAGTCCTTGGCTCTTGGTGATGACATTGAGGATGAAGGGGCACGACTGGAAAGAAAACTTGGTTTCGGCGTTGACTTTGAAGAAGGTGAAATCCTTGTCCATCTCCACCACTTCGTTCAGTGACTCGTTGACAAAATCCTCAAAGGGGATGAGGGGTTTTATGCTATCTATCGGCCTGAGACCCAGTTCTCTCTCCAGAGGATCGACCCGGGGACCCTTCATATACAGTCGCTCCTCACCTAGCAGCTCATGCAGGGTGAGCTCATCAGACTCTGGGTCTTCCTCGTCCTCCTCATTGTGCTCCACATCCACATCACCAGCCTGGATACTTGCGTAGAAGGCAACTTTTAAACACTGAGTCGCAGCCACCACAGTCTCGTCATCATTTACCAGATTTTCACTATCATATTCATTGCTGACGACTGTGAAAGTGATGAGCTGCTGGAAGGTCTCCATCATGCGGCGGATGTGTGGGAGACCGTACGTGGACCAGAGCTTCGACAGCCTGGCGAGAGCAGTCACCGGCAGTTTGCTCATCGCCTTGCAGAACTGCGGCAATGCCACTTCAAGGTACTCTGGGCTGTGGAGGTTACTGTTCTCCAGCACGATGATGAAGATATTCAGGTAATCTGGGTTTGTTTCGTACACATCAAGGTATTCCAGGTCAAGTTCCATGTTTGGAGTAAGGTAAATGAGTGCGTTTACGAAAGCTGCCTCGGCCTGATCGATGGTTAGCAGCCTGTCGTAGACCCTCCTCACGGCGCAGATGTCCACTGTAACTTCACAAGGGTCGAACGTTTCATTAACACCCTCGTCTGGTAAAGCAGCCGCAGAGGAAGCACCCATCTTCTCTGAGGTTTGCTCACTCTGCTTCTCATGCTTGTCGGCATCTGGTGGTTTACAAGAGTCATGGTTTTCAGCAGTGTTGGGTTCATCCTTCCTGAAGCTCTTCATCAGCACCTCTGCGCTGGAGAAAACCCTGCCGATAATGCGGACTAGTGCAGAGTAGTCCCCTTTCTCCTCGCAGAAACTCAGGATCCTATATACACTGTTCTCTGTGAGGTAATGAACATCTGGACCAAAACAGTAAAAGAAAAATTAACACACTGAGCCGATTCAAAGTCAAAGTCCACAAGAATCTGAGTCAGTTTTACAGTACCTGAGAAGTCCTCCTTCTGGGGAAAGACGTCCGTATCGCTCATCTTACTGTCCAGATGAGTGTTTTCATTGGCGCTGGAGTGTGGGGCGTCAGATTCTTTCTTTGAGGGATTGCAGAGTTTGGCGTTAATCTTAAACAGCTCAAGCGCTTTGGCAGCCGCTGAATTGTTATCCAACGGTTGAAAATCACAACATGATGCGCAAAACTCATTCGTGCAGTCGCCATTTCCACAGCCTTCAGTTAACTGCCGAAAGTAGCGCTCAATTAGATGCTTAGCAGCCGCTCTGTTCCTGCATTAGGATATTTAAACAGGAAGTAGGACTGATGAGTCATCCATGGTTAGGAAAAAGAAGCATTAACACATTCTTGCAATGCAAATAATAAAACATGTGAAATACATTTAAAATAAAGACACAATGACACAGAGATGGGAACTGACAGCATGTATATTAGTTTAGATACTGGTTGAAGTGAGTGCAGACAGAGCGACTTACATTCGGCTGGATTCAGGTATCCTCCTGCAGGCCCAAGTTACAGTCCTGAAAGGAAAGTTCAGCAATACTGTAAAGTTTGACTGATCCTACTGTGCACAGAGAGCCAATAACAAAAGGAGGCAGCTGCTTTTCAATCACAGTTAGTCAACTGATTCAGATATCTGATGCTATAGTGTGTCAGGCTATATTATCATCTGATCTAATTCATATTTACTTTAATCATTTAACTACGGAGCGAGGCAACAAAACTTGATGGGGTCACTCATTCAGTTACAGTGGTAACAACTGTTCATGTCACCCTTGGGTCAACAGTGTAAGAGAGCAACCAACTTTCTCTCTTCTGCGTTTAAATGAGTAGAACAGAAGAGTATTAACATGTGTTTGATATATAACTGTATGGTCTTTTGAAGCAGCTGTCTGTATGAGACATCTCCAGCAGGTCTGGACAACAACGGGGCATTATGTAACTGGTTTTAATTTATGACAGTCAGATCACATTAATTCATGCATTACAAGCTGCAACATCATCTGATCTCATATAAAAGAACTTTTAGGATATTATTTGTAATTGTAGTGACAAACATTGTGTGTCCAATCACCGCCTTCCCGTGGCTGTAACATCTATTCATTTAGCAGACAGATAGAGTGGCTGTAGTTTCACCATACTGTAAAGAGGTTATGTTCAGATTATAATTGATAAGTGCACCCTCTTATAAATAATGAATGACGTTAGCGCTGCTGTGCCACGTGCGTAAAAAGGCCCATTGTTAATTTGGAGACGCTGCTGTGTGACGGCTACAGGCATTTAATAATGGTAACTCAACAAGATACACTTTCTGTGTGTTAATAAAGCCTTATGTCGGTGTCTGTGGAGGCAGCAGGTCACCTGCAGGCAGCTACTGTGAGTCTCATTAAGGGGAGAGAGAGAGAGAAAGAGAGAGAGAGATTGAAAGCGGCTGTAAAACGTCAAAAACAATATTAATATTAATAGAAATAGTATTTTCCCTCCACGACACAAACAATGAGATATAGAAATGTCTTGTTCGTGAACCCTGGTATTAAAACCTAGTTAAATTACACGTGTTAGTAATCCGCCACATGCAGAAACACTGTGCAGCTGTCTCTGACCGGCTGTCACTGTTTGTGTTTGACGACTTCAACCGCTGCTAGCTAGCTGATCAGCTAATCGATAAAGCAGCTCGGGAAGTGAACACAACACGACACAGCGTTACACTGAGGCTGTGGGCCAGCTTCCAGTACTAACCTGTGATTTCAACAGTGGTATACAGTCCTGTCTGTGTGTCTGTGTGTCTGTCAGTGACAGTGCAAAAACAGAGCCGTGGTGTCAGAGTGAGAGCTGCTGCTTCCTCCACACTCCGTCCACTCCGACTCAAACTCCTCCGCTCACTGCAAACACACGGAGCCTGAACGCGACACAGGTCCGGGAGGAAGGTAGGAATGGCGGCACTTTTTGTTCCTAAGTCAGAGCAAAATATCCTTTTCTACCATCTTGTAAACAAGAGCGTGATATATCCCGGCATGCAGCGCGAGGCTGTCAAACACCATGCCCCCCCTCCCCCCTCCTCCTCCTCCCCCCTCCTCCTTCTCCCCCTCCTACCTCCACAAGCCACCGAAATACACCATAAACAAATAAAAATAAACAGTGTTTACCTAAAAAAAACCAATACACACAGTTTAATCTTTCATACACTTTATTTTCAGGTCATTAGTTAACCGCTGAGATTGGACTGACCTCGGTTTATACAGCACTATGCGTTATGTGGATGGATTAGACACTATGTGTACATGGAACTTGTTTTCTTATATTAAGAGAAATTCATATAATAGAAAATATAAACAAAGATCAGCATGGTTTTTTAATATCTTGATATAAATACCACAATGTAAACATAAACTACGATTACAAATGAGTCCTGTGTCAGCATTTATCATCATCAAAATGTACTTTAAGTATCAAAAGTAGATAAAAGTACTAATTATGTAGAAATATGTGCCCTGTTGTTATCGTATATTATTGGACTGTCAACACTGATGCTTTTTGTGATGTAGCAGTTTTATTTTGTATCAGCTGAGATTGAGTTAATTTCACTTTATAAAGCCAACCTTTTTCTCTAATGTACCCCCACAGCCCCGTCTGATGGACTAAAGTACCCCTTCATCAACACCACCCATCATATTCTAAACACGTTCATTTGAACTACTTTTATCCTTTTCTCCTTTTTTCAAAGGCAAACTATTTCACTGTTTATTTATTAAAACAATCTACAGTATTTGATCCACTACTTTAGGTTTTTTATGTTTCTTTCTAATCATTTCAGCTAACAATTTCAACCATCTCTCAGTTAATTTTAGCTATCTATTTAACCGTTTAAGCATTAATATTGGACATTATGGATACATAGTTACAGTAAGTTGATAATTAGCTATTCATCTCAACCATTCTTTCATTGCTTTATGTTACATCACTTCTCTTCTCTTCCCCCTTTCCCCTCGGGGCTGGGTTAATCTATAACAATGCATCATATTTCATGAGATGAGACTGTAAAATCTTTATCTGCAAAGTAGTAGCTGCCAAATAAATGTAGTGATGTATGAAATACAATATTTCCTTATAAAATGCAGTAGAGGTACATTTTAAAGTCACATAAAATAGAAATACTCAAATAGACTATTATACCTCAAAACTGACCTAAAATACAGTACCTGAGTAATACTTCTAGTTGATATGTTTCACCATTGGATGTGTGTATGTGTAGCAGTAATTCATACACAGAGGCTATTTTTCATCCCAGTTTTGGGAAATATGTGATTAAAGTGGGTCATTATGTCACAGACTTAATTTTGGCTTAAGCATAAACACAGTAAAGACCTTATAGATTAGTCTCTGTGAGTAGAGCTGTTCATTCATACCTTTTGTTATTTAGTATCATAACTTCCCTTAATTATACATCTCTGCAGAGACACACGTATGGGGCTACAGTAGCTGTGTTGATGGAGGCTAAGACACAGCACAATCTCTAAATCATATTCATAAACCATAAATCAGACCTGGAATATATAGCAGGTAGTCAAACCCCTGCCAGCTCATTCTGCAACAGAGCCTTGTAAATTATGCATTATCTAATCCGCATGCATTGCTCTTGTGGTGCTGATGTTTGTTATTCTGTCAGCGTCCAAGCCTGATATAGAGTTTTACACTTAATGTGACATTTGGTTTCTTTACCTATCAGTCCTCTGTGACACACTGAGCAGTAAACACAGGTAAATATAAAGGATAACTGAGAGAGAAATGCAAATCTATTCATATTCTTAAAATAACTGAGTACATTACCACCTTAATTGAGAGCATGTTCCTAAAGGTATGAAGCTGCTTTTCATTAAAATATATATATATATGATTGTATGAGGGAGATTCCAAATAAATGTGTCATGTTGTTGAAAGGATGTCTTGCTCAGCATTAATTACCATCCTTTTGTCTGAGTGTATAGATTTGACACTACTGTAGTACAGTCTGCAGTAACCCACATGCACACTGGGAGTCGCTGTAAGCACACAGAGCATCGTGCTCACTGCTCATGGACGGTTTCCTCACAAGGTGATTTCTTGTTTTTTATATTTTAGATGATGTGTTTCACATAATACTGTTGATAAAAACAGACACATTGTAAAGTTAAAGTAATTACCTTCACACAGCACAGGGGTTCTCAGACCTTTGTACTTGTGGCATCTCGTCACAGGTTATATTACGTCTACTGTTGTAACCAGTTCAACCTTTCATTGTTTTATTTGATTTATTCATTCCTAAACAGCAAACACTATCCAGTACATCACAAGTAAAAACCAAAGCTTTTGGAGCCCTTGCTTGGACCACACCCATCTTCAAACTGCCTTCATTTTGATCTCAAATACACAAGTGTGAAGATTCGTGACTGCATCTTGCACAGATGTGTGACAGTATGATATTGACGGGATCTGTCCGTCACACAGAGAGACATACATATAAACAAACACACCAAAGTACTCTAATATACTACAAATAAGTGACAGCCAGCAAGAAAACTCAACTCAGTTGAGTTTATTGAGTTTATTAAGTGCCCACGTGTTCACAGGTCAAACATAAATCAGACCACTATTCATGGGAAAGTGCAAACAACGCAGTAGTAAAAACATTTTACAAGGTTTTGTTGGTGGAGCTTGTCAGTGTCATTCATTTACTTAAAGGTCTACTGTGTAACATTGGCAGAAATAGAATATAGGCTAGGTATGTTTCCATTAATGTATAATCAGCTCAATATAGTAATCATAATGTTTTCGTTACCTTGGAATGAGCAGGTCACCTTCTATGGAGGCCGCCATGTTTCTACAGTAGCCCAGAGTGGACAAAACAAACACTGACGGCCACCGTACTTTCTCAGAGACACTTAACAGCCTGTTCTCATTCCTATGTTGTCAAATATAGACACAAGCAATATTTCGTTGGTTGCAATCCATAATCTGCATCTAACCAGCTAGATGGCAGTAAAAACCTGCACACCGGTCCTTTCGGTGTGGACGTGGTGATTCTTCCTCAGACTGTTGCTGTGTGAGCTCTGAGCAATGCCCGTCCTTTTGCATTACACAAAGGTCAAGTGTGTGGTGGTGCCTGTCTGGCAAATGCATTGCATGGGTATACCTTCACAGTGGTCAGGGTAAAAGAAAAAGGGTATACAGTTCATCAAAGAGGGTTTATTTACAATTACAGTGGAAAAACAATGAGAAACATTTCTTTTCTTTTATGGCCCAAAATTGTAGTAGTAGGTAACTACTAACTAGGTTGTGTTTTTGTTACCTTAGAAGGAGCTCTTGTTATCTACAGATGCCGGTGGGTTGCCTTCCATGGAGTCCACCATGTTGAACTGGCATGTTTCTACAGTAGCCCAGAACAGACAAATCAGTTGTAATCTGCAACTACACCACTAGATGCCACTAGTCCCAAATCCAACACACTGGTCCTTTAACAGAATTAGCCTTACTATAAAACTTACCACAAAATAGGCAATGAAACATGTGATGCCTCAGACTTTTGAGGATAATAGATATTGTGCATCATGGCATGTCTCTCTTCCTGGAACATATCAATTAACCTCGACCGTACCAATGGCAGTTTAGGAATGTGACTGCAGGGTGGTGCAGGGTTCAGGAGAGGACACTGAAGGTTGCGTGTAGGACACGTCCGTGGTGTGGAGGGTAGGATTATTTTATCACAGTTCTTAAGTGATTCCTGGAAGTGTGCCATACAGCGAGCAGAGACAGGGTCTCACTCAGGCAATCAAGACAGAGTTTATGTCCTGTGTGATCAGGATACATGAACATCTCTGATCAGCACTCTCACCTCTGGCTCATAATCCAAGCTCATCAGCTCAGGGGATTTTCAACACCTCAGCAGAGTGTCAATGTTCACATCATCACAACAAGCGGGTAAAGGGCAAAATGAAATGTTTATGGGGCAAAAACAAGGAATTTGCTTATGTCTTAGTTTATGCCTCACATAAAAAACATGTTCCTCCTCTTTGTCTATGTTGAGTTTGTCTGTTTTTAGCCATCCTCACTGTGTGGGTCTAGTGATGGCAATGAAGATCAATGGTCCAGACTGAAATATATAATAACTACTGGCTGTCCTCAGATGATCAATACAGTTGACTTTGGTGATCCTCTAGTGCCACCACTTTAAGTGTTTAGTGAAATATCTTAAAAACTATTACATTTTGTTCAGATATCCATGGTGCCCAGTTGAACCTTAAGGAGTCTTGGACGATCTCATTACTTTTCATCCAGTTTTTAACTCATCTGGTAAAATATCTTAACATCTTATACAGACATTCATGATCCCCAGAGGATGAATCCTACCAAGTTTGGTGATCCGCTGACTTTTCATGTAGCACCACGAAGTGACGAGACGTCTCACTTTGGTGCACATCAGTTTAAGATTCACTTTGTGTTTAGTATGGATAAGACTTGCATTGGTGCACCAGCATAAAATTTCAAGATGCAGTTAAACAGTGTGCACTGGATACAATTTGGAATAAACTCAGCATGATTGTTTCTAACATCTTTGCATCAGGAAAAGCTAATTCAATTAATAAATTAATTATATATAATTATTAATATTAATATTACATTTATTATTTAGAAATGTGACCAAATGGTGCCTGCACCCCATGTACTAAGCCCTTACCGCAGCGGCCTGGGTTTTGATTCCAACCTGTGGCCCTTTTCTGCAGGACATCTCCCTTATACTTAGTGCTAATTAGCCAATGTTAGCATGCTAACGTGCCAAACTAAGATGGTGAACGTGGCAAGTATTACACCTTCTAAACATCACAATGTTAGGCACCCCCTGAAAACCTTGTTTTTGCTGACCTCTAGTGGTTTAACCTCTCACCAGGCTGCAGTGATGTACAGGTGTACTGTAGGACACTGTGACATCACCTCTGGGTGTGGTTACAGGTCCAACAGAGCACAATTCAGACCACACCTATCAGTAATGCTGGCTGTGGTTAGAGGTTAAAGAGACCTGAAACTTTCATCTAGAAAGGACAGTGAAACACTTCTTTTCATCCAGATGTTAAATGATCATATTTCTAAGAATAATAATAATCTCCAGTTCCCTCCTACAGGTGAACTGGAGACTATAAATTACCCGTAGGTGTTCGTCTATCTTTGTGTTATTCGTCTGTGTGTGTCTCTGCTGTTTGTGTTGGATGGATTCCTGTGTCAGTGTGAAGTTAGACTGAAAAAGAGCGATAATAATTTCACTAAGCCACTCCTACGTGATCGTGCAGAATGGAGCCTTACAATGCCTCCACCAACTGGAAGACAGATGGCCCTGGCTTGCAAAAAGCCTTCATTTGTTATTTGGAATCAAAAGTGATGCAGTGCATATCTCCACTGGTGTAAATGAACAAGTCCTCAAGTCTTCTCAGCAGAACCCCACACCGAAGAGTGGAGAGCAGAGGCTGCAAGGCTTTTTAAAACATAAACTATTCCAATAATCCAGCTCTCTGACGGCTTCATTGGACCAGATTATATACGAGGCAGCTTAGGAAATTGAAAATGTCCTGATTTAAGCTTGTTAAAACAATGGGTCATGAAGCGGGTCACGGCGACTTTAATGACCAGAATCAATGAAGCTCTTCTATGATAAAATGCAAATCAAACTCCATTAGGTTCAGCAGAATTAGTCTCCTGTCTGTGTGTAGACTGCAGGTAATCAAAAAAGTCATTAAAGAAAATGAAAGAAGACTAGAGGAGAGTGTAAGGAATCCTTCATTTCCAGAGAGGAGCCAGAGAGGAGGAGGAGGAAGAGAGAGAGTTTAATTATATTATCAATCTTTTACATGAATTCCCACAACACAATATGTGACTCCAGTGACAAAAATCCATTTTATTGCATGTGCTGCTTATTTAATGCCACTGAGAGCAGATAAATCACACAAAAAAACAGAGTAAAGCTCTGCACAATGGCACAAAGTTCCACACTTTACACACGCAGTATGCAGAAAAAACAGCTGATCAATCCGGCTGGTTTACACTTGGGCTTTGAAAGAGATGGAGAGAGCAGCACTGCGAGGGGAGAGGAGTCATCATTATCTCTGTGTTCCGACCAGGAACCTGCTCTTGCACAGTGCAGCAGCGGTCAGTAATTTGGCCGTCCCGCTGCAGCATCAGCAGAGCCTTGTCCGTCCCTTTTCCCTCATTGTGCCTTAAAAGAAACATTAATAACACTCCCCTCTCTGGAAAGCCATCGCAGATGTTACGCACACCAGGCAAATACAAACCGCTGCAACACCACGCCAAAGATCATCCATCTTCTGAAGGGCTCTTATATCACACCTTTGTACAGATGTGTGAGCAGACTGAGAGCTGAATTTATGCAGATTTGCTGTATATCACTGAGCTGAAGACCATTAGCTCCTTCAGAAACTGGAGCCAGAGCTTCTTTGAAAACCAAATGGTCTAAGGGAGGTGAAGGATCAAGCTATGCAGTTGCAAACTGGTGTTTGTTTGTACCTGACGCCTTTCAGCATCATGAGAAGTTACATTTTTAGCATGTGTGGTGGATCCTGAGGGAATGAAACCCCTAACCCAGGCACCGTTATTGTCATGATCTACCCACCGGGCTACACAGAAGTGTAATACTGACATTGAAACTAATTCGAAGGTGTCTCTCCCTTTTATTCTAGTGGGAAAGCCCATTAGAGTCCATAATGCACAGGCTTACAACCATTATGTTTAAGTTCAGAGGGTCAAACACATTTAAGACAGCAGTAATTAGAAAATAAATAAAGCAAAAAGGAGGATAACATAATGTATTACATGACCTATACTGTACCATTCCTGCACTGCACTCACTGCCTTCATCAGTTTATAGCCGCAGTACGCATCTGTTTTCAGTGACACCCACTGTACGCTACCTGGTGCCAAACGACAAAGTTAGTATTTACCTGCTGAACAAAGTGGAGCACTTAGCATCTAAAGAGCCAGATATTTCCATCATGAGTTGTTGGTTACCAAACAAAGGTCTTTTTTGTATAATTCATTCAGAATTTGGAGTCTGCATGCTCTGCATCTTGAGAAACAAAGAAGTGAGTTGGTGACATATGGCTCAATGTTTTGCGCAGGAAACTGTAATGATTGGTCAAATTGGCAGAAAACAAGTCATTGGTAGCGCAGAATTCACAGGGACTGGTTGAATTTGCATTAATGGTTGCGATTGCAACATTGCAACTTAATGAATGGTAATGTTATGTTCATCAGGTGGATACAAATCATAAATTCAGTGAATTTATTATCAGCTACACTGCATTTAAAGTTAGTGAGCATTAGCTAGTGGTTATATCAGACGGTATGCAGGCTGTAGCCAGGATGCACTGAACTGAACAAGGGTGTGTTATGAATTCAGCTAATCATTAGTGAAAGGAAAATTGTGTTATTTCTTCTTTTAAAAGTTAAATATTTTGCAGGGAAAGATAGTTGATTGTTGAGTCTCATTCCCATCAAATACCAATACTATAGGACTCAGGGGATGAGACAGAATTCAATTCAATTCAATTTTATTTGTATAGCGCCAATTCATAACAGAAGTTATCTCAGGACACTTTTCAAATAGAGCAGGTCTAGACTGAACTCTTTATAACGTTTATTTTTTAGAACAATCAACCATCTTCAAGCCTTCAAACCAAAGCATCTTTATATCTTTCTCGGCTCTGATTGGTTGTTTTCGTTCAAGCCCAGTGGATTCTTGTCAGTCTTGTCAAATGTCATTAGGAGCAGTAGGATGAGGCAGAGGAACCTGATTTTTTCAGGTTATCTTTCTCATGGATTACTTAAAGGACAGTAAACATTTCAGCAAATATTATAGTTAGTTAGTAATATTAAGTTATTTTTATAAGTTTCCTACAACAGCTTTAACATTGAGAAAGCGTCTATTTGAACCAAACCATAATATGTTCCTAAACATAACCAAGTACTTTTGTTGCCTAAACTTCACCAAACTGCGACTGAAAATTGAAGATTATTTAAAAAGAAACAAAAATTATGAGTCAAGTTGAACCCCAGTCAACAGATATACAAGTTATTTGCGTAACACTTTCATCCCACCACTACTTTCTTCCTTTAATTTGGTGCCTTTTATTCTATTTATAAAGCTTTTTTTTTTTTTTTTAAATAAGCTGTCTGAACATCATCTGCCAAGCATGGGCACCTGGCCAATCCTAGAGTTTGAATGCTAACAGGGCCTGAATTGACAAGAAAAGCAGAGGGATTTATAATTACTCGTCACAGAATGCTGGGAAATCAGCAACACCTGTGCTTTCCTTACTGTAAGTCAAAGGTCAAAATTAAAATCCCCAGATTCACCATATCATATTAAATGTAAATATTACTGTATTACAGATCCTTCAGTCCTTTAAATATATTATAACCCAGTTTTTATGAACTAACTGAGGTGTAGTGCTTGAAGAGTCAATGCAAAGACAACATACAAATGAGTGTACTGAGACATTTTATTAAGCAAAGAGTACATTTTTCTGAACAGAGAACAGGTAGCAAAGTCTAAATATTTTAGTATTATCATTTTAATTTTGTTCACAAGAAGCCACGGTGCAAGTCATTAGTAAAAAAATAACTTGCACTATACTTAAAATAAAGTTTTTCCAGGTTGGTGAAGGTGTTTGCTGCTGTTGTGGGCTGGAGCTCTTCAGTGTTTCCAACTTGCTACAACCCATTTCTTTAGAAAAGCTCGACCAACAGCTGTCATCTTGGTTCTATTACGTAGGTAATAGAACCAAGATGACCCCCCCCCCCCATTAGTGTCACATAGAGAGCGTAAAACATGAAACTTACAGTAGCCCTACCTTGTAACCAAAACCTGAATGAAAAACTGAACTCAGATGTGTTCAAGGCCGTGTGCGGTGATGAGAGTGAACGTTCCTGTGAAGGATCTGTGTAAGTGGCTGTGTTGGAATTCAGCAGTGAATACGCTCGAGCTTCATTCTGGCACATAAAGTGCGACGCCAAAAGCACAGAACAGACAGAACCTATAAAACAAAGTGGACAGACTGCAGCGTCAGAATGTGAACAACATGCCAGCAAAAGGCACCGTGTGCAAAAACAGACAGGAGGAGAGAAGCCACATAGCATGTAGCCTCATAAATATCATCTACACCAACACAAACTGCTCCTCTTCAAACAAATACAGATTCAGCATCGTAAGCAAACTCTTAGATTTGTAATTTCTTATCCAGTGTTAAGGCACATACTATTGCTTGGAAAATACAGAAATATATATGATCTTTGGTAAATGATACACTTTCCAAAAATGTACTGCAATGTCACAAGAGATACAACAATCATAAAATATTAAAAGGTGCACTGAACAAGCATCTTTCCAATTTTCTATACTTTTACTAGTTAGTTTGTGCATGATGAGAAAGTACATCACGACTCCCTTCAAAAGTGTGAAAGGAAATAAAACTTTCCATCCTTTTCATACTGTATGTGAAGCCACCAGCAACAATACTCAATGGCAATTCTAAAATAATGCTTTCAAAGTGCAAATTTAAATCTTAAAGCCACATCTTTTGCATTTGGGAAAGAGCTCCTTTCACCTTTGAGCTTCTGGTTTACAGCTGAGCACCAGCAGAACTAATTAGACTGGGTTGAGATAAACTCTTTATAATAAAGAAATAAACTGTTTAAGGACCTTCAAGTAAACCTGATTATGAAATGTGATGGTAGCTTGTTGTCAACCTACTGTACAGTGCTTAAAGAACAGTTTGATATCTTGGGAAATATGCTCATTTGCTTTCCTAATGAGAGTTAGAGGACACTCATGTCTGTATGCTAAATATGAAGCTACAGATCGGAGACAGTTAACCTAGCTTAGCCTCTGTCCAAAGGTAAATCTGCCTGTCAGCACTTCTAAAATTCCCCAATTACCAGTTTTCACTGGGTTCCTTGCAACCTCACAGTGACAAGAGTCCAGTTTTTACCAGAATTAAACAAACAAGATATAAAATCTTAAACAGTGAGCTTTATAGTAGTCTGCTGGTAGGAAGGTTGATATCACTCTGAAGTTTATGTGAAGCTAAAGCCAGACAACAGTTAGCTTAGCATAAAGACTAGAAGCAGAGAGAAACAGCTAGCCTAGCTGTCCAAAGGCATTCACACACTGGCTCACTAACAGGCAAT
The DNA here is from genome assembly GCF_905237075.1 of Dicentrarchus labrax. Lineage (NCBI taxonomy): Eukaryota > Metazoa > Chordata > Actinopteri > Moronidae > Dicentrarchus > Dicentrarchus labrax. The sequence continues at coordinate 24,620,660 of NW_026136718.1, read as the reverse complement.
ATCTTGTTGGGTTTTTTATCCATACAAAAACTGAAACATTGGGTGGTTTTAAAGAAGTTATATTCTGGACTACTTCTTGGTCGGGAGCAGTGACCTCATGCAGTTTCCACTGGTTGCTTGGCAACCTTACTCAAGTGTGTGTACGGATTAAACAAACAAGATGTAAAATCTCAATTAATGGGCTGTAGAGGTTCTGGTAGGTGGACAGAGCAAGGCTAGCTCTTTCCCCCTGTTTCCAGTCTTTATGCTAAGCTACGCTAACTGGCTGCAGCTTCACATTTAACAGACACACATGTAAGTGATATCAATCTAATGCAAGTCTTGGTAAGAAAGCAATTTTTTTTTTTAAATGTCAAACTATTCTTTTAATGTGAATCTGGCTGGCACTCTTAAACAGATCCAATGAGTCAATGGCACACACACACACACACACACACACACACACACACACACACACACACACACACACACACACACACACACACACACACACACACACACACACACACACACACACACACACACACACACACACACACACACACACACACACACACAGAGCATCATTTCTGGTAGATTCTTCCTGTATAAAGACTGAAATTAAGACTTCTTGGAGATAATGCATAATTATATTTAAAGCCAACAGCTTCTATAATTATTCACTGGAATGTACTGTACGACAGAACAGCTATAAACACGCTTTTCAGTCTTTAAAATGTAACAAAAAGAAAGTCTGCAAATCCAGCAACGAGACTGAAATGTGCACTGAGCCAATGCCACTATTTGCTGATTTAAAGATACATTTCTGCAGAGAAACAGGTTTCTGCAGGGATTAAAACATATAAAACTTCTCTTCTCAGGTATATAAACACTGATTCAAGGCCACTGTGATCCAGGTCTTAATGCATTTACAGGCAAAGCTGAACTAATGAACAGAGTACCATTTCAGAGAGAGAGCGAGAATTTTCCCAAATAAGCCAGCAGTGGAATGTCTCTACTCTGCTCTTCCCTAGATTAAAACCTGATCATGTGTTGAGATGCATCGTTGTGATATAAACATTTCCCAGGATTACAAAAACACCAGAAGATATTCCAGTTCTTCAATCTCCTAAACCTCAAAAATATCTTTAGCTTTAAACATCCAAAATATAAAGTACCTATTTGTAGCTTTTATAAAAGAATCTCCTTGAAAAATACAATTAAATTAGATTTTAAAAAACTATCGTGCAAATTGTTTTTAGTGTTTAAGTGAGTGACACACTTAAGACTGTAAGACATCACAAGGTGGTGTGCAGAAGCTGTTCTACCGCCTGCTCTGTCCTCTGTGCTGGATGAATGGTGTGGTCAGGCTTGAGTCTTTCCTCTGAATTCCTCGTGTATTTGGCACACTGGGAGTCTCCATCAGGGGGCAGGTTGAGCTGGACGCTGTCTGTCTGTGCGAGCACAGGCGTGGAGGTGATCCAGCTGGACAGACTCACATCCGACACCTCTAAAGTCTTGTCCAGACACTCAGAGTCTTTGGTGGAAGGAGGCCACGGCTCCCCCGAGAGCGGAGGGGCGTCTTTGGTGTAAGGAAGAGTGTCTATTTCTGTAGGAACTAGTGTGCAGAGATCTGAGAGGCCCTTCTCACTGTCTCTGGGCCCCAGCGGGCTTCTCCGGCCCCGTTCGTCCATTTGTAAAACGGGCTCCTGCGATGCCCTGGAGCTGGGGAAGCTCCTCTGGTCTTTTATATTGCAACCTTTAGGGGAAGGCTTAGCGAGGGACAGGAAGGGAGGCTTGGGGCTGAGCGGTGACCCCACCTTGACCCTGCTGAGGCTGAGGATGTTCCTGCAGGTTTCAGCAGGGAGTTTATCCAACTGTCTTCCAACTTGGACTGGGCTGGGAAAAAGCGTGCCTTGACACGCCCTGTAGAAATATCTGGAAAGTAAAACAGAGCCAGACTTAAAGACACACATCAGCACTACTCCAAAGATGAATGCCAGGCTCTTGGGATAAACATGAAAGGCATCTGGTTCAGATAAAATTCATGGAACGGGGTCATAAATATTTGAGAAACGGGCTTGTGTAGTCAGTCAAACACAAATCAAGCACAGTGTACCTGGGCAGAAGGGCTGCTACAGGCGTGATGACACAGAGCAGGTAGAAGAGGGGGTCCTGCAGCAGCCTCTGCATGGTCCAGTAGGGGTTAGAGGGAGAGTAGCAGGTAGGACAGGAGGCATTGTAGCACAGAGCCACTGTGAAGAATAAGGCTATACTGAAGGCGATAGACAGCCAGTTCATCCAGGTCTGCAGGGGAAAAAGACAAGGAAAACTATTTGAAAACTATTTGATGAAAGAAATAAATATATATATATATATATATATTAGTGCTGTCAGTTAAACACGTTATTAACGGCGTTAACGCAAACCCATTTTAAGACCAAAGTGATCTGTGTGTTTTGTTGTTGTGAACTGAGCTATCATCGAAGCACGTCCAGTCTGAAATACCACTTGATGGCCAAACACACAGCTGATGCAAATTCTCCGCCCCCTCGTCAAAGCCAGGCGACAATGGATGATTTTTCAATAAAAACAACATTTGCAAAAAGCATTCTTGCAATTAAATAAAGGCGGACATCACTGATGACCATTTATTTTAAAGAGAATTGTATTTTCCTTTTAATATAAAAAGATATAATATATATATTATTTTAAACTTATTTTAAACAATTGCACCTACTTAACTTCTTTGACTATTCTGTGTTTTCTTCTCCCTGATGCGTGGCCATTGGTCTATTAGCTCTTTGGTTATTATACTGTGGACTTTTCTAATGCAGGACGAGGCTGTTTAGCAGAGAGTGAAGGCTCTGTGACTATAGCTTGTGTTCAAGTCTTCATGCGCCCTCATTCTGTAAGATTTTTATAAATGTATATACTGAATAATAACCTATAAAATAACAAAAACTGAAGGAAATGCAAAATGAGATATAGGCCTACTGTATATTTGAAAAAAAAAAGAAATTTCTTATTTTTTTCTTACAGCCCTTAAAATCAAGGTCTCCCGGCCCCCCAGAAGCTTTGGCGACCCTAATTGGGGTTTTCTGATATCATGCAAAGACAAATGTCTGTTAATGTTAAAATGTACACCAACACAGATTTTATTTTGGATTTGCAGTTTGGTGCTGGGCGGGTACTATACACTAGATTTATCAATGTGTTTTTGCTGAAAACAACTACCTAGTGCGACTGAAATGATGCTATGACGTGCTGAGAGTGAACAAAAACAGGAACAACCAAAACAATGAGTTGAAAGACTCTAAAAAGCTCCACAGAGCTGAGAGACTGCAGAGTCAGGTAATAATTCTCTATGGGGTCTTCACTAAGGAAAAACAGCACTCATGTCACCCAGAGGCCCTCTGGAGCTGATAGACATCTGACAGAGTGAATTCCATACAATGGTTAGCTGGTTGTCCCTCCTGACACACACACACACACACACAAGCACATAATTAATTACTGCCTCACAGCTACTGTATGGGGGAAGAGAAAGAACGCTGCCTGCTGTCACCTCAAATACCTTTAATTGACTTTCACAGCCGTTTACCAATCATGCATGCATTATGTTCCCGAGCAGCCGGAGAATGAAGTACCTGCCAGCTGAGCATTTGGAAATGTTTACTTTCGGTCGATGCTGCTCACTGTGAATACTTCTCTGCACGAGGGGGCCATCATGTCCAGGAAGGTAGTTAGTGAAAAGGACATTTTTCATGTACAAAACTTGTCAGGCTAAATTTACAACCTCAGCATAATGGAAAAGACTCTGATTCAATGCAGGGTCATAAATTTAAAATGGCTCATGACCAAGACTGCCGGGCCGTTTTACGAGAACAGCACGTGGGTACCTGAGAATAAAACTAAAGCAGGAGGGAGGGAATGTGGTGGAGGGGGGATAAACAGGTATTTTGGAGCTCTGTAGCGGTGTGCTGTGATGTGGTGGAGCCAGTTTGCAGAGGGCCTGGACAGACAGAGGCAGAGACGCTGTCAAGCTGATATATAGGCTCTGATGCTGCAGAGCTTTCTGGTTCAATCTAATCAGCTGGAGTTAAATATCCATGTGCCTGTCAGCCTTCACACCAGCACTCTCAGAAATCCAATATGCTGATCTGATTGAGAAAAAGCAACACTGAGAGAAAGAAGGCATCTCAAAGTGAAGAAATCTTCGAGTATTGCCATCAATGACTCTAAAATTAGGTTCCTTACCCAGGTTTTGGTCTCAATGCCCAAGTGCACCAGAATGGTGAATAAAGCGAGGGTGGTAAAGGGAGTTCCCCATGTAAACAGGTCCACGTCAGAGTCAGCATAGGCCTGGGGAGAGGAAGAAGAAAAACGGGAGGAGACAGGGCGAAACAAGCGGAAATGATGAGTAAGTAAGAGCAACAAGGAATTTCTGAGTGAAGACGAGTTGATGGAAATTAAAACCAGACTCACAAAGTAAGGAATGAAGAAGCAGACCAGACTTTGGTAGAAGGCATCAATCATGTTCATCCAGAACATATATGGCTTATATTCCTGCAAGATAAAACCAGAGATTTATGGGCATACGCCTAATCATAATAATAATAATAATCAGTGACTGAGCAGAGGTTGAGATCATACCACTAATGATTAATAACATATCTGAGGTCAACAATTTCAACTATCCTGAAGTAAATGCTGATGGTTCCAATTATAATAACAAATAATAATATCCGTTTTTCTACAGTAAAATTATTTTGACCAAATTATAAATTTAAACATTTGTTATATAACATATTCATTCAATTCACAAACATATTTTTTTTATTGTAACAATCCCATAAGGTCCCAAAATGTATTTGTTTATCTTCCCTGATCAATTATTGGGACAGCGGGACATCCTCAAACTAGATCCCTGCTGGGGTAAAGTCAGAGTAGGTCTGCTATGTTACAGGTTCTCTATTTGATTGATGAAGACCACAAGATGTGGTTGAAAGCACTGAAGGAAAGCTAGTAAGTTGAGTTTTTGAATTTGTTGTCAAACGAAAAAGAAAACAGTCAAACACGATCTACTCTATCTAAGACTACAAAAGTTAAATACATTTTGTTTTTGCTGAATTTGATTTAGATACTGTACATATGGTTGGTTTGTATGTGGCTGAGTCAGTGTGCCTTAGCTAAAAACACCCCTCTACCCTATCTATGTGAAACTAAAATGTTACACTGTATCGTAACATTAACAACACTGTCAACTATTTATGGACATAACAGCCCCCAACAGAAATATCATGGGGAAAGCTATGATAATAATAATGATAACCACTTTAATAAAATCGTCTGTTTTACTATACAAAGTAAAGTAGATACTGGATAAACTCCATCAGCTAAGGAAAAACACGTCTTCCTTTTCACTACTAACTTCTTTAAACACAGATCTTTTCACGCCAAAAGAAGAGGCGACCAATACACAAGTAGACTGGACCTCGGAGTTCTGGCCGTTCACATAGAGCTGAGGTAGTTGTTGGAGAGTCTCTGCTGACACGTCTTTGTCCAGAGTGCCAGTGATGAGTTGTGGGAAGGCGGAAAACATCAGGTTGAAGAAGATAAGATACCACTGGTCAATCATGGCTGAACCTGAGAACCCACAGTAGAACTGATACCAGAAGATGAGTGCTACAAACATCTGTGGGAACAAAAGACAACAGGGATGAACTCCCACGAGGAGGCAGGACAGAAAAGCAAGAACTCACGCCAGTCTGGGGAAATCACCCTCTTGTTAGTCAACTGATAAAAGTTACATATATGCTGCCTGTAAAAATGTTCAATTTCACACGCATGCTTGCACAGATGTAAGATAGGTATTTACACAATTAACAATGGCTTACAGCATTCTTGTAGAAGAAATAGAGAATCATGTTAGCCAGCCGGGAGTAACACCAGTGTCCGTGGACCAGCAGGAGCTTCTGGAGATACCGGAAACGTGGGAGAGCAAAGTCACTCGCCATCACCGCCTGCAAAACACCAGAAGGACCCAACATTCAGTCCCCTCCATCCTGTGCTTTCTCTGTCCCTCACGCCAACACACACTCACACACAGGTGACTAGTGCAGTTATTAGGGAATAACTAAGGGAAATAGCTTCCCCCCACTACACTCGCCTGCCTCTTTTTTAATGAATCTTTAGTGGGCATGATCTTTCCAAAGCAATAACCCTTAAACGAGTTGTCCACCTTTTGGGATTCATCGTTACAGCAGCAGGAAGCTGTCAGTCTCATCCATCAACGTCTATAACAAAACCCTCCCTGTAGTCACGCTAGGTTTATAACTTACATTTTAAACGGCACCCTTTATGACATATCTCAACTGCCAACGTTATTTGTCAACAAGAAAAATAACAGCAGATGCCTCGTTGTGCAGCAATTTAAGTTTCTGCTGCGCTCTAATAACGTGCTCGTAACGACTGCATAGGGAGTGCGCTCCTGATAGCAGAGAGGTGTGTTAATCCTAATGCAGTGTGTGCTGGAACTGAGCGCAGAAATGTGTGTGTCAGCGCGCTATGGAATCTCGAGGACTGACCGCTGTCTCATTAAGAGCAAATTTGATTAACGATGATTAATCTAGCGGCCCGGTTAAGGACAGGATACTGAGACTTTAACAGATGTGCTACACAGCAGTGCGCCTCCAAAGCCTTCCCTGGAAGTTAATTGGGAATCTCCATCATTGCAATGCAAGATCACCTTTCCGGAACAGGCTGCTGAAGTGAAAAGAGAATGAGGGGGAGGGTCAATGCAGCTTTTTTTTTTTTTTTTTTTTTACCATGCTATTGCCAACTGCCTTGGCTGTGGCCATGACCTTAGAGCAGGGAGAGAAGCTGGTGTGGATGGAGTCGAGACTAAAGCACCCATAAAGAGTACTGCTTCACTGCAGGACACAGGACAAGCTTCCTGACTCAGCAGCACACAGGCAATCCTATTTAGAGGATGTGTATTGAATGTGGGCTAAAACATGCACTTAAGAGTAATGAAAACCCATTAACTATGCTAAAGAATGTCAGTGCTTCCCTTGTTCCCTTATCTTCCATCCCATAGCTCCTCTCAACCTCCCATACTGTATTTTTTTTTTTTACGATCCCCTTCAAATCACCACGCAGCCTCATCCATCTCTCTCTCCGTCCCTCCCATTCCCATACAGTCCCCGCCCACATTTCTCCTTACCTGCATGCCCTCCTGTCCCGAGATGCCCACGCCCACGTCCGCTACCTGGATCATGCTGACATCATTGGCCCCATCACCTGTGATTAATTAAAGGAGAGAAAGACAGAAAGTAGTCCTTCAGAATATGAGACTGGGTACATAGCCTCAAGATACATAAAAGAACTGAGCTGCATTGTTATGTATGTGGGAGGAACATCAAGCTTTAACAGAGCTGTCTTCAGCTGTTATATTAGTTATATGCGTGTGCGTATTATTCGCCATGTGCCCTTCACTGGCTCTACACGAGCAGTGTTTTTGTTGTTGCTCCACTTTGCGGATGGTGTTTTTGTCCCTATAGATGGTGGAGTGGGAGATGAAGTGTTGGTGGGCAGAGAGGGTTTTGTTGTCACGATAGTAAACACGACTGGAGTGGCAGCATCGGCTGAATAAGAGAAGTAGGTGGTGACGAGTTCTCATACAGAGGTTACTGGTTTTTGTTAGCTGGCAAATACTGTTCCAATATGACAAAATCTATCCAACCACACTGGTGCTGCAGCAGTGTGCTGAGTGGCATATGAATAGCCCACGATGGATTTCAATACGGAGTCACATTTCTATAGAGCTACAGTACAATATCCCCACTGCTCCCCTCTACTGAAAAGGTATCTACAAAATACTGGTAATACGGAAAAGTAATTCAACCCTTAATTGCAGATATTCTCATCCAATGGAAAAGTAATAAACTTTAAAGATCCCCTCCAGACACATATACAAATAGTCTGCTTGGAACAATAATGTGTGTCTGATATGTTCTACAAAAAAGTATAATTTCTACATTAAAATCCTTAAAATTTCATCTACCGCATCAAAGTTTCAAAAATCTATAAAAATGCAAATGTTGTTAATTTCAAAAGTTACCCAGATGTCTCCTTCTTCACTCCATTTTCAGTGTATGTGCACGGTGGCTTCAAGTTTTTTATATCACACTCATAAGTTGCAACCAGACTCTGGCTCTTCACTTTAATGCTGAATAATAACCCCAAGCTCAACAACCCAGCTAGGTAGCATGTTAAGGCAAATAAAAGAGGGGTTAGTTATTGTGGCTGTGTACAGCAGCCTGTAGCTGGTTGATTTAGAGTTACTTTAAAATAGTTTTTGCTCAAGCTAGTAATAGCTAACTTCTTTAATTCAGTAGCAGCTGGTTACGAGGTTGAAAACTGATTGGGAAAAATGCTATTATGAAATCAAACGGACTTTTAAAGACATTTTTGAAACAAAACACTTCATAATAATGATTGTGGCTTTCATAATAAAATACTGCATTATAATTACTTCTTACATTTTTCTGAACCTATTGGTTAATTTATATATCTTTCTATTCATATGATTATTGATTTTATAATGTCCTATTTATTTACTGAACACTGAACACTTACATATTGGACTGAAAGTAACGATTATGTTAATTGACTATTGTATAAATGTTAGAAAATAGTAAAAATTGCTCATCACAGTTTCGCAGACTGTAAGGTGATTTCTTCAGTGTAACCAACAAAAGACTAAATTTACAGTGATATAAAACAGAGAAAAGCAGACAATCAGGACATTCTAGAGTCTCAAATAATAAAATGGTCATCATAATTGTTGGTGATGCATTTTCTGATAATCGACTAATCGATAGACTGACTAATTATTTCATCACTACAGAAGTGCATTAACACCATTGCCTGGTTCTAACTAACTCTTCAGCCCAGTGTACATGGCATGTCTTTATTATATTCATACTTGTATCTTTTTCTTGTCAACTCTAAACTATTACTACCACAGAAAGAAACCAAATGACAGCGCAATGTTACGTGGGGTGAAATATAATTTCCATATTGACTACAGTCGGTGGAGGCTCCGTTCTTGTATAACAGCAGATGAGGTCTGAAAATGTGATCAAGCTCTAATATCTATCAGCACTCTAATCTTATCATCTGCTGTCCCCTCAGAGATGTAAAATAAAAGAGTGTGAGGAGCTGCAGTGTTTCCTCCACATTACTGCTAACATAGCAATGACAGAAAAGTGCTTGGCTGGCAAAAACAGGATCCTCCTGAGAACAGCGGGAACACATAAATGGAAAACAGGGAAAAGACATTCATAAGTCACACTGACATCCTCATGTCACCTCCAATATGCTACAGCTTCATTAAGCCGAAGTGTGTAATTACTGAGGTGCCTTAAAATAACATTGTTTTGACTCAGTGGTCACAGCGAGGGTGCAGAAGGTGTATATGATGATGAGTGTGCACTTCACTGTTTTAACTCATATTGACACAAAAGCAAGGGGAACCTCCAGAAGCTTCACTGCGTCGAATTTAGAGCAAATCTGCCCCATTGATATTTATGATAACAGGGACATTATGGAGGAAGAAATGTCACTAATTATTGAAAAGGAAAAGATCTTTTTAACGATTGAAGACTTTGGGGAATTTGTTTAAGTTTGTCTGTGTATGACTAATAACTGCTGCAGGGTTATGATGATGAGTGATGTGCTGCAGGAGCTCATTGAATTATAAATATTTAGTTTGCTAAGGTGGCCAAAACATTTTAGCGTCTCACATTAAAATGATCAGCTGCTCAGATGTATGTTTTAGACACACTGCCAGACGAGCCAGAACATAATGTACCTTGTGACCAGGAGGACAAATCTGAGGAGGGGGACGTGAAAGAGCAGCTCTTGCAACTCTATCATTACCACCAATACACAAAACCAAACGTTGTGGCTGCCACTAGGTGTTACTAAAGAGCACTATTTCAGCCTCTTGAAGTCCCAATGATGCCAGAGGTTATGTGAACAAATTGAGATGCTTATCCCCGTTACTCCTCATACACATGGGAAATAATCTGGGAGCAGAACTGGATGCAGCTTGTTTTACACGTTTGTTGCAGTGACGAAGGTGTGATTAAAAAAAATAGCATTTTGGAGAGGCAGCATGATTCTTAAAGAAGTCACAACTTTTTGAGACTACTGATGAAGTTTCTGATGTTAAGGGCTTCCATCTTACCTGGATGGCCGTCAGGTCAGTTTCACTACAATCACCAGCTGCTAAATTTGAGTTTTGTCCATTAACGATATAAAGAATAATTTTCTTATAAGTTTCTTAAAATTAAAATGGAAAGGAGTTTCATAACATGAACTATTTCAAAAATTAAAAACTTTAGTTAAGACAGTATGCAGTTAAAGGAGAGTCCTTTGAGCATTTTTAAGTTGATATTTTCCCTGTTGGCAGCTGTCTGCGGGGGCTCAGGCGTGTTTTGATCTGTCTGGATGCTACTGGATCTTACAACCTGACGATAGCCTGAAGGTTCAAGACTGCAGCTTATAGTTTTATCACTTTAATGAACACTGGGCTCTTTTTTCCACTGGCAGTCAAAGCACATCTAAAGCATTTGGGTCAAGAGCTCAAATAAAAAAGGAGTATTATATGAATACAAATGAGCGTGAAAGTGGATCTTGAACTTTTGCTTACCTATGGCTAGAGTCATGACCTTCAGCTTGTTCCGCACCAGTTTGACCACCATGCTCTTCTGCAGCGGTGTGGAGCGGCAGCAGAGCACTGAACGACAGCTCCGCGCGACAGCCAGAAACTTATCCTCCAAACTCTTATCCAGGGCATAGGCCAAAGTCCGCCCGTCAATTACCAGGCCCAGCCGGTGCACCATGAAGGGAGGGGTGTGGGAGGATGAGGAGGAGGACGGAGATGAAGAGGGATAGATTTCAAAGGTTGTAAAGTTACTGTGGAAGGCCTTGGCGGCTTGGTCTGTAGAGCTGCAGAGGAATTTGGCCTGGATGTAGTGTAAACTCTCCTCCAGCAACAACGCACACGCCTCCTGGTTCAGAGACAGACACAGAGTGGGCTGCAGTTCAGGATCAGGTCACCAAGTTGTTTAATATCACACTGCCTGACCTGCTTCACATCTGTCAGACAGATGCTTCAGTACAGAATTAAACACTGTTGTCCTCAAATGACCGTCCAGCTTAATTTTTTTTTTTAAATGAAGGTGTTTTCAATGAAGAAAAGCAAAAAAATTATCTTAAAGGAAGAGTTTGACTTTTTGGGAAATACGTATATTCACACTCTCTTGCCGTCAGATGAGATGATCAATACCACTCTGAGGTCTGCACAGTAAATATGAAGCTGCAGCTAGCAGCCGGTTAACTTAGCTGGAAATGAGTAAAAACAGCGAGACTGGCTCAGTCTAAAGGTAACAAAAACATGAACTATAAAAGTCTGGCAAGCTCACTGCAAGGACAAGACCCCAGGATGCCACTGCACCCGGCCAAGAGGTAGTCTGGTACATAATCCACATAGTACACTTTTTGAGTTTCAGTATGGATTAACAAAAAAGATATATCATATTAATCAGTAAATTAAAGAGCTGCTGGTAGGTGATTTTTTTAGCTTTGTTGTTACTCTCTGTTTCCAGACCTTTTGTTAAGCCTGTTGTCGCTTCATATTTACTATACAGCGAGAGAGTGGTATTGATCTTCTCACCTAACTTGCTGCAAGAAAGCTAATAAGTGCATTTCCCAAAATGTAGAACTACAAAAAATATGTATATTACACAATCTGGGGAAAAACTGTAGCATATTCAACGTGTTAGCATGCTAACATTAGCTAATTAGCACTAAACAGTGCTGAATGCAGGTATTTAGTCAGTAACCAAATGGAAATATTGGCACTAGAGGAAAGGTCAGGGGATCACCTAAGTCTTTAAGACTCGTCCTCTAGCACGGAGCTAACTTCAGTGAAGTTTATGAAACAGTTGCTTCTGCTGCTCACCTGAGAATCAGCATTCAGTGTCAGGATCTCTTCCTCAGGGTCCAGCAGCTTGCAGGCGTACGCAATATTGACAGCTGTCTCCTGTTTGTCGCCCGTCAGCACCCATATCTGCAGGCCGGCCTTCCGCAGAGAAGCTATAGTTTCAGGCACTCCGTCCTGCAACCGGTCCTCAATGCCCGTCGCTCCTGTAGGTGGAAGAAGCATGAGCCAAAAGTAAAATTGTAAACAAATTCAAATGAGTATTAAGGTATGTTCCAAGTTATAGTGTGTAGTGTAGTGTGGATCTAAAATAAATAAATCAAACAATTACCCAGAAGCTGCAGATTTGTCTCCAGTCGCAGGGCCGACTCAAACAGCAGCTCCTCTCTTCCCTGGATGGCCGTCTCAGCCTCCAGGTGATGCTGCAGCCAGCAGGCATACTGCTCCTTGCTCATAATCTGACACAGACACACAAACACATGGACATATACACACCATTGCCTGTTAAAGTATTTGGGGAATTTAACAGTGGAGCAGCTCCTTTGCCTACATGGCAGAGGAGGATCCACAGGAGAATGTGAGACCTTGAGAAGGTGTTTTATCACATCACTTTGGTGATGGGCTTTGCACAAGCAGGGATATAATGAGCCCGGCTTGTGAGAGCATAAATTAACAGTCTGGGAAAGTGGCACAGATTGCAGCTGAGTCACGAAGAATGCCACTTAAGAAGGGCCAGTCTATGTGATCATCTGTGATGGGCTACAAACACAACCTGCCGAAAAGCCACTGAGACACATCATCTCCAACTTCTCACGCAGTTTAATGAGAGAGAGCATTTGTTCAGCACTTCTTAAGCACTTCTTAAGAGGTTTATGGATCCTTGTTACCTTTTTTGCAATGCACAGTGTGCGAAGGCCATCTGCAGCATACAGGTTCAGGTAGTTTTGAGTCCGGTTGACTATCTTTTTCTGGCGTTTTCCTTTGGAGCTTCCTTAAAACAAATAGTAAAGGACAGAAGAATGAAGATTAAATATCATTGTTTTTAGAGAATGTGCATAAGTGGTTCAGCATATCGGTTCCAGATTGCCAAAGGCTTCTTCCAAGAGGCACATGAAAGCCATCTGTCTTCACACCTAAATTAACCATGTATGCTGCGCCTCAATATATTTCACCAAGTCTTCATGTTAGTCATCGAGCTGTGTCTGGACTATACTGAGCAAGATGTGATAGCAAGATTTTCTATCTCATCTTACAAACATGATTAATCTATTTCAATTAACTGTGTAAATGATCTTAACATGATTGATTATTACATGTAATTTTAGATGTATTGAAGATCTGTGTTTTGTAATCTTGCTTAAGTGTCTCTCTGGTGCAGCATCTTGGGCATCTTTCTGGCAGGGGGACAGTGTACAAACAGATTGGATTTATCAGTCTCCTGACACAGATGTACCAGCCAACTCGCCAGCCTAGTAATCTGACTAATAACACAACAGCTTGGCAGGCAGTCACTGCTACACATGCACCGCCATGCAAAAATTATTTTTACTGAGAAGAACAAATTAACACAAAACTCTGAAAAAATAATCTGAAGAATCCTAACACACAAAAAGGATGATCATTTTCTTTGGTTGTCGGTACAGAAGTCATATGGCAGTTTCTTCTTTGTCACTAGAACTCTTGTTTTTCTCTTTGGTTGTAAAAAAAAATTATTCCAAGGACAGCAGGACTTTTCCTTTTTGACAGAAAGCTGCTAGGACCAGCCGGCCCCACAGACGCAGGTGGAACTTTGCACAATGTTTATTTTTCCTACCACTGAAAATGGGAAAATCCACCTTAAATAGGATTTGTGTCCGTCCGGTATGTTAAAGTTTCCCACTATGCTAAAAAACTGTGTGTTTCAGCTTTGCAAATGTTTTACGAGAAGGGAAATGCATTCAGCACATTTGTTAGACCTCAAGGACACACACAATACATGTTAGTAACACTAAATTTAAACAGCGTTTGTGTTCAAGAAAACTCCACAGAGAACCTTCAAACACGCAGTAAATGTTTTTCTCATGCTTAAAGGAAACAAGCAGAAACCGGCTGTAAACACAACATTGACATAGTATAACCCTTTAAATTGAGATGGCTTATTTCACATCCAGCATGTGATGAGAGTGGACAAGAGCAGGGCGGTAAAATAAGGTGAGACTGGCAGAGAATACTGACAATGGTAATGGTAGACGGCACTGCTGTAGAAAGTTTAAATTGTTTAACTTTTTGCCGTCCTCCGCCACGGAATTTACAACCAAAATGTTTTTCCCATGGCGTCCAGAAGGTGTGAATCCATGTCAAAAAACCAAACAGTTGTTGACCAGAAAAGCAAAATAATGAGCTGAAAGACAACAAAAACTACTGGGCTGACCACAGAGACACATGAGCTACATTTGCTACCAGGCGATCATATTTTAAAGTGGATTCAAGCAGACCTATTTACCGGCATAGGAAATTACATCTTGCTTGATTTGACTGGCTGTCTGAGTCAATTGTGAATTTTGATTGTTGAAAACCGCAGCGCACACATGGTGCGCCGCTTGCGTGTCTGTGCGATCAGCCCCTTAGAGTTAAGCGGAGCTACAGAGTTGAGTGAACATTATATGTCAGTTTGTGGCCGACCCTTTTTTACCTTACATTAGTGAAAATTGGAAATTAGGATAAATAACATTAAAACACATATTCTGTTTTACAGTGGAATTTGTTATTAAACAGCAGGAGTGAAACCAGAGTTACGCCATGACACACTTCTAAGCCCCAAGAGTTTGCAGTCTACCTCCATGTCCAGTGTTGACACCGAACAAGTCCCTCGCAGCCTGAATGGAACCATTATGAACGTTTGTGTTATAAGGAGGCCCAACTCATACTGCTGGTTTCACCAATGGTAAAACAAAGCAGTGAGTTGTCTGTGTGAAGACACACCCAGTTGGCCATTAAGTTGCTGAACTGAGACACACGGTGGAGGAGGGGACCGGGGTGTGTGCGTGTTTGACAACTGTCCCGATGGAGTCTCTCTCCTACAGTGAGCAGCAGCACTCTGTGAATTTTAAGTAAGTGAAAAACTTCTGAAAATGACACACTGTGCCAGCTCTATAAAGGGCATTAAAATGATGAACAATCAGCACAGCCCTGAGCCTAAATGCAAAGGGACTCGCATGGTCCTCATAATGGAAAATCAATACAATAAATCATATTGTAATTCAGAATTCCTTCAAAGAATAGGACTGCACGTCAGCTAGAAAAAATGGCAAAACAAGATGGGAGTGCTTTCCTCCAGTGATGTGTTGCAGTTAACAAGTCTTCATTCAGGCCAGGAGGATTATTAAGTAGGAAACCATTTCTCTGTGAAGCTGAGCTGCCTTGTAGAGACGAACTGCCTAGCTCTAATGAACAGGAGGGAGCCACTAACCAGGCATGTGAAATAAATGAATTACCCACACGACCTGACAGCACGCTTTTACTGAACGGCAGCCGGCTGCACAGGTTGGTTCAGCCCATCAAAATATAAACATGAGGAATATATACGACCAGTTTATGGGGATTTTACACCCACCACATCCCAAAAAGAAATCTAGATATTATTAAATCAGGGTCAACGTGTAAAGAAAAGACAAATTTAGATATCTTAGAGGGGGTACTGAAGCTCCAGTGATTTAGTATTGCAAATCTGGGAAAGACAAATTGAAATAAAAACAAAATCAGTCAAAATTAACTTCAAGAGCAATAAACACCAAGTTGACAAGTAACTCAGTTTTGCCAGCTGTCATCCTGTGAAATCAGGACCCACATGGACAAATTCCTGTTATTTACAGTCATGGAGCATTATTAATCGTTAAATCTCGTATGTCAGGAACGTGACATAGACAGTAATGTATTTAGACAGGAAACGGGACAAGAAAGGAGGCATTTTGTACCGTAATATTACAGTTGGATTCAATAGTAGTTCAGCTCTTGAATTCCCACTGAAAATCACTAAAATCCACATATATTATCACAAAATCACAACCAAACAGAGACCCCCCCTTTATAACTGGTTTCAGTCTCCACTCAAGCCCAAAGCTCCCTCACAGAAGCCACTATACAAGTAAACTAAACATCATGTGTAAAAGCACCAGAATGGATTTCAAAGTGGTGCTAAAATTACCGCATTAGTAGACTAACATAAAATGTACAACAACAATTTAAATATTAACTAATTGTTAAAATGATTAAACAAGAAAAAAGACATTTGCTGGTGTCAGCTTTTGAGACGTGAGGTTTTTCTGCGTTTCTGTTTTAGATCATTGCAAACAGAACACCTCTGAATAAAGAAAATAATCTTTATTTGCAGCACTACAAACTGTGTGTTGTGTCAAACCTTCAGTCTGTGGGCTGAAACGGTCCTTGCCAAGCACCCCTGGACAGATGTCTGGTGACTGTGTACAAAGCATTAGTGAAAAGTGCCTGTGTAGCTCTTTGTGTGCCTGGAATACTAACAACCCGGTACACCTTTGCCATTAGGACGTTAAAGAACTTGAAGAGTATGGAACAAGATCACAGGGGAAAAAATACACAAGGAAGGAAGTGTTTTTTTAAGGCACCAATCAAGAGGTTTGCAGCAGGGACTTGCTCTAAAAATACTAGTTCTTACATAACAGGTTACCTTATAGGTTTACATCAGTGGAAAGTATGAAGGTTTGGGGTGGGGGGATGGTCAAACATTGGGTGCTCTATAAAAACAAAGACCTCCTCCCTGTGCAGGCATGTTAGTCCACAGACAGTGCAAAGTATTATTACCATTTTTCAAAACCAGAAGCAGCTACAACTGAAAACAAGCCATCACTTGGGATAAACCAGAGTGAAAATATTCTTAAATTTCTGTCATGTGCAGTGAGCTCATGTGCCATGTGAAGATAACATCAAATGATTTGTCGCCAATCCCGGATTCACAGCCACAATTTATCAATTCTGGTGGAGAAGTCTGCAGACATGATACAGCACCGGCAACAACAATCTGAAAATGGCTTTTCCTACCTGTGTCAGGGGGTTTGATCAGATCCATGATGACAGAGTCTGCTCCCTTAGTGTAGACAGTGATCTGATCCGTCAGAGGGTGCCTAACCACCACGGACATGCGTTTCCTGGTGGAGTCAAAGCCCAGAGTGTGCAGCAGCTCAAAGTTCAGCTTCCCCAGGTGTGGCAGTTCCATGGTCACCTGGTCAGGGAGGCGTCCGACGAGGGAGCACTTGTAGGCCCTGGCAGCGTAGACTAGCGCAGCCTCGTCCGGCGACTCTGCCTCATAGCGCAGTTCGCCCTCCTCCAGGTTCCAAGCCTTCCCGTCGTAGCACGGCAGGACAGGGCCAAAGTTGTGCTCCAGGTCCCTGGGAGGCTGCTCCTCGTCCAATTTGGTGAGCGTGCTCTCTGCAGAGGGGGAAGACAGCATGCTGGAGCATCCCTTGTTGGAGGAGCGGTTGGTGATGAGGCTGGAGGAGCTGCTGTTGTTGGAGCCTGAGGTCAGTCGGCTAGGGGTGAAGCGTTTAATGAAATCCTCAATGGTCTTAACAGGGGACTTCAGCTCAAACCTCACCCGGACCTGGAGGACAAGGAAACCTGAGTTAAGCAGCAACAAGAAGCAAAAATAATTTAACTACAAACATCATTATTATGAAGTCTAATGTTCAGCCTTAAAGGTCCAGTGTGTAACTTTTAGGAGGATCTATTGGCAGAAATGGAATATAATATTCATAGGTATGTTTTCATTAGTGTATAATCACCTGAATATAGTAATCGTTGTGTTTTTGTTACCTTAGAATGAACTGTTTTTATCTATCGCCATGTTTCTACAGTAGCCCAGAACGGACAAAGCAAACACTGGCTGTAGAAAGTGGCTCTCACATTTTTTCACGAGTTTCAAGGCCACCATAGTTTCTCCTACACACTTCACAGCCCATTCTCATTTTCATCAATCTGCAACTTCTCCACTAGATGCCATTAAATCCTACACACTGGTCCTTTTAGAGATCTGTGAGTTGGGTTTCTGTGAAAATTTGAGCCTTAAGGTGCTTTTGAGGACCCAGGTCCAACTCTATTGATATGGAAGAGTTGACTGATGAAAATGCACCTCCTGGCTATTATCCTTTGGCCAATGCTTTATCCCAAGGTGGTGCAGTACAATAGCACAGAGTGTGACTCACGCTGAGGACTCCTGGCAGCAGGAGTTCTCACATACATAGATATAAATCATTCAGGTGCCGGGTTAGACGCAAGGGCATCATAATAAAATGTGAACAATTACATTGGGCCAAAAGGCAAAGAAAGCACAAACTATAAAAATACGAAAAAAAGGAGACTGTATCAAAGCCAGTGCTTCTGTGCAGATTTACATTTCCTTCTATCTTATCAGATAACCTCCAAACAGAAACACAGAGTACATAAATAATGTGTCACTTTGTAAAGCTTAATCTTAACTGGTTTGTGCCTCTGACTGGTGCACACAGTGTGAGGCAAGGAGAGGATATCACCTCTCAACAGGACAACCACACCCGTGCTCACACAAAAACAAAACAAAACACGGATACACAACTGCGACTGGACCGAGCACATCAAAGATAGAGGCAGAAAAACGGTCAAATGTACGTGCACGGACACACGTTTTTGTGCTTTTAAGACTGTGTTTTCTTAGGAAAAGTAGCCAAAAGAACATGCAACAAATTTAATTCTTTGTGTGAAAAGATGGAAACTACTCCCATGTTGTTCAAAAAAAGCAAAACAAAAAACATGCAACATTAGAGGCACCCTCGTGTTAGAGCTTTGGAAAGATATCAGTGGATTTAGTCTCTGTTGGATCCTCTATTGATGCTCCTTATAATACCACTCCTTTTTGGGTGGCTTGGGAGGAGGTTCCCAGCACTGTAGTTTTGTGACAACTTAAAACAAAGTAATGTCTACTTGTGTCTATATGTTTATCAGCTGTGACCAGTTCAACAAAAGATTATTTTCCTTAATTTGTTTGAATAATATTTCATCAAACACATTAAATTATCAGGAAATTTACAAGAAAACAAACGTCCACAACCACCACACAGTGTTAGTAATCTTGTGACCCTTCCGATTTAACTTGCAACATTTTGTTGGGGTCCCGACCCAGGTTGGACTGGCCTAAGGGTCTATTTATGTCCCGCGGACAGGGGCTAGGACTTTTTTTCGCATGTCATACCCTCTCTCCTTTCCTGTTAATGTTATAAAGGCAAAACTGACCCAAAAAAGAAACATTTTTTATAGAGGACTGTGAAAGGTTATTACAGCACCATGAATCTTGTTATGTTGTTATGTTATTCAAATACTCCGGTGGTGAGAAAAAGCTGCTAAACGCATTGTGTTTATTCCACATTATTTAATATTTTCTAGTATAGGCTGACTTATTTATCATCACTTGATTTGCAGTGATACACTGAAGTGCATGAAGACACTCTGATAGGGGATGAAATGATGAAGCATCAGTCCTGTTAGTTTTCTGTTTACTCCTGCAAGAGTGCCCTGTCACTGAAACCTAGGCAGCCCTATATTATAAGTTTAGCTTCTTCACCAGTCGTAGAGACACATCTATTGTAGTAATTAAACACAAGGACCACTTTGCCTGCTAGTTAGACAAGACAATTCTCTCTCTCTCTCTCTCTCTCTCTCTCTCTCTCTGTGTAAGAAATGTAAGTCAAACACGAACCTGGAACTGTGAACATAAGAGCTCTAAATATAGTAAAATATATAAACTGATTAAAATCAGTGCAATAAAATAAACTAAAATAATAAACTATCTGAGAGCCGATCTCAAGTCAACGTCCTCATTTCTAAATGGTTATGGGAA
This sequence comes from Dicentrarchus labrax, assembly GCF_905237075.1. Classification (NCBI taxonomy): domain Eukaryota; kingdom Metazoa; phylum Chordata; class Actinopteri; family Moronidae; genus Dicentrarchus; species Dicentrarchus labrax. Next base: position 24,600,786 of record NW_026136718.1, on the reverse strand, counting down.
ACCCCTTATTGACCTGAAGATGGTTTGACTGGATAGATTTTGTTGAGGTGAGTTGTACCTTCTGCCTGGGCTGGTTGGGGGAAGACACCACCACCGTGTTGCAGATGGTGAGAGCGATGAAGAAATCAATGACGTCAGCGAGGTCAGAGGGCAGCTGGGACATGGGCTGGCTGTGGAAGCGCATAAAGTCCATCTGACTGCTGCATTCATTGACTTTGTCTAAGAGCTGAGGGTCGGGGGTGATATCTTTCTCCTGCAGGTCAGAGGACGGTTTATCAGCGGACAGCACAGAGTACGAGAAATGTGTGAAGGTGAGGCGCACTGACCATGGGGCTGCTGAAGGCTGTGTGCTTAGACAGGATGCTGGCTCGTTTGGCCTCCGCCCTGCTGCCCGTCCTGCGGTGGGACTTTGTGCTCTGAGAGCGCAGCACCACCCGGGCGCTCTGGTGGCTGGTCACACTGTCCCGTCTGGGCAGGGTCCCGCCGTGAGACGTACATTCTTCTTCCTCAGAATCCATCTCCTGGTACATAGCAAGTCTCCTAGCTGGATAACACACACGCATCATTAAGAGTGACTTTAAAAGGCAAGGACTGCTAGCTGTTTTGATAAGGGAGTGTGTGCTGGATTGTCTCACCATTGGCATCATGGGAGTACTCCACCCCTGCCACAGTGCAGCGGCGAAACACCATCTTGTTCTCAGTCAGCGTGCCTGTCTTGTCAGAGAAGATGTATTGCATCTGGCCGAGATCCTCAGTGATATTCAGAGCTCTGCACTGCAGGTGAGAGTCTGTCTCCTCATCGTACAGCTCCATGTCCTGATGGATGAAGTACACTTGGCAGATCTTGACAATCTCAATCGACACAAAAAGGGAGATGGGTATCAGCACCTAGGAAGGAAAGGAGTTCCTGTTAGAGAGGAGGCAGTGCTGGTTATGAGTTTTTCCAGCCTACTGTGTCAGACATTTACAGTATTTTCATTTGAAAGCAGTGATTCCCAATCAGGAGTACTTGTAGGCCCAGTGGGTTCTTCTGCAGATTATTGGGGGTTTGTGGAAAGATTGTTGAGTATATCAACTAATTTGAAAAAATAGGAATTAAGATTCGGAAAAATATATTCACACAGAGTCAACTGTCACACCTGAAGAGTTTGAAGTATGTGAAAACTAGTTAGTGAGCAAGCACAAGTTGAAACAGTTAGCTAAAAGTGATGGATAAATGGTTAAAATAGCTGAAAGTAACAGTTGAAATAGTGAAAGGGATGGATAAACACTCAAAATGCTAAATGCAGTGTGCAAAGCTAACTTTTATGTCCACCAACCAAATATCTAGTGAATGTTCAAAGAAAAATGAAAGATTTTTACCAGCCAGTGGTGAGTGAAGCAAATCTATCTGCCACTTACATATTTTACAGCATTTAGCTGGTAATGTGGTGCAAATCTTGTGCCCTGGACAAATGTTTAAAACACATAGCTCACTAAAAGTAATAAATAAAGTAAAATTAAAGTAATGGTACAATGGCTAAAATAGACAGCTAAAGTAATGAAGAATGGATTAAATAGTGAGCAAAGTTAAAGATTAATGGTTCAAGTTTTACTAAAAGTAGTGGATAAATAGTTGAAGTGGTTAACTAAAATTAATAATTAAACGGTTTAAATAGTTAACTAAAGGTAATGGATAAATGGATGAAATTCATGGGATCAAGGACGAGTTCATTTAACAGATCTGTGGGAGAATGTCTGACAAAAAAAGTTTGGGAATTACTGTTCAAGCTTTTCAGTTTTTTCCTTGCCAAAAGTCAAAATATGAATAATTTAGGAAATGATATACAAGTGTAGTAGGTATATGTTTGATTGTTTAAAGAAATGTGGGTGTAATCCCGAGTGAGACATTTCCAGGCCACATTTCTGGAAAGTAGTTCCGGAGAAGTGAGTCATAGCTTTTGGGAGGGTAGTTCAGCCTGTACACTCTCCCCGTGCCTGAATGCCAACAGAGTCATGTGTTTATTTGAAAGTGTATCAAGCAATGTCTGGCAATACTGGTACGTCTCCAACCTCAAACAGTTACGGTTTGTACAGTGAATCTGCTATCGTCACTGACTTCTCATTAATTTCAAAAGTTTGCAGATAGCAGGGGAACTAGCTGCTACATCTGACACAGGACAGGCTGACATTTTTTCACTGACATTTTTGCATGCAAGCAAAAAAACCCAACCACAAATCAACCAAATCAATAGCTGTCAGGAGGCACTTTTTCCTATTTTGATCCTCTATTATAAAGATTGTTTTGCAGTTTCTCACTGCAGATTAAGTGTGAAGATAAAGATCTAGAGGTCACACACCCTGGGGGGAGACACACTATTCCATTTATTTACAGCGATGCTTGTGTGCAACATTTCAAGCTTAATGATACTGTGTGTCTTGTTTATATCGTTATCTGTGCTTTTGTTTCTTTAAGCTTCTCTGTGTTTCATACCTGAAAGACGATGATCATAGTAAGGAAGAGATAAATAGCGGACATGATGGGTGATAAGTCTGTCCCATCTGGACTAAGAACATCGAACACAGGTCTCTTATCTCCGTACTGAAACATCCACAGCCCATGACCTGGAACAGCAACACCACAAGGTCAACTCAAATAAACACTGGAATGACAGGATATAAATAAAAAGCACAGTAAAAAATGCAATACAAAGAGAGACTTTCTTTACTCTTTCACAATAGAGATAAATAAATGCAGGTTTTAAATTGAATTGTTTTAACAGAAACCACAAAACAACAGTTTAAAGTGCTACGCACCAACAGCAGCAAACAGGCACATGACCAGCAGGATGATGACACACCAGAACACGTCTACATTCATCTGTCTCTCCAGTTTACTGCGCTTGTAGCGCGGGCCGTTGTTGTTTAGCATGGCTTTGGTCTCGTGACCTGCAAAGACACACGGCATGTTAGCAGCGGCAGGTCAGAGGTCAATTATGGAGTGTGACAGCTGACAACAGGGTTAATTTGGAGGCCAACCTGCGTAAATGACTATTCCCACAGCCTCTTCTGTGTTGCGGATGGTGCAGCCTCTCAGCAGCAGGTTCTCTTTGTAAAGTGCATCTCTTCTGCCACTTCGATGGATTCTGTCAAGTTAGAAGATGCATAAAAATTACTATAAGCACTTGTCCAAAAGGTTATCAAACAAAGGCAAAATGATCACGGTTATGTCTTCACACTCTGGTCAAAAACACTGATGGTCCAGGAGAAATAAGTAAGTATCTCTCTACACCAGAGCCCCCAAGACAACATCAGTTTATTCTACTGAGCACCTCAATCGATCACGCTCTGAAGCATCATGGTCTTCCCTCACCAGGAGCCCTTATCTCAGCACAAATTCCCTCTGATATAGAAGCACCGCCCAACAGAAACCCCTTGAGCTTACAGTCAGTCGGGCAATTCACTGCTTCATGGCTGGCCCTCAGATCCCACTTCAGACTCTTAAGTGTAAAACTCGCAGGCTCATTTACAGCGTCAGTGTCATACAAAGACTGAATTCAGCTCTTAGCCAGCCCACAAAGGGAGTTCAAACCCCGATTAGGAAAGGCTTTTTAACTATAAGTGAGATGTATGTTGAGCTGTATTAAATGACGGGCAAATGTGCCTGTTGTGGGAGGGGGGTTGAGCTTTTAATGTCAGCCTTAATCCCATTACTAAATCAAGGATTACAAGTGTATGAGTTAATAGGCCCCACAACCTTTAGCTGGAAGCAGCACTCATCCATCTCTGCTGTAGCCTCTCTCAGAGTAATGCAACTGTCAGCATGTTTACTAACAGGAATGTTCATCCTTTGGCCTCTGACAGCAGGCCCACTGACACGTCACCACCAAACCCTCGTGTTGTCTTAGGGGTCAAAAATGACCCGCCACTATGTTTAACAGCATGGGAAACCCCCTTAATGATCTTTTTAACTTAAACTTCAATGACTTTTCCTAGAATGACCCCAAAATGAGAAAAAGTTAAACATTGCCTTTGTTCATATTTCCATTAGTGCTGTCAGTTAAACAGGCGTCAATTTTTTTATCGCAAGATTAACTTTCGTTTTGGCCTAGCACACTTTGTAGTTTTTTTTTCACATGCTGTTGCAACAACTAGTAACGTTAGAAAAACTACAACACCACACCGGATCTAGCTAGACTGGAAACAAATCAACAGGCACGCCGCACAAACTTGTTTAAGAGTAGTAGACGTTACGTTGTGAGTGGATGGCGAGCGCGAGACGCCGAAATGGATGCCAATAATATTCTGAATGGAAAGTTTACTTTTAAAAAGTTGCCAAATGGTTCCATTGACAAGACCAAAGTGATCTGTGTGTTTTGTTGTTGTGAACTGAGCTATCATCGCAGCACGTCCAGTCTGAAATACCACTTGATGGCCAAACACACAGCTGATTCGAATTCTCCGCCCCCTCGCCAGAGCCAGGCGACAATGGATGATTTTCCAATAAAAACAACATTTGCACAAAGCAAGCCGATCCACTTTTCCATGTTGATAAGAGCATTAAAATGAGAAAAAAAATAATGGGACAAAAAGAAATCAAGGGACATTTAGAATAGATAAAAATGTGAGATTAACTGCGAGTTATCGCGATTAAATATTTTAATGGTTTGACAGCACTAATTTCCATGAAATCTGCACACCAACAGGGTACATTTAGTTTAGGTGTCATTTTTGACCCCGCATTAATAAAATCATTTTCATACTACAGAAAAAAAACCACCCACACACACACACACACACACACACACACACACACACACACACACACACACACACACACACACACACACACACACACACACACACACACACACACACACACACACACACACACACACACACGGTGATTTAGAGCAGGAGGATGTATCTGAAGAAGAAGATGGGGAAGAATACGACCCAGAGCATGACGAATCATCTTCAGATGAAGAAGAAATCCCCCAGGCTAAAAGAGAGACATCTTTGTCAAAGAATGGAAAAATAACATGGTCCTGGTCACCATATGACAACCAGGGCAGGATGGCAGAATGTCAGAAGGATGACTCCAGGGCCCACAAGATATGCAGTTGCCCATGCCCAGGATATCATCTCAACATTCAGCATGTTCATCACACCAGCCATAGAAAAAATCATCCAGGAGATGACAAATTTGGAGGGTTTCCTTAAATATGGAGACATGAAAATGAATGAAAATGATGGATAAGATTGACCTGCGTCCTACATCGGGCTGCTAATCCTAGCAGGTGTGTACAGGTCCCGAGGTGAGGCTGCATCTAGTTTTTGGGATGCAGAGAGTGGAAGGGCAATTTTCCTGCAACCATGCCACTGAAAGTCTTTCATACTTTGTCAAGAATGATACGATTTGATAATTGTGACTCAAGGCCTGCAAGGCGTGTGACAGACACACTTGCGGCCAGAAGAGAGGTCTGGGAGAAGTTGGTGGAACATCTGCCATACCTCTACAACCCTGGGCCTGAAGTAACAGTTGGTGAAGACTGTGTTCCTCTTAAGCACACTGCACAACCTGCTGAGATCAGTGATGGTGAGGACAGGAAACCAGCCATCATCCTGGACTACAGCCACAACAAAGGGGGTGTGGACAACCTGAACAAGGTGCTTACAGAACTTCCAGCTGCAGGAGGAAGACTGCCCGCTGGCCCCTGGTCATCTTCCATAACATCATTGATGTGTCCTCATACAATGCCTTTGTGATATGGAAGAAGATCAACCCCAACATCCCCATCCCTGGATGCCAGAAAAGCGGCAAAAGAGGAGGATGTTCCTGGAGCAGCTGGGAAAGGCACTTGTTGCCCCATACATTCAAAAAAGGGAGTGCCTCCCCTGCACAGCAGCATCTGCAGAACTTGTGAAAGCTGTTTAGGGGGCTGAATCTTGTCCTGATCCACCTGAGGCAGCAGCCAGGGAGGGAAAGAGGAGACGCTAATTCTGCCCCCCAAAGAAGGACTGTAAAACATGTACGATGTGCTGCACATGTGAGAAATACATCTGCAAAGTCCATGCACACAAACTTGCCTACTGTCCCACATGTATTACTTAGAGTTGATTGATTTACTGAATGTGCTTCACGTTTTATTTTTGTTGTGAGGTGGGGGCAATGGTTCAAAAAAGGATACTATTTTCTTGTACAGCATAATATACTATAATAATAACTTGTTTCTCTATAATAAAATTAATTAAAAACTTTTCCACATTTCTTGTACTTTCTTACACAATTGATATAGTTTGCTAAAAAATATGTTTGCACTTATGCAGTACCTTTAGCAATAATAATAATAATAATAAAATAATAATAATATTAATAATAAACCAATACTTTAGTAAAGAAAACAATTATGTAAGGTATGTAATAAAAACGAGTGGATTCCACTGATTAAACACAGTTTTCTTGCACTGTGAAGAGGAAAAACCTAGATATTCACACAGTTGAATGATTTCTTAATGCAAAATAGATTTGGGGTTTAAAATGCAATCAAGCTGCTGTATTTTAGAAGTTTAGTGAAGGAGGGTCATTTTTGACCCTTAGGACAAGTAGTGTATACAATAAGTTAAGACAACACAAGGGTTAATAACCGTGTCCCTGAGCGCCGAGCAGCGTAGTTCACACACAGCTCATCCTAGTTCATAGGATAACACTCAGAGACACTGAGTCTAATCTCACTCCCAGAAAGGTAGTGAGATTAGACTTGGTGCCATTGCCCGTAATGTAATAAAACACTGCTGAGACAACTGCCCCCCTCCTCAACTCTGCTTCTGTGCCCTGTGCTCCACTGTAGCCTGGCAACTGAATGCCTGCAGCATCTGGTCTCCTTCTGAGCAAAGAATAAATGTCATAATCATGTGAGTGTGGGTCAGAGCAGCCACTTTACTGTATGTTTCTAATCTTCTGCCTCATACAGACTTATCCAACACACCAAAAGACTGAGTAGACTGACCTGGCGTAAGTCCAGGTCTCTGAAAACCCTAACAATAGCAGGGAGCAAACATGCCACATCCTACTGATAAACAAGACCATGAATATGCCTATGGAATAGTTCCAACATTTTTGGGAAATGCGCTTATTTGCTGTCTGTACGATCAATATGAAGCTAGAACCAGCAGATGGGTATCTTAGCTTATCACAGAGACTGGAAACAGGGGCTAGCCTGTCTTTGTCAAAAGGTAATAAATAAATCATATCTGCCTACCAGAACCTCTTAAGTGCACTGATTTACACACTTTACCTTGTTTGTTTAAACTGAAGTGTAAAAATGAACTATGTCTTGGCCGGGTGTAGTGACTGTCTGGAGTCTTGTTATCACCATGAAGTTGCCAGGCAGACAACAGAGACTTTATTTATTTATGTAGACTTTAAAACTTCACATTAAAGTCTAACATATTACACTGCAGGCATCAAATAACCCAATTTGTACTGCATTACTGCTAACTGAAGCAGAGGGGTATCCAAGTTCTTAAAGCAATTTAGAATTGCATTTCCACAATGTTGGGACACTCACAAGAGACAGATTAAAAAGGTTCAAATCAAAGCAGCAGATGCTGAGATATTCTGTACTATATCTACATTTACCTTTAAGCAACTCAGTAGCACCTTTCTTTTAAATGCCCATGTCTCTCAAACCCCACATCTCCAGTTGTAACCTAGCCTTTCGGTTGTGAGGTTTTAGTCTCCAAAACAAGCCAAGATAACTCTTCCTCCTCCGGGAGATACTAAACAACTATGTACTACAGCAGTTAAGTGTAATATCAAAAGCTGGTTGACAAACATAAAACACTAAATATGGATGAACAGATATCACTAGTCACATACTGGTTAGTACAATATCCACAAGCTAAATAGCAATTAGCTTAAATGGGATTAATAAGGGAAAGGGACAAAGTATGAGAACAAGGATGGTCTTAATCATTGAATGAAACTTGGTCTTATCTGTCAAAAGCATATCCTGCACTTCTACTGCAATGGAAGTAAGGTGTAACACAGGATATCAGCTGAGAGAGAGGGGCAAGTTGTTGTTGCTAAATACTCAATCCTGCTCTCGTCCAGGTCCAAGAACTACAGCTTCAGTAAACGCATTGCACAGAGCAGCTGCTGCTTCATTTTATTCTGGTCATGAGGAAGCACATACGTCTTCAAATGTGCATGGTCAAACGGGCAAAACCCTGCCACCACATCCCAAGAAAGCAAATCATAATCTTGACTTGGAAAAACTGTTTAAGTCATAATTATAAGTTGGAAACTGCTGGCTTGTCAACAAACCACAGTTTCACATTATTTCCATTTCAGAGCTCAAAATGTCACTGCATTAATTTACAGTGAAATGAAAATGAAACTTGAAACCTTTAGTGTGAGTAAACAAATGAGCTGAGCATCTTGGGTTAAAAACCGTTGTTTTTGTTGCTGTGAGCAGCCATCAACCACATAATGTACAGAGCGGACTGAACAAGAGAGTACTCACATGTAGCCTCGGAATCTGTTCAGGTCATTGTTGGGCTTCTCACATTCAATTATGCTGTTGTACTTTATAGGGTCAAAATCACAATCCTGCAAAAAACAAAAAAACAGCTGATTATTCAGGCAGGGGCAACAACCTCTGACCATATGAGTCCCAATTAAAACTGGATGTTGCCCTGTGCAGTTTAGCAACAGTGCATTACACTGAGAGGTGTTTATGTCATCGATATAGATTGCTCAATATAATGCAATGCATCTAAACAGACTACAGCCCATGTGAAACCTATATGAAGTGACTCCTATTGGTGTTATTGTTGTTGCCTTACAGTGTTTTAAAAAATGGATTTTATTCTACAAAAACAGGCAAAACATCCAAATTACTCCATTTCTAATGATATGAAACTGTTAAAAGCAACCAAATCATGATTCATATTTTCACTTGATATTATTATTATATTTTTATACTGATTAACTAATTATCATAAATGACCAATATTACCATTCTACTACTTAAAATGAATTGTCACCAAAAGCAGAAAAAACCTTTAGGTTTGGTAAACAGCAACGACCGGTATTAGTAACTTGTTGCAGACACAACTTCAATATACACAGTAGTAAAACTGAAAATGATGATTTAGTATTTTTAATATGGGTAAATGCCCACTACCAGGGGAAATGCTTATTTCCAATCGGCAGAAGAAAAACCATTTAACACACAAGTAGTTTAAATGAACACTTTGGGTGTCTGGGCAACCTGAGTAATTCAGTAACATGCTGAAACAGCTGGAAGCATAACTAATGTTCAGCATTTTGGGTATGCTGAACTTTTGAATCCAAAAATAACATTTTTACACTCATCCAACACAGACCCAATTTTGACAAGATGGAAACATAATGTAAGGAGCGGCCGTCTCACCAGGTCAAAGAAGCTGCGGACGACCTGCCTCTGCTTGAGGTTGGTCTCTCCGTCCAGTGTGGCAGTCTCGATGTGGCACAGGCGGTCAGGGTCACTGGAGCTCAGCAGCAGAACGTCAGCGGGGAGGATCTCATTACATCGGAGCCTGATGAAGTCTCCCACCCGCACCTCCTTCCAGTACTTCTCCACATAGCTTCTCTCCGCTCTGCCAGAACAATGAGAGGGCAAACGGCTGGTGTAAGATGTGGAGCCATTGTTTTCAATAATTGGTGGTTCTATAAACAGAAGCGTCAGCTCGACTTCCATAAATCTGTACGGGACAGCAAATATGTTGTGCATGAAAGAGGACGGCATGTTTGTTGACGCTAAAGCTGCTGCGAGCAACTCCCAAATTCCACCTAGCCAGAGATAAACCTCTCAACTTCTTCCTCAATATGTTCGTCAAAATACAAAAAAACACAGCAATGCATCTTCATTGGATTATACACAGAGACGTGGGTACACTTTTCAGAGGGTTAAACAAACATAATTCCACCAGGGTTTTCTATTTCTAGTCCATGTCAACAGAGTTATTCTTCTTACCACAAATGAGTGTGTGGTGTAATGTAAGGATACTGTAAATGATGTCACTATTCTGAACGGACAAGACTTTAGTGGTAACCAGGGTTCATTTGTGAACAATGATATTCCTGGTAGCAAATAAGCTAAATAATGCATATCACCAGGCTATAAACAAAAGGAAAAAACACTCAGTTATTTATTCATAACAACCCCCCTGGCATTAATGACTCACATCCCGACTATATAAAAACATGCCTTCACTTGAATTTTGTCACTGAAATGCTGACTGTTTCCATGCACTTTATATTGCAGACTGGACAAACAGATGGCAAACAGAACTAAATCAAAATGACAACGGCAAACTAAAAACTTATGTCAGTAACATTTGCTCTTTTCCCTATTTTTCCATTGCCTGAAAATGGATCAATAGCCTGAGGACAAAGAATAGACTTGCCAAAGTTAGAGCACAGTATTGTTCAATAAGAGACTCAGATTTGTAGAGTTCACTATTGTAGAAAAAGTCGTCTGATTTATACAGAGACTGTAAGAGCAAGATGAAAAATATACTAACTGATACAGCGGGCTGATCAGTCAGCGAGTTCCCTGAAGTGCTTCATTAAATAAATTACTTTGTGCTACAGTGAAAGACTTAAATTGTCAAAGTTTCAATGCAGCATAGAATTTCAAATATTAGTTGATCATCAGAAAATTGAAAGTATTTTCATAGTATATTGATTGATTGAGTGTTTTGATGAACAATCATGTATTGTAGTCAAGCACACCGGATATTGTCTGGCTCCAGCTTCTCACGCTTGAAGATTTTGCTGCTTTTCTTTGTCATATCTGTCATATTATTGGGTTTTGGACTGTTGAACAATTTTAAATACATCACCTTGGGCTGTGATAAACTGTAATTTCACATTTCCCATCTTAAAAAATGAATCAAGAAAACAGGCAGAATAATTGATAATGAAAATAACTGTTAGTTGTAGTGGCAGTTCAAACTGAATAAATAAGCATCAAGTTAACTATTTTTTTGATCATCAATTTTTAATGTAAACCAAACACTACTTACTGTAAGTTCCCATAGATAATCACAAAGATAGAAAATCACTGTTGAAAAAATGTTAGCAAACACGTAACCTACTTTCCCTGCGGGGGATTTACATTTTATATACGTGTGAATCTAATGGGCACATGGTTTATGTTATCTTTGACTTCACACCTTATTAAACATATACCCCGCTGTAACCATAACATACCTAGATAGTGCATCTATGAATACTATGTCTGTTGGAAATACCACTGAGCTCTCTTTCTACTGGTGATCTTTGTTCTTCACAGCTACTGCAAACACTTTGAAGGGGTTTTTCACTGCTGGAAAGATGGTCTCTTCACAGAACTGGCCTGTCTGTGCAGAAGAAAGATGCAAATATATTTTTGAAACTGGGGCTACATGACCAGAGAAAACAGAGAAAAAAAGGGCTGTTGTGGTAGAAAACCTACAATAACCAGAATGCACTGGGCCAGACAGACTACCAAAAGCTCCAGCTGTGGGTGACGTACTGCTTGGTTTGGGAAAAGTGGGAAAAAATGGCGGCCTGGTCACAGACTTTTCTCTTATTATCTCTAACATTTGTGGCGAGAAATGCAGAAACACAATCTTGATTCATATTTGATCAGCTCTACTTAGTTTGACAGTTTGAGTTCTGTGAGCGGCCCCTCTCTCGATCCAACTGTCATACTGGATGACAGTCGCATGTAAACATGTACAATCTGTAGTTTGAACGGCCCTAGAGCCGGCAAAAACCGGCTGGATGACACGAAAGGCTCTGGGTGCAGGCAATATGCTCATCCCACACTGTAACGATACAACGCTGGAGGAAAAGTTTCCCTTAAACGTTAAAATGAGTGCGACAGTCCTGAAAAGAGGAAAATCAAGGGAGTCCTGTGCCTTTTGTATTAAGATTCTCCAAATGCTATAATATGCTTTGTTAGTTGATTGTTTTATCGTTTGTTTTTCTAAGCTTGCATCGAAACCCATGAGAAATATTCCCTGGAACAAACACAGAAAGTGGAACAAGGACGGTCTGTCTGATGAAAATTCATTATTTCTGCCGTCTACTGGCAAAGTCTGTCCTTCAATGCTGCTTAAATGTGAAATCTATCTTTCATTCTTTGTGCATGACTGCAAAATAACTACAGTAAAGAGAGAGCAGGAAAAATGGCCCACACACTTCACTAATTAATCATCCAGTTATAGAGGAATACATCAGTTTAGATAGAAAACAGCAGGATAAACTGCTCAAAGTGGACGTTCAGTGACCTCCAGATCGTAGACAGCAGCAGCGGATGTTGTCCACACTGTGTAAAGCAGATTAAGAACAAACTATTTACATTCCAGTAAACTAAATGTATTAGTGTAATAGTACAAATGCCTGATTTGACTGGGTGTGTCTACGCCTTTGTAGTTGCTCCAATCAGTCATGATAAATGGGAAGAAACATTTACCAGCACGTGGCTGTTCCCATCATTCAGACTTTGTAAATATTAGCATTTCTGATAAAAATGGAATTTCCCATATCATAAATACAAGCTCCTTCTGCTTTGCCACGTGAAGACTGACCGCCTGAAGATGAGATTTATTAGGTAAACCATTTAGATATGGTTGACCTGCAGTTAAAAGTTCTCAGGAAAAAGAAAGTGTTTGAGCGAGTGTGTATTTAACCTTGAGAAAAATTAAATAACGCTGCGGTTTAGTCGAGTCAGCTGTTGCCAGGTTGAGAAAGAGGATGTTTTGTACACTATCGCCAAAGCACAAGAAAATTCAATTATGTCCAACCTTGACAGAACAACATGGGTCAAGACTTTGCTAAAACTGTGCAGCCACTAAACACTGAGCCTTTTGATTACCATGAATTATGCTCTGTACATGGACGACAGTGCTGCTTTTCATTAGCAAAATACACTCTGCACACACAGGCTCGGGAAAATAGTTAATAGTAGAGGAAGCTTGGGGGAGAAACAGGTTGTCAGGTGACATAATGACTCATAATCAATAATGACAGCACTGAGGCAACAGCTGTATTATCAGAGAAACTGTTTCACACCTCCCTGAAAGACAGGTTTACTGGACTTTTGGATTCCACGTGTGATACTTATTCCTCATGTGTTAGCCAGGTTTAACTCTCAGGCCTGAAATGTTTGTTTTTTTTTCCCATCCTGGACCCACAAACTGAGAGACTAGGAGGCTGACAGCTGGGCTCCAGCATGAAGGCCAGCTTGCATGATCTGGCGAGAAAGTAAAGAGAGTGTGTCTTGATTGTTCTTCACTCTCTGCCCTGATCAGCTGCTGTGAATGTGTGTGAGATGCACTGAGGAAGGGCAGATTGTAGGATGGGGACAAATATCTACACACACACACACACACAAACACACACACAAACACAAACACAAGGTTTCAGCAACAGCTGGACGTTGCCGGGGGGTTTAGGCCCAACTTACCTGCTGTAGACCAGACAATCCATGTGATTGATTTCTTTATCCGACCTGTGTCTCCTGTAGTCCTCCCATAAGTCTTTGATGGCAGTGACAGACAGAATAAAAACGACAGGAGCCAGGGCCAGTTCTGGCTGAAACGCATTGACAACTGGAACAAAATTCAGCAAAGCGATGAAAACAAAGTAAACATTGGCAAACCTATGAAACTGTTCAAAAAGGTTCTTTGGCAGGAAAGACAGCACAGTGTATTTAGTCGTCTTAATCTTGTTGTTTGCATAGTGTCGGTTTGGGTTTTCCTCCCCTTTGGCGTTATCATAGAGTAAGTTTGCGTGCACAGTCCTTGTTTTGTTCTCCTTAGTTTTCTTCTTTCTTTGCCTTTTGACTTTTGAGGCTTTGGCCATCCCGGGGTCTTCGGTCTCCCGCGCCATAGCCAGTCCCTGCTTCAAACTTTCCCACAGTTGAGGTTTTCGTGTCCTCTCATACAAAAAGCAACACAAAGTGCTAGCTATGTTATCATTCTTTTACCGTGTTGAAGAGGGGTTTGCGCCAGTCCTTTCGTTTATTCACACAAACAGCTCCTTTTCATCCATGTCGACTCCTCTTTTTCGCGACTCAGAGGAAAAACTTTTGCTTGTTTAGCTTCTCCTTTTTTTCCCTATTGCTGGGAAGGATGCTGAGATAGTAGGGAGGCATAACTCGGACTTCCCACAGCTCGGCAGATGATCTGTAGCTCATGTGGATGGGCCTCTCCCTGTGCTCGCGTACTGCCGCTGCGTGTGTAGAGCAGCGGCAAAAACAGGATGTTAGGGGTCGCCCTCCGAAATCTGACTGCAGGCCCCTCCTCGAAACAACCTGGTTTTTTCCTGTGTCTCCAAGTGCCACGCGGTATTATTGGAGTTTAGGCTGGCTCACAGGAAGCAACCAAATATCGCCAGTGTGATAGTTTAAACTGCTTTTATATATATATATAAGTAAAAGTGGAAACGAGTTATAACACTGAAAAAGGATAATTCATTTTTTTATTACTATCTACAATAATAATAATAATAATAATAGTAATAATGATAATCTAATCTCTTCACTTGAAACTGGAAAACTAAACGCTAGCACCATACTCTCAATCTAAACTTATATGTGCACAATAATGATGCACGGTAACAGATATTTCTCAATAGAATTGTAGTTTTATTCATTTATTCCTTTAGTTGAATTTGCTGACTATACAACAGGACTAGTTTCAGCAGGGACAGTAACTTTGTTTGTGTGCTATCCACGTTTACACAGACTGAAAAATAGTCAGCCATGTTTATTTTCTTTGCTAGCTCACCATCATGACTTTGGCTACCTGAGAGCTCAACGGGCTACCAAATACAACCCTCTGGACTCTAACGAAACCTGAAATAACTCCTCTGTAACGTTCAGCAAAAGAGACAAAGTTAGCAACTAGCTGGTGAAGAAAGTCAAACATCGAGCTACATTTTAGCAACCGTTTTAGTTAGCTTTTTTAAAGAGCTATTTATCTGTTTTATCCCCTTTTTCTATTTATACATTTTAACTTTTTTATTACTCTGCTGTGGACTTTGTATTTACTTATTTATTTATACATGCTAGATGTGAAAGTAGCCAGGTGTTTGGTAACACATTAGCCGTAACATTTAACCATTAGCCAAAACTGTGGCTGTTTGTCCGTCTGTTTGTTTTGATGTTTTTTGGCCAAAAAGTGATGAATGCAGCTTTAAGTCACTATCGGGGCTTTTCTATTGGCAGTTTTGGCCAAAATGAGTCAAACAATTTGGTGTTGATCTGGACTTCCATTACCAGTTTAAACTGTGCCCAGTCGCACCCAATGTAGACCATCTCAATGTGGTCAAAGCGCGCCCGACCGTTGCGATGAGGTCAGATGGGCTTTTTCATCATTCAGTAACGATTCAGCAACATGTTCCTGCTGCTATTGCCAGACACAGCAGATACTTCATCAGTGTCACATGCCAAGAAAAATTGTGTAACAACAGCCTGAAAATCCAACAGCAACAACCATTTCACAGTGTAGTAGTAAACCGCACTACAGAGGGCACTGATCAGTTAAAGATACACCTTGAAGTGTGCTGTGCTGGGCTGATGTGCCAAGTCAAACTGAATCAAGCCAAGCCAGCATATGTTCATGGAAAAGGGCTAAAAGACTCTCTCTGACGTATACCGTATGTGTATCCACATCTGTATTTCATTCATTAACACACTATTATGTACTTTAGTAGTCATTTTGTAGTAAAAGTTTGCTAAATTATCACACAATATTCAATCATGAAAAACTCAGTGGTCCTTTATAACTTTAACCAATGTAAGTTCTATTTTATGAATAAAAAGTATTTTTTTTATTAAATATTATATACTATAAATATAACTATGAATATTAAATTAATTTAACACCATGCTGTTCCTTCCTATACTCTAACACTAGGAGTAACAAAAGTGAGAAATTCCTATACATAGGGTCTTTAAAGTTTGTTGCATGGACTTAAAAGGCACCAATTTAAGATAATGACCCACTCAGTCCTAAAGAATGCTTCAAAGTCCCACAAAAACTTTTTGTACAAGACCATATTGTGAGGAGACATGCCAAAAAGAAACATGGACACATGAGGCTGTGATACACTGACAGTCTCTGGAGGTAGGAATATATCAGAGCCTTGAGTCTCACATTCAAGACTCAAGGCTCTGATATATTCCTACCTCCAGAGACTGACTGGCCACTTAGCCAGCAGGTTCCCCAAAGGAGATAAATCAAAGCCCTATCCCAGGGCAGTCTACAGCAATTTGCTACAGGAGCATCCAGCTGTTGAGCTAAAAACTAATGGCTGATTGTACACTGTGGCATCTTGGCATGGAGAACAATTCAATTTCCCTGTGATGAATGACCAGAGTGAGGTGGATCTGAGACAACAGGCCGATTCTGGCCTCAAAAAGCCAACTAATGCTCTGAGCAAACAATAAGAACAAAACTAAATCAGGCTGTGCTTCTCAACTGAAAATAAAATCATCCTGTACTTTTGTTCCTTTTTTGGAAATAAAGTTTTGTGCATCCTGTGTTTTTCAGAGGGTCTACTCACATGTAGGCTGTCATTATCTGCTGTTACAACAGTGGCAGTGACAGAAAGATAGTTTTAGCTCTGGTTTCTACCACAAATGTTATGAGCTTTTTATTTTCTTTTTTTTTTCTGCACATAATGTCAAATACCCTTCTATTTGCATATGTTAAAGTTGCTTTTGGAGTATTCATCCTTCTTATTATGTCAGTGAGAGGAAATCATATTCAGGTTTTCTGTCCCTTCACTGTCCTTGCTGTGATGGAGCTGGCCCTGGGTCAGCGATTCCCCATAATTCATTCTAAGCTATAAAAACACCCTAAAATACTGGATAATTTCATGTGTGCTTGTGAATATGGAGGCAAAAGACTCAGCAAATGGAAGGGATTTTATACTAACTGTTGGCATCCACGAGACAATGAATATTAAAATCTCATAGTGTCTCCATGGCGACATCAGATGAAGTGATGAGAGGCTGACACTTTTCCATTCCTGTTTTAATACCTGTTCACTCACTTTAATCTCATCCTGGTGTCCTTCAGTGTAACATAAAAATGACATCACCAGGACCGCTCCCCTCCCAGACTGAACTGACATGCTGCCCTTGACTCACAGGACAGCCTGTTGTGTTACTGTATATGGATATCATGCATGTTTGTTCATTAACTCAACATTTTATGAGTACATGTAGCGAGCCAAAGCTGAGCGGGAAAAAGCATATCTGCTGGGCACCACTTTGTAGATTCCCATACGGACATTAGATTGTTAGGACTTATGAGTTAGGTTATGAGGTTCTCGTGATGTGTTAGTTTAGCCAGTGGAGCAGAGCATACACCAACATACACACACAAGGCGTTATAGTGCCTCAGAGACAGCACTGTCCTCTATATCTTTATTTTATCTTATTTTTGCTGATTTAGAATGATTAACAATTAGTTGATTGATTCACTTAAGCTGTTTTGACAATTACATATTCTCATATGGGAAAATTGTACCTAAGTACCGTACTTGAGTAAATGTACTTCACTTGTTCTGGGTGGCACTGTACAGTAGCCTCTTTTTCAATTACCCTCAGGAGGTAGGTCAAATACAGGAAAAATAAACCTCCCTCAGGAATTAAAAAACTAAGACTGTGTAAGAGGAGGCTTGTGCATGAAATCCACTGAGCAGACTGGAGGTGGACAGAGCTACAGCTGCAGTTCATCCTCTCTAACAGACAGCAAACAACCTGCCAGAAGAGGGCATGATACTCCAATCAGTACACACTCTGTGCTTCACTACACTCAGTGCAATGTCTAAACTACAGCATGTGTTTGTTTCACACATGTACTGTATATGTATGTAAGTGTATGTGTGTGTGTGTGTGTGTGTGTGTGTGTGTGTGTGTGTGTGTGTGTGTGTGTGTGTGTGTGTGTGTGTGTGTGTGTTAGTGAGTGGGTGCAAAGAAGGGAATTGTATAAATGAGCATACTGTAGGTGTTACATCACAAATGCAAGATCTTTCATCATAGTTCATAGTTTGTGTTGTTCACTCCCAAATTGCATTATATCAAACCTCAATAAACTCTGTAATAAGTCTGCCTGATGACCACATTGTGACTGTGAACAAAAGAGTGAATGTGAGGGTTTATATTCAGATAACACTAAGTCACTAATGTTGAACAGACACAACTCACGTTTCTTCTCTCACAGGACATTTGACCTTGACAAATTAAGAGGGTTTGGACATTTGTTTGACTGGAAAAGCCTGTGAAATCAGACAATATCTATACTGAGAATAGCATATTCCTGTTGCCTAGAGACAGTGCGATGTTTGGCACCTTAGTTTGGCTGAAGCCATATGTAGGTGTTAACCATGAGGAAGCCATGAATGTAAAGGAAAAGACAGACATTAGCTCCAACTTCTTGTACGATAACAAAATATGCCAACTTTTTACTGTCTGTCTGGCTGTATTTGACTCTGGTGTAACCCTTAAGAGGTTACGCAACAAAGTAGAAACTGAAGCAAACATACAAACAAAATTTGAAAAGTTAGTGGATTTATATTATTTATATTATATTCAGTGGTTACATGTCATCTCCATGTCAGAATCTAAGAATATGAAGTCCAGTGTTGCCAGCTAAACAAAACAGGTCAAGGTAGACAGATGAGGGCAGACACACAGTAAGAAAGTGTGACTGAACATTAGACTCACTGGCCGTAGATCACCTTATTCACGCTCTTTTCATAATGAATCTGCCGGATGGATATTACCTTTGTCACACACATGAGCAATAACTGCCCAGCTCGCTGATTTCCAGGTGAGCCTGGAGGAAACCTGCTGATTCTGTTGAAGTTGCAGATCAATCTGGTGGAATGATGTACAGTGGCTCGAGGCCGGTGTAGCAAAAGTAATCAGATACTGCAGATGGCATCCATAACGCAGGAAAAACACACAAACAGCAGACAGAGGATTAAAATCCCTCACGTGTTAAACTTCCTTATGCAGTGTCTAATGCAGTCACATTCATAACAATGGCCAGTTAATGTGATAATGATGAGTAAATGTGTAAATACATGCTGGCTGATACATTATGTAAATGTTGTTGTCTCTACATGCTATAACTACAATAAATGTTTCCAGAGAGGTTTATACCAATGGTAAGTGTAACATCCAGTCCCCTCAGACTATTCTATTCTGCAAGAATTTTAAAGGAATCAATAAAAAAGAAACACAGTCCCAATTGTTCATTCTGTGTTTAGTCCTCCAGTGGAGATATGTAGGTGATATAGGTGCCTTAAACAAAAGAGAGAGAGAATGGAAAAACCGCACAGTCATAACTCATGCATTTTCTTCAACTCAGGTTTCAGCAAACTGCCTTCTTCAGGATGAGATACATTAACCTGACATTTATACTAACTAATACTAGGTGTTTTACAAATCAGGTCAGTCAACTTAAGAGGCCAAAGCTCAAAGCAGAAAAACGCACAAACATCTTACATTTAAATTAGAGAAAGAACACATGTACACATATAATGGTCTAAAAAAGGTTAAATTAATTGTAAATATCCTTTTAAGGTCCAGTGTGTAACATCTAGGAGAATCTATTGGCAGAAATGGAATATAATATTCATAACTATGTTTTCATTAGTGTATAATCTCCTGAATCGTTGTGATTTAGTTACCTTAGAATAAACCGTTTTTATCTACACTCGCACCGGTCACCTTCCATGGAGTCCGCCATGTTGAACCACCATGTCTCTACAGTAACCCAGAATGGACAAACCAAACACTGGTTCTAGATAGAGCCTTTCATGTGTTTTTGCAAGGTTTGCAGCCACCATGGTTGCTCCTTACAGCCCATTCTCAAGATGCGAGAAGTGTTCAGTTGGTTGCAATCTGTAACTTCACCGCTAGATGGCACTAAATCCTACACACTGGTCCTTTAAGTCTCTTTGTGTGAAATATAAACATACAATATCAGTAAGAATGATGGTGCTGGGGGAAGAGTGGAGGCATCACCAAAGTGAGTACAATTAATCCTTTGAGTGCATGAAGGACTGAAGGCCATCCGTCTAATAGTTGTTGACATATTTCATTAAAAGCTAAAAATGTCAACCTGATGGCGCCAGAGGAAAAGTCACAGGACACCACACCAAAGTCAGTAGAAGTCATTGTCTGGGACACATGGATGTCTGTACTAAATGTGGTGACAATCCATCCAGATGTTGAGATATTTCACAGGACACGTGAAACAGTTTGGGCAGAAGGTCAGTAGGACTCATCCCCTGGGGACCATGAATGTCAATGTGCAACATTTAATGGTAGTCCATCAAATAGTAATTAAGATCAGGGGTGGAGCTAAGCATTGTAAAACACCCGGGGCTTAGCCAAAGGCATCCTCCCTGGGGAGATTTGTTTCCCATTGAAGGCAGCTATATGCACAAAACACCCTCAACAATGTTAAGGATGACAAATTTTCACTCTTGACACCTAAAAAGGAACAAAATAACTATTTACATAACATCGGTAGGGAAGGAATTTGGTGTGAACAGCATTACTAATTCTGAAACCTATTATTAATCTATGCTGGAGTAGAATTCACAAAATACATTTTATAATACTGTTGTCAAGTTATTTTAAAATCATTAAGGGGTCGAGCCTGTTTTTTTTTCAAATTTATGGTGAGCCCCTTGAGCATTTTTAATGGTAACACTTACAGGGATCAGTGCTCTAATTCTGCTCTGCTCTCGATATAGTTTAACATGAGATAAATATATAAAGATGCATAAATTCTAACCTAAAATAGCTGAAAAACATGAAATAAATAATGTTAAAGTAAAATAACAAAATTATTCTATTATATATAAAATTAAATAAATGTATTTTCTCCTCTATCAGGAAGACATATTGGTTAAAACATTTCATAATTGCATGTAACCCTACCTTTTCAGCGTGGCCATCAATGTCTGATAGCTTGACTTTGTGATGCTATGCAGTAAATGTAAAATAAAAATATACTATTAAATCAGATTAGATTATTAATATTGTATGTAGCAGGTGAAGACATTAATGAAGAAACTGATACTTGAAGCAGTTAGTGTCTCCAGACTGCTCAATAAAAACTGTTGGTTTGTGAACTTTGAAGTGTTCAGAACATCTGTGGGATGGGGGGAAAAAAGGGTTCTGATTATATATGGGACAGAAGGACAATGTCACCTCTTGTCAGATCGTTAACTTGGACAGATCATTCTAATTTTAGTCAATAAGACAACTGGTCTGGGACTGTAGCAGCCCCTCTGAATCTGACAACTGGACACACACTTTGAGGAAACAAAGATATCACAGCTGTCCTCAGGGGCAGTGCAGACACCAGTCCACCAATAGCTGAGGTCACCATTCCCCCTTACCAAGTCATTAAAGGAGGTTGGAGGATGACTTGGTATGACATTTGGGCATCCAACTCCAACTCCAAAACCAGTCACTCATCATTATCAACATACAAACAAACATACGATATGTCAAGGGTTAGAGTGTGAGGAAAATACGCTCCAAAACCATCATACATAACCCATCAGTTAGAAATTCTCCATTTCACATGGCCGCTGAGGTGAAAGCAACAAGGAAGTGAGCAGTGACCTTTAACCACGTGTGGCTGGCTCTTCACTGTTATTAAGGGTGAATGACATTTTATTCTGGAACTGCAAATATGTACACGAGAGGTGTCCCAAAAATGAGCAACATACATAAGCCGGTATCAAACATGGAATGTGCTAACACAACATCATCAGGTAGTCCAAAAGTCAGGTGTTCATGTCACTTTAAATTGTGTTCAGCTACTCTAACCCAGTGGTGTGCTGTGAGGCAAGTCCAGACAACCATACATTATTATTGCAATATACACCTATACAAAAAGTTATGGATAAATGATTAATTGGCTATATCAGTACAGCACTCATTTCCAAATGTACAGGCAAATACTAAAAGAATGGCCTTATTATTTTTTTCCCTACGCTCCCTCTAGGAACTCTGCCTCTGATTGGCTGTTCCCTCTGTTGCTTAGGATGGTCTTCATTCTCAGTGCTTTAGTGATTACATTTTGCTCAACTGGGGATGCTGCCCTCTCAGGCTCTCTCTCTGTTACAGATTGCAACTCCCTCTTCACTTTTGCCTTCTATGCGTAAAGGAGAAAAGGCGGTGGCTGCAAAATGCGTGAAAAATGCACAAGGCCCAATCTAGAGCCAGTGTTTAGTTTGTCCTTTCTTTGCTACTGTAGAAACATGATGGTTCAACATGGCAGCCTCTGTAGAAGAGGACCTGCTCATTCTCTAGATGGAAACGGTTCATTCTAAGGTAACGAAAACACAACAGATTCAGGTGATTATACACTAATGAAAACATACCTTTGGATATTATATTCCATTTCTGTCAAAAGATTCTCCTAAATGTTACACACTGGACCTTTAAATGACGATGTACCGGCCCTTTTTTGGCTGAGCTAAATATGCAAGAGTATTAAATGTCACTGTTTATAACACAGGGCGTTTATCCCTTACCGTACAGGCCGCTTAAAAAACAATTGGTGGCATAAATTAAGAGTATACCCACTGTTCCAGGCACCACTACACCTCTGCTCTAACCTATATGTTTAGAACCTGTTCAGGCAGCTTAAATTAGGCCAGCTAAACAATCTAGTTCATATGAGTTGCTTATTCTTTTCCTACATTTCAATCTGCTTTATCTGACTGTGTTTGATTCCTCATAATGCATAGACCTACAATGACAATCAAGCATTTACATAAGGGTTTAGGGTTTATGTAGCCACATGGCAGGTTTCTGGTTACTGGTTCAGTTGTTCACGTCTGATGCTTTTAACAATTCAAAGTTGCTTGATTAAAAAATTGCTTGAGTGATAACATTAATTATTACTTTGCAAAGTTTAGTGATAACAAGTGATTTCTAAAGTAAAACTAAGACTAGTTTTACTCGCTCTAATCATTCATACAAGCTATTATAAACTTGAAAAATTGTGACGAGAGGAACAGATACCAGAGAAAAACCCAGTGTAGACCGCCCTAACCTAAAAAAGTAATTGGTATATGGGATTCACAAGCATACTGTACCAAGTCCACACAACAGCAGTTGTTGGAAGGAGGTGTTGTTGCACACAGGCTTACCTATTATTCCTTCAAGCTGGTTTTCTAGGCATAACATCCATATTGGACTGTTCTCCACCTCACAGTTTACACCAAACATTCAGTGTCAATGCAGGTGCTCTTTATGTGGCGAGGCAGAAAGTAAGGGTGTGGATGTCAGGGAGGTGGATGGAGGATGGGCACATAGCAGTCACAGACCTGCAATTAAGGTTTGCTGTCTTAACCAAGTGTTTAACTGGTCTAACCTTAATCACACCTTAACCATAATTTATTCGTCATAAACATGATCTACTGCGTACCTTAACCATACAGTAGCTGCCATGTGCAGATTTTAAAGAAACAAGGATTTAAAATGTTGCACTGGATGTCAAAACATGTTCCTCCAATACCTATACGGAGCAGAGCTGACCAAAGCTAGCCGGAGGATTCGTCTTCATTTTTAGTTGGCTGGGCCTGATAAAAACAGACCCGCATGGGTAGCTTAAGAGCAAATCTCTGTCATTGATGCTCTATTAGCTGGGATTTCACTGGGGGGGAGGCTCTGGAAACCTGATTGACCACCCCAAGTGCCACCCCATTATCCTTACCTCTTCCACTTCGCACCCTCTAGTGGCCTAAATAACGCTCTAAAATTAGGCAAAATTTTCATGGTGGAAAAACTTGCATGGCGATTTTCAAAGGGATCCCTTGACCTCTGACCTCAAGATATCTGAATGAAAGTCAGTTCTATTGGTACCCACAAGTCTCCCCTTTGCAGACATACCCGCAGACAAATTTGTCTAAACTGTCAACAAATATTGTGAAATCAATAGTGGTGTGAACGCAGCCCTTACTGGGTGTATACAAGGACAGAAAGGCAGAAATAGTAGCCCTGGTACCTCATACTTTCAGATGCCAGAGAGGAAACCTTGTAAAACTTGACACTTTGGCCTTTTCCAAATGCTCAACACATGTAGAAAGGACAAGCAAGCTTTTGTGACCTTTTATTTATCTGTGAAAGTACAAAAATAAGAATGCAGCCTGTGGAGAACCTCATACTGCACCTTTGGTAGCCACCCACACCTTCCTGGGATGCCACCATCACAAACACCTACTCCAACCATGTCCTCAAATCGCTCTAGGGAAACGGCAGACGCTTGTTTGGACATTAGTGTTGAAATCATCACAAACAGAGACTTCCACTAGGCATTACTAGCACACCCTCAGGCACTTGCGGAAAAGTCTGATTAACAGCACGACATTAGCTTTAATAAAGTCAGAGGCGTCTTCTGGGTTCTTCTGGGCGTTTAGCATGCTTTTATTAGCAAATGTAAAGTGCAGCAGCATTAAGGGAAAGCCTGTGTACAAAGAATGCAGGGACTGATTGGTGTTTAATGAGAAAGCTCATTGAATGAACATTTCTCTTGAGAGTTCATGATGCGGATACTGGTCTGCTTAATTAAAGAGACATGTTGCCATTTTGATGTAGAGGAGTTTAAAATTAGTATCTCCCTTAGCTGTGACTGAACATCCTAATTTTAAAGGCTGTACCTTGGAGAATGTTGACTGATGTGACACAAACAAGGGAGCAGAGCTGGGAACCATTTAAGATCAAAATTTAGCAAGATAAAATTTGCTTCGATACAATAAGAAAGTTTAGTGACTAGTCTGAGACACTAAATATGAAAAACTGTTACAATGTGTGTTCAGGTTTCTAAAATGATTGATGATAATGAGCTTACAGTTGCACATGCAAGGTTTGTGTATTGTTTCTTTTTAGCCATGCTACTGATGGCTCTAGGGATATCAGAGTTGGTCCGACAGTTAACCACTTAGGTGATATATTTTCATGGTCTCTAGTGGTTCTCCTTCCTCAAGGGACCTATTTTCTATTACTGAGTACTGAAAATGGATAACTGCAGGAAATTTGTGTAGTTTCCTGTCAATATTGCATCAAAGATGCGTCTTTAGGATTTCTAGGAACTTTTTATACAATTCTCTGTATTATGTTTTTATTTTTTTATTTTAACAATCATACCTACTTAAAGGACCAGTGCGCAGGATTTAGCGGCATCTAGCAGTGAAGTTGCAGACTGCAACTGACTGACCACTGCTCGGGTCTGTATTTGACGACCGGGAAATGAGGAAAGGCCCTATCTACAGCCAGCGTTTGGTTTGTCTGGGCTACTGTAGAAACATGGCGGTTCAACACGGTGGATTGCGTGGAAGAGGACCCACTCCCTCTAGATAAAAACATCTCAATCTAAGGAAACATACCTATATATTTATATTATATTCCATTTCTAAATGTTACTCACTGGACCTTTAATAAAAATGTTTTCTCCTCCCTGATGCTCGGTCATTGCTCTGTTAGCTCTTTGGTTGTTTTAAGTGTTTACCTTCCTATTGCAGGACGAGGCTGTTTAACAGAGACTAAAGGTGTTCAGGTCTTCACTGTGTCCTTGCCTGAGTTTTTTGTTTAAGTTTAGAGCTTAAATAATAATCAAAACTAATAATAACAATATAATTTAGTTTCCTCACAGACATTAATTAAATGCTGAGATACTAAACTGTATACATACTGTACTGCATACATTTTTTAAAAAGTTTTCTTAAACCCCTTAAAATCAAGAAGGCCTCACAATGGTTTAATTCCACTTATCATGTGAAATATCTCAACATCTGCTAAATAGATTGCCATATAAGGTTTACATGCATGTAAACGTCTTGATTATTGGATGGCTTGCAATGAAATTTGGCATATATATTCATGTTTCCTGCAGAATGAATTGTAATAATAATAACTCTAATACCTTTGATTCCCTGACTTTTCATTTAGCGCCATCATCTGGTCATATTATTTGTTTGTCCAATACTTTGGTTTATGACCAAATGCCTGCAGAACTAATGGCATTTCCATCAGTTTACAACTTTTAGCATGCTAATATCCAAGATATGCTAAACATCAGCATGTTAGCATTGTCACTGTCAGCATGTTAGCATGCTGATGTTAAGATTTATCTCAAAGCATTGCTGAGCTTAAGTACAGCCTCACACAACTGCTAGCATAGCTGTAGACTATTAGTCTGGTTTCACACAAACCTGTACTAGTTAATTATTCACAGCGCTTCTGTTTTGTTATTACTGTTGATCCATAGCGCTCGAATAACACCAGTCACTCTCTGCTGTGTGTGCACGATCTGGTTATCAAAGGATTTAGCTGACTGCCTTTCAAATGTATAATGCATTCAGAAGTTCAATGTGCAGAGGCCCAAATAAATCAAAGTAATTAACTCAATAATTGATTTGATGAATTTCCCCGCAAAATGGAGACGTTTTTGCAAAATCTGCAGAAATGTGCAGCTGGTGGGGTTCGGGGAAATCGAGAGAGAGAGAGAGAGAGAGAGAGAGAGAGAGAGATCTTGCATAAACAATGGGCACATTATGCCAGAGGGTAAGGCACTTTTAATTACAAGACACTGGAACCTACTGCCACCATATGACCCTTTAATCAGTGATTGAGTGGTGGATACATGCCTGTCAGATGTGAAAATGAAAGCAGAGAATGGATGACACTTCCTGTCAAGCAGATGATGATTATAATGATTATTTGTACTGAATACAAACAGAAAGTTTGAATATAAGGCAGAAAGGGACTGGTCACAGTTACAGGTTATAGATACTGTTTGCTTGATGCACAGTCATGATGACCTTCCCGTTAACAAAGGTCAAAGGGCACTGTGTGTGTGTGTGTGTGTGTGTGTGACTGACGACTCATGGTGCGCCCTCAAAGTGTTCCCAGAACATCCATTAACCTTCTCTGTATGAACATTAGACATGAATATGGGCCTATAATAACTTCTTCAGCTAAATTAATGCTAGCACGTTAATATGCTCACAGTGACAATGCTGATGTTTAACAGGTATATTGTTACCATGTTCACCTTTTTAATTTAGCATGCATTTGCTAATAAGCACTAGACACAAAGTTCATTTGAGGCTGATGGGAATGTGTTTAGTTTTGCAGGTATTTGGTCATGTGGTCCAAAGTATTTTTTTGGTTTTGACCTGATGATAGTGCTAAATAAAACGTTTAAGGATCATCAAATTAATGAATGTCAGTTCTTAATTTGAATGCAATCTATCCAATAGACATTTCAGAGGATGACTATAAATGTCATCCTCATATGGCAATGGAGGAAATGTCATGGAATCACCAAATCATCTGGATTCACTCTCAGGGGACCACAAATCTCTGTGCAAGATTTTTGAATACAATCAATCCAATAGTTGTTGGGATATTTCGGTCTGGACTAAAGTGGTGGACTGACCGCCATCCCTGAGCAACACCGTCAGTGTGGCTAAAAATAGTGTTGCCATACTATATTTACAATAACATTGCAGTATGAGGAATTAAAACATTACTCTAAAGTAAATTGTTGTTTTCAAATGAAAAAACTGCAGCAGCACTGTTGATTCCCATGACATTGTGGAATGACTTGAATCAATATTTAATTCTAAATTAACAGCAGATTGTTCTTGGGCAGGTATTGATCCCATAGACCTGAGGAAGAGTTATTGCACACAAATCATTAAAAAATATTCTGCTATTCCTGCTCTGCTGACCCATTGGGGCTGGGTAATAGGGACATATTTGACAGTGTAGTGACTTTCCAGGCTGATATTAAACAGATTGTATTTGCATCCATTCAAGAGTATTTGACCCTAAAGGTAGAAAGGCTGGAAAAAATGGCCACCCTTAATCACCAATAAAGTGACAAATTGTCCACCAGTCTACAATTGATCTGGTAATTAAGTGTTGGCTGTATAGTGATTAATAGTTAGAACCCATTTCATTACAAATTTTCTTACAAATCCTGTAGAGTTGCAAAATACTGAAGAATCCAGTAGTTTATAAGTTGAAGTAAAATGTCTGTCCTCATTTAAAGCAACTGACTGTTCACTGGTTGCAATTGAAGAAGAGAGAAAATAATTGTAACTATATCAGAAACCTGAAATGTCCCTTACTGTCTTATATATTATATAACATGGGGAGAGTAAAGTGAGGCTGGATGATTACTTTATCTTTCTGGTCATCAGGCCTTAATGTCACTCTAACTTAATGAGACTTTATATGTCATTATGTTTAATCAAACATAAAATTGCAGAATGTCAGTATTTAATTCAGTGTAATGAGAGAAAAATCCATGCTTATGGTCAGGGTTACCGTGTATGATATGAGACGCTATTGGGGCCATAAATCATTGCCCTCACGCACAGCATTATAATTTAGCCGATACACAGCTATACTCTCCCAAACACACTACATGCACTCTTATACTTTCTCTCAAAAATATAATACACGTCTTTCTGTCACAGTAAAACTCTCTTAAAGGGTAATTACACCCTCAAATTCTGCTAGGACCCTTCTGCCCCCATACTTAAAAAATGCAATTAATGAGTAAGGTAGCAACGGATGGAAAAGCTCTCTCTCTGAGTCTCTGCTGGAAAGACTTCGAGTCTGGTGGAGCTTTCACAGTCACTGAGCACATTTATTGCCCTTTGAGAGAGTCACTATGTGGGTATCTGTGTAGTACCTCTCTGGCGTGTGTCTCAGGGAGAGTGTCAGTATATTTTTATATATACTGACACTTTTTTTTATCACGTTTGCCAGCCCTAAATATTTTGTAATGCTTGCAGCAGTTATCAGCGGGCCCATGTGTTGTGTACTACATTCATTTACAAATGCTTGCTAATGCTAACAGTAGCTAGTGTGAGAGGCACAAACTGTGGCTGGGGTTAGCCAGTGCTCCGCTTGGTGCAGCGGCTGCTACCACAGTCGACGGGCGTTCAACTTAATAAACCTTCAAGTTGGCACAGTACGGAAAGGGCGAGAGAATTCTGCTGGACCAAAATTTCAAAACCAGGCAGACATATACAAGCTGATTTTGAGCAGTTTTTACACATAATTGTATTTACATCATGTGCCAACTAGACTCTATGTGATTATGTTTACAACAGTTCCTCTTTAACAACTGCTGCAACAAAAATCAGGTATCAGTATGCTACAATATCAGTGACACACTAGCCTTGATGCTACTCCAGCCTACATTTTACAGTCTTTTTTTTAAATAAATATGCAGTTACTGTGAAGACTTTAAGATGACTTAGTTGAAACTGGTATTGCTAATAAATCATAGTGTCGAGGCTACGAGCGTTCTATTACATCTGTGTTTTCTGTCCACAGTCAGCACATCTTCAACACTGGTGTTCTCCCCATCTGTCGCTCCAGTACTGTAGCAGCTACAGTGTCATTTAATGCTTCAGAGAGGAGGGTTCCTGCTCAAGTACATTAACATTAAACATTCAGCCATTATTACACATACAAGATGGCATATATTGTAATGTTTATATTTTAGCATTTGTTGCTCTAGGCTAAAATGGTTTTAGTTTTAAAATAACAATTGGATATATCTCTGGTTTACCACAAGAAACCAAACCATGTGGCATGTATTTTGTGTCTTAAATAATTATTGAAACCGGTAGAAAACAGGTACCTTGTGACAGGTATAAATATTACTGCACTCTTATTGCTAAGGCTAACCTATACTTCACCATATTTCACTAAGCTTGAACTCTACTACACAAATATGGATGTCGATCATTTTTTAATACATCCTTAATCTAATCTAAGAGGTAATTGCATTAAAGTCTGTGCATGCAGTTAATAAACTGTTCACATGGGTATCAGTGTGTGTAACAGTCAGTGAGTACAAAAAGCAACATTTCATCCGGAATACTATTTAGAAGTTTGCGTACCGAAGCCAACATAATGAAGTAAAATTATAATAAATTTCATTTTACGGGACATTGATTAATTGTTAATTAATGTATTTTTTATGATCCAAAGGGCATATCCCGCATTCATTTTCCTCTTTCCCCCTCCCTGTGCTCTCCTCTACTATTCCTCACCTCACGTCTGTCAAGGTCGTTCCTCTTAGTTGAGGTGAGGAGTAAAAGGAAAAGATAATATCTGACGTGCTTAGCAGAAAAACAAACTCCAGGTCACTTAATGTATATTCTCTGTGCTGTGTTGGGCCATGTAATGTTGAGAGCATGCCCAAACCAAAGCATGGCTGAATGAATATGGCTATTAAGGGCAAAGGGTCACACTGAGGAGAGTCCTGACCCTGAGGATGTCTACAAATCCTTATTACTCAATGCATACCAGGAGCCGTGCATACATACAATTGAAGGGTAGAAATTCAGTTGCAAATGTGAGGTTCAAAGAACTCAGACAAGATTCCCGTAGCATGAAAAAATGTTTCATCTTCAATAATGTTTTAGATCCATGGATAAAAAAATCCATTATTAAAGTACTCAGCATTCCTAGATAGGGAGGGAGGGATGTCAGGGGCTGATTTGTGAAGGCCATCATTCAGACACCAGTGACATTCTCTTCTACTGTGGGACTCAGTGGCTGGGGTTGTAGCTTTGTAGTCCAAATCCTTCATGAGAGGGAAAAATAATCATACCCCAAGAGATGCAGCATAGGAAAAAAGTGGAAAAACAGCAACCAAGAGAATCTCTATTTCCCCTTATGAGACTTGCTCTAACATCAAGCTTTTGGCTTTGCTGTCTGTGCTGCCTCAGAGGGAGAATTGTGCTATGATACAGTAACCCCTGAAAAGGCTGGGTTTGACTTGGACATATCTCAGAGGAGAGGGGAGGAGAACAGAGAGCTCTGCAACTTGCAGACATCTCTGCTTACAGGAAGTTTTCATAAACAAGTTGTAATTTCAAATCCAGCTGATGAGGTACTTTTTGAGCTCAGGTGGCGTTCATAGCCTTCCAAAAAGGAGCAGGACCTGTATAAACACATTGGAGACTTAATCTGGGGTGAGTCCACAGCAGTAAGCCCCAACCTTTATGGCTTGTGACCTAAAACGAAGCACTTAAGATTTTTCTTCCTCTAAGCACCTTACTTATTGACCTCTGTTGAGGTCACCAAGGTATGGACCTGAGTATTTTTTCTGAAGGGTATAAAATAAAAGTGAAATATTTTGCCTAAAAATAACTACATTGGTGCTTTGATGCATGCCCCAAACCACCCTAGCAAGTTCAGTTTTTGAACCTTGGTATTTCTACTACAGTGCCCGCAAAACACACAAAAGGCCTTATCTACAACCAGTGTTTGCCTTGTCCTTTCTAGGCTACTGTAGAAACATGGCAGACTCCATATAGGAGGACCCGCAGCATCTGTAGATAAAAACAGGTCATTCTAAGGTAACACAAATTCTTATTTTCAGGTGACCATACACTAATGAAAACATATTTATGAATACTATATACCATTTTTGCCATAGTCTGTAAATAGAACTATTTAAATTTTACTCACTAGACCTTTATGAACCACAGCATCAGTCCTGTATGATTACATAATCAGGAAAAACAAATAAACACATTTCAGTAAAATGACTGAATACACAAAACAAAAAAGATATCCTCCAAAGCCCTACTTTCTATCTTTTTGCTCTACATGCAGGTCTGATTATCGACATGTAACTTCTCTTTTTAGATGTCTGCTAACTTAATCCTGAGGCCAAGTGGTGGTGCAGGAGGAGTGTGTGTTTGTAGTATCGGTGCAGGCTCAGAGAAATCAGGTGAACACAGCATATGTACTGTTATCTTATTAATTTAAAGGGTTTCTGGGCGTCCTGCCAGCTGCGATGAAGTATGCCAAGGTAGTGGAGCATCATAGAGCTAATGTTATTTAGAGATATTACAATGATCTACAGTATGCTTCATTACATGCTGGGTTAAGGGTGAGTGTTATACAGGGGCAACTTTGCTTAGTCTGCTGACTTTTTTGCAGGATGAAAGGGTGGTTTAAAGACATCCTGTTATCTGATGTCGTGGGACTGTTTACAGACAGGACAACATATCTGTGATGTGTTGAATGGTGTTTCAGGAAGTACCATCCCCCACATCCCTACTTCCAACGTCTCTGCACAGAAGCTTTGATTGAAAAAAGGCTGCTGGCACCGCCCCGGTTCAGTGTGTTAGGTACCGCAAAAGGAAACACAAAAAATACGGTTTAAATGTGTGATGAACTGAACCGAACTAAACTGGACTGCTTTGTGTAAACAGGCTAATATTTAGTGCTACCAAAAATACTGTCAATTAATTAGAGATATTTTCAAAATGATCAGCAATTGTAAAATGGAGCTATTAAAGCACTATTATTAAAAGAAAAACATATTTTACTTTGTTCCAAAGAAAAATAGAAACAAAGCATGCTGGATATATTCTGAAATGTAATTGAAAGATGTGATGCTTTTGAGGAACCACTGCAAATAAACCAAACAACATGCTGTATTCACTTATTTCTGTTTCCAGCTTTTTCCAGCTGTGTTCCAGAACAATCTGTTCATCTGGGACCATGCTGGGGACCTGTAACACCTACACTATCTTTCCTGCTGCTGTCGTTCCACACTGTCGCTAGCAGTTTTGTTGTGTGAACTTCTCTGACAATATTCTAATTATATTCATTTCATTACTGTAAAGAATATATTTACTCCTGTGCTTTGTGCGAAATGTCTGTCCATGAAAAACACATCTTTAAAACTTTTAAACTCATCATCATCATCATCAATACGACCCTCAGACACAGTAAAGCCCTCTGTACGCACCTCAACAGTGTTCTCTCTCTGCCAAATAACTACACCCTTATACCAACATTATATTCTCCCACGAAGCAGATATTTGCACTGGGCACTGCAGAAGTGCATCTGAGCCTGTCCAAGCATATAAAAAAAGTCTTGTTCCCCCTGAGATGCTGTGTTTTTGGTTTAGACGTGTTGAGTGCTTGGACCCCGGTTTACCTGCTTGCAGATCTACTTTTATCTAAGTATTATCTATTATTATTACATGGGCAAATATTAGTGATATCTCAAAACCCTAACAAAGCCCTAGCACATGGCTACATACATCTAGAGGTAAGAGAGAAAGTATGTTCTTTTAGAATTCGGGTGAACTTAACTTGTACGATATTACAGGTGTTGTATATTGTGCACTGTATATTCTGCTTGGATTGATTGGTGTAAGAAAACTTGAAAGATATACACAGTAGGCCTATATCATTCCTGTAAAGAAAACTAAATGGAATCATTACTTTTTAAAGTTTTGATTATTATTTGATTATTTAACCTAAACTTTGAAGAACTGCACACAAGCTATATTCACAAAGCCTTCACTCTCTGATAAACAGCCTCGTCCTGCCTCAGAAAAGCTCAAACAACCAAAGAGCAAATAGAACAATGAGATGAAATCGCTGAATCTGTCAAAAAAAGAAGCCTATTAAGAATGTAATAAATAGAAAACATAATACAAACAGAGAATTGTATAAAAGGTTCCTAAAAATATCAAGAAAACTAATCTCTGATTAATCTTCACAGAAAATAATCGGCTCAAAATTCATACAAATCCCTCCTTCTACACAGACTTCCTTCAATACTGCATTCACTATAGGTTCATTGTACAGTTTATCAGTTGCTCTATACTGATATTGTTATGCATTGAATAAAATATAAAATAACTCATATAATCCGGGGTCATGGGTTTACATTAACGATAATCATGAATGAATGAATAATAAAAAGGGGTATCTTAAGGTTAAAGATTGGGAACCACTGGCCTACAGTGAATAATTGAACTCATTGTTTCATTTATTTGCAGTTCTGGCTGCCTGTTGTTTAGAAACACTTGAATAATCACATAAATTTTGCCTCCTGCCAAAATCAGGCCACACACTTAAATGTCTAAGCAAAACAGAGTCAACAACCTGGGCATAACTGCTGATTGTAGTAATAACTGTATCGTTAAAAGTGGGAGCGAGAGAAAGGCGATAGAAAGGATGCATTGAAAAGCTGAGACGCTGTGCTTGCCAGAGACTGCTGACAGTGTACGGTCCAGTCCAAAAGGGTCCCACTCTGAGATATCTAATCAATTGTAAAGGGAAAGGGAAAATACATCACAGTAGCAGTGGGTTGGAGAGCTTTTCGGACGTTTGTGAAGAGTATCTCCTCATTCCTCAACATGAGACTGAACAATGGCATCAAAAGCCCTCTGATCATTTCACAGGAACTCCAACACTTTCTTAAGATCTATTGTACACCCATTTCAATTCTACAATGACTGATTATATGTTTCCTCACCACTGAATTGTGGGTGAAATTCATTAAAACACAGCCCGGTTCCTATATGTTGGTTACTGACCTTGAACTAATGGTGAGTTTTCTGGAGCGCACCAACTGCTTACCAAGCCCTTTACTTCTCCCAGTGCGTCTGATGGGAACCTGAAAGCCACAGATATTTTGTTTTTGTGTTCTGACTGCTCACAAACACAGACACTGCAAAAAAATGTCTTTAAGTCCAAACCATTTCACTCCAGCTTTAATTTTTCCGGATAATAAGCATGTTTTCAATGGTGTGCTGAAATAAGGAGGAAAAAACAAATGTTGAAAGTTAACCCTGCTAAATTGTGTGAGAGTTAATTGATGTTAAAGAAATCACTGCAGTCGCATATACAGAAAGATGAATGTGTTAATCAATAGACAGCAAAATGAAGAGCATGGTCCTGATCCTACACTCTCTGCTATGCCATGTTTTGTACACAGGACTGTTTTTTAACTGTCAAGTAAATATTTATGTTAAGATACAGAGATACTGATAGTCTATTACTGACTACAATCCTACATTTTAAAATGGATTGTAAATTTGCAGTTATTAGATTGTACATTATTCAATTGATCAGTGCCATTAAAGACATGGCTGAGCGCTGACTTTGACCTCTTCGCTGACCTGGGTCCAGGTTTCTTTCATAATAGACACTCCACCACCCTTAACGTACAGTTTCAGCCAGAGGCTGGCACTGTACGTGGTAATTTCATATCACAGAAGCAGATCAGACATGTGATGTTGACACAACTCGTTTAGTCATAAACAAGCATTAGGTATTTTTAAAATAAATCTATTGATGTACAGATTTAGCCAGTGTATCAGCTTAGAACAGTAACGCACTCACTGAACTCCTACAGCAGTGTTTTTGGAGAGGCCTTTAAAGACAACATTCTAGCAGTCCAGCCTACTATAAACACATCCATAAATAAGCTTTTAAAGTCTTGCTAAGACATAAATCCTTTACATTTTTGCGATATTTCTACAGGGAAAGTAGACTGATTTTGTACCTATATTGGTAGAATTTAGGTCTGGCTCCACAACTTCACTCTGACATGTTTTTTTCTTTTGTTTTTTTTCATTTTTAGTGAAAGAGAGTCTAATGGGAGGAATTAAAGATTAAACAGAAGAGGCCCAAGAATGAATCCTTGCGGAACTCCACTCAATATTTTTTGTGTTGTGACAGAAACATACGTAGAAGAAGCAGGAAGTATTTGAGATATAGCACAATTCTTAGGGTTTCATACTCAATGGAGTCAAAGACTGTCATGGTAACTAGTTTGATTTGGATACAAGAATGATAACAGTTAAAGTAAATTATTTAAGTATTTTTGTATTTATTAAAGGTCCAGTGGGTAGGATTTAAGAGGATCTATTGACAGAAATGGAAATTATATTATTCATATATATTTTTATAGTTATGTTTTTGTTACCTTAGAATGAGCTGTTTTTATTTACAGACACCGCACGCAGGTCGCCTTCCATGGAGGCCGACATGTTATTTAC
Organism: Dicentrarchus labrax; assembly: GCF_905237075.1. NCBI lineage: Eukaryota > Metazoa > Chordata > Actinopteri > Moronidae > Dicentrarchus > Dicentrarchus labrax. The sequence continues at coordinate 24,564,863 of NW_026136718.1, read as the reverse complement.
AATAGCCCAGCACGGACAAACCAAACACTGACTCAAACAAACAAGTTGCATTTCTATTCCATGTTTTTAATGATTATATATAACTTCAATCAAATGCTTTCTCTTATACTTCTTCACATTGTTTTTTGAGTTAGCTTTTTTAAATGCAAAAAGTCTTTTAAAGAGATTTTCTGAGAGGGATGAAGTGTGATTAGGGAACCATCAGTGCAAGTTTCATGTAATCAGTTCAAAGGTTAATTATACAATGTGTGACTGCAGCAGATAGTGACCATGGATAATTTAGCCCTGATTCATCTCTGTGCTGCTAAAATATTTATTCTAAGTCTATAGATCAAAGTGAGAGAGAAGTCTGATGAAGTAACGGTTACAAATAGTTTGAGTTCGTGGGTGGTCTTCCAGAAAAACACACACTGAGAAATCTTTTTTTCAACCCAGCCACTACAAAAGGGCTAATAGTTATCAAATAAAACGCTCTGTAGTATATCAATGATAATATGAGACATTTATTAGAATGAAATTAAATTCAGACCATTTCAGCTCTCCATGCATCTATAATGATGGACTGTATATCTGGGTGCAAATGCAGCAGAACCATCTGGACACAGTGCAGCACAGCTGGTGAGCAGCACTGTTAGCAGCCAGCTGAGGTGTGCTAATAAAAGTGATGAGTTCAGGTGGTAAGCTGTAACCAGCATGACAGTGATACTGTCACCCCCTGTGCATTTGTCTGAGCAGATTATTCTCGTCACCTTAATGGTGTTCCTGCACTGGTCATTTGCATAAATCATATCATAAGGTCATAGAAGGATTTTTATCTACAGAGTGAGCGGGTCCTCCTCTAAGGAGTCTAAGAATACTTAGTTACTATACTTAAGTAGTTTTTTCAGTTTCTTTACTTTACTTTTTACGTACGTGTTTATACAAATATCCGTACTTTCGACTTTTTAAAAAAAAATCTTGCTACTTTAATTTTAATTAATTTGAGGAGAATTGTCAATTAATTCTATGGCCAAAGGTAAGGGTGAAGCAAGGGAGTTGCAATCTGCAACTAGACTGCTAGATGCTACTAAAACCTTTACAGAACATTTAGTTAAAAGGTGAATATCTGCATGTACAGGGCTACTTTGGCCATTACTCCTACAACTTAATGAATGAAGTGTTAAATTACACAATGAATTTGAATTTGAAAGATATTAAATGTATGAAACCAATCCATGAGATCCCATATGAGGCTTTACAATACTGTCACAAATGATACACAGAAACAGAAGAGGCATTCACAAAAAGAAAGGAGCTAACTTTGGACATATAGTCTATTATTAGTGTGGGTCAAACAAACTGTCAGTGTCTTTTTGTGTCAAATTGTGCTCCATATTGTTTTAACAAGTTCTATTTTTTTGACAGGATTTATTCCTGAATGTATCAGTGGACAAGCAGAATTGGGCTGCTGGTGATAGCAGTATCATACTTCTTTGTGCTCATAGTCTGATGAAGAGCTTCTTTGGTGAACCCGGAGATCCAATTTGTCTGCAACCTTGCCTCCTGGTTACTGGTCCACCTTCTCGTAGGGGATTACTCACACGGCAGCGGCTGTTATTGCTCCCGCCTCCAGTTTTAACATCACTCATTTAGATTAATTATCCTGCGTGAATGTACAGATATTCAAACTGTCTGTCTCATTATACCCAGAAATTTATTATTGCCTCGCTCTAATTAGCTTCCTCGTAGTTTCCCAAAGAAGCCCAATAAAGTCTTTCCTTTATTGCTTTTATTGCTCACACATACCCTGAGGTTTGTCAGGAGAGAACACTTGGGGGTGAGAAACAAACAGAAAATTTACTTTTTTCCCCTTTTAATTCACTTATGCCTTAATCTATAGTGTTATGTTCTTATCTTATGGGTAAAAATACCTTACTCTTTACTTTCATTTCAGTCATTAAACTCCACTGTGAAGAGGACTTTACGACTAGCCTGGAACCATCTGATCCCTGATTTACATGCCAATTACCCAGTGACACTCTCTCACCCGCCCATCCGACAGTCTCCCTGTAAAAACCCTAATTATAACGTCAAATCCTCAAAGCAGTGTTTTTTGAGCAGGGTTTACAGTCCAGTGTCCTCAGGGATTTTTATCAGACTTTCTCCAGAAGTTGTCGTGTGTGAACACACTGTGTGCCTGCTTTGATGCAGCAACTTTTTTTGCAGTTTCATTGTCATCGTGCAGTAATTGGTTGACATTTCTCGTGGCCTGTTCTGTGCTTTAAATCATCGTTTTGAACCAAAAGCTTTAGAGATTTGTTTTGCAGTGTGCAGTCTTTTGTTAATGATGCCTAACAGATTTTAAAATGAGAGAGTGACCACTTTCTGAACACAATCTGTGATGCTCAGTGCTTACATAAGGTACAAAAATCTGCTCATAAGACACGAGTACATTCTGTGCATTCAGTATAAGGCTGTTTGGTATTTCTTTATAATACAGGTCAGTAATTGCTCAATAATATCTTCTGAATTTTTCAGAGATAAATTTGTAACTTTGTACTATAGGGAGTTAGAACAGTATCAAGTAAATATTCATTAATTATTAAAGCTACAATAGGTAACTTTTATTAAAAAAACCATGTCCTGACAGTAGTTCATGAGACAGATAATCTGTGAAAAAATTGGGTTCTTCTGGCTTTTTTCTAGGGCTCCTATGGCATTTGCAAGAATCTACCGGGCCTGAACGAAAACAACCAATTAGAGCTGAGAAAGATGTAAAGACACTTTGGATTGGAGGCTTGAAGAAAGCCCAGGGTCCCAAAGCATCTGATGCCCTGGGACTGAGACTCAACTATTAGCTATCTTTCTTGGCTCTGATTGGTTGTTTTTGTTCAGGCCTGGTGGATTCCCGCAAATGCCATTAGGAGCACTAGAACAAGCCAGAGGAACCTGATCAGTCTCATGTACTACTGTCAGGATATAGTGATAATATCAGCAAATATCACAAGAAATTGTTTCCTAAAAATTACGTACGGCCTATAAAAGGACATCTTTATACAATACTCACTTGTACACAAAAAATGGTTGTTTCTCCTGTTCATACAAGCCTACAAGAAAAATAGAAATGCATGGCAAAAATAGCACACTGACAATATTTTAAAAAACTCACAGATCATGTTTTAAGGGGAGCTCCAGTGTTATTAAGAGGACACAAGTTCCCCCTGGCTCCCCTATAGTTCATATATACCAAGAAACAAGAAGTCTACAGCTACTGTAACTCCTCTGTGAAGCTGGTGCTGAGCTAAATGCTAACAATAGCATGCTCACGGTGACAATGCTAACAGGCTGATGTTTATTTAGCAGGTATGGTTACCATGTTCTCTTTCTTAGTTTAGCTTCTTAGCGTGCTAACATTTGCTAATTATTAAATACTGTAAGCTAACATTCATTTCATCTATTACAATTTCAGCTTTTATTTTTCAAAAGGTGTTGCAGTTTGTCGCACTCCTTAGGGCTTTCTGATGTGTAAGATTTGTACATTATGAAAATTAAATATTCACTGAACAGGATCTGGAATGAAAACCACATTTTCCATGTCATATGTGCATATACTGTATCATATGTGGGCCATTTTATGTTCATATCCAGATTAGCTAGTGCGAGCGGGCCACATTTGCACATTTCAGCATCCCTTCATGCTCACATGCAGACCAGCTGGTATCAATTTTGCTGCATCTTAACAGTTTTGGTTTATGCTGCGTTCCAACTAAACGAGAATAAAATTACTCATGCGAGTTAATTACATACAAAGTCAATGCAAAGATGCAAATAGGCATGAATTGGGCAACAAAAATGGCGTGAACACTTGAAATATTCATCCCATTCGTCATTTCGCATGAATTGCAAATATTGAGCTTTGAGCTAAAAATTGTGCATATCACAGGGTGTTTGCAGTGTTGTATGTAAAGGAGCGGAGGGACAGAGCCGCTGCTTAAGGAGGAATAAACACCTGTAGTTACTCTGAATTCTGTTCTTATCTGGAGCCATTTACCAACAAGAGGAGAGCTCAGTTTATTTTTAAACTTTTGGGATTAAAAAGTGAATTCATCTACGTGAGCATAGCCTTGATCGATCCAAACTCCATTCAGAAAACAAACATTTTAAATGTTGTTTGCTTGTTGCCTTGCGGACAGATTTGACTAAATTGGCATCATGATGTAGTTATTTCAGCATTCTTTTGATCTGTTTATTGACATTAAATCACAGCAAAATCTGTTTATTTTAGGCCCATACCACTGTTGTAAGGAAGATTAAAAGGTGAGTAACGCAAGGCGAATATTTCGCTTTGAACAAACCCAGATCAGCCTTTGTCGACTGTGCCACATCTTTGCCAAAGGTGGCCCACATTTGTTTTGTGATATTGGGGCCACATGGACCACTTTAGGGTCACATACAGATTACACATTGCAGAGAGCGCCGCATCTTTGCCAAAAAAGGCCCACATTTGATTTGTGATATTTGGGCCATTTTACATCCATTTTGTGTGGGCCTGCCACATCATTGCCAGAAGTGACTCACATCCAGATGCTATCTGGTGTTACTGGAAAAAAAACAAAGTTGGTGTCTTATATTGTGTGAGACATGTATGGTACTTTATTATTTCAACAGTTAATTTTTTTAAATGGGGAACTTTTTGTAGTGAAGTACAAACATTATGTGTGTAATTCATGACACAATTCAAATTAAGTCAAAAAAATGATTTGCCTCTCGCTGTTCGCTACATATTTTTTCCAAACCGGACACAGCAGAAGGAGAGGTACTTTGCCTCTATTCAACCACAAGAGCATTAGCCTTGTGAGGTCCAACAGTGAAAAGGCTCACTGTCTGTGTTCATCACGAATGTGTTGGATGGAGCTTAGATAAGGGCTCTGTGCAGGCCAGACAAGTGCTTCCACACCAAACTCAAAAATCCTTTTCTTTATGGACATTATGTGGAAACAGGAAACAGAAGTCAGAAGCACACTAAAATCTAAAATATGATTGTACATTGTACTATAAGGAAGACGGGACTGCGATGTATCCCTGTTTGATTCAACCGTTATTAGTCGTTACATCCAAGAACTGTTCCAGTGGGTTGATTAATCTCATCTGTCACCAGAACAAAGCCATTTCATCAGAGTGCCGAGGACCGGAGGTTGCAGAGTCCAGAATAAATGGTAATGTAAGAGAGAGAGAAAAATTTCAGTCAAAAAAATCTGCTGCTTGTGTGTCACATCATCATAATGTACAGCTCACAGCAAAACACGCACCTGCTTTTCATTTATCTGAAGTGCGCAGCTATAAATCAGCAGTAATCTGCAAAATGAATTATTGCAGCTCCAGCATACCACACCGCCGCTCATCCATTCATCCCACACTACACCAATCACAACATCAACACGAGCGGAGGGATCAGGAACAAACAGGCGTAGTGACCGAAATGAGATTAGAATGACTAACGTTTGTTGAAATATAATACAGCAGAGAAAGGATGGAAAGAGTAAATGAAGAATGCAGATGACTGATGAATGAGTAAGGGCATGGTTTAGGTTGTCTCGTGGCTTATGAAAATTACACAAGCGTTGCTCATTTGAGAGCTGCTGTGCCCTGCTGTCACTGGTGTTGATACACACACTATAAAAGTGGGATCATATCTCTGTTAGGGTTGTTTCTGCTGACGTGGTTCCACAAGAAAATTGCCTCCTCTGGCTGGCTCATGGTATCCACTGCTGTGGAAGATATCATTTATGCTTTGACTTTATTATGCTGTAACAGTAAATACACATGATATATGGAAGGTGGTAACGAGTTCAAGTGGATTTTAGCCACGATTGCAAAGTTGGTAAATCGGTGGGTCGGTGGTCCAGACTGAAATATCTTTACAACTCTAACACGGAAGACCTGTATACATCTAGCTCTGAAAAACTGAGTACTTTCTTCCACAACGTGAACTATCAACACTTTCTTAAAAGGAAAAAAGATAATCTGGACGCTCCTATAACAGAAGCTTAATTAAGAACTGCTATTATATGTATGAAACCTGGGAAATCACCTGGCGTAGATGGCTTCCCAGCATCAGAAATATGTAGATATACATATATTCAGTATTGAAGGAAATTTATTTTAAGAAGCATTGCAAAGTGGTTCACTTTCACTTCCACAGTTTCAATGAAGCTATAATATCACTCATTCCAAAAAATTACACATCCAGCTAACTACAGATCGATACAGAAACTAACCACAGATAAATAAGCTTAATAAATGTTGATTGTAAACTACTGTTCAAGGCTGTTTCAAGCATTGAGGCTAGACAAGGTTTTACTGGCAATTATTCAAAAAGATCAGGTGGGGTTTATAAAAAACTGATCCTCAACCAATAACATGAGGAGACTATTACATCAAATGTGGAATATGATGTATCTGTATCAACCCGTCAAGGATTCGGTCTCAGTCCACTCCTGTTCACAGTTTTCCTTGAACCACTAACCACATTGATTAGTGAGGAGTTATAGGAGGCGGCAGAAAACCCAAATGACATTTTGGTATTGAGTCAAGAACCAGCCACCTCTATATCAGTGTTGCTGGAGGTTATTGAAGCACATTCCAAAGTATTTGGGTACAGAATGAATTGGCATAAATCTGAAGCTATGCTGGTGTCTCAAACCTGTTCCAATCTACTGTCTACAGTTAACTTCAAAAGGTTTAAAAGGTATGAAATATTTGAGGATAGAATTAAAGCGAGACATAGGAGAAATTATTACCACCAATACTGAAACTTTGGAGAATTTGAGTATGTTGCACTTAATGTTATCGGGGAAGGTGAACAAAGTAAAGATGGTTATAGTCCCACATAGAAAATTATATAACTGGAGTGATATCAATGTGTGTTCCAAAAGAATTACTACTAAGATATAATAATATGATAAAAATCTTTGGGATGTAAAAAAACCTAGGATCCATATGGACAGGCTCTGAAGGAAGGATGGCAATCTCTACCAAACATAGAATATTACAGTATTTCTTTTTAAATGGCTAAACTTTCCAGACACTGGACTGGAACAAATTCTGAATTAGACTGGATTTTGATTGAACAAGAGCTTACTTCTCCTACTGAGGCTTTAGCCCAAATAATAAAAGGGGAGAACGAGAATAGGACAAATCCCATTCCAACACATTCAAGGACAGTCTGGCAAGAAGCATATAAAAAATATAAGATCTCTCATAATAATCAGAAATATGGATCCATATGTAACAATGCCAAAATAAAAGTAGATAAGTAGACAATTTATTGGGCTTAGTGGTTAAGATGAGGTAATAATAATGAATGACCTATTCGAAGAGGGCAGAGATTCATATAACAAGATGAGGGAGAAGTTCAATCTTGGGGGACAGGCCGATCTTTGAAAATATTTTCAATTCAGACATTTTATTAGGGGGAAAGTTTACTTCCAACATGGAAAAAACCCAGTAGAGCGCTACTTACAACTGCCAACAATGTTTCATAAAGCATCAAAGTGGTAAGAGTTATGTCCTTGGGTGAATAACAATGATTGTAAAAACCTCCAGAGGATATGGGGAAAAGGACCTGGGTTGTATAACTGATGAAGGAATATGAGAGAGGATTCTTTCCAACAATGCAGAATACACCCCATTAAGACTCAGTAGAGTGGGTCTAATTAAAGACAGTTGTGTTGGAAATGTAAAACAGAACCTGGTACATACATACATGCATTATGGGAATGCCCCATGGGTTTTCCCTCATGGAGGAATGCTCTTGGATGGTTAGAATGTGAACTTCCCATAGCACCAATGTTGTGTCTCCTTAGGGAAAAACTACAGGACCACAGTTTTGATTTACAATATTAACGACTGGATTAATAACATGTGCTTGGACATGTGATTCTAAGATGTTGGAAAGAGCTCCAAACTCCTACACTGAAAATGTGGAGGGAACAAACGATTGATACTTGTGAAAAGATGCGCGGAAGACTGAACTGTAAAAATGAGATGGTTAAGGAACAATGGGACAGCTTTGGTGGTTGACCGAGAGGAGCAAACTAATTTGAAATGAGTATGATGGCTTTGTACAGGTGCGTAGTAATGTAATTATTTCCATGTACTAATACATTCATACATAATACATAATACATTTGTGTGTGTGTGTAGGGTTAAGTGGCATCTAGCGGTGTAGTTGCAGATTGCGACTCCTTCGTTTCATGCTCCCCTTCAAAGGAGAACCTACGGGGGCCCTGCAACACCCAAAAAACAGTTTGGCTTGTCCCTTCTCGGTTACTGTAGAAACATGGTGGTTCAACATGAAAGATTCCATGGAAGGCAGCTTGTGGCATCTGTAGATAAAAACGGCTTATTCTAAGATAACAAAAACAACGATTCATATATTCAAGTGATCATAAACTAATAAAAACATACCTATGAATATTATATTCCATTTTTGCCAATAGATCCTCCAAATGTTACACAATGGACTGAAGTGTCTCAAGAACTATTGGATGGCTTGCCATAAAACCTTACACCCGTATACCTGCCATCATTTGAAACTTTCCAACTAAAGCTTATCTCAACGTCTACGAGACTGAGATGGACAGGGACGAACATTCATGGTCCCCAGAGGATGAATTTAAAATAACTTCTTTCTATCTGCAAAGCTCAACATTCTCATCAATTTGTGTTACTTTGCAAATGTTAGAATGCTAACACACTAAACTAAGATGATGAACACGAACATGGTAAACATTTTACCTGCTCAACATCAGCATGTTAGCATTGTTATTGGGAACATTAGCATGCTGACATTAGCATTTAGCCCAATGCACCATTGTCCGTAGTGCCTTTAAGTACAGCCTCACAGAGCTGCTGGCGTAGCTGTAGATGCTTGTGAAACCCAGTAGTGGTTTGTAAGCCACTCCCCACATGAAGGTATTGATGATTAGATATAGGCTAGTTTCATCAGATGTTAGCTTTATGTTTACATTGTTATATCCTCAGTAGAGAAAACCTTAAAAGGTTTAATGTATTCCAATAAGCTTTACATTTGTGTGGCTTGTTTCTTATAAACACAGTAAGGGTTTATCCATAGCTCATAATTGCTAAATAGGTTGAAGGAATGAGTCGTAACTGAAACATACTGAAGACACAATTTTAGAGGATCATGCAGGAAATTCAAGTGCAGTAAAAATATCAAGCCTGGCCTTCATTAGTGATGTGTTTTTGTGTGATTTGTTACGCTATGTTGGGCTCCATCAGGCGGTTGCACACAAGTGTCGTTGAGTGGACTTCTGACAGGTGGTGTCACTCCTACGCGCTGCAAGCCGCTCAATTGAGCGGTGCAGATGGTGCGTTGCGAGCTGTGTATGCCAACAGTTGCCATTTTGGAGCTATACCCCCCAACTCCTTCTTCTCTTTGAGTATTTCAAATGATCCATTTACTTCTTTAGGAAAGAATGGAAATGATCACAAGCTGCAACAATGTGTTTTATATTTACAACACAAATAGGAAATTATAATGTTGTGTAAAGACTAACAAAACAGAACAGTGAGGCCAGAAATCACTGCGCAAAACACTGTTGACAACAAAGCCATGTAATTAATGTGAACTGAAATAAAATGATCAGAGTTACAGTATGTACATTAAATTTCATGGAGAAGCAACAAATCTGAATGTGAAGGTTGACATGTCTGCACTCAGTCCTCAATACAACATGCAGTCTGAAAGAACAAAGGCCATGTGAATTATGCTGTACTAAATACGTGTTTCACAAAATCAATAAAATATTGTGACAGCAGTCCTGAAAGCACAATGACAAGAGTGAAATAGTGTGAACTGATCAGATATTGTACATGTTTCTTTACTGTAAAAGCCTGGGAGGTTTTTTTTTTTTACACTGTTATGTAACACAAATGGTCCAAATTGTTGTTGGGTATAAAGCATGCTTTTTGAATACTGTAAAGAAATAGCAAATGTGTAATTTAGAAATGTTAAAGAAATAGTTTAATATTTTGAGAACACTTACTTTCTTACTGAGAGTGAGATGAAGATTGATATCACTCTCATGTCTGGATGCTAAATATGAAGCTCATCAGCAGTCATTTAGCCTAGCTTAGCATAAAGATTAGAAACAGGGAAACAGCTCGCATGGCTTTGTCCAAAGTTCACAAAATTCACCATCCAGCACCTCTAAAGCTCATTAATAACACATAGAGTCTTGTTTACTCTGTACACACACAAAAATGTAAAATTGTAAAAATTGTGGAGTCCCGAGAAATAGTTACGGCACGTAATTTACATGTCTGTTCATGCAAGGATTAAAAAAAATGGGATTAAACAAGTTAATTATTGAGTTTAGAGGGGCTGGTAAAGAGATGATTTTCACCTTTGGAGAGAGGCAGGCGCTGGTTACCCCCCGTTTCCAGTCTTTTATGCTAGGCTAAGCTAACTGACTGAGTGTTATTGATCTTCTCATCTAAATCTAAAAAACAAATAACTTACTTCCCAAAATGTTCCTTAAATAAAGGCAGTGAATGACAGAATGAGAGTTTTATAAAATGCTGGTATTCCATCAGCCTCCCTCCTGTTAATAAAAACCGCGCTTTAAAATCAGTGTTACGTTCTGACATCCTTACACAGTGTTAAATCCCCTGTTAGTCATAGAGCAAGGTCACAGCAGTTCCAGCGTCCACTTCAAAACAACCAGTGAACAGTTGGTGGCATCAGCTCCAAGGCAAATTAAAGGAATAGTTTGAGATTTTAGGAAATACGCTTAGCTGTTTCTCCCAGCTTCCAGTCTTTATGCTAAGCTAACTGGCTGCAGCAAATGTGAGAGTGGTATCAATGTTCTCGTCTTACTCTCGACAAGAAGGCAAATAAGAGTATTTCTCAAAAGACTAAACTATTCCTTTAAGTCTGTTTTCATTTCCTGAAAGAGCTAATTAACTAGAGATGTAATAATACTATGAATCTCTGTCAGATGTCTTGTCATTAGCAATATGTTGTGACCACATTTTATTGGAAAGTATAGGTACAGTTGTAATAACTGACCCAGAGCAGTGTCCTCTACCCATAATGAGATTCAGTGTCTCCTCACAGGGGTCAGAGCAGAGAGTAATTTACAGTACATGAGTACAGTCTTTGTAAAATACATGTTCTGTAGTTTCCTTGCACACTGCCTAAGTGACAGTTCTCTCATGAAAGTCTTCACTCGCTATGATAAAAAAAAGTTCATAAGGGTTTTACCATATTATGTTCCTTACATAGAGAAGTGTTCAAGAACAAAAACAGAAATGGGCTTAAAAAACATCATAAAAAGCATTAATTGACGTAGTAAAGCCAGTAGATCAAGTTGAACAGGGAGAAGCTGAAGGGGAATATTATCCGTGACCATCTGTCGATGGCGTTCACATCGGTGAGGTCTGGGATTTTGATTTTGAGCTGTGAGGATCGTCTCCGCAGACGGGTTTTCTTAAAATGTGCGTTCCTGTCCATGCTGAGGCGGCCCGGCTCTCGCGCCGTGCTCGGCTTCCTGTACTGGACCCCCGAGTTGTCGAACACCATGGAGGAGGAGTTGTGGGTCTCGCTCACGGTGGTTGTGATCTCGTTCCCTCCCACCTCGTTGTGGATCTCCAAGGTTGTCAGCAAAATGTTCCCCTGGGAGTCGACCTAGGCACAACAGACAGGAGCGCTGTTAAAAATGGGCTGTGAGCTGAGGCTTCAGTGACTGATGACACATGTGCAGCATGCGTCAGGCCCCGGGGCCGGCGTCTTCTAGCAGGCTGACAGATTACAGCCGGGGAAACAGAGAGCGGCCTTCAAAACCAGGTTTCCTGTCCCAAAGTTAAATCACTTCTCACAAATCAGCTCAAGGTTGGACTGGATGGCTCTAATACTCATGTCATGACAGGTATTGCTTCCCACACAAAAACATATAAATCATTCAGACCCAAGTGGCAAAAATAGAGGCACAATATGTACACAGTAATATAACAATGTGGTTACAAGACATGTGAGGAAGTGACAAGGGGAATATTTATCTTTCTCACTCTTTATACTTCAGTGCCGACTAATGACACAAACTGGACTTATTCCACGATGTAACAGTAAACATATGAACATTTGGAGATCCACCTCAGACCTCATGTATATCATATAAACAGTATTTTATTACAGCATATTCCAAGAGGAGACTACTTTAACATATAGATAGCATCCTAAACCTAAAGTGATTGTAAATAGTGTTCAAGCTGTGAATTACACTGAAATACTCTCTTTTATTATCCGTATGGAAGCATCACTGTGTAATTGAATGGTAGCATGCTAGGGGAATATAATATATATCTCATTTACTTAAAGATGGAGTTTTTGTTTTAATTTATATAACTGCCAAAGAAATACGACCTTCATTTCGCTCATTAAAATATTTTCACACAAGACACCTGACTAACTTTCTCAAGGTTTCTTAAACAGCCATTTTGTTCCTACAAGGGTTTTATTCTTAATAATGGAGATAAACAGCATATTTATGCACATAACATGTATTACAGATAAGAGCACAAGATGAATGGTGAAATCTAATTTTTATGTTGGTGTTGTACAAAGCAAAGAGGTTGTTTTCTGCATATGTTTTGGTCTTGTGACCTTCAAACGGGGATACATATTTTATGCGTGCATCGTGATTTATTGCTAAATCCTCGACTTTATTTATCAGGCTCTAACAGACAAGATAGACGTTCACGTGGAAGCCAGAGGAATTTAACAACATTTGGTATTTTTTTTATGAATTTTGATTTTTTTCAGTTAATAGAGTGGTTTGTTTGAATTTACTGTACAGGATACATCATTAGGGTCACACACACATAAAGACAATATAGAGGAGGGAAAGGAATGATGGTGGTAATGGCTGAAATGGCTGGTTGAGATGCTGTGGCGATTAAGCGTGTTAATTTGTTAAATGAGGAGGTCAAACTTTGCCCTGCAGCAGCAAAGTTTCAGTGGAGGTTTCACAGATGTGACACAACAGGCAGTAACAGACACTCACCCTTCGTGAGTGACGGCGCCCTTGTACCTGATTGGACTGTTTAATAGACGAAGACTTGCAATTGCCTCCTTCCAGTACGGACTAGCCGGGAGAAACACAAACAGAAACCCCTTTTGTCTGAGCTCTGGTCAGGTGTTCGCTGAGGCAGAGCTTCACCATCAGGATAAGATGTTTAGTGTCCAGTACTGACAATTAATGTTCAGTCATTTAATCAAAGTGAGATTTAATTTCTCCCAATGTGCACGTAAAAATAATAAAGAAATAAAAATCTATGTTTAAAAATGCATCACTACTCAAATTATAAAATTGCACAAATGCCAAATCTTACACAAAGTTGCTTTAAAAGATAAGTGTGTAGGATTTAGTGACATCTAGCAGTATATTTGCAGATTGAAACTCCCTCACTTCCAGTGTTGGGCAAGTTACTTTTAAAAATAATTAGTTACAGTTACTAGTTACTTCTTGCAAAAAGTAACAAAATTAGTTACTCAGTTACAAATTATAGAAGTAACTAGTTACTTCAGAAATAACTATTGCGTTACTTTCAAGTAAATTTTTAAATGCTCAAATGTGACCCCACCTCCACCCCTCTTTAATCGAACATAAAATACATGTGCATGTTCAATTATTTATGATAAATCTGAATATTATAATGAAATGGACACTTAATACAATACATTATTAACAGAAACAATGTACACAAATCTAAACTATTTTAACGTTGCTGTAGTATTTTCTTCCTCGAAAATGTAGAACAGTGTAACAATATGAGGTGCTTTCAATCTAACTGAAAAGTACAATGTATAGCAAAACTAAGGACTCCAAATATAAATAGGTAATACATACGAAATAAAAATACATCTCCATAAAAATAAATCTCTTTCTCTGGCCATTGACAATCTCACTTCAAGAGGCTGCAGCCAGCCAACAAATAAATCTAAATTAAATTATGCTCTTTAAGCAATGTACCAAAAATGTATTCAAACAATATATACACTCTTTTTAGTGCAAATGTAATAAGATGCAACACAACTTGCCATACCTGTCTCTCGTTGACTGACTCGCTTGTGTTGTTTGTTGTGTGTCGGACTATGCGTGCTTTCGAACACCCGCCCAACTCTACCTCTGATTGGCTTACCATGAAATTTTACTCAACCTCAACCAATCGTCAGAATTTATGCGTTTGTCTCGTGTCTCGTGGGCTCCTGCCCACTAACCAAGAAAGAACAGTAAAAAAAAAGTCTTTGCCTCTCAGCTCTGAGATCTAGTTGGTCTGATAAAAAAAACAGCTTCAATTATAGTAACGTGCCGCATTTTTTTGGCAGTAATGGTAACGGCGTTATTAAGATGGGTAGAGTAATCAATTAGATTACTTGTTACTGAAAAAAGTAACGCCGTTAGTAACGCCCTTATTCATAATGCCGTTATTCCCATCGCTGCTCACTTCACCTTCCCAATCGAAGCACAAAGGAGACAACGGTGGCTACGAAATACGCAAAGGGCCCAATCTACAGGCAGTGTTTCTGGGCTACCGTAGAAACAAGGTGGTTCAGCTGAAAGCCTCCGTGGAAGGAGAGAACTGTTACCAACGTATTCACATTTCATGGTATAAATTTGGGTTAAGAAGTACTTTTATCATTATTACTGAATCGTGGTTTAAATTAAGACTTTAAGTTTTGTATCTAAAAATACAGTTTTATTTCTTATTTATTTCCTTATGTTATTCAATGTTTTTTTGTGTATTTTTATGTATATTTACGAATAAAGAATTTCAACATAGTAGGGCAACTGTGGTATTTTTTCGATGTCTAAAAGACGTAAATTGAAGAGCTAAACCCTGGTGAAAATAGAAAAGTGAAAGTTTAGTAGAAACGAAACAAAATACTGTTAGCTAGCTTCATCCAGTGCACATATATAACTTAAATTATTAAATTATTCAGTGTAATTATACTAAACCATATAATTTCCAGAATACCATGACTTTACATTACAATTGGTATAAAAACATTAACTAATGTAAAAACATTAAAAACTATGACAGGTGTATTGAATATTTTATTTTTATTGAACTAAGTTTTGTATGTAAGTGTCTCACCATGCTTGGGTCCTAATGTTATTGTGAAAAAATTAAGTGAAACATTTTTCATGATTGTACTCAACAAATATGTTACAGGATCATCCTATTATTCTGTCTTATATTCTATATTTTTAGTTTATTTAAAAAATGAAGGTTTATAGACGGCAGCCGGCTGGTTCACAACCAATACATCACTTATTAAAAAAAACATTAATTTAAAACATTTTAGTTTAATTAAAAATTAGACTAGAAAAACACGAAAACTTTCAATGAAAATGAGAATTATATTGTATACTAACAAAACTTAATAGAATCCACTCAAAACACATCAGTATGTGTCACTAGTTTTAGTCTTAAATCTTAAGCTGGTGCTGATTTCACCAGTGCCGCAGTGTCACTTTACTTTTTAGGGTCCCTCTGTGAGTGCTGGCAGTCTTACCACTACTCCTTTAATCTTGCTCACTGAAACACTCCTGTTCCTCTTTCTCTCATGCTGGTTGAACCAGCTCCACATCTTTACAGCTTTATAAAGGTTTTCAATTTGATGTGAAACTGCAGCTGAAGCCTGTATGGGGTTAGATAATGGAATACCCTATCACCCAGAGCAATCTCGATTATGTGACAGTCGCTGGAAATGTCCCTGGCAATTCTTTTGTAGAGGCCCTCATCGGTGCCGTTTCTTCTGATCTTCCTCTGGTGGGAACAAGATCTTCAACAGCCGATCCACCATGTGAGTTAGCTCCTGCAATGATCCCAGTGCTTCTGTTGTTGGGAAGCAGTCAGGTTTCCTCCTCAGTTACAAATCTAACGATCGACTCCTTGACTAGTTTGTGGTCAAAAAAGGCTTTTATGTTACTTCCCACCCTTTTCCAGCAGGGTGTGTAGCTGGATATGGCCTCTGATTTCTTTCACAATCTCAGATGCTGGTTCCTCTGTGTCCTGGGAGGTGCTGGATACAAGCAGGTTATGTTGTTTTTCTCAAAATGTCTGTTCACTCAGGATGTTCTTGACTGCTTCTGCAGTTTGATCGAGCTTCCCACAGAAGAAACGTCTTCTAGTCCATCCTCTTCTGCCATGTCTCCCCAGTTTCAGCCAGCTCATTGTCCTGCTCTACTGATTTTTCCTTCTGTGTTTTAGGTTCAGCAGCTTTCATTTTTAGCGAGCTGGACATGCATGTTATTTTAGCTTTGTTGTACTAATGTTCTACATGTGAAAGACCCGGAGACTGGCAGTTTTCTCCTCTCGCTACTGCCTCTGCTGCTTCCACAACTTCTGCAGAGCTCTAAATTTACCCTTTCTCTTCCACCATGATGTTTTTGTCACCTTTTCTGTCCTGATGCTCTCTGGAACACCAGTCACCTCTGCAGAAGTTTGTGAAATAGTGTCACCCAGACACTGGCTGACTTCGATTTCGGGTAAGACACTCTTCTGTAATCCATCAGATGCAGAAGAGCTTCTGGATGATTTGGGAGTATGAGTTGAATGCATTTCGCCGACCTTTTGTTGGATGCATCTATAAATGTGTATACACATGGTGTAAACTATATCTACACTAATAACTATCTGTTATTATATTTATTATTTCCTTGTCAACAGATCCACATTGCAGCTTGGCTCACTGTACTGCCGTCAGCTGGTCCAGGAACCGCTGGAGGAGTGGTGAAGTGTCTCTATTGTGACCAGTGGAAAAGCCAGATGCATCTCTTCTGTGTTTGTAATATTTATGGTATCGGCTGTCTGTAGTCGCTGTGTTCATCTCCTTGGAAGAAAGTCAGTGTGTTCTGAAAACTCTGAACTCAACTAAACAGGATTTGGGTCCTAAGCTACCTTACATAACTAGGACCGATTAGGTTAACTTTTTTTTCTGTCTTAATTGAAACGATTTAAAAGTACACAAACAGAACAAAAGTGCTTGGCTAGGCCTGCTTCTAAATAACAACAACGGAAAATAGGGAATACAAATGAATGAATAAATAATACTTTACTGAGTTTTGAAATCAAAATGAGAGAAAATTAAAACCAAAGGGATATAATTTCGTAGATCACTGTATCCAAAATAAGGGATGATGATTTGAATGATTTTTACCAGGATACATGTTCTTGAAGCAGCCATATGCTTTGTTCTGGGTTAATTATTTGACTTATGAATGTGGAACTTTCCTAAGACGGCACAAAGGTTTCACGAGATCCAAAGAGTCTGATCTCATTTAAATATGCTACACCTGAGGATACTGTAAATTATCTGCCACTGTAGCTCCTGTTTCAACTGTAATTTTGCAATGATGCACTTTTAAACAAGGAAATAAAAATATACATTTTAAGGGCCGCTCCACGAGCTTTACAAATAAAGGTCAGTTTGTTAGTAATCGAGGGCACTACTCAATGTTATTTTGGCTTGGACTCTTAGATTACACATTTATAACGGAGAGCCTGTGTTATGAAAGCCCTGGGTATTAATCAGGCAGTAAGGGTCCAAGGAAAAGAGCTTTTGAACCTTTTGAGGCACTAAAGCTCAGGATATCAGTTTGATCATTTTCTGTCAATCAATTCATGTGCACACAGATAAGAAATAAAATTTCCATTTGACTGAATGATTACAATTTAATATTTGGAGCTGTGTACTTCCAAACCTTATACTACCTAATGTTATTTTTATTCAAATTATTATATTATTATAATTATCATGGCATCCAATTAATAATATTGCTCCACATATTAAACTACCATATGTATAGTACATGTTAACAGTCTTATCTACATACATACTGTACTGCTGATGGTTCTTCTGCCTGTAGGAGGTAAAGGTAAAGGTTGACTTTGCATTGTCTGAACCTGTGAAATGATGAGTGTAACTCGATTCTCTGGTGTTTAGAAATGATTCTCACCTTGGGTCTATCAAAATTTTCCCGGTCATTATTTGCCTTCTGTGCTTTCTCAGCGAGTTTCTTCTGCATCTGAGGACCTCTTCCAAAGAAGATGTAGTTGACGAAGGCATATTCCAGCAGAGCCAGGAAGACAAACACAAAGCAGCCCATCAGGTACATGTCTATAGCTTTGACGTAGGGGATCTTGGGCAGAGTCTCTCTTAAATGGGTGTTAATGGTTGTCATGGTCAGGACAGTGGTGATCCCTGAAAGAAAAAAGAGAATAAGAAAAGAAGAAAAATTTATAAAAATACAGCTAAACTGCATGGTCATCAAAAAATATAGATGCAGATCTCCAGAGACAGATGCTTGTGATGAAAAAACATTGAAGAACGTGAACCACTCAGTTGAGGAGAACAAGCTCAGCAATACATGTGTAACACAGTGCAGTGGCCAACCCAAGTCAGAAGATTACCTCCTGTTGGGGGATCTTTAACACAAACCTAGATCTACGAGATCTACTGGTGTCCCAGATATGGTGATAACTTACACAGCTACATATGTGTGAAGATCCAATTGGGTGGTGGTTCAGAACAAACTCTAAGCCTACCAATGGTATCCTAAGTCATGCTGAATGAGTCACACACATTATATAAGTATGTAAGGAGACAGTCTGTCTGTTACATTGTTCTTAACCTTGCTCTTCCATAACCAAGAACAACCACGGTATGTTGGGTGATCAGTGATGACGCTGATCAGCACCAACAAGATAATTATCCAAAGACAGTTTTCTAACAACAAATGGAGTGGAGCTTGGTAGTTTTTACAAAAAAAATCTCCTGACATATGTCTAGCAACCGATAATGTAATAACGGCCAATAATGTAATACCTGCCAATAACGTAATAATTCTGGCCATTTTAAATGTAATAAATCCAATAACGTAATAACTTGCTAATAATGTAATAACGTTTTTGAGCCAATAAGGTAATAACATTTTGCCAATAATGTAATAAGTTATTACGTTATATATATAGTGGATGGCATAGTCGTCATATTCATTCATCAAGGGTATGTATTATGCAGCACTCTCTCTCCCTAAATATGGTTGTAAGTTGCAACTTACAAAAACACAAAAAAAAAAATGTATTTCCAAGAAATGCAGTCCTATTTATGTATTATTACATTCTCGGCTGCAGTTATTACATCTCAAAGATTTTTCTTAATGCTGTGCCAATAACGTAATAACTTAGTACATTATTGGCAAAATGTTATTACCTTATTGGCTCAAAAACGTTATTACATTATTGACTTTATCACATTTAAAATGGCCAAAATGATTACGTTATTGGCAGGTATTACATTATTGGCCATTATTACATTATCGGTTGCTACACGTGTAAAACTGTTGACAGGACACCTCGAACTGTAAACAAGGTCAGTTATTACAATTATTAGTTCTTTGTATTTAGATTTTTTTTCAATTTGCAAGTTTCTAAAGCCTAGAAATGTTTTCATCCTATCATCCTAAAGTAAAATCTATAGGCTGAGAGGGAGGCGGAGCCTGGGAGAGAAATACACATGTGCAGCAAACAAGGAAGTGATAAAACCTTTTGAATCAAGGATTCATGGGTGAGTCTATTGATACTTTGTCACTTTGATCAAAGAGTGGACATCCGCTGCTATGGAGTGGCTTCAAATTATTCACTAAATAGTTAGTGATGCCACTCTCCATGTGGAGAAAAATAACAAGTCTCTTTAAACGTTTCTTTAATTACAACTTTAATTAAAAATCCATTTGTGGAGCATCATAGGGGCTAAAATGAAGGTTTACTCATAAGAATGCTATTAGCTCATTAGGAGAGATCACTGTACTCTCCTTTCAGGGTCTTACAATGAGTCATTTTCATCTCATACAAACATTTTCATCAAACCTGATGAAAAAAAAGCCTTCAAAATTGTTCAGATCAAAGCTCCTGTATGCCTCTTCTTGGCAAATTTACTTAGCTTGGATAAGCAGAAAACGCTCCACTATATGGTTTACAGCTCATGTAGCATACAATGAGTGAACAGACTCAGCAAATACACAACAAACAGCAGTGTAGTAATTCTCTCCATAATGTGCACCATCGACAATAAATGTGTCTGTTGTGTTTGTGTCCTGTGGATGGCTCACCAACCTGGACAGTGTGTCTATTTCTGTCGACTCAGGCTTATATAATTAAAACAAAAATGTTGCACTGTACAGTACTGTATGTGTGGGGGTGTTAAGAGCACTGTGGGTTTATGGCATCGATTTCAGCAGAACAAAGGGAAGAGCAAGAGCTCTGAAGAGAGGGTTACTCAACAAATCCCTGAAATATTTTCAGTGCAGTACTGTCGAGTTTACTGTTGTCTCTGACATTACATCAGTACCGTACAGAGACAGATTACGCAGTGATAATCACAGGTGACATCTTGTAGCTCACTGTTACTGACTGTTACTCCTCCCACAGCAATTTTCCAATCATAGCCTTAGCAACCGTAACTAGTCACAGCAGATCTGTGAAGATTTGGACGATTTTAACTTGTTAAAGCATTTTGCATAGGGCTATATAAGAGTGGTATTAGATCATTGAAGAGCTTGAAGTGTAAAAGTGCAAGGAGTGGGGCAGTGTGATAGTGTTTATCTGCTGTAACGTAAGCTCCAATCCTTTAGCATGTCCAGCTAACTAGCTAATTGGTAGTTACCAAGGGTCACTTAAAGGTCCAGTGTGTAACATTTAGGAAGCTCTATTGGCAGAAATGGAAAATAATATTCATAGGTATGTTTTTGTTCGTGTATAATCACCTGAATGAGCCAGTTTTTTCTTCTATGGCTGCCACCATGTTGAACCAGTTGTAATAAGCTACACTGCTGGACACCACTGAATCCTACACACTGGGCCTTTAAAAGGACAAGAAGATTGACTAACTTAAGTGGTTTGTGGTGCTACAAGTTACGTTAAAAAAGTCCCATTCAAGGCTAGCATATACATCGTCTTTCCCCGCTGTGTGGGAGCTGACATAGGATGCTATCAGAGTGTAGCTAGCAGCTAACACATTAACTTTGAGGACAGAATGTTCACTTGCTTCCCAATATACCCCCTCACTGACATAATGCTCATATTGGTATGGCTGATCGGTGTATATTCTCCGATAATAATAAATAACGGCAAGCTATAAACCTTCAGAAAAATCTATATTTTCAGCAAACCAACCGAGCTAACATTAGCTTAATTAGCTCGCTAGCTTCATCAAATAAAATCTGACAGCGACAACTTGAAATGAGACACCTGTTTTTTCTACCAGTGTATTTGAAAGGAAACATTGTTCATGATAGATGTGCCACTACCTCTTAGCAAAAGTGTAATTCCAAGTAAATACACTGTATGATCTCTTAACGCCCCTCTTCAGACGTCATTTTCCACGGCTCATATATGAGGTCTGATAGGTATCCCTGCAAATGTAGTTTCCCTCAGGATACTCATACCACCATAATGGCTGAGAGAAAGGAAACCTATAGTGAATCACTACGTAGACAGTGATTGAATTTAGTCTGTACTGTAAGTGTTAATGCTTTTTCACGCCATCGATCTCACTGTGCCTTAGATGATGGTCTTCTCAATGAGGAGGCGTTGCAGCAGACGTCCCCTGTCCCCTGAACTGGTCTGACCCTGCTGGGGTGCTTCCAAATCTAGCTGCTGAGCGTTCCTCTTAAAATGTACTACATTCCTACACAAAGGAAATTAAATGAATGCTGCATATCACGCTCCTTCTTACAGAGTCAGTACTTTGTGAGCATAGATGCTGAAAGTTGGTTCTCCATTAGGGCAAATATTTTAGCAGCGATCAATGCAGTTGGGGATGGTAGGGTGTTTTCCAGTGGTGAACTTAGCCTCGTATTTCTTTTAGTCCCAGAGGCCAGTGGAAAGTGTGAGTCTCAGACCCAGTTCAGTCTCCTATTACACCACAGAGCAGCAGTCTCAGACAGACTAAAAAGGAACACACGGCCGTGAAAAAATGTTTTTAATCTGGCATTAACTATTCTCACATATGGCTAGAGTGTGGGAAGAATTCACAGATAGTGCTGATGAAACTGTCTTGACACATTGCAATCTTTTTCCTCGATGTCCACTACCCTAGGCTGTAAAATTTGAAATGCTTTTGATAGAAGTGTTATGAAACCTGGCTTGTGGTGCTGTTTACATAACATTTGTATTTGAGTAATATAAATTAAAAAAGCTAAAACTAGAAACAAGTGTGACACAGACACTTTAATTAAAATGCAACTGTATGACTTCTGGTATGACGGTGAGCTGAGCTGACACAAGGACAGTAACTAACTACACATCTAGCTAGTGATTACATTCATATTTTGTTTCTCAAAACATTGCTTCCGCCTTTTTAGACGTGTCTGCAAAGGACAAGATGAAATAAACTGTGAACCCAGCATTAACATATTATTACTGTGTTGTTGTTGTTGTTGTTGTTGTGGCTAACTTGCTTATTTACACATTTAGCTGCTAAACACTAAGCTATTTTCACCAGCTAGTTGCTAACTGTGTCTTTCTACTGTTCAGTGCTTGTGTAGTAGTGCACAGCGGGTTTATCAGAGCTTTATCACCGCTACCTGCTGCGACTGTAAATGGGGTTGATGAGAGATGTGAGACTGAACCAAAACAATAAAGTTGTGGGCCGTAAACCAAAAAACCTCCACAGAGTGAAGGGGGCTGCGGACTTGGGAGATAATTCTCTGTGGACGTGTTGGTACGAGCGACCCCTCCCACATTACACACAAATATTTATTGGTGAAGCTTTAACTCCAAACACTGTACTGCTCTGAGGATGTATATTATATTTATAATAACAAAATTAAACTGTCCTCATTTTGCTACAGACCCCTGAGACTCCACAATAACATTGGAAAGGGAAGGATCACTTGCAGTCAGGTTCAGAAACATAAATCAAACTCAACTGGAAAGGTCAGATTCTCTGTTTATGTCCTCTGCTGGCCAACAACATCCAACCTATCATCCTCTCAGGTCACAGGGCGGTAAATTACATGAACTTGACATGATCTCCCAACAAACTCTTCATCTACCGTACAGCATCTATGAGGGGGAAGAGAGACCATCAATCATAAATGTACCTCACATAACAACGCAGTCAAATTTTATGCTGTGTAGCCATCCAATCAGAACATCCTCATTACCTCCCACTTGCATGCCTTTTCTGTGTATCTCCTGTTTTTAATCTTTTCAATACTACCTCTGTGAGTGAGATGCTGTACAGCAATGGTAATGTATTGGCAAATTTCCGGTGTAAGTGTTGGGGAAAGAGAGGGAATTGAAAAGGGAGATTTGCAAATCACATTCTGAGGAGATTCTGGAGTTAGAGGAGAAAAGAATTATCCTCCTTGAGAGGAAAACACATTACTCTTAGTTCTCAACAACTTAAACATTAAATGTGGAAGGTGTTGATGTCAGACAGTGCTTATATCACAGTAATCTTTCAGTGTTTATATTGTATTGTATTTGTATGTAAAAGTGTATGCAATGTCACACCTTCGTCAGTCACCATAATCAAAGACCTTCTGCAATGCCGAGGAAAACTTATTTTATTCCTGTAGAAGAAGCCTTTTTTCCTTAATGTGTTTAGTATTTGTGTTTCATATGTTCAATTTGTTTGAAGAAAACCGTTTCAACTGGGGGACATTTTAAAAGGCTGGTAACATTACAATCTAGTGATCTATAACACTATGACAGTTTTAACCACCAGCATCAAAATCTAAAACTACATCTCATGAGCTCAACAGTTATATCATCACAGAGGAAGCTGAAAGTGTTTCTGATGGAATATTTTACTGAAACTTCTCTAATTAAAAGATCCTGGTTACTCTGTTTTGATGAATACAAGCTAAAAGCCTTTTTACTATTAGATAACTTCAACAGAATATGTCAGGTTCTGTTTGTTCTTTAAACACCCTCTCCAGAACCCAGAGTGCTTTGTGCCTCAGACATTTGGTGCAAAGTTGCTCTGATGTATAATGCTGTAATGCTGAAGCTAAAACTGAACTGGTAGCACCACATCCAATGTGTTTGATTATCTATTTTTGGATTTAAGGATTAGGTTTTTTTTTTTGAGTGTTGCTTGATTCCCATAAAATCCACCTACAGACACATTTACCACAAATTCCAAATTCATTCTCTGTGGAACTGCAGTGTCTCTACTTTGATGATACCATAAAGTCTTCTGTCTGTTTCTAGCCTTGGGACAGAGACGGCCACTGTTTACACGCCTACAGGCCCAAACTACGAAACACAAAAGACATCTGACTAAAGGTAAAACTACAGAGCTAAGTTCAGTCTACTGCACGGGACATATCATACCTAATGCAACTCTGGCAGCCGAGGCATCATAATTTATCCAAAAGGACACCCAGGATAGGATGGTGATGAGGATGGAGGGCATGTATGTCTGCAGGATGAAGTATCCGATGTTTCGTTTCAGCTTGAAGCTCAGAGACAGTCGAGGGTAGGCACCTGCAGGAAAACAAAGCGAAGAAGAAAAAGCCCTCTTTATTCAAGAGGAACAGGGGGATATCTAGCACTTTGTTTTGGTTCCCATGGCAATGGCCTCATGAACTGGTTTCATCACCATGGAAACAAGCAAGCGTGGTTCAAATTGCAAATCATCTCATGAAACTTAGCCTTGGGATTATCTGTGTGCAAACACCACAATGCAGAGCAAAATATAAAACTTTTGTTTACAAACAGGAACAGTCTGACATTTTGGGAAATATGTTTGTTCGTTTTTTTGTCGAGAGTTAGACAAGATTGACAGCACTCTCACCTCTGTACGACAAATGTGAAGCTACAACCATTTTAGCAGCTAGCTTAGTTTAGCATAAAGACTGAAAAACTGGCTCTAACATGGCCCCGTCGTTTTCACACTTTGGTGACCTTTAGAAGTACTGGGAGGCAGATTTAGTTACTTTTGGACAGAGCCAGGCTAGCTGTTTCCCCGTGTTCAGTCTAATATTTAATCAAATTTAAGCTAATTGTCCGCTGTAATTTCATAGTACAGATATGAGAGTGGTATCAATATTCTCATCCAACTCTCGGCAAGAAAACAAAAGAGCCTATTCTACAAAATATCACACTATTCCTCTGACTGACACTATTAGGCAATGAATGAATACATGGATGCATACTTTGTACGTCTCAGAAATAAGGACTGATTAAAATTGACTTTATCAAAGCTGTGACGGGCTGTTGCTGTTGCTATAGTGACATGAGTTTCTACACCTGTGCAAGACTGCAACTTTATTGCCCTGTAATATTCACTTCTGTACGCTGAGTGACAAAACACACACCTGTGTTGATCCCTGTGTGCTAGACCCACCTACTGAGAGACACTTAGAGTTGATTTGCATCAAGACTGACCCTGATTGTGATGAACTCTAAACGCCCACATGGTGTTACCTTCTCAGAAATGTTCGGACAATATCCATCCATGTAATTAATTCAGCTGTGGGGATAATCACTGTTTTGGTGTCTCTGAGTTTTTGTGTTATAAGAGAATAATTCATGCTGTGGTGCCTCAGGAATACATTACGCTACTGTAAGTACAGCCCCCAATTCTTTTATCAAGATCTTGAAGAAATAGAGGGGTAATTGCCTCTCTATTATTAATCCCAGTTCTGGTGTTATAGTGAGAGAGGTCATGGTATGATATAAGTCCAGTAACTTAATGCCTAATGTGTATATGGGCCCCCAGCAGGAAAACAAAGTACAGGACATATTTGTGGGGGGGGGGGGACTTTAAAGGCCCTGAAAACTAATTTTCTCAATCAGCTTCATTCTATGATTGATGGGAATCAACATGAAAACACAGGTTTCTGCCAAAGTTAGAACAGTTGTGAACTCACCTGTTGAAAAGACCACGTTCCTGGAAACCAGTTTGTAGTCGACTATGGAGAACTGAGGGAGCTCAATTCGTGTCACCCCCGTCACAGCAGTGTCTCCTCCTTTCCAATAGAACTCTATATCATCTGTTGTGTAACCATCTGCGAACAGGGACACAGGAAACCAGGCAAGGTGTGATTATGAGTGGAAAAGCACTGAAAAGTGCAGCCGTCTCATCTTGTTGGAGGGCTAAAATTAATAATGTATTTTTATTTGCTTAAGTGAAATCTGGGGGCCTAATAGCTACAGTTGATTTACAGTAAGTCCTATGAATCACACAGACTCAGCTTGCTGCAAGTGCTGATTGCATGAGATGTAAATCTTTATGTGGATGTGTGTCACTGCAAGCGGACAGAGTTATACCACATGCACGGGATCCATAACTGTCAACAGTTTTAGCACAGACAGCCAAACATGTCATCAAGACTGATGAAGTTGGACTAATCATTAATGTGCTCTACTATGGAAATCACTGTCTGCTTAAAACCTTCTGGACTGACACAGTAGCTGTAACTGGAGAGGGTGAAGCAAGCAATCTCAATGAGATACGACAGCTTAATAAATTGAAAGCGATTCAGCAGTCTATGCAGTTTCTGTGTCCACTAGATGAGAAGTGTGAGAACTTTTTTTACGAGAATCACAGCGCTGTTCATATTTTTAAGGGATGAAAAAGTACAGCTGTCTGCTGTATTTCTTTCCGAAGCACAAGATATGGGGCTTAAACTTACAACTCTCAATTTCCAGAGTGCAGTTCTGTTCGTCCAGTGGGTATCTCCTCAGATCCATCATGCAGGCTGCTGTCGTCGTGATTCTGGATGAAAACCAAACCAAAAGACAGGTATACATTGCTTGGGTGACCTTGTTTTATATGGTGTAGAGTATGATGTCAAATAGAGGAAGTTTCAATTGCAAATTCAGAGAGATGTGCTCTTTTACAGTCTGTGTAGTGAGGAGATAAAACTAATTTCAAATAGAACAAATTATTACACCAAAACACAACATCTTAGCAATGCAGTGACATTGATTATTATTTGTTTAAAGTCAGACTCTCTGTCAATTACTGCTAATAGCACTTCCAATGGCTTTTTACTGCTGAAGTGTTATATTGAGAATCCAATCCTGAGCCGCAGTGCAAATAAACATATGAGACCAGTTATGCGACATGAGCTGATGTGAGAACCGCTGAATTAGCATTAAGTTGCGAGAATTGCAGCTTAAATGGTTTCAACAAAACCAATAAAGCAGTCACTTCAGCGCGTCTTGGACAGATTAGATAGCTATGGGACAGTGTGAAAGCCAAGAGGAAATGCAACCAATAATAAGCATTAGCAAGGGATTGCTGACCACGGGAGGTGGCGTGACATGTTGAAAATGTGTAAATACATCAGTTCACCCAGGATGTACACAGTATGTATAGTAGTAAGTGTGAATAAAAGTGTATCATATCTGGATTTTATCAGGATAGGAGAAACATTAATGATATAGTTTAATAGGCCTTTGATTGTGATCAATGCTTAAATCAGTCTTTGAGTAGTTCATCCATATTTTCTTACATAATGCCCAAGTGGAACTGAAATTAATGGTGATTATATCAGACACATACAGTAAATTCTCATATAATAGCTGATATTTAAGTAATAACTGGGGCTGTAGCTAACATGAACAAATAAATGCCAGTCACTAAAAATAAAAACACACTGATGGCGATGAAATTACCTGCGGACAACAATGGCTCAATAATAAATTTAGTATGTCACTAATTCCAACAACATGTTATACTCACCACTCTACAGAAATAATGTTATAATTTAATTAATTCCACTTGTTTCTTCTTTCTTCTGCCGTCAACACAACTCAACACTTCAACTGGGGAACAGTTAATGCACTGAGAAGGTCCACTATTTGAGAATGAATGTTAACAACAGTGCTCACCTGAGGCCGTAGAGAACAGTGCCGTCTGGGTGTAGTCGAATCATACGGTTCTTAACTGTGACACCGTGAACAAAAGACTTCTTGTCATTGAGGAAGTAGGTGTCTGGGACCCAGAGCTGGTCTGCTACTCTGTTGTCCAGTGTCAGGTTAAGAGGGATCCCTGTATAGGCCAGTCTCTTATCTCTCCAATACTGCTGGAAGTACATAGTCAACGTGTAGTCCTATGGGAGGCAAAACAGCATAATGTAGTATATTCACCAATAAATATGAGAAATGCAATGATACTTTATGGCAGAGGCAGTATAAATAAAGCAATTTTGTTTCAGACGTTTGCAATTTCTTCAGGCCAGTGATGCCAAAATTGGCCAAACTGAAGTAAGAACTGACTTTCTTACAAGGTTATCAAATTCAGCACTGAAGGTCTGTAGCTCAGAGCTTGGGATGGATTTTTTTTGTAACAGAGGTGATATTTATAGAATTGTCAAACAACTGTGATTCTCATCAGTCTGCCCTGGGTGACCATATTTCAAGACCTGTCTCAACAAGAAACCTCTCTCAGCTGTTCTGTGCACAAGACTGGCACTAGCCCTCAGACTATAGATTTCCATTACTGCAGGCACAGCATCAACGCTAGGTTTCAGCTAAGTGACTGACCACTTTTACCAGCATGCCAAACCTACACTGCATATCTCAAGTATAGATAGATAGATAGATAGATAGATAGATAGATAGATTTCATTACATATTACTAGCCATACATGCAATGACATGAGGCTATTTCAATAATTTATTGGGCGTTCATTTGCAGCTAGCTCCACAAGTGGATCCATCAGAACACAAAAGCTTTTCCAAGCCTTTAATGGAGCTCTTTACTAGCTCACTTGGCTTTGTTCTGCTGACTAATGTTCTCTTAAATAAATAAGCAGGTCTCAGGAAATAAACAAAAACTTGGCCCGTGCTGAAAATGCCTACATTTCAAACCTCTGGTGCAATAACATATTCGTAATAAAGTGTCCAGAAATGCACAGATTTCCTTTGAATATAAAAATCAATACTAGTATTTATTTTTTTATAACACTGAACTAATTATTACGACTGTGTGGTAAGGGGTGCTTGTAAAGTGCTGACCTAATTTTGACAAAATAAAAAATTGCATTATTTTTGACACAACGCACACTGGTGCAAATGGGCAGCTGCATCATACATAGATGGCAGAGTGTAGGCTTTTTGTGTTTGGAATGAATGGCACTGCGTTATTTGACTGACAGAATAATATAATATTGATTGCCATGAATAATGCATTGTGTGTGTGTGTGTGTGTACAATCAGAAGACGTATTTATTCTCCTACCCTATGTTAAAAAGTTGCCTTTAGTTACTAGTTCCATCCATTTAATGCACTTTTAGTAAAGCCAGATAAAAAAAATGAAAATCAACAATACCCCTGACCACATTCCTCCTATATTTGCACCTAAAAAGAAGACCAGATACATTTTTCAATAGGTGTAGGTTCTGTAGTAATCAATGTGATACAGTATATTTCCAGAAAATTCCTGCCTTTGAGACTAGGCTGTTTTATTTTTCGAGTCTGTTTAGAGATGCCTTCGCCCTCCCAGTTCTCTTTCACCCCCTGTGAACAGAAGATGCCCTCATTACGCTCTCTCCCACACACAGCAGAGGTGTGGGCTGGGTGAATCAGCTTTACACAACAGCTCTCATAATACAGAGATAGAGCATTACATCAACCAACCATCTCACTCAAAGTCTGGACCACAACTATTTTAGTCTGTTTTAGATCTTCAGATCCCACTTCGGCATGTGTCCTTGGCTGCCTTAAAGATTGCTTTAACGTCTCAGATACAAAGCTATAGCACATCACTCACTGTACACACTGTACAGTACACCCTCCTGCTTCCAGTACCTTGAGTAACCGGCAAGGTCCCACAGGGCTCTATTCCAGGCCTCAGGGTATTCCCCACAGGGGGTTTACAGTTTGTGTACAGGAAGACACCCTCTAGCAGCCACGCTGGAGGTCAGTGTTACCAGCTCTTAACCAATGAAAGGTACTGGCTGCTACAAAAGGTATATGCATTTTCCATATGCCGCCATAGCTGAAACAACTGCTGTAACTCTTCTATAGGCAGCAATATTGTTTTTGCCGTGAAGAGCGCTAAGACAAGCTGTGTAGTGTGTATTGAGAGGGGAGCCCTATTAACTGCATAGCTTCTTTATAGCTTCATAACACACCAATTAATAATCCACGACTAACTCTTTTTAACAAGGCAAATCACCATGGCACACAACAATTTGTTTAACATCTGAGAAATCCCTCTTTGAATACTTGAATTCTTTGAATACTATTTTACGTCAGTTTATAGTGTACAACCTTTTATATCGAAATATTCTGTTTGGAAAAAGAAGCAATGCCAAAGTTGTTGGCATATCTTTTTTGATTTTTAAGTTCTACATTGTAGTTTGCACAATAATAATTGACCAATATGCAAGCAATTAGCTAACTAGCCAGTTGACTAGCTGGCCAGTAATTGCTGTAGGTGAGCTAGCATTATGCTAACATTAGCTAACTTAAGATGTGACTATATAAATGTCACTTTTATCTTTTTTAACATAGATGAACTTAGCACATATATCTAATCACAGGAAAGGAGAAAGTTGAACGAGGTTCTGACCAAGTCATTTTAGTATATATGATGGTTACAATCCTTTAAACGTAATGAGAAGTGAATTCCATTTAGCTGCTTCAGTTTCAGGGCCTTGGTCTTGTGCATGTCCTACTATGATACAAAAAACCTTATGGGGGAAAAATAAGTCAATCTGAGCAACAGAGATTCTACTGGGAGAACTAATCCCTCCCACATTCGCTCAATTTTAGCAACTAAACTGAAGACTATAACATAAGAATTTTGAAGGGTGGAGGGAGCTGTGGTAACAAACAGTGTTGGCATGAGCATGTCAGCAGAGACATAGTGAGTCAGGTGTCAGGTTAGGTGCATGAATATGATCGGACATTCAGTCAGCTGATAGCCACAGAGCTACTGAAGGAGCCAGTGATTGTGAAGCATGAATGAAACAGCTGATGCCAATCAACTAATGCAAACGGGACTCCAGTGCGCTGCCGGAACTAATGTTGTGCTCCATTTATGATTACAGTTTCCTTTTTGCCAAATGCTAACACAATATGTTCATATCGACGATTCCACTGAAAGTCATTAGCAATAATATTGAATTATGTCCCAGCTCTATTGAAAATGAACCTTCAGTGCAGACTGTCTGAAGAGTTTGAGTGTAATTTTCCATCATATGGAAACTACATTACCAGCACCCATATCTGATAACCAAAAGCTTTCAAAGACCATCCCATGGAGGATTTCAAAATGTTAATAACAAAATGTTGAAAATACATACTACATACTCTTTTCTCTGATGTGTGTTTAGGCACCCTAAAGGGTGGTGTTGTTTGTTGTCAGATATGTAGACCACAAGAGACAGAAAGAGGTTTGTTCTCAGCACCAGTGAGTAAATGAGGCCCAGTGGGAGGATGAGACTGTCGTGTCATCTTCAGCTCGGAGAGTGCACAGTCTCATACTAGATAGACGTGGTTACTGTGTGCCAGTCAAACATCGTCTACGTCAACTTAACACCAAGATATCTGCTGGGAATACAGGAATAGCACTCAGAGACGCTTGCCCCGTGCAAGAGGGGGGCTTTTCATCACTCCATAAGACAGCTAAGAGTTCCCAGTAGAATTCAAGTGTGCTATATATGTTTTGCAAACCATGCGTTTAATAATTTCAGTCTCTGCATCCTCCCACACAACTTTTTATAAAGCCTTTCATGAAATGATTTTGTTCCTTTCTCCACCTTATAACAGGCTACTTGTACTATTATCTTACGAGAGCAAAGTCTCAGGTGAGCTATTTTTGTGGAGTGGAGGGATGGGGGCTCAAGACAGGAAGAGAGAATCTGTTAGATTACTGAGTGATGTTTGGTCAGAAGTTATTCTTTCAGGAACCATCACTGGTTCAGACGAGTTGAAAGAAAACTTTTTAGTTCCAATATTCATTTTTTTAGATAAAAGGCATGTCATTTTTGTATTTGAAGAGGCAAAAGCAGTCTTAATATTGCATCTTGCGATACTACCATATATACTCTTTGGTTTAACTGTGAACTAGTCATAAGAACAATGTTTATCAGAATTTAGCATGAAGTGATGAATAATGAAGCTGTCCTCTAAGAATAACCGTACATGAACCAGTTTAATAAGTATATATGGTGCATGATTAGATACATTTAAAGCCTATAGCTATGATGCTGTAGATCCTCATAAGACATTTCACCAATATATCAATAATTGAGGAAACAATTATTGATATATTGGTAACACGTAAAACATTACAACTGCAATACAAGACCAAACCCCTAAAAGCTAACTCATTCCTAAAAGCTGACTTCTGTAGATAAAAACAGCTCATTCTAAGGTAACAATTCTTTTATTCAGGTGATTATACACTAATGAAGACATACCGAAGCTGATGAGAGTGGTGATACATACAAAACTGTTAAGATGCAGGATGTAAAACCAAAACAATGAGCTAAAAAAAAGCTAAAAAGTCTCTGTAGAACTGAGGGAAACTGTGGTCATTTAATCCATTCTTAAAATAAAAATATTGGTTTGTGCGGCTATAAAGAGTGTTTTGTTTCTGTTGTACCAGAGGAGTAAATGAAACCATTCACACTCATCAGGCATTTAGATGTGGCTTGTGAAGCTCTCACACATACAGTGTAAAATGGCATGATTAAAACTTAAAACATTTTTGATGGGGGTCATCTCAGTTTACTTACTGCACTCAACATTTCCTCACGTTGTGCCCCTAAATGCAACTGATAACTGATAACTCATAAATCAGAAGTTCTTCCGCCACAAACAGTTTCACCTGAATCAGGTGACTCAATAAAAGCACTTGAAGCTCCATTTTTATTTTAAGCACCCTGTTAGAGTGACGAGTTGAATGATTCTGCTGCAAAGAGGGTCTATTACATTCCTGTATTACATCCCACTATTGAGTAACACTAAACGCAGCATGGCTCCAGCACAGTAGAAAGTAAAAAAGTCAGCATGTTGTATATAGGCCCTCACTAGTATTTCTAGCTGAGTTCTCCTTATCTTGTGAGTAGCGGGGGCTTGAGGCTATTTGATGTGTTATGTGGCTGACTTTTTAACTAAGCCCTTCAATATAAATCTGGACGAACATCTGTAGTATGAGGGTACCGCTTCCTCCAGGCAGATGGTGGGTAATGTTAAAGTGTCAAAATGGATGGGTGTTTCAGCACATGATGGATCTATCTTCCACCTGACTCAGTGACTGTGGCTGCTGAATAAATGTGTAACAACACCGCTGGGAGGATCTGCTTTACAGTTTAAGGTGCTTTATGTGTCTGGACAGGTGCTTATTTGAGAAGTGTAGAAACTCTGGTGAGTCGGAGTGATCCCTAATAGACAGACAAATATTACCTTTTGTTCCTAGAGTGCACTTGTATAACATGAACATCTGGTTAACTCTGAGTTTTAAAAATAACAACAGACACAGAGCAATCTTAATTCTCAAGATAAAAATAAGAGAGAGCAGCGAGTAAAGACAGAAATATATTAATAATCTAATTTCCCAGACAAGCTCTGCAGCTCGCCCACACAGGCTATAACAGGCGGATACCTTGTGTGACTCTGGCTGTTTGAAAGCACACTGCCAACACCTTTATGCTCTCCACTTCTCTGAGGACAGAGAGAGCAAGTTCTGCTTTGGTCTGTGCAAGAAGTATGACTGAGCATTCATCAAAGATTTTAACATTGATTTACCACTGAAAACAGCTCTAAATCCTGCAATTTAGATATTTAAAACAAATAAATGATAGAGGTTTACTCACAGTATGGGTACTGGGTACTTCCAGTGTTAGATGATATTAGTTTGCTGCAGGTGTATCCTGTGTTAGGCCAGATTACTGAATGCAAATGACATGGCATTTTTTGTAATTAGCAACCTAATCTAATTTAAAATATAACCTGTAATCTAATCTGAATACGTTTGGATTACTTCAACAACTATCACACCTCATACTAAAAATGTTTAGAAATTTGAGTTCCACAAATATAATTTTTTCTCTTCCAGCATCTCAAAACATCAATGCAAATAAAATTAATTGTGCATATCAAGCATTTAAACTGGGCTAAATCAAATAACACAGACCGTCTTCTGTGAGTATTTATCAATTTTTCCATGTTGAAAAGCATTCTTGTTGTTAGCATGGTTAACTGGCAATCCCATGATGCCTTTGGCTGAGTCTGGCGACCAGGAAGCAGTGGGAAACGGCTTGCCTGTCCAATAGTAACAATGTAAAAGCTCATCATGTATAGTTCTATGGCTGAATAAAAACTACAGTAACAGACCGGTTACTGGACCTGCCCCCCACCAAAACATCTTTCTAAAACTACTTTTGTTGAAGTCACACAATTCCCAAGGGGAGAAAGCTTCAACTTAGTAAAGAACAGTCTGGTTCAGAGTGAGGTATGTGGAGCAGAGCTGTGGATCACATGAAAAAGCATCCAGCTAAAAAATCAGGGAGATGAACTTGATCTTGAGTCAGGTTTTCTCCTTTCTGCTCTTCCTTTCACCACTTTACAACCTGCCTGCGTCAGGGAACCCGACACTGCAGCATAGACCACAAACACAGGTCTTACTTCAAGAGCCTCTGAACATCGCTGGTTGGGTCAAGCCCAGTGCCAGGACGCACACACGCTTCAGACATTTTGATTTATTTGTTTTCTAAGTTTCATAAGACATTTTATTGACAGCCTGAGATAATGTCACATTTCAAAATAAGAGAGGGTCCAGTGTAGTGGCTCTGATCCAAGAATCACTGATCACTCAATAATCACAGCAGGTTGAGAAAAGTGCGACTGGACTGCAGAGAATACAGAGAGACACAACCACCCCACTCCTGTAGACTCCATGTGAAGAAAGCGAGTCATACGGCTAACTAACAAGACCTTGTTGAAGTATATGAAAAGAGACGAGCCATGCACTGCATTGCAGATCTAATCTGTCTGTTTCCCACTCCTGTTACAGAACAACTCTAAACTGAGCCCCTACAACTCACACTGATTTACTAAATGTAGTCTCTCATCCTATTAACAGATTAAAAGTTACTGCAACTAACACACACACATGACCATGCATGTGCACACACACACACACACACACACACACACACACACACACACACACACACACACACACACACTTGACAAGCAATCAAGCCTGGCATTTCAAAGGAGAGCAAAAGATATTTAAGTGAGGCTGATGATTTAGTCCAAAGGATTCACCGTCAGGAGTAGTTAATGCAGGTTTGTTTGATTTTAACCCCTTCAAAAAAACAAAAAAAACTAATAATTCTATATTGTTAATAAGATATGGTTTTACATTCCGACAGAATACTTAGGGTTTAGTTTAGCTGCTTTTTCTCAATGTCTGCCCAAGTTTGTGTCTTCTCTCAGTGTGGTATCATGAGGCTTTTGCAGAGGACAGATGTCTTTTCAATCAAGCTGTACAATAGAAGACTGACAGTTCTCATCTTCAGTCAGACATCAATATGAAGCCTTCAGTGAACTGACTGGACAGTGGACACGTCACTCACTAGGCTGTCATATGTGTTTGCTTCAGATTTCAAACTGGAAGGACATGGCAGCTGTTCTTGAAATGTCAAATTTCTACCACCAGCTATTCATCACAATACGTTTCTGAATGAAATTGAGACAGAAAATATCATTCACAGGTTTAAAACATTTTGAATGATTTTGAGTTATTACATCATCTAAACTCTCTCCGTAGATCTGTGATTGGTCAGAAATCTATCAACTGGGCTCAACAGATTCTCATTAGGCTTGAATCTTGTGAAAACTGAGGTTACAAGATATAGTCTGCTTTGTGACGCTATACTTTAACACTTTAATTATGAAATTGTTCAGGTAACATCTGAAATGGCTTTAGAAACAAGGTTAGGACTGTTTAGAGCCATGGCAACGAAGGCAATAAGAGAAATCCAAGAATCAGGGTTTTAAGAGTGTAAGAAACAAGAAAGGCAAAAGTTATGGTGACTGAAGCGGCTACAGGTACAGTAAATTAGTAAATTATTTTAATTATCAATAATTTCTCTATTCATATATTGGTCCATAAAATGTGGTGAAAAAAAATGTTGATAATTATTTCCTAGAGCCCGTATTCAAATGTCTTGTTTTGTACCAAAAAAAACAAAGAAATTCAGGTTACAGTCATATAGGACTGAAGATAAAATTCACATCATTTTATTAGCTGCAGTTTTGTCCTACTTGTGCCTCTCAAAATCTCTTATTAGCTTCAAAATGTGTATGTTTTATTTGTTGTTTTTTTCAGAATATCAGGACTTCAGTATTTGAAAATGAGAAAATATTTTATGTGAGTAATTGCATTCTGGATTTATGATTGATTATGCCTGTGTAGAATTTAGATCCCTGAAGATCAGGATCACAGCCAAAAACATGTCTAGTTACATATTATATGACGTCAGCTGTTAATAAGTTGATTGACAATGTGATGGACCAGTTGCTTTGTGTTAGGGCTGCACAGTATGGTAAAAGTACTACTAATAATAATAATATTGTGATTCTTTTGACATTTATTACAATTGCGATAGTATACTGGGTTAGTGGGAATGGTCACTTTTGGATTTTATTTTCACAAAATCCTGATGATGTAACATGTGTTAGGGTCTGTATCAAACTTTCTTACATCTGGAAAACAAGATTTATATGCCAGGGGAATCTCTGCAGCACTACAGTACTTCATTATAACGCTTTTTTGTCACATATTTTACCTTTATCAGAAATTCCAGCTTCTGTGATTTGTGATTCACTCTGCCATTTTGCGATTTTTATCATATTTTGATTAATTGTGCCGCCCTATTTAGTGTGCAAGCCTAATTTAAACAGTGGGCAGACTGATAAGTTTAAGAGAAATTCAATTTAATTTCCAGGTTCACAGCAATTTACATACTGTAAAACTGAATCAAACACTTACTTGGGCAAAAATAAATGTACATTCAATTCAGCAGCCTGCCCAAATATAATCAGTATATGGAAATCCTGTATTTCAATGTAACCTCCTAATATACCTAAACATACCATATGCAGTCAGAGAACAATATATTGTACAATGTTCAATGAAAGGAATTCTCCATAAACACACAGGTTGTGTGAGAAGCTACAAACGTCAAAGCCCCCTGGAGGGGGAACTGGAACGCAGCTTAGACAGAAAGGAACAAAATGATGTTGTTCAGGACCACAGATAAACTACCACAGTGTTTGGTGGCGCCGGCTGCTCAGGATACCCTGATAAAAGTGATCTATAGCTTCAGGCATTAAACAAATAAATAAAGTCAGCAGTGCTGATGTGAGGTCACTTTGCCTTTAAGTCATAGCAGAGTCCAATATATTAAAAACAGCTTGATCCTTTTGGTTCCTGTGTGTCTGATACTCTATCAGGCTGGTGTGGATATAGTTGGGTATCTGGCCAATCAAACAGTACAATGCCTCGTTTACAGGATGCAATCCTATCATTTGTATCAGAAGTGAATCCTTTTTAGCTCAAGTGCCACTGGGAGTGTGTATTGTGTCCAATTCCTCCAGCAATCAGGAGATGTATTTTCCTCTGTCCCATCTGCATGCCTAGAACCATTAACACAGACGGTCTGATATGATCGCAACTGAGGAGGCCAGATTCTTTCATACAGTATCACTCCACAGACTCTCAAGTTAAAAGCGGGTGTGGTCTCTACCACAGAAATTAGGTTTGGTCCATTAAGTGCTGAGACTTAGTTAACTGATTATAGATTTTCAAAGCTAATGAGATAAAATATATAAAATAAAAAAATATATAAATATATGTTTCTACTTACTTGCTATCAACACTCACACTAAAATGAGAGGGTTTTTTGCTAATTGTTGTATTTATGTCTACAATAACAGCAGCATAGATTATTAGATTGGTGCATTATTTATTTGCAGCAACAGTGAATCTGACAAACAGATGACATTATTCCTCATATATGTATAGCCAATTATTGTATTCAAGAGGGTTTTAAAGTCCAACTGGCACCATTAACAGTATGCTGAATAAGTTATTAGCAGCTCCTGTTTCCAAAGTACCCCTGGATGTTCAGACAACTATCACAGGACTACTTTGATACTGCAGAAAACTTCAAAAGGTTTGGAGATAACAGGAGTGTCTTTTTCTATGCCTACAAAGTAGATTTATGGACCTGTATTTACAGAGATAATGATATCCTCTGGGGGTGTACGTCACACTGAATCTAAATGTGTATCATGTCTGTGTGTTCAGATTTGACTGAATTACGACTTTAAAAAAGGAGATGGATTTTGACACAAATGGCAGCTCACGTCTTAAGTCTCTCCCTCTGCCCCCTCTCCCCCTGGGGCAGTGCACGTCACAAACCTCCTTTGTGTTTCATTTTACCAACTTTATCTGTATTTTCTTACACTATTTAACGTGACAAACTCAATTTACTGGACCATTAAACTCATTTACAAAATATGAATCTCAGTTGTCACTGGAAGCGAGTGTTTAGCTTCTATGTGGTGCTCTCTAAGCTGCACTCTGTGAAGGGATGCATTAAAATGCACCACGGGTACATTTTATCATACATACTTGTCAGGACAGCATGTCAGGGGCTATTTCCTCTTGGTAGCATGTGACAGGGCATCAAGCACTGTCAGCAGTTCAGACCAATGATAGATGGCATACAGGCATTAAACTATAGAGCCTATGGTGTGCCAACCCCAACACGCATGCACATACACACTGACACACACATTTGAAGGTCTAGTTTGTTTTTTATGTTTGAAAGGAGACGACGAGGCAGCAGAGCTTACTGACCTCATCCTCTAACAGGACCATTAGGGCATCCACTAGAGTCCCACAGCCAGTGAACCAGGACGTAAAACCATACAACGAGCCATAATCTGATACAGCAGATGACCAAACCACTCTCGACAATACAGAGTGCCTCTGTAAACCGCTTTCTGTTTACAAACTAGACTGGATTTGTATGTCATCATTTTTGTACATTTAATACCACTTTCTAATGACCCGCCTTTAAAGTGTTTAGGTCCAGCCAATACACTTATAATCCATTTACATGAATGAATGTAATGATTCATATTGGCTATTGTTTAACCGTTTCTGTACTACTTTCTGACATGGTTAATAAGTCATTTACCAAGGATTTATTTATTAATAGATCAGCTATAAGCTATTGATAAGAACATTGTCAGGGTTGTCAGGTTAGTATGCAGAGCCCCCTGGAGCAAACAGCATTTATTGATAACTTATGAGCATTTGCAGCTGCAGACTGGGTGGATTTCTGGAACAAAACCAGCTGAAGAGATTTTTCACAACCGAGCAACCCAAAACCCATCCTTAAAAATAGCCTATAACTGCTCTCTCAGTTACAGTTTATAAACCCTTTATAAAGGGTGCCTTAAAGCAAAGTGGTGAGTATAAGACAACACTTTTCATTAATTTGTGTTGTATTAACTTTCAAAAATTAATAAAAACTACAAATGACTCAAAACATGTGTACATAACTTACCATATTGACTTCTGACACCATGTCTATACTGGCCACGTCTATACTCATGCCAACAGCAACCGGTGGACCTTGAGACACAGAATAAAGTTGACTATAGTCAAACAGCAGGGTAAAGACACATAGCGGGGAGCCATTAGGGAGAAAAACACACCAAATGAGCGACCCCAGACATACCTCCAAAGTCTGGCCGAAGACGAATATCATATCCTTTCAACAGTTTATCCACAGTCTCTTTGACGTAAGACATGTTCCCAGGTTCGTTGACGCTGAAAGACAGAAGAGAAGAAAGACGGTAACTCCTGTAAAAGACGGACATCCTCACCTGTGTCCGGTTTCTGCCCCCAGACACTCACCTCTGGGCACAGCACATCACTGCCACGACCAGCGGCAATGAAAGAATGTCAAAGAGCCCTGTTTTCTGGGGTCCCCACAT
Organism: Dicentrarchus labrax; assembly: GCF_905237075.1. Classification (NCBI taxonomy): domain Eukaryota; kingdom Metazoa; phylum Chordata; class Actinopteri; family Moronidae; genus Dicentrarchus; species Dicentrarchus labrax. The sequence goes on along the minus strand of NW_026136718.1, from coordinate 24,524,789 downwards.
CCCTCGTGTGGTGCCTGGATGGATGGGTGCTGTCCAGCGTTCAACAAATGACTGAATGAAGAAGCCACGGTGCTCACACTCCCGCCGAGCTCCGTTAAATCAGGTGAGACTTCTTCCACATGGTGTGTAGCTCTGGCGCAGCCTGTGTTAACATGCTTCATGAGGCACAGGCGCGTTGACTTGGATGTCAGACGTGTCCACCCGGCAGCCGTAGAGCCTCACACGGGCTGCTCCGTGTCTCCATCCTCCGGTTAGCAGGGTTCAGCTTTAAGCGGGTGAGTTAGCTCACAGGTGCGCTACTAAATGTGTGTCAAATATCCACTATGGCACTTCCGCTGTCCGAGGGGTCCGCATGCGTAAAATACACGTATATGTGGTCGCCCGGGTTCACAATAACCCCTCACAGAGTGTGTTCATACTGAAACCAACTCCAGTTTGGATTATGACTCTTCGTGTCAGTGTGCGCGAGGATGCCCTGGTAATCATTAAAGCCCACGTGACGGACAGAGCTATTGAAGCTCATTTAAGAGGCTGTCCGGCAGTGAGAGTCTCAGACAGGGCAGGAGTTCAATTATGTTAAGATGCTGAGGGGTGGGGTGAGGTAGGAGCCCTTTTCTGAAACTGTTCCAGGAGTGATACGGTGTGTGTGTGTGTGTGTGTGTGTGCGCCATAACACCTCCATGTTTTATTTTTGTCACAGCAGAGGGACGCTCAAGCAGCCCAAGTGTCTCTTGTCAACCCACGAGCCTCTCTGGTTGATTCTGGTTGTCTGGTTAGCTAAAAAAAACGCCCCCCTGTGAGTTGTTCCCACTGTGGTGTGACAAAGAGTGGGCAAAACTGAAGCATGGGTGCAACCGATGAATTTCTTAAAGTGACACTGTGTAACTTTTTAAAGAAGAAATTCCTCCACGCATTCTTCCTCTTACAAATAAAAAAAATTGTTAGCAATAAAACACACCTTTGCTCAGTTGTGTCTTGCTGTCAGAGCCTTATTTGGTCTGTTATGACCAGTATGGTGGCTAATATTAGCTTCAGACCATTGACAGTATATACTGTAATTAGGGTGCTGGCTACTGTCAGACTATGCAAACTAAAGCATTAAGCCTACCATTAGCTTAGCATTAGTCTAGCACAGCAGCCGTTCAGCAAAAATGACATAGGCTCACTTTAAATCAATAGTTTAAGACATTCAGCTTGCCCAGCTATGATGGATAGAGATACAGAGAAATCTTCTGGCTACCTAAATGTTTTCAGGTTTGAGAAATGGATCAGTGGAAGATTGGCAAAATGGGTTTTGGAGGGGTATGTAGGCTGTTCTGTGGAGTTGCTATAATCTAATCCTGATATCTTTGCAAGTTTATTCTCAGTTCTTGGCAGCGGGAGTGAGGAAGGTCTGGTGTTGTTCCTGTGAAGATTTCAGTAGAATGCATACTTTCTCTCTGAGCTTTCTTTTTTTCTTTTTTTTGCTTGCAACAGTATTTAGTGGATGAAGTTCAATATTACTGCAGGGAGTTATTGAGCTTGAACCGGACTCTTCTCCTTCCTTGTATTCAAGAGATAGACTCTGGTTTCTATACATTTCAGAATTAACACTATACTACTTTTCACATAACTTTTAACAGAGTGATTCTTACCTCGTATCATAGATGGCGTACAGCTTTTTGTTCCCGTCAACAGCATTCCTGCAAATACAAAAGAAGGAGGAATTACGTTCTGTGTCAACACACACACTTTGAATCCACAATGTCGGGAAAACAAGTACCAGGAGGCTTTCTCCTTAAGTCCAAATTCATAAAGGTGCTGCAGTTTCACAAACTCCTACACTTGGTTTGTATCTTTTAAAATTGAAAAGAAATCCACCTAACTGACTCAGTTGGGAATGAGTTGACCCTAATCCTGGTGGAGATAAATGCAAGAATGATGAAATATACTGTACAGTCATTTGTTCTGCTGGCAGTTGTGTGACATATTGTCTCCTCCTGCTATCTGGACCATTAACCAAAAAAATCAGGACTCTGTTTTTTCAGGTTTGTGTCCCATTTAAGTCAGCACGACAATAGGCTGCACTATCGGAAGCAGAATACAAATGGATGAAGTTTATATGAAGTAGTTTTACTAAAAGGAAACCCAACACTGGTGATTCACCACTAGAACAAATCTTTTCTCTCACAATAGAGATGATCAAACCTGAAATAAGGATATGTCCCAATAACAATCCAATACCAGTGTTATGTTGCCTCACTGTAGGGAACTCATTGCAATCATTGGTAATATGAGGCTGTAACTGTTATCATTTATTAACTACAAGTGGAAACGTTCAAAGATCATCTTTTTTTAAAGTTTCTACATGTTTATTGTTTTTGACAGTTTTAGAAATTGTATTGATACAATGCAAAAGTTAACTCATATAAGAGTTCAGTGTTTACCATATTGAATAGGGGTGTATAAAAAGACGAGCGATAGACTTGAGTATTGTGACCATTGACAGTATATAACGTGTCATTTTGTGACATTGTATCAGTTCTCAAAAACACTGAACCACTACAGTAGTGTTTAACTGAGGGCTATGATGTTGGATGTTACCGGGACTGATAAATACAAATGCTGATCCCACTATTCTGGTTTCATAAAAAAGGTTGGTGTGTTCTTTATACTACGACAGTTTTCCTAAACTTAGATAGAAACAATGTCACATATCGCCATGCTTATAGTATCACAATATATTGAATTGTAACCCCTCTATTGATACATATTATATCGCCAGATTCTTAATATCGTGACCTTAGGGCTGACATACCACTCAACTTGTCTAACAAACACAGCTCATGGAGTAGACGCTCACTACAGAAAATGAATGAGTGTAACAGTAACATTAATATTTACTGTAATGGGGATACATACGCATTCTGCTTAACACATTTCCCCCTGGGGATCAATAAAGTATTTCTGATTCTGATTCTGATTAATAAGGAACTGGGCAGATGACGATCCAACAGACTGGATCAGAGCACAAATGGCTCAGTTTAACCACTTAAACATTGTAGTGAGTATTGTTTCATGCAATATAAGCCTCTAGAAGATCACTGAAGCTTTTAAGCAGGAATGTAAAGATATAATGCGAGACAGGTCAATTGCGATACAAATACGTGAGATTCAATGAAACTGAAATGAAAATAAATTAAACAGCAGGGGGTGCTATTTACTTATGACTTGATACTTTATACTAAGAAATAAAAACAGATTCTGTCATTTCTATAAATAAAATATGAGAGAAAATAATGTGATTTAGATGTAGATTTCTGTCTGAGAAATAAAGGAATCTCATTTTGGAGAATAATCGTGAGATAATCGTGGTGAGCTCAGTATCGTGAATCGAGCTGAGTGTATCATTGCATCCCTACTTTTAATAGGTTTATGTTGTTGTGGAGATCCCTCTTATGGTTGTCACTGTTACTACTGATACTTTATCCTTTTATTCTCTCCTCCTCTCTCTCTCTCTCTCTCTCTCTCTCTCTCTCTGCCATGTTGTCACCCCCTCCCCTATCTGTCTCCCCATCTCTCTACAGCCTCTCTCCTCCACTCACTGCCCATACTGTATTATCCTCGTTGCTTTCTGATTGTGCTGCCTCTGGATACACTGTTGGATTTTTTCTGCTAAGCTTGCCGTGTGCCGGCGGCTCCTCGGGGACCAAACTAAAGGATGGTCAGTCAGCAGAAGTGTTGGGAAGCCTTTCTTATTCCGCTGCCAACCTTTTAATCGCTCTGGGGAGAAATAAACCTCGCTGACAGTGAAATTAGTTCACATCTTCATTTCCTTTTTTTTCTTCTTCTCTTTCTGCTCTTTCTCCCTTCTCCAATATGCAATCACTGTGCGCGGATGGAGGTGACGTTCTTCAAAATTGATGCCAAACACTAAACAGTGCAATCTGCGTGTTGAAGTTTGACTGCGCATCGTCTTGTGTGGTAAGCATTGGCAACTGCGGCTCGGCGTCTGTGCAGCAGAGCGTTGTTATAGGCCAGCGTACTGTACGAGATGTAGTGGGACGTGTGGGCATTGGAGGAGAATAGGCTACAGTAGTGTGTAACCGAGGTGTGCTGCTGCTGCTGCTGCTGCTGCTGGAGAGGACCTGCACCGGGATACTGTGGACTCTGAGAGCCGCGGTCGGCGGTGATGAGGGCAGGAGGAAGAGGTGTATTCACACTCTCCGTCCTATTGAAGGGCTTGTAGGGATGTGAGAGCATGAGTGAGTCGTGAATGCAGGAGGTGCAGGGTGCGTACAGTCACAGCTACACTGAGGGGGTTCTACTGTATGTGAAGGGTCCAGCTGCAGAAGGTGCAGAGAGGATTGCGGAATTACAGTTTTGCGTGTTTGTGGAGAATCTGGTTGTAGATATATTGAGTCTGTACAGGTAGAGGCATTTCACACCTTTGACTGGATATCCAGTGGTGGAGGATAGAGCACAGCTCAGGCTGTGTCCTGTCAGAAGTCATCAACTTATAGAGAACGTTAATTAGTGTAAATTGAACAGAGGCTCTTATAGTGAGCTGGCTGGGTGGAGGAGGATAGGACAGGCTGTTTGCAAGTCTAGAGATTTAAAAAAAGGGGAACGTAAACATTTTCAGCTTTTTGTTTGGATTCAGACATCAGCCAACATCTGCAGGTCCTACAGATGTTGTCCTGTATTGTCCTGTAGTGTTTAGAGAGGCTGAATGTTGGAGATTGCTGCATTGGCTCTTGTTATATCCACATTGCTGTGCATTTGCTTCTAGGATATAGTAGTAAAAACATTTGTGCACCGGGTAAAGATTTATCATTTGACACCCAAATTCATGCATCGAGGATCAGATATTAGCTGCCAGTTAATACATGCACAAAAGCTGATTGCATTAGGCTACAATACTGTACCCTTGTATAATGAGATAGATATATGTATTATCTGATATTTATTATTTTACTTTCCACTGTGAAACTGCCAGGATGAGGGGGGCTATACAATACATAATTCTAAAGTTAAATTCTAATAACACTGCTTTAATCTAAGATAAAAACCAGTCAGTTATTGTAGTTTTAAACAAGTGAACATGTCTCGTTTCAGGAATGGGCTATGGAATGTGCTACAGCTTTGCAATGAGACGTCTGTGGGTCCGTGTCTTGCTTGTGAGCATCACCTGCCGTCTGAGGTAAGGAACTGACTCCTGTAACTTCGGACAACGTAGAGGCACATTTTGAATAATTCGCCTCTCTGTAAAGATAAATTGCTTCTGTGGCATTTGCTTGAATGTTTGGAATTAAATTAGACTGTTTTGAAAGTAAGTTAGGTTACATCACATTACCACTGGTTTTAAGAGTTTTTCTAATTTGTGTGCTTATTTGAAAATCCTCTCATATCCAGCCTCTCTCAGGATGTAACTGGAACTCCTAAAGAGGCCGAATTAAATGACAACATTACCATCTTCACACGCATCCTGGACGGACTGCTGGATGGTTATGACAACAGACTCCGCCCTGGACTGGGAGGTAAGCCCACTGGATATTCAAACCTCAGCACCTCTGCCATTTTGGTAATTAAAACAGTCACACATAAGCTAGGTGAGAACTGATTGTGTCATTATGAATGTCTTTTCTTATAGCTAACCTATACAGAAAGCTCTGCACTTTTGCATATAGATAAAAGATGCTCAGCCTCTGTATCGATAGCTCTGCATGAGAGATTACAGCCCGTCAGTGCACACAGAGAACAATGCACAGCACTGCAACATCTGTCTTCTGCTTATTCCACACAAGGGAAATGTGTCTGTATTCATGAGGTCTTTGACAAAGAGACACGATCAGCTGTTTACATCAACTCTAAGTATGATTTAATGGCTCTATGAAGACACACTGAAGCACACAGTGTGTTGGTGTGACCTTGAGAAAGCCATTCCTCCTGTCATTAAACAGCAGCTCCTTTGTTCTCAGTAGATGCCGGTCAAAGTCAGCAACGACTCAAAAGTTCTTATCATAAAGGAGAAATTCAAACATCTGGTCGATACAAGTAGAGAAATGTTTCTCTTCTACTGCTCTGTTATTGTAGTATTGCAGTGTTTTATGAAACATTGTAGTGTTAAGATCATTACAGACAATTACCATTAAATCATTATGTATCATGAACTCTATCCAGCTCTGTTCAGGTAACAATGTGGTACTTTAAGGTCACCATGTGCTGTATCACACCGGTCCTGAAGGTGTTTGGCCCGAGCTGCTCTGATGGATGTCAGGCCTGGTTTTGACATGCTGCATGCATCTGGAGTGTGCCACTGAGTAACATTACAGTGAAATCAGGTTTCTTTCTAAATACCTAACAACATATGTCTAATCATAAAGTTAGGCTGTTTAGTTGACTTAAAAACGTCCTCTATGTATTTCATGTATTGGGTAAAAAAAATCTCACGTTTTATTCGAAAAGTTTTTTGTTTTTTCCTTAAAACATAATGCCACTTTTTTTTTATATTACAACTAGGACTCTCCAAAGTCAGAACTTTTCCAACCTTACATACAAGGGCTTTAATTAAAATGTGAAGAATATTGACTCTGGTGTAGAACTTTACTGAAACTGTCACAATGCTGTAAGTTGCTCATTCTTGCTTTCTATAACTGCTTGTCCAGAGGCGACTGTTTCTTTCCAATGAGTGATTTTTTTGTTCTTAACCCGCCACTTATCCACACATTCAGCAATCTTTCTTATGGGTCTGAAGGAATGATAAGCATTCTGTAGAAAGCAAACAGTAATCCCTGTACGTCTGTACAATCTGCGATCAGTCTTGCTGAATTTTTCACACAGTTCAGTCTCAACGTGCAGAGTGCTTCTTCCTTTTTTATTATTCTCTTTTCATTTCTGTAATGTCACAGAAAGCAAAAACCTGCATTAGGCCTTCATACGTAGAACAGATGATGTTCTGAATAATAATGCAAAAAATATGAATGCATTGTAAAGGCTCACGACATTCTTTATCTATTCTCTTCTTACAGAAAAGGTGACAGAGATCAAAACCAACATCTTTGTCACAAGCTTCGGTCCAGTCTCTGACACTGAAATGGTAAGAAGCTCCTTTTATTAAGTCACGTTTTCAAACGTCTTGAAGTCATTTGAGATATTTTATCCAGTCATAATTTTATCACATAAAACAACCCATTCTGTATCAATGAATATGCTCCAAAATCCTATTGAAATATACTGAGTAGGGATGGGACAATATATGATATTATAGTGTATCACAATAAAAAACACTCAGATACGTGTATCATGGTGAATTTTCATTATCAGAATAATTGTAAATATCCTTGCAACTGACTTGATTATATTGATTTCCTGATTTATCTTGAATTGACACAAGGGGGAGCTGCCATCTTTCCAGTCGTATCAAAATCTTAAGCCTGTCACCACGGCTGAAGGCTCGGCTTGCACATTGTATCTCCTATGAAAAAAAAACACAATACAATTATGTTTAAAAAGGATGTCAACGGATTGTCTGACCTACCGTGTACATATTTCACCTTTATAAATTCCACCCACATTTAATCCAAATATCTGTCATATCTGATTCTACCTATCTGGCATCCTGTCATTTCATAATTATTAAAATTATCAGCATTAACAAAACCAAAAAAAACTAGTGTAGAACATTAAGGTGCAGTCAGTTGTGACATACTGTGTATATATAATATAGTATATACTGATTATATCCATAATAAGTTTTTTTCTCCTTAAATGAGGCTCCATGTATAGAAACAGCTGCAGTCCTCTACCTTTTATCACATTACCCCCCATATACATGTACAGTAGTAACGTAATGTGTGTATTTTTTTAACGTGTGAATTGTGTTTTTTTCTGTAGGAATACACTATTGATGTGTTCTTCCGTCAAAGCTGGAAAGATGAAAGACTTTGCTTTAAAGGCCCGATGGAGATGCTTCCCTTGAATAATCTTCTGGCCAGTAACATCTGGACTCCGGACACCTTCTTCCTCAATGGGAAGAAATCCATCGCTCATAATATGACTACCCCTAACAAGCTACTGCGGCTGAAAGATGATGGGACTCTGCTGTACACCATGAGGTGAGCTCTCCCATGGTTGACCTTTAACACTGCTTTGGACCGCAGTAGGATAAACATGTTCTCTTCAGTCTTACAACTAAAACACTGACTCACAAGAGCTGATGAGTGTGGTTTAGAAATGTTGTGTAATCCAATTACAAGTGGAGAGATGACTAAAACATCCATCAGCCTGTAATACTTGTTTGGTAATCATTTTTAAGACCCCTGCTGCTCTGATACAGCCCACACACTTATACTACATGTCTCAGTGGTGCATTGATGCATCATCATGTTGTCCTCACGCTGTAAACTGGAGGTCAGAGGAACTCGAAATGTTTGCTTTGACCCAACTCCTCCTCCTCCTCCTCCTCACGCTGTGATCCTCCACATCACAGAAACCTTTACTTTGACAGGAAAATAACCCATTCTGCTAATTCCTGCTCTGACACTCAATCACAGCTCCCATTGCACCAGTTTAAATTATGTGTAGACATGAGCTGCTATGGAAAGGCATAAAGTGCATCTTGATGTCACTTAAGAGGGTTTTTTTCGTCAACGCAGAATAATCCATTCATTATTAGTGGTTAGAATGGTTTATGGATGCTGTTTGTGAACAGTACGTTGCTGTAGAAGGAGACATTATATCCTAGATAGAAACATATAATTTCCACTTTCATGTCATCATGTTATCAGGACAATAAATCCCTCAAATCAAATAATAACAGAGGAAGTTGGTGGAAATGGACATGGGTGCATGTCGAAAAATAACTATTGATCCACTGAGTTTAAAATTGTTACAAATCTGCAGTGCATTTGCTAACAGTGCAAGCCATTAGAAATGGCTTCACGATGGCCCATTAATGCTTCTGTGTTCTGGGAACAAGGTTATTAGAGAAACATTTTATGCATGCATTACTCTCCTACATTGGTTGTTCACAGAACAAGTGGTGTGCAACACCCTAGCTAGCGTACCATGGAAATACCTCTCGGAAGAAAGGCAGAGTTTTGGTCCAGGCAGCGCCTTACAGTAATACACAATAGATCACAATCATTTCCTGTGAATCTAAAACACAAGAAGCACCTGTGTGAATTAACAATGATGGGAGCAATTTAGCTTTTTAGTTTCAGTTGGTAATTCATCTGATAGTCCACACTGTCCTTACTGGTCATCATGATTTATTAAGGAGCCAGTACCTCATATATTTTACTTCACTAATTAAAGCATTCAGCGCTGTCCATTTACTGTAAAGTCCCTTTGTGAATATTAGTCATGCTCTGAGCTATGCAAAGCTGCACTAACCTGGATGACCTGGATATTATCTTGTAGTCCTGCACTTTGATAATGACACACTTTATGTTAGTTATTAATTTCAAATAAACACTCATTTATAGAAGAAAACATTCTACTGTAATGCTGAGCTACTGACAAATGGACAGAAGCAGATCATTACAGCAGTCTTTGTTGTAACTAAAAGAAATTGTTTTGTCTGTAAAATATTGAAAATGCCTGTTAAAATTTTCCATAGGTCAAGGTGCCAAATTCAAATTGCTAGTTTTATCTGACCAACGGTCTAAAATCTAAAACTCATTCAGAAAAGCTGTAAATTCTCACAATTGAGGAGCTGGAGGCAGATAATCTTACCATTTAACATAAATTGTCATCGATAATCAAAATAAATAATTAAATAAATTGATTTCCTGTCCACTAATCAATTAATCTGATACTGTCTAATACTTGGTAATTGAGACGTGCAATATGTTGTTGAATAGGAAATGAAGATAAAGAAGAGAGGGACACTTGGTATGCAATACACCGACACACACAGTGCAATCTGTATTCCTCAGTTGAGCTTTGCATAATAGTCCACTAGAGAGTGATGTAGGACATAACACCGACCCACTGATTAGGCCAGTAAGCAAAGACTGACTATTATACAGTATAATATTGTTCTCTGTAATATACCACGCTCAGTATAATGCAATGAATTCCAGACTCATCAGTATTTCTATTCTCTTTCTATTTTCATCGTTTTATTCACTATTTACATATTGAGGCTGCTGTGTGTTGATGTGGGGCATATTCCCACTAAAACAGCTGAGACAGCAGATGGCCTTTAATATACTGAAACCCTCCTCTGCGGTCAATTTCATCTTATTTATGCATTGTATTAGTATAATATAGTATAAGGTATTGTGAGTGATGGTAGATGTACTCAGATCCTACTTTATAACCACTCTATAAAAATACTCTGTTACAACTTAAAGTCCTGCAGTCCAAATCCTACTTCAGTAAAAGTGGCAAAGTACAATTATTCTTATCAATAATGAAAGTACGTATTATGCAAAATTCTCCTATTCAAAATGGTATCTCATTATATTATATGACATTATTTGATTACCATTGTTTATTGACCAATTAAAAGCTATTTTAGCTACTTCAAACACACTACTGGGTAGCTTAAACCATTAACATGAAGTTTTCCCTATTGTTTATCTCATTCCACACTGTCCAACATTGTCATATACAGTATAATCTTGGTCTAACTCTTCGTTTAAGCTATAGGATGTTTACACTGTCACTGCACCATCCATCAAATAGAAATACTGCAGGTTTCTTGTGCATCACTGAACAATATTTGGCTGCACAGCTAGATTTCCTAATGACTGACACAGCAGCAGACTGGTGCTTGTTTATAAGGGCTTTTAATCTACAGCTATGCATCATATTTTCTGTTGAATCTTAATCTGCAAAGTCACTCTTAAAGGACCAGTGAGTAGGATTCAGTGGCATCTAGTGGTAAAGTTGCAGTTGGCAACCAACTAAATACAGCTCAGCCTTCTACGCATGTAGGAGAAACAATAGTGTCTGGGAAACGTGTGCCCTATATATAAATGTGAAATATAAATGTAGTAAAAAGTGTAATATTTCCCTCTGAATTGTAGTAGAATTTAAGTAGAAAGTAGCAGAAATTAACATTTTACAATTAACATGTCTGGTGGCATCAGAGGGTGTGTGTGTTGAAAAACTCTGATTTCCATGGCGATGACTGTAGCTCCAATTCTTGGCCAGCAGAGGGCAGCATTAGATAAGGCTGTGTGTCTGTCCCCTATGTGGACAGGTAGTGTTCATACATTAAACCCACTAGATGAGCTCATTTGCTTTGTGTTTTTTTTATGCTTTATTGCAGTTCAACAGACAGGTGGCAGCCTTACTCCACAAAACAATCCTCTCTTTCACAAATAATTCTCGAGCTCATTTTTGCACATACAGTTGCATCATTCTTCCTAGAGAGGTATCATCATGGGTCCCTCTCGTGGCTCAGTTTCTTATTGCTCTGTGCTGGGAAAATTACATTTTACTCTGCTGTTAACTATCTGAGACACACTAATGAAGACAGACTATGATTTTTATTGGTTAATGGCTGTATTCAAATGAAGCACAACCCAAATGAAGCAAATTATTTATAATAAGAGGACATGTTCATTTGTGAAAGGGTGATCATGATGATGATGTCTTATCTCATACAGTCAATTTGCTCTAACTTTGGATGCATGACCTCTTCTTTCAGGCTGACTATATCAGCAGAATGTCCCATGCAACTGGAGGATTTCCCAATGGACGCCCATGCTTGTCCCCTGAAATTTGGAAGCTGTGAGTAAACATGCCCGTAAGCAAATGCACACAGTGGGTAACAGCAGTTAAATAATGCAGGGAAAGGTAGAGTGTGAATGTTTCATGTCAGCAGCCCGGGCTTCAGTGACATATGAGCACTGAAAGTGTTGCCAAATCTTTCTAAAAATACGTGAGGTCACTTGTGGGAAAAGAAGAGTGTAGTTTTGACATGGCTTCAGTTTCAGTGTCTTTATCCATGCAGGGGATGTGAGGATGAATGTACCTGGGTGTTTTTGACAGCCCGTATCCCTCAGGTGCAAAGCTATTGTTGTGGTGGTGCAGGAGATACCCATGTAGACACTGACACACTGCTCCTGATTAAGCCATTAATCAACATGTCAGGGCTGCTCTCCTGCATCCTTCACTGCCTCAGCTACTTTAATGGGAAATATTTGAAACACACAGAGTGGAAACAGCTAGAGGCGCACACACACACACACACACACACACACACACACACACACACACACACACACCAAAACTACATTTACCAGAAAGGTAACCTTTAAAAATCTAATCCTACACCTTGCACATGCACAGCTAAACCACATTTGTGGCTTGTGTTCAGCCTTCCTCAAGACTCCTAAGCTAGTTAGGTTGCCTCACATAGCTCCAGTGGTACAAAAATATCTGGGGAGCTCCGTTCTTCTAAGCTACAGATTAACATTTGATGTCTTCCCTGGCACTGACGTATGGAGGTACATCTCCAGCCTTAACACTCACTGGGAGTAGGCTGCATGCCCGGTGTCATGACATTTAGCCACTCCCACACCTGCCCACTCCCACACCGGCTTTGCTTAACCTCAACCCCCAGCTGGGACTGTGGATGGGGATAATAATCAAAGCAACTAACTGACACTGCATTGGCTTGTGTACTTGGCGCTATCTGAAAACCTGCCCCGAGTTAATTAAACAAAGTTTAAATACAGGTCTTTACCTGGTCTCCTGTGGATGCCATCCAGGATTCCATGTAACTGAGATTATAGGAGGTGCTTGAGAGACTTAAATTCCCTTCAATTCAGTACAACTTTATTTATCCCTACAATTGTATACAGCTCAACTATGGCATTAGAAAATAATAAATAAAATAAAACTTATGACTTGCAATCAAATAATTTGTCAAATAGTGTAAAATATTGACAGTATTTTGTTTACGGTTCCCTCTGCTTCTCTCTCTAAGCTCAGACTTTTGCGCTGACTCTCGGCTTTGCGGTCTCTCTGCTGTTCTCTCTCGTTTGCGCTCCCTGATTATTTGTTTGCAGTTTTGGCACAAACCTCTCGGGTGGGCGGGCTTAGTTTTATTTTTGAAATTAGTTTTATGTTCTCTCAAATTCCTATTTTTGTTTGTTTCTTTTGGCACAAATCTAATTCCATACTCAACAAATACACACACAATTTCAATTTGTGCATAAAAGAAATGAATATATTTCCAAAAAGGTGTTCACGCTTGGCTGAGGTGGAAATGTTGGTGTTAGTAAAAATTGTGATGAAAACAGACTTTACAAATTACGATGGAAATCATGGATGGAAAGTTATTTGCATATTCTTTTTAAGATTTTCTGGAAACAGTATCCAACAAAACGATAAGATGCTAACTTAAGAATAGGAAGTATTTTGTTGACCATTCAATTATTTTTAAAACCAACTGTAATGTCAAAGTATAAGTACAGCCTATGCGAGGTTATAAGCTCTAAAAGTTACCGTGGCGCAGTATATCCTGTTTTCTCCAACTCCATTAACCCTAGCTAATCCTTTGACCTCATGGACAGCACTCACCCATGAGCTCAAGGCTTTCAAAGCGACAGTAGACCCGTCCTTTGCTCTCGTGTTAATCACCTCTCATGGACTCAGCTCTACTATCATCGGTCTCGTTCCCCGCCTCACGGTTCTTATACTGTAGATGGAAACAGTCTGTGACAGTCTACAGTTGTATCTTTGGCTCAACAGAAAGGAAGTGTATGATGGGTAGAGAGTGTTTGAATGACGTAAATGCACTGACATGACATTAAAAATGTTATTTGCTGCTGTTTGCTGTGTTGATATGAAGCGAACCACATACAGTCCTGTAGCTATGTCTGAGTAATAGTCCTCTGTATTTGTTTTAATATCGGGCAGTCGGTCTTTGGTTGACAAAAAAACGTACAGGTGGTGAAGTGTCATTTTGGTGCACAGGACATTCCCATTTACTCCAAAGTTTCTGTCATCTGTGTTTTCAGTTGTCTGTCTCTGCTTTGTTATTATGCTAATGTTGGCACCATTTAATCTTTCTAAACCTCTTCACTGGGGTTTTCTGTATAGTTTTCTCTCTTTGCCCTAGCCACTTTCGCATTTATTTGCTTTCTGAACGAGTTACCTAAAAACACCTATTCCATCCTCATATCTGTCTGCTACAGCCAGGAGACATTAGCTTAGCCTAGCATAACAACTTGAATTAGCAGGAAACACACAGCGAGCCTGGCTTCATCTAAAGGTTAAAAAAAACCTGCTTGTCTGCACTTGTTAAGCTCACTTATTAAGACTTATTAAGAAACTAAACAGAAAAAACCCAACATTTTGTGATTTTACGTTTTATATTTTTTGGCCAGGTAGCTGTTTCCCCCTACTTCGAGTCTTTATGCTAAGCTAAATTAACCAGCTCTTGTCTGTAGCTTCGTTTTTAATAGACAAATATGGAAACCAAGAAGAAAAGAAGATAAATAATTCAAAATGTCAAACTATAATACTGAACACACTGACAATACAGCTGAGGTCGGAAGAAAAATGACAGCCTTAGAATAAACTAAACAACAGCGTACAGTGAGATGAGAAAGAGACAAAAAGAATTGAGTTGGTGAAGCTGGTAAACTATTATAAAGCATACTGTTATCTTTTCTGCTCTCTTATTGAAATTTAAAACTACCCTTTAGTGAACACACATTTTTAACTATTATTTATGTAAACACACAAATAATTTCTCTTTCACCCTTTTTTTATTAAATAATAATCAATTTTATTGAATTTTAGGATATACTAACTATGAAGTGTGTAGATGGATGTATTTCTACTACTGTAATCTAAAAAGACAAACACGGTCCTCTGTAGCCTATTGGTATATTTGTACGACTTGTAAGCCTTTCTGTGACTGCTCTGGCCTTAATTATACCGTGTCAGATCACAGTAAAATGCTCCTTTTGTTGTTGTTTTCTTGCAGCCCTTCTTATTCACAGCTGTAATAATAGCAATTTTTTTCTCATTTTCAGACAGTCTCTTCTTATTTTAGATCACATCCTGGTGCTCATTAAAGTGTGTCCCATGCTGAAATCATGCAGACAAACCACTGTCCATGAAGCTGTATTCTTACATTTCTGTCAGCCCATTTGTCTCTTTACGCTTAACGATGGACAGAAAACAATGGCGGGAATGTCAGACTTATTTCCAACAGCTGGATGAAAGGCAGCTTTAACTATTCACTGAGAAGTGTTGTGGAATAGCCTGTGGGGATATGCTGGGAATTACCAAAAGGGTGCACAGCAGGAGAAAGACTTGAAATAAGTCAGGAACCTGGGAAAAAGCTGTGTGTGTGGAAATTCACAAAGTGCCCACATTGACTTTGGCTTGTAAAGCAATTTGTTCTGAGTGCCACTAAAACAAAGGATCAGAGATTTTGACCCATTCTCTCGTTCTCTATAAAAACCACTATACTCACTATATACTGTATATAGGTATAGACATTACTGCATCCACATCTCCAGGTACAGTTAAGTATGTAATTTCTCTTCAGAGTGACTTGTGACAATCATTATGCTATCTATACTCCTCTACATCCTGAACATTACAAGGGTGCCTGTCAACTAAAGGTCACATATGATGATAGAGTTCTTTGTATTAGAATTATAGTATTTAACCACAGCTGCTATGGACTGGTAGGTATTTCATATCAGGGATTCTCCCTAAATGTCAGTGCCTTAACATAATAGGAACAGCATACAGTAATTCCACTGTACACACACACAACAACTCTGGATGGTAAATTTACTCTAACCCTAATTTAAGGAAGAATTAATGTTTAATAGCTCTCTAAGCTGGAGGTTGGCACAGGCCAACCAATGCATGCACCTGCTTGCAAACTTGAAAGAGCTGTGCATGAGGTTTGAGACAGTAAACAATATATTTAAACATATTTTGGGGAAGAATATGACATTTTTTAATACTGAGCATGTCATTGTGTGTTGTATTCAGTATCACTAGTCCTTTACGTTGATTTCATTTCTGAAAATACAATGCAGAAACGTAGCACTATACTCTGTCTCATGCATTGTATTATGTAGTAACCACAAACATTGGAAATTGAGCATTACATATCATATGTGACACAGAATGTGAGTGTGAGTATGCCTGTGTGACATCTGTGTTAGAAATGATGGTGTATCGGTCTATGGACACAGTGCTGCAAACTGAACTGTCTGTCTTAAAACAAGTCAGTTGCATATATGATCACTGAAACATTTTCTTTGCGTTACTAGTCTTACACCGCACCTCAGAACAGTAACACTGCCCAGAAGAGATTTACATTTAAATATACCTTAAAGATACTTTAAAGCAAAGGTATACCAGACTCAATGAAAACAATATAAAACAAATATAATCAAATGATGATACACAGACAAATGAATCAATCTGCATTAACAGTGCAATTTACTTTAATTTATTTGTTCTTATCAATGGAGCTACTGTATTAAAAGAATAGTATCTCATTTTGGGAAGTTCGGAGGTAACAATATCTACCTACTAGCACCTTTTAAAACCGATTAACGTGTTACATCTTGTTTTTTACACCAAAGTGTAAAAATTACAGTTATTGGTTTACAGGGGATCATGTGCTGGACTAGAGGACATGGTCTGGCTGGAAGCAGTGACTACCTGGAGTCGTGTCATCAGTGTGAGGTTGCCAGGCAACCAGCAGCAACCTATAACAGACTGGCTTTAATAAATGTTGGGTGTCTTCTTCAACTTAACAATAAACAGATGATGAATTCACAGTAGGACAGACAGTCTTGTCTCATGTTATTCAACAATATGTTAAACTCTTGTAATTAGGACCTTTCTTTATTGCTGTAATTAAAGTAATTGATTCCTTTATTTAATTTTAGATTGACAATCCAAAATCAATCAAAAAACACAAAACGTTGCAGCTTCTCCAAAGATCAGCAGCAACACATTTAACCAATCTATGTTCTGGTTCAAAAGTTTATATTTTGAATATGTTACTTTTAAAATGAATGGCTAGCCCATTACATAATGCATATTTCATCTTCCTGTATACAATGTGTAGCCTTGATCTACAGACAGAGCGCTCTAGACTCTTCAGGTACCAACAATATTATTGGGAGCAGAGGAAGGTTAATGGCCACTGATATATATTTTTGTACTTTGCTCATAAAATGTTAAAGTAATGTCTGTTTGTAAATTAAAATAAGAAAAATTCAACTGCTCACATAACCCAGTTCTACAAAGACTTTGTTTGAGACAATGCAGTGTCTTTGAGACAATAATCCACAGACTGGTTGACTGGGGTCAATCTAAATTGCTGTGAAGTCTTCTAACACCACAGTTGCTGGATTAGTGCAATATTGTTAGATTAGACACTGCACAGCAGAACGATGGAGAGGCACACACACACACACACACACACACACACACACACACACACACACACACACACACACAGATTTAGTGCATCTACAGTATGTGTGCGGTTTGTACTACAGTACAGTATGATGGAGTGCTTTTGCATTTTGCAGGGCTTGCTCGTTTTCTAAATGAACTTGCATGAGCGACAGCCTGTGTGTATTCAGAAATGTGTGTTTGAAATGCATCAGCAGATGAAAGAGCCAAACACAATCTAAGGCTTACTACCAGCTGTGCCTCACACACAGCAGCAAACAAGCCACTAAAATACTAATTCCGAAGGCAAAAGGTCAAACCTCCGTGAGCGAACCCAGAATCATTCACAAGGCAATCTCTCAAACTGTGCCAACATTCACACATAGCATCGCACCATTAGTAACATCTGCGTATTGTGATAAAACTGATTACATCAGATCCAAACACAAGCTCTTAACAGTGACACCAAGTTAATCTCTGTGTAATGAAGCAAAGTGGGTGAAAGGTCAAGTGTTGTATCACAGCCATGCCACATTTCTTAGCTAGTAACATCTTAAAGCCGAGGAACAGTGTAACATCAACATGTAAACAGTTTACAGTATTGGACTGATGTTTCTGAAGAACCATAAGCCAATTCTGCTACTACAGAGTTTTCTGCAATGTGTATACGAGGTCAGTGTGACTGTCTTCATACTGGATATACTGTATTGACAGCACTGAAAAAACAGGGCTAAAAGGATATGGCTGGTTTCATTTATGTTAAATTCAATGAAAAAAAAAGTGAAGTTATCCCTTTAGCAAATATCGGTGTATCCAAAACCTGCTTATTTCTGCCTTAGAAACAATTCTGGGACAATATGTTTGATCTCTGCATCAGCTCTGCGTGGTCACTGAGCATCTAGTTTTTCTAGTTTACATTTTTCTACTTTGATGAGCCGACAGGAAATAAGTGACTTGTCAAATTTAGAAGTACTACAGGATGTCAAAAATAACAGCTATGTGAGTTCATCTGCTTAACAGTGAGACGATCAAAGTTCACAGGGAGGTGGCAAATATGACAGAGCACCTGCACCTGAAAACTAACATGACTGAAAACTCTTACATAATCGTATTCACGTAATATGTCATTTATCAATCTATAGAGAACATGAAAATAACATACAGAACATGCTCCTTACAGACTGATGGGGAGTTACCCTTATTCACTTTCATGCTATTTGGGAAATTATTTTGTTTTGATCCACAACATCATATTACATTCAACTGGCAGAAGCCTTTATCCAAAGTGACTTTATTTTTTACCCCACACACATAAGGAGCAATTTGGGGCTCAGTATCTTCCTGAAGGATTCTTCATCATGTAGACAGGAGGGCCCGGGAACTGAACCAAAACCTAACAATTAATGGCCAGCCCACACTGCCACCTGAGCTACTGTTGCCCATATATCCCTTATCTGTTCTTTGTTTCTTTATCTATTTCTGGTTTGGGAATAATTCAAGATCTTGATTACAATTGTCATTATTAGTGTCCATATTTCATTATGTACAAATCAGTGATCTAGTATCCCAATAACCCTTGCTTTTAAAATATTTTCCACAGATGTTTCCCAGAGGTCTAGAATGAATCTCTACCGTCAAACAGCCTCATTCACCTTAAAAACAGAAGATATTGTATATAGATATATGTAATAGGGGTAAAAGATAATATCGAAAAATATCTTATCGTGGTAATTTGTTTTGTGATATTGTATCAATATCAACAGTATCAGTTTTTGTGTTTAAACCCCCAACTACTAGATAATAGTGTTATATACATAAACTATGGGTTAGGGTTTGCCAGGTTTGGTTAGGGCTATGATATTGGATGGTACAGGGACTGTGATATACTGATCCAAAATTAACTTATTTTACTCAGATTTCATGCATATGGTTCTGTGTTCTTTATTACTATTACTATAGACAGTTTACCTAAAATTTTTTTATTTTTCTAATATCACAATACTGGTATATAACCTTGCTAGTATTGCAATGTAAGTTAATATATTGAATCGTGAAACGTATTACATTGCCAGATTTTTGCCAATACACAGCCCTAATATATATCTCCCCTGGAATGAAATGTGGTATATAAATAAAGGTTTGCTTTCTTTCTCTAAAATGTCAGAAAATAGGGAAAAAGTGAGTCGTATTCAGTTTAGCATCATATATGACAAAGAAAAGCATCAAATGCTCACATTTGAGATGCTGGAACCAGTGAATGTTTGGTATTTTTGCTTTAAACTGATCATCTAAGCACTGAATATACAGTTGAAACAAAGTCGCACACTGGTAACTGCTTTTCAAGAATTCATTTTTAACAGATGCAGAAATCCAGTTTGTACATCTCTCTGTCTTGTCCCCATAGATGCGTATCCAGTCTCAGAGGTGGTTTACACGTGGACTCAGGGAGCAGCCAAGTCAGTGGTTGTGGCAGAGGAAGGCTCTCGGCTCAATCAGTATCACCTGATTGATCAGACTGCAGGAACAGAGGACATCTATACCAGCCGAGGTACAGTGAAGCCAGAGTAAACTCCCACCTGACCCGGACAACCAGGCTTCGGATTAATCACACACACGACCATCTACACCTTAGCTAGAATTCATGTGGTTTAATCCCTCTGTTATCTTATATCACTCAGTCATTTCCTCCCTTACAGCACCAGTCATACAGTAGCTTCAGGCAGGAGCAGGGATGTTAAGCCCCCGCTTCAACCCTATTATTCAGCTCTGTGTTATTACAGTGTGTGCCATCCAAAGATGTTGTGAGAAGAATTTTTTTTTCAAATCAAGCTGGATAAAGACAATGAATGAATCACAAGGATTTGAGAATGCCTCCCACACATAGCCAGCTGTCTCTGGGGCAGCCAGAGAAGAGAAAAGGGGGGGCAAAAAAAATCACTTATCCGTGGTCTGAGCCATTGGGTCTGTAGGGTTAATCCGTATGCAGGCCCATCAGTTGTGCTTTTACCGAGTGACGTCACAGCTCAGGGATTGGCTGCTGCAGCGGAGACACGTTGGGGTGGTGGGGCGAGCGGCATCTGCTTAATTCTGTTATGTAAAGAAGTATGATAATACATTTCTGCTGCTTGTTGCTGGTGAGTTTTTTACGAGGGGGGGCGTTCCTATAGCTGTAATGTATACAGAGCTAGTTGCTTTATCCTGTATCTGCTGGGGGAAGATGCTGTCCACGCTGGATAATGCATGAGAACTAAACAGTTACCATTAAGTATGCCACTGTGCTTTTTAAGCAGCAGGAGAAATCCAACATTGCTACTGGTGAAAGACGCAGAGTCGAAACGCTCAACAAGTTCGGATTAAAACACAGGTTGCTATATTTCTCTGTGTCAGTATGTACCCTCCCCGCACTGCTCAGACACACAGAGCCAGCATGGCCTTAATTAGCACTGCTAATCTGAGGTACAAACCCTCTTTAAGAAGCCAAGAATAGCTCAGCAAAGGGCTAACACTGGGCACAGGTGACCTTTGACCTGACAGGTTAAGCTGAAGATGATGAAAATATAGACACAGGAATTGAATTGATGACCTTTTAATTTCATTACATTACACACACGTTGGTGCTTTCTGATCAAAATAGAAAGCAGCAATGCTCAACAGATGGTTACAATTTGAACTTACCAGTTGACCAACATAGCTGCGTTGTTCTCCGCTATGAATGGCAGTTCCCCACAGACACTCCAAAAACCAAACAGTAAAATCCACCACAACCGCATTTTCACGCCTTGGAGATTTCCATCCACTTCCAAGCCCAGCAGGCGGTCAGATCAGAGTGGGATTCGCCCAGTTGTGCCAGCACAGAGCCGGGCTGCTGGCCAGTAGACCTCGGAGTGAAGGCAACACAGGTGCGCTTTTCATTAAGGACATGATGCTTGTCGCCGCATTGCATGGACCATCCAAACTTTCCTCACGTCCCTCTCAACCCTCCTCTGCGTCAGTCATCTGTGCACCTGCTTGTAATCACCGCTGATCCAGGTCTGGTTTAGTGTTCGAGATCAGGCAGGCAAGGATGTATGTCCCCAATCAAGAGTGGCCTGGCCTGACTGAATGGGACGGACTGTCTGTTGCACACACACACACACACACACACACACACACACACACACACACACAGTCACACACATAGAAAGAGGGAGAGAAAGAGACAGAGGGAGAGTGAGAGAGATATACAGGATGCAGATTGTGACAAGGGATTAGTGAGACAGAAAAATCCGATTTTGCCAGGAGAAAGCAGCAGTCATCTGTGGATTTTCTATAGTTTATCAGACTCCATGGCTCGACAGGATTTTTGAGGGGGAAAAAAATCCTTCAAATGCAATCTTCAGTTGATTAACAGGATATGATGATTTCGTCACCAACCTGTTTTTCAATAATTTAGCTCACACTTTTATATTTAGAGGAGTAGTCTGGCCTGGAGGTTGTCCAGTAAAGTTTACTTGTATAGCCCTTAATCACAGCCTCCAAGGACTACACTCACCCACTAACTGAAGGAAATGAAAACAACACATCCCAGACAAAGATTTTTAATGACAGCAAGCACAGAAACATAATGAAAAAAGGAGTAACTTTTAAAAGGGTCTCAGAGAGAGGAATCCCCTTCCAACAGGTCAGAAATAAGAAAGGAACATAAACACCAAATAGATTACCTTCATCAGTGTCATTGTGGCACTTCCACCATCTACCACTGGGGTACTTACAAGCAACAATCCCAACCTACAGTATAAGATGTGGTGTTACTCAATCTTTAAATGGGCCAATGGAAAGCAGTGACTATAGTAAAGCAGAGAGATGTACAGTGATCTTATGGGTGAAAACTATATTATTATTATTATTATTATTATTCTCTTGGCAAAGAATATATTGTCACATAGAACTTTGATAAAAAAAAATTAAAAAAATCCTGATCAAATGCCAAGACATGGATGCAGATGGTCAGTGATAGTAGTGATAGTAGTCGACTATGAAACAATTAAAACAATGAAAAGACCAAAACCCAAAGAGCGTTCGTCCATCTCTTAGTACTTTCCAATTCCCCTTACCTGTCTGCGTAATTTCCTAAAAAAACTGGGCAGTGAGTAAATGGTGCATTGGTTAGGTACTACTATAGCACAGTAGTCAATATCCAAATCCAACTCAAATCTTCAACTGTTGAGGCTCGAGACAGGTAGTGTTGGGCAATTTTTCCGACCAGCCACAGTCAGTCCAACAATTGGCCAGAAAAATACAACCATACACCTTCTAAATTTGGTTTGGATGTTTTTGTACCAAATCATATACCCCACTTCTACATCTTATACCATGTCCTTCAGTATTACTTGGTGCTGTCTTCTTCGTTATCAGAGTAGGGATTACATTTTCAGAAAACTAAATTGTCAACGCATTAAGCATATTCTCCTCTTTTTTTCTTATGTTTACAGGTCAGTACACCGTGATGATGGCACACTTTTACCTGAAAAGGAAGATCGGCTACTTTGTCATCCAGACCTACATGCCTTGCTTCATGACTGTAATCCTGTCACAGGTTTCCTTTTGGCTCAACCGGGAGTCCGTCCCAGCTCGGACCGTCTTTGGTGAGTTTGGAACACATGGACACACCAGCCAGTAAAATAACCTGGTGTTGCTGTTCCATGATTCATCTATAATGCTCTGAAATGTGTCCTCCATACAATATACGACTTAATCTGTTGGAATGAAAACGTCTCGTCAGTAAAAGTGACTTGGTTTTCTCCACCACCAGGTGTGACCACTGTACTCACTATGACCACTCTCAGCATCAGTGCTCGAAACTCACTGCCTAAAGTGGCTTACGCTACTGCCATGGACTGGTTCATCGCAGTGTGCTATGCTTTCGTCTTCTCAGCCCTCATTGAGTTTGCCACAGTTAACTACTTCACCAAGAGGAGCTGGGCCTGGGATGGAAAAAAGGCGATGGAGGCGCAACAGCCCAAGGTATGTGCTGTTTGTGTGTTTATCCTTGTTTATAGCACATTGTGGAGACCCAGACTTAGCAGCTGACTCACATTCTGAGGCCCAAACTATTCTGGGTGCTGAAAAGCTGAACTCCACAAGTTTAACAGCTAAGACTTGGTTGTATGGTTAAGGTTAGCAGCATTGGAGGTTAGAGAATGAATGTAATCAAGGCAGGGTCCCCATAACGATTATAAGTTTGTCTGTTTGTGATATCAGAATCAGAATCAGAAATACTTTATTGATCACCAGGGGGAAATTTGTTTCATTACAGTGGCTCAAGGTGCTCACAATATATGTTTTGCTGTATTTTTCACCCCAGTTCAGAAGCTGCGTTTCAAATTATCACCCTGAAGTTGATGTTGGTTGTGAATGCAGATTGTTGTGTTTCTATTTGGCAAACTAATGTCCATCAGCTGGTTGTTGGAGGATACCTAAGAAAGGGCACAAACTTACAAAGCTGTATTTGGAGAAGATGCTGCCAGTTGTAGTCTTAATTAGGGCATAATGGTGTACTGGGAAGTGTCGGATTGACTTTGTGTCCTCTAGTATTAATTTACTGTTTGAAAATATTAACAAAAATAAAAGTAAAATTTCACAATCCTGTGTTAGACATATGACAAATGTAAGATTTCTTTTAGCTAATTTTAGGTCCTCACCAACTCTTACATTTTGTGCTGAGCAGGCCGTGTACAGTGGACTTATCTGAGCTTTTTCCTGAAAACAATGGCCTGCTACACCAACGAGTGAACCAAAACAGTCAAGTTAAAGTTTTAGCCATTAAATCAAAACAATGTCTAGAAAGATCCTGAAACGCTCTGTAGAACTGAGGGAACTGCAGAGTTGAGAGATAATTTACTGTCGGTTTGTCACTACAAGCAACACCTTTCACATTAAACATAGTCATTTGAGCCATTGTTTTTATGAAAATGTTCATCAGTGCAGCTTTAACAGGGGAAATAATGGAAGAAACTTTTGTCAGTCACAAAAGAGAAAACCCCTTTCAAGTACTAATGGTCAGTGCTTGTGACAGGAAGGCCTGTGCTCAGTTCTTTGTAAAGATTCACCCAGAATTGGACTCACATCCACAGCCATTTTCACACTCACATAGACAACAGAAAATAACCCATTTATCTCCTGAGATCTGCTGTTATCAATAAGTTCCAAGAATCACAGCTGAACTCTGTGATCCAGGACTCACATTTCTACTGCTACAGCACAAGTTATCCCTGGAGTTGAGGGCACGAGAGTAACTCCTCCAATATAGGTAATTTCCAAAAAAATAGAAAACTATCATAGAAAACAGCTGATGTTACAGGCAATGCTGCTGTTTTCTAGGATGTTACATTAGTAGTAACCTCACATACTCTCAATACCAGTTCGAAATAACTTTCCCTTCCTTTTCTTTTCTACTCTATTCATTCTCTCTTCTCTTCTCTGCATTACTTCCTTATAGAAGAGTGGTGTGGAAAAAGTCCATGTCACACATGATAATAAAGCAAGAAATGAATTAGAATCAAAGATGTAGAAGTTCAGAAACGGTGGATCAATATATTCTCAGTTCAGTCTGCCAGTGTTGTGGCACAGTGCCACTTCATTATTTCCCAAGGACATTGATCCTCACTTTCCACCTGCACTGAGCATATTTTATTGTTCTCTTTGTGTTTTTGTGTTTTTGTGTATGTGAGCCTGTGTGTATGTGAGCTTGTGTTATTAAGTACCTGTTTTATTATGTTCGATGAATGTGCGGCACCTGTTTTGGTCAGAATTGCGTGTAGGCTCAATCAATGCTTTTCTCTCTCTTCACAGAAGAAGGACCCTTTGGCTCTGTCTAAAAAGCCAAACAACACCTGTTCGGCCGGTATGAATTATACAACCAACCTTACAAAGGACACATCCATCTCTACCATCTCTAATAGCACGGCTGTACAGCTCAAACCCTCTGAAACCAAGGCCCCAGACCCCAAAAAGACTTACAACAGCGTGAGCAAGATTGACAAGATGTCCAGGATAGTGTTCCCGGTGCTGTTTGGGACCTTCAACCTGGTGTACTGGGCCACGTATCTCAATAGGGAACCAGTGATCAAAGGAGCTGTGTAAGCTCAACGATCAGATTCATTCATCCTCCTGAAAACCACTTCACGATTCATAACTGGAACGCAATCAAAATCAATGCCAAGCACTTAGTCCTAGTATCATAGATATGTTTTTTTTTAGGTCACTGGATTACATTGCATGTCTATTGCTTCAGGAAAATGTTGCCATGTTTGCCTTGAGTTTGTACATGTAAGATATACAACTTTTTCTTAAAGACAGTTTCATTCATCTCATTTTAGAACTCCAGTTACTGATTAGTTTCTGCCAAATTCTTTAATTTAAAATTTTTTAGCATTTGGCATTTATATTTTCTTCTTGAGTCTACAGTAGATGATGGTACAGCAAGGCCAAATGCTATGCAAAACAACATTTTTACTGTTATTACTCAAAAGCGGCTTTTACCTTTATAACTCTTACTTTGTACAAATGGGCTGGAGGTCCAGGTATGCGAGGCTGGGCCCAGGCCCATGGAACTTTGCTTCCTTGTTATAAGCAGATGAATAGCCATGCTAAATGTGTTGCCTTCAGAGTGTGATAACTCATCATGAATGCACTGAAATCTCCTGCAATTACATTTTCAGAAGCCATTTTTCCAACTTTCATTAAATAATTGACTCTTTTTGTTCATTTTTTGCTACTTTTTTCTCAATTTTGAATGGCCAGTTTTCCATAAATGGGGACAGATTTCAAGCTAAAGTGATAGTGGCAGCTTCTGTTTCCAGGTCCCCATGTTGAGAATCCTGTATGTATGTGTGTACGTAGTTTAAGGAACATGTATATATGCCCTGCTTTTAGAAAACCACCACTAAGCCAGTAAGGTTAGCTTCTATGTTATGCATATACAGCAACACAGTGTTACTCTATCTAGCGCTTCATTGACTGGATATTGAGAAATGAGTAGAATAGCTTGAGCTTTAGCAATTTTGACAGAATATACAATGCTTTTTTAAAACATTTTGTTTTTTAGATCAGTTTGTTGTTTCTATAAGCTTCGACGATACCTTGCAAATATTCTTGATAAATATTTGGATGCTTTAAGCAAGATCACTTTTTTGTCATAATTTAGAGTAACTGCTGTAGTTAAGGGAGTGACTTGAGCTCATTGAGTTATCAGGCTAATCTAAGAGACAGAAAGTCACCATGACCAAGTCATTGCATTATGACCATTATTATTTTACAATCATGATTTGTTATGTTTATTGTTTCAGGCGATTTGTCATTAAATGTTATCTTAAAGGAATAGTTTGACATTTTGCAAAATCTAAATATTTACATTCTTGTTGTAAGTTCGATGAGAAGATTGATTTTACGCTTATGTCTGTACAGTAAATATGAAGCTACCACCAGCAACTGGTTAGCGTAGCTTAGCACAAAGACTGGAAACAGGTAATTCTATTAAAGGAATATTGGGAAATATACTTATTTGCTTCTTTGACAAGGCTTAGATAAGAAGATTGATACCACTCTCTTGTCTAACACTAGATATGGAAGTACAGACAGAAGACAGTTAGCTTAGGTTAGCATAAAGACTGAAAACAGGAAAACAACTAGCCTGCCTCTCAAAAGGAAAGTGATGATAGCGTACTTTACTATCTTTTTTATAAAAAAAAGTCTTGTTTAATTTAAAAGTAGTTTACTCTCAGATTTTATCCGAATAGTGCACAAGGTGAAATGTCACTCTCTGCCACAATGTTTTGATTATGGTTTACTTTGTCAGGTTATTCATTAATATTATCCGTGATTTCATGGTAGCTTTTCTAAAGAACTGCGATGCATGTTACAAAGTTTGTAGGCATTTTTTTTGCAATGAAATTGCTGGAAAAAACTACATTCCATTTGTATAATTCATTCAAAATCAAGCAAGTCGCTGCACCCAGCCAAGAAAAGGTCCAGCAGATAACCCTCCATAAGACCCACTACTCATTTTTACATTACAGTTTTTGAACAGTTTTGACATCCAAGGCTTAGGGTTAGTGTTAGTCATTAATTACAGTAGTGAGCTTTAGAGGTGCTAGGCGGTAGATTTCTGACCTTCAGACAGTCAGGATAGCTGTTTCCCTCTGCTTCCAGTCTTTATGCTATGCTTAGCTATAGCTTACTGTCTCCTGGCAGAAATAGCTTCATATTTACTGTACAGACATGGGAGTGGCCTGAATCTTCTCTCCCCTTTAGACCAGCTTTTTACATGATACTGTGGAGGCTGCATAAACTACACTCACTTCAGCAGAGTAGGTTTTTGCAGTCTTCACAGTTCTCCCATAAAGGAACACAGAATGTGAGCCTGTTGTCTGTTTGGGTAAAGGATTAAAATATGAATGTGATGTACTCATGTGACTTTATGCCTTCTGTGTAGCCTGTCACTATTTAGTAAGTTTATTATGGAGCACACCAGTTGTATTGTATTATTACATTTAAGTGAATTAAGGTACAAGCTGTTCTTTAAATGCAAATATCTGAAGCAATAAATAATGCTAGATACTGACTTCTGTTTATGGTTATAGGTGATCATCTGATGTTCATTTTGTTGTCTTTTTATCCAGAGTTAAACCTTTTGGTAATAGTCTTTTTCTATATGTGGCTATACTCTATTATTAATTTTAGCTGACCCCTTCCCTCTTCGGAAGCACAGTGCTCTCTGACGATGTTTAATGTATTTATTTGTATTTATTTACTTTCTTTTATTTAAATTGTGTTTTTTTTGTAAAAGACATGTGCAGGTGACCAATGTAAGGATCTGGGCCACTCTTTTTTTTTTTCTTAATTGTTATGCATACCTGATTCCAAATAAAGCTTCACTGACTCCATCTATTTGCTGTTATTGGTCAAAATGCTCACTGACAAAGAAATACCTTTATCATGTCAGTTATGGCATGACATTTATGACATGAGTGTCATTTTGTGTCACATCAAAGATTATCACGTTTCATTGGTTTTCTCTGCTGTGAGATTCCATGTGAATACACACAGAAAGACACAGTGTGATTCCATCGATATTATGAACCTACAGTATATATTTAGATACATTTGGTCAGTCGATGTGGTAAAACGCTGCCTTAATCTTGCTTGATGGAACAACGGTCCTCACGTGCTGTTTCTCCTTTGATTATACACATGCACATCCAGATCATGCAGCCTCTACAGTTGGTCAACTGGTAAATCCAACTTGGGGGTCTCTGTGGCGGTAACATCTGGCTCACATCTGTTTGTCAAGGATTTAGCTCCATTTAAGTTGCTTTTTCCATTCAGCAGGCCCATACTCTACACAAATTAAGCTGTCACTGATGCCACAGAATGACATCAATCATAGTATGTAGCTTGAGAAGCAAAGACGGGGCTGGTGAAGAGGACCGTCCTCTCTCATCCACCACCACAGCGCTATCAAATCATACTCTACGCTATCAGAATGTTACTTGCTGACCTTTATACACATATTTTACATGCAGCATACTGATTCAGCCAAAGAACATGAGCCTTATTTTTCTTGATGCTGTAAATGAAATGCTAAAACAAAAGTAATAAATACATGCACATACAGTGTTATACATATTGTATATATTGCTTTAAAACTGATTTGTCTTTAAAGCTACTATGTGTAGAATTTGTGTGATTATCATAATACAATCAAATAAGTTGGTGCAGCTCTTTATTCTCAATTACCAAAGGTTAGATCATTGCTATCTACACTCACAGTCATATTTTTTTTTCATCCGACACATTGTGGCTTTAACAATTTTAGACCTTTAACGTGATTCAACAGAATGAGACTTTCTAATGAGACTAATGGAATTCCACCTTCTACTAATCTGCTCCAATATTTGTTAACCTCAATTCAACATCAATTTTTGCAGAATGGCATGTTAATGGGCTAAGCTAATCTTTATGTTGTAAAGCATTACACACTTCAACACACCGTCATCAATTGCATGCCATAATTACATTTAAAGTAATAGTTTGACCTTATGGAAGTAAGCTTGCGGTCTCTATGGTAAATATGAAGCTACCATCAGCAGTAGCTTAGCGTGGCACAAAGACTGGAAACAGGAGGAAACAGTTAGCCTATCTCTGCCCAAAAGCTCCAAAATTCACCTCCCAGCACTTCTACAGCTCACTAATTAACACGTCATACCTTATATTTTAATCTGTACAAAAAACTGCCAGAAAATGCCAGGCAAGTAGCTGACACACAGTTCAGACTGCTAAAGCCTCATTTTAGCTTCAGCTGAACTTTCGAAAGAATTTTTGCACGGGAAGAAGACAGTGGGTCAGTCATATTGAAATGGCCTCTTACAGTGAACAAAAAGGATTTCAATGTATTTAGAGCAGAAGAATGTGAAGTCATCTTTTAAATGCATCTAGCGGTGTAGTTGCAGATTGCAACCTACTCGCTTCACCCTTCCTGTCCAAGCGTGTGGGAGAAACTATTGCGGCTGCAAACAGCCCTACCTAGAGCCAGTGTTTGGTTTGGTTTTTTGTGTATCCCAGGGCTGGATGAATCTGCTTCATAAAAATACAGAGGCAAGTAAAAAAGGTGAGAGACTGTAAGGAAATAACAGAAAAAAAGCGGAGTTTCTGCTGATGTGAGAGTTATCAATCTTCTCACCTAACTCTCGGCAAGAAAGCGACAGACAAGAACGTTTTTTGTGGAGCAAACAGGTATACAGACTGTGGCTCAGGGCCAGCGGAAGCACTGGGAGAGTTTTCAGAGTGAAAAACCTGTGAGGCATGTATAGGCAATTCTAATATAAGGCCCTATTCATTACTAGTACTATCTTCTGTATGACACGTCTGCAAAACTGCTTAGTCAGTAGGGATGAGAGGACACTCACTGTACCTTATGTTCAGACATATACTGCAGCTACTTTATCAGCATACACAATATCTGTAGCTCACTGATGTAATTTGATTTCTGAATAGCTGAGTGAGCACTCTGCAGAGTTAAGGTAGATTCAAGTGTGAATCTGTAGAGGCACAAACGACTGTATTCTATCATGTGAAGTTACATCACATTTTTGTATGACACGGACCCTTCACACAAATCAGTGTCATTTGCAAAGAAAGCCTAGAAAATATTGCACCATTACCGGAGTGAATTCTAAATGTTTTTAAGAAACATTAGGACACCTTGATTCAGACCTTGCAGTTGCATGCAGGTAATAAAAAGCCTTTTTGAATTAATATAGCACCTTTAAGCCACAAAGTGCCATAACAAGGATGAAAACACAAATTTGACAGCAAAGTGATAAAACAGGAAAGAAATATAAAAATACTAAATAAAAGTAAGCATCATAAAAGGGCGGTCAAAAACAAGAAAGGGCATAACACAAAAACAAGACTATAAAAAGTGTTTAAAGAAGTCATTTTAAAGTTAAAGCAAATCATTCAGCCTGATCTTCTTCAGCATATTGTATCAAAGTCAAGAAGTTCTAATGGCAAAGCACAGTTATCTGGTTTTTAATGTTCTGAAACTTCACGTAAAGGAAAAAATACGCAGCTTTGTTGGATGTTAACCAATTTGATTGAAAAAAGGCTTTAAAGAGAGATTTTACACCAATATTTTACATTCATCAAATTCTGACATAGTCTGTGTGACCTTAATCAAAACGACACAATCTTCTGTTCCCTTCCCTGTCAATGCACACTATGTAGGAATCTTAATTTGGTGTTTGGATGAATGCTCTCACAATGTCATGTATACAGAGATTGCAACAACATTAAAAAGTGGAAATTATTGATGAGACATGTACTTCTGTATGCATGTGCTCTGATGCATATAAGGAGGCTATTTGAAAGGTCAGTGGAAAACTTGCAGTTCAAACTAATAGCTGTAACTTTCTATACATTTTAAAAGATACATTACAACAATGTTACCATGTTTCCGAACATGGTGCCGTTGTTCTTTCCATAAAAGAACACTATTTAGTTCCATCTCAGTTTTCACAACAGTCTCAATTTGCAAAACTCTTAATAAAAACTTCTAGCTCCTAGACATGCTTTCAGACAAAATGCAAACACCTATATAAGATAAAGTAATGTATCATGCAGTAAATATATCACAGCATGACAACTTAGTACTGTTTATGTCTGTCAATTAAATTTAATCATTGTTACATAAGATATAGAAATAGAAATAACAAATGTGCATATTATGCTGAAAAAGAATGGCTTTCGACAGTATTCATTTTATGGACATGTTGTATTGCTGTACATGCAGATAATGAAGCCTAGAGCCGGACTTTATACTGCAGTCAGTCCAACATCCACACTAACTGTGGCTGTGGCTGTCCTTCCCTCTGTCAGTTTATTTTTATGTATCAGGCATCAAACTTTTGTCCTTTTATTTAAGACACGAGTGTTAGATATTTTCTGCAGTAACACTGTAACGCTTGAAATCACAACTCTAACAGACATTTACCACACATACATAGCACCATTCTGAAACGAAGTGAGTTATGCTGCACTGCTGCTCACCTGAGTGAAACTGTAACGTCAAAACCTGAGCTTGCAAACATGTTCTGACTGTGATCTGTACACTTCGTAAATATAATAGTGTCTTTATTTTGAGGACTGAACATGGGATTTATACGCTGTTATGGAACTGTTCCTTCATGCATTATAATGAACAAAAATAATAAATAATAAATAAATAATACATTATTTTTTTTATGCCATATGCTGTCTTTCTGTGGTCACATATGTTTTGATTAAAATACATACATTACACATAATGAGAGCTGTATAACTGTTTTCATAGGTATGTTTTCATTGTGTATAATCACCTAAATACAGAAATGGTTGTGCTTTTGTTACCTTAGAATGAGCTGTTTTTATCTACAGAGGCTGCAGGTTATGCCAAA
This sequence comes from Dicentrarchus labrax, assembly GCF_905237075.1. Classification (NCBI taxonomy): domain Eukaryota; kingdom Metazoa; phylum Chordata; class Actinopteri; family Moronidae; genus Dicentrarchus; species Dicentrarchus labrax. The sequence continues at coordinate 24,492,426 of NW_026136718.1, read as the reverse complement.
GGAATAGGCAATAAAAAATTAATCTCTTCCTATGAGACCACTGAGGCTGAATTTCTTGCAGCAGGCAGCTCGTGAACACCAAGCAATAAGGTTCCAGTTGATTCATGAGGATGATGTATGCTCTTATCATGTTTATATGAGCTCCTCCTGCTGCTCTGGTTCCCTCCCTCTGTGCTGTTGAACGCCACGGTTCACTCTCTCTAGTGTCTGCATTTCTCTTTTTAACCAGCAGAGGATGACAGCAGTCAGCTGCACAGCACTGCAGACAGGATCGATGTCAGAGGATCATCACACTGTCTGTTAAACAACATACTGACCCTGCTGCCTGTAGCCGTGTACAGCAATGCAAGTGTCTTGGTGCAACTGTGGCTGTGCACCTGTTCCCCAGGAGGAAGAGGTTCGTGTATTTGTCAGGTTGAAAGACAATCTGCTATTTACTTTAATGCTGTGAAGACAATGCCTCACATTATTTGGTACCTTCAAAACCAAATGAAACTATCTTTATGAGATACTGTGGTATCTGGCTGTCATCGAGGGAATATTTCATTTCTACCCTTCAAGAATCTTCTGTATGTGTCCGAGGAAAAACACAAGTGGCCGACAGAGGGAGGAATTGTTGTGTTTGGTCTATGTGCACAAGTGCTTGACTGAGGCTCAGCCACATCCATTTAAAATGATAGCCAAGGCGGACCAGGGGCCAGTCACATTATTCTCTGAAGGTATCCTGTGAGTGACCTGTTAGAAAGACTGTTGAGAGGGAACCACTGCACACTTCCTAATACTGACAGAAGGAACCCTCATACACAGCATGTGCTCATTTGTATTATTACAATCTCTACTTCTTTGTCTCTGGGGAAAGTAAGTAAAACTTATATTTAAAGGGGAACACCACATATTGTACACATTAATACACATATACACATTCAGGGTAGCAGAGAGCTTTCTTAAGTTTGAAAAAAATAACCCTGGGGATGTCACAGTGATGTCATCGGGGCTATATTGGCTTGGGTTTTTAGCAGAAAGCCTTTTATACTGGAGGGGATTGAAAGCAGTGGGATAGATCCAACTCATAATATATACAGTTGCATTATGGGAAATGCAGGATTCTTTTTTCTTGGACTAATAATGTCTGAAAGTCAGGATATCTCAGCCTCTGCTGCACAAACTCTGACTGTTTTGGGGCTTTTCTGCCTGTCCCCAAACCTTTAGGAAAGTGCAACACTAAATCGCTGGAGTTACCCTTTAAGTGTTAAACCTCTGCCACCGGTTGTGCGCACCGATGCTACTGAACTCTACAGAAGACAGACAATACGGCATGAAGGCAGCAGGACAAGGGCCCTCAATTACAATTACAAACACTGCTACAAAGGTTGCAGGCCAATTAATAGAATTTGGCAGCTATAAAAGAGCTCTTGCAGCACTTTGATATGCAAGCTTTCAAATGAATATGTGGCAACTAACAAGAGCTCCAAAGAGGTCACCTGTGCTCAATCTGCAGCTGCATCACCAAAAATAAAAAATATAAAAAAATGAATCAATAAAAAAATACACAAAATTTAAAAAACAATAAGAAAAAGATGAAAATAAAATAAATAAAAAAGACTGGATAATTATAATTGTACTATAATTATAGTATAATATAAAATAAAAACGGGGATAATTTATATTATGGGCACAGGTTTATTTACTTTAAAGTTAAAACTAATGCTCTATCTGCTAGTATAATAGGCTATATAATTAAAATATTGTTTCAAAGTATTCCGATCCAGTCCAGTGACAAAGGCACGTTTTATTTCTATTTGGCGCATATCCCAGATAATTAGGAAGGAAAAAAGAAAGAGAGGAAAAGCGCATCAAAAAGTATTGTTACGCAGGTGTAACAGTTCCTGTGAGAAGTACAAAAAGTAGTCCTGAAGAAAGTGGAGTGACGCAGACCCATGGAGGAGTTTGGGATGAATTAGGGGCTTTCAGAGGACGCATTCGGAGTGTGCGCACCTGCGTACGACCAGCAGTGTCCGCAATCGGCAACCTTACAAGTGAGAAGCTGCTCCTCCGTCTCAAACCGCCTGTGGGGAAGGATTTCAAAGCGCCTGATTCTAACAATGACTGAAATTTCTCTTGGATTACAAACTATGAGGAGCTTTTCCCTCGCGTTGTCCTCTGAGCAGCTGTAACCATCGTGTCCAGACACCGATACGCACCGTCCTCTGACACGTCTCTACTTGTGGTCACCCTTCGAGGAAACATGTCACCCAAATTACTGGCTTATGTCTTACTTCTGTCTGTCCTTCAGAACTGGTAAGTGGCGTGCTTTTGTTTTAAACTTCTCCAAAAAAAAAAAAAAAAAAAAAAAAAAAGATGTGTTGGGTTCGGGGATGTTGAATAAACTTAATGATGTCTGTCACTTGTTTCCTAAAGAAAACTTTATTACCTCCAAGTTTCTCTGAAGGACTCCCAATGACACCAATGTAATGTTTGCATGCAGTCTGCAGAATACACTGCATGCCATCGCCTGTTTCCAACCACCTTTCATTCTACCTGTACAGCTCTCTAACAGTCGAGTATGAAGAAGACTACGAGGATGTCACTGTGAACCAAATGCTGGCTCCTAAATCACAAGACACCGACACCACGGAAATACTCAACAATTTACTGAAAGAATATGACAAGAAACTGCGACCGGATATTGGAGGTAATTTGCTCTTTTGCTTTGGTAACAGAGATTGTAAAATATCATCTTCACCTAACTAGTTGCAGACTGAAAATCCAATCCACAACACCTAAAGCTGCAGATCCACTTGGTGTTATAATCTGATGAATGAGCAGTTACCTGCTGCCTGTCTTAAGAGGCACTTGTATTTAAAGCAGAACGAATATAAACCTTCATAATGCATCAAGATGTCTTATAGCAGCAGTCAGATGGCACTAAATATATAAATAAGTATGCAAGGTCAGGCATCACAGCTGCTTGTAAATGCTCTATAGATTATACTCTGTATACTTCTCCAAGTGAGATGAGAAGGTGACAGCACTGTTGATTTTTGTAGCGTGGTTGTGACACCTCTATGACACCACTATGACACCACTATGACACCTCTATGACAGCCCATTGTCTGTCTCAAGTAAAGTCAGAGAGTTTGTCTATAACCAGTTTAACCCAGGGATGTCATTGGAGCCAGTCAGTAGTCAACATCAGTAGTGTTTGTTAGTAATGAATACATGCCATCATCATTTTGTATATATATATACATTCATACAAAACAGTAAAACTGTGAACACTATTTATTAATGTATTAAACTTACAACTATCATTCATTTATCAAGATGGCTAATATAGTAATTAAAATATGGTGCTCTTTAGCTGTTGTGTTGTTATCAGAGCATCCACAACTAATGTTAGCTAGCTAGTGTTAGTGTAAATGTTATATAAAACAGCTATCGATTTAGTCATTTGTTTTTTGAAAAATAGGTTACGCTCACATGGGTCACTGGTCAGTGGTAATGTTAATGACAAGTGAGGTGTGCAGACCACAATAAATCTAAATGTATACCTGAGATAAGGATGAATGGTTGAATACCATTCATGATGTATACGGGTACTTTTTGACCCAGTTTTTTAAAGTTGTGGTAATGATAAAAAAAATTACTTTTACAAGGTAAAAAAATCCATAGAGCATAGCAAAAACACATTTTAAGGAATACCTGGAATATGAGATGCTGAAACACTTTGTCTCACAAATATTAGTCATTGTTAGGTAAAACATTTTTATGAGGTTGTGAGACACTGAAACATCATTATATCATTGGTTGTTTGCTTCGAGCAAGGAGAAAAGTTTCTCAGCTGTTTGTTACTTACTGACCTACAGCAACAAAGGTCAAGATGCAACTCATCAGCATATCCTCATGAATATAAATTACATTTGGAGGTTGAAACTTTGTGTGCAGGAGGGAGATATGAGGAGTTTTATAATTCACAGACTCGTTGCCTGTTGCATTTGCATTTCTCATGTCATATACAGTATGAGAGCACCTGAGAATATGTTGTTTGTTGGTCATGTAAAGCCAGTGGTCACTTTCTCTGCTCGGCTCTGCTTCTGTTTCTTCTCTGGATGTCTTTGGTGTCAGGATTAAGAATAGTATGATAATCAAATCATATCCTGCCACAAGGTTTAGATTAGTTATCATGGATGCATGGTAGCGATGGATTTAAAAATATTTCTGTGACTTGTTCCTTGTAAGGTAGAAGCACAAACTGGTTGCAGACCACAGTTACCACAGCTCAGAGTGGAGCTGGAGATCAGGTTTTCAGCTACCTGAGAAACTGAATTATAACAGTACACATATGAGCACGCGCCTGTAAGAGGATGGTGACATTGAGGAATTCACCACCCTGTTGTGTTATAAAGTGACAGCCTTCAAGAACTGTTTCAGAGGTGGTTGTTACCTCAGCTTCAGCATGTGACCATGACTCTTCCTCGCTGATGCAGTTTCTCAGAAATTGGCTAGCACTCCAATTCTGGGATACTACGCTGCCGGGTTTGCTGTGTGTCAGTCAGTTAGTAGTAATATGATTCATGTGCAGCTTGTGAGCACGGTATTAAAGCAAGACTTTGACATACTGTAGGTCCCTCTAAAAGGAATGGCCGCCGATCAAATTGTACAAATTGTACTAAATGGTCAGGGCCAGGAAGTTATTAGCTTACAAAACATAAAGACTGGAAGCAGAAATGTAACAATACAAGGACAAATTGCAATTTTTGTCTTTATATTTCTGTTTTTGTACGCATTCAACAAAAGATATATAACATGAATTAGTGAGTCTTAGAGGTGCTGGTAGTAGCTGTTTCTCACTATTTTTACTTAGTAAAGTTAAGCTAATCACCTGCTGGCTCTAGCACACAGACATGAAGAGTGGTATCAATCTTTTCATCTAACTCTCGGCAAGAAAGGGAATAAGTGTACTACCAATGATTTATTGTTAATAATATTAAATATCTGTCAATGTTTGAAACAATCTTCTCCTGATGACGATTTAATACATTTCATCATAAACTATCACAACGGTGAGCATTTGACTCTAAGTTACCATTAAATTTTATATTATCATTCTTCACACAAATTTATATTACTTTATCCAGAGGATCACAGTCATACAAAAATATGTTTTATCTCACCACTGATGTTTTCAAAGCAGCGCAGTCTGCTGGTTGTTGTTTAAAAAAGTTATCCAACACCTGAGAATGTTTGAAAAGAAATCTATCCATAATTTCCTAATTTAACAAACTAATTCAGCTTACTGAATTTACACTGCAAAAAATAACGGGAAAGGTGAGCTCACGTAGTGACATGGTGATGTGACATGTGACAGAGAAGCTTCCCCATTGATCTCAGGACAGTTACAGCCTAATTAGCCTCCACTAAACACCAATTTGTGGGTGCTGAATGGCGGATCTGCTCCTGAACTCAGATCAGTGTATGTGATTGCCTGCTCACAGCACTATAACCACATGATGTAGCTTGTGAAGTGACTTATTCTTTCAGTGATCATTTTGTGGAAGCTAAGGTTCTCCTAGTCTCTTAATAGCGCCACCTATGGCATCAGGTTATCCTGTAGGTCAGTCCTGTTAGTTTTTAGTGAACAGTCTTTTGCATCTGTATTGCTTGAATGCAAGGGCAGTTGTTGTATGTATACTACATCTGTTACTATGGATACCAAGCCAGGTAAGCTCTGTTGTTTTGGCCTGCCAGAAAAGGACAGAAAATAACAAATATTATTACACCGGATGTCACCGAGGGGCACACTGAGCTGTGGAAGAGGCTGTTTGATGCTGTCCGGAGAGTTGATCCCTCTCTTAAATCCTAAGTGCCACTTTCTCTGTGTCACTTTCTCCGTGTGTCACTTTGACTCCAATAAATAACCCCGACCTCTCACTCTCCTCCCCCATGTCTTACAGCTGCGTTTTGTTTTTCTTCTACTCGCCCTGTGGCCAGTTGCTGTTATGTAGCTCACTCAGTGCTCTAACTCCTCTGTGTCTTGTAACACGGAAACGCTTTTGGAAACAACTCAATCTTACCTATAGAGGTTTATTGAGTAGAGCTGTTCTGGAGCTTTCAATGATATAACATGATCAGTAGATGGGGGCAACAGGAACATGGTGACATATTAAAACATTTAAAATGGCTAATGTGTTTATTCACACATCCAGCAGATATGCATCATTATCATTCATTTGGAGTATTGTTTCTGGCCATCTGATGAATGTCAAACCAATACTCATTCTCTGTTAGCTCTGTTTTCGGTCTCTACCAACTCCCAAGAAAAATGGCTGCTAAAGGCTCTGCTAACTACAGTGGGTGTACAGGGTTTTTTTAGAGCTTTTTAAAGGAAAACAGCTGCCAGATGTGACCAAAAACGAGACTATGAGAGCTGTGTGAGTGAACCAAAACAACGAACAATGAACTGAAACTCATACAGGTCCTTAAAGCCGAAGGGAGCTGCAGATTCGGGTGATAATTCTCTGTAGGTTCATCACGAAGAGCTACCTCTTTCATATTGTCATTTTATACATTGTTATTATAAAAATATACACATCAACATATAATATAACATCAGCATTCATTTGTAATCATGATGATGATGTAATATTCTCCTTTTAGCTCTTTTTAGGTGTCCATAAAATCCTAAAGGAAATATCTGGTCCTACAGCTGCTAAATGCTCCACTATGTTCACCAGCTAGTTGCTAACTTTGTCTGTCCGCTGTTTGGTGCTGAGCAGTAGTGTTATACTGGGTTTCCAATACTTTCTCTTTTTTTTTTTTGCTGAAAACAGCAGCCCATTGCCAGGGACCAGTGAGCAGAGAGTGGTGAGAGTGACGCACAAAATTTCCAAGGCAAAAAAAGCTAAGAGATGCTTTAAAACTTCACAGAGACGAGGGGAACGGCAGAGTTGGGTGACAGTTCTCTGTGGGTTTGTCACTATGTGCGAACACTTTTACAAATGCAGGGGCAGATCTATATAAATATTCATGGGGTGAAGACTTTAAGGTGTGGAAGGAATATATGCTGATTTTATCACAGACAATCATATATATCAATATTTGCTTGAAAAAGCCCCAAAATAAAAATATTTTATCTTAAAAAGTACATTATTGTGGCACGTTAGTAAAGCATTAAATAGAAATATTTAAAGGTGGCATTAGAAATCAATAAATTGTTAAAATTTATTTTTTAATTGAACTTCAGCCTGTCACTTATTCTAAAATGTGTCCATGACAGATCATTAAATCAATTTCAGTTTTTTAACATGCTATTTTTAAAATTAATCTAAATTAATGTGTTAAATTTGACATTATTTGACACAAAGCTGGGGTGGCCAGGCCTTTTTTAGCCGTGGCTCCCACCCCAAGCCACCCCTCTAGATCCGCTGCATGTAGTGAGGTGAATTATTGTTCATATAAGAAGTAGTGGATAATATTATGTATCCACTAATGTATGGAACTGCCAGCGAGTCAGCTATCCAATTTGTGATGCCAGTCATGTTAAAAATATCAAACTTGGCTGCAGTGATGTGTTTGAGTTCTAACTTTATAATGAATATTTTTTTTAATTTTAACACACTGTATAAGCTGGGAAATATCAATCATAGAAACTGCATAATGTGTTTATAGCTGCACATATTACAGAAATAAATTTGTTTAACAGAATTTAGAGGGAGTGATACATGCAGTAAAAGAGTGGAATTCAGGAATAGACACATTTTATGGATGTTGTGCCTGTTGTACTGTTCGGCTGTCACCCTCTGGATGCAGCATCTATAGGTGCCTGAGTGTATAACTCTGTGACCTTTTCACTAAGCTACTTTAGGGACTACCAGATATTTTCTTTGTTTCCCCTCACACACTCATTCACACAGTACATTATTATTCTATTGTGTATCACAGGTCTGTATTCCTCCCTGGTTGCTCAGCCAAAGCTGACTAAATTAACTGTTGGCAATTAGCTTCCCTTTTTCAATTCCCCTGACCACAATCCACAGATAAGTCCATTAGAAAGTCATTTGTTGTGATGCTGGCCCTTTGATGACAGATGGTGTTCTAAAGTCATCTGACCTTGCCCTCTTGAGCATTAATGAATATGACTTTTTAAAGCTAGTAGGGGCCCATGGTTAAACAACAAGGGGCATTTCCATCACATGGACTGAATGTAAAGTGATGCCTGTGCTGGTGATGTGAGACAGTCGATACTGAACTGAATGTGTGAGTAGTCTCAGTTCAGTCAGCCAACTCACTGGTTAGTGATTATGGAATAAGGCATGTCATGTGTGTAATCAGCGCAGCTCGAGTTGACTGCCTGAACTAGCTTGCAGGCTTCGCTCCATTTGTGTTGTGTCACGGTATTTAATGTTTGCCAGAAAATTAAGTGACTTTCAGTTGGATTTCATTATTTTCACTTGGTGTTGTAGTGAGACCATGTCACTTTTTAAAGAAGAAATAACAATTTCTCCCTTTTACAAATGAAAAGTCAAATTTGTTACAAAAAAACACTCTCTGACTCTCAGTTACTGTAAGGCCATTGATAGGCAGAACACCCCGTACAGAGGTAGTTTTTTTTTATTACTTCAGGCAGTCTTCAGCAGTTGTACAGGTTGCCACCTGCAGCACCTCATGTTACAGTTACAATTAAAACTGCTGAAAATGACAATGTCTTGTTTCATAGATGCGTTTTTGATGAACGATCGTGGTCACAGCTTGAGTTTCCTCTGACGGCGTCACAATAAAAGCCACCACTTGTTTCACCAGTTGAAAGCTTTCAATGTGAACTAGCAGCAGTAGGAAATGTTTGCACCAGAAATAACGAAACAGTTCTGATAGGGCATTAAGAGACTTAATAGTAAACAGTGAGACTGATATCAGTGAGTTAGTTATAAAAAAAAAGATAATTAATAATGGATAATTTCCTATGAATCGCTCATGTGTATGTAGGCAGTTTAAATCCAGCACAGGAATGGCAGGCTCCGCCACTACCAATAAAAATGAATATATAGAGAGATACTTACAGAATGTAAACACAGACCATAAACAGAGCTGAATCTAATAAAAATCTTAGCTTTAAAAGGTCCAGTGTGTAACATTAAGGAGGATCTATTGGCAGAAATGGAATATAATATTCATAGATATATTTTCATTAGTGTTCAATGTTTTTATCTACAGAGGGAGGGGGTCCTCTTCTACGAAGTCTACCATGGTGATCCGATTTCTACGGTAACCCAGAGCAGACAAACTAAACACTGGCTCTAGATTGTTGAACTGAACACTTGGAACAAGAGGGTGAGGCAAGGGGGTTGAATGTGCAACTACATTGTTAGATGCCACTAAATTGTACACACTGGACCTTCAAACAGGAAAGTTATTTCAGTGTAGGTCCAATTCCAAGGGTACATTTAACTCTCTGATAGACTTTGAGAAAATCCCCTTGTAATTAACAGCTGTGTTTTTTTCCCCTCCATTGTGCATAATGTCAAGACGGAAGCAGTTAAAAGCTGACACCATCACAGTAATATAATAGGCTTTCAATGGCATAACAGAAGAACATTAGCCTGAAAAAGAAAAAAAGGAATGTGCTGTTTCAAATGCCACCTATTTCACAGAAAAATGTGCAAGGCTTTTGTTTAGACCATCACCTAGTAACTAAATTGGTTACAAAAGATGTTTTCAGGATCTGTCAGACTCAGCTCAGCAGATGACAGTGATTGATTGATGTGGCTTAGACATTGTACGTTTAGTTCACAGTAATTAATCAGAGCTGCATGTCTCAATGTCAGGGAAAAATAGAAAACCTTTTGAGTTTTGTTCTAGAAATGTTGAAGCTCAGTCAGTCACAATCAAATGAGGTGTGTGAGTATTGAGGAATAATTCATGAACAAGTTTGAAATTTACCAGTTGCCTAGTGGTTGACATACCATGTCAGCCGCAGCATCCATAATTCAGTTCCAGCCGGGGACCTTTGTAGCATCTCTCTCTCTCTCTCTCTCTCTCTCTCTCTCTCTCTCTCTCTCTCTCTCTCTCTCTCTCTCTCTCTCTCTCTCTCTCTCTCTCTCTCTCTCTCTCTCTCTCTCTCTCTCTCTCTCTCTCTCTCTCTGTTTCTGTCTGTTGTGCCAAACCTTACTGAAGAAATCCAAAAGATTCAGATAAACAGTGAATCAACTGTATAGAGGAAGTAAAAAAAATTGACAACTCTGTGTTTGATGGACCCACATTGATTCTCAGAACTCAGAAGAGATTTGCGGATATATTTCTTTCAGTGATGTCTCAATATGGCGAATAATAATATAATTATTCTTTTTAGCCCCCTGAATATCCATTATCACCTACCCTGTTTGTTGATTGTTAAATACACTTAGATTTAACTCCAGTCTTAGTTGCAGCCACACTGCAGCTATTCATTTAAGAGCCCTCCTTAAACTAGCTTTGGTGTGTATAGCTACTTACTGGGTGACAGATGATCGTCCGTGGTACAGTTAGCCGGAGGGAGGTGATCTGTTCTGCTTTTTGAATATTTCAGAGCCCCTGGCATTTCTTCTAGTAATGAGCCGGGACAGTGAGCGGAGAGGTTGAAGTCTTTATGCCATAAGTCATTATGCTCAGAATTCGTAGACGCCAACCAAGAATAGGTTGCGACTTTCCCACATGTAGTTATGTCATCGGGAGTTCCTGCTAGCGTGATGTGATTAATGAGTAGACAAAAATGTGCAGCAGTGGAGAGCAGTTACACCAGAGAAACAAGTCCTAGTTTGAGAAAGTAGACAATGATAAAACAGTTAGTATTCAAGGGAAATAAATTATAATAAATATAAGGATACATTTTGTTTTGTGTCTTTTTTCTTCTTTTCCTGGTAGAAATAGGCTTCCATACTTTAGGGCAGGTTTATCTATGTTAGTGAAGTCTTTCTTATTTGTCTTTTCATTATTTCAAAAGTCATTATTATATATTGACTTTCAGTGCTTTTTCATTATGATGATATAATCATATTTTGTTAATTTTTTTTCTGTTGTCCAAATTAATGAACCAGAGCAAATTGTAATTAAAAATAAAAAAAGTTATTAAAGTTTGTGGTACGTGCGTAAAGACTTTTCTTCACAGTTTACTGCATTGAACCTCAGTTTGATTTTTTTATGTGTAATGTTGAGATAAATACAGAAAAATATTACTGATATCAGCCCAGCACTGTTTTATAGCATCCAAAGAGGAAGGCTGATCCAGTTTATTCCAGCACTGGCCAGTCATCGCTAACATGCAGTAGGGCCAACGCCTACGCCTGGCCCCGTGGCTTTTTTGTGATTGGTCATGAGGAATTATTGAAAATCAAAGATGGATTATCTCCTCAACTGAGAAACTATTCAAGAGAGGATGTGGTGGGAAGATCTAAACCCACTCAGGATAACCTGCAGGCCAACGGAGGTCAAAAGCATTGATCGGTTTGATGCTTCACATAAGTGGAAGTCTAATCAACTCATTAAATATTTCATTTGTAAACAGGGAGAGTTACCCTTGGTAAGGACAGACACAATGTATCTGCAATGCAATGCAATGGTGGAAATTAATGTGACAAAGGTCTTACAGGATTCAAATTCTACTGTCTGTATGCTTCTTTTTTTTTTTTCCTGTGCTTCTTTTTTGCTCAGTTTCTTTGAATAAGGATGACAGGCTAATGTGGCCTGACAAGGACATTTCTAATTTTACATTAACATAAAAAGGCAAATATCCAATCGTGGTCACATGTTCTTGTTTGCCATAAATATCACCCTCAGTATGTCAAACAGAGAGACGAGGCTGCAGTTTGTCCTCGCTCTTCACTAGCAGCTAATTTACAGCCATTCATCAGACAGGGCCAGGCTCCAGTGCAAGCCTGGACAGAGATTAGCTAATGTCTCCATGGACCTGTTCATCATCCTCTGCCCACCTTAATGACAAATAAATCTCACAAGAGGTTATGGCTTCCCTCTCCCCCTCACTGGAGGATTGTATAAATGTCTCCAAGTACTCGTTCACCATTGCAGAGCAGATTATCCCCTCCCCTGAGAGAGTTCATTCTCTGTTATTCTCTTGTTTTCCTGTTGTTATTTAAAACTGCCCATCTTCAGACAATATACTTCTATTACAGATAAAGCTTCAGACTAGTATCTGAGGAGACAGCACAGTGTATTTAATGGATGACCATTCCAATGTTTCACTGATGGCTGCACTGATAAATAACCCATACACAACTACTAATTAATTTCTAGTTCATGTTATCTATTTCCCTAAAGTTAATGAGCTGTCCCCATTTACTGAATGACTCGTCACAGCCTAACTGCTGCTAAGTGGCACTGTAGGCAGGTGCAGAATTATAGCCTGCAACACAATTAGCACTGTATAATGAAGGAAGTAATGCAATGCTGCTTCATTGCCAAAGGTGCACATTTTCAAAGGGACATAATTAACAACTGAACTACTTATTGTTTTTTAGTCTTTTACAGCCCATACCGTAGGGTCTATTTGTGTTGCAGCGCAAAGACTAACACAAGCAGCGCTACAATGTGCTACTTTCCTGACCATGAACTGAGCTTTGTCCGTCCCTTTGCTATTTCACAGTAAGGTGAGCTGTTGTTAGTTGGTGCTGAAAGCTGGTTCTTTGACATTTAATTGACAGTCGACCCGCTGCTAATTGCCACCCCCAAGTTTACTGTTGCTATATCAAGCCTTCCATTATAGCATGTCACACATGCAGTTTAGAGTAATAACAGTGGCAGATTTACTGCTTGAGTAATTTTTTTAACTAGGGCATAAGATAAAAAAGGATAAGTGTGATTATTTTGACAGATATTGTGATTGTGATATAATTCATGATTAGTGGGAGTGATAATTTTTGCATCACAATTTTAAATTTCACTGAAAACTGTAATGATGTGACATTTGTTGTTTTTTCTGGGGAAAACACCTTACCTTGCAGCTTCTGCTTTTTGGAGATTGCATTTGGCCATATTGCAATTTCGATAATATTTAGATTATTTGTGCAGCCCTATTTTAAACAATGGGTCCTTGATTAAGTAGACAAAAGCAGCTTTTCATCATAATGGTGACAGTTTTTGACAGTCTCATGTTAGCGGTGTACCTCTGCGCTGTCTACCACTCTGGTCCAGACAGACTGAAATATAATTGTAATAACTTTTGATATAGTGTTGAAAAACTAATGACATTCCCATCAGTCTTTACTTTACCTTTACTACATGTTAAAGTAAGATGGTGAACATGGTAAACATTATACCTGCTAAACATCAGCATAAGAGCATTGTCATTCTTATGTTATTATGTTATTCTGACGTTAGCATTTAGCTCAAAGCACCATTGTTGCACTGATGTGCGAGCATTGCTGTAGACTAAGTTTGTTTAAATAAGAACCCTGTAAAAGGAGCTTAAATATGCGCTTGGTGGTTACTTACATGATAACATGTGAAAATATTGAAAAAGTAACCATCCGCACCAGTTCATCAGTGACATGGAAAGGATTGTTCTTGTATCATAGAGTCACCAGTTTGAGTATATTATTTGGATGTTTTTCTCACTGGAATAGGATGCCTTTGATTTTAAATGATTTATACAAAAATAACAATCGCAAACTATTTTATATATATAAAAAAAAAAAAAAAAAGCCTAAAAACATTGCAGCATGCATCGTAATTCTTTTCGTCATTTTAGGCCATGTTAATCCCAAAAAAGCCCACAAAATCCTTATGGTAAAATGTACACCATTAAACAGTAGAAAGGTGTCTGAGAAGATAAATAATCACTCTGATTTATATTCCACTTCACCTGGCTCCTTTGTATATAGCAGGCTGTGCCTATAGGAATTAACAGAGCAGGTGCTTTTGCACACGCTTTCATTGACCATGGGTCACATGTTATATTCCATTGTGGATATCCTGCAGATCTTTTCTCTGTTTTCTCTCTAAGGTTGTGGCTCAAAATGTTCCTCCTGCTCATCTTTTTTTTATAACTGTTCAGCTCTTCACATATCTATGTGAGCCATTTATACTTTCAAAGTGGGTACCACTCTAACAAGAGACTAAAGGTAAAGACCATAAGAAGAGAATCAATTCAAATGTAATCTGTACATAAAGATGGAAAATGTTCTCAGTGTGTTTCAGTAACATCCTTATGCGCACACCCCCTACCCCGACCTCCTCATTCTTATTTTTCATTGCACTTTATGAACGTCATACTACTTCCTGCTGAACATAAATTACAAATGCAAATTGGCTGCATATGAGCCTAATTCATAGGAAACAGGGTTATGCAGCAGTGCACCTTTCTATAATGAAGTATGTACTGTACTGTGGATCACATTTGTAATCTAAATTAGATTAAACCTTTTCTGTGCCGGTGATATTCTCTTTTGGAAACAGTGTAATGAGCCAGTTTATCTGTCCAGTGGGATCACAAAAATATTGAGTTTTTTCTTCTTCTCTTTGTCTGGGTTTTGACTGCTGTGAAACTCTGTAAGACCTCATTATTAGGAGAGAACTTACGTGTCTTCTTTTGGGGAGTGACCTGATGAAAAGTTCCTGTGATCATTATTGATCTCTATTAATTAGATGAAATTTTTGCATATGAACACACTGTTTGGGGAAAGAAGATCAGGTCAGGAGATCGTAGAGGACTGAGAAGCAGAGCAGCGTTGTGTTGATGGACAACCAGCAGGGTTGATTGTCTCCAATTAATTTCTTGTCTTGGTGGCTGTTCCTCAGGTCAAAATACATCCTGTTGCAGAAGCTGACACATTATTTACCTGACAGCTTACACACAACGAGCTGTTAACTCACTCGTAGGAGTATGTTTGAAGTGTTTGCAGCCCTGTCCCATCTGGTGGTTATACAGCATGAAACGGGTGCTGATTATACCGTGATGTACAGAAATATACAAACGAGAACAAAAGTTATCATAAAAGGTTTTGGAATGATTTTGTCAAATATTGCACTCAAATATTTGAAGCTATTTGTCTCAGTTTTATTTTTAGAGGTTTATGCAGGAGATCTATGCAGTTGGCTCACCAGGTGTTGTGTGGTTATGAATATAGTGCTTTTGAAAATCTGCCTCAGCAGGGACTCTCCAGAAGTGTTCTCTAGTGTGCCATCTGTTAGCACGTGAACTGAACGATGGAACGGAGACTGGCAGGTGGAAAAATTCTCGCTGTGGACTTAATTGGCTGAGACATGAAGACTCCAAAGACAGGTAATGTAAAATGATGGAGGAGCTCTTTGCTATGTAAATGTGAACGCTCATGGCAGCAGTATGTCACAGCTGTCACTTAGGCGGTTTAAAAGTTCAAGCTTTGAATGACACTTTTACGCTGAGCATGAAATCCTTAAGAGCAGCAAAGTTGGGGAAAGCCAGGGGTGTTCTACCGTGAGTGAAGGTGCCAGATCGGGGAGGAGGAGTTAGACTGTAGGCTATAGTAAGGAGTAATGTGTTCTTCCAATTGGGTGTGCATGCACTGTGAGGAGTGTGTATGTTGATGTACTGCTGCAGGCTGTGAAATCTGGTTGAAAATTGTTATGGCAGACCTCTGTTTCCGTCTACCAGGACCTTCCTGGTGGAGGCAGTTGTTGGCTAAGTGTGGCATATGTGTAATGATATGACTCAGCCCCCCTGACAGCTCACAATAACGGTTAGTGGGACACAGCACAGATAGTCAAACTAGTGAGAGTGGAATGATTCACCTTGACTGAAATACATGTTGTGAATTGTTGCCTTGGTAATTCTTCTTGATTTAATGTATTATCTTATGCCACTGAGATACATAAGTTATATTTTAGAGTATCTACTGGCTAGAAATAGAAAATAATATTCACTGGTATGTTTTCATGAGGGTATAATCACCTGATAATAACAATCGTGTTTCCGTTTACTTAGAATGAACCGTCTCAATCTACAGACGCCACAGGGCACATTTTGTGGGGGCCACCATGCTGCTACAGAAGGTCAAAATGGAAAAACCAAACACTGGCTCTAGATAGGGGCATTCCCCTTTTTCGCGTGTTTCGCGGCCACCGTGGTTTCTCCCTTGCACTTGGAAAGGGAGGGTGAAGTGAGTGAGTAAAACCTTTAAACATTTGTTTGTTAATCCTTGCAGAGTTCTGTAAAAACGTAAAAAAGAAACCAGTGCAGCAGAACCAGAGAGCAGGCTACAGAGGTCCTCACTTTCTCACTTCTATTTCAAACTTGTAGTCTTTCGCTCCAAACAATGCTGCCTCATATGACATCACACCAGGCACTCAGTGTGCACCCACAAAAGACTTTATTCAAATTTCTCAACACCTGTAAGACCAGTTTAACTCATTGCTCTATCATCCAATTCCTATTATTTATTGATCGGTATGCCTCTGCAGGACACAGAGGTGGGGCGACCCAGAGCCAGAGGGAAAAAGAATCTCCACATATGCTTCTGAACAATGCACAGCTTGTCATGTTTAAATGAGGTCATGCAATATTATTACATGTCAACAGCCCCTCAAAATGTCTGTGCATGTCCCTATAACAGACCCAAATTCTGTGGGATTATTGTCCATATAAATCCAATGTAAGCTGAGTGAAGACTGAAGGATCTCAAGGCTATGGTGAAATAAAGCTGTGATTAAATCAGTTCTTTATAAGGTAAGGCAAACCACCACAGGTAAGGTGTTTTAGGCTGTAAGCTCCCCGCTAGCTGTACTGATTCTGCATTTGCATCAAACCTGTGTTCCCTACTCTACTGCTGATGAATACCATTGTTTAGTATTTAAAACTGGAGGTTCTGGTTTTGTTTAATTTGTGGAATTTTCTTCTACCTCCAGGTTAGGTAGAAAACATCGGATATTGGGATAGGACAAAGACCACCACAGCGCTCAATCTCGGTCCAATCAGGGATAGAAGCGCTGCCGGTTTATCAGTTAATTGCATTCATCTGGCGTCCCAGATGTAATTCAGCTCATGATTAGTTGCTGGAGTGAAACCCAGCAGGGATAAGTGGATTTGAGAACCAGAGGACTACCCTGCACCTCCTCTGATGTTCTTCTGATATTCTACGTGGAGTTGTTTGCATACCTTGCTGCATTATGGTGCATCTGTGACGTGTTTCTTTAATCATTTGTGAATGCATGGATGCATAATTGCTGCATTCAAGAGAACACCCATAGAGGTGTTTTATGTGATGAAGACTAACGTGTGATCATTATTAACAACCACAGCTCCCTGAGGACAGTTCACACAGCAGCTATGCGCTCTTCAAACGATTCAGAACAACAAAGTCTCATCGATCTGACTTCACTTTGACTTACAAAAGAGGCAGGTATTGTGCCTAAATGAAAGTCATGATCAATACTTATTTTGCTCTTTTCTTCCACAGTTAAACCAACTGTTATAGATGTCGACATATTTGTGAACAGCATCGGACCAGTGTCATCAATAAATATGGTAAGTCAGTCCCTTTGATTGTGGTTATGGCGCAGAGTCTTGCACAAATTGCGTAATGTCACAGTGATACTTTTTCTGACCTTGAAATGTGTGATGCCCACAGTTTGGCATGAGGAGAGAAAGAGGAGTTGCAACCAGCTGGAGCTGCGTGCAGCTGAGACAGTGCAAGGCAAGGTGTTGTTATTTTGGTGAAATTTAGGTCTCTGTTTTGCTGCTCTGGTGAGAATAGACATTCAAGGAACAATTCTATTTTCAAAGCAGCATCACTCATTTGATAATGTTGTGGTTCATCAGGAAGTCCTAGCAAATTTTGTCTTGCTTATTAACAACATCTGTCCACCACACCTGCTTGTAGGTTCGCTGATGAAATGCTTTTAACCATGGAGGCAAATTCATCTTTGAAATTAGTGAACTATTGAGGTTATTCTCTTTAAATAATGCAGAACAAAGTCAGAGTCAATAAGACTTCACAGCAGCCCACTACTAGCATCAATTGTAGTTAATTGCAACAATCTGAAACTGCTGAGTTGTCTGCGGCACTGCAACAAAGTTTCAATAGCCTGAAATATGCCAACCGACACTCATAGGAAGAATGTAGTTCTGCACTTTTTGATATCATATGAAAATATGTGTTATTATTTTACGCACTGCTAGCCGCAAATGCACACTAGCCTATCCTGCAGAGTGGTAAATCCAATAGTATAAAATATAATACTTACAGTGACGGCTGGTGAAGATTTTGGGTGGGTGGGCTAACAAATGCATTACACTCATGAATACGTCACACAACTGCAATAGCAGCATCACATCAAGTTACAGCAACAACATTGTATACTTTGTTATAGCAAGTGCTCTACGGCAACACTGGGGATCTCTCTCTCTCTCTCTCTCTCTCTCTCTCTCTCTCTCTCTCTCTCTCTCTCTCTCTCTCTCTCTCTCTCTCTCTCTCTCTCTCTCTCTCTCTCTCTCTCTCTCTCTCTCTCTCTCTCTCTCTCTCTCTCTCTCTCTCTCTCTCTCTCTCGTACAGCAACAATTTGTAACACCATGTACCAGAAATAAATTTATAAAACCAAAGCAAAAATAATTATTTGTAGAAGAGAGAGTTTCAGAGCTTGGGCATACCTTATTTAAAACGCAGCTCACATTGACGGCCTTTCTGTGACGCCAACAGGTTAATCACCATGTCAAACTCCACAGTGCTGTACCTCACCATCAGCTCACCTTTCAGTGTCTCCCTGCAGATCATTGGGTAATGTGCACATGCAACAAGTGCCTGGCTTTCTCAAAGCGCACTGTGCGGCTACTGACACATTATCAGAGCGCCGCATCCTGCGCAGCATTACAGCGGCTGCAGCTGTGTCTGCATATAGATGTGGCTGATGGTCATCTCTGGTCAGCAGTTCAGATATGAAGCACGAATTCTCCAGGGCCTGTCTCGTTTTGAAAGAATCTGTGGTCTTAGACGTGTACTTTGCAACCTGTGTGTTTGACAGGTGATCGGCTAATTGAAAGAGAACTGGTCCCTGCTGGAGTGAAGTGGGAGATTTGTCGGACCCCCGCAGGGCAAGCTTGTGTCCCCCACAAAATGTAATACAGTCCACAATCCGTGATAGTGAATGCCTGTTTTTCTTTACCAGCTCGTTGTGTCTCTGTACGGGATGCAGTGACTCTCATTAAGCTGACAGCCGATGTTCACTTTACCCAGCAATGACAGCTTTACGCTATTTCTGATGTGGCTCGTGCTGCATTCATGTTTCCTAATTTTGTCGGATAAATATTTTAAATCTACAATTCCTTGTTGGCTCCAAGCCGAGTCTCCTCCAAAAAGCGAACATGGGAAACAGAAAAGTGAATTCCTAGCTACACTTGTTGTTAGCCAGTCCGTTAGTTGAAACCACGTAACACAAAATTACAATTTTGTGGTTTGTCCTTTTGTGTTATTTGAACATCGTTTGGATGATGTGTTCCCAATATCTGTATTTCCAATCTTCCAAAGACTTGAAAAAAAATTGATTAGAAAATAAATAATCCACCTCGTTCATGTTCATGCTAATGCCCTTCATACTACGAACTAGCCTCACTGTACTGTAGCTACTGTGATTGGTTGATGGTCACTGTACTGCAGCTACTGCGCTGTGATTGGTCGAACGTCAGCCTTTGGGCTGAATGAATTTAGCCCAAATGGGCAGCATATGAAGGGGGCGTGTCACGACACCTGTCAATCACAATTGAATGGAAGCTTACGCTACTGTGCTTGGGCTGAATGAATTTAGCCCATTCACAGGAAAAAACCCAAGATATATCATATATCCTGGGTTTTTTCTGTCACTTTTTGGTGCTGTTGCTGCTCTAGGTTCTACCAAAATTCAAAACAATATGTTCTAAGGTTTTTAATAATAGTTTTTCATCTTTACTCTAAAAGATAGGGGGGGGCTTAGCCCTGTTAGCCCATATATACCAGCCGTCCCTAAATACTTAACTTATAAAGTGTCATCTAATTAAACTTGCACAACTTGGCCACTAGGAGGCAGTGGAGACAAGTTGTGAAAGCAACATTGACATATCATCACCTTTCACCTTTTAAGGTGAACTTGTTAACAGTTGTTTATTTTCACATCCAGCAGTCACAGAGCAACACTATCCTTCATTTGGAGTCGTCCAATATTCACTCTCTGTAAAACTGAGGGAAGCTGCTGAAGACTACGAGCAACTCATTTTACATTGTCTCATTGATTTCACATGTCATTTGATGTTTTGTGATGTTTTGTTATCATAAAAATAACAATTATAGAATCACAGCTTTAAAGTCACTACAAGTATGATGTGAAAATAATTTTCATTGGCGCCATCAGGTGGTAGTATCAAGAATGACACTGTGGCAGACAGCAATGCCCCATTTACACAATGTCATTTTAAGTGTCCCTAAACTGGATTAAATCCAGATGCAATTTAATACACAGTAACAAACAGCTGGAGAACAAGATTCATAGGCCACGGTATCTCTGCAGCTCAACAGTACTTCATTATGATGCTGTTTTGTCACACATTTTACCTTCATCAAAAACTGCCACTTCTGTGATTTGGATACTGCACTTGACCTTGCAATTTCAATAATCTCATTTAATTGTGCAGCTCTAGCCCTAAACCAGTCCAGAGGGTGGTGGTAATGCACCTGAAGCTGAACTACCTTGTTAATAACTATTTATATACTTACTCAATAACAACTATGAGCGAGCCAAAAAGGTTCCACAGGGCAATTTCAACACACATTTTGATTGCCGTTAACACCCCTGTGTTAATGTGTGTTGAAACAGACGATGGAAAGCCTATTTCCACAGACAGACTGCTTCCTGGCATAGTTACACTTTTGGAAAAACACAGATTACATATCTTGGAGAGACAAATGCATGAAGACCTTTTTGCATCTGGCTAGAATGCGTAGGTGGTTTGAGCAGTCTGATTTCAATCTGTCTCAGATGCTTCTTGGATCCATTTACACTTTGCTATTTTGTTATCCGATAGCTTGCCGATATGCCCACAACATATGCAGTGACTAAGTGTAAATGGGGTCCAAGATGCTTGGGTTGGAAGTAACAGAGTGGACCCATTTTTTTCAAAATTTGTATCAATGTCTGCGTAGAAAATCCTATTCCACCAGAATTATTTTAAAGATATTCACATAAAATTTTTAAGTAACTTCAATGACAATACTTTTAGCATATTGACTGTCCAGCAAAATGTTTTATCTCTGACATTACAGGTTTAAGTCTCTCTGGATTCTTGCTTGCATGGCCTGCTTTAATGTACAAATGATATTTGGACTGTCCTACACTAAAGCCCTAAGTTTTCTTTATCAGGTGCTGGCAAAGGTTGTGTCTCAGAGGTGTGATTTTATCCTCCTTTTTAAAATCACAGCTCACAAGAGTTTATAAGCCTGAAGAAAGAGAGGCTTTGACTTACTGGAAGAGGGGAGAAAAGGAACAGGAGAGGAAGATCAGAGAGGGATGAGGGAGTCTAGGGTGGATATAGAAATGGAAGGAAAGCGCAGAAATTGGTAAGAGATGGGTGAAAGGCAGGAGATTTTAGGATACTTAGAGTAGAGTGTCTGTGAAAAATGGTCAAGGGAGGGAGAGTTATGGGTTTTAGAAAAGGATACAGAGTGTTGCCGGTCAGGTGGACAGACAGAGAGAGGAGGTCTTTAGTTGAGAGGGAACAGATTTAAAGTCTGGTTGACTCAGGAAGACCAGCTGAGACAAACAGATAAGAAATTTTTTCTTGGGCAGCTTATCTAATCAGGATCATCTGTGTTGATACTGTTTTCAGGTCTGTGTAAAATGGGACAGGACAAATAGGACAAATGGCCAGACTCAATAATTTAGCTCATATCATTATCTTTATCTTTACAAGTAGAGATGTACCGATCCAAGTCTTTCTTCCCCTACACTGATTCCAATACCCGAACTTAGACTTTTCAGAGATGTAAAATCTGTAAACTTCTTTATACTTAACAGATTGATACGTGTAAGCTAAACTTACCTGTGGAAAGTTTATGAAATTGCTTCAACCTCATAATGACAGACACACCATTAGTGTGGAAGAAAGTATTAATGTAATGTAATTAATTAATTAATAATTAATGCCACATTATCAACCCTTTTTTGTTAGAAAAACTATATATGTCATTATCACAACTTCCCATTTCATAGTAAAAACCTACCACTCCCTTTTACATTAAGATGCATTCATTGTTAATTACATGCGGGAAGAGGCGAAGTCTCGTCAGAAGCTTTTGCACGTCAGCTTACCCCTGCAAAGGTATTTATTGAATTAAATGCATGTATACATATAATGTTGATAAGTGATGTTTGGCCGATACTCATTCTGCTTAACAAGGTCAGTATTAGGGTTAGGCTTAGCTGTCTGAAGCTGGTGTGATGGCTCTGGGAAACTGTCTCGACCTCTCTGCATGTTAGTTACACAGCAGCAATTTTGCAAAGCCACAACTAAGCTAACATTAGTTACATTACTTGCTGCTGTTACTCGCACTCTATCATCATACTTTGTCAGGGTATTAACCTTTTTCAAGGGTGGAAGTAACTAATTACTAATTACAACCACTCATGTTACTGTATTCATTTATTGGGTACTTTGGATATTTTTGTAAGGCTTTATTTTTACTCTTAATGCATTATGCATTACACTATGTAATCTACTTTTACTTCTACTACTATTTTGCTACTAAGTGCAATTTGATTTCTATCCAAACCTTTAATCTTTTTAAACACCAGTAGTTTTCCCTGTAGTTGAGTACAGATTTTAAGTACTCTTTTCCCTTTACTGGTCATTTTGACATCAAAAAGTAAAGTAAACACAGGTGTTAGCAGTGATACTAATTAAGGTTCTGTTCTCTGTTTGACCTGAATGGAACAGAACATTAATTAGTATCATTGCTAACGCCTGTGTTTACTCTGCTCCTTCATGAAAAAGGTCTTTTGGATTTCTCCGGGATCCCTTACTCCACCAGTAGGTGTGAACACCAGTGTGCCTGTACCAATAGGTGTGAGGGAGCTCAAACCTTGTCGTCATTGTTGCCACCTGAGTGACTTTAACAGTTGACAAATGTTCAGACCCTTTAGTGACTTTAGTTCCAATAAGACTTTAGCTACTTTGTGAGCAGATGTCCACATTTTCTCCTGAACTCTGTCCAGCTCTCCAGCTCGCAGAACACCTACTAGTTGTGCAAGCTGAAACATTTGTTCAGAGCATCTGAAAAAGTAATAAGCTGTTCTTGCACCGACCTATGTGACCAACCAACAAACTGCCAATAAGTGAATGTTTTTGAGCCAAATGTTCTCTAATGACAGTAGAGAATAGTATTTACATGCTTTCTTACTTTTCAAGGATTCAAAGTTATTTTATTGTCCTTTACAATGCAAGGTTGTAGATTTACATTTAGATATAATCCCCTTTATGCTACTTAAAAAATAAATAAATAAATACAAAAAGTGATTAATGAGTCATAAAAAAACCATTTGTATGATGGATTGTTGAGAAAGAATTGAACAGTCTCACAGCCTTGTTCTAACTTGTGTTACAGATGAAACTGCAGTCCCTTTTATTTGTTAATCCTGTCATATAATGTGTTTGTAAATGTCTGAATACTGATGGGACATTGTATCCATATGACAAGCAAAGTCTTGTGCTTTATATTGGCATTCCTGGGATATTCGGCATACATTACATGTGAGCCAGGTATTTGGTTTTATGTAAATGAGCACTACTGCATTCTTAGTGAATAGTCTGAGCTACCACAGCAAGTCTCAAGCACCCTCTCTGTGTGATAAGCTCATTTTAAACCCCATCGTCAGAGAAGAATTCATATACAGTATCAGCTGTCATACTAGTAATGTTTCTAATTGCAATGCGGTGTATAATTCAGAGTGTCATGACTTCTCCAGGAGACAGATGGTGATTAATTCCCTTCGCTTTAGGAATAAACTCAGAAGAAATTCACATCAAAAGTACAATCAAACAGAAAACTATTCATTCAGAAGTGTTGATTTCAAAATACAAAACAAATTGACATATTAATGTTCAGTAGCCCTTCACTGTGCATTGTACTATGTATAACTGTGCATGTGACAAATAAAAACCTCTTATCTTAAAGTATTGTACCAGGTATTTTGACATAAAGGTGGCCCTGCCTATGCATGTGCCTGAAAGGGTTAAGTGGCTGCTGGAGTCCACTGAGCTTTTCATTCTTAGTTAATCACTGACATTCGCACTATTCTTTAAAAAAAAGGTGACATCACTTGATCTCTGAATGGCTAAAACAGCAAGTGAGCAATCACCCTGTCAATTTATCTTTTAATCCGTCCATTCATCCAGCCGTTTTGCACAATTTACTGGTGTGCTGTGCGACAGATGGGATATGTAATCCTTCTAGCATATTTTGGGTCTTTGCCACAGTCTTCGTGCCTAGAATATCTGCACAGGTTGGTGTCCAGCAGGCATCCTAATAAGTGGTCCAGACTGACTCCCTGAAAGACAAAGGAGTGTCTGAGCACCTCATCCATTAATACATAAAGTATTGTTCAAGTAAATAAGTAGTAATAAGAATTTCAAGTAAATGTTGCTGGTGCTTTCTAATGGTCTTGCAAAAGTTAGAGGAACAGTCACTTCTGGCTAAGGGGTAAAATATCCTCATGGAATTGAACAAAGAAGCAAAGAAATGAGGGATGCACAATATTGTATTTCTGCCGACATCCAGTGTCCTGTTATTCCTCAGCTCCTTCCTTGGGCCGATTGCCAGTGCCGATACCGATATATGCACATATTTTTTCAACCTAACTGCATCAGAACATCAAGTCTCTCCTGTAATGGAATTAACATATTATTCTACCATTATCATGATGGCTCACTGGCAGATGCAGACATAAAATAAATGTACACATTCACATTTAAACAGTATTCATCATCAGTCATCCTGCTTTAGCGGGCTTGCCTGACAATCCTGACAACAACAAGGGCAAAAAAGACATCTCACTCAAACTATTAGGGCTGCCCCCTAATAGTCGACTTAATTATTAGTCGCTGTGAAGAGTCTTAGTCGACACACTTGTAGTCAGATAGTCGTAAAAACAAAAACATCAGACGGCATTCTGGAGCTGTGCCCAGAGACGAACATATCTGAGGGCTGTCGCAAACAAGGACCTTTTCTCCCACCAGTGGAAACGAAGTTATTTATTCCAACTTCCAAAACGATACAAAGTTAAGAACTATTGTTTAATGATAAATTATGCTGATGTACAGTGGCTGCATAGTGAAATTACAGTAGACCTACACAGACTGGGGGTTCGCACAGATAGACAGACAGACAGACAGACAGACAGAGCATCACAATGAATGAAACATTTAAATGTCACTGTGCACCTACACTATGATTGATCGCACACAAAATAAATACTTGTTTTTGGTGAAAAAAGCTTTTAGTTGGCTATTTATTGAATCTGCTGCAGAAATGCTAGACCTGATAAATTGCCTCTAAAGACTGTCAGAAGGACGCAAGACCTTTTGATAGACAATGTACTATATGTCATGTCCCTGCTGCTATTAAAAAGTGAGGACAGGACAAGAGCTGCCATTAACTCATTTAAGGACAATTCTGTACATGTAGAAGAAGAAAAGGACCAGATATTCTGTGCCACCACACAAGATTTCTCTTTTTCTTCAGTGAATGGCTGACACAGCCTTTCTGTTTGTACATTTAGTATTTGTTTTAAATCTAATCTCAGCAGTAGATGTATGGAATAGACTGATGAGACTGATAAAATAAGATTAAATCATGAGTGAAGTTAAAAAAAAAATCTATTGAGCTATTTCAGTTTATTTATTAATTGCTTTATTATAGATTATTTGTAGTGTCTTATTTACCAATTTTACTGTACACCAAACGGAAAAGCTGTGAAGGTCATGAGTCACAAATTAATGGACAGAGCATGAAATTGATCAAAGGCTGGACATGAAGGACAAGCTGAAAGTCCTCCCCAAAAGAGACAACACTGGTTCAAATTGGCACTCTTCATCAACTAATTAAGTCAAACATTTCCAAGTTTATTAGGAAGGTTCCCCTTAAACAGCAAAAAATACATAGGCTACAGTATATACAGCGGGTAAAATAAGTATTGACACGTCACCATTTTTCTCGGTAAATATATTTCTGAAGGTGCTATTGTCATGAAATTTTCACCAGATGTCGGTAACAACCCATGCAATCCACACATGCAAAGAAACCAAAATAAATAATTTCAGAAATTAAAGTTATGTGTAATAAAATGGAATGACACAGGGAAAAAGTATTGAACAGGCTTACTGAAATGTATTTAATACTTCGTACAAAAGCCTTTGTTGGTAATGACAGCTTCAAGACGCCTCCTGTACGGAGAAACTAGTTGCATTCATTGCTCAGGTGTGATTTTGGCCCATTCTTCTGCACAAACAAATCTAGAAGTTTCCGTGGGCCTCTTCTATGAACTCTGATCTTTAGTCCTTTCTATAGATTTTCTATTGGATTCAAGTCAGGTGATTGGCTGGGCCATTCTAGCAGCTTCTAGCAGCCATTCTAGAGTTCACTTGGCTGTGTGTTTGGGATCATTGTCTTGCTGAAATGTCCACCCTTGTTTCATCCTCATCATCCTGGTAGATGGCAGCAGATTTTTCCATTCATCCTTCCTTCAGTAATTTGAAGTTTTTTTGGTGATGTGCAGTGCCATTTGACCCCCAAACATGCTGTGTATTATGTAGGGGCATAACGGTATTTGTATTCGTCCCGAACCGTCACGGTACGGGCGTCACGGTTTGGTGCATGCAGTCATATGTCTATCGTCTGAGGGAGTTTTAAAAAAAGTCGAGTCCTCACTTTTATCCAGGTGGTGGTAATGAGCCTAAAAGCTGCCATAAACAGTCATTACAGAAGAAGAAGAAGTAGTTACAAAAAAGGACGAAGAAGAAAAGTAATGGAAAGTGTGGAGTTGGAGGAGCCGCCGGCTTCATTTAAATCAGCTGTTTGGGAGCACTTTGGCTTCCCAGTACAATATAATGGTGATGGCACGCAAGTGGTGGACCGGACAAAGACTTTCTGCCGGCGATGTTTCACGGAGGTGCGGTATGTTGCTGGCAACACCTCAGACATGCTAACCCACATAAGACAGCATCATCCCGACATATCTGTCACTGGTGCAAGGAAAAAAACGTCTTTGGTGCAACAACTCATCCCCACTGCTTTTAAGCCACCTCTTGATATTAACACTGACAGGGCCAAAAACATCACAGAAGCAATTGGCGTAATAATATTATATCTTATAATGATGTTACCAAAGTTGCCAGTTGGCAAGAAGTGCTACCTGATTACCTCAGTCTTTCTTTTCCTCTGAATTAACAGAATGAGAACCCTCCTAATACATTTGTTTTATGTTTTATTCGATTTATTTTTTACTTTTATAACAGGTGATGGTTTTTTATTTTGCAGTCAATTGAAAAAACATTTTATATGTGATTTTTTTTTTAAATTCCCGTTGTACCGAACCGTGACCCCCATAACGAGGTACGTACCGAACCGTGACTTGTGTGTAACGTTCACCCCTAGTTTTATGGCATCCAAAGAGTCTTATCTGACCAGACTATATTCTCCCAGTATTTCACAGGCTTGTCTAAGTGTTGTGCAGCAAACTTTAAATGCGCTTCAACATGCTTTTTCTTCAGCAATGGAGTCTTGCGCGGTGAGCGTGCATAGAGACCTTGGCAGTTGAGTGCATTTCTGTTTTCTTTGGAACAATTGTAACTGCTAATTCCAGGTCTTTCTGAAGCTCTCCACAAGTGGTCCTTGCCTCTTGGACAACTTCTTGCGAGGAGCACCTAGTCGTGGCCGGTTTAGGGTGAAATGATGTTCTTTCCACTTCCGGATTATGGCCCCAACAGTGCTCACTGGAACATTCAGAAGTTTAGAAATCCTTCTGTAACCAATGCCATCAGTATGTTTTGCAACAATAAGGTCGCAAAGGTCTTGCGAGAGCTCTTTGGTTTTTCCCATCATGAGATGTTTCTTGTGTGACACCTTGGTGATGAGACACCTTTTTATAGGCCATCAGTCGGGACTGAACCAGCTGATATTAATTTGCACTGACAAGTGGCAGGATTGCTTTCTAATTACTGATAGATTTCAGCTGGTGTCTTGGCTTTCCATGCCTTTTGGCACCTCCCTTTCGTTATGTGTTCAATACTTTTTCCCTGTGTCATTTCATTTTATTACACATAACTTAATTTATGGACATCTATGGTTTGATTTCTTTGCATGTGTGGATTGCATGGGTTGTTACCGACATCTGGTGAAAATTTCATGTCAACAACACCTTTTAGAAATATATTTACTGAGAAAAATGTTGATGTGTTCAATACTTCTTTACCCGCTGTATTGAATTTTAACGAATACATGATGGTTAAATATGACCTGACCAAAAACTGTGAGCAAAACAAGTTTTCCTCAGATAAACAAATCAGACAGCACATTTACTATAAGAATAATCTATTAGTTGTGGATAAATCAAAATGAAAAGGGTTTTTTTTGTGCCTCAAACTGCACAAATCACAAAAGTAATGAATGGGAAATGTCTCAATACCTCTGTGATAGCTCTTAGTGCAGAATACATGTAAGCTATTAGCTTTACAGCAAACTGGTCAGAGACCTGGATTATATATGGTGTAAAGTGCTGGAAGGTGGTGGGTAGTTCTGAACAGAACCTGTGAGAAAGAAACTGGGTGTTTATGACTGTCAGGCTCTATGATCAATGCTTTGGTGATCAGTTTGTTTCAGGTGTGTGTGTGTGTATATATATATATATATATATTTAGTAATATAATATCAAGAATAAGGGAGGTTCAGTGCTCAATGTGCAGCAGGCAACCAGCAGGAATTCCTGATTCCATTCTAAGGTGATGAAAATGATTCTCTTTTTCATTAATGAAAACATACCTATGAATATTATATTCCATTTCTGCCAATAGATCCTCCTAAATGTTATGTTTATTTTGACTGGTTTCAAGCAAGTTGTCTCATTTCTAAATTCTGAACATGTTCATACTGTAATTAAGCTATCACAACATTGTGGCAAAGTGTTTTCAACCCCCTGCAGCTCATGCATCCTGGAATGTCTGTATATTTTCTTTTCATTAGGGACAATGACGATGAAGCACACCATGAATGACCCATTCAGAAGAATAAGCTGAGCTGTGTTTGCAATAAACGATATGGAAAATTGGAGAAGGCAGCCTCTTTGTAATAATAAAGAAGCTATTTTTATACTTGGGTCATGCAGTGTCCAAGGCAACCTGGTGTCATCCAGGAATTTCTGCCAAAACAAAAGCTGGTGCCAGTGGGGTCCCTGGTGCTATTCTCACCCTGTGGAGAGAGCTGCCCACTCACTGGCTATCACACACTGGATACCCAGAGAAATACAATATTCATGCCAGTTCATTTCCCACTGCGTAAGTGAGCTGCTGGCAGGACTACTGCAACATCCTTGGTACTGTGGTTTTCTTTAGCTCCCAGCACAATATTAATTTGTAATGTTCCTGAAATTTGCAGCTCACTGTAATTGTTTGGCTCATACCTGCTGCGTTAGAAAATTGCCTTGAAAAGTTGTTTTATTCACCTCATAAAAATCTTTCTTCAGTGGGTGGGTCAGCTGGTTCAGCTTACTTACAGGATGGCTCATATACGAGAAGAAAAGTACACTTTCACTTAATAAGCCCAAGTGATGCATCTCATTTTTTCATTTTTCTGGCTGGAAGATTTAGGTAATGAAGTCATCAGCATGAGGATCATATAATGAGGTATAATGGTAACGCCACAAACAGAACAGTTCTCAGTGGAATATTAATATGCTGCTAGTGTGGTTCAATCAGTATGTAATAAACTTACAAAAATATCTTCCCTGTTTAACAAGTGTTCATGACTTTTATGATACCTGTGTGACCACAGCACTGAGCATTCTCAGTCTGCTCTACAGTGTTGCAGACAGAAACATTGCTTTACTTTGAACCACTTTGTATACGTTTTGATACCAAACATGAAAGCTGCGCAGACATGTACTACCACTGCTCCCCCACCTACCATCAAAGCTGCCAGAGACTTTTAGAAGGAGTAATGCATTACTGAGTAAGGCATGGAAGAAGATACTTTATAAAGCAATTGAAAAAAAGATTCAGTGTGTTGGAGTTTGAGACTGAGTTTGAATTAGAGGTTATCAAACAATTGGATGTGGGGTCACAGTACAGTATATCTTGATGTAACGTGATATTTTATGTACAATATTTCCCACAGGCACCTGTACTCATACATTACTTCTGCGTTACTCCGCAACATCACCCGAGATCACATAATATGACCTGCATTTAATGAGCCAGACACACTCAAACAAAGTCACTCAAGTCACTCACTCACCAAATGGCTTTATAGTAAACTAGTCCTACTTATTTTAGGTGTTTATCACTAAAGCAGTGGTTCTACCTCATGAGGAGTCTATCAGATCATTATTGAGACAACCTGTTCCTCCTGAAAGTCAGTACAAGACTGCACAGGCTAAAGAGCCTCTCCACAGGCACAATAGATAGCACTGCCGTGTATAACTTCATGGATATTGTAGAGAAATGGTTCAGGATCTCCATCTCTGACCCAACTTCAAACATTTAATGACTTCAGTGTCCGAGTTGAGGGAAACCGTATTCTCCTTATTGAAAGCATGCGATTGTCAAGCAAACATGCATGAAAAGACATAGACAAGTTATGCAGATATTGGAAGAACTTATGTAACACAAGTAACAACATCATTGTTTGATTAGTAACTGTAATGTGATTACTGTTTTAGCAGCAGTGATGTGTTACATTACTGAGTCTCCAACGTGGTGCTGGAGGGCACCTGGTAGCCTGCAAGTAGCCTGCGAGGTGACTGCAGAGCACCACATTTGGCGTTCATTCTTTCATTCTGTGTCCCAGATGGTGGCCTAAGCCCTTGCAGACTTTCTCTGAGTTGTACTTTTACATTTTCATGATAAGTGAATTGGGTTACCTTAAATAGGTGAGCTGAGTGAACTCAATCTCACTTCATGTTATTAGATCTCCCATTATCAATATCCTTCAGTGGTACTACAGTGGTAATACAACGACCAGAGGAAAAATAACTCACAATATCAATTCCAAATCAATTCACCCTGCATATGAAAATGACTAAAGGTATGTATGTAGTATCGAGAACCAGTACTTTATTTGCATTGATTGCTGAGCTCACAAGGAAATACATTTTCCAATATCTCCACAAACATAACATCCACACTGCAGTGCTGTGTATTTTATAGCTAGGCTGATATATTCTTAAATCTTTGTGCAGAAATGTCGAATGTATGATTCATTTGAAACAGTGTCTCCATTATGTAATTTGTCTACCAGAGAGTGATGACAAGTTCATTTTACAGCTATACATACATATGCTCAGTAAATATGTTATATGTTATATATAAGAGTAGTTATATTTGTGGACTGCACCTCGTAGGACAACATTTTGATACAAATGGTCTTTCTGAGTTAGAAGACCATTGGTGGAAAGATTGGGAATTGGGAACGGGATTGCAGTGAGTTTTCTCATGTTTCTGTGCAAATTATTGTTACCCTGCACCTGCAGGAAGAAGAATTTATGGATGTGTTTGTGTCTCCTGATGATTGCATAAAGTGTACTTCAGGAAATGGTTTCTCTAAGCAATGATATACTTCAAGACATTAGTAGACGGAAATTTGGAAGGGCAGAAGCATAATAGTTGGAGTAAAAATAACAAAGCAAAAGTGTGCTCGATTCACCTTTGTTTCTTATTTGCACTCCTGACAGCTATAGCACCAAAATAAAACTTTAATTTCCCCTTGATGGCATGAAATGTCAACAAATGTTTTAACATCTAGGACTGCTACTTTAACCTTTAGACTGGAGAAAAACAAGGACCTGTGTAAATGTGGGTTTGGGTCTATCTCTCCCCGCCATCTTTCAGTTACTGGAGCTAGAAAATCTTTATTTGTGCAAAAGAGACCGGACATGGGTGGGGCTGAGAAGGGACAAAGGATCCATTGACACCATGGTTGTGTGTGAAGAATATGCATATGAGTAGAAGAGAGTAACTACAATGTTGCAGAAGACATTATGTTGGAGGTTGAACATAAATATTTCACAACAATAACAAGCCTTCCATGTAACATTACACTTCTTCATAAAGGGGGGCTGGAGCCCTTCCCAGCATGCACTGGGTGAAAGGTGGGGTAATATGGACAATTTAGAATCTCCAGTTCACCCGACCTGCATGTCATTAAACTGTGGGAGGGAACTCACTCAGATGTGCCCTGCTTCCTCTCTCATTTTAAAGGGGAGGCTTGGAGATTTTTACAGAGTAGATGAATAGATCTGAATAAGAGCCATATACAGTGCACGTTGTGTAATTCAAAGCTAAAATGAAAGTGAAGGACATTATCTCTTTCACACTTTATCACAAAGGAACTGCTCATTAAAAACAGTGTTCTGTTGCATTGCAGCACACACAATCAAATTGTGAGTTTATGGAGATTTCCAAAGATACTGTATCTGTGCACTTGACGAATACTCGGAGCAGCAGGTCACACCAGGTGGATGATAAAAGTTTATCTCCTTGTTCGAAACGACCTTTAGGTGCCTTTAATGAGGACACAAGGAGAGACTTCAAGCCAGCAAAGGAACATGACAAGATGTCTCAAAGCACAGGACAGATACAGTATGTGCTGTAGGCTATGCCTTTTGCTGCATAATCATAAAAAGCCAGCTTCACACTGCAGAGCTTGAGCCACATACTTTGCCCCAGTTAACAGTATCTGATGCAGTGCAGTATCTTAACTTTAAAATACCTGAGCTTTTGTGGGGTTATTTGACTAGGATGTTCAAATGTTAATGTTCTGACTATTTCATGTTGAAAATGGGTAATTTCTACATTGAACTGTGGGAGGAGAAGAAGACTGTTCAGTGTTAAAAAGAGATTAAGCACTGTTCAGGGGGCTGGAGAGCTGAAAAAGGTTTTATCCAAGTCCTTGAGTTCACAGTAATGTCAGACATAAATGGTGCAACTACAAAAGCTGCAAAAAATGTAGTTTTTGTTTAGTTATGTCTTGTTTATGAATGCAAAAAAACAAAAAACATGAAAATTTATTTTTCTTAGTTGCTGTACAATTGTATAGACACATAATTCTATGTAGGGATATAAGAGGGAACATTAGTAATTTTGTTTTTACTATTATGCCTGTACTCTGCATACAGAATGTGGTGATTAGGGGTACCCTACCCAGCTCAGACAACATAGTGTGGACGGTTCATCCATAAAATAAAAAATAAAAAAAATAAAATCATTCACAATGCCTTATTTGCATAAGGGGACAGGAAGGTCAGTGGCATATACCTCTGCCCTCTTTTCACAGAAATGAAGAACTGCATCATGGTAGGTGTCTTCCAGGCTGCTTCACATTCCAGCTGCTTGCTCCATCCTGATCCATTAGTCAGCTGTCTAATTGGTATTCTGGTCATTTTAAACGTCTGGTAAACTGTGGCAGAATAATTCCCCACCTATCAGAGTCGACGTTAAGCCATGTGCAGATTTTCAATAATGACTAATATTCCCATTTGTCCACATGATTTAAAAACTGATGGGGAAATATTTCATTATAAGAGCAAATCTGTTCAGCATGACCCAACTTAACATCTTTTAGACAGGAGAGAATGATGCATTATGGAATTAAATATTTCACTTTCCACACAGTGTGTTTTAAAAGTAAATCCACACAGAATCACAGAGGGCAGAGCCCCTGCTCTGGTCCTGAATGTTAGTGAAGTCGGTTACACCACTGGTTTTCTAACTGGGGTCTGGGGACCAACAGGGGTCCTTCAGTGTGTTGTAGGGGTCCCCGGCAAAAGGAGGAATAGAATATTTTAACTTTTTTCAAATCTTTTGGAAGTTGTAAGAAGAAGGGAAGAAATAGGGTTGGCTATTAGGTAGTGGTCCCAGTTTGATCATTGACTTTATAATCTTGAAACCTTTCTCACAAAGGATTCCTTAAAACATAATCCTCCCTGACATGAAAATCAATTTGAGATTAGGAATGAGAATCGAGAACTTCTTCCAGGTAAAACCGGTTCCAAAATGTCCAATCCATTGGAATTGTGTGCCACCAAGTTTATCAAGTCCTTTTATCAATGCCAGCATGTTTTTCTGACAGTTGGCTGTTACTAAAACAATGACGTCAAACTTCTGTGTCTATGCTGCTGGAAACGTGCAACAAGAAGGAGTCATGGTGGAGAGGAAGAAACGGTCCAAACTACTATAACCCTATTCTTTTTCTACACTGTTCAGAATCCGACATAATAAAACAGTTGCATTGACAGTAAAAAACCTGTGAAGACCTACTTTTTTCCACGCAGTAAACTGATCAGAAACCAACGAGAGAATCTGCAAAGAGTTGGACCGATAAGCAGAATCTATAACTGTATTAATATTAAAAAAAAAATCTGCTTATCAATGCAGATTTATTTTTAAAAAGCTAACAAAAAGCTTAATCAATTTCAGGCAACAGCCAATGGATCCTGGGATTTCTCCCAATCTGTCTAGTATTAATTACTTTTACTTATTACTTTTGTGCTTTCTGCCTCTTTTTCTCTCCACATGGACTACTTACCTGCATGCAGTCAAAGCCCGCTCCAATGTGACTGATCAGTAGAACTTGGACAAAAATGGTTGACAAACAGAAATCAAAATGCTTCCGATACCAAAATTTTGTCCCTTGCCTGAATATGCAGATATCTGTTTATAGAGATTAATGTTCAGTATTATAATGACAGTGCTGGCAGCAGCCAGTCAGGAGAGACCCTCCATGGTGCACTACGATTTGTTTTGCGCTAGAATGAACACATTCAATTTTAATGTGGAAATCTCACACATCAGAGACGATGAACAAGGGCATTAAAATGTGAGTCTTACAGCTAAAAGATGAGACTCAAGTAGGTACATGTACAGGAGTTAAGTGTGGGGCGACTGCTGTGCAAGTGCCCTGAACTGTAACTGGGCGGAGGCTGTGAATAATATATTTCTCCCAATTGTGGGTAGGGTGTATTAGAGAAAAGACATCAGTACAAAAATTCTTACTAGGGCACTTGAATTAATCTAACCTAACCGAGAGTTAGCAGGTTAGTCAGAATGGTTGCTAATGGAACAATAAGTTGACACTTTACTTAAAAGACATTTGTACTACTGACTCCTGTCTCATTAATGTTGGCAAACTACAACTCTTGTAAACCACTTTATACTCTTGCAAAGGAGGTTAAAATTGGATGGCGCACAGCTGGTAAGCTATTCTATCCTAGGTCAACTATGCAATTTCAAGTATCAAAGTTCATTAAGTTGAACTAAACATAAAATATTTGCAGATTACTTCACCAAAACACATAAAAAGCCAAAGGTTTTTGTTAAAACTGTAAGACTTTTTACTTTTAAGAATTTAATCAGTGACCTTCGGTCTGTTTCCATTCTACTGTCAGCTTGGTAAGTTCAAGTTTGTGCATTGTGCAAAACTATGTGGACAATTGAACATTACATTGGTGAATGTCTCACTCCAGGACCAGTCCTACGCAGCCTCTCTCTCAGCCAGTGTTTTGGTTTCAGGCCACAAGATTTTCTCCCATTCAGGCACAGGAGCATTAGTGTGGTTGGTAACTGATGTTTGGGCGATAAGGCCTGGCAGGCAGTTGACATTCAATTCTTCTTGACAGTGTCAGATGGGGTTGAGGTCAGGGCTTAGTGCCAGCCAGTCTCCCAACCCACACTCAAATCCATTTCTTTATGGCTTTGTGCACGGAGGAGATGTCACATTGAAACAGAAAAGGACCTTCCCAAAATTGCTGCCACAAAGTTGGAAGCAATATTGTCTAGAATATTGGTAACGCTGTATAAACCATATAGAGTACCCCTCAGTCTGCTGCCACTAAAACAAGGTTCACTTTAACAATACAGGTGGTACTTCCATGCAGTATTAAGCATCTGACAGCTCTGTGTTTCTCAGGAGATCATTTGTTCTCTGCTTCAGGTTGAATAAATTTATCATGTGAGGTCTATTCTTACTGTACAGCAGTATCTTTGATTTTACTGCGAGTATATACAGTACCTCTAGATCTAGACCCTTAATATAGCAGCTCCTCTGAGGCAGCGAGGTGAAAGACCAATTTTCTTCACAGCAATTCCTGCTGTAGTGGCTGAAAGCAGCTGCAAGTAGCGGGGAGGAGAAATAAGATCGATACTCCTCCAGCATTACAAAGCTGGATATTTTGATGTGTTAGTAGAGATTTACCGCTAATCTGCAACTCACTATTTCCAGATGTGATTACGTGAGCTCATATCAGTTGTATTTATTTGATTGCAGCACTTTTCCTCCACTGGTCATTAAATCCTGGGTAATGTTCAGTTATTTCAAATCCCCTGAGCTCCATACAATTAAAGGTCATGTGCACCCAGTGGTTCTCTTGATTATAGACTTCATTTTAATTGGTGAGCTATTCAAACTGGTGCAGAGGGGTAAAAGGTCAAATGATTTTCAGGCCGTGGCAGCAGTATGAAAAGGTGTGGGTTGCCTGAGGAGGGCAGACTATTATTAATTTCATTATACTGTACATCTTTATCTGTATCGTTGCTAAAGACGACCCTGACAACTCAACTGTTGCTGAAGAGATTTTTTGCTTTGTCTTAGCTCGCCCTGCAGCTTCACTGTCAAGCCAGTTAGATTACAAAGTAGGGAATAGTAATGCTTATTTGCTTTATTTTTAACATTTGTTGTTGCAATGTGGACATTGTGTTCTTCGTCACCTATGTACAGCTATAAATAGCCTTATAGCATCGTATATCAATCTATCAATCCGACTTCATTTGTATAGCACTTTTCATACAAGCAAAATGTAACACAAAGTGCTTCACACATTATCATACACCAGCGTCTGAAGACCTGAGCTCATAGTGTAAAAGCAAATCTGATAAATAAGTAGGACTAAGACCATTAAGAGATTTATAAACCAATAAAAGGATCTTAAAATGGATTCTGAGGCACACAGCAAGCCAATGCAGAGACTTTAGGATTGGTTTAATGTCTGCTCTTTCTGGTCCTCTTCAGCACACGTGCAGCTGTGTTTTGAAGTAATTGTAATTGAGCTATTTTCTTCTTTGGGAGACCAGAAAGTAGAGCATTACAGTAATCCATTCTGCAGGTAATAAAAGCGTGCATTAATGTCTCTGTATTGGTTTGGTCTTGAATTGGACTGAACCTCGTTGGACAAAGTCTTGACTCGATCTTGACTAGTCCTGGTCTTGGACTCGACAAAGGTGGTCTTGACCACAGCACTGTTCAAAATGAATAGCACAATTGTTTGCTTCATTCATTAGCATCTAGTTTCCAATCAATGTAAGACAGCAGTGAGGTTGCTCTTTTCAGTAAAAATCCAGTTGTAGTTTTACCATCTACAGCTGGTGATGTTACGTATCATTTCACATAAGTAGCATTTATGTTAACTGGCACACCAGCATGACAGGATAACCAGTAAGTCTAAAGCACAACACACACATTGCCAGTGTGCGTTGGGCTTTAGCCTTACTGGTATGAGGCACACACTGTCTTCCTGTCTGTGTTTGGGTGGATGACATTTATACCTGGATGTATGTTGAGAATGTACATTTGCTCCTGGGAAATGTGTGTGACTAACATGAATTGGCTTTTTGCTGTTTATACTTTTTAACACCTCAAGGTGCTAAAATCCAGGTACCAGGAACCAACACATCTCAGGGTATATCAGCTCTATAGGGTGTCTAAAAATAATTTAAAAAAGTTTACTTAGACATCAGCATTTCAACAGACAAGAAATCTTGAAACCATTATCTGGTATTTTAGCACAGTTAGTGGTTTTGCAAGGCAAGGATTTAA
The DNA here is from genome assembly GCF_905237075.1 of Dicentrarchus labrax. NCBI lineage: Eukaryota > Metazoa > Chordata > Actinopteri > Moronidae > Dicentrarchus > Dicentrarchus labrax. The sequence goes on along the minus strand of NW_026136718.1, from coordinate 24,454,372 downwards.
CACATCAGATTACATTATACAGCATATATTTTTCATACATACTTAAAAGGTGTAGTTGAACATTTTAGGCAATATGCTCAATTGCTATCTTATCTGAGAGTTATATGAGAAGATTGATACCACTGAAAAAAAACTGCAACTGCAGCACCGAGCAGCAACTTTTGTTTGAGGACTTGTAGGTCATTCATTTTGTATTTATAATCAATAACCAACTGTGTGGATCATTGTATTCATTGTAAAAACATCTCATAATGGAAATGGAGTTAATGAATGTATAACTCAAATATCACATGTGCACTGGTCAAATACAACGATCAGTCATAACATTATGAGCAATGACAGGTGAAGTGAATAACACTGATCATCTGGTTATCATGGTACCTGTCAGTGGGCAGCAAGTGAACATTTTGTCCTGTGTTAGAAGCAGGAAAAATGGGCAGTGTGAGAATTTGAGCGACTTTGACAAGGGCCAAACTGTGATGGCTAGACGACTGGGTCAGAGCATCTCCAAAACTGCAGCTCTTGTTGGGTGTTCCCGGCCTGCAGTGGTCAGGTGTCAGAACACACAGTGCATCACAGTCTGTTGTTATGGGGCTGCAGAACATTATGACCACCAGGGTGTCCAGGACTCATAATGTTAAGGCTGATGTGGTGGAGGTGTATGTCTGGAATATGCCAGTCCATCAGCAATCTTTTTAAATACATTTTTCTGATGTTTCACTCACTTTGCTTTTTAAAAGTTTGAGTCAAACTCTGTTGTTTACTGAGCATTAAATGACGGTTCAGGCAACCTCCTTCAAAGTTTTGCCTGGCACACGCCTCCTCCCCTCTCCCTCCTCTCCCCTTCCGTCTTCTTTGTAAGCGGACAGCATAGCCCCACGCAAGTTTTAATGACATTAAAGTGCTGCTGCATGGGCACTCACCTACCGGCATGGACATCTGTCCGTTTTTCAGACATCCTCCAAACAAATGGTAAATAGTCGTTGCCTGACTTGTCAGTTAGTAAGATTTTTACATGTATTTGCCTTGCTCTGACTGCTACTGTGATTTGTTTCTCTTAGTTTGTGTATGGAATAGTTTTGTTATTAGTTTTGACAGTTGACATTTGAAATCCATTAATTGAAACAATGAACAATTGAATATTGATTGAGCCATAAGGACTTGAACCCCACACCAGCACACCAAATAAACAACAACAATAGTAATAATAATCATAATAAAATCATATACTTATAGGGATATATGATTTGGTCTTGTATATTACCACTACAGTCCTGGCTGCAATGTAACTTGGTATGTGCAGTAACTTACATTAACTGTGACATATTTTTTTTTATATACATCACTTAAAATGTAATAAATTATGATTTTTGATTCTTTATCAAAAAATGTCAAGAAAAATTGAGTTGCTGTGGAGGTGCTGACAGGAGCTTAAAACCACAGGCAGATGCACTGCAGCCTTGTAGAGGTTTCTGTCAGCACAATGGTGAGTTAAGCAAATCACTGAGAGGTGGTGGCAGGGGAGATCTGTGCTCGACATACGGGCCGGTGAACAAGTAAAATGATAAATGCTCCCGCTGGCGAAGGTGATGAATGATAGATGGCATACAGAGATGTGTTGCTGAAACCTATAATCCTTCTATTCAGTGTCATTTAAAAAGAAAATCAATACTCTTCAGTTGCAGGAGAAGCTGCTCCTTTCGCTAAGGACACAGAACAACATTAGTGATGTAAAAATGAAATGATATTTTTAAAATGAAATGGCATCAAATTATACCACAACGTACATCCACTTAAATGTTCTTTCATCTTATCTTTTAGGAATATCAAATTGACATCATCTTCGCCCAGACGTGGACAGACAGCCGTCTCAGATACAACAGCACAATGAAAAAATTGACTTTGAACAGCAATATGGTTGGACTTATTTGGCTACCAGATACCATCTTCAGGAACTCCAAGAATGCAGATTCCCACTGGATTACAATGCCCAACCAGCTGCTCAGAATATGGAACGATGGGAAAATACTTTACACCTTAAGGTAAACACAGAACTTATTCCTGGTTAAGTGAAACCAAAGCTACCCTTTTTAGAACACAAAGGCAAAGCTTATGCAAATATTAAAGTGAAAATATTAGAATTATGTTAAGCATTAATGGACAGCATTACAGCTATAAACAACCCAGACTTTTATTTATCCCTAAAAACAAGTTGTATATGTTACACTGTAAAACCAGATGAAACTCAATTTTGTAAGTTAAAAAAACATTTTTGATCAAGAAGCTTCAGAAGTAATATAAAGTGACACTGACTTCATCTGTACTGTGAAAAGAAAATACCTAGTATAAGGTACTTCATCAACTAACGTATCACATTAAAGTGTAGAATGCACAGAACAAATGAGTGTTACTGTAGTTTAGACACCATAAAATAAACCATACCAAAGACAAACCGTCTTTAGTGTAGCTTATTTTATGACTGGTCACAACTATTGGATCGCAATATAAAATATCGCGGATCGCGGATAAATTCTGTGAATCCCTAGCTAATCATGAGGTTCACAGCAACAGGCTAATATCGTTTGGAGAATTTTGAGACTTCTTGGTTCCTTCTCACACATTTACTCACAGTAAATATACTGTATAGACTGATTTATGGGATATTATGTAGCCTGTTTTCTGAATCAACATTTCTCAACATGATTCCTATAATTACCTCACTTAATATCCATGTTCTCTGTAACTATTTAAACTTTCCTTTGGAAATAACTGAGGTTTATCAATGCACCAGTCAGTCTATACTCCATCAGACTGGAGCAGTCTTATTCACTAAGAAACTTGTGTAAAATAATTTGTGATGCAAACATTCCCCAAAAAGAGCAGCGCAAAAGCAATTAGCCCCTGTCATTACCGATTGTAAGTGCAAATTGCCTGCTTGAGCTTTAAGACCAATTTACTAAGGCAGCCACCCTCATGCCCCAAAGCACTCTTTGTAATTGGAGCACTCGACATTGATATAAACTGCTCCTTCAGTAATAATCATCTCTAGACTGTCCTCAATCTTTTTTGGCACTGCCCTTATGTTGTGAGACATCTCCAGATTTTTAATTGACAGTGTTTAAGGACTCTTGTGTGTTTTAGTTGAATGTGTTGTGCATGTGCAAGGTTGATTTGGTCAAGCGCTATAAAACTTCCACACAGAGCTTGCATATTTCTGCAAGAACAAATAGTAACCTCAAGTCACAAATAAAGCCCAGCTAGATCCTCCCCCATGCAGCTCTATTGATATTGGGTATTCAGGGGCATGCAAACTTTGAGGAGTAATATCCGTTGATGGCATAAGAGAAAGACAATGAAATGTCATTGGGTATTAATTGTGCATTGGCTTGGCTGCAGTAAACAGAGATGACATTTTGTGATATCCATGCCTCTCCCACATGCATGGTATTGTCCCATTTCCATGCTTTAATGAGGTTTAAAGATCATACCAGAATTACATTACAAAGATTTTTCTTCTTTTCCCTGTCTTATGTGTCCACTCTTGGACATTACATATATGATTTACAAATTTACTTTCACAACAGGTCCGCCCTAAGCAAGATTTTCTTTAGGGGGCCCTGCTTACTTTGCCTGGAGCCGGGGACGTTTATGTTTATAGTTTAACAATATACATTTTTTTTTCAATCTCTCTCTCTCTCTCTATATATATATATATATATATATGGCAAGAACATTAATGCAAGGAGGTATAATCCTTGCATTACATTAAAACACAAAACACATTTAATGTGCCTTAATTTGATAGAAGTTCATTAAGAATTATGCTCTCAGAACTTAAGTCAGAGGTCTCAGCAACTTCCAAATGGCACAAAGTCTCAAAGTCTTTGTAAACTGCCAACAAGAATAAAACTGTGGCTCAATGTACGAATTTAAAAATATATTTTCAGTACATTTTGACAGGTTGATCTGAAATACTTTATTGATCCCCGGGAGGAAATTTGTTGACAGGAGCAACTGTTAACAGGCAGCATGCACTGTCGGGGCATGCACAGTAATTATAATACAGGGGGGGTTGTCAGATATTTATTTAGCATACATTAATGAGTCCAGCTGTTTGTTGATGGCAGTTGACCAGTCGACCGTGCAGCATGAGAGCGGGTGAAATTATTGGTCTTTTCATTTATGCATCATGTCAGGGGCAATTCTGTAAGACTGCTGCATTTAAATGACCTGACTGCTTTATCCTCACGATTACACAAGGATACATTTCAGTCACACTGGCACTTGCTAACGCTCCTCACTCTCTCTCTCTCTCTCTCTGTCTTCTCTCTGAGTGATGCAGTCAGAGATTCTTGCATATTATATACACTGAAAAAATTATAAACGTAACACTTTTGTTTTTGCCCCATTCGACTTTCTCTATGTACGCCTATTTCTCTCAAATATTGTTCACAAATCTGTCAAAATCTGTCAGTGAGCACTTCTCCTTTGCCGAGATAATCCATCCACCTCACAGGTGTGGCATATCAAGATGCTGATCAGACAGGATGGGTATTGCACAGGTGTGCCTTAGGCTGGCCACAATAAAAGGCCACTTGAAAATATGCAGTTTCACTGTATTGGGGGAGTCTGGGGGGGGGTCCAGAAACCAGTCAGTATCTGGTGTGACCACCATTTGCCTCATGCAGTGCAACACATCTCCTTCACATAGAGTTGATCAGGTTGTTGATTGTGGCCTGTGGAATGTTGGCAGGACCTGGAACAAGCTGTCGTATACGCCGATCCAGATCATCCCAAACATGCTCAATGGGTGACATGTCTGGTGAGTATGCTGGTCATGCAAGAACTGGGATGTTTTCAGCTTCCAGGAATTGTGTACAGATCCATGCAACATGGGGCCGTGCATTATCATGCTGCAACATGAGGTGATGGTCGTGGATGAATGGCACAACAATGGGCCTCAGGATCTCGTCATGGTATCTCTGTGCATTCAAAACAACAATAAAATGCACCTGTGAACGTTGTCCATAACACACACCTGCCCATACCATAACCCCACCGCCACCATGGGCCACTCAATCCACAACGATGACATCAGCAAACCGCTCACCCACACGTCTGCCATCTGCCTTGTACAGTGAAAACCGGGATTCATCTGTAAAGAGAACACCTATCCAAAGGGACAGACACCATCGAATGTGAGCATTTGCCCACTCAAGTCGGTTACGACGACGAACTGCAGTCAGGTTGAGACCCCGATGAGGATGACCCCGATGTACTGCCAAATTCTCTGAAACGCCTTTGGAGATGGCTTATGGTAGAGAAACGAACATTCAATTCATGGGCAACAGCTCTGGTGGACATTCCTGCAGTCAGCATGCCAATTGCACTCTCCCTCAAAACTTGCAAGATCTGTGGCATTGTGCTGTGTGATGGAACTGCACAGTTTCGAGTGGCCTCTTATTGTGGCCAGCCTAAGGCACACCTGTGCAATACCCATCCTGTCTGATCAGCATCTTGATATGCCACACCTGTGAGGTGGATGGATTATCTCGGCAAAGGAGAAGTGCTCACTGAAGGATTTTGACAAATTTGTGAACAATATTTGAGAGAAGTAGGCCTTTAGTGTACATAGAGAAAGTCTTAGATCTTTGAGTTCAGCTCATGATGAATGGGGGCAAAAACAAAAGTGTTGCGTTTATAATTTTGTTCAGTGTATGTTGACTAGCTTAATATGACCTATCCATTGAGGAGGGGGCTCCCTGTACTGGGTCAGAGCCATTGATTGACTTTATGTTTCCCAGCAACTTTATTTATTTAAAAAGATTTATATAAAATGTTCCCCTATTTTGGAATTTATTATGATTTTAGTGTACTTTCTTTCATGTTGTTTTCTCAGACAGGTGTAATGTAATTTCACGGGAACACAAGTTATGCAATTATTAAAGCATCAGGCATATTTTCAAACTTCAGGCTGATGTGTCTATTTCATTATGTTTAAAGAGGTCAAAGCACTCTTAATGCTTCCTGAAGCCATTGTCCATTAAGATAAGAAATGTTACTTGCTTTCTTTTACTGGTTTATAATTGAGGGTCAACAACATATTGGCTGCATAATTACATCCACAGCTTTGCATAGTCTTCAGGGACAGCTCATCTTTAGCTACATCACAGGCAGATTTTCCTAGAATCTACACATAATGACGTGATGTGTGTGTAGCAGGTGTGTTAATACATCATTGTGGAGGCACACAGGGGGAAGTGAGCAGTAGGAAAGATATACAATGTCTATGCATTGTCTCCCCACAACAATGTTTCTCAGTCTTAGTCCACAGAGTAGGTACAGCTGGTCACTCGTCATGATGTCTGCTATGAGTTTTGTGAATTACACGCCACTGACAGCTGATTAAATTAGAAGAAGTGGACGATTCATTTTTCAATTCAGATTATTTCTTACTATATACTGTTTTTGATTTAATGCAAGGCTACAATGAGAATGTGTAAATAGGATAGAATGATGTATAACATTTTTGTATTTTCAACTACTTGCAGTATATTCAGTTATAGTTGTAGATACTTGAACAACTTGAATAGCAGGGATGCAACTAACAGTTATTTTCCTAAATTGATCAATTAATTGCCTGATCTAAATAGCATATCAGTGCCTGAATTGGACCAAAAAAGGTGCCAGTACCCCATTTCAGCACAAACCCTTATCACAACATAACTAATTTGTTTGCTGTTTTCTATTTCATTTATTGTTATTTATTTTTATTTTTACTTTTAACTAGAAAACAAGGACCTTTCTAGTGCTGTTTGGCATTACTACTAAAAAGTAAAGGTACTCATGTGGATAAAAATCAGAAGTGCCAGTACTCTAAGTACTGGCCCATTTCAGACACTGTAGCCGATTGTCAGCAAATACTGAAAAAATTTCATCACAGTTTCAAAGAGTCCAAGGTAATATCCTCAGATGTCGTGTTTGCTTGCATGATCAATTTATAAAAATATAAAACCGGTTGGAGTTTTTGCTTTAAAAATTACTTGAAGAATAATCGATTATCAAAATAGTTGCAGATTAGAGGTACACAATGGACTTTAAAAACAAGTTCTGTTTAGATGAAATATTTCTGACTAAAACACTGACAAAAGTGTTGAAAGTATTTCCTCTCTATTTTCTTTTATTGAATTTTTTATTTGTTGGTTTTATGTACAAGCTTGCAGTTATCTTCTCTGGATCTTTCTGCCGCACTGTTCCTTGGTGCATTACTGCCACTTGTCGTGAAACAGTGTAAAGCAATCGGCAGTGCTTCCCCCTGTGCTTGGCTTGTATAATATACAAACAAAGCATGAAGCAATTCATCACATGTTTGCCTTTAACTTTTTATTGATCAACTTATCCATTAATGGACTAACTGTTCAACTCTGATATACACTGTACATCACGCCAAGCTAAAATCTGATTGCATGTTTTGAAAAATCAGATGCAAACTGGTTAAAAGGTCAAATTGTTGACTTTGATATTTTCTGTCTGGCTCTGAAAAGACTCGACTTTTAAAAGAATGTTTAAAAGAATATTTTCTTACAGGTTGAGATTTGCTGACTACGAATGGCCTTGGGGGAATTCAAGAAGCAATTTATAGAAAAACAAGCTGTAAAGGGCAGATTCTTCCTCGACCTCTTTGCTGTAGGATATTCACTCACAGCTGTCTCACTCTTACTGACTATGGTCTTTGAATTCCTACACTGTAGGTTGATGACTACTAGTTACAAATTGCTGCCCAACTCGAAGCTGAGAGGAAGCTTTTTATCAAAATGAACGTGTAGTACTGCATTGATGCCAACGCTGTCGTCCCATTAAAATACAACTAATTACTTTTATAGATGTGATACTTTAAAAGTCTGAACAAAAAAAATGTAATTATTAGATTTGAACGAGTATCCGGTACAGATAATAAGAAGTCATCAGATTAAAATGTGCCAATAGCTATACTAGTAAATAAAGGCAAATTTTATTATAATAACCTATAAAAACCTTGTTCTGTTAATAGTTATCTTTATATTGTACTGTACTGTAAAAAGTTTTCAATCAATTTCCAAAACACATAATGGGGTACTCGCTCATCCTTAGTATTCATGTGATTTGGTTTCATATTAAATCAGTTACTACTACTAGAGTGCTAACATGTTACAAACTGATTGTTTTTCTTTTCTTTTCAGGCTGACAATAAACGCAGAATGCCAACTGCAGCTACACAACTTTCCAATGGACGAACACTCCTGTCCACTCATCTTCTCTAGCTGTGAGTACACCTTGCTCAATGCAGTGTTCTTCATAGGGCCAGTCTGATTTAGTCTTTTATTCTTGTGCAACAAAATACCATATTTTATGTGGTAGATTTCCAGGGCGTTTCTAGATGGGGGACCTAGGGATTTATTCCAAGCTGTCTTTCAGAGGCTGTAGTGGCCTTCACTTTAACGCTAGAGTGAAGATACTGATATCATATGAAACTTAATGACCCAACGCATCCATCAGTACAACCATGTCATGCTAGCATGTTGGGAAGGGGGCTTTAGTGCTTCAAAGTTAGGCTGAATATTAGTGATGAAACTTGCATGGCCATTTTCAAAGGGATACCTTGACCTCTGACCTCAAGATATCTGAATGAAAATGTGTACAGATACCCACAAGTCTTCTTTTTGCAGAGATACCCGCTTTATGTACATTTTTGAGAAAAAACATGCAGTTTTTAGCATGTGTTATAAATTGAATAAATTGGGAATGAATGGAAAATTAAGACACATACTTGATGCCCTCCCCACTTGAGTCAGTGCCCTTCTTGTGCCATCCCAGCCAAAAAAGTCTAGAAACGGTCCTGTATGTTTCATGTGATTATGTTGGTTTTATTTCTTTCCACACAGCAAGTTACACCTGGGTACAGCTGCTCGTGAACTTAAGTGTCCACTTACAAGCAACTTTGAGTGTTGAAGTGTTGGTTTAACACACATTGATTTTTTTTTAAGTGAAAACGTAGTGGTGGGTGACAATGATGATGAATGCCAAGGGACTGAGGGACAATTCAAAAAACATCCATGCATGTGAAGGCTTAGAAAGTTATTTTAATAAAAGTGAACCAGCAGGGTAGAAAGTGATCAATGTTATTCATGCCACAGTGTTTAGTTAAGTTTGGTTTTCTGTCAATAGTCACTTTTCTTGTTGGTCCTTCTTCCAATACGCATTTTATGTTATGTTAAACGGAGGAACCCACAAGCGGAACACAAACTCGGTAGGTTATAATTTCCAAAGACAGGCTTTATTGAGAACCAGCTGATGAAACGTGATGTGAAGCTCCTGCTGGCAGTGGTGAGAGGATTATGGCTGAGATCCAGGCAGAGTAGAACTGAAGATGGAGGCAGTGTGGCTGATAGAAAGGAGCGGGCAGGTAGCTGAAGTGAAGGTGAGGATCCTGAGGCACAGGAAAAAACAAGGTTAAGTTTCTCAGCACAAACGGGGAAAAAACTTATCTTAAAGTCCTCTAACTGGTCAAGAAAGATACTACCAGGCATGTAGAGACAACAATCAGGCAGAGAGTAGATGAAGAACCAGGGTTTATATACTGCAGGACTGATGAGTTGATGGCTGGCAGGTTTGAGCAGTCAGACAGATGAGTAGGTAATCAGGGAGAGTTGGAGGAGTCCATCAAGAGGAGTAGTTGCAGATCTTAACTCACTCATTTCAGTCTCCCCTTTCAAGTGTGAAGGAAAAACTATGGTGGCCACGAAATGCGCAATCGCCCTTATCATGTTGGTAGTGTTTGGTTTGGTCCATATTATATTCCATTTTTAAAAATAGATCCTCCTAAATGTTACACACTGGACCTTTAACTTGTGATCTCAAAATAACAGCATGAAATAATTGCCAACACAGCCATTCTCAACTTCTGCACTTGAATAAACAATGTAATTATTATAATGAACCCTCACAGTTTATCATTACCAAGAAGCAGGGTACTAAAATGTATTCATTTGCAAGCCATTATTGGAAAGCTTCTCACATTCAGGTTGGTTTGGTTTCATACAGAGCTGTTAATAGAGCTATGGAAAGAAACTGCATTTAAATCCACTGAACTACCAAAGTGCATAATCATCAGTAGCAGACGTTTCCCCATTACAAAGTAAAAAGTATACAAGTCCATAATTTTATATAATATTAATGAAGCCGATGTGTTATGTGCTGTGGATCTACAGATTCTCATAGAGATCTATTATCAAGATCACAGTGATTTAATGTGGTATTAGAGCTTAAAACCTGCTCACTGCACTGCCACGTCTATGGACTCATCCTGCTGTAATCCATCAAACCCATTTCCTTACCTAAGGAACTCATGATTCAGACATTACACTGGTTTCCATGACAACGTCTCTGTTTTCTGATTAAGTCAGATTTGCTTATCTCTAAAGCCATCATGTCTCTGGGGGATTGGAATAATTAACTGAGTACAATGCAAATATGAAGCATAGTTGAATAGACAGAAGGAGGGAGTAGAGCATAGACTCTGTAGATAATTAGCATACTACATTTGGTAAAGCTTGTCAGCTAAATTATAAACAATGTTTACAGTCTTAAATCATGACCTGGACAAAAACATGTGATTGGCTTCATCTAATGCCAATTAAATCACTATGTGTTATGTAGGCTCATAGGGATGAACATACAAAGACATTATCACCCAACTCTGCAGTTCTCCTCATCTCTTCTGAGTATTTTAGCGTCTTCGGCTCATTATTTTGGTTTTACTGTTTGGGTTCACTCTCATTGCTCTCAGTAACCTCATTTCCAGCTGCAGCATGCAGCTGTTTGGACCAAAAGGCTCAGATAAACAGAGTGTACTGCACCGAATGGCAGGCAGACAGAGAACCGTCTAGCTGGTGAACATAATGAAGCATGTAGCAATTTACTGGCCACAGGTTTTCCTTCAGAAAGTGGTTGAGACCCACAACAGAGCTAAAAGCAGATTCAATATTAGATTTATATTCTCCAGTTTTCAGAAATATTCGTTCAATGCTAATGTTGCTCTGTGGCTGCTGGAGATGAAAATAGACGCCTGTTTGCTTACAATATACCACAATAACTTCAATTAATATAGCTTTACAGTAAATATAAAACATAAGTTTAAAAAGGACTTCTAAAGGTTGGTAGTACCCAACTTAAAGCTGCTATTCTTTTAAAACATGAAGATATTTTTGGACCAGTATTTTCATTGCAGGCTCACCGGCTTTGTAGTAAATGTGATTCAGTGAAAACCTTTGGTAACTCAATGCAGAACAATGTCCTGAGAGTGTACTATTATTTATTATTTCATCAGATTATTCTTAAAGATACATTAATATGTAAGCAGTCTTTAATTGTTAAAGCTGGCAGTGGTTGAGCTTATGTTATTATTTCATGTGCCGCAACTAGTGATTATTTTCATTATTGAACAATGTGTTGATTAATCAATTAATTCTTTTGTCTGTAGTGTCAGAAACTTGTGAGAAATGCCCTTTATAATATCCCAGAGCAGAGAATGATCATCAAATTGCTTGTTTTGTCCAACCAAACCCCAAAATGATTCGGTTTACTGACATTTATGACAGATGAATCACTTTTAAGAAACTGGAACCATGAAATGTGATTTTCAAAGTCCGTACTAACTGACTTTAACAGACTAATTGTTGTAGCTCTAATGACCTCCAGTGGATAGTTTAATCTGCCACAATGCATCATTTTTTATAAACTTTTCATATGTTTTGTATGTTAAATCTTAATTTATAAAGTAACCAGTAATTATACATGTCAGATACATTTGGAGCATTAAAAAGTACAATATACACTCAAGTAAAGTAGAAGTACCTTAAATGTGTACTCAAGTAGAAGTAGGTGAGGCAGGCCAACACAAATTCAGTTACAACTCACAACATTTAACTCCTGAACATTATCAAATCAGTTAAATACCTGACAAATCAAGGTAGCTTATCACATTTACCGGGCTTCCTACAGTAAACGCCTTCCCAGCTCCAGGTCCTGGTGTGACCTGGAGAGTCTAACTGTATGCATATAAAGCACTTTTATTTTGAAAGGCACCATGTCCTCCTTTTAGGCTCATGTGCATTAAGTCTTAAGAATATTATTCATTTATAAATGCGTCATGAATTGTGCTTTGAGCCCATTACTAATGTTTTATGTAAATGGTGTACACAATATTGCCAATCCAGTGTTGCCATTCATAAAAGTTTACTTAGTTAAAGAGCTATTTTCAACAGTAAGCTGTTATTTTCTGATCATTTTGAATCTGAGTAGTGATTGCTGAATCTTTAATGACATCATTAATAGCAAATGAGAGAATGTGGCAAATGTTAATGGAATTCATTCATCAAGAATGTTTGGAAACAATTAGCAGTTTGGGCTACATCTTCCCTCACAGTTAATGTTTTTGTTAATTGAAAGCCTATTACATCAAATTGCTATCAGGCAAGATCATAATTTTGTTAGCTTTTCTACTTAAAATGATTATGTGTCTGTTTAAGACAGGAAAGATCCAGGCTAGTGCGACACCAAAGCACAAATGCAATCATTAACCCATCATTAACCTCACATGATCGATTGTAAAAGCACTCCAGGCTCCGTGTGTATCATGTGAAGGTCAGGCCCAACATCAAGATGGATTCAGTACATTATTGAACCAAAGCTTTCATTTAATCTACTTTCCTTCTGCCTCTGTCTTCATTCCAGACTGTCTTTTCATTAGCCAGCCTCCAGCACAAGACAAATGTTGCTCTGGGTGGCCCTAGGTCTGTCTGCACAGGATATCCATCATTAGGATGTGCCATGTAGCACCAAGGGTCACAGACACATGCTCTGTGTAATTGCAGATGGATACCCACGAGATGAGATGATTTACAAGTGGAGGAAGAACTCTGTGGAGGCGGCTGACCAAAAGTCTTGGCGTCTCTACCAGTTTGATTTTATGGGCCTCAGAAACACTACAGACATAATCAAGACTACAGCAGGTAGGATCAGTCTGTTGTACTGTTTCTTCCTCATATAAGAAACTCACTTTGGTGGCAGAAATCACTTTCAGTTCATTATCATTCCTTCATTCATTTATTGTGCAACAAGTTGTGTTTGTGACAACTGTAGGCAGGGTTTTTTTCCTAGCATGGCAACAGACTCATCCAATCATAGCAAACCCTTTAAAACCATCACCAAGATGGGGTCACTGAGGATTTTTAGGGGTGGCACACAGAGTGACAGACTGAATGCTGGTTTGCTGGACGTATTAGCTCTTTTTGTTGTTTTAGAAAACAAATGGGAAACAACATCAATGAATGTGCATTAGCATTAGTACTTGCCAATTGAATTCAGTTTGTAAATGAAAAAATAAAAGCCCCTGTTGTAACCATTAAGTTGATTCCAAGATCCATTAGTCAGACCCAGACCTGCCAACGCTTCCATTTTTCCCGTGTTTCCTCTGTATTTTTAGGCCATCTCCCAGAACCCTCCCGTTTTGTTGCTTCTCCTGGGTAACTTGCATAGCCTCAAACATTATTATCAATAATCATCATACACAGATCTATAGAGATTATACAGGTGTTGTATGTCTGACGTGACCCAATTTGTCAGATTGTGTTGGAATGTGACACAATCCACACACCACGTACAATTTCAGTCCATCTGTCACTGCAACCTGGCAACCCTCCCCCAACCTAAATGTTGGCAGGTATGGTCAGACCACTTGCTTTCTTATCATCACTTATGTAATATCATCTCCTTGTTTACACTGAGCATGCAAGAAATAGAAAGTACAAGTCACAAAAAATCTATCTCTCCTCTTCTCCATCTGTCGTTTCCATCTACTGCATTGAATCTTTTTTTAAACCACTTAAATTTGCTTTGCAACTTTTTTGCAAACTGTTTTGCAGGTGTCCCACTGAGACAACTTTTCTTATTACTTTAACACATCGTCATGCTCCAATTTAGAAAATTGTAATATATCAGATCTGCTGTTAGCGCTATCCTTGGTGAAAAATACATTGTGTTTCCTGTAACGGCTTCACAATAAAAGCAATGGAAAATGTTGACTAAGCATTAGCAGTAACTTCATACGGCTCTGAAACTGTTGTAGCAGAGTGAATAGCAAACAGTGAGTCTGACGTCAGTGAGAGAAAATTACAAACAGTAACGCTGGATTACATGCATGTACTGTTTCCTGTGAATCCCACATGCATAAGTAGGCATGGGAATGGCGGACTCTGCCACTAACAATGAAAACTAGGACATAGAAAAAAAAGATAATTACGTAACGTAAATACATTAAATGGCTATTGCTAAAAAAATTCCCACTGAATAGTTTAAAAAATGATTTCATGAAGATTTTGTGGATTATAACTTTAAAATGTGTCACTGAAACCTCTCTGAGGCAAGTAACTGACCACATATGCATTTCCGTAGCTTGTGTGCATCAAAAACATAATTGTTACTGATATCCAGTTCAGGTTTATTGTGCAATTCAATAGAGTCCACCTTAAGAGGAAGCTGTATGTAATCTGCATAGAGCTGACTCAGCTCTTATATTTTTAGAAATGTACATATTTTGCATATAGGATTTCACATTAATCTTAACCAGACACTCAGTGCCAGACTAAACAATACCAATGTGCAGTATGAACTTTAAATGTGTAGAAAGTGTACAAGTGTTTATATATTGCTTGTAAATGCTAAATGAGGGGTGTTACCAGGATGTTAGTTATAGACAAAGTTAACACATAGATCAATGCTACTACATTATTCATAATTCATGCAGGACTTTCAAAAATGTCCACCCTAACCTGTTTGGGTTATTTAGCAAATTTTTATTACAGTTTTTGTACCAGTGCCTACAGTGACTGGACACATATGTCTGTAAAGGTTTACATCAAGTTGTGTTGGTTGGTTGTGTTGGGTTTTTTTCACACACAGGTGACTATGTGGTGATGACAGTGTACTTTGACCTAAGTAGAAGAATGGGCTACTTCACCATCCAGACTTACATCCCCTGCATCCTCACCGTCGTCCTCTCCTGGGTGTCCTTCTGGATCAAAAAAGACGCCACGCCAGCCAGAACAGCTTTAGGTACTGTGGTCTCACACACTATTTAAGTCTGGAAGATTGCTTTAAACTTCAGCTGTAGAGATAATTGGAAATACTGATGTAGACATCATCTCAAGGTCCTACTTCTGAGGTTTCCATTAGCACACTCTAATCATGTTATGCTTTGAATTTGCTCCATCTTTATGTGCTGTTATCTATACTGCATGGGTATTTGTTTGTCACTTAACTTGAGTCACTCCATCTCCTTTTTTCTGTTTTGTTATGCTCTTTCCCTCTTTTGTGCATGCTCTCTATTTGTTGTAGCGCAGTGAGGAACATTTTGGTGAAGGTAATTGATTTCATCAATTTTTTTCCCCCCACTCTGTTTACATTTTATCCATTAATCACATTTCTGAGTGAGGCTGCATTTGCCCAGGCTTTCAATTAGTTTTTTCCTTGATCCTTGAATTAAGGAATTTAAAAGAAATGCTAGTTTATGTACAGCAATTTCAAACTTTTAGACAGGTATTATAAAATTATAAGGAATGTGCCTCTTTTGAACAGTACTAATGACTGCAAACTAATGACTGTCTTTGTTGATTTTGTTATAAATATTTTTTTGTGTATTATTATTTGATTTTCACTCAGCTCTTAATGGAAACAGTTAATGTGCTGGGCCCCCTCTCAAAAGTGACCCAGCCTCTGTATTCCATACTGTACATTCACAACTGAATCAAAGGTAGAAAAAGAATAACGAGTGCTATTAATCTAATTTAAAGCATCTGGATCAATTGCATGCAAATCGGGGGAAAGAATGGAGGTCATGAATGGATCTTAGATGAATCCATGCTGAGCCAGTGTGACAGTAAGGACAAAGTGAGTCAGCCAAGGGCAGCAAACCTTTCAGCTCAGGTCTGAGCCTTAATATAATTTAGTTAGAGTACCAACTTGCTCAGTAGGAAGTTATCACGCACCATACATGCTCAATCTTTTAGGAAAGTCACATACTCCACACCAGTGGCGGAACTAGACTTTTATACAAGGGGTGGCCAGAGGGTGGCCAAGGCTTTATGAGGGGGGCCATATATTAGGCCTAATAAAGGAAAATCCTGGTAGTACTGATGTTGACACAATTTTTTACTTTCTTGACTGGAAAAAAAGGATGGATGGAAAGTGGCTGGAGGAAATGGACATAAGTTTCACTTTCAGTTTCTGGCGCAGCAATTAAACTGGGGTGGCACCCAGGGTGTCCGATCAGGTTCCAGGGGTGGCCAGTGCTACCCCAGCCACCCCTTTAGCTCTGCCCCTGCTCCACACTGGAAACATTTATGTGTAACATATGATCTACAGATCCTCACAATTTCCTCCACATTAAGCTGTCGGTAAATGCTTCTGAGAGTTTTCCTCTCATCAAACCTGCTGTTCATTCTGTCATTTAGAAAACTTTCAAATCTTTGCCACAGCATTGGCAGGAGGCAGGTAAGTATAATCACTGTGGCAAGCAGAGGCTAAAGGAAAAGTGTGAGATGTCCGCCTGAAATAGATGGGACCAGCTTGTTACCATGGGAACCTCAGTGAAACAGTCACAGATGTTTTTTCTTATAGGCATCTCTATAATGCTAATGGAGTAGGAGATGGGAGAGAGGAAAGAGTGAAATCATACAGAGATGCTTGAGGAATAGAGGTTTCTCTCATGTCTGTCAATCTGAGTGACATCAACAATAACTGCTAACCTAGCAGCTAAGTGACACTGATAAGATAAGGATGTGGTTACTTTTACCACAAATACAATTATTAAAGAGAGTAAATCAAGTAAATCTTAAAGCTTCACTAATCAATATTTATAAAAATGGATCTAATGTATGATCTACGTGTAATGTGAAAGAAGATGCCGATAGCGATGAACCAGAAGGTTTTAGTGTCTTTCAGCTCATCGTTTTGGTTTTATGGCTGCCACTTAAGTGTTTTGTTTCACTCTCACTGCTTTAATCAGCGTCTCAGAAGCAGCAGGCAGCAAGTGTGAACCTATCATGACATCAGCCGTTAGTGGAGTAGCATTTTGAAACCACAAGTTTGGCATTATGGCCGTTGATGTACGGCGGTTTTGCGGAGCCAGCGGATGTGACATACTGCAAGTTGAGCTGCTCTCACTGGCTGCGCAGTTTCAACTCCTCCGTAGCAGGAAACAATGGCATTTTCCATAGTCACACACCTTCTCCTATTACAGCTAAAGAGTACACTTAAATATGTTTCTGAAAAGATTTGAGGCAAGAAAATAGACAATGCAGTAAAACAATCTTGACTTATATTTGATCAGCACTGCCTAGTTTGGCAGTTTGATCTGACTTTGGTGTAGTGTGCTGGACAGACTCACTGAGAATGACTTCTGCTGGCCATTAGAAAAAATGCAGGTTTATGACACTTCCGCGTTAGACCAGGAAGTGGTTGACAGCTGTGCTCACTGTGTTTATGAAGGTGAAAAATTAAAGGAAACTCCTGAATGAATGAGTGGAGATACTTAACGAATGCAAATGCTTTCATACAGGACACAAGTTGGAATAAAAATGTGAATCAATTAAACACCTTTGGGAGGAGGGATAAGGATACAGAGACTAGGAGGTTTGTGTTGGTTTTTCCTTTTAACCATCATCCAGAAATACTTTAATAATCCCCGTGGGGAAATGCATCCATCTATATACTGAATGATAGTAGTATTAGTACCTAATAATATAATAAATAAAAATGTAATACTCTTATGCCCATATTGAGTACATGAAGTCACTGTGAACAACCCTCCTCTTCACACTGGCCACAAAGTCTTTCTAGCTAGCTTCTTGTTGATGCAAAAATGTATACATTTGAAGTTAATGTGAGCCTTTAGCACTCTTAGTTTAGTCTTAGCCTCAGTCTTAGTTTAGCCAAATCAGGTAGGTGTACTCCAAAGTTACACTTTTTTTGGTGATGGGATTCTATATGTTTTGTATTGGACACATTTCAAAATATTAGGCAGGCTACGTGGGGTTATCCAACAAAATTTTATCAGCATAAAAACTTACAGGAACAGTACAGTCTCTGCTCCGGAGATTAAGACTCACTGCAGTCAACACCGTTTTCAGCTAGTCTGCTATCTCTTCTCCGAAAACCAGTCCAAGACAACATCCAACTGAAGTTTTCATCTCAGTTGTGAGTTTGTTAAATAAAAACCTTGTGGATTTCCATTATTACCTGTGAGCAGTGCCTAAGATGAGTCTGTCCTTTCTTTTGCCCTTCAGGTATAACCACAGTGCTGACAATGACTACCCTCAGTAGTGTGGCCAGGACGTCACTACCCAGAGTGTCTTATGTCACTGCCATGGACCTTTTCGTCACCGTCTGCTTCCTGTTTGTCTTTGCTGCTCTGATGGAGTACGCAACGTTAAATTACTATTCATACAGCGCTCGAAGACCCAGCTGCATGGAGCCGAAACGATCGGTGAGTTGGCCTTCAATCAGTTTTAGATACAGATCTGGCAATAATACTCAAAATCACCTAATAGTGAACTCATAATGATACATATAATAACATTTATATTTGAGGTCGCATGTATGAAGACTTATATAGAGGATTACTATCACTTGTTACAAAAGTTGCTTTTCTCTGATGGTGCTTTTGGTTTTGTTATCACAAGACAGAAGTGAGAAAACCTTTCAGGGTTGAGATGATGTGATGCTGCCCTTTATAAGCACTTCTGATAAGACTGTTACTATTTTAAGGGACACTGCATCAGTCTGAGCAAGCTTCCAAGACAGACGGGCCTTTTCTAGCCCATCAACAACTGAAGGAAGGGAGAGTAGACTGTCAGCTCAGAGCAGAAAACCAAAGCTCTAATCTGGAACAAAACTTTAAAAATATACACTATAGGCCTATATCTCATCAGCCGCCTTGAAAGAATGTATGATTGTTAAAAAATAAAAAATACACAAAACAGACATAGAAGTGTATAAAAAGAAACTAAACTCAGAAAACTCACCTCTGGTGTCACATTTACAGGAAATAATCTGCTCAAAATTCATCCAAACTGCTGGTTTTATACAAACTTCCCTTATTGTGTTTTCTATTTGGGTTCATTGTACAGTTAATCACTTAGTCAGGCGTTGTTTAGGGTCTCTTAACCAAAAAAGTTGGGAACCACTGGTTTATAGACTTGTCTATATACTACAGCATTATATACATAACAGAATTCCTGAAATTCAGTTATGGCTTTTCGTTTTGTGTTCCACACCAGGATTCTCTGTGGCCTCTTCCACCCACACATAAGACTCATTTCTGGGGGCACCACTGCTCTGTTCAATACAAACACATTGTTAATGTGAAAAAGAATCCCTAAAAAACAACTAATCTATACAAGGAAAAATTACACTTTTTGCTTCCTCTCCTTCTCAGAACTATTCCGTCCTGGATGTGAGACCTCCGCACACAGTCATCACTTTAAACAACTCCATGTATTGGCAGGACTTTGAGGACGCTTGTGTCTACGAGTGCCTGGACGGAAAAGACTGCCAGAGCTTCTTCTGCTGCTTTGAGGAGTGTAAAGGAGGAGCATGGAGGAAAGGACGCCTCCACATAGATTTACTTGAACTGGACGCATATTCGCGCGTCTTTTTCCCCACCTCCTTCTTGCTGTTTAACATTGTCTACTGGGTAGGCTATCTCTACCTTTAGCACACTGCAGGAGCCTGTTTGGTCACAGAAGGAGGACAACACAGTATAACAGGATAAATTCAAGATTAATTAAAAAAAAAAAAAAAAAAAGGTAACACCAAATAAACTCTTTCCTGTGGTACCTGAAGCAGTCACCCGGAGATAAAAAGAGAGGACAGGGTGTGTCTGCAGGGCTGTGCCGAGCAGAGATTTCTGCCTCTGTGACTTCAGGTATGAGAATACAACACAATACTGATTCCCTTCGATATGCTGTACACAGAGGGAGGACAGGATGGACTGTGTGCTGATGACAATTTGAAGACAAAGAAGGAAATGTGCTTTGCACTGCTACCCCAAACTCTCAATCAGGAGGATGACTTGTGTTGTAGGGATTGTACTGGCACGTTATTATCCAGCCATCAGTCAAATCCAGTTGATGAAAATCCAAGGACATTCAAACCATTCATAGTGCCTTCCTCTGGAGGGGTAGATACTATCTGCTACAATAATCAGGGAATAATGATTTATAAAAACTAAAAAAAAAAAGAAGAGCCTGGCTTTGACTGATTGTGGCTGTTCTCATTCAGAGCTTTGAGTTACAGCCATTTGTTGTAACAACCACATGTAAAATCATTTATCCCCTCACACTGACTTTCAGCCATTAGGCATGACTTATTCTTCCTGCTTGCAACACTATTAGTATCCCTATATGGTAAAATAAATAAAAGGGTTCCCAGGGAAGAGAATTATTTCAATTGACCTTACAGCAGAATAATAGTATGTGTTTTGTTGGTATATCTTGTTTTACGTCAAATATTTGAACGGTTCTTTGTATTTTATTTATGTTTGTGTTCGTACAGGCACAGCTCTCTCATCAGGGTGTCCTGGATGTGCACCCAGGGGCTCGAGGGACAATAAAATGATTATGGGAAAGTACTAGCCCAATGTACACGTTCATTGATATATTTAAAAAAACAAACAATTTCCTTTAAGGGATTGGTTTTGGGATATTTGGGGAAATATATGTCTTACTTGCCAAGAGTTTGAGGAGGAGATTAATAGCAATAATGTCTGTATGCTAATATGCAGCTATAGTCAGCAACTGCTTAGCTTAGCTTAAAGACAAAGCAACAACAACATTTGCCTACAAGCATTTTGGCTATTTTATAGAATAAACAAAGAAGATATAATTAATGTTAATTAATGAGATTTAAAATAACTTTGGAAGGCTAGCTGTTTCCTTCTTTATGCTAAGCTAAGCTAACTGGCTGCTGGCTTTAGCTTCATATTTAGCATACAGCTGTGAGAGTAGTATCGATCTTCTCATCTAACTCTCCGCAAAGAAGTGAATAAGCGTATTTCCCAAAATGTCAAACTATTCCTTTCAAAGAAATGGGCGTGTACTTTTTTTTACTCAGCATTACTGTAGAGGTTTTAGGGGTTGTAAAAATACATTTTGGGTTAAATATAATTACAGCCACACAGAGGTTTGTTTTGTCTACCAGCTGCATTGTCACAGATTGGGGCCCTCTGAGATAGAACACCCAGGGAACACAGGCAGCCATGTGCATAATTCAAGTGTTATTTTTCTAGATGTTACACATATTCACACCATGTATTGGTGTTGCACAGCAGCCACTTCTTGCCAGAGCTCTTAACATGCACTAGATGAAGTGAATAGGCAAAGAATAGTGTTTCTTCTCTCAGCCGTTGACTGACAAACTGACAACCACCCTTCAGTTCTTCTCGAAACACAGTTGGTGAACGGGACGCCCCAAATGAAATATAATGGGTGTCATTTGTACATTACTGTAGGCACAAATATGATAATCCCACTCATTTGGATCACTCCTCTCTGTTTGGCCGTTGACTCTTGTTTGCATGCAATAGGCAATTTAACACTACCCTGAAGAAGTTGTAATACGTTCGGAGATAGAATTATAGTTTTAATATGGACTGTTTGTAACCTAATTTGATTTCCCTGTTTAGATTTGGCATTAGCAACCGTTGAATTGCCTTAGTGTAGCCCGCCCAGAGCTGAGATGAACACCAGAAATACAAATTTACCTCTGATAATAACCTCAGCATGGTGAAGACCTCACTTCAGCAAAGACTACTTCTTTGCCCTGGGCAATATACTTTAGTAGAACTTTTTATATCCCTTTTTTGAGCTGTTTTCTTTTTATTATATTTGCAATGTTTGTGCCAAATATTTCACATATGTGCCCAGTCATTTATGTTTTCAGGCAAGTTTTAACAACCCTAAAATGGTCACACTATTATGTTTTGGTACTGCACTTAGTATAGTGGTGTAAAATAAATAGTATAATGCTAGCTTTTGAATTATTTAGTATTTAGCGATTGTTGGGGGTTGATGCTGCGTTCACATTGTGGCAGTATGCCGTAGATGGGAAAGTGAGCTCATTATTTCCAACAGGAGAAGAATAGTATACTCAGCCAGCACTGGAGCAAAGTGCCGCCTACTGTGCCTGCAGACAAACAAGATGCTGAATGAAAATGGATGCAGCCACATATGTTAGTGCACCTGTTCATTGCGTCTCCTCAACAAACACAAAGTACTGATAGCAGTTCATCAGACTGTCTTTCTGTGGTTCTTTTCTTTGGCAACATGGTAATTTATACAAGTAATCATACTCAATAATACTACTACTAATAATAATAATAGTTAATAACAAACTGTAATCTGCTACGCGTGGCATTTTGTTGGCCACAGTGTGAATGCAAAACTATTGTTTTATATCACGTTTATGACCCGTGTTTGTTTTGCAGTGTTAATTGATTCATTACTCTGTGGAGCCCAGATGTTACACAGTTCTGACTCCCTTCTGCTGACAGATGAAGGGCGATGCAATAAGGTATTCTGAGCGGTGCTATACTTAACAATAACTCTTGCATTACCATGTTAGGATCAAACCATTTGTGGGGCATTTTTGCCTTCATTAGACAACTGACTGAGAGAGGGTAAGGCATGTGACAGAGATCCCACGCTGGTTCACCTTCACCAGCTGAACCACCAGGATGCACCCGTTTGTAAGTTTGTAATTCTGCCAATATAAAACTTAGAACAGGGGCCTGACTGTTAAAATCATACTGTCAACTAAACTCATTCTTGTCTCACTCTGTATTTCAGGCAATAGTGTCTAAAACACACAGCAGCAACAGACACAAGAAAGCTCTTGCATCATTTAGCTTTTCTTGAGTAAAACTCAAATGTATGAGGTCAAGAGTTATTGTGAACATGGCTCTGGTGGGTCCTTGAAAGTGAATTATTATCACATTTTCTGTAAGATCTTATTGAGGCAATTTAAAAATATTTTGTTACATCAAAGATCCAGATTGAAATGATATATTGTCTAATGGTTAAATAAAAACTGTAGATTGGATTTGTTGTGCAGGTGTTACTTTTGACTTAAGGGGTTTACATAGAACATTCATCTCTGTGATGACAGACAAAATGAATTCACTGTACCTTTAAACTGACACAACAGATTTTCCATTGGCTGTGCCCACCTCTCCCTACGTGCTATTTGAAGTTCAATAAGACTAATTCCCACCCTCCCTCTCATGTTTGCTTTTGATTTTGCATCATGTTGTGGACAGTCCACATTTTTCAGTATTATCTTTGAGACTCTGGGAAAGCAAAGGGGATAAACACTGGGAGGGATTCAGGCTGGGATTTGATCCTAGGCCAGTATGAGTGTGTGGCTCCAGACTGAACCAGTCAACCAGCTCTGGCCACCGTGTCATCTGTGCCGAGGATCAGTAGGATTATGCAGATGGGGCATGTGAGGGACAGACATATAGACATGAAAACGTATCTGTCTGCCACTAATGTGCTATGTAAATCCCTTGTAAAGAAAGTTGTGTGTTTTTGTGATTCAGAAGTTTTGTAACTATAAACAGAGAGAATTTTCAGTATTAGTGCAGTTTTGGTGACTTGAAATACAATAAACTCAGTGCAAACACTGCATTGATTCTAAGCCACATGCAGTAAGTATTATTGTGATGAATAAGCCAAAGACATTTTTGTTTCAGTTTATACACTGATGGTTTGAATCATGTTCGAGGAAATTGTTGTGTTTTGGGTTTAAAAAAAAAAAGAGTATGGCTTCAGTTGTATTCAGTGCAGTACTGTGAAGTGTCATTTGGTTTGAAACTATGAGCGTAACAGAAATAATTAGCCTAGAAGTGCTCTAAGATTGGTTGATGTCATTGGCCAGTTCATCCACTCTTGTATTATTTGTGGCAGAAGTCTCACTAACAGCTACTGTACGTGCTGAAGGGGATTTTGACAAGTGTCTCTGCTGCTGTACACAAAGTGTATTTCTACCACAAGCTTTCATTCTTGTTATCTGCAGTGTATTTCAACAGTGGTGAATCATGTTTCTGTTGACATGTATTATCTCCTATCTAACTTACTCTATACACAATACTCAACTGTACACTTTTTCTGCTTTGTGTTTTCATATTTGTGGCTTCAGTGTGACATAGATATATCATTACTCAATGGTACAGTCAAGTGCAAGTGTTGAGATTGTACTCCTCAGCAGCGTGGTGTCCCGTGAGTGGGGTTGTTTTCATGATTTTGCGCCTTCGGCTCCAGCATCTACAATCCATTTCTGATGGCCCATGCTATTTTCATACCTATGGTTCTTTTTATATTTGAAATGTGAATTGCTACCAAGGACCAGAAAATATGGAATAAAGTTTTTTCATAAATGTACATCATTGCAGTCAGTTTTGCACTTTAAATGTCTTTTGTTTAAATGCATTTAAATTGAAGCTATTTTAGTATTAGCAGAAATGTGCCTCCTGATAGACTGTATCTTACCTCAGCTGCTTGTTGTACCCCACTGGTGTTTTGTCAAAATAAATTTTGGAAAAAGTGAGCACAATGGGACCTGCCTTCAACAAAAAGACAAAATGTCTGCCAGTCTCTATCTGAGCAAAAATGTTTAAACCAGTTATTTCCTGCAGATCCTTCCAGTCAGCATGTGAGAGGAGTCATATTCAAAGGAACTAATTCTTTTTTAACCTAAAATCAAAACAAACTGACCTTGAGTCTGTCTTCAAATTCAATTGTACATTGAAATCTAATAAAGGAGGAAGAGAGTAACACAATTGGGTGTCCCTTAGACAATTGTTTGTTTACACCCATAAATAAATTATGGAATTGTGTTTGCCCTTTCACTACAGGGGCCAAATGTGAGCCTGTGCATTAAACATGGTAGCCTGTTTTTGTTTTTTTTTTTTACACACACACACACACACACACACACACACACACACACACACACACACACACACACTCCATGTAGTGAGTGTTAAGTGTCATGCATACAAGACATCTCTAAAAGTGCTCTAAATTATTAAGTATTAAAAGACCAAGTGACTCAAATCCAAATGAGTAAATACATAGAAATAGTGACTATTTGGTTGGCAGAATATTATTATTAGTCATTGTAGTGGCTCTATGGATAACAATGTTGGTGTTTCAGCTGGTCAGTTGGTTGGAAATATCTCAACAACTACTGAATTGTTCATGTTCCCCACAGGATGACTTAAAAAGTTGTCATAGCAAACAGTATATTTACATTTTTAGAAAACAATTTTTAGAAAACAAAGGGAATTATTTTGTTTTGGAGTAGTGTTTCTAGCGATGTTCAATGTTCACTGTCACATTTGCTGCTAGCATATTCAGTCTGTGTGGTTTGGTGCTGGGCAGGTAAAAACTGCCTGCTGTGGCTGTAAACAGGGTTGAGGTGAGCCTGAACCAAAGTGAATTTGCTGCGGTACCAAACAAACCAAATTGAAGGAGCTAAAATACATTAAAACACTGTAGAGCTGAGGGGAACAAATGATCATTCTGCTACAAACGACCACTTTCACATTACACATAGTCATTTGATCCATTGTTAATATAGAAATATTGATTTGTTCAGCTTTTTAAGTGAAGATCGCAGACAGCAGATAGACCAGTGTGAGTGAAAAAGGGGAGGAGGCGCTAGGGCAGGACACCCCTTTAAGGCATCATCAGCAGATGTAAAAGTTACAGGTAGAGAAGAAGAAGGGGTCTCTTATGTCAGGAGTCAAGGTTCAGACTGAGAAAAAATGCCTCTGAGACAGTCAAGCACATAACAAAAGTGTACGAAACAACTAGAGTGCATGCATTAGGTTCCAGGACCACACGTCGATTTATTCAAGAAACACAGTGGCAGTGGAGTCATTAAAAGTCTCTTCCTGTATGTGAGCAGCAGACGAGGGAGCAGCTGTGTAGGTGCAGGATAAACCAAAACAAAAGTAGTCTATCTCACTCATAGATCAGCACTGTGTTGGACGTCCTGCCTACTCAGCACTACAAATTGTCAGTTGCCATGGTAACCGTGTTCTTTCTGGTGTAACTAAAGATCTGATCGAAGGCACTGAC
Organism: Dicentrarchus labrax; assembly: GCF_905237075.1. Classification (NCBI taxonomy): domain Eukaryota; kingdom Metazoa; phylum Chordata; class Actinopteri; family Moronidae; genus Dicentrarchus; species Dicentrarchus labrax. Next base: position 24,428,135 of record NW_026136718.1, on the reverse strand, counting down.
GGCAATCTGACTCTGTTCTGTCACCTGGCTTTGACAACATTTTGGCTCTTATACTTTTTAGTTTCCATCCATGGGTACAGTAGTAATTCACACACACCACTGAAAGTCAGTGATATGAAAGGCCTCTCCCTGTATAATACATTTTCCAGCTCAAAACAAAAGATATTGCATTATGTGCTCTGTGACTGCTTTACGAACTTTCGTAAAGTGTTTATCGTTCTTCTTTCATTTGACATTTTCTAAATTGTTACCATTTTTATAATCTGTATTGTTAGTTTATCTACTCATACTGAACACTGGCATTAAAACTCTCATGTCATAACCTATCACTGGATTTGACTGAGGCCTGAGGCCTGTTTTGTCATCTGGAGGCTAATGGGTTTTTTCCATGGGTCAGTCCACTTTAGCTGCACCACACTGAGCTATAATGACATGCAATTCCTCTGCAGCCTCACAGTAAGAGATAGCTGATGCTGTGGTCCTGATCATTTTGATGTGTTTTCTTTTTTTGCTTGAAAATAGACATTTATTGAATTTTGCATTTGACCTTGTGTCATTTATCAAACTCTTACGACTAAGGCTGCACAATTAATCACAATATTATCGAAATCGCACCATGGCCAAGTCCAATATGCAAATCACAGAAAACTGCAATTTTGATAAAGGTAAAATGTGTAAAAACATTGTTATAATGAAGGAGTGTAGAGCTACAGATGTGCCTTGGCCTACATTTCTTTTCTACATTTATTCTTGTTCTCCACATTTAAGAAAACATGTTTGTTTGATACAGACCCTAATAAATTTCAGATTATCATGATTTAGTTTTTTCAGTGAAAATTTTATTTGGGATGCAAAGATGATCACTCTAATCACGAATCATATCGCAGTTGCTCTACATTGATTAAAGAGCATAATAATGCAAGTTAAAATCTATTAATGATCGTTTTCTACAGTAAAAGGTTTGATTTAACTGCTGGTTTTACATCAGGAAAAGCCTTCCTGATGTAAAACAGTTCCGTGTCAAGTCCATTGATCAAATCTGTTTGGTTGTCTCAACTTTAGAACAATATATAATATTTTTAATACATTTCCTCAAACAATCACGGTTTGAGCAACCTTCCAACACAATGATCAGCTGTTGCTTTTAGGGAGGAGGAAGCTGCAGTTATCTAGAGTGACTGCACATTGTATCCTAGGGTGCAGCCAGCTGGGAGCAGGTGTAGAGGAGGAGGGAAAGGCTGTAGGATGTAGACAGTTGGCTGCTGGAATAATCTCTTCCTCGCCTCACACTGTTTCTCACAGACAATCTTTCCACATTAGACTGAGAGCTAGACTTATGTGCTTCTGTATGGAAGTTACCAGGCAACAGTTCAGAGAAAGAAGTTCAGACATCAGAGAACCTGATGAGATTTCTTGAGAATGAAAGTCTTTATACGTAATGTTAGACTACTTCACTTACTGATGTGTGTTTCAGAAACTTGAAGTAGTACCTTTTCAATGTCTTGTTCAAATGATGGGTTTTGCAGATAAATCACTTATTTCTGCAAGGAAGAAGTGTTGGATCGGTGTAAAGGCCAGACAGCCAGACCCTCTTTCCCACTGGGATGTCAGATCATCTGGAGACATATCTGCCAGCTCAGCAGTATCTTTTCATGCTCAGTGAGTCCTTGAATATGAGGACAGTGGTTTTAAAGGAATAGTTCAACATTTTTGGCAAACCAGTGTTTGACTCTCTTGCCAAGAGTTAGAAGAGAAGATTTATAGCATATCAACCTTGAGACGTGTTAGCTTAGCATTGTGTAGCCCATCCACTGACTTTTTATTGGTACACGATTATCAAGACATACTTTGGCTTTTACCTCTGTCTCTTTCAGGGTTCCCACTCTTTTTAACAAATCATTTTCCAGAACATTTTCCAGGAGTTTTTATTGAAAATACTGGACAGCACTTAAGCACACATATGACTAGTGCAAGTCACTTCCACTTTACCCACTCTGAAGTGTCATACAGTTTATCCAACAGTCGAGTTTCCAACAAAACACACCCTTAGGTTTATGTAGTCGATGTGAGTGCCGGGTGAAAAATACTTATATAAATTTCCAGGACAACATAGATTATTTGCAGGATAACTTCTCATTAAATTTCCAGCTTTTCCAGGACACGGGGGAACTTGTCTTCCCTGGCATGGGAGGTGAAATGGTAATGGATCCCTGGCAATGGATCCTACAATGTACTGGGATGTTTCTACAGTAATTAACAACTGGGCATGTGACTCCGACTAGGGTGCCAAGAGGCCTAGTTAGCTTATTTCATAGCTATTACTTGTTATTTATGAGCTTAGCACTCCATTTCACCACATTACATTACTATCAAACATGCACATGAATCCCATTACTACCTAATATAAATAAATCTCAAACCACAAGCATTGAATGCAACAAGATTAAAAAATGTATTGCAGAACCATTCTCATGTTCTGACGACCCAAAAGAATTAAAGCAATCAATACCCAGGACTTAATAATTCGTTTTATGGTACCATGAAGTTGAAGCTCATTTTTAATCCTCAAGGAAAGTATTCTGTACTCACGCTGCCATGCAATGAGCTGTGCCATGAAGAAAACCAGGTCTGAGGCTCTGTGTGCAAAAGGAGGCCCCTCCATGCAGCTACAAGTGCAGAGCCCCTCGACTACAGAAGCCTGTAGCAGCACTAGCCAGAAATTCACAAACACTAATAAACTTACTATCTTTTAACTATAAACGTCAATACAATCTCATTTCTCATGTGTCAATACTCAGAAACTCACGCACGCAGTTTCTCTCCTTCCAGGTTACTAAAGTGATGGTAGCTAGCAACCAGTCCACACCTGGCTATGCCATTTTCGCCAGTTTAGCAGAATTAAACTGCTCCAAAACATAGCTCCTTAACTGTGATTACAACTGTAATTTAACAGTGTACTAAACTCACAACAGTGATTAATATCCCTGCTCTCACACTCTCAGTCCCCTTCCCTTTTCCGTGTGTTTCTCGCCCTTTTGTAGTAAGTGTAGTAGTAATTTCCTCAAAGAGTCTTGTATGTCACAATACTGATCTCTGACTGGCTAATAAAAAAATTAAACCTGGTCACCAGAAGAAAATAGTTGTGAGCGGTTCAAGGGCTACGTAAAACAGAGGACATTTGAGCAGCTTACCAAACTATAAATTAAATGGAGTTATCAACAGGGTTGGGAGTGTTACTTCAAGTATTACAATATTAAAGTAACGTAACGACAGAACAATGTAACCTTTGAAAAGAGAATGTGTCCCTGCTCAGTGTATTTTTAAAGAAAAACTGATGTATTTTAAAACTGTAATCATGCTAAATAATCCCTATTGTATCCCCACTGTAATCTGGTTATGTCCTTTTTTTCTGTAACTTTAATGGATTACAGTTACCTTTTTGGTATCCTGATTAGATAACTCAGTTACATGTGATCTGTTGCTCCCCAAGCCTGGTTATTAAACATCAGTGATAATTTAACCAGCCCACATTTATAGATACACTGCATTGGTTAATACATATGAAATAAATAATATGTCAACAGAATGACAATAGTTTAAAGACCTGAAGCAGGGGAAGCAGCCTTTCTCTGTTCACAGCAGCTATTTTGACATGAAATAGTAGGGCAAACACCAGTAAGACTAATTAAGGTTCTGTTCGATTTAGTGTAGCAGCACCTGGACTGTTTGACCTGAATGGAACAGAACCTTAATTAGTATCACTGGTAACATCTGTGTTTACCCTACTATTTTATGTCAAAATGACTGCTGTGAATAAGGCTCTATATTAACAAAATCCCCCTACCAGCAACACTAAAGCTGCATTCATGCAAAATTGGGTTAGGGTTAGATGGATACACCCACTTGTGACATTGAACTACCTTAATTAGCTACTTATTTACATATTTATATTATATATATTATATTTATATTTACATATCTTATTTACATATTTTAGGCAGTACATTAATATGTGAAAACATCTATAGCTCCTTATAAATTAAAGCTGAGTTGACTGCATTAGTGGTAATATTTAATTTTATTTAGGTGTAAGTTAACTACCATTATTGGTGGCTAAGCAGTCATTTTGCTTACAGTGTTTTGAATCTTCTGTAATCTTTCTCATTGTTTTCAAGTTGGAAATTCCCAATATCTCTTCGAAGTCGGAGATAGATGCTGTAAGAGGTTGACTTGATTTGTCTTTAAATACTCTGCTGCTTGTAATTAAAATTCTCTCTTGGCTGCTGTTTTTCACACTTCTTTTAAATCTTTTACACTTGAATGAAAAAGGCAATTAATAATTTGAGTTCAGCATGTCAATAGTTAACTGATGAGATCCTCACATTACGTTACTATTTATTGTTTATGAAAATTGAGACTAACATCACTGTGATGGTGTCATACCTGTAGGTTTATGTCCATCACATTGTTTGAATTACAAAAGAGAAGAAAGTTTGGCCTCAACAGTTGTTGAAAGTTAAACCCTGCATGGATTGTGACTTCACCACTCACACTCATAGTCTATTTCATCATGCACACAATGACTAGATAAGAAATCCAATTAAGTTGATGCTATGCAGTCTTATTTCCCATTTCTGCAATCATCTCATACATGTCTATAAACAATAAGCCATTGAAAGTGTAATACATTTTTGTCATAGATATGCAAATGCACTATTATTAGGGGATGGAACGGTAACAAGGCGGGTGAGTTTTGATCAGCCGGGATCACAACTGTGGTTCAACCAGGAAGAGACACTTCAGCTTTTACTCTAAAACCTCTTGTCTGTTGGTTTGAAAAGAAAATAATAGGGCTTTGATGACTCCTGTTTGAATGGTTTGTGCTGTGACAGATAATTATCACAAGTAAGTTGAACATAGTGGAGAGTGGAGCACTGTTCAGACTGAATTAGGAATGTGAAGCCTTGTGTCTTAGAGGTCTGACAGTTTGGTTTGGGATCCAACCACATGATTCACCAGGTGAACTGTCTGATTACTTCTTTCTGTCTGGTTAAACTTCCTAATCAGGGAAACCAGCTTCTTTAACATTTGAATGGAAAGAATACCTGCAGTGTCTTGACCCTCCATGACAGCCGGCTCCCCACTGTGCTTAATCACTGCACCCAGCAGTCGTCCAGGAATAACTGACTAACATGTAACTGCACCTGCAACCTAAGTCTGGACATTTTATGTCTAACCATATTACATATGGAGTATGTAGAGACAGATATGCCATTTTTGATAATGTAATTTTAGATGGCTCTCGGCTGCATTGTACAGGAAAGACAGATAAATGTGAAGTCAATCTTTTAATCTGATCTGAATAAGAAAGAAAATAAGTGTATACAGGCAAATGTCAGATGGTTCCATTAAACCACTTTTAATGAAGGAGGAAGAAACAGTGGCCCAAAGCTTGACTCTTGAAAGGCCATGGCACTGTTTTTATGTTTTATTCCAGGAATAACAAATTGCATTGTAATGTATGTCATTATGGCTCACTGTCAGGGTGGGAAATTAGCACCAGCCACCAGCCAAATGCTAGTAAAATATGAAAGTGGCTGCTAGGTTAGAATAATGATGCTGCTTCCTCAAATACACTATAAAGGGCAATTTTAGAAAAAGGGCTTGCATCAAGGAATCGAACAACAACCCTGGATGTTTAAATATGATATTGGTCAATTGGAGATATTGATTGATGTGTTTAATATTAGCTAATTAACAAATATTAGCATGATAAAATGCCAAACCAAGACAGTGAATATGGTAAACATGATAGCTACCTGCTAAATAATAAACTTAATTTATTTATAAAGCAACTTTCAAAAATAAATAATAAAAAACAATAAAACTACAAACAATAAAGAAAATGTTGAAAATGAAACGTTCTTCACTTGACTTCAATGATCTCTACATGCAATGTGGGGCTGCAAAAAGCTGCAAAAAGTATAGCAAACACATTATGTCTGTTACTAACCATCTACAATCCTTACAGCATCATCATGAATCACTGCAGCTTGTTCAGTACAAGCTGTGAAAGCTCTGCTTTCTAAGCAAGTTCACTATTGTCACATACTTGGTTTCAACTTGAAAGCTCTTTTTATTCTGTTTTTTGATGTGTTTTTCATAGCTGTTACAATTACAACCTTCTAATCATCTGTGAAGGTTAAACATTAAAGGCTATATGGTATTTAATAATGCATTGTGTCATTTTTCTTCTCACTCTAATTAAAAAGAACGACCTTCTATGAGGTCAGTTCTCGATGTAAGGGTGATCAAAGAAGGAAATGTTTATTTCGGTCCATATAGTAATACTTTGTCTCGTAACAGGAGGATGGGGATTTTTTAAAATAGCCTTTAAAGTGAATCCTCTTAAGCCTCTTCACTCCAGTTCTTAATTACAGAGGGTAGAGCACATTTAATCCCTTCTTGATGAATAAGAGCATTAGCCGTGGATAGAAGAGACTTCTTAGAGGAAATCGAATGAATTCTCACTGAACTTGTGTAATTAATTAGTTTATATGGTCAGAAGAACAATAGTGTCACAAGTAAACACAATGTTCAGCAATAAAATAGACACTATCACCTGGCCTGCATGAGTTCTGGCATCATTATCTAAATATTTTCTATTCATCAATCGTAACATCTAAAATCCCATCTGGGGAATTACAAATGGCATATTAGCTACATGGGAAATGACTGACATGATATTGTACATACTAGTGCATTGATTTATTCAGTCTAGTGCAGATGCCTCAGCTGGGAAGATAGTAATGTTAAAATTAAAATGAATTATAGGAGAGCGGACACTGACTGACATAGCCCAATATATACCTTCCACATATGGCAACCATGTAACCTCCTATATAAAATACACAGTGACAGAAGTTTACCTTTATGAGTAATCATAGAGCATAAATTAACTCTAAAGTTGTCATTAAAGAGTAAAAAGCAGAATTTAAAGCTGCTAGAATCAATATTTCTCTATTAACAATGGATCAAACATTTACTTGTGTGTGAAAGAGGTTGCATGTAGTGACAAACTTGCAGAAACATTTCCTAACTCTGCAGTTCCCTTCAGCTCTACAGAGCGTTTTAGTGTCTTTCAGCTCATTGTTGTGGTTTTCTGGCCCCCAACTTAACTGTTTTGCGTCACCCTCACAATCCTGTATTTTCAGTTGCAGCAGGCAGCAGTTTTGAGTGAAAAAAACAATAAAATGCCACTGTACACTACCTGCTCAGCACCAAACTGCAGACAGACACAGTTAGCGACTAGCTGGTGAACATAAAGAGTCAGCTACTTCCCTCAAGAGTGGGTGGAGACCAAAAACAGAGCTAAAACAGAGTGAATATTGGACTTAGGCCAGACCTACCACATGACTCCAAATGAATAATGTTGCTCCATATATCTTCCGGATGGTCTAAATAAGTAGCGCTTCGAGTTGCCAACTGCTGCCCCCCCGGCAGCCAAAAAATCTGTTGATGCAGGTTTAGAAATCCTATTTCTGACATTTTTGGCGGGACAAATAATTTGAATGTAATTTGATCATGTGAAAAGATAACCAAAGATTTTAGTTCAGACAAGTAAAATATCTTGAGAAATTATCAAAAATCCAATCCATGTAAACCCACACCGGTGTGCATTTGTCAGTGCTCAGAAATGGGAGACCACCTGTTTATTTTGGTATAGGTACATCTTACAGGTTTACACCAACTAATATATAACATTTGTCTGATTTGTCAAAATCATGTCATGGTGCAAATCAAACCCATTAGTGCTTTTTAAGCAGATTGTTATTATCATTGATTCGATGTCACATTGTGTGGACCAGGACCAGGAGAAATCATATGACCCCCTCCTTATCAGGAATGTCCATACCTCAGAAAAAGGGTTTCTTAAATGTTAGTTTTGCTGCACCTACTATGCCACAACAGAGTGTTGTCACCTCGAGCTGTGGGTGGGTGCTCTTGATTTGTGCTTACCAGCAGGTTGCATGTTCCGATGTGGCAAGGCTAGGAAAACCTCTAAATGGAGTACAGGCTGCAGGTATTATGCCACAGTCAATGAGTGACCCAGCAGCCAGCAGGAACAGCAGAGCCCTGTGGCTGGCATGGCATTAAGGTTATTAGCTTCACTTGTGATCTTGTGATTGACATGTGTTTCTACTGTGGTAAAAAACAGAGGACAAAGGACGTGGCTGATAAAGTCATTAGCCTTAGCACTAGCACTAGCCACAATTTGAAAGTTGTACATTAATTTTTCATTTTAGTATATGTATATATATATATATATATATATATATATATATATATAGTAATTTTTCATTACTGATGACAAACATTTATTATAATAAAACAATGTTACACCTGTACATTGAATGAGAGTGAATTAGCACCCACAAGTTCAGGTGCTATTAGCTGTTTATTCTTATTATTCTAGCTTCTTTATTGTATTATATTTGCTGGACAGTAAGTGTCACTGCCCACATACTTAAAGGTCCAGTGTGTAATATTTGGGAGGATCTAATGGCTTTTCCTTATGTTTCCTTTGTTTGAGGTTTGACAGGCGCTCTTTTAATGATGTCATCTAGTTGCGTCCCTTTTCTTCTGCAATGACATGTCGTTTTTTATATATCATTGCAAATGACCTTGCTTGTGAGGTTATGTTCTGTTATGGTAACATCCAATATTAAAATAACAGATGCTGTAATGACTTTCAGGTCTGGTTGATTAAATAATGCTGCGCACTTATTGCTCTCACTATAATGCATATCACAAGATCCCATTGTCCATGAAGACACAAAATATTTGTATGATTCTAATAACTGAAAATCCTGGTCAGTGTTTAATTTGAGTCTTTGTTGATTCCTGGACACAAAGATTGAATATTCAGTGGACCGTCTTTAGGGAGGCATCTGGGTCAGTGACCACAATAAATATGCTCCTAACTCTCACTGAGGATGGCCACACCGAGCACCAGATAAGTGGCTCACAGAACTGCTGGATTAGCTCCAGCTCCGCCAAAATGTCAGCAGTTATGCAAAAGAGGAAAGCAAACAAGGGAAAAACTGTTTAGCAAGAGCCATCTCGCTTTGTTTTTTACAGGCTTGAGTACAGAGACATACAGTCAATATAACAAGCCTCTGCAGCTGTGTGATGTGCAAGTTTAATACCAAAAACCTTCTCAATGATCTGAAACAATAACAGCAAAAATCTGATGTTGGCGTCAGTCCCAAAGAAATGAAGAAAAACAACTTACTTACCATGTTGTAAAGATTAAATATGAAATATGAATTGCTGATGGCAGTTTGCTTTAGATTATTGTGTAGTCTGATACACTTTGTGGCCCCTTGGATTTGTCAGGGTTGGATCATGCATTAAAGGTCTACTGTGTAACATTTAGGAGGATCTATTGGCAGCAATGCAATATAATATTCATTGAGTTCTTTGGTGGACTTCCTGCAAGATGGCGCCAGTGTGTGAGGCGGGCCGTCAGCTGCTCCGACTGTTGTGTGTGTTACTGTTGCTTGTAACACTTGTTGCACAGACCGTCAACACTCTGCTGGTGTATGATCGCCCAACGCTGCTAGATCTGAGAATCTCTTCCAAAAATCTTGTCAACTTTGATTATTATGGACAAAAAACTCTGCCTCCTTTCCTATTGGACATCCCGACATACCTCTGCCGCACTCTAGCGCTAGCGTCCTGATCGAGGTGGCTATGGAGCGGGGCCTCGCCTTTGTATCTCTCGACGTTCGCTGGACCTTGTTGCTGCCTGGTTGGTACCGGTGGCGGGCTCGGATGTGCTCTCCCTGTCTCCGCTGGCGCGGAGTAAATCTGGGGAACCTGCGGCCTCTGTGTCGGGCCTCCCTGTCAGCTGTTTGCCCTGACCCGCCAGGTTTGGCCTGGTAAACGCCAGATCGCTTGTGAATAAATCATTTATCCTTAAGAATTTCTTCATATCCCAGGAACTGGATTTCCTCTTTATCTCCGAGAGTGTTGGTGAGTCCAGTGTCTTCACCGAACTTTTACCCGATGAGTGCTGCTTTTTTAACTCTCCTCGGACGTGTGGCCGAGGAGGAGGAATTGCAACTGTTTTCAGGAGTGACTGTAATGTAAACAGTAATCGCTGTCATCCTCCTTCACCAGCTTTGAACTCAGTTTGTTTGAGCTGGGGCATTCTCACACGGTGCTGTGTGCTGTGGTCTACCGGCCTCCCAAATATAACAGAGACTTTTATATTATGCCTAAATATGACCGGGTCCTTATTGTTGGAGATTGTAATATTCATGTGTGTTGCACTGAAAACCCTTTGGCACGAGACTTTTTAAACATCATTGACTCTTTTAATCTCGTGCAGTCTGTACTTGGGCCTACACATGAACGTGGTCACACACTTGATCTTGTTTTATCTTATGGTTTGCCTGTTCTCAACCTGGAGGTCTGTGACGCTTTTTTCTCGGATCATATGCCTGTACATTTGAAGCTGCTGTTTGCTGTCACACAGTTAAAGCTCGCGCTGCTGTTCGCAGATGTCGAGTTATTAACCCTTCCACTGCTGCTCACTTCTCCGCAGTTTTCAGTCAGAACTGCGTCATTCCCGAGTCTGTGTGTGAGGATACAGACTCATTGTTATGTCATCTTAACTCATTGTTTCTCGACACCTGTCAAACTGCCATAGACATTGCGGCTCCATTAAAGACCAGGCAGCAGAAAGCTATATCAGAGCCTTGGCTGAATGAAACAATCTGCATTGCCAGACAGAAGTGGAAAAAGGACAAATTACAAGTGTCTTTTCAAATACTGAGGGATTGCTGGCGTCATTACCAATCTACTGTGAAAGAGGCTAAAAGAAAATATGTCTGATATTGTTCTTTTTAACTGTCGTAAGCCTCGTGTGTTGTTTAAAGTTATCAACTCTGCCCTGAATGCTCCACAGACTGGAACTGAGGCCTCACCTGCTGTGTGTGAGAACTTTCTTCACTACTTCATTGATAAAGTCACTTCTACCAGAGCACTTATTTCACCTCCTGCTTCTGATCCTTCAGTGTTTGTCCCCTGCTCTGCTGTGTTGGACACGTTTGAGCCTGTGACCCTGCCTTTTGCACAGGAGATTGTGGGTCATTTGAAGCCCTCAGGTTCTCCGGATGATACTGTCCTGCCCTGATTTTTTAAGGAGGTTTTTCCCACTGTTGGGCCATCTTATCTCACAGTTATTAATAGTCTGTCCTCTGGAGTAGTCCCTGTAAATCTTAAAGGGGCACTTCACCCATTTGCATTAAGCTTTGTATCATTAGAAACCCAGTCATATTTTTGAATGGTCGTGCATCATTCCCTCATTTTCCCCTGAGAGGGGAGAAATACGGAGTTCAGTGTTGCAGTTCCTGCTTCTAATGATGTAAAAATCGTCATTTTGCGTCATTGGAAGCAGGAAGTCTCATATCTCTGTAGAGGGGGTGAGTCTACAAACACTAGTTTTTTCACTCACGCTACAGACCTATTACAGATCAGTGAGTGGGACTTCACTTGCAGAAACTAAAAAATTTAACCGCCATCTTGTTTGGAAGCTAAGCAGAGGCGCTGCTGGTGCCTGTGCTCTCATTGTGCGCCTACGGACACACGGACGTCTGACTGTAAAGTGAGTGTTTCTATTTTCTTTCTTATAACAACGTTGCATTATCACGAAGTTATTCCCGGTTAATACGTAACGTCAGCCAACTGAACTAACGTTAGCGTCTTGACTGCACAAACAGCTTGCAGTTGCATTGCTAACTACTGTGGCACGCTACACACAAAGACCATGCATCGCTAAATGTGTGCTCAATGTCTTGTAGACAATATCGCCTAACAGCCTTTCTGGAATGGGTCCTGCAAGGCGAGGGATTGGGTCGAGACCATCGTGTCATTTTACCCGCTTGTGTGGTGCAGGCAATCCGACAGAAATATCCAGCTCCAGATGGCCAGTACTGCGGCACCAAGGAGTTGAGGACGCTCAGGAGGAACTATAACTGTCATTGTTAACATATTTATTTTTGTTGTTGCTGATATATTTCTGTAAATAAATGGTTCACATTCACGTTGTTGTAGTCCTTGGTAGTGTTAGTGGGAGTGGCTTGCGGAGCTGTGCATTGTGGGAGTTGTTGTCTTCCATACAAATGCGCCCTAAAGTCACTTTCTGTCTTTTCTCAATCAAATAGGCACCAAATTTGAAATTTATGTTACATTTCAACTACATATATAACCCACTTTCAATAAAGATTAATGTTCCCACCTGTGAAATGCTCCTTTAAACATGCAGTTGTGCAGCCTTTATTTAAAAAACCTGGGCTGGATCCTACTGTTTTGGCAAATTTCAGGCCTATTTCTAAATTGCCTTTCTCTAAAATCTTAGAGAAGATTGTTTATTCCCAGCTCATGGACTTTTTAAATGAACAAAATATTCTTGAGATTTTCCAATCCGGTTTTAAAACATTGCACAGCACAGAATCAGCGCTTTTAAGAGTTTTTAATGATATTTATCTACCAACTCTGGTCACTGTGTTGTCCTTGTACTTTTAGATTTGACTGCAGCATTTGATATAGTGGACCATGAAATCCTGATTGCTCGTTTGGAGCAGTGGGTGGGCATCAGTGGCACAGCATTGGAATGGTTCAGGTCCTACCTGTCACATCGGACTTTCTATGTCGGCCTTGATGACTCTGTCCTCCACTGCTCCTCTCATGTGGGGGCCCACAGGTCTCTGTGCTTGGCCCTCTTTTATTTTCTTTCTATCTACTCCCACTTGGTTCCATTCTCAGGAAACATGCATTTCTTTTCACTGCTATGCAGATGACAGCCAGATCTATGTCCCCCTCAAAAAGTCTGATTCCTACTCTGTTGACCCACTGCTATAGTGTTTACATGACCTTAAAGCTTGGATGTCTTTAAATTTTCTGAATTTTAATGAAGAAAAGACAGAAGTCATGGTCTTTGGTGGCACTTCTGTGACCCCCCCGTTGATCTGGGTTCTTTGGCACAGTATCGCAAGCCAACTGTGAACAATCTGGGGGTAAAAGTGGACTCAGGCCTTAAATTTGACAGCCAGATTAAAGCTGTGGTGAAGTCTAGCCCTTTCCAGTTAAGGCAGCTGGCAAAAATCAAACCAGTCCTTCAGAGACAGCACTTTGAGACCGTAATCAACGCCTTTGTGACCACTCGGCTGGATTACTACAATGCACTTTATACGGGGGTTAGTGGGTCCTCCATTGATCCACAAGCAAGTATGAGCACATTTCACCTATTTTAGCTTCACTCCACTGGCTGCCCGTCCATTTTAGGATTCATTTTAAAATTATTTTATTTGCTTTTAAAGCCTTGAATGGCCTTGCCCCACCTTACCTCTCTGAGCTGCTGCACCCCTACACTCCCATCCGATCTCTCAGGTCAGCTGACCAGCTGCTCCTGACAGTGCCTAAGCCTATGCTTAAGCTCAGAGGGGATCGAGCGTTTACCGTTGAAGCTCCAAAACTTTGGAATGGATTGCCGCTGCACATTAGACAGGCCTCCTCTCTGTCTCATTTTAAAACTCTTCTTAAAACCCACCTCTTTTCTTTGGCTTTTGACACCATGTAGAGTGTTGATTTTATGTGTATACATGCATATTTTTTATCTTTTGCGGGCAGTCCATTTTATTTATTTTATTGCTCTTATCTTTCTATTGTGTACTTCATGTTTTTATTATACTTCTATTGTGTTATCTATTTATTCTGTTTTATCTTTTGTGCAGCACTTTGGAAACCTTGTGTTTGTTAAAATCGTGCTATATACAGTCCTGCTCACCATTATTGGTACCCCTTCATTTTTTGCATAACCTCTACAATATCTTCAGAAATAAATAGAAATGTACCAAATTTATATCGTCAGGATCTTTTAATTGGACGTAATTAATTCCTGCATGCTTTTGGATGTGTGCTTTGGGTCATTGTCTTGCTGGAGGACCCATGATCTTCAACTCAAACCAAGTTTTCTTACACTGGGTAGGACATTTCGCTCTAAAATCTCTTGATAATTCTCTGATTTCATGATTCCTGTGATACAGTCAAGACCTCCAGTACCAGATGCAGCAAAGCAGCCCCACAGCATTATGGATCCTCCACCATGCTTAACCGTTGGTAGGGTGTTCTGTTCCTTGTAGGCTTCATTGCACCGTCTGTAAACAAACTGTTGGTGTGCATTGCCAAAAAGCTCTATTTTTGATTCATCTGTCCACAGAACATTTTCCCAGAAGGATTGTGGATCCCTTGGCCTTCGCCCATGAAGCCCTGTTTGGTTTAGTGTACGGCGTATGGTACTTGTTGAAACCATGACCCCAGACTGTTCCAGGTTGGCCTTCAGGTCTTTGGATGTTTGACGTGGTGTTTTGTCCACCATTCGCACCAACCTTCGAAGACTTCTCTCATCAATTTTTCTCTTCCCCCCACGTCCAGGGAGGTTCTTGACAGTTCCATGCTTGGCAAACTTCTTAATAACATTGTGCACTGTTGAAACAGGGATACCAAGGTCTTTGGAAATGGCCTTATACCCTTTGGAGGTCTTGTGTTTGCTAATTATCACACTTCTGATGTCCTCAGACTGCTCCTTTGTCTTCACCATTGTGAGAAAGGAACAGGGGATAACAGATGGCTTTTTAAAACACGGAAGTCATCATTCATTGGCTAATTCATGTCACATGGGCACAGACAATTTATCACAGGTGATTCTCATTTGTGACTTACCACAGGTGAGTCACAATGTGTTTCTATGCTGATTTACAGCAAAGAGTGCCAATACCAGTGACACAGCAAACTTTAAGTTTTTCTATTTTTTCCTCCTATTGTTTATTGTTTTAAATTGTTGTTTATCATTTGCTCTTTTGTATCAAACACGGGTTCTCTACAGAACAGAAATGTTTCACTTGATTATTTTTTTCAGAAGATATTCCACATTATGTACTTAGGTGCCAATAATGGTGAGCAGGACTGTAAATAAAGTGGATTGGATTAGATTGGATGTTTTCATTCGTGTATAATCACCTGAAAATAAGAATTGTTGGGTTTTAGTTACCTTAGAATAAACCATTTTTATCTACATAGGGAGTGGGTCTCCGTCTACAGAGTCTGCCATGTTGAACCGCCATGTTTCTACAGTAGCCCAGAACAGACAAACTGTACACTGGCTCTAAACAGGGCTTTTCAGATTTTTTTGTTTTGAGTTTTGTGGCCACAGTTGGAACGGGAGGGTAAGTCGAGGACGTCAGACAATTAGCAACTACCCTGTTAGATGCCGCAAAATCCTACACACTGGTCCCAAGTGTCCGTTCTGTTAATGACCAATGTGCTCTCAGGCCAAACAGTGTAATTTTGGGTGATAGATATAATCTAAAAAGTCTATATTTGTATTACATTTTAATGGCTTATATTTAGCCATTACAACGAAGAAAAAACCTTCAGTAATTGGTCAAAATGTGAATTATAATTTATCTAGTTGGAGAAATTTCCAAATTTGGTTGTTTTTTTAATGTATGGTATCTGAGTTGCAGCTTATTGTAGTGTACAAGAACAAAAAGTAGGGGTTGAGCCTCCAGCCATAAATTACTCTAACTCCTGGAACACATTAAACACTTTAATGATGTTTAACAAAGAGCTCCCTAAGGCCGGAAGTGTCTTTAATTAATTAGCTACTAATTAATGCTGTGATCCAGAACGCGCCTCTGTAATGGCAACAAAGTGGACAACACAAACAGATTCCCAATGACTGTAACAAACAGGGGTGTTCCACACTTCAAGCTCCTACAGTCCTACATACATCGATCTGTGTAGTTGTCTTTTAGCTGGCCTGAAGCCTGACTCATTAAAGTGAACATGAAAGTCAGTTTTACTCTCAGTCGCTGCCAATAAACACAGTAAGAGCAGAGTTGTGCATGTGGCAGGAGAACAACAGTGCAACTTCAGAGGAAACACTGTGAAGTACCAGAAAGCTTTTCACATGAAAGGAGAAATCCACTCTGTCGTTGCACCATCCATGAGAGTTATTCTATGATAGTTCTGTAATTTATTTTTGTTGAGTGTCTGCTGACCTCTGCGTCCTCTACTTTAGTGATTATCAACATATTTAGGATGTTGAGAACTCCCAGAGCATGAGTGGGAAGGTGTGGGTGGACAGGGCAATTACGATCCTGTCAGGAAAGTACAGTGGATTTTTCCCTTATCACAAGGGGTAGAAACCAAAATTACGCCCTGAGAAAATGATTTACCAAAACCCCAAACTATTGGTACAGAGTTTAGAAATTGTTATTAATGGCCTTATGAATGATTAATAAAGTTTTAGGCCATTAATAAGAGACCTTTGATTTGCCAGGATGTGAAAAATGGTTGGTGTTTATCAAGCGCAACACTTGCTTTAGCTTTTTTGCTCTTCAGTTTAACGGTAAGACCCTCCAATGAACAATTTGACCTTTGACTTTTTGGAAAAAAGCTGCAAAGCATCTGAACCACAATCCACTTATCAAGAACCTTTTATTACTCTTTCCACTGGGTTACGGCAGGTTTATGTGTTTGGTCTGCTTCCCTTTTCTATATACACCACCTCTTTTGGGGGTTACCATTACCACACAACACTGACATATCATCACATTTTAAGGTGAAACAGTGAACTTGTTAGCAAACAGTTGCTTATTCCCAACAGTTACAGGGCAACATTATCATTCAGTAGAGTCGTCCGTCTGTCCACCTGATGAGTTCAATATTTACTCTTCTTTAAGCTCTGTTTTTGGTCTTCACCAACTCCTGAGCCATATATCTGACTCTCACACTCCTTAATACTCCAATATGTTAACCAGCTAGTCCCTAACTGTGTCTGTCTGCTGTTTGTGCTGAGCAGATGGGGTAGAGTGGGTTTTTAAGCTTTTTTGATGAAAACAGCTGCCTGCTGCAGACAAAAACAAAACTATGAGGGTGGTGAGCGTGAACAGAAATCACTACGAGTGCCCTCTTTCTCATTGTTATTTGATAAAAATATTGATTGTAGCCAAATAAATGTACATAATAGGCCATGTGAACATTGTCTTAAGACTTAAAAAAGGACTGGAGAGGTTTTTCTCAACCTGGCAATTAAAAGTGATTTTTAAAATGTATCTATAAAGCATTTATAAACCAATAATGAAGCCACAACTACATTACAACTCATAAACCCTTTATAAATGGTCTTATGCAAAGGGAAACCAAACATTTACAAATAAAAACAAACTCACAGTGAGTCAAATGAAAACCAGAAACATCACAACCTTTATTGTTCATCATCTGTTTGAATGTTCTGAAAGTCTAAACAATTAAAGATAATGAAGTTGTCAGGCTGTATAATAAATACAGGTGAAAGTTTCAACTGGACAAGGTAAGAAGATGAAAGAGCATTTACATGATTAAACATTTTCTACATTAAATACGGTTAACTGAACTAAATCATTGAGTTTACATGAGATCATTGTGTACACAGTACAATATATAGTATTCATAGTTTAGATAACAGTCTACATCTGTTTTATTTAATCATTCTGCTATTCTCCCATTTAACTGATGCTGTGTTTGTTTTTCAGATTCATTCACGAGCCGTTGAGATTTTGGCAGCTGACAAAAATATTAGACATTAACTGTTATAAAATCCCTTTCACTGGGTATTGTGGTTCCTTTAAAATATCAACATAAGTTTGGTAAACCATGAGTGAAATGTGTGCCTAAAACAAATTGATCAGTGTCCTAAATGTCTCTAAAAGCAAATCAGTATGATACATGTCTAGAGAAGTCTTTTTGTAAACAGACCACATAGATTTCTAAAAGAACAAACAGTCTGACATCAGAGGCCATAGCTGCGATCACATACACCAGTAACACCCATTCAGGGCAGTAGCACCATGTACAGCATTATGGAGAGGGACCATTTAATTGTTCTTCATAGGTAAATACACAGTTCCTTCCCTTGGATTGACTCTTTGCTGAGGACAAAAAAGGTTTTTGACAAAGTTGGTAAAAGTCAACAGGGTGACAGTGGACCAGTCACCAAGAACTACTGCACCATGTTGTTGGATGTTAGATTCAACGTTTTGGTCAAAGCTCCCTGCTTGTCTGCACTTTAATCAACAATTTCCAAAATATGGCTGCTGTGCTTCATATAGTGTCTGTGATCTGACCAGTCGATCAGGTTACGTATCACATTACAGTGAGCTGAATGCAGTCTCCTTGGCTCTGTACAGCTGTTGTGGATTACATGTTCCATCCCAGTCCAATGTGGGTGGCCAGCAGGTAGCACATGCCGATCATACACGTCATTATCATCATGGGGAATCCTAACCTGTAAGAAGCAAGGAAACAACAGATTAATAGCATGAAAAGGCTTACTGAAAAACCAACAATGGTGCGAATAATCAATAAGGAGGCACAAGTGTGACAAGCTCTAAAATTGCCACTATACAATGTAGAATATATTTAAGATATCTATCTCTCATTAATTCAATTTGTTGTGGCTTGTAATGAGGATTACAGTCACAGAGTTCCTAGAATGTCTTGTTTATATTTTGATATATGGTGTTTTGTTCCTTTCATTCCCATAAAGTATATTAAACCTTTTCATGCAGACACTTGGAAAAAGGCAGATTTAGCTCATCCACAGTGATGATCTGCTTTTAATATTGTCAAAGTCAATATTATTGTTGGATGATCATGCAATGCAGGTTTTTGCCTGCACATAGCAAAAGAAATACATACAGTATAAACAATATAAAGAGTAGATTGCTGTACCTGCTTTACCTCAGTCTCATACCATGTACAGTACAATTGTCAGAAAAGGCATCAAACCTCTCAACAGTCCAAAAATGTGTAATTGCAGACATATTTGGCTCCATTTGTCTCTACAGCAGACAAATGGAGATGACTGCCTGAAGCAACTTATTCATGAATAAATAAGGTGGTGGGTGCTTCACTATGTCACGTGACATCACAGCTTCGCTCTACAGCTATTTTGTGTCCCTCCTCATTATACTCCAGTTTCATGTCATCTGGGATGCCATAAGATTCAGACAGCGCAATCACGGTACCATTAAGACCATGGTATATGTGAATACTTTGTGTTATTCTCTCATTTCTCTAATCGGACAACTTGTTAACCACAGTCCAGAATAAACAAGTAGAGCAGCACTCAATGTTGAATCAATTAGCAGTCTCTTATAAACAGGTGTCTTTATGCCATTTTCTATTTCAGAAGCAAATATTCTGATGCAAGTTCAAGAGACAAGAAGCAAATTACCATGAGTGGGGAATAAATCGACATTTTAGAGAAAATGTGTCTTTACATACTGCACCTTGAAGAGACCCATTGTTTCATTTCAAAGGTTTTATTAAACTTTTTTCTGTATTTTCCCTCAAATTTTAAGTTGGCTTCTCTTTACCTTCTAATAGGTAAAAACCTATTAAAGTTTATTTGCCGGTTTGTAGGTCAGAGCTGCACAGCCCTACTGGAGTTACCACAAAGTCAATGTTTTACTCAAGGACACTTGAGCCTACAGGTAAAGGTTTGTCTCCAAGATAGGCCCAATGAGATGTTAAAACGGGCTTGCATATTATATGCCAAATGAAATCACATCATGCTTGAGGAAAGAATCTAAAAAGCCTTCAAGTGAACACAAACAAATTAATAGTCCAAAGTTGGGCACCTGTGACAGACTTGTTGTGATGCCTTAGGAAATTGTGATATTGTCTGGCATTTGCAAAGGCCAAGCTGTTCTCATTGTAATGACTGCAATTTACTTAGTCTTATGACGCAAGAGCAATGATCACTGGTCGCAGCAACCATGTAAAACTGTATTGAGTAGACTACAGGTCAGACTGCTTTCCCGGTATTTCATTCCACAATCGTATCATACATTGCAGTGTGTGCTTAGATGACTCCAGAACTGTAGATGGTTTGTCATTTGGATGTCTACCATGTCCTATATGGACACATGGCTGCTCTGAGGGCCAGAGATCTGTTTGCCCCCAGTCTGTGACACAGATCAGTTTTGGAGGGCAAAAAAAGAAAAGAAACTACATGTTTATTTAGTGCGACAGCAATTTGTCTTAACACGGGAAAGAAGTAATTAAAACTGTGGTACCCCTACTGAAAAAACCCATATCATTAAAATATCATTTAGAGCAGATGTTGTGCACTAGTGTGATGGTGCAGTGTGAGATGTGAGGCTAAGTCAATGATAGACTCAATAATGCAGTCAGGACCAAATAAACCAGAAAATAACCATAAACCTACAGCTGCTATACCCACTGATGATGGTTCACATCATTGTTTATTAACTGTGCTAATCTTCCTATTAAGATTAATGACAAAATAATAACAGCAAGTTATTTCTAATGCCTTGATAATCATTGTGAGGATGAAGTTAAGCATGATAACAACTGGTTAATTGGCTGTTTGTTTAGCCACTGGACAGCAATAAACAAAAACAACATTAGATTTTATTTGGTCAAAAGGTAGTTTTACCAGCAGAGATACCTTTTTTAGAGTGAAAACCCCATTTCATTGATGTGTCTTCCATTGCAATAGCTACGGTGGCTCACACTCAGGTCAGACAGGGCCTCACAGACAATTATGTGAAATGGCAAGGTTAACTGCACAAGCTTGAATTCTAGAGAGATGCAAAAGGTTACATGTCTCTTTGCTGTTTGTATTTCTGTTTACTTGGGCAGGATTCCTTCTCACAGGATCATAAGACCTGAGATTCTGGTTCAGTTAGCACTCATGTTCAGTTCGTTGGGAACTGACTCATAGGTGTCTATGACTTTTTTATTTTTTAACCTACAAATATGAACTTGCTTTTTATGAAAGTCTGTAATTAAGCATGTTGGGAACATAGTTATTAAGACAGGAAATCTATTTCTACCACTGTGAATCTGACTTTTAGGAACTGTCAGTATTTACCTGCCCTATCTACTAAGGGCAGAAAAATTAAGATACAGGTTTTTGGTATTTATGGTGCCCATTCAGTCTCATTCCAGAAACTTTCTGCTCTTGCTGAAAAATCTGTGTAGTTTATTTCATGATGCTTATATTCTCCATGTTAGGTGAATATAGTCAAGTCATTCTCTGTGAAAATTACAGAGCTTTCCCAGAGAATGTGTGTACGAAGCTTCAGGTCTGATCGAATGTGTCAGAGTTATTGACATTAAATGTGGGAACATTTTGAACATTAATTAAAGAAAAGTGGCCAATTAAGGCTGTATTACCTGAAATCCTCATTTGAGATTTTTTTGACAGCAAAGTTTGGACGACTTCATATTTGACAGAAAAATTAGAACTTCAGAGTGTAATGCATTGCCCTAATTAACTAGTAATCATTGTTGCCCTTTGTTATACAAAGACATAAGTGAATAACAAATACATGCTAAAGCCTCAAAATAACACAGAAGATAACACAGAAAAAAAATAAGGAGTAAAATAATTTGAAAAGCTATTTAAGTACATTTTGTGTTTCCTTTTCCATTTGGAAAGCACTATTGGTCTTATGCTTCTATTCTCTCTCTTACATAAGATCCTCTAAATCAGAAGCCATTTCAAAGCCCCATTTTAAGATGACCTTTCAAAATGTCCTATATATTAAATCGTCTGCACTGAGGAAGCTGAGAAACCCTACAAGAAGTCCAGATGACCTTAAGTGAAAGAATAAATGTTGTATATGTGTGTGTGCATTGCTTATCATAATGTATCAATGTTTTACTCTTTATTGCTACAACTATTTCTTAATTCGGTTTAATAAAATTATGCAGTTTCCATTTAATATGCATGTGGAAACGTCAAATTAGTACTTGAACTAAGGATTAATGAGGCTAGTCAAGCACTTAGGCTCATTAATAATGATTTCACTATTGCGTGGTGGTGCATTTAAATTGTAACAGAGTCAAACTTTCTTAGTAGCCAACTGAACTGAGTTATAAAAGGTCATGGTGATTATCACTTTTATTTACACATCAAAGGTTTAATAGGGGGTGAAAAATTAGGGAAACCTCAGAGAACAAAAATAGTAGGGAAATAGAAGCTGGCTAAACGTAGGTTTGCCATGATTTTAATATTTATCTTTAACTTGATCTTTCATTCACTTCCTGTAATTTTAGAGGTCTGTCCCTTCCATCACAAAATCTCATCACTGGGACATACTGAAATGTTTCAGAGAAAAAATGCCTTTAAAATCCTGTTAATATTTGGTAGCAACACTTTAGCAACTAGCAACTGTAGCAACTCATATTCACAGTAATTCTAGTCATAAGAAGACACTGATGGAATTTCAAACTATTTAAATGCAAAAGAGATTAACAGTGATCTTATTGATTTATTTGATGCTCTGTCCCAAGGTCCCTCTCCTGTTCCTCCTCTACACACTCCCACTCAGCAATCTCATCTGCCGTCATGGTCTCCACTTCTACGCCGACAATGTCCAGCTCTACATATCCACTTACTCTATCATCTCTCCAACTCACTCCACCCTGACCAACTTCCCAAACAGAAACTAAATCATGGAAACAAGCCAACTTTCTATAACTGAACTGTAACAAATCTGATAGCATTGGCAACTCCATTCTGTCGCCCTCACCTCACATCCATGATGCCTATAATCTTCAAGAGAAACCTTTCATTCAAACACTTACTCCCACTCTTAAAACACCTCCCTTTACCATAACAGATTCAATTCAAACCTCCTCTTTACTCTCAAACCCGTTTTTCTCCACTTCCACACTCCTTCCCACAGCCTGCCACCTTCTTTTGTAGTAGTAGTAGTATTAATTGCTAACAAAATGCTGGTATCAAACATCAAACACAAATCTTAATATGTTAATAAGGGGTATTGCAGTACTTAGCAATCATTTGAAAAGGTCTGAAGAATACATTTGGTCTTGTTTGGTTTTGTTCACTAAGTGACTATTGCTAGATCTGTCGAGCTTTCAATTGAATTTGTTTTGCTTAGAAAAATTACAGATTGTATTCCAATTGTGTGAGAAGCTGTTTTCTTTTGTTGCACACAGACTGATTATTAGACATTTATGCTAAGTGGTGCTACTGAAAAGAAAACTTCAGACCCCTAAAGTATACCACTCACCCACAGGTTAAAGAATCAATGCTATAAAACAGTCTACAGATGGATAACAATGGAACAGTCAGGAGTGTAGATGGTGAGTCAAAGTAGCTCAGTGGTGTATACATTGATATGAAGTGGAAGAATATAGTTCACTCAATACTGTGCTACTGAGCCTATGGTACTTGTTTCTAACAGTGTAGTATATATCGGTATATAAATTATACTCTAAATACATATATGTAAAAATGGGAGATTAGGCTTTACAAGGTCAAAGCCTTGAAGTAGCTCATTAACACAAGACCACTGATTTTTATCTTTGTGGGATGAATGTCCACTTAAGATTGATGGAATGAGGAATCTCTAAACTGTTATCATAATCAGACAAGCTGAGGTCACCTCCAAATGAGTGAATCTCTTTTTGCTGAGCAATACCCCTTTCACCATCACAGGCACAGCAGGGGACAGAGGGCAAATGAAAAACTTGCCAAAATACAGCATAGAGTAGAACAAGGTTCACCTTGTCTAAAAATTCCCATTGTACCTTGTGATCTCACACATTGATTCAATTGCATATGATGGAAGCTCTTTGAAACTCCTGATGCAATCTCAAAGACTTTCTTTAGATGAACCTGATGGACGGTCTCTTCTGACTGTGGCAGCTGTATGCTTGACACAGGACAGCACTGCTCTTCATGCCAGGGCTTGTCCAGTGCTATTTAATAAGCAATATGACTTGCAACATGCTCAAATGTGAATGTTAAATAACTATTATCTCTTAAGTATAGGACTTTTTTCTGTTGCTATGTAATCTTTTGTCCTTGATTACAGTGCATGTTAGATTTCTTGCAAATTAAGGTAGCACACCTGCATTCTCTAGTGCAGAGTACCATTGTTCCCAGCACAGGTCTCCTTCGCAGATGTAGAGAACTGTATGAATGGGATTATTAATTCTGTCATGTGGTGCAGAGGGAGGCAGCACACAGTGAGAAAAAACTGAATGAATGTCCTCCCTTTCTAACTCAGCTCACATTGTTTAATGTCATTTGATTTGGAGCCTGTTTGTTTACTGTGTCTGGTGGTCAGTGCACAGTGAATGTCAGACAAGCAGTTCTACTGCAGTAAAAATCAAAAACTGAGAAGTGGTTTGGTGTGGTTATTAAATTTTTGATCAGAGGCCTTCATGACTGAGAGCAAAATTACCTTCCTTAATGTTTTTAAACAATCTGAGCCTGTCAGTGATGAAAACAAGTACTTTGAGTGGATGTATTCTGTCGGGCACATTGGTCCCCAAGGATTAAGATTAGTTGACGTTGCAGCCATTGCAGCGCTGTCAAAATCTTAAAAGGTTTTAAACTGTAACAGCAGCTATTTTTCAGTCTGAGCATGTGAGCAATTACTCATAACCCCCAGTGGAGCTGGACTATATACCATACAGTACATATAGAGGAGGTTATTTTGTCATGCTCCCCAGGTTAATGGTTAGAGGAGAGGAGGGTGATCAGGGCATAGAAACATGAAGGAAGCAACAGGGACCATACCAACTAACTGCAGAGCTATTCAGAGCCACTCAGTTTCCTTTGTGATGGTCTATCAAACAGGTATCCACCTCCCTGTGGGGTCATCTGAGCCCTGAATGTAACCACCTGATACAGCACTAGTCAGTCCCAGCTGCCTGAAGTCACAGACAGACTTCTCTCCCTGTTACCTGTCTCTCTGAACAGCTGTGACCCTTGCCACAGACAGCCAATTACAGGCATAGCCTCAGCTGAGAACAATGCTTCTATCCAATAACTGTAAACACAGCTACAGTGTGTGAGAGAAGTAGAGCCGACAGGCTGCAATTGTCCTTTTCCATTTCAATGAAACCCCATGCAGATGGACAATCCTTCAGAGTCTTTTCAGAGCAATAGCTGATTTGTAGTAATATAAGTGAGATGACATGTTGCATTTTTACTGGAACTTTGAAGCAAAGTAAGAAGGAACTGACAATGACAAGTTCATTGTTTTCTTTACAACACCAAGGGTCAGCTGTTGCTTATTTTACCAACACAACCCCACTTTAATATAGATTAACACAATTGTAATGGAGCCAATTGAAAAGTCTTAGCAACCAATCACAGAAAACTGACATCATACCTTCATGTTGTATGCAATACAAAGCACAGTAAAGGCAGTAATGTGTCTTTTATTGATCTAATACAAGGAGACCATATCATATTCTGGTCAACTGAAATCACATAACTAAATTGAAGTGAGAATGCAACATTACTGTAATTCTGGATGGAGCTAACAATTATATTAATTACCGATTCACCTTGATCTGATTGTTTCAATACATGCTTTAGTCTTTAAAATATTATACAATCACAATTTCCCCACAGCCATCTTTAACAGTCAAAGCAACATATCCTCATATTTGAGAAGCTGGAACCAAATGTTTGGCATCTTTCCTTGATTAAATGACTTCAAATGAATATTCAAAGAGTCTACAAATTGACCTGATGGTGGCTAGATGAAAAGTTAAGGGACTGACAGATACTGACAAAGTGAGATTGCTATCCATTGAACCACACTGCTAGCATGGCTTTAAAAAAGGAAACAATATAAACAGCTCACAAAAAAGGTAAATGTGAAAAGGAATGTGAGAATTGCATCATGAGATTCTTTGAAGTACATTTGGTGATGAAAGTCTACACAGTGTTGGCACAGTCACAGACACTGTTCACTTCTGTGAAAGAATGTCTGCGTTTCATGTAAATCCCACCTGCAGACAGTCAAGTCACATATTCAAATATAAAATCCCACAAGAAATGGTCTCGGCTCTCTTTTCATCATGACATACAGTACACTTAGTGCTACCATAAATCAAATGACATGCTATTTCCAGGCGATTGCATATTAAGCCTAATCAGACTCATATTCATCCGTCTTTCAACATCACTGACCACTTCCACTTCTCCAACAAGCAAATTACAAAGTATGTCTGGCTGTTACGTCATCGGAATGAAAATTATTGGTGAGCAGGTGGCAGCTTGGGAGGCAGCCTACTTACCATCCTGCTTCAGATATAATAATTTTTCACCATTCACATTTTTTATTTAACCACCAGAGAGCTCTCAAATCAAGCCCTCTGTGAGTGTTTCACTCTGTATCAATTCAATAAGTCACACATATGTTTAAATGTTCATGCCTTTGCGTGAGTCAGTGTTGTGGAGACTATTGAGCACATTTTACTACAGTTTGAGTACCTCCACTCTCACTGTAGTTAACATTTCTGTCCTCACGGCTTCACTGGAGAGGACACAAACTGAAATCACTGCTCAGACCAGATGACACTAACATATATCTGCCAGGTTGTTTCCTGGAGTTATTTTACTCACAGAAGGGTACACCTCCTGTATATACCCTAGCAAGGTCAGCTGGTAACCTTTACCTAAACAAGTCCAATCCACAATTCTAGTAACAGCTTCTGCCACATGATGCACCTTTGAATGAACTGGACCTCTGCTATTCAGGATCTGAATTGTGAGACTATTCTTTAAATGTTCTCAACTCAGTAGACATTGTTGGCATCTCCTGCCGTTGCATATGATAGACATTAACATGTAAGCAGCCCTTTAGGCTTTATAGGCTATGGTACGGTCTAACTGATTACCCCAGGAGACAAACTGTGGGAGCAAGATTTTAAAACATGGTGATTATGACTTTTCGTGCCCTTAAGGAGAGAGTGCTTACCTGAAGAACTCCATGAAGGAAAAGCCATAACCGTGTTGTTCAGCAATGCCTGCACACACAACGTTGGCTGATGCTCCTATCAATGTTCCATTTCCTAAACAGGCAAGAAAACAACATTAAGGGAAACTATTATTATTATGTCTCATTTTTCATGTCACATGAAGCACATGACAAGTATTCAACATTTACCAACTGTTATAATTATCATCATAATCCATTATCATAATCAAGGTTCCCCTTTTTTGCAGTATTTTCAGCTAGTGTTAAGTTTTCTAGTTTTCTAATCTGCTGTATGCAACATTTTGACAGTCAGGGTGCATATCCATTCTGCTGTTCGATACCGCTCACATCTCAAAAGGTGTCAGTGTGGGGATGGAGCTGGGCGGCGACATCATAGTGCCGATCGATGTGGTCCTGTCACAGTGCAGTTGATTAAACTGAAACACTGTGACAGCTCTCTAACTCTCTCCCCCTTTGTGTCCTTCCCACTCAAACAGAGCCACACTGTGCTGGAGGGCCGGCCGCTGGGGTGTGGCAGAGCAGTGAATAAGGTAAGCTTTGAGGACCTTGAGCTGCTTTCACAAAAAGCACAGCCTGACCTCCCCGGGGAGTGACACAGCTGTACAAAGTGGCTGTCACCTGGAGCATATGATGTCTCCTTCTGGCAGGGGCCAATGATAAAGATCCACACTCCAAACTATAAAGTCCCTGGTGACTATAGGGAAGGTGGACCTAACAGTTTAATACACCATTTTATACTTCAGTTTACACTTGATTACATGAAGAGGTTAGAAATAGAGGCTTACCCCCAAGACAGGCTCCCATGGCCAAGGCAAAGATGAGAGGTTTTACTGGCAGGTTCACATCTGCATCTTGACTTAGATTGATGAGAACTGGAATCTGTGAGTACAGAGATAGATTGGAGATTACTGAAAATATAAACTTTCCAAATCATGCAACCCCAAAATACATGTACATATACACAGGGGCTCCATCTATGATGTGGCACATGATGTATTTTACATGCAATTACGTGATGAGCCACATTTGAGCTTACCATGATGGCAGAACAGTGTGAGCCCAACCCTAAAGCTTTCATGTGCATCGTAGTAGAGAATAGTTCCATTGGTTCCTGCTGTTTTAGCCTCATGTTGCATGACCGAATACGGGGCTACATATTACTTTCACAAAACATACTAACATGCATACACTGTACATAGTCTTAGATCATTTGAAATGTTTCCCCCTGGTTAGGAAAGCAACCCTATATTTACAGGAGCTATAAAAAAGAAAATACTGTATCCTAATGATAAAAGGGTTTGCATTGGTTGGTTGCCATAGAAACGTTTGTGCTTAAAGTTCAACATTTTGAAAAGAAATATGCTTTCTTGCTGTATATCTCTTGTATCTAACTGAGAAAGACTGGAAATAGCTAGATAACAAAAACTACTTGGAGTTTTGTACGGCTTCAGTTTACAAGATATAAGATGTTAATTGATGAGTTTTAGAGTTGCTTGTCAGCTGATATTTCTACCTTTGAACGGAGCTGGGATAGCTTTTTCCTGCTGTTCCAAGTCTGGCTAAGTGCTATCAATATTCTCATCACACTCTCAGAAAGAAAGCGAATAAGCATATTTCTCAAAATGACGAACGTGTGACAATCTGGACATGCTCTTATCAGCTGTGCACTAAGTAGAAAATTGATGCGGTCTGAACTCCTCTTTCATAGGCAGAGCAATACATAAGTGAGTCTGAAAACATGGAAAAACAACCAGAGATACTCCTGGATACACTGGTAGTTTAATTCTAACAAGAAACATCTCATTCAGTGGGATAACATCTTTTCCTTTTCTCACTGTCATTTTAATTGAGCACACTGGCGCCCCTCTGAAACATTGATCTCTGTACAACCTATTAATTTTCAGCAAAACAGACAGCTGACAACAAAAGTGGTGAGGAGGCAGTTGGTCTGAAAGTGGATGCATAATTCATTAGTGTCTGAGAGGATCTTTCCTATATTTTAAGATAACAGCTGCATGGAAAGTCAGATACATTACCAGTACAATCACAATCTAACTGTATGTAAAAATTAATGAGTATATTATCAGCATTTGGATCAATATTGTCTTCTCTGCTCTTCTTATGTGAAACTAATTACACTCGTTGGGCCACTGATCCTACACTTTGGGTATGAAAATATTGTTGTCCTGGCTGGACTTTATTTCAGTGCTGATATATATATATATATATATATATATATATATAGTGCTATATCAGAATTGTTAACAGATAATACAGATAGGAGTGGATAATATTGTATGTAATAAATTATGCTGAAACCACATAGGCAAAAATGTCTAAGTCCCAATACTATATAAAATTAGTTTTTCTTAATTCAAGCTTTATTATATACTGTATACGCAAGCTATACACTACTTTCTGTGTGGAACTATGACAAGAAATATTACCTGAAAGTATCCAACAGTTGTTTAAAATGAGGAAAAGCCAATATGATTTGAGGAGAATATGCATCTTTGAGAAACAAAACTAATATATAAAAAATAATTGTACTTCTGTTACTTCTGTGTGTGATTTCACAAGGATATACTGGAGTGTGAAATTAAAGCATCATGCTGCAGCCTCTTACCATGGTGGCAGTGAAGGGAATGTTGTCAATGAGAGAAGACGCGAGGGCTGAGACCCACATCACCAGAATAATGGCTATAGCCAAGCGCTGGTCCTCTGGCACCGCCTGAGAGGGGAGATAATAAGAGCGACAGATAACTGTTACTTCCATTGCCCCTCAGATGCACAAACAGCCCCCCTCAGCCCATCACTGATTTAAATCAAACACATCAATTATGTTCATTCTTTGACACTGAACCTTTCGTCAGGGAGCAGAGCCTGAAAGGGTAAAGCTGTCTGAATGTGTGATATGACCACAGGTGGTGGTGTCTTTGAATTTTATCTCTGAGCTCTGCTGTACACACACAGAGAGGCCAATTCTGTACATGTGACAAGCATGTTGTTGTTTGAACCCTAAGAGAGTTTTCTCTTAGTTATGCAAGGCCAGGATAAAGAGAGCAATATCTCCTCCTTTCACCTGTCTTCTACTTGTATCAACAGAGAAAGGCCTTGCCTCTCTCACAGCATGTTGTCCATTGTTTGGGAGGCTGAGCAGGTCAGAAACCATGAACAGCACACCACCTGTCATGTGTGATTATTAGACTCGAGGCCCACAGTCTAAACACAAGCTGACGTACCTATTACTGGTGCAATTCTGCTAAGAGACACCTCACTTGCATGAAGCACACAGGCTAGAATATGGGTGAATATTACCTCAGACCCTTTCGACTGCTGACAGGAATCAGATGTAAACAAAATAATTGAATTCAGAGCTGTGCAGAACAAAAGGATCAATATGCATGAAATGCAATATCATGTCACCTGTGCCCAATTATCAATTATGCCAGTTGCATGGAGCCCTGAGAGAGGACTGTTTAGAATCAAAGGAAAAACTCACTTTTATAAGCAGTGCTGTCTGTTCTCCAATATAGTCGATAAGCTGCAGCTGGGCTAAAGCCTGAAAAATGAAGAGGAGAAGATTAATATTGGGAAAAAAATCTGAAGAGAATTAGTTATAGGTGGGATTAAACCAAGAGAAGAAAAGCAATTTGGTTTGTATTAAACGGCCATTTAGTAGACAGAGACAAATCTATTCTTGTTATCGTTATTGACACCTTATCGGGACTGGTTTCTGACACTGTACAATGTTAAATGCGTTCAGCACATAGTTTTGCAGGGCTCACGTCTATATCAAAGACTCACAGGAGGGAGACAACAAAGCAGTTACTGTGCTGACATTACATTTTCATTTCATCCCTTAACAAGGAGGCTCATGGGTACTACCCAGTGTACTGTTAATAGATCGAAGCACTGATCCTGTTTACCTCCAGTATCTTGTAAAGATGCTTGTCAGAGGGGAGACCACCTAAACCTACATTTATCCCAGTTCTGGCTCACTTTTTATTTGTTATAATTACCTCTCGTCAAATGGAGGCTCTAAGCAAAAGTTGTTGTTTGGCATCAGTTTTTGGTTTCCACTACGTTGTGTGAGCTCCAAAATCTATTGAAAAATTATAAACGGGCTCTAGGTCAATGCCAAAAATACAGCAGAGTTCGTTAAATACCTCCATCAAAACGAAGAGGCCAGCAAAGAACAATAGTGTGGCCCACTCCACCCGGTGCAAGATGATCTCGAAATCCTGGATGTCAGCCAGAACCAAAAGCCACAGTGCACCCAGGATAGCGATCCAACCTGGAAGAGAGAACAAGAAGCACCACCTGACATCTCTCTTTATAGCCAGAAAACACTCTCACATACATATATCAAGTAGACATTGAGCACAATGTGGCAGATTTATAAAAAGAGGACATATCACACACAACACTTGGGGATACTTAGGAGACTTTTTAGACAATTAAAAAGTGTTCATTAATTTAATGAAATGGAGTTCCATCTGCTCTCTGTTCACTTTGTCTTTAATCCCAACAGCAACCTTTATAAATGTTACAGATGCTACTGCGGCATTTTTACAATCTAAGTTATTGTAAGTCTTTTTGTCATCTTTGCTGCTTCCTATAAATCAATGATAAACAAATATCTAAAACAAATGTATGCATGGAAATTAACATAACAAACGTGAGGATTCAATCTGCTGAGGAGTTTAAACGCATGTCCTCACTATAATCTATTAAACAGGTCTTATCATGAAGTGTTGGAAACAATGAATAAAGCATTTGTTTTGTCTAGGTGGGTCTGATGAAGCATTCATTATCATTTCAACGCATTCTAGCCTAGAGGACAAAAGTTGGCACCAGCCAGTGTTTTTGAAAGAGGGAAGAGTGTGCATCCACTTGGAGAAAATTTGATTAAACAGGTGAGCACCAGTAATTGCCTTGGCCAAGGCCTTTGGGGAAATAATTTCACAACTGATGAGAATTAGTGAAGAAAGAAGAGCAACGGAAGGACACAAAAAAGAGAGTGACAGCAGGAAGATAGACTGAGGAGAGACTGATAAAAATATTTACGTGTGGTTGTTCTTGGTCTCGGCCAGAGACAGAGCAGGAGGTGGCCGGAAATGTTTTTTAAAAGGCAATTTGGTTCTCGGGTAGTAACTAAGATTATAATACAGGCAAAATTTTAGGGAAAATGTGGGCCAAAGTTTGCTGAAAATAGCCAGTAAGTTGTGCTGGCTCATGCTTGCCTGATTACTTTACATATCCTGCAGAGACGGAGCAACAGTAGCATTCATTTGAAGATGTGTCAGACAATAGTCACTCTCCTTTTAGCTCTGTTTTGGTCTCCATAAACTCCTGTTAAACTAGCTGCTTAATGCTCCACTTTCACCAGCAAGTCTCTTACTTTGTCTACTGTTTGGTGCTGGAAATAATGCTGATGACAGCTGTGAGAGTTAACCAAAACAGCCAAACTAAGGGCTTTAAAACCAAAACAATGAGTAGAAAAAGATCAAATACAGAGTTGGTTTCATCAAAATCCTAGCAATCCCTTTTACATGCAAGTAGCCATATAAAGTAGTTTTTATAAAAATATAAAAACATTGATAATAGGAAGGTGCTGAAACAAAGAGAAGGGCAGAAGGATTAGAAAACACTACTTCTACTACCACACTCTCCCCATGAACAGTTGATCTTCATTAGAGGGTAAGTGTGACATTTCTGTCTTAAATAGATGACGTCTACTGAAGGTCTTGTGAATACAATGTCACGGTTTCCTTCCTATGTATGCCAACTCTTTGTAAATATATCCATTATGGAGTTCAGTTACCTCACTATGCTTTAGTGTGACAATGAAGTCCATAGATTATTTCATCAAAAATAATTCAATAATGAATAATAAGTAGTAGTAGTATCTCGCAGGCTTCAAAACAAGTGAGTCAGTATAAGTGGCCCAATAACCACTGTCAACAAAAATGACACTTTTCACTTTCTCACTACTTGATATTTCCTCAGCCTGCATCCAGGAGCAAGCAGCAGATAACAAACCTAAAGAGCTCTCCAATTAAAAAGAGCTTTTTGGCAAGTCTGAGCAATTTATGACATACTCATCTATCATACCCAATACAACAGTGTCTGAGACAGGAAATGTGCTGTGAAAAATGTCTCATCGCAGTTTCCCATAAGTTACACAGAACAAAGTAAGTGAACACAAGGCCAAAGCCAAAAGATAAAGAGATTTGTGCTCCAGCTCAAGTATCTTTTACACTCGTAAGCATATGGTTAGATAAGGTATCCTTTTGCCTTGCCAAAGACTAAAGATTCAAAGCAATTTAAATGTTGGAATTTAACCAAAGTAAGAATCTATTGAAAGGCCAATCTGTGAAATATTAAGTAACATCTCTGAAACTCTACAATTCTAAGGAGTTTCAGAAATCAATGTTCAATGATTTATTTTCTATATTTCACACTTTGTATGTATTTTTAGCACTTTTCAATGACTTTCACTGCTACACTCTCCTGATTTCTCCATAGAAATCAATAACGTCTCATCCAAACCACAGTTGTAACTCACAAAACCACAGACACATTAGAGGGATCAAATGACCAGGCAATAATCAGACTGAAATTAAATCTTACCGTGTGAAGTTAATGAAATTTTAATGAGGCTCAATTTTTAAAACATGTGTGAATGAATAGACTGCTGCAGTACTCAACCCTGCCTGTGACCTCCATGCATTAATGAGAGCTGGTTTGGACAGGCACCTATCCCTCCACAGGGACAGAAAACACGCTGCTGTGGGGTCATTCCCATTTAATAAATGTCACAGGGAGGTAACCTGAGTAGTGCCTGTAATTAACTGAGTATGTTTGGTGACTGAGTGGACTCAGCAGCAAGGGGAGAGATGACAGGGTGTGTATGAAGACAGTCATCTTCATTTAGGGACAGTGTTAGCATTAATGAGATGCTGTTAAGGTCATCTGCCGAGCACACATCAGAGACATCACAGTCAGAAGTGTCAGACAGACGACATATAACCCTCAACCTAACCCACAGGTGCAGATCTACTAACATGCTCAAAATATGCAAGTAGGCAGATTTAGAGCCTTGCTTTTGTCCATGCAGTGCAATGACGTCATGTTTACATCAGCTGATTGGTAACATCCAATCATATTCATAACCAGACAGTGATACCAGATATATTATATGCATATCCAGCAGATACAGAGCAACATAAGCATCCATTGAAGTTGTGTTTCTGGCCACCTGATGAATCTAAGTCTAATATTCTTTCTCATTTTAGCTTCGTTTTTGGTCTCTCCACCAATAAAGCAATATTTAGGTCTTTTGCCATTTTTAGAGCCTTTTTAATTGAAATAAAGCTAAAACTTACTAGTAAACCAGAGATTGAACCTAAACAGTAAAATTGCAGACCAGAAAATCAAAACAATAAGCTGAAAGACGCTAAAATGCTCTACAAGGTCAAGTGATAATTTTCTCTGCAACATCTTTCACATTACACATTGTCATTTAATCCATTGTCATTATAAAAACATTAATTATAGCAGCTTTAAGGGAATGCCAGGATCTGTGAATCTGACAGTCACGTTAAGAGCTTTGTTAGCACCTGGATGTCACAGCCTTATGAAGTCACTATATGATGGTTTTACACAGCTTTTAGATTTTTCCTGATTCTTCTCTATGATTTTACAACTCTGATTATTTATTTCTGATCTTGTCATGTGTACACTCTGTTTGTGTGTAATTCTGTATTATTGTTGCCTATCTTTGCATAGAAACCCCCCCAAAAAAGATCCTAAATACAATATGTAACACAACTATTGTATTGTAAGTATATATTAGAATAGTAGTCGTAGATTTACCAAAACGTTGTCATCAACACAGATTTGAAATTGCACCACATGAATAAATGTAATGTGATGGGGTCTAAATGCAGCTCAGTATCCATGTAATTTGTTGGATGTATTTGCTAGTCAGCCCATTATTTGGGCTCATTTAAAATGCAAGGACAGAGGAAGCTGTGTTTCATAATTACATGACAGAATTTATAACCACCCAGTGAGGCCTGTAAAAACAGCGCAATAATGAGATGCTTCTGCGCTTACCGAGATCAAGATGAATGCTGGGAACGAAGGAGTTGACAAAGAACATGAAAATCACCACGCCAAGGACGGACACACACTTCACCAAGAGAACCTTGTCAGTTATTCTGTGCTGTGGAGGAGAAAAATATAATCTTTTATTATACGACTGACAGCATTTGTCTTAAGAAAAGTTTCAAAGACTAGGCCAACTTCATTATTGAGATAACATCAATGCACCGCAGACACAGTGGGTGAGGAATCGCTCTGAGTAAGTATGAGAGCCTACCTTCTTTTGCAGTTCTTGAATATTTTGCTCCCAGTTCTTATCCTCTTGAGAAATTTGTCTGTCAGACAAAATGACATGTGAGTGTTGATAAACAGAAATACATACATTTAATTATAGATGTATCACTCTCTTAAGCGTTTTAAACCATTTGTTAAATCATGGAAATGG
This sequence comes from Dicentrarchus labrax, assembly GCF_905237075.1. Lineage (NCBI taxonomy): Eukaryota > Metazoa > Chordata > Actinopteri > Moronidae > Dicentrarchus > Dicentrarchus labrax. The sequence goes on along the minus strand of NW_026136718.1, from coordinate 24,392,660 downwards.
TGCCTCTGTTAGCTGTTTGTCAATACATACTGAATGTTGTGGGTTTTTATGATATTTGTGCTGTGTAAGGTACTCCCAATGCTATGAAAATCTATTTGTGCTATAAATGTTAGGCCTGGAAACACAAACATTTTGGGCAAGGGGGCAAAAAAAGAAATTATTCTTGGACTTCCTTGTGTTTTTTCCTTCCTTGAAGTGCTATGTTGTGTTTTAAATAAACTAAAATAAATTCAGCTACATTTGCATAAATGGGCATACAGTAGATGTCTCATTCCAAAAGTCATCAACAATATGATGGTAAATACTGACTTATTTGTCTCATTCACAAAACATAAACCAATAATGTCTTTATCGTGTGATTTTCAAAATATATTTTATATGTTATTATAGATATATGTATATGTTTTCAGTTTTAACCTTTGGAAGGTTTTCATCATCTTGCGGAGCAAACTTTCCAGGTTGAGGACTTTTTGCATCAGGAGGCATTTCACAGCTGTCTCCTCTCGGCTGGCAGGGTTAATGCGCTGAGCCGTCTGCCTCCAAACCAGGATCTCATGTTTGAGTTCTGAAGGAACAGGACAAAGAAGAGAAAGCCAATTGTTTAGTGCATGTTAAACACATGGACTCACAGTCATTACAGTGGTGAAGATTAGTAGCAGCATGCAGCATGTTGGGGGATTTGGTTGGAAACAGCTCCTACAGCTGTGGCTGACTGAGAGGATATAAAGATGTTTTCGGTCAATATGCTGTTAGCCCCCATAGAGTGACTAATGCAGCCAGGCGATGGGCACATTGACCAGCTCAGGAACAGCCAATGTTGAAGCAGAGATACAGCCTTAGGAAGCTGGACGCCTGTGTAGATATCAGTAGGTGCCATCCTTTTTCAGGAAGGTTGCCTAGGTGACCTTAATAGGATCTAACTGACGCAGGAAAAAAAGATTCCTGTAAGCAAATCTGCACAATTACCAGTCATGGCAGGGGCTTTTGAGCTGGTTTAGCTGCATGCTCTCCTAGGAAGACCAGGTTGGCGGGAGAAGCAGAAACTCCACAGGGTGGGAATTACAGATGGGCTATCAGGCCTGCATTGACCGGCTGCGCAGTGATCGGCAGCAGCTTCCTTCTATCTGCCTGGGGCTCAGTGTGACAATACAGCTCCTAACAGTCAGTCTTCCTCACTCCTTAAATGGGAGCGGTGTGGCGACGACCAGGGAGTTTGGTGGTCTCTGTTTTAATGATCCCCTGCTGAGGTTCTCACAGAGGGGGGGCACTGTAGGATTGTGGGTAAACGCCGATAAGAGTTGACAATTTCGCACAAATATCTTCGTTTTATTAGTTTGCCGATTATCTACATCCCTGGGGTGTCATATGCAAAGATCTACAGTAGCAGCTAATAGATTCTAGGATAGAGGACACAGTTCCAAACTAAACTCGCTGTGTGGTTTTTATTACTGAATGATCTTACTCGACCTCTGGACAATCTAAAGTCTTAAGGGATGGCCAAATAATTGTTTCTTCTATTAACGGATAATTAAGGAGATATAAAAGAACTGTGCTGTACCAGATTATCAGAATATTTTTAATTTTTTACAATAGCACAAGCAGATAAAAAGATTGGAACCAGGACGGGAGCCCTGTGCTGCTCTCAGGCTGCTCTCTGGACAAGTAAAGCCGTTTTTTACTGCCAACTTGTCAAAGCTAACAGCTGAACATCCGAGTAAAGGTGTGTTTCTGAGATGGGTGAGTCATCAGACTCATGAGGGAGCCAAGCAGCTGAAAGAGGCAAAAGGTGAACGTGTTCCACTCCAGTATGATGTTGAACTTATAGCCTATCACCTCAGTACTTTAATTAAACTAATTCTTAACCACATTTATTGAGACCAAAATGGGGCTTTAAATCCTAAAAGTATCAATAAACCAAGTTACAAACTTGTTATCTGTATCTCAGGGCCACAGAGAGATCTCCCCTTTTATTAACTAGGACGCCATAATTCAGAGATATTTTATAAGAGATGACAGGGTCATCTGATGAGGACAATGTGAATGCAATACTGTGGAAATCACCTGAGGTGAGTGGTGTGGTGGGAAAGCGGAGGGATTGGGGGGGTTCTTTAATATAGGGGGCACTATACATCGTGTGGGAGTTAGAGGGCTGAGGCCGAGTTAATTAAGTTTCTAGGAGGTCACTGCATCGCCTGAGAATTGTGAGTAGTGAGTAGCTGTAGCATGGTGGTAGTATGTGGACTAATGTTCTTAAGGGGTTAATACGCTTCATAATATAATCAAAGCATAAGTGATTTTGACTTGTGCCACATGCAGAGCAATTCTACAATTTACATTCCAGCCTTGAAAACTCCCCTGCCCAGCCTCACTATTTATCACTTCCAAAAAATCATTGTCTATATGGAAAATTATTATTAATATATCTTAACTCACCAACTATTTCAATGGACTCTTTGTTGTAGAGTTTTTTGTTCCAGTAGAGCATCCGCAGGAAAGGAAATGAGGTGAAAAGGACAAGGCATATTCCAAGGAACATGTAGCCTGTGAAACTGGCAAAATCAATCCCCTGTAAGACAATGAATAATAATGTGTGAGACAACACAGTCTTTTAAGATAAGAATTTCATTCAGATATAAATAAGCATTAGTGCTGTGGTTTTCTGAGAAAGCAGTCATTGTTTTCTGAGAAAGCATCATTCAGCTGAACTGTTGATTGTCTGAGAAAGAAAAAGGACGTGAGCAGATGCAGTTGCAGGTGTTACTATTAATCTGTGTTACATCACTATAATACAGTCATTCAAATAAAACAGTTTTGTGTGTTTGCGGTATACAGTAGCATTAAGAAATACAAGTTTATATATGAGCAGACTGAGGAAAATTAGTTGTTGTTCACAAAAGGACAATTATAATTGAATCGTTACAGATTTTAACCACCATGGTCCATCATGACCACCGAGCTTCCTGAATGAGTAAGAAACAGCAGTCTTATCCTCAAAGAGGTTGTCCTCAAAACTGAGAGCTAATCTTTCCCAAAGAACACCATTTTATCAGATGCATCCATGGAAATGTCTCCTTGTATGACATCATATATGTATAATATGCCATTTGTGTACAGGTTGGTGAGGGATTTATACTGTCTTTATTCCTTGCACAGTATGAAGAATGGTGATAAAACTGGTTAATAGTGACCTCTACAGGATTTGAAATTTCAAGTTGCAAAAAGCCTAAGATAAGGGAGGAGAGGAGGGTTGACACAATGAAACATGATGCAGGACAAACCAGAGATAAATATATTCTTACACACCACTTTAAATATATCAAGTATCCAATCAAGTTTGAGTATGAATGTTGTGGCAGGTGTGCAATAGCCCTTACATGTCTCATCAATTGTGTAATGGATTCAATTCAAAGATTCCTTTTCTGTCCCACAATATCATTTTATCACAATGCCCCCAATACAACTCTGACTACTCCTTTATTCATGCGTCCAAAGAGACCCGCTCAGTCAGTCTGCTGTGACCCTCAGGGCAGCCTTGTGGGTTGAGGGTAGCTGCTCATGCGAGCCTGTTATAAATGAAAACTCTTCCTAGAAACTAAAAACCAAAGACTTGGAATATCTTGTATCTGTGTCTCAGTCCAACACATCTCTGCAACATATTTCCATTTGTTACTAATTGTTCAGTAGCAAGACACAAGTGAGCAAATCACTAGAATGTTTTGTCTGTGTGTTTGGTGCTGTAATGTATCTCTGTTTGCAGCCGTAAACTGTGAGCTGGTGTCCGTATTTAAAAGCCAGAGTCTCTCTCTCACTGGTTGGAGGAGATCCATTTGGCAAGAAGGGTCACCAGTGTCCCTCAATGAAATTAGACCAAGAGGTAGTTGGAGATTTTGTATGCACCATGCTAACTTGCTCTGTAACAAATCAAATACAAGGACACTCTGATGAGGGACAGAATCACCTAAACACACACTTCACAGCTGTGCCATTCTTTCTATCTCTGGATTTCTCCCGAAAATCCCCTTGACACAAACAAGCAAGCATGCAAACAAACAAACAGGCAGGCAAACCATGCATGCACACACAAGCTGTCCTTATCAGAGGCCAGACATGACTGAATGAGTGCACTGCTGCTGTGTCCCTGTGGTTATGTCACCTGGGGAACCGAGCCAAGACAAACCGGACAGCGGGCCGTGGGAGCCTGGCGTAGTAGGAGCTACTGTATACTGAAGGAGACCACATACGGCTGCACCCACAAAGGCTAAAATGTCACGCGCAGTGAACAGATGCCACATCAAGCAGCTGGGGAAATGTCATGTCTTCTAGTGATGTAGCATTACGCCCTCTGAGTATAAGAGGAGTGAAGGTTATGAGAAGAGCCTACAAGTCATTGCCCTTTTCAGACAGTGACGGGCTCTGATTAACTCAGTAAAATGCTCTCACTGCTGTTTACTGACTGATCATTTTGTCAAAATCTGTACAATAGAGGACAACCTGTTTTCCAAAATATGTACAGTGAAGTATTTTTCATTGTAGCCCCAATGTCAACATCAATTAGAAAAACAAATATTTAAACACAGGTAGGCTGTGCCACAGCAATGTGACTTGATGGTGTGTACAGGGATTTTGTCCCCAGTCGATATGATTGCACATTGACCACTTTTTTGCAGTGTCTAAAAATTTTTGGAAAAACAAAATATATATATTAACACAAAAATGTTATAAACACCAATCAATTATATTTCAGTGGGCCACCAAAATACATTCTATACATACAGATGACAGTTTAAAGGAAAACCCAACACAAACCTTCTAGTCTCTCAAACACTCCTTTCTCTCAGAGGTGTTTAATTGCTTCATATAAATCATATAATTCATATAATTCATTCATTCATTCATTCATTCATTCATTCATTCATATAATTCATTCATTCATTCATTCATTCTCATCAGACCCTTCAATGACCCCTTGTGTCCTATATGAAAGCATCTGCTTCTCCACTCATTCATTCAGATTTTTCCTTCAATTTGTCATCCATCAGTATTTGGTGGTACAGATACATAGACTGTCACAAAGGTCTCAACCAAGTGTGATATACGTCATCCAGCACAGGAAAAGAGCTGGGCGTTCAGTTACATGGTTTCACACCTTATTGCATCAGGAGTGACACTGTCTCCTCCACAAGTTTAATCACACACTAATCCCAAAGAAAGGCTCTTCAGCGTGACACTTACAGAAGACTAAAGCCACACCAGAGGCTGGAACTGTGGAACAGGTGAGTATGCTGCAGGAAGGGAAGCTCTAGGATGATCCTACTCCTCACTGGCATACACAGAGATAATTGAATATGCTAGAAGAGGGGACTCTTAGAGCAGCTGTGTTGCTTATAATGACTTTATGAACTGTAGTAACATTTCTGGTAAAAAGAAAAAGGAGATACAAATCTTATAAATGTAAAGCAACACTGGGCAGGTGTTACAGTTTCATTCTCCACTCTTTTGACATTTTTAATTCCTGTGATTTATGACGGCGGCAGCAAAAATATGAATTGGTTTCACTGCCACTACATCTCCATTCATCACCTGCACATCAACATAAGGGTCTCGACTCACCATTGTATATAAATAGAGAGATTAGGCTGAACAGAGACAACACGTCTTACAATCTTGTAAACACAGATGATTATGTTTACCAATAGTGCATACCCCTAAAATACTAGCAAGTGTCTGTATATATATATATATATAAAACACTTTGATTTTGTATGCACTGTAAAGTCTATATCAGGTCATGAATGTCAGAGCTTATATGAGGAATGTAAAGGCTTTAGAGAAACTGTCTGCAACAACATGACTACCAGTAAACTAAACTTTAAGGGATAAAGTAGGTAACTGACTACCCAACACACATCTTTCTCGTTTTCTTTTATTTAATTTGTTGTATAAAGTTTCTTTGAGTATCTTTAAAGGTGCTATATTTCTTTAATTATTTGTTCTAAGTTTAGACTGTTAAGTTATGCAGGATTTGTTGCTACATCCTGTTTACAAAAACTGATGAGTTGGTTTTGTTTGCTTGTATGTTAAAGCTACATTGAGTATTTTTTGACCACTAGAGGGCAAAAATACTTACAGTAACAGCACTATGTTATTTTATAGGTTTATCTCATTCTTATGACTAATATGTTAGCATACAACTGCCACCTGTCCAATGTAAATGTAGACTAAAAAACCTTTTTTTTTAACTTACTTTAAATAAAATGTATTATTATTATTTATTTTTAAACAATGAGCTAAGACCGGCTAAAACCTGTACAAAACTGCAGGATGTTGAATTTTAGTGGGACTTGCAGCATCAGCATCCCTTTCACATTACAGGGAGTCATTTGATTTAATGTTAATATCAAAATACTCGATGGAGCTTCTTTAAAGTGGTGCTCAAGTCCCTGTCTGTGCAGCAGAGGTGTTTGGAATAATAACTGTCAGCACTGTTTCTCAATGTGCATTTATTACTGCCATTGCAGTGATGGTCCTTTCATAATTACCCAAACACCTTGTCATAATACAAGATTTTCAAAACAGTTAGCAGCACTCTATAGATTGACAGGTAAAGTGCAAACTATGCTGCCAAAGCTGTTTATCACATACATACATGTACGTACATATACATATATATATATTTACACAGGGTGTGTGTGTTTCCAGTCTGGGGCGGTTATATATTGGATTACTTTTAAGTACAAAATCTTTCACTGCCTAGAGGGCAATGAATCCATGCAAACACAATAATTTCATCAATGCAAACACAATAACTTATGAGGAAAAGTGTTAATAATTTATCTTTTCATCATGGCAGTGACTTAAGTCATTTTTTCAGAATTCACTCAAATGTAATTAAGCTATGCAAGCTAAGTCCATGAACCAAACTAATATTGCTGCATCAATTAAAAAATGATCACCCCCTACAATAGTTTGATTATTAAGACAAAAAAGATCAATAAAGGGTGAGAAGTGACGTGAATCCATTTCAGGTAAGGTGTTCCTTCACCTGTCAGTATGTCAGCAGCTCAAACAGCAATTTCCTCTTCATCTTATTATTATTATTCTCTGTTTCACACAAGTCATGAGGAGCATTATGTTTGCTTTACTAAGCGTCTGGTTCATGTGTCAGATTACACCGAGCTGATCTGTTACACGAGTATATTAGTGCAAGTTTAGGCAGAGAGCTGTGAAAGTGCCTACTTCTTTGCGCAGGTCCTGATTTGATACTATAATCACATTGGGTGGATCTCCGACAGCTGTGGCAGCCCCTCCAATGTTGGTGAAGATTACTTCTGCAATCAGGACATGTCTGGGGTCTAGATTAAGCACCTCACACAACCTGCAAAATCAGATAAGAGACAGAAAAGCCCTTTAGCCTCGATTAGATTGGGACGGGTGGGGAGAAATAAATACAGGAATATAAAAAAGGATATTGGAAGATAAAAAGCATTGGTCCTTTAACATCGTGGCAGTACAGGATATCCACCCAGTTGGCTGGGTAGCAAATTAGAGCACAGTTTTTCAGATCTTTGTTATGTTCATTGGGTGTTTAATTAAAGTCAAATATCATCTATATTCTGATCTTTTGGCCACTTAATAATAGTTTACTGTATAGATTCAAAGGAAGCAGAGACACTAACAATGAGGAAGAGACAGAGCTGGGCTGCACATATACAGCTGATTTGTAAGTCACTGCACTAAAGTAAATTGCAGCTGCTGTGTAGTAGTTCTGTTTTTAGAAATGTAATGTGCATTTCAGTTTTTTTTCAAAGGGGAGGCTGTGATCTATCGACTGATGTGACAAAAAAAGATACTGCAGGGTTTCTGAATACAAATCAATGACACAAAGAACTGTAAGTTAAGCTAAGATTATTTATTGTTATAGATAATAATTTCTTTGTTCAGTTATTAAAATGTACTGTATCTGATGAGAAATGTGATTGGATACCTGATTAGGTAAATAAGGTCAATAATGAATAATAATCAGGTTTCCGATAAATGTGAAGATACAGACACCAGTTGCTTAGCTTAGCACAAAGACTGGAAACAGCGAGTCTAGTTCTGTCCAGCGCTAACAAAGTCCACCTAGTAGCACCTCCATCTATTTATCTATAACATACCACATAGTTGTGGCGTCCAAAAACATGCCGATTCATTCATCTTCATCATCAGAGTCTGCAAAATGTCCCCTAGCAGTGAATGTGAATGAACAGTTGTGTGTCTGTATGTGGCGACCTGTCTAAGGTGTACTCTGTCTCTCACCACTGTCAGTCGGGATGAGCAGGTATAGATAATGGATAGAAATGTCTAATGGCTATACTGTACCTTATGGTGACAGGGGTGAAGAGCATCATAGTGGTCACATTGTCCAGAAAAGCAGAGAGAATGGCAGCGATGAGACAGAGGATGATGATCATTGGCCACACTCTTCCTCTGGATAATTGGTAAGCCTGCAGAGAGAAGCAATATGACAATGAGTCAGTGATAATGGTACATAGAGACCTATTAAGTGGATGCCATTCACAGTATGAGTGCAGGATAGATTTAAAATCTATGTTGTCTGTGTTGAGTGAGGACGAGTTCTGACATTTCTGAGATGTGTCTCAGAGCATCAAGAATGTGACAGTGAAACATCATCCATTAGTAGCAGTGGTAGTAGTATTAAATGAGATAGCATACTCAGATTCCAAAATCCAAAAATAGCCTTAAAATAACACAGATAAACGCAGACTCACAGTTTAATACTAATATACCAGCCTTAACCTTGTGGGAGTGGCTCAGGATGGCCCTTTTTGTACGTTATAGTTCGATGTGTCAGAGCTGCTAAGCTGTTCTCAGAGGGTATTTTAATTTGGAGAGCCTGGCCTTGTCCAACTCACACTTAAAATTCATGAAGCTACATGATCCCTCTGTTCTCCAGGTCTGAGTGCTACTGTACCTGAAGGACAAAGGCCCTGCTTCACCATCTACGCAGAATATTCAGGATTAAAACTGAGCATCCCAGAGCTGTTTACCTGATGGGAGGAAACCTTGACCTTGTACAGAGAAGGTGAAGCTCTTATCTTCTACTGTAAAGTAATAGACTAATGTGAGAATGTGTATTCCTGTAATATTTGTACGATATGTGTAAATAAAAATAGAATTTTTTTAAGCAAAATTAACTTCACAGTCCTGAAATGTATGAACATACAACTATAAGTTAAGAAATAAACAGTTTACAGATGATATGTATCAGTTCATACTTCAAAAGAGCACTTGCAGTAAAAGAACATGATTTCTTCTTCTCTAAACAAGAAATATTAAACAGAATTGGCTCATTACAATAGAATAGACAGTACCGACCTCATTTTCTGAACTTTCCCACAAAACAAGACAAATGTCATGCCTTCGAGACAACTCTAAAATACCAGTGGGCAGTTATTTTAATAGACCAGTCAGCATCCCTCATGGTCAAAGGTAAACATGCACATGGTATATTACTAAAGGGTATAAAATGTCAGACTTTCTCGACTGATTGTACTGATTTTGTTATTTTCTGTGTCAGTACTGGGATCCATCATTATTATCATCACTCACCTTCACAGCACAATAATCAAAGAAGCCAGTATCTGAAAAAATAGCCACCAGAACCATCTGGAAGAAACAAGACACATTTCTTTAAAAACAAAATCCAACTATTTTCCATTGTGTAACAAGATTATATGTTATCTTACCTTATCTTTCAGGATATTCCTTTACTTTATTATTATACCCATTACAGTATGACAGCTAAATGAGTGCAAAGACCAAAAACACAGCCCACAGAAATGGGTTTTTGAAGGAGACCATGAATGATATAAACCTAAATTTATATTATACATAAACACTTACACATAATTGCTTTGTATAAAGTGTATTGTAGCACATATAAATGCATGTATCTTGGAAATGTATTGCCTTTGGAATATTTTCAGACACTTCCTCTGCTGTGGCAGCTGTTCACATTGGAAGTTACCATAGCTACCATCTGTGGTCATGCATCTATATGAAATTTAGATACCACTGATCTGGCAGAATTATCTTTTATGTGAATAATAAATGTTGAAAATGTGTTATAGATGTGATCTGTTATAAAGTTACAATGTGCCTGAAAAGAATGATTTAAATAGAAATCCAGAAATGTGTATACTGAACTAGACAGGAAGTGTTTGTTTCCATGGAGACAAGATTTTATATTGTCAATTGCACTTGCCTCCACAGAATCAGAGAGAAAGTGAAGTAGCCTAAAATCTTACAAACCACACCGTCTTAAAAGTAGATTTGCTGAGTAAATTAACATTTTAATAACATCTTTGACTAACCATGCCAAACAGAAGAGCCAGCGTCTCATAATCGATCCACTCCACCACAGTAACCAGACTGGGCCGCTGTGGCAGAGACAGAGAAAATAATTAGATTTCACAGGGATTTACTAGCAATTATCAGATCTGTGAACAAAAAGTAAATTAGTGTCAGATACATTAATCCCTTGAGATTAGGCAAATTATTATTTTCAGTACAGCACTAAACTTCCTGGTAACAGATATATTTGTTAAACCCCCCCTGACCCAGATCCTGCCTTTGGATGCTATCGGTCTTTTTCCGCAGACGACACTTTGACTGTCTGTAGCAGGAAAAGCCCAGGTGGAACTCATAACACTAACGATGTCTCTGTTCCACCAAAGTGTCCCAGTGAGCCGCACAGGCTCGATACCTTTGAACTGGAACCTGTCCGACTAATTAATGATACTAATTACACCTGTGCTTTCCCTGTATAAGTTGGAACTTTGAAAACTAAAGTTGTGATAATTTGCTGACCTTTGAACTCTAAGAACTAATAAAAACATATATTAAGCAACTTTCTTTTCTAGAATACTTTGTTTGTAAGATTAGGAGCGCGGTTAAAGAGACAATTTCCAATACAAAGAATTATCAGCTTTTTTTACAGACGTCCATTTTCTTATGTAAAATCTTGGCTGTGAATTGATCATTGGGAATTAGAAGCTTTTGACAAGTATGTGAATGCAAAGGCTTGATAAACACCTCCAACTATAAATTCTTATAAAGTTTAACTGGCAGCCATTTTGAATCCCTTGACTAGGAAGAAGTAGACTAGTAGCCCTGTTCAACATGCACATCATGTAATATACTGTAATCCTACACTGCTGACTGAAAAGGATGTATTAGAAACAAATGAGTTTGCACGTGAAGGGATATTTTCACCGTTAATTGTGGCGTTACTTGGCCCGTACGACGAGCCACCAATTCAGCTCGGGTAGCTAGCTAACTTACAGCGTTCAAGCTAGCAAACTAACTTTCTCACTAATGTCAAGCTGTTGTTATTGTTGCCAGCACATATTTTGACAAACATATCGTGTTGGGGTAAACTAAGTAGTTCTAGGCATCACTCCATTATTTATTTTAAAGCTCAATAAAAGACTTACATCACCAATGACAGCCAGAGCAGCTAAGGCTGCCAAAGATCCTAGCATGGCCGCCAGCGTCCGGTGCACAATCTGAAAATTCACCAGAAATGCTTAATTCAATGTCTCTGAATTGAAATATTGGTATTTAAACATCAACATTTATAGATACAACCATCTCTCTCTCTCTCTCTCTCTCTCTCTCTCTCTCTCTCTCTCTCTCTCTCTCATTATCATTTATATAACAAACCAAAATACAAAGAACAATCCAACATAAACAGAAACATAATGCACATTAATGTCATCAAATATTCTACATTTACATTACAAATGTGATATTGTCTACTGTTAGGTCAAATGCTCTAATTACCTTTGGTTAAGTCACATGAGTGGAATGACTTTATAGCTTTTCTATTAATTCAGTCATTAATTTATTCACAGATCTTTTTCATTGTGCCAGAGTTTTACATTTACTTTTTTGTATCTGTTATTGAAAGAAATTTAAAAATAGTTGAATAGAATTAGAAAAAAATAGTAGAAAATGTTTGAATGTTTTTAAAATGATTTAAATAACAGTAGGAATCAAAAATCTTGTCGAGACTTCATTAGAATGAAACACTGCTGTTCTTGATGCTGCGACTATAATGGTCTGTCTTTTTCTTCTGTAAAGTAGATATTACAGACAAATCCATGATGCTAAGTCCTCCGCCAGGCTCCATCACTACTCTCATGTATGATGCACCCCATTATTAAAAATTGAGGCCTGTTATAAGCATAGGTGTGTTATCAGACATCAGAGCTGCTCCTCTGACATTCACGTCATCACAATAAATTGCAGGAAAGTAGGTCACTTCATTGGCAAATGCAAAGCGTGTTCCTGATGAAGAACCTGTGATCTCTGGCCTTTGTCTAGAAGACTAGCTTATTAAAAAATCTTATTCAAATTATACTGAATTTGCATTATGTAAGGCAGTTTTATTGGCAGGTCTGTTCTGCCAATGGAAAGATTTGTTGCATGTTAATTCTGTTGTCCGTTGTAAAAGAACAATATGTGATGAGAACAACAGTCGTCGTATTCAATACATACTGACCTTGCTGAACTACTCAGCACTAAACCGGGTCCCGTCACTCAAGATGAATAATACCTCTACAGACTTTCAGAGACTTCTCTTTGTCTATACATCTGTTCAGATAACGGCTGAAGGATGATGATTTTTTTCTGTCTCAGCCTTTGTCAAGACTGACGAAAGGAAAACCGTGCCATTAAAAATAAGTGTCCAATTACCAGCGAATAGAGAGAATCTTTGTTTGAACTCATCAGTCATACAATCACAATATCCTGAATGTGAGAGAAAGCTTTTGTGATCACCCATTAAACTAAAGTTTAATGGAGAAAAACAAATCTCCTCTGCAGAGGAATGAGACATTCACAAATGGAGACCTGACACAACTGAAGTCAGATGACGTCTTGCTGATGTCTAAATAGCCATGCACTGTATGCTCTTCTACTTTAGAGACAATCCCTCGTACTTTCAATTACAGCCTCTGCAAGCAGACCTGTCAGTAACACAGATGACACATGAGAGCGTGTGCAGAGTGTAACTGCGCTGTCATCTCTCACAGCCCGCTGTTGACTTTCACACCATAGTATTGCCCCTGCCTGCACAGCTTAGTGAGTTCACACCTTGTCACGCTCGGGGAGATTAGCCTGTCTAATTAAAACCAAACACTGTCTGGAAGTGAGTGAAAATTAAAGATGTCTATCCAGGGAGCATAAACCTAACTAAGTATGTGTAAAGTGAGAAGCTACTGAGCAACATATCACAGTCATAACTCATCATAACTAATATGTTGGAATTTAATAATCATTTCATATCTAACAAGTAAATAATTAACACTGAATAATTGAAGCATCACAGGTCATTTACCTCAAAGATGATAAGAACATAGACCCCAGCAAGGATGATTCCAGCGATGGCCACCTGTGTCTCCACATTGACGTAGAGCGACTGGTGGGTCATGGATAACGGCACCACTTCATTATCCTGCAGGAAGGCCTGGACCGTAATGACGATGGGGTCACTGTGCGGGAAAGGAAACAGCACAGCAGTGAGATTGAGGTGCCGGTTTTTCTTTCATTAAACACTGTCAATCCCTAAACTAGAAAATGCTGTCAAGAATCCAGTAGCAGAGACAAAATAGCATGAAGAAAGTACAATATTATATAAAGCTGTCCCAGAAAACACACATTCACAATTCATTAACACACACTGTAGAGAATGCAGACTTCGAGAAGTAAGTGCTCTGAGCTTAAACCTTATGTGTGACCTTAAGTGAAGCCAAAACTTAACCCCCTCAAACTAACAAATAAATGTACACGTCAAACCCAAACATGGGTTCATCTTTCTAGTAAGTTTGGTGGAGTACCTGCTGAGCATCTCAAATGTTTTTGTCACCAGTATCTGGTCACTTCGTTCACTGTGTAGAGGAATGGTCCAATTATGGATCACCTGTTCACAAACAGCAGAAAATAAATGAGTTTGCTTTTCACTGATAAACACTTCACAGATGAAACAGCAAAATGCATCACATAGACAGCCTCACCTGCTGAGTCCTCCTCCTCCGTTGTCCAGCCTGCTCGATCTGCTCCACCTGGATCAGGACATACTCCTGGTTGGTGAGGTCAATCATCCCTCCTGTGAAAGGCCCACCCACCTGGAGCTTCAGTAAAGCGTTGTCTCGAAAATCTGTCAGGTTCATTGCTGTGAGATGTGGACCGTCAAGAGAAAACTATGGATATGTTGAATGTGTGTTTGTATGTTTGAAAGGGGAGTGGCACTACATCTTTTCCAGACGACTGTATTTCTTTTTTATTTGAAATCACAGAATAAAGTTTTTTTCTACTTTTGGTAGATGACATTTTGGAGCTGATTAAAACTAATTTTCAGAATATAATAAAGACAAAAGGATCCTCCCTCTTTGAATATGACTCACAGATTAAAGTATACATTAAAACACGGCAGTAGGGACCATTTATTCACCTGTCGAGACTGCTACTACTCCCTCTTATCTTCTCCTGCAACATCCACTCTGATTAAAGCTCCTTGTGCTCCCTCTCAGCATGCCCTTATACTCAAAGCTGAATCATGTTCCACCCCCCTCCCTGTTGATTAAATGCCTGTTGAGCCATTTACAGCCCACTTTTTTGTTTTTCTTATTTCAGATCATAACATAAAATATGTAATGTGCATTGACAGTGATGAAGTAGGAAAGGATACAGAAACTGTCTGTTGAAGAGACTGCCACCATCCTCCAGGGGTTGTCTCGATCTGGATACATGCTAAAGAACAGCTGGAACCACAATACATTCATTAACTTATTATTCACTGGACTGTTAGCTTCATCCAATTGAAATGATTAACAATTAAAGAAACAGTTCATCATTTTGGGAAATACACTTGTTCTCTTCAGAAGACTGATGTCACTGTGTGTTGAATATGGAGCTAGAGCCAGGAGGCAATTAGCTTGGCTAGCATAAAGATAGAAAGCAGAGGATAACAGCTAGCCTGGCTATCTCTAAAGCTAAACAGAAATGGAAAAACAGCAATTTGTGGCCTAAGAGTCAGGGAGGTTGCTAGGAAACCAGACAGAAACACTGCAGAGACGTACTGTAGGTGCTGTTATATTTTTAAACTTTTGCATATTTAACAAAATGTGCAACTGTTCCTTTAATAGGAATAAAGATGTAATGAAAATAAGTGAATAAAAACTTAAATTTGTAATTTTTTTATAATGGGATGCTTTTGTCTTATTATACGCCAACCAGTAGTGTTAGTTATTCTGAGGGACACATCCACTTACACTGCAGAGAACAACAATAGTAAAGATTGTGGCAATTTTGGAGGCTTTGAAGCAGCATCTGAAAAGACAAGTGAAGTAGACAGTCAATAGAAGGAAATAGAACAATGTTCAGTATGATAGTGTATACCAGTGGTTTCCTACAGGTCAAGACCCCCACAGTGAGTCACATTAATTAATTAATTCAATTATCTCCACAAAATTATATCTATTTTTTGTGCTTTTCTCTTTGAGCTTTTTTGGTAAAATGCTAGTTTTACTACTCTAGGTCACTAAAAGTCTGTCAGTCAGTTTATATAGCCTAAAATAACAAATTACAATTTGCCTCATGGGGCTTTACAATCTGTACAGCTTCAAACACCCTCTGTCCTTAAACCCTTAATTTGTTTAAGAAAAAACTCCCTCCAAAAAAAACCTTTTGATAAAGATATTCAAATGAAAAATCTATCTTTGAACTGCTCACCACTCAGGGACGAGGGATTACAAGCAGGCACGTTTTTATAACAAGCAAATAAAAAAAACACAAATATACAAGATATTCCAGTCTTAGTTTTCTACAGGCGACATCAGGGGTCTCACCTCATACTGCTGGTGAGTCTGAAGTTGAGGTTGAGGTTGTCCAGAGGGTCGTTCTTCTCGGAGGAGCTGGAGCGGGACAGGGACAGGCTGGTGACCTCACTGCCCAGCCGATATCTCTTCTCCAGGTCCAGTGAGCCATTGTCCCAGTGCTCTTCCTCTCCAACGAAGCTGGGGTCATGTAGGGTCATGTAGGTTATGCTGGAAAAGAATAATCACTGTCAGTCCTCAGCCACTTCAGTGACAGATATAAGCACTACATTGGCATTAAGGACAGGACATCAGCTGTGGACATAAGCTCTTAAATTGAAAAATGTTTCTAATATTGTGCAGCAAAAACATGTCTGTGAAAGACGAGCATCCTATAATCACAATTTCATTACACGTGTTGTACAGCATTGTCAACTGAATCAATGTAAGAAGGGAGGATGTTATATGTTAAGCCATTTTATTAAATAACACTGCTAGCATGTCATTCTCATTCTGCTTCAAATGTTATATTATTTGAGGCAAATATTAAAAGCAAAAATACATAATCTAGTTTTTGTTTAGTTTTTTCTGAAAAAGTGTTTTTTTTTTACAGCTTACCTGCAAAACAGCTTCAGTAAATCAGATACAAGCTTCCTGATTATGGAGCCCCAAGTGTATTAAATAAATAATACATTATACAATGAATAATCATATGTTGTAAAATATAGAAATGTACCAACAAATTGTGAAATAATTGTATCTATTTTTTTGTATTATTTCTTATTATAACTTAACTTGTTATTTTGAAATGTCATTACATCATTATTATACATACATCACTTATTTTCACATTAACAAAGAATTTTATAGTTTCATAATATCACTTTTTATTTTGGCGGAGTTGTGAACTCAACTTTCACACACACACACACACACACACACACACACACACACACACACACACACACACACACACACACACACATTCTGAAACAACAGAGAAAGAATATTTTTATTCTTTGCAGAGTTGTGCGTCTTTCTTTCCGAAGTAACTCAGAATTAACCTGCTAGCTGCTGCAGCTGAAACTGTCTCATTAATTCTATGGTGGGTGATGACGCCGTCATCCGAGCTAGCTGGTTGGGTCAGTAGTGTTCGACTAGGTTGGCTAGGTAGGTCAGAGAGGTTAGTTACTGTATCTGTGTTTTGTTTTCAGACTCTAGTTGGTTGATTCAGAATTACTTTAACAGCAGCTATATCTGGTGGAAGTTGTTTAGCGTGCTACATTAAGAGAGGCTGGGGACGTGTTATCTGCTGACAGCTGATGAAAAGTAAAAATAAAAAGTCCCTGGGAAAACAGTAATTAAAAAATATTAAAATTTAAAAATTACATTTAAAATGTGTATTTGAAACAAACAATTATAGAATGACATAAACATAAACACATTTTCTATGATTTATTTGACAGTGTCTCATTGAGTTATTGAATATTGGATACTTTGAGGCTCCATACTAAATCTATAATCTATAAATAAAGAGTGAGGAATTACTCACCTGTCATCTTGAGAGAATCTCAGCAGAGGCGACCTCTCTGTAAGGTTGGCTGAATTTGTTTTTCCTCTGAGAAAATTAACCACGCTAAAATTGTGCCTGAAAAAAAAGGAGCAATGATATACAACAAGTTAAAAAAATATATATATAAAAATAAATTGTGCTTTTCAAAAACAGAAAAAAAAGACAGAACGGGTCTCAGCTGTCACAACACAGACATCAGTCACTGGTCAAAGTAGTTTGCCACCCTTTGTAACCCATGGGTGGCAGGAAGTTGGGTGAGCAGCTGGTGACTCGACACCTGAGGAGATCATTAAAGCGTCTTTTGTCACCCTGCTGCTGCACTGTATCCCTGAGGCTCCTGCAGGCTGCCCTCAGGAGCCTCACAGCTGGGTCTCAACCAACAGTCACACACACACACACACACACACACATCGACACACACTCTCTCTGTTTGTCTTCATTTCTGTCTGTCACAGGTGAATATACACACACACAAACAAACACACACGTACATTTAAAGCTTAGGAAGTAATGTTGTCCTCTACCACGTTAATGATTATTAACACCAATCCACTATTTCATCAAGCCCACGGTCATCTCAGCAATTACTTTGACAACAGACGTCATGAGAATTGTTATGTAATGGAAAACCAACCCACTGAGCCAAGACTGTTAGATGGGAATCTTTCGGAAAATTAAAGGTCCCCCTCGGCTAATCTTATAATCTTGAAGGGTTTTTACCCTCTGCCTGTCAAAAGGGTTCGGTCTTCCTTTACACAGCAGCAAGCATTTGTGTTTTTTGTTAGTTATTTTTTCTGTGCGTTAATTCATGTATTATTATGAAAACTGTGTTCCTGTATTGGGGAGGTAATTCAGTAATTCATAATACCTTACTTGTGCTGTTGTTATTGTCCTACAAGTCTGGAAGGCATTAACAAACAAGCTCCAGACAGTTGGGTGCTTTGAATCAATGAATGTGGCAAGGGTGTTGGATAAAGGAGTAGATTACATTACGGAAGTCTGCCGCATTAATCCTCTTAGATACTCTTATACAACTATGAAGAGATTTACTGCATGTCTACAAATGTTTTCTCCCCTCATCTTTCTCTGACATGACTCTGATCCTGTCCCCTGGATGTGACTTGGCACTGAGCGTGCACAGTACAGAGGAGTCTTTAAAGGATATAGAGTCCAGACAGAATACAAGCTGAAGATGAAATTAATGGAGGTATGCAGAGGTCTTTTTAGGACACCTACAAGGACCAGTCCTTGTGATTAATACTGATCAATGGAAAATAGGTCATATTTTACAGAGGTTATTCTTCATTCTTATTGATTTATTCTTATATATATACCAATTTACTTTTATGTCTTGGAGAAATAGTCTCATAATGTTTGGTTATCTGAAGTTGTTTACAGTTTCTTTACTTACAATGCATCATCCCCCCCTCCCAAAAGCCCACTTTTGTCTGATTGGCCAACTTCCTGAGCCTGCTGAGGGGCAGCCATTGACAGTATATGTAAAGTGGCAGCACCCACTGCTCATGAGCACCCTCCGCCTCTCATCCTGTTACCAGTGCTCAGTGGCATATGACAGCTACATTAACTCAGCTTGGAAAAAAGCAATATGGGGCATTGTATCTGATTAATTTACTGTTTATTAGACCACAAATGAAAAAAGAATTAGGTTGGAAAAATATTAGATGCAGGAGCAGAGCTCCAGCTGCTCTGCTTCAACTCTCTGTGACTTACTTATTGCTGCTAAGTGTAGCTGCAGCTAGCTAGTTAGCTCGATGAGCCATAGCGGGTCCTCTTCTACGAAATCTGCAATGTTGAACCACCAAGTTTCTATAGTAGCCCAGAACAGACGAACCACGGGGCAATAGGGCATGTTGTGCCATTTGTGTTTTCACGCTTTGAAGGGTATTCAGTTCGTTGCAAACTGCAACTTCACCACTAGATGCCATTAAATCGAACACACTGGTCCTTTAAAGTTTAAAGTTGCAACTTGTTTAATTTAGATCTCTCTTATATTACATAATTTTAAGAGTGCCAGACAAACAACCTGACAGCTACCACCACTGCAGAATTCTTTCCATTGAGGTATGAGCTAATCAGGCGAAAAAATATTCTCAACATGCCAGATGCAATCATGCTTTTATTACTGCAAACAGGAAACTACATGGAGCAGGTGAATAGGCTTTACTCTTAGAGAAAATGTTATACTCTCTGTCTAAATAAGCTCATTTTCCCTGTCAGTTAAATAACCCATCATCTGTCCACTTTATAATCATGTTTTGTCTTAATGTTTTCAGTTCATTTTTTGTAGTAGCTGTTTACTTTCTGTTATGTATTTGTTGTCTAATTATTAAAGTCATGACTTACATACTGTGTGTGCTCTGCAACCTCATTTAGTTGTTTAATCTGTGAACAAATTGTATGTGAGTGTCAAAAAGTCATGTTTCCTCTGCAAGAATTCAAGAATGAAAGTGCCTGATTGCTGCTCTAGACATGAAAAGTTATCATCATCCTCAATGAAAAAGGCTAAAATATAAAACAGCTAATCCGACCTCCGACCACATGGCCATGCAGGAGACACACAAGGATCAGCTGTAGTGCACTCTTCGTCATGTGCAACTTTGACTTAGTTCATGAAGCAAAAAATTCCCCAGTTTAATCCCAATAACGTCACAGCCACAGGCTTGAGATTAGCAACCCCCTGAGTGACTGAGACACACACCCACAGTCACACACACTTAAGTCTGTCTGTGTGTGAATGTTTACACTTTACAAGAAAATTCCAGTGTTTTCCACGTATGCTCATACATCCCGTGGAAGATTTACCCAACAAAGATTGTGTAATGTGATACTGCACGTGTGATTCTTTAAACTGTCATATGTCTTTTCCTCCTGAAACCCAGTGAGAGGAGAGAATGCTAATCTCTTTCCAGACTAGAACAAAAAAAAACTTGTAGTATGTAAACTGTTTGCCACTGGGGGGCAGCAGAAATAAACTGTAAACACAACACTAACACAGTATTATCACATTTTAAGTTGATATGGTAAACTTGTTAACAAATAGTTGCTTAGTCCAATTAGTATACTTTTAGCTGTTTTGGTCTCAACCATCTGCTGAGGGAAAGTCTCTTTGGCTCCAGCTACATTCTCCAGTAAGCCACTGTCTGAGTAGGTTGGGTTTTTAGAGCTTTTTTCCTGAAAGCTGCCTGCTGTGGTTAAAAACTATGTTGATGAGAGCAGTGAGGGAATCAGAACAGTAAAGCTGTGGGCCATATGACTAAAACAATGAGCTGAAAGATACTAAAATGCTCCGCAAGGCTCAGGGGAACTGTAGGGTGTGATAAGCATTGTCACTACAAGCAACCCCTTTCACATTGCACAAAGTCAATTGTTAATAAATCATTTTGAAAATATTGATAATAGCAGCTTTAAAGATAAATAAAGACTGGTGCTATCCTCAGTGTGGCATACCGTTATGGACACGGTTTTCTTTACCAAGCTAGATAGTCTATTGAGTTCAACCAGTTAGATCCTCCAGATCAGTAACTTAAACTTAAACTAAATAATCAATCCAATGTGTATCAAATGAAATATTGGGTCAATAAACCACCATGAGAGAGTAGAAACACTTTCAGTAGTCATACCCGTCCTCTTGTCGAACAGGAACAAAGCCCTCAGAATGGATGACGCACTGTCCCGAGGGCAGAACTGCAGACTGCTGTAGCTTCTGGGTCTCTCTCCTCTCTGAGATTCCCTGCAGCAGACGCAGCTCTCCAAAGTTCCCTGCAACGGCCTCTGGTGACCTCAGGCTGCTCCTGCCCTGATGGCCTTGGGCTGACGTCTGAGACATCTCAATCTCCAGGTTGCTTTTGTTTTCCAAATACATGGTGAGACTGCTGGAGGGCAGAAGGAAGCACAGTTTGATTCAGTAGATATCTCAAAACAGATCAATTAAACAATTAAACTTGGTGTGTGGGACTTTTACATAGAAATGAACGCCATTCAACAACATTCAGGAATTTGTCAAACAAATTCACACAATGCTGATTAAGCTTATCGCCACCAGGTGAATCTGGTGTCTGTGGCAACTTTCCCACGCTGGAGCACAAGTATCGATGTGTTTTACATCAACCGGCAGTGCTGGCATTTTAAGCCAAAAAGGGACAAGGGAAGTCTACTCTCCAGGGGAAGAGGCCCAGTCCAACCTGAGAGTGATGGTAGATTAGCTTGCCAACCCATGGCAATGAGCCAAAAAGTCTTTCATAGACTAGTTCACCCGTTCTACAGAATCGGATTATTCTCACTTATAGATTTACTTTGGTTGGCTAACGGTTATATGTTTCAAACTGAGTATTTTTATTTCCCAAACCCAAACCTTTTTGTAGAGATAAGGACTCATTCACTGTTAGTTGAACTGTGGGTACCACTGACTTTCTTGTGTGTTTTGTGTTTGTGTCATTACTCTGACTGCCAGTAGAGGGAGACAAACTTTCCACTCTGCAGCTTTAAACCTGCACCACTTGAAGGCAGTGAAAAAAAACACAATGCTGACATATTATCGCCTTTTAAGTTGATATGGCTAACATGTTAGCAGACCGTTGCCTATATAGACACACAGCAGTTACAGAGCAACATTAGCATTTATGTTATAGCCACCTCGTCCAATATTTACTCTCTTCTAACTCTCCAAGTCTCTTTAGCTGTTAAATAGTTAGTGCAGCTAAATGCTAACTTTCTGTATCTGCCATTTTTTGCAGGGTAACATACAATGGGTTTTTAGATCTCTTTCGCTGAAAACAGTTGCCTGACAGCTGAGATAAGTTAGGGGCACAAGTCACTTCCCTTGACATCACTAACTTTCCTCTGCCTGGGTGAAAAGGAACAAGAAGCTTTAGTGCTGATTGATCCACAGGCCGGGGCTCAGCTTCGGCACATAAGCCTCCACTCGTCTGTGTCGTCAGAGGACACTTAACTTTGCACATCTTCAACAATGTGTATATTTTTAACACTTTTCTCAGTCTGAATAATTCAAACAATGACTAAAACACATTCTTTTGACAGCTGTAGAGAACATAGGCCTTAATTAGGTAATGTAAGAACTTGCGGACATCAGAACTTTTTTTTCCTGTCAGTGGGTTTCCAGGCTACCCTGCAGATGAGCAACCTCTGTCAGTCAGACTGCACAATGTCTGAGTAATAGGTGGATGGCAAGGTAGGGAGAGAAGTAGGCCAGAAACTGACACGTTTAATAACAGAATGTAAACTGCTCTGATATTCTGCAAAAAATATACAGAGAAGTCATCTAGCATTTTAGAGTTCAAAGCATAAGGAATGTCTTACCTTGTATTTATAGTTCATCAGATTATATCAATCAGATTACAAATCCTAATTTAACCTCCATATAAAGTGTATACTGCATTGGTCACCTTTAAATGTATATACTTTGTAATGTAAATTCCACTCTTGTCATGCCACAAAGGGAGCTGACATGTATTATAACAGCTGAGTGATTCACAGCAGCCATAAAGCACAGCATGAGGTCAGTGGATGAGGTCAGTTACAGCAGACGTGGTCCTCACCAACACAAAGGCTGCATGAATTCGATGGGATTATTGCTCACATGAAAGGCAACATGAACTCACATGTGACATTCGAGCTCTTATCTGTGATAATACCTCTTTGAGGAGTAAGGCTACAGTCCTGTCAAGGGGCGGTAGAGAGTTGAATAACTGATCCTTCCAACAATTTGCATGAAAAAAAAACTACTACAGTACGAGCAACCCGGTTCACTTTAAACATAGTGGTTTGATCCATTGTTAATACATAATGATTGATTATAGCAGCTTTAAAGTTAAAAGTTAAGTTGTACCATCGATAGAATAAACATTATAATTCATTTACGCCTATTTCTTATTTAAAAACACAAAACCAAATCTTTCAGTCTTTCAATAACACACAAATAATCCTAAAATCCATATTTATGTTCATGAATGTATTCAAAATAATGTGCTGGCTGGTGTTTTATCACGCCTCACAACATAATAGCCTTGTCCAATGCTTGTGATGTGCCTCATCATAGAGAAGAATGATCCTTTTTATATGACATCCTGCCTGTGTGCTGTGTGTGACAACAAAGACAAACTGCTTTCTTAATTTTTCCACCCTCATTCACAGCAATTAGAAATTCAAGATAAATATCTTTCAACAAGTGCATTAGGAATAAGACAAAAGAACACTTAGAGAAGGTTAACCACTGCAACCACAATACACAAGACTGTAACACTGTGTCAAGTGTTTTTTTTTTTAAATGTATTTTAATTTTCCATATCAGGTAACGTCTGAAAATATATAACATTATATAAAAAACAGTTTTTCATCCATCCACCTCACATATTACATATTAGTGGAATGAAAGGGATTTTTACAAATCTTGTGTGGTACTGTATTAGGACATAATGCTTAAACCCCCTTAAACAAAGCCCACTAGTGTAATACAGTGGTGTAACTCCACAATACAAAGAATGCAAAGGCTGCTAACTTCAGACTAAATTCAAACTTTTATTTTGGCAACAGATAGAAAGAAAGAGACAAAAATGAAAGCTATCAGGCTTACCTTCAAAGACAAAGAATGACGATGATGATGATGAACACAAGGACAATGATGATGATGACAGCAGTAGTGATGATGATAAAGTTTGTGATGTTAAACGATGCACATCCAACAGCAAAGTTACAGGTAATTGGCACGGACAATCCTGTAAAAATGCTGTTTGTGCTACTGATGCTGGGACTGTTTCTCTGGGTTTTGCTGTTGTATTTGAGCACAGTGACGTGGTTGAAGACGAAAGAGGCTGAGGTGTTTCTTCTCCTCTCCTGTGCTCCCCAGCGAAGGAAGGAGATGTTGCTGAGCAGCCTGGGTCTGGAGGAGCTGAGGAGGTGGGGGAGTGGCAAAATTTGCTCTCCACTAATAGCAGAAAACTTTCCCATTCAATCCTTCTCCCTTCTTTTTACAACCAAACTCCCACACGCCACTTAGCTGCCTCCTCCCACCACCCTTGGCCCCTGCACTTCAAATGCACCAGTGAAAAGAACCTTTCTTGACGGTTTCCTGAACTAAATAAATACAATTATAGCACTAAATTGACGTGAAATTTCACATTTTAAGAAAGAAAGAAGAATTTCAGTGTAATACCGATATGTTAATATCAGCTTATCAAAGCATCCTGATCTTGTAAAGATGACTTAAAATGTGACGTTAATATTAATTAGAATTTTGTTATTTTGTGTTACAATGCATTTTTTTGTGATTTGACATTGATGTTGATTTTTCTGGGGGAGAGCCTAACTCACTATAACAGGGTGAGTCAACTCCACAGATTGAAGGTGTAGAAAGGTCAGACAGGTCAGAGACAGAGAAGCTTTAAGGAAAACTTAAATCCCTGGGCTGCATTTTCAGAAAATAATTCTCTGAATTTTTATTGCAGAGAATGGTTGTTATTTATCACTGTTCTCTCATATAAAGCACATAGTGTTGCCATCATGCTTCTCTAAAAAGTTGTGGTATATATCTCATTTGAAACCTTTTTGTCATGTCTTTGATAATTGTTTTAATTCCACCAGTTGTCCAAATCTAAATCTTTGCGTTAGTTCCATATATATATATATATATATATATATAGTGAGAGAGAGAGAGGTGATAAAAAGATAAATATATGTTTTAAAATGTATCTAAATGATAAAGTGGGGGCAGGGGAGTGGAGGAGATGGTTAAGCCAGACTCAGTAAGAAAAAGGTCAGAGGGTCAGAGAGGGAATGGTTAAAGAAAACTTAAATTAAATGCACTGTCCAAAAAAAGGATTGTTGTTCTCTGGTTGTAGAAGTTACTCGTAATGTTCAGTCTCATATCCCTTGAGGCCAAAAGGTGTGAGAGTAAACCTGAAACTTTCCAAATTCAGCCATGTTTATGTGGATGCATCAGCAACAAAAAAGCAACAGAGCCACAAATGAATGGATTTGTTTAAAAATGGATCATTTGAACATCGACGACTCAAATTTAAAAATGAACTGTTAAATGAAAAATAAATAAATAAATGAGGAGGAGACAGGACAAAAATGTGCGATTTTGCGGGTCACTATTGGGAACTATAACAATATCAGACTGTGTATCTTTAATTTAATCTTTTAATACATTTGCCTTTGACCCAACACAACTGAGCAGATTAGGATTTTAACATCCTGCCATCCATGAGTAAAAGCCAGTGAACCA
The DNA here is from genome assembly GCF_905237075.1 of Dicentrarchus labrax. Classification (NCBI taxonomy): domain Eukaryota; kingdom Metazoa; phylum Chordata; class Actinopteri; family Moronidae; genus Dicentrarchus; species Dicentrarchus labrax. Next base: position 24,366,943 of record NW_026136718.1, on the reverse strand, counting down.
GACTAACAGGACCAAAGTAATTAGAAACTCCCACCACTAAAACCTTCCCCCATTGACAGTTATCTATCCAGTGAACTGAACAAAATCAGTGACAAAAATATATTTCCATTAACTTTTCCTCCCAAAATGATCTTTGAAGCCGAGTGGGTACAGTCTGTAGAATTCCAGCATTCGCCATCTCCGTTCTCAGAAATCAGTGAAGACAATGTTTCCCATTGAGCCGACAGAGTCACCTGGTCTGGACTCCCTGTTTCCTGTGACAGCACAGGATGAAAGCTACACAGAGAAGATGTCCCAGGGGGAGACTGCACACTGGTCTTGTGTGCTGATGTGAGATATAGTAGGGAGAACAGAGAAATCACATGTACAACAAGGAGAGAGGAGAGTGAGCCTGGGGCTTTGAATGACGTTAACTAGTGTCACTACGGACTCTGAGTCCTGGATGAATGAGTAACTCACTGCTGAATGTTGTTAATCTTATACATGCATAAACTGAGTGTTACTACCAACAATGTCATGTGACACACGATAACATAGGACAGCAATCATCATCATCTTGAAGTGCATTCTCTTCAGTCTTCAGTTACAACCATAAGTCTGTTATTTTCTTTTTTACTTACAATGTACAATGTACTTGTAAACAATTAAAGGAGAAGTGTGTGGGATTAGTGGCATCTAGCAGTGTAGTTGTAGACTGTAACTCACTGGTTTCACCCTCCCCTTCGGAGCACAAAGGAGACATTAAGGTGGCCGCAAAACAGGAACGGCCCTGTCTACAGTCAGTGTTTGGTTTTGTCCACTCTGGGCTACTGTAGAAATATGGTGGGTCAACGTGGCGGATTCCATGGAAAGCGAGCTACAGCATCTGTAGATAGCATCTTCTAAGGCAGCGGTTCCCGACCTTCTTCCTTAAGGGACCCCTTTTCTGTCACTGAGTAAACTGACAACCTTTTACTAAGTGAGATATTTTATGGATATTTCAGATTATATTCAATGCATAACAAGAACAGTACAGAACAACTGATAAACTGTACAATAAACAGAAATAGTAAACGCAATAACTGAAGGAGGTGTGTAAAATGAGAGATCTGGTTGGAAACCACTGTCCTAAGGTACCAAAAACATAAAAATTATTATTTTCAGGTGATTATACACTAATGAAAACACACATATGAATATTATAATCCATTTCTGACAATAGATGCTCCTAAATGCTACACGCTGGACCTTTAAGCACCCATGTCAATGAGCACAGTATGTCTTTTTGACCCTCCCATTTATAAATATTTCCATTGAGTCAGTCAGTGTGGGAGACACCAGTCCTAATGTGAGCAATACAGTTAAGAACCAGTCTCAATGAATATGTTTGTTTATGTTGCATTATATTGTTATGCATGTTTGTCAGTGTCTATCTTTTTTTAAAACATCCACAGTGTGTGATAATTGGAACGTTTTTGGTGTCTGGCAAAACACAAGAAACGAGCTGAAGAACAAAGTTATTATTATTAACTCCAAACAATACTAATAATTATTAAATCTTTAAAATGAACTGCTTACCATGATTAGATAATCCACAGAATAAACAGTCTCCAATATTAATGGAAATGTAGAAACAGTCCGTATGAAACTGTCCACAGTGAGGTCGGTTGAAATTTGCATCTCCATTGTATTGGGAGAAATCTCTGAGATGGAGAAGTGGAGATGTACTATGATGTAAAATATGACCTCGGTCAATGTTCCTGCTGTCTATTAATATTCACTGGCAATAATGAAAACAGGTACATTTTATGGTCTAAAGGGCCAAAGGAACTTGGTGAATTAGGGTCTTGTAGTGACAGCGGACACCGGATTGGACACGGAGAATGGATTCTAAAATCTGGTTTGAGAGATCATAATGACCCATATTGAACATCATTTTGTGAAGTGCAGGGTGGAGAGGAATAGACAGCCGAATGTAACCATTTGAATATATTGTATTTCTTATGCTTTGTAATTTGATTCAGAGTGCTTTTTATTTGAAATAGCCATGGTTGCAGAATAGGGAGCAGGAATGTATGATGAAGTATGACTCACACTGTGTGAGTCATGTCCCTGTAGCTGTGCACATTAAGTATTCCACTTCAGCTGGGGAAAAAATCTTACTGTTGCGTCCATCTCAAAGCTGCTCTGGAGCCTTTGATAATATCACATGATCTTCATCAGCAGAATTGTGGATGTTAAAATGTCTTCAAGCTGCTTCTGAACCATTACATGCAAAAAGTCCTTTAAAAAATCAAGGATCTACAATTACTGTGACAACTGGGCAAACTTCCTGTGCTGATGAAGGTCATGTGATATGACGGAAAGCTTGAGAGCAGCTACTAAATGGACCTTGTAGTGAGACTGTTTCCTCAACGGCTGTCTCCAATGTCAATTATGAGCTGTTTTACTATCACCACACTCCTCATCAGGCTGGTGGGAATCAGAAGCTGCCTCCATTTAGAGCTTCAGGCCTGTATTCACTGTATTCACCAACCTTCCTTTCAACGTACTGTAGACGAGCAGGATCATCTGCCACCAACTCAGTGACCTCTCTGGCTCAGCAGATAGCTAACCAACCGTTCTGAGAGCAACAATGGGCACAGCCGAAGCTACCACTGTCAATTCATCAGGGCTCTGGCAGCATTCAGCTCAGGCTACAATGTAAAGAATCTTTACCCAAAAGCGAGTCCTGAGGGCTCCCAGGAGAGCAGGTGAAGTCAAATTAAGGAAATAAAGACTTAATGGGGGCGTCTGCAGATGATCTTCTTTAAGAAAGGTGATTTAAGAAGTTGTTAACCCAGTCACAACCAAATGACTCTGACCTTTCAAGTTGAAATGACGGTCATATTTAACCTCAATTTCATCAGACACCGCAGTAATTGCACCACTAAACCCAGTGGTAGGTAGACTACTGAAAATCTATACTCAAGTAAAAGTTCAATTACACCAATAAAAAATTAAAATTATTATTAAAAATTAATTAAAAATTTAAATTATTGTTCCCACTGAATATTATCAAGCAGCATCAGAGCAGTTAAAGTGCTTATCCATTAGATAGTGCAGCGACCAGCCATGGGTCAATAGTTTAAGCTTTCCTGTAGCGGTAGTGGTGCTAACATGAATTTTTCGGCCTGTGGTCTTGCTCTCATGATCCTCTGATCCTTTAGGGGTGCAAGGAGCCTCCTGGTTCCTCTGCATTTAAGGCGGTAGCTGTTTGGGTGAACAGTGGCATAGGTCAGATCACTCAAAGACTCAAAGACATGAACCAGCATATGAAGCAACAGCAGCAGCAACATCATCATCATCATCATCATCATCATCATCAACAACATGTCCACAGGTCATCGACAATACTGAAGCTCGGGGCAGCTGGCGTGAGGCTTCATGAAGTTGTTCAGTGTAACACAGCAACACACTCTATACTGCAAACCCAAACTCAGTATGTAGTGTAGTTGCAGATTGCAACTCACTCGCTTCACCCTCCTTTACAAGCACAAAGGAGAAACTATGGTGACCATGAAACATGCAGAAAACATGAACAGCACTATCTAGAGCCAGTGTTTGTCCATTCTGGGCTATTGTAGAGACATGGTGGTTCAACGTGGCGGCCTCTGTAGATAAAAACAGCTCATTCTAAGGTAACAAAAACACAATGATTCTTATTTTTTAGGTGATTAAACACTAATGAAAACCTACTAATATTAGATTCCATTTCTGCCAATAAATCCCCCTAAATCTTACACACTGGAGCTTTAAGCTGTGTCCAAAATCGCTTCTTATTTACTACATAGTGCACTATACTGTCCACCATCCGTCCGAATTCTGAGTATGCAAATGTACCACCAGTAAATAATCCTACAACGCAATGATCTGCATTTTTATGTCTGCCTTCAAATGGGGTCATGTTACTACGGGAGTCATTCTAAGAGTTCACAAGTTTGTGTTCGTGACTTCCATGATGGTTCCAACGTAACCATGAGCTCACAAGTTCCATTTGAAGGCAGCAACAGATAGGATGGTGCATAAGTGAGATTGCTTGTGGACTGTCTTGTAGAGTGTTAATCACTTTAAAAAATAAAATAAAATGACTAAAATGTTACCATGTTCTTTCATGTTTAACTATTTCATAGAGAAATGCAATGTGATTTGAATCCATCCTTTTTAAGAGGCTTTAACTTTGTCTGTTAGTGTGAATGTAATGGACCTTAAATATACTTAGTACTGGGTTGTGCAGTCTCATTATCCATCCCACCACTCAAAGTCACTCTCATACTCTTTCCAGGAAATAATACTGGTTATACATGGTTCACTGATCCTCATTACCCTGACCACAAGTATGCATACTTTGTTCATGCAAGTTAAACTGCATTCCTGACTGATCCACTGAGCCCCTAACCATCGTTTATACCAACTCCTAGGGTGCCTGAAGCTTCAGTTTATGAACAAGGAAAATATTAGGCCACAAGTGTATGACTAATGTATCACTTTAAGCTAATTAAAATACAGTACAGGGTTTCTGCCAATAGATTAACAAACTGCTCATAAACCATTCCACTACTTATGTCTTTAAAATAGAAAAGAAATGCTCCTCTCAGCTGCAGTCAGTAGTTACAACACTGATTCACAGTGCCGATAAAACGGGGCCAGCATGGATAGAAAGACAAGGAAAAGCTTTCTGAAAGTTGCAGACACAAGGTCATCATGCTCTTTTGTCTACCTCCCACATGTAGTCACATGCTGCAGACCCAGAGAGCTGCCTTCTCTCTCTCTGTCTGTCTGTCTGTCTGTCTGTCTGTCTGCCTATTTGACTAAACCATCCCAAGCTGAGCAGCATCCCTCCCCCCACATGATCCGAATGCAATGGACTTCTCTATTGACATGTTAAACATCTTAACATGCTGTTTAAAAGTATTAGAGGATGTAGACTAAAAACTCACACTTTAATAGTTCTAATACAGCAATAAAGGGCATAAATACATACAGTCTTGATTGATAAATAAAACAACATTTCAGGTACCTATTAAAATCTGCATAATGTTTATTACCTACTGATTGACTCCACAGGCTAATGCTGTACTATGAGACCTGTTATTATAAGCTATGTATTCTACCATAAACGTCTATTTTTTAAACTGCATACTTATAACTGCATTTAGGGTGTCAATAGTACATTAAAGTGGAACTGCTTCAGAAAATGAAAGGATAAAGCCTTTTGTGCCTCCAGAGGGAGCCGGTGAATTCTCCAAAATTGCCTTAAGTGCTGTCACTTGAGTCAGCGTTGGTTGGTTCTGAGGGCTGCAAGTTTGGAAATGAAACAAATCTGGTGGTGTGGAGTTAGCAAGAAGTGAGCTTATCAAAAGTCTGCAGCCAGCTGCCTTGTTCTGCTGGAGGCTATATTAGCCACTACTAACTAATACATCAGAATCTCTGACCAAAGTCTTTGTGTTTGAGTTGCATTGTGGGTAATGTAGGTTCAAGGTTTTGACAACTAAGAAGAATACATGGAATAAAAAACAGTATCTCTGGTTCTGCTGCATCAAAAAATTTTTTTAAACTGGCCATTATGAATCTGTCTGAGTTCTCCTTCAATAGGCTCATCTTGTTAAATACTTTCACCATTATGTAAATGGATTAGGGGACTAAGACACTAACCATGTGATCATAACATCCCCAGTTTGACTCCGGTTGGTCTTGTTTGCGTGTTGAGCCCACCGCTTCACTCACCTTCTCTCCACTACCAGCTTACTCATTTTTCCTTTGGGAGTAATTTAGGTTTTTCATATGTGAACATGAAGTCAATCAATATCAATATCAGAATGTCTCAGCAGTGCCACAAGTTCCCTCTGATGGTTGTAGTCCATTAATCCACAGCTTTCCCCCCTTTCACTTCTTTAATGGATCCTCACAGCAAAGCCAACTGTTGCCTTCTCAATACATCCCACCAAATGAACACTTGAACTCCCTGGAAACTCACTGGAAAGCAGTAAATCTTTAAAACAGGTGTGCCCAAACCTTTAGCCTTGGAGGGCCAAAACTGAAACTTTATGGTGGGCCATGGGCCAAAACCAAACACCTGTTGTATCTTATTGTTAAGATGCAAAATGGTACCAGATCCCAAGTTCCCTGAATTGATTGACTTCTTGTGCACTGTCACTCTCCCCGCCATGCTTAGATTATGGAAAATAGGTAATAATTAGATACATACTTAACCAGAATGTTTACAAAAATAACTGCTCCCACATAATATGTATGTACCTACACATCCACTTCAAACAGTGATAACTTGGCAAAGGATTGTGTTCATGCATCACACATATTAAGAAGCTGATTGAGGAAATATATTTTCATACAAATAAAGCTTTGAAAAATTAATATACCATATGTATAAGGATTCAATACGAAAACATTCATGTTTTGTTTTCCTTTGTGGTTGCTGACTGTCTAAGTTCATGTAACAGACTATATAACACATAACCATACATGAAGGAGGCGGTACAGTGCTGGTCTCCGCTCCCTCCCTCACTGTATTGAAAAGCACCTGACTCCTACCAGCATAATGTACTTTGTGATTACTGAAAAAAAGCACTAAGTCTACAAAGAATGCTCAGGAGTTTGAAGCCAAATCAAGGCCTCATAAAACAGAGGGTTTTTTTTTCTCATGCCTTTGAACTACACAGAACTATGCAAGAAAATACAAATTGGAGAAGTTGGCCTAGACGGCGCGCGCGCACACACACACACACTTGAGGGAGTGTACTACAGCCAGACACTATGAGGAATGTGTAATGAAGCCTGTGCATGAGTGAGCGGGGGTCTTAAGATCCCCTACATCACATCACATTTTTTCCCAGCACGTGAGGGGGGCAGAGCCCCTCATAATGCTCTAGCTCAGCCAACAACAGCACGTTACAGAAGTAATTATGGGAGATTTTTTTAATCCCACAGAGCTACAGGGTTAACAGTGATGTCAAGATAACACTCCACCACCATCCTGCTACAACCTTTGTGCCATTTATTAACAGGGATTCTTAAAGAAATGGAAAAGAAAATCTGATTTAATTTCGGCTAAAGCTCCGCCTGGTGAAAGGAGGGAAATAAAACCCAAATGATCCTCTGACCTAGTTTGGAAAAATTCAATACAATGGTTTTATAAGGAGAGCTGCCTGTTAACCCTTTCCAAACGCATTACACTTAAATAATAACCGTAATCCAGACTACAATGCCTGATAAAGATTAATGGAGCACAAAAAAACAAACAAGAAATAGATGTAATTTTCAAATGATTAGGGACACTGCTTGTATCAATTTGTGTTGCACTTGTTTTTCTAAAAATCTTTTCCGATCCAGCTGTTTGTTTAGCTGCAACAGCAACGCACAAACACCATGGCACCAAGATGTTCCCTTACCTTAACAAAACCACCACAGAGAAGGTTTCACTCTTTTTTCATTTGAATTTATTAACAGAAATGTATTAACATTTAATATGCAGGAATGAGACCTTCTGTGAATACATGGCACAATCATATTATATACATTCTTTAAGGAGACAGTGCACAAACATGGTGGTAGGAGGGGTAAATAGAGGAATCTTAAAATGACCCTTCAGTGGGCTCTGACTGATGTGAGCCAAGTGAGAAACGCTGAATTTTTTAAGTTAAAAATGTTGTTGGTTTTTTTTTTTTTATAAAGAAACATGGCTATTACCAAGAAACAAAAAGTAATACTACAGTTTTGTCGCACATCAATTTCTATATACAAACTAGGGACCGGTAATTCACACAAACCAGAGGGAGAAATCTACCACAGTGCTAGGCTGGAGCCATTTTTTAACTCTGTAACAATATACATAATTCCCATGTAACACAACAATTACATGTGCAGCTGATCACCCCACTTTATTTTAAAGAAACTAAATCAGAGCAAACGTGTTTGTTCCTCTCTTTAGCTTATAATGCTTTAAAGCTCATTGCACATTTTTCCCCCACAGACGTTTGTGTCTTAGTAGAATGCCTGTATGAATGTGTGTATTAATAGGTGAGATTAATGCAGTCTCTTTGTGGCAGCTCTTCTGCTCGTGGTTTGCTCAGAGTTCAGTGTCCCGTTAAGTAGTCCTGGGTGGAGTCTGAAGCGAAGGAGTCCGCGTCCTCGTTATCGGAGTCTTCGCTGCTGTCGTCAGCGGCGGGCTCCCCGGACAGGGCGATGCGGGCGTAGTCGTCGGTGTCGATAGACTTGCAGAAGTGAATGGCGTACTTCAGTTTCTCCTCCAGTACCTGTTTACACGAGTACCTGGGCAGCTTCAGCAGGAAGAAACATGTGTAGGACTCTGGCAGGAAGTGGTCAGGGGGGTTGTACTTATCCAGCACCTACAGCAGGGACAGAGAAGAGTTATTAGATCTTCAAATCAGGTCAATATAAAGCTGAATTTATATGTCTATGTTAAGGGGCTAATGCGTTTAAAAAGTTTTGATTCCAGTACATTTCTTTATTTTGTTCGTTCTTATTTGCTTCTGTGTTATTTTTTAAACATCAGCTCTACTACTGTCTGATATAACTCTGCTTCACAGAAGAGATTTAGTTTCTACTGTAAGCTCAGTGAGAATGATTGTTTAAATTGTCTGTATGGACTTTGGTACAACTCAATACAGACAGACAGGCAGGCAGGCAGGCAGGCAGGCAGGCAGGCAGGCAGACAGACAGACAGACAGACAGACAGACAGACAGACAGACAGACAGACAGATACATAAGATAAGTTGTGGTTTAATGTGCTTAACTATTTCCTGGCTAGGTGGAAGTCTCCCTGTGTTGCCTAGCAACCCCAAGATTACAGATTAAACTCACTCATCTCACTCTCAGCAAGAAAAGGGAATAAGCATGTTTTCGAAAAATGTTTCTTAAAGTCAAATTTATCACCACATCCTAACTGCATGCGAGCCTAAGACAAATCGGTCTGTTATTATCCGTTATTATGCACTTCTGTTGTCATGTAAACCAACCACGTTCCTATCAGCTGTGCGCTGGAGATCAAACTGGAGACATAGCCAGTGCCATTCAAGTAAGAGATGGGCGAGTACTGTCTATGTTTGTTCTTTTTAACCAATAAACACGTTTCTTTGCTGTAAATGACATTAAATACAGCAACAGTAAGCAGGCTGGTATTAGCCATTACTTTTCTTAACTTTTTGTAGATAAATGCGGAGGTAGATGAGGTTTAGATTACTCCTCATTTCAACTTCATGAATCAACCTTTCCTCTGCCACATGCAGTGCTTCCAATGCGAGCGACAGGAATCAACAGAAACCCGGACGACACTCGGGGGCAGTTATAAAACAATGTTGTTAACTTTAACAGAGGAGCGTAGAAAGCATCTTGACTGGAAACATCACAAACTGGCATCAGATGTGCACAGCCCAGGACAGGAGGACTGCAGCGGGTGATTAAAACCACCCAGAAGATGCTCAACTACCCAGCATCAGTGATTATCAATGACGTGAGGTGCCTGCGCAGAGCCCAAAGGCTTCTAAAAGACAGCACCCACCACAGCCACAGCCTGTTCACCCTGCTGCTGTCTGGGAAGAGGAACAGAAGCTTCCACTGCCGTACTAACAGACTTAAAGACTGCTTCTTCCCTCAGGCTGTAACAATTTCTCATTGATCAGTTTTTATTATGTTTTTAAAAGAAGAATAAAGGGAATTATATCTAATTTTCATTCTACAACCTTAAGTTGTAAATGACAAAAAATGACCTTGAATCCACAAATTAACGTATTTTCATGAGCTTGCGTCACACGTGCACTTAAGACAGACTTCTTACCTTTTTAATACCACGAAGAATGCAATGTTATAACACAAGATACCAGCCAAATGAAAGTATGACCCGTAGCCAATTACTTATCAATTAGAAATGGCCCATTTAAGTTTTTATTAAAATCAACCATTATAAGAAAATGAGCTTTCTAGCTACTGAAGCTAGCAGTCGTGACAGTGTCTGATGGTGTTGACTGCATGCACATTCCACCGTTGCAGCAAACCCATTTTTACTTTACACTCAGATACTAAAACATTTCATAAGTAACATTTTTTACCCAATTTTAAGATCTTAAAGATTTCCACTTCTTACCTGCACAACGAAATCCCGCCCACGGAAGTCAGCGATGGTGCGGGGCAGGCGTGTGCGGCCCCAGACGAACCTCAGGAAAAGAGACCTCTCTGTGTTGGAGAAGGACTCCATCACCTCCCAGAACCACTGGATGAGCGGCGACGTCGGCTCCACCCCCTTATAAGTGGCCACTGACTTCAGCAGGTGGAGGGGGATGTCCGGGCTTCCACACACCTGAGGACAGGAAATGTTTACTGTCAAACCAGAGCACAGGAGGAGGATAGAGGCAACGTCGGTACCTTGAAACCTGCTCTCACTCACCATTGTTTCCAGTTCGTAACCAGTGAAAAGCGACAGCAAGGGAACGGGAACTACTCGAGCCATTCCCTCACGCACGGCAGAGACCTGCTCGTCAAACTCGTGGAGCCTGAAGAGTGGACAAAACAGACCGAAAGGGTAAACACACACAAACACACATTGGAAAGTGCACGTTTCGTAGAGTCAGGTGGTTTCTCACCTATAGTTAATTGCAAGGCGGACATATTCAGCACGGTTCCCCAGGGTGATGTGGGAGTATTTGGAGCTGAGCTGGATGTCCTGGCCGCTGGCGTTGGGCACTGTGAAGGGCAGGGTCATGGCCTCAAACTCCTCCGCTGTGGCCTCGTTGTCCCGGATGTACATCAAGCCGGGAATAAAATCCTTATCAACCTGGGAGATACAGAGCAGATACCCGCTTAATATTCTAACACAACTATTACATCCATTTGTCTGTTTATAACCCATCATTCCGCCTGGTACATGCATTCATCTATCTGTGTGTAATTATGTGTGAGTGCACTCAGGTCCTCGTGCTCGAAGCACAGTTCCCGTGAGCTCCACAGCCATCGACTCTTTCTCAAGTCTTGTGCTGGAGTTATTTCCCATCCAACCTTTCTAATATCTCAAGGGCAAAATTGCCAAACAAGAGCAGCTTTGTGAAGGAAAAGAGCGTTTTTTACACTTCAGTATTCTCCCAAAGACGTTTCAGGAGCTCATGATCACAGCGTGAGGGCAGGAGTGGCCATCTCTTACGCAAAAAGCTGAAGTTGGTGGCTCACAAGTTCTTTTAGTAAAATGAACATAGATTTGAACCTTTCTGAAGAAGGTCCAGTGTGAGTTTACAGAGGTTTCTCACTGCAGAGCTCAGGGGAGCAGCGCGCCGACAGGCTCAAGGTTTAATCTGAGAAGGAATGTATAGGACCATGTTCTTTTTGCAGGTTATAATGCAGATCATGAGGGTTTAAATGTTATGTAATATGTGATATAAAGATACATTCTTTTTTGCAAATGGCAAAAAATATGATTGCGATAATTTTTTCCATATCCATATAAATACTGATATTGATTTCCACAGATCAATATCAGTATTTATCACAATATATTTTGATAATGCTGCCAGTTTGTTGGCACCAACCAACAGCAGAATATTTTTCTGACAATCTTAATCTACGCTTCGTTGCTTTTGAGGTATCCAAACTACTTCCATATACTTGACACTGTTACCTTTTTTTGTCAACCGTTTCCTCAGCTTTGGAGGATAATGCAGGTTCACTTATATAAGCTCGGTGTGGCTGTGTGAAACAAACCGGCTGTGGATTAAGACGGGCAGCAAGTTACTGCAGACAGAGTAGTAGAAGTTTGTGTTCTGCTTGTTCAACAGCTGTTTGATAAATTGATCATAATGTCTCCCTTTTGGTGCACTTATAGATATTGAACATTGTTGTTGACTCCACTAAAATATATCCTAATGTCTGTTTCATTTCCTCCGCTCTGACGTTACACTGCTGTCCGCTCTGTGTGTGGAGTGCCCCGCCCTCGTGTAAACAGGCAGCGCCACAGACAGCAGAGGCAAAGATCCACTCATTTTTTTCCCTCTTTTACAGAGGAAATCTACTCCACATCCACTTTCTTCACTGATCCTTCAAACTATGCTTTTCGAAAGGAAATGGGTGTGTCCTCTTACGTGCAAGCAGAAAGATGCAGACTGACTAGCTGTTGTTATTTATTTACACTGTGTGATAGGTGGTTAGATCTATCCATATCAAGAAAAATGTTTATCATCGTTGACATAAATTTTATCACAATCCTGTATTGACATTTTATCGCGCAGCCCTAGCATAAGACTTAAAGGGTACAGAGCATAAAAATAATGTAAGACACAAAGCTGCTTATCATTTAACAATGTGCCTCATGCAAGAACATTTTCGTATTGTTATTCTAAAACTTTCTATGTGAGGTTTGTGTTGGATTTCAGATTCACCATACTCTTAACTTAACTGCACAAACCCAATGCACAAACAAAAATTGTTTCAGTGTGTTCAAGAGTGGGTGCACATTTGTGAGATCAGATCATTAGCACAACTGACAAACATAAATTACGGATATGAGGATATCTGTTCTGCAGTTTGTGGGCAAGTTTCAAAAATGTTATCCAGGAGTAAAAAGAAGAATTTTACACTGCATAGCTTAAAGCTGCGCTGTCAGGAACCAGCTGAAGAAAACATAAAAAATATATATGAGTGTCAGTAGCTGTATGGGGGACCCGAAACTCCCAGTGAAGTATAAAGATTGGATGTTAGACATGAAGGAAGCTGATAAAGCAATGAGGGGAAAAAAGAAAAAAACTATTAACCTTAGCAATGAAACACAGCTCAGAGTCAGACATTACACAGAGATTACAGGCTTGTTTTCTAACATTATTAGAAAGTGTTGATGAGAAATTGTTAATAATTCAATAATTATCAAAATACTTGACAACTACTTGATTAATCGACTAGATGTTGCAGCTCTAAAGAGAAGTCAGTATTATAGTGACCAGCATCAAGACCCTGGCGCAGCTGTTGGAATTACTGAACTGTTGCCAAAATATGCCAATAAAATCTAAAATAAATGCAAATAAAATGTTTAAAACCTACCTGCATTCAAATTCATTACAGATTAAGGCAATCTTATTATTAAATTAAACCACTGTGGAGAATATCTATTAATGACTTATTAATGACAATTTTGTTTGCACTGAAGATTCTATGATAAAATTAATAAGTTCTGTCAAATCACTTAAAAACAAATGTGTTTGTACGAGTGGATCCAGCATGAGGCCCAGTGTTTGAAAAAAATATAACACTCAATCAATCATTATACTGGATACACACTGAGAGCCCTATTGTGTAGAGAGGAGCAGGGCTGTGTACGTACCTCACTGAGGTCAGCAATGGTGAGGTTCATGCCTGCCAGCTGTTTCCATACCGGCTCTGCCAGATTCAGACTAAGAGGGCTTCCAGTCCGGATTGCAATGCCCAGGAGCACTCCTGCAGACACAGCATGGCAGAGCACATTACTCACAGATCAAACATGAACAATCATCTGTCACCGTGCTGTGCAGAGTGTTTACAGCTACACAGCAGAAATATCTATATGCAGTGAAGCATGCTCAACAGTTCAGGGCCAGGTGTTTTATCAGTGAAAATGCACATGAAGCATTTTATGCATTTTAAAATAAACATGCCTATATTATGTTTTTGTTTATCTGGGATTAACACACCAGAAGACCTGACTGGGAGATTAACTGGATTATACCTAGGAAGCGGAACATGCTCATGTGAAGAGGGGACTTGGCTGCGGGATTGAGCAGGAAACAATCCCTGTTGGCGCCCGACTCGTCGCGACCGTTGGGGGTGACGATGAGCAGCGGAGTCAGGGCGTTCTGCAGCTCCTCGCACATTTCAGCGATGGACTCGCTGTAGCCTCCGCCGCAGTCGTCCACAGACTCCCCTGAGACAAAAAAAAGTGTTTGATTTATTATTCTTCAAAAAGTTAACAGAAATCATGAGACATTCTGGCAAGAGCCGGAGATTACAGCACCTACCCACAAATTTGACCTTCCACACTCGATGAGGGAGCAGCAGGCTGTCTGGGCTGAATGAACTCATTTTGGCACACATCTGACCAAATACAGACTTGGTTCCGTCAGGACCCGCCAGGCCCCCTTTGCTACGGGAACGCTTCACCTGCAGGGTGAAGAAGAAGGGGGGAAAAAAAGGGAGATTATAACTTGATTTGTTTCTATTCTGTGCTTAATAACTTCCTGCTAGATAGAGAGGAACTACTGATAGGCATGAATGCCTGCATATGACTGTCTTCACAACCAATACAACTGGAGCTACAAGGGGGGGCTTGTGTAGAGGCAGTGGCCCAAACCAAGACTCTATGTGGAGTAAAGTCTAAAACTCAACCCAGGAACTCCTGCAGACAGGCTGGAGACACACACACACACACACACACACACACACACACACACACACACACACACACACACACACACACACACACACACACACACACACACACACACACACACACACACACACACACACACACACACACACACACACACACACACACACACACACAGAGAGAGAGAGAGAGAGAGAGAGAGAGAGAGAGAGAGAGAGAGAGAAAATCCCCTTATGAAACACATCACATGTAATGCTCAGGAGCCTGTCTGGAACATAGCCTCCCAGTAAGAGTGAGAGGAGTAAGGGGGAGGGAAGTACAGTAAAAGGGAGTAGGACACTTGAAGAAAGATAACAGCAATTGTGCGTATGAGCAGGCAGATGTTAAAAATATGTGTTTGAATGTTATTTGGTACTGTACCTGTATCCTGTTGAGTTCCACCACAGGTCCATGCTGTCTGTCCCTCACCATCGTGGCTTGAACCACCTTCCTGAAAGCTGCTTCCTGTTCACAGAAGACAAAAAGTAAGATATTGTATATTATTGTACATTATTATGTACAGACATACAGTATTATACTGTATTGTTATATTTTGGCTGTAAACACAGCTGTTTATGTTTCTGGGATTTAAATTCATGCTATCTCACCTTCCCCTGGGAGATGAGGATTCCCCTCAGGGTGTCAAAGCCCACTGAGGGTCCATGGCCTGTCTGACCCAGTCGACCCTCCAGGTCAAACATGGGTATACAAGGGCAGAAGAGCTCTGAGATGTGATGCAGCAGCAGTAGCCTGTTCCTCAAGGCCATGATGGGGATCTCCTGCAGGTGGTTGTACTCCATGGGAACCTTTAACACACCACACAGAAAGTCAGAGATTGACAGCATGATAGGCATTTGAAAGTCTGCAAGCGCCTTGTTTTAATGATGCTTCTGTGTGCAAAGTTTACCGCCATCTACTGGAACATGTGGACAGAGAACTAATTTTCCAATATACAAAGAATGACAGTTCCTTTTTATTCAGGTACAGTACCTGTGCGGGCAGTTTCCCAGCGTTGGTGGGCTTGCTGGTGGACCAGGCGAGAGTGTGAGCAGAACCACAGGCTACCCTGTTGATTTTCTTGCCCTGCAGTGCAGCCACCAGCCGTGGCCTCTGGATGGCATTTGTGGTCCCATCTCCAAGTTGGCCCTCATCGTTGTCACCCCATGTGTACACTTCTCCTGAGCCAAACACAACAGCAAAGCTTGCTGTGAAGTTGTAATCCAACCCGACTTATCTGAGCAGTTGGGACTCAATGATACCAACTGGCAGAATGGCAAAGAGAACTTGTACAATAAACTGATCAGTGGGGAATATGTACAAAAATAGTGATCATGCATAAAATGGTCAATCCTACCATCCTCTGTGCAGCACACACAGTGCAGGGACCCTGTGGCGATGGCTATGACCTTCTTCCCTTGTAGCCCCTGAACCTGTCTAGGACGTCGAACGTGGTCGTCAGAGCCGTGGCCCAGTCGGTGATAGTCCCCTTTCCCCCTAGAAATCACATGACACATATAAACGACTAAACCATCTCATCTCAAACAACAACAGTAACCCAAGTGGCCATGACAGGTCTACATACCACGTGTACACTGCCCCAGACTTAGTAAGAGCCACAGAAAACTGAGAGCCACATTCCACTTTGACCACTCCAAGGCCGGTGAGAGAGTCGATCTGAAAACAAGAAATCAATTCAACAATCATTTGTTGGTGTTGGACCATAATGAAAAATATAACAGATCTCTTAAATTATTTCATACATCCAACCACAACGCACATCCATTGTGCCTAAATGAACCCCCCTTTCAGTTCCACTTAAACAGGTAAATAAAAATTAATGTATGTGAGTTTTTTGAAGTTTTAAAGCGCCTGAATATATTCCTCAGTACAGTTGCATGTGTTGAGTCATCTGATTACTTTTACAGACAAACGGCATTAGATGCTTAGATTCTTGGAACTATAAAACAGCTATTTAAGAGGAAGTTGTACATTGCTGCATGTGAGATTCTTAATAAAATGCTTATTCACCACACTGGGCCAAGAAAAAAAATCCAGCTCATAATTCCCCATAAAACCAAGACAAATTTTTACACTTCTGTTTTTGTACGACGTAAACAAACAAGCTATCATGTGTTAATTAGTTAGCTTGAGAGGGGCAGGTAGGTGGATTTTTTAACTTTGGACAAAGCCAGACTAAGAGTTTCTCACAGTTTCCAGACTTAATGCTAAGCTAACGTAACCATATCTGGTCTGTGGCTTCAAATTTAGCTTAATAAAAGGTATCGATTTTCCCATCAGCTTTCAGCAAGGAAGTGAGTAAGTGCGGCTTAGCTTGTGGTTGTTAACAAACTCTGGTCTCTTCTTGTATAAAATAGCTAGCAAAAGAAGTATTAAGTGATGCTTCTGCTGACCTCCAGTGCACACTCCTGTGTAATTTGCCTTACCTTCATGGGGATTTTGCAGCCATCACTGCCTCCCCGGCCCAATTTGCCGTAGTCCCCGTCTCCCCAAGACCAGACCATGTCATCGTCTGTTAGACACAGTGTCTGAGCGTCCCCGCTGCCGCAGGCTACATCGATGACCCTGTGACCCTGTAGTGCATCAACCTGGATAAACCACACAGACACTAACATCAGCTTTACCTCACTGTGACTGTCGGGAAGTGAGGCAGAGTAAACCGTTTGATTCTTGCCCAAACACTTCGGGTTGACAGTTATTTTTTTTTTTTTTTATATTTGTCCATATATTTTGTCCATATATATATATATAAATAAATAAATAAATAAATAAATAAACACACACACACACACAGCACAGTATTTTAACTTGTGTGAGAAACTGATCACTGACCAGCTTGGGTTTGAGCTGGTCCTCGCTGTCTCCGTGACCCAGTCGTCCGTAGCGACCCTTGCCCCAGGTGAAGAGCTCCCCACTGGCAGTGATGCAGGCACTGTGTGCCCCTCCGGCTGCAATATCCACCACTTCCACTCCTCTCAGAGACTCAATTACACGAGGACGGTCACAGGGGCTAAAGTCAAGAGGAGGCACGGTTACTATAAAAACACAACCTTTTATTCCATTTTAATCCTTGGTTCTTACAGTGACATGGATTTGTATTGACATCGTGTGCTATGAGTTGAAAATAGTGGGTCAAAAGTGTTATATTTGATTCAGTCTCAACCTTCTGTTCCCATGGCCAAGTTTTCCATCCTCCGCCTCTCCCCATGAGTAGACTTCCCCCTCGGAGGACAGCGCCAGGCAGTGCTTCCCTCCAGAGTTTACAGCCACTTTCCTGATGAAGACATGTTGGATGGACTCCAGCAGAGTGGGCGTGGACACAGACTCTGTGCCTCCGATACCTAATCTGCCCCCAGCTCCATATCCTGTTGCATACAGCTGAGGATGGCGACAACATGTATTAGTCTGACAATGTGTTTAATTTTCCTGGAAGTCATAAGATTGACATTGCTGATCAGTACTCTTCCTATGTGTTGCAGCCTACATAGGTTGTGTTAAATACCTTTCCATCAGCAGTGACAGCAAACAGAGTCTGCTCCCCGCCAATAAGCTGCACTGGCCGCAGCGTGGCGAGGGCTTCAGTGGGAGTTGGCACTTTGACCTTTGCCCCCTCAATGCCTCCCAGCTGACCTCTATGGTTGTGGCCCCAGCCGTAGATGGTGCCACTGCCCCCAGCGGAGAGAGTCCAGTCATCTGGGCGTCGGTTCATCCACTGTACAAGCTGCTCGTCGTGCTCACGCTTGAACAAGTCATGACTCTCGTGGAGGCCGTTCATACTCTCGTGATCAGCCATAAGCTCACGAACTTTCTTTGTAACCTTCAAAGGGGGTGGGAATAATTGGAGGGAAATGGATTAAGGACATTCTCAGGTCAAAGTGTGATGAAGAAAAGTGAAGGCTGGCACAGCCTGGCACACTTACTTCATCCAGGAAGGGTCTTGGTAGAGAGGTCCTTTTGTCTAGAGCCACAGCGACTCTAGAGGCAGTGCAGTAACGGCGGAACCAGGCCCACTTATGGGTCTCAGCACAGCAGGGTAAAGTATCGAGCTCAAGATCACAGGCAAGAGCAACCAAGACCTGAACAAAATGTTAAAAGAAAAGAAACTGCATCTAATGATCTGTAAAAATCCAATACACACTCAACGTGGTGCCGCTGTGCTGGTATGGAAACAATTTTGAGCATACCTTGAAAAATGGACTATGAAGCAGCTGCTTCCCTCCCCTGACAATAGGGTCCTCGTACTCATACTGCCTCTGCAGAGCCTCTGGTAGCCCCTTCACTAGAGCAGCCAGTGCACTGCCAGTGAAACTCTGAAATAAAATAGATTATCAATCAGTTAAACCATTATTAAAACTATAGGCTACAATCCACAAAATTGTTGCTACTGATAGTGTGTAAGAATTACACAAAACATAACAGAAAATTGCACTGCAGTAGATGGTGTATGAGGTGAAGACAAGACAATTAACTGGAGTAGAAAATAAATAAAACATAACAAAAAAGGTACAGTTGTGAGGAAGAATATCTAATCAATCGAACAACAGTCAGAAATCATGTCATACATCATCAATAACACATACAGTTAATATGTTCAGAGTGATGCCATTGATCAGTTTTATACTAGCTTAAACAAAGTGCATTGCCTCTCGGCTACACACAAATATTACAGCAACACATTCAGGTACCATAGCAAAACCACATTAATTATAAACAAAATATATCTGCTAGCACCCTAGACAGCAAGTAACCAGATAGGAAATATATTATAAATATAACACAGAAAAGCCAATTATGAAAAACAAGGACACTCTTTATGAAAGATGAACATTAATATGCCAGTGTGACAATATTACTGCAAAAGGTTACCACATGTGCTTTGGTAATTATTTCATAATTATAATAATATGCACATAACATATTTCAGTTACTCACCATAGAGCGAGCTTCGCCTTCGCTGTCACCCAGCAGCCTGTTTATGTTGATGGACTGACCGTACTCTGTGGTCAGGAGCTTTCGAAGTCTCTGCAGAGCCCACATCCTGTGTCCCGCAGCTGGACAAAATTGAATACAATAAAAATATATACACATTTCCTTTTATTTGGAGTATGGTGAAGCCTTCACATAGTGAATCAGGACTATCATACTGTACCTAGAGCACTAAGCTGGGCACAAGCAGCAAGGGAAGCAGCCAGGCGAGGCACAATGCTCCTGTTAGAGGCAAAGTTGAGCCGGAAGTCCAGAAGACAGGTGACCAAGTCCATGGAGGGGCAGGACAGGATACAGCGATCAGACAGCAAGTCTTTTGGGCCTGAGGAAAGACACGAAAAAAAGGCTCAGTGTCACAAGCCTGTCTGTGTATGTGCCAGTGTAGCGGTGCAATTATAATATGATTTCAGAAACACACTCAAATGTCAAATGACACATATATTAGTGTGTGAGAGGTACAATATCTGGTTTATTTGTGCCAATGTACAGAGGCTGTATTTTTTACTGGTCGCTCAGTCTAGTTTAACATCTAGTGTTAGCATTTTGCTGTATGTGTTTGATGTGGCTCACCAGCAGCAGGCATTATGGGGTAGACAGTGAAGCGCCAGCCCCAGCCGTTGACAGAGCCATCACTGGTGAATTTCCATTTGAGTTCGTCTCCTGGGATCCTTAACTCACTGGACCAGTCAGACCACTCCCGACCTGAAACACACACAGCATGACACCACATAAATTTTTGATTCACTGGCATACACCCGATGGCAATTTAGTTTGACGGTCTTCCTCTCATCACCTGATCTGACAGAGACAATCCTATTGGCACCGTCCATGATTGTTAATGGGTCGTGGCGTCTCTCAGTTGAACACTGTCGGTCAAACTCTATCCTTAGGCCCTCAGCGCCTAAAAAAGGAGATAAAGAGATGTTATCTACATCCAAGGGGCAAATCAAAATGATTTCCACATCCTGAAGATTGTCTTGTTCCCTCCTGTAGTAAAAATGTTTGCTTAATATCTAACTAAAGGGTACATTCTCCCTTTTTACCTGGGATCTTCACAGTACCACTGGTAGAGGTGTCATCTGTGTATGGATGGCTGCTCTCCACAACAACTGGCTGGGAGGACAGACGGCCACTCTGTGAGTCTGTGGCAACGTCCTCCAACTCAGTGACACACAGTTCCAGCAGCATGTCAGCCACCTGCGCGCCACAGAGACCCCAAAATGTAAAATGTTACCAGCTCCTTCAAATCACAAGGCCTAAGTGGAATCAAAACACAGAATGCAGTAGTCATACCTGTGGATAAGCTGTACCCATGCCGGACAGAACAGCAGACAGCACCTCCTTCCCTTTTTCCCCAGAGCGACAAGACACTGCCAGTTTGAGCAGGTCCACCATTACGCGTGTATCGTCAGGCACGAGCAGACCTGTAAACTCGTCTAGGTTGTGAGGCTCTGGTCCAACCACTTTACTCTGGCTCTCAGAGTCCTGGAGATGAACATGAAACAAGAAAATGTCTGAGTTATGGCTGGGGTTAATGGCTTCACCAAACACACATTAGGCTCTGTTAGAAAGACAAACCTCTTTTGTCTTGGTCATGGTTTCAGCTATAATGCTGGCTGCTCCGGGGTCATCAGTGACAGGGATGAAAGGACGTGAAGAGGCTCCAGAGGCAGACGGAGTCATAGCTGATGATGGGGTGACAGCTTCTTCTGATGAGGGAACCTGTTCACACGGTCAGAAACACACATGGTAGCCATTAAATTGCCGTTGCCTTTTTTCAACTTGGACTATATGACAGCTTCAAATATATTCTTCATTTTAGCTTATTCCAGTACAGAACTATAATTAGTTTTATATTGAGTGGTATAATCATTGTATTATAGCCAGTATTCAGTCTCAAAAACTGGAATATCAAATAATAAATCATAAAGCTCTGACTCTAACTAAAAGACAAAGAAAAAAGTTGTGGTAGAAAACTTTGTTCTGTTTTAATTATGAAAAAATATCAAGTTGGACCCAAATATAGTTTGCTGATTGCTGCATTTACAGACCTGGCCATTATGGGGGAAAATTCACATTGCATAATTACTAACATTATTAACATGCATGGGAATACCCTCACTGAATATCAAGAAGTTATCCTTTTTTTCATATACAGGGTTGGTGTTTGTAAATTAAAGTCATATTGTGTTCCTCACCTCTCCCTTCTTGTCTTGCCAGGGATTAGGACTGACTCGTTCCTCAGCTTCAGGCAGGACAGGAGGACCTTCTTCATCACTCACGCAGGATGAGGATGAGGAGTCTGATGGGGGAACAGGTGAGCTGGAAGGACACTCTGCTGGCAGAATCATGCTGGCTGGCATCAGAGCACCAACCACAGCATCCCTGGGGAAAACACACAACACGTCCTGTCAACAGTAATACCGAATAATGACAATTACTAGTGCCAGTCAGCAGATTTAATTATTTAGAGGTCACACACACTTTTATCACATCCCGTTCAGAATGCATGCCTCAGCAGTGCGTCACTCATCTCTACTTTCTAAATGCAGCAATTGGGGATTTAACTGATGCTAGACAAGATAGTAATCCTATCCTGGTTACAGGTTAGATGTATAGACAATTTGAGGATTATACTTATCACGATCAAAGCTCAGAATGATATGTGTGGCATCTAGCTACATTACAGACTTCTTAATCCTGTATTCTCAGTCAAGGTTCCTCTGACTGTCCAACAATCAAAATTTAAACTGCACTTTTTATATTAATGTCCCAAAGCACCAGAATCACACACACTTTAACTGAGTTGGTGATTGTACCTATTATATAATATATATCTTGTTCTTTGTTTCATTTATTTGTAACCAAAATTTATGAGAATGTGACTCCTCTTTGTTGTCCTGTTTCTATGCACAACTATTTCGTGCTTTGACGCCTTTTCAAACATTTTGTTGTTAGTTTTTATTTGAGGGCTGAAAGTGTAGCAAAACAAGAAATACTGGAGAGGGGGATGACATGGGACAAATGTCCATAGCCAGACTTGAACTGGTTGTGTCACAGTTACATGGTGTGCATCACAGTCTTCTGAACCACCAGGAAGGGATATGTAGACAACATACCTGGCATACATGATCTGGAGAGCTGACAGCACATGAGACAGTGCCTGCTGTTTGGCCAAGTTGCCGTCCAGACTAAGGAGGATCTTGGCCAGAGAGGGTCGATTAGGCTTCACGTTGCTCTGCCCGCTCATCTTGTTGTTCACTGCTGATGAGTCGCTGTCTGATTGGACGCCTGTGGTGTACAACAACAAAACAATGACACACACTGTCACTGATGTGAAGCCCCCTACACCAGCTCCAGCCATTATCAGCCAGAGCTGCAGTGCCAGCAGATTCAACCCTGCAGTTCTGGTCCAACCTGTGCCACCTCTTGTAACTGCAACAGTCGACTAGTTGTTTAATGCACGTCCCCCACCTACAGGCAAGGAAAGCAATAGCTCCAACAACTGTGCAGACAATGGGTGTTATAACTGTGGGTTTTTCTTTTTTGTAGAGGAATACATGTGTCTGTAAATACTTTTCCTATCATTCATCATGATCAAAAATATTTTGTACAACCATTCGAAAAAATGTCCAAGATTGTATTTATATAGCATATATATATATATATATATACACACACACAAACTGAACAAAATTATAAACACAACACTTTGCCCCCATTCATCATGAGCTGAACTCAAAGATCTAAGACTTTCTCTATGTACACTTTCTCTCAAATATTGTTCACAAATCTGTCAAAATCTGTCAGTGAGCACCTCTCCTTTGCTGAGATAATCCATCCACCTCACAGGTGTTGCATATCCAGATGCTGATCAGACAGCATAGGTATTGCACAGGTGTGCTTTAGGCTGGCCACAATAAAAGGCCACTTGAAAATGTGCAGTTCCATCACACAGCACAATGCCATAGATGTCGCAAGTTTTGAGGGAGCCTGCAATTGACAGGCTGACTGCAGGAATGTCCATTTCTCTACCATAAGTCGTCTCCAAATGCGTTTCAGAGAATTTGGCAGTACATCCAACCGCCCTCACAACCGCAGACCACGTGTAACCACACCAGCCCAGGACCTCCACATCCAGCATGTTCACCTCCAAGATCGTCTGAGACCAGCCAGCCGGACAGCTGCTGCAACAATCGGTTTGCATAACCAAAGAATTTCTGCACAAACTGTCAAGAACTGTCTCAGGGAAGCTCATCTGCATGCTCGTCGTCCTCATCGGGGTCTCAACCTGACTGCAGTTTGTCGTCGTAACCGACTTGAGTGGGCAAATGCTCACATTCGACTGTGTCTGTCCCTTTGGAGAGGTGTTCTCTTTACGGATGAATCCGGGTTTTCACTGTACAGGACAGATGGCAGACAGCGTGTATGGCGTCGTGTGGGTGAGCGGTTTGCTAATGTTAACGTTGTGGATTGAGTGGCCCATGGTGGCGGTGGGGTTATGGTATGGGCAGGCGTGTGTTATGGACAACGATCACAGGTGCATTTTATTGTTGGCATTTTGAATGCACAGAGATACCATGATGAGATCCTGAGGCCCATTGTTGTGCCATTCATCCACGACCATCACCTCATGTTGCAGCATGATAATGCACGGCCCCATGTTGCATGGATCTGTACACAATTCCTGGAAGCTGAAAACATCCCAGTTCTTGCATGACCAGTATACTCACCGGACATGTCATCCATTGAGCATGTTTGGGATCGGCGTATACGACAGCTTGTTCCAGGTCCTGCCAACATTCCACAGGCCACAATCAACAACCTGATCAACTCTATGTGAAGGAGATGTGTTCCGGACCCCCCCCCCAATACAGTGAAACTGCACATTTTCGAGTGGCCTTTTATTGTGGCCAGCCTAAGGCACACCTGTGCAATACCCATGCTGTCTGATCAGCATCTTGATATGCTCACTAACACAGATTTTGACAGATTTGGGAACAATATTTGAGAGAAATAGGCCTTTTGTGTACATAGAGAAAGTCTTAGATCTTTGAGTTCAGCTCATGATGAATGGGGGCAAAAACAAAAGTGTTACGTTTATAATTTTGTTCAGTGTATATCGCTTAAGTTTTGGTCTGACAATGACAGAACAGCTCCCCCTTGTGGACAATCAAAGACTGAGTAGGTGGGCTGGGTTAACAGGATGCATGGAAAGGGAAGATCACCTAAATAGGATGCTCCGAGAGAGTCCCTGGCCGTCTGGAAAAGTACTGGCTCGTGAACTGAGGGTGTGGTCACATCCACAGTGGTCCAGGCGACGCTGTGGGAGGAGCCACAGGCCACTCGAGTGATCTTCTGTCCCTCCAGACCCTGCACCAGGGTGGGCTTCCTGTTAACTGTCGTGGTGCCGTTCCCCTGCTGCCCGTGGTCGTTATCACCCCATGCATACACCTGACAGAGAAACACAACAACATGATTGGATTTAATTTTCATGTTTTAAAATAGAAAATAATCAACTTAATTTTCCATACCTGCAGATATACCATATATGTATATAGTGTATATAATGTATAATGTATAATGTGATGTGTAGAAACCTTTGTGATCGGGACTAAAGAAAAGCCACACAAGACAAAGTAAAGGCACCGCTCCAAGCACTCAATCTCAACAACCTCTTGGTCAAATATTGAGTACCTGCCTCTCATCATTGGAAGTGATGTGCAAACATTATTAAACTTGTTCTGAGGGAAGGTATTATACAGGATGAAATAAGCTGTGTAACAGCAAAGGTCATAGGTGCCTTGAAAAGTGGAGTGAGAGTCAATAAATAAACTCCTGCTACAGGAGGAGAAATTCACACATCTGGAACAGTGCCATAGCAGCAAATGAGCAGAGTGCCTGAACTATGTGCTCTGGTTTATAAAACTCTGATGGTGGAGGCCAGTACAAACCTGTCCTGTGTCTGTAACAGCCAAACAGTGCAGGGCTCCAACAGCAACATGGACAATCTTTTTGCCCCTCAGTCCTTCGACCATCTGGGGCTTCCTCACATGGACATCGGTGCCATGGCCCAATCGGAAATAGTCGCCTTTGCCCCTGTTTGGAAACAAACCATGAACGCTCATTGGAAAAGAAAAGGACACGCGATGAATGATCATATACATCATTTGCATCATTTGTCCATCTTACCAGGTCCATACAACTCCAGATTTAGTAAGAGCCAAGGAGAACTGTGCTCCACATTCAATTTGGCAGACAGCCTGCCCGTTGAGCCTCTCTATGTTTTGGGGGATGTTGCAGCCCTCACTGCCTCCACGGCCCAGCTTCCCAAAATCCCCATCACCCCAGGAGAACACCAACCCTGACAAAAATAAGCAGTTTTCAATTTTCATTGTTGACAGGAACGCTTTTGTTTACATTCAATGTTTACAAGGTTTTTGACCAAAATATAACACTAGGACTAGCTCAAAGCATAACTGTATAATGCTACCAGTGGTCTAAAACTCCACAGGATACCTTTAGGTACACTGGCAGAATTACCTTCATCAGTGAGGGCTAGAGTTTGAGCATCCCTGCTCCCACAAGCCACCTGGATAACACGGTGTCCCAGAAGCACTTTTACCTAGATGACGAAGAAACAGTAACCAGGAGTGCATGGTCAACTTACATACTTGACAGTATGTAAGCAAAACATATGATGTATAGCTGTACTAGAGTTAAAGTCTGTCGTCATTATTTTCCCCATTACTTAGCTTAAGCCCAACAGTGCCCCTGCAAAGTGAGGGAGCAGATGCAGACATACCAGTTTAGGCCTCAGCTGAGTAGTGTTGTCCCCGTGTCCAAGGCGGCCATATTCCCCCAAACCCCAGCTGTACAGCTCCCCACTGGAGGTGATTGCTGCGCTGTGAGAGCTGCCACAGGCGATGTCACGGATGCGCTTGGTCTTCAGTGCCTCAATCAACCGAGGCTTGTCACAGTTCCTACGTTGGAAGTTATAAAATAATTTGAACAACTTGTACACAACACTGCATCATGGAGATGTTAAACTGATTTAGAAAATTCGCATTCTGGACAATATTGAGTTTAAGACATAACACTTAACACATTTACAAACACCAGACTGCATACTGCTCAAAAAGCTGGAGTTGGAAATTAACTTTGTAAGGTCATGACTCACTTCACCATTTAAAGAATACCCAAACTTGAGAAAGGGTATAGTAACCAAATATTTATCTCTAACATATGTGCAGAATATGTAGATATCTAACATATAGTGCAGTATCTGTGCAAGAAAACATACATTCTGCTGAAGTGTCCCAGTTTGCCGTCATCTCCCTCTCCCCAGGAGAAGACCTTCCCATCCACAGTCAAGGCCATGGCGTGGCGGCCGCCAGAATGCACAGCGACCTTCTTCACCACGTAGTTACTGAGGGCAGTGATCTGACGGGGGATTGGGATGGTCCCACTGGACAGGCCCAGGCCTAACCTCCCATTAGTGGCCTCTCCACACGCGTAGATTTTCCCCTCGACAGTCACTGCAACAGTAACACATTGGTGACATACAGCATAAGTGCCTGTTATATAAGAACATTAACCACAAAAACAACTATCACCCACCTGCAAAAAGGCTTTTGGAACCACCAGCTACTTGAACCACATTGAGTGCAGAGAGAGTTTCAGAAAATGAGGGCACCTTGATCTGTGAAGGGCACAAACAAAACTGATTAGAGAATGCAGCAGTGAACTGAGCTTTTCCCACAGGCTCACCCAAAGGACGTGCTGCTCCCATCTGCTGTACATTTTCTATAACCACCAGAGGGTTATACAAGTGTTTGACACATCCTCATACAGTGAACACACATTGTTATATAATCACAAGACAGAGAATGTGCCTTTGTTACAGATCTGACACATTGGGGTCATTGTTGGAACGTAACTTTTAGTTACTTTCAGTTTTGAGGAATTTAAGCCACTTTATACTTCTACTTTGACTGATTGTACTGTAAGTAGTGTTTAGTTACTTGTGATTTTGCAGTTGGAGATTTTACTTTCAAAACATTATAACCAGCCTATATAATACATGGTTAAAGATAAAACTACCAAACAGCAGGTTACATTGTAAAAATGACCTCCACCTTGACCAGTTATAATATCACAATGCCCCCTACAAGTTAATGCAGTAGTGATGATAATCAGTAATATAGAATAATTTACCACTCTGAAAAGGACCATTCTGCTGTATAATGAGTACCAATACTTTCATCCTCTTACATGAGTAACGATTTAATAGAGGACTTTTACCTGTGATGGAGTATATACAGCATGGTAAGAGGATGGTCGCTACTTCTAATTAAGTAAAGGAAGGAATACTCCTTTCATCACTGATTGGTGTAGTAGCAAAGTGTTGCCCCCTTATAGAGACAGAATTTATGGCATGCAAACCACAGGCTACTTTAGCCATTAGCTATTTTACAGTCAAATACACTCTAAGTTGCACCTTTGAACCCTTGAGTCCTCCCAGCTGGTCCTTGTCATTCAGCCCCCAGACAAATACTTTGGTCCTGATGGTGGCTGCAGACTCCAATCCTGAGGACTTCTTCCGAGCCAGACTAAAGCACAGGACAAAAAACACAGAAAGATGGTGGATATGAATCCACTTCATCTTAATTTGAATGTTCTGGTCTGGACACAGCTGTGTTCAAGTAAACAGTAATTAATTTAGACTGCTGAAAGAAACCAAACACATTCTTAATGTAGCTCAATGATCCTCAACCATGGTAATCTTTCATGATGGCATTTAGCCACGCACCTATGTGCATACACAAATAATCTATTCAGCTCTACATCCTCAATTTACTGGTTCACTTATCATCCTCTTATCAAATACAGACTGAAATAAAGATGTGCACTGAAATTAATTAATTAATTATTTATCCTTTGGCCCATCATACCTCCCAGTGGCAGTTTTGTCATCCTCCTCTTCTTCATTGTCAGACGCAAGGAAAGGGACTGTGGCCAGATCTTCATCCTCTGCTCGGATGCGCCCCACAATGCCAAGTCCATGAATCTTGCAGTCTATACCGGAGCTGCGGCACTGCTTGATTGCAATCTCAATGTATCTGTGATACTGGGGAAAGACATCATTCAAGTTAATATAACACAAACGTTTTAAGGCAAAAACAATAATTGGAGGTCAGTTACTATGTCCAACCAACCTCAGTACAGTCACTAAGCAGAAGGACAGTTGTGTCTGTGGGATTGATGTTTATGGTCTTCAGCTCAATTAAGTTGTTCAAAGAGCTTCCACCTGTGTATCAAGAAAAAAACATTACTTCTGATGATTAAAAACAATGAAACAATTCTTACTCTTTTAAATGTCAAAAACACCCCGTTGTCCATACAAGAGGAACTACCAGAAAAGGAAACAATAACTCACCAGTCTCATGCACCAAGTACATCACATCTGTCTGAACTAACAGGCAACCAAATACTAATACTAAATAGCTGGCCAAATGTTACCCACCTGACACCACCACTAGTGAAGGCATGTAGCTGCTGTCCGCTGGGTCCACAATCATCTTCAGCCTGTGCACAAGAACGTCTGGGAAGAGCTCAAGACGAATCCAGTGCTGCAGAGAAAAAAAATGACAAATCCTGTCAGGCGATGCATTACACTTTAATAAAGCCAAACTAAACAGACTGTCATCCAGCTTATTAGAGTATGCAATTCAATCTCCTGCCTTTCCCTGTGAGCCGGAGGACTGCCAACACTGATCACTGCAGTCAATGAGGCGTGAGGCCTGGTTAATGGACGATGAGACATTGAGGCTCTTGACAGCGCGAGACCAATCGTCAATCAGCATCCCTCGCTGGCTGCTGTAATGCTTCTTGAGCTGTTTTCCTGAGCGGCCGCAGAATGCTGGAGACTGGCCTAATTGCGGGGAAGATGAACAACAGGTTTACACACACACACACAAAAAGAAACACCACGGATACTATCTTGGTGAATATGTGACTTACCAGGCTCGTTGATTCTGCCAAAGGAATGCCTGGTGTTGTGTTTGCGGCTCTTGAAGCAGTTTTCACAGAAGTCGAAGTCGTCGCAGTTCCTGCATTTGAACCTGCCACCGTTTATTGGGAACATCTGACAGCCATCACACCTGCAGACAAAACAAGATGCTATTTGAACAACATAGTGAGATAAATAGTTAACTGGGCTGACAGAAACCTTAAACATATCCATACCTCACTCCAGGGTGAACACTGGGCACCAGTTCCATTTCAGACAACAAGCCGGTCCAGTGTGACTGCTGAGGGAAGTCAACGATCACATCCTTTCCATTGGCACTGAAAGCTAAAACAAACCATTTAGCACCATTAGAACTTTAACTGAGGTTTTTGTTCAGATTATAAATAGAAAGCTTAATTTAAAGACCACAAAGAACGACTTACCTTTCACAACCCCAACACTCCTGTGAGTGACAGAGCCCCATTTGTACTTTGGCGTGGTGACTGTGGGCTTCACCCTCACTTTGTCACCAATCTTTATATGGGAAGGGGAACTTTGAGGTGGGAATCCTGGGAAAAAGCAAACGATAACCCAAAACATGTCAAAGGGTGAAGAGAAAACATGTTGCCAAGGTTTTCCCAGAAGTACTCAGTTCTCGTTACAAGCATCCGGTCACATCACAATCACAATCACACGGGCTTACCAAGCAGCTCGATGTGGATGTAGCGGACCCAGTATGTTCCTCCTTTCTGCTGCCAGTCACACTGCACGTTTAAGTCATGAAGTCCATCTCTGTCTAGCTTGATCACTTTCCCCACATCTCCGTCATACACTTCCTCATACGTTCTACAGCACTTCACCATCATCCCCACCTGCAGAGAAGTCACCAATCTATCAGACTTATGTCACATTTCCGCAAAGCAGTGTCAGAAAATCTTTAAAAGTCCGCTGCTCTTACCTGAATGTTCTCTCTCACATAAACAGCATAATCATCGTTGCTTTGGAAATCCGATCTCTTCTTAAAAGTCTGGCTCTCAGTCACCACAGCACCTGGAGGCTAATGTCACACACATACAAAGCAATTATTAGTCATTTCATGAGGAGAATTTGAGAGGCTGAGTGGCAAGTGATTGAGTGGGTGTATATCAGAACTAAAAGAGAAGGTAATGTACCACAGGGAATGTCGGTTCAGCCTCCTCCAGCTCCTCCAGCACCTCCTCATCAGAGTATTCATCTGATACAGTGTCAGCATCTGACAGCTCGGTGACGTGAATGTCTGGATGGTCCAGCAGCCAGCCCACCAGAGCCTCAACACCTGATGTATATGCTCAATTACTTTCCAAAAGTAGATCTCAAATCATAACATAGTGACAAAAATATAGCTGATACATTGCTGCAATGACAGCTACAGAGTAATGGTGACACAGGCAAGCATTCCAATGTATTCACAAATTCAGGTTTGTACCATGTGAAACTATACCTGGGACACCAGATGCACTGCCTGTAGTTCCAGACAGTGACTTCAAGGCAAACTCGATGTTTTTCCGTGGGAACCCCATCTCCATAAGCTGGAGGACTATGGGTAAGGGAGGGACAGGAGAGGTCTTCTGCTTCTTCTGTTTGGGAGGTCGGACATGTTGTATAGTGACAGGCGTGGTTGCCTCGCTGGAGCTGCTCTCGTCAAAAAGCGGAGAAGACGGGTGGGCGGATTCCACGGCCAGGTACTGACACACTGCCAGAGCTGCAGCCTACATTTACAGCCATACACAGGAAATGCTGAGCTCAAATACACCAGCTCTAACGTAAGCAATATCAGCACTGACACTTAACACCGGGTTTCTAAAGAAAGCTCTATTGACTCACCTCCATCTCTTGCCGGTCAAAAATGGCTTTGATGGGGGAGGGCTGAGTGGCAGCGGACAGTAGCTGCTGCAGGAGGATTAATGGAGGTAAGGGGCCCTCAGGGGACAAGTCTCCCACATCGGGAGATGACACCACTGGATCCTCTGCAAACAAATAAAAAAAAGGAGAGGGGTCAGGAAAAAGCCTAAATGGAACAGATAGATAACAGAAATGGTGCTTTAAAGTTCAGTTCATAATGTTTGTCTAAACTTTTACATCCACCCACATATAATATGCAATTGTGCAAGGTAAGCAGACTGGTTAATTTGACACTGCAAAGTTTGTTCTCCTACACAGTAGCTGCTGTGCTGTATCAAACACAGCTCATCATTATGTTGCCCCAAAGCAGCAGGAAGTGTCACTGAATTTCATTAGGCCAAATAACAATGTATAACTGCCGATTCTCAAGGTCCACTTACAAGACTCACAAATGCAACCACTTACCACTGGGGTTGGGTCCTATGTCCACAACTGCCGGCTGGGAGAGAATCTGCCTGAGTTTGTCCTGATGAGAGAGCAGGGCCCGTGCTGCTTTTAAAATATACAGCCTCAGCTGCTGGCACCGCAGCAAATGGATGTCCACCTGGTCAGCTGGAGACACAATAGCTTTGATTTAATCCACTGGACTAGACCTTAGGCTCTGAATCAAATCATCCTCCACAACTTAAAACCTTTTGTCGAGGTCCTTATTTGTAAAGAAGAGAATGAGACATGGTATCATTTATCATAAGAACAAAGTAATGCATATTGCCGGGGCATTTGACCAGACACAGGCTTAATGCAGTCAATGGCTTTTATTTTATATGATGTCAATGAGTCATATGTGAGACCATCAGATTTGTGTTGTGTGTCTCAGCAGTTTCTGTACCTGTAAGTCCTCTACTGAGGGACTTCTTCATGCGTTGTTTCTCCAGTTTGCTTCCAGCCAAGCTGACCAGCTGGGCCCAGACTGCCAGCATGGGCTCAGTGAAGGGCAGGTTCTGCACACTGAATGTTATTGCAGGCAGCTGAAAAATGACAACAACAAAAAAATGTATTACCTAATGAACTCTTTTTAAAAATAAAAGTAGAGCTAATGTTTTAACTGTATGTACACACAAGCATCTAAACACTTCCATACCGGTTTGAGATGGCTGAGTAAGCAAACCCTGCAGGTCCTCATCTCATGAAATTGGACAGTGATGCGTCCCTTTGGGGTGATACGAGTGACTGTTCCCTCTCCATATTCTTCATGAATAACTTGTCCTCCAAGCCTGAGGCGCCCATCAATTCCTCCAATGACTGCCAGTACTGCCATTAGACTCCCCACTCTAGGACCCTCCGCATCAGGAAAATACTCCTCTAGGAAACACTGAAATAGATAGACATTTACAATCACCATTTTGTTAGAACTTTGATCCAGAATGAAAGACACTAGCGTGAGTTAACATTTTAACTAATAATTGAATCCATAATAGTGCAATAATTCTTACTGCTTCAGACTGGCAGCCTGCCATAACATCTCCAATGGAGCTCAGCTGAGTGTTGATGTAATCATTTATCATGCTGTTCCACTGGCCAAGAGAGTGCAGAGTGCGCAAGACAGACACAATCTCCTCAGCCAGTGTGCTGCTGTGAGTGGCTGTAAGAGACGCCTGAGGGCGGGACTTCCTCCTTCGCAGGGAACCCTCTGTGTGGAGAAAGTAGCAATTTAAAAATACATTTAAAAAATAAAAACAAACGAGTATGATTTATCGACATACCTCTAAGAAGTGGGAGGTCTGAGGAGCAGGTGCTTAGTAGGCTTCCCAAGAAGTTGAACAACTTCTCTACCAGGAACTTCATGTCCTGAGTGCGCTCCGTCTTGTCCCAGGAAGGCAACACTGCCTGCAGGAGACGCAGTGCCAGGATCTGGAAACACACAGGGTGCACAAGACAAGTGTTGTTAGTTGGTTCCATCTTGAAATGTTTGGCAAATAACAAATAACTTAAATAAGCCTCCCACAACGATATCCAAGTCCACTTCTCTCAAGTTTTTCCTCATTACATATTTTCAATACAAAATTAGTCAAAAAGTATTCAGAGCACAGCATCATTAACAGCATGGGCAGCACATCTAACACAAACATGATAATTATCCCACCTGTCTCTGCAGAGTAATAGCATTAAAGGACTGGTGCCCCTCAACAATTCGAATGAGCAGGCTAATCCATGCAGAGGTGCTGAGAGTGCTGCACATCTGGGGCATAAGAGCAATGCTGCGTATGAAGCCCAGTGTACACCAGCTTCTGTGCTGCTCCCGAGAGACCAGCCTGTGGGAGTGACACCCTGACAACAAAGATGGGTCCATTTAGAATAGGATAATACCCAACATCAATAAAATGCTCTCCATAATCAACATGGCGGTTCAGTTACCTGACTTGTCATTAGCCCCACTTTCCACAAGCATCCTCAGTAGCCCACAGAGGGTCCGTGTAGCATCCGTTTGCAGCACCTCTGCATAGATCCCAGCTGATAGAGACAGTGTCTTCAGCAGGTTGACTGTGCTGGTTAGCATCATAGCTGTCGGGTGGCTGCTCTTCTCCATCAGCTCACCTTCTGTAAAGACGAGAGGAGATGGTAAATGTCAGTATTTGAACCTCACATTTTGTTTGTTGTAGCTGTACTGAGGCAGTCTTGTGAACCGACCTGTGTCATCCTCTGTGTCTGAGTCCTCAGTGGGGGGCTGGGCAGCTGGTGGTGGCTCTGCCAGTTTAAGGTCGTATTTGCCCTCCTTGCCCATCCGGTAGGAATTGGTGCTGCTAGTATCCCACTGGACCCTGATCCAGCCATCCTCGCCAAGCTCCCCAATGACTCGACCAAGACCCGGTGCTGGACCATCCTGGACAGAGCATGCACAGGTTCAAATACTAAACACCAGGCTTTCTCTTCCCTGCTTAAGTTAGTAATTACAAAGCAGCAATCCATTAACTATCAAAGTGTAAAACTTTAAAATGTATTCAGGTACCTGATCTCCCCATTTCCAGTCAACTCCCCTCATAACCCTGGTGCCTATCTTCATCATTGCGGCGAGCTCAGGGCCGGAGGCAGGTAGGGGGGCGGGGGCAGCCTCCTTCCTGGACTCCTCCAGAACTGTGGCTGAGCCTCCAAGTGCACATAAACTCAGGTCCTCCTCACTGCTGTCTGTGCTGGGCCCTGGGAATACAACAATGGAAGAGACATCATGCACCTCCATCTATAGCTGTTCTGGATAGCCTGTATGTATTTGACTGGACAGTACTCACCTATGAGCCGCAATATACTCTGTGTGAGGGCCAATATGCCAGAATTTAGCAAGAGGCTGAGGCTGTTGGACCCATGTTTCAGGGACAGCATGTGTACCATGGACAGAAGGAAGCGGGCTTGCGGAATGGTGCCAAGACTTGGTCCCGCCGGGTTCTCATTGGTGATGGTCTGCAAGGGAACGGGCTGCACACCTGGTTACAAGAACAGGTGGTCAATAAGTTAATTTGTGTGTATACGAGGTGTAAAGATGATGCAATAGTATCGGTTTAGCTTTCTGACATTACCATACATATGAGACCATGCCACTCACCAAGTTCTTTAAAGCGGGCGCTGGCCTCGAGCAGGATGTTGCGAACATTATGGATGGCCCACGAATACAGCTTGCCGAAGGTCACCTCCAAAAGCATACGGTTGAAGGGAGGAATCAGATCCACGTCCTTCAGGCAGTCAGACAAGGGCTCTCTGAAAAGAAGAGTTGAAACATTAGAAGGCTTGATAGCTGACAATAACACTGTGGCTAAAAAAGATGCTGTCATTACAGGAACTGACGTTCACTGAATCATCACATATTAATAGACCAATTATGGTATCAATTCACGGCAAATTTCTTCCAAACAAACTGTTGACTTACCCAATGTTGGTCCCTTCTGGTATGACCCTTTGCCAACCACAGAGCATTGCATACTGCACAGATGGCAGCAGGAAGCTTTTAGAGGCCAACTTCAGCATGGTGTCAATGCCCTCAAGTCTCACCTCTGCCCTCTCCAGCTACAATAAAACAGTTCACACGTAAAGAGGTGGAAAAGCATGACAGATCATATACATCTTGTTGTGCCTTTATTTTCTTTTTCTACTTCATCACAATGACTACTTATAAAGTCAGTGATGAACTGTTGTTTACAATCACCTGTTTAAGAAGACACTTCCTCATCTTCTCTACATCGAGGGGCTCCTCTTTCAGTGCAAACTCTACGATGGTGGCCATAAGGCTGGACTGAGAAAAGGCACCTTGAACGCTGTGTTTTAGCCACCGGTACTTCTGGACATTGGCCACAGTGTTCAGAAGTGGATGCCACTTGTCCTGCTGTAAAGTAAGAAAACAATAGAGGCATCGATGTTACGTACATTATAAGAAAACTAATCTTCTAAAATAATGAAATGTATACTTTAGCTATGCAGTTCACCTGTAAGAAAAAATATTAAGACGGGCAGTATAGTTATCACATTTTCCAACAAAAAGTAAACAGGATAATTTATGTTAACAATATCAAAATTAGCCAACAGACCACTGAGAAGACGTTTTAAGATCATAGGCCAAAAAATGGATTGCATTAAAGAATCTAGGGAATTTACTTATTTTTTATTACAGTTTCTCATAAAAATGTACCTTGGATGTCCTGCTAGTGGGTGATTTCCTGTCCGCAGATGTGGGGGTGATGTGGACATTAAGTTCCTCTTCATTGGTCCCTTCATTCTCCAGCTTTGGCTCTTCTATGTCAGCAGACTCTGACTTCTTAGGCACTAAAAATAAAAACACATTTAAATTCAGAAACAGGCTGTATGTTAATAAAATAAAAATGCGTAAAAAAAATGTGTAGTGGGTTTTGAATAACCCACCTCTTTTTTTCCTGCGGTCCCTGATGAGTTTCTGGGTGATCCTCCTCCAGCGGGGCTGAGAGCTCAGCAGCTTCAGTTTGGACACTATAGACAGGTCGTTGCTTACAGCTGGACGCAGCTCATTAAACAAGAAGCGCAAACGTTCAATGACAGGGGCACACACCTCCTTGTAAGAGCGACCTTGTTCCTGATGGGTCTAAAATAATACAAAGCACACTCGTCATTAAAAGCCCCATTCCTCTTTTGTTTTTCTTCTGTATGACAAATTACCTGCACAACATTATCCACTGGGGAATTAATAGTTCTTGTGTTTTGTTACAGTAATCATACCTTGATTAAAGAACACTTTGCCTGGTAGACCATGCGGCACACATCAATCACAGATTTAGGGAGGGACCTCTGTTTCCCTTGGTCCACACCCAAGGCACATTGACTGACAAGTGAAAGAGCAATGTGACCTGTGAGAGGAAGAGATTACGCAAATAATTTAGGATGTGAAGAGTTACTTCTAAAAGAGATTGTGTAGTGCAGAAAGGAAAGATTACAATGCATCTTTGCATAGCTGACAACAATAAAAGCCCATTTCAACAGCAAAGTGAGCCAAATTTAGCTCTTAATTTCTCCTCAAACAGCCTGTCTGGGACGAGTTGCTAGGTTACCGAGGTCTTGATGTTTGAGCAAGCAGCAGAGCAGCAGGCGTCCGACTTCCTCCACAGGGTGTTCCGGGGGGAAGGTAATGGGTGTAATAAGATGGTACTGCTTACAGCAACGCTCTATTTGGCATAGGAAGTCCTATAATGTGACAATAAAAACAAAAACATTAAAGAATGACTACATCTTTCAGCTTCACGTAGCTATGCTGTTTGGTCTTGAGTCATTGATGTTATACCTGTACCTTCACAGTGTGGTCCTGAGTGTTGTTGTCAGCTATGGCCTGCAGGAAAGGCTGTGCGTGGTCGCTGAGGGTTATTCTTCGGGAGTAGAGTTTGGCCTTGTCTGGAGTGGTTGTACCCAGGGAGCTGCAGTGGTCTTCATCCTTCTCTTCATTGTAGTTGTAGTGGATCTGGCTGGTCTGCAGGCCCCCAGAGAATATTGAGGACTGGAGCCATTCTGTGCAAATGGATAAACAATTTAAACCAATTCTAATGCAGAGTTTGGGAAAGATCTTGATTTTCAAATCAAGTTGCTTTAAAATCATTAAACCCACTGGCACATTCAATCTCCATGGGTGACAGGGGGGTGCTTTTGGCCAGGTAGGATGCATGGAGACCCAGCAGCAGCCCCAGGTTCCTCTCTGTGTCAATGAGCGGGGAGGAGAGACTGCTGAGATCTGGAGTGGTGACGGTCTCCTGGTTAGGCTAGATAAAGATGATAAAACATCAAAATATCAAATAATAGAACCAATTATGAAGAATGAAATGAACTTAGAAAGTATATTGGGAAAGCTGGTACCTCCATATACTGGCCAACACAGAAGGCCTGCATTGACTCCCTGGTGTCCTCAAACTGCAGAGCAGCTTCCAAAGCAACCACTGGATCCTCTCCTGCAAACTGGGCTGCAGAAGGAGAAAAACAGAAATGCAATTGAGATTTGGTATTAGTCAAATTTCTCTACTGCCTAAAGCAAATAACGAACAAAGGGTCAAATTTATTTCAAATAATTATATTACATCTCATTCCAAAAATATATTTTTAACCATACCCAGGATACTGTTTCCTGTTAGCGACTGGGACTGAGCCTGGAAGTCCTTGATGTCATAGACCTTTCCGTCAATTACTGTCCAGAAGCCACCATCTTTGTTGTGGTTCTCCAGGTCAGCCTTGCGAATGAGGGAAACCTCCTCATTGTTCTTGGAACTTTGCCCTGTGAAGAAAGATCCTGCCACAGCAGAAATAGAGCTAGTTACATTCTAAACAATGCCGTGAACAGCTTCTGATCTTTACCCCAAGGATTAAGATTCTACTAATTTCACATCATTGACATTGTAAAACACAACTGGTGTTATACCCATAATGCCTGGCCAGGCCAGATCCTCATTATCATCCCTCTCGTGTCCTGGGGCCAGGTGGTTGAAACGGTCAAGGTGCTCAAGGAGTCCAGCCAGGAGAGGGATAGAGCCAGTCTCCTGCATTAGACCTGCATCAATGGTGAGGAGGAGGACGATGGACACTACCAACTCGGGCAGCAGCACTCCTATCAAAGAACAAACAGCTAGGCATCCATAACTCTCTCACAGGTTCCTTAAATGTACGCATGCAGTTCATGCTGCACATAAACATTCAGCACTTGTGAGGGAGGGATTACCAGTTAGATCTCCTTCAATAACACGAGAGACTTCAGCAAAGTGGCGGCGACCGGTAGAGGCGATACTCGTTGCCACTGGGAGGATGTCTCCAATGTGAGTACACAGCAGGGCGATGTACTTTTTTAACAGGGAACCAACACCCAGAAGCTCAGGATCTGCAAAAACAACAGAGATCAAATGCTACCCATCTATAGCTATTTGTTTTTTCTCGTATGAGGATGATTACAGACAAACACTTGGGTTGAAATAAATGACTTACTGTATCCGTTGACATTCTCTGTGCCGTTGACACCTAGGTAGAGCTTGCTAACCAGCAGCCTCTGGAAGCGCAGCAGCAGGTCCAGAGATGCAGAGCGTTCTTTGCTGACATGCTCTGCCTCTAAATAGTTGGAAATACGCCGAGCAACATCCTTCAGCCTTGCGATGGTCTGGGAGGCGATGTTCCTGCAGAAATCAAATGAGTAAATCTGCTAGCAGACAGCAAGGGTGACTATATGTAGTGGTATAGGTGTAGCATGCTTCAGGCATAGAGCAGGTACCTCAACAGCTGCTGCACAAGCTGCACCAGAGGCAGGCTTTGCTTCCCTGCAGACTCGTAGATGCCAGTGTTGATGAGGTCTTTGTCCAGCATGGTGCGACAACGGTGCATGGTGGAAGCATTGGCCTCCTGCTCATCAATCTCCTTCTCTTTCTGAGCCTCCTTCTTGGCTTCAATGTCCTGTCATGAAAACAATTAAAAAATGATTCCTGTATGCAGGGAGAGGGTTATTTCAGGAGCTTAGGTATGTGGATGCAGGAGATTTTAACCATTAATGTTTAACATTCTGAATTAGTTGAAGGATTCAAATACCACACTGGGTGTCAAATAACATTTATAATTTCCAACTAATACATTTGCCCAATGGTCCAGAGCATAGGGTACGCAAATCATAAGAAATTTAATGAAAACTAAACTGAAGCCGAGTACATTATGTGAGAAAAGAGGGACGAATGATGCATTTGAACACTGACCTGTATCTCAGCAGTGATGGCTGCATTCAGTGCAGATTCCAACCCTCCATCGGCCATTAAGCTGCTGACCAACAGGTCGATCATGAAGCGACGTCCAGGGCTCACACTCATTTCATTTCCGGATGCTGGAAAAAAATAAAATATAAAATATATATATATATATATAAAGTGTCTCAGTGTCTCCAGTCCCAACCATTTTTGACTTCATAACATAGTTAATGGACTATTAAGTGTCCATTATTGTATTTAATCAGTGTTAGCAGATGTTCTGATTTGCACTCACCAGCATTAGGCAGAAGTGAGGATAATGCCCTCGCTCTTTCCTCTGCAGTGGGCAGCAGCACTGACCAGCCACTTTGGAGAACTGCTTGTGCAGCTGCTTGCACAGTATTGAGCACCCCAGCATTGCTAGCTAGAACAACCACTGTCTGCTTGAGGTTGTTGAGCAGTACGCTGCCAAGCCCCAGTCCCAGCTCCTCTGGATCCACCTGGTTACTGATGGCTGCATGGAGCTGAGGATGCAGGTTTTAGATACATTATGATCCAAAGTCCAGTGAGTCTACTGATGCAATGTTAGAAATTAGTCCCAATCGTGAACGGGTAAACTAGGCATGAGAGAAGGTGTGGAGATGCCAAGCTATTGTTGAGAAAATCTAAAGCTGCCACAAATAAATGAAACATATGTAACCAAACATCAACTGTTGACAGACTGTCGCCTACCTGGAGCCTGAGCAGGTTGAGTGTGGCGACTACCATGCATTCCTTCTCCTGTGGGGGAGGCCAGTCTGAGCTGCCGTCCATCCCCTCGCTGACCTGTCGCAGGAGCAGGTCCAGCTGCTCAAAGGTCATGGGGCAAACGTCCACCACAAAGGGCACACGCTGCCCAACAGACCACTCTGAGCATGAGGACCAGGCGAAGCTCTGAAAACAAGCAAACACTAAGTGTTACAAGTTTTGGGTCTATCACTATAAGCATATAAAAATAATCAATGACAGTAATGTATTACCTGTCCTGGGCCACAGGAAATTCCCACTATGTGTTTGGAGTTGAGCCCTGGGAGTGCCTTAGGCTGCTTCTTGTTAGAAAAGAGTGTATCAAAGTGTTGTAGCTTATCATTGCTGCCCCAACTGTGCACTTCTCCGTCGTCAGTAAGGGCAAGGCAGTGTGTAGATCCCACAGCAACATCCACAACTTTTTTTCCTGATTGCAAAGACAACAGGCAAAGATTAGTCTCTATTCTAAAAGCTTCTCAAGATAATATACATATACAAGACAATAGTCAACTCACCCTGTAGACTGTCAAGCAACTTGGGGTAGCGAACATGCTCATCGGTGCCATGACCAAGGCGCTGGTTGTCTCCCTTTCCCCAGGTGTACACTTGGCCATCTTTGGTGAGGGCAACTGAAAACTGGCTGCCGCAGCACACCTTCACTATGTCCAGGTCCTGCAGTTTTTCCACAAGTTTGGGCGTCTTGCAGCCATCACTGCCTCCTCGGCCCAGTTTACCATAGTCTCCATCCCCCCAGGACCACACCTGACCTGTGGAAACACACAGAGACGGTGAATAAAAATACAAACACTTAACTGTGGGTGAGTCTGAAAAAGACTGTTCTTACCATTCTCTGTCACAGCAAGTGTTTGTGCATCACCGCTTCCACATGCCACATCCACCACCTTTAGGCCCTTCAGTGCCGTCACCAGCATGGGTGTGGTCTGGTCTTCACTGGAGCCTAGAAACCCAATCAGAAGACAATTCTTTAAGTGATAAAACAGACAAACATGTCATTATTCCAGCTGAGGCTGTGTATAGCAGTTCAAAGCAGATGGAGCTTACCGTGGCCCAGACGGCCGTAGTTCCCTCTGCCCCATGTATAGAGTTCTCCATCAGCAGTAATTGCAGCGCTGTACGTGCTCCCACAAGCAATGTGCACCACATGCTTTCCTGTCTGTTTCCCATTGAAGGCTGCGATCATTGCAGGCTCTTCTAGATACCTGAAATAAAGGGAAAATAGAGATGTAGAAGATTGAAATGGTCCTCTGATAGTTACAAGACGCTTTTAAGGAATCTTTCTAATAATTGTAAAGTATTGTTTGTGTCTTTTTTAAAGGAACTGCTAGTGTTGAATGTTTTCATTCTTGCTTAAAATTCAGTTAATGGCAGCTGTGAAAACTGTCTTTGGTGTAATAGCATCAAACATTACTACAATATCCTAGATATAATGAATAATTTCATAATGAATAATTTAACTAGGTTTTGGGGGATTTAGTTCCCCAAATGCCCAAAATCTACATCTTTACGGTTTGTGAATGTCAGTATTAGAGTCAGTATTATAAGTCCTCAATCTGGAAGTATTTTATATTTTATATTAGATGACAAGGTGGAAATGCACACGTGGGGTGGCCCTTATGGAATCTAGTTGCTTACGTGGTGTCTCCATGTCCAAGGCGGCCTCCATCGCCGCAACCCCAGGAGAACACCTCCCCATTGGATGACAGAGCCAAGTAATGTTGCCCGTCAGGATGTGCTGCTAGCTTCAAAATCTTCCTGGAGCTCAGACCATGGATTAGCATAGGAGCCTGCAACAAAATAATTCAGTGACTCACTGTCTCACAGAAAGCAGATGACGAGATTCTTCCTTTTTTTTCGGAACAGGGCTAAATCCTTAGAGAGGGTACATAAACAAACAGAAAACACATGTGCACGAGAACTGACCAGGGTTGTGCTCTTGTAGTTTTGCGTGTAAACAGCACCACTGCTGCACAGGATGAGAAAGCCCTTCTCTGAACAGACAATTTGTGAGACTCCAAGGCTTGACAGGGCTTTACACTGAATGGGGCCATTAACATTGGCGTAAAGCTTCCAGCCCAACAGGCCCCAGGCGATCACCTCCTGCAAGGTTCCCTGGAACAAGACGAGCCAGAGAGGGAGACAAAGTCAGTTACATGGTGATTAAGTGCCATTTTGGCTGTAATTTCTCCTTTGGCAGAAATACATAACCATAATCAAATGTGACATGAATTTTATACACAGTTTTTAAAAAGGTTTTCCAAAGGAGGATCACACTTGTGTGAAGTCTGATAATGCCCCCTGTTTATTCATGCTTTTTGTCCCACCATATCACACCACTAAACAGGACACAATGTGCACATATAACAAATATATATAGCACAACAATGATAAAACAGGCACACAACTCAAGTAATTCTTGAAAGAGTAGTGTCGCTGACCTAAAACAAATAAGATAAGTAATGATTCAAGCATTGCCAGTTGATAAAAAAACATTTTTTAAAAAAGAGTTGTCACCTTGTGTGATGTGGGGGAGTTGCAGTGTGGAGGGCTGCATGGAGAAGCCAAGCGGTCCAGGTGAGCCATGATCACCACAGCTGTTTGCCGTAGGTCAATAGCCAGGTCATTATCCTGAGGCAAGGTCAGGTAGCGCAGGAAACTCTCATTTGGACTCAGGGGGGAAGCGAGGATCTGGAAATAACAGCAATCAACCGCAAAGTACTTATTAGCTTGAGTCTCATTCAGGAATAAGACAAAAGGGGTATTTGAAGACAGGTGTCACCCAAGCAACACACGGGACAACAGACATTCATCTGATAACATTTAGTTTAAGAGGTGTCTTGTTCTCTCATTGTCCTATCTTCAAGTGATGTAAAAAAGAGGAAATGTTCACCTCAGCCTCCTCTTCAGGAATGGGCTCCTCCTTGCTGCTGTGTATGTTCTGAAAGCGCTGCAAGAGGGGCAGCAGAGGGGCGCTGGTTCCCTGGGTGGAGCGCTCGTTGTCCATCTCTCTGGTGCCACTTTCCCACAGGCGCAGCAGCAGCATAACGGCAGACAGCAGCTGACTGGACAGACACAGTGACAAACACATTAAGTG
Organism: Dicentrarchus labrax; assembly: GCF_905237075.1. Classification (NCBI taxonomy): domain Eukaryota; kingdom Metazoa; phylum Chordata; class Actinopteri; family Moronidae; genus Dicentrarchus; species Dicentrarchus labrax. The sequence goes on along the minus strand of NW_026136718.1, from coordinate 24,323,512 downwards.
AGCAGTGGGGGAGCAGTAGATTTCAGCTGCAGGAGGATATCAGCATAGGCAAATCAGCAGGTATTAAGGGTGTCTGGTTACCTGAGAGTGCCCCTCTGTACAGCTAGCTCCAGCAGTATGGCCAGGGCCAGGTGCTGGTCCTGAAGAGGAATGTTGCCTTTGGTGCTGGCACTTCCATGTACGTCACTGGTCCCAAAGGAGATAATCACAGAACATTAATCTAACACATCTTACAATATACAAAATTAGTGATTGATCAGAAAATAACGAACCTGAGGAACTTGGTGGCCCTCTCAACAACTTCGAGCCACACTGATGATACAGTTCCCTCATCAAACAGTGTAGCCTCTGGTAGAGCACGCAGGGCATCCAGAGACTCCTGGAGGAGCTCACTGCAAAGATCTGCATCATCTCCTGTAAAACAAAAACCTCTTCTGTTTTATAAACGGCATACTGGCAAGTTACATAGAGGCTAAAATAGGGCTGTGCAATATGACAATATATATTGCGTAACGACTGAAAAACGTTTAGCATTATATATTGTCAATATAAATCACACTACAGAAATATGTGTTGTCATTTGGGCGATGCTTTGCGTTCTTCCACACGGCATGGATGCAGGCACGAAATCTGCATGAAGGCAACACACAACACAAACAAACATGGAGGGAAGTGAACTTGGAGAAGGACTCCAACCAGCCAAGACAAAACAAGGAGCTCCTACCTAAAAGCTACTTCTGTTTCATGGGTGTGGTGTGAGTATGAAAAGTCTGACACAGGGCCATTTTATATGAATTATTCATGGGAATTACAGAAAATGTGCTATATCGTTATCTGAATATGAAATGACTGACATCAGGATATGTGATTTTGGTCATATCGCACGGCCCTATACAAAAATATAAAATGTACAATTTTCCAACTTTTACATTATTTAAGTTTACAATATGTTCCCCATCTTTTTCTAAATCTAAAACTAAAAAGCAATAAATGCACACAAGCATATGATGGACTGCAAATTCACTAAAATCTGAAAAAATCTAAAACAGACTTCCTTATTCAATAGTATTTAATAATAAATAATTATAGCAAATGAGAGCAATTTGCACATCACTTATTGATTCTGAGATGCTTGACGATGCTTGACAAGAATCTTCAAGAACCTAGAAATCAATCAGATTAAATGGTCCTAATCCTGACCCTTGAAGGACCTCAAAATCAAAAAAGCTCTATAATATCCACAATTTGTACATGTGTTCATTCAGCAGGTGGCGGGTGAAAGAACACACTGTTACACTTCTGTTATTCTTACAGTGTATTCCAGGAATACAGCTAGACTGTGGACAAGAGGCTTAACCCGTCGTGTGTGTGTGTGTGTGTGTGTGTGTGTGTGTGTGTGTGTGTGTGTGTGTGTGCGTTGCTCATGTTACAGGAAGGCTACAGAGAAGAGGCCGGCTCTTTGTTCCCACCCAGTCCCTATGGACAGGCAGCTCTCAACCTCACATCAGTGAACGTAACAAAAACAGCATCTCTACATGCCAAGCTAACAACGAGAGACAGCCAAAGTTGTTCATTATCAGATGTAAAACTGCAGTTCAATACAGTCCAACTACAGCCTAAAATGAAACTCTATTCAACTCCTCTGTGACAGAAATTGATCATTGATCGTTCCTAATTTATCTGCCTGTAATGGGGACTTGTTAATGCATGACGATTCAGAGCTACATTCGACAAAATGGCAATTTTTCATGTTGGATACATTCCTATCCCACACCAGTAGGAATGTAACAAACAAGTCTCCCTGGCCCTATCCGGCATAAACTCCTGCAGTCCTTCATCTAGCGAAGACCACAAGCTAAGGCTAAAAACATAGCACTGAGAAATGTGTAGGGGTTGTTTACTATGAGCAACATGGTGCAACACATTCATTCACAGCTGTTGAGCAAAGCTCCATTACCATGACAGCAGCTATCATCACCACCACTAGGTCACAAAACGTCTTCACTGTCAGTATCCCGACACATTCTTACCTGACCTCCAGGCCCGACGCAAGAACGCAAAGGCAAAAGAGAGAGCTGCCCTGGACCCAACTCTGGCCAGACCTTCCACGCCTTTACTGGTTGGACGAGGGCTGAAAAAAACAAAGCAAAATACACAGGGATTCACACAAGTTGTATGTTTTATGTTTAAGAGGCCTCCATAAGTAAAACACAGTGTGCACTCACACATCACACTGCAGGGTTTAACTCAAACAAGCATGGACACGAAGAAACTGTACTGTATTTTGTACATTATAACTGTACTGGCTCTATCTATAGCTAATTATTAGTTCTTGTTACCTCTTATTGTCAGCAGCAGGCAGTGGTGGGCTGGGGGGCGTCTTCCAGCGGACCTTGTACTTTTCTTCCATCATGCTGTGGCTGAGAGAGATGAGGTAGCGTTCCAGGATGACCAGGCGCTGGCGCAAGCGCTGGGCAGACAGGGCGCTTTTGGCCATCTGACCCGAGAGCTTCTGCTGGTCGTCAACCAGGACCATGAGACAGTCCTTCAATTCAGTCTCATCTACATACACACATAAGGAAAGGGGCAATGAAAGCATAACTAACCTAAACAAAATGGCACATATTTGACACCTATAAGTACCTCTCACAGAAAAACATTAAACTAAAGCAATGGGACTTTGTATGGAACCAACAGTGTGCACAATGCTTTTAAAAATATTTCACTACCCATGAAAATTTGCATTTTCATTTGTCAAGTAACAATTTATCAATAGCACAAAGCAGAGGGTATGAAGCCATAGTACAGCCTTGGGGCTGAGAATTTAGAGAATTTAGTATAAGTATGTCGTATAGTATGCATAGAAGGCTCTGTACTTTTATGTTTACCAATCTTTATACACTAACAGCATTGTGTTTCAAGAAAGGGTCCTATGACACTGGTGGACACTATGGCAGAATTATTGCTTGTAGTCTTGACTGTTTCTTAATGTAAAAAAAATTGAATATTTTCCACATTCAATATTATCTCCACTGGCCTTTATCACAATCAGTCCTTTGTTCTGATCTGGTTCAAGAGAAAATGCTTTATTATGAATCTATACAGCAGCGCTGCAGGGTAGACAAGATGGGCCAAAATAGCAGGTCTGAAATCCACTTAAGCTTTATGTAAGCCAGACTGGCCTGAGGTTGTATTAGCCACACTACAGTCAGCTGTGCTCGGCTGTCAGGACAGATATGTATTCCAGTCAGACAAAGTCTCTAACTATTTATTTTACATTGTCCATTGCTAAAAAGTAACTTTTGCTAGAAAACTACCAAAAGAGAGGAAAAACAAATCCACTGCAAAGAATCACAGCAAATGTGTCATATGTCCCTGCACCATCCTGGTTTTAAAACAATATGTCGGGTCTGGGCTCTAACTGCTGTTCCAGATATCTGAACATTCGATGGAAAAGCAGGAAGTATGCTGTTTGAACTTTAAGCATCAAAGACAGAGCACTCGTCCACTGAGCGATCCAGTTACACTCCAGTACAATCAGACCAGTGTGATTTCCTGACTCAGTCAATAAAAAAAGAGAAAGAAGCAACCAAGTAGCTACTAGCAAAGACTGCATTCGGTACGCATGTAGACCCTCCCCCCAGTCCAATGCTTATCTCCCACCACCATAACACCGTCCCACCCAGTCTTGCCAGTAAACACAGCTAGGGTGAGAGACGCTACCCCGTGTTAGGCCACATTATAACGCCTACCAAGATTACACTCCGAGGGGTAAAAATAACCACTCAGACCTTCAGACTGCAAGTTGTCATTTCAGAGTTTCCACACCTCACGTGCCAGCAAACATGCACAGATCAGCAGGGCCTGACAGACGTGAAATTGATAAACAGAGAGGTTGGCCATGTGTCGAAATGGTCAGTATCATTGCATCTGGTCGACATTTAGGTGTTGTGAAACCATGTGCTGTCAGCATGGTATTAATTACCCTACTTGGAAACAGAAAGGCGTAAAATAACACGAGTCACAACAGGAAAATAGGGCAGCATCATAGTAGTAGGCCACAACGGGATATTTTGTAGCCTGCCACATCTTAACCTTGTTCAGGTCACCCTCTCACCTGGCTGCCTCCCCCAGTCCCAGGTCTCAATGATAGAGTGATGCACAGATGTTGACGTCTCCTCCTCCTCTTTCTTCTCTTTGTCGTTGGGTTCATCCTTCTTCTGAGTTCCAAAGCAGTCAGTGCAATCCTCTGAAATCATCAAAAGACCTTCATTTCCACCAGCAAGATTAAAAAGCTGTCCCTGGCTCATACAGTCCTTAGATTGTGTTTAAAAATGCACCATGGCATCATAAACAAATGACAGCAATGTGCATACCTATAAAAAACATAGAAGGTAAAAGAATGCTGTACTCTCTCAGTGCCATACCTGGGTGAGCTGATTCCTCTCCATTGAATGTTATCTCCTCATCTTTTACCATTTCATTCCACATCTCACTCAGGCCTTCTGGAGAGAATGCCCGCTGCCAAAGGAAACAGAAAGCACATTTAGAAAATCAACTTTAAAATCTTTATCTGTTCCTCTGTTTGTGTGTTCTGCATGGTTATGTCAGACAGGCTATGATCACATTATGAGGTCATTATAATCTCAGCTTAAATGGATCTAGTGAACTTGGGTCAACTTGTTTTTGTGTTATATTATACTAAAAATATTCTCTTCTCACTCACATAGAAAAACATTCAGAAAATAACCATTCCATGTGTGTTATTTGTCTTTAATTCATTTTACTTTAGATTTTTTAACATTTGGCACAAACATTAGAGAAACATCTGTTTCACTTGTGGAAAGAAATCTTCTTCATAGTTAAGAAACATTATATCGTTAAGCTAAGAAAAGAAACGACAAACTCATGTCAAATATAAGTAAAGAATGAGAACAGAAAATAGCTGCTTTACTTCCAACTAATTTGAGGATACACCTGCTGTCAAATCTGTGTCATCGCCCCAGTGGTACACCATTCATACTTTGCTTCAGTAAGAAACACTCACTCAAGTGGAGAGCCAACTCAAGGACCTAATGTTTTCAGTGTCAAAAACATGTTAGCTCACAGATGACACCAAACCAGACACATAACACTAAAGCTGCCTTCAGCACTGGGGAGAGCTATAATGATGGGAAAACATGACACCCTTCCCCAATTTTAGTTCTCATTTGGTAACGCAAATCAATTTTCAAGTTCAGGTTGAGTCCAGACAGGCTGCAATTTGTGGAGGTGAGAGCAACCAGCTATTTTGTAGCACAGTGGATCCAGGGTGTTCTTCTCTGAATCTGTCATATATTGATAAAATACCTCATAATTACAACCAACATGAGTTTGTTTTCACAACATAGATCTTTCTTTTAATTACCCTTTCACCTGAACCTACAGATTATGGGCTTCACTGCTTTTCACATTACAGGAAAAACAATAATCATCTGTGCATGAGGCTTCATACAGCTTGCAGGCCAGTGGTTGCAGAGATGTCCTAAGTGATCAGGTATGTCAGCTTATTACAACCAATGCAGCCCCTATAACTCAACGCTCAGTTTGACTCTGACCATGTTAAAGTAGCAGACTATTGGATTTATGTTAATGTGCTATCAGTGAGACAGTAAGGTTCAGAGGTTTTGCAGTCAGTCCCCAACATGATGCAACAGTCAGACTGACAACAACCTAGAAATGATGCAGTTTCTAAAAGAAACTCAGCAGTACAGTCATTTTAGATAGCAAAACACAGCTGGTAGTGCTGCAGCAGATGCAGATGAATGTATTCAATAATCAACATTTACTAAGACAATAGAGCAAAATGTAATGTTTCATTCAGCTGAGGCAAATATGACAAATACAGTCAAACTCAGCCCAAAAAGTATCAGGCTGTCCTCTTAATCTGAAAAAGTAATAATTTCTATATGATTCACTCCCTCATGTACACATACCTGTAAGTCTATCTTCAGCCATTTGTCATGAAATCTCAGCTGAGCATCGAGGGTAAAAGATGTAGAAGGCATCTTCCCCTCTCCTCTCCTGGCTGCAAACGCAGCCAACCTGCAGCATAAAGAGATGAAAGGGTGTGTTATAAGACAAATTAAAAACTCAGGGTTAGAGGAGAATCAGCTAATAATGACTGGCATTATAATGTGCCTTTTAATGAATGAGGATAAAGCTTTGTGCCCAACACTGGCACACACCTTTCCAGGCCTGTCTCCTTTGTGTTGTGAAGGCCAGAGACAATTTACCTTTTACAACCACGCTGATTGGACTAGGTATGATGTAAGTAAGACTGATCACTATGCCAGTTCAACCAGATTATTGATTATTGATTGATGCATTTGTTGCTTTGATTATACTGAATGAAATCATGAGTTGAATAGAGGCAATAAATAGTCGACGGAATTACATTTCCCTGTCAAGAACACCAGCACATATATTGGAGAAAATCTACCTCACCTTGACTTGGATAAAAACGCAGTTCATCAGCTCTCGGTTTAAAGATTAACATTGTTAGATTGACATTTCCTCAAATTTGTGAACTTGCACAGTCAGGACAAATCAGCATAACCAACCAACAGTATCAAGCAAACATAAACAGAAGGGAAGCCCAACGCCGGTTGTCATCCATGATTGAATCACTCCTTTATCAGTGACAGGTCTTATAATACACACACCAACATTAGACAGCAGCTAAGTTACGTCTGAATATTGCTGCTGTTTTGAGAGAGGTTCAGTTTAAGTAACGTTACACAGAATGCTTTAACCCTAACTGGGTCAACCTTTTCAATTACATATGCGATTATAACTAAGATTTTCTTACTTAATCTAAAAAGTACAATTGTGACATGTAACTATAATGTGTACCTTGCATTAGCATCATTAACATAATTAACGTGAGAGTTTAAGGCCAAAGATGTATCCATAACTGAAACGTTACAGGAGACGTTGGGAGGAGAACGACAATATCGTAGCATTAAATGCTAGCAAGGACACAATCTCTGTTAACCTTGATAAAGTGGCTATTACCTGCTTATCACAGCGGTATGATAACAGACACTAGTCCAGCGGGTAATAACACACACTGACACAGCATCTAACGCTCATAACGCAACACCTAATGCTAGGTAACGTTCACATTAGCTTGGCGGCTAAGGCTAACTTCTTAGCTTGCTACACAGCTAACACTAACACAGCGTAAGCTAGCTAACGCTAACCATCATCCAGGCAACGATGAACCAGCTCCAGTGTGATGACACCGACCCGAGAGAGCAGCAGCGTCCCGGCGAGCTCAGCAACACAACGGGTGACAGGTCAGTTTCGACAATACGTTTGTTTCTTACCTGCAGCGGTCTCTTCTCGAGCTATTCTCGTCCCCTCAGCTGCTTTGCTGCATTAACAAACGCTCATAATGGATGATTGACAGGTCGCGGACTGGGGCACGAGGCATGGAAACAAATTACGTAGTCGTAACTGGGAGATTCAATGCGATTGATCTGTACCACGACAGCCCGCTGGGGCGGGGTTTCTAATGAGAGCGGATCCGTTGGCCATAGATTCTACTCCGCCCGCTCGTGCTGGCCAGTGTAGTAATATAAGCGGATTGGAGGCGGGACATAGGAGGGGCGGGGTTAGCCTAGAAGGAAGGCAAACTGTCCGCTAGGGGGCGGTGTGTCTCCAGGAAAGGGGGGGGGGTATTTATTTCACAGTTGATTTATTTAGGGACAGTTATATATTTAATATAGCTTTAGATGTGTATTTAATTATAGCGTTTGTTTATTTAACTTATATTTAAATACTTCAACCAATAACTTTATACAATGATTAAACCAGTATCCTACTTAAAACTAATTTAATAAAACAGTTTTGAATTGAATGTTGCATAATTCGGTTGTGTAACTTTGCTATTTGATATGTCTGCTGCTATTTTATCTATTTGACCAACAGCAACCTCAGAAATGTGGGTTCCTGGTGATTAATTATGTACTTCTTATTTTGAGTATCTGTACAAAGGCCATGAAGTATATGTGGGATCATCTTCCTGAGTCCGCTGAATGTTCATTTTTAATGTAATGTCATGTTTTCCACAACAGGGCGAAGAGATATTCCAGAAAAAAGATTAGCAAGATAGCTGGATCTGTTAATACATTCTATTAATATAATTTCAGTAATCCATCATTAAGGGATTATTGGATGGGACAGCACCCCAAATTGTGAGAGGTCCAGTATGCCAGGCCCTATGTGTGTGAAGAAGGTAAAATATCTTTCTGACAAACTAAACGAATGGCATTAACATTTAATTTAGGGGCAAGGAAAAAGCTATAATGACACATTCAGAAACAGTATTTATCCCCTTGGGTTTTGTGTCGAGAGTTAAGGTCTAGTTCAGTTTTGGTTCAGTAATGACACTATATGATATGATTCTATAAAAAAGGCATCTGTTGTCTCACTCCAGCAGCAATGGTGAGAGGTCTAAGTGTAATGTTTGACAGTTAATTTCAGACTGGTTCCTTCCTTTTTGCTCAAGGGGATATTTTTGTGTCCTCAGGTAGGAGGAAGACTAGTGTTTAAATGAAGAACATGATTCACAAGGCAGACAGCTCCTATTCCAGTGCAGCTCTCTCCTCTCCTTTCTAATTTGTACTTTCCAGAACAGCTGAACATAGTAGTTTTGATGTGGTCCCTTTAGAATTGGGCCTTCAGTGCCATTTCATTCATTATCTAGGAGGCTTTGTGTCTGATGCAACAAAAATATAAACAGACTGTCACTGCAATGTGCAGGCAATGTCTATCATATAGTATATCATTTATCATATAGTATATTTATTCATCTCTCAGTGCAGTGAGAGTAATGCCGGGATGGCGCAGCCTGGTGCTCCAGGAACCGCACATGCGCACTGTCTCACTTCCTAAACACGAAGTTGGCTTAGACCTTCGGTCACTCTGCTGGTTAAACCTAACGAGCAGCAGCCACAGTAATGGCTGTGGACTCAGAGCCAGGCGGCGTTTCGTTGCCTGTAGCTGGAATAGTGATAGCAGTAGTGTCAAGTTTCATCAATGGGTCGACATTTGTGCTTCAAAAAAAGGGGATATTACGCTCCCGCGACAGAGGTAGACAGAAACAGCTGATAAGCAGACGGACATTAGCATTAGCTTCATGACTATATAACGTTACGTGGGTAGAAGTGAGGAAGCCATGCGAGTTGTATCATTAAGTCTGAACTCTTCACTGTATGTTCCACAGGCGGCTCGTACCTCACAGATGTGGTGTGGTGGTCTGGGACATTGTCCAGTGAGTATAGCGCCATCTGTCGGCTCTGGATGCACAAAAGAAATCACACTTTGAGTTCCGTGTGCAGCTGACTTCATTTAAAACACTATTCTCAATGAATGTTTGATGTTTTGACTCATGTGTTTATGAATGTCATTAGTGGCTGTCGGTCAAATTGGGAATTTCCTGGCGTACAATGTGGCCCCTGCTGTGATAGTGACACCACTGGGAGCCCTGGGAGTGTTGTTTGGGTAAGTCCGAGAGAGAAGGGTTTTTTATTTTTCAGCATTTGGCTTGAAACTGTGATCTGGTTTGGCCAGCTTCCAAACACCATACGGTGAATACAGCAGCATAATGCAGCAACATAATGCTTTCCCCCCCTCTTTTTATTTTTAATTATTTTAGGAGATTTGTCCTTATGTCTGAATTTTCACAGACAGTATCTGATCAGGCCGGTTTATTACCTCAGGCAATGTAAAGTTGTGGTTAATTATTCATTCTTTTTACTGGCAAATTTTAATATGGAAATGGTTTGCTTTTAATACAATTTCAATCTGTATAAATGATTTTGGTCCCATGACATTAAGCGATCATGAACTGCTTTAATCTACACTGTATCATTTTACATCTGCCAAGCACAAGAGTGCAGAGTCAACATTTAAAACTATTCCAGTCGTCTTGTGTATCTTTGCAACAAGATGGTGTTTTTTTGCGATGCAGGGCGGTGCTGGCCTCTTGGATCTTGAAGGAGAATTTAAATATCCTGGGAAAGCTTGGCTGTGTGTTATGTTGCTGTGGCTCCGTTGTGCTCATCATCCATGCCCCTAAAGCAGTGGCTGTAACGTCGAGACTGGAGTTAGAGATGAGGCTATTTGACCCAGGTGATACAATTGATAAATGTGTATTCCAGAATTATTGAAGATAAATATACTGTTTACAGTAATATAAATGACAATATCATTTTTCATCCTGCAGTGTTTGTGCTTTATGCCCTCTTGGTGGTCCTGTTGCTGGTCGTACTAATCGTGTGGATTGCTCCAGCTCACGGCTCATCAAACATCATGGTGTACGTTGCCATATGTTCCCTCTTGGGAAGCTTCACAGTTCCGAGCAGCAAAGGACTTGGTCTCGCTGCACAGGACGTCTTTGGAGAAGGGCCCCCGAGCAGCAGAGCTGTGGCTCTCTTCCTGGGTTTGCTGGGGACGTTGGCCGTCAGCATCCTGATACAGTTTGTCTTCATCAACAAGGCCTTGGAGTGTTTCAGCTCCAACACCTTCGAAGCCATATACTATGTGACCTTTACGTCCACTGTAATTTTTGCTTCTGCTCTTCTCTTCAAGGAGTGGACTGCACTAACTTTAACTGACAGTCTTGGCATGCTTTGTGGTCTGGCGACAGTGTTTGTCGGGGTCGTTTTGCTCCGCATTTCCCAAGAGGCTTTGATCACTTGGAAGAAGAAGACTGATTGAGATGCCTTCGTATGACTTTTGCCAAACTGCATTTCTTATACCACTATGAGAGATTTGTCCTGTGCAAACTTCAGTTCAAGTGACCAAAGCAACAGTATATTTATTATAACTACTTTCACCAACATTATACTTGAGTGCTTGCGGTTCCTTGTGAGCAGTTCTTAGTTACTGTGTAATAATAACCATTCCTTTTTTAATTTTCATTAATATTCACAACTGCAGCACTCATCATGTGACTGTCACTTCCCCTCTAACAGCTTTCAAACAGCACACTCAAATATAGCTTGGGGAGCAGTTAATTTGTCAACTTCACACACTAATTTAAACCAAACACTGGTGCTTGGTTAAATAGGAACTGAAAATAATTTTGTTTACTCTCATGTAGAGTGTTACCCTCACGGCTTTAATGTTCTCCTATCGCTGAACTGTATCAGTGTGGAATCGCCTACACTTTGACTTATTCAGTGTGCCTCTGAGTCTGAATTATTCAGTGTCATTTCAGAAGCAGTGTCTTTAGTGCCGGACTTGTGTAGAAGATGACATTCAACAATGACTGAATCTTTTAATGGAGGGATTTGTAAAGCTGATATGACAAATATGAACTTTTGCTCTGGAGCCATTAGCTGTTGTGTCATGATGTGTTGTGCCTACATGTTGTTAACAAGTAATTAAAACATAATTGAGATTATTATGGATTTTTATGTACATTATTTAACTGTTTACACTCATTTCTACAACAGCATGTGTCAGCTTTGGGCTGGCTTCGGTGAGTCTTTGTCATACAGAAGGGTGACGGAGATGAAGAATCTAACTAACTAATAAATCAAACTACTTAAATATCACCTGTAAAATATTTTGGCTTTCCTCATACCAGGTTTTTAATACACAGTCAGGTTTTTCGAGAAAGAAAAAACTAACAAAGGGTATTATTTATAATACTTTTAGTTATTATTATTATTATTATTATTATATTAACATTTACAATAACTCAATTAATTTAGTAAGTCGTTTGACTCACTGTTATTAAACTAAAGTTGAATTCCCCACACATTTTGGTAATATTTACGGTTTTGAATAAACAAGCATTTTCTAATCACACTACGAGTTGATGGTGTTTTTATAATTCAAAGTGTAGAATGACTCCAGTAAAAACCTCATGGTGAACGCTGTAATGTGTTAGTATTGCAGTGTAGTGTGTTTTAATGTGTGTGTGTGTGATATCTGTGTGGTACTGGACTTCAGCCTGCGGAGGGCACACAGTTCAGTGGTCACATCCCCGGTGATAAGCAGAAGAAGAGGCTCGCAGTGCGGCAGTCGTCAAGCGGTTTTGGTGCTGGCTGAGTTGAGAGAGCAGTATGAGATGGTTAGCAACAGAGCCAGGAAGCAGGCTAGCCATTAGCTAACCTCCAGCTGCTACCACTTTCTTCTCGTTTGGGAAACCAGCCACCTTCGACAGGTATTTACCTCTCTGTATGACTTCTCAAACCTAGCCAGCGACCGATACTCTCTGATTCTTGGTCAACGCTAACTCGAGCTAGCCGACCAGTTAGCCGTCGCGCTAATGTAAGCTAACGTGGCTAACGAGGGAACTACTAGCAATGAAATGCTGTTTAAATGACCCAAATGTAACCCTGTGGCCCCATCACAGTGCCATTGCCCCTGGGAATAGTGTGGGTACATGTAATATTCGGGCAGTTATTTAATGGACTGTTATGGGCGACTTTACGAGACGGTAAACGAGCTGCGTGCAGCGTGCCCAGGTTAACATTAACCTCAGTGAAACGATACTTCCTGAATTCCTTTCTTCAAGTGAATTTGTTGACAGCAGCTGACTGAGTTCAGACAAAGCTCAACACCCAAATAACCGGTTGTCTATTCAACATCATTACTTCAGTGTGTTTGTATGAGAGTGTAAGGCGGAGAGGGTAGATAGTCCTAAATGTGCTGGTACTGTGATGGATTCTTCCCACACATCAGATTTTGGTTCACCAGTTTGTAATGTTGACTGTGGAGATGGTAGGTTGTTAGAATAATGTTAAAGACCTTTTTTAATTTAATTTAATTTTTTACTTTTTCTCTCATTATCTGATACGTGTTTTGTTGTCTTCCCTTGTGCTCTGCTCTCAGGTGTCTGGGCTGGCCAGAACTGTACTTTTGGTCAGCATCTGCATTGTTTGGTCGTAAATGTGACAGACCACACCAACACATCCAGCCTCACTATGGGTCAGGACAGAGGGAAGTATGACTTTTACATCGGTCTAGGATTGGCCATCAGCTCCAGCATCTTCATCGGAGGCAGCTTCATCCTCAAGAAGAAAGGACTTCTGAGGCTGGCGAGGAAGGGATCGATGCGGGCAGGTACTGACCTTCTCTAAGCATCTATTGTCAATCACACAATGGAACAGATTGTCCAACTTTGTCAGCTGAGCTAAGGCACTCCCTGGTCTAGTTGTGCAACACTGAAACCCAGCGAAGAAGTCAAACCAGTGGAGACGGCACATTAACACCCGATTACACCCTCCCTACATTTCAGACTTAAGTTTCCTCACATGTGCGGGGTGTGTTTCTGTCTGTGTGTGTGTGTGAGAGAGAGTGTGAGTCATCAGCACTCTTTTAACAACTAGTAATCATTAACTTCACCTTTTCATTTGTCCTTCAGCTCAAACCCAGTGCGGCTGCCTGACTTGTAGTTGTGATGATTACACAGTTCAGGTTTTGCTTACATGCAAATGTTATTTAAATGAGTGGAATCACATGTTCTGAAATATTTATTTGTTTGCTCTTCAGGCCAGGGTGGTCATGCATATCTAAAAGAATGGCTATGGTGGGCCGGTTTACTATCAAGTAAGTGATGACAGTCTGTAGTTAAAATGTAAATCTCTACAATCTCAGTTTGCATGGATCTTCGTGATTTGCAGGTTAAATGATGTTTAGATGTTAAGATTTAAACTGGGGTAACGATGGCTGAAAATGTGTTTTTCTGACGTCTTTGAACAATTTCATTTGAAATGCTGTTAAACCAGTATACCTAGTGTAGATGTCTATAAACAGTTTCAACCAGTACTTTTAACCTAGACTCCTTTTACGTCTTCTGACCTGCAAATGATCCAGGCCGTGCTTACATGGGAAGATAACATTGTACTTGCAACACACTTTAACCTCAGGCAGCATTTCAGTGTTTGCCCCTTTCTGCCTTCATTACAACATAATTATCCTCGTCATATTTGGTAGTTAACTTAATGCGTCTTAATCCTTTACAGTGGGAGCTGGTGAAGCAGCCAACTTCGCAGCATATGCCTTCGCTCCTGCCACTCTGGTCACCCCACTGGGAGCCCTCAGTGTGCTTGTCAGGTACAGATGACTCGCCGCATGACTTGGACACTTAAATGTTTGTCTTATATCTATAAATGGATGTGTGATGTCACTGTGGCTGACTGCAAATGTCATTGCAGTGCGGTGCTGTCATCGTACTTCCTGACTGAGCGGTTAAACCTGCATGGGAAGCTCGGCTGCCTGCTCAGCATCCTGGGCTCCACCACCATGGTAATTCACGCTCCGCAAGAGGAAGAGATCAGCAGCCTCGAGCACATGACCCAGAAGCTGGTTGACCCAGGTACAGAACTAGTTAGAGATACAGTCTACAAATATTTCTTTTACCAAGTCTGGGGCCTGTTCTACTTGATTTAAGACCAAGCACAACAACTTTGTTCGCATTATATTTCTTCACTGATTCATTAATGTCAGCTCCAACTTAACACTCCCTTTTTCTCATAGGGTTTTTCATCTTTGCCACTCTTGTCATCATTGTCGCCCTCATCTTCATATTTGTTGTGGGTCCCCGCCATGGTCAGACCAACATCCTTGTCTACATCACCATCTGCTCAGTAATTGGGGCACTATCGGTGTCCTGTGTCAAAGGACTGGGTATTGCCATCAAGGAAGCAATTGCTGGGAAAAGCGTTGTGAGAAACCCACTGGCATGGATCTTGCTTTTGGGTCTCGTTGCCTGTGTGAGCACACAGATCAACTACTTGAACAAGGCTCTGGACATATTCAACACATCCCTGGTGACCCCCATCTACTACGTGTTCTTCACCACATCCGTGCTCACCTGCTCTGCCATCCTCTTCAAGGAGTGGGGGCACATGGGCACGGACGATGTGATCGGCACCCTCAGTGGCTTCCTCACGATCATCGTGGGCATCTTCCTGCTCCATGCCTTCAAAGACGTCAGTGTTAGTTTGGCTACTCTCGCTGTGTCCATGAGGAAGGAGGAGCGGGCCTTTCCCGCAGCCAACGGTATGGGGTCCCACAGCACCTATGATCTGCTACATAATGAGTCCACTGAGGACATTGAGGACAGAGAAATGGGCTTGCCTTTTGATAGCGTCTCCAGAAGAAATGGGGCGATGACTTCCTCATTGGATCATTAAGGAACTTTCTTTTCCTCAGCCCCCTACTGACTCACCAACCATGGCATTGTTATGGTATGACAACAGTAAGACAATCAGCTGTATGGGGAAAGTGACTCAGACAGACCAGTGGATTGTATTTTATGTTTTAATTTGCCTTACTTTTCTCAGAATATGACCTGGTCATGTTCAGTTCCAGTTAGAACTTAATTTCATTCCTCTGTAGCGCTGTAAATATGAGTTTTTTAAAGAAATGTTTTGTTATATGTACATGCATACTCATGCACTGACTTACTTTCTATAAATCAAAAATATAAAGGTTTTAATATATATTCTATATGAGCTCCTGCTGACAATTACTACAGTTCAAAGGACAGTCACTATGATTTGAGGGTTGTTTTTTTTTTTTTCGGGATACTTGAAAGTAACAACAACTTTTGTTGGAAGTCGTTCTGACCTTTTTTTTGTAGCGTTTACATGAAAAGCTCTCGAGATGAACCAACAGATTTGTTACATATTTATTGAATTAAAATGATTAAAACAGTTGAAACACAAGGCACAGTGAATAAATGCTTAACATGAGTATGAGATTTGTTACTTTTCAATTTCCTTTAAAATGTTTAGCATGCATGTCCAACAATATAGAAAATACAAATTTACTTCCACCCCCACTTAAAATAGACTGCTGTTCACCCTTTAATATTCCACCACTGCAAACCCTTAAATACTCATCTGATAAAACTAATTTCCCTTCCCTGATCTATAGCTTTCTGCAAGTATAAAACAAAGAATAGTTCATCCAACAAGGGGAAATATCTATTCATTTCTGATAAGGCACAAGTGAAATACAAAAAAAAAAAAAAAAATGTGGCCCAACTTCCTTACATTTAATGGTCCTTTTCTTCTAAAGACCTAAAGTAAATAAGGAATAGTTGTGGATAGTCTGGTAATGCTGACAGTGTTTGGAACTTCAGGCTGGTCCACAGTATCGACAGTGGCGGTGGCAGCACCTCAGCTGCTGGCAAGTGACTGGTGTATCGGCGGTTGGAAGCATCGGACGTGTTCGACCGGCATGTTCTCTCCATCGCCAGACTTCATGTACTTGTTCAGGATGGCAAAAATCTCGTTGTTGAGGACCTGGAATTTGCGGATTCTGTCGACCATCTTCTTTAGTGGCTAAAGGGAAGCAGAAAATGTGAACACACTATTGAGTATCTTGTGATTGAAGACATATTTTCCTGCTTAATTTGCTCATTTAGTCATGTTTTGATAAAGAATCGGTACATTTTGTACAGAAAAAGTAAACCAAGTTTCCTGTCTGGGACTGGTCAGGGTCCTATATGGAATTTGGTGTTTTCGGGGGAATGTATTCACATTTTTGCGCAGAGTTTGAAATATATTATATGTCATGTCATTGTATTGTATATGACATTATTACTAATCCTTATCTCTCCAACTCACCACACTCTTGATGACCTCGTCCTTGCCGTCGTGCTTCTGCACCTTGAGAAGGTGGTAGCTGAAGTCGAGGATGTCGAAGCGTCTGTGCTGTCCCAGGAGGGCGATGATCATGCAGCCAGCCCAGTGAAGGCCGTCTCCGAAGCACTGCCTGGAAAACAGTAATGGGGTGTGTGAGTCCAGCGCTTTAAAAAAAATCACATGTGGTGAGAGGATGTGGTGCAGATGTGTATACTGCTGCACTCACTCCACTGTGAACTCATGGGCTCCCACAGGGATGCAGTACACAAACTGCATGGCACTCCAGAGACGGTGGAACTCCACACACTCGTCCACGTGCATGACGCCGTTGCTGGGCAACGGCCCGCGCCAGATGGGGTCATCCAGGAAGCCTCGCACGCGTGTGAGGATGACCTCGAACATGGACAAACCGCAGCACAGCCTCTCTTTGGTCAGGAGGTCGCCTTCACGAGCAATGGCAATTTGCTGAAAGACAGGTGAAGAATTCTAGTCACACAAAGGGCTGTGATATTCAGATTATTTGGTCAATGTCTTTCACTTGTAACAAAGCTGATTCTGATTCAGTGAACACAGTAACTACTGGACTGGCTGTACCTGTGGGGTGCCAAGGCGCTCTATCAGTGGAACCATATGCAGTGCTGTGTATTTGGCTTCCAAGCGCTTCATCTTGGCATCAAGGCGTTCCCCTTCTGCACAGTGATGAAAAGAAAAGCATAATAGCAAAGGTCTAGTGATATTCTTTATTTTTCTTGTTGTCAACAATCAACAAAGTATTATCTGTGTATCTGAACCCTGATATAGTTAATTACTTTGTGCCATAGAGCTCTTCTGTTGTCCAAAACCACACAATGAGCTGTTGCACTACTTGACATGCACTGTGGTTTACTCTGAATCAACTGCACACACTGAATTACAGAATTTGAATTTGTAGTAATCCACTCTGTAAACGGCCCCCAACAAATGCAGTTTAAGGAAGTTATTCACACTTTGCAGCCATATTTTGTGACCTGTTTCTAACACATCTTTAGCAGAAACCAATGGGCTTGGGTCGAAGAGCCACAGACAGGGTATGGAAGTCAGAAAGTGTCACTGACGCATTACTGATTTTGGGCTATGTCTGAAATCCCTTGCCCATTCAATACTCCCTTTATAATAGACAATGAATATTTAATCTCTATAAATCGATATCTGCATATGAAGGCAGAATCTGTAGGCAAGGCACACAGATTTGAGTGTGCTTTTGTTGCATGAAGGCAAACAGTCCATGTCGAGAGCAAAAGAGGCAAAACACATTGGCCGAAATGCAATCTAAATTTATTTTCATTCATATTCTGGCTACACCGGAAGCCCTGAAACACTGGCCTTTGCCCCTAGAGGTTAATTCGTAACTGATCAGTAGTTTACTCAACAGTGAGCAGTAAATTGAGACTTCCTGATTTACAAATACTTATTTTGTGTTTTTTGTGCAGATTGTTAGCAGAAGGTATGTGTATGTCATGGGAATTTCTTTATATCTTCCATTATGTGGATTTTTGAGGGCACTACATGGAGCATGAATGTCACACACACACACACACACTCACTCTCTAAAATGAAATGGTGGACAGTAATAAATATGGTGACCTATATAGTAAATAGGGAGTGATTTTGGTCACAGCCTTGGACTTCAAAAACAAAAACACATCCCACACCTTACCGACATCAGAACTGGGCGCAAGCAGACATTGCAGCCACTGTATGGTGCGATGGGCCAGCTGGGGTTGAAACTCTTCCTCTTGTTCTCTTTTTTCACGTCACACTATTTATTTCTGTCATTCTGGCTGCATATAAATGAGTGAAACACTATGGATGGCTTAAAAGATTTAAAAGATTATCGTGTTTCACTTCTCTAAATGACTGCCAGCATCTCACTCTGTGCTGAGCATGGCCATCCGAAACAGCTACTGTAGGAACTAGTTCAGCCAAACGTTTCTCATGCATTTACCTTTGACGTGGACTCTTGGAAGGATGTTCTGAAAAGGTGCAGCGTGCAGTAAATCACAGACTTCTTCCTGTGACTGGAAGAAAGAAGCAGTAACAGTCATAACACCGACAGGTAAATATAAAGATTTAAAAATACATTTAAATTCCATCCTGAATATGTGAAATTAAATAATCTCAACTAAGATCCGTACCAGACTCTGCTCGCTCAGCAGACAGAACAGCATGGCATTGCCCACTTCCCTCAGGTTCTGGAAACACACCGTCTTGAGTTCGGCGTACTCAACAATGTCCTTCAGCTGATGGTGAAAGAATTCCAGGATACCTGGAAAAAAAAAATTCCGTCCATCACAGCAGAAGGCAAACTTTATCCAGTACGAAGGCTTCCCGCAGTTTGCACGGCTAAAAAGTATACAGTTCTCTGTAAAATGAGGGCACTCAGAGTGAGTTTTCAGTCATCTTGTGCATTTATATGAAATATAAATAAATAATTTGAACAAAACCTGCAAAAAAGTGCAAAAACCTTGGTATTTATTCTGTTACTTCGTTTTCTTTGATGCCAGGTTATTTACTGAAGCAAGTGTTCTGATCCAAGTTCATTTTAATAACAATGTGACTAGTTCATCTCACATTTGAAAGCTTAAATTAAAACTTTATAATAACTTAGTATCTGCGCAGCTTTGTTCTTTTAACTAGAGTTACATCCTGATTCTTAGCATTCAACTGTTTTTCAGTTTCTATAAATAAAAGATTTTTGTGGAATCAAAATGAATGTGAAGTAACAATGCAGAAGTCCATATTAGTGCAGTTAGCAGATGTAGAATAGGATCATTTTAATTTGCTTAAGATTAAAATTAATGTTTACCAATTTCTCCAAATGCACTTGTGCGTATTGTACAGGTTTGTTTGTAATGCATGCTCCCATGAGTTTTTCTTTGGGTCAATTGATTGGGCCATTGATCAGTTCTCACAACAAGTCGACTACATGGTCAGTTACCTGGGGAACCGTACTCGTGGCGGGGAAGTCGGCAGATCTTGGGCATCACCTCCATCAGGGTCTTCACATACTGCATTATGGTGCCCTGAAGCTGAACAACAGAAGCAGAGCGTAACGCAGCAGCACATTCACAGTTAAAATATTAAAAGAATGAAGGACACAAACAACGAGTCCCTTTTTTGTTGTTTATTTGGTATATGACGATATCAATCTCATTCATGACAAACAAAGAAAAGCAACCTCTTTCAACCCATCGCAGTCCGCTCTGTAACAGCAGGAAGCATCAGCAAAGGAATTATGACTCCCACACACCCTTGATGTTAAATATGTGCTACTCACCAGGCTTTTGACGACCTTCAGCAGCTCCTCCATCACCACAGCGATGCCCTGGTAACCCAGAAGCCTGCACATGACCTTGATGTGCGGGGGACCCACAAAGTTCCTGTAGGCGCCAAATATGCTGCTGTACGCTAGGTTCAAGGTCTGTATTCAGAGGAAAAACAAGTGATGATGAGGAACAGTTAAACATAGAGCTCCAGCACTTACATGAACATTGTATGTGTTTATCAGGCATCAGTGAGTGAGGATGAATATTTGAAAGATCAATCGTGTTTAGGTTATTTATTTCTGTTAAAGCCACTGCTAACTCGTATCATCTCCACCATTAAGAAATGTGTCCTGAAGGTACATTTGTCTCCTGTGGGTGTATTTGTGGCTATAGAAAGGCTGAGTCACCTTGTCACTATGGACACTTCCAACACATCATCATCCAAGGGCACATCAGCAGTTTATGGAGAAATCCAATACCATGACAAACACCATTGTAAAGTGGAAACAAAGACACAGCAAGTAATGGAACATTGTGGGTTTGCAAACTGTTGCCAAAGTTGCTGCTGTGAAGCTAACATGCAGAGAGGACTTATCATTTACCACAACTTCAAACAATGAATGTTTTAGAAAAACATAATGCCTGTTAGCCCCCCTTCAGTGGCTGCAATGTTCATAACACCCCACAACACATGAAGCATTCAGAGAGGACGTATATCATCCAGACAATTTGGGGATTTCTACCAGTAGTGGGGGTGCAACTGTAAAGACTGTCCTACATGGGACAATGAATAACAAGATACCCAGAGCTAGGTTAGCAGCTCTGTGAGGTTGGACAACATGACACCTCCCCAAAAGTGAAGTCAAAATATCTTGATCGCCCTCTGGTGGCTGACTGCAGTATAGGTCATCAAGCCTGCTGCCTCCATGTTAGCAAATGGGACATGGGCCAAATAAAAAAAAATCAATGTACACGTCAAACAGTTTTTTTTCCCAAAGATGTTTTCTATCATTGAAGGTAGTTCTTCAATGACACCGATGTATTTTAAAGTCCCTTTCTGATAAGTTTAGTTTTAATTTGTTAGTTGACGCTATTAAAAGGAGGCTTCACGGCATGACTGACAGCTGGGCCCTGCTCACGATAGAGGTGGCTGGGCTCATGGAGGGGACCTCGAGGGGCTAGCAAATGTTAGCAAATGTAAGCATGCTAAATGTTAGAATACAAAATGTTAGCATACTAACGTACTAAATGTTGGGGATGTCATTCATTTTGCAGGCATTTGGTTATAAACCAAAGTATTGGACAAATTACAATTTTGATTTGGTCGTGGCATGTATGAAAAAGCAGGGGATCATCAGAAATCATCCTCTGGAGACCATGAATGTCAGTACCCAATTTCCCAATTTGATGCTGGACCACAGTGGTGGGCCGACCGATATTTCTGTCCCTACAGTCACAATGCTAAAAATGTCCAACACGAGATCATCAAAAACAAATCACCATAAATTTAATGGCAACCTGCCTGTTGGATTATGAGGCACTTTGTTTGCAAAGTTCAGATTTTAGCCAGAAGGTGGCGCTAGTGGAAAGCTCATGCAAAGGATCCATTTCACAGCAATCTGCCTGTTTGATTTTAATAATTTTTGTGTGCAAGTGAAAATACACCAGCGTCAGGGGATCACTAGCAACATTTGGACTCATCCTCTGGGGACTGTGAATATCCACAGTAAATTACATGACAATCTGGCCAGAAGTTGTTGAGAGACTTTACTCCAGAAAAAAAAAAAACATTTGGACAGATGGATTGCCCAACTGAACAACAATTTCAGCTCCCCTTCCCTAACCCCTGCCACATGATTTTCAAGATAACAGAGCATGGACCAACATGCTGGTGAAGGGGAAATGAATGATTGATATCACTATGATTTTCTGTACATAAACTAGCAGGGGAACATGGGAACAGAAAACAATATCAGAGCAGCAACATTTACAACCATAAGAAAAAATGACATACAATGACATTTGGATATTGTAGTGTTTCTACACAGTGCGCTCTTTTCTAACATAAACTGCAAGAGATTTCATTCCCTCTCTCTCCCCTGTCGGCAGCTAGTTGAAGCTGCTGCTGCTCTAATCCAGCAGCACTCCCACTTGTGTGGCAGCAGCAGAGATAAGGACGCACCGATCTCGGGTCCACTCCTGAGGTTGTAAACCTACACAGCAACCCCCGGCGTCAGAGCTCTTGATGCGATGACAGTGGAATAGATGCTAAAATGTCTGAATAGCAGGACCACAGGATAGTCTATCTGAAACAACACCTCAGGCACGACAGATTGCTATGTTCAACACGTGCTCGCAGTGTTTCTCTGGTAAGTCTTCCCTTCTCTCATGCTTTGAATGGATGGCCACTAATGATCTGAACATGGCTCGTTACCATATAGACAAGTATGTTTTGTTGCTATTGGTTACAGCTGATGCAACAGAAAAACATGTGAACGGATGAATTTGCTTAATTGTATAGGTAAAAAAACTGAAGCATCTCCAGTGATTTGTACTATAAAAGTCAGATGGAAGCTCGTCAGGCTGACGGCAATTGTAAATGACCTAAAAACTACAATTCTGTGTCTGTTTTAGGCATTTTTATGATGGCTTATTTAGAGTATTGAGAAAAAATAGCATAACTAGAACACGTACTATGAATGTGCCTTATGAATGCTCTCAAGGAGCACCACACCCTCGCTGCATTAGTTCAAACATAGAGAGGCACAGTGAACACTTACAGTAAATTATTTCACACTCAATTTAATTTGGTTCCATGTAAATAAAAAATCATTTTCTGAGAATTGTGCTTTCCTTCCATTTTGGGCAATATTAACGCCTGAAATGCTTCTATTACCACCACCTGATATCAGTGTTTGGTCAAGAGCATGTTATTATTTTGTATTCTAGCTTCAATGAATTTTACGAATAATGCTCAAATCAAAGCTAAAGCCACCGACCGTACTATTACAACCTGAACTGCTCAAGGTTGTCAGATCGTCACCTGTCCTGTAACAGGTGACTTAACAGCACAGATGAGTCTCTTAACAAATCATTCTGCATTATATAATTTGCTGAACATCTGTGCATACACTCACCTCCCTCCCACCACTGCACTTCCAGATAATCCTTCATACAATGCTCATTATCGGATATTGTTCTTCCAACCTTTCACTTTTTATGCTTTATGTGATGTGTGTGTGGGATGGGTGGATGGCCATGACATTTTTCATGAATTATGCTGAACACTATACACCAGGAGTGCAATTTATAAGAGGGATATAATTACACTGTGTTCATATCATATGGCCATAAGTGTGTCAGGAATCAGATTTTTTTGCAATTACAACAGAAAAGGTGCTGTTATCAAAGTAGCTTGTTAATGACGGATGCTCATTATATAAGCTCCCTGGTGAGAAGCACAAAAATCTGAAATTGGTGGGACATTATAGCATTCTATTAACGTAATCTGAATTCCTGTTTATGTTATCTCTCTTTTCCAGTTGACTGTAATAACTGAGGAAAAATTTCATTCATATCAACTTGGCTCTACAAGCAGACGGACAGACTACAGAAACGGCCTTGCACCATGGGGATTGTGGTCTACAACATCTCCACCACCTCAGCCAGAGTGAACTGGCCGTCGTCCCCCAGCTGCCTGGACACCTTCTACAGCGTCATGTACGACCCGAACTGGAACAGCCTCCTGATGGGCTACAAGCGGAAGAGTTTCATGCACGAGGAACGCATCCCCGTCAGTCAGACCAGCACACACCTGGCCAACCTCCTCCCCCAGACCGCCTACTTCTTGTGTGTGACGTGTCAGGCAGCCAATCCGGTGCGGGACCAGTGCCAGGTGTTCAGCACTCTGAGCGACAACAGTGAAGGTCACGACAGAGCTGGCTGGGAGCTCGCCATGGGCGTCTGGCTGACCTGCTGCATCTTGCTGCTGGTCATCGCCGGGATCCTGTTGTGGGGGTGTCTCCACACCATCTGCTCCATCCCCAGTCAGGCCGCAGACAGCTGCCATGTGGTGACTAACTCGACCTGCCAAGACATGTCTGGATCCGGACGCCTCTACACTCCCAGAAGCGGCAGCGAGGACAGCGCCAAACATGCCACCATCATACAACGCTCCCTTCTCTCAGCACAGACCACTGGCCACATAATTACCCAGGACCACGAGCTGAGGACGCTCGCTAAGCTTTCTGGTACAGAGCCAGTATGAATCAATTGGATTGAGGTCATCAAAGCATCGTTCTGCCCGGACTGAACCAAGTATTATTAATTACTGATGAAATCCTACGGAGTACGGAAAGCATCAAGATGAAAAAGGAAAAGAAATTGAATTTGTGCTCTCGATTTAACAATTTCAGTTTAGTAATTTTAACACACATATATGGGCCAATACGCAAAGTTCAGGTATCATAATCAGTATCGGGAAGAAACGTTTTTTTATTGAAACATCTCTAATCCCAACCCACACACTTCATTATCAGTGTGAAATACATGCCATACAACCTATAGCCCTCTCTCTTTCTTCTGCACAGCAGTGAGCAGTGACTTTACCTATTTAGTCATGGTGATTAACAGTTTCGATATTTTCCAGTGCTCTCTGGCTCAGCTATCGGTAGGAAACTGTTCAGTGGCTGCTGCAAAAGCACTTAGAATCATGCAGCCTAATTTGGTTTAATTATAACAGACAGTCAGACAACACTATGCTCTTTTGGAACAGTTCTCTGAATTAAATGTGTCCAATAGGACTGGAAAACAATTTAACACAATGTAATTGGTTTTGATTTATGACAGACAGTCATATATCTGATTTCATGCATATCAGGCTACATCATCGTTATCTCGTTATCAGCAGGTGACCTGAGAGCGAAAAACAGAGAGCTTGACGCCAAAAATATGTAAATCGAGAACACTATTTTTTTTTCCTTCATGATATCTCCCTTGCCCTGTAAAATCCCGTTTGTGTTTAGGAGATATAAAAATGTTCTCACAGGAACCATTTGAAATTAAATATGACCGTGCTGCTCCAAAGCTTTCAGTGATAAATGTTTTGCAAATGCAACAAAAAAATGTATTTATCTGGTCAATATAATTTGTTCCACTGTGTTCTTGTAATTTGTTGTATACAAACATCTAATTTTTTTCCATTTACCTTGTACATGTTTTAAGATATCTAACATATCATTTCCCATAATGATGCTTTTCCACTTGTAATCTACAGATATTAACATGTATTGAATGTTTGGCTTCAACATATTGACTCATGAGAGGTCATACACAACCCTTTGAGTCCTGGCAGAAATCAATAAAAATACCCTCCACTGATGGAAGTGAGAGGACCCCACAGTCTCTGTGGCTGATGATAAAGACATATGTACTGACCTTTGACCCGTACAAGTACTGGGGCTGAGCGTTGGGCGGCTTGTCCCTCTGGAACTCCTGAGAGAAGGGTAGGACGGTGCGCACAAACCTGAGCAAACAAATAGGGTTTCATCAAACATGTACCACTTTCAACATAATGCACATGATTAGAGATGGCAGGAGGTACACACAGACACACAGTCAGAGACACACACACACAGAGCTGTAGATAACCATGCACCAGTATTGTGTTGCAGAAACAGATTGATCGTGAGCAAACAACAAGAATAAAATACATACAAATCAAACACTGAATAAATCACATTTGTGGCTTATACAACAGCCAAACAAGTTAAAAACATGTGTTTGTTGCAGGCTATATGGAGGCTGTTGCTGCTTAATTCAAAAGACCCCCACTGAGAGTGCCTCCTTTTCATCCGCAGATTATAAGGTTTCCCTCTTGCTGGGTTCCTGTATAGTGCAGGAACAGTCAGCTGCATTTAGAATCTGATTCCATATGAACAGCATATAAGCAAATACATGTATATAGTGTATCTAATTGGGAGCTTTATGTGGTTGCTTTTCTACTGTGGTCTAGTACTTTGTTGCAGGGTTGCGGATCTTTTAATAACATCAGGGCCAAAACAAGGAAAGTTTTACATTACCTCATAAAAATGTTCAAACTTAAGGCAGAGAGAGAGTTTTGAGTGTTGAAGTCTGCATTACATTTGCTACTTACCCAGATTAACCTATGATAGGGGCCCTGGGCCAGTATTTGTTGACCCTCACTATACTCAGTAGCTTCATTATCCCCCTACACATCAACCAGCAAGAACTCTAGAGCTGAAATGATTAGTCAGTCGCTGAGTTGATGGACAGAAAACTAAAAAGTCATTTTGATTTTGAAAAATGCAAAAAAATTAAACAGTTCCATCTTCTAAAATGTAAATATCTGCTGGTATTCTTCATGTTCTTTGATACTGAACTCAATGTCTGACAGCGCAAGTAATTTATGTCAGCTGGGGCTTCAGGAAGTTGTGATCAGCATTTTTCACTATGTTCTGATATTTCACTAAAAGCGATTAATCAATTACTAATGAATAGTCAATGTCATTATCATATCAATGTTCAGGGCCTGGGGTAGTTGCCCACTTTGTAATCCAGCCTTGCTGCACCTGATGCAACCATATTTTATATTTAATTTTTAACCAAGCTCGGACAGTGTTCCACTTGTGTATTATGTAACTGGTGATATAGCTTCCTCCAGCATTAATCATGATGGCAGCATGCTGTTAGGTAAAGATGTATTGAAAAATATTTGGTTTGGTGACTTTGTACTATATCTCTTTTAAACACATTAGAGTTAATTAACTAAGCAATCTGCCATGAGCATGCTAACTCTATAAAAGGACAGCCGCAGTGTTGACAACAACAGTCAATGTTGACTCACACAGTCACCCAAACTAACACACCTGTTGGTGGAGCCGTTGTAGCAGTAGTTGGGCAAGAAGTCATAATTGAGCTCCCAGAAGACGTGCAGTGTTATCCGGCCGTAGGGGGCCGACACGTTGTGGTTGGCCTCGCGGAACATGGCGTCCATGCTGTCCAGAGTCAAGAACTTACTGAGGAGCTTGTGTGTCATGCGGTTGATGTCCAGAAGACCTTCAAGTTCCTTTAAACAAATAGAAAAAGAGTCCATGACTGTACGCCAACACACATAGTAGACAATAACAGCAGCAAACACAGAAATACTCATAGGTTGAAATCCAAAAAGAATGAACATACCATGATTGAGGTGAGGTCCTCACTCTCAAAGCGATTGATGGCCAGCTCGAGAGACTTGTAAAGGGCAGCTGAAACTCTCTGAGTGATGAGCCTGTTCAGATCAATGGAGCGGCCTAGAAGCTGAGATTTACAACCAGTTAGTAAGGCTGACACAGCATGACGCCAATATAATGGTGGTGCCAGTACAGAGTGGCCATAATGCATAACTGGTAGAGTATATACCTGGACGTGGCGTTGCTTCAGAAGTGTCTCGTAGCGGTTGGAGGCCGGCCAGGGAATGTTGGCCCCTTGGTTCTTACAGTCGGTTCTCAAACGTTTGTCAAGCAGGAGACTGAGGGATTTAAATGAATAGAGAAAGTTACAGGGTGTTTTTTATGAAAGTCTGATTCCATGTTTTTAAACTATTTCACACAGTGGGCTCCCAACCTTTTTTGTCTGATGTACCCCCAACATCCCTATCTGATGAACTCAAATACCCCTTCATCAGCACCACCCGACATTATCCAAGAGTGGTCATTTCAATTGATTATAAGTGGATGTCAACACCATTTAAAAGGGGATGCTATTGCCAATTTTTTTCATGCAATTGGATTGACGATATGGTAAAGTTTGCATTCCTACTACACTTTATGCATCACTTTAAGCTAACAACCTGTTTGTCCATATTTTGGCATTTCTGCTTTATTTGTGACAGTGACCGGTGAAGAGAGTCAGGAAAGGGAACACAAACACATTTCAATCAAATCATCAATCTATTTGAGCTACTTTACAATCTTTATATGTAACCCATGGAAACTGCTGAAATAGCCCCTGGAGGAACAGATACCCATAGCTTGGAATGACTGCATTGCAGCACAGGTAAACCCATCACATCCTTACTAATGGAACAGTATGAAAAAGGACACAGAGATATTTCACCTACCTTCCTGCTAGAATCTTGTAGTAGGCAAATATCTGATCAGCCAGCTTGTAGACAAACTGATCAAAGCACAAATTCACCTGAAATAACAAAAGAGGTTCAAACAAACGTATGTTTCAGAATACACGTTTCAATTTGTGACAAAACCTTTAACAACTGAATTCATCCAACGTGAGGTTTTTTTTTTTTTTACATAATGTAGTAAACTGCACTGGAGGACATACAACTAATTTGGAATTGTTTGTGATACAACAGGCACATATGGCATTCTTATGGAAAGCTGTCACTGTGTGTCTCTATCGCATCAAATCATCCAGCACATACACATATTTAATTACCTCAGCCTCTATTTCATCATAGAGGAACTGCTTCTTGAATTTGGTCAGGGCGTAGTGTGCACTGTCGTTGTACAAATCCAGGGGGTACAGAACATACCTGGAGTGGATTAAAGCAAAGAGTTTTATCCCAAAGTGTTACACTACGTATTCAACAACAAGAGTACAGGCAGAGATTGGAATATGGGGACTTGTTAAAAAGATGGTTGAAAGCTGAAATAGCAATGCCTCTGTATTGGTTCACATAGTGCTGAAAATATAGCGGGATAGAAAAAGCGCAGAAAGTAAAAGAACCCTTATATCTGTCAAACCAGATAAATCCAGACCTAATGACTCATTGCAGTCTGCTCAGACACAAGCTCAGGGAAATGTGACGAGCATTACTATCAATATACACTTCTTATATGGTTGAAATGTAGACTTTGTTTTTAGCAATTTTTGGGTGTATAGTTGAGGAATTACAGCACTTATGATTCATGCCAGATGATGTGCTTAATGGCTTATATAAAACCTGCCACGTATCAACATAATCCCGCAGCAAAGATTTAAAACATTTACGGTTAATCCCAATTTTTTTAGGATTTTACCAAGGGTGCTTTTTGAAAACATAAGATAAGAAGAAACAACCACTGAAGTTGCCGAATGCCTTTGGCCAGTCACACCACTAATAATCTCACACAGCCAGAACGCTGCCTTTTTCAAACTAAATTGAGTGCTTTGATTTTGAGAGGACAAACACAGTATGGCATCTTAATACTTCCAACCATAAAAATACACTATGGAGAATGTGTTTGTTCCATAAAGGAAAAAAAATCAGTGGTGCCATTTGTAGACATTCGTGGTATCTTTAAACCCATAGTTCCTCTGTGTTTCTCCAGACTTCTGTAAACGTTAAAAGACAGAAACCTCCTTACAGAAGATGCTCCATGCATCCATCTAGCTTTCCACTGCTTGATGAATGATTCCCATGCTGATCTAGACAACTGTGCAGTGAAAGCAAGAAACAACTAAAAAATAACCGGAGGAAATTAAGTAGGAATGGGAGGAGAAATGTCTAACACTCAGTCCACACAGCCCAGAGCAGCAGCTTCACTGCTCCATCTGCGTCTATGAAGGATGCCTTCAGGCACAGTATTGAGTGTAGGTCACCCACATTTTGACAGTGCTCAGTGCCCAACAGAGTCACTGTAGTTAGGGACGTAAATGAAAAAAATAGACTTAAAGTGTAAGAAACGTGCTTCGGGGCCCCATTACACATATACAGTATTGCATGAGTCGTTACACTGCCTGTGTAAAAAAACGCGTTGATTAAAAAAAAGCGTATCTGTTCCGTTACACGTGCATGGGATGGACAATTAAAAAACGTGGCTGAAATCCTCCTGTGTAGACGTGTTTTAACTTTTGTTGTCATCTATCGTGCATGCTATCCTTACTCCATCATGGATGCTTCCTTTGTCTCCAGGATGTGGTCGGTGAGGATCCATGGCATGGACATCTCAATGGGGAACTGGATCCTGCGGCCCATTGTGAGCTCCAGGAAGAATTCCCTGAACCAGAGCTGGGAAAGGTCACAACACTGCTGCAAGGTCTCTGCATAGGAATAAACAGACTTTATTAGAGAGTCTATATCTAATAGAAGTTATACAGCATACAAAGGGCTCTCCAGAGCTACAGGGTCAAACTGTTTTGTTCTTCTTACCACTGAAGTTCAGCAGATGGGTGTAAAAGAATGACTCGCGGTGAAACTTTTCAATGTCCAGGATGGTGGGGCCTTCCAGACTGCTGCGCAGAGTCTTCTTTGAGCCACTTTTGTCAGCAATGAGAGACTCCAGCATAGTCCTCACCATGTAGAGCTGCATAGAAAAAAAAGCCATAAAAAAGCCATAGTAGATTATTAATTGAAAAAAATCTTATTAGTGTTAGCACCCTGGTGGTTTGACTAGCTACAACAACCTCACACACCACACGTCCTTCAAATACGAGTAGCCTGATCTCATTACAGGTGGGTGGCTCAAATACAAGCTCTTCTTTCTGCCTCAGACATGTCACAGAGGAGCATCTCATTAAAAAGAATATTTACTTAGAATGAGAGCTTTCCTCCTGATTTTTTCTGGCCTTTGCACCATAGCCGACATACATCAGCAGGGAGGCTGCAGTACATTTTCTTTTTGCTTACAACTCACAATAATAGAGTTCACCTCAGTGGTCAACATTTTCTTAGAGCTGTTTTCATTCCCCGTCATTTTCTACTCCAAACACTAGAGTTGGGATCTTTCGATCCTGGGTAGGTAAACACAGAAGGTGATTGTTTAGCTGAGCTTTACAGTCCTGTACAGATTAGTTCTCGGAACTGAGCTATAAGCGGATAAATCTGCATGGTTTATGCAACATAAAGGACGCTACTAAAAAATAACAATATGTGTGATACATAATTGCACAGATGATTACTATTCAGCTCTGTAATGTCTGGATTTTAATGAGAAGTAAGGCTCATTAACAGTCCTTCAGACATGAAGTGAAGAGAGAACAATTACAGAATACTGAACAGGCTTGTTTATGTGATCTTCTCGGCTCATATTGTCTCCCTTATCCAGGAGCAATTCAACTGTGACATGACATGTTGCAGACCTGAGCTTAAAGCGCTACAGGGGCAGCGCGTGAGCTTCATAAAGCTGATTAATGTAGACTTGCAGCAGCCTGGATCACAGTGTGTAAGAACTTGGAGGTGTAGGGAAAAAGGATAACGAGAGGGAAAAGTTAAAGCGAAGTGTGGTTAAAATGGATTTATGAGCAGAGGCGAGACCTGTGTGCTGGAGGGCCCCACTGCACGGCGAGGGACCTTGATATCAAAGCCACCCTTGGGATCCTTTTCTCCTCGGAGGGCAGGGTCGTTGTGTGGCTCCCGGCCGGTCTCCCAGTCACACACCGTCTTCCGGATGGCCTGGAGGACGCTGCAGTGAGAGGATAATTCAAAAACTGCAATGAATTTTCTCATCAACCATTAGCTAGGGAGTCTGTGCATGAGTACAGTTCACACACACACACACACACACACACACACACACACACACACACTGAAAATGCTGTATACAGCTTCCCCTTTGAATTATGAATGCTATAAAATACGCAGAAAATATTCTTGCTGTGAGAAATTTGCTGGAGGGCCTTAGCAACTCAGTGGAGTTCAATTTATTATAGACTAGTGAGATTTCTAAGGGAGCAGCTGCACAGGATTTTACTGGAGCATTCAGGGACGTCTGCAGGGAAAATAGATCCAAAATTACATACTTCCAATAGAAATATGTATGGTTATGAAAACAGAAATATGTTTAAGTTCAGATTTTATATGTGTGTGCCAATGGCCTTCCATAGGATACTTCATGCAAAAATTACAATATTTGAATCATTTGGGGGCTGCTGAAACAAGCTGCAGTCACAACGTTGACATATCACCTTTTGAGCTGATCTGGCAAACGTATTGGCTATATTCACTCTCTTTTTAGCTCTGTTTTTCTCTCCACCAGCCCTTAAGGGAAATATCGGACTTTTTAGCTGCTAAATGCTCCACTGTGTTCACCCGCTTGTCGCTAACTTTATCTGTCCGATATTGTTGCTTTTTAGAGCTTTTTTCGCTGAAAACAGCAGCCTGCTGCAGAGGAACCAAAACACTTCTTAAACTGGGTGTGTGCTACATAATGCAAGTCTCAGGTATCAACTTGGAAGCTCAATATGTCTGAAATAAATGTTTTTGTTATAGATTTGCAAAATAAGCCACTTCTGCAAAGTCTTGGCATATTTGCCTGTATTTTGTTCTTTGGCAAGTAGTCCCACTTGGTCATAGCTCAATCAAGTTCAAATCAAGTTTTTTGTTTGCATTCGAAGGTACCAACATTGAATAATTCAGACATAATAACTTTTGGGTGATATTATTACACAATGACAATGATATATGTATTGTGTTTTTGCAGCGGACATGTGATTACTTGAGTCATTTTAGCTGTTGTGAGACCCGTACCTCTGGACGACGTTTTTCTTCTTCTTGATGGCCTGTCGCAGCGGGTCGCGCAGAGTGACTTGAGCAAAGTCCTGCAGAGCCGAGTAGATGGTGTGACGGATGGCGTGATTGAAAACGCTCTCCATGCGTCCCATCAGCACCTGCAGTCCCTTTATCATTGCCATCACCTGCCAGAAGCACAACATTTAATCAGTGGCAAGACTACTAGAAGATCAAAAAAACTTAATGTGTGTGACGAAGTCATAACTGACCTCCACAAGAGCAAACTTCTCCTCGCTCGTGTAGTTGTATCTGGTGGCTCTCTCATACTCCTCAGCATTGTCAGGGCACTCCTTGTTGGAGTACTTGTCAGTTGGATGAACCAGTTTCCAGGAGTACTGTGGGGAAAGTGAGGTTGTTTTTAAAAAGAAAAAACTAAATATAAATCAGCTGCAAACCAATCGGGGAGTAATGAGCCACTACCAGTACAATCATTTATTTTATGACAGATACAAGAAATAAAACTTCATACATACAGTTTCAACTATATCTCAATAGAAATTATTTGTTTCATGGATGTCTTTCTGTACAATATGTGCTTCCTCACCACTTCCATGACGTGAGCGCTCCACTGGGAGAGCAGCTGCATGCCCTGCAGGGCCAAGTCAAACAGCTTCCTGTACTCAGCATCAGTCTTTTGGGCTTCCTGACGCCCTGATCCAGTCACCACCTACATGGAGAGAAATTTGATTACATCCAATTAGGATCCAGAATTAGCAAAAATTGGTACGAAGAGGCAAACCAGTAGAGCTCGTACAGAGTCCTAACTACAGCAGCCCAGGTTCAAATCCAAAAATATAAGCAAAATGACCAAAAATCAGACCATAGAGGATGTGATCATTAAAATGACTTTCTCTTTCCCAACATTGCTGCCCTCAGTACATCAGTAGTTCTGATCCACAGGTCAGTCTACTTCAATCTGAATGACGCAAAATTGTGACTCTTGAAAATCCACTGGGGCAAGACATCTGCTGAAAAGCTTGTTACATCACAGCTGGGAATACAAATATTCCTCACACATAAGAGAGACTTCTTAAGGCCTACATGTCTGTGAAAACTGCCAGGTGTTGGATGTATTAAATGGACTCGTACCTGAGGTAAAAGTATGCCACTCTTCAATCTAAAACCTCGCTGATGACCACCAGCGGCGTACCTGAATGTCTCACTTCAAGCTCTACGGAGTTCCATACCAACCTCACTGTTGCTATAGCGAGCCAGCTCTGAGATGAAGCGCATATGATCCTCACGGATCTGAATCATCTGCTCACATATGTTGTACTGGGGGCTGCTGGATATAGACGTGCAGGTCCACCTATAGGGTCAAAGAGAAGCAGAGTGAGCAATACAGGGATGTATAAATACATACTAACACTGATAGGAAGAGAAACCACTCAGGGATTAATGGTTAAAGCGAGACACAGTACCATGAGGTTAACATGCCGCTATGCAACAACACTTAGGATAAATTAATTGTTCGTTTTAGTCTCATCATTGATATAGTCGTATTTCTAAAAGGTGTAAAGTGGCTTAACATAAGAAAAACACTTTCATTTGGTTACTTACCTTACAATCACATTAAAAGACACAGGCAGCCAACAGTATGCCATCATATCAGAGCATCTTTTAAATGCATCTCACAATACAAAAGGATCCTCTATGAGGATGTGATGGCTGAGCAGGTAGATGCATTAACCGAGGTAGCACAGCCAGAAATAGTATCAATGTATCAAACTGTAATGTGGCCTTAAAGACTAGGAACACAATATTTAAAGAATAAGTCTGGCAATTATTTCTCTCTCGGAGGGTCAAAACTGAAACTTTAATGGTTATTAAATAGTATTGTATTGATAAGATGCCAAAGGATCCCACGTTCCCTTAAATGAATGGCTTCCTGAGCACAGCTTCACTCTGCTCGCCATGCTCACATTCTGAAAAATATTTAGGGATCCTGCATATTTAAACAGCAACATTAACTCACAAAAACTAAAACGGCATCATTTCTTAAAATGAACTTTAAGTCAGGCCAACTTAGGTCAGCCTGGATCTTTTTGTCACTGTAAAAAGCTCTACTTCTTTGCTTAAATTTGAGTAATATTTGTTAATAAGAAGTCGACAGCCATGCTAGAGGTTCTGTGAGACAGCGCAACCCTTCAATGAGCTACAAGCTAACATGCTGTAAAGTTTACCATTGTCTCTAACTAACACAAAGTACAGCTGAGGCTGATGGGAATGTATAATCGTAATTACTGAACAAATTGAAATTTTAACCTGATGATGGTGCTAGATAAAAAAGGTAGGTTAAGAACAAATTCACCCTTTAAAAAAAATGTCATGGTATACATTTCAGTCAGGATCAAAGTGGGCCAACAAACTGTGGTTGCAGTGTCCTGCTGTTTTAGGAAATTAAAAATTTAAAAACTATGTCTGCGTTACCTGTTTTTAAAGATTTAGAGAGCCACTGACAGGGTAGGGAGGTCATTAATTATTGAGAAATTAACTAAAACACTGCTGGTTTTGGTCTTTATAGGGGATCTGCTGACAATAAGACATTATGATAACCAAGATCCAAGATAATCATTTGGGTTATTTTATCATATCAATACATACGATGATGTAATCATATTGATGAATAAAAATGGCCGGAATTATAAAAGTTGTATTTTTAAGAAGCAGGAAAACAACCTTAACCCGAAGAGCAGTTAACTGATAATTGACTCTCCATTTATGACATTTCATATCATTCTTAATCATCAGTTTCACTAGGTAAATAATATATCTGTCACAGACACATCCTGATCAGAGAAAAAAGTGTGTTTTCCTCTCACCTGGATTTGTTCTCTTCAAAGTGAGCACTGGTCTTGATGTACCGGGACAACTCGATCTGCATGTCACCGAACAGAGGGACCACCTGGAGTTGCTGTGAACACCAGGAACACACAGATTTACATTATTCATGTCATATTAAACAGTGGAAGCCCGCACCAAAATAACTCACTGAAAAGGTAAAATGGACAAAATAGACAAACAAACATTATGGTGTGCAGCAAACAGAGCATTTAGGCTAATGTAAAATCAGATTAAAATGTATATCAGAGTTGACATAATAAGTCAATTAATCAATTAGTTCATCAACAGAAAGATGTCTATTTTGAACATTATGATATTTGATATTTATTTCTTAACATTTTATTGACCTAACAATTAACTGATAATAAAAATGATGGTTGGTTGCAGCCATAGTTTATATTTTAATTATTTTTTGCATTTAAAGGTTATTCTCTCATTTTTCTCTACGTAAAATGTAGAAGATGACTATGAAGGAACATTATGTGCTGTGTTAAGCCTGATTTCTCAATAAGTGGCTGTACATACATAATGAGCAACACTTTATGTCGAGGTGAATGATTCAATAGAGTCGTTTGTCACTTCATAGCCACCAAACATCAGGAACACCCTGGGCTTACTAAAGATGCATACAATCCACAGCAATTATAATCAAAGATCCCATTTACCTGGAAACTGTCTGCCGCCTTCTGTGCATGAATATAAAAAAGTGAAGCATGGACATTTCATACAGAGCTGAATTTCTTTTACCTTTTTGTTCTCGTCTTTTTTGGTCTCGTTGACCTGCCTAGTTACATTTTGCCTTCTTTTATATTGTTTCATTATTTATATTATGACAGCTTGTTTTTTAGGAAGTTACTTCATTTAAAAAATATGAATAATAAAGCTTATTGGTTTAGGGTGAGCTGGGGAATGTAACTGTAATGTACTGTTTTGGGGTGAATTACAATATGCCTTGACAAAAATATATTCATAGGTCCATATTTACCACATGTACCCACTTCCATACCTTGAAAAACTTGTCGATCTTGGTCAGGTTAATTCTCTTCTTGGCATCTAGTTTGTAGATGTTGCTGCTGTTTCCATCCATGAGGTACAAGCCAAAGCCCATTACCTACAATGTGGTTATTTATAGGATGTCCATTACTGTCAACAATGCTCCAGTAAATTGTTTACAATAAGTGGGATCACAGAGGCAATTGTTAACCAATCCACACTTGCAGGTGCTTTACTTACTTTGAGCAGCATGTGTTTCTCACTGGGAGTGAGGTACATCTTGTTCTCGTAGTAATCGACACACAGGTTGACGATGTCTGCCAGCAGCTCCTCGTATCCATTAATCACCTCCAACTGCTGCTGCAAAGACTAGCAGACAGTACAGAATAGATGGTTGAATGTTAAATTAGAATGCTATTAGTCAGGCAGAAAATTCACTCACGACACTTTCCTAATTTCAGTATTCCCGCTGTTTTCCTGACCTTAATTCACCTCAGCACTCAAAGACTTGTCAACAACACTTTTAACTTACTTTTAAAACATTATCTTTTACAATTCCTTGTGCAATTCCATAACATTTTATAGCTTGGTAACCAACATATTAATTGTTGTATATTTCTGCAGATGTTTCAGACAGAACAGAAGCAACACAGCTGTTGAGAACTTGTCCTTTTAAATGATTTATTCAGTAATAATGCTGAATGACCAACCTGAGTGATTTTGTTGTGGTTTGCCAGGAACATAGACAAATTCTGAGACTCCTGGATGGATGAAGGCTCAGACATTTTTCTGAGGAACTGGGCAGCTCTGAGCGAAGGCAAGAAAATGATTTTGTTTTAATTAAAAAATCCTCACCAAAACAGACATTAAACAGGTGATGTGCATATTTTTAGATCCAATGTGACTTATACTTTATCCATCACAAATAAACCACAAATCATAGAAAGAAGAAGCTCCTTATAACTCCAGAACTTGCCCAGAGAATCATCACATTTTAGGTTTTTCTTCAGTATCAAAGTGATCCACTGATCAACGCTGTCTGTACACCCATGGGCACATTGCAAACAGGAACTGCTGGTAGCTAATTCAGCATTCATTAATGGTGCCAATTTGGCAAAGTGTAAACAAATATAGGCTTTGAAAATGAGGTTGTCGGCCACAGCTAACCCACAGAAAGCATCATTATACTTCCTGTTGACATCCCCCAAATGATCAGAACTGTAGTTCCAAAGAAATCGATATAAGACAAAGAATGGTAAAAGTTACTAGATACATTAATGTTGGACAGAGGGTTGGGGACAGAGCCCCTGCACATACTGTTCAAGAGCTGAAGTAAAGAAAACATAAGAGACTGGTGTTTGTGGTTGCTGAGTGATGCTGCCACCTAGTGTCTGTTGTGATAATCAAGGTGTGTGTGAATGCATGCAGCATAACTTTCAATGATCCTGACTACCGTTTGTAAGCAGAGTGGTCGTTTTTGACGCTGCATTTCATGTTCTTCAGCTCGTCCAGCACAGCGAACATGTTGATGAACTTCCCGAGGGTTAGCAGGTACGCCTCGGAGACAAAGTCTTTCCTGCGCTCGGTGTGACACAGACGCCGGACTTCTCCACAGAAGCGGTCGATCGCTGTACGCTGGAAGAGAGAAAGAGGAGGGAAGTTATTAGATCTTTGCAATTTGGTCAGCCTACATTTAGCATACAGTCTGACAGAGCCCTTGGTGAATTACCTGGAAGTACATGAAATTCATCAGCTTGGTGACTTCCGGCTCCAGGACCTCCACTGTCTTCTCATAGATCTCCACTCTGTTGGGCTGTTCGTTGCATTTCACCTAAGAGAGAAACAAAGTAAAACCTCATTAATCTTTTTCTCATTTAGAGATTATCATAGAAGATCAGGGCTGTAACTAACAATTTCATTATTGATTAATCTGGAGACTTGTTTCTGGATTGACTATTTCATTATAACAAAGTTGTTATAATAGTTATATAGTTGTTATATTTCCCAGAGCTGAAAAGGACATATTCAAATTGTAAAACCGTCTAAAACCCAAAGATATTTAATGTATAGTCATATAAGACTAATTGTAGCAGATCCTCAAAATTTAGAAGCTGGAACCCGGAAATATTTTTCATTTTTGATCGGAAAATGACCATTCCAGCTATACGTATGATGATTTAAGTACATAATGAGAACACACAATGTTAGCAGAAGCACAGTGATTACCTGTGGTATTGCACGTGAGCAGCTCCTCCAGGTGTAGAGCATGATGGCATACTCTTGCCCCTCCTCCAACATCTCATTCTGATTCAACAAACAAAACCAACCAGTCACATCGATAACTGCACATCACCAGATCATTAAAACTAAAACTAACTGGCTCATATTTTCCAAACTAAATCAATATACAAAACAACACACATAAGGACTAGACCATTCAGCACTGTTGCTTTTTTTCCAAGTCATTTATTCCCAGTAGGGGGGGGAGATACAAAGTGCTGTTTGATTCAGACCCCGAGCAATTATCCCTCACTAATTAGACACAAAGCCCTACTATTCCTGTTAAGAGATGGTCCAAAGCATCCGTTTGTCCCCAGGCCATTTGCTTCTGGGCCTGGATCCTAGGAGCTGCCTGTTAGACAATACCAAATGCTCTGGTGGGACATGGCAAGTCCCTTACCAGATCCGGTTCACAGAAAGACTCTGACCCCATTCTGGTGAATTTATTATTCCCACCAAGCCATTACCGAGGTGACAGAGGCCTGACACTAAGAAAGCCCTAATAAGTGGTTTCCCAGAGATGTGACCCTCCTACTGTACCATGCTAGAGTGGACGGTGGCCTGCTCAATGTATCTGGCGATGCCGGTGACGAATGCATTTCGGTCCTCAAAGTTGGTGTTGAAGTTGGGCTGGGGGAAGATGGGAAATTGTGTTTGACTGATGTCAGGCATGTTACAGGCAAAAACATAACATTCAAAAATGCTAGTACGCATGCTACAAGTAAATACTGCAAAGCAATGTGTAAGATATGTACTGTTCCCCATGAAGTGAAGTTACTTAAGCGGTCTACCCACATAGACTTATCCAAATGATATTATATTTCTGCTTTCATCATTTCTAGATTTTGCATGGAAATAAAACTAAAAGTTCTAACTAACAATATAATTCCACTGTAGATATTGCATCTTATTGACCGTGTTGCTATTTTGTTAATGGCATTTTGTGTTAGTTCTCACAGCCTTTCTAAATCTCCTTTTTGTAAGGTGTACTTTGGGATTTTTAAGGTTTTTTTTATACTGTATATGTGTTGATATTACATCCTTTACAGTAAATACTGATATCATAAAGTTAGTAATTGTTGTAGTAGGTAGAGACTCTATTCCCTTTTTTCCATTCACTGTGATATTGAATTACCCTACTATAACTGAAAGTCAGAGTTATGGTTGTAGGTGCAGGAAAAAAGACATCAGCAGCTACCTGAAACATGACTGAGGAGGGGAGGGGCTCGATGCATGGCTGCTGGTCCGGGAGCGGCAGCTCCTCCAGCAGGTCCACATTGGAGAGGGCATCCTCTAAAGTCACTGTGGACGCCATGTTGCTGAAAAGGACAAAAAGAAGCATGTTTACAACTTTTGTCTGGAAAAGCAAGAACTAAAGGTCTTATCAAACATAATAAAGCAGGCAGCCTTCACACACAAGTAGAATCAAATGACTGAAAGACCAGACTGCAATGTGGCTGGAGTATGCTTTTTTTAAGTTACACATTGTTTGGGTTTGACAACAGTATTCACAGTGGAAGGCAAAAGAGAGAAACCTTTTTGGAGGAGGATAAATGCTGGAGTCACTGGAAAGCGTGCAGGCAGCAGCACAACGGAGCCTGGGCTGGGAAAACTAAAGTAAACTTCATACTAAAAACCCACAATTCCCAACTAATTAGTAAGCTGATGTAGCTGCAGACAATGCACCTTTGGCTCTTAACACTCCCCTCAAAAGGAGCACCAGAGTACCCCTCTTTGTGCGAACAGGCTGCACACTGCCTCCTGCCCAAACAGCTTCAGTGACAACCAACAAGGTCAGTGCTGAATCATGGCCCCTGCACTGCTGAAAACAAACTGACCTAATCTATCTGGCATTGGCTTATCATTTATCTGTATATGTTGCCACCTTTTTTTTGCATATGCCTGCTCCATCTGGCCATGGCTTAGTGCATGTACAGACACGTGTTTAATAAAAGTCAATAAAAGACAGTGGTTTCCCACAATGTCCTGAATACTCTAAAATTGAGGACGTGATTCAGTGATGTTGAATGGTGGTAGCAATGATGGTGCTGTTTCAAATTCAGCAGATACAGACACTGCAGTTATTACATATTCTCCCATTCCTCAACACCTACCAAGAACATAATGCACGCAGTCTGCAACATGAAATCAAACAGATTAGTACTGTATTAGTGAGTGGTGTGGTATGCTTTGGTTTGCATTCTCACGCTGCTGCTGACTGCTGACTTTCGGACGTCACTGACACTGAACAATCAAAAAACCCATTGCAATCAGAATCGTGAGCGAGCCAAACAATCCACAGCGACGAACCACCAACACAAAAGCCTGGCAGTCCCTGCGTGTACAGGCCCAGGGTCAGAGGAGGTCACTGACCTCCTGCTCTGTAGATGAAGTACAGCATAGAGCACAAAGAGGAGAGGGTCCGTACAATTAAAAGACTGCTGCAGGAAGCTGACTTAGCACACACTAACACACACAGCAGCTTTTATGTATTTATCAGCCCTTAGAAGATGTTGGTGACTGTAATGATCGCTGTCTACTCGTGAAATCACCGTGGCCAGATTACTTAATGTCTGGGATGTAAAAATTTCAGTTGCTATGATACTTAAAGTTTGGAAATTGTTATGGCAAATATGAAGCCAAAGACCCACCCCTCTGACTCATGGGATACATGGCTGCTGAATGCTAATAAAATTACCCCCAATATTTTTAAGTTAAAATGCCAACATGTTCAAATGTTGCTATCCAGTAGAGTAGCAGACACACATTAATCTTAGAATATGGATCGAAGAATCATATTTCAGGTTTTCAGGAAGGATTTAAAAACAAACATGGACCAGATGCAAACTGGAAGAGGGCTTGTGATCTCATTATGAGCTCCTTTTTTTATCTAAATACTTTTATTATGCAGGCATTATGCAAATCATTCAGGGGACCTGGCTGGCTAACGCAAGCCCGGGCTTGCAGTCCACAAAGATTTCTACAAAGCATGTGCACAGTGACCATCGTCAGCGGTATCAGATTACAAAAGGCAGCTGCTCTTTGATTACAGAAATGAGGCATAGAAAATATGTTGGCTGGGCGGTTGTTATGGTAGCGTGAAGCCAATCCCAGCTTCATCAATACATATTTAAAATTCTGAGAACATTTCAGTATAATACTAATGAAAATCACTACAATGTCTACTGGGGGTCAAATGAGTCTTTATATGGCATTGATTAGTACTTAAACTAAAATAGGTAGTTTGCTTTCAATTCAGTTCACACGCTAATGGACTGAAAGCATCATCACAGCCCTGACAAACTTATATGTCACCTCATAAATGTGTAAACGTCAGTTCCTAAGTTTGGACAGTGACACAGTTTATATTGTTTTGGCTCTGTTCTCCAGCACAATGAACTTTAAAGGACACAATGACTGAGCTCCAAATGCTGACTTTCAGACTTTAATGTTCACATCTGTAAAAGTACAAGAAGTGTAGCCATTTTGTTATATACTATAGTACAGCTCAGACACTGCTCACCAAATATAGATGTTAACACATTCAGATCAAAGCTGAAAGTCAGTACCTCAGTTGTAGTTTTATTTTAGTACAGAGCCAACAAAAGCAAAATGATGTTACTGCCCTACACACGTAATAAGTAATCAACATTTTTATGTTGCTTATGGAGTCAATTACAATACTAAAGTATACAACAGAACTACACAAGTGACTGTCAACTGTACAGGGAGTAAAAATAGGTGTGGTTAGTTGCAAAATACTGTTTCTGAAATAGAGGAGGAAGTCAGATGGGAAGTGCATTATGTAAAGTAGTTTTTAGAACTTTAAGAACTTAACTTCATTAATGATTCAGCTATGCATCTTGTTTTAGTTTGCAAACAGTCCAGTAAGCATATCTGTCATTTTAGTGACAAAACAGGGAAGTAGGAATCCCAGATGACGAGAGCATGTGATGCATCTACTTCAAGAAAAGGAAGGATTGACACTGAACATTTAAGCTGACATCAAGCAAACTGAAAGTGACCAATAATCAGGACACACAGACAGTACTGCACTTCAAAAACAAAAAATGAACTTTGTTCATGTGGAAATATATAGAGAATAAAAAACAAAGTAGCTTTGAAAAAAAGGGAACTAACTAACAAATGCAACTATTGGTGAGTATAGTCGACTTTAAGTATAGATGGAAACCATGTTCATTCTTTAAAAAAAAGGAACCTTGGCTAGCTTTGGTGTACAGTTCCTGTTAAGACTGCAGCATCTAGACCTGTCTCCTCTCATAAGAGGAAGGCGAGGGACAGATTAGAAAAGTCGTGCCTCTTAAAGTGTTCATTTAGCCTGCCAGGTTGTCTGCCTTTACGCCCACTGCTGAAGTGGTACACCATGTGTTTGTAGGGCTCCATCCGTAATTACACAGTAAGGAGCTTAAACCAGCCTCAAGTAGGTAACCTAGGTGTGCCAAGCAGAGGGCAAACACAAGACACTACCATGCAACAGTATAATAATACCAGCAATGGTTCACTTCAGCTTCAAATCACACAAAAAGAGCTCAGAAGATACAATGACATCATCAACCGAGAGATATAAAGCGTCAAGAAAAAGCTAAAAGTAGAGAGACTACTTTCTGCCAATGAAACAGTCAGTATGAAAAAGGTCTGTTGATTATCCAGACCTGTGATTCCCAACCAGCAATGTACCCCTGTACTCCTGCATTTGCCAAGAGGTACATGGAAAGACTGTAGCTGCACTTTTAATTTGAAATATCTAAAATGTTCAGAACAACATTTCAATTATTCAGAAAACAGGAGTTTAGTTGGGTGGCGTTAAAGGATGTGAGCGAAACTCCAACTATTTAAGCGCAGTTTGCAACAAGTCTGAGAGCAAGGTGGATAAAATGGGGTCGCTTTCCAAAGACACTAAGTTTCACTTCAAGCATATCACTTTCCTGGCAGCTAAGAGGTGCTGTCATTTGATAACTACTAACTAACTAATAAATAAAATGTATTTGTAAAAATTGAATTGGGCAAGTAGATTTCTTAAACCAATTGTCAGTTTGGGTTCTAGACATTAAACATATCTTCTCCAGACATGCCTGGCTGGCGATGGGGCCTTTCACATGGCAGAAGAATAAGCCACTATTCACAGCCACCGTAGTTCGTCCTACACAATTCACAGCCTGTTCTCATTCCCAGGTCGTCAAATACAAACGAGCAGCATTCAGTTACTTGCAGTCTGCAACTTCACCGCTAGATGTCACTAAATCCTACACACTGGACCTACAGTTTATACAGTGATACAATTTGGTTTTATCACCCAGCACTCATTTCCACCTTAAAGTCGAACACTGGTATATCGTTGTTCTATGCTGTTAGCAACACAAATACAATCTATACACTTCTGTTGTAGTCGGGTGGTAGCAGAAATGTTAAAGACTGATTTCTCACAACCTCCAAAGATAAAACTGAAACTATATACATGGCCTGATACACCTATGACTAAGTGAAAATATGACATCTGTGTGGACTAACTGATATTTAAAGTTACTGTGTGCAAACAGCAGCAGAAACAT
Organism: Dicentrarchus labrax; assembly: GCF_905237075.1. Taxonomy (NCBI): domain Eukaryota; kingdom Metazoa; phylum Chordata; class Actinopteri; family Moronidae; genus Dicentrarchus; species Dicentrarchus labrax. The sequence continues at coordinate 24,279,351 of NW_026136718.1, read as the reverse complement.
TCCTCTGTGGTTACAGATAGAGCAGCACTTTAGCAAACTCTGCTACAAACAAACACCAGCTGATCACACTTTCATAGATCCTAACACATCTGACTATATTCCTCTAAAGTGAGAAACAAATGCAACAACTATGCCATGCACCACATGTACCCAAGACATTTCCTCAAAGATGGCAAACACAAAACATCTACAATGAAAGTCACTCCACCAGCCTGCACTGGCTACTGCATCAGTGCCACTCTGAAGGAAGTTATAGATGTGTGTCTACTGAGGTGTGAAAACACACCATTTTCACACTTATTTTGCAGGGTATCACAACACTACTTATCAGTGCAAGATTCATCTTGACATATCTCAGTTCTTTTCAGGCCTGAGCAAGCAAATTATTTCACTTCTCCTTAGAATGAATGTTCACACACAGTATTATGTTGAACCCAGCAGCATTTGCTTGGTCTCCATTGAATTAAATGTCAAATATACCAAGTTCATTTATTTTCTTTCAAATCTCCAACATGCAAAAAATTTGAGAGAAAGAACTACAGTAGGAAATAGAAACCCACCGTTCAGTTTCAGTGGCTTCACCACTGTACTATATGCAGTAAAATACTGTGCATAGCACTTGAATTATGATCCTCAACTGGCTTTATGGCATCTTTAAATAAGAGATTCAACCACAGGGAGAAAAAACAACACCACTTTCACCCAAAACAACAAATGCGGTTTTAAATTATCTCCATACACTATCACCCGCTTTCCTTCCTTCCTTCCTTCCTTCCTTCATGTCCTCCGAACTAACTCTGAGAAAGAGACTACTAAAAGGCAGAGCAGCAGTGAATAAAGTGAAAGACTCCTCATGTCATTTCAGGACTTTTGTTCCAGGTTCAGTGAACACAGCAGCTGCCACAGTTTACCTCTAAAGGGACAATACCATCTTATGTAAAAAAAAAATATATATATATATAAGTAATGTCTTCACTGAAACATATTTTACCACATGTTTATTTGACGTACGGATTTCCAAACGTTTGAAAAGGCTGACTGAACTGGGCAGTGAATGCAACAACAGGAGGGTGGGGAATACAGTCTGGTTCCTGAACACAACAATCTCATACAGTACTTCCCAAAGGAACAAACAGAGGAGAAAAAGAAAGAGGGAATGATAATAAATCCATCAGTCTGACATTGCATACTGACAGTTACTGAGCCCAAACAATAATGTATAACTTTAATAGTAACTTCTATCCTACTGCGGCTTTCACACCTGGCGGACACACAACTCTCTGCTCCAGCTCTCAGATAGTCACACATTCTTCCAAAACAAAGTTCAGAGCGAGAAAACTTCACATATTGATGAGCTTTTGGTGTGGAAAAGTCCTGGAAGTCCAGCCTCCAGCATGTAACCGTGGTAATGGCTGTATCCCTGCTCCGTGCCGTGGCCTGAGATTAGTCACAGCTCGGGCCTGTGAGCCAGGAAAATGGCTTTACACTGCAACAGGCTGCTCACCTCAAGCTAATAACTCTGAACTGTGAATGTGAAATAAGTCTGTTTTTAACGGACAACTTCACTGAAGTGGCTCTAGGAGAGCTACACCCGAAAACTAAACTTTCCCCCCCCCACCGTGTTAGTTAAGTTAGCTGGAAACACACACACACACACACACACTGAAACCAACTTCGCGATCAGTCGTTTCTACTCACCCGGAGTTTGTTAGTTAGCAAGGAAAACTTGTGCGGTTGTAAAGCCGACTATAGCGCCATGTAACCGGGATGTTTGATCCCTCTGGCGACTGGGAAGTCCAGGTTTGGAAGTCTTCAATCCAAGTTTTTTTTTCCTGTCGTCGGCCAGAGGAATCTTTCCTCGGTCGGTGTTATTATCATGGGCGGGGGAGAGAAGTCGAGCAGGGAGTTCCTGTCCCTCAAACAGGGAAACTCAACAGGAAGCTCCGCGCAGAGCTGCGGTGCTGTTCTCGTCCACTAGGGCCGGACCCGGAGGATGAAAGGTAGAGTCAAAGGAATGTACAGGAAGGGCCTGCCCCAGGGTATGGAGGGTGATTAGTGCCAAAAAACCTCCCACTAACACCCCCATACACAACACGGGGCGTGTTTTTAACGTCCTTTTCTCTTGAATTCAGTGTTTCTACATTAAGTATTCCCAGAATATAATACTAAAAGGTATTTTTGAATTATGTATAATGTTATGAAAATAAAAACTTAAACAAGCTTTTTTTTGTGTGTTAAAACTGCCAGGTATATCTGTATTATTGGTGCAATGCCAAAATAGAGCTTTCATTTTGTATTATTTAGTGTGCTAGCATTTATAAATCACAGTTAATCACCCAGTTAATATGTTAAGATATTATTATATACTATTAGATATTAAAATAAATGTGTAGTTACTAATAGTAAGTTACAACTACTGAGAAAACTAGATAGTTGGAATTAATAATAAGAAGAAAAGAGCCATTTTTTTCATAAGAGATAAAAGGCTCAAACATTTTAAAGAACATATAAGCGTATACGGGAAATCATAGAGAATGAATCAAACAAGAAAATGAAGGTAAAAACATGAAAGTAAATACATAAAAATTAGAGTGACCCTAACCCAATTTTAGTCTGGTAAACAATAAAGAAAAATGACTTGAATGTGGAGAGCTAGCTAGAGCATATCCCAGGTCACAGTGTGCAACAGATAGGGTACACTCACTAATAGGACCTGCAGAAACATTAACACCCAGTCTTTTGGGCTCTGGAAGCCATACAGCTAAGGAACCAGGACCTTCTTGTTGCCTGCAACACAACAACCACTGAGCCACTTAGCTGTCCTTACTGAACTCAACTAAGATAAATGAGGCTAATAGGATAAGTCTTAAGCTCCCTCTTATACCATACATACAGTAGTGAATGAAAAAAGAAAGGCAACATTGTGTGGAATGAATAAACTCTACATTGTGTACATTTACCTAATGCTGTCAGTTTAATTTAAGCCACACAGCAATTTGTCACAATGAAAAGTCATAACTGAAACAATAGCCTTTAAACCAGTTTACATTAGGATACAGCAAGAAAAAGACCACAGACTGGAGGCCAGTGGCTACCAACTTCATCAGACTGCTACAACATAAACAGACGTCCTTGTTCATTATTAATGAACATTTAAGTGAGTGTAATTTAGTTTTTACTACTTACTGTACCTCACCTAGCAACACCCTTACATTTACATTATCTACATTACCATAGATATGCAGTGTACTATACTGTTGTGTATTTTTACCTAGATAAAAAATATAAAAAATATACTATAAATCTAAAAGTCAAAACCAGAACCTACATTTGATATTTCTATTGTGTATCAATTCTTTCTTAAGGACTGTCTGTATGATGTATAACCATCAACTGCAGTACATTTAACTATGTAGTTGATTACAATATTAATACTTATATTAAAATGTTTTATTATAAAGCAGTGTTACATCATAATAACAATATTTATTGTGCTTATTATTTACACATCAACAGTCACAATAGCTCGTAAAAAAGCTTTACAAAAACTAGAAGCTGATGTATGTTCACAAGTAGCTTGTTTGATTGTGGGCCTAAAAGAACACAGATAATCCTCTAACATCACGTAGTTCAAGTCCGTCTCCAGCAGTCAGAGCAGATAGTGACATCATATGCTGCACATCATCACGAACAATGACAGCAGTCAGACAACAGACAGTAATGAGACGGAGAACCAAACAGTGGAGTGCAGTCCATCACATCAAAACAGACACATGCATGGTTCCTCAGCACTGCTCAAACCCTGCCATCAGAGAGAGGGCGAGAGACTCCACTGTACAAGGAGGAAAGGCAAAAAAACATGTGATTAGTCATTAATTAATTAAAATGAACTATTCCTGTCTGTGCACAAGGAATAAAGTACAGAATCAACATGACATGTATCATTGGAAATCAGAGGCCCGGATCAGTGTTTTACTTACAGTGAGGGAAGGATCCGCGACATACAGCCTTGTTGAGTATTGTCACAAGGAACATGTGACAGTTTTTGAAATCAGATTCCATTTTATCAATGGACTCGATCCTGAAAGTGAAAGATAAACACAACATTTAGAGTAACAGGCTGGTCAAGAAAGCTACAGCAGCACAGGTTTGAGGTTTGGTGGTTGGCACTTCTGAGACCAAAAATATATTAGTCTGTGAACAGGTTGTAGTCTTTAAACATGTGTGTACTGTTATTGTCACTTTACAGACACAAAATACACTAAAATTACACATATATTTTTTATTTCCCTCCAGTTTATATAAAAGCTCTTACTTCCAGGCTCCAAAGCCAGCTTGCCATCGGTCAGAGAAGATGAGGACCAGATTGAGAACCTTCATTATTGCCTCCTTCACAAAACTGACCTGAGAAACCACAACAGCATTGGACAGTGTCATAAATGCCAGTGGGAAGCTCAGTCTGAACAGGGAATACAACGAGGTAACATGATGATACAATAAAGAGATTTCACAGGTGATGTGTATTCATTTATTGACCCTATCAGTGAACTCCTTTCTTTGGCCCCTGCCTCCACAGTGAGGTCAGAGTGTCGCTTCAGTTTAGGAATAGCAGAGCTGTTTACCTTCTCCCTCAGTAGGCAACGGTCGTGAATGGTTGCCAAATATCGGTAATGGATCTTGATCAGCTGGTCCAGATCCTTTGCTTCCTGTACTTGGTGCTGAAACTCGAGTCCCGTGCTGTGCAGAATCTGCCAAGAGACAATGGAGACAACAGCGTACCATGAGAAACTACTGGCAGCTACGGCGTGAGCTACGGGAGTGGTTTAACGCTATGTGTGACAAGTGACCATTTCGTTGTTTTTGTTTAGAATGAGATGTTTTTATCTACAGACGCCACATGCCGCTTTCCATGGAGTCAGCCATGTTGAACCACCATGTTTCTACGGTAGCCTAGAACGGACAAACCAAACACTTGCTCTAGATGGGGGCGTTTTCACGTGTTTCGCGGCTACCATAGTTTCTCCTTCGCTCTTGGAAGAGGCAGGTGAGGGAGTTTCAATTTGCAACTACACTGCTAGAAGCCACAAAATCCTACACACTGGTCCTTTAACAACAGTGCTATACTCGTAATAAATATCTTATCCTTTTCATTTAACTATACTGATATGTACAGGCATGTGTGATAAGCCATTTTCACAGCAGACTTTTCGACATATTACAGCAGGAAAAGCACAGGTGTGATAAAATGACTGGATGAATTTCTGGTACTGTGCTTCATTAATGTTTTTATTAGTAGATCTGATTAGTGCAATTTATTATGAACTATCTGCCGATACAGAGTCCCAATCCAATACTTACCATTTTTTAGATAATACAGTGCACATTTCAAGTATATTAAAGTTATTAAAATCAAACCAATACTTGGCAATTGAATAGCTCTGCAGTGCATCCCAAAAAAAATGTGCCTGCATCAAAGCTGTTCCCTGATGGGTTTTTAAAAGAAAAAAATATATATATATATAAAGTAGAAAATAACAAAACATCTCTGTAATCCTTTTGGTTGCTGTATGGAGGGAGTTTCTCTCTCCAGTGTTTAGTGCTTTGGTGCAGCCTTTACCTGAATGAACTGTCCGTATTCTGCTGAGTGACTATTTTCGTAGTCAGTACATCCATTGCACGGACTAATTTAATTAATTACTCTTATTGGCGGGGTCTTTGTTGCACTTGCAGGTGCGTGTTGAGTGTGGCTGTACCACTCTACTCCGAGCACAGGTAGCCCTGCTGCTCCTCTCTCTCTCTCTCTCTCTCTCACACACAGAGCAGAGTGGAGAGGTGGACAGTGTTGACCTTAGTTGCTATGTTGCAGCTGATGTAAAACAATAGATCATATCGGGTCAATAAGGCTCAACATAGCCAATACCGATCAGTTAAAAAAATGCCTTGATCGGAGGGACGTCCCTAGTTATCAGTGACACCTGTGCTGTTTCCACTCTAACAAGTTTGAATGTCTGATGTGAGAGGGTCTGTTTCACATTTAGTCTCACCCTGGTCGTGATGTAGTTGTGAAGGCTGTTGACAAAGTGCATCAGTTTGACCCGCAGCAGACACATTCTGTGAATCTGCTGATTTATAGGCTCTTTGACCTTTACTTCCTCCCCGAGAGCTCCCTCCAGTTTCTTAGTGACGTTTGTGAACTCTACAAGAAACAAATTCACACATGAGGATATTCACACATGATCAAGTTGTTTTCATATATATATAAATTGATGGAGCTTTATTTTGGAGAACGTAGTATAATATGCTGATTATAAAGAGCCCCTCTAAATCATACCACTGAATCGAAGTGTGTCCAAACTGTATTTGGCCCATTTGATCTGCAGCAGCAGGAGAAACACTTGATTGTAGATCTTCTGACACTCCGAGCTGATCACAATGTCAACAGGCCAGGGAACCTGCGGAGAGTTAAATAAGTACATGTCAACTTGTCACCTTAAAAGAGCATGAAAAAAATTTACGCAAATGTATTCACGTTGCTTGCCTTGTAACTCAGGGTGAGCACTTCTAGATTATTCACAGGATGTTTTTTCCTTGCAGGGTCGATGGTCTCCAAGAAGATTGACAATCTATAAATTATGAAATGACGGGGGAAGTTGTTGAATTTTTAATAATGTGAAAAGAAATGAACAGATTTTCAATCAGATTCTTCACTAATAAATAAATCAATGTAGTACCTGCTGCTGTCCTCAGGGTGGCGCTGTCCAACTGCCTCCTGCAGCTGAACATTGAGAAAAGACAGCTGTTGCCAGCTCTCCTTCTCCTGCACTTTGTCAAAAATTGCTGTGTAGAAGTCATACATGGTGTCTCCGGCTTCCAGCAGGAAGTAGTTCCTCATAGCTTGGAGGTATTCCAGCAGCCTGTGGGGACATGAAGGAACTCATTATTTTTGTATGCAAAAAAAACCCCCCCAGAAAAGTCCTCACTAATATGACCCCCGAGAGTAATTCTTACTTGTAGTCTTTTTTCAGAGTCTTCATGAGGTTCCCACAGCACTCGATGTACCTCCTCTCGATGTGGGGGTAGAGGCAAGAACGCAGGGTGAGCTCAAATGTTTGGCAGGTGACCGACTGAGATGAGCGGTCCACAATGAAATCACCTCCGGAGAAACGTTCGTGGAAGTCACTCTGCTCCAAGTACAGCCTGTGGGGGAGAACAGACCAGAGCTACTTTATATTTTTAAAACTCTCTGGATTTTCTGTCTGGCACAATAAAAAATATAATCGCTTTAAAATATAATTATCTTTGGACAGTACCATTAGAGATTATAATTATAAAACCAGCAGTTGCAAAAATGAATCATGGCTGGCTAAATTAAATCCCCAAGCTTTACTCTTGAAAGGATTACACAAATCGTTTCACTTTTCACAATCTAGCAATTTAAATTTGCTTTACTGCTCATTTCTGAGCAGGTCTGGAGTCTGGAGAGTTACTTTTTAAATGTAGTGCTTGCTGCTTACCTGGCAAAGTTGATGGCCAACAAGGGATCATGGACGTCGTCGATTTCCAGGTGCTGTGCTATGATGGACTGCATCTTTATAAGGCTCCTCTTGGTGGCCTGATGTTCAGTTACTGTGTCTGTTGGCGACTCCTCTTGGCTGCAAAGGCGTGACTGCACTGACTCCAGAAACAGTGTGTATAAACTCTTCCTCTCTGCATCTGCAATGCAGTATTTTTGCCTTGTTAAAAAATATTGTTTAGTGTAAAAAAGAAATCTAAACTAGTTAAGGTGCAAAAACAATAATGAAACACTGACCTCTGGAGGATCTCTCTGACTGTTCAGCCTCCTTGCAGTCCAGGTTTTTGAGCAGCTGCATGGATTTCCCAGCCATGATGATCTGCTTGAGCACAGGTTTGAGGAAGGACACCATGGTGAGCTGCCGGTTGCTGGAGCCCTGATCCCCTCCGGAGCTCCCGCTGGCTGCATCGTTCAGCTTCTCCTCATTGTCCACCGTCTCAGACACACTGTACAGCGTGTAAGTGGCGTACCAGAAGTCCCTGTGGTTCACTGGGACATCCTTGTTCCTGAGCAAAAAAAGAAAAAACTCAATCAAATGTCAGTAACTGTAGTGCAGCCACCAAAATGTCAGGTTTTTATCAGACAATTTCTGCTACATACCTCTGGATGATGAACTCTTTGGCGGGGTCAAAGAGGTGGCCGTGAACAATCCATTCATCCACAATCTCCAGATATGGTCTGACTGTCTCCGTCCACAGGGAAAATAACAAGGCCACCTGGCAAGACAGGTCGACACACAGTAATGATCATACATACAGATCCATTAAGTCCGCTTTGTGTGTTGAATTCACTGAACTTAACACTCAAACTCACAGCTTGCTCTGATGCTTCCCCCACACTGTCATACTCAATGATAGCTTTGTACAGGGTGTTGAGCAAGTGAGAGGCCCGCACGACATTCGGGGTCTCCGGGGGAACTTCGGCGACCCCAGTACAGAATACTTTGTGCAGTACTTTAATCTGTGCCAAGTGAGGGTTGAGTCGCTCCAGAACTGCAGACAGGGTCACCGTCTCATCTGCAAAAGAAGACAAAACATCAAACACTGGCTCAGAAATAAACCCATCATGAATCAAATACTCACTTCTAGGGTTGGGGACAAATGTACGATACAGCAATACTATACAGAATACAGCAGGTGGGTAGAAAACATGCTGCCACAATGTCATGATTGCTTATATAAGGAGATTTAAAGAATATAGAAATTAAGCAACTTGCTGGAAACCAGACAACTACTTTTTAAAGGTGAATATACATTCATCCTCACATTTCAAAAACTACTTATACTACACACTTCATGTTGATAGGTATCTGTCGGCTGCAGCTAGCTAACATGACATGGAATTTCAGAAACGGCAGCGGAAGTTTGAGTGATGATGCAATCCGAAAAGACACGTTAGACAAGTTAGCTCTTGCTGGTACTGAGAAGTGGAAATGTAGAGATATACAGTTAAACAGGAAGACAATATGTGAAGATTCAAATGGGTGAGATGGAAAATTAATTGTGACATCAATCGTGGTATTAAGGTGCAAAGACTTGAGTTTCACTTTTACAAAGAAACGGAAATATGGATTGTTTTGCACAGTTGACACCTACCTACCTTAAAAATAAAAAAGGATTCTATAAATTGATAAAGAAAATATATTTTGTAGATTTTTGTCTAAGAAACAAAGGATTCATTTAGTAATAATTTGCAAATTGTAATGTGAAACCAGTGTTATGAATTGTATTAAATTGGGAATTTAGTGTCTTGTTACATCCTGTCCGCTGCAGGGCACAAACCTTCCTCAATCTGAATTACTACTACTATTCCTCAAAGAGCAACACAGTATAATTGTGCAAAAAGCTGACAGTCGAGGTCACCATGTCACAGACTGTTTCATCTAGTTATGCCAGGGTCTTCTTATGCTAGTATTGCGGGGTAATGTAGAGTTATACTATTGTATCAAGAGTTCCCCATTGATTTCAAACTCCTAAACATTGCAACTTGCACTTGCCATTGCATATGAGCTCTCTCTCAATTGTGGTCAGCTCCTCTTTGAAGCTGGTAAAGTACTTGTTGAGTGCCCACACAAAGGCCTGGTAGGTCCTGAAGGGAGGCTCGGAGCCCTTCTTGGAGCTGTAGGAGGAACTGGAGCCTGGTGGGCAAGGCTCTGAGCTGTACCCCGTCACCTCGTCTATGAACCTCTGGAGCCTGAACACCGCCTGCCCGTACACAGCAATATGCTCCAGCACAGAGTGCAGACAGTTCTGCAGCACAGGGAGAGAAAAGACTTTTGTTTCCTACAGTGGACAGAATACACATTTATTAAGATATAATAGAAGCACATTTCAGATTTTAAACTTACACTGGTCAGATGAGTCACCACAACGTTGTTCCTTACGGACACTTTTCCATCATGGTGTTGAAATATAAAATGTTTCTTCACCCCAGAGAGAAGCCTGCAACATAGCAGTCACACAGCTCAAATTAATGATCACACTTAATGTTAATGAGCCTGTAAATGAAAATAAAACGTTCTCTTAAATCCAACAAGGATTCAGTTGTCTATGAGATAATGAAAGATACAACTTGTGAGAAAGTCAGAGATTAACTTCTTTGTAAGTTTGTACAATGGGCACAGTCACACACCAAATCATCATTACATCTTACCACAATGTCTCCCGTATAACTTGGGTCTCTGTGACAAAGGCCTTTTCTTCGGGTAGATACAATGGATCAGTGTTATACAAGTGCTGATCCCTGAGAAGACAGACACTGGGGGTAAGAATCTTTAATCATTTCAAATCACAAATACCCCAAAGTCTATTTTAAAATAGTCCGCTGATACACAGGCAAAATGTCTCAACTGGTATCAAATTATTTTGGTCCAATGCTATTCTTACTGATTTGTTTAGCTCTTCTGTTGATATCAAGAACACTGTTGTAAGTGTTAACCCTGAAAAAGTGAATCAGTGCATCCATACTATCATCTAAAGTCCAACTTAACAGTTTGGAGTCTTACCACACATTGAGCAAGTTGGAGTGTAAATGCAAGCTGTGAGGAAAACGAGGAGCATGAGCCACCCAGTATGGCGTCACTACATGCTGTTCGAGCCAGGCCCGGGCATCAGGCTCCCCCACTGGAAACACACAAAGGGGGATTATTGTCATTTTAAAAAAGGGCTTCAGTGTGCATTGGTCCTATCTCAGTTTCACATTACGAAAATAGTAACGGCTTCCATGATCTGTTTTCTATTATAACATTATTTTCCTGTGTGATCTGTTCACACCTGTCCATGTAACTGGGACTGTCTTGTTGTTGTTGTCCTGGTCTTCCTGGGGCGTTCTGTCCAACTGGATCCCAGAGTCCTCCCTGCTGATTGGCTGCTGGCTGTCATCGTCCTCGCTCTCCTCCTCAGACCACTCCTAAAAGCCAATCAATACGGTTTTATTTCTGCTGGATTGGTAACTTTACTGCAGCTTTACAGCTCCTACACAACCATGGACACCTTCATACAGGTGTGTCAGTAATACTGGCTAACTGGACCTCTTCTCAGGACTGTGGGGCCATGTATAAAACGTGATCTCCCTCACTCTGTAGTTAATATTGTTACAGCTTTATGACTCTTATTAGTACAGGAGGTTTTGTGATCTCAGCATAGCAATATTCAAAACCTAAGAGGTGCCGCTGAAGACATCTGTGATGGTTTACAAGGAACCTGATTCACTTGCAGGTATTGTGGTCATTCATATCAATAAAGGGTGAGTTTGGCTATGGTTTACTCACAGGGGTATCTGGGTATGGTCCCATGTCTATGTCTTCACCCTCCATCAGATATCTAGCCCAGTCGAAGTTGTCCTCTTCTTCTGCAGATGCAAGATTAAGCAATAATGATTAACATGGACTTGTAAACTTTCACAAGTAAAACTGAAAATCTGGGAAATGTCAACTCACCAGCCTCCTTTACCCTGGGTCTCTCTGTAAAGTCTGTGTTTGAAGGGGACCCCGATAAGAAGAGCAGCAGTGACAGTAAACTGTAGTGTGCATCAGTCTGCAAAAAACAATTAAACTGTATTGTATTCTGTATGTATTTTTAAAATGATATGGCTGAAGGAAAAGGTAACTGTCTTGAGGGCAGTGTAAGGTCACAGACCCTCACTCCACTAATCAGCCCATACCTTTGCTCCATCTGTATTAGGTAAAGGTGAGTTCAGGAACTCTTCAGTCAGCCTCATCCAGCTTTCTGCTTTACTCAAGTCTGAGTGGACCATGAGCTTTTCATAGATTCTGGAAAACACAGCAGATTATGAACATATGACAGTGACATGCAAAAGACCTCAACAGAAATGGGAAAAACAGTCTTCCTCATGGCAAAATCAATCAGATCAATGAGTTTGGGAAAGGCTTTTTGAGTTTTTCTTGAAAATGGAACATCCATAGATAGATTTGGTTATTGATAATAGTTATTGGACACTTATTCGTAAAGCTCTTGGCGAATACATATGTTTAGATTTGAATATAAGATTTTGATCATATGCAAGACCTTGGCAGTAGCTTAACAATGGTTTCACTTGTTTGTTTCAACACAACATAACCCAGGTAGCTTGCTGTGTTTCTCTAACTGTTGTGCCCAGTAAAGAAGTAAAAGACCAGCTAGCCCCACAGACTCACTCACCCATTTATACTGCGTTGGACTTTATGGCTGTCCACGTCCAAGTAACGATGAAACCTGTCAAGAAACGAGACTATTACTAGCATCACTGATTGTGGCTAATGCTAACGTTTGTTTACATGTTAGCAACTGACCCGCTAGCTCCCATCCTGTCTATGGCTAACTCACTTGAAATTCGACCAGGCAAATTTCAGTGCCAGCTGGAAATTCTGGTCCTCCTCGTCCTCGACCCCGCTGATACATCTTATCAGCTTCTTCGTTTCCCTCTCGGTCTCCTTTTCGAAGGTGCTCCAGTGTGTCATGTTGATGCTGACTGCGGTGCTGCAGTGAACTAACGTTAAGTTAGCTCGCTGTCAGACAGGCTCGCTGCTAGCCTGGTGATTCTGCAAGCTACAGAGCTAACGTTAGCACGAAGAAGACACCGTTAGCTTCATAATGCCATTTACTGCTTTAGTTATTATTAAGTTATTATTTATTTATTCCTCCATTGATTCCTTCGGTACCGCGCAGAGTTCGCCCCTGACAACAAACGATGTAAAGTACGCATGCGCAAACCCTAACCGCAGTAGTATATAACGTTAGTATATAATGGTATATAACGTTATGTCTTAATTTTCTTTTATATGTAAAAGCTCGTGTTTAAAGGTCGACTAGGACAACATTCAACGTCTCGAGATACAAATACACTACCGACTAAATACACAATTCAAACGGAGCACACATTTCCCATAATCCCTTGCGTCCATCCCGGTTACGGTAGGTGGTAGCCGTTGGAACCTCTTCTCTACAAGGCTCTTGAGATTCCATAATTAACGGCCGTGGTTCTACATATTTACATTGATGCGTCATTCACAGAGAGACTAACGGACACCGTTTGTAACGGCTCTAAAGCAGTTAACGTTATTTCACCTACCGACGGCGGAAAAGAGGCAGAAATAATCTGGTATTTCGTCTTTAAAGGGGCGTGGTTAATCCCCCCCTTCCTCACACACACACACACACACACACACACGCACACATAACTTTACAGTAGCTACCACACAGAGACACAGAGCGCAGACCCTTCAGAGAAAGAAGCTAGCCAGCCCCCTCCCGGCGAGAGGAAATGAAGAGGAGGCTACATAAAAAATACTTGGTTTTGATCCTGGCATATTCAGGTTTACTTCTGCTAATCCCGTACGTGTTAGATTACCGAGATAAATCCGTTCAACACGCGAGACATGGACTACAGCAACAGCCCAGATGCCCAGATTTGGCGCTGCTGTGGGATAACGGTTACAAACTTAACGGCAGCGAGGAGACGGATCCCGCCGTCAACCGGAGCCAGTCTCGGATACACATCTACTTACATGCCACCTGGAGGACTGGCTCCTCGTTTTTGGGGGAGTTGTTCAACCAGCACCCCGATGTTTTCTACCTGTACGAGCCAATGTGGCACATATGGCAGGCTCTGTATCCGGGGGATGCGGCCAGTCTCCAGGGCGCAGTGCGGGACATGATGAACGCCTTGTACCGCTGCGACTTCTCCGTCCTCAAACTTTACGCCGGCACGCAAAACATCACCACTTCGTTCATATTCGGCTGGAAAATGAACAAGGTGATATGCTCGGAGCCGCTATGCGATGCGCACAAGCGTCGTGAAATTGGGCTGGTGAAAGAGGACCAGTGCGCAAAGTGCCAAAAACGGGACATTAGGGACCTGGAAAGGGAGTGTAAAAAGTACCCGGTGATGGTGATCAAAGGAGTGCGCGTTTTGGACCTGAGCACGCTGGTTCCTTTGATGAAAGACCCTGCGATAAACCTCCAGATCATTCAGCTCTTCAGAGACCCGAGGGCCGTGCACAACTCCCGCTTGAAGTCCAAACAGGCCCTGGTGAAGGAGAGCATCCAGGTGCTGAGGAGTAAGAAGCAGGCCGACAAGTACAAGCGGCTACTGGTGCCGAGCAGCAAGGTGAACCGGGCCGAGAGCTACGTCTCCAGCGCCATGGAGCTCATCTGTGACAACTGGCTCAGTGACATGATGCTGGTGATAAACGCGCCTCCCTGGGTGAGGAGGAACTACCTCCGCATCCGCTACGAGGATCTGGTCCTGCACCCCATGGAGGAGCTCCAGAGGCTGTACCGCTTCTCCAACCTCTCCTCCTTCCCGGCTCTGGAGAAGTTTGCCCTGAACATGACGCACGGTCAGGGGTATTCCTCAGACAGGCCGTTCCTGATATCATCCAGAGACGCAAAAGAGGCGATATATGCCTGGAGGGAGAGACTCAACGTTGAGCAGATAAATCAGGTGGAGGCCTACTGCAGCGAAGTCATGAGGCAGCTGGGGTATCAGAAGAACAGCGTGGACAAGACAACATGAGGATGTGCCCTGAGGAATCGATGGGTCAAGGTATGGTGAGATCACACAAAGGGTTTTAATTCAAGAGCCAGTGAGGGTTGAAATCAGCAGAGTGAAACTAAAGATAGAGGCAGTGAATGCCCTCCCCACAGTTCTTACCTGCAGGAAGTTTGAGGTTTTACAAAAAACACCCTTCGTACTTGGCTAAATGTCAGCTGCTGTGCTCTGTGGCTGATCCTTGACCTGTGACCTCCTTCTGACTGAGGCAAATTGAAAACAGAGAGTCCATATGGGGATCAGGGCAGCAGGGCTTGATTGGATCCATTAACCCCCCCAACCCAACCCAACATAATGTGTTTAGCTTGTTACTTCACTTTGATGTTTGACCTTCTCTGTGCAGAATGACGTACTGTATGTGCAGTTTGACATTAGAAGGCTGTTTTAACTTTAGTCTGCCTAAGGGGACATTCATCTTTAAGACATGTACACACAAGCTTCATTTTGTGACATCATAATGAGTTTGTAAGCCGTCCAGCAGGCAGCATACACCAGTGTGATGAGGAAAGAAACATATGCTTTAAATTTTTTTTAAAAGCGAAATCAACTTTTTTGTTTGAAAACCATCACAGAAACATTATTTTCCAAATTCAGAGTATTTTTATGTCATAAAAGTTGTCTAGAGGGGGCCTTTAATTTTATTTAATTGCATCAAGAAAATCATTATACAACAACCGGTTGTACAACAAAATAAAGTTTTCAGTTCCTTCAAGCTACACATAGATAAAGAAAATTAAATGTATAGAATAATAATGATTAAAATAAATCAATATATAGTTATTTATATACATATACACCCAGGATTTTGCTTGTCTTTAATGAAATCCACCTGTTGAATGTGTTGATTTGTAATTGCTCTCATGAGATCCGACCTCATATTAACTGTTAACTAGGTATATCAAATTGGACTCTGCTCTTGTTTTGTAGATAGCACTCAACCTATTAATATGTCAACAGCATCGCTGTTGCTTTTTGTGCGCCGAGCTTTCCCTTTTAGTTTTCTTACTAGTTAATGAATCACGTGTTGGATTAAGGTTTCGATGCACGCAGGCACTGTAACAGATTTTTATAGCTATCAGAGCGAGACAGTCACACAAATATTCCTCCCTCCTTGATGACTAACTGATCTGATGTCTGATAGAGGCCTCATTGTTTTCTTCCTGGCAATGCTGGGTCCTCTCATGGATAGCGGGGGGCTGGCAGCGGGTCGTTGGGCCTCAGACTCTGCTGTCAAGAAGGGGATCATTGTGTACGGCTGTCCGTGACGGGGAAGCGCTCCCAGGGTTACCACCGCCCTGTCGCCGCCAGCTCTCACAAGCAGACCCTTTAGAGCTCGGCCGCCTGCAAGCCGCCAGCATGGAGCAGAAACAGGGTGGAGGCAGTGGGTGTCCCTTATGGCACTGCCTCCACCCCAACCCCTGATAGAGCTATAGATGGAGGTCATGAACATGGACATTATTAACTCTGTTGAACGTGTTTATGGTCCTTATGCTCTGTATCTCTTTCAGTGTGAGGCTCTGTCGTAACTTAAGGGGTTTTTCTTCAGCTATTTTCTGTTCTCTTCCAGGGACCTGGTGTTCGAGGCTGAGGGCAAAAGGTGGAATAACAAAACAAGCAGCTGGAATGTGGTCCACTGGGAGCTCGCAAGCCGGGTCGGTGAACTGGAGAAAATCCAAGTGGAAAGAGCAGCCAATCACAGACAGATGAATTTGAAACGAGGAGAAGGCAGCTTATTTGTACAGTGTTACCTTTTTAACACTAGCAGGGACTATGCAGATAGAGAGGATGTGGGAGCGGACATAAACAAGAAGAGAGAGATTTGATGCTGGTTTGTGCTTCTGTTACACTGGCCTGCCTCTATCCTTCTGTCCTTTTAGCAGCACTAATCCCTCCACAAATCCCCTGCAGGCGAGAGCCATAAAAAGCCAGAGATGGGTCCTTCTTGGGAGATAACTGCCAGGATCCGGTGTGGCAGCGCCAGGCTCGCTCTCACCTGCGCCACTTATCCATCCAGCCTATGACTAAGCGAGGCAGTAATCTCAAGCATTACTGATACTTAACTGAAGTTTTCTCACTAACAATGCCCATGTAGAGCTTTGAAAGAAGAAGCTACGGTGTTTTCTGGAAAAGAGGCCTGACTGAGGAACTATTGTTTCGCCCCCGGCCCCTCAGGAATCCAGACAGCTGCAGCCACCCCACTGACAAAACACTCACATGGGTGTGAAATTTTCTAATATCTCATGGACGTGTCTTGGAGAGCTGCCTCTGTCCTCTGCCAATGAACTTTTTAGCAAGTATTCACAAGCACAACAGACGGTACTTATTCATATTGTGCGCCATTCTTACTGTTTTTAGTTTATGTCTAAACTATTGTAAAATGCTGTGACACCCCTCTGGTTGAGGATGTGTTTAGGAGGAGTAAAAAGTTTACCAGCATCCATGTGTTCAACTTTAGAAGTTGGTTCTGTAATGATTGTTGTGGGTTAAATGCCTGAAGAAGTTCTCTTTTCAAAGAAAGAAATAACTTGACTATTTAAACTGACTTCAATAAAGGGTTAGTAAAAACTAGAGAAGCATCTTCTTAAGAATGAATTCTCCATTGATTCTGAAAGGAATGACTTTTGGATGACTTTATAATCACATGAAAACTAATTAATCTTAGGAGGTCTAGTGTGACATTCAGGAGGATCTACGGGCAGAAATAGAATGTATTCATGGGTATGTTTTCATTACTGTATTTATTCACATCCTCTTCTACAGAGGCCGCCATGTTTCTACAGTAGCCCCCAATGAACAAACCAAACACTGGCTCTAGATAGGGCCTTCCACGTTTTTTTTCGCAGCCACCACAGACACACTACACAGTTAGGAGGCTGAACTGTAATCAGTTGCTTGCTATCTACAACTTCACCACTAGATGCCACCAAACTCTACCTTTACTATTGGCTGACTTAAAGATCCAGTGGTAGTGAATGGGGGCTTGAAAACACACCTGCATTCGGCTTTATTGCATTACAGTAAATTTGAACTGTATGTGGCATCATAACGTGCTTACTCACAGTACTCTAGTGTGTGTGTGTGTGTGTGTTAGTATTTAGATATATGAATGAAGAATTCTAAATACATTGAGACCACATGGGCCTCCATAGATTATACTGTATTATGTAAATCCTAATTAATCACAAACTGTACATGTCATCATAATTAGCTTATGTACAGTTGATCTGATTAGGCCTCTGTTGACTTAAATGCAATAATATAACCAGTAATAACTCATAAACAGTATCTCATCCTAATGACCACATGTAGTTTCAATTATTAAAATGAACACAACTGGGTCACTCATTATTTGACGATTTTTATTAACATGTTGACATGCAGGCATGGCAGGTAGAACCAGGCAGCCAGTTGCTACTAGAAACAACAGGTGCACATATTGACAATTGAGCTACATCTCATATTTCCCAGGTACAGAGAGCATGTAAATATAGCCAGCAAGACAACTGACAGCACAACAGTCTGGAGATAGAGTGCACATGAAGGTTATATAAGAGTCCTGTGAGTGTCCTTTGCTTGAGGTAAAGTGCCAAACTCTGCTCGTATATTTGCCTGCAGCCACCAATTATCCATGAAGTACTCCCACATCTCGAAGAAAAACTCTCCAGTCACTCTGTCCTGGACATGTCGATAAATGCAAGTTCTTATTCAGTCTTTTTTCTGCACTCTTTTTCTGCGTTTGTACAGCAGGAATTTGAAATTCTCAACAGACATGATCAAAAATCACAGTTTTGCACAATCCAGAGATAACATATCTGCTGTAAGTTATACTGTTGAAGGTGTATCTGGAGGCTGTGTAACCTTTTCATATCAGAAGAGATTGTGAAATGGTTTGGTTAGACAAAAGGCGAATTTTATTATTTTAATGTCCTAGATACAGACAAGCTTTGCTACCCTCAGACTGTGAAAGGAGATGTTAGACAGAGCACGGCTTCACATTACTTCTCACTCCAGCTAGAATTTGAATGACCCACAGTGCATACAGCTTGGCAACAGCTTACATAACTAGATTCATTTCCTCCTGGAGGTCCTCAGTGCGCCATAAAACTTGTGCGGGGCTTCTCCCTCACATGAAGGCCTCAAATTCAACTTACACAATCCAGCCTTTCACACCTGCCCTCATGTACTCATGCATAAATGCAGCAGCCACTGTGTGCAGTCGAGGGAGAAAACAAAAGGCGACACGTGCTGTGTGGTGAATTTAAAACGGGGAGCAGTTCAGATGTCTAGACGTGGTAAAGGGAACACAAAATGTGTTAGAAAAACCTCCTCCTTCTCCCCCAGAGACAGCTGTTGTTCCACCAGTGTAAAGGGCCTGTGTGCTGCTCTGTAAACCCAGCATAGTCTGCCATTTAAATTGCTATTTACATTTATTGGATAAGAGCTAAATATCACATCTTGAGGGGGAAAATGTGCAAATGACCCAATATTTCCTCTAATAATCATGCTGCATAGGAGGAATTCCCAAAGGTTCACTACAAACTGCGAGGAAATGTGGTTAGAAAGTCACCAGAGTAATTGATGCGCTATAAATAATATATTTCTATAGTTCACATCGAGTGATGCAAATCAACCTGTAGGGAAACAATATGGTTCAGTTGTCTGTTGTAGAAAGTGTCAGTTAACAGAGATTAATGCCGCAAGTGAAATCCTGAGCCCAAAGTCACTGTCTCGTGTCAATGATTTGCATGTTGGAGATCCGTATTAATAGTATCAGTATTAAGTATTAAACTATCTCATTTCAAACCTCTCAGGGCAGCTGGGAGGAACTGGGCCTCAGGTGAAAGGATGTCAATGTTCTGTATACTGTAAGCTATATTTGCTGTCCCACCTGCTATACACAAAGAAATCTATCTAATGCTGAGACAACATGCATTAATTTAGTACCAAAACAGAAACAGCACGAGGTTCACTTTAGTTTATTGTGAAGAACTTTAAAGAGAACAACATGTGTTCCCCATTTATTATCGGTACACTTGAGTTTCAGGAAAATGGCTGCTCAGGTTTCTTGTAATCAGCTCAAAACTTAGGGAAGTGTCTAAATTACCATTATTTGTGTGCAGTGACGGTCAAATGTTTATGTGTTGTAGCTACACAATGTTTACAGCAGTAATTTACAACATTTAGGGAAATAAGCCAAGTACCTTTCTGGCAGCTAGATGAGAAGTCCACTCTCATATCTGTACACTAAATATGAAGCTACAGCCGGTTAGCTTAGCTTAGCTTAGCTTAGCACAAAGGCTGGAGACAGGGAGAAACAGCTAGCCTGGCTAGGTAACAAAATCTGCTATCTGAAGTATTCCAGCTCGTTTTCTTTACAGTTTGGCTTTTTTTTTTACAGATTAAACAAGCTAGATATAATGTGTTAATTAGCTTTAAAGGTTCTGTAGCTGAAATGTGTTACTTTCAGACTGAACTACGCTAGCTGTTTCCCACTGTTTCAAGTCTTTGTGCTAAGCTAAGCTAACTGGCTGTTGGCTGTAGCTTTATATTTAACAGACAGATGTGATATCCACAATCCTATCATACTCTACTGATGTGATTTCTTCCAACATGAACAGAGCAAAACAAATGATGAGTTTATGTCCGTTAGTATGACAGTTAACAGCGTTAGCAACTAAGGTTTAAGAAAAACTGGGGAGACACCAGATTTACAGAAATGAGCGTTGATTGTAGATTTATGAGACCAGCTCACCTCATCGTTCTGTTTCAGTGCTAACAAATTCAACAGGTATTTGAGGCTAACATGTGGGAGCCAGAGACATTATTTCTTTAAGAGTATAAACACTGTCGATGCAGGTAGAGGATGTGCAAGCATTCCTTCATTCATCTCCGGTCACTGTTATCAATGGCTCTTCTTGATTTGAGATTTTTTGTTCAACATTGTCAGGCAAATCTTATTAATGGTCTAATGGAGTCTGAAGAACTACTTTGCAGTCTTTGTTATGCGGTGCTGCACTGCTGCTATATGGACTCAATGAATTATGCACACATGCTATCATACCACTTACTAAATTTTGCTTAAACATAGAGCTGAAACAATTAGTCAATCATAAGTTTCATTAATCATATTAGTCAACAATGTATTTTTTTCACTGGTTCCAACTCCTCCAATGTAATGATTCACTGCCGTTATTCCTTTTACGTATATTAGTTATTACTGAATATTAGACTACTGATTGGATAAAGCAAGCAATTACCATGGGCTCTAAGACTGGGGGGATATTTTTACTATTTTATGACATTTTATAGACTAAACAGCTAATAGAGAAAATCAGCAGCAGGTTAATTAATTATGAAAATAATTGTCAGTTGCAGTCTAACATCAAAGGATGCATCATTTGAAGTATTTTTAAAATCAGCAAGACAATATAGAGTTTTTGAAAAGTATTCCAAATTATTATAAAGGCTTGCCCTTTATTTTGTAGGGTTGAACTGTTTATCAACCGTGTTCGAGTGTACATCTTATGCCAGTTTTTAAAGTTTTGGGATATCAGCATTATCTCATAAGAAACAATATAATTCGCATCAAGACACTTCCATCCCTTAATCATGTTTTTGTTGTGAAAACCAGCCCAGTACTGTGAAAAGGATCCAGACCAGCTCAAAGACAAGATACACAGGTACTATTTGTAACGGTCACAGGATGTAATGCGCTGATAGAAGCAGCCCCACTAAAGAGGAACAAAGCTCAGCCTTGTAGCTATTTACATGCTCACATTCTTCACCCCTTTTACTTCACCCATGACAGTCTGCGGTGGCTGAGAGGGCAACTCATTCACTGTCCCTCTCTGTGCTCCTCACATGTCACAGTCTCCCCCACACAGATGCTTTTGTGTGAAACAAAGGACATCCTCACACTCATACCAAACACTGGTCTATTACAGCTTCAGATGGTGCACATTTAATCAGAGAACTCTTTTTCTTTATCTATAAACTATTCAATGTTTAGGTGAGTGTTGCCTTAAATCAGCATCTAGATGGGGTGTGCTTCCAAAAAAGCCACTTCTCACATTTTCTAAGTGGTCACTGGTGTGATGTGAAGACAAACAGGTCAGTAGTAGCAATATTTCTACTTCTTTTCCAATCCAGCTGAACATACACAGTGTCACATGTTCAAAAGTGCAGACTGAATCTCACATGAGGATTTGTTTTTGACCTCATATCCTGCATAAAAAGTTTCCCTCCAGTTTATGCAAAGGAAACAATCAGTAAAACTGAATCACAGTATAAGAGCATGGAGAGTTCATCTTTTAAAGAACAAACTCCAGCTCTGTAATGAGGATGAAATGCTCCTTGAGCTTTGCTCCCGGGCCGGGAGGGAGCTCTGAGCCCTCCCCTCTTGTCTACTACCACGTCTCCACTCTCTGAAGGACTGGACACTCTGCCCGCGGGATGTGGAGAGAGTTGAGGGTGAGGTGGTCTTGGGGGTCAGGTCAGGGCGGTTTGACAGTGCAGGCAAAAGGAAGGGGAGGGTCAGACGTGATCCTCGATGGGGAAAACCAGCCGCGTGCCGCGACTCAGCAGCTCCTGTTCGCGGGAGTCCAGCTCACGCTCCAGCGCCTCCTCTGAAGTGCTGCCGCTCCTTTTGCCATTCGCACTCCAACCCGACCCTCCGGCTGCGTCCCCCCCACCGCCGGACGCCCCATTGGCTGTGATGGCAGTATCACCGAACATGAAGGTCAGGTCACCGTCATTGTGGAGGAGGTCAGAGTCGTGGTCCCTCAGCTGCTCGTGGTTCTGAAAACACATCCGCAGTGGAACATGAGGGGAGAGATGGAGAACATGGGGGTGACACGCACAGATGTAGGACACGCAGTATGGGTACATGTGGTGTAAACAGACTGACAATAACAGTGCAAAGGATCATAAGGGACACTATGGATTTACAGAACAAAGGGAGGAGGAGACTTTCACTTAGTGTCCTGTGATGCAGCAACTGCATTAAAGTGACTTCATAACAAAAAAACCCACAGGAAACCACAGGCTGCATAATTACACGCGAGCCAACCCCACAGTGAACGAGTAAGTGACAGCTTGAAATGGACTTGTTAGAAAAGACAACTCAATTTAAAAGCACACATTGCATTGTGGGTAAGTAATAGATGGCTGTAAAACTGTTGCATGAGGTTCTCGCAGCTCTAATTGACTGGCTGACAATCAATAGTCGGCCCATGTCCCCGGGGAGAACAGGATGAGTTAACGTCAGGTCAGCAGGGATTACTCAGATGAAGGGATCAAAAAAGAGAGAGATTACATAACTGCTTCCCTCCAACAATTATCTGGGAGGGGAAATGGGGAAAAAAACTCCTAATAAATCCATCAGGCATTGTATGTGGTTAAAAGGGTAGGGCTAGTTTCTAATTAAAACAGTGACACAACTGTTATACGAAAAGGAAGTGAAAATAAACACATTTAGATTCATTATAAATCAAGCCAGCGTCAAAGAAATAAAGACAAGGGGAGGAAAGTAGAATATAGACAACAATGATGGCATGTCTGATTTTAAGGATGTCTGGTAATATTGTGTATTGTTTCTTATTGTAACAAATTCCTAAAAAACACCAACAAATTCATCCTATAAGTATTTTTGAGCTACAGCTCTGATTCTTGATATTGACATAATTCTTCAGCACATGAAGGTGGGCACTGTACTTTTTTTAATTTGAGCTGTTTCCACATTTTCTTTCCTGCTGCCGTCAAAATTCACCAGAGCTCCAAATATGTATTCATCCACAGCTAAAAATAGTCCCCAACAAATGCACTAATTACTCCTGTTTGAGTAACTTTTGCTGAAAATTAAATAATATACTATGCTTAAAAAAGTGCCCTTTTAAAGCTATCTAGCCTTAAAAGTATATTCTACAACCATATTTTAAAGGTTATCCAATTTGAGGTCAATGAGAACCAAATTTCCCCTTTTTGTGCAGCCTTTTATTCCCTCCCCATTTCATAACACCCATAACCAAAGAGGAACCAAGCAAGGAGCTTTATTTAATCCGGTCTCTCCCCACTTGGCATTAAAGAGGCCTGATTATATGAACAACCACCTAAATTCATGGCTCGCCTGGCTGGCAGCCTTGTACTAGAAAACCAACAGCAACCAACGAGCAGAGGAAAACATTTGTGGATCCAGAGACAGAACTAAACGTTTAGAGACTTACAGTTTGATGAAAGACATTTTATGACTATTTTGCAGTCAAGAAATGGAATTTAGATTTTGTAACCCGACAGTGAAGGGCTCTTTGGATCACTGAGAAGGGAGAGTATAATAGCCAAAAGCCTCCACCTGGAAGTAATTCACATGAAATGAAAAGGAGAATTTGCCAGATTGAATCCAAGTGTGACGGTTCCGTCAATGGGTATTTCTCTGTTTAAAATATTGGAGCGCAGAACAGTGATCATCATTGAGGTGGTGCTGAAAAGGGCCTTTTGTGTCCTTTGAATGCAAAAAGGCTTCTTGACTGTCCATTTTCTATGTGCTTTGTTTGTTTACTGGCAGGCACTGAGAATACTTTGACAGTATTACAATTCTCCTGAGAGAAAAACCTTCAGTATTCACAGAGAGCCTTCCTGAGGCACTGTGCACAGGTCTGAACCACTGACAGTATATATAAGGTCTGAACAGAAAAAAGAAACAGAAAACCACCACCTTTTAGTGATTTCACAGAATGCTTTGGTTATAGCTCATTTCAAAAGTATTTTTATATTCATACATTTATATTTATATATACACATTTAAATATTTTTCACAGTTAAAAGGGTATTTTTAAGTTTCATTGCATGTAGAAAAATGTCTCACACAGAAGAATAATAATAAATTGACCAAAGTCCCGCCCCCTTTCTTCCTCCTAAGATATGATCAGTGCTAGCCTCGTCTATGTTGAAAAGACAACCACATTCTGAAGCTGATCAAAGTGACATGTACTCACATCTTACGTGAACTATTGTTAGCGAAACACTAGCTAACTAGCTTACTAATCTACATCATTCATTAGCCACGGATCGGATTCGAACCCGGGCCGCTGCAGTAACTCCGTGTATGGATCGCCAGCTCTACCGACAGGGCTAACCGGGCGCCCGTTATTAAACATTTTGCTAACATTAGCAACTTAACATGTGACTATGTATATGTCGCTTTTATCTTTATCTTCATATTGTGGTTGTCTTTTCAACATAGATTAGCCTAGCACATAGCATACCTATCTAAAAACAGGAAAGGAGAAAGTTGATATTATTATTATTGATATTTTACAGATTCATTTACTAGATAAATGAATAATGAACACAGAGAGGAGTAGAACATAGAAAATGTCTCTGTCATGAGAATATTGAACTACATGTGTATTTCTCAAAATGTCCAACTATTCCTTTAAATGCTCTAACTGGACAACATGCAGTGAGAAGAGCTTTGTGGACACTCACCTCGTATGCCTGGGGGCTGGTCAGACAGCTCGCCAGTGGTCCACAGTAGGCGGGCAGAGTGGAGGTGAGAGGTGGGCCGCTGTGTGTCAGAATGGGCTTAAGGTAACTGGGCAGTTATTAAGGAAAACGACCCGAAGAGCTCAATAATTATATTATTATTACACTGGGCAAAGGCTGGTTGAATGGAGGATAGTTAATAATATTGTTAATATCCAATATCTGTACAATTTCCTAATATCTCACCTGTCTAATGCCTTTCTTTGGGGTTAATACATCATTTATGAATTATAGATCAGTTATAAGAACAACTGTTGCCAGGTTTTTTGCTAGCTTGGCATGAGGCTTCACACTTGCTTTTTCTGCGTCTGCATAAATTAATTTATAAAAAAGTAGAAGGAGAACTCAACTATGTGCTCAAATTAAATTTGCAGAAGCTAATTCAAATATAAAAAAACATTTAAACTGTCAGCCTGTTCTGATAAAAACAGACCTTGCAGGCAGTCGTTTCCTAAGTTCTCTTCCGGCAGTAACTCACCATAAAAACATTAAAAATGATAAATTATGGCTCAATAACATTGAGGATGTCTGCCAGCAGGAGTCTGTATGTGACTCTGCAGTGCAGCAGAGAGTGAACCGCCGGGCTCCTCTGCCTTTTTTTTTTAATTAGTCAAGCTGTATTGCTCTGTAGGAAAAAGTTCCTTGTTCAGCTGGTCTGGTCACCAGTCCCTTTAGGGAGGGAGGCAGCCCTGACAGAACAGAACATGTATGTTTGAACAGAAATCAAACTCAGCAGTCCATTGCTGAGTCTGCTACACCAGAAATAAATAAAATCACTAAACTCTCCACACCAAAGCCCTGCGTCATGTGTGTTTACTTCAGCCTCCGCAGTGCTGGGACATGAAAGAAATCCACCCTGCTCGCCTCAGCTGCGTCTAGCACGTGTCACCAGGGGGAAAAGTCTCCACTGTACAACACAGCTGCCCCGCTCAAAAGCAGCTACACAATCAGCCACCTGGGGAGGCAGTTGTTGAGCAGAGAGAGAAGGAGGGAGGACATGGGAGGATGAGCTGCTAAACACATTTTCTTTCCTCTGTTTTTGCAGCCAGTCTGACTCAGGGACAGCAAACATTTATGGATTCATCCAATAAAGGCAGCAATTATGATTGTGACTTTGATGGCTTATACAGTGTACAAAGGGAAAATAATCCCTGGAAAACCATCCTGATTGGATGTGAGAACTGATATTACCAGAAAGAGCTGCATTAGTTCAAACAATCAATGACCTTGTGTCCTAAAAGCTAATGGTTCTGTAAAGTCGGGCACAGAAAGGATACTTGTGATCAAAGGTATACCACAGTCTGAAGAGCCACGCACTCTCCTGTTTGGTTTTACTTTGTCCTTCAGCCTGAGGGCCATCCTGGAGAAACACATGGAAATATCAAGATATGCTGTGAAAAAAGATCTGGATCCAACATGTTGTTAAAACAACCCTGGTAATTCTCAGCCAGCTATAATCAAACTCTGAGGAGAGTACCAGCATGCAGATTCATGGACGTAAGTCTCATTTTATGTGTTTCATTCCCCTTTGTTACAGGTGATATTGTATTTCCTACTGTGCTCCACAATGTTTCCTCACTTCCACCATTGTTATACAGGGATGTATAATGAGTGAACGCAGTCTTTAAGTATATAATGAAAGTGCTCGCTCGTGGTGCTGTGCTGACGATACAAGTATAGACAGTTTGTATTTATGATGTGGCAACAAATTTCCTGAAAAAGGACAATAAAGAATCTATCTATCCATCTATCTATCTATCTGATCAAAGTACATTTCATACATTTTAGAGTTAAAATACTTTCCATCATAATCTTACTAATAAATGCCATATTTTCTGGTTCCAGTGGGATGATAACAGTCAGCAACTTTTGGTTGAGCGGAGTTTGGTTTCTCATCGTAAATCATGATTATCATAATTATTATGGTTATATAATTGTTACTTTTGCTCCCCATTAGACTGAGAAGTAGTTAAAACACATCCTAGCTCCATGCTGACACTCTCTATGTGAGACAGTGGGGTGCATCTTAATAAAGTAGATTCATCACAAATAAAAAATGATTGAAAAGTGAGTTAAAGAACTAATTGTGCTATTCTGCTTCCGCTGTCTTGTTCAGCAAATTCAAATCAATTTTCCTTGACAAACTGAACTAGTTATGTGTCTTCGGACTTGCTGACTGTGCTCTGCGTCAACATAAAATTGCAGAAGCAGAACCATTGCAGCAGTGAGAGCCGCACTGACTTCAAGCAATAATAAACCAGTTTTCAGTGAGATCCTCACCCCCTGTAAGACCTGGAAGCTGTCTCCACAGGGCTGCAGGTCTTGATCTGGATCCACACCAACCCTGAAACAGAGGAAGAAAGTAGATGAAAATATTAACACCTTGTGATGTTATTTAACTATAAAGTAACTAAATGACTGCAAACACTGTTGCTGGCTAAATGTGGCTCATATCTGGTTAGATACCAATCAGCAGTATTTGTCAGCCCCTGATACTGCATGTCTGTAATTTATTTACTTGTGACCTCTGCTCTTCTTTATGCAGTTTGCATTTGACATTTTATAGACAGCTCTCTTTCAGGATTATTTCTGTGTCAATCTTGTTGTGACAGCTACACCCGCAGAATACAGACTTGTTGTCTTTGTGGCTCTGCACCAGAAGTTGCTTTGAAAGCCCACACACCAAAGGAAAACAGACAGAAGAAGAAAGATAAGAGAAGAAGGTACAGTTTATATAATTCAGTGTGAAGCACATGAAGGAGAGATTTGAAACACTTCATTACTTTTTTGCTCAAAAAACAAAACCACAACTTTAAAAACAAGCTAGGTTTTCACCGAAACGGAAAGTCACCGTAAAGTTTCCCCTGACCCCGTAACACAGAGACATTTCAGCATGCAAGAAAGCTATTGTGATTAAAATAGTCATGTGTAACTGTGCTTAACACCAAACACATGACGCTTTTTCATTTTTCTCCTAAACATCCATTGTGTAGCATTCAGAGGTATCTAGCGGTGTAGTTGCAGCACGCAACTCTCTTGATTCAACCTCCCCTTCCAACAAAGGGTAAACTGCAGCGGCTACGAAAAAAGACAAAGCCCCTCTCTAGAGCCAGTGTTTGGTTTGTTCAATCTGGGCTACTGTAGAAACATGGTGGTTCAACATGGTGGACTCCATGGAAGGTGACCCGTGTAATCTATAAATCTGAACGGTTCATTCTTAGGTAACAAAAACACAACAATTTCTATATTGAGGTGATTATACACTAATGAAAACATACCTATCAATATTACATTTAATTTCTGCCAATAGATCCTCCTAAAAGTTACACACTGCACCTTAAACCAAACCAGATTTGACTAATAAACGACAGACTAAAATTATTAATATTGAACCAAATTGGGTTCCCCCCACAGTTTTTTGTGCTAAGCTAACCAGCTGCTGACCAAGAACAGAAATAAGATTTGGATCAAAATCTCAAAATGCGAAACTAAAAAGTTGAGTACTGGAGCACATACATTCAGTCTTCACAGCTGGCCAAAAATTCCCTGTGGTGTCTCTTACCAACAGAGAAGGATTAAACTGAACACAAGCAGATTTTAAAGGGGCACTTTTAATTCACATAAGCTCTGGAGCAGTTGAGTCTAATCCTTATGGACAGAGGCCATGGCGGAGATATGTAGCCTTTCATGGTTACATCTGAAACTACAACTGACACTGTACAGTAAGGGGTCAAACTAATGTGCGTGGTTATCTTTAGAACTTTCCATGGCAGCCATACAGAGCAAATATCCATTCTGACTGAATGAGTAACAACATTTTTCATTCTTCTTTCCACCTAAACAGCTTGAGATATAGCAGCCCACAGGTATCCAACTGCCTTTTAGGACTTTCTCCTCTCTCAATTATACACACACACACATTCAGAGGATCTTCAGGAGGTGGAGGTTGCGCAGAGGTCAATAAACCTGCAAAACAAAGGAGGTGCAAAGCCCGCTGGCACTGCTTCAGGAAGGATCTGCAAGGAATGGATCTGAGATTAGGACACAACTGCTGGGGGCCCCAGAAGAGAGAGGCCCAGCCCAGCACACGTTTCCTCTGATAAGAAACAGTATAGACCCCTCACACGTGTTCATATGCACACACATATTTAAGTAAGCGGGTGTTCCACTGACTTCAGTTCACCCACTAACCTTTAATCCTAATCCTGAAAACATTCCCTCGCCTCCTTAAATCCATCAAATATTCCTCACTAGCCATTTTATTTGCAGCGTCTCTGTCCTCTAGGGAAGACGTGCAATCCCGAACAGAGTAAAAGTGGAGGAACTGCTGTGACACAACTCTTGGTTTCTTTTTTGTGTTCCTCTTTTGCACATACTTTTTAGATCAGTTCACACGTATCTGTCGGGCTGCTGCTGTGTGATCACAGTGCGTGGTTTGTGATTTTCACCGCTGTGTGAAAAACTGATAGACAGTCAACAGAGATAGAACAAAGGCTTGGGTTTTCACAACCCCCGAGAAAGTCTTAAATAAACCATTCGATCATGCTACAGTAACTCCTCAAGCAGCAACACCTTCACCAGAGCTGGGCAGGTGTGTGCCACAGTGATTTCTCTCCTCTGTGGTTTTCAAAACTTTTTTCTCAAAATATTTCATATGTTCTTAAGAGTCTCAACTTTTTCTGTGGCCCCATGTTCCGCTTTACCCAAAAAAACAGAAGTAATCAGTGAATAGAAAGAGTCCCATCTGAAGCAACCACACACTTTCCCAACACCAGCTACTGTCAGAAAGTTTGTTCACATTCAGATACAGCACCTGAAATACTCCCACTGTCCATGTTGACGTCGCTCTTCCTGCAATGCTTTGCTGTCCCCAAAGCTGTCACACACACACACACACACTCAGTAAAGTTAGTCTTAGGTGGTATATTTAGATATTCTTTTTTAGTGTGTGTAAAAATAGCCATGTCGTGTGTTAGATACTCATATGAGGAACGGTCACAGTGCAAAACAAATCTCTGAACTCTAACATTTAATCTTGACATTAGATAAAAATGGGGATTACATGTTATTTCTCAAGAATCAAAATTGTCTTTTTTTGGTGTGAAATTGTCAAAGTTTATATATTTTCACACATTAGATAAAAGCATATCATCCATATATTTTTGAGGATCAAGAGACATGTCACAGTCAAGTCAGTGTTACTTAAATGGGGGACTAAGGACATAAAAGAGAGTTTAAGTAGATAACAGTGACCACAGTGTTTTAAATACAGTAATTTGGCAACAGTCTCATCCAAATATGATCCTCTGTTTTGGGGACATGCACTAATCCTCGGACTTGGCACAGAGGATGAGCAGATGTTCAGGCCTAAAATAAAATAAAAACACTGGATGAAATGACTGGAACACTTCAACTGACCACTTAACTGCTTTCAGCGCTTACTGTATATGTTAATAACAGTCTCTCTGCTTTCATCTCTTATTGCTTGAAGTAGAAATAGAATCTGTGATTACAAACACTGTTCATTTTATTTCACTTTGACTTGATTTCATTTCCTCTCAGTGATTGAACTTCAACTGCATTGTCAACTCCTTTCTGCACAGCCAGTCCAACTTGTTTCACTATTTCTGTAAACCACTTTGACTTCAACTATTTCAAATGTTTTAACAGCTCATTTTCAGCTGCAATCACACTTCTTGATTCTTTTTTTAAAATTCTACCATTCCAAGTTTATACAGTAAAGTTTGACCAAAATCAATCTAATCTACTGCAGCATTTGTTCCTCAAAATGCTCATTATATCAAAAAACTTACACTGAAATAAACTGATGCTTTTAAGCATTGGAGTTGACAGATAAGTAGCTCTTCTGTGCCCCAGCGTGAGCACAGAGATCTTTTTCCCTCTCGATGGCTGCACGGCCGGGGCTTGGTGATAAACTGCACGCCTGCCTGCTTACAGACCATCCATCAAAACCCAATAACATTAACCAGCAGCGTCTTCTGTCACAGCAGACATTTGCTTTCCCAGCACCAGTCCTCCATCACATCCTGCTCATCAGCCTCACTGCCTCAACAGTACTGCCTGAGGATTTTGTCATAAAAAATAGCTAATAACAAATGTAACTAAATTAAAAACTGGATAGAAAATCCGACTCAATAACAGTCATCTTTTTTAATGTCCTCTGTCTCCTCAGGAGTAGTCCCCCATAAAGAGTAAAAATGTGTAAATTTATGCACATATACAGAGGATGATACCAGGATCACGGAGCACAGCTTATATCCGCCTGCCATGCACTACATGTCCCTGTTACCATGGCGATGAGTTCATGGGGGAGATTTTGGCAGCGCTGTAAACCTCCACCAAACATAATAGTTCCTGCTTGGACCGAGGAGGCATTACTCATATTAAACAGAGCCTGTTCACTCAGGCCACCTCTGTCACACACATTACCAGCCTATAATCCGCTTTGTCATGACAAATAGAAGCTCCCACTGCATCGTGGTCAGACAACAGTGAGTGAGATTGGGCTCCAGACGGACAGATAGCTAAAGCAAGCAAAGTGCCAAAGCCAACGCAACAATCCTACTACGTTCTAACTGTAGACTCAGCATCACCTCTGGCTCTGGAACAATCCTGATTTCATGGGTTAGCGTTCAAGTGATCAACCTGAGAGTGAAGAACCTATAGTGAAACATTTCAAGATTTCTTCGAAGATTCAACAAAAGTGCCTGTGACCTGAAAGCTCTGGATGGAAGAACATGGGAGAAAGTGAGCAGCAGTGGAGAACTCTGGCCCCATCTCCTGGACAATACCACCAGGCAGCACAGGATAAATGTAATAATGTCAACTGGAGAGGAATTACGTGTCGCAGGAGCAAATAATAATGCTTTAAACAAGTACAAACAGAGCAAATATATAACTGCCCTACAAAGACAGAGAGCAGTAACCCAGAAGCTGTGAAGTGAGATAACAGGTTCAGGGTACTAACTCAGTCAAACTCAGTAACAGGTAGAAACATTGTAATGCCTTAATTTTATGTATTTTTGGGCGGTTTACGGTGTAAATAAGTTTTATTCAAATGCAGCAGAGATGCTGAACATTAAAGCAGATTTTCTTCTACAGCACCTGATGTGTAGCCAGGACAGCATGGGTGTCGTCCCACCCCCAAACACCCAGACAGTGAAGAAGACAATGAGCAGCGTGGTGGTGAACATCATCTGGCGGGCGTAGGTGGCTGTGTCCCGGATGGCCAAGGCGAACGCCATTGCCCCACGCAGACCTGCAGAGGGTCACATCCAAAAACCATCCAATAACATTAGAGCTGCAACTGGCTGGTCAACTGACATAAAATCAACTATTTTGATAATCTATTAAACATTCAAAACATTCTCCAACTTCTCAGCTGACAGTTTGCTGTTTTTCTTTGTCATATATGACAGTGACTTTATATTTGAATAGATTTTAAACGGTTGGTCAAAAAAAAAAGGTGAATTGATCATGAAAATAAAGATAAATAAACCCCTAAATCACATCTAGCCTGACTTGATGAGGAAAATAAATCAGTGTCTTTTCAATACCTGCAAACATCATCATATGCTGGAAGTTTCCCTTGATCTTGTGCCTTCTGCCGAGGTTGAGAAGGAAGGACAGCGGGTAAATGTTGAATGCTCTTCCAATGAATATGGCAATCTGACAGGCAGGTCAGGAAGTCTTTGACTGAACAATTTAATGCTTGAGAGATTCATGACTAGACTAATACCTGAAAGTGAACTTTATGGTAAAGCAGCAAACTCTTTCTTAGAACAATCTGATTGTCTTTGTGGATGTAAATAGCACAAAAAAAACTATGATCCAACTCTACAGCTGTGGAACAATTGTATTTCTACAAGAGGGTTAGTCCCAAATGGAAACAGAAGAACGTGTTTGTTGTGCCCAAAAAGGATACAAAAGCCCCGATGATGAAAATAGGGCTGAAAATGTGATTCTGGAAGGTGAACAGAGCCAAACCCATGTAGGAGAAGATGAAATTCTCAGCCAGGAAGTGAAGGACCTCAAAGAGCTGCATGAAAAAATATAAGATTCATCATAAATTCAATTTAGAGGTGTATGAAAACACAGCAATAATACAATAGAAAGTAGAAATGCACAAAAAGAGCCTTAAAATGTTCAGGTTTAGTGAGACTGTTTCACAAAAAGTTTCCCACACGGCACTGCTTTAAAAAAGTCCTCTGCCTGGTTCTCTCATCTACGTATTCCCTCAGAATCCACAAAAGCTTTGGGAATTGTTTTTTTTCCCTTTTCCCTCTCCCAGGCTGCCTGGCTGCCATGATGATTACAGAGCTGAGTGCATCTGTGTTGCTCTGAGAGGGAGGCACAGGACAAGGGCAAACACACACTGACATATAGACACATTAAAAAGCAAGCCAGCACATTAAGAGCAGGAGGAAGTTCTGTTTTAATTGAAGTGAAGTATTTGAACCTTTGCAATAAGCATGTCTAGCTTTCTTTCAAACATAATAACAAGAGCCTGAGAGACACTGATACTGATCCAAAATGTCACACTGTGTGTTGTCTACATGCTAATCTGCACCCTGTCCTCAAGACTGAACCCCCTCTGCGAAACTAAACAGTCATGTCAGGAGGGATGTCCTCAGACAACCCCGATTAAGGTCACAGCAGGCTGATCACTGAGCCATCTGGCAGCGAGGCCGAGCACCCTGTTCATACTATCGGGGGGTTCAAACAACAGTTCAAAATAAATGGGGCTGCGCGTGCAGGCAGTGGCTGGATGCTACCTGCTTGGTGCGTTTTGTGGACTCCTCAGAGAGGTTGTTGTAGGTGTAGTGAGCCTGCGTGATGCCACAGAACAGCACGGCCACGACGCCTGTAGGACAACATCAAACATACATTTATGAGCCTTAATGATGTGACTCAAACACACAGAGCGGGATGTAAAGCAATTCACCTATTTAGAAACATGAGAATCAAACATTAGCTCGTCAGTCCTCTTAAAGCTTTGCTACTGAATTATCTGTGCACTTCATCTGCTGCATAATCTGTATTTAAGTCCCTGTCACATTTCATTTGTATAACAGACAGATTCAGTTCTCTAAGGATGGTTTACCAGCGCTTAGTTTAAACAGCTCATAATTACATTATTCAGCATAATCAACAATGTGAATGAGCTTTGAATTAAAAGGCTCTATCTACATAAACTGCACTTGTGAATGATCATGAAATTAGTTATACGTTTTCTGGAAAAACCTTTAAAAATATATTAACGATGAAAGATTCTTTTGAAAGACCACATTTTCTTTTTAAAAAGGGACACTGAGTTACCAGTCAAGAGAAGAATTACTCTGAGACATGATTTCTTTGACAGAAAACCTAATAGGCAGGGCAAGTCTACTGAAAGAAGCATTTGAGTTGCATTATGGGAAATGATAGGTCCAGTGCTTTTGGAAATTGGCCCAGACTAAGGACAATAAGCAAAGATATATTTCGATCACCCTTTTCTTAATCTGTCTACCAACTTTATAGAATGCAATACTTAATCACTGGTTTAACAGATCACTAGAAAAGGCTCTTTAGATACAAAAAAAAGGTCAATTTGAGTTGTTATTGTGTGGAAAAGTTGTGCTGATGATGGTCTGAGTCACCTTTTCTCCACATTATTTCCCATTTTGTTACCTTTTACTCAACTAGAAGTACAAATACCTGTGTAAAAAAGACTCCAGTAAAAGTAAAAGTACCAATTCAACTTCTTTACTCAGGTAAATCTGAAAAGGCAGAGGCTCTGAAATGCTCTCTTGGTTTCATGGTCATTTTCTACCAGCTGCTCCTTGAAACTTTGAGTGGAGGCTCTCTCTCATCTATCATGCATGATAGTGGTCTTGATGTTGGGAAGGCATGCCATGATGCAAAAAATGTTTTTAAATCAAAG
Source organism: Dicentrarchus labrax (assembly GCF_905237075.1). Classification (NCBI taxonomy): domain Eukaryota; kingdom Metazoa; phylum Chordata; class Actinopteri; family Moronidae; genus Dicentrarchus; species Dicentrarchus labrax. The sequence continues at coordinate 24,244,246 of NW_026136718.1, read as the reverse complement.
TCAAATGCATTAAAAGGGTTAGGGTTAGGGTTAGGGTTAGGCAAAAGCTAGTTAAGTGCAGTAATGAAGTATTTGTACTTTGTCACTTTCCACCACTCCCTTTTGGATATGAAATAAATGTATGTCTGCCTCGTGCCTATACAGCTCACCTGTGAACCCGCAGGCTTCGGCAAGCAGGAAGGTGCTCCAGGACATGAGGAAGAAGAGGGCCGTCTCCAGCAGCGGGAAACAGTGCAGCTTGGTGAACTTGGTGACGTGGGAGTTGAGTTAAAGACACAACACTGTTTTGGATCTTTGCTAATCACAATTATAACATGCCGACTGTCCCAAGAAACTCAAATCTATCTGGAACTTAGACTTCATGTTTCCATTTCACAGTAGGTGTTAGAATAAGGATATGAGAGCGGTGACAACTCCTGTGGCTGCACCCATCAAAAAGGAACCGCTGAAAATACCCAGGAAAACTCCCACTGACTTGAAAAAGGCAGAGGCATCAAACATGTGTGTGTTCGCTCCACTGGGCTGGTAGGCCACAATAGACCTGAAATATAAAAAAAACATGGTGTGGCACAGATTTTTCATAAATTTACCAATTTCATAATCATGTTTTGAATTGGTTATAATTGGTCTTTGTGTCCGTAATTTGTTTATTTGATTACATGTCTGGAAAAATTTAATAAAATAACTAGTCAGAAAAAAACTCTGATTTTAATCTTCCAGTAGAGGGAGGCAGAGTGCTGTCTGTCTGTCAGGAGAGGAAGTGATGCAAAGAAGTGTTGCTCTGTCTCACACTTCAGTGTTGAATTTCAATATCAGGAGGGAAAGAAATCTCAAAAAGGATGCAGAGACAGAGACCTTTCTCTGGTGCAGAAGGAAGGAAAGTATTGACTTTGCAGATTTCTGTTAAGGCAGACATTTGACTTACGATGAAAGCACAATGGCCACTGCGTCATTCATAACACTTTCCCCGAACAGCAGAGCATAGAGATCCCCGTCTGCATGGAGCTCATTAAAGATGGCCAGCACTGTCACTACACACAGGGGAAAAGATTCAATCAACATCATCAGCCACAAACTGCATCACGTTATCCTGATCGGCATGTGCATGTGTCCTACCTGGGTCTGTGGCAGAGATGATGGCACCAAAGAAAAGGCAGTCAGTGTAGTAGAACTTGTCCGTCAGCTGTCCGACCACTTGCATCAGTTTGACGACACCGTACATTAGATTTCTGAAGATAGACATCCAGGTGAGAGGAGAACAAAAACACACAACAGCAGGATGTAAAGTTCCTGATTTTAAACCGACATTTAATGAAAGGAAGGCCAACGCTCACCCAATGACAAAGCATGAGATGGCAGTGCCAAGGAACGCATAGGTTATGATGGAGCCCAGGTTCCTGAAGAAGTGTCTCTGGAAAAGGGAAAGGGAGAATAAGACAAGGAAAGGAAAAGAAGAGCAAGGAAACGTAAAAACGTGTGCACAGTTAGCTTATTGGTGTTCCATACTCAGAAACTGTGCATTCTCACACTGAACATATATCCATAATATATAACATATATTTCCTATTACAAGTCAAATGTCTTTTAACACTGAAGGATTTTTAAAAAAAGCTTCAGGTCAGTAACGGCCACGGGTGGGTAACTCCCTGTCAAACATGACTAGAAACACAAACACAGATTCAGCTGTTTGACTGGTTGTAAAACAAACAAGCAGCACAACAAAAATGCCTTTTCAGATCCATTTCATAACCGAGCTCCCCACAACTCTCTCTGCAGCCAGTAAGAAACAAAAATGCTGATGCAGATTGCACCAGGAAATGTGCCTTTTCCTGAGAGACTGTCAGGAGTGATCTTTGTGAAATAAAACAGAAAAGAATCAAACAGAAAGGAAAAAGAAATACTGTGGTGTTTATGCTCAAGATATATATGGAATCTGCTTTGGCAGCACAGATCCTTACGCCAACATTTGCACATCACTTACAAACACTGTATGTTTTCCTGCAGTGATCTGAAGCGGATGATTAATGGACAAGTTGACGACCAAAGAGAGAGTCAAACTTCAGAGCCACACACTGAATCTTTCTCTGTTTCTCTCTAAAGCTGTTAACATTGTGCTTCAAATGAACTCCCACTGCAACAGATGATGATTTAAAGAAAAAAGTATTTGAAAAAAACAGACTAACATGACCTCCTGCTTCCTATTTCCCGAGGTCTGATGTTTGAATCAGCAAATTCCATCTTGAAATGTGGCCGGGAGCCGAATTAAAGTTTCCCCAGGAAAACACAAATGTCTGTCAATACACACCTTTGCAGAAACTTTTAAATATTAATAAGGGTATGTTGATTTTTGTATACTAACTGCTAAAACAGTATTTGTAGTAGTACTGTGACAATGTGTGTAGTGTGTACTGTACAATCAGTATGTAGTATGGATTTGGGACACAAACAAGACGAAGGCCTAAAATCTATGGATTCTATCAGGACGTACTTCTTTGAGCTAGATGCCAACTTTAGCATGCTAGCATGCTCACGATGACACTGCTAATATGCTATTGTTAAAGGACAAGTGTGCAGGATTTTATGCCATCTAGCGGTGAAGTTGCAGATGCAACTAACTGAACACTGCTCGCATCTTCATTTGACAACTTGGGAATGACAACGGACTGTGAAATGTGTAGGAGAAACTACGGTGGCTGCGAAAAACACAAAAGGCTCTATCAACAGCCAGTGTTGAGTTTGTCCGTTCGAGGCCACTGTAGAAACATGGCAGACTCAATGGAAGGCAACCCGCGGTGTCTGGAGATAAAAAAAGGCTCATTCTAAAAAGGTACAAAAACACAAGTCAGGGGATCACCAATGTCATTATCCTCTGGAGAGCATGAATATCTGCAGAAAATATCATCACCCATCCAGTAGTTGCTGAGCTATTTCCATCTGGACCAAAGAGGTAAACCCATAGACCGACACTGCCATCCATAAAGCCACGCTGCTAGCATGGCTCACTATAACCCATGGTCAGATCCTATATATGCTCTGCATTGTAGCAAAGCACAAGGACATTTCCCCTCATTAATCTGACTTCTCCTTGATATCATCTATCACTGTAATTGGAAAAGGTGCACCCACACGATGAGAACATAGATCAGATGTCACCAGTTGTTTAAACACATTTCACTCTCCATTATTTCAAGGTCGGCTCACTGAAGCACAGACAACCCACAATTCTCATACACAGAAAGCAACACCTGCCATAGCTGAAGTTCTCAGACCAGTAAATATGGTCATAGATTAATAATTCAAAAGCACAGAGCCACCACAGGATTCTCTAAGTAAAACAAATCTGTTGCTCTACAACAAATAAAAGCAGAAACTACTTATATTGTCAGCGTCAGCCGTTTTCTATTTGCCACCGTAAACGCCAGAGAGGAAACGAAAGACATCTGCTCTGGACTTCCCCTGAAAGGACCACTTATGTTCAGCAAACACAGAATGCTCTCGGTGTGGCCAATGAGAGTTTTTCTTAGCTAACCATCTGTCCAATGAGACAGCAGTTTGTGGCAGCACATACGACCACCTGGCTCACATTACGGTGCATCATACAAATTCAGCTCTTAAAACAGTCACAAATGTAAACCTCACCTTCTTTAGACTGTACCCAGCATGGAAAATAATTGGAGGCAGCAATATGTTGAAGAATACTTCAGGGTCAAATGTCACCTGGAAAAGATGATACGTTTAAAAAGGGTTAACAGGGTAAAAATGGCAAATGAAGAATTGATGTTTATTTTCTAACTGTTACCTTGCGCAGCATATCGTTCTGCTCCACATTGTGAATCTCTCTGGAGTTGATCTCCCCTTTGAGGGTGTACTCAAAGAACTTGCCACTGACATTAAGCAGCAGGGTGCTGACAGGTCCTTCCTTCAGCGAGCAGCTTGGGGGTGTCTTGTTGTGGTAGCTGGTGGCAGGGATGCCGTACCGCAGAATCACACCAACCAGCAGGCCTGTAGGAATAAGAGGAGAAAAAGATGACAGGAAGACAAACAAGTGCATGTGTAATTTACAGGTTTAGACATTTGTTATTCATGGGTGTAGCTCTTTCAGTTACTCAGTTAATGAATCTAAGGCAAAGGTCGACTATTATCCAAAAATAAATGGCACCAAAATCAAACTCATCCAGTGAATTGCTCAGTGCTAGATAATGTTCCAGGTGCTTCTGTTTCACAAGCCCCCAGTATCAGACAGTGACACACCGAGAGCAGCGGAGCGACGGAAGAAAAATGAGGAGATGGTGAGCAGAAGCTTGTGGGGAGAGCTGAAGCCAGGAAGAAAGGAAGAAAGGAATGAGGCCGGCAGTTAGAGAACATAAATCCTCTGATCAGACAGCAGTTATCTGCAGGAGACATGGCAAAGCAATGCTGCCAGCACTGCGCTCACCCTTAGCAGACGGTTAACCTCGTACATCACACTCTGGCTTTGGCCTAACCACACACACACACACACACACACACACACACACACACACACACACACACAGTAGCAGTTTTGCAACAGGGTTGTTGCCTTTGAATAATCACTGAGAATTAAACCGCCTGTTCTTTTCTTGCAAAATATACTCAAATGACAGTTAAGTTTTGGCTTGAGTTGGCAAATGTTAGGTTTTTTCCAGCTAGGGGAAGTTCCATGTTTTCGGATTAGGGAGTAATGCATCATGTTCTTTCTTTAAATGGACACCAACAACTTCTGACAACATATTCCGAATCATTGATTTGTCTTGATTGCCGTGCCAAAGTGAGCAAGTGAACATACCAACTGAAAACACCAGGTTTTCTGTAGAGTCTGCTCTTTATACAGCAAATCAATACTGTGACAAGGTTTACGCTTGGTGGCACTTTTATCCTTGTGACAGTCCAAAAAATACAAACAGTGTGATCTAACATCATTACATCTTATCAAACTGAATCCACCAAAATAATGTTTGTAAAAGTGTGGGGTTCTGACGGCTTGAGAGAGATAATGATATTAGTTCAAGATACTAATCCCACATGTTTATTATGCATGTAACACATTAGGTATGTGCACATATAATCCATTGTGTTCATTATCCGTTCCCACCTCTGCAAATAGTAAATCTGAGGTATAATATTACTGTCAGTTTCTGTTTTTGACCCACTACAAGGACATGGCCCATATTTGTGAAGCTGGAAATTGAAACTACAAAAACAGCCAAAGCACTTTAGCAGTTTACTTTCCTAGCATTTAAAAACGAATCAAAGTCTGTCTTTTTCATATGAGAACTCGGGTTAATCAGTGACATTTGTAGCACTGACTGACTGGAATCACTCTGATAAGCTATGAAGAAAAACAACATACAGATGTTGTGGCCAGCTGTGCTCTGAGACATTACTACTGAAAGACATTACACACACACACACACACACACATTGTGGCAGTGGTCACGTTATTTATTTATCTGTATCATATAGTCAGACGATAAAGAAAAAAGTGAAATCTAGAGTTTCTTCTCTCAAATGTATCTGTCTGTGCTGCTGGGAGAGCAGATTGATCCCTGTTGATTCCCCAACTGAGCATTCTCAGTTAGGCTATGAAGCATTTTCTATCATGTATCCCATCGTTTCTTCTTTGAAAGCTTGAAAGATGCTAGATGGTATCTTGGGAGCTAAATCAATACATTATACATCAAGGTCAATGTAATCTGATTTATTACACCACAGACATTGTATAAGTGCCCTCGGATATGTCAGGCTGCTGATTCCCAGTCAGTCAGGGATGAAGCTGCATAACAGCAGCCTAGTGGAGAGTTTAAGACGAGGCTGAGCAGCAGACAGCACCTTCTAGAAATTAGCCCTGGCCCAGCCAATTAGGAGCAATGTGAGCTGGTGGAAATGCGGAGGCGCGTCAGTGCATTTGTTCAGACTTAAACCAGATTCTGTATCTTCATCTTTATCTTCCCCATCGCCTCTGAGCAGCCGCCGCACAACCACCAGGGAGACTGAATCATGCAAAGCCTGCGGGGAGGTGGTGGTGGTGGTAATGAAGGAGTGTGTGTGTGTGTGTGATAGAGAGAGAGAGAGAGAGAGAGAGAGAGAGAGAGAGAGAGAGAGAGAGAGAGAGAGAGAGAGAGAGAGAGAGAGAGAGAGTGAGTATGTGTGTGTGTGTGTGTGTTTGTACATTCAACATATAATCCTATAAGCCTCACCGTAAATCATTGCCAGTCCGGTTTCGTGAAGGAAGCGGACCCGTCTGTGCTTGAAGAGCCATATGGTGAGAATCGTTAAGGTCAGCAGTAAAATGAATGTCAGCAAATTAACGCTGTCCTGTCGGTGACTTTCCTCAGCCTCCTTCTCGGTGGCAAGTTCTTCCATACCGTCGTCCTCCGCCTTCAGTCCCGACACCGCGTTCAGTAATATCCACACGGGCAGCATCGTGTCCAGCGCCGCGAACACTGCGCTCCGCTTCGGCCGTCGGAGAGCGTCCATGGTGCAGGATGCCGCTGCTGCTGCTGCTCACAGCACACCGCCTCTATGCCATGTCACTGCTGGAAGCTACGCACAGCTGAGTCGAGTGGGAAAACAATCCAGTGTTCGTAGACCGGCGAGTTCAACCTTTTAAAGGTACACTGCGCGATGAGAAAAAAGGTCGACGAAGCCGCTCCGGAGTGAGACTGCGCTGCCCTTGTGGAGGAGACCAGATCACACCGTCTCCCAGGCAGCCTCAAAGTCGGCTGATTTCAAGCTGTACTGAGTCACTGTGCTGGGATTGTGATGAACACGCAGTTTGGTGCTTCATCAAAACAGGAAATTCACATGGCCTCGGCTTGGATGTTAAAAGTCAGCCTGTTACATGGAGAGTAGAAGCAAATATCCGCTCTTGTTAAGGTGGCCTTTGTAGTGGTAGTGGAGGGGTGGGAGGTGGGATGATATCAGGGAGCCACAGCTGGAGGGGAGGAGGGAGGGAGGGAACTAGAGCAATATCTTTTAGGGGGGCCCATTTCTGTGGTCCCTAAGACTTTAAGGCTGCACTAGTCGGTATTTTTATATTAACAATGGATCAAAAGGTCATGTGTAATGCTTGACGTGATGGACCCACAGATAATTAATATCTGACTCTGCAGTTCCTGTAGTTATATAGAGCGTTTTAGCTCCTTTCAGCTCATACTTTTGGTTTAATGGCTGCAACTTTACAGTTTTCTTTCACACTGGCCACCCTCACCAAACTCTTACCCAAACACAGGCAGCTGTTTTCAGTGGCAATGTTCTGGTAAAGCCGCTGTAGACAACGTTAGCAACTTGCCAAGGTATGTAGTGGAGGATTTGGCAACCAGAGGGGTCAGATATTTCCCTCAGGGGTTGGTGGAGACCAAAAACATATTTCTCAGGCAGAAAGAAACACTGGATGTGTAAATAGACAACCCTCTGCTAACACATGAGCCACTCTATAAGGCCATATGTCAGCTTGTTGCACTGCTCCCAAGTGACCCAAAAAATACCAGTTTGACAGTTTTAGTTTATACTGTACTCACATTGTGTATATCTTGAATAAAGTTGTATTTATTAATGACTGACTTCATTATATAACTTGGAGGTGACTGGATTCATAGTGGTAATGGGAGTGTGTCTGTGTGTGTGTGTGTGTGTGTGTGTGTGTGTGTGTGTGTGTGTGTGTGTGTGTGTGTGTGTGTGCGCCCAACAGCCCCAGGGCCAATTAACTGGTTAATCCAGCCATCCCTTGAGCTATCATGAGCTATAACAGATATATTGCTGGTTTCACACTGATATATGGACTGCTCCACTGCCATATATTTTCCCAGTGAGGTCCACTGCAGGCATAACTGCTGCACCTGTGAGGAAGAAAGCACTGTGGCTGTGAAAAGACTGTGAATATCTTGAAATGAATTTTAAAACGGATACAATAGTAGCACCTCAAAATACATTTCATTTAGAAGCTAATCAGTGCACCACATGCATCAGATGGTGTTTTAGCATAGCATTTGTCTGCACTGTTACTGGCAAAACCAGCTGTTGTTAGGGGTAAAGGAAGTCTTCAAGCTTGTTTTTCCTACCTCAGCAACGATTTCAGTTCAGATTTTATCAGTGCTGTATTTTGCTTTCTCACCCATAAATAACTCTAATGTGTGACACAGTAGGAAATGTCACAGCCCACTCTGATGCTCCATTAACAGGGCCTTTACCATACCCAGCCTACTGCAGAGGTACTTTGTATTTGAACACTATATCAGTCACTCAATGGTCATGCGGTTTCACAGAATAGAAAGGGGATGTACAGAGAGGTAAGACTTCAGAGCATCTCTTACAACGGGCATAATGCGGGGATTACCTATTATTAGAGTGGCCTAGTGGCTTAAATTGCAAGCTTATCTGATGTCTGGTTGGACATGGTTACATGTTGTTTGTGCATGAGTGTGTTCTTTTTACAGCTCACACTTATACACTGCAAATACATACACAAACCTGGCTGGTGTGTAGAAAGCGCATTGATCCTGGACTCCGTTCACTCGTTTTATTTCATCGCATGATATTACTATTTATATACGGTTTTTTTTATATGAGCTAGTAATTTTATATAAGCTGCGTTTTGTGGTAAAGACAACACCCGGAGAGGTGTGCCCAATGTGGAGATGACGGTGCGTTGAGGTACTCTGGTAAATTCAAAGGTTTTTGATTTTGCCTGGGCCTGCTGCCTCACTGACCATTGATGAAAGTGGCGACGTCAATCTAATTTGAGAGTATTCATGATTGGCGACGTGTAACTGTATTTTGCCACAGAAAAACACAGAGAATGAATTAATAGAATCATGTATAAAAACACTATATTATATTATCTATTTCAGAATAGCAGCTATTATGTGTTTATATACGCCATACAAAACGTGGCGTACTAAATTAGACTTGTAAAAAATATTTTGTACGTCTGTGAAATTGGATTTTATGTACATTAACACGCAATAAAATATGTTTTAAATAAAATCTGGTTACGGAAGTCTCTTTTATAATTGTACCACGAACGCCTCATGAGTGCACACCTCCTCCACGTGATCCCGTAACTCTATCCAGGCCTGTGATTGGCTGTTGTAACGACTACCACGGTACCGATTGGTTGCGAAACGCAGCTGGGAAACAGGAAGCTAAAAAAAAAAAAATCTTGTCAACTAAAGTGGACGTAAGCTTCTGCCGCACATTTTCTCGTGTTCTTCAGACTAACGCTGCGGTTGGAAAATTGGTCTTATCTAGTCGCAACTGAGAGACCAAAATGGGCTGCTTCTTCTCGAAAAAATCCAAAAGAAAGTCCTCCGAGAAAGAGGATCTAACGCCGACAACGACGACTGTCGAAACTACGACGACAAGCAACGCGGTTCCCCTTGGCAACAACACCGACGAGGCACCGAAGCAGTACAGCTGGGATAAGAGAGAAAAGGTAACGTAACGCAGAGGACTCGTAAAGTGATACAATAAAATAAACTCTTAACTAACGTTAGCGAAACCTGACTGCTAAAAACGCTTTATTCTTATTTTAGCTCACGTTACTGTTCTCCAAGAGGTGCAGCTAGCTACATTGACGTGTGTCTGTGTGTCTGTGTCTCTGTGTGTGTGTGTCTCTGTGTGTGTGTGTGTGTGTGTGTGTGTGTGTGTGTGTCTGTGTGTGTCTGTGTGTGTCTGTCTGTGTGTGTGTGTGTGTGTGTGTGTGCGTGTGTGTGTGTGTGTGTGTCTGTGTGTGTCTGTGTGTGTGTGTGTGTGTGTGTGTCTGTGTGTGTGTGTCTGTGTGTGTCTGTCTGTGTGTGTGTGTGTGTGTGTCAGTGACCCTGTTGTACCAACCAGTAACGTTACCTTATGTGGATATTTGTATTTCTAACCTGATTTCCTGAGTGCTACAGCCGCACAGCCAGGTAAACCTGCACTGTTTACTTGCTGAGATTCATTGCGCAGCAGCCATTTATCCTGTAACACAGTCGTTAAATATTCAGCTTTACATGTTACCTAAGTACCCAGGATGCATGCAGTGCTCTTTATACGTTGAAAACAGTCGGGTTTTAGGTTCACAGCCTCATCCTCTCTTTCTCTCTGTCACTAAATGCATCCAGCGTTATCTCATTATAGGATTACAACACCGTGTAGTTCACTGTTACACGACTGGCCGCATTTAACTTGTTCAGAGATTACAGGCGTTAGCCAAGTGGTGGTTCAACTTCCGTTTTGACTCATGGGATGTTTCACTAAATTTAGTAGACCAAATAACACACAACACGCAGTATCCGGTTGTAGAGTCTGAAAGTAGGTACACACCTAAAAGTAAACAACAAGTAAAGTTATACATTTCCTTCATGCATGCAAATCTACAACAACTAATGCTAGTGGGACATTAAATATAGATACCATTGCATAATTGGTATAAGCATGTCTAAAAGGTCTACATCAATGTTAGGCTCTTACAGACATATCAGTTTTGTTATTTGATGGTGGGAGTTAAAATATATTAGATACTAGTGGGGTTCATAAGAAGTAGTTTGGTGCATCTCTAAATATGTTTGAATACTCATCCAGTCACCTTTCTCTTTGCACAGGTTGATCCGAAAGACTACATGCTGACAGGGCTCAAAGATGTCACGGTGGGCCGCCTGTCTGGCAAACTGAACGGGCAACAGTTTGTCATCCAAGAGTGTGAGAACTGCAACATCTACGTGTTCGACCACTCTGCGACTATCACCATCGACGACTGCGTCAACTGCCGCATTGTTCTAGGACCTGTCAAGGGCAGTGTGTTTTTCAGAGACTGTAAAGACATCAAGTGCGTGGTGGCCTGTCAGCAGTTTCGCACACGGGACTGTAAAAAGATGGATGTGTTCTTGTGCTGCGCCACTCAGCCCATCATTGAGTCATCTACGGGTATGAAGTTTGGCTGCTTTCAGTACTACTACCCCGAGTTGGCGTTCCACTTCAAGGACGCCGGGCTCAGCATATTCAACAACAACTGGAGCAACATCCATGACTTCACACCAGTGTCTGGAGAGAACAACTGGAGCTTGTTGCCAGAGGCTTCAGCGGTTCTGGATTTTGTACCGGCCCCAGACTCCGAGTCTGAATTCAAGTCTGTTCGAATCTCCTCTGACCCTTCACGCAGCATTGTGCCTTTGACAAAGGGAGGGAGACGCAAGGACAGTGAAGAGTCCTGCCTCTTTGTTTTCTTCGCTGGAGAGTACACCACTGCAAACGCCCGCAAAATGATTGATGAGGTGAGGGGAATTAAAAGGACGACAGCATGAGGTCACTTAGTTTCAAAAATATTTTTTATGATGGGAATGGAAAGATGGTGGTGGTAATGATGTATCATATCTTATTTATTGATCATACACTGTTTGGGTGCAGTCAGTTTGCTTTAAAAGGATGCAGAATTAGTTGCAAGAAAAAGCAAACCCAGTGTTAACTATCACTGCCTGCCCCATTTTATAAAAGGAGCAGAAGTTTAACAAAGAATATACTAAATAAGGTTAAACATTGAGGAACTCAAGCTTTAGCTTCTGCCATTCTTTGCAGTAATCTGAAGCTGGTTATCAGCCAAATGAGCTGAGCTGCATCGGGACCAAAGCTTATACTCTTACTATTATTTCTTCTGAATATATATAACTTGGAGTTTAAAATGTTGACTTCTCCCTTTGAGGCAGTTCCACCTCTAGTGATAAAGCATTGCTTTATGGGATTCTTACATATTCCATTTACTAATCTTTTTACATCCTTAGTATCTCTATTCCAATTTTGTTTTATGCTCTTTTGTTTAGCTGACTTTGAACTTTATCTGAAATGCTAAGCCACCATGCTAAGCTGGCTGTATTGTTACTTAAGCATTCCAGTTATGTTTGTGCTGTTACCAAAATATGTATTACTCTATCACATAAGCATGAGACCGGAAGACTCTTTACAGTTTATCTGTGTGTGTGTGTGTGTGTGTGGAGGATTTGTTAAGTAGTTTGTGGTTTGCTGCAAACCTTTTTTTTATTGTGTAACTTTTTCCATCTCATTTTCACAGGCAACAGCTAAAGGTTTCGTGCTGATCCAGACTAAGGAAGTGTCGATGCGACCTGAAGACGTGAAGAGAGTGTTTCAGAACAGTGCAGAGGATCTCGTGGAGTGGATCACCAAAGGTAGTTTTCTTTTTTGCTTTGTTGTTTCGGCTCTAAAATATTTCCAAAATATCAGCAACTCAGGAACTCAGCAAGGTTTTTTAGATCTTATCTGACAAACCTATAGTTACACAGGCTCATTTGCATTTACAGTTATGAGGGTATTAGGTTGTGTTGATACTATAGCAGAGCAGAGTGAAACAAGCACTGTGTGTTTTAAAATGTCAAAGAGGGTCTGTTTGTAGTGTTTTCTAGCTCTCATATCAAAAACTCAGCTGTTTCTTTTGGATTCCCTCTTCCACCCAAATGCTTAAAAGACACTTTACTCCCTCTCAGACTTCATGCTATTTTTCAGAAGCTAAAAAAATTACTTGGTCAACATGTTAATATGATTTTATTATGACAACATTGCTGACTGCTAGTTTCCCAGTGCCAAACTGGAACCCAGAAATCAACTGAATCAGCACTCAAATTTGGTTGTCAATATCAGAATGTGTCAGGATCTCTGTTTCAGTAGAAAGCACTACTGTCTTATAACCAAATTGTGTAACAACATTTTGCATTGAAGGAAACCTGTGTTTAGCTGTAGTGTACAGCAGTTGTATGTTGGAAATTACCAATGTAGTTCGGACTGTTATGATACCGATGTCAGTATTGTAAATTCCTCCGACACTGCCTAACATGGTGTATGTCTGTCCCCCCCAGTCCAATATTGTATGTAATTTATTAGCCCTGAATTTGGACCTGGTGTTTGGTAATGGGGTCGGGACATCTCTAGTTAGAACTGCTGTTGTACTGTAGGTTGACTTTCATGTGTTACTCCTAAAGGTCCTGTCATTGCCCTCGAGCTGAACGGTGACGGAGTTGTGGAAGCCTGCAAGAACATCGCTCATGAAGTGTTCAGTGGGACCAAGGTAATTTCACTGTAGTTGTGGCCTTTTCTAGTTTGATACAGATCACTTCTCTATTTCTAGCAAAACACCTAGCAAAACGATTTTTTTTTTTTTATTCAACAGATTTTCGTCTCTGATAACAAGAATACATCCTCTCGAGATGTGGACAGCTTCTTCAACTTCGCTGACATGCAGATGGGCTTGTGAATGGGTATAAAGTGCTTGTCAGACATGGAATCTGATTTCCTTAATTCCCCGCCGTACAGCTCAGTTTGAATATGAGTAGCGTTTGATTATTTGCCTGTTTTCGCCCTTAAAATTTAGGTAGGAAACAAAACTATTAAGGACTGTACTTGATAAGGCCTTGGATTAAACAGTTTATCAACCATGCAGTCTGCAGACTAAAATCCCAAAACATTTGCTGTAAACTACTTAACATCCACTAGTTGCTAAGAGTGCTGTGAATATTTATATTTCTATGAATGTATTTGTAAATTCTGTTGCTTTCATCAATTGTGAATGTAGCTCTTTGCTGTCAATGTATTTCATTTTTATTTAAAGCTTTGTTTTTCTTTTCTGTCTGAAACCGTCGTTGCAGTGAAAAAACCATGAGCACAAGAATGCCTGAGGGAGAATATTTTATATATATATATAAAAATCATATTTTTTATTTCTTATGAGGATTTATTTGTGTATGTGGTTTAGATAATGGACTTGTTTAAAACTTGTATATTTGAGACATGCTGTGTAGACCATAACTACATCTTTATTGATATCTGTTAGGCCAAAGTTCAGTTGTGAAAGTGTATCTTGCTGTTAATCCAGATTAACTGATCTGTTTACATTAAGTAGTGTAAACACTTGCTGGGTTTTAGATGTAGGCAACTCATGTGATCATTTTTTTAAATTTGTAATATTTGTTTTATACTCTACTGAATGTTTTTGTATAGACAAATTCATGTTCTTTATTATAATTTTTAGTAAAAGTTTCATTACACGTGACTTCATTTTGTTAGCAGGCTTTTCACAAGCGAGATGACTGAAACAAAGCAGTGTGTTACTGTGATCTTGGTTATATGGTGACAGACGTGAGCCAGTGCAGGTAACAACAGTCTATAATCACAATATCGTTAATAATCCGTCCTCCTGAGTTGGTGTACTTTTAGTTCTGCTCACTATCATCAGCGCAAAGCCACTCAGTTGACATTTACAAAAGAAAAAGATTATATTATACAACGAACATTCTGTTTGAAACCTGATAATAGTGTCCTTTTTAAAAAATAAAGAACTCCTTAAGTTTTATTTGAGCAATTTAACATTTGTGAACTAGTTGTAAATGTAAAATACTCCTTTCTGACTGTGTGTATTTTGTCTTAAGCTGCTAAAAGGTTATGAATATCTCCATCCAACTAGATGTTTTATTATTCCAGTGATTGTCTAAAGCATGGGTTCAAATCTTCCTCTGTGACAGTTTGCAGCTTTCACTTCAGCTATTTGACTTCCACACAGCATTTTAATCATTTGACTCACTATTGATAGTTCCTGTCAATGGCTAACAGCTTGACCTCACCCAGTCTGTGTGGGGGCCCGTCCTTTATTCATTTATCAGTGATGACATGAGACACATTACAGATTTAGTTAAAGTTAAATATAGCCTGATATATCAAACTGGTTTGTACAGTTGCCTTTAAGTCAAATAATCCATAGGGAATTGTGATGTACTTTTGTATTTGTAAACCTTTTGTACTTGAGCATCCAGTTTTTGTAGAACAATTTGTCTTTATGAATGCACATTTGTCTGTAATTTGTTGTTTCTACTCTTGAACGACACCTGTCTTTATAACGATGGCAGAGTCCCATTAAAGCTGTAGAATATCTGACAGCACACTGGTAGCTGGCTGGTTATTTAATATCAATGCGTTATCATTATTGAGAACCGTGTTGTGGTGTATGAATGGAGGTCAACGCCAGGAGGCAAATCGAGCGCACCGAGGCTGGAGGGAAAGCGGCGGGGTTTAGGACCCGGCGGGACGCGCGGTACAATAGAGCTGTTGTGCCGTCCGTGGTGGTGGACAGATTGCAACCCTGGAGATTCCCACTGGTGGGATACAGAAAAAAAAAAAAACTCCATTTAATCTACAGCGAGAACCGGAGCCTCTGTTTTTATCGGTGTGTGCTGGAAGTTTAGTGTGGACGGAGAAGTGGAGTGTAGCGGGAAGCAGAGCGCCGACCGGAGGTAAGAGGGGAGGAATGTGAACAATATGCTCGTGTGTTCAGTGGGGCTCGGTGTGCCAGGATTTGCCCTGGATGGGCTATCCAGGCCACGGGGCCTGCTCCTTTTCTGCCTCTCCAGGACTCTTTCGGCTCCTTTACCACATTCATGTTGGCGACTGTGGGGCAGCCGTGTGTGTGACTCCTCGCTGTCCCCTGCAGTGAACAGTAAACCCGGTTCAGCTGTGTGAATAGTCGTCTTAATGGCTCTAGGAAGTGACATCTTTGTATGATGGTGGCGCCCATGTTTGATTTCTCCACAGCCTGCAGTGCAGCCCGCTACAGGCCTGTGCGCGCGCGTGTGTGTTGTGTGCGTATGTGTGTGTGTGTGTGTGCGTGTGTGTGTGTGTGTGTGTGCGCGCGCGCGTGTGTGTTTGGCGCCAACCAGGCTCTTTGGGCAGGGCAGGCTCTCTGTTATTTACGGGTTTATTCTTCTGAGAGCACACAGTTCCCTTGTAGCCCAGTGCAGTCTCAGTTAGCACATTGGTACAGTTAGGACAGCACAATGTATGAGGAAAGACATGTAAACAAGGCGGCGGTCGTTGTGTCCTGTCACTCACATATATCGGGGTCTCTTCACAGTGTGATGTCATATCCGTGCGCATCCATAGCCAGTTTACTGTGTGTGTGTGTGTGTGTGTGTGTGTGTGGAGATAGCAGGGGGGCATTAAAGTGGCTCTTTGTGCTGACCTCTGGTGACTCCTTCAGTGGAGGTGTCTGCTCCTAAGCTTTAATATAATTAACATTAGTAGTAGGGATGCAGATATCTGTGCTATATACAAACTGCAGAAGCTGCAATTTCTTGATGAAGCTAAAATATGTGACAGAACAGCATCATAATGAAGTACTGTAGAGCTGCAGAGATTCCCTGAACTACAAATATTGTTCTTCAGATGTAAGAAGACATGTTTGTTTGTTACAGATCCCAACAAATGTCACATCATCAGGATTTTAATAGTTTAGTTTTAAGTTGTGATGCAAAAATGACCATTCCCACTAATCGTGAATCATCAAACAATCGTATTAATGGCAGTATGATTTATTTTTTTACTATATTGTGCAGCCTTGGTTGGTAAGGCTGGAGTGAAATTATACCACCAATTGTGGTGATCTTTTTTCCCTGTTCCTGCGGCATTGTTAACTTTTTATACAAACTACTTGTTGGATGTAGTAGATGGTACAAGATCCCATACTCAGTTTGTCCACATTTGTAATCCGACAATAACTAAATGTACAGTATATTGAAATAAAACATGAAGAGAGATATTTGTGCTACAACTAAGAATTACTTTTATCATCAATTCATTTTTAAGTCCATAAAATGTCAAACAGTAAAACTTGACCATCACTATTTCCCAGGTCAAAGCTGACGTCTTCAGGCTGCTTGTGTGCGACTTACAATCCAAAACTCAACGCTGGAACCAGTAAATGTCTGGTATTTTTGTTTTAAAATGCATCGATTAACAAAAGAGTTGGCAATCCATTTTTTTGTCGGTCAACTAGTCGCTTCATTGCTGGAGTACTTTTAAAGGTCATACTAAAACAGAACTGAAACCACTGAATGGAAACATGCAGTAATGGGTAATAATATTATATACGTGTCTGAGTGTTAATTGTCAGTAAGCTTTATCCAGATCTGCGTACCATCTCTTTTATCTTGATCCAGTCAGAAGTGTAGCTTTATGCTTGAACAAGCCAAACGTCACATTATTCATCACTTATCCTTATTTATCAGTATTGACTGAACTGAACACACAAACTGTTTCATTCAGAAATGGAAACACTCATGTCAGTAACAGATGCCAGACGATTAGAGTGCAGCGTCAGCCGGCTCTGCTGTGGAGGTGAACACACAGTGTACTGTGGTGTGTTTGTGTTGAGTGATTTCATCTTAAAAATAGCGCTGCGTTTTAGTCAAGAAACATACTGGAACGACTGCTGATGGTCAAGTAGTGACATGAAAGTTACTGTGATCACACTGAATTATGTCTTCAGCCACTTTGGACATTAACCAGCAACAAACTGCTTGTATATTTGTCTACGCAGTTGGCATCAGTGTATTTTACTCATAATATGGTATGGAGCGGAATTGGCTTCATGCTTTTCCCCTCCTACCCCTCCTGTCCTCATGGGGAATGTGAGGCATGTCCTGTCTGTTGAAACAGCGTACTGTATTTGGGGCTACTGTGGGTTTGAGTCCCTCAGTATTTAGAAACCTTTTAATGAGTCGCCCCAGTGGTTCAGTAGACTAAAGACACACTCTGTGAACCTGTGCTGTCTGTCTGTGCAGTTTTCCTTTATTTTAAACAGTCAAAAATAAATGCAAAAAAGAGGTTTTGATTTGTAATATTTAGCAAATTCAGACCCAACTATTGTTACAATCATTTTTTGTTCCTTTACATCTTTCATTTACACAGGCATATTTTACTGGTTGAGTTGACATATATTTCTTCTTTGCAGGCACAAAATTAAGCAATTTAAGGGTTTCAGAGAAATCTACTAGCATGCTTTTCAACTTGAAATTTATGGTGAGTAACTTATCTTCTGTCTTTGCACACTGTTGGTTCATATCTCTGCTGGTCCAGTGAAGAAGGATTTAAAAAAAGTTTCAATTTGTTAATGATTTAAAATATACTCTTTCTTCCTACAGTCTTAAATGCTTCAATGTCTGCTCTTTCTTCTTCTGCAGGATGTTACAGGATGAAACGTCTCAGGTCCTCGAGCAGCAGCGACAGTTCTGACAATGAGAGTGAGTCCTCCATCTGTGGGATGCCATAACCTAAACCAGACTGTTTCATTTTCTCTGTTCTTCTTTTATTCACACCCTCTTTCTTTATATAGGTCCCTCTACGTCCTTCTGCTCCTCCAACAAGTATGGCAGTAAACCTGGAACCCCCGCCTCCAACCAGAAGAAACCGGCTGAAGTAAGTTCCCGTCCCTCCTTGCTGCCAGGCTCTGTGCTGAGTGTTGTTAAACGTGAGGACCAGTGTGTGACTCACTGTGTGTCGTGGCCTCTCCTGCAGGTGTTCAGAAAAGACCTGATCAGTGCCATGAAGCTGCCTGACTCCCACCATGTGTCCCCAGATGACTACTACCTGCTGGCAGACACCTGGAAGCAGGAGTGGGAGAAGGGAGTCCAGGTGCTGGCAAGTCCAGACACCATCCCAGAGCCGTCTGTCAGGTAACACCGTCCCAGAGGTCTGACTCTGGACAAAGAAGTCTGAATGTGCTACTCCGCTGACAGATTCTGATCGTGTCCTCTGTCTTCAGAGCTATTGCAGAGAGGCCCAAGGAGGTGCTCTACACCCACCAGAGGAAGTACATCCAGTGCTTGAGCCAGGAGTCAACAGAACCAGGTTATGTCAACATCAAAGAGCTGGCAGAGGCCATGTGTCGCTACGACCTGGACGACATGGACCTCTACTGGCTGCACGCTCTCAACAGAGAGCTTGACCGCATGGGTAAGGAACAGGATCATCAGGGGATAATCCGCCATGAAATTCACATTGTGCAATTTGTTGGACAGTATCTATGAACATGGACATCTGTCTCCCTAAGCTGGAAATAAGAGCATTAAGATTTGGACTCATGATGTTGCAGCGGTCTGCTGGGGTTTCTGTGACCATGTGGGGTTTTGTCTCCTAGGGGAGGAGCCCATAGACGAGCTGACAATGGAGCGCACCATGGAGGCCCTGGAGAGGCAGTGCCATGACAACATGAACCATGCCATCGATACGGTGGAAGGCCTGGGGATTGAGTACGACGAGGACGTCATCTGCGATGTGTGCCGCTCCCCCGACAGTGAAGAAGGGAACGACATGGTGTTCTGTGACAAGTGCAACATCTGTGTGCACCAGGTAAACCAGAGTACACCTCTCATCACACAGGCAAACTGTCGGTTCAGTAGTTGATCAATTGATGAATGATTTAAAAGACAACTTATCACTGCTGATTTTGATGATGTAAAAATGATCAGTTACTAGCGACAACTCTGCTGCCATTAGTAAATAATGTTTTTCGAAGGAGAGACGTGGCCTAGAAGGCAAATGTTGCACAACACAAAAGTACAGAGATTATCCAGTTACAATATACATTTAATGTCTCATGTGACTATCAGATAAATTAAAGGTAAAAACGTTGATTCATAGTGCTTATTTCCAAATCAAGAATTCCAATTCAATTCTCAACTTAAGTTATTTAAATCGTTTGTTTTTGTCCTAGCTCATATCGCTATATTGAATCATCTTAAGGGTGAGCTCTGCTGCTAGTATTCAAATATATACATTTGTATAAAGCTGCCAGTATTGGAAGTTTATTGGATGTTTTTCCCATTTTTAAAGAAGGATTTGTCAGCAAAACATAATTTTCTGTCTCAGCATTTGATTTTAAGATACACATTTGACAATTTCTCCTCATTTATAATGAATCTGTTCAAATTGTGTTGACAATAAATGTGCCATTTACACTCTGACTTTAAGTAGCAGTCACAAAGTGGTCCAATCTGCTGCTCTCCTCACAGGCCTGTTATGGTATAGTCAAAGTGCCTGTTGGAAACTGGCTGTGTAGGACGTGTGTCCTCGCCATCGACCCCCAGTGCCTTCTGTGTCCTAAGAAGGGCGGTGCCATGAAGGCTACACGTGCAGGCACCAAGTGGGCACACGTGAGCTGTGCCCTGTGGATACCAGAGGTACATTTAAACAAACACATACTGTACACCCTCTGCTTTGCTCCTGGCCTCTTTATAGTGTTTTACACTAAATGTTACACAAACTCTCACGATGCCGTACACTTACCTCTTCTGCAGGTGAGCATCGCTTGTCCTGAGCGGATGGAACCAATCACCAAAGTCTCCCACATCCCACCCAGCCGCTGGTCTCTCATCTGCAGTCTGTGTAAACTGAAGACAGGTGCATGTATCCAGGTGAGTGTTCATTTGCCTCCTCACTGTGAGCGCTTTTATATGAACGCTTTTCATTTTATGATTATGGCATGACTTTATGCTCTCTGTACAGACACCACACCCATTGTGATTGTGCACAGCCAGCAGCGGTTTGCAACTAACAAAACTTATATTAATAGTGAATACGATTATTTTCTCATCTCTGTAAGCTAAACATGAAGCAGCAGCTAGTTAGCTTAGCAGGAAATAGTCCCGCACAGAATCACCATGTAAAACCACAGTTAATAAACCAACAAGATATAACCTGTTTTTAATAGTGAGCTTTAGAGGTGTTGATTGGCTGGTTTTTGGACGGAGCCAGGGTAGCTGATATTTAGCACACAGAGATGATTGGTAGCAATCTTCTCATCAAGTGTAATTACCAAAATGTCAAGCTCCTTAAATGTGCTTCGTAAATTCATCAGGGTGACAAATAAGCATGCCTCAATGCCCTTCCATGTGTCTAATAAAATATTTTCTGACGTCTACCACAGAACCATCCTGACAGTAATCCAGTTATGAAACTAATCACGTAAACTCAAGTTACTGGGGAAATTGGGATTCTGCAAAATATGTAATTTTTAAAATGTTACTCTTCTCTGTAATTTAGTTCTAGTTCATGTAAACATAATAACCTGTCGCCCCCGCCACCTCACAGTGCTCGGTAAAGAACTGCACCACTCCTTTCCATGTGACATGTGCCTTTGAGCACAGCCTGGAGATGAAGACTATCCTGGATGAAGGGGATGAGGTCAAGTTCAAGTCTTTCTGCCTCAAGCACAGCAAGTCTAAAACTGGGGAATCTGGCCTGAGCCCAGCTCGCTCTAAACCCCCCGCTGAGGCGGAGAAGGTGGGCCAGCGGGCGCAGAGACTACAGGAGCTGGAGGAGGAATTCTACACTCTAATCCAGCTGGACGAGGTGGCCCAGGACCTCAAGCTGTCCGAGCGCCTGGCAGACTTCATCTATCAGTACTGGAAGCTGAAGAGGAAAGCTAACTTTAACAAAGCTCTGCTGCCCCCTAAAGAGGAGGAGGAGAACCTGGTGCTGCAGCCTCAGGAGGACAGCATCCATACACGCATGCGGATGTTCATGCACCTGCGGCAGGATTTAGAGAGGGTGGGTGCTTTTTTATACGGCAGTCTTACAGTCTTTAGTGCAGAGTCTGGCTATTTTTGGTTACAGAGCAAGTCCAGAACAACAGCCCACTATTCGTTACCCTGATTTTATATTGTTTAATGGGCATTCTTCATAAGGAGTCAGACAGCACATTATATTACATATTTCATGTATTAATTTTCAGAATATAAACAAATATGCTAATCTTTAGAAATCTCCCACATAACACAACACTGCGTGCTGTATAATAACTGAGAAAGTCTGCATTGATCTATGATTTAAAAAGTATATTCTAGGTTTGGATTGGGAAGTTATTGAATTTCCTGAGCTGACCGTACAAAAAACTAGATAAACGGTCTAGTAAGTATTTACCTTCTTTAGTGTTTCTTTCTTTCGCTTGTTTTATAACATGGAATCACAGTTTAAATCAAATCTCCACAAATCAATCTGCACACATCAGCAGAAAAAAAGATTGCAGCAGGCTTCTTGAAGACATGTGAAAGTAAAGAGTAAAATGGATGCAAAAATGTGTGAGAGGGAAAAAAACAGTGAGACAAGAACCCCAAACATAAAGCCAAAGTGACACAAATGGCTTCAACACAACAACAATATTAAGAGTTCAGTCTCCAAGCTAATGCAAAATCTGTGGCAGGACTTGAAAATTGCAGTTCAGAGTCAAGTCAAGAAAAATGGAGGTAAAAACTGTAGGGCTAAAATAGACCTGACTACTCAACAAAGACACAATTGTTGCCTCTGACGTCAGAGGTGAATCCTAATGTAGGGCCATGAATATCAATTACTTTCATGCTCATTTATCCTGCCAATGTAAAAATGTCAGAAAACAGTGAAAAGGTTCCCTAAAGCCCAAGGTGATGTCTTCTAATTACTTGTTTCAACAGTCCAAACCCCAAAATATGTGGTTTATTAGACAGATAAAGCAGCAGAAGCTGGAACTAGTTAAATGTTCAAATGTACAAATGTCTTAAATTAACGATTTTTCTGAATAGCTGCATATTAACTTTCTATTATTATTATTTCTGTTGGTAATCGTCCACAAGGGTGAATGCTTTCATAGGCTCTGCACATGCAAAGTATGTATGAAAGACAGTAAGCATGGCCATGAAGTAGGAAAAGCTTCAGTCATGCAGTGTAGTTCTTGTTTTTAATGAACAGTGTTTGATTTTCCTCATTGTGCAGGTGAGGAATTTGTGTTACATGGTGAGTCGGCGGGAGAAGCTGAAGCTGTTGCAGAGTAAAGCCCAGGAGCAGATGTTCAACTTGCACGTGAAGCTGGTGAACCAAGAGCTCTCTGCTGGTGAGCCACCTGTTGTCAACTACAAGCACACATTTAGAATTCAAACAATCGATTCCAATAATATTGTTGCTTTGTGCTAATATTTAGTTGTGAAATTTGAGTCATAGCTGAGTGTTGCACATCCTTCTTTGTCACCAGGCCTTCCTCCTTCATTTCCAGCAGAGAGCGTGCTGTTTCGTCCTCCTCCGAGGATAACTCTGAAGCTGAAAATGCCCAAATCCTCAAGTCTTGGAAATGGAAATCCCAGTTCCAAATCTGGTAATGGGCCGCTCTGCCCGGACAATAGTGGCAATGTTACTGAACATGCAGGTGAAGGGCTGGGTCAGGGGAAGCCTCAGATGCATGGACGTGGTCGGAGAGAGGAGCGCTCCAACGGACGGCTGTCCTCCTCAGGCCACTCCAGCAGCTCTGCACTGCCTGTTAAACCCACCGGCAAACCTTTAGCCCTGCACGCTGCACTCCACGGCCACTCATCCAACAGCAACGGCAAACTGGACCAGGAACGAGCGTGCATGGTTAAATCTAACGGCCTCTTAGAGAAGTTTGTGGCTCAGAAGGACAGTTCTTGCCAGACGCCCAGTGACCAGGACGCTTCAAATCAGGCTTTGGACAAGAGCAGCTTTCGCAAGTCTGCCATGGAGCACTTTGGCAGGTCCTTCAAACAGGCGACTATTAAATTGGTGCGGAGCACAGAGGACCTGCGGGCCTCTGACAAACTGTCCCGAAAGGGCTCGTCCAAGGAGAGACTGTGGGATAAACCCGTGACTGAACACAAAGTGAAAAACGCGAGATCGTACCAGGACAGTGACGGATACTGTCCTGACTTGGAGCTCAGTGACTCAGAGCCAGAGGCCAAAGGGAGGCACAGACGGCGGCAGGTCGGGCTGCCTCAGCCAGACGCTCCAAGGAAAGGAGTCAGTCATGGGAAACACTCGCTGGGCTCCAGACACCCCATGCAAAGGTGACAGCTGTTTGTACTGTTGTTCTCCTGACCTTCCCAAGTGCCAGGCCGTCTATGTGAACACACCTCCATCAGGGACCAGGTCCAAGACCCAGTGCTAACGGCGCTGCTTGCATAAAGCAGAAGATGCACGAAGGGTCATCAACAACATCTCCCAGTGAGGTCCATAAAGAAGCATAGCTGTGTGTTAATGTTGGTTTGAGAGGAACAAAATCTGTCAGTCTTCTGAGATTATCATGCTTGCCTTTCATTGTGGCTAGCATTACATTTTGTACTCAACTTTGTATGAAACACTCCTGCTGCACACAGGTTCAACTTGCCTTTGACTAAAACTGCTGTACATAAGATTGGGATGTAAATGTTTAACTGAATCACACACGTTCCACTTTATTGATACTTCAAAAAGTGAATCAAAGTTGTAGAAAATAAAACCGACATGCCAGATGGGACTTTTGTAGTGAGTTGTAGTATCTACTGCACCTGTTTCTTGCACACTGTCTGTTACAGTGTTTCCCCAGGTTATACACTGACTTGGTGATCTTTTACATTTGTCAAGTAGTGGAGTCATTTTTATGAACACAAATGCCTTTTATGTGTAGGAATGCAGTTTCGCACTATTAGAACCTTCAGTAATCTGGTAAGTGATCATGAAAAGCATTCAAGTTGTGTAAAAATGGAAAGAAATATGTGTAAGAGAGTATAATTACATTCCCTGATGTATCCTTCAGTAACGTAGTTGAACCTGGATGCATAAAAGCAAAGACTGAGTACAGATATGTAATCCATTGCCTTTATTACTGGTCTCAAATCATCACAGACTTAACTGAAAATTACCTTTGGAACTTGCATATTTGCAGTCTTTTCTGTTACTTGTGACACTTTTTTTTTAATAATAAATGACCTGGCATAACTGGTTTTACTAGGGCTGGACACTGTTAGGACTTTTTTTTATACAGATGCCAATTCAATAGTGAAATACTTCTTTAGTATGTGTGAACTAATTTGTACCACAAAAAAGCTTTATTTTTTTTTATCATTTTAGAAGAGGCCAAATTTGTGAAACACATCAGTGTTTAATGGTGTCAAAAATAAAATGAACAAAATAAGGATGTCTGATCGAAGAATAAATCATCTGACCAAGCATCTACCGTGGGAAAAAGACCTATTAGAACAAGGTTGGGCCAAATTACCTTTTCAAATGAGGCAGGAGAGCAGGTGAAACTGGATCTGTTGTCCCATTTGTAGACATGACGAAGAGTGGGGTTTAGAGCAGTGGTGGCAAACTGCGTGGCATCAACCCGGTGGTGCACCTCTGAAACTGTAATAATTTAACAGATACACTCTACTATACAGAATATGACTGGATTGTGGATTGTAAATTGTAAAAACAGGTGCACATTTTAACACTAACACACTTCAGAAACATCCATTTTTCAATTAAACGGGAGGGACTTTCATGTTATTCACATGCTATGTTTCTACTGTGGAAAGTGCATTTTTTAAATAAATTTGTTAAATTAATAATTGTGTTCTTTGTGTATGTGATAGAAAGTATATGAGAATATTAAAGTGTAATTTATCTGCAAGCAGCAATTGTGTAAAAAGTATTTCAATTTAGTTTGTGAGAGGGTGAGTATTAGGAAAGAAGAGTTAATTAATGATGACTGACCACTTGCAAAACCTGAGTAGGCTTTCATGATTTTTATCAGTTGTGGGTGGAAAGCTAGATGGCAGCATTGCCACACCTATCCATTACAGCCACTGTACACAGTGTGTATTAAAGTGGAGTTGGTAAGCTGTATTTAGAATATGTGTATAAGCCTTTTTCACAGCAGACATATTGCCTTTTCATAACTTATAATAAAGGCTCTATTCAGTTTAGGTGTGTCAGTGAGACAGAATGTACAATACTGAGACAGTAACTAGTTAAACTAAATTAGTCATAATTAAGGTTATTAATTAAACCTGTGCTTTCACTTTTGACTTTTGAAGTGTTTGCTGTTAACAGAGAGAGACAGAGAAAGGAAAGCTCTGGTGTGGTTTGACCCCAAAGTCAGCAAGGTTGGTTCTCATGCTCATTAATGAGTTTGTCTGTGTTTCACCACATTGGTTAGTGCTGTTTCAGGGTTTATTGACCTGCTGAAGAAGCTGAGAAAGACCTGACAGACCAAATTATCTCAAACAAACACACGACTTAATCAGTTTACTCTTGGTAAGGACATTTTAGTACACAAGTCCGTGTTCTAAAAACATGACCTATTTACAGCCGAGGTGAGTGTTAAGCTAGAAGACAAAAGCCTCATAGTGTATGAGCCACACTGTGGTATATTTGACACATTTACACAACATGTGAGTATAACTGGTGTAAATATAAAGTGTAATTCTGTCTGTAAACACCTCACTAACAGTGTTTTATAACAGATGGGCCAGCTCTTAACAACCTTTCTGTCTTGTTGTTACCTTTCAAAGCAAAGCTGTGTCTGACATTTAGAGGCCTGAAGCAGTTTCCAGAGTTACAGAATAAAAAAAGCAAAGTATTAAAAATAAACAATTAGCCCGTGTAGCAGAAATGTGTCTTTTAAAGGTACCCTGTGGAGTTTCTGACCACTTGTAGCGCTGTGGAGCAATGTTTTCACAAGCTGTTCTTTTGTGTGAGCATGTGGGCGACGTGCAACGAGTAATGTTCAAGAAACGTAGCGATGTGCCAACAAAGGCGAGGAAGGAGAAACTGGTGAGCCAGCACACATTAATGCAAACATTTAACTTTTTTCGTTTTTTTTTAAAACCACCTTTGCAAATCAAGGACACACTGAAAGTAAACATAACTTTGTTTACAAGAAAACTCCAAAGTGCATCTTTAATCATATCGCAAGCACTCTGAATGATCCTTTGACCCCTTGAAGGATCCAATAGCCTATACCATCAGAATAAATATGAATAACGTGATGACTGTATCTACTCTTTATGCTATGCTAACAGTGGCTGCCTCTGTTTGCTACCCGTCCCTGACGTCACACCAGGTGTTTTACCCCGTGCAGCTGATGGGAAATACCTGCCGTGACATCACTTGTAGGGATTTGGGCAGGGCTGCAGCATGTTTTCGGGAGTTTCCGACCACAGTCCTACGAATCATTCCAGTGGGCTCTTTAAGAGGAGAGCCTCTCTGTATCTGCTGATCTGTCAGCAGGCGCGGTGCCGCCCTCCCCGCCCGCCGCACACTCTGCTGCTGCTGCTGCTGCTGCACCTCGCAGGACCGACAAACACCCGGTGCACTGACGGGGCTCACCCTGCGTCCATGCACCCGCCAGCGGATCATGCGTGGACTTTCGATTCATTATGGATAATCGATAACTGGAGCTAAAATGCGCCGGGCCCGCTGTCCTCGTCATCCCGGGCTATGCAGGTGTAAAAGGTAACCAGACTGTGCGGCCACGCTTTATCTCCGGATCTCACCATGCATGTTTTATGCAGAGCCATGATATTTTGTAATGCTGTGG
Organism: Dicentrarchus labrax; assembly: GCF_905237075.1. Lineage (NCBI taxonomy): Eukaryota > Metazoa > Chordata > Actinopteri > Moronidae > Dicentrarchus > Dicentrarchus labrax. Next base: position 24,217,101 of record NW_026136718.1, on the reverse strand, counting down.
GATGGGAGACTTCTTCTGGCACACGCCTATAGTTTCAGTCATCGCATTTCCCCTGTGTGGTGGTTGGGCTGGTTCAGCTGGTTCTGCGACTGGAGGAAGCAGCGGCAGCAGTTTGATCAAGTAAGTGTGAAATAAACAGGGTGACAGCTCAGGGGTTACTGTGTGTGATATTGAACATCATTTATGTGATACCTATAGTAAACAAACAAGAATTCCCTGTAGATGTGACACAACAGCAGCTTTAATGATGTCCCTCTGTGTGCCATTCACTGTGCTGCCTGCAGACGCTGGAGCTCAGGATGTCCGGAGTGAGTGAACCCGGTCTGGCAGAGCTGCCTATGGAGAGCTGGATGTCTCACCTGCCATGTGCTCTGTGGGACACCCCGCTGTACCACCTGGCCATCCCGGGTAGGCTGCCATATAACAGCCCTCTGTAGTGTGGATTAAGTAGGCTGTTTGGAGTAGTACACTCAACACTTCAATCTCTCTTTACTAATTGTAATTCTAGCTGCTATATAGGGGAGTGTATGTTCCCTGGCTCTTAAGATCCCAAAGCCCCTCACCCTAGATCTAGAGAACATAGGACCCTGGGAACATAGGAATGATGCCCTATGTAGGGTAACCCTGAGAGCTCAGTGCGCTGCAGCTAAAGAAAACACATGCAAATACACGCAACACAAGCAAATTGAGGAAAATGTCTTCACCAGTTTAACACAGATACAGATACTCAGACAACGCAACAACATTGAGAAACATGCTGTGAAAGCAGAAAACACAATCTATGTCTGAAGTGCATTGTGTTATATGTGCATACGTGTTGGCAAATAAGTGTTTGCTTCATTTCCTTTTGTTTTGTCTATTTGCTTTGATTGTAATGATGGTGTTTATTGTCCTTTCCCAACTTAGGCAGCCACAATGCAATAACCTACTGTCTGGATATGAATGACAGATCCCCTGTTGACCTCACCCAGCCAGACATGCTTCAAAAGCTAGACAAATACATGAAGCCCCTCATTCGCCCCTTTGTGTACAAGTGGGCTATAACCCAGGTAATAAATCAGAATAGATGTACCAGCTGGTTGTAACTCATTGTTAATAACAAAGAAGCTGCACCTTATATAATAAATTATGCATCCCTTGTCTTGCAGGAGTACACTATAAAGCAGCAGCTGGACTGTGGGGTCAGATACTGTGACCTGAGAATTGCGCACAGGCCCAATGACAGCTCCACTGATCTGTACTTCTACCACGGTGTATACACCACGCTCACTGTGGAGGTGAAGTAATGGCATGCAGACACAAATGTCCAAAAAGTTGTTGCTACAGTGAAATTTATGATTCTGTAAAGGCAAATTGATTCTACAGCAATAACCATAAAGAACATTCATGCTCAGCAAACATTCGATGAGACAGGATTACAGGATGATAATGAATGCTCAAATGTAATGGAACAGTAGCAGAAGTCAGTGAACTCACTCAGTAACGTCAGTTATTGTTATAGAGTTTTATATAAAGTTTATTAACCTCAGCCACCATAAACTACTGATCACACCAAACCAACTAAAGAGTGAATTGAACTGAATGAGGATGCAGTTTATGAATTCAGCTTTTCATTAGCAAGAGGAAGAAGGTGTTATTTCTTCTTTTTGAGGTTACATAGTCTCACTTACAGCCACTTTCTCACATACGCTGTAACTCTTGAATCTTCTGGAAATATTCTCATATGAACAGGAGCATCAAACTGTTTTCAATGTATTAGATCTGGTGGCAGTTTTACAGTTCAGATCTCCGTACATCTTCTCAGCATGGCTCTAATGGGAACAAAATGTGAAGTTTTTGGACCTTTATCCATCATGTTACAGTGGAAACTAGTTGGCCTATAGGGACTAAGTCAATCAGTGAGCAATTCCAGGATATTTCTACACTCCTCAACATGTTTAAAAGCCTGTTGGGTTGCAGAATACGATTGGAAATCTTTCTGACAGCTTGTATGATAAATCAGAAAGCTCTTCACTCACCTCTGCTCCAGCAGAGTTGCAAGGGGGTGAGAAGAAACAAACAGATGTGTCAGGTTGTTACAGACGTCCTTACTATTGTAGACCCGTGTGTGAATGCCAAAAACCGGTCCTACCAGATATCTGAAGCTGGCAATGTTACAAGTTATACGTGTGCTTTTAAAATAAGGCTGTGAATCGTGCATTATATTATTGTGTCCTGCTGTAAAGGCAGACTAAATGGTAGCTTGTGTTTTCCTGGCAGACCGTTCTAATGGAGATAAGAGAGTGGCTGGACGCTCATCCCAAGGAGGTGGTGATCCTCTCCTTCAGCCACTTCCTCGGCCTGAACCAAGAGCTCCACACGCTGCTACTCACAACCATACGCAACATATTCACCTCCAAACTCTGCCCCAAAACGGTACAACTTCTCCAGTTTTCAGTGAAGACTATAGAATTAGAGTTGCCACAATATACATTTTTTAATGGCAGTGAATCCCCTGAGCAGACCAAAACCAACAAAGATTGATCCTATTAGCAAATGTTGTCTTTGTAGCCAAATTTTGACATATCTTATTCCTCTGTACAATTGTTGTCTAAAACCCATTACACCCCACACTGTGCAAATGCACTATTTAGTCCTGTTTGAGTAACATTTGCTAAAAACCACAGGGCCCAGCTGTTGAAACTATATATTTGTGAGTGTTTGTGGCTTACAATGACGGAGGTTTCTTACAGCAGCTGCTGTAGTTGATAATTTCTCTCTTAGAATATGGAAAGTAAACTTCAGGAACATGTTTCATATTTCAGAAAGAGATTTCACTGTTTTACAGAAACTATTCTGGACGTGACAGCATGTCTTTAGCTCTCTATTGAGAATCAAACTCACTTATATCTTTTCATGGGTTTCTTTGACAGTAAGTAAAATCTAAAATAACGTCAGTCTTATCCTTTAAATCAGGGGTTTCAAATCGCTGGCCTGGGGGCAATTTCCAGCCCTCCATCCCCATCCCTCTGGAATATAATTTCAAAGGCCCAAGATGCGTGCAAAGAGTTGATAAGAAGAGGCCTTAATTTGTTGTTTTGCTGCGAACAACAAAGATTATATATAATGATGATTCAAAAAATGTACAGAAACTGCTGTTTGCTACATGTTATATAATATTTTCACAATAGTGAGCTTTGTTGTAATATGTTGAATGACCTGCTTTAAATAATGTGTAAAAATAACTTGACATAATATGAAGCTCAACCGGTTATTCTGTTGTTTTCAGGAAGTGTTAACTCTTCGAAACCTGTGGGCTTTAGGCTGCTCAGTGATTGTGTCCTATGAACACAGTATTGCCAGCTGTCACAGCGACCTGTGGCCACATATTCCCTACTGGTGGGCCAACAAATGCAAAGCTGAGGCTCTTATTGAGGCATTTGAACACAGGAAACAACATGGCAGACCAGGTAATCTGCTGTTGATTTCAATCACCAAACACAGGCTGGGAATAAAACTGATGATTCATTTCTTTTTAATTGACACTGCATTTGACCTACGCCGCTCATAAAATTTCATATGCGTATTTTGTGTTTCAGGAGGTTTCTTCGTCACGGGGATTAATCTGACAGAGGATCTGAAATACATCTGCACACACCCAACAGAGTCCCTAAAGGACTTGGTGATGTCCACATATCCCACGCTGCTGAGCTGGGTGAAGGAGCAGACTCCCGGCTCCAGAGTCGGCTCTCTCAATATTATTGCTGGGGACTTTATCACCGAGAGCCACTTTGTACCTACTGTGGTTGCACTGAATGAAAAACTACTGAAATGGTCCTCGTGACTTTTAACCAATTTGCATTATTCTACAAAAAAGAAATGTGAATCACAGCATGAAATACACACAAGCTTGTTTTTTTAAGAGTGACAGAAAAATACTTCAAGTACTTGAATTATTCATCTAAATATAAATGCACTTACTGGAGGCAGTGAAATGTACATTTCGATCTTAAAGCTGCTTGAAAACAGACTTTTTGGTATTTTGACCTGCACTTGTTTGTTTACATTCAGTTCACTATTTATGCAATGTACTATATCAGTTTTCACGAGACAGAGAGGTGGCCAGTTTTATGTTACGGCCAAAGCAATAATGATACAACTAATCTCACCTTAATGTAGGCATTTTAGATGAGTAAGCACAAACAATGTATTCAAGGAGCACATAGGACCGTAACGTAGGCCACAAACTTTTATAATTATGACATGTGGGCAGCAAGTTTAAGAAGTTGCTAAACTGTATAAACTATCATACTTGTATTTATCCGTAGAGAATGTAGAGAAGAACTTATGCAAAATGCATGGAAAACTTATTTGCATGAACCCAACCTTGACTGTTCTACTTATATATACTTTAGCCAACAGGTTCAGCCTTGATTTAAAATAATGCTGCACCGCTGTGCCTGTGAAGATGAGCTTTTACAATAAACATGAGCCTTTTTAAGCAAGTCATCACACTTTTATTTACTGATCATTCAGATGTGCAAATTATTGTTAAAATGTTTCCTTCCAAGATGCCTGTGCTGAGTATCACAATCTCTACTCTCCAAAGCGTTTGCTTCATGTACATAAAACAACTGACCTGTGGTGTTTTCAGTCCCTGAAGGGCCACAGTGGGGAAAAGGCTTTTGTGTTCCCTCGCAGTATGTGTTCCTTTTCAATGCTTTTACGTTCCCTCACAATGGTTTGTATTACATCATCAGTCTGAAACTCTGCTCTTTTGGGATCCATTCAGCCCATTCAGTCCAAACATTTCCATCTTTGTAGCCAACATGATGACAAACAGGCAAAAAGATCCATGTAAAGCTCTATTATTTCATTTCAGTGTAAAACATTGTAAATTGTAAAATAAGAAACTACTTATATTCAGATAATGACTTCTACTGTTCATGGTAGGTAATGGTGTTTAAATTATGCAATTAGTATTGAGACTGAAATTAAATTAAACTTCTCAGTTTGTAAAAACCCAATTTGAATTGGTCCAATTTGCATTATTAAACTAAAAAGATCCTAAAATTTGCCAATTTACAATTCTGTGGTTTAAAATGTAATCATTAAAAAGATGTTATTTTATGTATCTTCCAATCATATTCTTGTTTCACTTTTTCTGTTTTTACTGTTTCTATTTTGTAAACTGTTTCATTTTAGGATATAATTTAAAGATGTGTTCACAGTGTAACTGAAGTCCAACCCCCAGAGCAGCAGGAGCTCTGATTGATCCACTGTTATCTGTTTGCAGAGGTCTGGCCAATCAGAGCTCCTGCTGCTGTTTGATTATTTTATTCCATTATAGTAGCATTAAATTGATAGAAATATAACAAACATAAATAAAGTTTTTTCATTTAAATTTCACTTTAAGTTCATTCATAAAAATATCTAACAGTTTAATTTGTTCCATCTACAAACGTGTCTAATACTTTTATATTTCGTCCACAGGTCAATGTAAATATTATTTAAAGCCAAACACAACTTAAACAAGGTCTGACTGAAAGAGTGACCGGAGCTCTCACTGTGTTCAGAGGCAAACATAATTCCCTCATCACCATTTATTTTGAAATGTATAAACTGATTTAATCAGTAATTATAATTAATAACTGAAAAGTCTATAATTGATCTTGTGACAACGTCCTTACAGAGAATGTTTTTCCAATATCCAAACAGTTACAGATCTCAGATGTGGTTTTGATGGATTGTTTTTTTATTGATGCTGCACTTATTAAACAGGGACTTTGTTCTGCTTCCTTGTGTTTTTCTCCTCCATGGCGGCTGCAGCTGCTTTGTGAGATGGGTGAATGAGAGAATAGAAAAAGATTGTCTTGGCTTATGTGATGGAAGGATGGGTAAATAAACTTGACATCAACACTTTGTCTTTTGCTCCTTAAAATGTTTACCACAGTAAAAGTCATTTAATGGAAGCTGCAGCTACAAATATCACCTTTAAAAAACATTTTGAAGAAGTTACATTCTCACATACGCTGTAACTCATTTCTGAGATAAATAAAATCACATTGTACTAATAGAAAATAAGCCATATGGTTCATAACTGAGGGAACAACTAATTCTATAATATATATAATAGCCTATATGTTACCATAAGATGTCTTTTGTCTTTGTTAAATCTGTCCTGTATTAATTGAAATGATGCTGCTCTAAGTACACATAACCTAAAAATGGTATATGGGATTTCCAGTATGACCTAATTTTCTTTCTTCTTCTTCTTCTTTTGTTGTTATTTAAATATATCGTATTACATTGATTTATATAAAATATCAGATAATCAATACAAACAAAGAAAGTAAAAAAAAAGTAACAGACAGAAAAAACACCAAAAATATAAAGATGTACATCTTAAATGATCTGGGTCAAATAAGAATAAGTCACTTTAAACACCTCATATTAGTGTTATTAAAGAAATGGTACCAAACCTTAAAAGTCCCACCACTGACACCTTTTAGTCTGTAACATTATTTTTATGAGGCAACATCTGCCATTAAACATCTTCCACTCTTTTATTCATGACGCAGTTGTATTTTTACCTAAAATAACTACTGATGATTCCAACTTTACATATGAACTGTACACTTTTTTCATAATTTCATAGCTTAAAAAACATAAAAACTAAATACTTGGTTGAAAGTATATATATTTTACATATTTAAATAGTTTAGAACAGTGTTGTGTTTTCCCTGTATCATAATGTTGGAGTTGTTTTTCTGCAGGACTGAATTGAAGAGTGTTCTCATGTGTTTATGTGTATTTCATTTATATTCTCATTGATGTAGTTAGGCTGCATTCATTTAGCTAAACTTCCGGTTCAACGTTGGCTCCACCCCCTATCAGACGTCATGGCGACGTATTCGGAGTTGTTCTGATAAAGGAAGAGGGATGTGAGGGTGAAGTGTGCATAATGTGTTCAGACACATACAATACAGAGAAATACAAGTGTCCTATAACAGCGGCATCCCCACATTAGCTGCCATGTTGCTCTGGTGACACAGTGAATCAAAGCTGTCAGTCAACACCGCAGAAGGAAAGGAAATTCAAAGTTTCATCCCCCCTCCTCCTCCTCTTCCTCCTCCTCCTCCTCCTCCTCCTCTTGTTGTGCAGCGTTAGAGGAATGAGATAATGGACGGGGACAGGATCGACCATATGACGACTAACCTAAACGGGTTTGTCAGATGTGTAGCTCAGACCTGGTTTCAGTGAGTCTCCTGCAGGTCTGGGACTGTGCGACATGGACCTCCGCTGCCAGGACTGGATGTCAGCTCTACCCGAGGAGCTGTGGGACGTTGCGCTCACCAACCTGGCCATACCCGGTACATTTAACACCTGTTCTGTCACTGTTGTCACTAATGTAACTTACCAGTGCTGGATGTTTCTGCTGTAGAGGAGAACAATACAGCAAATATTCAAGTCACACTGTAAACTCGTTTATGATTGCAGCGTCTGTAGTGAATGGGAATATTTGCTGTTGTTCTTTTATGACACTAAACTGAATATCTTTAGGTTTGGGACTGTTTATGTTCCCTCGTGTTAATTTTGCATACTTTCTTCTTTTCTTTTTATTTCACTGCCTTTGCCTCCTCCATCTGTTTATTTTATAATCACCTGTATTGGTTTACCTAATTATTTAAAAATTTAAGTTCACAACAAGACTAGTCATTCTAAACAAACCCCCCACACACAGACATTTTGTTTTGCATTTGTGGTTAGGTGTACAGTACCAGAAACTCTTTTCCAGTTCAGTTTGAGGAACCTTTAAAGCTTTAACGTGTATATTCACACCTTTTTACCCAGGGAGCCATGATGCCATGAGTTACTGTCTGGACATAAACTCCCCCCTGGTTTGGTCTGAATCGGACTTTTTCAGGCTCCTGGATAAACTTTTCTACTGCTTTACCAGACCTGCCATTTTTAGATGGGCTACAACACAGGTATGTAAGGTGGAAGTGTCTTAATTATAACAGATAATGTAGGTGTGGTGTGGGGAGCCTTACAGAAATAACAAAGTACTGCCGACTCTCTATAAGTCATTTGGAAGTGAGACGTGTTTGTCAGGATTTGTAGTTTATCCTGTTGTATCTGTATCTGCGGTCTCAGGCAGCCACTGACCTTGGAAGAGATCTTGTGTTTATCACTGAAAACAGCTGCCGACTTCAGCTGTACATAAGCTGATGGGAACGGAAAGTTTGGGGCCAGAAAACCAAAACAATGAGCTTAAAGACACTAAAAAAGCTCTGTAGAGCTTAGAGGAACTGCAGAGTTGAGTGATAATCCTCTGAGGGTTCATCACTACGAATGACTACTTTCAGATACACACAGCCATCTGATTCATTGTTAATATAAAAATATGAATTATAGCAGCTTTAAGTTATGATTAAAAAAAAAAAAAGTTTGATACGTCACATGAGAAAGTCACTTTTTCACCCAAGATAAAGTGAAGGGATGAGTCTTTCTTTCTAGAAGGAACATCAGTTTATACATTTGTATGTATAAACTGCTTCTCATGGCTGATACCGATAAGATAATAAGATAATTTCACATTTTTGTATTTGTAAAAAGAAGTTTATAACCTGCAGTTTATTTACACCTGAGGGGAAACGGGGAACGATAACTGGAATAATTCTTCTTTTATGAACTGCTCTTGCTTGCAGGACAAAAGCATCGAGGAGCAACTTTCGATGGGGATTCGGTTCTTTGACCTCCGTATCGCACACAAACCCAACGACTCCTCCAGCGACCTGTACTTCACACACGTCATCTATACACATTTAACAGTTTTGGTGAGTGTAATTATTCATTTAAAGTTTCAGTTTGGGCTTTTAGAACACATTTAGAGTTAATGTCCTTCCTGTACAGGAAACACTGTCGTCTGTTGCCACCTGGCTGGAGTCTCACCCGAAGGAGGTCGTAATCCTCGCTTGTAGCCACTTTGAGGGAATCAGCGACAAACTCCATCAGGCGTTCATTTTCTCCCTGAAGAAGCTGTTTGGCTCAAAACTCTGCCCCCAGAAGGTTAGTCTTCTTCCTTGTGCAGCTGATTTATGGTGTGTTAACAGCACAATGCCTTACACGACCTAACCCGCCCTCCACAGGAACCAGTCCTGACCTTGAGGAGTCTGTGGGCATCTGGTTACCAGGTCGTCCTGTCCTATGACTCCCAGATTGCAGCCCGACATCAGGAGCTGTGGCCAGCCATCCCCTACTGGTGGGCCAACCAGCGCACAGCACAAGGAGTGATCAGTTACCTGGACTGGAACAAAGACCTGGGACGTCCAGGTGAGTTTCATTTACACTCACGTGTCTTTTCTGTCACCCTGGTGTATTTTCACCAACATACTAAGGCTTCGTCCACACTGCAGGTAAAAGTGGCCCAAATCAGCTCATTGCTCATAACTGACTCAGATCTGTTTTCTTTATGACAGTGTGAACAGCAAAAAATTCTAATTCTCAATTCTGATTTTGACCACTTTCATATGCAGTCCAAATCAGTTACAGGTCTGATTCTTTTCGACCTCAGTGTGAACAGTCTTTTACATCACTGTAGATGGACACTGGTCGTGAGGGTCACTTCAGGACCTGTTCACACTGGAATCTGATATGGGCCACATTCAAAACATAATGTGAACATCAAACAGGAAACAAATCTCAGCAATCAATCAGAATTGAGTTTTAAGGCTTGCAATGTGAACATAGGCTAATCTTGTTTTTTTTACCCCAGAGGGCTTTTTTGTCTCCGGCCTGAACCTGACGGCCGACAGGAGATACATCACCGAGAACCCGAAGCAATCCCTGCAGACGCTGACCTTCAGTAACTGGGAGTGTTTGAGGAAATGGCTGGAAGAGCAGAAACCTGGGTCGGACCCCAAGAGCCTCAACATCATCGCAGGAGACTTTGTGGGGCCGCTTCCAATCTGCTCTCTGGTCATCGCACTGAACCAAAAACTTCTAAGGAAGCATGCCGTCAGATAAAAACAAAACATTATTAGCTGTGATTTTATCCCAGGGGAACGGATCCCTGAGTGCCTTCAGTATAATTAATTTCCTCTTGTCTGAGCTTTAACTTAAAGCAATGTTTTTGGAAAGAAATCTGTATTTCTCTTTTCAATTAAGGTGTTTTAAATCTACATATGTATGTGCAATCTATGTCTTTACAAGCAAGTACATCATTCTGTACTGTTATATTTTCAGATATTTTAATATACTGTACAATACATACACAGTCTTTTGTCTTAAATGAGTTTGTGGTACAGTTTGCAGTCAGTCAGTTCTTTGGATCTGCAGCAGGAAGGATCCCTCTCCTCCCTGCTTTACTATCTGCCTGTGAACAGTTTCTTGTAGCGTCCGTAAGCGGCGGTGCTGATGATGACCTTGACAACAGCCGAGCCTTCATCTGCATTCACCTGCACGTCCTGAACGGTGGCCTGCTTGTACAGCCAGCTGTGGATGAAGACGCACATTTACTGTGGATGCTCTCTTATTCTAAACATAAACACACAGCGAGGAAAAACAGCTCTGACCTTAACTGCGGACTGCTGAGGTGGACTTTGAGGTCTAAAATGTGTTTTCCCGTCGAGTTCACAATCACGTCTTCCACTGCTTTCTTCAGCTCATCCAGGCCTCGCTCTTCCAGGGCTGATATGGGCAGCGTGTTGGGCTCTGTGAGTTGATAGCTGAGAGGGGACGAGAGGGGATACTTTGACTTTGTTTCTTCTTCTAAAGACTACACCAAGTCCTGGCTCGACCCCATTCAAACAGCCCACACAATAAAAGGTCAATAAAATGATGCCACTAATAACAATAATACAATTATGAATGCAGGACATCCTTTGTTTTCTAAATTCAGTGTACTATATGGTTTTGAGTACAGTTAAATATGGTCATTTCTGTCCTAAATTCAGTAGCATAAGTTACATTTTGTGGTTTTCTGATGCTTTAAGACATTCAACCCATCCTGATATCGACCTTCTAGATCTTATAGATTGATCAACAGTATACATTTTTCCCTTAAAAGGTGCAGTGTGTAACATTTAGGAGGATCTACTGGCAGACATAGAATATAATAGTCATAGGTATGTTTTCATTACTGTATAATCACCTGGAAATAAGAGTCGTTGTGTTTCATTACCTTAGAATGAGCTGTTTATCTACAGAGCGAGTGGGTCCTCTTCTACAGAGTCCACCATGTTGAACTGCCATGTATCTACAGTAGCCCAGAACGGACAAACCAAACACTGGCTCTAGTTGGGGCCTTTCATGAGTTTCATGGCTACCGTAGTTTCTCCTACGCACTTGGAAGGCTAGTGGTATTCATTTGCTTGCAATCTGCAACTTCACCACTAGGTCCCGTTAAATCCTACACACTGGTTCTTTAAGCATTATCTTGGTCTTATTTTACATTCTAAATAGAATTTAAAATCTGTGTCCAACATGGGATTTTTGCTCTTACTTGTCAATAAGGTCAATTTTATTGTGGACCTCTATCATGGAGCTCATCAGCCTGTCAGGGACTTGCAGGTTCTTGAGGACATTGAGTACGTTCACCTTCTGATTCACCGTCTCTGGATGACTGATGTCTCGGACGTGAACCAGCAGATCCTGAAGGTGCGAGAAAGAAAACACTCAGTCACACTGAAACTGCGGATATGAAAGCCAAACAGCCTGCGTTACTGTACAACACAAACACCCTTGATGTGAGTATCAGGTACATACTGAGTATTTAATGTCTTCCAGGGTGGCAGAGAAGGAGTCAATGAGCTGGTGGGGCAGCTGGGACAGGAAGCCGATGGTGTCCACATACAGAACAGTCATGTGACTGGGCAACTGGCCGGCATGGACGGTGACATCCAGGGTGGCGAACAGCTGGTTTCTGGGTTGAAGACCGCTGTCACCTGTCAGTGCTTTGATCAGGGTCGTTTTTCCTAAGACAATGCAAAGCAAACAAAGTGTGGTCACTGTCATCAATCTGAGCCCCAAAGTACAGCGATACCAAACCAATGATCCAGCTTCTCACCACAGTTTGTATATCCTAACACAGAGACGGTGGGGAACTCCTTGTGTTTGCGCTGAGATCGCAGCAGGTGCCTCTTTTTCCGCAGTTTTTCCAGCGCTGCGCGAATCTTCATCTCCCGCTCTTTCAGCAGTCTCTGCTGGACCTCCAGCAGTGTCTCACCTGCAGGGACCAATCAGCAAGCTGAACCTCCTTTCTGACAGGCTCAGTTACTCTCACATGCAGACGTGTTACCACTCAGGTGTCGGGGGTGTTACCTGAACCTCCGATGTATCTTGATCCTCCTCCCTGCTGGTCCAAGTTTGCAATTTCATTTTTCAGACGAGATCTGTCACCATCGGACGGAGACGTTTTCAAATCCAAATGCGTGATAGCAAAAACATAATTTAGATCAAATTTGGGGAATAAATGATGGGATATTTGGGGGCAAAGTTACCTTAACAAGGGGATCTCTGCCAGAGAGATCTGTAACTTGGCCTCTTTAGTCCTGGCATTGCAGCGGAAGATGTGGAGGACCACTGAGTATCTGTCAAACACTTTAACCCCCCAGGCTTCCTCCAGCTCCCTCTGAATGGATTAAAAAATGGCTGTCAGTGCACAACACCTTTCTGAATGCAGCCATGAAGCGGTGTTCAGATACGCTCACCTCAGACAGAGGAGACAGGCGCTCAACATTCACAAACACCGCAGTGATTCCTGCTGTTTGACGGATTTTCTCTGGAGAAAGGAAAAAGCACAGGAAAATCATTGTAGGACACACTCACTGACCCAGACTCACAGGTGGACACAGGGTGGATATTACCTGTGAGGGACTGGAAGTTGCCTTTGCCGAATATCCTCTTCTTCTCTGGGGTCTTGGTGGAGAGGATGATCTTGTCCACCACTCTCCAGCTGTCTAAAGTGTTCACAAGCCCCACAGCTTCGGCCATCATGAGCTCCGCTGCGAGGAGAGAGTAGTAAAGTGAGTGAGACTAATCCCCCAGCATGCTCCACACACACACACTTTATCTGAACGCTTGTTACCTGTGGTCAGGTACTGCTTCCTGCTTCCCCACTTTACATCAGGGTGGACGATGAACACCCTCTGCTGACCCTCTCCGATGCCTGCTTGCTGCTCAAACAGCTCCTCCACCTCGCTGTCATCAATTAACTCTTCATCATCCTCCTCCTCCTCCTCCTCCTCGGTAAATCCTGTACCAAAGTCATCTGTGTTCCTCAGCCTGCAGGCAGAGAGTGCAAACGTCCTAACCTGCAGGGGGGAGGCAGCTCTCACAGCAGCTGCATGGTGGGGAGCTGTGAGGAGGGGTCTGCGGGGGGTTGCTGCTCGCTGGGAGCTCTGAGTGCAGGCCCCCAAGCACCGATGAATCCTCCTCACTGCTGCCATGCTTCCTCCGGAGGCTCTCCTGCTGCTGTCATCGGGGCTGCAGTTAGATTCAGACAGTATAAAGCGACGTACACTGGTTGTGCTGTAAGAGAGCCAGCAGCTCACACATGAGCCCTCTTCTGGCTCACTGAAGGCTCACAAAGCGCAGACTGCCACCTGCTGTAGCAAGGAGTATTGTTCATATACCGTCTGAATTATCTGCAAACTTAATAAATAAACCTTACTTTACAGTAACAATTAGATATTAATGCAGGCAGCGTGTTATCCTTTCTGACGCTGTTGTGTCGGACATGTTTTTGTGACATTTGTCCGGAGTCTTGTCTTCCAGGAGGCGTTTACTGACCGGTTGTTTACTAAACCACCGCTTGTTTTTACCTAATGAACGTTTTGACTTACCCGTAGTTCAATGTGTCGATTAGACATTCATTAAGGTTTGTGGTTGTTGTGTAAATGCCACTGGAGAGAGACTTTGTACCCAGTGCGGGAGGAAGAATCAGCCTTGGAGACTAAACACAGGGAGCGAACTCCCCCGGTACAGTTGTCTTCCTATGTCCTGTTTACGTCACTTCCTTTGTCATTGAGTGCTCACGAATTTCTTAAAATTGTATTGAACAATCAACAAGCGATAAATAAACAAAGCGAATAATAAATCAGCGGACGGAGCATTTACATTTCCTCAAATACAAAAAAGTTTAAAGTTGTTTAACCCTCGTCTCACCTGTTCAGTCCGCCCCCTGCTGGACTACAGAGTCACTGCACCTTTCAAGTTCACTAAAGTTGTAACCATTGACAGTAACTTTTAAAGTAATATGTTCTGTTTGTTAAACTTTGAGAGACTCTGAGAGAATATGTTCTCATGCTTTTGGTCCATCTGATTTCAGATTATTCATTTGAATTTTATCTTAACTTCACTAAATGTCTTATCTCGCTTAGTGTCGGTCTGAGTTTTTTGTTTTTAGTGAAGCACCACCATGGATGTAAAAGCCATTAGATACTTAGTTGTCTGATAAACTTTTGTCCAATGAGAGAGCAGATTGTCTACATTATTTATTTACTAAATACAAAAGTCTAGGTATCTTAAAACATGATCGTAGTTCATTACCATACAACTGCAACAGTAAATATGAGAACTGAAAGTAGTAACTACAATAAAACAATAAATTATATAATTGGTATAAAAAAAGAAGAAGAAGAAAGCTGTTAGATAATATGTCTAAAGGTGTAAAGGGGAATACATTTCCAGTAAGTAGGTTATTTAAGTAGCCTAGTTTTTATTCATTTTTCGGCCAATTGTTTGTAAATAAATAAAACACTTTTTAACTTTATAAATACTGTATCCAACCTTTTTGTCATGCACAAAGCTTCCGAAATTAAATTTACAGCTATAAAAAAAAAATCTATATAAGTCACCTAGGCTATATAATTACGTTTAATATCAGACGCCTGGACAAGTGAAGTATTTGAACGAAGTCCGCTGTGCTGCCCTACACTTTGTTTTATTGCTGTCTGTGTTGCCTACATCACAGCCTGTGGGTGTGTGACCTGAAAAGAAGTCAAACAGGTTGGACCAATCTCCATAATATGGCTCCCAACAGGATATATGCTGATCGACACTGAGAGGGCTGAGTTTATTAACTTCTTTATGCGTAGGGATCGATATATTCGGCGGCACCGCATGCCATTTAGATCAAGAGAAAGACAAGAGAGGTAGAGAGAGAGGTGGAGAGAGAGAGAGAGAGCAGGTACGGCACAACAAGTCGCAACATGACTGACAATGAATTCCTTTAGCGTGAATAGTCCGAATGAGTTGGGGTTGTTAAAGAGAACGAACTGAAGATAGGGAGTCAAAGTGAGTCAGGCATATAACTCAGTAATGTCTTGGTTTTCCACTTTAAAGAGGATTATATTTTTGGAGAGTTTTTGCGTCTTGTGTGCGCAAACGTGTCCGCAGCGGACGATGCCTGTGCCACTGTGGCGCACAGGACTGCTGCTCTGCTGCCTCTGTTTCTGCGCCAGCCTGGGTAAGATGACTGTGTCTGGTCTGCATGTTAGAGATAACTACACTGAAACTCACTGGTGATTTCTCTTTATCTTTCACTTCTTTCTCTACAGAGGAAGAGTGCGTCTTTGGCATAGTGGGGCAGCCGGTCTCACTGCCCTGCTTGTACCCTAAATTATTAACCTTTGTTAATTTTTCCATTGAGTGGAGGAGAGACGATGAAGTGGTGCTCAGATCAGTGTGGAAAAACAATTCAAATGTGGAGGAACTGAGCGTCAACAGCGCCACAATCTCAGCTGATGCTGCACGGACTGGAAACTTCTCTCTGGAGCTGCCCACAGTTTATCCTAAAGAGCACAACATGAGTTACAGTCTGTTCATCATTTCAGAGGAGAATCAAAGTGCTGCGCTGTGCACCGTGTGCCTCAGGATAGCAGGTCAGTGTCAGACACACAGGAAGTACTCAGAGGAATATGTAAAGGAACTAACTCTTGTTTTGTCTTGACTGTTTGCAGCCAGTTTCAGTTCCCCACTGCTGCTGAGGGAAGAAGCAGCGCAGGGGGAGGAGACGGTCTTCCTGTGTCACTCTAGTGGTGGTTTTCCCGAACCTGCAGTTCATTGGCGCATCAACCACACCAATGAGCCCCCTGAAGGCTCAGTGAGGACCCTGGCACTTTCACTCCCAGACTCCCATCTGTACAACATCACAAGCCACCTGAAGGTCAACATTCCCAAAGAGTCCATGGTGTCGTGCACCATAGAGAACCTGTCCATGAATGAAACCTTGACATCCACAAGCTGTGAGTGATCCGCTCATTGAGTCAGTTAAACACACCACTTGCTCACTAATCTCTGGTTCTTGTCTGTTGGAAGATGGAGTTGGGGTCAGCCCGGTGGTGAGTCGAGCATCAGAGGCCATGTGGATCTTCAGTACGGGTCTGTGCGCAGTGGTTGGGGTCATGGTGGTGGCAGGAGTCGCCTACCAGATTCACCTGGACAGGATAAGTAAGAGGAAGAAGCGTGAACACCAACAGGCTGACAGAGGTAGGTACCTGCTGCTGGTGACACATCATCACTGCAGGCTGTGGGTTGAAACATTGAAATTAGACACAAAATACTTCATAGAATCCACTTTTACAACATAAACACCTATCAAGCTACAGGCCAATCCGTCCTTTTATTCAGTGTCAGTATGGAAACACACTCAATTATGGAAAAATGGAACATTTGGTGAAGACAATGTGAAAGAAATGTTTCTTGCTTTTAATTGGGAGCAAGTGCTTGTGTGTGATGTGCTTTTATGACCGCTGAAAACCTCATCAACCATTCAATCTTATTGAAATTGTTTGCTGTCATCAGGATACAAAAGGCGAAATCTGTTCAAGGAGGAGACCGAGGCGATGAAGCCGAAGGAGACGGACGTGTAAAAGTCTGAGAGGACAAATCCCCACTTTTCTTCTGTTGACGTGAGGCAACAGTGCACTGATTTGTAAATACGTGTTTGTTGTGACCACTTAATATTCAGTACAAGTGGTGGGTTTTTAAATAGACGATGTAGATAGAAGTGAAATTACTGTAAGTTAACAAAGCATCTCACCACTTCACATTCTTTTGTTTGCTGTTGTTTCAAGCTTTAATAAAGATGCTCATATTCATTCGTGGAGCTGTTTTATTTGAATTTTTTAAAGATCTGTTAGTGTTTCTGCATCATGACAGAAAATATGACAATGAAGAACTGTATATTTTTTACATTTGAAATGTCCGGAGCCACAATCAAAACTTCTTTTTTATAAGCCAAAAAACAAGACAAAAAAACACTTCATCGTGAAACTCCAAATGTTCCAATAATATGAAACTGATGATGACCAGAGAAACTCTAACCAGCAAATGTTTATTTTTAATTGATAAATAAGGTAAACAATTAACAGCTTATCAAATTTGTCATCCATTTTCTATTGATCAACAACTCATTTTACAGTTACACAGTGTCTTAAGAACGTCGTGGAGCCCAAAACATGTTGGCACCAGTGAATTACTGAGCATCCAAACTGCATCTCTCGTTTCCACAATTGAGACGATTAAGTCTTGTGCTTCAGGGAGAAGAAGACTCTGTTGCAGCAGAGATCCGTTGCATAGTTTGTGCCGGTACCTTCGTACCTTCTCTCTAAAGGTCGCAGCGTTCAGCTCGATCCTTCCTGCACAGACGTCACCGTGTAGATGTCATCACGGCGCTGAGCTGTGATCGGGATCTGCTGACGGATGTCGGCTAAATACTGCAGGTCTGGGAACAGAGGTCACAGAGAGGATACAGAGAGGTTTAGTGCAGACTCGAGAAACAACGACATCCATACAAATCCCACTACCCTTCAGATTCATTTTGAATCCTCTGGAATCCTATTTTTCTCACAATCTGATCACAGAATTCAGTCCTGTAGTTGAAACTCTTTGGATCAATAAAAACTGCTCGTCTCACCGATATCAGCATAAATCACGGCCTCCTCTGGTCCAGCCTTTGAGATAACTTCTCCCCTGCAACAACAGATTACAATAAGTCTGCTAAATGTACCACCTACAGACAGGCAGCAGATACGACAGAAACAATATGACACCAATATCCAAGGAGAAACACAGCTCGTCATCAAATACATTAACTACTGAGCCAGTTGTAGTTGTGAGGTTCTTGTATTTTACTCAAGTACTTCCATTTTGGCCAGGGATCAATGAATGAGGTGATGGAAACACCAGCACTTTTGTCCACAGGTGCAGTCAGAACACAAAATAAAAGTTCCTTGTAGCTGCTTTAAATTTGTTTATAAGATTTTTTTTTCAAAAGTAAAGGTAAACCTCGGTAACCACGAGCTGTTAGTTAAATTTGGTGAAAGTTATATTGGGCATTTGGGATTGGGATTTTAAGGTAAGATACATCTGTGCTTTAAGTTAAGTGACACTTTGAATCTTCATTCAAGGGTCAAATTATACTTGCAATGGAGTATTGTTCCCATATTAAAAGATCAGAACACTTTTTCTTCATCTTTCCCTTCAAAGAGACTCTCACATGCTTTTGCTCTGCCTACTGACACACTGTATTTGTGTGTTCCTTTCATCCACTTACAGCTCCCTCGATACCGCTGCGTCTGGCACTAACTCACTGCACATTGAACAGTCACACACAGGATGAGCTGGTCAGAGGATACAACAGGCAACATGCTCTTACTGTACCATGGGTTAACAACAGTGCTGTGACCCCAGGCGACATATGAAGCAGTTTCATCTCTGGCAGGAGACGCTGTAGCCACATACACTTGGTTATCAAGCGCCCTGCGAAAGAAGACAATAAAAGACATAATAATTCATCATTATTACACTATTGCACAAAGAAGAACGCTTTCTTTGGTGTTGCGTCTGATGCAAAAATTGTTTGCTCTTTTTCAAGGTACTTCCTGTTTGAAAGAATTCTCTCTTTCATTTGCGAGCGTTTTATTATGCTTGGACATACTTCCTCCTTTCTGTTCCTCTTCCTCCACAGATTTTATTACATCCCCTCATGTCACTCTTATCTTATTACATGGAGCAGGATGTATTCATGCATGCAGGTTGGAATATCGTGTTGTCTCATGAGTGACGTAAATCAACCCCAAATAAGATGCCTGGCTCACACTAATCAATATTTATTTCCTAATAAGTATTTTTGGGACTCTCTCAGTCTGACCTCCCCCTCTGAAGGAGCTCCCAGTGGGCTGGACCAGTGGTCATGTTGAAGGCTCCAGGGTAGACCAGCAGCTGACAGCCTGAGGACAAAAAGCACAACCAGATCAACTGTCCTGCACACTATTTAAAAACAGTAGATGCCATGTGAACAGTCTCATCAGCCGCTTACCTTTCCTGCTATAGAGCTGCGCGAGCTCTGCAAACCTCATGTCGTAGCAGATCCCCACGCCCACTTTACAGAACGCTGTGGGAGAAATTACAGATGGGACACATTGAAATGATGCTCAGCCAGCTGCAGGGAAGAAGAGAGGAGTCGGTGGGACGTACGTGTTTCGAACATTGACAAACTGTTGCCTGGGCTCAGCGTCTCAGACTCCTGGAAGCGGATTTTCCCTGGAACGTCGATGTCAAAGAGGTGAATCTGAAAAGATGAAGAGAAATACATTGATGGGGTGAACGTCCTGCTAAAAATCTCTATGAGGTCAGTAAGTAGTTTAAATAAACTACTGTAGTTGACACACACATACCTTTCTGTGTTTCAGAAGCAGCTCTCCATCAGGCCCAAACACTGTACAGCTGTTATACAACTTCCCACCGTCCTCTTCAGGGATGGATCCTTGTGAACAAGAAGAAGTTACACGACTTAATGTTGAATTTTTACATCATTCCTCAACTTTAAAGTCCAGTACGCTCGTCTGTCCTGTACGTGTCAGTAATGCTTCACCTCCTTCTGTGTGTGTTATTCCAAACTGGTGATGAAGTTTGACCTAAACAGTGCTAGTAGTGCTAGATGTGTGATGACGTTAAATGAAAATTATCTACTTTCTTGTTGTGTACAATTAGCCTCATCTACCAATATTACTGATTTCCCACACTCCCACAGAGAGAACTTCATGCATTTTGACATGTCATAAGAGGAAAATCACAGGTGTAATTAATAACAGCTCATGAACCAGACACCGTTCTGAGATCTTTCATTTTATAAGTTACGCCTGTGCTTTTCCTGCTAAATGTTTTTAAAAAGGCCTATTATTGGTTATATGTTCTAAAAGCACTTGATAAAGCCCAAATGTGGATTCATTTAATCAAATATTTAACACTGTGGTCCACATGCAGTGATATCATCATTAATTTAGTTCAACTGCTGTTCAAACTTTAAACGTATCTAATGCATTACATGGAGGGAGGAATAGTGATATGCCAGTAGCTGCTGCCACTGTTTTAAAGCTGTTAATGTGGCACCAAAAACACAATATTTAATGTGGCTTAACTGAAATTATTTATTAACTGGTGGAAAAGGCCTGTTAGCTTGTAACTCTGTAGCACCAATACCAAAACCTAATGCACACACTATATTCCACTGTATATGGAGAAGAATATATTGCCGTAATGCCTTTATACACACTATACACAATTTAAATTACATATACAAAAATAAATAAAAACAAGAGTGATAGTTTTAAAATTAGCACAGTTTTGATTTCACTCTCATTAACTTGAGAACACAAACTACAGGACAATGAAGTAGTCCCGGCTCCCGTACTTTGCTCTGGTCTTTTAGTCTAGTCTCACAATATAACACTGTATTGTAAATATATGCAGGAGCCTTCCAACCGTCAGTATCGACCTGATTCTCATCAGACAAACATTCAAACGTACTTTTACAGTGGAGGACAATACTTCCACTGCCCTATTGACCACAGAGGCTTCCCTACCTCCAACTAGATACACCTTGTTCTCCTTGGCAGCCTCTGACAGCACCTGAGTGGACTCTCCTGGGATCCTCTCAGCGTATGTAGAGAAGAAGCCGGTTCCATATGGAGAATTGAAGCATTCCTGTATTATTGACAGATGAGACAGAGCCTCAGTTTAAAGCAGCCGCAAAGTGAGTGGTGACTTTAATACTGGACACAGAATATAACAACCATATTCTGGCCTATGGCAGCATTATTAATACTTCAAACATTTGGTCTGCTTAATAAAGTGACCCTGCAATATATAAAAAGTTATATATCTGATAGGACCATCTCCCAGCAGGCTGTTCAAGCAGCGTGACAACCGACCCCAGCCTCCCCTACTATCCCCCCATCAGAGACCCTCCTCCTCCTCCTCCTCCTCCTCACCGGCAGCAGCACCACCTTGCTGCCTTGTCCCGCAGCCTCCTTCACCAGTCTGCGGGCTCTGCTCAGGTTGTCCGCCTTGACGCTGGACACCTGCAGCTGGACCACAGCCAGACGGAACTCTGAGGAGCATTGTATTATTGTATTGTTACTGTATACCTGTGCAGAGGAGGGGATTATTAAACTATAATTATTAATAATTGTATGTGCACATTTCTTTCTACAGCTTCAGTAAATAAACAGAGAACTTTGTACTTACTGGACATTGCTTTTGTCAAAGTAGACATGTATGCAGAGTAGTGCTGTTTGGTTTCACAGTCCAGAGCACACAGACAGGGCATGTGATTCCGGGTGGCTATTTGGATTTCAAAATAAGAGCCTATATTTAGTGTGTAGTCCTGGCACGATTTTACGACCTCAGGGTTTTACGACCAACACAACGCAGCGATACAAAACGATGATAAAGAACGCCTGCAGATTAATATTGATTGTTCTTGTAAGTTAAAGTCCCTCTAAGACAGTTGATATTTTATTATTACTACGGCTACGGCACATGCTGTAGTTTATGTAAAGTTTAACACCTTTATTGTGAAGTTTGAGGCGAAGCTACGTCAACAGGGGGGCGTGGTTTCTACCGCCAATCCGGGTTCTCTTCTCTACTCATTGGTTAATCAGCAACAAGTATTATCTTAATTAAAACACAACATCGTTGATAGTCACAGGGGTTAGTCATTATTAACAGGTCCTAACTGTAAATATATATTATAATGTTTGGACCTTTATTTAATCCTAATGCATTAAACTGAAGATAAAGAGAAGAGGGACAGACCGGACTTCTTCATATTGTTACTGGCTGTTATGCTTCTTGCAGGGATTATTTGTTAGTTTGTGTTCAACAAGTTCACATTTAGGAAAAAAAGCAGGTAAACAACAGAAAGCCTGATATTCCTGTTCCACTATGACTTGTTTACAATAGTCTGAAATAAGACACCAGTGTAAAGCTTTTCTTTGTTTTAGTATCTGAACACCAGACAGCAACTGCTTTGCAAATAGCAGCTTTCCAACATAGAGGGAACATTTGCCCATGCTGTGTGAAAGGTCTAACCATTCATACAGCCATCATTTAAATGTAGGTGTGTCAAATAACAATGTATGAATGACTGTACATCCACAGGTGCAGTCGATTAATCTCCATTTATTAAAAACAGAAACGCTTAGAAAATAATAGCAGTACAGTAAGGTGCAAATTACAGTTGAGACATGTTGCATTTCGACTAATGGTGACATCCTTTGTCAGTGATGTTACAGAGTAATGTAAAGACTCCTGATCAAGGATGTTTCAGTCAATACTGAAGAATATCACAAAATTACAAGACAATGCATGGATTACACAGGAATGCTATGAACGACTGGAGTGAAGAAAGACCAGATTTATGAGTCTTTAATTCAAGTTTTGGTTTTTGTTGCCCGTATTTTAAATGTGCCATATGTTTTAGGCTGACCTCTCCCCTCTTTAAGTTTTATATGATAAACGGGACAAACCCTCTCTGGACAGAGGTTTCAACTGGAGCTGTCAGGAAGGTGATGCATCACTTCAGAGGCTTTGACACTCAAAACCAAGGCTGCCTACACAACTAGACTTCAATGCAAATGAATAGTAAGGGAGAAAAAAGCGAGGAAAAGTCAAAAACAGATTTTTAAGATTAGAGGAGAAGCAGCAATATAATGTGATATGTTGCCACTGCTGGTGCCAATATCACACATCACAGGCATGAGGCCGAAGGCAACAGTGGCAAGCAAACTGAAACTGCTTAGTTTCCACTAATACAATGGACAAAGACAGACTGATCTGAAAACATAGATATAATATAATAACTTTCCTTTTTACAAATCATCTTTTCATTCCTTTCAAAGCTCTGCCTAAAAGTGCAAAGCACAGTCCTAGTTACAGCAATCGTTTCTTTCTGAATATGTCAAAGTTAGCATGTTCAATTACAGCAACAGCCTTCCAGATGCTAACATAATGGATTTATATTTTTATTAAGTTCACTGGGGGAAATCATTCAAATACTGAATCTGAATAGGAGGGGAAAATACTGAGGTGCTCAGGCTCTTAATGACTACAATCACCAAACCTGCTGTTGTAATATAATCCAGAGGGGCTGTGAACAATGCTTTCTGAGAGCTACAACACACTGCTATGAGATGAGGTTAAATTCATTATTATATGCGAAAGCAGGGAATAAATTATCTCCCAGAAACTCTGTAAAAGACTTCTTACTCTAGAAAGAAAGGGGAACTTCAAACCGTGTGAGCTGGTTAAGAAGCCAGCTAAAGTTCCACTGCATATTCTTATAGGATATGCTTTCAAAAAGGACATTGCAAAGGTCTGTGCTGATATAGAGCAGTTTACACATTATATACACATCACATATTTATAAACATCCTCAAATAATTTCTATTTAAGGCTGCCTTCTTGGAAAATAAAAGTTATCAAAAACAGTTGTTGCGGTAGGAAACCTGCCTCATGTGCCAGCACTGCTTTTCTTTTTGGGATGTGCGTCTCAATGTTGGAGCTAGCTAACAATAATCGTTAAATCTACTCTGAACCCATCTGAAAAGTAAATTAAGAGACATGACTGAGCTGCGGTACTGTCCACTGCAAAACAAATGGGCTTTGAGTTAAAGGAGTCGAGTAGTGATCGGTCAGTACGCTACGTTAAGGCCAGAGGGAAGTTGTCAAAGTGGAATTGCATTGAAATGAGATCCCATGTTTTAACAATAATGAAGAAAAACATACAGTAAAACCAATATTGTTTAAATTAGTGTAAGAGAATGGTTGGATGACTGCGGAGCACCTAAGTATTTCATCACACACAGCCTGTCCCACAGGCCTGCAGTCAGTAGTGTGCCCTCATGTCCCAAACACAGACAACACAGGGCTTCACAGTCAACACTGCACTGGATCCGTCCAGGAAGGAGGACAGCCGAGGGAGAGCGGGAGACGGTTTCACTCCTGGCAGACAGAGACTCTTCTTACAGCTTGTGTCACGGCTGGCTGTCGTCTCCCTTTACGAACTCTCAAGAGCATCTAGGACTTTCATGATCTGCTGTTTAATGACCTTGGTGGCGTCGCCTGCGTTGGGTATCAAATATCTGAGAGGGTGGAGGGAAAGAAAACAGAGGAAACCGCAGTGAAATTAACAAATAACTACCAACAAAAAGATATTCTCTGTCGAGCTTCTGTAAAGAGTTTCCATAAACATTAGTTTTTATATCCTAAGATAACTAAATGTAGGTCTACTTAAGCCTGTTGCCCTTCTACAATGTCATTTTAGAGAGCCAGACTAACCATTTCCCCCTCCTTCCAGTCTTTATGCTGAGCTAAGCAAATTAGCTGCTGTCTCTAGCTTCTTATTTAGCATATATATATCTAACGCTCATCAAAAAGGCAAATAAGCACATTTCCAAAAAGTGAATTATACCTTTGAGGTTACAATTTGGAGTTTCTTTACATACTGCAATGTTGGCAAACTGATAAACAACCTCAGAAATGACACCAAATTACTGGACAACCCAAGTAACAGCCCAGAGTGCTTTAAAATGACATGCTTTTCTGATCATTAAGATTTTAAATTTGAACCTCTCAACTGCCGATATCTCCACTCCAGCTGAGTTGTTGCTGCCAAACTTGAACGTGATCAGTTCTGGGTGCTTCTTTTTGGATGTGATCTTCACCACTGAGTTCAGTGCTTGTCTGGACTGGATGTAGGCAAAGCCTTTCCTTGAGGCGATCTCCCTCAGGCAGTACATGTGAGTTGCTGTGATCAACAAGTGGCTGGAAAGCAACAGATTAACAGTCATTGTTAGGATTCATGGATTCCTGAATTATTGCAGAGCCTTCTGTTCACTCATGTTTAAGGAAGTGGAGATTAGTCACAGTTAAAATGCAACTTCTTGCCCAATCCAAGCCTCGACACCCATGACAGTCAGGGGAGATGTGTGTCAGGGTGTCATGTGAGCAATAGTTTTACTCACATTACTAAATTGATTCAGGCAGTGACTCACCTGGGGAACATGTGACCAGTTTCTTTAACCTCATTACATGGGATGTGATGCTTTACATCAGGTTTGTTTATCCAGGTCTGAATGTTGACAATCTCCTTCCTGTCATCGTCTGACATGGATGAGCTGTCTATCTCATCTGTCGGGGGCATTAAATACAGGTTACCAGTTTTTCAAAATAAAAGTTCTCACATTATTTAAATATTTTAAATATGTTCAGCCTTATTTACAGTGGGAGTTCACCTGTATCATACTCCTCTTCATCACCAATACTGAAGACGGGCTTCACCCCTCGGTAAGGTTTGCCAACGCGGTCGCTGCTGCTCACATGCCTACAAACGGAAAGCAACAGGTCAACTTAAAACGCCACATCAGTGCTGAATGAAGGACGTGAAGACACGTTAATGCCTGTGATGAAAAGTCACATTAAATACACATAACAGCAAGGCTGCACACAAATAGAGATGGCATGAAGAGCTCCAGGCTGCAGTAAAAAAAAATCTTAGGCCACTAAGGCCAGGTTATGCTGTTAAATATCAAGAAAGAGGTTAAAAGAGACATTTATACTCCAAAAGCGCTACAGATTAGTCAGTGTATGATATTCAGGGCTATTTGCAGAAAATCATAGTGTTGCTTTTATCTTTCATAGTGGATTCATGTTTCTGCATAGCCCTGGCTATCATCTAAAAGAACAACAATGAAATGGAAAGACAGACTGTTAGGAGCATCTCCAAGCAAACAGCAGTGAAGCTGAGGTTCTCCCTAAAACACCTCGCTTATTCAGACTGGAAAGAGACGACGGCATCAGTGAGTTGTGGATGTAAAGATGGCTCGATGCTTCCTGAGAGGCCACAGCAGCTTCAGTGGTGCGAACTAAATAGCAGTGCTGAGTTTTGTTAGTGAAAGCATGAAAGACAGATCCTAAACATCTCGTACACAGCCTGCCCACACTGTATGGGGAACGTGTAGTGCTGTTACATGAGTGAGATGTTGATACTAAAGCATGCGGTAATGTGACACAGGCTAACGCTCCCACAACCCAGGGGACCGGTGCGGTTCTACAGCCAGTGGACATGCTGGGGACAGACAGCTCGATGTCAGGGAGCTCTTACCGATCTGGAGTCACCTTCTCTGGCCAGGGCAGATTGAAAGATATTCTAGCATGGAATAAGGCACAAGGTAGGTGGTGAACTTAAAATGCAAAGAACTGCACAACTAGATGTCAGTCAGAGTCATCAAATGACCACAGTTCTCTGATCTGATAGTCCAGTTACTGTTTATGTGAGTACAGCGTGATATTTCAGCCTTCAAACATTTTTACAGGCTGATGATAATGTGTTCAATCAGGTGTATATATGTATTAAACCCAAATGGATAAGTAGCAGAGGCACCTATTAACAAAATTTTGGTGGAATTTATTGTGAACATTGGTTTTCTGGATCAAGTGCTTTATTGTTTTATTTAATTTTATTTAATATTATTAGTACTGTATTTGTGAGAGGAATCAAACTGTAGCAAAAGTAAAGATTTTAACTCGTAGAAATGAAGAGGCAGAGGGTGAGAGTGTGCTCTAGGGTTCCAGAGGTGAAGGTTTCTTAGCGAGGGATTTAGAGCTCACCTTTCTACAGGAGTGGAGGTATTCTCGATGAAGCTGATCATCTTCTCCTTTACGTTTACTGACTTGGACTTGAGAGCAAACGTCATTTTGTTGACCAAAGACTTGACGCCTTTGCTGTCTCCAGGGCTACTTAGTGAATCGCCCTGTATCAGAAAAAAAGACAGATAATCTGTTTAAAAGGAATAAAATGTACTCAAAATCTAAAAACAAACTGGTAACATACAGTAATGCCACTGTGACTTTCTTAAAGTCAGACTACTAATGTGTGCATCTTCAAATGTTTCTGGCCACTTACATCAGCGGAACTGAGGCTGCTGTGAGACCCTGACGTGCTGACGATCCAGTGAACGTACGAAGAGTCGAGACCCTCCACGTTCATGTCTACCAGATGCTTTTGGAGGGCTGAAATCACACAAATCTCAATGTGTTTTCACTTCTCACAAATATCCAAACTGCATTTGTGACCAGGGGCCAGATATAAAATCAATGTACACATACAAACAGAAGAATTTGTGTACCTAATGGATAATTCAGACAATGTATACGTATGTTTTAGATCCAGTCACCTAACTGTTACTTACCCATGAAACCTCCTTTAGCGATGCTGACATATTCTTTGTTTTTCTGTAACAGAAAACCCTCAATTAGCAACGGTGTCAGCAAAGATCACTTACATTGGGGAAATACAGATCATGTAGCAATTTGTGTTCCCTCCTGCTACCTTCTCGTCCCTTACCTGCAGAAAATGTGCAAGCACCATGTTCATGTACATGTCCTCTTCCTCCCTCCCACTGCCCATGAAGCACAGGTGCTCTCCGCTGGCAATGGAGCCAGACTCCAAAGACTGCTTCTGAGCCTCCAAGAGGGACTTCACAGAGAGAGCAAACTCTGAGGGATTCTGGAGCATCTGTGGGAAGAAAGGAAAACACATTTGTAACTCCATGTACATGCATATACATTTTTAACATAGAATCAATATTGTGTACTCTCACCAGGTCTGAGTCCAGGTGGAAGGCCGTGGAGAGGTGCCCGGAGTTGTACTGCTCTGCAGGCCGACAATCCACCACAAAGAAACGTACCCCATCCTGAAAGTAAAATCCATCCTTATCACATTAAACATTCTCTCCTTTTTCTTTCTACTCACATGGCTAACTCATAAAAGGTTGATCATGTATTCCTTAGTTGATTTTAGTTGAAAGAAACCTGAGTGTTACTGACCTGCTGCAGCTGGTTGGCCTGCAGTATTTCAGGGACAGACACGGGGAGACACAGTGCCTGACTCAGGTCAGTGTCCTCTTCTTTCAGAGCCACCAGGCTGCTACCGAACAGGTTCTGGTTCATCTTCCGGGTCAGAAGAAGCAAACACACAATAATTCGATTATTAGCTTAAAAACAACGTTGTCTCTTGTGCTTTTATCTCTTAGTTAGCTTTATCATCACGGTTTTGTTTCTGCTCAGAAAGACTCCATATGTCTCAAATGCACTGTTTATCTGTACACAGTGCCTTACCTTTCTGAGTGACAAAGGGGTTTTGCTCTGGTAGTACTGGGCCAGAGAAAACAAATCTTCAATGTCCTCAGACTCCAGGAGAGAAGGAGACGCTTCCAGCATTTCTGTGACAAAGAAAGCCTCGTTTAAGTCCAGCATTTAACACGAAACAGACCTACTAATGAAATGACAGCAAGTCAAACTTACTGATGATCTCCTCTTTGCTGACTCCTTCTTGTGTCAGGATGCTCTCTCTGAGGGAAAAGAAAACACAGATCAAATATACATCTAGGGCTCCTTAGTGTGATCATGTTTCTGCACAGCTTCCACTAGATGCTGCCTACTTGGCATTGACGAGGATGATGAGCATGAGGAAGAAGATGAGGAAGGGGTCAGCCTGCTGGAGGTAGAAGTCCCACAAGACCTGGGTGACTTCAGGAAGGCAGTGGCTGGAAAACAGACTACCCATCTATGGAGGAAACACAAACACAGATGTACTTTATATCTGAAACACTGTGCAACAACATGTCAGAATGACTTGTGAAGAAAAAGAAATGCGTACCCAGTTGATGGCGTAGGAGTCAGGTGTGATCTTTTTGGTATCCAAGAAGGAGCAGAGCTCGGGCTCATGGTACTGCAGCAGTAGTCTGTACAGGTGGAAGGGTCGGCCTTTTGGCACACAGTCCCTGAAATGTACACACCAGTTACAATTCAAGCCGCTATTTCCTATTATTCGTGAGTGGAATGGGAAGAAAACAGTTTGCTCACCTAGGGATGTATTTGTTCATGATAGCGTAGAAGCAGTTGTAGAGGTCGCTGCGGGGAAGCTGGAGCCCCAGTAGTGGTTTGAGCAGGTGTGGCCAGCTCAGCTCCGGGGTGAAGGAAATGTTGCGGGACTTGCAGTAGAAAGTGATGACCGACTCAACGTCAGACACCATATCATACCTCTCTTCCTCTGATACTCCCAGCTGGTCTAAACATGGGAACCAAAGCAAGAAGTGTTAGTACTGTTTTTCTACACATGTCTTGTACAAATATGAGCATCCACATTTAGCATTTAAAAACAAGAAAGCTTATCATTATGACAAGCCTTTAATAATGATTAAATAATACATGAAAAGAGCACTTTTTGGACATGCCTAGTTTTTCTTGGAATCATTCTCAAAAGAGGCTTTCTATTTTGGGCAGCACCAGATCTCGTTGTCAGAAGAGCAGACAAAAAAAAGTTATTTGTTCCTCTGAAATCCTGACAATATTCTTTACATACTGGCAGACTGTGAGACTCAAAATTAACATGACCCATCTTTCTTCTCTCCTGCTGCTTCCAGGTATATGCATTTGTGTGTGTGTGTGTGTGTGTGTGTGTGTGTGTCCTATTTGACAGTCTATCCTGAGGATGTTTTTGTATCTAAGTGTTTATAGTAAATGACATAAAGCAGATAATTTCTCTAGAGTTTTCACTCAGGATCAATCCCCTTCTAAACCCAACATCCTGGGAATATCAAGTCATTAATAATTGTATTCTCATTACTACTTTATACATGGACCTTGTTATATCTTATGGTTTGGTTAAATTGTGACTGGTAGGGAGATTCACATCCTCGACTTGCACAAACAGCTAGTGGCTAAATTCATTCTGTCAATGTTTTGGCGCTGACTGTATAGTTTTGTTGTGACAATTCCAAATCCAGGATTGTGTCAAGGAATTCACTCACCGATCAGCTGTTGACTGCGGTTGTGAATGAGGGTCTGTTCTGGTAAATCAAGGACGCCGTCCCACGGAGACAGGCTGTCTCCTTTCCCAGAGACATTTAGAGCGATCTGCCAACACAAAACAAGCAATCACTGCTAAACATGCAGATACTGAGTGATAAAGGGACATCTGACAGTCACATGGGAAAGACTGAGACTGATCTGCAATCAGTGACTCCACTGCTGCTCCTCTAATGAACAACTAATCTACAGAGATATAGCTAAATGGTTTGATTTATCAACTTGTAGTATTACTTGTGAACTATACAGAGACAAAAACAGCAATCTCTGCAAGTAGTGTCTTTTAAATAAAATAAAATTATGATGATGATAATGATTAAAAACAATGCTGCACTATAGGTGGGTTAGTTAGGGACAAATAAAAGAAAAAAAAAATTACAAATGCTGCATGGTGTTCTTGACAAAACTGTACTATTATACTTTTTATACAAACTCAGCACGTATCAAACTATCACATATCACTCCACTGCCAAGTATTTTCCTTTAAAATGTGTCCCAACTGTATCTATTCATCTAATACAATTAACCAACATCATCAATCTTTAAGTAAATGTTAAACAGTAGAATGAGGCCACGTTGAATGTTGTATAGTCTAAAGGGGTAGGGCTGATCTACAGCAATGGCTGAACACCTTTTTGATGGAGCTGTTCAAACAGCTTATTCAAAGTAGCTTAGATAATGCCTCTTTTCACAGAACGGCAGTTTGCCAACAAACGTTTCAATATCTTCACAACATTTATTCACTAACAGGTAGAAATGTAGAGGTGTTACATCATTTTCTAAAAAAAAGAAGCTCTGAGCATTTGTCAGCATAATCCATATATAGAAATACTATGCAGGTATGTGGTTTTAAAAACAACAGAAGCCTGAACAGTGGGTGTGTCACAAAGAGGTGATAGCCTTTACATCATCTGAGCCTGAGCTGCTGGTCTTTCCAGTCTGTTGACTCGTGTCAGACGAGAGTAATGCCAACCCTTTACAGCTAATAATAGAATGAATGGATGGCTGGCTCTAGTTCATACACATACAGAATACCTTGCTAATAAACTACTTTTACAATTACATGGTTTTAAACTACAGTATCAGTCACATTATGAGTGAAACTGCTTTATCGCAGTAGGAAGTTGTTTCCAGACTCCTGCCATGTGTCTCACCTTCCACATCTTTGCTCTGTGTTGAGCTGAACTCTCCTGGACCTGGATGATGCCTCTCTCCAGCTCCATGTCAGAGCCGCCAGAGTCCAGAGCCTCAGCTAGATCCTGGTCCCTGAAGAAGCACCAACAGCACACATTTACAACAGTTAACAGATCAACGTTAAACCTTCAGAAAAGTAATTACACAATTAATTAATTACATCACAACAAAGAAAGTACTTGGATCTGTTGGTTCCGGTTTGATTTCAGTCTTTATATGGTCTTATTTATCTCCATACGTCCAACTGTCTACTGACAACTTGATAAAGATTACTTTAATACAGTAATGTGATTATATTGTAGTTGAGCACGTTACATGAGAGGCACACACTGGAGCTAGTTAAAGAGCTAAAGGCTCAGTTCTGGTTAAAGGAGGCACAACCCGACTAACTAGCTAGTTATTGTTAGCATGCATGCTAACAGGCTTTTCTTATTGACTTGTCAAAGAGAGACAGAGTGTGAGGACAATAAAAACACGGTGGCGGATCTTTCTCTGAAGCTCTTTGGTTCATTTGAGTCCGTGTCAGTGACTCGGTGCTAATTTCTCAGCCTGAACTCAGCTAATGAACATTAGCTGGCTAGCTGCCGAGCAGTAACGGTACCGACACAGTAACTACACACACTCATCGTCTGTAGCGACTACACGTCCGACTCTGTCAGATGAACTCGACCCAATTGTGTGACAATCGAGAAAGCGTCTCCTATAATGTCGGTCTGTTAACAAATTGTCTCACCAGCTGCCCTGAAGAGCTTCCTCCACGGCGTCCGCCATTGTTGTGTTGACGCAGACACGTCAAATGCCGTCAACGCGGCCGATGTGTCGCGCAAAGCTGTCAGAGTGATTAATGAGCACCTGAGATTGTCTGCTGGGGGCAACCCATTGTCCTTGTTCAGAAATGTAACACAGATCAGGGTGATGTTTGTTTCAACTTTGTGGTTTTGAGTTGTAACAGAAATAAATGTATTTGACATTGTAGGTCTTTATTTAGCGAACCCTTCTTTCTAATGAGCCCATGGGTGCTGACAGGATTAAGACTGTTCACTGATATTGATCAGCCACTGCTCTTTATCATACTGTGTATAGTCTTATCACCTCTGCAGACGTGTTTCATTTTCCCATATTGTGTATGTTTGGGGTTTTTATATTTTAAACTTAATTTAACTTAATAAATGTTGAGATTTTGGGGCACAGAGGCTAAAGGAAGCCAACATGTGATTTGAGTTATGTCTTTTGAATATGGTTACAATAAACCTGGGGGACATTTACAGTTGTTAATTGGAGCATTTTGGCTTATCATAGTTGTAAAAGCACAGGTGAGACTAATAACATGAACAATGAAGTGTCCCAGTAAACCATGACAGTGATAGTGAACCAGCATGAATAAAACCAGGACCCTGAAACCAAAGGAGCTAAATGGAAAACAGCCATCATTCATTGTATTATTCACACCTGTTGTTTTCCTTTTGTAACACATCAAAATTACTTCATTTCATTCGTTACCATGCCAAATAATAAAACTGCCTGAGAAAAACTTGCAAACTTGAAATTCATTCCAGGAATTACAACTTTATTAGGATTCATACTCTTTCACTTTGGTCACCATACATTTCGTTGATGAAGAAGGTCAGCGTGATTTCTAACAATCAGTCAAAGTTTAGTGGATATCAGAAGATTACCTGCGTTAACTCTTGTTTGCTTCTGTAAGTTTAAGAAAGATGATCTCTGTTGAGAAGTCCTCAGCAGCTGCAGCTGGAATGCATGATTTGGTTCCTTGATATTACCACACACTCAATAAAATGTCGCCATTACTGCTGCTAAATGAATGAATGTCACAGAACAGAAGTATCTGAATTTAGTTTTCTAAAAATAGAAAATGTTCTAAACATAGAAACATCCAGCAGTGGTGGCTACTTTTATTTTTTACAAAGTACAGATGCTACTGGAGAACCAAATCATACACTGTCCCAAGAGATCCTCAGGGCTGCACGTGGGTTAGAAACAATAAGGCTTGGGGTTGTGAGAATATACTTTGAAAAGGAGAGAAAAATAAAACCAGTCTTAAGGTTACTCTGTCAAAAGTTGAAACCAAATGTAGCATGAAAAATAAACATTTTACAATAAAATAGAAAATAAATCATGTTTCTTAATTAAAGTAAGCTAGGAAAAACAGAGAATATCCAATCCCTTGTGACATCTTCTGACACTAGAGGCAATTAAAAAAAACATTTCCAAAAACTAATGACATAAAGTTAAGTTTTTCTAATCAAAAGTGTTTTGCCCAAAGTCTCTTATAGTTGGGGTTTCCTAGTGTTCAAGACAGCACGAGCATTGCATTTACATTTATTTATAAAGTGAACATGCTGCACAAAGTATATAAAAAAAGAAAACAGGCAATCCCATAATTAGAAAAAAAAAATCAAACACTTGGATGCTTAACTAACCTCTCTGTTGCCCCGTGGGATCAATTCCAGCATTACAAACACAGACATTACACATTTGACTAGAATTTTAATCTTGCATTCGGAGCTGATGTATGTATGTAATGTATGTTACAATATGAAAGGAGCTGGACAAAACCACTTTAGATCAGCATAAATTAACAAGTGAGCAGTCCATTAGAACTATATAAAGCTCTCACAGTATTTTCTGTAGGTTGAAAAGTGTCACAAAAGCCTTTAAGTCAGTAATTGGTTCAACAGACTGTGCACACTTGTACATTTTACACAGTTACTATTAATTTAGACAGGTATACATGATACTTCATGTATGTTTTTCTCTCTAGATGACACAATCTTCCTCATTATTCTGACCAATAACAGGGTTTGACAACGACGTTCTGGTTGAATAAAGTGTGAACTAAGGGATGTGTTTTAAAGGGTAACTTGGATATTTTTCAACATGAACATCATCTTCCCATGTGGTTGTGTCAAAGTGACTAACAAGTTTAAATCTGGTCCAGTATTGAGTTATGGTCAATCGCGCACTGTCAAAGTAAATCCATTAAAAGTGCTTGTTTTTGCTCTTGGCGGGCTCGTGTTTTTGTCAGACAACACAACCCTACAGAGAAACGTTTTACTGTTGCTTTTGCTTGAGCTGCTGAGCGTCTAACCGAGTCACGCTCAACGAGAAGTCTGGTAGTGAAATCTCGTGAGAGGTCAGGTGCCTTGTTGCAGGAAGTAAACAGTGGAAACACGAGGAAAGAAGAGGGCCGGCTGGGAAGAGTTTGTTGTGTTGGAATACAGAAAGCGTAGCTTAGTGTTATGTAAAAGATTTCCAATGTCATGAATATTTTGCTGATTTTGACAATGTGGATGAGGCCTTTGAATTCAACGGCCACCTATAATTATTTGAGCCAGAGTATAGCTCAGGAGACTGGTGGTGGTCCTGTGGGTGCTGTGCTAACAGAGGAGACTTCTCTGTGAGCGACCCTTGACGTACACTGTTGTGATGTCGTAGCCCATTTTGCTGCTGCAGCGCTCTCCCCCTCAATACTGGACCAAATTCACAAACTGTTGTCCCCATTAGTCACTTTGACACAAAAGCATGGGAAAACAAGTTCCAGGTTGAAAAATACTGAGGTTTCCCCTGTAAGACCCCCCACCCAACTTCCCAGGCCCGGATCACAGCCTTGACTTGATTGTGAATAGAAATCCTTCTCTCCGTGTCAACGAACCCCTTTAATGTGATGTAAACAGGGTATATATTAGGGCTCTTCCTTTTTCCTCATATAATCCAGTACTCAGGTTTTACAAATTTAAAATTAAGTCAGACAGTTGCACTTTTAACACAGCTAGGTTCAGCGATGAAGAGATTGGCGATCAGATGGCAGACGAGTTACAGTGTCGGAGGTTTCAGCCCATACTTCCTTGCCACTTCTGTCTGGGCGTACGCTGCGTCACATAACGAGTACAAATGGGCCATCTCCATCTCTGACTTGGCTAGGTTAATTGCCTTGTTGAACATTTCTATTGCCTTGTCCAGATTGCCCCTGAAAGGAAAGTTCTCTGGTTATTTCAAGCACTTCAAGAAGTAATATAATGTTTGGATCGAGTCAAGTTGTTAATCTCACCTTTGAACTTCAATGGTTCCCATGGTTTCATAGGCAAAATCACATTTGTTGTCAATTTCAATGGCCTTACTGATGAGCTCTAGACCCAAGTCCAGGTCTTGTTTCCACTGAAGCTGTAACAAACTGGACACATACTAAACATTTAACAACTGATGACTAATTTAAACATATGAATCACCTGTTATTTTAAAATATGTCTACATAAAGTGAAAATATATGCCTACCCCTTGTGGACATATGTGGTAGCATTGTCTGGTTCCAGTTCGATACATTTGTCATACATCTCGTCAGCTTTTCCAAACTGCTGCTGATCAGTCAAAGCCTGAAGAATACAGTTGTGTTGTATGTGTTACACATCAAAAAACCCCAATAACTGCTTCCATCTCAACTATACTCAATGTTTTACACATTTAAACTGTGAAATGGGCAAAAATAGAAAATCAAGCCTCCGATTCTGTACCTGAGCGTAAAGAGCGTAGCCCTCTGCACACTTGGGAAACCTTCTGATAACGTCCTCAAAGCCGTCCATGGCTGTCTGTACTTG
Source organism: Dicentrarchus labrax (assembly GCF_905237075.1). Lineage (NCBI taxonomy): Eukaryota > Metazoa > Chordata > Actinopteri > Moronidae > Dicentrarchus > Dicentrarchus labrax. The sequence continues at coordinate 24,181,093 of NW_026136718.1, read as the reverse complement.
AGACGGGTTGTTTCCAGTGTATGCTTGTCTGTACTGCAGGACATAAGAAAAAAAAACTCAGCAGCCAGTAACGCTACAGAAAATTCAGTTTATCTATTAGATAGCTTAGATAATTAGATAAAAGCACATTTGCTTTTCAAATGATATTTTCTTACAAGAGCAAAGCATTTCTGTGCCTGGGCGAGAGCAGAGTCAGGCCTGAGCAGGATGCACTCATCAAAGTCTCCCACCGCTTCATCCACCTGGTCCAGCAAGATTTTCAGCTGAGAGGAAATAGAGACTTTAGAAGGAGCACTATAACATATCAGCTAACAGACAGCTGTCAACTGACATCCAACACGCTAACAATCTGATGTTAAAGAAACCAGTTCAGCTCCACTCCTACCTGACCCCTGTGGTGATAGACATCAGGGTTGCGTGTGTCGATGTCGGCTGCCATGTTGAAATCTTGTGTAGAGAGCAGAGGCTGCTGCTGCTGCATGTACATGCTTCCACGCTTGATCAAAGCATTGGCTCGTAGCTGTAGAAAATGAGACGATAGTACAGAGAGAACCTGTCAGACTGTAGTTTTCCAAGTCCTTTATAAAAGAGATCTTTGTGTATGCGTACAAATAATTAGATTCACAGGGAGAAAATGGTATGCATTAAACTCAAGACTGAATCAATATATTCCACCCTGTGCCTCTTTTTGCTTGTGTAAAAAACTAAAAATCTTTCTCAGACACTGTACTGACATACACCCCACATTGTTGTCTTGAACAGTCCATTTACTCAAATCCCAGGGATTATCAGCAGATACAACTGAACCTTGACATACCTTAACATTGGCGTCCTGCATGTTGATTACCCGGTCCAAATCAGGTTGAGCAGCAGTAGCGTTACCAATCAGCAAGTAGAATGTGGCACGCAGCAGGAGGGCCTCGGCAGTGTATCGACCACCTGACTCGATCTCCTTGGTGCATTCACTGATGATTTTGTCGTAGTTCTCCTCTTCCATGTACTGCTTGGCCTTCAGGTAGCCAGAGCTGAAATGGTGTAAAAAAATAAAAAAAAAGATTTCCAGTGTAAAGCAGTTTCAGAGTATATCACATTCTACAAATATCTATTGTAATCACTTTGGGTCAATATTTCTACTCCAACAAGTTGTTCTGTTGAAATTCTCAACAAAAGCACAGAGGGAAAAAAAATTTTAGATTCCAAAATCTGATGGTTAACACCGTGACATTTGGTTAACAAATCCTGATCCAAGAAGAGCGTTAGGACCGATAACAGTCATATTGTGTTATCCAGCCCAAAGACTAACTCATCGTTTACAGAGCCGTAACAAACTGGAATAATTTACAGCTGAATATGGGCCGATTAAAAATAAATCAGCCTTTAAAAAGAATATGTAGACATTGATTAGCATGCAGATGGCAGTCTGAATTGTAGGTTTAACTCTGTGCTGGTTTTCAATAGTATGAAGCATTTTCATTTTGTATTAGCTGTATAATTTCCACTTATTAAACATCATCTATATATAGATTATTTATTAGTATTCTATCTAAATGTATGTAGTGTTGACTGGCTTTGTATATCAATGTAAGCTTGGTGGTAATTTTGTGTATATTAACGAAATATTATGTTCATTATGTAATGTGTTATGTATTGCAAGTTAGGAATGGACCCCAGGAAGATGAACTGACTGCCATGGCATTGGCTAATGGGGATCCATTCTCTAAAACTCAGTTCAGACAGAAGATTCATGATGAGTTAAAATCATTTTAGAACGTTGCAGGGAAAAGTTGCAGCAGTGTGAACTGGTCCGTCTTAGATTGACGCAAGCCGGCTGATGGCATCAGCTGTGACTCAGCTTGTCAAATCTCCAGTGGCTGGTTTTAGAACATAAGGCACGTCACCTGTTTCAACAGCCAATCAGCTCTTAGCAAGTCAATTACAAACTGTCCGGTGGTTCAAATGGCAGTTTTGGATGGAGGAAAAGAGAATTTTACTCAAATAAAGAGCATCCATGAATGGCTTCAAATTCTCTCGACCCTCTTGTTTTCACTGTTTTATCAATAAAACACAAATGTTGCAAGTTAATCGCTTTCACTGTGCTCATTCCTTTAAAAAAAAAAAAAAAAAAAGTGCTTCACATTACATTCAACTACAATTAAGCCATTAAGGTTAACTGCCCTACTTGTCAACTCCCTGTGCTCAGTTATTTTTTTTCCCAGTCGAGTCAACACAGGGACAAAGATCCCAGTGAAATTTCCAGGATCTCTATGCCAACAGCTACTCCATCCCTCCTACTACAACCTGAGTGTGCCATTTAAGTTGATAGTGAGTAAACATTATCTGACCTCCCAGTGACCTCAGCTGCCTCGCCCTCGTTGTCCTTGTCTTCATCTTTCTTCTCGCCCTTCTGCAGGGGCTGCGAGATGATATCATCAGTGAACGAGCTGAAGTAGGATTTGATGAACTGAGGAGAGGGCATCATCGGTTCACGATTCTACAGAAGAGGGGTTTAAAAAAATAATGTGTTAATGTGACAATTCAAAGGAATAAAATTGAAACAAATGTCTCTAAAAGTGGACAAATACCTTGTACTTGTCTTTGGCCTTCTCTTTTCCCAGCTGTTTCAGGACCTTGTCTGCTAGCAGCATGCTCTGTTGGTTCTGGAAGGCCTCGAGAATACACACTGCTGTGACATCTGGAGGATACACAGAGAAGAAAATGACCATAAATAAAAGTCACACCTTTTAACTTGTAAAAAAACATTTTTTAGAAAAAAAGTGTCTCACCCTCTAGGCACTCTTTCTTGTTGTCTAGTTTTTCCAGAGCTTTAGCCCTCCTGAACAGAGCCTTGACATAGCGTGGATTCAGTTCCACGGCCTGAGAGCAGTCCTGTACCACCTCTGTCCATTTCATCTGAAATAATAGTTATAAAGCGGTTATCTTCCAAAACATATCTGCATCTGTGGTCCAGAGGTCTGTCCACTGACCAGAGAAGGCTTACAGGTAGGAAGACCAAGAGACCCACAGTGTCGGTGAGATCTGACAGACCTATAAATAAGACTAATCTTTAGCACTGTACCCAACTCAGAATTTTGTCAGTCAATCCAATGGACAGTGGTAGAGGAGGTTGCACCACCGTCTGGTTCATCACCAGAGTAGAGTGTTGAAGCAGGTGCTGCTCTGCTGTCTAGCGTCACACTGCCTCCAACTATCACTCTACTCTGCTTCCATTACAATTAGTTTTGTGGTCATTTTGAGACCCGGGTTGTAGAGTTTACAGCCTGTAATGCTCTCGCTCTGTGTGTAGTGACGCAGCTAAAAAGCAAAAGGGCAGAGATTTGACTGACAAACAGCGGGTTGACTTGGGGTCCTTTCGACTGATGACTCAAATAATAACACTCACAACCAAATATGTCTAAATGGGCCAAACGCCACTGACTGACTTTTTGAGAGTGTATGTGAGTAGAAAACCTCATGAGGTCACATTACCCTCTGTGAGGTAAACCTTCAGTCAAACATGAGGGTGGAAAGATTTGAGAAAGTTGATGATTTCCACATGATCTGCTACACATTGACCGAAGAGGAGTAAACACTGCTTTCTGCCGAAACTGCCATTTCATCTGGCCTTAAGTTGTGAGAAGAAGAAAAGGAGGACGCTTTAACATGCAAAGAAGCCACTACAGGCATTTAGGTCCAATCAAAAGTATTGACTTGTATGGCTTTCCATCTACAAGCATCTAAACCCAGTGAATATATCTGGGGAGTGGGGACATTTAGAAATGTACTGCAACATACAAGACACTTGCAAAGATACTCTTTCATATTAACAACAATCTCTGCACAGATTGAAAGAAGGTGTTGCCAACCTGCTGTTCGTAGGCTGCTGCTCTGTTCTGGTAAAACGTTGACAAATCAGTCTTCTGCTCTGTGGGGCAGAGACCAATGGCCTCTGTGTAGCACTGGATGGCATTCTCATACTTTCCAGCCTTGAAGTACTTGTTACCCTTGTTCTTTGCTGCTTGAGCCCGATCCAAAGGGCTCTAAATGAGAGAGCAGAAGAAAACAATTATTGATTAAATTTCTCCCCTGCGACTCAGTGGACTGCTTAAAGGATCTGAATAACCTAAATGTGTTTTTTCTCTATAATTAAGAATCCCATAGCATCTTACACTGCAATAGGCTGCGCAGGTCAACTGCGCAAATGCATCAAGGATTTAATGGCATTTAATTGTCAAATTAAAGGAAACTATAGCAACTATGTCTACAATAACACTGGCTTAAGGATAACAATTGTAATGCAAAAAAGTCATGGTTGTACATAACCTCAAAATCATCTTTAGGTTTGAGATGAATTATACCTGCACAATGCTTGCAGACTACATGACGACAAATTCAGATAACATAAGTCAGTTTGTTTTGTCAAATGTTGATGGATGTTAAAATCACATTTTCCTTTCTAACAAATATGATACAATGACTTAATACTTACAAGATAGTTCTAATATTTGTAGGGTAGTCTCGTGCTTTTTAATGACATTAAGAAGAAATACAGTTTTTCTCTTCAGTGAATACAGGAAGAATTCAAATGATTCAAACACACCTCACACTGACAATGTACCTGTTATACTACAGCCTTACTGCAGCTTGTATTTTTGCATTTAGTTGAAACTATTTTGGCAGAGGACACTCTGAAAAACATCTCACCGAGCTACCTACATATTACTCCCATGCGTGATACAGCAAAATGAACTGACCGCCTTTAATAGTGTCCCATACAACCTAAAACTAAAACAAAGTGAAATGACAGCCATCCCCGCCCCACTGGACTAGCTGAGAAGATAACGCTAGCGAGCATGCTTAAAAACGAAACGAAAAGCTAAGCTATTAACTGGTTAATTCATATGTTGCCAAGTTGTTCCCACATGAGTTGTATTGCACAATGTACCAGCTGCATGTCGACCGTGCTTGTTTTTCCAATGTTTGGACCTTTGCGACCGGGCTAGTTAACCTATCACGTTAACATTAGCTTAGGAGACAGCTACCGTTAGCACACTAACCCTGGCTAATCCACCGCCGATGAACCGGTTGCTATCGGCCTTGCTCTGGTGAAGGTAGCTGTCAGTACAGGGACAGTAAAGTCAGGTGTCCTTGACGGCTCTTTTACGCAATGACACGTTTAGACAGACGAGTGTACGCAGTGCACCGAGGACAACCCCGTTAAAGTTTGGATGTTACAGCACTTTATCAACCGGGGGAAGAGGAGTCTCCAGGCAACGGGGAGGTTACCATGGTGTCCTGCTCTCGGCTGGCTCGTGCTGCGCCGTCTTGGCCCTGCACGGGACTCGCGCTGCCTTCTGGTGTTTTCCGCTCCCCGGTGCCTTTCCTCTCCTTCGTCCTGCTGCGGTTCCAGAGGTACACCGCCCCCACTCCCAGCACTATGGGGGTCCCGACTAACAGTGCCAGCTGCCAGCGGGGTAGTCCAGTCCCGGACTGTGGCTCGACTGGCTTTGAAGCAGCCATAATCTACAACCGAGCAATAGTTAGCCAGCCAGTACCACCGCCACAAGCGTGAGCGAGCGCCGCTTCTTCTTCCCGTGCTGTACGAGGTCACAGACACAGCGAGGAATCATGGGATACTGGCGGACAATCCCCGGGGCTGTGTGTAGTTGTAGTTCGGTAGTGGGATTTTGTAGTCCAAACATCAGAGCAGCTGAGAAGCAGGGTATGGTTTACTTTAAACATGTAGTCCGATACATGTACTAATTACCTGTTTAAACATGTAATCTTATACATGTAAAAAAAAAAAAAAGTATTAAAAATGTAGTCAGTAACCAGTAACAAATTGTAATCTGATTACATCTTTTTTGTGACTAACGAATTACAGTTACCATTTTTTATATCCTGATAACGTAACTCAGCTACATGTAATCTGTTACTCCCCAAGCCTGCACAGAAGTATGATACATGATGGTGAAATCATGATGAGGTAAATCTATTTCAGTAGTTCTCTCTCATTGTGCCGAGGATGCTTTTAGGTCTCAGTTGTAGTGTGCAGTGAAGGGCCAGGGTACAATTAGTCTGAAATGTGCGTCATATATGTAGATTAGTATTTACACACAGGAAACATGTTTAATGGGTTTAAGGTTTATTCATTTATCATTCTTCAACACAGGGTTGTACAACAAAATGCAAGCTGTGGTGACTTATGCTACACAAAACACTATTGTTTATGGTGGAGTGTGGAGGATTCATTAATTAATTAATCTGTTAGGGAACTGCATGGTAAAAATCTACTACTGACCCACTAACCTCACTCTGTGTATCATGAATGAAGTGGAATGAACATTGTTTGCACGTGAAGCCCTTTATAGAGGAGGTTCATTATAAAGACATACATTACAGAATGAACAGTATGGGAACAAGTAGGCCTATCCTGGAATACTATCAGCTACCAGATTTACCTTTTAGTTTACAGCAAGTTGATTAAATACATTTGTATTTTGTGTGCAGGTTGACTGCAGCCACCAGGTGGCAGTGCTGCGGACTCGCTCATGAATCCATATGCGTGCATACTCTTTGTACTATACAGAAATAACCACTTGAACTAAAAATGTCATAGGTCTGCACCTACAAGACGTTGGAAAACAAATCTTATTGCTGTCATAAAAAGCAATCTAGTATAGTTTGTGAATAAACAGTGAAGGTTATTTTCTTTTCAAATTGCAGATGTTTTTCAGCACCAACACCAGCACTCTACAGTTTATCCTGGTCAATGTGGATTCATCATATGAGTGTGCGTGCCTGCCTGCGTATGTTTGTGTCTTTGCCAAGTTCAGTCTCCTCTCTGTCCCAGTTTAGAGCTCTGTGCTGGTCTGTCTGCTGGAGCCTGATTGCTCAATCTGCACCCGAGGCAATCTGTCCTCAAACAGTAACCAGTGCTGAAAAGTTTTCAAAGTCAACTGTATTTAGCTGGTTATGGGGAGCCTGTGTAATGAAGGGGTCCTGTCCTTGCAGCAACAGAGACCTTTCATAGGACAACTATTCCCTTATGAGGTGTTCCATATTTTAAGGACTGAAGTCATATATTCACACAGTCGGGTGCATTGTTTCATTCAGTTTTGGAGCTGTATTAAACTGAAAAAGCAGCATTTTAAATTCACAATTTAAACCAAATGAAGAAAATCTGTCCTGGTTGAGTAGCTTAAAACATGTGGATGCCTCTCAAAATAATCCATTTTACACTGACACAGTAGCTTGTTTTGAAAAGCCATGAAATCAATTTTGCCACTGAACTACAAAACGTGATGAGACACAATAACCTTGTATATATATAATGTGTGGCATGTCTATACAGTGACCCAGCATAAATTGTTGTTTCAGAAAGGTGAAAAGGGTTACTGGCAGAGGTTACAATAAGGATGTCTGATCTTCAGGCTATTCCTGACTCCTAACTCTGTTGTTCCTGTTAAATGTGCCTGCTATTGTTAGCACAGCCTGGCTTAGTTTTAGTCGCTGCCACTAGATGTTTGGAAATCTGTGTCCACTGAGACCTGTACGCTCCTATAATGCTGGCAAGTGTTTAGATGAATTGTACTTTGGAAATGTAATTTAAAATGTATTTGTCTTTACAAACCAACTGCGTAAATACCCTGAATGATTCCAGTAAGATCATTTAATGAGATTAATCAGATGCTCATACAGGTACATTTTATTTATACAGCTTTTTGTCGACCTCTTTGTTGGCTAATTAGGTCTAGATTTCAAAAAGTATTTTGTAACACTATTTAGCAGATTTGTGACACACACACCGAAGAGAAAGTTGAATCAGTTGTAGTCAATAAGCTTTAACAGAGTTAGACGGCAGCCTCCTGTCCCTTCATTCACAAATCTGATCTCTTGTATGCCAGCTAGATTTAAAATATTTACCTCCATTGTTTTGCACTTTTTTACATTTGTTCCTTATTATAATATACAAGGACTATAAAGTATTTAAAGTTATCTCAAAATACGTTAGTTTGGCTAATCCCTCTGAATCTGTAATCTGATCACTGATTTATTTTCCAAAAATATTGGGTTATTTGCATTTTCATGAAATAAATATTTGTATGTTCAAATATTATGTGGGTATATATAAAGAGTGTTTATTGTTTTTTCATTTTTCTTGGTCATTTCTGTTCAGGTGTGACCTTAATTGGCTCCCATCTCTAGAAAAACAACAGATTACTGTAATCCTGTTCTCTCTAACAATCTGAGGTTACATGACAAGGCAGCGTGAATGTCTCATAACACTGCTTGTCCAGATTAGTCCTCGTCTTTGAGACTCAGGTCTCTGAGATGATTAGCAGCAGTTTGATCCGTTCGGTTTGTGAAGGAGGATTTTGCTCAAGTTCAAGGGTAAATTTCATCTTAAGAAATTCCTGAAGCTGAAAACTTGAAGTCCCCTCTAGTCAAAAATCTGTTTACCTCCTTGTTCCTACAGTGTGCTGTTTGAATGCTGTCTGTGCAGTGTTTGGCTCTAGAAGGATGTTTTCATATTCATCTGGTGAAAGTGGAAAGTTTTTCTGTGCTCATTGAGAATCTGATTTTTAAGGGGCGGGGCCTACCAGCATGATTTGTGACATCACAAATAGTTTGGAGGTCAGTCCTGGTCCAGTATGCAACTTGTACAGTGTGATGTAGAAACCTGAAGCCACCAGTGGACATTGACTGAGAATGGACTTTACAGTGAAGGAGGAGACATAGATTCTGTAATTTTTAACATGGTAGAAGGAGTAGATGTCTTTTTAAGGATTTGTGGAAATTTTGAAAAAACATATTAGACATACAATATTGTTCCAATCAGACTATTTATATATGTTTGTAATACATGTCTGGAGATGTTCGATAGTGATTTATACATCATTACCATGTCATATTCCTATGCAAACAAAGCACATTCAGTATGACCCCTCAAACAGTGTCGTTGTTGTAATGGACACTCCACAATACTCCATAGCATCATCCATATTTCATGTTGGAATAATATTTTCTCTCTTGAATTTATTGACGTGTGGAGTAAATAATGTCATAAAACATCTGTTGCACAATGTTTATTCAAATTATAAATTGTATTTGTGATACTGATGGCATTGAATCAAGAGTGAACTACTGACATACCATAAATGATTTGGTGAAGTGGAACACTTCCACCCATTGTACATCTTCATACATTATGTGCTCATAAATATTTTGGTTACAACTTGTACAAATGTTGCTCCTCCAGTTGTGTACACATCAAATTGTACTTGATAAGAAATAAAGGCAAGAAAACAAAAAATAGGATTTAGCAGTACCCAGTGAAAACATATGCTCCCTCTGTGTCCTGTATTAAACAAGCCGCAGGCTGTCAGCGCACAGCAGTACACAGGGTAGCCTGCACTCCATAATTATTGACAGGTTTGATGTACTCAGCGAGTGGAAAGTATGGGGAAATTGGAGTTTCAGTTGTCTACCCCCAGGCCCATGACTGTAATGGAAAGATTAAAAGCACTGGTCACATCACCCACCCAGAGCCAAAATACTAGCCGCTCCTCTCTGACTCGCACCTCCCTGTTTATTCCAATCACCTCCACTTTTACTTTCTCCCAGCCCCTTGATAACTAGATTAAAGGGGATTCACTTATTTAAAGACTTGAGAACAAAAGCTCTGCAGTTTATTTCTGGATCATCCAAGAATACAACTATAGCAGCAGAGCTCGAGGCTCCAGAGGGATCTAATTGAAGTAAGTTACCTTTGCTTTGTGGGACAGTGTTGTGTAGTAGAGCAGCCAGTCAGAGGCTTAGTAGGTCAGCTCAGCATTGTCTTTACCCTCCGTGCCACTCGGCTGGGATCACACTTTCATCTGTTGTACTGGGAGTTGCTGCACCAAGAGGCTCCCTGCACAACTCCATCATGGCTCTCAGGCTCCTGCCTGCTTTTATAACGGACAATGATGAGGATGATGATGGCAACTTCACTAAATGGATGAGCAGTTATTGGGGTCACGGAGCAGAATCCAGACACTCCAGGGAAAGAAAACGCAGTTTCAGAAGACCTTCGAAAACACTGCCTGATCGAAGAGCATCACTCCCGACTGTGGTAAGCATTTAATGGATGCATGCATGTGCCTTTCTATAAACAGCAGCAACACACTAAATATCTGTCTGACCACAGCATACATAGTGCTTTTAAACTGATGTAAACTTGTAAAAACTACTACTTTTTAAAATAAATTACCAAAAAATACTGTATTAATCAAAATCCAATGCATCAGCATGGAAAATTAAACATTTAAAATAAAAGTTAAGTACAGTAAATTCAAGAAATAAGGTTGAAAAAGCAAAAATCGTATGGATATTTTGGCAGTTAATGACAGTAGACGAATGCATGTAAATACTCTGTAGGTCTGTGATAGAGTTTAGGAAAAGGATGTTCTGACCTGTAATATGCCAATTTCACATCAATAATGTGTGCTCATGCTCACACACAAACACACAGACATGCACTGATAGATATGTTGTTGTTGTTGTTGTTGTTGTTGTTGTTGTTGTTGTTGTTGTTGATGTTGATGTTGTTGCTGTTGTTTAAGACTGACTTATATTCTGGTGCAACTCAAGTAAACAGGAGTTTATTTAACTTCCTGTACTATGTGCAAAATGTTCAACCATATGCTGACTTAACTAGACTGAGCTGATTTCATTGCTTCACTATTATTGATAGAAAGTTTTCAGATGAAAGCAGACCTGGTTGGGAGTCTCAGCCATGTAAGAGCTCTTACACAAATTGAGAACACAAGCTCAATGCTATAAGGGAATTTACTTACACAGCGAGGTCAAAGGTCAATGCCAGCTGCACGGCAGCACACTTGTGGCTCATACAGTAGGTACTCAGTATGGTCAAGTAGCATTAAGCAAGATGGATATAGGCATATACACTGTATGCTTCAAGGGGACAAATGACGATGAGTGTGTGAGCTAAAGTTACGTTTTTTTTCATGAAAGCAGTACTTAGCAGTCATATTATTTTGTTTACATTTGGAGGTCTTTAGTTTTATTCCTTGGGAACCAAAGAACATCTTCTAAGTTAACTGGCAGGTTAAATGAAGCAAAAGCAGCTGATGAGAGATATGATGACACATGCTCATATAGATTGGCCTCTCTGATGGCTCGGCTGAAAATTTGATTTATTTTCAGTGTGAAAGCCTCTGCTCACTTCTGCTAATACAAATCGACTTGAACATTAGATCCAGAGGAGGAATGAGCCAAATGACCCCAATATTAATCCATAAGTAGATAGATGTGTACTGTAAGGCAGTCTTTTTAGACACTGTTAATGAACAATAGAGCAAGCTTTGTCTTGTTGTTGGGTTCTTCAAGGGGGTCACCACTGATTTTACACATCTAAGTCTTCAAAATTAATAAAGACAACCTGTGTTACAAATTGGTTAAAGAAGTGGGCATGTACCTGAAGGGAGAATCTAATTAAAAGATGCCATTAAGTTGCACTGTGGGAAATGTAGGATGCATCATTTTTGGAGCTTGACCAAAGCTAGGTATTGAAAGTCAGAATATCTCGGCTTCTGCTGCGTCGAGTCTCTTATGTGTGATTTTCTGCAGTGACTGACAAGAGAGTGGACCAAGTCAAAACCAGAATATTATAATATATATATATATATATATATATATATATATATATATATATATATATATATATATATATATACATACTGTAATAATATCTAATAATATGTATATAATATATAATAATAATATATTGCTTTATTTTGACCATGCCCACAACCAGAGTTATTATATTTTTTCAGGTTTAGTGTTTATTGTTTAAAAATATTTTTAATAGTTTCAGTGTTAGTTTTAGCTTTTTAAAACAAAAATATTGGGGCTATTTTTCAGGGGCAAAATTTAATACGGTCAGAATAGGTATAACAATATAAACACAACACTGTGAAGGCAATTGATTCGTTGTCATGTAGACAACACAGTCTCATGCTTGTTCTGTTGACACATTTAACCAAATTGACAAAGACTAAAATCTATTTTTATATTATTTTTGTAAGTAGTTTTATTTTATTTCAGTTAACCAACATTTCTTTCACACCTAGTAGGAGTTTTTAGTTTGATTTTAATTAACTATAATAACCTTGCCCTCAATATACCTGTTTTGCAACATATAAGTGTAATAATGTGATTATTCCTGTTGTGTACACAATCAATGAACTGACTGTCCAGAGGCAAACTCTTATTAGGTTGGTGCATTGCCGACATGTTACTTAAGAATATTAGGAGTGATGAACCCCATTCACAGACAAAAGCTCAGCATGGTCTGGTTTAATGTTCTTCTTATTATGGGAATATTAACACTATTGTTTTCCTTTGAGCTGATACTGAATCATTGTGGACACTTTGTACACTGTCCTTCTCTGTGTGGTCCACAGTCACAATTAGATGCCATGAAGTTGAACCGGCTCCATGCAGCGGCGATGGCAGCCACCCCGAGCCACATCAAAACAAGAGAGGAGAAGGGGGAGGTCCGGCCCCACCAGAGAGCTCGTCGTGCCTCCTCAGACGACAACAGCCGCTCCAAGTCAGCCATCCCAGAGAACCGCATCACCACCATCCCAGAGCTCACAGAGTCCTTCGAAAGGAGACTTTGTCTCCGTGATAAGAAGACCATGTCTCTGGTGAGAAGAGTTAATGAAAGTTTACAGTTTTCTTTCCCAGCCCACTGTGTTGCAGATTAACCAGCTGCAGGGTCAGTCAGGTTTGGTGCCCTCTGTCTTTCAGTGGAAGGGTGATCATGAAGCCCTTAAAGATTAAGAAGCATTAAAAGGTTTACTACCTTATGTGCTGACAGGATCATAGGCAGGTTTGAACTGCATGGCATGTCCCAAAAGCTCACATTATTCATTGTAAACTGTGCTGTATCTCTTGTAACACTGTGAGGACCAGAATAAGATATTTCACATTTTATGAAAGGGCTAGGTCAATGCTATATTTTGTATTTGCGTATTCAAGTATTTTAGTTTAGTTTGAAATGGTTTGTTTTCAATTTTCACAACTTGTAATGTAAAAAATCAGGTTTTAGTTTTTGAAGTTTTGATATGACAGCAAAGATATTTCCTGTATACCACATTGTGTGAACATACAGTATATTTACTGTTGATAATATACAGGATAATTTACTCATGTATTATTCAGATAATTTAGAGGATTTCTGGAGAATAATCTGTGGCTAAATGCAGAGTTGTGTTTTGTCATCAGTTTTAAAAACATCATATTCATTGGCTGTTTTAAAATATTCAGCTTTTAACACTGAATATCCCTCCTTTTACAGAATGATGACGACGAGCTGTGCCTGATCTGTCATGAGGACATGCGGATGAGTGGAGGGGGAGTCCAAGAGCTGCACTGTACACACCGCTTCCACAAAGAGGTAAAACATCTTTTGTCAGACGCATTGCATGTCTCCTCTACACTGTGTTTACATGTCCCCAAAGCAAAGGAGTCTCCACTTATTCACTCCAATCCCAGCATGTCAGAGATCAGATGATGGTGCATGAAAGCAGCTCATTCCTGGATATGCATGATGTGAAGAGGGATGAAAACAACCTGCCTACAGCTGAAACCTATCTCTGTGGAAGCATGGAGCACTCTAACAGCTTTCCCCCTGGTCTGAGGACTTACTGATAATGATGTCTCCGTTTGGTGGGTGCTGAAGGCGGCTCGGAGGTCAGAGCAGTGTCGGCCCCGCAGCGGTAGTGAAGCAGCAGCCTGTCAGGTGAGGAGACTCTCGGACGAGAGGAGGAAGTCGGCTGATGGACCAATCTCCACAGAGAAAGAGCAGCACATACCCCGACGTCAGCTTTCCCTGCGGAGACATCGCTGATATCATTCTGTGGAAGGAGGTGACTCATCGATGGAAAAGATGAAAAACATCAGGATCCTTTCCTGAACTTTTACTACTATATGGTGTGATGTTCAAGTGATAAAATCTCAGGGCCTGTGTGTGACCTGGTCCTCTAAAACTGTCCTGTGGGCCCTCTTGGAGGCATTTTCTCCTCAGTGTCAAAAAACTAATTTAGGAGAATCCTTAAATTATATTTTATAATTGTACACATAACCCAACTAACCCAAAGTCTGAAATAAAGAAAAATAATTTCTATGGAAAATTCTTATTAGGAAAAACCTGAGTATTATACAAGTAATTTCTATATGAGTATTAGAAATTACCAGAACCTGAAGTTTCCTGCTTGAACTGCCAACTGCTGTACTGAAATATAATGCTACTTTAACACTGGCAAACAATATGTGCCTCTATGTAATACCACTTTTCTAAATGAGACGTATAAGCTATTTTCTTCATAGTAGTATATAAAGTATGTCAAGATGCTCATAGGTCATATAATGTTACTTTATGCTCAGTAAGGACTTGTTTCTGGGTGACAACCTCACCAATATCTTTCTGCTTACATTCATCAAATGATTTTAAATATCACACACAGAGAATAGTTTCAATTCACAAGCCTTTCAGCAGAACTACAATATAATTTTAATAGTGTGGAAAGTAAAAAATATGCTACAAAAATATTCCAATGGCATTTACAGTAGATCTAATTCATTTGTCTCAGCCGCTGTAATTTAGTGTTTCCATTAATGCTATATACTGTAGGGTGTGTGGACTACTAGGAAGACTTTTGATTGCTTGGAAGTTGCTTTAATGGAGTCCAAAAGATGTGTTTTTAGTGTTTTGTGTTGTAACAGTCAATAAGGAAATAAATTCTCAAGTTATCTACTTTGCATTGTACCTGCTTTATACCTTTTTAAACAGAGGAAACAGTTTAGACTCTTTTATAACTGCACTTCTTCAACAATAGAGTGAACGTACAACAGAGTAAAACACGTGATAACAGTGTCCTCGTAGCGCAGAGTCAGGGTCAATGCAGATGGTGTCGTGCGTATGCTATGTCAGCATGTTGGAAATTACCTCCTGGCATCAGTGAGGGAAATCAATACCGGAAGAAATCATAAACATTCAGCCTGCCTGAAAAATAGATATAACAGATGTAATCACCTCTTTTAAAATGTGTTTTCAGTGCATGGAGCAGTGGCTGTGGAAGAAACAGATGTGTCCCACATGTTGTGTCTATCTGTCCATGCTGAAGCCCCTCTACTGGTCCTCGTCCCGCACCAAAGTCCCATAACGGTCCTGTGCCTACACACCTGCCATGTCTGCATGCCCATGTGACCCACTGACCCTCAGTCCTCCTGCATGAACACCCGCTGCTCCAGTTGGTCAGGGTTTAGGAGGAGCAGACTTTAAATCATCTTCTGTCATGGGAGGGCCCTCAGTTAGAGAGAGAAATTATAATTTGGTGGTCTCACACTGTTATAAGAATATAATGTTCTGTTCTGTGATCGCCCTAATATGAGAGGTTTTGTCTTTTTGTCTTTATTTTGTTAAAAACATCTGGAGACACTGCATTAAACCTGCACTTTTATTTCTTTAAGATTATTAAATTTTTTAATTATCAATTTCTCTACAAATTATTTTGCTTCCTTTTTTCTTTTTGCGTTTTTGCACATCTCATTTACCTTAAAGGAACGATTTGACCCTTTTAGAAATGCGCTTATTGGCATTCTTACATAGCGTTAGATGAGAAGATGCTGACATGTCTAAGACTGAGGTTTACCTTTACTTTGGAAAAAAACAAATATCTTGAAAACAGACTTAAAGCAACTACAAGGAATATTCATTTTGTGTTGATTCTGGTGACCCCTGTGGACAAAAGCAGTAGTGTTTGTACTGCTTCATTTCATTGAGTTCAAGGGGAAACGGGGGCAGACAGTAAGAATAACTATATAGAAAAAAATAATCTTCTTTCTGATTGTTTGTTTGTGTACGTCATATAGAGGCATTAGTATTAAACTGAGTTGAAAAAAACTCGTAGTTTAATTTGATTAGTTTAGTCTCCTTTTTCTGACAAGAACAAAGTTACTGTTACTAACAGAATGTCCATAGTGTGTTCAGTATTTGCATATTCAGACTTATTGTGGGCAGTATTGGTTTTATGTATTGCAGACTCAGTCCAGAACTAAATCTTGTGGAAGTATCTGATAACAGCATGGACATAAACTAAAAATACTCACAGCTTCATGATGACTAGCTTTGCTGATGTGAAAGTGAGTGAGTGCACCCACCTGTGTAAATAAACTTTACACTGAAGTTATAAAAGTGAACTCCTGAAACAATGAGCTTCTCTGTCACACCCCGTTTTCCATCTGCTCCACCCTCCTGCCTTATCTATGCTTATATTGTTTTGCATGTGAAATATTTTGCATGTGAGGTCTAATCCACTGTCATCTCTGCACTGTTGTGTATCTTACACTGCCAAATGAGAGTCCAACAAAATCTGACTGCCTGTATATACATGTAGTCGCAAAAATAAGCAATTGTGTGAATGTGATTTTGTTTCTAGTTAGTAAAAGTTGTCTTTCCGTGTACAGGATGTATATCAGTACTATTATTTCATGTGATCTTAATTCATTTACTAACCAGTAAACCCTGGTAATCTGCTGTGGTCTTGCAGGGATATTATGTCCAACCAAAATTAATCTGTTTCTGCAGCACGGACGTTTGTTAGGATCAGTATAATGGATGGAATAACTGGAAGGTATCCAAGTGATTTTTAAATCTCTCTAAACAGTGAATGACATTGTAACTAAGCTACATTTACTGTCCTCTCTGAGAAATATAAATGTGTCTTTTGGATTGTCTTTCATACATGACATTAAACTTTATTGATGTCCTACATTTTAAAAGATCTTGACTCCGAACCAAAAATACAGAATAGTTTCACACTGCCAAGACTTAATATGCTGAAGTAATACTCGAAGATCAACACTCAACGAACCTTCAGCTGCTACGTTCACTGTTTCCCTGAGAACAAACTGCTGACACACAGCACTGTTTTCCACTGTTGTGGCTCTTAAATAAAAACACACTGACGTGACACTCCCTTGCTTAAAGTGGTTTTCTTTAAACAAAAATACACTTTTCTGTTCTTCATGTACCATTTACAGTAGTTATCTCATTTCATAATGCTTTCGTTGTTCAGATTATAATACTGCAGCCCATAACAAGGCCAATAACAACAAGTATTCAAAGTTATCCAAATCCCATAATACCAATAGCAACAACATAATAGAGCTTTCTCAAAGCAGACATTTTGAGCTTGCACGATATCAAAGGCCTGTCACTGACACACCTAACTAAATGGAATGCAGTCGATATCAACGTCATTAGTTTCACCTGTTTGATATTATAATGTCTAAGTGGTCCAGATGGTGCTTATTCCCTGTTTAACTGTTACAATACGTCCTGCTCTGAGTTAATACGGAATTAATTATACAGCAGATACTGTAAATGTAGGGAAAACATACGCATTTTATATGCCGTTAAATACTGTTACCTCAGTATGTTTCAAGTCACCCTTTGATTTTTCCCTTTAAAGTATCGTTAAATGCTTGAGCCTTGTTGCGTTTTTTGACATATTCCAACCAAATCAGGCGTTGCGGCGATTGGCAAAGGGTTGAGAGGCAGCGTGCGCGGGCGTGTTTATTTGTCACCTGTGAACAATCAGAAAATAACTTTTTATTTATCTGATTTACCGGCTTTCAACTGGTGCTCCCTCTTCTTATTCACTCTCTATGTCGCTCAACCACCAGACACAAACGTATGGAGCAGCTTCATCAGTCTCATCAGCGGCCACGACAGCGCTGCATTTCTCCAAGAGTTGATTCTGTTTCAACTTTTCTGCCACAGGTTGCTGGAAAGTGTATTCTGCACGCTAGCATGTGAACAAAGAAGATAAGGTCAACACTCATAAAAACATTGCTCTAGCGCACTACTAGTGGTTGAAAACCTCACAGGGTGCCTTTAAATGTGACACATTTTGGGTCATTTAAAATATTAATAAAGATTTTTTTTTAAATTCCCCAGAATGTTATTCCTGCCAGTGTGGACTTATAAATAGTGGGTTTAACACACATGCTACAGCCTACAAACAGCCTTAGAGAGGGGAATCGAGAACCGGTTCCAAATAGTCTAATCCATTGTAAGCCACCAAGCTTATCAGTTCCTTTTTATCAGTGCCAGCATGTTTTTTTTGACTGTTGGGCATTATAAAACAATTACGTCAAACTCAAGCCCCTTCGCTGCTAGAAACCTGAAACATGAAGGAGTCATGGTGGAGAAGAAGAACCGGTCCAAAGCGCCTCATGTCACAAAGAAACTATACCTGCTCTTTTTCCACACTGTGTTCAGACTCACAGATGATAATACAGTTGTGGCCTACTTTTTTCCACAAAGAATATGGATCAGGAATCAGTACAGGAATCAACAAAGAATCGGGCCGATAAGCAAAATCGACAATGGTATTGGCATCAATAAAATCTCATCTATTCTCATCCCTGCTTTTACTAGCAGAATATCTAGTCTATCCTCCTGTTTGAATCTTTACAAATAAATCAATTCTTCACAAACAGTAGTAGTAAACTACAAGGCTAGAATATGTGTTGGACGTTAGAGGGGCGTTTGTCAAACACTTTGGGGGACAATGGATAAACTGTTCTCTGTTTACTCTGCTGGTTGTTGGCCCTGTAGTAACCTGACTAACACTAGAAGTCACTTGTTGCTTCCATTCACACAACAGTGAATCTCTGCCAGCCGCTCCGCAGTGAATAAAACAGCCAACGTGAGGGACCAAAGCTCCGGTCTGAAGACCAGGAAGTCTTCCAGCCCAGTGTACGTGCCGGAGGTCTTGTCCCGGGCCGGCCTGTACTGTCTGTCTGGATGGAAAGTAGCGGTTTCCTCCGAGCAGGGAGGGACCGTGCCGAGCACCAGCAGGCGGAGTGAAAGTGCACACGTGGACACCTGAGACTGACGTGGACTTCAGCCAATGACAGCACGGACTGATGATGTCAGCTCACCTATCATCCAATGGGATAGTTTATTTGGGGGTAAAAGCCTAAACTGTTTGGAGTCGGAAAAAATTAGGAAAAAAGAGGTTGTGAAACAGTCTGTTAGGAGGCTGCTGGGACTCGGAGGAGACAGCTGATGTTTACTTCGTGTCTTGCCGAGGGACAGAGAGGGTATCTCTCTTTTTGGCTGCTGGGAAAATGATGTGAGGAGAAAATGAGGATATTTTGATTTTTTTTTGTCTGGAAATACTTAAATACTTACTTCACCTCCTGGAAGAAACATAGTTGGGTAAGACCCCCCTTTTTCTTTCTGCTGCAAAGGAATTCTGCATCCTGTTCAGTAACTTTATAGTTTCCCACACATTCATTGTACTATACACTTATTACCTTTATACTTTACATTAAAGTGCATTAAGATCCTCAGAGTATTGTTAAAGTAGGCTATATACCCTATAATTTATGTTGGCCTCTGTAGTTCACATTTAGATTCAGTAAACCCACTAAACTAATTACTTTATGTTAATCTTTACACCCAATAATCTCAGATGGCAAACTTGTCGGCTCAAAAGTCTCATGTTAAGACATTTAATGAGCAACTCTTTTTTTGTTTTCTATTTAGAGGGCAATACAGTCTGTAGTCATCAGCTTTACAATCTCAGTCTCTGGTTGTTGTTTTTTTATTTCTACAGCCTCAACATTTCTGTCCCCTTGTTCGGACAATCTGTACCTCCATGAAAGATCTCCATCTGTCACCAACAAATAAAAGAAATACCGTTGACTTGCCTTAACAGGTTTTCCACTATCTTCAGAAAAGGGTTTGCAGGAAAAAATTATACATGTGATAAAGGGTTTCAGTCTTATCACTCACTGCATTGGAAGTTTCAGGATCCAACATTAAATCAAACATGTATAATTGTTAAATACTTTTAGTGTAACCTATAATCAGTGATGGAGGAAGTACTTACGTGAGAATAAAGCAGCAATCCCACTCTACTCAATTCCTGCATTCAAAATTGTATTTAAGTTAAAGTATTAATGTACTTAAAGTATTAAAATTAAAAGTCCTCATTATGTAGAATGAGCTTTCTGAAACATTATTTATGCCCTAACATGTGCACTTAAATGTTATAAATAGTCATGGTAGGGCTGTTTAAACTGTTGCATATAGTGTTGGGTAGTGCTATGACGTAGCATCCTTGAGTAATAATACTTATTTACTTTCCATCACTCTAATAAAATCCTCGTCATAAAGAAGTGTGGGAACCACTGAATCTGGAAACTAGACTGCGCAGATGTTGCTGTTGATACTGCGAGTAAATCAGACAAAACCTGGAGAGTCTTCCAGCAGCACTGGAGAGACATGAGGGAGTGATCGCCATGGCAACTGAAGTGTTTTCTCAGTCTGGAGAGGTTGCACAGGCAAAAGGGCCGTCGGACACAGATGAGCTCAGTTTAACATCTCAAACGATCTGTTTGTATGGAGCGTCGTCCTTCAAAAGCTTCCTTTTGTGCCGGGCAGAATATTGTCTGTCATCTCCATTACAAAAGCGAGCACAGCCATGTACCATTGATCTCCTCTTTTCATTTACAAGCATTATTTAAGGGAAGTCATACTGGTTTATAAAGCTTCTTTATACGTGTTCATGTAATTTCATATTTACAGTGAAACCACAGGGAGGTACACAGGTGGATAAAAGGGAGCACAGCACATGACTTTGTTTTTGACATATGTTTTGTTCTCTTAAGAGAATAAATGTGTGGAGGTAAACAGCAGATGATGGCATCCTGGTCTGCACCCACAGACACCATCACATCGATTAGGTGTAGGTTTAATTGTCAAAGAAATTATGGCTAATTGTTACCAAGAACAGCATCTGTGTTAATTAATGCAGTGAGTATCTGTACAACCCAATCAGAACAATCTGCTCTTTTGTATACTGCAGTGAAGCAGACAGGCTCTCATGTTTAAAGGTAAAGGTGCGAGCCTTGTGGCGCTCTAACAGGTTTCTTTCCGTGTCTAGACACACTTCTGCTGAGGTCAGCTGAAGGGCCGTCTCCAGCACACACACACTAATTATGTCTGATTATGCTGTTGAACTAAATTGCAGGCACTCCTCCCCTTTTCCCTCCCTATTTCTTATTCCTTCCCTCCTGCCAGTCATGCTAAAAATACTGTATAATACCCAATCTACTGGAAGAACACTTTGTATAAAATATATGGCCAATTATCTTGTTTTTGGTACATTTATTACCTGCAGGAAACCTTCCCTGCTGATGTAATATAGAGGCAGCATTGAGAATAAACCTGTAAGAAGAAAGTTTTCTCAGATCACTGAGACGACAGCAATCGTGGTTTCCCTCGATAGTTACTCTGCAGTGATGCAATTATTCATCACAACTGCTAATAGATTTGTTTCCTCCTATAGTTCAGGCGTCATGGGAAGCTTCAAGGGCCACGCGCTACCTGGAAGCTTCTTTCTGGTAGCTGGGATCTGGTGGACAGGAAAGCACTCACTCTGGCACGCCACCCGCAGGAACAAGAATATCGGTTCCACTCGGCTGGCCAGCAGAGCCTCACAGCGCCGCCTGGAGATCATTGAAAGCTCTGTCATACTCTTCTTCTCTTTTGTGGGTAAGTTTCTGTTCTGAACTGTGAGTGATACGAACAGCACACGCCGTTCCCAAAGCTGTTTGGATGTATAAACTTTAATGACAGTGTACTGTATGAGTAAAGTATGACACAGGGCGTTTACAGTATTCACGCTTTAATTAAGGAGATCTGAGTGTTCCCTCCGCTGTGCTCCTCAGGGATGGTGGCAGAGCAGTTCTTAGCAGATGGACCGAAACTCCAGTTGTATGACTTTGCAGAGAAACACTGGGAAGATCTGATGAACTGGCAGCATACCACCATGTATCTGTTCTTCAGCTTGGCTGCGACCGTTTCCCTCATCATCCACACCACAGATGCTGCTCCGCTGGCACTGGATAGGTTAATGCTGGCAATTGCTTTCTTTAATGAAGGTGAGTAAAGGACATCTGTAGAGTCCAGCCTTAACTTTGACATTGTTTATTTAGACCAGGGGTTCCCAACTGTTTCTTTAAAGGTCCAGTGTGTAACATTTAGGAGGATCTATTGGCAGAAATTGGAATATAATATTCATAGATATGTTTTTATCAGTGTATCTACATTTTTTGCGAGTTTCGCTGCCATTGTAGTTGCTCCTAAACACTGAGAAAGACTGAGCTGTATTCAAATAGTTGCAGTCTGCACCATTAGATGCCACTAAATCCTATACACTGGTCCTTCAAGATGTGACATTAACAGCCCTATCTGATTAAATCAATTACAACTTCATCAACACCACCCATCAGGTTGCAAATGTGTTCATTTGAATCTATCATACACTTTTATTTTATTTGTTACAATATTTTCTATTTATATTAATACAATCTGCAACCAAATCCTACACACAAAAGTGCACATGAAAGCAGGCTTATAACTGGATGAAAAACAAAAATGCAGTCAAGATGCCATTTGACAGTTTGGCAAATTTACAAATGTCAGCATGGAACTAAAATTTTTTGCCTTTTTACCTTTCTCGTCTATTTTTGCACTGATGACTGTCTCTTTGTTTTGGTAGGATTTCTTTTCCTCTACCACCTCCATGGCAGGAGTATGCTGGATGTCCATGTACATCAGCTCCTTCTCTATGCCATCTTTGGAGATGCTTTTGTTGCCTTCCTGGAGGTCTTTCACCGAGGGAACATCCTGCTGGAGCTGCTGCGCTGCACCCTCACTCTCCTGCAGGGAAGCTGGTTCTGGCAGGTGAATCTGAACGCCTGCATGTATGAGCAACAGTTTATGGCAGCGCATTATAACTCCTGATATTGCTCTCTCTTGGGCCACAGATTGGTTTTGTGCTGTATCCTCCCCATGGCCCTGAGTGGGACCTAAAGGATCATAACAATATGATGTTCATCACCATGTGTTACTCCTGGCACCTCGCCTTCGCTATGTTCGTTGTGGGCGTGCTCTACTGCACTGTCAGCTGGTAAGAACCTGCTCCACCCTGGACTCCCTTAAGCTTGTTCACTTGTCCTGGCAGTCTTGCAAATTCATCCACACTGGGAATACCTCACTACAAACAGTTTATGTTGTGTGTGACTCTGGTGTTTGTTGTGCTTTCTCCGTAGTGTGGTTCGCTCCAGATTGAAGAGGACTCCTCCTATGGAAATGGGACTTCTGAAGCCCAGAGACAGGGATCCAGAGTCAGAAGATGAGATTTTATGAAAAGGACTGTTGTACACTTACATTGTGACTCATATATATCACAATTAAATCAGGGATACAATGTTTGCAGTTCCAGCCGCAGTACGACGAGAGGCGAAGCATGCAGACAGAGAAGGGATAAGGACCTGGTATCTGGATGCTTTACTTTAGAAATATATCTCTACCTCTGCCTTACTTAACCATCTGTAAACCTTTCAGCCTTATTCTCATTGTTAATTGCTATTTATTTTACTGTGGCCTAATACTTTTCATATCTCATATCTCTTTTTTTTCATTATTCTTTTGCACACTATAAGTGAACATGAACTCATATGGGAAAGCTTTTTTTTATGGTTTGCATGCTTTTCATTTGCCAAACTTTCCTTGTCAGACATTTTGGTGTTCAGTAGCGCCATCTTGTGGTGAAAACAATCATCCTTAGTACTGCATATTTTACTTGAAAGCATATCTTTAAGTATTTTACGTAGCTTTTTTGTTTCATGTTGTTACACATGTGAGACACACAACTGCCAAAAATAAGACTTGTATTAAAGTTGTTTAAATGTTTATATTGTAATATTTGACATTATTACAGGTAATATTATGGTTGCTAATGTTGTTTATGTAGCTCTTCTGCAGTATTTATTCAACGTGTACAATAGTACCTAACACAACGTTTATAGTGACACTTTTATATCATTCAAAATGTTATAAGAACATCCAAAGAATTTATACTTTTGTGAGGCACTGAGATAGATGTTATTCACAATTTCTCATTATATTAGTCACATCAACACAAAATTCATCACTTAATAAGGAGGAAAATAAATAGTTTAATATGGCTAATAAATTGCCCCTGCAGACTTATTTTGGTCAGGACAGCACAACACAGACAGTACGCGTCAACAAAGATCGTATGTGTTCAAGAGGACCAATCACTCCGTTCATCAGATGTCCTTTGGTTATAACAAGTAGTCTGGTTGGTATGCTACAAACCTGAAACTATTCTATATAATTAGGCCTGCTTCTAACAATTATTTTCATTATGAAACAATCTGCTAATTATTTTCTTGATTAACAAACGAGGTATAAAATGTCATAAAATAGTGAAAAATGTCAATAAAATCTTCTTATACAAACATATTAAATATTATCAGAATAGTTGCTGATTATTTTCTGTTGATTGACTGATCAGTTCAGTCAATTTATAATAGTTACAATATGATTGATCTGTCGGATTCTGTTTATATAGACCTGAAGTAACAGTCAGCAATGTAAGGTTACATGTACATGCTGGTTCAATATACCACCCTCAGGGGATGGAACAAATAAAAAGAAAATGAAATAAGTAAGTAAATAAAGTAAATTAAGTATGGGAAATAAAATGAAATATATTATATATTATTAAATGCTATTTCTTTGGCGAGCTGAATCTTAATTTACAAAAGTCATTGTATAGCCTAACTCTTTTTAATCTGGCTCATTAGAGTCAACTTCTCCCTGTTGGAAAATACAGATCAGAGTGAGAGCTCTCTGCTGTTTCTGTGCTTTGGTGTGAGTAACTCACCTGAAGCCATCCACCTGTGCAGGTAAACTACCTGTCAGCTCCTCCGGCAGCCACGTGACTTTGCTGTCCATCCTCACAGATTTGAGGAAACCACCAAATTTTAATTCCCGCTCCAGGAAACGACCGGATCATTCACCAGTCCAGTCGACTCTGAGGATCTTCAGCCATGGATAAACTGAAGTCTGTTTTAAGCGGTGAGGAGGCGCGCAGAGACGACCGAACTGTCTTAGAGGTAAAACTAAACTCTAACTCCAGCCTACACAGTGTAAACGTTAATCTCAGCTGAGCTATTAATCAATGAAACTCTGTCAATGCAGACTGTCAATGAAGCCTCCACGTTGGGCTGGGGCACACGTGTGAAGGGATTCGTCGCCTGTTTCGTGGTTGGGGGCGTGTGTACGATTTTGGTAAGGATCTATAATGATTTCTATAATAATATGCTATTTGTGATGTTGTGCTCTTCGCAATAAGGAAGAGCGCAGGGAGGGCTGAAGTGGCCCTACTGGTTCTTCTTGCTCTGAGGAATGTGGAAGATGTGATGCTCATTCATTTCACTAAGCAGCCCTGCCTTAAAGTGCCAACTGCAGCTCACAGACCAAAGTTTATCTGTGACCCACAAAGCCAAAAAGCCACAAACCACCTGTCTTCATGTGTGTGTTGCAGGGAGTGTGCATGCTGTTCCTCCCCAGGATTGGGCTCACTCTCTTCATTGTGTTCTACACTTTTGGAAACCTATGTGCTCTGTGCAGGTCAGTGTCCGACAACAATAAGAAGTTATGGTTTGATTTGTATTATATGACCAGTAGTTTTCATTCATGGGCACTGTATACACATTGAATGTCTTATTCTATGATGTCTAACAGCACTATGTTCCTGATGGGCCCACTGAAGCAGCTGAAGAGGATGTGTGACAAAACAAGAGCGCTGGCCACTACTATAATGATTGTGAGTGCACAAAAGTAGCTGCTGACTTTTCCTTTTACTCTGTTTCTTGGCTATAATTCACTGTCAGTCTACAGAGCTCTACAGGGAACTTAATAAGGAAAATATGACGGTATTAACCCGGATAGAAAACTGACTTTTTATTTAAATGTAGGCTACTCAAAAACAACCACATGTAGATTTCAAAGGAATTCATTTTAGCTGAAATCAGTTTTTAAGGGGAGTAAGTTCACTGTGTCACAGCCTGAAATTCAGAACTTACTGTCATCACTGATAAAGGATGTAAGCCAATATTCAACCAGTTAAAAAACATATTGTTGTTTACATTTGTCCCTTTCATTACTCTAGACCTGCCTTGTGTTGACTCTCTGCGCAGCCTTCTGGGTGAGTTATGATCACTTCTAACTAATGATACAGTGTTTATTAAGTCTGATTCTCTCTGTCAGCAGTTTTATTGTTTATTTCTTACAGTGGAAGAACTTTGGACTGGCTTTGTTATTTTGCATCTTGCAAGTCTTGTCTTTTACCTGGTGAGTCACAATTTCTCTCTGTGGATTTTAGTCTGAAAGGAAAATTAAATTGTGTATATGAATGTTATATATAACATAAAATGTGTTTTGTTTGCAGGTACAGTCTGTCGTACATCCCGTTTGTGAGGTTTGTCATTTAAACTCCATTTATTCAAATCGGCTGCAATCAAATGTTCAGAATCAAAATGTGTACGCCTGTCTGGATGTCTGATTTGTGTGAGTTTCTTTCCAGGGATGCAATAATGAAGATTGTGGCGATGTGCCTGAAGTGAGGCCAACATGAGATCTTTTTACGAAGGATTCTGTCTGGATGAAGTGTTAAAGAAAGGGGCAGGTCTCTTATTGAAGTTACTGAAACAGACGGTCTGTGACTCTTCCTGCTGCACATACACACATTTTATCTCCAATGATCTTTTTCTTCTTTCCGCTTCATTCATTGAGCAGATTGATTTTTGGTACGTATTGATTACTTATACCAATTTTAATGAGCCTGGGCTTGGTTTGTAATATGTGTAAATATTTGTAATAAATGAATGTACTAATGTTTTTGTAAATGAACACATGAAAGTGTCATTATTTAAATGATTTAAAGGATTAAATGTAAGTGTGGCACAGCCTGAACACTTGAGCCAGAAAGATCAGAGAGGGGCAATATGAAATACAGTTGCCTCCATCATTTAATGATGTTTTTGGTGCCTGGAAGGTATCTTTTATTAACAGTTTAAATGTCACTTTATTTTGTGGGTCTGTAACAATATAAAACATGTATTTATTGATCCTGATTATATCTGTAAGATAGATAGTGATAAGAAGAGATAAGAAAGTGATATTTCTGTGAAACACAAACATAGTTGACAGATATTCATTCCTTGAATGTTTTGTGTTATTTTGGTCTCAAGTGTAACGCTGCACAAAGGTTGCTTTATTAGAAGTTATATTTAGAAGTATATCGTAAGAGGTTCAACACTTTATCTGATAGAGACTTTGGCAGTTTAATTAAACAAATACAGTTTTAAAGATATCTTGAATTTTAAAAATCTTCTCTCATGAGGTAGTTTAATGTAACAGTTTAGCCTGATTATTATGTTACTAAGTTTATCCACCATGGACACAGTGAGTAAAAGGCTTGATGACAGTGTGCTAAATATTTAGACTTTTACACAGAGACAGCAGTTTATGGTGGGCAGGTTTCCAACTGAGTTTGCCAATGTTTTCATTACCAGAAAGATCAGTTTTCTGCTGTTTGTAAATCTCATGTCAATGTGAAAGAAAAAGTCTATTAAAAATATACATGAGCAGAATAAGTGCGTTTTGCATTTATTGTTATTCATTCAATCTTTATTCAGTGTATGAGTAAAGGGACATCTATTACATTTACATGTAATGTAGATAATGGTGACATCCATCAGTACATGGTTGTGTTACATTGTGTGTTTATGTGAATAGACAGGCAATAAATACAGAAACTCAGATAAGATGAGAAACAGTTACACAGTGAACCAGAGCACCCAGAAACCAGATTGGAAAGAGGAAAGGCAGGAACAGACTTTAGAGTTATGCTGTGAGCCGAGGGAATCAGGAGTTAGCGCCTCCACACAGAAAAAAGTCTGCAGACTTTGAGACCAGGACAGGGAGAGGGACTGGAATGCTGAAGTAGAGCAGTCTGCCAGAGGTGGAAACCCCAATCTGTCGAGGCAGACAAAACAAATGAAGCTCGGAAGTTAAACCTTCGGATGACTGCAAACCTCCAGAGGTGGGTAACCTGGTTTACTTCCAGCTGCTGGATGAGCCTGAATATCCTACCCTCTAGAGAGCCTTTAGAATGGCAGACGAGGAGACAGAAGGTGGGCAAGCATCCCTGTGGAGCCACCACAGATGTCTGTGCAGAAATATAATCATTTAATCTGGTTGTGGTAAACATTAAAGATTACACAGACATATCTGTGTCATCTTTTAGCCATGAGATAATTGGGTTCATCTTTGTGTGGTGCAGGGTGGACGTGAATTTATACAACATTTTTATTCAAATATTTTCCATATGCACAGTGTCAGTGGTGAAAAGTAACTTTACAGTATTTAATCTAGTAGTGTATTTTCTCTTATAAAGTTTATGCTATTTCACCCTTCTACTTCATTACAGTTCAGAGGATAATTGTACTCCACTTTCACCTCATGTTGCCGCTGACAGCTGTAGTGATGAACGTTAATATATACAGGGTTGGGAGGGTTACTTTAAAAATGTAATCTGATACAATTACTAACTACCAGTTAAACAATATAGATAGTCAGTAATAGTATCACAATATTAAAGTGATATCACTTTACTTACTTAGTTGATTATTTTTTGGTTTAATCTCAACATCAAATATTAAGCCAACGCAAAAAAAAAGACAAGAAAAAGAAATATCAATAAGAAGTATTGATAACCTTTGAAAAGAAAATGGAAACGTAAAAAATGGAAAAATGTGTCTGCTCAGTGTATTTTTTTTATATATATATATATTTTTGGGCTATTTATTGCCTTTTTTTTAATTTATAGAGACAGCCGAAGGTAGACGGGAAATGGGGACAGAGAGTGTGGGGATGACACGCAGCAAAGGGCCGCAGGTTGGACTCGAACTGGACTAACTGAGTTTACCGGGCGCCCTGCTCAGTGTATTTTTAAAGAAAAACTGATTTTTTCCTGAGTGAAGTGGATTACAGTTACTTTTTTTGTATCCTGATTACATAACACAGTTACATGTAATCAGTTACTCCCCAAGCCTGATTATATGAATATTTTACATACAAAGACTATGAGTAGCTTCTCAAATATGAAGCAATCAGTAGCCTATATAAAGAAATTTTAATTAGCTTAAGACTTTAACCTTTAAAGATCTCAATACTTCTCCTGACTGTATCTATGTGATGTTATTCTTCTTAACAGTATTTAAAATCTTTATACTGTTAAAGTTATTGCAAATACAAGTTAACTTCTTGCATGTTTTAATATAGCCTACTATATTAATATCATATTTTATATATATATATCACATTTTTTAATATTTTAATTTATCTACCATATTCTTAACAGGCGCGCGGATTTGTGACGCGCCTTTTCTCCCGCCTCACGTGACCCATTCAGGAAGTGTAGTTTAACACTGAAGACTCTCTCTACTCTGTACATGTCTGTGTCAACAGAAGTTGAGTATATGTGTTAGCCCAGTCGGTGTGGAAACATGACAGACATTTTATTAAAAATAAAAAGCAACGTAGCAGAGAAACAGAAGACGGCCGTTGCCCATAGCGACCTACAGAAGTGGGGTTTAAGAGGTATGGAGGACTGCTGACGTGGTCGCGAGACTAAAAGTTCATTAAACTTTATTCATTTATGAACTTTGCTCCTTCTACTGTTTACTGTTTACACCGTATTTAAAGTAGCTTAAAGCCGTATTTGTTTTGTTGTTTGTTTGTCTCAGACTAATAACGTTACTACTGTTCGACCTGATGTTGTTTACATTGAAGGTTGATTTTGTTTACATTGAAGGGTTGATGTTGTTTACATTGAAGGGTTGATGTTGTTTACATTGAAGGGTTGATGTTGTTTACATTGAAGGGTTGATGTTGTTTACATTGAAGGGTTGATTTTGTTTACATTGAAGGGTTGATTTTGTTTACATTGAAGGGTTGATGTTGTTTCCATTGAAGGGTTGATGTTGTTTACATTGAAGGGTTGATGTTGTTTACATTGAAGGTTTGATTTTGTTTACATTGAAGAGTTGATGTTGTTTACATTGAAGGGTTGATTTGTTTACATTGAAGCGTTGATTTGTTTACATTGAAGGGTTGATTTTGTTTACATTGAAGGGTTGATGTTGTTTACATTGAAGGGTTGATGTTGTTTCCATTGAAGGGTTGATGTTGTTTACATTGTGACTGACAGTGTTTATAAGTTATGAAGCAGACCCAGCAGTGATGAGCGGTTGTCTCCTCCTCACAGGGATACAGCTGAGACCTTACCAGCTGGATGGTGTGCAGTGGTTAACTCAGTGCCTGAAGAACCAGCAGGGATGCATTCTGGGAGACGAGATGGGTTTGGGGAAAACATGCCAGGTGTTGGATCAATCAGCCTTCTTTATAACTGATATTAGTGATGCATGTTTTTATACAGATAAGAGTATTTCAGTGGTCAGGTTTTTATTTATTTAATTACAATACTTTCACCAGCCCTCTCCAGTTTAGTGTGGATATTATGCTAATATAATAATAATGTAATGCTTAATATGAATGATTTCTAGTAAGCCGTGACAGTGAGCCAGCATGAACAATACTAGGGCATTGACCCTGAAGCAGCTAAATGGAATTAAGCCATTATCAATTGTAATATTTAAACCTGTTCTTTTCCTACCGTGACCTGTCAAAATGGGCTCAGGGATAAAGAATCTCAGTACCTGCTCAGATTTATATCAATAAATATATTTACACATTATTTTGATACCCTATATATAGTAAATTAATTTAAATATTTAGTTTCAAGCCAAAACAAAATAAGTTTCAGCTTTTCAGTTATGCAGATTTGCTGCTTTACTGTCTTATATGATAGTGAATGCAATAACTTTAGGTTGTGGACACAACAAGCAATATGATGACATCGCCAGGTGGGTTTTTGGATTTTTTTTCACATCTTATAATAGGAAATGCACCGCAGTAATGGCTGTATGTAGTGCACTGTGTATGCTGACTCACTGGCACACTTGATTCACTCAATTTAACAAAAACTTTGGCTATAATTTGATGTTGGTTTGTGCTGTACACCAGTAACATATTCTTAGCAAATATTACACAGTACAGATAAATCATGCAAATGTAACTTGTTTCCTTAACTGAGACTCGTCACAGTAGAGTTTGTGCCTCATAAATGACGCAGGCACTGTAAACTGCTGTGTAAAAATATTTTTGTATGTCATGAATTCATAATCATAATTTGTCCCTTCAGACAATCTCTCTGTTGATGTACATGTCAGGAGGTCTTGGGAAGAAAGGTCCGTTCTTGGTGCTGAGCCCGCTCTCTGTCATGGAGAACTGGAGAAGGGAGTTGGAAGGGTACAGTCACAGTTATATATGAATCTACATACATTTTCTATAATCCACTCATAACACAATCCATCACAGACTGTAAATAACTCCTAAACTGTGTTTTACTTGGTCACAGCTTCGCGCCCTCTCTGACTGTTCTGTGTTACAACGGAGACAAAGAGAGACGGGCTGAGCTTCAGAGGGAAACAGACACACAGGACTTTCATGTTCTGCTCACTACATATGAGGTCTGTGGCTATTTTATAAGAACAAAATGACCTAAAGGTTAATTTATGTTGAAACTGACGTGCTTTTTTCATTTTCAGCTGTGTCTTAAAGATGCTTCATTCTTGAGACGGTGAGTGTGAAATGGATCTCATCATAAGGAATAATGTTGAAGCTATAATAATCAGTTTTCATTCATTAATTCCTCGTTTCACTACTTCACTCTGCTCCTCAGGTGGAAGTGGAAGGTGCTTGTGGTAGATGAAGCTCACAGACTGAAGAATCAGAATTCACTGTTGCACAAAACCTTGACACAGGTACTTAGCGGCGCCTGGTTTGGGCCGCCAAGTCTTCATTTCTTCATCATTCCCACTATTAGCATTGGTTTTTTTTTACTTTTACCTGTGTGTTTTTATTGTGCAGTTCTCAGTTGGCTTCAAAGTCCTGCTGACAGGAACCCCGATACAGAACAACCTGCAGGAGCTCTACTCCTTGTTGAGCTTCATTCAGCCCAGCATCTTTACAGAGGATGAGACGGACGATTTTGTCAACTCGTACTCTAACGTACAAAGTCAGCCTGCCCTGGGTATGATGGTCTCTGTGTCAGAAATATATTAGTTGCATAATTTGGTATGTATTTGATGTACTGTACTTGTTGTAATAAAGCCCTGGTAATTGCTCATTAGATCAACGCTGGCACACTGTGTCCCTCATACTGTGCTTCTGTTCCCAGCTGCTGAGCTGCAGAGTATCCTGGAGCCTTTCCTGCTCCGTAGAGTCAAGTCAGAAGTGGCCGTAGATCTGCCAAAGAAGACCGAGCTGGTGGTGTACCACGGCATGTCGGCTCTGCAGAAAAGATACTACAAAGCCTTTCTGATGAAGGATCTGGGTGAGACTTCTGCACTGTGATGTATAGCCTGGCTACTATTGGTATATATAGAGAACAATACATCGGCAAATAGTAATTTTTAGAATAAATAAATACTTAAGCTAAGCAAATTAATTTGTTTTTTAAAGAATTGAAACCAAGATACATAGAGGGTGGGACATTTTACAGTTAAAAATCTACTTTTCAGGGCTCTCTAGTAGAAAAACTATGTAGTGGTGACACTGTTTACCAGGGTTGTTGTGTCTGCACTGCAGTTTCTAGTTATACTGAACCCCCTGTATCTGCAGTTAACTAATAATGGCCAATATATACGCCTGGCCAATTCCTTTTGCAAGTCTTTTACAGCTCTAGAGTGGTGCGCTATTGTAAACCTTAGCAGAATGCTGTTTTTTGGGGCATAAATCATCGTGAGCCCTTCTTATTTTTTCAGAGGCTTTTGGAAATGAGCAGGGCAACAAGAACCGGCTGCTGAACATCTTGATGAACCTGAGAAAGTGTGTCGATCACCCGTATTTGTTTGATGGTGAGACGTACTCAGTGATAATTAAATGCTCAACAACACCGGTCTTAGTGAGTGCAAATGGCCGATAGAAGCACATGTTATACTTCATTGTTAGTCCCTGTTTCTTGGGTAGGGGTGGAACCGGAGCCTTTTGAGATGGGGCAGCATCTCGTTGAAGCCAGTGGGAAACTTTGCCTTTTGGACAGCATGCTGACTTACCTTCACAAAGGGTTAGTCACCTTACTTGGTATAGGGCTCCACCTGGTGGCAGCTTAGACTCACTCCAACTGCCTGCCGCTATATAATTGTAGTGCTTTTCTTTAAGTCACATACTCCTCCATGAAGAATATCTTACTTTATTTCTGACCTCATGTTTGTTGTTGAAGGGGCCACCGGATCCTGCTGTTCTCTCAGATGACGAGGATGCTGGACATACTTCAGGATTATATGGAGTACAGAGGTGGGATGCCTAGGCTCTGTAACAATTGAGACCCTTGCACTTTTAACTGTGTGACTCCAAAAATGGGTCCTAAATTGAGCTTTTTTTTTTCCTCCAGGCTATAGCTACGAACGTCTGGATGGGTCCGTCCGAGGAGAGGAACGAAATCTAGCAGTGAAGAACTTCAGCAGCAAAGATATCTTTGTGTTTCTACTCAGCACTAAAGCCGGTGACTGAAACCCTAAACAGGAAGGCAGATTGTGTTCTTGCCTTGTGTTGGATTAAACTGATCATCAGTTATTAATAATGTTCATATGTGCTTTTTAATGTATCAGGGATGCAGGATATTGGAAACAGTATTTGCTTTTTACATTTTTTTATACTATTTAAATTTGAACAAAATTTATGGCGAAATATCCTATAAATATATGGAGCCTGTTGCCTTTTGAAGCCACTTTTGTTACATAAATTGCTCATATACACTGAGTTTCTGTTCTAGCTACTGCATCTTCTAAACAAGTGTGTAGATAAGAGAATCTCTCAGTATGATAAATCAACATTGAATGCATTGAACTTGCAAGCCTTTCTGCTTATCTATCTACAGCTGGGTTCATAGAAGTGTCTGAGAGAGGAAAGGGGACAGATCACACAGAGATAAGAGCTGTGGCAGGATGACACATTGGTGTAAATAAGGCCAGCGACTTGTCTTACTAATTTAATGCAGAAGAGAGTTTCCTGTCACAAATTTTCACTTTCTGTGCATAACTCTTGAGGCCATATGAGTAAATAAGCATGTGAAATATTAGTGTGCAAATTCACTGTAAGGGCTTCCTAACAGTCTGTCTTTGCAGGGGGAGTGGGCTTGAACCTTACAGCTGCTGACACGGTCATTTTCATGGACAGTGACTTCAACCCTCAAAATGACTTGCAGGCCGCTGCACGCTGCCATCGGATTGGTCAGAACAGGTGACGTGAATGAAAAATGATACCAAGCTGGCAACATTGCTATATTCTGATCAATTTACTGTACTTAGTGCTGGTTGTTAAAGAGGCATGCCCCCACTTATAAAGGTCAGTTCACTCATCATGGAGAATAACCTGGTGATGTCATTAGGGTTATCTGGAGTTTGTAGCTAGCTTGATTTAGCATCATTCTTCTATAACATTGTCAGACTCACAATGGAAAGTGATCTCGTCTTTTTTTATTCCACGCATTCTTACTTTGGAATATTACAGACCTGTGAAAGTGGTCCGCCTTCTGGCAAGAGACACTGTGGAGGAAATCATGTACTCTCGTGCTGTCTCCAAGTTGCACCTCACTAACACTGTTATTGAAGAAGGACGCTTCTCTTTGCTGGACCAAGCACAGTCAGCTGCTGCAGGACTGCAGGTTTGTGAACTCACGTAAACAAAAAATGAGACTGTTTTCTATATTCTTTAAATCCTGCAGTCCCCCCCAGGGCACCAGTTCCTGTGTCTGTGTCCACTTTAATACGAATCCCCTCCAGCTGTCTTTGTTTGCCCCATTTAAAGTCAGTACTCGTGTTTCCTGTCCCCTACAGCTAAGTGAGATCTTGAAGTTTGGGGTAGATAAGCTTTTGTCATCAGAGGAGAGCTCTGTACAGGATGTGAAACTGGAGAAGATCCTCGGTCCATCACGTGATGGTCAGTGGGTGGATGATGAAGACTTCACCTCAGTCAGAGAGGAAGACGAGGAGGAAGAGAGCAGCTCTGAATCTGACAGGCAGAGTATGTTTTGAACAGGTTGTTCTGGCATATAAACATGTCACTTTCACTTTTGGTTCTCACCATGCAAACATACCACACATGAAAATACTCAACACCACAGATCTCATCTATTGGATTCATATTTACTGTTGCAAGTATCAGTAGAAATGAATGCGTAAGCCCTGAGAGGCAAGTGAGGGAAAAAAAATCTGTGATCCATTTTCCATCCAGTTTTCTCTCTTGTGTTTGTGACTTAAGAAAAAAAAAAGGTTTTACCAGGATAATCTTTCTAAATTCCTGTGAAACAGGTGGAAAATATTTCTGTTGTGTCAATTTTTTATTGTCAGCATAAGAGTGTGTGTTGTTGTAATACTAATTTTGCCACAAGAGGCTGAAGTGCACCACTACCTGATGTTTTAATGACTAAATCATTCATCCTTTTGGCCAGAATTTCTCTACTCTAAACTAATGTTACATAACTTGCCAACACACTATATAGGTACCTTGTGGTTAGAGTATATGGAAAAATTAAAACTCGCCCGGAAGAAAGCACTTTTTTCCACTTACAACTCACCACTTCTACCTGTATTCACTGAAAAGAAGAAAAAATCCTTTACACCTGTTTTAAAGTCATGAACACAGGAGACAAAACAATTTAGATCAGACTTGAAAATTGATCACCAGATTTCTTTGTTCCTAACCTGCCTCTCAGTGCCTCCGTACATTACTCTGCTAGTGGTGAATAATTACACTCACGATCACGCTGTCCCGTCCCTCAGACCACATGTACTACTTTGAGGGGAAAGACTACAGCAAGGACCCCAGCTCTGAAGACCAGAAGAGCTTTGACCGTTTGCTGGAGGAGCAGCTGGACGAGTTCCAGAGCGCTGCAGGAGAGGGTCGAGCTCTACGACACAAAGCTGGAGTAAGATACTGTCTCCTTTCCTCCCAACTGATGGGAACATGTTTTAATCTTTATTCAAATTTACAACAATGAATTTATTTGTGAAAAGCCAGGGTGCACTGGGTAGGTTGTGGTTTGGTATTCTGAAGAAAGGGTAGTGTTATCAAATCATTTAAAACCTTTGTGCTCAATATTGTTGTATCATTTCAATGTGCATGTTGTACTGTATGTTGTATGTTGGGCTTTATTTTGTTTATTCATTATTGAATATTGAATATTGATGATTATTCTCACTGATCTCAGCCTTCACGCTTGGTTCAGCTTCTGATATTTGCCTGAAACGTTGTGTAGATGATTATCTTTCAGTTTTTGTCACTCCATCCTGTATTCAGGGCATGATGATGGTTGGTGTAAAAACCACTGACTCATACCTGTAGTTTTGCTCCCTTGGTACGCAGATTTGCACATTGTTCTAGTGTGTTTATGGTTCAGTGTTACAGTTATTTAGTTATGTTATTTACTGTGTTATGCACATACATGTGTCCAGCCCACACGGACCCATAATGTCAACATCTGACATTTTATATTACATTGCAATCAAAGAACATGGTCTTTTATTCCATGCTGGAAAAATAACCTCTGCCACAAAATGAGTCCCCTCCTAAAGTGCAGGTCTCAGTGCAGCTGTTTTTTTTTTCACAGAGAAATTGACAGCGTTGTCAGCAACCAGAATGAATGGACAAATGCATCAAGATTTTTAGGCCATATCAGACAACGTTAGAGGTGGTTTGCTGTGCAGTAGTGGTCAGATTTGTGGCAAGGCTTATCTAGGATTGAAAGATTATTGGGAATCACACAGTGCATCACAGTCTGTTGGTATGGGGCTGCAGAACATTATGACCACCAGGGTGTCCAGGTGGTCATAATGTTCTGTCTACATATTTGTGTATATATTTATATATAATATGACTGATCTTCCCTGTGTGCTCCCAGGCTTCACTGTCGATAGCTTTTGGGATCCCGACGAGGAAGAGGAAACCTCTTACTGAGGCTGAGCTGGAGCTGAGGCGCCAGAGAAGGGAGGAGGCTGCAGCTAAGAGAGCCAAAATTCAGGAGGACGAGAAGAAGAGGCAACAAGAGCAGAAATACAAGAAAAGGTTAAGATTCATTCATTCAACAAGTTCATGTTTTTTTAGCTCTCAGTGTCGCCAACCACTAAGCTCCGACACGTTTGTTTTCTTTTATTTGGTGATTTTATTTCATGCAGAATGGCATGGTGGGAGTCGTGCGGCTACAGATCACGGTGCCTGCCGTCTGTGGACAGTGAAGAAGATGAAGAAGAAGAAGAGGAGGAGGAGGATGACAGCAGCATGTGCTCCACAGACTCTGACAGCACAGCCATCCACTATGTTCTGGGGGATGTTACTCATCCTCACGCTGCTCAGGGAGATGCTATCATCGTCCACTGTGTTGGTATGAGACCTGTATTACCTTATCGTTACCAGAGCAACATGTCATTTAGAGTGATAGTGATTGAAAGAAAGGCAGTGCCTCCTCAGCACTTCTCCTACCATTGCGTTTGTGTAGATGACTCAGGCCGGTGGGGCAGGGGAGGCTTGTTTACAGCTCTAGAGGTGAGATCAGACGAACCACGAAAGCAGTATGAGTTGGCAGGCAGGATGAAAGGTAAGACTAATCACGAGTGCAAAGAAAGTGATTACTCACTACATTTAACATCTTTAATTATAAAGTCTGTTTGAGAATAAAGCCCCATTATTTATTTCAGATTTGGATCTTGGACATGTGCTGCTCTTTGCCATAGATGACAAACAGTCCAGACTAGATGGCCAGGATCAGGTAGGTTCTGTTGAAATGAAACCCACGCTGCACAAAACAAGCTCTGCTGCCTGGAAATGCTCTTGTTGGTTATAAATGCTGCTGTAGTAGTGATGAGCAGTGTGATACTGGGTGCAGGTATATGTGTGGTGACCGGATTGCAAAGTTGTGGCAGGGTGGCAACTGATAAGATGCTGCTTTAACCTGTTTCGATCTCATTCCTGTCACGTCAGTTGGCCCTGGTAGTGGCACAGCGAAGAGACAGAGCCAACAACTTGTCCGGGATCTTTCTAAGTGCTCTGGACGAAGGTCTGAAGAAGATTTACGCAGCAGCCAAAAGGAATAAGGGTACAGCCAAGCACCGAATATTCAAGTCGTTAAAAAAATATGTATTTTTTAATTGAGTGAGAGAGTCTGAATACAATACATTTCAATATGTTACATAATTTGACCTTGTTTGATTGCTCATCTGTCAGCACCATACAGTCACATTACTCAAATGCATCTCCACCCACACAAACATACACTGTATATACTACAGATCATTAGTGAGAATGCAACTTCACAATACAAGTTCTTGAAATCCATCTTTCAGTGTTTTCTTTCTAATTTTCTCACAATACCAAAGGTATGATTGAGGGAGTCATACATTTTAAACATCTAACGGAGGAGCTGTTGTTCCTTTTTTTTTGTTTTTTCACAAGAACTGAGTCTTTTATTGTAATCTGTTCAAGTCAAGTCATCTGTGCTTAAATGAGTATATCACTTACCGATAACACGTGCTGATAATTAAGCCTCTGTGAGGAGGAAAAGAAAGGAGGAGCAAGATGTAATTATTGTTGGACTGGACTGACAAGATCTGCAGGACATACTGTGTGTGTTTGCTGTCTTTGTTGGCGTCAGTGTGTATGCACACAGACAAGTTCTTGACAACACAATTACTGGAGAACAATGAGAGCTTGATTTCCCTCAGGTTGTTCTGCACAAAAGAACTGAACTGAATTCTCAACTTCAAAACCTTCTGGTGACAGCTATCATAAATCTAACACAGG
Source organism: Dicentrarchus labrax (assembly GCF_905237075.1). NCBI lineage: Eukaryota > Metazoa > Chordata > Actinopteri > Moronidae > Dicentrarchus > Dicentrarchus labrax. Next base: position 24,142,143 of record NW_026136718.1, on the reverse strand, counting down.
TTGCAGTTATGCTGATCCTCACCGACAGTGTCTCTTAATTATATTTGTGTTTTTTCCTTCGAAGCGAGTGTACATCTTCCTCGCATCGGCCACTCCACCAAAAGCTTCAACTGGTACGGCACAGAGAGGCTCATCAGGAAACACCTGGCTTCCAGAGGCATTCCCACATTCATGTATCTTTCCAACCTATCATTAGATTAAAAAAACAAAAGTGACATCTGTCAGAATCTGAAAGGTCAGAGCCATTTTCCCTTAACTTGACTGACAGATACTATCACAGCAGAGCAGCAAAGAACACCAATCAGGCATCCACCTCTGCGACGACAACATCCTCCCCTCCACCACAGTTTCATAACTCAAGCAGGTCGACTGACGAGACAGAGGCAGACACCCCCGGCCCCCCGGCTCCTCTCCGGAGCCCCGGCCCCGCAGAGCTCCCCTGTTTCATGAGGGGAGTCCGTGTGTTCTTCTACAACCTGTCTGCATCAGAGAGAAAGAGGCTGGCCCGCTACCTCATCACATATCCTTCATCACTGTATTGTGCTGTTTTATACTTACAGTTAATGTCAAAGCACATTTAATTTAAAGACATCTTTCCAGGATAGTCATTGTCTTGAAATGATGACTCATCAGTTATCAGAAACCAGTTATGAAATGCTGAACATCTGCAGCAGTTTGGGTGAATAATTGTGGTTTTGTGCAGAGGGTCTGAAAAACATTAAAAACCCCCACTCCCACAAATGATTATAGTGTAATGTCAAAATGTCACCACTCCTTAGCTGCAGTGCACTTATGATGGAGATGAGGAGGAGATAATGAGTCCAGAGGTCACCCACATAGTCGCAGAGGTGGAGAACAGCTTCCACACACGGGTTAGTATACGGTTCACTGAGTAATCTGAACTCATGACTTATAACAGTGTTTCCCCTGATATTTAGAGGTAGCTTCAAACCATGATAGATTTACAGGCTAAAAGCTGAGGATAAGATAAAAGCACGGATAGACAGTATGTGACAGCAGCTGTAATTTTTAATTGTACTGTTATGATTTGTGTGAACAGGAGCTCCAGGGTCTGCTGCGTCAGTACACTCAGGCTGTCCCAGTGCAGAAGGACTGGCTCGAGTCCTGCCTCTCCAAACAGCGAAAAGTCAACACGGCACCGTTCCTGCATCTGCTCTGATAACACCCATTGTTTTTCAATCCTGGTTATTTCTTTTTTAAAACGATCCCTTTGTATGAAGCTTGAATTAACTACATAGATAAACAATCATTTATTTATGAGTGACATGAGGAGTGAATAAATAAACACTTCTGTCTGACAATTGTGTTGGGTCACAGTTGGAAACACCAGGATGTGTGTAATCAATCCTGTGTGTGTGTGTGTGTGTGTGTGTGTGTGTGTGGAGGAAGTGGCGCGCACACGCATGCGCAGAGGGAGGTGGGGTCTGCCGGCGGGGCGGTGCTGTTCTACGGCAAAGTAAAGACCAAATTCATGTTATGTGCCAATATTGTACATCTCTCTTGGGGAGCCGACATTAGAGTACAACTATACGTTCATATTTACCTCAGAGTCGTGAGGTGTTTTCACCTTTTTACGGTAACTCTTGTGGCGGTAAACCAGACGGAGGAGTTACCTGAAGGAGGCTCGTGAGGCTGAAGCAGCGACGGTAAGTGACGTGAAGTAATTACTCTAAAACTTGTTACCTGTTTGTGTACTTTGACATGTAAGTTGTATTAACTACGCAGTTTAAGGCTTACTTTTAACAGAAGAAAGGTTTACATACAGTAATATAAGTAAAATAAAACCATTTTTAACACATTTATAAGCTTTAACTTCTGGATAACAGGTGAAAAGATGCCTCTGTCTGAATACGACTTATGCTACCGTTTATAAGACCGCGGTAATAGCTGTAATGGTTGGTTTGTTTCACCTATATGGTAAAGTGCTTGAAGTCAGCATGGTATAAAAAGTAAGCAGACGGAGAAATATCTGGGTCAGCTTCAGTGGAAAGTACAAACAGCATTGTGTGTGTGCGACCACAGCCCTTTAATGAGTGTATTTACATTTACAGGAATGATCAGGGGCGTATTGGAAGGTAAACCCACCTAAACGGAGGGTTTACAGCCCTACATTCACATTCAGCAGCGTTGTGTTATTCTCAGTTGTATGTGGAGGAGGTTTGTTACTTTAAATTGGCATATGTAAAGTAATTTCCAATTACTTGACTGAAAACACTCTTTCTATGTGTTTGTGTGGGCAGTGTAGTCTTTTGGTGTGTGGTTGTCATTAATGATATCTAAAAGTGGGGATCCAGTTGTGAATCAAACGTGTCATTACTCAGAAATCCAGAGAAACATTTTTTTTTCTCTCTTGTGGTTTGATTTTTCCATCTGAGTCTTGTTTCTGTCCGTGACAGGCATAATTTCCTCATTCCCACATCTGAGTTCATCTGTCTCCTGGGTCTCAACCACCAAACATTCATAAAAAAGTCCCCTGTGTGGGAGACACGCAGTCATGCACTGAACTGTGTTCTCATGCAAATCAAAATGACACCATCAGAAGTGAAGCCTCTGATATAAAACGCAATCTCCTGAATGACATTTAAGTGTGTGTTAATATGCCCAAATGCTGTACTTTCAATCAGATATTTTGCCTGGACAGTTTTTTCTTTCAAATGCTTCCTGTCCCCAACAGAATTTCAGGTGCGGTTTCAACCAGACACACATGGATGTCAGGAGGAAGAGGCCCAATGATGATGCCCACTTCAATCCACTCAGCTACAGCACCAAATAGGTGAGCATGACAACAAGTATGATGAACACAACCCAACATCCTGCCTTTTGACTGTTTATATGAAAATTAAGACGGATGTTGCTTTAACCAGCCGCAGGAGATATCTCACTTTGATAAGAAATGATCAAATCCGACACACAGTGCAAAAAGTGTGAAATAGAAGCTCCTCCAGATCTTGAACAATATTCATCTAAATTAATTCAATTCAATTCAATTCAATTTTATTTGTATAGCGCCAATTCATAACAGAAGTTAACTCAGGACACTTTTCAAATAGAGCAGGTCTAGACCAAACTCTTTATAACATTAATTACAGAGACCCAACAGTACCACCATGAGCAAGCACTTGGCGACAAGGGCAAGGAAAAACTGCCTGTTAAAAGGCAGAAACCTAGGACAGATCCTTCGGCTCTAGGTGGGTGGTCGTCTGTCTCGACCAGTTGGGGTGAGAGAGAGAGAGAGAGAGAGAGAAACAGAGACGGATAGACAGAGACAGACAGACAGAGAGAGACAGGTGCACAGTTAATTAATGTTAGTAACTCTGTTTCCTGCTCACAGTCACGTCAGCCAGCTGAGCCGGTACCTCAACAGTCAACACAACACGCCTGAAGAGGACGATGAGACCATGAGCACGGAGGAGCGAGAAGCCCGCGTTGTCCACCAGCTAGACTCCACCCCTAACCCCGATGGCCACCGCCCCTTTCCAGAGCACGCCACCTTCACCAATGACTCCCTGTTTGGCAGGCAGGGGCTGGACAAGGAGCCGGAGCACAAACACAGCCACACTCAACCTCAACCTGGCCCGAGTTACTTCTCGTACCATCCGACCCGCAGCTTGCCTGCCGGGTATGGCCAACCCACTCCGTTCCCAAGCCAGGCCAACGGCACCTGGCTCCACCCGAGCTTTGCCAGCAGCTGGTCGGGGTACCCCAACAGCCTGCCGTCCTCTCTGAGCCAGAAAGATTACTCCAGCTGTACTGAAGACAGCTGCCTCTCGGGGTGCAAGTCTATGTCCCTCCCTGGCAGGCACAGCACCTGTATGAGTAGCTTAGAGCAGCCGTTCTCTCTGTGCTCCAACCCGCCTTCAGCCAACTTGTATCACCATACGTTGCCTCCGTACTCGTGCTCGCCCCAGGGAGCTGCCTGTTGCGCGCAGTGCCCTGCAGACGCCTTTAACAGGGGGCCTGTGGCCAACAAACCCCTCTGGCCTCAGTATCACCCAGCTTACGGCCCGTACTGTAAGTCAGCTACTCTGTTTATCCACCTAGGGCACATAGTTTGTGCCAGGAGCAGTAAATTAGTAATCTTTTCCTCCTGCTACAGTATCTGAAGCAGTAAGCCTTTAAGGGATTTTTTTGTTTATTCTGTCTTTACTGCTTTAGATCCCGGTGACTGCAGACTTCCTGGAGCTGGATACACACGAATGTGAGTTTTAAGACGTATTACAGCCTCTCACTTCATGTTGCACGTTTCTAACTGTGATTAAAAATGATCTTTATCTCCATGCAGTGGCCACAACGCTCCAGCTAAAGAGAAGAACCCTTCTCACAGCACACCGCTCTCTCTGGAGCAGAGTAAGTGTGCAGATAATCACATTATTGACGGAGCTGCTGTACACTGCTTTCATTACCTATTTATTGCTCTTGAACACAGGGAGGGTCTTTGTCACTTATGAAGCAGACAACGACAAGCACGTCAATGAGATAATCAACTTTGTTGCTCTGCTGCGACACAACGGCTTTGATACGCACGTATGTACAGGTTTTGTTTAATGTTTGGAAACTGTAACATACAGACAGAGGATGTAATGCATTTATTTTTACATATTTTTGGACTTTAGAATTATTTAACCAAATAAATAAAAAACGACATAAGCTTTGGGGGGAAATCAAACAAAATTAGTTCTTTCAGCTAACATCTACAATTTCTTTTTAATATTAATTAACTTGAAGTTAATATATTAAATTAACTTTCTTATTGTAATTCGACACCAAATTGTGAATTCCATTTGAGTAAAAATTTGACCTGGCAATTAAATAGCTTGTGTGTAATATTTAGGAGGATCTATTGGCAGAAATGTAATATAATATTCATAACTATAAACAATATAGTTCCTCCTTTGTGCTCTGAAGGGGAGGATGAAGTGAGGGAGCTGCAATCTGCAACTATACTGCAACATGCCACTTATTCCTACACACTGGTCCTTTAATGCTATTCTGCTAAGCTAACATTAGGTAAGCTACCCGTTTATATTCTCCATGACTGGATTTACTTACGTGGGACATCAAAAGAAATAACCAAGATGATAGTTTGCTGTAATGGATACAGTTATAAAAGCATTTGGTTAAGGGTAGCTGTAGCTATCTCTGGCTCCAGTGATTTATCTCTCTTGCTTTAGCTGTCTAGTTGATGTTTGTTTTTTGCTGTGTTTTGCTATAACTGCACAGTTAACAGGCAGTTTTATACATTTACAGGATTAAAAAAAGCTATATGGCAAAATAAATGACTAAATTTAGGTGTTATGCGTTTTGTGTCGTACACTTTCTGACTGATGTCTTTATTTGTTTCAGATTGATATTTTCGAACAGCAGTTCAGGAGTATAAGCAAGATAGACTTCATGGAGCGGTACCTCAGTGAGGTAAAAACAATCAGATCTTTCTAAATGAATACAAATGGATAAAAACAGGCTTTGATCTTTGAATCGGCACCATCTTTCTGCAAGAGTAAACATGTTTTATCAAGCACAGAAACAGTGAAACGAGGATGAAAACAATCACATCAGAGTTATGTTGTTTCCTAACCCAGAAAGAGTATTTGATCATCATCATCATCAGTCCCAAGTACTATGAGACGGTGACAGCCTCCCCTGTTGGCCTGGAGAACGACGAGAGGACCTTCAACACCGTCTACATACATAAACAGGTTCACAGCTAAGACTGAAATATTCACTTTGAAGTCTGTTGAGCTTTTTTATTATTTTAATAGTATTTTTTCTGTGTAGCTCCAGAATGAGTTCATCCAGAATGGAAGCAAGAATTTCAGGTTCATTCCTATCATGTTTCCTGGGGCTAAAAAGGTATGTTTTAATGCATGTAGACTCTCATGTGTCTCCCTTCTTTTACATAAGTTTAAAATATGTTATTGTGCAATTCCCTGTACTAGTAAACACATACCATACATTTGTACAATACCACATCAACTTGCTTTGCATTGTTATCTGTGTCATAACTGAACCTCGAAACCTCAGCAGTCTCAGTAGTCTTTCTCTGCTGTGTTTGTTTTTATCATCACAGTGTCACGTCCCCAACTGGCTTCAAAACACGCACGTTTACGGTTGGCCACGCGATCGGGATGACATCCTGCGGCGGCTGATGAGGGTCGAGAAGTACAATCCACCTCCTATTGGGCCTCTACCGACCATTGTGTCCATCCCCTTATAGTGACCTCTGACCTGAACACACAGATTGGACTGAAATCTTTGAAGCAACTTGCTTTGTGGAACTACTGATCATTGTTGAGGTTAACAGGCATACGTGTGCAGAATGTTTGTCTTTTTTACCTCAATTTGCATTTTAAGTTATGTGATGTTGAGGGTGCTATCCCCCTGGGATATATTGCATAAAATATCGCACAGAAGAAGTGCCAGTACTGATGTGAACAGCTGTTTGGTCTCTGCAGCTTGTGAATGTGCATCACACTGCATGCTTTAATGTTCCACCTGCTGCAACACAATGAGTAATGTTTACTGGTGCTACTCCGAGTTAATTACTTTTACAGCTTAACAAGTACAATGTTTAGTTTTAAACACAATTTAAAATCCATGGTTCTTAGAATTTTTACACCTTCCCTCGTAAATGAAAGATGCGTCATATTTTATTGGGACTCGCGTGTGCACGTCTTGTATAATTAAATATATGACAGATAGTATAAATAGTCTGATGACTGTATATTTGCAGAATAGATCAGTAGAAATTTAATTTATGAGGAGTAAACAGTGACACATATGCCCCCGGTACACACTGCATCAGCCATATTGTCTTTTTTATTGCAGTGTTTATCTAATGCAAACAGCTGGCCAGCTGGATGGAGTTACTGTTGTATTTTGATTTTTACGGCACTGGGTAAATATTGTTCAAAGAGGAGGTAGATTTCTTTCAGCATTATTTGAAATGTCTTTTTCTCATAAAAAAATGTTTTTTACTGGTAAACAAGGCACTGACTTTCTGAATGCTTACAGCACCACGTTGTTTTTGCACATTTTTGTCCTTTTACTACATGTCACAGCACACTGGTTTACCACAAGAGCAGCTGTGGTGTTCACTGACAGATTACCTAATTTAAGTCTATGGTCTCTGCAAGTTGATCATCATAGCTTACTAAAACCTTACTTACTCAGTCTTACTCAATCACCAACCTAGAACAACATGTAGTTACAGGAATCATACATCATTTGTTTATATAAAAAACAAGCAAAAACCAGGTTACATGGTTGCATGATAAAATGGTCAGAAGTGGTTTGTTACATTTTTAAATTGGTGTCTCTGCACTGTAATCATTCTTGGTGGATTCATTATGAAACTGAAAATGCAAAAAAATGTCCAATAATTAAAACTGTTGAACTGCATGGTGTGTATGCAGATGATCAGACTCTTCCCTACACTGACATCTCCTCAGTGTTTGTAAACGTGGCCCCAAACTTGACAGTTTACTGAGACAAGCAGAGACCTGGGACTGGTTTGCCTGAAGCGTTATGTGCATTTTTCTGTGTGGGAACAAGGCACGAGAATGTGGAGGTCTAAGAGTGGGATTCTATTTACTACAGCTCTACAAGCTTGAGTTCACACTCCCTCAGGAATCCAGCCGAGCTGCTCGTCTCATTTCTCTCAGGAGGAATTTAGCATGAGAGCAGAGAAGTAGAGCTACAGTAGATTTACTTTCTGCCTCTCCCCAGTTTGTAGTGGCTTGTGTGAAACGGCTCAAACAGGATGTTGAATCAAGATAAGAAGCTGACACAGCTGCCTGCCTGCTGTGTGGTAGAGCTTCCAAAGAATCGGCAACTTTAGACTCAAATGGGTCATCACAACCGGTTTGTGGTTAGAGAACAATCACGTGTAACATTGTGACACATTTAAAGAAAATGTTTGTGTGCGCAGAATATAATGGTTTCTTCATCCCAGCAGAGGTGAAATAAATCCTGTTTATTACCTGCGTCTGAAACAACTAATTAAAAAGCCGAGCGTCACAATGTGGTTTAATGGTTTTATCTTCACAAGAGGTAACACTGCAGATGTTCATATAGACATCATAAAAAAATCTGAATACAGTGTTTCATATATTCATCCATATATTGAAAAGTACATGAAATAATATTAATTTTAATAACATAACAACAAAAGGACAATGGCATCTGTAATAAAAGTGGATTACAAAGTGACATTTTATGTAAATAACTCTTAAGAATTAGGTAACAGAAAACAAAATCAGACAATAGTTCCATTTAACTGTATGTAAAAACATTGAAGTGCTATTTGTTCAAAGCTACAAAATACACTTAAGAAGCAGGAAGCGTTTTTTTAAATTTCCTTCAAGGAAAAGTACTATAAAATAAGTTACAGTACAGTGAATTTGTCCAAACCGACTTTTGTTCCCGTCTTCCAGCCTTTTGTAAGCACAAACAACAGGAGTAACTCATACAGGAGTAAAGAGATACTGTGTCCTTATGAGAGGCGTCATCTCCAGAAACGAAATGAACAGCCATGCTGCTGCTGTCGATAACTGCGTGTCTACTGTGTTCATGTTTAAAATAGCCGCACAAACACTTCTGAAAACGTGAAACCTTCTAATCTTCAACATCATCTGTGTGTCGCTCTGCCCCGCGTCCTTGGTAGAAAGAACTTTGTACTTCATGAGCTCAGAAAATTTGACAAATACTTCATGTTTAGTCACATAATACAGATGCAAGCTCTCATACGTCGTCAGCTGGCAAAGGAGGTATGTTGAACCTTGGTCTAGTGAAAAAAGCCATCTTCTCTCTGCAGACAAAGAAAACAAAACTTACTTTCACACACATTTTATTTCAGTCAAATAAAAAAATATATGTTCCAGGTCCTAAACTTTTGTCCCCAATGTGAAATGTCCAGTTATCTCTTGGTATAAGCCAAATACATAGAAATAAATATATTTCTAAAATCCAATTTCTCTTCCTACCAGTAATCTAGTCACCCCCAGCTTTTTAACCTTAAAGGTGCACTGTGGAGTTGAAATACGAGTAATGTTTTTCCAAGTTGGTCCCGTTTTGTTTGTTCTCAATCGCACGCACAATGCCAGGTGACACAATACAGAGCCCTGCCAATGGTAATGTGTCAGGAAAAGCCACAAAGGCTTGAAAGAAGAACTGCATGCAAGCATAAAATACATTTCTGACTAGTGAAAATGAACCCAAAGCATCTTCTGATGTCTTTAATACAGAGAAACATTGCAGAGAATTACCAGTGTCACACAAGCAGGAGCTCAAAAACACTGAAAAAAGTCTGAAAAATGTTATATTCAGTAATAGGGGTAAAAACAGCTGACAGCTTATATTCTGCTTCACTTGGAAATATGTCACACTACTGAAGCTCCGACTCTTTCACTGTGAGTTGAGTCAGTGACAGTAACACTGTGAAAGCACAATCCCAACCTGAATGTCTGCACAGGCAGGGGCTCCTTCTGGCTCTGCCCCCTCATCTGCAGAACCTCTTTGGAAGCCTTCCTCAGTCTCCTCTCTGCCGCCTCCTCCTGCCGCTGCTCCTGCTTGCTTTGGCTGGCCTGTAGCAGACAAAACAGTCAAACTGCTGCTGGGCGAGGACGGACATCACGTAGCTAGTGAAGTTTAACTGTAGCACTCTACTTCCAGTCTCACCTGTCTCTGGGCCTCTCTGAGCAGGCAGCGGAAGCGCTCGTCCCTCAGGGCCCAGTGGGGGAGCTCGGTGTCCTCCCTGGCTTGCGGTTCCTCCAGTCGCAGCTTCAGCTCCCTCAGGGCGCTCAGCTCCTCCATCAGCTGCCTCTGACGTGTCCTGCAGGCCTGGAGATCCAGCTCCAGGTCCAGGGAGGTGCGTGTCGGCTGCTCGGCCAGGGAGGAGCGGTATGACTGCTGCTAGCAGAGGCACACACACAGACACACACACCTCAGAAACTAGATACTATCACTCTGACATGTGCAAGCTTGAGGAAAAATGATGTGGCTGTACCTGTTTATATCGCAACGTTCGTCTTTCCAACGTGTTCCTGACAAAGGGTGATTTCTTTGGTAGAGTTGAGCTGTCACTGTCGCTGCGATACAACTAAAAGGTAAAATCAGTCAACTTATGAAGAGAAAGAATTTACACAGGGCTGTCAAGACAGAAACACTAACAACCGAGCCACATGACTCTCAGGGAGATTGTAAAAAATATTCCTTTTTGTACGTTTGCAATAACTCACCCTGCAGACATACTGACTGCGAGCGCCAGGAGAGAAGGTCTGAGAGCGAACAATGGTGCTGCCACGCATGAATGGCGAGGCGTGACCCCAGCGACCCCCCCTCTCTTTGGGCCGGACCCGTACCGGCTCTGGGAACAGGCCTTCTGTCATGGTGGCCTTCTCCACCTGCAACAACAAATCAACAGCACTCTAATGCATCTGTGCCACAGACTCTTCAGTGGCTCATGCTGAGAGGTAGTTCAAAGTCTTCATAGAATTTCTATCTAGCTTAAAAAAGAACCTTAGCTTGTAACGTCTCTAAGCTTTGCCCTAATTCAGTAACACACAATAAACTATGCAGGTTACACGTTAGGCCTGTGAAGGACTTTCCAACTCCCACACTAAGTCAATACATTAAACATAAAAGGAAGCAAAAGTTTCAGTTCATATGGTCTTATGCTGCATACTTCCACTTCCACCAACTTCAACTAGTTATGAGTAGTTTCCCTGCCTCTGTTCTGTGATATTCTGCCTGAGTCTGCATTAATTTGCTATGACTCAATATTCTCTGTTGGGCGTAGCGAAGCAAACACTGTAACAGGTTAACCGGCACTTGACCCATGTGTGCGATTGACATCAAACATCCCTGTGATGGCAGCCGTCTCTGCCTTCTTCTCAGCCACTGGATGAAAAACAGATTTATGTCCTGCAGTGATTTAACTATTGAAAACTAGAGCCAATCAAAATGTGGGACATTGCCTCATGAGGATAAAAATGCCATGCAGTCCTACATAAAGCGGGACACCTGGTCACCCTACTCCTGTTGTGTCAGTGGAAACGCAGATACAGTACACACTACCACTGCTGCAGACTTTACCTTTACTGTTGTAGACAGTTTGCTGGTTGTCTGATCACAGCGCCCTCCAGTGGTGTTGCAAATGCCCTCTGCACACAGGCCCTCAGAGCAGGCAGCTGTGAACGCTGTGCTGTTGCTGCAGCCACTGTCCACTGACTCTGCCTGCCAACTCCTGCAAAACACACCCTTGTCACTTCAACACACATGCTGGAGGCAAAAACACGTGTTTACGACAGAACTTGGTTCAAGCTGAAAATGTTATTACCTCTCAGAGGCCGCCTCTCCTGGCTCATCCTTCTTATCCAGCCTCTGCAGCTCCAGCTCTGCCTCCCTTTCCTCCAGATGGGTGGTGGTGGTGGTGGTGGTGGTGCGTGACAGAAGAGTGCATACAGTGTCCTGTGATGTCACAGAGCAAAATATCAAACACCGTCCTCACACTGTCAACATTCCTCCTCCCTCCTCTGACACTGTGAAGGCTTGTTTTCGGCTTGTGGAACACATTCTTGTCAATTAACGAGCTGCACACCTGCACACCGTAGGCTACAAGCTGCTTAACAACAGCACGAACAGGAATTTCTTCCAAAGGCCACAATGGGATTTACACTTTAATGCATTTGATGCAGCAAAGTAGTTATTTCATTATAGTAACACCTCATGATTGCTACTTTTTGGTATTGTGCAACCAGGTGGAGGCATTAGAATACTCTAATCTTTCTATTCCCATGTCCTGACTCAGGTCCATAATATATCTTAACTCTATTGATCAGGTCCTCCACAAGCAGGCACACAGTCGACGTTTACAGCATGAAGGACAGCCAGAGCTGGAAGAAAATAAGAGATTTTCTACTCTCAGTCTGACAAATGTCGACCGCTATCTACACAGTGGCGGTCAGTTCTTCCACACAGTGCTGGTCTTCTGTCATGGTGACTGGTCAATGTGTTTATATTTGTGTTAAATAATGACAGTGCTAATTATTTCAAATTATACTATCAATTAAATATATGTTATACATTACAATCATTAAAATGAGCTTCCAAATAAAAACAAAAATCAGCTGATATAGTTAAGTTATTAATGATAACCTGCATTGTCGTACTGATCAGTACTCTTGCAATTTTTCAGCGTAGAAAAATCAAATGTACTGCTACTATACACATTATGTTAGCTGAGCTGGTTGTAAGCTAGTTAACACCAAAGGAAGTTAAAAGACAAAACTGGATATGGAACAAATAAAAAAATAGATGGGCCGCATGAGGTCAGTTAATGCCCTGGAACACGTGTGAGCAGTGTATGACGACTGCCTCGCTGAACTGCTGCGGCTCGCACGCTTGTGCTGTAGACCACAGCGTTGATCAGATTTAGTTACATCTGATCATTTTTTATCCTCTTGTGCTACAATCTTGTGGTGTACATCAAGGTTCCGTCTTTGGTCCTGTTGTCTTTACATTATACTCTCACACTGGGGTCTATTTTAATAAAATACAATCCCTTATCATTGCAACGCTAATGACACAGCTATTTTTATAAAACCAAGAGTAACAAGCTTATTACAATTATCAGTTAATAATCATTATTAATGTTTGTTACACTTATTTATCTTTTTCATTTTATTTTAATGATGTCATTGTACTTTAGATTTCTTTGTAAACACCTACCCCTGCAGTGCTTCTCTCCATTTCCCTGAAGCAGATACCTAAAAGCACTGTGCTGTCACGCTGTTATTTGACGCTGCTGTTATTTGAGAAACAAATACATGCATCTATGTTTACCATGGGTCTGGGCCTTTGCTCTTCTTCCTGGCTGTCGTGGTGTCTGCGGTGGCTGAGGCCTTTTTGTTCCAGCCTGGGCAACTCCGTCCCGCACAACATCTGCACTCGCAGCCAGTGGTAAACCATCTCTGCACTTCCCTCACACTCAGCCAGGCTCACCTGGGCTGTACCCTGCAGAAACACACAGCAACAACAACATGTCATTATTTGATTCAGATTTCAGCAGATCAGTGTTGTCCAACATGTATGCTGAAGTATTATCTTGAAAGAAAAAAATCAGCGCTGCTGTATCATTCATTCACTATCCATCATCAGTGGGATTGTTGCTTCAGGGCCAGCTGCAGTCTCTATGGATCTGCTCAGACTTTCAGACCCACCAGTAGTTCCTCCTGAGCCTGAGGTCCCAGCGAGCAGACGGACAGCTGCAGAGCACACACCGCCAGGGCGTTTGCAGGGACAGGAATGCAGAAGCCTTCATTGAAACTCATCTGGGACTGCGGCTCCAACGCCGTACAACAGTAAAACGCACAGGCCCTGCCGGCGTCCAGTGGAATCAAGTGCACCTTCACGTACCTGGACACGAGCGGAACAATGTTCACAACCTGAGATTTCTACTTACTGAAAACCGCAATGACGTAAATGTGATGTTACTGGTCCTCAGTCACAGAGTGCAGACACAGAAGGGATTCAGTATCCTGCTCACCAACAACTCATAAAACTTCATATCAAGCATGACTTTCTGATTCTGTTAACATACAGTACATGGAGCTGCCCTCCTCTAAAAATAAGCAAATGTCTTAATTGTCATCGGCTGCAATCTTCTCCTACATGCATTTCTTTTGATCTAACGTTACATCAGAGTCACGTCACTGTGAAGTGTATTAATGAGTTTGTCTACCCAAAATGAATTATGTCAAACTCCTTACATATGTGTACTGTATCCTTCCTCATGCTGTATAAAACTGTTACATAACAAGGATATATACTCTACTTTTTATGCCACCTTGCTTGAAAATATACTTTTTTGCTTTCTTGCAGAGTTAGATGAGACACTCTTATGTCTGTCTGTTAAATATGTATGTGTAGGCAGATTTTAATGGCAGATTGTAATGTACAGCTCACTATGTAATATTTTATATATTGTTTGTAAGTATAAAAATGACATCTTTTTACAGGGGGACTAAACAGGCAAGATATGATGAGTTAGTAAGTTAGTTTGCGAGCTGATGTATATGTGTATGAACTTTTTTATTCTGTTAAGATAAGACACACGCAGGCTGGCCACAAATACACCTACATCTAGACTGAAAAAAAGCTACGCTAAGCATCTCCTCACTTCACACAATATTTACCCTACAGGAATGAGAGTGGTATCAATTTTCTCAGCTAACTCTCAACAAGAAAGCATGTATTTCCCAAAATGTTGAGCTGTTGCTTTAATCATCAGAGCTGAACGTACTCACACTTTATAGCCGTCTCTCACAATGGACCTGTTCAAATTCTTCAGCTGTAGCAGATGAAGCCGGAGAGACTGAGAACTGGACTCCCACCTATAAAGAAGAAAATAGAAGTGGAATACGGAGTTAGACACTAACATGGAGCAACCATGCCACCCACATACGGTCTACACTAACAGTTTACTCACAGCAGTCCCAGCTGGATCTGGGTGGGCTCACTCACAGAGGTCAGCTCTTTCATGTACGACATCTCATCGGATTCCTCTGCCCTGTTGGAGGAACGACAAAACAAGGAGTAAACAAACTGTTTTCCCCTCTCATCAGACACAAACGGAAGAAAATCCATTGAGCCAAAACAACCAGCCTTTTCTGTGTGAATGTGATCTTACTAGCTAACTGTAAGATGATTCTGATTTTAAGATTTAAAATGTAAATATATTTGCTGGCTTTTTTTGACACTGACATCAACACTGTGTGAGGGTGTTAGATCCCACTTGGACAAGAAGATACAAATACCACAACTATTAATGCTGAGTGTATTTTGGGTGCAGTAGTTTTCTCCTCTGCCACTAAGAGGCGCAGTTGCTCCAGAAAGATGGGTGTTTATGTTGTGTTTTAGCTTTATGAGGTGGACCTCCTCTCACCTTCTGCCCCAGGCCTCAAACACACCGCTGTCTGTGGCCAGAGCATCCTCAGAGACACCTGCAGAGACTCTCCTGGCCCTCCTGCCACTTCTGTTGCCGCTGTTTCCCCTCAGAGTCACTCCTAAAGAGGAAAACACATCGGGTTAATCAGCAGCTAGTCTTCAGTCTTTTGGACAACGCTCAGATCTCTTTCACTTGCCTGTGGAGGTGAAAGCTCCCTGAGCCCCGCTGTCTCTGTGACTTTTGTTGTCCAGTTGATGCACGGCAGCGGAGCCGACCATGTCCTCGCCGCTCAACATGCCGCTGTGTGATAATTGTTGCGACTGGGCCCGCAGCCCCTCTAACAGGCCACGGCCCGCCTGCTCCATGTATTCCTCCGTCATCTGGGTGAGAGGGCAGTCCTGAGGGGCCGAGTGGTAGGGTGTGTCCATGGGAGAGCTGGGGGGCGACAAGGAGGAGAGCGAGGAGCGGGAAGAGAGGGAGGCCAGAGACTGCGGGGTGTCGTGAGAGCGCTTGGTTTTGCTCTGGGTCACGGGGTCAGGAGTGAACATGGAGCAGTCTCTGGACACGGTCTCCGGTGGCAGTAGGTAGCGTAGGTGGGGGTCGAGCGGCTCCCCGGCCCCCTCATGACGCTCGTACTGGGGTAGACCGTAGATGTCACTGAAACTGATGGAGCTGAGGGAGCCTCGGCTGGACGCCAGGGAGCCCCGACTGGAGGCTAGAGAGCCGCGGCTGCTGCTGGACGACACCGTCAGAGAACTCGCCGACAGGCTGGAGATACAGAAGAAAGAGACTCGTAAAAAAGACACAAAGATGCACTAAAGAACAGCTGAAAGCTTGACGAGGGAGTGTGTGCCGCACCTCTTCAGCTGGGAGTGAAGGTAGGTGGTGATGCGTGTTGCCTCCTCCAGCTGTCTCAGCAGGACGTTCCTCTTCTCCTGCTGCAGGATCCTGTTATGAGGTACACATTGATGCAAAAGAAATTCAGTTAAGCACAGTCAAGACCCAGACTGTGACAAAGAGCTCATTTAATTTATTGAAGGATAATACTGCAGAGTAGTAATGGCCAGAGCCGCTCTGAATTAATCCAAATCCACATGTATCCATAAATCATCGATCTGCCACCCAACCAACTATAACAATGAAAGTTTTCCATTGAAAACAACGTCCCAAATGGATTCATGGTTTATGCGCTCCTGTCGGTTGGAGTTCATTTGTCACATTTCTAGTTTGTACAGTTTGTACTGAGACTGGAGGGCCCAAGGGAATACTACAGATTTGATCTACAAAACACATTTATCTAGTGAATAAAATGTTGATACTGAGTTAATAAGAAAATATTAATTCTACAAAGGTCTGATAGTAATATTAAAAAAGGTGAAATAAAGTGCAGATATCATCCCAGAAGCACAGTGTGCAAGTGCAACAATCCTAAATGCTTCTCACCTCTGATTGGCTCCCTGGCTCTGGGAGCTGTGTGCCCTTTGCACCTCCTCCTCCAGCCTGGAGCGCTCCTCCTCCAGCTGCAGCAGCGTCTCCGGAGGGTGCTGCTGCTTGCTGACCAGGATGATCTCCTGCAGGAGGGCCTCCTTCTCGCGCAGGAGCTGCATGAAGTCCCTGTCACGATCCGCTTCGGCCCTCCCCGACCAGCTCTCACTGTCCAGCTGTGCTAGCTGGTGCTGTATACTCTGCACCCTGAGAGAACAGCAAGGAAGCAACAGTTTAGTGCAAAAAGCATACTCTGCATTTTCTCCCTACTCCTGGCACTGGGTCAACTATGAGTACAGCTGACGCATTTATAGTCAGAGGTGGGAAAAGTACTAGCTGTAACTACTTGGTTGCAAACATTTGTTTACATAATTTTGGTGAAGCCAAATGTGCCTGGCACTCTCAGTGAAGTACCAAGGGCACAGAGTTCACATGCCATCATCAAAAATGGGGAAAAAAACCCAAACATACACACACACACACACACACACACACACACACACACACACACACACACACACACACACACACACACACACACACACACACACACACACACACACACACACACACACACACACACACACACACACACAATACTGTCATCTACCAGCCTCAACATGTACACACTGTCTTCTTTCTTAGTACTTTGAATCACAGGACAAGTCACAATATGTAGGCTACACATGCTGTCATTCGCATGTGAAAATAAACTAGTAAATGGAAAACAGCTTTCCCTCATAATAAACCCAACACTTGTACATCACTACAACTCATGCATTAGTAAGTAATATACAAATATTTTTATTATTGAGGCTTTCATTGATTTGGTTTAACAATAACATGTAGTAGAAATTATCTTTTATGTGATTATTTTGGCGTGAATGTGTATGAATGAGTTAGTTTCTGTTCGATGGGCTTTGCCATCACTGAGTGAATGTGTGTGAAAGGGTGAATGTGGCATGTAGGGTTAAAAGTGCTTTGAATGGTAGGAAGACTAGAAAGGCGCTATACAAGTACAGGTCCATTTAACATTTACCATTTTTACTTTATTTTTTTTTTTTTTTTGCAGAGTTAGCATATTTCCCACAATTTCAAACTGTGCCTTTAAAGTAGGCTGTTTTTCAAATGAAATAAGGTTAAAGTTGTAAATATCTTTTTTTGTTTGAAGTAAATTCTGTTCCAAAATGGCTACTTACTAATATTTTTATGAGACTTTACTGAATTAAATTTACCTGCAGCCACTGTGTTTATGGCAATATGGCAAAAACAGCTCCACTTAAGACCACGTATCTGAGCCAAGCAGACGCTTCATGTTGCAACTATAATGACAGCATTCAGCGTAGTAATTTCTACCTGAGCCATACTGCTGCATCAGCCAGAGGTCTTACAGGTGTGTATCATTTATTCAGACAGAGTTAAGTGGGATCTCAGAAACTGAGTCCTCAGCTCTGATGAAATAACTGTGTTTATGTGAGCTGAATTTCAGAAAGAGTGACTCAGTGACAGAGCATGCAAGTTTCCACAGGTCTCTCCTCTCTCTCGCTTGCTCTCCCTCCCTCCCTGATGTCATGGTTGGCATTGCTGTTGCTGGGTCACCACAGCAACATGAATCTTGCACGGAGCCAGCGTAATAACATGGTGACTCTGGCTGCTGCAGCTATGACCACGCTTGCTGCCCCTTACAGTGGGAGCATGCACTGTCCAACCAGGAGTGTATCAGTCGTTAGGTAACACACAACCTCATAAGCTCCCCTTTTCAAAGCTCACAGAAATTCAGGCTTCTTTCAATGTTGATTTTGCCATCGTGTAATTTAGCCTGCGATATAGGGTGAGCAGGAATATATTTAACCAAACAGTGTGTATATTAAACCAACTTGCGGAGGAGCAGGGTGTACACCGAGGCAGGCGGTGGGCAGCGCGCTCTCTGGCTGCGCACACAAAGGCAGCACACAGTCAGCAGCAGCGTGGCCAGGGAAGAATGTGACCACCCAGCTCATTCCGCTGGCCAGACATCGCTCAGCAGCCATGGCCACCGGGCGCAAATACTATTCATAACACGCTCTCCCACTGGACAACGAGCAGGGCCTGAAGAGCGAGAGGGGACTGACGGGGCCAGTGAGTCAGTGCCTCATGCTGGTGTGTCATAGTACTACGGCTGATAAACAACAAACAGAGACATACTTACTTTTTCTTGGCTTCCTCGTACTGCCAGTTGACTTTCACTTTGTCCACTAAATGTGAGGAATCTTGGGAACCATACTGAAAAGGGGGGAAATCAAAGTATTGAGTTATTTTAAGTGACAGCAGTTCACATAAAAAATAGTGGCCATTAGTCCTTTTAGATATTTGAAGGGAGTAATAGGGAGCTTCCTGCAGCTGATCTAGTCATCATTTGAGCAGCTGATCATTCTTTTAGGGCAGGGCATTATCCCCCAGTTAGTTGAGTATGTGCTACAACTTGAGCTGTGTATTTTTAGCCTAGACTTTTTTTTTACCTTTTGTAAAACTGGCACCATTAAAAGTATGCCAAATTAGCTATTAACATTTCCTTTATGCAGTGTAGCCATGGGTGTACAGACAACTATCAAAAACTTAAAAACACAATGATTCTTGGGCAAGTGCTGTGTGAGTGTCAACGTCTGTTTGTTCAGATTTGACTCTACACCTACTTCCACTACACCTCTCCCCCAACAGTTCAATGACCTCTGTTTTAGGGGGAGACACGGAGGAGTAGCAGTGTCTCCTACCTCTCCCATGATGTCAGTCTGACAGCCAGTGTCACAGTACTGCTGCAGATTGCACGAGTCACTAACGGTTCCAGTGCTGACCGAGTCGCCGATAGACAGGCTGCTTTGGAAGTTCACCGTCAGCTTCGCCAGGCTCTGTGGGATGGAATAGTGATTAACGACAAAATAAAAGATTAAAAACACGAGTCAACTATATCTCACTGTACGAATTCCCTGTTCCTCATTTCAAATAATTTTAATATGTACGGTAATTTGCCTCCAGTATACAAGTGTTCATAAATAGATTGTGACATTGGCAGGAAACGCATCTGCAGATGTGGCCCGACAATCAGACTGATTCATCATCTATTATTCATCATATACTCAATAGCAGTTTTTGCTTTGCTGAGAAAATCCGAGATGTGGTCGGTGATTCAGATGTCTGGAAATGTGTTTAATTAACAATGATGAGACTAAACAGTAGAGGTTAACAGACACTAGAGGTCAGCAAAGAATATTCCAACATCAATTATTTCAGGAGTGGAAGTGCAGAGAGCAGGATGTTAGCAGGAGGTAATTTTTAAAAAACAACAAATCAGATACCTGGATGAGGTCCTGCCTCTCCTTCTCGCCCGTGCTGATGGCCTTCTTGATGCTACGCAGCTCGCTGAAGATGGCTTGAGCCTCGTCCAGCTTGTAGTTTGTCTGACTGCAGGACATCTTCCTGTCAATCCTGTGACACAAACACACACACATTAAGGTGTCGGCTTAGCAACTTAAACCCCAGATGTTAAATCTGCTGGATGTTCTTCTGTTTGGTGCTAGAGGATTTCTGATAAACCTCACAGTGCTTACAAATTATAATGGAATTCTTCCCTTTGGAAGCTACAACCTAGAGGCTTTAGGACAAACCATCGATGTTTAATAAAATCTGTACACAAAGTTTTCAGGCTTGAGTGAGAACCCTAGAAAGACCTGTACATGCTGTATTATGTAACACAACTGTCCGTATTTTAATATGTTAATTTGTTTACAATTTCTTTTCCTTTATTTACCTTATTTATGTAATTGTTAATAATTCAATAATTTACGTCTTGTTTTAGCCTTATTGTTTTAGCATTTATTGTTATTTTTTATTAAACAAATAAAGCGGTTGTCTACTTTAAGTCTATACTTAAGTTTAGACAAAGGGTTTTCCCTATTAGTCTTATCTGGGTTGAGATGTATGGACACCTGAAACTCACAAAATGTAGCAAAACTCAATACATCAGTATATAATATGTTTACTATAATCATTTAAAAAGAGTGTAAAAAAAAAAGCATCAAACCTTTTTTTAACCTCCAATCAGTTAGTTTTGGCTTTCATTGGGAGTTCAATTAATGTGATAAAAACCATGAATAACCAAATGCTACAGTGTATAAGCACATTTGTGAATTTGCTATAACATTAGATCACATAATTGTGGGGGTGCAAGAGTATGATGTAAGATATGTAAGGTATTACGGTTTGATGATTTTCCTCTAGCAAACAGAAGTTCATCTGCTCTTCAATGCAACAAAAAAAAGCTTTGTGACAGGTGTCAGAGATAAAATGTGTGGGATGAAGAATAAGAACTGATGAAAAATGTGTCAAAAGGACAAAACTATGATCATCTGGTATGTTGAAATGTTTTTCCAATGCTCATTCATTTTCTCAGCAAGAAAAGGGAGAGCAGAAAAAGACGCTGTTGTATTACTATCGTTATTCCCAGGGACATCTGAATGATAAAATGTGCTTGCTGGGCATTATTACACCGTATACACCATCAATCAATTATAGTGAGACTCCAGGACAATCAAGTAGTTTAGAGACTGACATCTCTCATTCACTTACTAGCAACAGGGTGGGTGCTTTATATTGGAAAACAGGTCAGCGGAAAATCAGTCTCAAAGAAAATCATCAGATGAAACATCTGATGTATTTTTGTGTGGGAGGTAACATTCATGAAGCACTCAAGTGTTTTTTTTTTAGACTGTGGTCAGTTATGAAATACTGACACTGCATGTGACAGGCCAGTGTAAATGCTAATCTGTTTCCACATGCTGAGATAATATTTCAGCCTTTAAAGTACTGCTTTCAAGGGCCGTTCGTTTGGAGGGGAAATCTCAGCTACAGCTCACTGTATTTAAAGTGAGACTATCACATTAATGTATCTTTAGATTGTAAAATAACAATAACAGATCATATGATGAAGAAAACCACTGAAGTAAATGGTCTTGTATTCTTGAGTTTGGGTATGAGGAGGGGGGTTTGGTTGGTTTGTTGGTTGGGAACAGGAGGGTGGGCGGCACGGTGCCTCCGCCATCACTGGGCCTGGCACGTGGCCCCCACTCTCACCACAGCCGCTTCCTTCACTCTCCTTCAACAGCAGGTACTGTTCATCCACCCGACCCTGCCTCTTCCTCCCAAAACAAGCTCTGCTTTGTTCCCCCCCACCCCATTGGCAGGGCCAGGGAGTTTATATGCTTAAAAAAAAAAAAAAAAAAAAAAAAAAAAAGGCACTACCCACCCCCTCAGTGCCTGCCTGTATTGAACCCCCCACCCTGCGTACTGTAGAGAAGCAAATATGCTCACATTTCGTTAACAAGCAATAGGTTGATTAAGTCCTAAAAACCATTAGCTGAGATGTTGGTTTTGGATATAGAGTCAAGTAAA
Source organism: Dicentrarchus labrax (assembly GCF_905237075.1). Taxonomy (NCBI): domain Eukaryota; kingdom Metazoa; phylum Chordata; class Actinopteri; family Moronidae; genus Dicentrarchus; species Dicentrarchus labrax. Next base: position 24,120,269 of record NW_026136718.1, on the reverse strand, counting down.
CATACATCATTCATAATTTGTAAAGATAAGGTGGAATACAGATGAGCATCACTGATACTCCGAACTGTCCAAAAGATAAACTCCTGTCTCCAACTCCTGGAATTCTTTAAGTGGAGAAGTGACGACTGTTTGGGGGGGGGGCAGTTCTACGTCAGAAGCTGTTTGTTTGCTTTATCTGACGTGACATGGCGTGGAGAACAATTAGCTATATTGCTGACAACAGCTGAGATTGGAAAAACAACAGTCCCTGCTAGCCTCAACCCTACTGGGCAAAAAACAGCCCAGAAGAAACAATAGGACACACACACACACACACACACACACACACACACACACACACACACACACACACACACACACACACACACACACACACACACACACACACACACACACACACACACAGAAAAAACTTAAGGGGAGGATGCGTCCATGTTTTCTGCAAGCTGTGTATTCTCCTGCTATTCTGGGAATATCACTCCAGTTGTGTATTATCTAAGAGATAAGGGACTCTTTGCCAGGACTCAGGAAGTGCAGAGGAATTTGCTGCCAGATATCTCTGTGTTTTTGAAACTGCTCTCGGGCCCACACCTCCCTTCCCTCCCCTCCCTCTCCCCCTCCTCCCCTCTCCATGGAGCAACTTCCTCTCCAGGCTGAGCCTTGGCTCCCTGCACTCCACTGGTGCATCCTCTTCCTGAGGTGGAGTCCCCTTTTCCATCAAAAACTCCCTCCATTTGCCTTTTCTCAAATGCTCTCTCTCGCTTTTTTTTTCCTCCTCCAAGAGGTGGAGCCTCTAATTCTAACATGAAATTTGGAACCGCTCAGAAAGGTTTCCAGCACAAAAGACGCTATGTGTATGTGTTTAAATACCAACACAAACTGAAGGAAAATGAGGATCTGCCTCTAAAATACAAGCTAAAGAAGAGTATCTTCTGATTATTCTTTAAAAATCTTCTCGTTTTCTATATGGGTCAAAGGGCTTTTTTCTCCAAATCTCTGAAATCTCACAATTTCTAACTTAGATAAACTAAATAATGTCTAATAATGTAATTAAACTGTACGTGTGTGCTGTGTAAATATTAAAACATGGAAAACTACATTTTGTATAAAAACAAGTAGACATGTGGAGAGGACAGACAGAAATTTTGTTAAAAGAGTGTGTTAAGTTGAAGACAGAGGACCCAACACTGAGGGTGAGAGGGAATAGAAAAGGGAAAAGGCGGCTGGGTGGGGAGCAGCGGGGCCGAGTGTTGTAGGAAGGAGAAGGGTGGCCGTGGGAGGAAGGGTGGGCCTGGGACACAGAGGCAGAGGAACACTCACTCCTGCAGGGTCTCCACTCCCATTTCCTTATACTGCAGCTCCTGCTTCACCTGGGCCAGCTCCTGCTTCAGTCTGGAGAGCTGCGGACACAAGGCCGAGCACCGGGTTACCATGACGCACAATGGGCTTCTCTCACCACCACCACCGGCCAAAACTGCTTAGTCATGACTGTTCACATACAGGAATGCTCTGCTATGTTTATACAGAGACATATGTGTGCGTGTGTACGCGTGCACACACACACACACACACACACACACACACACACAGTGGGTAACATACTAAGGCTTCCCGACGGTTTAATACTAAGATTCTATCTGTGACTGTATTCTGTATTAATTCAGTGTTGAATATCAACTTTAAAGGGGCACTCCACCGATTTTCCACATCAAGTTCAGTTTACTCTTCACAGGGAGTGATATTCAGCTTGTAGAAACAGTTGTATAATGTCTTCTGTGGCTCTGGAGGAAAACTTCTGAGGCTTGGGCTCTGAGACTACAAATGTTTAAACAAAAAGCCTGTGTAACAAACTGGGGGTGTGGAGTTTGAAAGATGTAAGCCTTTACCAGGCAGGGAAGGATGCTGCTTGGTGCATTATGGGAAATGTGTTTTGGGGGACTAGATCCATCTATGGATTAATTAATTCTGAGGCTTTTCTGACCATTGTTTTTAAAAATCTGTATCTTGTAAGGCTGCCAACTTTATGGAAGTCGCTGGAGTGCCCTAAATGATTTAGTCTTAATAACAATTCTAAGCAAACTATAATTCAAAAGTCACTTCGGTATTTGTTTTTTGGGGGTTTTGTTTATGTTACATGAATTAAATTTGTTAAATAAAGTAATTTTGCATACGTCTGACAAATTGTGAGGAGCTAAATGCTAACATTAGCATGCTAACATGCTCACAATAACAATGTTTCAGATAACATTTGACATGATTTGATTTGCTGATCATCACTAAACACAACACAGCTGAAGCTGGAGAGAATGTAATTAATTTCACTGATATTTGGTCATCAACCAAAATATTGGACAAGCTGACTTTTAATCAAGCGAAATCATCATGTCAACATTTCACAGGAACAAAGTAACTACAACTCGAGGGACCGTGAATGTCATATTGATTCCAACCCTACAAATGTTTACCAAAGATTATACTGACATTTATAGAAATAAAAATCACTGCTCATCATTTTTATTGGAAACATGACTCGGCTACTTCATATCATCAATGTTGACTTGTGGGCGTGGCTTGTCAATGACGAGTTGATAAAGAGTGTATACGTAACAACCGGTCATCATCAGATAATAAGGGACAATTGTCACACACTGTGTCATACAATCCGCCCCAAAAAACATATATCTCTCTTGTACCTTTGCAGCAACACGGGCTTTGAATTTTTCCAGTTAACAAAATGAATTAGATGAATTATCTGTAATTTCTACAGTAACAAATTAAGTCCTACTCATCTTTTCAGTGGAACACTCGAGGTTAAACTGTCCCTGATCCAGGAAACACCCTCACCCATGTGACTGATCTCAGAGAAATGTCCTACTTGGCTCTGTGAGTCAGTGACCTAGCCTCTGCCTGACCCATTGATGATGATCTCATCCTCATCCTCTCGAGGCCCCGGGCCAGAGCCACAGTATCCTGTAGGGGCCACACCCCAGCCCCCTTTTCTACCCAAAAGGGCCCCTCGCTGCAGCCCATTGTTCTCCTCCGATAATGACTTACCCGCTCTCGTCTACAAGCTATTTCCACTTTTATTTGGTCAGGGTCGTATTTCGCATTGGAGGACGAGCCGGAGAGCGCTGTGAACACATAAAAACAAAGGAGACAGAGGGATCAGCAGTTAGTTGATAGTGATGATTCTAAGGTTAACTTGTAATACTGAGAGTTAAAGGGGGATCCGATGTCGTCTCCCAGCCTTTGCTCGCTGCGGACGCCCCCTGGACGCTTTGTGTGTGACAGCTGGCTGGAGTCGGAGGGTAAACTGGGTGGAGGTGGATAAAAGGGAGGGTGGGGTGAACCAGGGATGGGGATTTGGAAGATTTTCTATAGATCTGCACCCCCACCAGTTCCTGAAGGGACATCAACAGTATAGCACACCCAGGCCAGATAATTAGGTCAGCTAAGGTCAGGTTTTCTGTTGTCATGGAGCATTCCAGTTTACACTTCTCTCATCCTTTCATCCTTTTGTTCCATGTATGTCCATGCGTATTATTTTGATTATGAAACACAGCTGGATGTTAGTGTGTCTTACTGCTAGTGATGGAGCGGTTGTCCTCAGAGAGCTCGTGGAAGAGCAACATTTCCTGCTGAGCCAGCTCCAGACGCTGCTGCTTGACCAGGTACATCTCTTTTTTGGCTTTGAGGGCCTCCTGGGCCACCACAAGGTACTCCTTCAGCATGCGCTCCTGCTCCTGCCGCCATTGAGTCCGCGGGTTCTCAATCTGGGTGGTCTCTGACAACAGGACACAACACAAGTGACTCATAAGGAAATAATCCTCATCAGGAAAGTCCTGAGGTAGCGTATTTGAGACATTCAGCTGTCATTTCTCCAGTGTATTACACAGCGAAGTCTGTGTTCATGTATTTCATACCAATTTTGTTTTTCTAAGTGCTTGGAGACAAATGGGGATGTACTCACTGTTGATGTGGTCGATGTAGTAAACTCCCACTTGTTGGTCATAAACCTCCTCCCACCCGAGAGGCAGTTCATCTCCAACACAGTCGGCAAACGTCAGCGGTTTGGTGATCCTGAAATGATTTAAAATCTATTCAACGCAACAGCAAGGAAGGCACATGTGTACTCTGATATCAGCTTAAAAAATAGTAACATATACAGCATCTAAGTTAACTGGATTTTACATACCCATACAGAAATCTGATCTTCCACATTATGTAATTTCCCCTGTTAGCATTAACTGGCCTACAGGGTGCTTCGCTCCATTTATCATGTTTATAAAAGATGTTTTCAGTGTTAATCGAGGGGAAAGAAGCAAAAAGTAAACATTCATTCTAAAGAATATTCTCTCCCGCAGCACCCTCGACATTAAAACAAAAAAAAGTTTCAAGACTCATAAAGAGAAACCTTGTCGCAATTTAACCATTTATCCAGAGTGATCTTTTCAAAATCTGCCCTGTTAGGACTATTTGGTTACAATACATAGTCTAAGTACACATCTCGTTTCACAGCACAAAAAAAACAATGAATTAAGTTTTTATACGCCATGAATACATAAAGGTCATTTCTATGATGAAGTATAAAATAAATTATTTCTGAAAAAAAATGTATCGAGCATTCAACGGCAAACTTTCAGCTACCATACAAAAAGAAAAAAAAGAAGAAACAAAGAATATCATAATTTTTTATGAAAAAACAAACAAACATAAAGGTTAAACGTAATTAAGAGGAAGAGATTCATCAACCGAGGCGGAGCTTTATCTAGCTTGAAACTATTCTTCCTATGTTGACGACTGTCAGATTTACAAGCTTGTGCGTTTACATGGTTACAAAGGTGTTCAGTTCAGTGCTCCTTGGGGAAGGAGCAGATCAGTCCAGGAAGTCAGCTGAGAGAATATCATGGTCTCAAGTGCTGTTCAGTCTTAATAAACTGTGAATTAATGCCTGCAGACTATCACAAGACATTTCATGTACTAAAAACCTCAATGCTTGAACCGGATCACACTGACCTAAGTGTGTTGAAATATCACAACCCAACGGCTACAACTGCCCAACAAAGCCAAAATGCAGTAACTGCACATTAAGTCAAACTTCAGTTGAGAAGAGAAACTGGTATGACAGCATGTTAAATGGGCAGTCACAACAAAACCAAACAGTCAACTACAAAGCTAATGCAAGGGAGCCAAATCCTGTTAAAGCTAGCAGGAGATAATGACGGCTAGCACGGACTAAAGCTTGCTGGTTGTTCTGCCATTTTTTCTCAACTTCTTTAGAAATGAGTGTTGTGTGCTTGGATGTCAGTAAAATGTGAGTTCATATTTAAATTTAGTCCTGTTAGTCAGACGTCAGAAGTATAAGGTATATGTGATTAGATAAATATACAATATATGCATGTAAGTATGACAGAGTTTAGATGAATCAGTGTGAGATCCCTGGAGTACATTTAATGACACACAGTCATTAACTGTGTAAGAGTCAATACACAGCCTATACACAACCTATTCATTTCATTGGTAAAAATACAAGGGCTTTCTTTTTAAATTTTAAAATTTTAAACAGAATTGCTGCGGTATAAAAGTGATTTTCATAAAACTATCCTTAAACATTATTAATCTGCAGGGGTTAAATGTCCCCGATAAAAGACTGCCAAAGTGTAATGATTTATTAAGCCGTGTGTGTAGATGTTGGCCCCATCAGCACACACACTGTGTCAGGCTGTAACAGTGATTATGACAGGGCAGAGCTAATGACATCAGGCTGATATATAACTGACTCCACTAATCTACACAAATCAGTGAGCTGTGAACCAGTGGGTCTGATGACAGCAGTACATACAGTAACTGTCTGATTACCATCAATCAGCACAGACAAAAGTGGGGTCCCGTGGCAGTGACCCCCTTCCACCACAGTATGCACACAATGTGTGCATGAGTCCTGATTCTGGCGAAGTATGCATACAATGAAGGGACAGCCTGGAGAGAGGAGCTGAGGCATTCTGCACCACATTCCTCAGGAGACGCAGCAGTTCTCGGCTCTGGACAAACTCACTTCACTAAGTCTTTACTTTAGTTCTTCAGTTTGGTTGCAGTGACATAGTTTTAAGGCCAAATGCCTCCAGCACTGAGACACATGCTGATGATTCAAATTTGTAGGCAACACAAAGGTACTCCCACTTTCTCAAAACAACTTTATTGTGCGGCATATCAACAATATCTAAAAAGATTTTAGCTGCACTTGTTCATTTTACTGTCAGAGCCTTCAGTGTGTTGTAATGCGAATGATAAACTGTTAAAATAGGTTCTTTTTGGTGTATGTATTTCTATTTGCACATACTGAAAATAATCCTAGTCGATGATGAATCACACAGGCTTGTGAAAAACCTTCGACAATGCCTCAGATTCAATGAACTCCCTTTGCATTTCACACATTTTTGGGAAATTCTACAGGCTTTGTCACTGGTGTGCAGCATTGCATATATGCATCCTATAATAAATGAAAGATAAGGTACTCCCCCACCCACCTCACAAAAAAACAACAACCTGAGTAAGATGAAATATACGTACTGCAAGGAGTTTTTCACTGGTTCCGAAACAAATATTTAATACGATACCTCTGTATGACCTGCATAAACAAAGAAGACCATCAGCCAGAGGACTATTCCTATATAGTTAGTCTTATTATCTGCCACCGGGCGGATTCGGTTAAATTCTCCTTTAAATCAATGAAACAAGACACTGGAAACACTATTTCACAATGAATTTTAATATTTAAAATTCTAACATAACATCCTGAGATAAAGACTATTGTGGGACTTGCAACTAAAAATTATTTCCATCGTCAGTCAATCCAACAATTACTTTGTCACAAAATAGTGACAAATATTCAGAGAAAGCCAGCTGTGATGTCAGACACTGCCGCAAATCATCACATTAGAGAGAGGAGCCAGAAAATGTTAAACATCTTTAACTGGAAAGTGACTTAGTTGGGCATTACATTTATGTCAATTGACTAAATAAGTGAGTACTAACCTTTTTGGCTTGTGACCATGTAAAATGATACAAAGTCAACTTCCAACCTCTCATCAAGATTACATATTGCATTGAGTTGTTAGCACTAACTCTGAGCTTCGTCAGAGTTAATATGAATCATTTTAAAGGTCTGACACTATTCAATAGAGAAAGGAAAGTACACATAACTATGGAGCAGAATGTTTTTATTCTTCTTTCATAACTTGTTGATCATCCCAACTCCTTAGATATATCTTGTGACCCCCTTGGGGGGCGGTCTTGACCTCAGCTTGGGATCCACTGGATAAATCAATTAATTGCCTAATCATTTCAGCTCTACATCACCCACCCCTACTTGCAAGAAAAAGCACAATAGAGTCCCACATATTCCCCTAAAAACAACTGTCTAGACAAGCAGCCATGTCCTAAATAAATACACATATGCTACAGTGACAGCGTAAAAAGATTCTCACATGAGCCACGTGCATACAGCCAGACACAAGGAGAACAAAGCAAACACAAGCACACTCCCCACCGGCTCCTGCTTTAAGTGTTTGTTAAAGGTAAACAAATGTCAAGACACTAACTGCACATGTCAATACTTAAAAAACACTCAGAGGAAAGTCACACCTTTTGCAGTCGGGTTTTATGTAAATACTGACTGAAGGAACCGCGACGGGAAGAAGAGGCATTAAAACGGTACAGAATCATGTGAAAAATAAGCACATACAGTAGTTCTGATATATTTCGGACAGAGTCAGAACAGTCGTAAAAACAGTGGGGATGGATGGGAAGCTATGTTGCGTCAGAGAGTTCAGCCCTGAACTGCCCTTCGACCTCCCCAGAGAGAGGTAGACAGAGGGAAAAACATGTCCTCTCAAAGATCTGAATCTGAATATCTGAATGTTTGGTTTGTTACGCAGTCTTGTGACAGCAGCCTCTGTTTTTCCAAGTCATGTCTTGGTCTTGGGAGACTCTGTAACCACTGCTGCACAGCACAGCACCCTCACACAGAAGAGGACACACAGCAGTAATCTGATGACATACATTTAGAGGAGGACTCAGCCAGAGTAACGTAAAACTAAAAGAAGCCGTCCTTGGTATAGGAGCCTTTTTGACTGGACCCAGTGAACAGTATGAAATCTGCACTCTAAAGCAAAACATGACACATTTTTATGATCATTTCTGTTAATCAGCTATTTCCCCCCCAGTCAAACTCAGTCAGAGAGAAAGAACTGCATCATTCCTCTGTCAAACTGACACAGTGACCCTGGGTAAACCCGTGTCTGCTGACACTGAGAATCGGTCAACAACATGGATTACCCAACAGAGTCTAATGCAGGTCTGGCACTGCTCTGCTCTGGTACATAAGGCGAAACACTGATTTCTATAATAACTTTATTACTATGGGCTTATCATAGAGCTCCAATAGGATTACAGTGACTCTATAGCTGGTGCTGGCAGTGATTATTGAAGAGTTTTTAGCCTCACAGAGCCCCTAGCACGGCTGTACACTCTATTTTTTTTTTTTCCATTAATTTTTTATTTATATGACTTTGCTTGTTCAGAGAGGCTAATGAGTTTCAATGATGATGCTCTAAATAAAATCTCAAGCATTGCTCTGTAAATATGCATATGGAAACAAAAGAAATAGCACAACATACCAGAAAACCACATCAACATAATGAAAATGGTTAGAAATAATTTAAAGCATATATAATGTGTAATAAATACATGACATTATTAAGTGGGGCCAATGTTTTGTTCTGAAATTTTACACATTCTCCAGGATCCTCTTTCAATCTAAGAGGAAACAGAAAATGAGACAGGTATCTGAAATAGAAAAAACAGAGACTGACAGAATGACAAGCATGTTCAGCTGTGGAGGAATGAAATGCTGTAGGGCCTGCTCGCGTCTCACAACTTCCCAGCAAAATATATTTAGTTGTCAAAGACATTTGCTAATTCTAGAATAATCTGTGCCATCCTGGGTTGTCCCAGAGGATATTTCTATCTGTAGCAACCCGCTTTTGCCTGGCGACGGGCTGCTGCATGGGAAAGGCATGTGAAACTGGAGTCTGGGCCACTGGACCTAGTCTGGTGTGGACATCCCCACCAGCTCCTCAACTTTTGTTGCTCTGCTACAACAATATGCAAATGAAGATGTGACAGTGGAGTCTGCATTACGCAAAACCTGCCACTCCATGTTGTATTCAACTATGGAGCTAAAGAAGCCAGATGTTAACACATTGGATTTTAGTTACTTTCCCTCAGCTTGACCACAATATCATTGTTTTCAAGCAGCTAACTAAAACTCAAAGGCACTCCTGCTGCTGCTGTTGCTGCTGTCCTTCATACAGTTCAGTCAGTTCATATTAAATTAAAAGACGTGTAGCTGATTACGCCACTAAATGTGTTAATTTAGACAAGTTGTCGCCATAACCCAGCGCAGTCTCCCCAGTGTGGGAGTGCACATGGGATGAATTTTTGACACTGATGTTTAATCGTGTGATGGATCACTGTATAAATAAACCAAACACTAGTGTGATAAAACATCCAGAGTCAATCACGGAAGAAGACTGCTCGCCTCAGGAAGAAATCACTGCAACAAACTTATCCAACTGAAAGTCTTTTATCATCCCAGTGAGCCAGCTGCTGAAGTATACAAATAAGAATTAAGGCTTGACCTCTGCATGATAAGCATGGCATATGTGACCAGAAAAACAACAAATGTGATGACACCGACTCAGTGTCCTATACGGGCATGAGGTGATAACAGAGAATTCTGCATGTTCCCATTTTAACTGCGATATGCAGCACAAATACCACCTGCTTTCATTCTCATATTGTTAGCTCTTCTCTGGAGGGGGTGACAGACACAGTCTCGGAGAAAAAAAAGGCCACAAGTGTTGTTGGTCTACAAATTCCTTTCTGCGTTAAAAAAGAAATGTGAAAACAACTTTGGGAGGAATGTCATTTATGTCCAGGGCCTGGTGCAGCGTTTCAGAGCAAGGCCTAAAGCAGCTGACAGACGGACACCCGCTTCTCCTATTATGTGTTGAATCTTATAGAAATAGGTCTCCTATAAGTAGACCGACATCTCTGTCTCTGTACACATTTAGAAGGCGTCTGGACACATGGGAAGGGCTTGTCTTATTGTGAGTGAAGCAGAGCTGGGCTCACTGTCATATCTGCGATCAGGGCTAGAAGGGCTGCTTATTAACTTAATATCAATCAAAGACGTAAATAAAACAGCTCAAATGCACAACACTTTGAGTAAAAAAAGTCACAGTCACTGAGAAGAGTGTAGGATCCTGACCATAATCACTTTTATACAAGCATACAACTGCTCTCAATTCACTGATAATCTTCATAGTAATGAAGTGTGATGATGTATCTTCTTTTTATAAGGAGGCTGTCTCACATACGGCTATATTAGGATTCAAAGTATTCAAGTCTAACACGTGTCTGTTTAAAAGTAGAGTTGACCACAATACCTCATCAACAAATGGTAGCACTTTATTTTAAAGAAATAGTTTCAAGATTTTGGGAAATACACTGTTTTGTTGAGCGTTAGATGAGAAGATTGTTACCACTCAAATGTCTGTAGCTTAAATATGCTACAGAAGCTACAGCCAGCACACCGTTAGCTTAGCTTTGCATAGACTGGAAACTGGGGGAAACAGCTAGCCTGGCTCTGTCCAAACCTAAAAAATTCACCGACCAGCACCGCTAAGGCCACGCTCACATGGACAGTAGCCCTGTGTGACATAACGCAGCCTTCCTGTTCATTTATAAAACCCAAAAAACTATGTTGTTTCTGAAATGAAGGCACCACATTTACTAGCGTATCCCCATGTTTGCGGTAGCTTCATAGCTACATGACAGATGTATCATTTTTCTTATTGAACTCCCAGCAAGAAAGCAGATTAAGCAAATTCCCACAAATGCTGAACTATTCCTTTAAAGCCACATTATAAACAACTGTAAGCAAGCTGATATAAATGATTTGTTTTGTGTTTTTAATGCATTTTTTTAAGAACTGTAACTCCTAATGTGAAGAACCCATAACTGCATGCTAGTGTATAAACAGGTAATATATGAAAGTACAATATAACACACTAAATATTAAATAAATCTTCATCTGCTCACAACTACATTATAGAGTATTATAAGCGTTATATATTGCTTATAAATGCTAAACTGAGGGTGTTCCCAAACTGTCTCATTTCAGAATGAGCACACTAAACTACAAGCCCATGAAAAGCTGCTGAAGTACAGTAAAAAGAGATTTTTTAGTTCTTTCTAACCTCTTACTGTTTGAGATTTGAAAGCTATGACAAGCTGTAAAGACAAACACAGTAGAGCCAGAGTTGTCAACTACATCTTTCTTTTTGAATAAGAATTGTGCAGATGTGAGGAACGAAAAAAAACAAAACAATGGTGGCCCAGAGCTCGAGGTTGGTCCACCGACTCTGGCATGTCCTGTTTAGGTAGCATTCTTCACAATATACACATAAAACACAAGCAACCTACAGTCTGACTGCTGAATGGAGCTCCCTCAGAAGGGGCATCAACACACAGCATAGAAGGACTGATACAAAGCAACAGCTAGGCAATTAATGCATCTTTTTATTGTTGTAAAGTATCGATAATGAGTTGGGAAAGCCGGACATCAAAGGGAATAATGGCCGTCAACGTAACTGCTGGAAGAAAGAGGTTTGAACTTCCAGAACAAGGAGTGAGGTGAAAGTTGAAGACCAACATATTGTGTGCTCATGAAAAAGAACACAGAAAAAACATAGGGCAAAATGACACTGGATCAAGCAATGGCATGTTTGCAACCTCCCCCCACCAAAAGACAAAAAAGAGCCATCATAATGAAAACACTGGGGGAAGCAAAATAACAGCGGGGTTCAGCGCATGTGAATAACCTTTCGGTGCTGGAAACACAGCTCACCCTTTCCAGAATAATTGAATTTGGTGTGCTTTGTGACCAAGTATAAAGGCCTCCCTTTGCTGAGCGGCAGGCCGGCCATGGCTGTTGCATAACAGAGCTAATAAAGGAGGCCTACAGGGCCCAGGATGGAGAGGAGGAGGCAGACACGTGGGAACTGCCTCTGTTCTGCTGCTTTGTCTGGGGCCGCGAGCAAGCAGAGCCCCTGGGCATTAGTGTAGGCATGCCTAACATTACGCTCATTCCACAGTAACAAAAAAGCCCCACAGACCCGCTCGGCTTATCTGCAGTAGCTGGCAGGGCTGCTTGAGGTATCCACCGTCCTCAAAATGATCATCAGGAGTGAACGCAAGGAGTACTGAGGGATGTAGTAGAGGGTTTGCAGAGGTTTTCATTTCCCTCTTTGTGCTTGAAAGACAAGTCATATCATGGTGAGGCCAGTTTGGTCATCTGCACGCCGTGTGTTGAGAGATGCTCCATCAGTTTCCCAGGTATCTGCGCACTGCGTTCACTTTTCACTACACGCCATTGCTTAACCAACACAGCTCTACCCAGCCTCTCCACCACCCGTAGACGTCCAATGTGCCAGCGGGAACTAACTTGGACTCTGGCTGATATGCAGCTCCGTTACAGCACATCATGATCATCATTGACAATTATGTTTGAGCTCAATGGCTCTTGTGTTTTAGTGATTAGGCGATAATTCACAGCTGACACGCCTCTCCGCGGGTCAGCAGACTCGAGGCTCGCGCACACGTCGGACAACCCTAGCTGCGAGCTGTACGACACGTCAGATCACAGTACCTGCACTCGGCACCGCTACACAAGGTGTTCACACAAACTGAGCTTTTGTTTCTTGAGCGTCAGGAGTTCAAGAGGAGCTCCTGAGGCCTTTGTTACACTTCAAACACAGATCATATTATGCCCAAAATATGGAGGCTTTGATTCCTGCAGCTAAATAAGGCATGTTTCAGTCCCCTAAAACTTCACATCTGTCCTGCCAGTCTCTGACACAAACTACCAAGGTCCAATAAACACTGAGCCCTCTAACTGGGTGACATTTTCTAAATCAGTCATCAGCTCAAGAGTCCACTTAAAGTAATCAAAACTAAGTGCAGCTGAAACAATTAGTACATTCACTGATAAGCTGATTGACAGAAATTAATTGACAATTAATTAATAGCCAGTTTTAAAGCAAAAATTCTAAATGGCTTCTCAAACATTTGTTTTCATTGTCTGATCGTAAAAATTGAAGATCTTTGGGTTTGGGCTTCAGGAACAGTGTGGAGGATTTACTGGAATCTAGCGGCACATAACATACGGAAAACACAAACGCCCTTATTCAGAGTCAGTGTTTGGTTTGTCCATCTGGGGCTACTGTAGAAACATGGCCGTCCAACATGGCGGATTACATAGAAGAGGACCCTCTGTAGATAAAAACGTCTTATTCTAAGGTAACAAAACCACAACAATTCTTATATTCAGCTTCTTATATATACAATGAAAACATACCTATGAATATTATATTTTGGCCAATAGATCCTCCTAAATGTTACACACTGGGCCTTTAATATCAGTCAATAATATGACCATCAACAAGCCGTCAAACAATGACCAACACCATTGCCGTACTTGTCACTGTCTGGTGAGCTTAGAGTACAGCGTAGAGTCTGCACCCAACTACATTTGGATCATTCTTCTGATTCCATGTAAAACATCTCAAGAATCTGATCACAATCACTTCTCAAGTGTCTGGCTCGTAGCTCACGTACCAGTACGTCACACTCAGTTCAAGCCTGTAATTCATGATTATGAGGGCCTATAATAACATGTGGTAGATACCCAACAACAATCCTTAAACTATCAGCCTTTGATTTCAGTTGTACTTAAACACAGAAGCTGTCATACACGCTTATCATCGCTGCATTCATCTCTCTGCTGCTGCCATCCATATCATGCCTGAGTGCCATGCAAACAGTCCTTTTATCTGCAGCTGATGGAAAGAACTACATTTTTAAGAGCGGCAACACTGACTGAATAGCTGACACCTTTTTGTATCTGTTGCATGTTAGCAGAAAGTCGGCTTTAGGGCTTTAGTGATGTGATTTATTGGAAAGTCAGTATCAGGTGGTGACAGTAGACATTCCTCTGGCCGAGATAACCTATAAATCACTGAGCAGCACCAGAACAAATGCAGAAAACATTCTTTAGTCATGCAAACCTAAAAAAGAAAAACCCAGATCCCCCTGACGACTATAAGATCTTGTGAAACTGCTATCAGCTTCACATAACAATGGTTAATCAAGGAGGGGGCCTTCAAGGAAATCAGGTTTTTCTTATCTAGATTACATGCAGCTCCTACATTCCCACTGCTTAAATCAGGTGCAAGAAATCTGGTTTAAAATCTTTTGAGACAGAAAGAGACGGAAATTCAGACTCATGTCTCCGGCCGCACTTGGAGTGTTGTTTTTGTCAGGCGCTGTGAATTTCTGCCTTTTCCTCATAATGCAGCAGAGTTAAAATACTTGCTATAATTCTCAGTAATCTCGCAAAGTCTGCTTTGAATGCCTGATTGAGCCCGATTCTGAGTTGGTGAAATCCCAGTCCCCACAAAAGCACATCCTTGCAGCTTTCCCAGTGGCCCAACTAGCATTCCTGACATATTTTCACAAAGATTTCTGGGAGTTGGAGTTTAAAGCTCTCACTGTACTATGCTCCATTCTTAAATCCAGTGAAACGCACACAGTATGGGTCATTTTGGGATGAACTACAACATTATAGGGTAGACTTCAGAGCTGTGCTTGACACACCGCTGGACTGGATGTGTCTTTGTATGAAAAGGAAAGGGGAGCTGGATAACAATAGCTCAGTGTATTAGGTGTGTGAATCAGGAATGTGTCAGGTCACTGGAAGTCATAAATCTACTGAGTTTACTGATGTCTGAATAAATGAGACAGACCTTAAGTTTCCTCTTCTAGGAAGAAGAGACAGATCAGTAAACACTCAGGGGACCAGGCTGACGGGATTTGTATGTGTTGTACAGTTTCTTACTGAACACAGGCAGATGAACTCCTGAAACACAACAAACCGGAAAGGCTGAGCTGCAGTCTAACTCCATGTCAAAGACCTGTCAGGCTTTTAAACACACATATTACCGGGAAAAGTATCAATGTGAGCAGCTGCACGGTGGGTGACCATGGGCGTTACATCCCGTGTTTGCATGGGAACTTCTTCAAGAGGTGGGGAGGCCACAACTGCTGCCAAATCTCATCTGATTCATTGGTCGTGGCAACAATGTGCACCGCAACCGTATGTCACATTAAAGGGAATGAAGACTATGTATTGCCCTGACCCCAAAAACAAAACTGCCCTCGCTTGTAGTCGTTGCCCCCTTCCTCCCTCCCTCCCTCTCCCCGGCCGCCCTGGCATCTCCTCCGGGGACTGACGGTGGTTTGTTAGGGGAAGTTGTTGAATTAAAATTAGTTTGTGTGAGTGTGTGTGTAATCCCAGTACTCCCAGGCCTTTAGCATACCTATCTCTGGGGTCAATCCATGAAGTTTGCCGGGTGTTGTGGTCGATAAAAAACACTCTGCCATCGTAATCCCGGGCTTCCTCCCAGCCCGCGGGCAGCGGCAGCTCCGAGCTCTCTCTCCGCTTACCGCCGCTGACCCACGGCATAGCGTCGGGATGGTGAGAGGGCTGGAGCCCTCTGCCCTGCTTTTATCCCCCCGAAAAAGTCGGTCTTCACTGCATTACAACAAACTCTACCTCGACGCACTTGTCGGCGCAAACAATGGAGACGCAAATACAAAACTTTCCACCGAGGTTGTCCGATGAAAACGTCCCGCTGGAGGTACATCCACGTTTCTTCTTACTACCCCCCTAAAACCAGTACCGCAGCGCTCTCACGGTCCTCGGTCCTCCATGTTCGCCTCCTCCACCATATTTCATTCCTCCGTGTCCATATTCGGGTTGAGCGGATTTGCATAAACGGTCGGACGTACGACTGAGCGAGCTCCTCTGTCCAATAGGGAAACTTCAGAGCTCAACACTTTCATTAAAGCGTACTGTCGCTGAGAAAACAAGATTTATAAAACGGATTTAATGCTGTACCTCCATGACGGCTGCAGTGGTGGATAAAAGAGGCGACTGCGGTCAAGCAAGCCGACACATCGTGAACGACGGTCAAGCCAGCCGACCCAGTTTTTTGATGTACGTGATTATAGTAGCTTACGGTAATAGCGTCTCAGAACTGGTTTCAAAATAAAAGCCCGTCAAAGTGTCAAATATGAGACTAATTACATATGATTTGGGATTCAATTTAAAAGGAAACGCCCTGTTATCAAAGAATAATTCCACTTCAGGGTTATAGTATGCGACCCCATAGTGTGACCCAGTAAGTTTCAAGACATTCTGATAGATGTATATTTTTTAAACCCTATCCATGTAAAGATTTCTGATGTACAACATGTTCTATGTATTATTAAGAGTTCTAGTTGTGACATCAAATTATAAATACTTATCTTTTGCATGCCTTTAAAAGCAATTTCTAAATTCTATCACTTTGACAGGCTTTTAATTTGAAACTATACATCAGAATGTCTTGATGCTTACTGGGTCACACTACGGGGTCGCATACTATAACCCTGAAGTGGAATTATTCTTTAATAACAGGGCATTTCCTTTTAAATTGAATCCTAAATCATATGTAATTAGTCTCATAGTTGACACTTTGACGGGCTTTTATTCTGAAACCAGTTCTGAGACGCCATTAAATACCATTAATTATTATCAGTATGTGAAAAACGGGTCGTCACAGTCGTTTACAGGAGTTCAACTTTAATTTAAATCCACTGACAACTCCCCCTGAAGAGACACAAACCGGGTTTGTTGTTGACTGCAGGGTTTTTTAAGTGGTACAGCAGCGCCACCTGGTGTCCTATATATATAATTTACAAGACCACCTACCCACTGTAGACATTACCGTTTACATACACCGTGGATCAATAAGACCCTGGTTCACTGAGGACATTTCCACTTGTCACAGCAGGAAAAACACATGTTTAAATGATAACAATAAAAATGTCTGCGCTCCATTCAAGTGAGCTAAAGTACATTTACTCAAAAACTGTAAACTACTTTACAGGACCAATCCAGATACAATTTAGAAGCAGTTTTACTTAACAATATATTTTATACTACTTTATACTTTACTATTCAGAGGGAAATATTACACGCTTTACTCACAATTTATCTGACAGATATAGTTACAGCTCACTTTTAAAGCTGTCAGACTGTACAGAGAAATGTATGTATATAAAAATAATATATTGAGATTAACAGTATGTAGAGTTGCATTGATGTAACATTGAGATGCTTTGATGTTAACTTTGAAACAAGTGGTCAATGATATTATCTAATATAATTATTATATGAGTATTATTATATTCAAACAACAGCCCTGAATGGATGGAGGAACGTAATGTGTGCTTATTATATTATCCATTTAATATCACTTATTTAATAATTTAAAGATGATTTATCCTGCTCACTTTGTTGTAGTATATGTGCTTTGACAACAAACCTCATCCAAACCTTATAAGGTTTACAATTGAAATATTACACCTACAATAGCCACAGTGACATTATAAACTGAGGTAAACTTACTTATGCTAATGTTATTTCTTATAATATTGATTTCAGGGCAGAACTCCTCCTGTGTTTATTGAACACACTGAACCACTTCCTGCTTCCAGATATGAAGAACCAGGGAGATAGCCTCCTGAATATGTGGCTGGGTGATTATTATTATGATTATCTCAGTCAGTTTGCCTCCACCTGTTGCTACGAAAGGACTGAAAACACTGTTGATACTGTAGCTGTCATCTATCTCTTTCACAGAGTGCGTTGGTGGTGTTTTTTTACAAATACAAATAGCAGCTATTTATTGATCTCATTTCATATTAGAATAGTTGTTTATTTGGCATTTATTTATTACACTGACTGAATAATATAACTATTATTAATGTACATTAATTAATGTGTTTGTAATTGCTAGAGTTATTATAGTTTTGTATTTTTCATTAGTTTATATTTGATTTAGATGGTTTTCGGTTTAGTTTCATTTAGTTTCTAGAGTTGGTTTGCTCGTTTCAGTTGAATTTTTATTGTTTAAAAATGTTTAGTTTTAGTGTTTTTTAAAATAATAATATGGGGGCTATTTGTCAGGGGAAAATTTAAGATGTGACTAGGTATTACAATAAAAATACACTTTATGAAGGCAACTGACCGTAGAAGACATGAATAAGACATTTGCTGTATATTTTTTAGTTAATCTTAGTTAAGTATGCAATATTGTTTTGGTTTTTGATTTTTGTCTAGTTCCTATTTTCATTTCAGATACTAAATGTTTTTTTCACACCCAGTTTTAGTTTTGAGTTTAGTTTTAGTTAACTAGCCAACAATAACCTTGGTAATTACAGGGGCGGCAGTAGCTCAGTGTGTAGGGACTTGGCTTGGGAACTGGAGGGTCGCCGGTTTGAAATCCCACAAACCAGAATATGGAGTGTGGACTGGTAGCTGGAGAGGTGCCAGTTTCACCTCCTGTGCACTGCCGAGGTGCCCTTAAGCAAGGCAACCTAACCCCAAGAAACTGCTCATCACACCACCATCTCTCTCCCTTTTGCATGTCCACAAGTGTGAAGTGTGTATTTCAGCCTGTGTGTGTGTGTGTGTTAAAATAAAAAAGAGTGAAAAGAAGAATTTCCCCAATAGGGGATTAATAAAGTATATATCTTCTTCTTCTATCTTCTACAGAGAACCAAGATTGAATCTAAACACATTTAAAAACATTAATTATTTTATGTTCACTGTACAAGTTCTTATGTCTGGGAATGTATGTTTGTTCTTTTAAGGTGTTATATAAAGTTTATTCTTTAGCACATTTTACAAAATAATATTTGATTAGCATCTAAGTACTGAATTATTCACTGCATGCGTGTGTGTGTGTGTGTGTGTGTGTGTGCGTGTGTGTGTGTGTGTGTGTGTGTGTGTGTGTGTGTGTGTGTGCGTGCGTGTGTATATAACATAGAATGTTCTGGAGTTCCGTGCCTTTAGATCGAGCTCGATGGCTTCAGGGAGAAAGTTCACCTTTTGATGATTAAGATTTAAGTGATAATGAATTGTTAATGAACAGTTCTGTTGGGGAGATGATGGAAGTTAATTAGTGTGTGAGACTGTGATACAATAACATCTTAAAATGCACCAAGCCCCAGATTTCTATGTGGTCTGTCTGAATGCTGACAGCTTTAATTGGTTTGTCAATTACCAAGTACCATAACTATTTTGAATAACATGTAGATTTATTTTATAGTCTCCTCTCCATGAGAAGTGTGTAAAGATTACTGGTTGCTGAAACCCGATTGTTTGTCTTTCTAGATTTCATCATGTGAGGCAGTGAACGTGAGCTACAGCGATTTGGATGTGCCACTGTTTACATCCGAGAACTTTGCACCAGTGTTCACCTCATTCATACTTCAAATCACAAAAGAGTAAGTCAGAGTCACATGTTAAACACTAGCAGAAATTATATATATTCGTACATATATGTATACACACACTGTTTAAATGTTTGTTTTTCTAACCATTCCTATTCTTCTCTTCCAGCCAGTGGATGTTGGTGGGAGCTGGCAAAATGGATGTAGACATGATAGTTCTACTATCTGACATGTGCCGTGAGATCGTAGAGTCGCTCAGCTTCTTGGTCTTGCAATCTGTGGCACCTCAGATTGAAAGCGGGATGTGTGACCAGACTGCCCAGGACGATGACACTTCCATCACAAGGTAAGTCCAAAGCTTCCAGCCTACACTTGTATGTAGTATTTAGTAACCTTGGGATTATTAGAGTCCAGAATAAAGTAAATGATGAATGCTGTTTCTTTATGCTAGAGGGCGCATTATGTACGTGATATGTAGTAAACCAAGCAGACGTGAGCATCGTATGCTGGGATCAAAAAATACCTCAGCTAAAACCTGATGCCAACAACTCACGATACAGCCACGAGTGAAGTTGATGGCATTTTATGGAAGAAATACTGTTTGTCCTCATGTTTATGAATCTGTATTTGACCGAAGTTGTTGCCAGAGGGTTCCAGATCGCTGCGACTGGAGAATTTGCTTTCTTTTGTTTTATATGATTGAGGACTCCGATTGTTTTTTTTTAGTTGCTGGATCTGCATTCTGGGACAGCGTCGATTCCAACCAGGTTTCCTGTCTGACGCGAAGCAGGGTTAGAGAATATCTGGAATTCTCCATCTTCATCATCTTCCTGAAGATTCATGCCTGGAGCAGATAAGATCTAAGCTGCGCGCAGAAAACATACAAACAATCATACACACATTCTACCCGGGTAGCACATACACACTGAATACACTTGGACGGACATAGATACAAACCAAGCGCTTTGGACTGGACTTTGACGAACATTGATATCAGACAGCAATAAGCTGTAAAGAGACTTTCAGTTCTTTTATTTCTTTTATATATTGGGGATTTGAATCTGAACCGTGATTCCACTTTTTGTTGATTGTGAAAATAAACATCCCTGTGTTTACCTTTTACATTAATCCATCCCTCGCTCCTTGAGTTGAACCTGAGTACAGTAGTCAATTAAGTGTTGTTCTTACTGGGTTACAATATCATACTCAGCCTTGGGAATTTGCTTCACTTTAATTTGTGTGAGGTAATGGGAGTCGAGCAGGAAAGGTCTGATGAATCTGATATACTAAATTGTTTAGTAGCAGCACAAGTGACGGAGAGGGTGAACCGTGAACTGGCTGCAATCAGAGGGTCAACCTCTTCCATGCGGGCAAAGTCTGATGGGTCGGAAACATCCAAACTATCTCCAACTGAAGACATGGTTTTCTATGTCTTCCATGTATTGAGGTCCTTGATCCTTACAGGCATTGAGTCGCCTGAGGATGAAGGATCTCTTTACAGTCTTTCCTCTGAGTTTCTTCCAGTCGAAGTGACAAAGGATGAGGATGACGAGGATGAAGGATCTCTTTACAGTCTTTCCTCTGAGTTTCTTCCAGTCGAAGTGACAAAGGATGAGGATGATGAGGATGAAGGATCTCTTTACAGTCTTTCCTCTGAGTGTCTTCCAGTCAAGGTGACAAACGATGAGGATGATGAGGATGACGAGTCTCCTGAAGAAGGTTCCGGTCCAGACGAGGCGTCGGATGTTGAGGAGTGTAGTGCAGAGGAAGCTGAACCGATCTGCTCTGTATCAGAGCAGGAAAGATCAGCCGTCTCAGGTGGGCAGAGTGTTAAGTGTTCTGCTAGTCCTGCAGAGAAGTTACCACAGAGAGAAAATACGTTCTTTCTCATTGTGTTTCTGAGCAAACTTCTGGACCACATCGCTCACTGCACCAAGACCTCCATATCCGACCTGGACTTTGATGGGCTGTTGGAACATCTGAGAGAGGCTGCGGGAGAGATAAATCCCACTGGAAATGTCCACATTCCCATCTACAAGGAACTTTGTCACGAGTTTGGATCTGCAAAGCTGCTGCAGGCTGCCGTAGTGTCCAGGGATGTGGCTTTTGAAGAAGCTGTTGTCGGGACATTAAAAGCGCAGCTGCACAAGTCCTCGGAAAAAGCTGGCAGCTTTGTAACCAAAGTGAGGAGGTATTTGGCCAGGAGGACAAGCAAAGTTGTTCCAGCCTGTGTGAACACATCGGTGTCTCACAGCGAAGTCAACCACCTGGAGAATGGATCACCACCACAGAGGAAACAGAAGCGCCCCGCCATTATGAGGATGTTCTCTTCCCTCGCCAGGATTCTGAGGAAGCCATTCACGTGTTGAACACGCAAGTATCCCGCACCCAGTCTTTTCACCTAGTAATTTCTTTATCATTTGGTATTCTTGAAAACTGAATTTTTAAAGATGAATACCAAATGAAACTCTTACAAAGGATGTGTCAGATGGTGTTTGAGGAAGTTCAAGATAGACTGACAAAGCTGGAGTTTGTGAGCTTCAGCTCTACTGTCAGATGAGTCTGGTACGACCTAATAAAGACCTCAATAAAGCTAGGGTAGGTACACGTTGGAGAAACTAGCAAGAGGCAGTTAGATTTCTATGTAACGTTACTTTTTACAACAATGTCTATTTAGGTTTTTGTTAACTCTTTATTGATTATGATAGCTAGCTAGTACAGAAGTGTTACACAGTACATCACTTGAAATGTGGCAGATGGTCATGTGGTCTGTTTTTTCTTTGTTTCTGGATATTGTTGTAACAAAGGTCTAATTTGTAAAACCTGAATAATGCTAAGATCACCATGCGTATAAGGTACCTTCATCAGTAACTGGGGACCACTGCCTAACAAAGTCAGTCCACCTTCCCATCATGCAGCAGCAGACACAGAGTCATGATGACTTTCCAGCGCAGTACCTACCTTAGCTTCAAGATTAAAAGAACACATCCTTTTTAAGAGTGAAGGCAGCACGGTGGCTCAGTGTGGCCTCACAGGAAAAGGTTGAAGGTTGGCTTTACAGCCTCTGCCCTTTCTGTGTGGAGTTTGTATGTTCTCCCCGTGTTGACGTGGGTTTTCTCCGGGGTCTCCGGTTTCCTCCCACATTCCAAACACATGCAGCTCAATTGGAAACACTAAATTATCCACACATTTGCATTTGATTCTTAATGTAGACTTTAATAAATTTGGCTAAATATTAAAGGTCTTGTTATAATGTTTTATATGTAGTAGAATAAGAGTCAGTGTACTTTCTCTAGAACATTTGTCAAGGTGAAGGTCAGTCTGTCTGCAGTAAATCTAATCAACCACTAGGTGGTGACACACTCTGTTCACATTGTGACACACACTGACTTACAGGTGCACACATACACAGGTGGGACTCAACTAAAGTACATTTCTCACCTGAAGAGAACATCAGGTGTTCTCTCTTGTCTCAAAATAGCAATGGGTATAGTTATAACAATAACACATCATTTTGATTTTTTAATTTTGATTTGATCAAATTATAACAGTATGTGTCTGTTAAAGAAATTATTAACACAGAATCAAGAAGGATCTGGTTTAATTAATATTCTGAATGTAGGATGTAATGTAATGGAGTATCCAGACATATGAGTATCAAGTGTGAACCTATCATGATGTCACCCATATGTTTGTGGAGAACCGTTTTGAAGCTGCACGTTGGCTGCGCAGTTTTGACTCATCCGTAGTAACAGAATCTAGCTTTGTATTTGATCAGCACTGCCTACTTTAACAGTTAGATCTGAGTTTCGTACGCGACTTTATCATCTATTTTACTCTAGATTAGACTCCATAATTTACTAAAAGAACATCATAATGTATGGAAGACATATTTAGTAACTTTCAAATGTGTGACAATCATTTGCATTATCACAATATTGAAGGTAACTTGAGCCATTGTTTGTGTGACAATGGTGTCCACTGAACTGCTGTCAGCATCCTGTCGCTCTCCGTACACAGTCTGTAGGTGCGAGTGAGCGATATCCCGGACATCGGCCAAAACTGACATACGTAAGACTCAACACTGGAAAATAAATAATACTTATTTGGACAATTACTTCATGCTACTAACTACCTTGCAGCCAAGCCGACCAGCTTAGTTTAGGCTACGTTAGCTAGTTGATGCCCATGGCTTGGATCACTGTTGGCTAGTAGAAACAAATTGTTTGCTTTGTACAGTTATATCTCTTGTTGGCTAAAATCAACACCAATAGTTAGAATCATGGATCACGTTAGCTGGTTAAGTAATTTTGCAAGCTAACATTAGCCAACTAACATATCTACTCAGAGAGTATTTTGCGAGCCAAAACAGTAGCGAGCAAGCTAGCTAATGTTAGCCAGCTAACTGCAATCCAGCCACACTGACTGACGCTGTCCAGTAGCGGACGCCCCCCTAACGCCAGCCGGCAAAGTAACTGGCAAATGGCGAGCCCAGAGAGTCCGATTTAAGCTTACCGACAGTATTTTGCAATTCATCCACGTTAGCAAACAAGCTAACGGTAGTCAGTTAAAACCACGGTATCGTTTCACAAGCACTGCAGTTAGCTTTTATTATAATCCCCATTTCTACTTCTGTAACAGATTACGGTTTCATTACAGATTTCACACATTTGACAACAGTTTACTACAGTATTCCTTTAACTGTAGCATTAACTGGTTAGCTTGCCACAATATGCTGTGACAATGTCCGTGTCCGAAATCACTCATTACTCACTATATAGGCCGTTGAATGGTGAGCATTTAATTTTGTGTTGCGGTCCGAATGTGTAGTGAGAATTATATATCCAACAATGCATTGTGAAAAGTAGCGTACAACCCATGGTCACTAACCAAACACAATAATACCATCATGCGCTGTGTTGAAGGAAAAATGGCAGACGGACTGGAGAAGATACAAATGTACGTCATTTTCGGCTCAACTTGCGATGATATATTAAAGTTTGTTTGAACAGTTTCTTTCACATTTAAAGTGAATTTAATGTGTACGGCACAAATCACGGCTAGTGAGCCAGCTTGCTAACGTTAGTATGCCTCTTACGTACAGTAAATTCCCATTGGCGCTGCTAAGATAAAACTAGATAGACTACAAAGAGAAATATTGATAGTCGATTCATTTTAATCTCTTTAGGGACTGACAACAATGTGGAGATAGACCACCTCTTCTCTAGCGAGCGGTTTCCTCTGCTGCCATCTCTGTGGCCACAAAAATATAACCATGACAGGAACTCCATACAATTCATCTATTGTAGGTAAATGTAAAGATGATTTATAAAGAGTTTTTGAGTATTTTAGTATAGTTTGTTTTTCCTTGAGACAAATTCATTAGTTGTGGTGTAAAAAAATATGGTTTAATATGATGTTAATGTGAGCAGAGCAGCACTTCACAACACAAATGGCCCCAACGTACTCCGTATTGATTAAACTCCAGGTGAAATGAAAAATTGCTTTTTAACCCCTTACATGCTTAATCCTCAGTCATATTGTACCCCTATTTAACAATGTATGCCACAAACAATTACAACTCTATTTCTTTGTATTATTAAATGAAAATCCACTCATTTTGCCTTCCTGTAAAACAAAATGTGATGTGTGCTTACATAAGCATTAACTAACAAATTTCACCCAATAATGAAATTCACCTGTCAATCAGTCTTCAACTGTTAGTAACACAGAGCGAAGATGAATTAGTTAGCATGCTACCAGAGCCGAGTGTTTCACAGTGTTTTCATCAGCTTCACTGATTACTGTACAAAAACAACTAAACTTTATCACTTGTACAAAAGCACAACTTTCTCAGTGATTTAGGTGAAACTCGATCATATTTAATGGAGAAAATATTGTCTGGTTTTTCCTCTGATGTCTTCCGGCTGCTCTGCCTCAACTCCACTA
Organism: Dicentrarchus labrax; assembly: GCF_905237075.1. Taxonomy (NCBI): domain Eukaryota; kingdom Metazoa; phylum Chordata; class Actinopteri; family Moronidae; genus Dicentrarchus; species Dicentrarchus labrax. The sequence continues at coordinate 24,094,853 of NW_026136718.1, read as the reverse complement.
ATGTAGCTGCCATTAGCATCCAACTGAACGCTCAGCAGCCTCACAGTGAACACCATAGATATATATACTGACTAGATGTCGCCAGAGAATGTCTAATAAGGAGAGAAGTTCCACTCTCGGTAAACTTCCGGGTTCTAAACTGTTGCAGTTCCACTCTGGCTCCATATGAGGGCGCTCACAGGATGAGTGCAGAATGAATGGCGGTCTATGGAGCTCTACCCCTCAAAATCCACTTTTCTCAGGATATAATTTTTTGTCTAGTAATTTGAATGTTGCATTTGAAAGGGGATGCAAAGAAATTACACATTGCTGGGTGTTAGATTTTTTAGAGTCACTTATTTGCTTCAAAAAGTCTTTTAAAATGTCAATGACGTCATACACATCGTACGGCCAGAGATACTGCTTTACGGCAAGCCTTGAGTCACTTTGTGCTTCCGCGCTCTGCACTTCCTTTTCTCTCGAGGCATCGACAACACAGCTGACACAGGTTAGGCTCTCCCTGTCAATACACGTGCTAGAAACAGTTTTTGTTTTGCTGTTTTAAACACCAAGCCGAAATATTCATATTCCCGCTTCGGATGCCACAATGCCATCAAGCAGGATCTCTGGTCGTAATCAGTCCTTCCCTGACCAATCAGCGTTCATTAGCAGAATGCTAGCGTGTTATGGGCGACAACAACTCAACCTGTAAGAAATCGAAAGGACATACACTGAACAAAATTATAAACTCAACACTTTTGTTTTTGCCCCCATTCATCATGAGCTGAACTCAAAGATCTAAGACTTTCTCGATGTACACAAAAGGCCTATTTCTCTCAAATATTGTTCACAAATCTGTCAAAATCTGTGTTAGTGAGCACTTCTCCTTTGCCAAGATAATCCATCCACCTCACAGGTGTGGCATATCAAGAAGCTGATCAGACAGCATGAGTATTGCACAGGTGTGCCTTAGGCTGGCCACAATAAAAGGCCACTTGAAAATGTGCACTTTCACTGTATTGGTGGGGTCCGGGGGGGTCGGGTCGGGTGGGGGGGGGTCCAGAAAACCAGTCAGTATCTGGTGTGACCACCATTTGCCTCACGCAGTGCAACACATCTCCTTTGCATAGAGTTGATCAGGTTGTTGATTGTGGCCTGTGGAATGTTGGTCCACTCTTCTTCAATGGCTGTGCGAAGTTGCTGGATATTGGCAGGACCTGGAACAAGCTGTCGTATACGCCGATCCAGAGCATCCCAAACATGCTCAATGGGTGACATGTCCGGTGAGTATGCTGGTCATGCAAGAACTGGGATGTTTTCAGCTTCCAGGAATTGTGTACAGATCCATGCAACATGGGGCCGTGCATTATCATGCTGCAACATGAGGTGATGGTCGTGGATGAATGGCACAACAATGGGCCTCAGGATCTCGTCATGGTATCTCTGTGCATTCAAAATGCCAACAATAAAATGCACCTGTGATCGTTGTCCATAACACACGCCTGCCCATACCATAACCCCACCGCCACCATGGGCCACTCAATCCACAACATTGACATCAGCAAACCGCTCACCCACACGACGCCATACACGCTGTCTGCCATCTGTCCTGTACAGTGAAAATCGGGATTCATCCGTAAAGAGAACACCTCTCCAAAGGGACAGACACAGTCGAATGTGAGCATTTGCCCACTCAAGTCGGTTACGACGATGAACTGCAGTCAGGTTGAGACCCCGATGAGGATGACGAGCATGCAGATGAGCTTCCCTGAGACAGTTCTTGACAGTTTGTGCAGAAATTCTTTGGTTATGCAAACCGATTGTTGCAGCAGCTGTCCGGCTGGCTGGTCTCAGACGATCTTGGAGGTGAACATCTTGGATGCGGAGGTCCTGGGCTGGTGGGGTTACACGTGGTCTGCGGTTGTGAGGGCGGTTGGATGTACTGCCAAATTCTCTGAAACGCCTTTGGAGACGGCTTTTGGTAGAGAAATGAACATTCAATTCACGGGCAACAGCTCTGGTGGACATTCTTGCAGTCAGCATGCCAATTGCACTCTCCCTCAAAACTTGCGACATCTGTGGCATTGTGCTGTGTGAACTGCACAGTTTCGAGTGGCCTCTTATTGTGGCCAGCCTAAGGCACACCTGTGCAATACCTATGCTGTCTGATTAGCATTTTGATATGCCACACCTGTGAGGTGGATGGATTATCTCGGCAAAGGAGAAGTGCTCACTGACACAGATTTTGACAAATTTGTGAACAATATCTGAGAGAAATAGGCCTTTTGTGTACATCGAGAAAGTCTTAGATCTTTGAGTTCAGCTCATGATGAATGGGGGCAAAAACAAAAGTGTTGTGTTCATAATTTTGTTCAGTGTAAGTACTCATTCATTCAAATTTCGACCTATAACCCATGTTGAACTTGCAAAAACTACAATCAAATCTGATTTTTCTCAACGACAATCAGGTGAAAGAGACAAATTTAGCCATCTGGCTCAATAGACTCCCATTCATTTGGCACTCATGGGCGATCGCCCCCAGTGGAACTCTGGTGGAACTGCAACCAAAATTCGGTACTATGGGACCTAATAGGGAGTGGCGAGGCTCTCCGTAGACGGCTCTGGTTTTATAGTTTTATAGTATTTTAATCTTAATGTTAATATTTCCTGTGTCACAACCATGATACGTCAACACTGAAATTGAAATTGTTTAGAATTTTTAGATTATTTTACTGTCCTGAAGTGGGTTCTGTTAGCATCTAGCATCAAGCTATTAACAAAGTGGCTGCTACATAAACTCCATTTGTTTTGTGATTAAAATGGCTATTATGTCAAAAACGTCAGATGTCAACTTCGTCAGATTTTTTGTCTGACAGTGGTGACAGGTGAATGACAGAGTTGACATTCAATGGGAAGACATCTTGTTTTTGTGTTTAGTCAAATATAGAAATAGATTATGAGTTTATCTAGTAATATATAAGTACTAGATATGTGACATCAGCATTTTCAGCTTTTTTGTTGCTTTTGTGAATTGATATTTTTCAACTATCAGGGTTTAGTTGAAGAAACACAGGGCTCAAGGAACATACTGGTGAGGGTACATAGTGTGTCATGTCTAGTCTGCCTCTCTAGTATGGGAAAATTTGATTAAAAATATTGAAGGTGTTCTTCTTGTGTGTTTTAGTCCAGCATGGCTAGGCAACATCTGTCACTGGAGGAACGTAGAAGGAGGAACAGAGAATTAAAAGAAGAGTTTCTAAGACAAGCAAGACAAAGATGGAGACAGAGTTAGGGAAGGAAAAAAAACGCGAATAAAGGATTTGAGTGAAAGAGAACAGAGGAAAAGGAGAAAGAATTGGAGGCATAGCCAGAGAGAATCAAGAAAGCGAAGACAGCCTCAACCAGCATCCCTAACACCCCCAGAGAGAGAAATGGAGCAGGAGGACAACCACAAAGGTCTAGAAGGAGTTCATACAAAGATAGTGGCAGACCACGTTAACTCTGGAGACCTCCTTGCAGTGATCTATGACCTGGTGGTTGGCAAACGTCATCGGGGTAGATTCAGAACACCAAGATGTTAAGGTGGAATTCTTCCATCCTCATGGGCCAAGTACACAGTTTCATCTGAAACGAGGAGCAAAGGATGTGTGCTTCATTCCATTTCAAAACATCCTGGTACAGCTGACTGAGCCATCAACTCCAAGTCGTGTAAGCAGCACAAGAGATATATTTCACCTCTCACCTGAGGTGATGGACAAACTAGAGAGGGAGCACCTTGGGTTCCTGATGTTTCAGTAGAGCAGTATGTTATGTAAGTGTAAGCAAATTGCTTCATCTACACATTTTGTTGTTTTGCAACATTGTATTCAGATAGTATTCTTATTGTTATGATTTTAAGAAAAATCAACTTTTAGAGTTTTAAAAGTGACTTTGCACTGCAGACTGTTCTGATATTTGTATACACACTTGATAAGCCAATGTGAATAAAGTGTTTATAAACAACATAGTCATTGTTTGTTTTAATGTTTTAAAATACGGGTATTTGATTGGTTTCATGTATTTGAGAGCTTAAGTATAGATAAAACAACTACAAATTTAGGTTTTTGTCACCACGTCAGATATGGGTCAACTCCGTCAGATCAATATTTTGTTAATATTTCAGTATGATATTTGATATTTGTGAGGACTTTTTTGGTCAGAAGTGTAAATGCACTCTGTCTACTAACATGACAATGCATTTTGAAATCTTAAACACATTTTGAGTGATGTTTAAGGTAGAAGTTATTACTTAGTTATTATTATTATTATACAGTCCAATAAAGAAACACAGATGAAAATCGTTATAGTATAAAAATATATACATATTGAAAGTAATGTTTTTGAGGGCTCTGACAGCCTTGGTGAAAATGTGCTTTTGTTATACTTTTTATATGTCTGGCACAATGTGAGTGAAAATTAATTTGTGTTTTTTTGTGTCTGACGGTGTTGACATATTAGTAAAACGTGTAAAATGCACGGCAAAAAGCACATTTTGTTAAAAAAGAGAAAGGTTGGGAGGTTGTATCAAAGCAGAGCACAGTAGCTGAGTACATGGTAGATACATGCATGTAGTTAACTTTATCTGAGTTTAAGGGTTTTTTTTCAACTTTTAATCCTGTTTTGTCCCACTTCTCAAGAATCATCTGCCTAAAATTCTGCTGTGTACTAGTTAGGTGGCAAACAACTTAGTAACTTATTCATACTTTATTCTTACAGTAAGGTACAATAGGTACAATATTACACGTTTTACTCCCTATTTATCTGACAGATATAATAACAGTTCACTTTTAAAGCTGTCATACTGTACAGAGAAATGTATGTACTTAAAAATAGTATATTGAGATTAACAGTATGTAGAGTAGTTCAAATGTGCTCCAAAACATTGATGTAACATTAAGCTGCTTGGATATTAACTTTGAAACAAGTAGCCAATAATATAATATAATTATTATATGAGTATTATTATATCCAAACAACAGACATAGGCGATATTCGATGAAAGCAGTGCGAATTATCAATCCATAGAGTAACAGCAGACCACATGACAAGGACAAACAAATAAAGAGGGAAACTAGAGAACAGCTTCACCGCAACAAACATCAACAAAGAGCAACAGAGCAACAGCAGCATTACGGTAGGAGAGGCAACAGGACAGAATAGCAGCATAAATAAACTGACAGACATGAAGCATCCAGCCTAGTGCTGCAGTTTCATACTTTATGGCACCGACCGAATAGCGTCGATCCAAACATTTGCCGCTGGATTTCGATAAGCAGGTTGAGTAGAGAGTTTCTCCAGCTGCTCCCAGGTCTCTGAACAGCTTCATCATTGGAAATGAGTAGCTACTTGTACCATAATGTAAAATACATTTTATTTTTGTTCAAATAACTTGGTGTAAAATTGGTATTAAAATAATAGGCTATCGTTCAGGAACGGTATTAAAGTCAAAATATCGGGATCGTACCTGTAAGTGGTAAGTTTGAATGAATAAATCATTTTATAGATGAGACATATATTTGCATGCTTGATCAGAAGGTTATATTTTTCCAGTATATGACAGTGGTGAACTACTAGGTTTCATATGGTTTGTATAGTGATTCTAGTGGCCTCAAGGTTGAACTACGCAGACCTCTTTTACAATATAATGCTCGATTAGCATTTACGTACCAAAGTATTCCGTTCGCGCGTGCGTCAGCGCGTGCGTGCACGTGCATGTGTGTGTGCATACGTGTATAGAACATAGAACGTTCTGGAGTTCCGTGCCTTTGATCGTGACATTCTATATCACTTTGAGGAGGAACACTGCTCTACAGGCACTTCATCAACTCAGTGAACAGAACTGAGAGTTAGATCCACAGAGAAAGTACCAGATTGTTCTCAGATCATTAAATTACAGACCAACATGGACAACAAGGTAAGAACAGATAGCTTTAAATCACACACACACACACACACACACACACACACACACACACACACACTCACAAGTTGAGCTTGATGGCTTCAGGGAGAAAGTTTTCAACTCCCATCAGTTCACCTTTTGATGAAACACTCAGCTGCTGGTCAGCTCTGATGTTATTTAAGATTTAAGTGATAATGAATTGTTAATGAACAGTTCTGTTGGGGAGATGATGGAAGTTAATTAGTGTGTGAGACTGTGATACAATAACATCTTAAAATGCACCAAGCCCCAGATTTCTATGTGGTCTGTCTGAATGCTGACAGCTTTAATTGGTTTGTCAATTACCAAGTACCATAACTATTTTGAATAACATGTAGATTTATTTTATAGTCCCCTCTCCAAGAGAAGTGTGTAAAGATTACTGGTTGCTGAAACCCGATTGTTTGTCTTTCTAGATTTCATCATGTGAGGCAGTGAACGTGAGCTACAGCGATTTGGATGTGCCACTGTTTACATCCGAGAACTTTGCACCAGTGTTCACCTCATTCATACTTCAAATCACAAAAGAGTAAGTCAGAGTTACATGTTAAACACCAGAAGAAATTATATATATTCGTACATATATGTATACACACACTGTTTAAATGTTTGTTTTTCTAACCATTCCTATTCTTCTCTTCCAGCCAGTGGATGTTGGTGGGAGCTGGCAAAATGGATGTAGACATGATAGTTCTACTATCTGACATGTGCCGTGAGATCGTAGAGTCGCTCAGCTTCTTGGTCTTGCAATCTGTGGCACCTCAGATTGAAAGCGGGATGTGTGACCAGACTGCCCAGGACGATGACACTTCCATCACAAGGTAAGTCCAAAGCTTCCAGCCTACACTTGTATGTAGTATTTAGTAACCTTGGGATTATTAGAGTCCAGAATAAAGTAAATGATGAATGCTGTTTCTTTAAATATTTTCCAACAGATCCAAGTTTAAATCATCAGCTTCCAGGGCTGATTTATGTGATTTGTTTAGATAAAGAGTTCTGAAAAATATTTTAATGTGAGTGCCCAGAGCAGATCAGTGGACTAATGTGTGACTGTTTCTCTTCTTTAAGGAACAAGGTTAAAACTTCATTCTGGGGTTGTACTTGTCACAGTGTGACAAAGTATGATATCATACTCAGCCTTGGGAATTTGCTTCACTTTAATTTGTGTGAGGTAATGGGAGTCAAGCAGGAAAGGTCTGATGAATCTGATATACTAAATTGTTTAGTAGCAGCACAAGTGACGGAGAGGGTGAACCGTGAACTGGCTGCAATCAGAGGGTCAACCTCTTCCACGCGGGCAAAGTCTGATGGGTCGGAAACATCCAAACTATCTCCAACCGAAGACATGGTTTTCTATGTCTTCCATGTATTGAGGTCCTTGATCCTTACAGGCATTGAGCCGCCTGAGGATGAAGGATCTCTTTACAGTCTTTCCTCTGAGTGTCTTCCAGTCGAGGTGACAAACGATGAGGATGACGAGGATGACGAGGATGACGAGGATGACGAGTCTCGTGAAGAAGGTTCCGGTCCAGACGAGGCGTCGGATGTTGAGGAGTGTAGTGCAGAGGAAGCTGAACCGATCTGCTCTGTATCAGAGCAGGAAAGATCAGCCGTCTCAGGTGGGCAGAGTGTTAAGTGTTCTGCTAGTCCTGCAGAGAAGTTACCACAGAGAGAAAATACGTTCTTTCTCATTGTGTTTCTGAGCAAACTTCTGGACCACATCGCTCACTGCACCAAGACCTCCATATCCGACCTGGACTTTGATGGGCTGTTGGAACGTCTGAGAGAGGCTGCGGGAGAGATAAATCCCACTGTCCCACAGTCTGTTGGAAATGTCCACATTCCCATCTACAAGGAACTTTGTCACGAGTTTGGATCTGCAAAGCTGCTGCAGGCTGCCGTAGTGTCCAGGGATGTGGCTTTTGAAGAAGCTGTTGCCAGGACATTAAAAGCGCAGCTGCACAAGTCCTCGGAAAAAGCCGGCAGCTTTGTAACCAAAGTGAGGAGGTTTTTGGCCAGGAGGACAAGCAAAGTTGTTCCAGCCTGTGTGAACACATCGGTGTCTCACAGCGAAGTCAACCACCTGGAGAATGGATCACCACCACAGAGGAAACAGAAGCGCCCCGCCATTATGAGGATGTTCTCTTCCCTCGCCAGGATTCTGAGGAAGCCATTCGCATGTTGAACACGCAAGTATCCTGCACCCAGTCTTTTCACCTAGTAATTTCTTTATCATTTGGTATTCATCTTGAAAAACTGGGAATGAATACCAAATGAAACTCTTACAAAGGATGTGTCAGATGGTGTTTGAGGAAGTTCAAGATAGACTGACAAAGCTGGAGTTTGTGAGCTTCAGCTCTACTGTCAGATGAGTCTGGTACGACCTAATAAAGACCTCATTAAAGCTAGGGTAGGTACACGTTGGAGAAACTAGCAAGGGGCAGTTAGATGACTTTCCAGCGCAGTACCTACCTTAGCTTTAAGATTAAAAGAACACATCCTTTTTAAGAGTGAAGGCAGCACGGTGGCTCAGTGTGGCCTCACAGGAAAAGGTTGAAGGTTGGCTTTACAGCCTCTGCCCTTTCTGTGTGGAGTTTGTATGTTCTCCCCGTGTTGACGTGGGTTTTCTCCGGGGTCTCCGGTTTCCTCCCACATTCCAAACACATGCAGCTCAATTGGAAACACTAAATTATCCACACATTTGCATTTGATTCTTAATGTAGACTTTAATAAATTTGGCTAAATATTAAAGGTCTTGTTATAATGTTTTATATGTAGTAGAATAAGAGTCAGTGTACTTTCTCTAGAACATTTGTCAAGGTGAAGGTCAGTCTGTCTGCAGTAAATCTAATCGACCACTAGGTGGTTCACATTGTGACACACACTGACTTACAGGTGCACACAGACACAGGTGGGACTCAACTAAAGTACATTTCTCACCTGAAGAGAACATCAGGTGTTCTCTCTTGTCTCAAAAAATTAAGTCAATATTGCAAGAGATACTGGTCAGTCTTGAAAAACACAATGTCAGAGGGAGACAAAATACAGAATACACAAAAGTAATGATAATCAAGGTTACCATGTTAAAAATACACAAAGGTATATCAGTGTGTGTGTGTGTGTGTGTGTGTGCTAAGAAGCTGTTATCGGGCTAAAATCATCCTGTTGATTCTCATTTAGCAAATGTAGATGAAGTTATGTTGAATAACTGTTTGATTTTATTTTGAAATGAAGGCAAACTGAGTAAAGATTTTAAACCAGATCATCATTCATAAGAATTTTTCAGTGCGTATCATGTGATTGCATGTACATGAATAAGGGTTGTTGAGAATCCTCCCAGCATGCACTGGAGCAATCGATTAACAAGTGTCATAAAAAAGGTCTATTATCAAACCAAGAAGAAGCCTGAAGGATCCAGGTTCTTTTTGGGACAATTATTTTGTAGTTGTTTAATTAATTGCAGAGTTCTTCTCTTGCTCACAATGTACACATTAATTAAGCTAAAGAAACTGAAGCTGACACTGTATTATTACCTTACTGTCAATGATTATTACCTGATCTTGAGGCCCCGTCCTGTGAAGGGGCTTAAAATCCAGTTTTAAGGCTTTTATTATTTCAATGTATGTTGTGCGTACACTGTCAGTCTTTATAAATAAATATGTGTTTAATCAAAGTAGCAGAAACAACTAATTACTAATTAATATATAATGTACCTTTATTGATCCCCCATAGGGGAAATTCAGTTTAACACAGCAGACCAGAGAATAAAATTATAGGTAAACAATAAAAACTATCACACATGCACTACATGTGTTTCTATGTGTCTTGTCTGGATTCAGTTTTATTTTACATATTTTTTTTAGCTAATCCAGGAGCTTTGCTGACCTCTGCCTGTGACCAGTAGGAACTGCAACAACACTGATAAAACATATTTCCTCATAGTTTTCCTCAGGTTTCTGGGGCTGTGACTGAAATTCAAGAGGAATTTTACAGTAAGGGGGATTTCTGTTGCCAAACAGGTCCAGTGCATCCTCCCTGACTGTGTCACTGACGTGGACTGTCCATGCAGAGCGCAGTCAGCTGAAAGTTTTATTCTCCAGTGGAAGAGGAGTTGGGGATTTTATCTGTGCGTTTCTGTTTGAGTGTTTGTTTGTGGTTTTGCTGTGTGTGTTTACGGCTGGGAAGAATTTTCTCACATTGATCTATTGCCACCTACGACCATTTCCCACAGGCTGGTAGTGTTCATATGAGAGCACACAATAAGCTGCACTGTTGTTTCTGTTTCAGTCACATGCAGCGAAGAGCCTGACTGTGACTGACTTATGAATTCTAAAAAAATGTGATGTGTTATTATCAACTAGATATACTGTATGTATCATCATTAATACAGCTCACTATCCATGGAGCAGAATTTATTTTCCTTGCATAATTTTATTACATGGATAATAAATGATTTTATTTCCTCAGGCAGATTGCCTTCATAATACATTAATAAAAGTTGTTTATGACTATAAACAGTTTACAAGATGAGCACTTTGAGGACAGTATTGACTGCTGTAAAAAGGAGATCTAATCTTGCTCACACAGATCTAAAACTGGTCATTTTACAGTATCTCTAGAGGCAGCCCCGTTTAAGAGCAGCTTATCTTTGCATGGCATTTGTAAATAAGAACTTGCCTTTGCTGTTTTAAGGCCAATGGACATTTGTTTGCTTATTTATACAGTGACATTTCTGTCCCTCTGAGGACACACAGGATGAATAAAAATGGACATCAGGGAGTTAATTTATGACATGAAAATGCACAATATAATATCCTGTCTACATTTAATGTCATCCCTTGTGGCCTGCTATTGAGACCTCTGCCTCTGCTGCCCATTGGCACAGCAGCCGGAGCAGGAGGACCGCAAAGGGGAGGGCCGAACGGGCCCCCTCTCTTCCCTGCAACAGAAGATGTGTGCTCCTCTGAGTGGGAACTGTTTGTGCAAGAGCTCCAAGTCCAGAGCCTCAGCGGTCAACTCTAATTGTCAGGTGTTGTGAGCAGCTCCTGTCCCGACTGGACGTCCGCAGGCCTCTCCATCTGAAGTGCAGCCTCAGAAGAAGAACTCTTGTGGCTCTGTCAAGTGTGGAGGCCAGAGCGAGATAGAGAGAGAGAGGGAAAGATGGACACGTGCGCCTGCGCTTTGGAGTTGCTGGGGATGCTGGTGTATGTTGGAGCATGGCTGTGCGCTCTCGCCACCACTATCTTACCACAGTGGCTGACCATGTCCACTGCGCTGCTGCCGGTAGAGAGCTACGAGCTGGGCCTGTGGGAGACATGCGTCGTCCAGGATGTCGGAGGCATGGAGTGCAGAGCTTATGACAGCCTGCTGGGCCTTTCCAGTGACCTCAAGCTGGCCCGTATTCTCATGTGTGCCTCCCTCGCTGTGGGCATGCTGGGAATGCTGGTGGCCATACCTGGACTTTACCTGGTCAACAGCTGTAGAGAGCACGGAGGCTACCGAACCAAGAGGACTTTAACCATCATAGGAGGGGTGCTGGGGGTGATTTCTGGAGTGCTGTGTTTGATCCCTGTTTCCTACATGGCCCATTTAGCAGTGATGCATTTCTTTGACGATAAAGTACCTGACGTGGTGCCACGATGGGAGTTTGGTGATGCCCTGTTCTGCGGCTGGGCCGGAGGATTTCTTCTCATAGTGGCCGGGCTCCTTCTGGTCACCTCCTGCATATGTTCACGGGTGGAGCCTCAGCCTGTGCTGCAGCGGCGATACCAGGTCATGAGTACAGATGTTTCCTTCAGGAAGCGCTCAGAGTACGTTTAAGGGACAAATGATTCAAATTAAAAGATTACCTTCATAGAGACCGACAAACACAACACAATCACCTGTAGAACTGCACTTCAAACTGCTTTGAAATAATTATGTAAATATCTGGATTTATATAAAAGGCAACATCCTGTGTAAGGGTTGCTTTATCGGTTGTGGATTTTGATTGTTGCAGCTGTTTTTAATGACTCTAGTACACAACCCAACAGTTCAGTTTAAAAGAACCTGCTGTGACCAGTAAAAAGTGAATGTTTTTTAAATACATGTTTTATAAAATGCTTTATTTTCAATATTCTGAGGCGCTTTCTCTTATCAGTGCCAACAAAGAAGAAAATACTGTTTCAAGTCTGTTTAACAAGACACCTTAGCTTTTAAAATGCTGTGATTGTAAGTTATTCTTCATACTAAAACATTGTAAAAGCACAAATTATTCCTGGCCTGGCTGCTTATGTGCTGTATTGTGCAGCACATTCAGATGATTCACATAAAGAATTATTGAAATTCTATTGAAAAGTTGTCTCTTTTTTTCATTTAAAGTTTCCTTGTGCTAGTGTTGTATCCTGTGTGCTCATTCTACACGCTGAATACGATCATTTATTGTTCAGTTCATGTTGATAAAATGAAAAGCTGTGGCATGAATCTGTATTAAACAATGAGCAGATTTTTCCTCAGTTATGTCAGAGGTGGAAACACGGCTGCTCTTTTGCTTTCCCCATCCGGCCGTCTATTAGTCACATGAACATAAAACCTATTTTGGTCTGAAGTGGTCCCTGGTCGCTCTCTAACCAGACGACAAGCTGAGCAGGGGTTGAGGGGGGGGACTGAAAACAGTCGTCTTGGTCCGTCAGGTGTGTCTGCGGTGGTGGAAACGCAGCTTGAGACTAATTCCATCAGATTTCCTGGTCACTCGCTGAGCTAAGCTGTGTTTAATGAATGCTCTAATGGGCAGCGTGTACTGTGAAGAATGTAGAACAGGTTGCCCTTGCGGCTCTCGCTTTGACATAATTACACAAATTTGCCAAGGTCAGAGGGCGCCGCCGCTCTCTGCACTCAAAAACTGTCTGTATCATTTACATAGACACAGATACAGTGACATAAATGTGTTATTGCATGGGAATAGGATGATTTCTAAACCTCCACCATCCTAATGATGCTACTTCTTGTGTAGTCAGCGCTTATAGAATGAAGTTAATGAGAGATAATGATGCTGTCACAGAAGCATATGTTGCCTAAGGGGCCCAAGACATGACAGACTTTGCTTTCGCGGATATAAAAAGTGGTTCTGTCAGGCCTCACAGAGCAGATCGAGGCACCCTCCTATCCTCTGACGCCACGCCGGCTGCGGGGAGCCGCCTGGTGTCTCCCAGTGTGAGGGCATCTATCAGCAGGGGAGGCAGTGAAAACAACTACAGAGATGTTCTTTTTGATTACCGTAAGACTCCCAAGTGCTGAGGGGCCGGGCAGTGCGGCAACACAAAGGAAATGTCTTCTTCTCATGAGGAATTATGTTTAAGTGCATCCGACTGCAAACAAACAAACCTACTCTGAGAGGGTGATAAGCAAGCTGAGAATACTATCAAATGATTTACTATCTTTGTAAAATGACTGATGATCCTCTACAGTGACAGTTCAGATAGAGATGAACATTATCCAGTCCTGAGCTCTTTGATAAGATATGATGTTTTGTGCAACCAATCTTCCGCTGCTCAGCACTCTCATAACCATCACGATAATGTTCCTACGCCCTTATAATTGCCATATGTTACCCAAATCCCCTTATCTGTCTTATCTGAGGGGCAAGCGAGGCTGACAACAAAGTAAGAGTAAGGCAAGTACCAATACAGCAATGTAATAAAACTACAAGTAAACGTAAATTATTATCAGCAAAATGTTCTGAAAAAATCAACAAATGTGCTCATTCTTAAAAGGTAAGCCTAGAAAAGGAAGCAAAGTTAAAAGTTGTTGTTGTTCTATATACAATAAGCCACTGTAAACCTATATAAAGGCTGAGTCATGCAAAAACCAAACAATGACGGTGTTATATCCTGAAACTGCCAGAATCTTAAAAAATACATCACAGATTATTAGTTAAGTAATACTGCGTCAGTCTGTAAGCAGAATTTCTGCTGTAGCTGATAGAGGTGGAGCTAGTTTAGTCCAGTGGTTCCAAACCTAGAGGTCAGACCCCTCCAAAGGGTCACAACATAAATCTAAGGGTTCATGGGAGAGAGAAGATTCTGCTACACACATTTGTTTTCATTTTTTTCCTTTTTACTTTTTTACAATCTTTGCTTTTTGGATATTTTTACCTTTTCGAGCCTTGAACAGTTATTGAATAAAACCATCTAAGAAAATAAGAGTACTCTGCCCAATTCAGCCCCATAAACAGACTTTGATGTGTAAAATTGGTTCTCCTTTAAGAAAGTGCAATTACTCTTTGATGAATTGATAATAAGTCGTAGGCATCTGAAACAGGGAGCCCCAACTGGAAAAAAATAAAAAATAGATAGATAGATAGATAGATAGATAGATAGATAGATAGATAGATAGATAGATAGATAGATAGATAGATAGATCCAGTCTGCATACTGTCTGTATCTTTAACAAATACAAACATATCACCACCTTGGATAGGAATGTATTATTGTGCATTTATTTTAGTAAAAGTAACCCAGGACTGTAAGTAAAAAGTACAATATTCCACCCTGAAATGAAATGAGTAGCATAAAAAATGTAAACACGTAAAAAGTAGGTACAAGTAAATAAATTGTACTTAATACAGTACCTGAGTAAGTGTAGTTACTTTCCACTACACATGGAGACAGCACCAACTATACAAATATTTGTTTGATCTTGACAGGATTGATTGCAGGAATCTAAGCAAATAAAAGAAAATGTGAGGGAAGATTGCTCAGAGCTTTACCACAATCATATTTCTAAATAGCCACAAATAAAATGTCATCAGCTGATCTAAAATGTCATCTTTGTGACACTAACACTTTGATATGACTTTAGTCTTTAACTGATCGCCATGCTTCCTCTCTCAGAGCCTTCTTATCACTGTTCCTCCATTATACATTATAGCTGATAGAGAAGATGATTGAGCATAAGAGATTAGATAAAACATAACCAGCTCACGGTGTTATATCAGGTTTATCTGTAGAGGGGAATGTGCAAGGGGAGGGTGGTGAAGACGGAGAATTATTAAAAACTTTACCCCGAACTCTTATCTAAAGAATGTTTTTTAATAATATTTATTTCTACTCAATTAAAACTAATATCAGTGGTTCTCCTGCTGTTACTGATTACTGGCACCCTGTGATAAAGCGCCTCGCAGTCTTGCAGCAGTGGTCGGAGCCGATCTACCTTTCATCCACTTCTGGGCCTTGTGTTTTTGACAGAGAGCTGTGCTCGGCTGAAGAGGGCCTTTTGTTCCTCAGCAGCTAGCCGCCTCCAGAGAGGTACAGCGGGCCACTGGGCCACGTGTATGTATGTGTGCATGTATATGTGCGTGTGTGTGTGCATGTCTGCCCTGGCAACAATCACTACTGTGAGGCAGCCCCCTCTCCATACTCACATGCCTGCTCTCGTCAGCCTCCTACCCAGGTCACATGAGCAGGGCCCCCAGTCAATCTGACCCGCTAAGATCCCTCCTCACATGGGGCCCGTTAGAAGCCCACACCTTGACATGTCATGTCACCTCCCCCGTCCTGTGTGGTGATAATGCTGATCAGTCATTACAGGAACACTCACTCTGAACAGCACTATTGGACAACAGTGGAGAGATAAGGTTTTTTATTACATCTGTCCCTGAACTCTGGCAGCACAAATTCAGTATAGCTGTACTTCGCACGAGTCTCATGAACTTAAGATGTAGCTGGGATTTGTAGATTTTATTAATTACATGACTGCAGAAATCCAGATCATATACACAAAACGCTGTAATACAGGACAATATTAAGGCAGCAAAAATCTATACTTTTATATTAATAATGGATGTAAAACAAGGGTGTTGCTTGTAGTGACAAACAATTTATAGCGTTTTAGCTCCTTTTAGCTCATTGTTTTGGTTTTCTGATTCACCCTACAGTTGACTCACTTTCACCGCTCTCACTGTTTCAGGCAGCCAACTTTTTCACTGAAAATGCCAAACAGACATTGTTAGCAACAAGCTGGAAAACATGGTGGAGCACATAGCAGCTTAAGAGCTAACTGAAGCTAAATAACTTCCTTCAGACTTACATACATCGGGTGGACATAAATACAACTCTAAATAAATGTTAAGGTCGCTCCATATCCGCTGGATGTGTAAACCCGCTGTATGTTAGCTTCCCGGCACAAATGGCAGGCAGACGACAGCAACAAGCTAGTAAACATAGTGGAGCGTTTAGCAGCTGAAGAGCTACAGTTAATACTGAATAATCAATACAATAGATTGATCCTGTGAACAGAAACACAACTCTGCTGGAGGTGTTAATGGGCAACTGTTTGCTAATGAGTTAGCATTTATTTAGTTATAAGTTACAAAGAGATATTGTGAATTGACAATGACTTATTGTGGATGATGCAGTATTTTGATGCTGGACTAATGTGTATTTCACAGCATTCTTGGTCATATGACATGGCAAATGCTCCAGCATATAGGCTAAACTCATACTGTTTTTATTCAGCCGCTCTGAGTTTTAAATGTGACTTTTCTTCCCTGACATTGTCCAAGTCACTTTTTCAATGAATGAAAAACATGAAAATCTAAGATTGTACATTAGTAAAATGTTCTTCACTGTGAAATGCAGGATTATCCCTGCCATGGTTGTCTCTATTTGCCAACTCAGACTTCTGTGCCAGGGTGGTTTCTGTCCAGGGACCACGGAGTGGGTCCCTGGTGTCTCTGGGGGACTCTGAGCTCAGGGCCTGCCAGGCGAAGCGGTAGCAAAGGAACAGCAACCCACTTATGAGCATCATTATGGAGGCGAAGATGCCCACTCCAATGGCGGAGCCCACTTGCTGCCTGACAGGAGCTGAGGGGAGGTGGAACTCGGGAGGAAAGTCTATGGTGCTGTTGTTCAGCACAGAGCGCATGTTCCACACCAGTGGCACCAAGCAGAACATCCCCGTCAGCACATAGAGGGTCCCTGCCAGCACAAACACCAGCCGTATGTGCCTGCGATCCTCCACAGCGAAGTAGACCATCCTCATGGCCACTGCAGCGCTGATGGTTCCCGCCAGGCCGAAGATCATTGCCAGCACCATCAGCACCTGAGCCGCTGGGATCTCTGCAGGAGCAAAGTGGTCCGAGATGCCGATGCTCCAACAGTTCTCTGTTTTGGGAAGGGCATGGCTGTAAAAACAGGCCCTCCAGATACCCACCCAGGCCACACCCGAGCTGATGACAGACACATCGGCCACGTACCACAGCCGCCACTCGTTGAGGCCGACCGTGGTCACGATGAGGATCCACGCCAGTAAGCCGGATATCAGGCCCACGAACTGCCAGTGAGCTGTGTGAGCCAGGTAGATCATCCTGCCCAGTGTGACTGCTAATGCTCAAAGAGACGGATCGCTGACTCACACATTGTTCACACAGTGTGCCCGACCTCCATCACACCTGCTGAACACACAAATATCCACAGCTGTGTTAAAAGGGCCTAAACTCAGAGTTCTTGGTGGTTTGCTACGTATATCCACATTAATTCATTCATATTCTGGTATTATTTTCAAACCTTCTTGGGTTCTTGGAAACACATTACTTTTCAAAATTCACTGTAGGAATTATGTGAAACATGGAATATGACAAGATAGGTGCATACTCCAATATGTCCATGGTGTCTCTGGAGCCAAAGGTACTCTACATCTCAGAAATAACCTTTAAAGGGTCAGTTCACCTAAACGGGAAAAGAAACACATTCTCACTTATCCACTAACCTTTAGCTGTATCTAGCCACGTAGATAATTATTATTATTTGAGATACAGACATTTTGTCTCCAGCTCTGCATCTGTTTTCCTCTTACAGGTCTCCTCCTCTTACAGGTCTCCTCTGATTGTCTGTCCCCTCCCACCAAAGCCAGGTTGTTCCCGGATGTCCACTTGGTTTTGTTTGGTTTAGTTTAGCCTTAGTTTATATTACAGGTATTACACCCACAGTTTCATAGCACCTAACAGCCACACTTCACTGCTGGTTGGTGACTTTCCACAATCACGATTAATAATCCAGACTCCCAGGACCTCAACGTTTTCAGGGGAGCTATGTTCTCTTAAAGAAATAGTGCCAATGAAAAACAGTTGAACTGATCCTTTAAAGGTGTATGTAGATTATGTTACAGCATTTCTGTATTAAAACATTTTTAGTTGTATACTTTCATTATCTTAAATTCTTCCAGCTGTGTTCAAACCGAGAGAAATCTGTAGTTTTATTCAAGGTAAGGGTGCGTTTAATTTGGTGAATGGTCCTTTACACCGGGGAAACCGGATACATCAGAGTGAGGAAGGGAGTCTGTGATCGTGAATAAACATAACTTGAATTAAACTATTATGTTACTTTGTCTGTGAACATGATTTGTGCCTGAAATCAGGGTAGATTTCCATCAATAATGTTGCCAACTGCTATGATCCGATGCTACTTCACAATGTCCTCAAACTACGTCTATTGTTATTGTTTTAAGATGAGAGACCCCTTGCGGAAGAATTGACCTACTGTGTGTTTAAGGTATATTTAGCAGGAAAATATTGAAATGAAATGCAGATATTGTCTGAAAATGTGACTTATGAAAACATATGGGTTAGGCTGGATTAACATGAGGGCCCCCAAAGACCCCCAGACAAGGCCCGAAAAACAACCAGCATGTCTACCTCCATAAAGGTTGAAGCCAGTTGATTTTTGATTTTTTTTATAACTTTATTTGGGAATATGCATGTGAGCATACTGTAAACTAATGCAACTAACTCAAGCTTCTCATCAATAGTCTACAGTCGGGTCGCAAGAGGAGGTAATAATGCAGAACTCACCTTCGTTAACTTTAGTGGTTGAAAAGCGATAACACATTTGTAATGAATCAAATTACCAAACCGGAGGCTTTTTGGGGCTCCTGGGGAGTTGACTGCTTTGTTCACGTAGTTATGCAAGCATACATGAGATTTATTACCATAGAAGTAAAACTTGGACTACAAACACTAAACCCTGTAGTTTTTCCAGCAGTATCTGCCAGCTGCAAGCACCTTAAGGGTTATTTTCTGTCCCAGGATTCCTTTGGCACAAGGTAGTAAGACAGTATAGACCGAGTGATCTGAATATCCAAGCTCTTTCTAAGTTCTAATTATGGATATAAACAAAGAGTATAACATCTACAAATAAAATATGTTGAGGAAAAAGATATTACTGTTGCAAGTTCTGGAATACACATCAATACCATCCAAGATGAAAATTCAAATGTTGATTTGATGGAAGTGTGAGTACAGCCATTTAACATTACTGCAGTTAATGATTGTCCATTTAAATCTTCGCAGCTTATGCAGTAAAGAAAAAACAACCCTCTGTTCACATCTTGTCCTTTTGCTCACCTTGATGTGTTTCAAGTTCCAATTTCTTGTTCTCACTATACGCTGTATCCTTCCACCACAGATGCTGTATCTACCACAGGAGAGCGAGAGATAGTCCACATTTTGCTTTGGTTATGTGAGAGGAAGCCTGTCACACCTGACTGTTAAAGATATCCCTCGTCATTTCAAAGTCTTTAGCTTCCACATTATCAGCGGCGAGGAGGGTGTGGTGAAGTTAATGAATGACTGAACAATGAGCTGATCACTGAACAGAAATCAATCAAACACCACTGCGTGATTCCAGCAGACTCTTTATTTGATATAAAGGAGCACAGCTGATAAAGTGTTAAGAGTCAGGCTGTAGCAGTGCATAAAGCGTGTGAAACTAATATTCTCAAATGTGCAGAACAAACATCCTCCGACAGGGTTCACCTTCGGGAGGCTGATTCAATCCGTACAGTCTGATATTCAAACATTTGATAGACTGACGTTCAAGCTGGTCAGAATGCTTTGCAATGATTTAATTTCATATTTGGTTGCAAAATGATCAACCTGAACAACAATTTTTAGTGATGAAATTTCACTAGAAGTCACGTAACAACTGTGGTAACTATGCATTCAACATCTGCACCGTGAATAACAAAACACAGTGAAGCAATAAGACAAAATACAGAAACACTTGGTCAACTTATAAGTGGCAATATCATAATCTAAACAAGTTTTTTTTTTCCTGTGAATAAAACAGAGCAGCGCTGACGGGACAAAACATGCAGACGTGGATTAAAAGACAGTGTTCGCAGTGACATGGGTGGGTGTGACTCCCCAGGCACTTCAAATGTAGATTTCACTTGAGTTAAAGTCTGAATGTGAAGTGCTACTGTTCCTCTGTTTAGTGAAGTTGAACAAGTGCTCTTCAAAAAATGACCAGTATCTGCACACTTTCTCTTCACAGGTACATTCGCTAACATCCCACCATCTTTACCTTCCGTTTACTGCAGAAGAAAAGCTTCTTGAGGGACGAAAGCGAGGGCACAAAAATCTTAGTAAAAAGGCCACTAGTTTATATATAAATGTTAACAAAAACCTTTATGTT
Source organism: Dicentrarchus labrax (assembly GCF_905237075.1). Taxonomy (NCBI): domain Eukaryota; kingdom Metazoa; phylum Chordata; class Actinopteri; family Moronidae; genus Dicentrarchus; species Dicentrarchus labrax. The sequence goes on along the minus strand of NW_026136718.1, from coordinate 24,074,444 downwards.
TATTGAAATGTGGGGCCAGATTTTATGGATCATGTGAAAACACTTTCAGAGTGTGAAATTATTGAAACACAAAACATGATAAATACTCCTAGTTGCTCAACACATCAGGTAGCGTGACTGCTCAGATCAGTTGAAGATAAAATACTGTCCCCTCCTGTGCAGATTCAAAAGGCTACAATAAATTACTAAAAAAAACCAAAACAATAGAAATAAAAACGAAGCAAAAATGGCATGAAAGACATTGGATACAGTGGTCGGTTGGTGCCAGGAAAAGCAGCATCTTAAACAAGGGAGTTCCTTATGGATGCTGTCAGTCCAGGAGGCGTTACGGCAGACCAGTTGAGACGGTGTGAAGTAGTAAGACGTGCTCAGATGAGCCTTCACCACAGAATTGAAAAAATGTCAAACAGGCAGTTTGTCTCTGCCAGCTCCTCTGTCTCCCTCTGCTGGACACAGGGCTCAACTGCAACTCGGAGAAACATACCCAGTCTTAGTCATCTGACTTCATCAGTGTCCAACACCTTCAAAAGACCAGCCTCTGCTCTATCGGCAGACTGTCCATCAGACACTTGAGCTGCTCCTCGCCCAGTTTGATTTTGTCCTCAAGCTTGCGCTGCTCGATGATGAGTGCTGACTTCATTTTGACAAAGTGCTCATAGTCTGTCAGGGTGTCCTCCTGCAGGTAGTTGCCCAGGATGTCATAAACCACACGCTCCCGACGGTCCAGGTTCTCCTTCAGCTCCTTCGCATCCTCGTGCTGTCGGATCAACAGCTTCCTCTTCTCAATCAATGTGCGCTGTAGATGAAAGAAACATATTAGAATTTGAGAAGATACACAAAGTTTTCTGTGTTGGTGGGAAGAAACAAACTACATTTACTCACCCTCTCCTCAGCAGTAGCATCCTCCTCCAGACTGTTGAGGGCATTCTCCACTCTGGCCAGACGGCCCGACAGGGACAGCAGCAGGCTCACCACCTTGTCCAGGTCCCCGACAAACATCCTGAACTTGTCCAGCTCGTTGGGTTTGCAGACTTGCTGGACTTGGGCCTCCACCTCATCTCCCAGAGCGTTGTTGTCAAGGATGTCTTCCTGAAGACTCTCCCGGGCTTCCCGCAACACCTGAAGCTTCTTGCTGAGGCTGTCGATCAGCTCTTGCTGCAAAAACAGAAGATACAAACTGAAACGGGCCTTTAATCTCGTCCCCGGGCTTTCTGGGTACTCTCATAAGCACAAAGTCAAGCTTCTATCATCATATCAACTCTAAATATGAATGGGTTCAGTGAGTGTATCGTACCTTCTTGTTTGCCAGATCAATGTCCAGTTCATCTTCAGAGTCTTCCTCCTCCTCCTGTTCCTGCATGTCCTTCATCTTAATAAGGAGCTCAGCCTTAGGAGCAGATGTGCTGTAATATGTAGAGCTGGTCACCATGGTGACAGCTGTTGCCATACTGTCCTCCTTTTCCCTGAAATATAAGTAACACATACTGTCACATAGCTCTCACATTACCAAACCAAATAAGAATACTGGAACCATTGAAGCTTTACTTTAAGCTAACCATTTCAAGTGTTTATCCGTTACTTTTAGCTATGGGTTTTGCCTGTTTGTCCATATATTTTAATCAAATCTTAATTTCTAATTTTCATATTAGTTGAGCTTCTCTACAATCTCTCCATGAACCCTCACAACTTCAGAAGTATCCCTTGGGGCAGTGGTTTTCTGACTGGGGTCTGGGGATCCTTGAGGGGGTCCATAGGAATACAATATCTTAGCTTTTAATCAGATTGTTAGGAATCTGGAACAAGGTAGGAAATAGTGATCCCAGTGTGATTAATGATAGACTTCATAATCTTAAAACCTAAAAATCTGAAAATGACTCAGATAGGTCTTTTCCACCAACAGGGAACCGATCAAAAATAAACTGGTTAAAAAGTTAGTTTCCAGCTGGAAAAAACGCCCTCTGTTGATGAGACAGATGCTTACAGTGGTATTGCTCAAAGCTGGTGGAAATGCGGGCTGGGTTGATAGACAGCACCAGGGTTCAAAGAATCATGAACAAAGCCCAAGAACCAGAGCTGATTTTAAACACTAAGAGGGGTTCCTTAACACAAAGTACTCCCAGACAGCGGCCTGTGGTCTATTGCAGGGTCCATGACATGAAAAAGTCTGGGAACCCCTGTTCGGTGGCACAAGGACTCATGGTTGGGTATCAAAGGTCTAATACCACCTATTGTATGATATCCCCTCATACTAACTGTCATATAAACCACTTTTCTTCAGTAAGACCTTTTTTTCGTAGATTTATTCGTGCCGAATGATTCTCTGTATTTTTCACACGTTGTGGCACTGCTGCTCTGATTACATGCTGTTGGCAGCTGTATTAATGTTTTCTTATTGTTTCGGGTCACCTAATACAGCTGCTGACACCGTTACATTTGTCTGCTGCTTTCAGGAGTTGAAACTTTGCAGTGTGAAATTCTTCTTTTTACTCTACCCATAAGACTTGTCCACACAGGGAAGAACAGATAGCCCTATAGAGCACTTTGGGGGCCATGTTTATGCTAATGACCAATCTCACAGACACACACCTACTCATAAACAGCTGGTATTCATCTAGTTGAAACAAGCGATTTTATAAAGACTGTGCAGACTGAATCAAGACTTGTACTGGTACAGGCGTACACCCTGTAAAATATAAATAAGTAAATAATATTAAAATAAGTCATGTATATGAATTAGTCGTATACACACAGGTGACTAAACATAACAGAGCTAATGTTCAGGCATATTGTACATGTCAGGGTTGTACATATCTAACTGCACATTGTGAGAGTAATTAAACACTCTACAGGTCAGAAAAGTAAGCGGGTATCTTGAATAATGCACTTTGCTGCATGTAGGAAACACATTAAGAACTAGATCACAGATATAAACACCAGGCCCAGTATGGAAGCTAGAGTGCAAGGCTGACCTTTCCTCAGCAGGCCGGGTCTGTTTCGGGGGCACCTTCCTGCGCTGGTGAGCTCCTTCCAACAGCTGCTCCCCCTGTGGGAAGATGCCCTCCATCATGTCCATGGTGGTCTTCATCTTGCTCTGGTCCAAAATTTCAGCTAGTGATTTATCCTTCCCCATGATGTCCCTGGCCAGCTCCTCCCTCTTCTGATCCTCAGACAGTCCTGTGGTTACTGTCGGCCTGGTGCTGCTGGCCTCGTCTGTGGTTTGCGGTGGCTGCTGACTGTTAGAGTTGATGTGATCTCTAACAGTACTCATGTATGTGTCTCTCTGGGGCTTTGGGTCTGTCTGAGCGGCCGGCGTACTGTCGGGCTCCCTCTGCCGAGTGAAGGCACAGAAGACTGAGTCCTGACCTGCAGCTCCCAGACTGCTGAGCCTGGTTACACCAAGACCCTCAGCCTCAACAGCAGGGGGGTCACTGTGCTGCAAAAATGGACAATTCTCCTTCTCCGTGACTCCCTCTGAGTGGACAATCCTGATGGGCACTTTCTTCCCTGCAGATGTTTGGTTTTCTATCACATGCTCCATCCTGAAAAATCAGAGAGAAACAATCTTACAAATTGCAGCTCCAAGAGTTTCTGAAAGGAGGAGAAAGCCTCTTGCTGCAGTTATTCCAGCCATACGCTGATTTTAAGTTTCATTGCATGATGGCAACTGAGATTTTTTCCATGGCCAGTATGCTGGAATATCCAAGACATCTGGACTCCTCCCACCACTTTGGTTTCTGCTAGCTGTAATAATCCTACTGTACAGTTCCCTACAGATGATACCAATTAGTTCTGGATCAAGAGGATGAATAAACAGCTTCACAGTAGGAGCATTTAGACTACGGTTTACATTTTCTGCATTTTGCTAAATTATGCCTAGACCGCCAGTGGCTTTTATAGAAATGTGGAGAATCCCTCTAATTTACTGCGGCTTGATAGCACTCACATGTTGATTCTACAGTAGCAGTGACTCAATAAGCTCCTTTGTACAAGAAGCATAAAGACACGACGTGTAGAGGAGTTGCAGTCACTGCGTTCTGACTAAACTGGCCGGTAGTTTAACAGCTGCAGCAATACTATGCACATTTTGAGTCTCTCAGAAAAGTTTACCTGCTTGAGTCTTCATCCTGTAGAGAGACTGGGGGCTTGTCACTGAGTCTCTGTGGAGAAAACTGTGGAGATGGAGAGCGCTGCCCCTCCATAGTAGACAGCTCTGAAGGTCTGTGGGAGGAAGCTGGGAGAGAGGAGGCAGGCTGAGGATTGGATGTTGATAGATGATGTACTGCCCCTTGTCCTTTGTCCACAAGTCCTTTGCCCTGCTCAGAATCTCCCTTTGCAGCGTGGGTGGGGACAAAGGCGGAGCTAGGGTCAGTGTTCGGGGAGCAGTGGGTGAAGATTTCACTCTGGGAACCGGTTAAGGGCTCGTGGGAGTCAACCTCCGGGCATCTGGGTGGGGGATGCTTCTCCAGTGCAGAGGGCTTCCTCCTCGGCCCGTGGTCCTCAGCCTGAGGGAGGGCAGACTCCGTGAGACTATGAGAGATTGATGTGGGTCTGTGGTTCACGGTGGCAGAGGCTGCTCTGTGTCTGCAGTCAGGGTTGGTTCCTGTCAGGGGCGGAGGGGGTGGCGCTGAGAAATGCTCAAACTCGACAGGCTTTTCTCTCACTTTACAGTCACTGGGCCCTCTGTCAGAGAACCTGAGGAACACAATAGAAAGCTTTTAATTACACACTGTGCAACAGCCAGGCAGCACGGACTATCATCTGCAGCTCAATCAAATAATACACTGTGGCAGAGGCCTTGTTCGTCTCTCCAGCAGCCACTATGATTATGCCAGCATGACAAGACACACGTCTCCCTCTCCCTCTGAAAGCCTCCTCCCTAACTGTTCAGCTGGCAGCCCGAAGAGGAATATTTCAGTTCCCACAAGTCAGCATAGAGGAATAAATAATCCTCCAGTGCAAAGAAGCAAGACTGGATCACTTTTTCCTGCCTGATTCACATTTACTGTTTTAACTCTTTGTAGGCAAAGTTAGAGGTAAAGGAGGAACACAGGTTTTGGTTATCACAGGAATCATTAGAGGCCTCACAGTGAACTGAATGAGTTGAGGTGATTGTACACTAAGATTTAAACCAGTATGTGTTCTGTGCTTTAGCACAATTTAGGCATCCAGTTAAATACAGTGGAATGCTGTCATTAGATCCAGACTGTACGGCGAAACCACACAAACCTGCCAAATACTGTGCTTCCATGCTCACAGATTACATTTCCATGCATGCCCTGATACAAATTCAATTAGGAGTACTCAGAAAACATTAACACATTAATCACGCAGCTCTCATTAAGGACAAAACCGTGTTGACTCTGCTGTCACAAGATACAGAACGGTGACTTTTAGACAGACAGGCGCCGTAGCTCAAACCTCCCAATTGGAATTCTTAAAAGCTGTGACAAATCACCCAATGAACAACTGTCGCTGCAGCTTACACCCTCCCTCGTGCCTCAGCCTCGGCTCTGCAGAGACTGTGAGAAAGTTACCTCGTGGAAACATGAAATGTGATGCCAGAGATATTACTGCAGTAGGAGGGAGGCGAGTTATGTTACCATGATGTAAGTATTTAACCAATGATACATATTTACGTAAGAAAAGATTATTTAGGGTGACTGTTTGTGTTATCTGTTTCTTTATGATAAAGCACTGTTGCTGATGAAAGGTGCCCAAACATTAAGACTTATGTCCTGTGAGTACCAACTACAAAACTATATTCATTGTAAAATGGGAGACATTCATTCTGGTTGTTTCCCCATGGCAGCATTAGCTATAACATAGGTAGACGAGGATCAAATACAGAATGTTTCAATAATTGTAAAAAATAAATGAATGTACCAACTCACCCTATGTGACGTTTTACTGCTGTCATTTCCATAGAAGAGAAGTAAAAGTGAGCATGCTGTGTGTCTGCTGGCTCTCTGTGACAGAGGCCACCTGTTGGTATCTCTTTACACTTGTATCAATGACACTGTCTGGGTGGAGCATGCCTCACTCAGCTCATCTCCCACACTTTTCAATGACAATAACATCCTCTGCACTGGTGTTGTAATGCAAACGCAAGGGTCATATGGTGTGGCTCTTACAATGAGGCTGCTTAAGATGAGATACTCTACACCCCTCAATGAGTTTCCCTTGTGGGAAGTTTAGATAATACACAAAGACTCCCGAATAACTGGTTACACACCATGAAGTCACCTCAACCACGTCACTATACATAGTTTAAGAATGTTTCTAGGTAACTGGAGCAAAAAATAAATAATGTATCAAAAATATTGGTTATTAAACACTATTAAACAAACACAGGTATTGGCAAAAGAAAAATATCACAATGCACAGATCAAGTACAGATATTACTGCATGAATTATAAAGCATTAAACTGATAGGTGTTAAAGTAAAACTCAGAAAGTTTGTGGACTTTGAGAGACAGAATAAAATGTCATGAATATCAAAATTGAAGCAGTAGAGGTCAAGATATCCTGGCTTTTGTCCCCAGCTACAGGTCAAGATCCAATAACACTAGATACTACATTTCCCATAATGCAACTCAGGAGTATCTTTCAATAAACAATCCCTGTATGGTAAACACCCACTTCTTTCAAACCCCTCTACTCAAATTTGTAACCCAAGCTTTCTGTTAAAAATGTAAAAAAACAACATAATACAAAATACTTTTCCCAACTCCTCGTCCAGAGCCAAAGCACACATTACACACCTATCTTCTCAGTGTGACGAGTACTCTTCTTTATGTGTAAAAGTGCCCCTTACATAGAAAGAACAAGACAGCTTGACGACACACAGCCACAGCTGGCTTCCCCTCAATGGCTGAATGTTGGAAACATTTTAAATAATTTAAAGGCTATATTTTAAATAAAAGAAGGAGCATAAGAGATGGGAACAGGTGCCAAGAGGTGCCATTCTACTTTAACATTAAACAATAATATCTCACTCTTTTCATACAACGGGAGTTCATACGGGATCATCAAAGGATCACATGAAATCATCAACGTTACCTGTAAACACTTCTACCCTGCCCATAAAACAAACAGTCTCAAGAGGGAGGTTTAATCCAATGTAACCAAACCACTTCAGTCGGCTTTATATTACTGTGAGGGTATTTTAACCCTTTTTTAGGCTTATACACAATTCCAGGCTGGTGGACACATTGACAGACTGACATTGCCATCCATAGAGCCATGCCGCTAGTTAGAAAATCTAATTATGCAAAGTAACAGATCTTATCGATGATAATTTCTTGCCTTCGGGCTTGTCCCCTGAACTCGGGTCCCCATTGCTCTCAGACAGAGGGTGAGCCCTCTGGCTTACCCTCTGGCTCACCCTCACTGTAACAGACATGCTCAGATTCCTCGCCTACACCAGTAAGCCTCCACTAAATGACACAAAGCACAGCCATAGAGACGACTTATGTTGTCACAGCTGCGCCAAGGCAGTGGCACTGGTATGCCTTGACAGATCATAAAGACTTCACTGTTCCTCTACTAGTTTACTGCCCTCTTTCACTGATAAAGCTCAGGAGTAGAAATATAATATCATATCACACTAAATATGCTGATAGAATGATAAAAACACTGGTGCAAAATAATAAATAGAGCACTGTAAAGACAAATTCTAATTATAATACTACTAGTTTACTCCCTCTGAGATCATTTAAGATTATCCATGGGCAATCCCTAGAATCGAATATTAAATGCAAAGGTACTATTTTTTGTTTTTGTATACTGCACTGCATACTGGACACAGATAGTAGTCCCACAGCGAAAGACATTGGTGTAGTAGGGAATATATCAAAGGAAATGTACTCACCCTGTAGCGGCGTTGAGCGGTTCAGCAGGTTTACTCTCTGTGTGGGAATATTCTGTCTCTGACTTTCTTGCAGGAACTTGAATCTTCTGTAAATAAAAGTTGAAGAAACACAGTATCCGTAAATGCAAAACCATTGAAAGAATCCACAGAAATGAGGCTTCCAATGATCCAAAGAGCCAAGTTCTTGTCTTTTGTTAATTATTCCAGCCAACTCATGTTGCAGCTTCCTGGTTTTTCAATAGTGAAAAAAGAAACCAGCGGGTTGATGCCCCTCTCTTTTCCTTAAGTTAAGGGTGTGTCATATGAACAAACATGGATTAATATTTGACTTGGCTCTTTCCTTTGTTCCTTTTACTTTAGTCAGTGTGTTTGTCTTAGTCAGATGTAAAGCCACATTGAGTGCTGTATAGAACATCTAAGTGACTAAAACAAGTTACAACCAAGAGACTTCTCATTCTTTTGATTATTTCAAGTGTTTGTTCAAATCATTTTGAGATTACAAACAATCAGACTCTGTGCCTCACCTGTCCGTACAGATCAGCTGAAGGGGATGATCGAGATCGCTCATGGAAACAGGTGGTTTTGGTTCTCTCCTCTGGTCCTGGATCCAGGATGTTATCAGCTGAGCGGTACCGTCCAGAGGCTCTTGTTTCTGGAGGTTTTTTCTGTATATTCCACTTTGCCTCATACTCAGCGAAGGTGCCCAGTCTTTGCTGGTCTAAGATGGACAGCTTGTGTGCAGAGTAAGGACCTCCCTGGACCTTGTCAGTGTATTCTCTGCTCCTGATGCCTTTCATTGTGTCCTCTGTTTCGCTGGTTGTGGCAAGACCTCGAGCCTTGGCCTCTGTGGGGTTCTCAGTATAGCTCTGAGGGGGAATGTGATTGGGGAAAGCTGGTCTCCCACCTTCTTTAAACAGCTTCTGCTGGTCTAGTGAGGAACTTGCATATTCATTGCGAGGGAGATCTTCCTTCACGCCAACTTCATGGATTTTGTCTGGCTCAGAGAAAGACCTCACCTTCTTTTCTGCAGGAAAACGCTTTCGACCACCAATGCGAGTTACTTGACCACTGGCAGGCCCCGATTTACTCATTACAGACTCTGAGACAGTTGGCAGAGGGGTGACATCTTTACGGGTCAGTGCTGAGGATGGGTAGTTAGGTAAGGCTTCAGCTGCAGGGTGCTCCAGTAAGACAGGCTCCAGGTCTTTTCTCCTGAATGATGTAGCCTTGAGCACCCTTGCTTGTGCTTCCTTCAGATTAACCTTGTAGGTATTGGTGAAGGAGCCATCAGCAGAGGTCGGGGTGGTGTTTTCAGTGGACTTCCAGATATGCTGATCGTTCTCAGCCTCACCTTCAGTACCAGGAAGGGCAGCTGCACTCTTACTCTTTTGCAGCTTGGCCTTTCTCATCTGGATTTCATTCCTTAACGTGGTGGCAAAGCGGTCACTGCGTCTCATCTGCATGCTTTCAAGGAACTCCTCAGAGTTTGGGCCTCTTCGCTCTTGGCCAGCGGCATCCATAGATAGAGAGTGAAGCATGGGAGTTGCCTGGGGGCAGATCTTGTTGCTCACTTGGTTGTGATGTCTGATGTCTTGGGGTAACTCTCGATGCTGCAGTGGGAGAGACCTCCGCTGTTCAGACTGTCTGCTGTGTCCTCTCTGGCCTCCCCTATCATCAGAGCTGGATTTAGGTACAGAGGTTTCTAACACAGTAGTAACTTGGTGCTTGCTGTATCCGTTACTGTCTTTAATGTGCGAGGTGTGTTGCTGCTGTTGGGGCAGATGATACTTTACTTTGGTGACTGTTTGTGGGCTAAGAGAGTTCTGCTCATTTCCAGTCTGTGCCAAGTCTATGCCTGTGACACTCTTCCTGTCCTCGGATTTTCCTGACAAGGGCTGGGGGTTAGGCTGCACGGGCTGACATGTTGTGACACAGTAGTATCGGTTTTGTCCACTGCCGTCAGTGTTTTGGTCAGTGGCTGTGGTTGACAGGGAGGTGCTTAAGTTCCTTCTCTGGTTCTGACCAAAGTGTTGTGCAGAACCGTTAGTAGGCAGTTCCTGCATGCTACAATAGTAGCCACCTACGTTCTGTGGCTTTGGTACAGACGTAGCCCAGGGCTGAGAATAAAAAGTGCTTTTGTCACTATGGTGTCTTTGATGGTAGGGCTGGCCTTGATGAACATCACTGCTCGACAATGAGTACTGGTTGTTTGAGTTTAACTGGTTATTATTTGATTTATCAGATGAAGTGTAAAAACTGTCGCTGTCATTCTTCGGGGATAGGTTGTGGCTGCGGCGATTTTCAGTGGAGGCCTTACAGGGGGCATGTAATTCAGGTCCTTCAGGGTGAGCTATGACGAGCCCTCTTTCATGAACCTTAGTTGCAGCAAAACTGTCACTGCGTGCAGGTGGAGGGGGAGGGGGAGGAGAGGGGGAAGCAGTCTTCTTTTTTTCAGGGACATGCCAAACAGGTCCAAAGCTGCTTCTACTTGAAGTGGAATGGCGGGTGCCAGCCAAGTCCTCAGCCTGTGGACCCTCGCAGCCTGCACTAACTCCTGGAATCTGGAAGTACGCCACTCTATCGTCCTGTTTGACTCCCTCAGTCAGGCTCTGGCTGTTTCTGCCATTGTTGTGCTTTCCTCCTGCATCCCACTGACTGAACTTATAGTGCATGTTCTCTGTCGAGGCAGCATTGCTCTTTGAGAGGGTATAGTCTGGTGTGCCAGAACTGGTGGAGAAGGAGCTGTAGGCTGAGTCTCGTTTTCCTCCTCCAAGATGCTCCATACTGTTGTTGGACTTGGCAGGTGACAGCTGACCGGCAGGGTACGGGTGTGAGACATGTTCTAGACTGTCCATACTGCCAAGAGAACTGAACTGGTCGGAGACTCTGCGCAGGTTGGTCTGCTCCCAGCCAGAGGAGAGATCAGTTGAGGATGAGCTGGACGTTAAAGCAAAGGAAAATAAAAACATCAACCTTTTGCAAAAATGAATTACGGTATCTAATTCTGTCACATTTTTATTTAATTAATTATCATTGTATCAGCACAGTTCAATTCAACAGATGACAAGATATAAACTGTAGTAGAACAACCCAAATCAAAGCTGTTAAAGGGTTAGAGCTGTTAGCTGTGTTGAGTATTGTAAATATACTGGAAAACCCCTCTTATAAGCATACAGCATTATCACATACTTTTCATTTAAAATGCTTGATATCTAACACTGAGACTCAAGAGGCAAACTTCAAGATCCAAGAGTTACCTTGCATCATATCTGGTGTGCCAGACTGGCGTGGGAGGAGACTGCGTTTTGGCAGTCTCTGATTGGCTTTCGTTGAACTTGGTGGAGTGCCAGGAGTGAGGCCTGCTTATGGGTTCATTCCGCCTGCAGAGAGGACAAAAAAAAAAAAAAAAAAACACAGGCTGGATTAGAGACCAACCCCTTATGCAAAACAGTATGTGCTTGCACACATACTGTTGCTACTACTGCAACTCGTACTGCAAGTAGAAAATGGACTTGTTTTACTGCATCTATATGAAGGCAGTGATTTCCAACATTCACAGTTAGAAACTGTTTCAGAGGATTTTAATCAACGTCTCTGTTTAATCAAAAACTTTATACACTTGTATGCATACGAAACATACCCTTTAAAGCGATTCTTTCTGAATTGCGTGTCAGGAAAAGGTGTACAGAACATATCAGCATAAATTACATACACAAATGAAATATCAATATTCAATATTAGACACACAAACATGTGTATACATGTCATGGACAGACAGTATATTGCATGAGTTACGAATGGGATGCATTTCATTTATCTAATGACATGAACCACAAGACAATCCAAAGAGACATGCCAATGAGGGCAGGCAAAAACCCATGGTACAGAGTTTCTATGAGAGGAATGAAGATGATGTTATTACTAGATGAATGATTAACATGATTATGGGTCAGGGAGTGGAACAAAGGAATAGGTACTACTGATTACGATGAAGCCACAGAACCGTACCTCATGGAACTTCGCAAAATCTTCGTAAGAAAGCTTCTTGCCACATGCACGTCATTCTCTGAGGGCATTTTCTGAGTTACAATATCCACCATTTTCATATTCCTGGGCAGCAGGGGGAGGAACACACATACTAAGAGCTCACCAACAATTGAATGGACTCACAGCAGACAGTACAAACACCACCTGACATTCAGTTTGTGCACACCACAGCACTGCAGAAAACATCTTAGTGAGTTGGGGAGGTCAGTGTCTCAAAATCTCACAAGGACAAAGGTTCTCCAAATCTCTTTAGATCCAGCTGAATTATCACAGTGTTCATAATTCATAGGACAGTAATATGCAGTCTACACTAGTGTAAATGTCTGTTGATACATGGTGTTATAGCCCCCTCTCCTGGTCAAACGAATGCATGCTCATGATGGCACAGTTTTGAGAACCATGGAAGTTGAGAAATATGAGAAAACCCCTATATGACGGACCTACAACGCAGTCAGTTCCAGAGTGAAACAGACACAACTTTACTCATCTCTCATTAGGCTCATTATCTAAACAGTACATAGCTGAGGTGAGCTGGTTGAGATCAGACTTTGCCATATGGTCCCTGGGGAAACACAAGCTCAGCATGGGGCATGGGGGCTTAACAGAACAGAGAATCTCTTACACAATCAGATCAGCCACATCACCCCTCAACCCAAGCTGTTGTCTGCCTCCCAGACAGCCTCTCTATCCCTGATCATTTCAAACTTACATCATTTGATAGGCACAAGGGGCTTTGGTAGACGTTTATTACACCTGTAGTGGCATGAATGTAGTTGTGTGTACAATTTTTAAATGGGGAGGGTTATAGGGAAATTCGTCATCCACAAGATCATTTATTTCCTGAAAAACTTTTCCTTTGGTTACGTTTTATGCATCAGCTTTTGACATCTTTCAAAGAAACATATAATCTAAGTGGAATTTTAAATTGTTACGGTTAGCCTCAGCTTAGTATTATATGTTAGACCTCTGTGACTAGTTTTGCTGAGAGGGACCTGTGAAACATTGGTGTTATACTGGTCAAGAGTTTTAGACAAAGCTTTGCTTGCTTACGTTCTCATTGGACTCAAGACTTGCCCTACAAAGCCATGAGGTCAAGAGGTCCTGCACCCTTAGTCACCTTGTCTAAAGGCCTTCAATGATCTGATGACAAGAGGTCCAAATAACAGCTTCCTTCAGATGGAAACCTGAAAACAAACTACAGGGTGAAATTAACAACATAAGCTATTACATTTACACCCTACACTAATTTTATAGATTTTGAATTTTCAGATTGAGACAGAGATTTGGTTAAGCTCAAAAAAGTGGGACAATTGCACAAAATTAATTGTGGATTAAAGTTAAGGCCTATTTCGAGGACAAAGAAAAGCCAGCATGGAGCTCAGTCTTCCTCGTCTCCTCACAGTCCGTGTTTCTAGGGCACTAGGAGCTAGCCACACATGGCGCCTGCTATTGGTATGCAAATGAACCTGGTTTTATTAGGCCTATCGTCAGGGCTACAGCTGGGCCAGCACAGATATGCTAGGAAAGTGAATCAGTTGGCTGGAATGGGGGCAGGGGGACAGATTGTTTTCTGAGTGATCAGTTTGGAGCCCCATCTCATGTATCCGGTACCAACCAGTCCACATTCAAAAATAAACAGCTCACAAAACAAACTAATGGCCAATTAATTAGTAATAGTAAAGGAAAATATTCACAGATGATTTTGTTTTACCTATAAGCCTGTCCCTCAAAGATTAATTTGCATTTGGTTTTGAAATGCTAAGTCTTGCTGATCATGGCTTAACCTAAATGATGGATAACCTCATACTGACTGATAAGACAAGAACAATCGAAACAATAACAGAGTATTAGGGTCATAAAACCAAGCAAAGAAGGCCCCAATATGTCCCCCAGTTATTCACTGACATACAACAAGACAAAAGGCAGCAGGTATGACGGCCTTCAAACACAGAAGTCAAAGGTTTAAAATACAAAAGTGATTAAAATGCTGTTCATTTTGACTCACCAAACACCTGGTTGAAGGAACTCAAAAAAGAAATGTGTAATCCAAAAGACCATACAATAATATAAGCCTGGAGCTCAATTTGGAAGTGAGACCAGTCAGACCGTGTGCTGGTCAGGCACCACATTCCACAGACACTTCAAAGACAAGCCAAAATAAAGAGACACGCATGCCGCTCAGCATCATCGCACAACTCCAACACTGATCCACTGCTTCCAAACAAACCTGCCGACAACTCAAATACATAATATTCAACACAGAATGGCCATGACTAAAAAGTTCTCTGGGCCGAATTAGTTTGGACGGAGGGGAGATTTCCTTTGGGATTACGGGGGTTTTACCCTGGAGAGGGGGTGGAAGAGTGGAGGAGAAGGAGGAGGGCTATTGTCACAGCCAGTCCCCTTGGAGTATTCCCGTACCTTTCCTCGTCTCATTGGCTCTAAGGGGCTAATATGCTAATGATGGGATGAAATGCCGGACCCTTCTCTTCCCATCTCCCCTCTTGTGAGGCAGACATGCATTTCTACCATTACTATGGCAACAGGTTGCTCTCTAGGGTGGAAGGGCACCCTGTTTCCCGAAAACCTCGGGTAATGAGCATTGCAACTGCCCAAGCGGGGATGTCAGCAACACATGGAAAATAGAACTTAGTTTTCAAAACTACTGACTTTAGCACATATGGTTGTATTCTTTATTTCAAGTTGTGTTTAACTGGGATTGTTATCTGTAGTTCAATAAATGTATAAAATAAATACAACATAAATGAATACCTAATAACAGCTAGTTTAAGCTGTTCAACTGTTACTCATCTATATATATATATATATATATATTTAGATTGTATTTAGTGGTTGGATTGAAAAGATCATGACTTAATGGGATCTGTTTAGTTTAATTCCATCCAAATTCATTATCCTTAATGACAAAATTGCTGTTTAATTATCAGTGTGTCCCTTGATTCTGATTGCATACATTGTGTTTTCCCCTTTTATTTTTACATTCAAAATAATTTTCATGTTCATGTGTGGTCTTCTGCCTTCTTGCTATGCATATGCTGATACATGCCAATTTAATTAATTTTATTACATTTATTTATTTACAAGGATAATGCATACTAATCAGCATTGGTGTAACTGTGCCAGTGCTAGACAGTTTTAACTGCTTTCTTTTGGCGAAATATTCTGAAAACATAGACATATACACACATATACAATATTGTTTTCCATCAAACTCTTTTAAATTAAGTATTTCTATTTGACAAAAGGTGCCTGGGATTTTACATTAGACGTTATAGTCTCATGTTTGAATTCTCCACTGATTCTGGTTCTGTTTTGGAAATAATTAATGGTACAAGCTTGCAAACTGCCATGCAGTTTAAATTAAATGGTCCAACAAGCACTTTATTTTTCCAATTTTCAAGGTCATGACTTTATCCAAAACTGGGATACAATAACTGTACTGATAGTAAAAACTTTACAGATTAAACTTGTCTCAACAGTTGCACTCAGATAACGACATAAATGGGGAAAAGCACTCCTGCTGGAGTGACAAACAAGTGTTTTTATTTTCTTATTAAAAAGTGCTCTGGCACAGCAAGAGGTCTGGTGACAGGCAAGAAGATTAGCAAAGACTGGTTGCAACCCAAAAAGGAAGGCAATAAAATTCACAGTGATCTATTGTGAAGGAAGCAATCAAGCATACAGTCCAAACAAGGTTTTCATTGTGAGCTACAGCAAATGTCTTATTTACAAGTTTAACAAATTCCTCACTAAGTGTTGATTTGACCAAGGTGTGAGATTCCTAGAGTAAAAACCATGTGACAACAAGCCATACACTGTGTGGTTCGGATGCATTTACCACTGTATAACATCTGGCAAAACCAGTGCAGAATCGTGTACAGTATAGGGCAGAAAGATGCTGAGGTTGTATGCACCTAACCTGCACTTTGCAGGTGAGCCGGTGGATGGTCCCTGAGGGTCTGACAAAGGCCCTCTTCAGCGGACCCTACAATCAAACCAGTCATGTTTCGGGTGAGAGAGGTGAACCGTGAGCAGCATGTAATGACCAGCACATTCCTGGGCTGAGTGGCATACCAGCTGTCAAGTCACCGGCTGTCTGCACTGACCCACAGCCCAGAAACACCTGGAAACCTTTTGTTTGAGGGTGAGGGTCTGAACAACATCACTATAACGAAGTCCTCCATGTCCTGCATCTTAAACTGTCCATTATTACAGTTCATGGGCAATTAGTGTCTCAGAGTGTTGGTGTAAATTCCCTAACAAACACCTGTCAGTTGGGTCTCTCCTTTACCTCCTGTAACTGTCTGACAGCTGAAGTGTGAAAGACACCAAAACGCAAGGCAAGCAACAACAACAAATATTGACAGAATTAGCTGTAGTCCCTCAAAATGACACGCCAACCACAAACAATCCATAGAAGTGTCGTATCTAATATAATAGCACAAGCAAACATGCACAAAACACTCAAAACTGTTGTGAGGTGATTAAAATGTTTATGTAATGTCAGCCATGAGATGCTCTGAGGAGGAAAAGCAAACCTAACAACAAAAGTATGTGATGACAAAATATTTCTATGTTAGAGGTGAGAGTGGGCCACTGAATATGAGATAGATGTTACAATGTATTTAGCACTAAAGTGGTGATTATCGCATAAACAACACACATATAAAGCCTGGCTCAACAGGCAAAAATTACTGTTTTTCCATTAATGAAAATGCTAAAATTAAATAATGCTAAAAACACCAATGTCTGACAATGATATTTTGTTTAACATACCTCCTGAAATGTTCATTAGGAACTAACATTTCTTCATATCAGGTTGAGAAAAACCAATCACAGCTCAAAGCAAGTGCATATTTTCTTTGATTAGACGGTATGGTTTAAAAACCAAAAAGATTTGATTGAAACCGTCTTCCTGTTAAGCTACTGACATCTACTTCAGTGACTCTCTGTCAACTCACCTTGGCAATGGAACAGACCAAAAAGAAACAGAGGGGTGCAGTTAAGACAGGGCTACAATCAAATCTCTAAACAATGATTTCCTCAGCTGAGACCCAAACAATTTTAATAAATCTCCTTACCACAAGAATTCAGTGCACAGCATTCCAAACATACTACGTAGGCTTATTTAGAAAAACAAAGACCGGAAAATGTAAGCCACTGCACTGCAACCCCTACTGAATGCGTACACTGTAAGTTAGGCCAATAAGCTTTTCCAGGTATAATTGGATTGTGCACCAAACCTTTACACGAGCCTAACTCATCTAAAATAGCCGCGTAGATGTGTAATGGTATTGGAAACCTTGTTTTTGATGTTGCAAAAAGTACAAGATGGACACAAAGCAGCAGCCACCTTCTGCTACAATAGACAACGTGTATTCCAGTGAAAAAATATTAAGCATGTTAGTGAGTGTGGTACTTCTGTAACAATGCCAGAAGGGGGAAACCAAATGCCATGAAACACTTCAAGCTTCACGTTGTAAAGTTTTATGATTCACTCTGCTGTTGCTTGCATGCACAGCAAATGCCTCAAGGGAAGGCAAAGGAAGGCAAACAAGACTACAGGGGCCTTGATGTTAAATAAAATCCTATGTGACCTAAACTAGAGCGGAAGACAAAATAATGTGAAAACCTCATCTGCAACCTCTGAGCGTCCAAAGCAACACAGGAGAGCTATTGGTGTTTCAAATGATCTGTGTTTCTGAGAACTTGCACTGGTCCAAATATACCAAAGTGTTGTCTTTGCTGTTTGTTTCCGTGATCTCAGAAAAGCTGCCATCAAGGGCTGTCCATACATAGTTAAGTGACATTTTACTAACTACAATAAAACTTGTAAAATTCGCCACATTTGGCCAAATTACAGCTTTTAGATTTTATAAAGAGCAAGGCATAACAATAGCAAAGCTGGAATGCATGAAAATGCAATGTGGTGATGTGGGACAATTATAGTGTTTGAGTGCATGCGGTAGTTAGTGTTGGCAAGTGTTAAACAAATTTAGAATAAAATGTGTAATTTAACTTTAGCTCACACCCTGGTTGTGGTTTTGATGTGCATATGTTTTAATTAGTTTGATAAAGTGATATTTAAAAGTAAAAATCTCTGTAAAACATTCCTCATTTGACATACCAGAGCTGAGACATAGAGTTTACAGTAGTTGTCGAGGCATGTGCAAAGAGGACGAGATGCTTTCCCACAGATAACCACACCTATGTGTGACAAGCCTCTCCCCTTCCCCTGCCCCAAATGACATTACACCAACAATCGCACATTAGTCACTGCATGCAAAATAAACGAAGCTCCTCCCCTGTGCTGTCTGTAAAGAGACCGCACCTGTAGAGAGGAGCAGGTCCTGACAGCTTCCTGATCCTTGTTCAACTATCCAACATTATCCCTGAGATAAAAAGAAAGGTGTTTCATGGCTGACACCTTACATGCTCAGGCACAGATTAAGCTACAGTCAAACATTAGGGCTCTGTATGGGTACAGGTGGTAATGTGTAATGCTACAATGTAAAACATTTCCAAATACTAGCTTTCCACACAACACGCAGAATGTAGTTGGATAAGAAGAAATGGGACAGTGGTTGAAGCTCTGAGGTTCTGTAATGAACCACTATCACTTTGCTGTATTCTAAATCAGACACAGACTTGTTATTGTGGCCCTGAAAAATGACTGACTGGAGATGCTATTTCAGACTGTCAGAACAAACTAAACTCATCAACATAGACAAGCAGAAGGAAGGAAGAGTCTCATAGGAGTAAAAGTCCTGTGTAACATACAATATGAACAATAGGACTTGTCCTGGTAAGGAAATGTCTTTCTACATTTACAATTACAAGCATACTGAAATGACAATACCCAGAACATTTACTAACGCCTCCTGCTCTTCTGTTGTTCAGTCTATCCAGCATTTACTTCTTTTCAAAGGAAAAAATACATTTCGCTGCAATGAATCATATGAAAACAGAGACACTTGCTTGCAAACTAGCTAGCTAGCAAGCAAGTGGTTAGCTGTTATACAAGACAGAATTATTTAGTAATATTGGTACTGTAGTAAGACCATTTTCTGTTCATTTATTGTACAATTTCTGTCCTCAATGTTATATGCAAAATATATGCCAGAGAAATCATTTGTATATCAAACTTCCTTTTCTTTTCCTGTTATCCATTAAAATATTTGATGACTCATCCTGAACTAAGGCTTGAATGTCCAATCGAACACCGTCCATTATATAAAAGCGTACATGACATTAGCTTGTAGTAGCTAGCAGAGCAATATCATAGCAGGTGGTGTGTACAAAACACTTTCAAATAATGTGGTTGAAGTCTAATTCATTAATTTCTCCCTCTTTTGCCACCAGTTGAGCTAACAATGTCGGTCAGGCAGTCCTCTAAAGCTTCATTACTCTCTACAACTCTACATCACTCCATATCCACCAAACTACAGCCCGTAATAACTATGCTCCTCCAACATGATCCATTTCACTCAGACATATGTCACATTATAGAAGCTAAAGACGCTCTCACCGCTGTTTCAATGGGACTGTGAATTGTCATTGTTAGTCTAAAGCCCATATAAACCTGGTTTTTCATAACATTAAGTAGGCATGACTAAATAAGTAAACATTCAGATTTTAAGTGATGCACAAAATGATTGAGGACATTATGTCCACGGACCTTAAGTTATCCTACAATAGTGTAAGTAATTAAATAGACACAGGGTGTTACAGACAGTAATGCATCCTTGTTTCCAGGTCCTATTATAGACATGTCTACAGAGAATAAAACACAATGAGTGAGACACACAGCCACGTCCTTGTGGAGAGATAAATGGTGAGTGGACTTCCTTGTACGGTAGGATTTGTTCAGGGATTACGTTATGATATGATACAATACAGAAAGAAATGCGGACGGCAAAGAGAGACAATGGCACCAGTGTTACACACACACACACACACACACACACACACACACACACACACACACACACACACACACACACACACACACACACACCAAGGCCATTTGTAAGAAGGCCTGCAGGACTAAGTTGACAAATGATTCATCAGTTGAACAAGATATGAATACTTAACAATACCTTGGAGTCACAAGAACTGGCTTATGACAAAAGGAGTGAATGTAGCCATTAATTGTGGGCTTACTGCTCATCAACAGTCGGTTCTTTGGTCAATAAGAAAGAGTGTCATAGGTGGTGGAAGTGCTGCAAAGAAAACAATGCAAATGCCTTATCACTGAGGGCGTGAAACCAACTGACTGATAAAAAAAATCTCAGAGCCATATAGAGTCATTTGCATCAAAACTTCCCCTTGTCTGCCCCTCCTACACCTGCCTGTGTGGGCTCTAACAGAGTACATGATGTCATCTGCAACCTTTCTTCCTTCTTTCAACTTGATAACAAACTGTGTCACAAACCTTGAAGCCCTGTTGACTGTAACATAGTAAACCCTGGCAAAATGGGGACCATCTAGCTACCAAGAACTCAACAGGGACAGTTTAGAAAATCTCACAAATGCAGGCTAGTCTACAGACACACTACGCAGACAAACAGCTGAAAGGGCCAGGATCCTCTGTCTCCACTCCTCCGTCACCTTGGTTTGTTGGAAATGTAACCATGGTGACCTGTTAGGCTGAGGGGGTGGTACACTTGTGACAGCGGCAGATGTAGGAGGAGAGGGCACGGGAGGGGACCGGGGATTGGTTACCTACCTTTTCACCACCAGACTGAGGGTCTTGTGGGAGCCTTTCACTAGGCAGATTGCCTCCTGTCTGTAGCCACTCAGGGGAATCTCGTTGATGTTGACAAGCTCGTCTCCCACCTGGAGACTCACAGCTGCCGCCTTGCTGCCCTCCTCAACCTGGAACATAAACACAGCAGATGGAAAACCAAGAATTAGACGGAGAAATTTAACAGAGATACGAACATACTTCCGGAAGCCAACTTCTGCCAACGAGCAAGCTAGTTAGTGATTGAGTTGCCATGATACAGGACTTTGTGACAATGGCATCAAGCTCCTGCCAGCCAATCTGTTTCCATAACAATAATATATTGAGCCTCTGGATCAAACTTAGGAAGTGCTGCAGAAGAGTAAATTTAGGATATAACATGCTACAAAAAGAGTCAAATGTTAGCTGACTTGAGTAGCGGGAGTTAATTTAGCTTACTAATTTTTGAACATTGCACACAGTTTGATATTAACACAAACGTTTTATTTCACAGCAGTTTGCTGGCCTTGCATTTGACCACCAGCACATAGAGAACATACAGTTTATAAGTGTGTGCCAAAAGACTTCTTATGTCCAAGAGGTTCCGACCAGTGCTTTAAGAGATTAGGTAACCTCACACAGTCTAACCTTGGTGCTACTTACTGCTTCTCAGTACTTTATAACTTATGATAAGCAAAACCCAGTTGTTTATTTTAGGTTGTAAGTCTATCATGGTGCCGATTCTTCTAATGTGGACTTCACTTGTGACTGTGTTTTAGATCTGATTCCTGTCTTGTTTTTATCCCTCCAAAATATACAAAGTCCCCGATGTGTATTGATGAGGCAAGAAAAAGAACCTGTGGTATTTAGACCCATGTTGTCGTCTATTACAGAGCATCTTCAGAACAGGAAACAGTTAACAGAAAAACCTACTGTATATAGTTTTAGTACGTTGTAAATGCTACATCTTGATCTCACAGCTAAATATTTTCTCATATATGAATGAATATTAGAAACTATAACTTGGACTCATGGCAGTTGAGTTATCATAACCAAGGGGAACATAATTATATAGAAAAAAATGCTAAAGGGCTATTTGAAAAAAAATGCATCAAAAAGCCACCAGTCTCTTGTTGACATTCTTAATAAATGTTATAGGGTAACAGTGACAGAAGAAACACACTGTTTACCAAAGTTAACAGCAGGAAGGTCAGTATCTAAGGAAAAAGATCAAACGCTATAAAAATACATCAAAAAGCTGCTGTCTAAGCCAGTGGCACGATGTAAAAACAAACCATATTGTGTTTGTTTGAGGGAAGACACCTGGAATAACACATCTGTCAAAGGGAAGTACAATGAACAGAGTACAGTGAAGTCAGCAACTGCTTGTGTATCTCCAGAGAAGACCCACTGAATATAAGATATCAAACTGACAGAACCACAGCTACAGTGAAAGGTGTCTGAAGTGTCAGATATAGCATGCGTTAAGGTCAGTGCTGTCCTCACACTGACAAAGAAAGTCAGATAAAAGTCAGCGAGACAGCACGGATCAAGTGTGGATAGAAAAGCAGCGAGAACTCTCCATGGCAGTTGGCACATTAACACACAAAAGCCAAGCTCTGCAGCTGATTATCAGTTCTCCAGTCAACCTGTGAGAGGGGGCTGTATGACCTAACTAGAGAGGTATGTGTACATTTACAGACCATTACGTGTTATACGGCCTTTATCCTCAGCACAGAGAACCAGAGCCCAGATAGCTCCAATCAAAGCCCGTTTTCATTTTTCTTCAATACCAATTTTAAGGCAGGGTTAAGGCAGGGCGCACTGAGATTTTTTATGATGCCTGGCTAGACTCCTGAGCTCGTCCTGATATGGTAATGTATTTGTAGAGAAACAGAATCACAGACTGATGCATTTACAGTAGTTACAGTGTTTAAGATGGACACAAACTGACACAAAACACACACCGTTTTACTTCTCGTCTTCACCAGATTTACCCTTTACGCATTGTGGGGAAATTTAAACTTCGTTATATAAAATCAGGTTATCAGTTTTACAATACTCAGAGATGGACTATTTCACCTGGTTATATGGAATAATAAAATACAAAATTGTATAAAAAAGGAGAACATGTAAGTTGTCTAGAATAAGAAAGCAGGAATGGTGAACTGTAGCTTCAAATATTCAGAGAGTCAACAATAATTCAGAAGTACAAAGGAGAGAGTATAAACTAAACTGATCAGTACAACTGAGGCAGAAACTTCCTTTAAACACATTTATCTCGGCCTAAGAAAGACCACAATGCTCAGTCCAAAACCTGATGACTGTGCGGTACTTATTGTTTGCTACAAATTGTTGTACATACAGTTCGTGCAAACAAATGAACTTCAAAATAAACAACTTGTCAGGACATCTGTAAGAGAGCCTAGGACTACACAGTAATCTGGCTTTTATTCCACAAACCTAACAGGAGGCATGGTTCCACAAGAAGAACATATTTTAAGAATGTAAATATAAAAAACAAAAAGGGTAAAGTCACAACATAAAAGAAAACAGAAGGGAAAATAAAGGTGTTCACACACAACATCAAAGCAGGAGATTCATACTACTTTGCCAAGCATCTTTCACCATGGCAGCCCAATCAGCATGAGCCATACCACGTCCTTTGTTTACCATCTTCCTCCAGGCTATAATCAGTCAAACTGCAGCCATCCTGGATGCCTGAGTAGCCTCAGAAATAGCCTCATTTCTCTCTGTGGGACATGAAGGGAAGGATGTGGTGGCGATGAGGGTAAGGAATGTGTCTTTTCTGCTGACAGATGTCCTGTGTAGCTTGCTGACAGGGCACTGAACTCAGACCTCTTGTATGGTTTTAGGCACTGCCTGCACCTTTAATTGACACTGTTCATTGCTGTTTGACAAGACACCAGCAACCACATAAACAAACTTGCCCAAATTTGACCTTTGCATAGCTTGTTTCTTTGGCAATGACATTTGGTACAGACATTCAGCCTCAGGATAAACTTGAACCACTTTGGCACTTAAAAAGGTCCAGTGTGTAACATTTAGGAGGATCTATTGGCAGAAATGGAACATTATATTCATAGGTATGTTTTCATTAGTGTATAGTCACCTAAAAATAAGAATTTTAGCAAAAAGTAAATAAAAAACTGTCAAGTACTGACAGCTGAAGTCAAATACTTTTTAAAATTTGTGCTCCTCTGTAGTCAGACTGAAGTTCTTAACTTTGAGCCTGAAAACTGTCCTAACATTAAAAGTAAGGCATTTACAATAACAATGTTTTACATCTTACTTTAATGTTATTGGTATTTACATCAAAGAGCACACACTGACCCATTTCTTCTCTGCCTAATCAATAATTATTCTGAATCTTGAACTTTTGCCTTAATAAATAATCCTGTTCTCTATGAATTATATTTGGTCCAGAAGTTGAGCAATCCTAAAACAGTCAAATCAAACCCACAGTGTTGTCAAACAAAGGATTCAATAATTGGTAAAACCTGTTTACCTGCAGGTGATTTATCACAGCGTGTAAGAACTGGGACATTTTTGCAATGTGTCTGGTTCTTCAACAGCAAACAATATGTTGTTCCATATAAAATTTGATCCTGGCAGAGGAAACATATGTACGAGGTGCATGCCCAGCTGTGTTTTGTAAAACAGGATTATATAAGTTTATTGAAACTAAGGACTTTAAGTCCATGAAGACCTTGAGCATAACCTGAGCTATGAGTGGAATGTTAAGAATTTTAATTAGATCCAGGATTTTTTAAAAACCTCTCATCAAACTGTGGGCCGTTTGTTTTTTTTATTATCTTTCATTTTAGCAATTGCAGAGAATTCACATAGGTGAAAACAGCCAACAAGATCATTAATTTAGGCCCCCCTTAAACACTGCGTGTTTCTCAGGTTAACAGATAAAATCCAGACGCACCTGTCAAAACAACACAGAGTGCTGAATTTTCACTACTCATACTAAAACAGAAAGACATGGAAATAATAATAACAAAAGGAAAAAGAAGCCAAGCAGATTACTGAAGACATGTGTAGTCGGACAAAAAGTAGACTGTGGCTGAAGTTGCAGTAGTAAACAAAATTCTAAGTGCTGCTGTGTTACATGGTTGAGCAATATGCAGTGAGTCAGGGAACTGATTTTAATATTTTTTAGCAGCCTGACATGTCCCAAAGGAAGAGTACATACAGCATTGTTAAATACAAAATGGTCTTTTTTTGATAGATCAGATCAAGTCTAACAACTATTATGACCAGATCTTAGCGCCTGCATCACTGCACTACTACCTGTTCAGACAGGATTATATGTTCAACTGAAAACCTCATACAAAAAATGTGGCAGATAAAGAACAAAGTGTATCAGGTAGTGAATACAGGCTTACGTATGTCCACGTATTTATGTCACCAGACAGACAAATGTTGGGAATAAGAGGCCTCAAACTATTTATAAGAAGACAGTGGTTTGTAGACACACTGTAGACGTTGCTATAATATAAAGTTAGTTTGCAAGATAAATAGTAGGCTTACCTGCATCTTTATCTAGTTATCACAAATAATTCAACAAAATAACTTTGTAAATCATTGGCCATAATCTGAGAGCCACTCCAAAGGAGCACAAATCACTAATCCTAACTTTACTTATCCCATCAGACCATTCCAACAGGCTTCAGGCTGTCACAGATAATTCACTACATTTAGAAAATCAAACAAAGCTCCAACATTCCTCCCTTGCTCCTGGTACCACAGGCTACCCTCCAAACTTAATTTTAACACAGCACAAAAATATGAGCGCGCAAAGGTCCAGATGGGATCTAATAACACACACCATAGGCTAAGTGGCAGCAAACTAAACTTTGAAGCATTAGAAGACAGTTTGACAAAAAGGTGTTAAGTCTAGTCCATGGCCAATTTACTTTATGAGATTACTGAAAAGCCAGGAAGGCTCTGGAAAAATTATTAAAAATGATTTGAAGGGCTGCGATTACACAGGTGAAAAGGTTTAGAGTAAAGGCTCCTCAAAAAGTTCTGAGGAATTAACATCTCACCGTCAGACGCAAAGAGGTCCACTTTGGTTGGTCCTTGGAGGAAAGATGTGACAAAACATTAACAATAAAATGCCGTCAATATCAAACCGAAGAACCGCAGTCCAACTGGGCAATGGTTCACCGCAAACAATTCAGCAATGTGACCACGCCATCTAATCTTACAGCTTAAAGACTTAAAATGCTCAGAATTTGAATTGCATTCCTGTAAAACCTACGTTAATTGGGTGATGGTGATCCTAACTGTATCGCTCTAAGCCCATATGGTGCCTTAGATCCTGAGTTTCGTCCATCAGAGTTGGACTTTGGACCGCTTTTGGGTCAATACAGAAACTCCGAAAATCCTGCAGGGACACAGCTCCCGACAAACAGGTGCTGGTATGTTACCATTTCAAATTAACTAGCAAGGTCTTTTGTAGTAAATCATTACACAGTCAGCAGAGAAGTGAGCTTACAGTGTGATTTCAGAGCTGATTGGGCTGCACTGTGTTTAGGTACTCTCCCTCTCCTGGGCACTGTATGCATATTGTGGCTCATATCACTCATTTAGCAAAGTCATGGCATACAAGAATAACAAGCTGACAGCTATAGTGCATGTTCTGTTCAATGTTTATTTTTTTGGAGAGACTCGATATAAGATGCCGACTTTAGAGCCAAAATGTGCCAAATGAACACAGCTCTGGAACACTGACTGATGCCAGACTGCACAGATCACACTTCAAAAGGAAACAGGTCGCTCTCTCCATAGAGCGGCTTCATGCCCACATGCATGTGTGAATTTCAAAGATGGGCGATAGCCTTGAAACAACACTAAGAGTCTACAGCCAGGGCAATACTAAGATGCTGATGTTAAGCAGGTATAATGTTTACTATGTTTACAATCTTACCTCATGCATGTTAGCAAACATTTGCATATTTTATTGAATGAGTGAAAACTTTGACCTGCTGGTGGCGCTAGAGGAAAAGTAATGTAATCACCAAAGTCAGTAGGCTTCTCTGTGGGCCATGAATATCTGTACAAAATTTCATGGCAATCCATCCAGTATTAGTTGAGATATTTCATTACGTTCGGTCTAGTTCCATTTTAAGCTGCTAGCATGGTTAATAACAAGAAAAGAGAGTACTGTGTGCTCACAATATCAAACTTTGTCTGATATTATCCCCTCTCCTCTGCTATACTTCATTTCATTTGCTAGTATCAGACAAGAAAAATGTAAAGCAACATGTAGCAGTGATGTGTCAGATTTCTTTGTGTTTCGTTAGATGACTGCAACTATTAAAATTAGAATTTCAACTGGTCTGGGCCAGTGCCAACAAAAGTGAGTGCAAACATACGCATGGAGTAATATTCAGCGTTGCCTGACATCATCACTTGTGCCATCATGATAAAAGGTCCCATGAAATAGATTTAAAATCATAATTAGTTTGGCATCCTGTGATGTGAAAGCACGTTGTAGATTTACATTGGGAGGGACTTCAAAAGTAGGTGGAACTGATGTTGATACAGTTGTACACTGACAGCAACATACAGCCCTTTGACCTCTGTTTTTGGGGCTGTTGATTAATAAATTGGTAAACCTACACAAACCCTCAAGCTGTGCTATAACTCTTTATCACAGCATATTTAAAAAAATGCAAGGAGTGAGGGAGCAAAGACTGCAGGAGACCACATGGCTACACAGTGTGTGACTTGAAGGGTCAGGGGACAACGACTGACCACCGGTCAGTGTAGCATGGACAGCCATGTACTGTAAAGCTGTTAGTCAGAACTAAGCAGGCCATTAGAAGCTATTCTCAGACTCTGTGTCTATGATGCAGGTGGAGCTTTGGCAGTCACTAGAAACACATTTGTGTCTAGCGTGTCTATGGGGGAGTGTCAGTACATACAGTAGTCATGGCCGTGCTGTTCATCACAGTTAACGATCCTGTTAAATATCTTGTTAAGCTCTGTGTATAGCACACTTATTGATCAGCCTGTGCTTATCAGGCTTGCTAATGCTAACGTCACCAGCAGCTATATGTGAGAAGCACAAATTGGTGGTGTGTTGATTGTGTTGAGCGATTGTTGATATGGTGCCAAATCCAAGCAGGCACATACAAGCAGAGCAGAAAAGGCTATTTCTGTGCAAAAAAACCAACTAGTTTGATGTGTAGTTCCTAATGTTTGGGTGGAATGCTGCAACTTCTACAATCTCATATTGTTGGATGTAATTTTTGTATAGGCTCTTAGTGCAAGGAGTTATCATAAAATCTACACTTAACACTTTGAATGACACCAACATCTTTTTTTAAATTGATAAGATTTTGATATAGTCTAAAAAAAAAGTCCGTAAAAAGGTATTTCTGCTTGCCTAAGTCCTGCTCTCCAACCAGCAAACTGAAACACACCACTTCCATTTTCAGCTGTCCTTGGCATAAAAAGAGATTTTTGGAGTATTTACCTTGGTGATGAGCAGAGGTTCTCGATGCTCCAGTCCCCCTCTGAGTGTAAATCCCCAGGGTGCTCCTCCAGAAAGAAATACATCCACCAGCTTCCAGCCCTCACCATCTCTGCTCCTTGGATCCAGATCTCCGGATTTCTGCATCACATGCCAAAGGCTCTCTGCTTCTGTATAGTGTGGTTCACTTTTATATCCCTCAGTATCCATGGTACTGTTATAAGTAAGTAAAAAAGACAACATGAAAACATGATCGGACACAAAGTTATGTTAAGCACTAAAATATGTAAATGTTGAAATTTTAAAAAAGGATTAATTTTGGTCCCAATCTACTATTCATAGTCAGTACCCATTCTGTAAGCATTTTCTGTTCCAGTGTTATGCTGATGACACCCTGCTGTAACTCCCTCTGCAATCAACTGTCCAAACTGCCTTGCAAGAGCAGACAGCTACAGCTAGATCTTCACTGGTACTAAAGAACAAGACAATATTACCCCCATTTCAACATCGTTACTTGGGTTGACTTGATAGTCAATTCTAGAAATGATCAATATTTTACTGATCACTTTCACAGCTCAGCATGGTCTGGCCACATGTTATACTGCTGATCTTTTAAGCCTTCCTGAACCTGAGCGTGACCTGAAAAGACTACTGGCTGTTCTATAATCTAGAATGAATAACGCTAACTGAGCCTTTGCCAGCGGCTGGAGAAGCTAAAAAATCAGACTCTGGTAAATAAGAAAATGTTTAATTGAAAATATTCTCTTTTATCCTTGATACATTTTTAAAGTTTGTACAGCTGACCTAATTTTGGACCATGTGTTTTTTATTTACTCTACTTTATTTACTATATTTCCCTTTCATTGTTTTAGTGAAACACCTTGTAATTTCTCTTTTAAGCAAATTGTGTTTTGTCTTAATTGGCCAATATTGCATTAAATAATAGATATTATTAAATAATAATAAATAATAGATATTTAATAATTTATTTTTATCATTTGTCAATCTGTTTGATGCCTAACATAATGCAGCTTCACCATTAATTAAATTCAAAATGTAAAAGAATATACACATACAATACTTACACAAATGTAAAGTCATAATTAAGCCAAGCAAAGCATAACTTTTACCAAATGCTGTTTATATTAATTTGGTCAAAACTAAATTCAAAATTAACTTGAAACAATGATTTGTGTGCTACATGTATGGCTGTTACTAACTTTAATGGTTTATTAATGGCCTGTTGTCTTTTACATGGTGTAGGATTCAACTGGCATCACTGACAGTAGCGTTTATATTTCCAACACAATAGGAAAGGGAACAGAGCATGTCTGTGCTGAGTAATACAGTAAGTTCTTATTCAAACATGGCAGCACCATTACATCAAGCAAAACCTGACACAAAAACT
This sequence comes from Dicentrarchus labrax, assembly GCF_905237075.1. Lineage (NCBI taxonomy): Eukaryota > Metazoa > Chordata > Actinopteri > Moronidae > Dicentrarchus > Dicentrarchus labrax. The sequence continues at coordinate 24,044,860 of NW_026136718.1, read as the reverse complement.
AACAAAAAATGCTGGTCACCACTGGGCAGTATAACAGTACCACTGAATGTGCCTTTCTTCTGGCAAGAACCTAAAAGCCTATGTAGGGTCATACATTAGGAGTGGGGGAGCCTTTGGGATAAAGTTACAATTAATTATTTCTCCCCAAAAAAGTATACTGTATAGTTTTTTAAATATTCTTAACAAATTAAATACAATTTCAACAGAAAGGTCTCTCACGTCAAGAATTCCGCATTATTTCGGCCAGCAAGTCAGATTTGATTCCGTTTATGTAACATAACATAACATTATATATGTAAGATGTAACCTTTCCATAGATGAACGACTTTCGTGGTTTTAATGGCTGGACTAAAACTGAAATTACATATGTGTGCTTGATTTGAAAGCGACTCCTCTTAAAGACATGAAACAATGGTGTGGATGTTGAGGTCTGTCTTGCCTCAGTCTCTGTATGCTATAAAATGCATCATTGTGTCACTAGTTTAGGGACTCTGTAACGCCGCGTAAACACCTGTTGTCACACTGCAGACAGGCTGACTTAAACTTAATGCTCTTATGTGTGAGATAATTAAACACACCAACAATGTCGGACAGCACAATGGACACCATCTTCGCCTGTGCCAATACATAAGCAACACTGAGCTGAGTTAAACGGACTTGTTTAACGAGGAAACCGAATCTCCGTGTGAAACAAACACTTTTCCATTAAATTAACTACTACTACTATTACTCGACTCCGTGAGGTCCATAGCTTTTAAAAAATAATGATAAAACTCCGCTCAAACGCTTGACCTTACCTGGAAAATTCAACTTCTGGATAAACCGGTGAACACGAAGGCTTCCTCGGGGTGGCACGCAGCTATATCCCAGGTTTACGTTACACATACTTCATCTTTTATCTTCATAAGAATCACTTTCTGATGAAGCGCTAGCTGTGTTGGATACGCTGAGAGTTTCCACTGTTTTTAAACGCAGCACTTCAGTCCGTATCCTACTTCATGATTCAAACCGAGACACACTGACACACTCAGGAGAGTTTAAATTAGCTAAGCTAACCTAGCTCCCATCCATGGACAACAGGGATAACAAGTGCAGGAGAACACAGCGCAAGCGTGCCATCTACCGTCAGCTAGCAAGTGAGGTCAGACTTCCCTCTGAAAACGCTGTCCTGCGTTATGCTTACAGATAAAGTTATGTTCTAACACCAGAGCTGAGACTTTAAGCACTACTTTATGGGAGGCGAGACACAGCTAACCGCAGTAAATCGCTATTTAGCTAACTTTTAACTTTTAACTTTACACAAACTTAACCATCTCGAAGGGAACGCGTACGTTTCCATGACAACCTGTCGGGTTAAGACAGGATACGTAGGAGGGCCAAACTTCACCGATTCGCGGAAGTGGTTGAGTGGTGAAACGTCATCAGCTATCACTGTTGTTATTACTTTGAAACTATTAGAAAACTGGCGTAAAAACGGAGTAATTCATCGGTAGAGCATGATAAGGAACTTCTTTTAAGTTTATTGTCAAAATATTTAAAGCATGTTTCAGAACTGGGGAACCTGGCTTGGAATAGAAACCGAAAATGGCCAAGTTAAACAAGAAAGCGAGTCTGTTGTTGATGTTGATGAACACCAAAACCATGACATGAATAACCCGACTGCTGGAGCTGGAGCTGGGCAGAGCAGTGCTGTGGAGGACGATGCTCAACCGCCTCAACTCGTCCAGAAAGCGAAGGGCTTCAGTGGTCAGTGTGGTCACAGCTGATAGAGGAGGAGTAGTAGTACAGTTTGTGGAAGCATCAGACTGCTGCTGCTACAAACTGTACTACTCTATCAGTAATGTCTGCTTCTTTGCAGGTTACATTTATAATTTCGCCAGCAGTGCTTCAAAGAAACTGTCCGAGTCCGTCGTTGAAACAGCACAAACCCTGAAGAAAAGTGTGGAGGAGGGGAAGATCAATGGGATTATTGATAAGGTGGATATTGGTTTAAATGACTTCATCTCCTTCCTTGTCCTAATGAAGTTTGGCCTGTTTAAGTTAATGATACACTGTCTTCCCTCAGACCATTTTGGGTGATTTCCAGAAAGAACAAGAAAGGTTTGTTCAGGAGAAAAAAGCGAAAACTTCTGGTAAGAACTGTATGTTATACTCAGTATTTATTATATGTGAGTCCATTATATTACATTACAGTAAGTGCAGGCTGGTGGTCTTTGTTCCCAGGTGCTGCTGTGCCTCCATGGGTTGGGTACAGCGAAGAGGACACCATTCAGCAACAGATTTTGGCTCTCTCAGCCGTGAGTATTACTCCTTACTAAATGTTTCTGTTGTATCTTCAGTTTGTTTCTTTATTTTTATATTTTTTAGTTTTGTTTATTTTGGTGATTTCAACATACGCAACTCCAATGTATGTTTGTTGCAAAATCTTTTTCCCCCAAAGGCCAAGGTGCAGTCCTTAAATGTCTTGTTTTGTTAACAACACAAATACATTCAGTTAACTGTCACAGAGGACTAAAGAAATAAGAAGATATTCACATTTGAGAAGCTGAAATAAAAAAATTTGGACATTTGTTTTTGAAAACTGACTCAAAATTAATAATGCCCCCCAACTGACACTGACTCTGAAACCCACCACCCACCCAGAATATATGCATTGCGTTAATTCACTGTCCTCGGATATGTCACACATTGCTAACTTGAAGATTCCCTGGTCAATTTTTTTGCACATTTCTTCACTTGTTTGTTCAAGTATCCGGCCATATTGTACATGTTCTCTCTTTATATTTGTATTTATTGGCTCCTTTTATTGTCTCTGCTTTTATCTTTATTTATATTTGTGTAATTGTTATGCTCTAACTTACAAAGGCAAATTCCTTGTATGTGAAAACCTACATGGAAATAAACCTGATTCTGATTCTTGTAGCTCTTTTCTGTGAAAAATTAGATTTTTGATTCTTTTGTGTGTTTTTCCTCAAACCTTCACATTTGTTGACAGGACAAAAGAAATTTTTTGCGAGATCCTCCTGCCGGGGTGCAATTTCACTTTGACTGTGAGCAAATGTATCCAGTCGCCATGGTGATGCTGGAGGAAGACGAGCTCCTTCGGAAGATGCGCTTCCATCTGGTGCCCAAACAGTGAGAGTGTTTTGACACACGCATACTACTTTGTCCTGTGTTTTCATCATGTGCATCCCTGCATAAGAGTGGGTTTATTAACACTGTTTAAATATGTTTGGACTCCATATCTCTTACTTGCATACTGCACATAGTGTATATATTTTTAATTATAGTCTTTGTATTTTCTATTTTCTATTATATCATTATAAAATTTTATAATAAAACTACAATATTTTACTCCACCACAGAGGTGACTGCATATTCCTCTATGTCATTCATTTTAGGGTGAAAGAGGAAGCCTTCTGGAAGAATTACTTCTACCGTGTGTCCTTAATAAAACAGTCAGCTCAGCTCACAGCTTTAGCAGCACAGCAAGCGGCGGAGCGCAGAGACATGCAGAAAACTGACACCAGTCCCGAGGCTGGTCATCACAAGGGTAAAACTATGATGCCTGTCTTTAATCTTAATTTTCTTGTCAGTGGAAAAACAAATAATTAATTTCACTGACACAAATAGAGATTTAGCCAAATATTGTGTGATAAACTGAGTTAACATTAGGAAATGTTTGAAATGTTTTGAACATAGTATTTCACCCTTATATTTGTGATATAATCTGCTTCATACCAATGTTAATACCACAAACATATGAGGATGACTAACATGATAAAGTATGACTATCAGTTTATTTTTTTCTTTGAGTATACTTGAGAGATCTTGTCAAAAATGATCTTTGCAGATGCAGTGAAAAGGAAAACTCCTGCTGCCATCCACACTACGAAACCAAAGTCAAGTGAGGTAAGCCACCTTACTTTACAAAAAATAAAATACCCAAGAAAACAAGATTTTACACCATAAGTCAGTAATTGGACCAAAATGAGTGCCGTTGGTGGTTCTGACCTCTTTCTGCTTCTGTTATGAAAGGATGAAGAGATCTCCACCAGCCCGCCTGTATCTGAATTTGTGAGTGATGCTTTTGACTCATGCAAGATAAATGAGGACGACCTACGCAAAGAAATGGAACAGCTGGTTCTGGACAAGAAGGGACATCCAAACACACAGCAGGGTGAGTTATTTTTTGTTAAATTGGGCTGCAATGTAATTAGTAGAGTTTATCAGAGTTCAAAGAGTGACTCAACATTGGGTTTTGCAGAGGAGACTGCTGACTGGGAGAGAGAGCTGCAGGAGGAACTTCAGGAGTACGACGTGTTGGATGATAATGAGAACCGTGATGACAACTGGGACAGGGAGATTGAAGAGATGCTAAAGGAGGACAGTTAGAGCACTCATACAAAGCTCCTCCAGTCATAACTGTTCGATGGAGACCTTTAGGGACAGAAACAGCACATGACTACAGATTTAATGCTCCCTCTGGAATGGTTCATTACAATATTGGTCCTCCAAGAACTCTCAGCACAGAGAAATACTACTGAACATCATTAACATTTCAGTGTACTATTTCTGTGGCCTGGATAGTTTAAGGTTTTATGAGTACATGTTTAGAGTCCTCCTGTTTAAAGGAAAAGGAGATATTGTCCTGCATCTCCAGTTCATAATGTGATAATGTGTACGCCTCCACAGACTGTAGACTTGGGAATTAAACAAGACGATGTAACTTGCTGAATGGCTGCCACAAGTGTCAATTATAGGATAATGGTTAATGCTGAAAATACAGTGCTGAAGCATAACAGTAGCACAAGTAAACAGGAGTCACAAACTCAGCAAACTGCCTCAGGAATGTCTGTTACACAGCAATATCTGCCTAAAGTAATTGCGACCAATAACTAACACCAAGCACCATAAGCTACTGGTCATACCAGACCAAAGTAAACAGCGAGTATACTGAACTGAACAGGGCTGTGTTTTTTTTCTTTTATTTGTGAATTGAATTGTTCATTTATAAGAGGAAGAATGTGCTGCGACTTTGTAGTCTCACTTTAAACATACATTTTGGCACAAATACCATTATGATGATTTTAAGTTCATTCTTATTATGACATTCAGATTAAGAGGCAGTGTAAGGCAGTGTGGCCCTGCCGTGTCTTTCTCGCCTTACTGATGCCAGTTGTCTGCTGCAGAAACACCTTGAACTGAATAACATGATCCAAGTCAGGTGATATTTTCTCTCAGTTTTGGATGATTTCATGTTACCAGTTAAGTTTATTTGTGGCTGTTTACCGTAGTTTCTAGTGTTTATACTTACTGTAAATGCAAACATCAGTATAGTGTTTTTTTTATTTTTTTTTACCCTTTAACCTTAGCATTTATTACTATCTAAAATGTTTTATTATGCTAATGCATGTGATTCTATTAAAGTCCCCCTCCCCTCAGAAAGCAGTGTTTCTTCTTGTTCCTACAGTGTGATGTTTGAATGCCGAGTTTGGCTCTAGAAGGATGTTTTCACATTCATCTGCTGAAAGTTTCTCTGTGCTCATTGATAATCTGATTTTAAGGGGTGGGGCCTACAAGCATGATTTGTGACATCACAAATAGTTTTGTGATGAAAAATCAGACACACATTATTGTTCCAAGCAGCTATTGTGTTTGTGTTAATACATGTCTGGAGGGGATCTTTAAGTTTGCACAGGGGCTGTGTTTGGATACAGTTCTGTATCAGACAAAGAAAATTAAAACTCTTTATTTTTCTTAAATTAAAAATCTTTTAAAAACTGTACTTTTTATCACTACAGCTGGGCCTTTCACTTCTTACGTGCTGTGAGTGACCAGTGGAGAATGAATTAAAGGAAACAAGATGTTTGTGACAGTACAGCCTCTCTGCCACTAGAGTGCTCTTTATTGCTGAACTTGACAGGAAAACACAAACTTTTATCCATTTCAGAAAGGGTAACAGGAAACAACAGAATATACCCTCTATAAGTAAACACAAGTCCAGTAATGTAATACAGCTGTTGCATTCATGCTGTAACTTCACCAACACACAGTAGAGAATGCCATAGATCAGTCACACCTCTGAGACAGATCTGCACATTATATTATACACAATAAATTATACATGAAATGTATACAAATGATACATACATGAAAGTTATACAAAAGAGGTAACAGGCATTCCAATATTTTAACATGTCAAATAACTAGAAGAAGTTGCAAAATGGTAAACCAATAAAGTTTCAGGAAAAATATATCTTATATTCTAAGGCTGACTCTTTACCACAGCGGCCCCGGTTTGATTCCACCCTGTGGACCTTTGCCACATGTCATCGCCCTCCCTCTGTCCCCCATTTCCTGTCTATCTTGAGTTACCCATATCAATTAAAAATGTGTAAAAAGTCCCCCCAAAATAATCATAATACCAACTGTATATGAACATAAAACAGAAATAGAATTTATGATATTTGTACAGTCCTGTGTCCAAGGCATTTTATGTGTGTCTGTGGCAAGTTTCTTTTTTTTAAATTCTCCAACCAGGCATCTGGAACCTACTTTTAGTTTTGGCTCATAAAAAGAAAGAAAAGAAAATCTCATACTCTGCTACAGTTTATGACGCTATTGCTATTTTATGCACGGTCTCTTGAGCGCTCTTCAGTTTTCAGAGTCACAGTAGTAAGAAAGTAGTTAACGTGCTGTACAGCATGTCAGAGGCCAAAGTGTCTTTGTTGTTGTATTAAATCTCTACCAATGTGGGGTAGACAGTGAAACGGCTTTGAAAGAGTAGTTGTTGTAAAGCTCAATACTCTGGCAGAAGTGCCTCAGCTTTAGGTTGTCACACCGGTCAGAGGTCTGTATGATTAGCACAAGTTTGTCACTAAAATATCAACAGTGTAAAGATAAAAAGGGAAACAGTTCATTTAAAATATGCTCCAAAAAATTCTCTCATCTCCTATTCTCTTAAATCAAATGACGCCATTTCTATGATGAATTTCTGTGACGTATTGTACATAATGTGTAAAGTTAAAGCTGCAATAATCAATATTTTTTGGAACGAGCATAATGTGAAAAGGGGTGGCTTGTTGGTTGAGATCAAATCAAAGCTCCATCATTGTTTGCTAACATGTTATCCACAACAGCTTTATAAGGCAATACATTTTCAGGGCTGTGTGTCTGGACTGTGATTCATGCAGCTTTAAGTGAAAACATCTTGTGTCTCAAATTGAACACTGATTAGATATTTTATATGTAAACCAAAGTTGTTTTCTTTCCAAAAAACCCCAACTAAATGAGAAGCACAGTAGAAAACACAAAGAACAGTCCAGTTAGTTTTTGCACACGATACAGTAATAGAATAAACTCAGTGTATTTACCTGCTACATCGCAGTGGCACACAAATTCTATTGAATTATTCAGTGATTAACCCGTTCAGATCCCCATCCATTCCAATGAACGTAACTTTTCCAGCATGTCTAGACATATGATCATTTTCATCTGACTCCACCCAAATGCACAAACTAATTTGACTGGATGTCTTTAAACTAATCACAGTGTTCCGCATCTTTTAAAGTGGACTGCACAAGAGCCACACCCCCTTTCCGCAGCAACCATGGCGGCCGCGAGGCACACTTTCATCTATTAAAGAAATGTTACATTACTTATACTTATATAGGCCTATGTCAAAATATCATATGAAAGATTTCTAGGATTTGAAGGGAAATGAATAGGGAAATACTGTTTTGATTTATATTGACTCTTCTGATGTGATTTCTAATGATACAACCAGCTTATAATGTATCCTGCTGATTATGTACACTGACTCATTAATGTTTTTTGTCTCTTAAAAGGTCCAGTGTGTAACATTTAGGAGGATCTATTGGCAGAAATGTAATATAATATTCATAGGTATGTTTTCATTAGTGCATAATCGCCTGAATATGAATCGTTTTGAGACGTTTTAATGTACACACATTGTGGCTCCACTGCCCACAAATAATAAAGTATAAAATGTTTTTATTGTTAGTGATGTATGAGTGCATTTAGAGGAGAAATCCACCATCACAGTATTTTTTTGTGTGTGTTTGGAACATAATTGGGTTCTGAATGGGTTAAACTATTAAACATTTAGTGGGATCCTGCCATTAGAATGATAATGGGCTGTAAACTGAGACTGAATACTCATTATATGACAACATTGTCTGTCTTTACACTCTTCCATCCACACTGCAGTGGTGCATTTACAGTGTAAGTACGGTGAGTGTGTACTGTATATGTTGTGCTTGAAACTATGGTCAATGGTAATGCAATGCAATATAATGCCATGTTAAAGAAACAAAGGCAAGATTAAACATAACTCTTTGGTTTTGTTAATGTAATACTTTTGACTTCCCTTTACAATATAACCTATTTTATAATATATATATATATAGATATATCTAACACATTTGAAATTATGTTCATTAAAGTTCATTAAATATACTTCACAGAATAGAGTTACCTCATTAGCTTTGGTCAAATAGAAATCAAGCAGTTCACTCAGTACAGCATCTTGGTGTGGACTGGAAAGCAGCAAAAAATGAAAACCTTAATTATGCTGCACTTTTCCTCAGTGACAGTTTAAGTCATAACATGGAACAAATAAATAACTCAGGAGGAAATACCCAAAACAGTGCTACGTTGTTTAAAAAAAAAAGTACAAAACAAAGGCAGAGTTGTGTGTGTGTGTGTGTGTGTGTGTGTGTGTGTGTGTGTGTGTGTGTGTGTGTGTGTGTGTGTGTGTGTGTGATTGTGAGGCTGGGTGTGCTCAAAGGTGAAGGGGAGTTGTTATCAGCTACATCCAGCAGAGCAGCTGGCAGATGAAGGAGAGTGTGGCGAGTGGACGATGATGAGGACCACGTTTATGTCAGTCCAATTTCCTCCAGTACACTGCGCGGGGTCTCTGCATCCTGTGGAGGGAGAGAGGAACCACAGCTCCAGTGAAGTACTGAGCTATACACGCCAAACTGATTACAGCAGATTTCCACAGTAGTATTACTCAAATACACACACACACACACACACGTTTTATCTGATGCAATGTCACCACTGCCTCAGAAGCAGTATCACAGACATGGTAACCACTGAGTTGTTGGCTTTGTACATATTAATTAATACAATAAAATAAAAGGGGTGGCTTATACAAAAAAATCCACAACCCTATTCGCCCTCCAAATTCTACATTAATATTGGGGAATTTGATATTCCAACTGGTTACATTTAAAGCTGCATTCATATTATTAATTAATATGTTTCAAATATATGCAATTAGTTGTTATAGTTAAACGTAGTTTTCTTTTAAACAAATGTTTGTCTTCATTTAGTTTCTCACCAAAAGGTCTAACAAATGTGTTAAATCCATTTTCGACTAAATAAAACAATTGCTAAGCAGTGTATTGCGCCACCCACATGCTCATGTGCATGCATTTTAAAAACAAAGCGGGGACTCACTCATAAAAACATTGCTCAACAGCACTACTAGTGGTCAGAAACTCAACAGGGTATCTTTAAATCTCATTAATCAACACTTTTATAAAATGTAATTAATAAATGCATGTACAGTGAAATGAGTGGCTTAGCATGAAACCAACTATTATTTAGTTTAATTCACCCTCAAAATGTGGGGATTTGATACTACAATTAGTTGTTAAAACTGCATTAATCAATATTTATAATATTTATATGTGCATATACACTCAATTTGTCTTGTGAAAGCAGGAAAAGCACAGGTAAATAATAATATAATTGATAGTTGCATTCCTTTAAGTCCCAGTAAGCCATTGTCAGTGAGTGAGCATGCACAGTACCAGAGCCCTGGAACTGGGTCACCTAAATGGAATGCAGCCATCATTAATGTCACCACGTCTGCTCTGAAAAGAGTCTATTGGCCTACATGCTTCAAACAACTATGATATATATTTACTTCTTTGTCCATGCTGTACCTATGCTAATGTGTCACAAATCATAAATAAAAACAGACATCCAGGCTGGTAGTGGCAGAAAGAAAGAGAAGCACTTACTTTGGCATCCTAAAACAAGGTTCAGCACAAAGTAAAGAGAGGAGTTGCATCAGAGCAGTGAGACAGAAATCGTGCTTTATGTAATAAGAGGAAAACAACCCACTTCTGCACAGTGACTCCTGAAGTGTCATTTCATTTTCAGTGCAACATGTTCAGCCCAGATTTTGAAATATAAACTATGAATGATTCACCAATTATAAACTTTTCAGTCTTGGGGTCAATTTTGCTGGAATGAGGAATCCCTTGTCACCTATTATGTAGGCTAAACATCTTCATCTGCAAAGCAAATGGAGCTTAGCACCATTCAGCGCTGAGACTAACTGGTTTGTTTCTGACACAGAAGAAAAACAGCTGCAGTAAAAACAAAATTGCTAAATGTCAGCCTGAACTTCAAAGGTGTCAAATGTGGGGGAAAAACACCATAAACACAGAGACAAATCAGTTATATTGAAGAAAAACACCAGTGTACTTAATTGACAAAGAATCATAAACCATTTATTCATTATATCTATTATATACATTGATAAAATATCTTCTATTTAACGGTTTGTTTTTGTAGTGGGACACAGATGAACAATGACAGAACATATAAAACATTTTAAGTGCTTAGTCAATATCCATTTATGAGAAACTAATTTGTAAGGATAATTATTGAAAGTGTGTTTAAATGTCTATTATCATTAGAACGTAGAAAGCCAGAAGAGCCCTTAGTTAATTAGTGCAAAGAGCTAATATTTATTTAGTATTAATCCCATTAAACACCACTTACCTTGAGAGTGGGCTTGCTACTTATTTAAATAGGAAAGGTCTATAAATAATTAAAAAGATTTAAAAATAACATTTACAATGTTGAAAAGCTGTAAGGTCTTCTAGTGTGTGCTGTGTTCTGATTTTAATTATTATAACGACAACTCCTAGAAATCACAAGGACGATACCTAAGATTCAAACACTTATTATCTGAAGTGAGACGATAAATTCAAAACTGTAACTGACAAATCTACATGATAAAACATGTTAAGGAACAGGTAACACATGACTTCCATTGCATCCACTTCCCACCCATGGCTGACGTAATGTGAATCCAGTCACAAAAAACCAATGAGGGGACCAATAAAAATATGAAATATTAAACTGATTAGATGAACACCTCTTGGACGTAACAGTAACTTAAGTGTGAAGGTGATGAGTCTGGAATCTGTGTTTAAGTAACATCCGAATTCAGATTCAGTTGTTTAAACTTAAATACTCATGCTTTGGTATTTGGTATTCTGTGTACTTGAACCCTATCAGGCACGTTTGTGCACCACAGGGAGCGGACTTTCTCTGCATAGTTTGAGTGGCACAGATAAACAGAGAAAGAAGTTGGGACTTTTGTGAAGAACAGCCATCAGTTTGATTAGGATTTGTCCTGTGTAAATTAAATCTGACAGCTCAGTGAGATAAACGTGACCAGTGTTAAACCAGTGGTCAGGTGCCATCCTGATCAAATAGTGTACTGACGTCTTTCAACCACAAAAACCACAGCAGCTGGTTTCAACTGGTTTTAAATAATTAGCTGCTGGTAGTTTTGCTAAAGTTTCAGGTTCATTCTTGACCTCGGAAACAGGTCAGAAAACTCTTAAAACTCAAAAATATTCAAATATTAACAATTCTAAACACAAGGTCCACTTTAAGCTGCATGTCCCTACCATGATGAAGATCAAGTGGTTGAAAGCTCCGGGGAACCTCTAGTAAGTGGACCTCGAATTAAACATTTAAATAAACGGCATACTCTTGGGTCATGATGGCACATGATGCAAACTTGCTTTTTTACAGTGGCAATAACAGAGAGAGGTGTTCAAGTGATGCGATGAAACCAATAATAAGTGGACGAATGACAGGCATGTAACAATATATCACCACAAAATATATTATCAATACACATACTGATGACTAACTTCAGTATAAAAGGATGGTATTTCCATTTAGGTTCAATTTCCAAGAACAAATGCCTAATCCAGCCTAAATGTTTTCATCATTTACTGTAGTTTTCAATAATATTGAGACAATATCGTATCATAGCTGTCAAACTGAATAAGGAGCTGAGAATATTGTTACACCCCCCAAACCAATGACAATGACAGGTGCTCAGAGGGCAGAGAGAAAGGTGCCAGGCACTGAGGAGCTCAGCATGCAGGGTGGATAGCAGCAGCGGCGGCAGCAGCAGCAGCGATGGCAGGCAGTCAGTACACAGGCACATTAAAGTACTCATGACGGGGCTGGGGGAGAGAAACGCACACAGCTTAGAGAACAAGGAAACACAGTGCAGCAGGCGTGAGGTAAAGACAAACTACTCTCACCACTGTTCCGCCTTTATATATGAGAGGAATACTTGGGGGGGGGTAATATTCATTTTCTTGCCAAGAGTTAGATGAGAAGATAGATACTATTCTCATGTCTGTATGAGACATATGACACTAATAACAGGAGTCTCTTGCTTAGTTTAGCATACATACTGGAAACAGCTAGCCTGGCTCCATCCAAAGATTTAAGAAATTAACCTACCAGCACATCTAAAGCTCACTAATTAACGTGTTATATCTTGTTTGTTAATTCTATAAATAAACGAAAATACAAGAGCAACAATTTGTGGTTTTACGAGGAGTTATGTGCTAGAACAACACAGAGACTCCAGCAAGTCACCAGCCAGGCCAAGAAACAGTTTGGTCATGTATCACCCTGTAAAACCACAAATGAAAGCGGTATCAATCTTCTCATCTATTCCCTAAAATGTTGGAAAATGTTGCAGGATAGTTTGATGGGGTATTTCACTTTTCCTACTCAGTCAAACAAACTCATAGTGGTTTCTGTGTCTCTGTTTAGTTTGAAGGTAAACTTAACTGCTTCATTTAGCTCATATTCTGAAGGTCTTTGGGGAAATTCACCCACCAGTCTGTCTTACTTAAGTAATGGTGTGTACTGTGTCATTTTCACTTCTTATTTAATTTATCTGTGGACACACAAAGTGTCGCCTATCCAAACTACAGATATGTATTCTTATAAAGCATCTGGTGGAGACAGCATCAATGAAACGTTACACATGAGTGGAAAACAAAGACAAACAGACGAAGACCGACTTCAATACAAACGTGTATTGGTGGCTGTGGAGAGACTAACTAGTGACACGAGACCAGGAACACGGTCTTAACCAGCAGGAACTGAGCTACAGACAGACTGATATACAGTAACAAGAGTGAGACTAGTTCTGACTAGAGGGGTCTAGTGGTATGGATGGCCTAAGTTCACAGACAGAGTAATCACCTCAGCAGGCCTAATTCTGGAAAAGACCAGAGGACTCAGAGACCATATTTGGGACCATCACACCTGCGAGGCAAACATTTTTATAAAGACAAAAATAAACAAAACAAACCATTGGTCAACTTGGATCAAGTTAAAATCTCTCAGTAACCTACAGCATGTACAGTGTGTGCTCGGGGAGCAGAAGCTTAACTGTCCACAATGCCCTCTTCACGGGGACGTCTCTGCTCAATTTATCTCTGATGTCTCACATGCAGAGGTGAACTGAGCAGGAAGTCTTCCGAGGCATCATTATTCTAAAAGAAGATCTGCTTGCTGGCACTAAAGTAATGGCCCGCTCCGGAGAAATGTTTCATTAAAGGCTTATTAAAATAACTTCTACCAAATCCCCTATGGTATGTTCTCCATGTAATTACTGCACTGTGCACTTACTAATGCCTTCAAGCCAGAGGCACACATTCAAAAGGTGCCCCCAACTCAACCCCGGCTTTATTTCCACTAACTTATATGTATATAATGTTTAGAAGTTTTAAAGGATGACAATAACTTAAAATCAGGGAGTACCTGTCAGTCCATCCATTAAACAAACCATCTGATACCCCAGAAATATGTATTCTGATCACTTGAACATGTGACATGTTTTAAAAGTTGTAATAATTAGCCTGATTACTAACTTACACTGACAATGACTTTAATTACTAAATAGTTTCTCCCTGTGTGACATTGTTTAATTTGATCTGATTGCTCTCCTGATTATAAAATGACCATGATGAGGAGGCACCATAATAATATCCAATCAGCAATAAGCTATTTTCTTTGCTTGTATTCTGTTCTTATATTGTGGCTGGTGATTATCTTTATGTTTGATTTCTGTCAACAAATCCATGAAAACACCCAGGCCAACAGTGAACTGATCTAACTAACCAGTACTTTGTGTTTTGACAAAGCTTGATACATCTTAGTCCTCAGAGCTCTGTTCTTCTCCAAAACCTATTATAAAACACTATAAACACTTCAGTGAGCAAGCCACACTGTTGTTACCGCATTACCATTAACATGGGCGCTGTACTCTGTACTTTATTTTCCCACATTACACCATCCTGCTGCGGGAAATACTTGCTAGTGCTTACTCTTGTTTGAGTAATGTGTGCTAAAAACTACAGTTCCCAGCTTTTATAAAAATAATTGAGCCTTTAAACAAAATTAAACTATATGTTTGTGACCCGTTTTACAGATTTATCTCTTAAGTAGGAACAGATGAGCTTGAGGCTTTGTGTAACAGACAGGCAAAGGAAGCCAGAGAGCATTGAGAGACAGATTAACGTGTTGCTGGTTTTGGTATTTTCATGGGCTTTGTTGAGAATACGAAAAATGTAGAACACTATCCTTATCCTTTAATGTTTTAATATCAGAAGATGATGACAAAATTTTAAAAAATGAACGTAAAAAACCTGCGGAATGAATATTATTAATCGTAAAATACTGGTTTGATATGTTATTGTTCAGAAATGCTTTTCCAGCATCTCAAGACAACATACACAATGATTAATCTGAGCATTTTCATTCAGTGCTGTTAGTAAAAACAATTCACACAGGCAGCATAGCTCTTTCACTTATCCATTAAAATAGTTACTGTTTAAAGGAAATGTATGTTAAAATTTAAGTGAAATTCCAATGAAGAGTCACTTTAAAAAAATTGAAGTTGCCTCCATGAAGAAGAAAATTCAAAGAAATCAATTAATGTAAAACTAGTTTAAACTAACTAGTTCACCAAAGTGTTGGATTATACTGCCTGTTAGTGAAACTGAGTATTCAGACATGTTTTAAACAGTCAGGTTTGAGTTCATGCCTGTTATGACCCTTCAAGTTGTGTCATGTATTTTCACTCAGAGTTATGAGACAGTCATACTGACAGAAGTACATGCAGGTAGAAGTCCACAGCACGCACAACTGGAAACCCATGCTGACTGACTGACTGCACCAGTCTAGTAGTTACCAATTGCCTGGATGGAGGCATGGATGGACTCTAGACCCATTACAAGATCTCCTCATTTGGCAAACTTCCCCAGTCTTCACCCTGGCTCTACAAATACAGAATTGAGCCAATCAGAGACCTCTCTCTCTCTCCCTCTCAGGGTAAATGTGGATTGGCACACTTGAGGTTTTGACCCCATTCCTTCCAAAGTGAGAATATCAACTAAATGGTTTAAAATGGCTACTCCCTTCATAACTGCATACTCTTAAAAGGAAAAGGTCTACATTAAGAACTTACCATAAGCCTTTTAGGATCACAGTACAGTATGTTCTCTACAGTGCAGCTGCCTGATGGTCCTGCTGTATATCAACCAACAGCTTCACAGTTTGTCCTCAGAGATTACAGACTTGGCTGGGTAGCAGCTGCCTCACAGCTAATGGTTATGGGCCACATTTGGACTTCCTAATGCTTCCAGACATCATTTGCTTTCGGCCACATTGTATTCTCTGTTTGATAACATGAGTCAGTTGAGTTTGTCAAGTCTGGTGCATGGTGATCATGTTTCACCATGATATATGTCTTCCTATCCATATGTACTGCACATGGAACAATATTAAAAAGATGAGGAACGACTCAAGTCAAATTTAGGAAAAAAATAAATGAAGACACAAAGTGTGGTATATTGCCAACAGCTTTTTTGAAGGTTGAATTTATCTTTAAATTTATGTTTTATGCGCCAATTGAACTGCCGATATTGGCTTATCTCAATATATCTGTATCAGTGGATGTAGAAAATGTGCAAAATGCTAAATTTCTTTAGTTTAAGTTGTATTTTTTTTAGGTTTATACTGCAGCATGTGTTACCTTTACTCATATTTGGTTATTTTTAAACTGCAAAATATCCTGCCATGTATATTTAACACAAATAACCGAATCTGAGGAACCTTTGCCAAAAATTGTATGTAAAAAAAAAAAAAACAGTTGGCCCTCAAAATCCAGTATTGGTGGACAGTTCACATCACCTATCTCCATTGGATGTTAATGGTATGTCAGCAGTGGCCTGATTTTTCTTCCCAGAACTCATTAGCAGCGGCCTCACTAACTGACTAAATGTTGAGCAAACAGATCCAGCAATCGCACCTGCCTGCTGGCACTGATTAGGTCGATAATAGACCACTGTGTGCTGCCAAACACTATTTACTATATATGTTTTGCTACTTTTACATGTTTTAAGATATAAAAATTAAAAACTACTAATTCACTTAAATAACTGCTGTTACATATTCAAGACCTCAAATATTTGGTTTATATAACATGAATGGACTGAAGTGACAGAGAGCACTGAAACACAGCTGTGGTGTTGTGACCAGTGTTTGTTGGTGTACTGCTGAGTATGCTTTTGGTCAGGATCATAATTGCAGCGACACTGTGTTTTTCTACTGTAATTATGCTCCCGCTATATGAAATGCTAATCTAGGCCAGAAGTGTTTGTGTGGTCTCAGCAGTGCAGACAGTGAGGCTTTGTTTGTGGGCTGCAATCTGATCTCCTGTCACTTCAACTATCAACCATCAAATCTGAGAAGACTGTGAAGAATGTGTGTGTGAAAGTGGAGAATCAAATCATTTGAAATGTTTTAGTGACACTGAAGGGGTGAAAAACATTTTTGAATGTGATAAGTAATGTGAGTAACAACAGAACTTCAATCAGTGATATTCCTTTTAGTTTTAAGGATACATCTTGTGACCAGCACATGTGGTCTGATTCTGAGCAAAGAATTACATTTCAATGTCATTTCTGCCACCAAAACATGGGGTCTTTATTTAATGGCTCACTGGAAAATGCTGAAAATTAAGCATACATATTCTCTAATAATACAGACTTTACTCAAGTACATCTATTCCTGATGAAGAGTTATTGGTTAGTGCCTGGGATTACAGATATATCAGGGTTGAAGAAAAAACACACCAGCAACTTCAATATTTATTGAAGTGTTTTTCCGACACTTGAAATGTTGCTGTTGCTGGTATGTTGTTTCTGCTGGCTTTAGCGTTGTATTGATAAATCTACAGTACATCTAAGGCTACTGATCTAACACTACAGCGAGGGTTGTTTGGGTTTTTACAAACTGTACCTGCAAACAGACGCATCTGAAAGTCTATATTCTGAAAATCACAATAGTAAAGAATACACAAGAAAAGAGAGAGAAAAAATGTCAGCTGAAATCAAGAAAACAAAACAGAAGACAATAAAGAACTGTGAAGCCAGTGAAAGAAAAATCACAAACAATAAAACATTTACTACAGTAATACAGTATATTCATGCAGCTAGCAAATAAAATGAAAGGGCAGTCCTATTTGGCCCCCTCCACTTAATAGAGCAGTGAGGCAAGTCAGACAGATAAAGTAACTCAGTTATAGCTGTTCTGATTAAGGTCGTTGAGTTCATTTTGGAGAAATAAGGTCCATCTTTCTTTGTTCTGACATAACCCGAGTATTATTTTTAAGAATTACGTACAATGAGTGACTCTAGAAAATGAACCTCTGTCAAAGCAGGTGTCACTTTCTGGAGGAAAATCTAATTTAAGTGAATTTGAAGTAGTAAAAAGTTTTTACTTTTATGTGATATACACACATTTTTACAAAATCAAACCATGTTTGATACCATTTATTGTCATATTTTTTCTGCAATTGCCACTCAATGCATTTACATTCAGTAATTACGTATAGTAGTTTTCAGTTAGTGGCGGAGTACGCCACTCCTGTGCTTGATTCAGTTTACCTTCACATGCAAGAGGGATTCACAAATGGTTCAGCACCCAGAGTTACTGTTTTATCTCACTGATACTTTACTGTTCCCTCTCTTACAGGTGTATCAGAGCCATATGAAGTTACTGCTAATGCTAACCCAACATTTCCTACTGCCGCTAGTTCACATTAAAAGCATTCAACTGGCAAAACAAGGGACGGCTTTTATTTTGAAGCAGTCGCAGAAATCACAAAGTATCTGTCACTGTGGTTAACACTGAATGCAGTTGTTCATCAAAGCTCTTCTTATCAGTCGATTCATTTTAAATATTAGTGAAAATATCGCAAAAAGGTGCAGTGGAAACAGACTTATCAAAAAAATAATGTAACTGTACTAGCTGTTACAACCAGTAAACATGTCACCAAATCAGCCACGACTGAAATCTTAAGGATTATACATTTAATCTGAAGCTTTGATCTGAAAAAATCACAAATGTCAACAGTTACAATGGAGAGTGAGGACAGATTATTAATAAGATAAGATATTCCTTTATTTATCCCCCTTAATGAAGTAGGAGTAGTAGTAGTATGAAAACATTATGTTTGCACATTAATTTCATTAAGTGCCTTACCTCCTGTAGCAAGTCAGCCTGCTCAATGGCCTTCAACACGTTCTTTTTGGACGTCTCCTGAGCTTCCCCACCCAGAAGGAACTCATCCAGAATGAAGTAAGCCTTCTCAAAGTTGAAAATAATGTCCAGCTCACAAACCTGTTGTTTAGAAATGAAAGAACACTAATTATGAATGAAAACTACTTTGAGTCCAGGTTCAACAGGTGGCATAGATACAACACATATTAAAGAATAAGCAGAAACGTACACTGCCAAAGTATTTGTCCAGCAGCTCCACATATCTGTGGATGATCTCCAGTGTGATGAGCTCGTTGTCCTGATCCTCTATGGCACAGCAGAAGTACAGACTGGCATATCTGCAACACAATGACGAGCCAGCATGACAACAGCATTTCAAAAAGAATCCTTCATTGTGAAAACTGCAACATCAACTTGACAAAGTAAGCAGAAGAAGAGCTGACTTTATGCATTTTTATCACTTAGACAGGATCTCCAAGTGATACATACTGTCTCCCAGCTCACTGCAATAGTGCTGAGAGAGCGCTTCTCTGTTATTATTATAGATCGCTCATTTACTGTGTACAGGGTAGTCATTTAAAAGCCAGAAGCCGGATGCAGAAGGCTGTATGAGTTAAGCCTCATTCTGCCATAGTTCTTTATCCCTGATAATCCCTGAGGCACTCTTTAAGCATGTGATGATTGGCTAATAAAGGAGCTGGTCAGTTGATCCCTGACAACCAGCGAGGCAGGAGGGCACACTGGACTAGGCTGTAGATTTCGACAGGAACTTGTTGGCATTATCGATTCCTGTTACTTGATCAGCTGTTTCCTTTATATTCTTAGCTGCACTGCGTCCAAGTGAATGCAAGGCACAGCCATTCTCAGGAAACACAAAGGGTTCAGTTAAGTTCAACACAGAGAAGTGATGCAGCATTTTTATTGTAGTAGACTCATATAGGAAGAGGAAGTTAAGAGCTCAAACCTTTTAGTGCAAATGGCTTACTCTTTGTAGAGAAAGTTACTAATTTAATGTACCTCTCAGTGTTGCAAAGTTAAATACTGTGTTATACATGGATTTATTTTTATTTATTTTATTTTATTTGTTTTATTGTCTGCTTTACGTGAGGCACGGAGCTTGGAGCCTTACTTGGAGTCACATTTTCAATATCAAAGTGATGTTATTTGGCAAAAATGTCCACCGGCAACAGATTTAGCCTTATCTCTGATCCCAGATTGATTCTGACACAGGGTCAGATGGGATACAGTACACATCCTAAAGGATTTGTATTGCTAAAACCTGTCTTCATTTGGACTGGCTGATCATAGTTGATAGTAAACGTATAGTGGGATATATTTGGATTTTTGACTGATCAGTATTTTCTGACATATCATAGACAAAATAATTTATCAATAAATGCAGGTTCATTGAAAATGAAAATAATTGTGAGTTGCAGCCCTAGACATGCTTTACACCTTCATAAAGACAGGCTGTATGTTGAAACTCTTACTATAACCGTGTGCTACATTTCAACATACAGGTTGTATGTTGAAATCTAAGTTGCATTACACCTCACTACTACTGTGTGCTCAGATCTCATCTTTCCAGAGTCTTTAACAGTCTCAAACAACAGCCAGTTATTGTCTTTGTTGAATTAAAATCTATTTCCAGTGGGCGTCCTAAGGCTCTGTTTGCTGCAGGGCAGACCTTGTACCCGCAAATCTGACCTGACACCTTATCATTTTAATTTCTTCTCACTACAGTTAGTATGTCAAAAAAAATTTATTTCCAAGTGTCAGTGGCCCTTCATATTTCCTTAAAATCATAGCATCTCCTAATATTACTAATATTGAATCATGTTACTTTTATTTCAAAATCAAATTACTTGGACCTCTTTCCATTCACCTTCAGCAAATTGTTCATATTTGGCACAGACTTATTACATCTACACTCAGTCAGCTGTATCCGGGAACTCTCTTTTGACAGTGTGAGTAGGTAGGACACTCTCTTTAATCAGACAGGCTGAGAGCTGAGAGCTACACAGACCTAAGGAGAAAAGGATATACAAGATATTCTGACTAATGCAGCACAGCTAGATCCAGCACTTATTTAATGACACTTTTATAGATTAATAGGATGTAGTATGAGTTGTAGGCAAAAAACAGACAAATAGGAAAAATGGCAGAGTAAATACTTTAAACTATTTAAATTCAAGAGGTAAACAAACATCTGTGTAGTTGTGCAATGGTGCAAAGTTGCTGACTAGGCAGCACCTCGAGTGTTGTGTTTGTCTGTCCCTGTTGGGTCAGCCGGGTTCACAAATACTCTGCCTGCCCGTCCGTTGGCACAGCAACAGGATATAATGAGGCAAAACATGTGCGCTCCTTTTTTGTTGTAGTCTGAGTGCAGTCATCTCATTGATAACACTTAACCCTGATTCTTCAACTGAACAGTGTCCATGAATGATTGGTCTATGAATTGCCCAGGGAAGTGTGAACAATTCTATTCTGTGAGAGTTCAACCGGAAATCATTTTGTTCATAAACAAGTCCCATCTCTACCCACCTTTTATATACTATCTTGAGGTCTCTCCACTCCAGAAAGCTGCACATTTTGGGCTTTCGAGCCAGGACCGTCTGCACCAACTCTCTGGTGATCTTCTTTTTCTCCTTATCAGACAAAGGCACGTACCACTTCTGAAGCCTGAGCTTGCCTTGTCGACTGAACAGAAGCATGAACTGCATCTGAAATGAAGAGATGAGAGAAAACATGAGGAGCTGTGAAACACAATGATTGACGAGAGGAAGGAGTGGGTGGTTAAAGACATCCGCAGACAAAAAGCACTCAAAGGAACACATCTTATTACTTTTTATGTGAAACTGGATGTAGATATCAAGAGTCAGACAGCTTCTGACAACTTGGGCAAAATTGAAGAAACTATTAGTTAGTGTAAGACCGGAGGTGCTCAAGAAATTAACAAGATGCAAGACAAATTAGATTTGATCAAGTCAATCTCATGAAATCAATACAATCCCCAAAATATAACGTTAGTTGTTAAGCTATTTGAGTATGGTGTTTGCCGCCATGTGTTAAAGATAAACAGCGCACTGTTTGATTTCATGCTCAAGTCCAGCCTGTTTGACAGGGACAACACTTCCAATGTTTATAATTCAAGACACACTGAGGCAAATAACATGACACTGTGATTTATAACCAATGTATAGACCGGTTCTGTACAGTTATAACAGATATATGACTGAAATCACCATCTCTCCACCGTTGTCAACACAACCCAACCGAAGTACCGTTAACACCGTTATTCAGCGGTTAGCATTAGCCTGTTCAGACACCGCCTAGCCTGTCTCAAATACGACATGTGGCCAAGCGTGTATGTGTGTATACATTTTAATACAACATGAGAAACAATACACACTCAAAACTACTTACCTTGAATGACAACACTCTACAGTATTCTCCTCAGAAGAAATGAACCACCCAACGCCACCCTGAAACATACACGGACCAGTTGGCATCAAGCTTTCTGATTGGCCAGTGGAGCGCCAATAACGTTGTTCATTGGCCAACATAGTTGCGATAGTCCCCGCCTATCGAACGCTTTAACTCAATACGGCGGATGTGATTGGCTGCTATATACGTCAATCAAACTACATGCAGCCGGTTAGTTCCGCCCATTGAAGCATCATCAGTAGCAGCACCAGCTGAATGTTTAAATATAGGCGGAATAACTGGGAGTGATGGATAACTTTAACGCAGCTGGAAGTAAGTGTAAGACTCTACATGGCAAATAGTGTTTTATATGATGGTGGACAGCATTACAAATCATACAGGCATACATATGTTCTGAAAATGGGCAACACACACTCATAACAAAGGGCAGTTCTTACCATGCCCTGGTACCCTCTTGAACTCAGGCACAGGAATCACATCAGAGGGTTTTAGAGTGGACACTGGGTCACTGACTTACTACCCCACTCACTCACAAATCAGTCGTTTACATCAGTGGTTCCCTAACCCTTTTCCTTAAGGGAACCCCTTTTCTATAATCCATAGAACTGACGACCCCTGACTAAGATGGATATTTCATATTATATTCAAAACGAACCCACATAGTGAACCTGTGTAAAAGTGAGGCTTGGTCATTGTTCTATTAAACAGTTTACTTAATTTACTTTACATTTACATTTCTTTACAGACATGAATGCAATGCTGAGATATAGGCCTGCTGTGTGTATTTTTAGGATTGATGTCACTTTAATGTCTGCACACAGTAAATATGAAGCTACAGCTAACAGCTGGTTACCTTAGCTCAGCATAAAGAGTAGAAACAGGAGGAAGCCTGGCTTTTGCCAAAGTACAGAAATATTTTGAAGCTCACTAATTTGCACGTTATAACTCATTTGTTGAAATTTTATGCACTATGCCGGACTATTTTTTGGCGGGGACTTCCTGAAGCTCCTATTGGTTGCCTGGCAACTGCTCCCTAGAAATACCGGTGCACATAACCTCCAAAAAAAAGCAATGTGTCATGTTTACACTTTGGTTTTGCTCTGTTTTGCTAAACTAAACTAAGCAAAGCTAAGCTTCTCCTGGTTCCAGCTTAATATTTAGCAGACAATCTTCTCGTCTATCTGTTGGCAGTTCAGAAATCTTCATTTGGTGGCGTTTCCAAGCAAATATTGATATATGTGATTGTTTGTGATTTAATGAGCATATATTTCTGCCACCCTCTGACCACCCCATGAATATTTCTTTAGATCCACTCCTGTGCATGATGTTTTAAAATATTAAAATATTAACAATGTATCACCTGTGATTGCTGTGAATTGAGTATTCGCCTAGACAATGTCTAACATGTGAGCCATGTATTGAAACACATGAGCAGGTGGTAATGTTGACAGCTGATGGCATTTGAGACGCCGCTGCCATAAAGAATGATTCTGACTCTTGATTTATGAAGTGGTGATATGAACCACAGGTGCAGTACAATAAGACAAGCCTAAGGGAGGTGTCTAAGGGCCAGTATTAGATAAGGCCATCGCAGGCCTGTGGATTACAGTAATCCTATCCACTAGTGTTGGGTATCACACACACGTCGCATTCCAGCACAACTGAAGAGGAAGATGGAGGTCACTGCTCGATGTGCTGCTGTGCTGCTCCTCCTGTTTCTGTCTCAGGGTAAGTCACTGTGCACCTGCATGAGGGATATGATTAAATCATAATGCCCTCTGTCTGCCTTAAAAATCAGGAATATTCTCAATGTTCTGCCTTCTTTATTGTATCTTTTTGAAACCATGCTAGGAAAAGTGCCACACAGAAATGTTACTGCATTAAAATGTGGACTTGACCATGTTTCATTATGAAGAGTTGTATTCATAAGGGCCAGTTAGTGGTTAATGCTTGTGATAATAAGTTCAATCAGTAAAATAAATAAGTTTATTTTTTCTTCAATATTATGTATCTCAATTCTGGTCACATACATACAAACCATGCAGAATGATTGGATATGTTTGTCACAGTTGTGTTAATCACATGGAAGTACCTACAAACAATTCATAGATGAATTTGTAATGATCCTCTTTCTTCTGTAAAATTTGGTTTTAGCTTTCCCATTTAATTTTCCATCTGCCTCTACATTTCATGCACCTGTTGATGTGGTACAGCCCTGATCACTGTTCACTCCCAGGAGGTAAGAGCCCACTAACAAACCACTTATAAAAGAAGTCTGAAAAGTGATTTTAACTCTGGATTAACTCCTCCTCGTGTGCGTCCTTCAGGAGGAAGAGGCTGCCCAGGAGGGGGCGGTTGCCCAGGACGAGGAGCTTCAGGAGGAGGACCAGGAGGAGGTGATCGAGACATGGACGCGGAACATGAAAGCTTGTACCTGTGACTGTGAATCTGCTGATTCACCCACACGTATCCCCACTGTCATCCCACCGACCTCACTGCCGCCGCCACCTCAGGGTCACTCACAGAACTGCATGCCAGGTGAGGTCACATGACCTGGGTTGACTTTTAGCCCTCTGTGTGTATGTCAGATGTCTGTAATTTATTAGTAAGTTTTTTTTACAAGTGATAAAAGGGATGCACATGATGTGAAGGACGTTGACACAGTGGGGAACATCACACACGTGAAGATTAATGATGGGCAGCATTGTATCCTGTGGATTATTCCGGTGTCCTGTGCACTCAGAGAGCTCCAGCAGGTGTGATGGATCACACAGCTGATGGTAGCTGGCTGTGTCCTTCATGCACTCCACCTAATCTTGGCTCCGTCTCTGCCGTGGTGCACAATCACCTACTATGATCTTGACATTTTTCAACCACGTTCTTACTTACTAAGGGCTGGGCTCGGTTATAGGGGTGGTAACGGTTTGGGTTAAAGAAATGAACAACTGTGAGGAAGAGGCCTGGAAGGGCAAACGCTGTTAGGTAATCTCATTACCTGTGCAGGAATGTGATGAGCAGATTAGGGAGCTCAAAATAGGGCATGCCCTTCACCTAACAGCATGATACTGGGCAAAGCAGCACACATCAGATGATGTCCCGATCATCTTCTTCCGCCTTATTAGGCACGCATTCGGAGTATCAGATCTTAGTGTAAGCTAGATCACCACGAGCAGGAAGGATGGTCGCAATCCTTTATCAGAGAATAAAATCATGATGCCATTCAAGTGTTACTTGGACATTATACTGTCTGTTGTTGTCAACAATACAACAATTAATGCAAATGTGACCAAATCAAGACTGAATCTCACCAGTTTCAGAGTTTCAGTTCCACAGTAAAGCGTATGTCTGTCCTCCTCAGAATGCCCTTATCACAGAGCCCTTGGCTTTGAATCTGGATCTGTGACATCAGAACAGATCAGTGCATCCAATCAGGACCAGTACACCGGCTGGTACTCCTCCTGGATACCCAGCAAGGCTCGTCTTAACAACCAAGGCTTTGGGTACGTCATGAGAACCTAGTTCTTCTTAATTTTGTAAATGTGAATGTACCATAACAAAAGCTAATTTCTTTGTTTTTTTAGGTGTGCATGGCTCTCCAAGTTCAACGACCAGTATCAGTGGATCCAGATTGACCTGAAGGAGGTGGGTGTGGTGTCTGGCATCCTCACCCAGGGCCGCTGTGATGCCGATGAGTGGATCACTAAGTACAGCGTCCAATATCGCACTTTGGAAACCCTCAACTGGGTCTATTACAAAGACCAGACAGGAAACAACAGGGTAAGCACATGAAATAGCAGTCAGTATCGGGCTGTGGAGAGTCTATGCCTCTTTGTGCAAGAAAACGCAAGTAAATAAGATTTTATTAATATGAAGATAATATGAAGATGAACAGTTGTCAAAAACAGTAAAAAGGACTATAAATGTGAAAGGTAGGAGTTTAGCAGCACAGTCATGACTGCTGATTCAGTTTGAATCTTTGAGTCTGTCATTGATGCTGCTACAATGTAAAACTTCCTAAAACAACCTTGAGGGTGTTGTTCACTCAGACTATGTTCACACTGCAGGCACAAGTGGCCCAAATCAAAGATTTTTTTATTTTGCTCATATGTGACTCAGATCTGTGAACAGCACAAATCACATGGAATCTAATCTTTCATATATACGACCATATCACCACTTTCATATGCTTTCACACTTGCAATGTGACCTCATATCAGAATACATGTGACTTTTACATCACTGTAGAATGACCTTTGTCATGCTGGTCACTTCAGGACCTTTTCCGAACCTGTGTTCAGGGTCAGTATCCCAAATCCTCCCTGAAATGTTTCACCGCTGTAGCAACACACACGGATCATTTGACCATGCCATTTAATTAAGGGAATACAACGATAGACAACCCCACAATACCTGCTTTTGTGCAGGAGATCAAGGTCAAGGTCACACTCTAAGCTGACATTTTGCTGCATTTCAGTAGGCTTCTGCATCTGTCAAAAGAAATCACTATTAATGAAGCTGTAATGAAAAAAGTTGTTGATTTATATTTACCCCATTTAAATAAACCATAACCAATAAATAGCCTATTGCCGCTGACAGTCTTCTTCTGTTAATCATGCTTACTTTGGTCACGCTGACTCAGTGGTCCCAGCATGTGTGTGTGAAAATGAAAAAACTGTGTGAAAAAACTGATAAAATTGTGTGGCTGAAGGGCCGCTTTTCTTAAAGGTGCCCTTCACACACGCTTGGAAGTTGGAACCACAATGTGTGTCTAATATGATTTTTCTACAAAAAGTATAATTTCCCCATTAAAATCCTTAAAAAGGCATCTACTCCTTCTACCTCATTAAATATACCAGAATCTCTGAATATGCAAATGTTGTTTATTTCTAAAGTTTTCCTGCTGGACACAAGATGTCTCCTTCTTCACTGTAAAGTCCATTCTCAGTGAATGTCCACTGGTGGCTTCAGGTTTCTACATCACACTGTAAGAGTTGCATACTGGACCAGGACTGACCTCCAAACTATTTGTGATGTCACAAATCATGCTGGTAGGCCCCGCCCCTTAAAAACCTACAGCACACTGTAGGAACAAGAAGAAAGAAGATTTTTGAGTGGAGGGGGACTTTAATCTTTCGTTTAGTGTATTGTATAGAATAATCTCAAGGTGACCTGTCCTTTTTTGGTAAGGGGACTGACATGATTGGTGAATTAATCAAGTAAATAGAGAGAAAAATAACGGACGTCCTCTGATTCCAGCTTGTTCAATGTAGGATTTGCTGCTTTACTGTTTTTTCTGTTTTATATCATGGTACACTAAAAATATCTTTGGAGTTTGGACTCACTGAATTAGTGAAAATAGAGCAAATCAATCCAAACAGTGAAAGAACGTCATATGGGATCCACAAGTCGGAAGTGGTTTTTATATATATAATAGGTATGAACCACATAAGAAACTGATTTCTGCACCATTCAAGCAGAAATTAAGCATCATCAGCTGAGCAAATAGATCCCTATGACCATGAAGAAAATGATCATAACAAAGTGAACTAGTTTATCTTTATATGCTGTTTACTGTCTACTTTCAGGTCTTCTATGGGAACTCTGACCGCTCCTCTATGGTACAGAACCTGCTGCGCCCCCCCATCGTAGCTCGCTATATCCGCCTGCTGCCGCTGGGCTGGCACACCCGCATCGCCATGAGGATGGAGCTGCTGATGTGCATGAACAAGTGTACCTGAAGTGCACTCAGCATGCTTTTTCCTCACTCCTTCCTTCCCCTGCTCAACCTACCGCTTGCCAAAACGGGGACTTTGGTCCAGCACTGAAAGATCCATCATATCTTCACCTCTTTGACATGTCTGTTTCTTTGGTGAGGCTCAAAGCAAACTAAGTCTGGGCAGGAGGACATGTTTGGCAATTGGACACCTTCCGCAATGCATACAGGGGATTCCAGTTTAAAAAATTGGAAGCTTCAATAAAGCTACAGGAGTAAAAGAAAAATTTAATTAATTATTCATCAACTTTCTTTGAATCAAACACTAATAAAAAAGATTCTACAAGTTACTGAGTCCAATCAAATGAGTTTGTTTTATTTGAGATTTACTGTTACATATGTAAACATGAATATTCTAAAATTGTTAAGCATTCATTTGTGGGTTTATGTTCTCATGTAAATGCTCTGTTGAAAAAAAAAGCAGATAAACACTGACTATGCTACTAATTTGTGTCTGTAATAAAAGCACAAACGTAATACTTGATTTCATTTAAACAGTTGATAAACATCTTCTGTTATAAATATTACCAAACAAGTAGTCACACATCAGTATTAATATAATACACAGTGCTCCTTCAGCAAAACAATAATCCAAAGAGAGAAATGTATTGTGTCAAATACAGTGTGCACAGTCCTTACAGAGGCACAATACACAATACGATACGGTCATGTTTGGACTCAGTGTGTGACTGTGGGAGCCTCAGGCCCCGTGTTTCAGTCTTCACACACTGTGCACATAATGAACATGAATCGAGGAAGAATTTACAGAGTCAGAGCAATATTGCTGAGCCACACAGTCTCTTCAAAGTGCAACATTAAAAAGCTTAGGATTTATTTCTGCCAAGCTACTTCCATGGCACTTTATCCCAGACAGAAAACAATGTTACAGTACAGAGCCTCTGCCCCCATTGTGGTTCCATATTAAGATTTCTCAAAAGCTTGTCCCAAGCGGCTCACTATGTGCAATCAGTTAAAAATACACTAGTGCAGTGATTCCCAACCAGGAGTACATGTAGCTGAGGGGGTATTTATGCGGTTGTAAGGGATTACATAGAAACACTGTGGGGGAAAACAGAATGTATAACTTGATTCAAATAATGTCCACATATTGCATCAGCTGTAATACCTGAATATTGGTTATGTGTTGTGATGGAGAATGTTCAAGCCAGCAGAAAGGTCTAAAAAAGTAACCTAAAAGTATCAGTTGAAATAGATAAAAGTGATGGATAACCAGATCAAATGGGTAGCTGAAGGTACTGGACATGGTTAAATTAGCTAACCAACAGTTGAAATAGCTAGCATAAAAGTAATGGACAAATGGTGAACAGCTAAAAACACTGGATAAACAGTTGAAATAGTTGGCTAAAAGAAGTGGGGAAATGGTTGAATCAGCTAAAAACAATAGATACGTGGTTAAAATAGCTTATGTAATGAATAAACCTTTCAAATAGTAGTTAATGGATAAACTGCTAGTACTAGATATGGTTGAAACACCCTGCTACTCCAAGTGGGAGCAATGCAAACGCAAACAAACACTGACAGTTCAACTGCATGAAAAATGACCGCAATAATATACACTCTTATATAACAGTAGTGTTAAATAACATCCAGTTTATAATACATTCAAATGAACTAGGTCTAGATACAGGGTTGGGGACCACTGCACTTGTACACCCAGAATGGCTTTTGTGTTCCTCTAGCTGCTGTAAAAATGACATAAAAGCAATGATTAGGGGAAAAAAACTTTCCAATTCATGTTACATAAATAACATTTTTTAAAGCAGTTACTCTTTGTATTATATTTTAGATGTGCGTGTGCATAACTTGAACTGATTAAACAAGTAGAACCACTTGGAAGTTGCTTATGTGAAATCTGTAAGTAAGAAATGAGCAACAAACAGACTTCCTTGAATCCTGGTAGTTATCACGTCACATCTTTTCCATTAACTGTATCTTTGTAGTTGGCAGCAGGGCACCATATCAAGGTTTTATTACTGAATAATTCATCCGTCATAACACTTTTACATAAATAAACATTTCGGTAAATCATTTTAGATTACATTACAACCAATAGGATTGTCAGTATAGTCTGTTCTCTTTGTAATGATTGAGGTGTCACCATAGTTTTAATTGTACAACATTTGTTTATAATATATATGAAAATGATGATTTACACATATTGTGGATGAAAATCAGTGCCTAAATGTTAGTTAGTGCAGTAGATGCAGTGCTTCATTATCTCCTACAGAGGGCGATGTGGGTTAGGATTTCTGTCTGTTTATGGCACCATAGTGTCTAAAATGGCTGCATTAGAAAAAGACATAAAAACCTAAATATCCTAAAAAAGAACAGATAGATTTAAGCTTTATAGATTGTCGGTGGTAACTCAGAAAAATTGCACTACAGCGATATTTTCAAGAACAAGACTGCTTTGATTTGCAGTTGCACACTGAGCGCCTGTAACCAGTATGACAGAGCACATCCAAAAGCAAGACAGCTTGGACGAATAGTTACAATCCTGGGTGAGATGAACACAATGCAAAGTTACTGACATTACCAATCTCTATTGTAACAACTGATAAAACTTTATTTGTTCAGAATGCCTTAGTTAGTCTTAAGGAAATACTACGCAGTAAAATGTACTATATTTCTATATTGAATAGAAACAAAAATACTTACACTTAAAATCTACACTTTATCTATCCATTTATATATATTTAATTTGTAATATATTTACTTTATAATACAAATTATAATTAGAATTACAGAAGTAATAATATAAATGTCTATCAAACATGGAAGCTTTAAAAAAAATGAAGACATAAAAAGGCTTTTGGCCTGTTTGCAAGCAGTGTTTCAAACTGAAGGTTTGGTATCTGTGATTTTTTTTACGTGTGTGTGTGTGTGTGTGTGTGTGTGTGTATTCAGCAGGTGCACTGTTACGCAAGGGACGTGTAGGAGCAACAGAGGGGAAAACGGAGGAGTCTGGATCTGAGAGCTGTAGGGTGAGGGAGATCACAGAGCCGTCTCTTTCAGGTCGTTGAGGTTTGGCATACGAGACCTGGAGGGGCGTCCGAAGCCATGGCCGTTCTGGCCTCCCTTGATGCTCATTTGCTCTGGGTAGGGGTTGCCCTCTGGGCGGCCCAGGGCGGACGTGTGCCAGCCAGACTCCAGCTGTCCGGGCAGAGGGTAGGCTGTCTGGCGGCTCTTCAGCTGGGGCGTGCTAACCCCTGAGTGACCCCGGCTTTCTGTGAATCCACCTTGAGCAGTGGCTGGATTAGGCAGCGGCTGGTAGCGCATGTCAGATGGCGCGGTCTGGTTGGAGGACGAGGATGAAAGGTGCAGGAGTTTGCGCAGAGACTTCAGTGGCTGACTCTGAGGGGGACATTAAACATTATACATGACGAACACATTTGAATCAAACATTGAAGAAAAAGAAAAATAGTGTCATTTTGTGAGACTTGCCGGAGAGTGTGAGTCAGATAGCTTCTCAGGAGGCCAGTCCTTGTCCCTGTCTCGGTCGCGCTCTTGGTCCCGGTCTCTGCTCTTGTCACGGGTCCTGTGGCGGCTGCTCTGGTGACCTGAAGACCTGGAGGACTTCTGGATGACTGTGTCCACCCCTTCATTAGGAACCTTTCACACAGTGGGTGTAGATATCACTTAACCTGTCCAAACTAACCATTTCAAACTTATGACCAAAGTAGTTCCACACAATGTAAAGAACAACAAGTTCATGTTTGTTTTTCTCTGAACAACGAATGTGTCCACCACAGGTTTTTACTGTATTCCTTGAAGCTTATATTCTATACAGTGTCCGATTAAAACCTCAAAAATATGCTTTAGAAAACAGATTAGTGTGTTTCATGTTATCCCTTACATGTGTATTTACTATGGACATAAGCTAGAACATATTTTTGACAATAGGCCTTTAAATGCAGTGAAGTCAGAAAAATTTAAAAACATAACATGCATCTGGAGCCAGAAACCCTAATCATTCACTGATCTGAGGAAGAGTAGAGACATCTTCTCTTGTTTATGATTAAGTGCCATACAATCCATGACATATCGAATCATTTTCAAATCATCTACTCTTCATGCAGCAAACACTATTTTCCACCAACTCTGAGTCTGACTGCCTGATTCCTCCTGGCCAGATTGAGTTTATTTGTGCTCTGTCATCAGACGTAACCCCCCTCTCAGCATCTGAACAGACTGCCACATATAAATAGAAATGTGAGGAGAAGAAAGAGTCTCAAACACCTGTGTCATGCCGAACCTTTACTGCCACTGAAACGGCAGTCAGTTTAACATGTCAAAATGTGGATGCTTTTATATTTAGCAACTCTTTGGGTTCCTCCTCCTTCCTGATCTATCCTCTGTAATCAGGTCACAGGTTTAGATACACTTTGAGGGGCAGAAAAAAAAAGTTGATCAAATGCTTCTGTGTAAGCAGGAAAGCTTCACGTGAGTGTAACCAGGCACACAGACTCCTAAAATCTCATGTGCTTATCCAAAGCCTGAGCGCTCTCGTTCATCCTCAGCTCATAACCATAGACATGCTGTTAGGGCTGTGGCTGAAATCAGTGTCGACTGACGAGAATCAAATGGGCCCAACACAAAATTGACCAGCCAGATCCATTTATTGACGTGTAAACAGCCCTGCGCTTCATTAAATGGAAAATTCTAAGAGTACGATACTTTTTAATCAATTAAACGATCCACTATCAATAATCTGAACATTAAAAATGGCACTTTATCGCCTCATTTTCACTACTGATTAAGAGTTGTACTGATACGCATAGATGGATTTGACTGGTTTATGTTGACAGCTCATTATTTTGTGAATGAATGAATTGAAAAATATAATCAAAGAAAACTACTAAAAAACAGCTCACTATGAAATAATAAAGCAGTCTTGATTACTGTTGTTAATGCATGCAATGTCAGATGGGTGGCGTGGAGTTAGCAGGTGAATAGGATAGTGTAAAACAGCATGTACCATGGAAGAGGACACTACAGGGAGGACTCTCACAGAGGAACTATGCTTTATGTTATTCTTTGGGCTAAACAGAGGGAAAAGACATTTCTTGATGACAGGAGGCCTTCCATCAGGGACTGGCATCTGCAATATAGAGGCACATGACTGGTGGCACAGGGAAACATGATGCACATGACAACAAGAAGAAATGATTTTATATCTCTGTAAATGTGCTAACAAGGCAAATGCATTGAACATTTGAAAAGCAGAGGAGGAGATACAGTATGTAGACAGACATCAGAGGACATGTGCATGAAATAGTGCATCCAGACATGGTTCACATCCTGCAGTTGTAGTTGTACTTGACATGCAAGTTACCATTTGAGATTTTTTCTTTTTCTTCTTTATTGCTCTGAAGAAACCCTGCTTCTCCTTTTCTTTGGATGGTTCAGAGGGGTTCAGCACTACAGTATCTGGGCCAGTCCTGAAAATAAAACAAAGGGCACTGAGCATGATGTCCCAACTAAGAATGTACAATATTTTTAAACTCCCAATGAGCCACCATGACGTGTGACCAGTGTGAAATGAAACTGTTGTCACAGAGCAACGAACAAGGAACAAATTATTGTTGCCAAGGTAACCTACGGTAAAGGAGATATTCTTTGGTAAACAATATATGATCGGTTGTGGTTAGAAGGGATAAGTACCAGGGGTCGAATGCAGGCTGACGTTTGGAGTGGTTCGTCAAACCCGTGCCATCCCCGGACAGGCCAGAACCCCGGCTCTGACCCCTGCTGTCATGGAAGGAGTTGTCTGGCCGGGGAGAAGGGACTGTTCAACACACACAACAAATACGTTCATTCATATAATAAACAGACTGGTTTCTCAGTCTATACCAACTGTTTCAAAGCAAACTGTGTATGTGTTAGCAGATAATGTACTGTATATATTTAAAATAAAACTAAATGACTAAAAGAGGACAGGAACAGACAGAGCAGAGGACTGTGTTGGTTTTGTAGCTAAATTACAGATAAAAATAAGTTTTACAACAGAACATCGGCTCCCGTTCATTAAAGCAACTGTGTACAATTTGTTCCCAACTATGGTGTCCCTCTGTGGTAGCATCAAAAAAGAAACTGTGGCAGACAGCCAGGGTACTCCACTACCCCAGTGTTGGACACTGACATGAACAGACTGAAAGCAATGGATTCAGCTTATTGCAGATGCATTCGTAATATATACATGTTGGCCAATAAGTAAAAACAATTGTCAGTATATAAATGCTAAAGGTTTGTTTGAGGTCATTTTGAAACAGCGTCTCCATTACATAGTTTGTCCACCAGAGAGCAAATGTATTCTAAAATTTGTTTTCCAAAAATATGTGTTAAACAGGCGTCATGTTGTAGATTGGCTGCATTGGTTCTAGGAAAGGCAACGACAGTTGGTCAGTCCACCACTCACAGACTGAAATATCTCAACAACTGTTGGATGGATTGCCATGGAATTTGGCACAAACATTTATATATTCCCCCACTGTATGAATAGTAATACCACTGGTGGCCCTTTAATAACCAAAATCAATAGATCATTGTCAATAATGTTTGCTCGTTCAGTGTTCATGTTAAAATTTTGATTAAGAGTTTTAAAGATTTTAAATCGAGTGCGGGGGGGTATTCCCCGCCAGTGTAACAGCTGCTGTAACGCTTAATAGGCAGCAATGTTGATTTTCTGTGAAGAGCACTAAGACAAGTTGTGTAGTGTGTATTGAGAGGGGAGCCCTACTAACTGAGCACCATTCTTACCATTCTTACTGGTTATAACACAACAATTAATAAACCACAACTAGCTCTCTTTAGGCAAAACAGTATGGCACACAGCAATTTGTGACAATTTGTTTTTTACCTGTGCAATAGAACATTTGAGAAATATCAATTTGAATACTTTTATGTCAGTTTATAGAGTTTATACTAAAATTACTTACTTAAATATTTTGTTTTGAAAAGCAATGTTAAAATTGTGGCATTTTTATTTTTAAGTTGTTTTTAATATGTTGCAGTTTACACCACTAAAGTTCTTTACACAGTAGAATAAGCCACTATGAAACTATATTAAGGCGCATGCAGAAAATAAAAATAAAAAACTGCCAGAATCTTAAAAACATACAGTGATACAGATTTTTGGTTATACTGCCCAGCACTATTTCCAAACATCAATATTGGTATCAGGCTGAAAAATCAGTCTGAATATACAGTACAATTATTAATATACAGCACAGATGTTCTACCCAAGTCGGACCTGATCAATGAACATCTATGATTTTGTCAACTGCAGTAAATTACAGTCAAGTGTTTGATGTTTAAAATTGAACTGTCATCTTGATCTCCACAGTGCAGTGAAAGAAAGAAAGACACGGCCAGAGATTTGAGTATGACTAAACCAACCTCTGTAGAAGCTGCCCACCCTCCTAGGCATGGATTCACTGTAGATGTTGCGGTTCTCTTTGGAAGAGCCCCCATCTTCTGTTTGCTGGTCATGATATAAGCCAACCTGAGTCACAACAGAAGACGTAGTCACATAAAAGCTAAAGGCCAATTGGTTTGCATGCCTCTCTGCCTGAGGCTGATATTTTTATTTGCCCGAAAGAACAGTAAAAATGGGAGGTGTTGATTGATTTACAAGTGGTCATTGTGATAAAACAACAACATCTGTAGAGGCTATAAATGTATTGCAGAATCAAACTGAAATGTGCTCCGATGACAAGATCGACTGTGCTATCATAAGTAGTCACATTAAAAGGAAGCAAAGCACACAGAGAAAATGAAGAGGCATCTGATGCAAAGAGACACAGAGAGCGAGAGAGGGAGAGAGAGAGAGAGAGAGAGAGAGAGAGAGAGAGAGAGAGAGAGAGAGAGAGCAGTTCATGACAGCAGTATCCACCCACATCCAGTCTACCGAGAGTGCGGATGTGGGTGGGGAATGGTGGGTGCAGGCAGAATGTCGGACCTCGTTTTTTTGCCGCTGTGTGTGAAAAGATGCGGTGTTGTCCCTTGTGGAGTCCCTTATTGGGGGTCTGCTGTGGGTGACCTCAGTGGGTGCCTGTTCGCTCTGTTAATGGAGACATGATGAAGCATGAAGTGAGTTCAGCATTGCAGCACACATACAAATACACACACGCACACACTATATATACTATATGTGTATATACAGTATATATAAATATACAGGTAGCATGATTTACTGTATATCCTAACAAGAAAGACACACTCCTAACACCTGCAGTGTTCAAAGGATGAAGTTGCAGGTACATTAATCCTGCCAATCCTACAAACCTGGGAAACTGACTAACAAGATCTGGCTGGAAACCTAAACACAAATCATGATATTTTCAGATGCCACCAGAATAAATCCTGGCCGCATTGTTGTAGAGACACTGAGGCACAGTTATCCAACACAACCTGGTGTAGGCATCTGATATGATTAGATCATGTAGGCTTTCCTTAAGGTTGGAGAGGTTTGATGTGGGCTGATGACTGACCCTGCTCATGTCTTCCTCTCTGGAGGAACCCCCAGAGTGGCGAGGCAGTGTGCGGTGCTGCAGCTGCGGAGACAGGAGCTGGAGGCTGCTGGCTCTGGTGGGAACACCCTGGCCCACCACAAGCCCCTCGTCCGCCCCGTGTGTCCTCTGATGGTCCCTCCGTACGTACATGGAGTGGCGGTGCGGCCGCTGCTGGGAGGAGAAGGGGCTGGTGTATCCCTGACCGTACGACAGAGGGTCGTGTGGCGCAGACAAAGAGTGAGCATGGCTCCTTTCAACGCCACTTTCCGCAGGGTCCAGGGCATCTGGTGACTTGGCCTCCTCTGAGGCCTTGTGGCGGGTGGAGGAGCGCCTGTAGGAGGAGTCCAGAGTGTTGCTCTCTCTGTCAGAGCGCATGCTTCCCCTGCCAGCTGTTCCAGGCCCCAGTCTTTCCACCCGACGGGCTGCTGGACTGCTCGGGGCTGTGAGGTCGAGGCAGCTTGAGGGAAAATAGCGCGATGTAGGCTCATCAGCATAAAGATGCACATCATTTAAGTTCCCTACTGACTTGGCATCGCTAAGCGTGCCATAGCTCTTGGACAAGTTCAGGTAGGCGAACTTGGAGGAGGAGGGCGTGGAGCTGTGGGACTCCATGTAGTTGTGTCGACTGTGTTTCTCCCCTGACTGAAGCGTGTTGGTCTTCCCCTCCACAAAAGAATGGCGGTTCTGCTGTGAGCGGAAGTTGGATTTGAGGTACTTGGCTCCAGGGCCGTCAGACACCTTGGACCCCAGATTCATCTCGAAGTCACCTTTGCTCTTGGCTTCGCCAGGGCTGAGCAGATGAGGCAGGTTGCTGCTGGCCAGGTCCATGTTGCACGAGGTGGAGTGGTTGTAGATCTGCGGCTGGTAGTTCTTGGGATGTAGAGTGGGGCTGAGGTTGATTGCTGCAGGTATGTTGCCGTTGAGAAAGCCATCGTTGCTGGGGTGGAGGTCTTCATGCCGAGGCAAGCTAGAGCACTCTCTGCTGCTGGAACGGTGGCCTCCTGAGCTCTTTCCCCCATGGCTCCTGAGCGGAAAGAGAGAGAAAATGGACAACATCAACGTACTGTACATCACACATTCAGTTTTATGCAATAAACTAGAGGCTATTGGTTGTGATAACCTAACCTGTGTTAGTTGGTTTAAATAATACCACTTTATTAGATCCAGGAATGGTCATGTGGTGATTTTAGGACCCCTACCCTTCCTAATATATGTAAGTGATATTAAATCTGCAGTTGATTGCGTTTTCAATGTGTAGGAGCTAAATTCGATTGAAATGGATTACAATCTTTAAAGCAAAACATTTTTGTTTAATCAAATGGAAAGAGTAGTGATGGGTGAATGTATTTAGTGTTTTAATAATAATTTATAATTTCTATAATGAGTAATAGTAATAGTAATGTAATCAATGGGGCAAAACAGTCTTTGTTTGGACTTTTAGTGTTTTTATCTTGTGCCATGTGTCTGGCACTTTTATGCATACTGTAACACCTTGTTTGTTTTTGCTGTTCATAGTTTGTTTTACTTTACTAACTTTTCTGTGTTTCTGCATGTCCATGTTTTGTGTTGGATTGAGTATTTTTTTCTTTGTATTAGTTTGTTTTTGTTGTGAATAAAAGTGTGATATTTGTAAGTTGTTTTATGACAGAATGAAACTAAACCAAAGTGTCTGAATCCTCTAATAAAAGGCAATTCTGTAAAAATTTCACTACATGACAGATAATGCAGTCACATTTGCAGAAGAAAAAACATACTGACTTATGCATCTGAACAACAGGGAGACACTGACAAGCTTAAACTAGCTATAGTGCTCAGTGCTGACCTGCTGGGGGTGGTGTTGTCTCCATGGTGAGGTTTTCTCTTGGAGGAGCGTACAGGTGTAGGTGTGGGTGGGCCGGGCCGCTCCACCAGCCGCAGGGTCTGGAAGGCGTGGTGGTTTAGGCTCTGCTCTGTGAGAAAGCGCTCTGTCGGGTTCAGCAGTAGCAGGTTCTAAAGCACAAACACACAGAGGGAGCCGTGAGTCCTCGAGACACCCCAAATATCCAGACCTTGCAAGCAAACTGAAACAGTCATGCTACTATGAGTCATCGCCATTATCATAAAAGTCAGGCTGCTGCTACATTTAATTGTGTCTTACAGACACCAAACAAGCCAAGCACTGATGTGAATATGATTTATGACATTTTCTTTTTGATGCTCAAATAAATATGTTTAACAATCTGTCTCCATACACTCCAAATAAAACCTTTGAACTAAAGATAGTTTGTGAACTCTTGAGTTTATGTAACTAAAATTTATAGTGGCAGCTACTTTTCTCACTTTCTCAGGAGAAACAACAGAACTAATAAGGGAGACTCCTTGCAAGCCAGACAACTTTGCATTATCAATTAAGAGACATTTTGTTAAATTAATTTCTAAAAGTCTCATTAGTAATGAGAGAGATGCCTGTCCTTGCTGAAGTCAGTCCTGAGATGACATTATGTTAGCAGTGAGTCATTATCTACTGGGAAAAAGCGCAAGTGCACAAGCACAGCCCACATTCTTGACATAGAGCTCCTGTTTACAGTGCAGACACAGCAATAACAGCAAGGCTGGAACCAGGATATGAGCTGAGAGATGCTGAAGCAGTGAAGAGGCATCATGCAGTCACGACGTAAACACAACGATAATGATGCAATTATCAGATGACAAGTTTATGAAAATTTGATTTTTTATGGTTACAGAGTAGTTTTCTGTGATGGTGTCTAAACAGGAATAAACAGAAACTGATAAAAAGGTGGAAATACAAACATGTCCGCAGCAGAGCTGCTTTTCAAGCTTTGCCAGGAACTGTGATCCCTACCTTCAGCAGGTCCAACAGGGCTCCGCCGATGATTCCCAGGTATCTTCGCTCCAAGGTTTGGGGGTGGTTCACAGCAGGGAACTAAAACAAGAAACAGTGGATCATAGTACAGCCAAAGATTTAGCCACAACAAATGTCCAAGTGATAAATGAGCAAACAATCACTACTTTGCAGAAAGACCAGCAATATCAGCCACCTGTACTTTGTATGTAGAGTAGAGGAGTATGTGTAATCAACTAGTTTTCATTGTAAGTGATGTTAACTACCTGAACTTTAATATTAGTAAACATAGGGGCTATTATCTCATTAAAAATCCTCAGTTTGAAATGGTTTCTTCATACAAATATCTGGAGGTTCGTACTGATATGAAATTAATTCACTCATTAAATGAATTAAGCTTAAATGTACTATAAGAATTTTTTCATTGGTTATAGAACAGTCTTGATTTAATACTGATGACCTACATAAACAAACAAGACTATCAGCAAGAAGAATGGCTGTTTCTATATAATTATTACAAATATCTGCCGGGTCGGATTCGGTCAGATTCCCCTTAAAATCAATTGAACGAGGCAGTGGAGACACTACCGCTTTTGTCCACAGGGGGACCAGAAGTCTTTGTAGTTGCTTTTAAAAAGGCACAATGTAGATTGTATTTCCTCAGGAAGTCAAAGTACTTCAAGGTCAGTAAAAGGATTCTAAGATCTAACAATGATGCCTGTGCCATGCTTTATCGTGTTATATTTTAGGGTAACAGCATTACTGTCAATGACAGCAATAAGATCACCCAGTTCATTAAAAAAGGCTGACACCTGAT
Source organism: Dicentrarchus labrax (assembly GCF_905237075.1). NCBI lineage: Eukaryota > Metazoa > Chordata > Actinopteri > Moronidae > Dicentrarchus > Dicentrarchus labrax. The sequence goes on along the minus strand of NW_026136718.1, from coordinate 24,004,721 downwards.
ACTATAGTCTTTATTTGGATCCCATAAAGTGGTTACTAGTCTTTAGGGTTCATCAGAAAATGTTTTGGAAGCAAACCACACTTTTTGTTTTTTAAGAAGGCAAAACGTGTGTTAAGTGACCAGTTGATGATACTAAGACACTCCAAACAATGGTTTATAGGGTCATCTGTGAGCAAAGCTGTTAAAGCTTTGAAGGGCATGTGATGCCTTGCCTGAGAAATGGGTTGCACTTTTGATATAATTTGTAAGGTTTCATTTATGTATTGCCTGTGGTAGGCCTTTTTTTTTTATAATAATAGCCTGATTGTATTAAATAGGGTAGGTGGGCTGCTGAGCTACACCAATGTCCTCCCAGAACATTTGTTACTTTGCATGTTAGTGTCACTGCTGTTGAGTGGTACGTCTTTGTTGTCTGTTGTCTGACTTCTATCTTTACTTATTATTACTTATATTCCCCTCAGCGGATTCATTTTAATAAATTATTTAATCTGATCTAGGTTAGAATGTAAGTATGATGATCCTCTTGTAGAACTACATTTGACTTTCTCCTGCAGATGCTTCTCTTTCTTCCACATTCAATCTTCCTATGTCAACCTTTCTTTTTGACATGATTTTTCTTCTGACTATTGTGAGTTTGCTGGTTGCCAAAAAATGTCCAGAAGCTGTTGTTTTTACATCACACATTTCCTAGTGTTGCAGAAAGCACACCGTAGGTGGCCAACATGATAAGACAACGATCAAACGTCCTGTGTTCACTCACAAGTGCTATGTGGTTTCTTGCTGGTCATGCATTAATCTTGTTGTGTTTTTTTGTGTTGTTCCTTCAAACACCATTCTCATTTCTCATGGTCCTGTCTGCTGTTATTACAATAATTATTAACTATGTCCACAAATCAATGAAGTTTACTGGCAGGGTGAGTCTCTCTTCTCACTTAAATGACGGCATAGAAATGTTGTTCATTTATTTTTCCTTGAGCAAGTACTATCAATAGCAGGTGCTACATGTTTTTTCAAGAAGCATCCCTGTCTGACATGTGCCTGTCTTACTGGAGGGAGCATTTCACTTTAGAAAAACAATTTAAATGTATTCATGAGCTGGAATTCAGACATGAATTAAGGCTCTGTTCCAAAATACGTTCCCACTCCCATTAACTAGTTTTTAAAACCCACAAGTGTCCCAAATTTAAAAAATGCAGCATTATCAAGCAGGGTCCTTATCAGCGGGTATTCACTGTCAGGTATTCACAGAGGGGCAGTTTGCTAACTAATAATTATATCCTGAAGCGTGGGCAGACTAGAGAAGGGAAGGACGACCCGGGTCTGTTGTACCACCAGCCTGCCACAGAAGACTTATCCCAGCCTTCCTTCACAGAGTATACAGGATACATGATACACGATGAGTCATTGTGATCCAATCAGTCACGGCACAGCAAACTCAGCCAGGAGAGGAAAAAAAAACAAGCAGAGAGTGCAGAGACATAGCAGGAAGAGAAAATAAATAAGGGAAAGAGAAAAAGAGGAGGAGGAGGCAGAAAGAGACAGCAAAGGAGAGAGAAGATCAAGGCGAGAGTATTGGAAGAAAAGCAAAGGAGTAGCAATAAGAGCAACATGGAGGGAATGGTTCAGCAGAGCGAAGCGTAGTGAGGACTGGGGTAAAGATGTGTTACCCGCAGCCCGTGGAAGCGGGGGTTGTTATAGAAGAGCTTCATCTGTTCAGGTGGCAGGGGTCCCAACACTTTCTGGATGGTAAAGAGCTGGTCAATCTCACTCTCTCCGGGGAACAGAGGCTGCCCGTCACTCAGCTCTCCTAAGATGCAGCCCACTGACCACATGTCCACAGCCTTCCCGTAAGGTGCCCTGGGACCAGAGATTTAAGGGGTTGGTGATTAAGGCCAGGCATAAGAATAGCTACTAAAAGGATATGTCAGTGTAGTGACCGAGTTCTTGGACGAGGTTAAAAAATACCGGACGTACCCGAGCAGGAGCTCTGGAGAGCGGTACCATCTAGTGGCAACATACTCGGTGTAATTGGCATCAGTCCCCTCAGAGAGATTACGTGCAAAGCCTGGAAAGAGAAGACAGAGGAAGCAATATAGTATAATGAGGAGCTGTTTGTTATGCTCTACATGCTGAGACACCTCAAAATTATTTAACCTGGGCACCTCTCTGGACACTCATTATGATTCAGAGGTGTACGTAATAAAGTTGTTGAGTTAAGGAAAAGTTGCACTCATATAGGAAAGATGATGAGCCCTCTTGTGACACATTGCACTGGTAAAAGTGGTCAGTGGTCTAGAAATGATCTTGCAACCCCTGTGGCGGTCTCGACCCGCAGGTTTAAAGCCACTGATCTAATAGTTTGAATAAAGCGGTTCTGGTTTTGGGAAAATATGTTTGTTCGCTGTTTTGATTGCCAGGAGTTAAATAAGATCAATACCACTCTCATATCTGTATGTTAACTGTGAAGCTACAGCCAGGAGACTGTTAGCTTAGCTTAATCCATCCAAAAAACAAAGCATGAGAAAGAAAAACAGAAAAATGTTGTTGAGTCAAGATCGTTCCCCGTTTCTAGTCTATGTGCCAAGCTAAGCAACTGGTTATATCCATATTCAATGGTAAGATAGGAGAGCACTGGTATTAAGCTTCTCATCTAACTCACTGCCAGAAAGCTCAAAGATTTTAACTATTTGGGTAGAAATCTCCAAATGCTTAATCCTGAATCCTATATTGAAAACATATTATATCATGATCTATAGTTCTCAAGGAATAGTAATACAGACAAGAGAGTGATATCAATCTTCTCATCCAATTCCCATCAAGAAAGCAAATAAGCTTGCTTCCCAAAATGTCAAACTATTCCTTTAAAAACTCCAAGGAAATAGTACCACTAGTGAAACTGAAGTCCTTGTAATGTGAACAATAAACCTGCCCGGGGGGGAAAAGGGAAAGCTGTTAGCACGAGCTTTTCATTTCCAGTTATCAATCTTGCTTGTACTGACATTCAAAATCAAAACAACGCAACGACAATAAATGTGCGGTAAGACGACGTCCCAAATGTGAACCTTCAGAGCGGCGTCTGTTTGGCCTATGTCTGTTCTCTCAATGCCTTTGGCTGACACAGAGCAAACAGCAGGTCTTCAGTCTCTCACTCCAGATTGCTTACATGATGTTGGCTATGCCATGTTTTCCGTTTCCCCCGTTTTGTTGTGGCGCTACCAGATTGAATCAAAGCATGATTAGCCTCTTGTTTTCAAACACGTTTCCATTAATTGAGATGAGGGAAGAATGCACAGCAGCAGCAGCCTGAGAACCAGGAGAGAGGGCTGCACACAAAGCTTTAGATAACCGGATGAAGCCTGCCTGCTGCCCCTCTGAAGCACTGGTTTCAGCCAAATATAGTCTCTGTTGAAAATACTCCTTTTACATCACAGCTTTGACTGTTTGGCCACCTTCCTTACAGCTCTTACAGTGCGAGTGTTTGATAGAGGTGCTCACCGAAGTCACATAACTTGAGGACGTCATCAGAGCTGATGAGAAGGTTTTCTGGCTTTATGTCTGAGGAGGAAGAACACACATATGAGGGGCATCAGTGTTACATCATCACTACCATCATTCCACCACCACATCTTCCTCTGTTTTACTGAAAATATTACATTCTTTTTACAGTATGTAAAAAGCAGCAAGCAAAGAATCCAAGAGATCAAATTCTATCAGTGAAAATTCCCAGATTGTAAAGACAACCCATAACTTATACATCAAATCCCTGAATAACACTGTCATATGTGTGCCTGGATATACCACGGGCCATTTGGATGCATGCTCTGTTGCATTCAGTACGCCAAAAGCTCACATGGGCCATCTGGTTTCCTGCTCTGCTGCAACTGATTCACCCAAAAGCTCACATCTTGTGAACAATAAGAAAGACCAATGAAGCCACTGTGCCATGAGAGTAGTGAAGAGTCAAAATATACATTTATAGTATTTTATACCAAAATTGTAAAGTATTGTTTCTAGTTCTCAAAATCTAAGCACAGTTGGTGTCAGGTGATGGCGCAGTGGTAAATGCGGACCTGCGTAAGCCTCTTCCAGCTTAGAAACAAATATGGACATATAGCCTCGTCTGTGCCTCACTAACACTGTCACACCCCTCTCCATGTTTTTATAATGTGTCCTAATAAAGCAAAGGAAAAAGACAGAAAAGGGAGATTTTACCCCGGTGAACTATGTCATGCTTATGGCACCAGTGAATTGCTCTGATTAACTGGTAGATGTAGCTGCGAGCTTTCTCAGTCGGCACACCGTTGGGTAACTCCTCGAGCAGCTCAAGCATGTTCTAAAAGAAAAACAAAAAACACCACCAAAAAATCAAGATGACCTCCACAGTAGGTGACAGTAACATTAAAAAAATCACTCAAGACTTCATAAAGGAACGGTCTGTAGGTGAAGCTTACCTTTTCCACATACTCAAAGACAAGATATAGCTTTCCTCTTCTGCGGAAGGCTTCTTTCAACTCAACAATGTTCTCCTGCTTGAGGGTGCGGAGCATCTTAAGCTCCCGTAGTGTCGTTTCTTTAACCTCCTCATTTTCTGTGAGGAGGTGAGATAGAGGGGAAATCTGGATCACAGTGGGCTCACGGGTAGTGATAAAGATGGGATGCCTCCCAACAGAAATAAAGATGTTGAATGGTTTGACAATAAAAAAGACTTGTCCTCTTACCTTCACTGTCCTTGAATTTCTTAATGGCCACAATTTCATTGGTCTCCTGCAATAAAAGCACAGAGCAACTAGTGAGAAATCAATCTTGTTATTGGCGCAGACAATACATCATGGTAGTGGGAAAACACAACAGAAGAGACAAAAACACATATAATATTATTACTATTGCTGCTTTTACTACTGCCACTGCTGGTGATAAGAAGTGTAAATGTAACACTGTTTTACATTCAGTTGTGTGGGCTTTGGCCAAAAGAAATAAATATTTCTGTAAAACAAACACATTTGTTTAAAACCAAATTTGCAAACACTGATTCAAACACCAATTTGCATACAAATTAGCATTCCCGATTGACGTACTGCTCTCAAACTAAGACCTGTGTCTGTACAATATAGCCCAGTGGTTCCCAACCTGGGGGGTCAGGACGGGGTCAGGACGGGGTCAGGACGGGGTCAGGTCACAGGAGGAGTCTAACAATGATCACTGGGCACCAAAAAGGAAATTTAAAATTCTGCTATACAAGGTTTTTTATTTTTTTTTTTTTATTATTGTATAGTTTTACCTTTTCAGGCTTTTTCTCATATTAGTCAATAAATCGACTAGTGGACTGACAAAAAATGTTTGCCAAACATTTGATGGTTACAGGTTCCAAACAAAAATGTCCTGCTTTTCTTGGTGTCATATTCAAGACTTTGGGTTTCCGACTGTTTGTTGGAAATTACTAGAAGAGTCTGGGAAACTGGGATGGACATTTTACACTGTTTAAGTCAAGTTTTATAGAGCAAATTAAGAAAAAAATGAATTAATAATAAAAAATTGCTAGTTCCCTAGTATCATCTGAGAATTGCTGCAAGGAGACTTTGCCTAATATTCAAAATTGGGTATCACAATTCTAGCTGAATGATTCACTGCTGAACTGTAGTGCAACTAGGACTGGTGCACCTGTTAAAGTGTAAAACTTGAGAAAAAATCCTGCAAAAACAATCTTTGTCACTTGTTTAATGAAATAAAATAATCAGCAATACACAGAGCAAACAAAGCTATTCAGAACTAATCACCACTGAGTCACTGTGTTCCTGAGACACTTCTCATCATCCCTCCATGAAGTTCTCTGTGAGAGACGCCCCGCCACTAGCCCCGTTTCTCGACATGTCCTAGTTAGGGCTGGTATTTCTGCCTATGGCTCAGAGCTGTGCTCCAGTTTCCCCCCCCCAGAAAGCCAAAGGCAGCATCGCACCACTCCAGCATGGATCACCGTGAACAGTGAGCCCTCCTCCCAGCACAGAGAAATACAAGATGACTCACAGCAGGGTCAACTTCATGAGCATCACTGTACTGTGCACATGCAAGGTAGCCTGAGCGAAGGGAGATTATATACCCTGCAGGCTATACATTAAATAACCTGGTATATGTCAAAATGTTGTTAACTAATCGAGGAAATGAAACCTGATTAGTAGCTACAGTGCATTTCAACTAACAAGGATCAGAAGAAATTGTAATTTGCATGTACTGTATATGTAACTCTTTACTTGTGTGAGTCTACACACAGGAAGTCAGTGTACCTGCCCAATAAATAGTTCCACCTTGTAAAGGTTTGTACAGATTAAACAAACATTATATAACGTGTTAATCAGTGAGTGCTGGAGGAAGTGCTGTTTTTCTTTCATCTTTGTACAGAGGCAGGTTAGCTGCTTCTACCTCTTTCCAGTTTTTGTGTTAAGCTAACTAATTGCTCAGTCTATTAACTCTCAGCAAAAAAGCAAAGTCACTTATTTATGTTGAACTATCCCTTTAAAATGCAGTTCCTCTACTGGCCACTAAATATAAAACCTCCCTCTAGAAACACAGAATCCAGACATTATGGTCTCAGTGGTTAATTCCTAATGTGTGTTCTGATGGTGAATGCAAAATTACAGATTAATTAAAAAGGAAATCATTTTTAGGTGAAGTGATTGTAAGTTGTCTTTTTGCCAAAAAGCACTACGCCTAAATCCAGGCATCAAAACATCCCTTCGGAAACCGACCGTTGACAAAATGTTTTTCATCACTGCATTCCGGTAAACACACACTTATCAAGACAGAAGGTTGAAGAATAATTTGTCAGATGAACGAAGGTGCAGCACTACAACAGCGGTGATTTGCTTCTGAGACTTGTGACGGGAATATAAGTGAGTCTTCACATAGAGCATCATCCCCACCTGAACTAAATACCACCCAAACTACCCAAAAAGTAACTTCACAGCTCCAGAGACCCAAGTTAACCTGTTAGAATTCTTTGCTCCAATTCACAGCACATTACCAATCATTTCAGTCAGTTCAGGTTATTTCTGCTTCAAGCACAAACCACAGTAAACGTTGCAGTCAGAGTGGTAGGAGAAAACAGACATTATAAAATCAACACCACCACCACACTGATCTCTCATTTGTTCAAGTAAGTTTTGCAGTTTATTGTGTGTGCAGTACACCAGCTGCTCTCAACCTTTTCGTGTAACATTTTATTTTAAGCTCTTTAGGAATTCCCATGTGGCGATGGACTGTGAGGCTCATTTGTGTGGGAGAGAAACCAAGCTGGGTAAATTGTTATTTACCATGTACATACTGTCCCTCTCCAAGGACCTGAACAGCACAGATTAAGCACTTGGGTCAAACAAGACCTCTTAAAGCCAGGGACCTTAAGGTACAGTATCTATATCCCAAACACTAGGATACGGAGGTAGGTAAGTTTTATGAGCTAAAAGATAATATAGTTTATTGCGTGTAAACTCATATGTAACTACGTTGAAAAACACTGTTGCAGCAGCAACCTGCCCTACAAGGGTTGAAACTTTCTCAAAGTAAAGGCCCTTCTCGCCACACCCAAATCAGTAACACCACTTTTTGCCTTTGAAAACATCTGAGAGAACATCTGCTGTGATTTCGATTAAGTCCTGAGTAAATCTTCAAAGTGGGGACGCTGATACATCAGTTTTATAACTTTGTAAATATCACCCACTGGAAATGATAAAAGGCACATAATTAATTACTGAGTAATTCATTGTTCATAATCTTGATTAAAGCAGTCATCTCATGTGTTTTCCAAGGCACAATTAGTCAGTGGAGGATGCAGTCATGCCTCTGCTGTGTAAAATTCCTTTGTGCATCATGCTGTCGTATTTTCATCCGGTTTGAAGAGCATGCTGCCAAAACACAAACACTGAACCCAGCATTAAGGGCATCAATTTTGTGTCAAAGGCTGGCTTTTGCACAGAGCATAACATGATCAATTGCCAACATCCCATGTTATGTCACTATTTACGCTGTCCAAATAAGGAGATCAATCATGAACTGTTTGGCTGTGACATTTGTTAATAACAGCCTGGTGGATCTCTGGGATGATGAAACGCTTAGAGTGGAAAGCCAAGAAAAAGTACAGTTGGTAGCAGGGAGATTACCTCAAACAAAACACAAAACAGGCACTGCAAATGTGTTTCTGTTGCAACTCAAACTTTTCCTCAGCAGATTCCTCAATACATACATGTATACACAACGCTACCTGTAATGACAGGGTTCTTTCTTTTGACTCACTGAGCATCTTTGAACTAGCACTTAATTTAAATGCAGAGGACTGCAGGTGATATTCAATGTGATAGCAACAAAAAGACACTGGAGACAACACCTGTGGACTTTAAGTAGCGTAAGCAATGTAAGTTCATTCACTAAAAGGACAAATGATAAACAAATCTAGTAATTTGCAGACTGCCTTGTATTAAATTGGGTTTTATCTGTATTTTGTCAGATATATATTAGTGTTCCCTTTATGTCTTATTTATCTTATTTATCTCATATGTGCTGGTATTACGAACTAAACTAATGTTTTTTACTGACAGATTAATGAAGAGCCACATCATAAGGCACAAAGACAATAGGAATGACCAAGTATGCCATTTGTTGCCAACAAATCCAAAAGCAAAGCATTTCTCATCCATGCACAGGAGCTCTTACTCAATGTAATCTGCAGGGATGAGCAAGTACACCTTCATCTGTCTGTCTGTATGTTCAAACAACTAAATTATCTGCATCCACATACATACTAAGAATGGATGGGGCTTAAAAAGGATGCGGGTGGAACTAACTGGAAGTTGGAAGTTAAGCCTGAAATGAATACGGGTTGAGCTGAAATTGCTATATTTACTCTAATGATACTCTTACTCTTATGAGTATGTTATCGGAGTACTCACTCAACCCTAGGAATCTCAATCTGCAACATCAGTCCTGTAGGGTTACTTACAGTAACACGGAACTGTGTTGTCTGATTATATAGAGGTTATTATGATACAGTATATGCCTTTACAAATCAGACAAACACAAATCAACCAGGGACGGACAACGAGCAAGAGCCAAAGAGAAACTCTGAATGAATGACTGACGAAGCTGTGCCAAACTGCATTCTAGACAAGTAAATTGAATGGTGAAATGCAGCATTACAATATAGTGCTTTACATCCATTGTTTGTATTATAATGTAGCTAACTGTAACCAGAAGAAGAAAAGCACATCCAGGATGTGAGACTCCAGTCACAATGGGTACATCAACAGGTGGGGTGGGCCTGACCGTCTGCGTTTGACAATGCTTTAGAATTAGACTAGAAATAGCCTTCGTCTATCAGGGGACAATGCCGACTTTAACATTCAGACAGGAAAAACGTGTGTCCCCTCTACATCCCTCTGTCTCTCTCTCTCTCTCTCTCTGGCTCCTGATAGGACCACATAGACAAGTGCTCCACTCAAGGTGACCTATTTAATGCTGGATGTGAAAGTCCTTTTTTCCTCTCCTGTCCCAGTTTCTGTTCACTGGGAGCAAAAATAACTGTTCCCTTCAAAGGGGGCGGATAGACTTTTTTCCCCTCCACTAAATAAATCTAGATGTTACTGACAGCCACTCAGCTTATTTAGGAAGAATCAAATTTAAGCCTACTGCATCAATTCTATTATCAGTGGAAAAAGCACCATCGGTTACGCAACCTAAAAAAATGAAGCTGAAGCAATGCTAAAATAAAAGGTCATTTAAATAAGGAACATTTATGATCAAGATAGGACAAACAACAGATGACTGCAGAGCGCTGGTGACTCACTTGATGCTACATGGCAGCTCCTAAAACAGTGATGGGCTTAATAGATCTAGTCAATACACTTATTACTCATTTTTTGGACCTTGGTGTGGTATCTCCATTTAACAACTCAAAGTCACAGGCAAAAGCAATGCAAACATTAAGGGATCATTTCCAGCAGATAATTGATTTCTTCTCAGCGGGCAAAGTGATATTATTAAAGAGTAATTATTCCTGGATCACACAGAGCAGAATGGAAGGAGAATTTTTAAACTATTACCTGTGAGTTGAAATTTTACAATTTACAACACATACCGTTTTAGACTACCCATACACACCACAGGTAGTGACATCAGATATTGCCTGTGTGTTTGTTGACAGGAAATGCTCAACCCCAGTCTCTAGTCACATTTTGACGATTGTATCAGCAACAAGAAGTGCTCCGATTCTATACTTTTATCTTTTAACTTCCTGTCTATGAGGGAAGTGGGAATGTGTCATGCTGCCTGTGACCACCTGTTATATTTAGAAAATATATTACCAGCTTTACAATAAACACACAGAGAGAAAAAAAATATTCAACACTTTCTCCTCAGCATTCCTATATAATATACTGACTATTAGCAGTTGCAGCGGCGCTAATTACATAATGTCTTCTGAACAACAGCAGGATCAGCTGCTCATGTTATTATACAGCCAGGGAGACCTAATACAATATGTACATTACAATATACTACACCCAGAAGCCAGTTAGCTTAGTACAAAGAGGAAACAACACAGAGGGAAACAGCTAACCAGGCAACGGGGACTCAAGCAAAATACTGGTCCCAGTCAAGAAATAGTCCAGCACCTACTACGACATACGGACAAGATATGATAAAAATCAGTGAGCTTAAGAGGTACTAGTAGGTGGATTTTGTTACCTATGCATAGAGCCAGGCTGTTTCACACTGCTTCTAGTCTTTATGCTAAGCTAAGCTAACCAACTGCTCACAGTAGCGTCATATTTACCTTACAGACATGAGAAAATGACTAAATGACTACTTTAAGCGTCAGCACTCCTTTTCGTTTCAGCCATAGACACAAAAAAGTTATTTAGCGCTGTAGGTAACCAAAGGTTTACTTTTAAATCAGATATCTGCGGGCATCTGGTGGTGTCAGGCCATATGACCTCCTCATGTGGACGTGAGTTCCAAACTTTGAGAAATGTGCAGCAGGCTGTGTGAACAGGACAGAAACCTTTGACTCGTGTTTACTATAGCTGGCTCCTGGAGGTTAAAGGACAAAAGCAGAAATTAAAAAAACAAAAAAAAGGTTGCACGAGGTCAATAGACAGTTATCTATGGCTCTCTGCCATTTAATGTGGACGTATTATTAACAGATTATTTCAAGGGATTTTTTAACAAAGTTCAAAGAGAGAGGGAGATATTTTGGTGATTCATTTGTTCTTAATAAAAGACAGAGAGCAGATAGATGTAACCCCGCTGAAGTATAAATTTCATTAAAATTTTATATGTGTGCACAATTCATCGGCTTAATTGGTAGCAGAGGCAGGCACAGTACCATTTTAGCTGACACATAAGACAAGTGCTTAAGGCTGAGTGCCATACTCCATGAGAGGAACATATACAAATATTAGTGTCTGTTGATCTTATTACCAAAATACACCACTAGGATGGTGTTTGGTGTGTTAACAGGCCATGATATGTGGTTTTATGATGGCTAATCATTGCAAAAATGACCATTGTACATAGTGCTTCACCATTGGCAGAACATGTTCTCTAAGAATGGCTCTGTGCTGGCATCTGTCTTTAGCGCCCAGGGCTTCTGTGAACCTGAACCATGCCAGGAAAATGCAACCCTGTGCCATACTGGAGCTGCCAGGAGCCTTCACCATAAGACGCAAGCACTGCGCCTGTAGACTGTTTTTGGCATGTGCCACATATGTTCTCACTCACTTGCTAATAATAGGATGACTGATGTGATCATGTGACGCTTTCTGCAGCTCAGGAGAACACTTGCTGTGCTCTTTGCTCTGAACTCACAAATTTGCCTGTTTACATTTAATAATGCCAATGCAAGCTGTCCACAGCGAGTACTGTCCTCTGCAATTAATGAAAGTGCTGACTTGTTGTATGAGGGAAATTTATTTACTTGTTTACTTAGCTGTCTGTTTCGTCACGCATGTCAACTAATGCATGCACATCCCTGTCAAGAGGTATTTCCATCTACAATCAACTCAAGCTGATGTCTTTCCCTTAGATTTTCATGCCTACATCACATTAGCTTCTGTTCTCGGGGGAACATTAAGGTCAGCAGTCTTCCTCAACCTGTTCCAATCGGCTTAACTTGCACCTGGTATTACATTAAATGTGCGATTGCATTGCCTCAGTTTTCACACACACAGAGTTTCAATATCCAGAACCTTTATTCGCTTGATTCTTAGCTTTAAAGATGCTACACTTAGGCTACATTCACACCGCAAGCAGTGGCCCAAATCTGATTTTTTTGCTCATATGTGACTCAGATTTGATTTTTTCATAACAGTGTGAAAGAAATAAATCATATAGAATATTTATATATATATATATATATATATAGAATGTAGGATTTGCTGTAACAAAGTCAGACACTATGATCTACATTATCTATGTTTACAGTAGTTTAAAGTAGTTAGTTAAATGCAGAATATCACAGGGAATCCTAACTGTACATTATTTCAAATAATAGAGCATGCATGCAACATGAGTGAATATGTTATCCGCATAATAAACATGCTGACAGCTATGCATTTACACCTGTGGTTTATGTGCTTCCTGTCAACACTGTAATGGGATCTTTTTTAATATGTGCAGTCTGTCAAGCAGCCAATTAGGTAAGGAGGAAACACGTCTGTATACTGTCAACAAAAACAAACATGGCAGGCCTACGTTTGTCAAAAGCGATGTTAGTGTACAGCCTGTAGTTACTTTTTCTTTTGATATGGAAAGGAGCCATCCACCTGTTTTTTTATAGAAGATGACTCCTCACGCACCTGCTCTGCAATCTTCTTCAAGATATCCCTGTGTAGCAGGCATCGCATACTACTATGAACCACTGATTTTCTGGGTGATTTGAAGGGCCTTTCATGTTGTCCTGGAGGTTCATGACATATCTGCACCCATGACATTGCTCCTCTGTGGGCAGATACATTCTCAATGGTGCAAACTTTACTTTAAGGACTGCTTTTACACTTGTCTGACATAAATAGCCATAACACCTCCGCAGCCAGGACCAGGGCTTTTCATAAAGAAGCTTAATTAATTCTATAAATCTCCTACAATTAATGAAAATATATGACAGATAATTCAATGCTTCAAATCTTCAAAACTTTAACTTACTGTAGTCAGAGTGGCTGGGGAAAACCAGTTCATGGTATGATAAGCACATTCAGGGTGATGCCGTGTGCATTCCTAAGAGGTGTTCCACGTTTAAATAAATACTCACCGCAGCTATGTTTACCCTCCCTCTTCTACATTTCCCATACTTTCGGAACTTTCAATGACCATGTATAAGCCTTATCCAGGATTTAGATTAGCTGCTAGAGAGAGGCCTTTGTATTTGACTTACTTCAGAGGTAAGTTTCAACTTTGTGTGTTCCAGTTGTAAATCAACAGGTCCCAGAGTCGGATGGACAGTCTTATAATAGCAGTCTACCTGTGAAACTAGTGAAAAACAGAAAGTGTGCCACATTGTCAAGGACACTGAAAAAACAACTCAATTTACAACTTGAACTGTTTCTTTCTTCTTTGTTTCAATTAATTCCACAGTATCGTTCAGCAAAAATGTACAGCTGTATACGCCAGAGGCAAATATACATAGATTAATATTGTATATTATGTATATTATGTTATAAATACATTACATTTTGGGTAAACACAATTTATCGTCTCCCTAACTAACACAATGAAACACAAGATAAACTCCTGAATCTTGAGCCATCCCTGCTCAGATAAAGTGTAAATATACAGTACTTATTTATGACAGAAGATTCTGTTTTCTTTGAATTTGCTGTATTACTACAACATGTGAAGAACATGTGCAGATATTTCTAGTTTTAGTCCACAAACAATTTGTCAACAGAGCCAACAGAGAGCCACGTTAGCGTGCTCTGTAATCTACCATAAGCAAACATGCCTTATAACATGTCAATGAACTCAAGGTCAAACTGGAGCAAGCAAAAAAGGGTGGTTTCCACTCACAGTACTGATACTCCCAGTTTCGTCAACACAATGAAGTAACAAGTGAAATACCAGCACCCTATTACCAAGTTCACAACATAACTGCAACATAGCTGATATTGCATCGCTGAATTAAACACACAAGCACAATGAGCAACCTAAGAAAGAGTGTTTTGTATGATATTATTCATGATGTTTACCAGGTATAATGTTTACCATACTAACAATCTTAGTTTAGCGTGTTAACATTGATAAGTAGAGCTAAAGACAATGCAGCTGATGCTGATGGGAATGTCATTAGTTTTGCAGGTATTTGGTCATAAACCAAAGCATTGGAAAAACACTGGAAATTCTGACCTCACAATGGTGCTGTAGGGACAGTCAGGGGATGAGCAAAGTGACTAAATTCATCTTAAGAGGGACATGATCCATCCAAGAGGGGATCACTAAAGTCTGTATATTAGTATTAATCTTCTGGGAACCATGAATACTTGCACCATCCTGTAGTTGTTGAGATATTTCTGCCTGGACAAAACTGGTGGACTGACTGAGAGACCAACATTTGCCATCCCTAGAGCCACACTGCTGACATGGCTAAAAATCAATTGATTTTTATTTATGAAATCTATTTGAGAAAAAAGGGTGCATATTGAATTTACCAATGCAACTCACTGATACTCCACCAGTGATGTGATGAAGATCAGGAACAAAGGCCTCTTAATTAGCTTAAAATGAATTAGCATAATTCATAGGGTTTTATCAAACATCAACAGGCAAGAAAAAGACCTGAAGCATCCTTGTGGCTCAGTTGGCAAAAGGTGCATATGCAGTTACAGCATCCTTGAATACAGTTTTCCCCTAATTTTCTGTCATCACACCACAATAAAACACTGCATTTCCATTAGAGAGTGGGCAGAAAAAAGAATTAGTGAACCCAAACATGTTCTTTTGGTGATCCATTTACATGGAAAAGGAATTAATAAAAGATGGGCCAAAACTACAAGACAAAAGCTTCTCTGTGTCCCAGTGTACTCAACCTCTTTGACATAACAGCATTTCGCAGTTTTCTTCTGGGGGCTTTCTTTATCAAATAGGTGTGGCAAAATTTGGCATGACAGCACAAGACTGAGTGAGGCAGGAGAGCTGAAAACATCCGTATTTGTGTAAAAACACAAAAACTTTACCAGGTAACAGCAATAGCTGGACTTGTGAGGGGCTTCAACATCAAGCATCATATTCTACCAACTTTAGTCTGTACTCTGTCAGTTTTTAAACTGTGGTGTTTTCATGCGTGACTCTGGCATTCTAAATTTAAATCGTCATTAAAAATGAAAACGAGGCTATTTTGGACCAACTGTCTGCCATAAAGCATTGAAGAGACACCGCTTTAACATACATTCCTCATAAATGTTTGTCATTATGATCACGTTGAGGAAACACAGTCTCATTTGCATCCAAGTCTTGTAGTGAAGTTCTCTTATAATGCCACAGCCATTACACACAGTGATTTACTGTATATCATTTCAGCAATAATAGCCTATTGTGACACATTTTGTGTAGGTCACATCTATTATCCCATTTGTGTGGTATAATTTGGGTATCAATATATAAAGAGAGTAAGTCTTGCAGGAATATTAGTTGGGCTTGTAAAAAACCACATACACTTATCTGCTTAGATTATACAGTTTACAACAGTGACAATGAAAAGATTATACCTGAAACCTCAGAATAATGTCATCAGAAACTCTGCCTGTGATCTTTTCTCTCTGTCTCTCTGCCACTAAGCCCAGCTGACTCTTAAGTCTGTGTAGATCATATGTGGGGGTACGCACACTGTAATCCAGCAGCTTCTTAAATAGATTCAGATTATTGTGTGGAAATTGATGAATGCATACTTGTATTTCCATCGCTTCTATATCTGTCCCCAGATCTTTCTTGGATCCTGTTAAATACATGTATTGTATAAACCAAATTTGAGGGGCGTGTCACTGGTGAAATAAGTATGTTCAGTGAGCACGAGCAGCTGCGCCTCAGCAGCAGTTGTTACACACAAATACAGCCATTTTCTCTGGTCAGTGCACTTTGCTGCCTATATACACAGCACCATCAGAGCCTTGCTAAGCCTACGTGTTATTCTGCTCTGTAAGTGTCAACACATTCGTGTGTGAATGCGTGTGCGTCTGTGCATGAAGTGTGTGGTGTGCCCACGTCCGTGTGTGTATGCATAATTATGCAGCATAGATCTGTGAGTTAGCTTTTGAAAAAACATGTCGGTTCATTCACACTAACAATTCAATATTTTCCAGATGGCACTGGTCCATATTGATCTGCAACCAGATAATTCATCCTCTTGTGCTTTCGCACGTCGAGCAATATAGTTACCAACAGATATTCTATCAAAACTGCATATATTATGGAATTTCCAACACACACAAGGCCCACAACAAAGTAGCAAAATGTCAGACTTCTAAGGGAGCACCTTTGTTATATGCAGGATAAATAATGAAATTGTAATGAGCTAATTAAAAAGATATTCAAAATTAGCTTTATAAACTAATGTCAAATAAAGTATTGAAAAGACAGCTAGCAAATCTCTCTTTAAATGTTTGTTTATAACTCCAGCCCTGTAACTACATTGCAGACAGTAACCCAGTAAACCAATCAGCACTGCAGCAGCATTTTTTTACATGATATTGATCGTTCTGTCCCAGTTTGCAAATAATTTAACATACAGTTTAGAGAAATTAGATTTTGTAACTGATTTGTTGGCATTTGCACTATGAAATTATTTAAAGCTACATTAAATTATTTTTTTTGCCACTTATGGGCAGAGGAACACTGACATATTATCACCTTATTATCATGAGGAAATATCTGTCTCTTTAGCTGTGAGCTGCAAAACTGGATGATTATTTTTCGTTGGCTCATCACTACGAATGACTCACGTTACACATCGTAATTTAAACCACGGTTGATACAAAATATTGATAACTTTATCTTCTATAGTACATTAATAGATTTTTTTGGCCAATGTAGCAAAGCCAGTTAAAAATAACTTGCTCAACTGCATATAAATATACTAACATCAACTGATATCGCAAAAAAATCAAGGTAGCTGATCAACAAACAAAGCCACTACATAAGTAGGTCTTTTTTTAGTTTTATGCATCAGCAAAAGCACTGTGGACATATAAACAATATGGTATGAAGTTTTATTATATTATGTAATAAAACGCTATTTAAATTGATTGTTATTGAGGCTGGTATCAAAATCATTAATCATTACTTAAATATCAGATAAAAAAATCTGATTATATATCAGCTAATATCAAACAGTGACGCACCAGCTGATGCATGTGTCTGACCTTAATGTTCTGATAAATCATTCAGACGTTGAATAAGTGTTCAAAAAGAAAGTCATTATTTGCTCTAGAATGATAAATATTTGCGATTATGGTGATGATGACGGATTTTCCCACATATAAACACAGTGAAGAGAGTGTTACAGACAAAGCAACAACCTCCGTCTGTTGTGTGGACCTAACTGAGGTCTACTGATGCGAATTCTATTGTATAAAATGAAGACATTGGCATTTGCAGCTGCATAGGCCCGGGATCAATCAGTCTGAATAATAAAGCCCAGTAATTATAGGCTGTGATTCCAGCTTACAGCAAGGCTTTCTTCTTTTTCCTCACTTCGGAGTGCTCGCTCAACATCAAGTGTGGTGCTGTTGTCTTTTACAATTCTGACACTTAAGCTAGCGTGCTCACATTAGAAACCTGGCTAATGGACACACTGAGTAAGGTCACTGCTGCAATAAACACTGTAATGAAGGCAGATGCACGGCAATTGTAGAACAAAAAAAAAAACATCAAGGATTTTGATGAGGAAGTCTCAAAAAGTGTTTTGTCTGTTTCCTGCAGATCTCTGTAAGTAGGAGGTAGTTAGTCTCTCTTATTCATGCTGGATTGCTGTCAATTCCTGGCGCTGCCTCTTCCTTAAATGGACTGAGATGACAAGGCTATTACTGCAGTGTGGGTCGTCTCTTTTTTGGGTTTCCTTATTCTTTGTTTTTAATATATATATATTTTGGGGCAGTTTTTATTAGATAGGACAGCTCAAGGTGAACAGGATAGTGGGAGAGAGAGAGAGAGAGAGAGAGAGAGAGAGAGAGAGAGAGAGAGAGAGAGAGAGAGCATAACATGCAGCGAAGGGCCATAGGTCGGACTCAAATCCATGGCCGCTGCAGCAAGGACTCAGTCTTGGTACATCGGTTGCCAGCTCAACCTGGTGAGCAACCAGGGTCACTAATCTGACAAATGTATTGCTATTCAAAGAGATTTCTAATTGATGGAGCTGAGCAGAGTGACTATAACTAATTATCCAGCAGTCCACGAGAGCCACTTAAGGCATCACAGTAATTCTAAGGCAAACAACCATTGCAGTAAACTAAACTGGAGTCACCAGGTGCATGAAGACCACTTGCTTCAGACAAACCTCCTATATTAAAACACAGTGTCAACGACCAATATTCTCTGGGCTTCTGCAGGCCTTTCTTAACCTTCAACAGGCATAAATGTCAACTAACTGTATCTTTCTTTAAGATAAACACACAGTTTATCACACTCCAACCCCCATCCCCAGAGCAGAAGACTGGTTAGTCTATGTCAACAATGAAAAGACCAAAACCAACAATGTGTTTGTCTGACTCCCACTTCCCTGAGTCTGTCTGTGGTTCTCAGCCCCAAGCTCATTGGTTCCCACTGAAGACGTAAATTCTTTATAAATGGGTCATGAATATTTTTTCTAAAGGCTAAATCCTTTCTTAAAAAAGCAGGACACTGTAGTTTTCAGCAAATGTTACTCAAACAGACTATTTTCAGCAGCGGATTGACACACATTTGGTGCTCTAGTGAGTGCTTACAGCATCAGGACGGTGTATTAGGGACTGACTGAAGACAAACTACAGTGAGTGTAATGAAGGAACATGTCACCACGTGTAACGTTGTGGTTCACTAATGTGTTCTTAACAGATCTTGGTCAACAATTGAGGTCTATGGCACAGATAAATAAGCAATTTAAGTCTTTTAAACAATACTTGCTAATAGGTGTTTGTATTGTTGACAATAATAAAAGCAGTATCATCGTACTTATCCATTAAAACCTTAACTGACTTCCTGGTGTAATAGCTAAAACAAAATATAACAAGATAAGGATTTGAAGAACAATTTCTGATTGGAAAGGTTTGACAAGACCAATAAGCAACAAGAGACTGAAGTGATTACATGGAAATGAATCAGATCTTACCTTGTGTCGGCACTTCAAAACAACACCATAGGCACCTGGAAACGAGAGCAAACAGTGTGTTTAACAGAGATTCACCACAGCTAATCTCTTAATGAATATTCATGTATTCCAAACACTACTTTTGCCTTGCAAGTCGAGCTACCGCATTTGAAAGCCGACCCACATGAAATAATAACAAAAAACAGCATAAATTCAATTGAAAAATGAACAATTCCAGTAGGATTTGGTTTTAAATCCTCTCCTTTTTAATACTTCTCATATGTACGCATGAATTAAGGAAAAACATCCCCCTCTCTAAAAGGACAGGTGGCTCAGAAAGTAGGACACAAGTGTTGGCGAGCTACTGTAGTTCTGATGTTATCGACCCTGGCAGTCACACACACACATCCCCTGAGGGTTCAAGAGGAATTCTAGGACTGAGCAGGCATATGACGAACTGCTCCGTGCTCCTTCACGAGCACATCAGTGCTGCGAGGAGTCGTTTTCTGTATTTACATTTACAATGTAGATACCTAAAAGACAGAAGTTGAGAAAAGTGCAACAAATGCTGTTGCGCTGCCACCTTTTGACTCCAGTGACATAAAAAACATGAAAGATCAGACAGGTGGTTTTGTATGTTTTAACACATTAAGTACAAACTGAATGTACTTGACATTCCTGCTGAAGAAGAAAAATGAAAAATGTTTATCGGTTGACTTCCTACATTAAAGGCAGTTATTGGTTTTCATTTATTCTAAAAAGCTATGAACTTGAAGGCAAACTTCCCTGCCATTCATTTTCCTCCTTAGATGAAGAACTGGACATAATTGCATAATATTCTGTGTATTTTTAATTGCTAGGGTGAGCCCACATGCTGCACTCAGTCCTAAAGGATTTACAAAATTGACTGACCTCAAGATCACTGAGGAAAAATCTATGATGCTGAATCAAGTGGAGCGCACTGTGCCATTGAGTGCAAAGGCAGTAAGTAGAGCTGGACTGGAAAACTTCTACAACTAAAAGTGCTGACTTCCTTCCAGACCGACTCATCTTTGGACAGGCACTCAGCCTTCAAAATCCAGCTCAAAGTTTCCCTGTGTCTTCTAGAGACAAATTATACACACATTATAAAACTTCTAGGATGTGGGAGTACGAGTGTAAAAACTGGGACAAGTGGGTGGCCTCACCTCAGGGCCTCTGCCACTTCATATCAACCAAGTGGCTCAAGGAAAAAGCAGAGCCATGAGAAGCATTTCGGGGGGAATATAACTATCAAATCACCCTGTCCCATTTATATTTACAACAATGAAGCTGAATCATCCAAGCCACCTCTTCATTTCTTCAGTAACAGCACAGGAGTATGAATTCAGGTCACAGTACCTACCTTCAGTTTTTCCATGTTAAAAATCTTGCTGATGAAATATTAAAAAATTGTCCTTTACCTTTTTGAGTTGAGTTATTGAATCATGAACAACAGATCAGGCTTTTAACGGCCCTGTTCCACAAGCAAAATGGTTATAAACAATCAAATGATTGCTCACTGAAAAACCTTGCAACAAATTTGTGGGTGTACAACCTCACATGAAAAGCTGTGGCTGAAGACTAGACTGGGCTAGTAGTCACTGTTGCAGATTGAAAATGTACAGAAAATGCTTTTCACACTGTGACATACTGCAGTGGCATTAAATGAGAGCGCTCACCTTCACCCACGATCCCAAGGACTTCAAATTTATTCATTACATCACCGATGTCAGGGATCTTCATGAAGTCAAAAGGTATGTTGTGTGAGGCGCATGGAGCTCAGGCGGAGGGGGTCCAGCTACAGGATGGCATGAGGTGGCTAGCTGTTGGCTCCCGATGGGCGTGTGCCAGCTGAAAGCCATAATATCCAATACATGCCTTCTTCAGTGGCTCGCTTTTACCTGCACACAAACATACCAGACCTTTCATACACGCTCACACACATATAGATAGATAGATAGATAGATAGATAGATAGATAGATAGATAGATAGATAGATAAATAGATAGATAGATAGACCATAGTTAAGTGCCAAAACCAGTCGAGAAAATTATTGTGAGATGGACTGGGTCCTATAAATGCCAGAATGCAATTTAAAAGCATCTTTAAGGTAGCCTATATTACCGTCCCTTCATCAGTCAAACTCTATGCCTCCAGTTTATAACACAGGTTTCCTGATGACTGAATAACCCTGATGGCCTCGTCAGGGTTATTTTGTCAGACTTCAGAAAGCTCCCACTAGAGCCACAGAAGACTTTATACAACTGTTTTCACAGGCTGAGTAGTACTATCAATGATGAGTTAACCGACCTTTATGTTTAAAATCAGTGGAGAGCCCCTTTAACATAAGTAAGGTGTCATATTCCATGCCTTATACACATATAGCTTACTATACCTTATAAAAATAAAGGAAAAAGATACCATTAATTGATGCAAAGTTCCTTGCTGGATTCCTACCTTTTATCTCAGCGAGTGAAACAGTACCACGTAATCTCTTAATGTGATCAAAGAATCTCCTCTGGTATCCACACACTCTTTACTCTTATTGAATCAGATAAGACTCCAGATACCACTTTCTCCATTTCATCCTCTCCTTGCTGGTAAGCTCAAGGACTTGTGTAGCCTACTCACACTCCCAGTCTCCTACGGTGCTGTGGGCACAGGAGCTGCTCATCAGTATGCAAAACCTCGGCACCAAAATAAACTCTGTCTCCCAGAACACTTAACGCCGCTGTGTGGTCTATTACTCCCTTATATTACTTAGCCGAACACCATCAGCACAGGTAAACTGACAGCAAGTGAAGGAAAACGTGAGGAGGACGATACGAGACAAAACAGTAACACAGAGAAAATGCTTTCAGTCATCTGTTCTTTTTAAACACGAGTGTGTTAATGTGCTTCCTCCTTCCTTCTCCTCATTTCACAGCCTACATGCAGTGGCATGCAGCCTATTGTTTTCCAGAGCAGATTTCAGCCAACTACTCTCCAGGCCCAGACCTAGAAGGCTAATATGATCAGGAATGCACTGGGCATTGCTGTGGATCATATATTTTGTCTCTATCAACAGAATGACTCATGCGTGGTAATGGACTGAGTCTGTGGAATTCAAAATGCAGGACCTTTAAACCTCCTCATATGATCAATGCACTATTATCTACGCCTGGATTTGGTTTACGGCCATTAAAATGAGACATAGTGGGAAGAATTTGGTAAAAACAAGGGATGTAGCTTACAACGTCACTGCCATTTTAGGGTAACTTGTATACACATTTTTTGGGCACTCCAAAAAAATGTATAATAACAGCAACAACCAGCAACAACACTTACATTTATGGTAAAATGTTGCATTATGATAAAACATGTGAAAACAATTGCTGTTTATGTAAACATGTGTCATACAATGTCCTGTTGCTTCTTGTTACAAACCTCTCACATCTTTAACAGCAGCAAACACACACAGGAGGGCGAAATGTGGCTGTCAAATGATTGTTTTTAACAGGGACTGTAGCTCGGCTGTGTGTGTGTGTGTGTGTGTGTGTGTGTGTGTGTGTGTGTGTGTGTCTGATAGCTACGACTGCCCACAGAATGACTGTAGCTCCCACATTTTCAATGCAGAGCAGCAATAAATCCAACAAGTCAAACATATGGCTACACTCAAGCCAACTTAGTGCAAATGGCCTCACATTAACAGTTTCCTAGCCCGGACTCTGGTTAGTTAACGCTGCGTTATAATGAAGCTAGTTGTGTTGCCTTGGTGTTCTGCCTGATTCACAAAACATACAAAACCGCAAATTAGCTCAAAACAAACCTCAAGCTTTGTAAACGTTGCCTTTTCTCGTGAGCTTTCACAGAAGATATTCACATTATACTTAACGCCTACAATTCTTATCTTTATAATGATAAATTAAACTACTCACTCAGTCACTGTTTGGGGAAAATATGATGGAACTGGGCCGATATATCCACCCACCAACGGAGATATTTTCATTGCAGCAGGCAGCTACAGTAACTGGATCGTGCGGTTGACAAGCTGCAAGCAGATCACCAGGCAACAGTTTGAGTGGCGTGACGACGGCCAATGAAAACGCTCGAAACGCTTGTTTATTCCAACGCCCCCTTCATTTGGACCAATCAGCGAGCAGAATGCCAATGGGGGAGAAAACTGTGTTGCGGTCTGAGGGTGTTTCGTATGAGGTGGATATTATTGTTCTAATTTCTCAATTACATAATTCACAAGATCACACCCTGCTTTTCATATGATAACACAAGTTATCTAAAGGCCATGCCGAAGTACATATAGCGGTAGAAACTTTACATGATAAGGATGATATAAAGCAACTCAATTCATGAACAGATTGCAAATATTTGAATTTTTCCTTGCTCATTGGTAGCAATCCACCTCACCACTGTCCACAGGTTGCAGTGTGAGGAGTTTCTGATGTAGTTTAATTTTTGTACTTTTCTTCAGTGAAAGTAGTGTCATTTTGCACTTTATCTGAGGTAAATGTGTAATAAAATAAGATATTTAGTGCCTCCTGACAAGTTTTTTTTCAAACATGACAAACCTACAGTCATGCTCAATTTAATTTTCTTCAGTTAATGAATGTGAATTTATTTTCCAAATGATAAAACTCAGATTATGAACTGAAAAGTGTTCAGTAGGGCTTTTTGGATACAAATTCCATTAAATGTCTACTGAATTAAATGTGGAGAGGGCTGTCAAACCCTATGATTATATTCCACATCCTCATAGATAGAAAATTAAAAGCTATCTGTGTAGCCTGTGTCTTTATCCATGACCCCATTCTCATTCAGACCAAAGGTGAGCTATTGGCATTCAAAACACTCTGTAGGATCCATAAGGCTTTTTCCATCTTTGTGCTGTCCCATGAAACCATGCTGCCACCCACAGGATGAACCTGAAACTGAATAAATAAAGGTACAATTTACTGTGGTGTTTCATGTTTTCCTCATCTATTGCAAATGTCTGTGCAGAGTGCATTAAACTCACTTCTTTGGAAATATATGGTTTTATAATCAACATGAAATCTTCCAGACAAAACATCCACTGATAATCTCACTGGTATACATACTGTGTGTAAGGAACTACCAGTAATAATGCAGAGGTAAAAGGGGTCCTAAGCAGAGACTGATCTCCATATCAAATCTCCATCCAGACTTTTTGATATTTTGATACTACCTGTGATACTCATCTGATGGGTCCCAAAATAGTACTAACATCTATTACTGTATTTAATGTACTATATCTTGATTGATAATATCCACAGGCATGTGCTGGTGAATGTAACATCACCTAAGGTAACATCAATTAAAATATTATTAACACAATCATAACTCTGATCACAATCATAATAGAGCCATCACCTTCAACTTCCATTAGCCTGTCAGCATGGAGTAAAATAAATACCCTCTGTGAACATGTAGTAGGCTTATTACTAACCAGTGATGAAGATTTTAATCAATTTCAATGATTTCTATGAGAAACACCTGAAACGAATCTTCATCATACTTCACTTCAGGACATACAGATGTCTTTACAGAGAAGAAGCATAGTTAGAAAGATTGAAGCAGTCTGGTTTGATGCCATGGGTTGGTTGACTGAAATCTGTGTTCTGCATTTCAACCAATTTTGGGAATGTGTCATATCTCTTCTGCCAGGTTAGTAATCCTCAATCATGTGTCATAGTGCTCACATGTGGTAGAGCAGTGAGGTCTACCTATAGTAACAAACTGCTTTGTGGAAAGAAAATTGCATTGATTATGAATGATTGAATGATGAATAGTTGGCATGTTTTGAACATTTTATTTGAGAGTATTCATATTATCTAATATGTATACTTAACAAATAAATATATAGTAAAAATGATATTGTTTAGTTATGTTTCCCTATGGATTATTTAATTAGATACTACACTGAGCAGTTTTGCTTTGGAATTGATTATTGATTTTCTGGACCTCAATAGCCTTATTCCTATAGCAAGTTCTCCTCATGCTTGCAATTCAGCTTTTTAAATAAACTTCAGCTTCACCACTGATACTGAAGACAACACACTGATTACGAGGATGATTATGCTGACTAATTATAAGGGTGAGAAAGTCCTATAACGGGCTGTAGAGTGAGTTACTGTATGTCATAGAGCCAGTGTTTTCCTACTGAAGCCTGGAATAGCACAGATCACCTCGACATAAGGACTAAATGTTACTGGGCTAACAAAGAGTTTATTTTACACTAACAATATCAATACTGTTGACCTATTTGCCAATGAATGACATGTTTTGTATAGCCTATTAACAATAGAGATCTAAATGTTTCATCTGTTTACAATCTGTGAATGAGACCACAGCTCTGCCTGCTGAGCTATGCTAAGATATATTATCTTTTCAGGCATGTCAGCTTTGATTTTGTGTTTAATTGTTTTGTTTAACTATTCAGAATTCAGCTGTGCTTTTTAATGAAATATCTTGAAAACAGTACTGTGACTGTCTTTATGTGAAATGGTTAGAAACGGTGACAGAAAACTAAATAATCAAACATTTATATTTGTATGCTCAGCTGTATGCTTACACATCTCTACAGTAAATGATTGTTGAAGCCTACTAAAGGCCCATGATAAGTTAACAGTTGTGTAATATTTGGAAATAAGTATCTTATTTGCATAATTATAATCTTAATAATGAATTATTCCTTTAATTATAGGGCTGCCTGTGTTTCAGGCATGAATTTTGCTATAGAAATAAAGTTTATGTTTGTTGTTATTATTAAGTTCAATTCAACCTTTACCAGGAGCAGCATGTAAAAGTAGCATTACTATGTAACCTTTTAAACAATAAGGTCTTATTATCATATTATCATGATAACATCTTGATTAATTTTTCACTTTAATTTTTTTAAATGGTTAAAAGTAATTTTTTTGTATTATGTATACATGCTGCTGAAAAATATTCTGAACCAAATACAGAATGGTTTGTTTGGGCAAGGTGGGACTCAAACTACTTCCTTTGGGAACCACTCCTGATCAAGAAAAAGTCTTCTACACCTATCCACTGCTGGCTCTAGACAGTCCGGGTTTGAACCATGAACTTTCTGCCTATGAGCCACAGCTCTACTGAGCTTTGCAGCCCCCCTCCACCTCCTCACTACTACCAACTACTAAACTGCTGAATGGCTGCTAAACTGAATTGCTGACTTCAAAAGTTGATTATTATTAATAATAATAATAATAATAATAATAATAATAATATGGAAAAGGTGGAATATGTGAAGATTTGATGAAAAGCTGACGCCATAGTGAATGATATTCAAGTTGGAAAGTGGGAAAGAGTCTAAATACTATGAATAGGACTGAAAAGTTGAATAAATGCCATATGTTCAAGATGCTTAATATTATAAGATTGGAATTTAGATTAAAGCTAGAACAATACTTGAAAAGTATCTATTTGCCTGCCTGTCTGTCTGACTGTCTGTCTGACTCCCTGTCTGTCAAACCATGTTAATTAGGTCACCTCAATCAGCTGTGTGCTCCCATCTACAGTGAAAGGTTGCCATGGTGATGGTGTATGCTTAGTGACTCCTGGGTCAGAGGCTGCATTTTAAAGAGATCTTAGCTGAGGCACACCTCTCATGATTATGCTTCTAGCGCCTAGAGTGCCACTTCTATCACCTAATTGCCAATATTATGCAAAATAAGAGAACCTGCTGACCCACAGTGGGTGAGATTTGTGTGTGCAAAGTCAAAAATGTGCCCAGTCTGTTTTCCTTCCATAGTTACATGTCTGCGACCGAAACAAATTTTCCTACGTTTTGATGTTTGTGGAGTGAAAACTGTGGCCATTAGAGCAAGTTGAAGACAAGATTTACAGATGGTTTTAAATCTTCTCTGAACATTTTGCACAATACACACTGATGTAAAAGTCTCAGAAGGGCGGATTTTTTTGTGAATTTTGAACTGGGATTGTGTAAAAAATGTGAAAGATATGAAGAAACTGAATCAATGTGAGAAAGTTCCATTTGTTGTGAACACTTTTTGAAGTTTGAATAGAGTTTCTATGTGAATGAATGGATGTGTGAGAGAGGTTGAAGATGAGTGGGTTTTATTTTCTGATTAAATTGCATTGTGATTTTGTTTAAAAAATATATATATTTGAAAAGTTTTAATCGGATTTGAAAGTTAAGTTATAGCTCAAATGTCTGAAAGGTGTGGAACATTTGAGAGAATGGAGTTTCTACCTAAAAGTATGGGAGCATTTAACCATCAGGATGAATGGGGTAAAAATCTATGAAAAAAAACTGTAATATTTCTGAAAGGTATCAAAAATCAAAATAGAAGCATCCCTCTCCAAATTGAGCTAAATATTTTGAGATTTGAATTTTTAGTATGAGAACATTTGAATGAAGTTTCTACAATGAAAAATGTGGAAGAGTTAGGTACCAAAAAACGAGGCAGACATTTTCTAGTAGAAGAACAAGGTTATCAGCATTCACAGCCAATGAGCACAGAGAAACTTTTCACTTTCAGCAGATGAATGTGAAAACATCCTTCTAGTGTCAAACTCTGCACATACATCATTCAAACAGAACTACAGTGTGATGTTTGAATGCTGTCTGTGCAGACAACAAGATAAGAAACAACATCCCTTACTAATCTGTACATTATTTTATTAAATATAAAATTAGAATCAGAAAATGTAGCCCACTTAAAGTATAAAAAGTAAAAGTACTTAAAAGTGTAAACCCTGTAAGTGTTTATATACTGTATATCAAATTGTTGAATTACTATTCCTGATGCAAATGCGTCAAACTGTAATGTAATTGTTAGAAAAATCTAGACTGTATGGGAAATTGTGGGCGGGGGAAAACACAGGAGTTTGAAACTCAACTTGATTCTGAGTCATGTGCTGCTAACCTGGTGGCATACAAATAACACTAACTTTCATAGAAATGTAATTTATTTTAATCTAGTTTGGGCTTTCGTTTTTTGCTCTAATTTGCCTACTTTTCCCCGATTATTTTACCCTGAATTTAGCTGTTTTAGGGTTTCATATCATATTATTTCATTATTTGTTTAGCATTATTATATTGTATTACTCTCATATGTTTATTAATATGCTGCAATCTGACAAAAGCGTTCCTTTTTTCAATCAATTCTCAAATTGTTTACGTATTCACTTATAAACATGTCTATTATTGTACACCAATGTAGCCTATTGGATGATATAATTCAGTCCCACTCATTACTTCTTAAAATAGCAGCATGTTGTCTGGATTGGCCTTTTCAGTGATCAAGGTTTCTGTGACTACATTACAATTTGTTTTTTGTTCTTTTACATATTTTATTTTTCTGACATTGAGCATTTTTGAGAAAGACCTAGTAAAGAAGAGAGAAAGTGAAGATGGTTGACTACTGTTACTTTCTGGAGTCCAAAACTACAGAGCCAGCAGTCTGGACGCTGATTGGTTAGAACAAGTAAACCTTTCACTGATTGGCTGTAAGTGTGAGTATCGTGAGCATTCATTGGCCTACTGCTCTGCACGTCCAGACTGTCTCGCTGTTTTGCTTGTCTATGCTCGCTGTGAAATACTATCTTTGGCATAAATTACATGCGTGTAAGCATACACTACATTCGTGAAAAAATGGCAGCTGACGATTAGAGAAAAGTGTGTGGATCTTCACTCGAAAAAAGACGGCACTTGTAAGTTTTTTCTTCCGACTAAAGAATACAGAGTTTCGGGAGAATGTGAGTTGAAGCCACACGACCCTGGTTTATGTGTAATTGTCCTCGATAATGTGGAAGAAAGTGCTCTCAGAGGGTTAACGTTAGCGCTAAGGTTAGCCAACCTAGTTATTAGCCAGCAGTGGTTGCTAGCAATTTGAGCAGTCTCAGTTGTCAACATTGGGTCCAGACTATCACCTGGAAGCGTGTAGCGTTAACGTTACACATCAGGAACGGCGTCCGAGAACAAAGATACAGTATTTAACAAAACAGTTTCAGTGTATCGATATATCGAAAGTAAACTGGCGGTGTGCCTATTTCGGCATTTAGCTATCAGTTCCCAGCTAACGTTGAGTTAACATTAAAAGGCTGATGTGAGGTGACATAACCAGCCAGCTAACAGTTAACGTTCATTGGTCTGTTGGCTAAAGTAAGCTAGAAAAACACTGGAAACAGTGCAGATAATGCCCCCCCGATACAAGGCGATATCTTCATTAAGTTATATTGTTGGATAACGTTATTATATGTAGTTAATAACCAAGTCCTGTAGTGTAACGTTTGTCTCAATGGACGCTAACGTTAGCTTCATTATAATACTCATCCAAAATGGCTAATTTTACCGTCAGTGTTAATGAGGCAGCCTGTGTTGTTACTGTAAACGGTCAGTGGACGGTGAAGACGCGCACTCTTGTTTTCTTCAGTTTTACACCCCAACATGTAGGACGGCTGTTTTTATTTTGTTCTTACTTAACTCAGTCACAATAACTAATTCAGTGCCTCGCTCAGGTCTTTCTTAGGGGACATATCAGCATTTAGGTGAAATGTGGAAATGCGGAGGGAATGTACAGTAAGTTCAATACAGTGTCACATGGGCTGTCCCAGTACACCACAGGCCTGTCCTTTCAGTGTTGAACCTCATGAGGCAAAAAAACCCCCCACCATGTTACAAGCTTCCTGTCTCTGTGGGAGTGTCCATTCCTGGAATAACACACTACTGTACGTGAAAGAGGTTCTCATATGTTTTACTTTAAAGGTTTTTTTAAAGGTCTATTTTCACTTTGCAAACAGTAGCACCATGTAACTAGCCTTTAATGTGGCTCCCTGCTGCAGGTTGTTTTAACTAGGGCTTCTCTTTTTTTTTCTCCTTCCAAACCAAAAAATATATTGGTTCAATATCACTATACTCCTTGAACTTCTGATTTTCTAAGTCGATTGAGACATAGCAGTAACATCAGTAGTTATTTGTATAATATCAGCCCTAAATAAGTAACTACAAGTAACATAAGTGAAAACGCTTAGTTATTGTTATTTAAAAACTTGTTATTTTTGTCCATTTTTGTAATATCCAAATGACAGAAGTTAATGGTAAAATATGTGATAACCCAGCGTTATAACAACGTGCTGCAGAGATCCCCTGGCCAGAAAAAATTATAATTCCCACTAACCATGATTCATATTGCAATCACAATATCTGTCAGAATAATCGCAATATGATGTTTTTACCGTATCGTACAGCCTATCTGTAGTTCTACATAAATGTCTAATTGATGATTAGATCAACAGTAATTGCTCATTTAAATTGTTTATCAAGCAAAAATGCCAAACATTTGCTGTTTGCAGCTTGTACAATGTGGGGATCTGACTCCTGCTTTCATGTGTTTTACATAATTGTTCATGTATAATTGTTGGTTTTTCGACTTTGTCAGATTAAACAAGTCATTTGAAGACTTCATCTGAGCTCTCTATTCCATTCGTTTAGTGACAATAATTGAGAAAAACATTGAAAGTAAAACAAATAATGAGTAATGTACTGTAACTATCGCTCAGCATGTTGCTTCCCAGCATAAGGTTATGGAAATGGTACATGGACTGTTAAAATGTGCAAAAACACTGCAAATTCCTGCACCAATCTCCAAGTGTCATATGCATTGAACATTAAAGCTGTTGCTGGGTTCAACGTTAAAGTTTTTTTCACTAGTCCAGCTGGCTCACAAGGTTAGAAATCTACTAGCCTGAAGTTAATTTTTACCCATCCCAAATAGTTTTTTTAAAGAAACGACCCTGTTTTATCTTCCTTGCTCTCAAACTTGCGCCTTGTGCCTTATATGAATGAACTAATCTCTTTGGAACTAGTTGTGTTTTTTGTGTGCTGCATTTCATATTAAATCTTTTAACCTTTTTTATCCTTTTTAGAACAGAAATACACAGCCACAGAAGCATACTCGGTCACCATTGGTCATCAGCCACCATGGGAAAAACTCCGCTAAAAGGCAAGGGGACTTCATTTTACTATTGTTGATAAGACAGTGTTTATGACTTTGAGCTTTTTCTTTTGCCTGTGCTTTGACAGCTGAATCTTTGTATAGGTTTCTTTAACACATCAGTAATGGGGAATTCTGAAGCTCTGTAGCAATTAAGTCATTAGTTATTCCCTTTCATTTTCTAATTAAAGGCCCTGCATACCCACACAGGGGTTTTCACTTATTCTGTCTGATTATAGACCTCAGCTTAGGTGGAAGTGTGAGGGGGAACGTGAGGTCCTCAAAATGTATGTATTATAATTAAAGTGTGCACAGTCTCACACAGTCTTTAGGAGAGCTCTAATAAAGCACAATAAGTGCAAACACAGGTGTGGGTATATAGTGGGACTGTAGAGGCTTTATAATGTGACAACATACAGCTTCATTTGCACCATTGATTGCCCTCTAGAGGTGACTGAAGGCATTCCAGAGTTGTTAATTAAGTGTTTTTATGTCATTGGCAGTGATGACACTCTCAGAAGGCTTCAGTATTTCACAAACTGGTGGATAAATGTCAGTTTTTTTAATTTAGTGTTTGACATTAACACCTGATTAACAGTTTTCAGACTCTAATTTCTGACTTGTGTTAAAGTACCGGTATGTAAGTGTTATTACAAGGTAATTATAACTTTAAAATGACAAGCTGTAATGTTTGGAAAGAGGGAATTGCAGTTAAATATAATTGCTACATCTATTTAAGCTGTATTTTACTGTTATTGTTTAGATTTGGTAGAACAATATTTGTATTTTCATACATTTATAAAATTATTACTATTTTTATTGTCTTTATGACTTGTAGATCAGAAAGATGGCAAAAAGGAGAAACTGGGAAGAACAGTTCCACTATCAGGTACAACCCCTGCAACAACTAAAGGTGAACTTTTTATTTGATGTTTTGTGATAGAGTTGTGAGTCTTATTCACTTATAATCTGTTGGTTGAACACAGTGAGATCTATGTTGGGTGTTTACATTACTGGAAGAGCCCTTTAGTAATTTTATGGTAGAGAAAGACAAATTCACTCTTTCAAGGCGTACATGCTTCTAGTATTGGCTCAACAGCAAACCTTCTCGTAGATTTTCGGTCTTCTTCTGTCCATATTCTGAACTATGAGAAAGTCTTTTGTCTAGCTGAGGATAGTGGACCGGAAATGGGCTTGGAAAGGAACTTGGACTCTGTAATATTATAACATAAAAATTCAGGTAGCAGGTGATATTATGACATTGTGCTCAAGCATTTACTGGATATTTTGTTATTTTTAAAAGATGTAATAGGTTGCATTTAACAAATTTTTTTTTTACCGAACAAACATTTTCTTTTTTATTATTATTTTTAGATGCTTTCAGCTGGGAAGAATATCTAAAAGAAACGGCAGCTTTACCAGCTCCACCGAGCTGTTTTCGTCAG
The DNA here is from genome assembly GCF_905237075.1 of Dicentrarchus labrax. NCBI lineage: Eukaryota > Metazoa > Chordata > Actinopteri > Moronidae > Dicentrarchus > Dicentrarchus labrax. Next base: position 23,971,953 of record NW_026136718.1, on the reverse strand, counting down.
GTATGTCCTCCTAGATTATTCGATTTACCAAGGGCCAGTTGCATGAAGTCTTTAGTCTTTAAGTTCATTTTAGTAATTGGGTAAGAATATTCAGAACTTTAGTATTGGATGAAACAGTGCTTATCTACCTTTCTGTTGTTTCTTAGGTCTTTACTACACAGTTAGCATAACATTTGACTAAATGCAGTGACACTTAATTGACACAAATTTAAAACAGTTGATATTATGTATACCTGGGTGGCCTGTATTTGAGCAGTGCTTACAATGTCAATTATATGTATTATATATAAATTCTAATAAAATCCCAATATCTGCAGGCTAGAGTCCCACCCTCAAATGATTTCAAGGTGGGAATGAAACTTGAAGCCCATGACCCACGCAATTCCACCTCAGTTTGTATTGCTACAGTGATGGGTTTAACTGGGGTTCGTCTGCGTCTCCGTCTGGATGGAAGTGACAACAGCAATGACTTCTGGAGGCTGGTAGACTCCTCTGATATCCAGCCTATTGGCACCTGTGAGAAGAATGGTGACATGCTGCAACCACCACTGGGTAAGTCGAGGGAGGTGGGAAGCACATTGTTGTTGTCAATTATTATAATTTCAAGACAGGAAAGGAAGAATCTTAACCTTCATTCATTAGTTGTGATTCTACACAATAGAACAAATGATCTACCATGGCAGACATTTCATTGAAAATAAGACTTGTTCAACTGACATGCCTTATCTTTGCCATGGCAGGGTTTAAAACTTGTGCAACAACAAAAGAAGAAATTAAAAATATCCCACAGTTGAAATTCATTCTGTTCCTCTTTGCTAGCTAATAGAATTGCTATAAAAAGGTAAATTCAGTCCAGTGAGTGCCGTATTTATCTGCAAAAATTATACTGATGCCAACTGAAAGAAAAGCAACAACAATGGAAATTACCCACAAAATCATACGGTATGGTAATAACACAGATTCTTTGTGTTCTGAATGAGCTTTTCACACTTTTGTTTTAAATGTTATTACATTTTGTCCTCCAGGATTTCGGATGAATGCCTCCTCATGGCCCATGTTTCTGTTGAGAACCTTAAATGGAGCAGAGATGGCACCAGCAACAGCCTTTAAAAAGGTATTTAATTCTTGAAAAAGCTTTAAAAAAAACTTTAATTATACAAACAGTCAGTGATTCTTGCAAGTTGTTGCAATGAGGATATTGCATTCATTTTCAGGAGCCTCTGAGGCCCACCCAGAACAACTTTAAACCAGGCATGAAGCTGGAGGCCGTGGACAAGAAGAACCCATACCTCATCTGCCCTGCCACCATAGGAGAAGTGAAGGGCGATGAGGTCTTTATCATGTTCGATGGGTGGCGAGGTGCCTTTGATTACTGGTGCAAGTATGACTCCCGGGACATCTTCCCTGTGGGCTGGTGCTCCCTCACTAAGCACAGCCTGCAGCCACCAGGCAACAGTGGTAAGTGCTACCCTGTAGGTGGCAGCACAAGTCTGCACATACAATGAGTTTTTAGGCGGATGCTGTTGTTTGTAATTAAGATTTGATTCTGCTCATTTAGTTGCGGTGGCATTCCCCCCCCCCCCACAGTCGAGACATTGCACCCACAGTTAGAAAAATATAAACACAATTAACATTAATCATCTGGTCTTGTTTGTCTGGCAGAGTAAAATATACACACAGCTAATCTTTAACAGGTGCTGGGCATAGAGTATAAGAAAGCAAGCATTCTGCCTCCTGAACTATGTGTGATCTAATACAGACACATTAACACCTCTCCCAAATGTAAAGACTGAATGGAAAAATGTATGTATTTGAAGAGGCATGAACATAGTTTTACAGTTCAAATGAATGGTGTTATGGCTGTGGTTTCAAAGATTGTACAGGGATTTCCGATGATTTGGTAGCTTGGTTGGTGTTGTTGGTTTTTGTGAAGTAGTTGTTACGAACTAAAAGGTTCCTTCAACGTGTTGTTTTTGTTTTTTTAACAAAATGAGATGTAGGAGAAATTATAATAGAGAGTATAATAGATTCCTATATTTCACAGACAAAAATCTACAACATTAATTTTTCATCTCACCTATTTATATCTTTACATATTTGTATCGCAGTTAAACATTCTCCCAATATGTCTTTACATTTCTGTTTGCGGCTACAGATTTTTAAAAAGTGGTGGCAGAAATAAAATGCTGCAAACACTCGACCAGTCAGAAATCCAGGAACTTTTTGAGGGGTAAAATAATGTCCCCGGAACTTAATTTAGACTTTGGCCCCTGCGGTGGAAACAAACTGAATTCCTCCAAAGGTTCCTAGTTCCAGGGGAAAGTTCCTGTGTTGGAAACCCAGCATAAACAAAGGTAGCAAGTATTAGCAGAGTTTTCACTTTCCCTTAAACTTAAACTATAAATTACACTACGACATAGGTATTTTTCCTGCTAAAACTTCACAAGTTGAGTCATTTCACACACAACAAGGATAAGTAAGGATTTGTATGGGAGTCCCAATATTGGCTGCAAGTTGAGTTTGTGTTTGTGTAAGTGTGTTTTAAGCACGTTCATCTGGGGCTACATTTAAAAAAAAAAAAAAAGAGCATCATGTTGAGCACTGAGCCAACAGTCATACAGCAGGAGACTTGCTGTGTGTTTCATGTGAAACTCAGCAGATGCACCATGGAGTCCTGTCCTGTGTTTGTGTCTCTGTATTTGGTTGGCGGGCATGGAACAGTCAGGATTACACAAGGGAGGGGACTGATAAAGGAAGAGGATTTATGTTCTTCACATCATACCTGTTTACATGGAAAAATATATTTACATAAAAGCTGCTCAGTCCACTCTCTGACTTTTGCTCAACCCTCTTTGTGTATGAGACTCTGGATGGAGAAGAGAAGATAAGATTATCAACTGCAAAACTCACTGTACATGTACCTGCTCATGTTTGAGCTCTGATACACCCTCAAAAGGTTGGGACAGCATATGAAAAGCACACACATCCTTTCACTGTCACCCTATTCTTTCTATTCCCTCCCCCATTACTGAATGCCTCTGTCATCGTGTTCTTTGTTTTGAAAGAATTGTTTTGTTGAATTTTGTAGGAAGTTTTATTTGACTCTTGTGTGTGGGAATTGTTAGGGAATCTTGAGTACACACAGAAAGAGAAAAATATTTACTAGCGTAGTAAATGAGCTGTTGGTTTGTGTGGTATGTGTTAGCGTAAATGTTTTTCTTTTCAGCACGAATTACACTTCTACTCTGTTTCAGGTCTTGGCTATAGGCATTTGTGTTATTTGTAGAGAGCATTCACAATACATACATTTACAATAAAGAAACGGCTGAGATGGTGATTCCTCTTGGATGCTGTTGCAAGAGGTATTATTCAGTATGATTTATGTAGTTTCTGCACTGATTGTTATCTCTGGGATTATATTCATTTATGTGGCTACATTTTCTGTATATATGTGAAAAATGATTGATATTGCTCATTAGTCTTTTGAGTTTCTATATCTACATTTCTACACATAGCTAGCAGGAAAATGTATTGTTCTTCAAAAGTAGACAATGTTGTTGTTGGTGTTGTTGTTGTTGTTGTATACACATTAGGGTCATTATTTTATTATTTTAAAAACTTGGCAGTGAGTCTGAATAATAGCCTGTTCAGTAGGCCTCATTGCTGACTAGTTGGTGTCGTAATATGGCTTTAATACAAATGATGAAGTCATTAACAATCAGTTAAATGCAACCATCAAACAATTATCATCTGCTTACCTGGGCAGCAGGTCAAGCAGGGCACTCTAGAGAAGGAATGCCAGAGTCAGAAACAAGAAATTGGAAGTGTATGACATAAACTGGAGCACTTCCCTGACATTTCCAGTAATAAGATGCCCCTGTCCAAACCCAGATTGGCACCAGACCATCTCTTTACTTTGACTTTAATCCTAGCCACCAACAGCAGCACAGCGCACTGTGGTGGTCACTGGGTCAAGAGATAATGACACAATTTGTCTCTCTAATTAGCCAGCAGAGAGTGTGTAGTGATTGGACAAGTTGCAAACCAGCCATCATTTTTATAATCCTCTCTCTTTGCCTACATAGTTAATTCACAATCTATGGAACCAGCAAGCCACAGTTAATGCTGTGCCAAGTCTATGTTTCTTTCTTTTTTATATCCATCTCAATGTTTTTTCTTTTAGTTACCCTGCCAAAGAACTTGCAGATTCTCCCAGCATCACCCTCCAAGCCCAACAGACGTTCCATGCAGTCCCCCTACAGACTCCCAAACCCTCTGCCCCCTTTGCCCGTCAGGAAGGGGGTAAGAGGCCGCCGGCCCAAGAGTGAGACCATCGCTCTGCTCAAAGCTGTGGCCGAGGCAGCAGCTGCCCAAAATGGAACTGTACCTGAAAACACACAGCTGGTACCCCGGCCCTACAAGAAGAGAGGCCCCAAACCTGGAAGCAAGGTGAGACCCTGCCGAACAAACCCAGACTCAGATGAATACTTTTTACTGCCACATTCTTTGTGCTAAAGTGGGTCTGCAAATGAATGTGTATTTTTCAGAGAAAGTCCAAGATTCTCCAAAGCACATCACAGCTGCCCAGCATCCAGGTTCCTCAAGAAAGCCCTCCCAGCCTCAAATCGGTGGTTTCAACAGGTAAGCATTAATGCGCGCTCGCTTCATATGATCAGCTTTAGCGTGTTTTGCACTGAATTAAAGCTATTATTAGATGTTCTAATTTGTTCACTGTGTTTCTTGTGTGTCGTTCCAGTGTGTGTGTATGTGAATAAGCATGGAAACTGTGGTCCCCACCTGGACAGGAAGCAGATGCAGCGTCTGCCAGACCACTTTGGACCGGGGCCAGTGAATGCTGTGCTCCAGCAGGTGGTCCAGTCATGTATAGACTGCGCATACCAGCCTAAAGTCCTGCTCAGTGCTCTGCAGACTCATTCAGGAGGAGGAGAGATTGTCAGAGGTAGATCCACATAGACAAAACCAGCTATTAGAAGTATCTTACCTCTGAAATAATAATAATTGGAACAGTAGAACAATGGATTCGTCAGATTGCTGTCTGTCATCAAAGCTTGGCTACGTGTATAAATAACACATGTTGTCATTCATCCCAGTGAGAACAGATGGCGGAGTTCGTGTGGTCAAACTACCAGCAGCCTCCAGTGCTTCTTTTGTGCTGCGCTTCTTGGAGACTATGTGTCGTCACCTGCAATGTGACAACCTGTTCAGCAGCCAACCGTTCAGCCACTATACTGCTTATGACAGGACCAAGTCAGGTAAATGCTGCATTCAGTCCAGGAGGGAAACATCTCTGCTTGATCCTAGTTCTTATAATAAACTGGCAATAATTACTAATAAAGTCCAGTATGACCATCACATGCCTTTGCAGATGTTGTGCCTTGTTATTTCCTCAGTTTAACATTTTTATCAGTGATATTTTATATGTCTTAGAAGGTAAAGAACTTTAAACCTCGGACGTCGTAGTAATGTGTCGTATGTGTTGATCTTTGTGTTGTCCTGTAGTGTGTATGCACATACAGTGGACTATAAGCTAAAAATCTGTTCTTCCTTGTTTCCTGTGTTTCAGTGAAAGAAGAGGCATTGGACGCTCCGTCTCTGGCTCGGGGCAGTAAACGGAGTCCCACTGGAGTCTCCCCACCGTATGCAGCCCCTCTGTCACCTAAACATTTACGTACCGAAGCTCACCCCTCAGAAGGTACAGCTCCTTAGTACATTTTGCTTATTTACTTGTGCTTGTTTAGCAAAACTGCACCTAAGGACTTGTAATACTAATCTTTCTGTGCTGGAGACTTGTTTAGCACTCATTTACAACATTAACATTTATACTGCTTTTAGATGTTAAATATTTGCCTCACTCTTGTTACCAGCAGCAGATCTGACACCTCACTGGATGCAGCCTACCTGTTAACCTCTAGTCGTTATTTTGGTAGTTGAGAATTTGTCCATCACACTTCATACCTTTTGATCTCTGTTCCTGTTTATATGGCATAGCTGTTTATATCAAAGTATTCTACCTCAAGCCCTTTTGTGTTGTATAATATGCCAAATAGTTTTCTCTAGATTCACTGCAGTGTGTATACAAGCTGACTGCTCAGTGCTAGTGTCAGCATTGGCACTAAAAGGAGATGATACTATAATGAGGAGTGTATGTCGCTGTATAGTAATAAGTAGGAATGTAGAGATACGCAGGTTGTGTTTATTTGCTCCATGTGTTATCCTGGATTTTGAGGGTTCTGGTCTCCGGTGGCAACGGCCAAACACCTGCATAACAAAGTAGAGAAGACATCAGATACAGTAGCACCCTAAGTCAACATATTTACCATTGGTTAAGGTTGTGTACTACTAACTGAAATAGTTATCTAGCTATTACTGCTGCAGTTATCGTGTTCACTATTTGGGTTCATAGTACAGTTCATCAGCTGTTCTGTACTGTTATTGTTATGCATTAAATATAAACTGAGAGGTTGTCAGTGTACTCAATGACAGAAAAAGGGTCTATAAGGGAAGAGGTTGGGAACTGCTGTGTGACACTGTATGTGCCTCTAAGTACCATCATCATAGAAGGGCCTTTGATTTATAGACAGCGATGCAGTTCAGCAACAATGACCACTTTGAAAGCAGATGAAAGTGTATTATAGAAGCTTTTTTATAGAATGATATTTGAATGTCTGTTGTGTTGTTCTCTCTCCAGCAGAGACTCTGCCCCATGAAGAGAACGTCCTAATAAAGGAGCAGCGCTACATGGACTCAGCCTCCAACTCCATGACCCCTCGACCCCAGACAGTGCGCAGTTCCTCAGAGTACCACTCACAGGCCAGCAGCCTCTACCACCCTGGCAACGGCACACCCATGCGCCGCCTCTCCTCAAACTCTGCAGAGCTCAGCTCCACGCAGCCTCTCAGACGAGTTGAAGGTACAGTAAGAATCTGTGGAAGCAGATGTATAAAATTGCTCACTTCTGCCTCACATGCTTAATGTGTGTGTGTGTGTGTGTGTGTGTGTGTGTGTGTTCTGCTTTGGTAGCAGCCAGCTCCACCACAGGTCCTGAGGCTCTAGTGTCTGAGCGGGACAGTCTACAGCTGCCCAGTAAAAACCCCTCCTCCTGGTCCATTGAAGAGGTGATGCAGTTTGTGAGGGACGCTGACCCCACAGCATTAGCTCCACATGCTGAACTATTCAGAAAACATGTAAGTCAACTTTAAAAATGTGGAACAGTACGATGAGGGCTTACGTTTTTATGCTGAGGTCTCCCTGGAAGTGCTCAATTGCTCTTTGAGTTGAGCTAAAAAGAACCACAAGTTGTTTTTTTGTCTATTATTATTATTGGCTTCGGCTACTGTAGGTCATTTGTGTCTCTACGTGGTATTTTAATATAATGAGCCCCATTCTTTGTTTCCACAGGAGATTGATGGAAAAGCTCTGATGTTGCTACGGAGCGACATGATCATGAAGTACATGGGTCTGAAACTGGGGCCTGCACTGAAGCTATGCCATCACATAGAGAGGCTGAAACAAGGCAAACTGTAACAGGAGCCAGGGCAGCCCTGTCCCTGCCAGACCCATGAGCAATAAGCCCTGAAAGAGCCAGCGTGTGGACACTGACTCATGGGGCACGCAGGGGCTACATGTTACTCTAGACTCCACCTCGAGGGACTGACTAGATGTTACAACTTCATCCTGACTTCCAGAGTGGAGAAAGTGTGCCGTGCATTGCTGACACATTACCTCATCCCCTCATCTGTGAACAAAAAGCTGTTCAAGTCTAACAGACGCCATTTGACTCTCTGAAATCCCAAAGGAAAAGAATCCCTGTAGTGTTTACATAGCACATGTGCACACGTGGACACGTTTTTTTACGGAGATGAAATCTTTTGATCCTGGTTTTGGATCCCCCAAAGATGGAGAATGTTTCTTCTTATATAATGTTTTTATTATTGTTGAATTTCCAGTTAATAAGGAAGGGTTGATATACTGAAAAAAAAAATCCCATCAGATGTTCTTCCCCATGCTCTTTAAAAGAATTTGGATGCTCTCTTGTATGTGCTGTTGTATAGCTGTTTTCACTCTTCACATGTATGCCTCAAATATGGGTATATCCGCCTGCCCGAAGAATGCTCATGTCAGTGCGTTCCATTTCGTTCACACAACGCTAGACAGACGTTTTCATTTCCTAGAACACTGTCGGCGTCCTGGTAGGTAATCACGTTGTGCTCTGACATTTCTGACTGAGCCTCACCTTTTCCACGAGTGTCCTGCAGGATCATCGTCTGCTGTGTGGCATGATGTATTATTGTGTCTTAGCGGGCCCTACGTTGCCTCTCACTGGTCCCCACGCAGTTCTTATCAACATCAAACCGCTTGAACCCCAAGCTCTGAGTCATCTTGGAGGTTCTGGGTTTATCAGTTCCAATGGACAGATTCTTTAGGAAGTTCAGATCTGACATTACAAGGGCTCTGTATGTTTTAGTTTTGATGTAATATTTTTATCAGTCATAATCATGTAAGCTCGTCGGTCCGCCTGCGACCTCAGTGTTGTCACTTTTGACCGTTCCAATCACTGTTAGCAATGAAAACAGATGTGTACAGTTTTATGGGTTTAACCATGAATATCAGCGACAGAATGTACATTTTGTAGAAACTTAATATTTTAAGGAAATCATATACATAAGTTAGAAATGTGAAGATAACGGGGATGGGGACGTGGTGAATATTTCACGGTGGATTCCATTCTGCTTTTTAATACTTAACACAGCGCTTTTAGTTCAGATACTCCCAGTAATAGACTCTGCCTTGCTTTACCTACGACATTTCTCAGGTTTATGTGGTCTTTGTTAGTACAAGCTTTTGTAGCATACTGTTTATAATATACTTAACAGAATTTCTCTGTTATTCCCTTCCTTGATTTAAAGACTTGTGCCATATGATATTCAACACAGGATCGAAGTGCTGTTGATTTCCCTCTCTTGCATCTTCTTTTAAGTACTTGAAAAATATGTGTTGCAAAAAGTCCATTATGTCACACCAGATAAACAATACGTGTTTATGATGTTGTGTATTTCATTTTTTTTTTTTTTTTTATAAACCTACCAAAAAAAAAAGGATGTGCATGTGTTGTTACTGATGACAACAAATGATGTAGACAGAGGATGTGTTTTCACAGAGGGGAAGAAAGTTGCCGAATTCTTTTATTTAATCACCAGTATTAACTATAAAAACATTACTGATTGGCTGATTTTAGAAAATGAATTCAGGACATCAGTTGTCCTATGGACTCTTTTCAAGGCAGACATTTTGACTTGTGAAAGCAGGAAAAGCACAGGTGTGACTAACAACATGAACGTTGGCTCCGTTGCATTAAGTGTCTGAGTAAGCCATGTCAGTGAGTGCGCAGGCACAATACCATAGCTCTGGAAGTGGCTCACCTAAATGGGATGGAGCCATTATTTAAAGTGAGATATTTGCACAATAAGAACTACAATGTAGAGGACAAAGACCAACAATCATCATTTCCATCATTAAACTCGCATCAGTCTCTGTGGCGTTTGTTTTGAAATATTACCTCTCAGGCGTACAAAAAAAGCCTCGTGTTTATTTATGACATGAAATATAAGAAAACAAAAGATGTCAAAACTATTTAAAAACATGTCAGAGACTTAGAAAAATGATTCTGGTTGGTTACAAACCAGAAAGTACCTCTAAAATCCAACAACTGTCTTTGTACCAAGAAGGGCTTCTGGTAATGGTGAATGTTTGTGAAACTACAAACATTATTACAATCAGCATTCTGAATTTAAAATACATACACAGACAACAAGTGTTAAAATGTGAAGTGCTGTTAAATTCTTCACTGTAGTAAAAAGTGTGATGCTAGTACCTTTACTTTATTCCCAAACCTGCCTTGTACTACAGTGACACCACTGACAGCTCACACAGTGTGTGTGTGTGTGTGTGTGTGTGTTGAATTTATCGTAAACATCCCTTGTTTTGAACGTGGCCTCCAGACATTTCAGTCTCCTCTACTCCAGAGCGTTTGCTTACACACTTGAGGGACTGAACCAGTTTACTGTACAGTCACTGAGCTGGCTTTAGTTCAGGAACTGTACAGAGACTCTTGATGTTGGCCAGTTTGATAGGAATGAAGGGTGAAGTGAATACAAACCAAACTACTTACAAGATGTACAGAGGGTAAGAATGCCTAAATGCCTGAACGGGTTTACTGACTTCTGTCATTTCTGTGTTTTATTTATCTGCTCTTTCAGACTCCTTTGACATTTAAATCCTGACATGAGAACAGTTTTTTCTGATTTCAGTGAAGTGCATAAAAGGAAGACTAAAAACAGACTTGTTTGAGATTAAACTGACTGTCAAGAAAAAAGACACAGATTCAGACTTTGGAGATTTTAGTTCACTTCCATATAAAAAGCACACATACTGTACAGCAAACATTTAACTGTCAGCGCATTTCAACTGTGTTTCTTCACCGACATCTTATTTAAAATAACAGGAGATTTTTCGGAAGCCAAAAGTGCTTCAGGAGACTGACAGTTAGAAAGGAAGCTGTCTTTTTATACCCAGTCACACTTTGTCTCCTCACTGACCATCCAGTATATATACAGACTGTATAAATAAAAGTTGTACAAATAATAAATTAGGGTTAAATCCTGTACAACCAAAGTGATCAGTTCAAACTACTAAATCAAAGAGCTCTCTGTTGAATGGACTGTGGACATGAGTTGCTCCAGTACGTCGATATAAATAAAGAACTGGTAAAAAGTCTGTGAACTAGGTATTTTCCACCCTGACAGTCTGTGGCTGTTATTAGTTCTTGGCCTATAAATCACAGATTTCATAAATGCTGTAATCACAAAGGGGAAACACAGTTTTAGTAGAATAGGCAGTAACACCCTGTAATGTTTCCAACTAAACTATGACAAAGTGCACTCAATAGGATAAATAACCTGACACACAACTATACTCTCACATTCACAACTCTGATCATAATCATGGGACAGAAATCTTCCACAAAAAATAAAAATGATACCAAACCACTGGGAACAAATGCTTTACACCGACAAGTTTGATAAAAAGGAGGGGTTCAAAACTGGTTCTAATAACAGACTAATAACACACTAATAACTAAATATACGAACGGTATCTTCTCTCACTGAAGCCAAGAAAATCTTCATTATTTCTTCTTTAATCAGTTAAATTCACTTTGCATCCGCTTCACATTCTCAGCTGACTTATCAGGTGAGATCGCTATTAAAACCTCCAACTAGATTCACTGTGTCTGTTAATGGAAACAGCAGCGGGTTCACGTGTTTCATACACTTGCTGTGAAGTGTTTTCTCAGCTTTGGCTCTTATATTGAAGCGCTGATGAATTCAAAAGGGATAATTCAGCCAGCAACAAAAATAGCTCTTTTCCAGAAATACTTTCCTTATATTTGGACAGGCACGTAGAAAGTTCTGTTTAAAAAGCGCAAAACGATTAAGACATCCCTTTTTTCCCTGCTGTTACACAAAATAAAAATGTATTTTGTCGCGACCCACGGCTGTTGCCAAGATAATGAAATTGTGCCTCAGGTTTTGCCAAGTCATTATTGGCCTGTCATGCTAAAGCCCTACCAATCAGAGGAGAATGAATTGCCCCACTGAGCTACTGATGACTATGGGAATTTTCCGACAATGGGACATGTTTGAACAGTCTCAGTCACGTCCTGCCAGTACATACTGCTCTGCTCTGAGCAGTGAGAGCCTCAACTATCAGGGGTTTTTAGGTCTTCAGTGCACTTAAATAAAAAATTACATGTGGAAACAAACCATGATCCAAATGGAAAAATGGAACCCATGTGTCTTTGCTGTAATTATAAAGTCAGAAAATGTTCTTCAACATCTCCCATTCATAAAGACAATCTCCAGAGCCACATGAGGGCCCGTTAAGCTGCCATACACACAAACATTTCTGGTTGAGCATTACACCGTAGAGTAGTGCATTACGAAAAAGCACAGCAATTCAGAAACACCCAATGGAAAGCCTTTCTGTAACTACTGTGTCACACTGTCAGACATTCATGAGCCTCAGTTTATGCAACATTTGGAGCCAAACTCTGAGCTTTGACTGGAGATGTAAGTTTATAAGTTTGATTACTGAATGTCCCCACATATGTTTTATGTTACACGCTCTGGAGGGATTACCAGAGAGCGGTCCCGCTATTAATCCCCCTCCTCCGAGCACGTTTACTTCCTGGGCAGCAGCGCTGCGAGTCTCTGCTTCTTCATGGGAAGGAAATGGATCTCTTGTGAGCTGACCTTCTTCAGTTTGATAGCCCTGTTCTTGGGGACTTTTTTAAGCGGGTTGTTGGGGTCGTGTTGCTCCCCCTGGGACGCCGACGGCACTGCGTAGAGCTGCTGCAGAGACGCCGCCTGGCTGCCGTCCCGTTTGATGGAAAAGTTCTTGGTGGAGACTCCTGATAGGCCTTTGATCTTCCCGCAGAGGATGGCAGGGATGGCGTCCTTCACCGAAACGATGACCTTGGCCGTCTGCGAGGTGCTGACTATCTCAAGGTTTCCGGCTCCGCTGATAGACGCCTCCTGGTTCCGAGAACTGGACCCGCCAGCACTGCTGTCAACCACCCACTTGTGCTGCCGGCTGAACTCCAGGGAAGCCAGACTGCCCAGGAGTTTGGAATCTAAACTCTGAGTGCATTCAACCCCCAGAGACAAAGAGGTAGCACTAGTATCTTGACCAGAATGGAAAGCTACTTCTCTCTCCGCCTGAATGCACTTTTTCCTCACACCAGGCACTGACAAGTCGAGCACACTGTCCTGCTGTGGACTGGGGTACTCCTGTTTTAGTTCAACTGGACACGCTCTGACAGAAAGGTCCAAAGCTTGTCCTTCATCTAGAGGAACTGAAGACGGGGACACATTTTGTGGCTGGAACGATGGCATGCATCTGCTCGAAGACAACGAAGGAGAGGTAGTATCTTTTGGAGAAGTCTGAGTGCTTTTACTGACAGTGCAAACTGGTTTTGGCATGTTGCCCTTTGAGTCCTCGGCCTGAGGGACAGGAATGGGGATGGGAAGAGGGACGGGCAGAGGCACTGGCAGGGGGATGATGACAGGGTAGGGAACTAGAAGGGTGGCAGGCGGCACTAACGGGGCCAGAGGGGAGGTATAGGGAGGTGTGAGGGGAGGGAGTGGGAAGAAGGTAGAGCCTGGTGACTGACAGCTTGACGAACCTGCCTGGGAAGGGAAGAGATCCTGCAGGATGGCTGCAAAAGCCGGATTCTGCAGGAGGGAGAGCAGGTTGGCATCCTGCGTTTGTCCCGCTGACTTCTGCTCGACAGCCGGAGGTAGACCAAACGTCAAAGGATTGTGACACACGACGTTGTTCTGAAGCGGCAGCTGAGGGCAGTTTGTGGTCTGAGGAATCACAGAGGGACTCATGTGCTGGATGACCTGCTGATCCAAGACTAGGGGAAGTGAAACTGGGCTTTGGCTTGTTATCAAGTACGGTGCTGCACCCATTTGACCAAGCTGAGGCCCGGCCGCTCCGGCCATCTGGAGGTGGATGGGCAGCATCAGCGGGCTCTCTCCCAGGCACACCGGGTGTAGTACAGTTGTGGCGACTTTGAGCGCCACACCTCCTGGAGATTCGGCGGAGGAACTCACCACTGACGGCGCAGGAGGCTCCACCAGGTCAGACAGCCCTCCTTTGCTCATTTCTGTTGCACCACATGAGTCGGCAGGAATGAGTGGACTTGCTCCGTCCTCCGCTTTACCGGGGATTTCTCCTCTTCCCACCTCAGCGCTGCACACATCAGTCTGGGACTGTGTCATGGTCACAGACACATCATCACTGCCCTCCATAGTTCAGTTTGAAGAGTGAATCCAAATCTTCATCAAGTGCTAGTGACAGGTCTCATCCATTATTGTTCTAGGCAGCCCTGAAATACAGGAAACAGAGTGTTTTATGATGTTAAGTAGTTTCAAAAATGTGTTATAATGTGGAAAATCTTACACATGTAGAAATCTCTGGAATGTGTCCTCGCAGCCATTTGAAGGACACTGGCTCCATGTCGCGTCTATTACAGCTCAGTTATTCATATTTAGCATTATGGACGACTTATGAGCAAAATACTCCATAAAATAAAGACTGAATGAAATGACAGAAGGGCACTGCAGTGATTTAATATAAAACATATACTGGAGAGACTTGTGAGAGGCAGACAAGGTTATTATAGTTAATTACAACAGAAATATAAACTAAAACTAGGCAGGTGAACAAACATTTTAGTGAACTGAAATACAAATAAACACTAGACTTTAGAAAAAGAAAAAAAACCTGAAATAATATTGTGTCCTAGGACTAACTTAAATCAAATAAAAATAGACTGAGATGTTTACATGATTGTGAGTCAATGTGTTGTGATACCTATTCTGAACATTTGCCCCTGACAAATACCCCCATATTATAATAATAAAAGATACTAACACTGAAACTAATAAAAACTAAACTAAAATTAAACATTTCTGAACAATAAAACTAGCTGAAAGTAGATTGATTGAAAAATACAAAACTATAATAACTCTGGTAAACACCCACATCTGTGAAACTACACACCTCTACCCTGATGACACCATTGTGACATCATCAAGGTAATCTTTTGGAAACGCTCCTCCAGAGCCACAGGGATTATACCTGCCAGTTCCCACAGGCTGAAAAAGGTGGAGTGCCCCTTTAAATAACGTCCGACAGATTGGCCCAGTTCCTACACTCTGTGTCACTCATCTCTCCACTGTGGGAAAAATAATATAAACTTTTAAAATGCATTATTGGGCCTTACAACTCATCCCCAAACAAATAATTACAGTAAACTGAGTAAGACTGAGGGGCTTTTACAGTCCTTCATACATCATCACATGTAACCAAATTAGAGCAGACTCATTGTGATTCAACACAGGAAATTGAGATTAGGCTGTCTGAGGCTGTCTGCTGTATGTTCCAGAGTCCAATTATCCTGTTAGCTGTTATTCGCTGTTACTGTAATTAAACATTAAAATGTAAACAGAAACTGGTCCAATATGAAGGTAATGACAGTTTATGTCTCATGTGAAGCACTTTGAATGGCCTGGTTCCAGTGCTACATGAATAAACTTGCCTTGCCCAGAGAAGATAAAGAGGGATTATGTATGCCTAATATGTTTTAAATGTCACATTATCTTCATCAAGCAGGACATACATTGAACCAATTAGAAGGGAAATGTTGGTTTTAGTGAAAGACAGCACTAATATCACTGGAAACTGGGACAGAACAATCAGTCAATTTATTAATTAGTCAACCGACAGAAAATGAATAGCCAACTGTTTTTGTTTTGATATTCTATTATTTGTTGGAGTCATTTTTCAATAAGAAATGCCAAACATGTTCTGTTCAGAGCGTCTCAAATGTGACGCTTGCTGCTTTTTTCTTTTGTCAAACTGAAGATTTTTGGGTTGTTTGAAAAACACAAGTAATTTGTCACTTTCTGGGAAAATGTGAAGGGCATTTTTCACTATTATCTGTCCTTTTATGGACTGAAAGGCTAATAGATTAAGCAAGAAAATAATCTATAGATTCACTGATAATGACAGTAATTATTAGTTGCGACCTTAATCCAGCCTACAAAGACAAGCGTTCCTTGTCTAATCTTTAACAAACACAACACAAAAACAGATCATCTGCTTCCTGGACTCAAACACTGGTCTGAGTGAGGTACGACACATCCGTCACTCGGTTATGTTGCTGATTACAGACACACTGTAAATGATTTACATCTTTCCATTCTCCCCCTCCTCCACTCGTCTCTCTTGGTTTAGGTCTCCAGTTGAAGAGCTGCAGCCTGGGGTAATAAGCCATATGCAGCTCAAGGGACGGAAGCGTTTCATATGCCAGACCCCCGAGCTACAATATCTACATAGAAAAGGTTATACTGGAATAAATCACCCAGTTCATAACTCATCAACTACCATCTATGTATCTATCTGTCATCACAGAAGTTATCATGCTTTTATAAGCCTGTTGTTTGTTGCCTTTCCTCTTCACTACATGACACTTCCACACAACACATGTCCTGCCTGCACTGGCTGTCAACCCTCATCCATCTGTAGTGATAAAACATCCCCTGGGTGCCTGGAGATACAATGCATCCAATGTCAGCACGGTCAATTATTCATACTGATGGGAGCAGCAAGGGTAATATGCTCAGGTCTTGGGAAGGGGAGCACTTTAAACAACCTGAAATGTAACAACTGAGTACGCCGTCCTTTTAAGTGGAAAACTCGATTAAATGCACACATGCAGTTCCAATTTTCTAAAAACGTGACACTTTTTCTTTTCTGAGCAGCCTTCATGTGGTGTTGGGTTGCCTCACTGAGCAGCGAGGAGGAGCGTTCTATCCCCCCAGGCTGGTTTTATATTGTTCTGTAGCATAGATGAGACATTGTAATATGGCTCTGATGGATTACACAGGGGATTCTACAGCCAGACGGTCGGCCGATAACCTGCTACACACATGGGAAAGGCCTGGGAAGTGTGTGCGCCTCGGGAATACAGAAACACGCTCAAACATACCCCATAAGAACACCAATAAAAGCATTTGTGCATTTATAGCTTGAGGCTTCTGCTCCCAACTCAGTCTAGAGTTGGCGGATCTTTAAGGGTCGGCTCTCTGAGTGATGGGCCGGCAGGTCAGGGTTGTCCATATGCATGTACCAAACACCTTGCTCTGTCCTCACAGGGAAGGCTCATCCTGCAACTTATGGGCTCCCAGGCCAGAAAAACAGGACTTGGACAAAGTGTTGACACAAGAATCCAAGCAAAGGCATCTGTCTTACAAGACTCTTCTAATAGATTATTTTTCTCAATATCTTCAGTACCTCACTTATCCTTACCCTTTCTACAAGAAAAGAAAAAGAAAATTGGATCTAAAGTTACAAATTAAGCCTGAATAAGAAATTAGGACCTATTCTATTTTTCCAGCATTTTGATGCCACAGTCTCACTTGCATTCCAGGAAGTTCGTGACAAGACATTTCCTGCTTGATAACATGGTCATGAGGTCTGTGACACGATAAAGCCTCGCTGACCAATATGAAAGAGGCCTTTCTTGGTTAAGACTCCCCTACTGTAACAGACCGTAATGGTTTGGCCCGATTTGTGCATGAAGTGAGGGGAATAAACCCACATAATAAACTCAATTTAACGCTGCCTCTTAATTTTGTTGTCAGGGTGAAATAACTTTTTTATGCTTGGGCTTTATATTTTATGAGAAGAAATAAAAATAGTGTTAGTGAGCTTTACTCTGAGCCTTCAGATCAGGTGACCTTCCTAAGCAGCAATCACCATCAGGGTGTTGGTTGGGCTCTCTCCCCCTCCAGCAAACAGCGGTTCACCGCTCACTGCTCCACACTCTCTGCACTTGAATCATGTGAGTGCAATGTCGAACTCTGCAGAAGAAGGAGGTTTTGCCAGAAAAGTCGAGAGCGAGCCAAAGTACATAGAGAGCATGTTCATCTTTGTTTTTTTTCACTGTCACATTATCTGACTCTGTGACTCTGCTTTGTCTCTGTGTTATCACAGAGAGGGAAGGTCAAAGAAAGACGTCACATAAGCATCAATAAACAGCTCTTTGATTCCTGCTGATGTGCCAAATGTCTCTACTCGTTCCTCTTTACCTCCAGAGTTAAAGTTGACTTATACAACCCAAGATGAACTGCTACCATCTCCTCTTAAGCTACTAACACCTCTTAAGCAGAGCAGTCAGACCTGTGTAAAGCTGCACAAATTCAGAATATATGTCAGAAAATGAAACGCAATCTTATTTTCCATAAATAGCTTTAGGTTAAACTCATTCATCTTCCTGAATACAGCTTGTTAACAGAGTTAGACATTTCCACACGATGATGCAGCTTGTAGATTAGCTTAAGATAAAAATAGCACCAGTGTAATGCAGTTTTCATTTAACAATATGAGCCAATGTAAGAAACACGCAACGCAAACAAACCTGCAATGTTGTTGTTAAATGAATGCAGTGTTTGTTTCTTAAAGGACTGATAAGAGCAGCCACACATTTAATGCTGTTGGTAACTCCCACATCATCTGTAAGAGGTTTGTGTTCACTAGCCAGCAACAGCTAATTGAGTAAATAGGCAAGAAGAGACCTAACAGTGAGCCAAATGAAATCCCTCCCCTGTCCCCGTTACTGTAATGATTTCCACATTTCCTTTTTTTCTCCTTGCCTCATTGATGGAATGTATGCTTTACTGAGTCAATAGCAGGGAGAAAACAACAACGCCTCAACTTCAGCTGCATTAAACTGCACTGCAGTCCAAATACATTACAAGAACTGCTCTCTTTCTTTGCTCATAGAATATTTCCTTGTTATGGGTTCGGTTTAGCGTTCAGACCAGAGTGAACAAAGCACCGGGGACGGATGGAGCACCGCAGATGATCTAAAGGTCACCGGCCCTCAACACCCCTCCGCTCCAATAGCCAATTACATCTCATTAGTGAGACACACGGAGCCTCATTCATGAGTCTCACATCCTCGGACTGATGCAGGCTGCTTTCACATCAGTGCAGATTTTCTTTTATTCAGCTGGCTGTCCCCCAGCTGATCTCCTAAATCCCACAGTAATAGTCAAATTTGCTGAATAATTTAACACTTCTAATGAATACAATTGGAACAGTCGTCACTGTGGTCGCTGTGTAACAATAAGTCACTGTTTTATCCAGTTGGTCTTTGAGAAATGCTGTTCAGATGGTGAAATGGTGACAATATTTAACCATTTAACCATATCACATTTATACCACAGGCTTGCACCACTGGGGCAAGTATTGTTATGTATATGAACTATAATGCACACAAAGCAAATAGGTGGTTGCACAAGACACACTGAATAATGCATAATGTTTAGTATGCGTTTAGAGATAATAGTAAGAAATAAACAATTCCTCTCAATACAACCTGAACATTAAACATTAGAAATTAAAGTAATTTATTGTTTTCCTGCTATGTGAATTCCATCCTTACTGAGGGCTTTTTGGAGAAGCTCAGGTTTATCTGTACCATTGTTAAAATCCCATATTTTCTTACACCAGTTCTGTCATGGCACATGTGACAGGAGGACATTAATATAAGCAAATGCACAGGCTGTTAAAGCCCAGGCTGTTGTAACAGGCCCCGAGTGTGACACTGCCGGGTTCAACTGAGGATATTTCCATTATTTATTCACTTGTGACATTTTTATTTCTCTACAGACAGCGTTAACGTCCTCGCAGACAAATATGCCCGTTAGCAGCTCGCTCACTGATGTGTCTGGTCCCTCAGCGAGAGGACGGTTCGCCATGAAAAGCAGGGAGGCTGTGCGTCGAGTATGCGCACGTCCCCGACTCCCCGCACATCACACGGCAATAACATGAAGGGCTGAGGGCGCGTGACGCTCCGCTGCCATAAAGACAGTAATGTGAGGCAGACAGAGGGGTCCTCGCGCTAAATCACAACGTGTTATTTCTGAAGTTCCGGTTCAACGGGCGAATATTTAAAAAACGAGCTCGCGCTGATAGACAGTGAGCGTTTCTCGACACGAGCTAGCTGCGCAAATCGTCTCTAAAATTGGAAAAAATGTTTTAATGCGATTTAAAACCGGGACCGTGCCACTAGCTAAATAACTCCCAGTTAATCTGCGTGCTAATGTTGAAACGAATTAATGTTTCAGCGTATAAGCGACGTTCAAATCAGAAAAGCCTTGGCTCACCCTGTTTCATCTCCTTCCCTTTAATCTAATTCTTCTACACAATTATTCCAGTCTTGCTACCAACACCAACATTTACTCACCTATCAAGCAGACGAGCACATTAGCAGTTCCCCAGGCCTGCTGCCCTCTCTCACTGGTCAATGAATGAGACTTTAAAATAAATAGATAAGGCTTCTATTTATCTCTTCATTGCGGTTCCGTCGAAGCGACTCCAGACTGAAGCTGCGCACGCAGCAGCGTCAGCGGGTCCTCCCTCCTCCTCTACACAGGGAGCGATGCAAAAAAAGAAATTAATTAATAAAAATTAGACAAGTAGGCCTAATATTAACAATTAGAATATATATATCAAAAGCAGAAAAAATAGATAGGGCTACGGGAACTTAAAAAAAGAAATAAAATAATCCATATAGTGCAAAAAATATTGTGTTGATGTCTGTTAATGACAGTGCGGGTGACGCTCTATTTTACAGGTCTGCAGTCTCTAAAAAATAGAAGTTTCCTAAAAGAAAGTATGTGTAATTTGGCGTTTACAAGAGAGAAATAACGAGAGCATTTAATTGGAATTCTACATTTCCAGTTAGTGAAATCCATTTCCACGGCAATAGATCCCATATGTGGTTGGGACCCCCACAAGGGGTCGCAACTTAAAGGGAATGATCGATTATTACCAGGAAAGGAGAGCAGAAAAAAACATCTTTCTACTACACAAAATTCTGTTCACTTTCCTTAAATGACTACTACTGAATTAGTGGATAATCTGGGACATTTGTCAACAGGCATGCATATAATAATATAATCAACTTATTACAATATATGGAGAAGAAAGTTTCCAATAATAAATGAATCATTTATTTATATTTATTTAAGTTTAAATGGAGATAGATTTGTTTTCAAGGACCTCCGTATTTCCCCTACAATTAGTACCAAATAACAGATCCCTATAAAAAAAAGTCTGGTGTAGACCCTGTGGACCCTGTGGTTGTAATTTGGCATAAATATAGATATGAATACCACCAGAACCTCACATGAACTAATCCTGATCATAACCACTAAAAAATGACCAGAAACCTCGACTGAGGAAGCGAGAGAGTGGGATGACTCAATCATAAATATAATGTATATGTAATGAAAATGAGGT
The DNA here is from genome assembly GCF_905237075.1 of Dicentrarchus labrax. Taxonomy (NCBI): domain Eukaryota; kingdom Metazoa; phylum Chordata; class Actinopteri; family Moronidae; genus Dicentrarchus; species Dicentrarchus labrax. The sequence goes on along the minus strand of NW_026136718.1, from coordinate 23,950,995 downwards.
TGAATAAATGCACAGAGATACATTACCTTGTATGATTGGGTCATGAAAGCTACACGCTGTTAGCTCATGTCGGTACAATTTAGAAGCAATATAAGAATATATTTAATTTGTTCATTTTAAACAGTACTCCAGACGGTCTCAGCCTGGTGAGTGGCTGATGACAGAAGCAGAGGAGAATGGAGTTTGGCAGCTGTGGATGAAAGTCTGGTAGCGACAGGCCCGGGTGAGCAGGGTCCCCTGGGTCTCTATATCAGTCCCAGCCAGCCTCGGGCTCTGCCTCAGGGCCCCGGGGCCTCTCATTGTTCCGCAGGGAGTCTGTTTAATGCACTATAATGAGCCTCACAATACACCCTGGTGGCCTGGTGGTGACTTTGGTGTGGTTACCTCCTCAGTGTTCCTCCCCCCACCCTGTCTACAGTCAGTATGACTCACATGGAAGGAAGTACAGCTCAGATCAACACTTATTGTGCGGCTCTTCTGACGGATCTCCATGCAATCAATACTTCATAATCAAATCTAAAAAAATGTATATTAGTGTGGACAGATATGCCTTGCGGACCTGTGCTCTTATCTAGATTGTCAGTACCAATTCATTGTGTGTATGATCACTGTTTCTGGTACATTTATGCTGAAAAAATACTTGACAACTAAATGTTACAAATCCAAATATGGAAGAAAATGGTGAAAATACAGCCCCTCTGTTTTTGAATAAAGAGCTGCTAAATAAACAGTTTTTAAAGCCACAAAATGTGCAAACCAGTGACAGGCAGCACCTTTGTGGGTGCTGAGCAAAGTACTTTATGAGGTAAGTTTATGTGAAACATTAAACTTCTCTACAGTTCATCTTCCTGTTATGATGCAAAATAAAGGAATCACTGTGTAGGTCAGGTGAGAAATTAAGCACTTCTTTCAAGAGGTTTTCTCAGTAATCATTAATTAGCTCCACATGTGCTGCGTTTCTCAATACAACGTTGAAAACGTGTGTAAAACAAAGCCTTTTTACTTGAGAAAGAGACTTGAACTGAAGATGTGTCCATATGAGTTGCAAATGTTTCAGCTTTAGTGAAAACAATGCAAATCCTTGCACTTTATAAATTTTACAGAGACAAGGGGAAGAAGAACAGAAATTGGATTGGACAGAAATTTGCAGGAAAGATACAAGGCAAAAATTGTCAACAGCTTTCTGTCTGAATACACCTTTACAGAGATGTGAGTTGACCTCGTTTATAACTCAGGCCGCACATGAAAGCCTCGTCGTTGTTTTACAGGACCAGTGATAGTAATATCTAGTCATGAAGTTGCAAATTCACCTTTCCTAGCGTGTAGGAGAAACTACATTGGCTGCAAAAGGCCTTATCTAGAGCCAGTGTTTGGTTCTTCTGTTCTGGGCTACCGTAGAAACATGGCGGTTCAACATGGCAGATGGTGCAGAAGAGGACCTGCACCCTCTCTAGATTAAAACGGCTCATTCAAAGGTGACGAAAACACAGTGTTTCTTATTTTCAGGCCATTATACACAAAGGAAAACATATCTATGAATATTATATTCAATTTCTCCCAATAGATCCTCCTAAATGTTACACAGACTGGATCTTCAATCATTTGATTTCTTTTTTCATATAACAAATCTCAAAAGGCCAAATTAAAATATAAACATGATATGAAATAGAAAACCTCTCCAGCACCCCAAAAATGGTTAGACACCACTTCAGCAAAAATAAAAACTACAATATCCTCCCTCTTTTCTGATCATTTTCAGTCCCTTACATCTGCAGTGAGTGCTGAGAGGTTGTGTGTGTTCTTTACTTGTCCTTTGTCCATGTTCTTCATACTTAGACAAAGATAAAAGTCATGTTGGGCTGACATTTGCTTTTAAGGTCTATACAATATCTACTGTACTGTCTTTATAGCTGGAGGGCAAATAAGGACACAAAGGCTGCGGTACAACACAAACACTGAAAGAGAGACATCTCTGTAGTCAACCACCATCAAAGCTTTAGGGACAATCCCTCATGGTTAGGTGCTCCACAGCTGAAATCTGAATATTTCCATTTTATTCTCTATCTGGGCACATTGCACACATTGTGATGCAGCCCATATATTTCTCTTGGGAATGGAAATACTTGATTTTTTCACTACCTACCACTCATGCCAAAGCATCCTGTCTCCAGTGTTAATTGAGGTCAGGGTTCACGGTCAGCGTGCCTTTTGATGAGTACCCACTTGGGGTGCCAAACAGTCCCGGGCTTTGTTTACCTTTTTTTTTCTTCTTCTCTTACAATCTGAGCTCAGTTGACATCCACCGACTGAGAACAAGGAGTTTTTGTCCGTCACAGGCCCGACTGACATTAGCCAGAGCAACAAAGAGAATTCACACCAACTTTGGAGCTAGAGCACGACCATGAAAGTGACATAACACATGCAGAAATGACACGTTAATAACTACAGCCTGTTGTGCAGAGGGGAACCTGTTCAGACTTAAGATTTTTTTTTAAAGTCTCAGCTGTCTTTTTTTTTCTGGTCAGGACACAAAGAGGCCTAATTTAAATTTTCACTCAATTTGCATTAAATTACCCAGCAAGATTTCTCCTGTGTATTCAGCCGAAGAACTCCATCTAGTGTTCATTTAAATCAGTGGCTGCTGTGACATCAACAGTGATTCAGAATATTGCCTAAAACCTCGAAGATGTTTATTTCTAGTTAAGAAACAGCAAAACACATAAATATATATCATAACAGTGTAAAATCCTATCATATAAATACTCTGCATTTGGCTTACAGTGTAAAAGAAAAATATGGTTTAGATTTTAATGTTTTGGTGCTTTTTTAGCTTGAATTTACAACTTCTCCAGTTGCGCATGCACAGAATTTTTAATACATTTGATTTATATGATCTTTTTCTAATTCACAGGATGGTATGTGAGACCAAAGCCAGATTCTTAAGGTCTTGTTTTGTTCTACAATATGGCGCCATCTTTTGAAGACAAAGCTGACACTGCAGTCCTGTAAAACATATCAACTCTAAAACTGTTGCAACCTCATGTGAACACAAGACAAAAATCCATATGAACCAATATACACAGGTTCCTTCAGTATCTAAGTATTTAAGATATATAAGAACCGAAACTAAAAGCATGCAATGGCCCCTGTAAGTGATATAATATTCTATATTTTATAAAATAACATATAGACACGTCGTATCTTCTCTTACAGTAAATCGTAACATGTTGTCCTCATATATTTCTATAATGTATGGCACCTTTAAAAGAAGTCAAATAAGTAGTAATAATTAACTTCACCATTGATCCAGAGAACCATTTTCCAAGCAGTCACATTTATTTGTCTTTTATACACATTTGCTAAGCAGTCTGTTGTGCTAGCACTTGGCTTTGATAGGATTTACTATGGGATTTCCACAATGCTTACTAAAAAATAAATACAAGACAAAGTGTTCCACAGCTCAAAAATATACAAAGGTTTGAAATTAATGTAAACTTTGAAAACATTTTTTTTTACATAAGAAACAATTCAACAACCTTTGTGACAATTCCAAAAGTTATTGTATTTACAAGTTTGTACAAAAAAAATACAAAGCTGATACCTACAGTATATAGAGGTTGATCTGAAGTGAAATGAGTCTAGTACCATAAGTTACGCTGTAATTCTTCTTTAGTATCGGTTTTATGTTTTTCAAGAGCGTCTCAGTCAAGTAAACGAGAAGAGAAAAACAGTTTGATGCCACTAACGTGCATGTTTCTAGCCTTTGGCAGAAGCATCTACTCCACTTCTAAAGAGTACTCAGAGTGTGACTATATTCAAGGAAACAGCTCCATGTAAGAGTCTATAAATATCTCCAGGTACAGCAAGAGACAAATGAAACTTCACAAACATCACTTTATCAGTGCAAAAAAACAAAAAGAATGAAAAATAAAAAGGTTGGAATGAAGGTTCACAGACATAACCCATTGTGTACCCTGTTATATGACATTGCATTAGTATGGAGGATCATTAAGGCCAAAATTTAGTTGATATTTACAGTGTACCTATATAGAAGAACAGACTTCCATATGTAGGGCAATATGGCTACATTGACTTTTAGTCATTTTTGCATAATGGTTGAGTACCATCACTGCAATAAACACCTTGTACTTATAATATTATTGTGAATATGTGTGACAGGGTTACAGCTAAAACCTTACTTGTAGCTTATGACTGTTCGTGCCATCTTTTAATGACAGTAATGAATTGCTTTCCTATTTGTCTCTGCAACCAGTGTCTGAAATAAGATTTAAAATGTGTCTCTTATAAACAAAATAAGTATTTTAATAAAATATGTTATTAATAATACCAGCAATTCATTGCATACTTCCATCCAAAGGTTTCAGTTTTAAGTTATCTAAAGATGTAAACCAAATCGGGGAGCGTACAGAGATTTTCTGTGTCAGTTATAAAAATAAATATATTTAGATTGCTGCGACACAGAAAATATGAAACCATGGGCAGGTTAGATTTTGATGGGGAATAAAATAGAGGAGCATTTGGTACAAAACAGCAGCAAATGCCACCTCCCCAAATCCATAACTTGTTCTCACAGAAGATAACCTGGCTCCAAATTTAACTTTACATCCTCCATAAAAATTGAAAAATCTCAACACTCAACTTGCTGAGGCCCAAGCTGCTTTGTCACTTATTGTCTCTCTTGATGAGCAAAATAAGGCATATTAGATCCTCCTGAACACTTTCCACTTGCCCCTTTCAACAATTCGTAAACACGCCAAGTCAGCAAACCAGAAATTACCATTATTACGTTTTTTTAAAACATATGACCTCCTCATTCTTTTACAGCTCTCCTATTTCACTACCTCCAACTTTTTGATCACTTTTTCTTCTCCCATGTTAACACCTGCTTCCGTCTTGTCTCTTAAGATTGTCAAGTTAGTGCTTGGCTTTGACATTTCCCATCTTGCCTCTAGTTACTCGTCTTATTGCATGAGAATTTAAAATGTTGTGATAGTAAGCTTTCTTTGACATAATTTACAATATGCTTTTAAAAGGACTGAGTAAAATATACAAACACATCAATATGAATCGATGCATTGAGGCTTCACATTTTTTTTTCCACTGCTGTTTCTCACACAGTGTTAGTCCTGATGTTCAGTTGGGGAGGGGGGTATTAAAATGATTGGAAAAACTGGCTTGAAGAAATGTAAAAATTGTGTGTAATTGCATAGGTATTCACAGAATACAAACAGTTAATCCAATGCATTTCTCTACTTTTACAAGATACTGATACAAACTGTTAAACTGAGAGAAAAATCTGACAGCAGAACAGTTAAGATTTATCATTAATATACTGTAATAGGGCTGGAGGAAGGTGGCTCTACATGGCTTTAGGTACAAACCTAATAATGATTTTTTAATTTATTTTAGAACCACGTCAGTCTGTTTTTTTCTGTGGAACTGAACTGGAATAATGTCCTGCTCATCATTTTTATTAATCAGTCATATGTTTCTACAGAATGTTAAATAATCTGGTCTCCTGTTCCTAATGCTAAGTGTCTGTATCATAAGGATATTTCTTAGACATACTGTATGTATAAAACATTTCTAAACACATGTAAAATTGTATCCACAGAATACTAACCAAAAGTAAACAGATATGAAACTCAGCCACAATTAGTAAATTTATGATTATTAACAAAATGGTTTCTGAATACCACATTAACTTCATCAATGCTCCTGTACTCTCCACATCTCATATATATTATAACTCATTCTGGTCCATGTGTTCTTACTGTAAACTAACAAAATCATTTCATACGTTTTGACACATGTACTTTTTTCTTTCTACGTGGAGCCCTGTGATGAGCGGTCGTCATGAGGGCTTCCGTCTGAGTTCTCTGTCTCGCCCTCAGAGATCGCCTGCATGGGCGCCGAGAACAGTCTGCTGCGCATGCCGTAGCGGCTGCTGTTGGCGGGCGGGGGGATTCTGGAGCGGCCCTGCCTTGAAGAAGCAGATGTGGGGAAGGATTTTGGGGAGAAGCCCTCAGCGTTGGCTCTGGGGTACGGGCTGGAGATCTGATCTGGTCCTGATGGATACTGCTGTTGTTGCAGTGGGGAGGCGGGCTCTTCGGGCTGTCTGGGCGACTCGGTCAGGGAGTCTCCAGGAGATTTAGGGGTGATGGGGCTCTTGAGGATCTCCGTAGCAGACATGCGGTAACTTGAGTCCGAGCGGCTGCCCTTTTTGAGCAGCAGCAGTTTGAACTCCTCGTTGGAGGTGCTGGACTTCTTTGCGTTTCTGTATATGGCCCCGGTGACCCTCTGCAGGCTTGGGGGGGTCACGGCAGAGGAGGGTGACACCAGCGAGACTGGGGAGCTCACAGTGCTGCTGGGTGGTGTGGTCCCTGATGCAGTGCTGAGGCGGTTCCTCACACCCAGCTCGGTGGAATCCTTCCTGCCCAACACTTTCCTTTTGGACCTGAACATGAAGAAATACAGTTAGCTATTTGTAACCTCTGTAAACATGAAGCCTACACAAAGAGGCCACTATTCACACTGCTTACCTGTGTATCATTGCAAACAGATCCTCAGTGGTCCGAGTTTTGGTGGGCGACAGGAACACACTGTCATCCTCTGGCCTCGACTCGTCACTCAGAGGGGAACCTGCATTATCACTGGGTGTAGAGTCTGTTAACAGAAATCAGTCAACATTTGAATATAGTGCATACACTGTATGTTTCTAACTATTCTTAAAATGAACTGATGATGAACTAATGATTATTTTCATTATGGATCAACAAGTTCCAGGAGCTCAAACTTGCATCTTTTTGTTTAGTTTTTTCCGACAAACAGTCCAAAGACGTTCAATTTAAAATGATATAAAAACAGAAAGCATGTCCTCACAGCAGGAAAGGTCAGAAATACAGCAGTCTCAGAAAAATATACAATATGGTGTTGCAGAAATATGTTTTTTTTTAAATCTCTGCCTATCCTGTTAATCATCTTGTGACCCCTCAGATTTACCATTTGACCCGTTAGGAGGCAGAGCCCAGGTGGATCCCCTGCTGTATGATTCATAACAAATGTAACATGCATCAGTGATAAAGACAGACAATCTACCTTTACTGAAGTAATCCTCTGTCTCTGCGGTGGACTCCTCCTTGCAGTCCTGAGAGGCACTTTCGGCTGAAACACCTGATGACTCATAGTCCACTTCTGTGCTACCTTCATTACTGATTGAACTCCCTTGCAATGCCTCTGATTGGCCGTCAGTAGCAGGCACTTTATCAAGACTGTTGGATCTCTTGGGTGAACTTTGCAGAACAGAGAGAGGACACGGTTCTTCCTCTTCAGACGGCTCAGTTCTTAGCTGCTGAGAAGGCTCCGACTGCGAGCTGCAGTCTCCAGAGTAGACAGGTGTTTCTATTGACTCTCTGCACGTCTCTCCTTCATGACTAGTGGTCCTCTTGGGGATGTCCAATGACGGCTCTGACTGCAGTCTGAATGCTGTCATGCTCTCTAAAGGAGCCTCTCGGTCTTGCCTGTTCCTCATCTCACTCCGACATGCTGCTTCTCCATCTGCAAACCCTTCAGTTGAGGTAAACATTGATTCACACGACCCCTTCGAGGATGTGTGATGTGGATGTGAGTTGTATAATGGGGGACTCTTAAGCTCTAAGGATTTACAACTGGAAAGTGTGCTAGTTAAGTTTACAGTGGGACATTTGAGTCTGGAAGTTGTTCTCTCCTCATGATTTCCTTCACGATCCTTACTGATGGACCGGAGCTGTACTGAGTGCAGCACTGTGGGTGTGATGGACATGGGATGGGCGTTAAACACCTCTGGGTTAGGCGGCGCTACAGGTTTGGCTGCCACTGCAGCTTTTTGTTTATTCTGATGAAGGACTTGAATCTGGGTCCTGTAAGCCGAAGCCTTGTTGCCGACACCATGAAGGGCACTTAAGTCGAGGTGTGAGGGAGGGATTATCGGCAGCTCCAGGTCTCTCTTCGAGGTGGCTCCATCCCTGCAGGAGAGCGACTGCAGTGACAGCGACGAAAGAGACGACTTCCTCTCCGGGACTTTGGGCTTCCTCTTGCCGCTGGACGGTGACAGCGGTCCAGGAAAGAAGGCAGAGGGGAATGAGGAGGTGGGGGTTTCTGATTGACTGGAGTAGCCGCTGGATGGGCTGGCCAGGCCCGCCAGCTTCTCTGGAGACGTTAGCTTGAAGTCTCCCTCCACTGATGGAAGTGAGGGGGTCGTGGCTCTGGAGCCAGACTGGGATGTCTGAGACTCAGAGCTCTCCTGTGACTTGATGCATTCGATAACAGTTGTGCCTGTCGCTGTGCTGGAGTTTGACAAAGATCGGTAAGGATCGCTGGATTTTAAATCATTCAGGAGCCACAGATCTGCATAGTCAGACTGCACAACCCCATCATCCTTAAATGAATGTGCATCCGTTGAGCTAAACACGCCTAGGTCAGGTAGATCGGCTGAGCCTTCAACGCCCCAGATCACGAGGGGCTCTCTGACTAGTGAAGAGTTTTCTAAATGACCTGGAGAGCCAGACAAAACCAGCTGCAGTTTCCTCTCCTTGGAAGACAGTGGAAGTTGCTGCCCGCAGGTAATCTTTGGTTCTTTCTTGTCAGGGATGTTTTCCTCACTGCATATTTTTCTCAAGGATGAACTCCTCTTAGGAGGAGACGGCTTCGCCTTTGGTTTTCTTAAAGAGAGGCAGCGTCTCCCCAGAGTCATGTGACCGCTTAAGTCAGACAGGCTACAATCAGAGCCGGGAGCTGCATAGTTATAAGTGAAGCTTTTGCTGCCTTTTAGGCCACAGTCAAAGTGCATGGAGGTGTAGTAGCCTTCAGTGTCTACGGAGTAGTGAGAGACGGTGTCAGCTTTCTCCGACGGCGGTTTGTCAGAGTAGCTGCTCTCACAGGTGGCCATGCTGGTGTAGCTGGGGCATCCCAGGCTGCTCTCCGCCTCTCTGTTTGGCTCAGGGCTGAAGTCCTGTGAGCGCGGAGGGTCCGGATGGGGGTAACTCCACTCCCCCTCGATGGGAGTGCTGACCCCTGCTTCCTCTAATATGTCCATAGCTGTGGAGGAGAAGGAGCCTGCCCGCTGGGTCCTGAGTAGGCCCTGGTAGTGGTCCAGCATGAAGCTGGTCTGGTCATCGTTTGTGTGAGTGGCAGTGTTTAGGGAGAGCTCAGAGTCACAGTGCGAGGAGCCCGTCAGTGGCGGAGAGGCAGCTGGGGGGATTGTTTCTGAGGTCTGAGAGGGGCACGTGGAGCTGCTCCCGCTCCAGTTCCCACTTGAGGACTGGTGGTCGTCCTTATGGTCCATCTGGCCTCCCAGAACCCCTGCGACTGAGACAGAGTGGACGGGGCTACTGAAGGTGTCTGAACTGGATGAGATCTCACAGCTGCCCATGTCGGCCTTCCTGGGAAGCTGGGATCTGGTCCTCTCCATCCAGCTGCGCTCTGGACTCTCTGAGAGCTGCTTGTACTTAAGGCCCAGCTGGTGTTCAGACATGGCCTGGTCATCCATGCTCTCTTCTTCATCCTTCAGAATCAACTCCCCGGGGCCTGGCAGGAAGTCCTCAGCGTCAAACGGGGAAAGCTCTTCCTCCTCATCATCGCTGTCATTATGCCCGTTGTCTATCATCCGGTTGCCGTCTCGGGGCAGACTCCGGGAGCGCAGACGTGCGCCCAAAGACGTGGTAAACATGGCGTCAGCACTGTCCGGCAGGCACAAGATGTTGCCTGCAGAGTGCGAAAGGGAGAGGGAGACTCCCTGGCCTCTCTGGGCCCTGATCCTCCTCCGAGATGGTGCGCCTGAGATCAAAAAGTCTTCTGTTTGGCAACCTGAGTCCCTGGTGTTGAGATGGCTGGCCAGCTCCTCATTGGAGGGAGAGATATTGGGACTGGCATGAACTATCACTGTCCGCTCTCTGGAGCCAGGAGAATCATCAGAGTCTGCGGGAAGGAAGGAACACAAGGACCATAAACATACATAACAAATTCAGATACAACTATAGATTAAAACTGAAACTGAAATGAGCACACTGTTCTGAGCTAATATTTCTGTATGTCAGTGTCTCACAATAGTACAAAGATTTAAAACACAGTTTAGTAGTTCAAGATGTTGACCATGAATCCCAACATCCCTGGTTCAAGTCCGGCTGAGAACTTTAGTTTCATGTCTCTCTCTCTCATCTCCCTAGTGTCGTCTGGCTAATAAAAGCACGAAATGCCCCAAATATATCTTCTGAAAAGGCTGATCATTCAGCTTTTCTTCTGTAGTATACTGATGTGGATAAGATTTCAACACATGATGACACATAATGCACTGAATTGCTTTGTATTACTATTAGCACCATTGTCTCTACAATTAAAAAACACAATAACGTGATTCAGACCCTTAATACTAACCCCTTTTTGTTTAAGTGACACCAAGTGTAAAACACTACAGCAAGTATAAAACATATTTACGTTACTTTAACAGCAGCAGTTTGAATTCAATTTCTATGTTTGTGACTGGTTAGTCTGATCAGCACAAGTCACACTGAGTTACATACCTAAATCCTGCTGCACCTGTCTGGGAACGCCGGCGACAGTCCTCCGTCTCCTCAGCTTCCTCCTCCTCTGAAGCACAGACTGCGAGTGGACGAGCGAGCAGCGCACACTAGCATCTCTGTCAAAGCCAACCCCTGCAACGGAGACAGGACATCTGAGGAATCTTTGTTTAGTGGCAACTGCAGCGATTCCTCTTTTAACTCTCACGCTGTCTCGTAAAAAAACCAAAAACTGGCTGAACTAATTTAGATATTCGACAGAAATAGCAGTCAGAAATAGAGGACAGTTATCTGAGGGAGCTCAAAGCTACAGTGAGAAAAACTGGGTGTCTGCAGTACGAAGTCATTTACTACTAGATGAAATGTAAAGAGATAAACCGTATTTGACCCTTCCACAAAACAGACAAAAAAGGTCATATGACACAAACAATAAAGTCATTACGTTGATGGATTTAATAACCAAAGTAATTCTGCTTTCTGCTTCAGTTTTGTTGTGTTTCCTTCTTGTTTTCCTGCCTGTCCCTCACCATAAGTTGTGACTATCATGTGATAGCAGGTCAGGCCTTTCAGCACCATAGCAATCGCCGGACTTTGCTTACAATGTGCATTTTTCCCCTCAACTGTCTCTGACTCAGCCAGTGTTGGCGTACAACTCTTCTTTTGAGTCAATGTGAGCGAGAGTAAATAACATCGGGCAGGCCTTTTCAACAATTTGGACAAAACTAATTAGCATTCATGTCAGCACATCTTTCCTTGCAATCACATGCACAAAGCGTTGAAGCATGAGAAAGAAAGTTAATGGCGTACAAAGCATGACTTGCACATTGAGAGTGATAGTCTGTGGCAACATTAACACCTTTGGTAATAATGAGGTTTTAAAATGAATTGCACAAGTTCCAGATTTCTTACAAATGTAACATTTTTTTGCAAGTAAACTCATTAATGAGTAGTGCCAAAACTCAGCAGTAATTACATTTATTATTCATTATACTGTTAGCTCCATCAACAAGAGTCAATGTTAAAAGAATACCAATTTGCTTTCTTGCCAATTAGTTAGATGATTAGATTTATAATACTCTCATGTCTGTGCACTAAATATGAAGCTATGGCCAGGTGACCGTTGGCTTAGCTTAACAGCTTTCCTGTCTCTGTCAAATATTCAAATATACACCTAGCAGCACTTCTAAGGCTTGTTACTTAACACATTATATCTATATTGTTAAATCTGTACAAAACACATCAACGTCAACCTAATGTGAACCTAAAGATTGGAAGTCGGGGGAACAGCTAGCCTGGCTCTATCAGGTTAAAAAAATACATTTAACAGCACCTTTAAAGTTCAATAATTAAAATATTATATCTACATTGTTTAATCTGTACACAAACAGAAATGAAAAAGTTTTTGTGAGTTAATAAATTAAAGACAATTTAATGTGTTAATTGCAAAGTTAAAAGGGCCTCTTAAGGGCTCATTCTTTACAGAGCAAGGCTTCTCCCTGCTTCCAGTCTTTATACTAAACTATCCATCTCCTGGCTGTAGCCTTATAGAGACAGACAGACAGACGTAAGAGTGGTATCAATGTTCTCATCTAACTGTAAGCAAGAGAGTAAATAAGTGTATTATCCAAAATGTCAAACTACTCCTTTAGCTAAGAGCTACAGAGGAGCTAAAGAAAGCTCTCCTGACAAAGACGTTTAACACATCTACACCACAGCTGAGTCCTGTCACAATAAACAGAGTCCGACATACAAACGGTGAAAGCTTTAAATTTACCAGTCACGTTAATGGGGATGACACATGAGTTGATGACTTGGGAACTGTTTTTCATTCTTTCCTCTGGGGTGGGCAGCGGCAGGGCTTTAGACCAGTTAGTCTGCTTGTCCAGGGTGGAGGGGATGTTAGGGATGGGAAACTTAGACCGGTGACCTAGAGCCACCCCGTCAGTGTCGGGGTCAGAGGGCGCAGCCTGCAACAGATGGATATTTGCATGGTTAGGTTGTTAAGGTTAGGTGGCATTACATGAGAAAGAGCAGAGTTAAAAATGCTCAAACTCAGTTTCGGGAAGGGGAATGTGTAGAGAACAGTGAAGTCAGGGATTACACTGGTATTGTCAAAGAGTTTATCTGAGAGAGAGCTGAAGGCTAGATGCAGAGATTTGTGTCTTATTGAACTGCAGCAAAGACTGCTTACTGTCAGACGTAAATCAATACACAAACCCTTCCAGGAGCTGAGCTTCATGTTGTAATGGAAATAAAAAGCATGCTTTAGAGAAAGAGAATGGAAAGCATAAGAAACATTCAAAGAATCAGTAGGTTTCATGCAAAAAAAAGCACAAAGGAGAAATCTAAAACATGTTAAAATCAGGAAATATTGTTATATGACCATCTGACTGTATCCAGGCTTGCAAAAATGTCCGACCAATAAAAAGTTTGGCGCACACTACAGCACATGTCAGGATGAAAACTATGAGAAACAGAGACGTCTCCTTTACACAACAGCTACTGCACAGGACAGAAATGTGACACACCATGTAAACAGTCATTTCCAGTCACAACAGGCGGCTTTGGAAACTCTTAGCTCATGCTCCGACAATCTGTGGCACCTAAAGTGACTCTCCTGCATAATAACGAGTCTCCGGAAATATTTGAGAGGAAATACTTGGCGGCAGCATTCCTCTGAACGGCAGCTTCAGTATCAATCACAGCACAGTTCTCCCCTCTCTGACTCCTCCGTAACTCCACATCCTTTTTCCATGGGCCTCCTCAAGACTTTCAGACTTAAATACTGTAGATCCCCTGTTACTTATACCTCCGTGCTAAATGAGTTTAGGCTGTTAAGTTCTTACCTTGAGATTCCTACAGAAAGCCACATGTGAAACTGGGAGTGATTCTCGGGCTGAACTGGTTCCCACCTCCGAAACCCCGAAAACCTCCCACCCCCATTTAAAGCCTGCTCGGGAGCCTTTGTGCTCTCTGTTCCCAGCAGACCAATGAGACCCTGACAAAACCCCGGCCACAAAAGAAACCGGTTTCCTTGGAAACTTCTCCCAACTAGTAGGGGAAAAAAATCAAAAGAAAAGCATTTACAGCTGATTTGTTTCAGGAACAGAAGGGTAGTTTAAGGAGTGTTTTAGAGTGAGTGAGAGGAAGGATGAGCGAGACGAAAGAGTGAAAGGAAGGGAAGAAGTGTGGACACGTACAGGATGAGAGAAAAAAAAAGGAGTGGCAGTGTTTGGTGTTTGCCCCTGTCCTTGGGCTCATTTCTTTCTCACGGCGGGCATCGGGCACGATATATATTTGGTGAAAAAAACAGCACAGAGAGAGAGAAACATGAGGCTGTCAGCTCTCTCAGGGATGGGTGCAGCGAGGAGACCGCAGCACAGAGGGATCATGGGTAATCACAGGCGCAAGCTTCCAGAAGTCGACCCTATCATTAGAGAAACCCTGGCTGCTGGGCGGCTGTGACTGTGGCCCTCACACACACATTCCTCACATACTGTGCCCTTTAGAGCCCGGCCCTTCACGTGAACTCCAACAACAACTGTCTGGGCGCGTAGCTGTGTGCCGTGTCAGCGTGGATGAGAGCTCTAAAGTGGCGTTCTCCTTCAGTTTCACAACAGAAGCATGCGGTAGAAGGGTGATACCACTGCTGGAGAAGAGCTGCATTAAGTGTGCATGCATTTCAAAAGAGATTCATTATGTAAATTAGAGGGAGTCAAACAAACAGAAACAGGTAAGGAGTTGTGAAATGAAGTGTTAGAAGGAGCACACGGGAGGCAGGAGGGATGGAGGGAGGGACCACTACCTTTCTGCTCCAGGGAGAGAAGCGGCAACATTCGGTAGGGGAGGAGGAGCGGGTGAATTCGAACTGAATTGCAAGGCAAAAACAATAAAAGGACAAAAAAAATGACAGAAATGAACAGATATTCAACATAAACAAACACATGGACAAAAAAGACAACAATACGATGCTGGAGTATCAACAATACTGGGGTAAACTGAGTCAGGGCAGGTTGATGAGCTGAAAAATAAAAACTACTTTCCTGAACGATTTATGCAACATTTATTCTCGAGGTGATAGGACGTAAATATAAATTCAGAACTGTCAAATGAAACTGAAACAAACATGCTCTGCACAGACCATATGAAACACATTAAGAACACGTTCCTCTTCCCTCTTTACCTGTGTTTGTGCTAACTGAGTTGTTGCATCTCTAACAAGTCTCTCTGGCTGCTTGGAGGGAGAAAATGTGCATTTCACTTCAAAAGTACAAAAAACATCTGTGCACAGCAAGTACATCATTCATCTCCATCAAATGAAAGAGGAAATCAACACTCAAAACATATAAAAAAAATATATATATATATATATTACAAGTGCTAAATAACACATGAATTATGTTCCAATGTTATAATAATTGATATATTAAAATTATAATTTAAAGTCCTTCACTCAAAAACATGTTTTTCTTCTTGTTCCTACAGTGGATATTAGAGCTTCACTGTGCAGAATGATGTATGTACAGAGTTTAACACTACACTGAGAATGGACTTCACAGTGAAGGAGGATACATATTGTGTCCAGATGGAAAACTTTAGAAATTAACTAAATTTGCATATTCATAGATTCTGGAATTTTTATTGAGGTACAAGGAGTAGAGGCCTTTTTAAGGATTTTAATGTGGAAATTAAAATTACACACACATTATTTCTCCAAGCAGATTATTTGTTTATATGTGTTAATACATGTATGGAGGGGATCACAAATAGAAGATGTATGTAGATTACTAGTGAACTGACTGTTGATTCAATTGCCTCTCAACCTTTAATGTATTGACTGGTTTCCTGAATCAGTTGTCTCACCGTTGTCAGATTTATGCCTCTCTTGTCTTGCCCCTGGACGATGTGTGGGGAGGGGTACATGGGCATCGGGGGCACCGCCGAAATCGAGATGGTTACTCTCCGCTCCCTGCTGCCTGATCGTCTCCTCTGCTGGTCTGCAACAAGAAGAAATAAAAATCTGATTTAAAGGGGAAAGGATGGAACTTTTGCAGCATCTTCTTAAAGGACAGGTCTACAAGTATTTCCTAAAGCAATACCCACATGCCCATAGGTACACTGACAGACTTATAGGTGGCTGACATTGTTTCTCCTGTTCATACTGACTGTGAGGAGATCCTTTTCCAACATCATTCCAATGTAAGATATAGGGGTCAAAGTCCAGACCATGTTCTAGGCAAAAATGCATTGTAAGGCTAATATGACACTGTCTTAGTTACAAAAATCACAAATACAAAGACGTTTGTCTAAAACAAACTGTACGTTTGAAAGATACAAACTTGATTTGTATAACGCAGACTCACATTAACTTAGAAGGATCACAAGGACTGTGGATTTCATCACCCATCACTTTACTTTAGTGAGGGATTGCTTCACGGCTAACACGGACAAGAGGAACAATTACAGAGACAGAGTTGAAAAATCCTTCAACTACAGACTGGAGGAACAAGGAAACCCAGCGTATAAATAAAGAGGGTGGACACAGTGAAATACAAAGCAGTAAAAACAATGGGCCCACAATGAATACTGCCTTTGTGAAGATTATTATGATTCAACTTAGTTAGCAGCATTATAGTGGCTTGCAATAAGTGTTCCTGTTAATTTGTCCACCCATGGGGATTGACAAAATAATTCCCATACAAAGCAATCAACAGCAACCACACAAACCTAAATAGCTACCAGATAATAAAGAACTCTTGTGTGACACAGGAACAATACAATAAAAACATTATGAGCTCCACAATAATATGATTGGTTAGAATATTATTGTGTTCAACCCTGTCTCCTCTACTGATTATGTCATCCAATGGCATATACTATCCTCTACTGCGCTTGCAAACAGGGTGTAGTTACAAATTATGTCCACTAGAGGGCAGAACAACCCCAGAATGACAAGGTACTAAGACCAAGCTGCAGGCCTTTGTGGAGGGAAGCAGGTATCCTAGAGGTGACTTTAAAGATAAAATAGGTAAAACACACAAACATGACATGTCGGATAAAAAGTGGAGAGCACATGAATTGGGGAGGACAGTGAGGGAATGGAAGCCAACTTTGTGGCAGCTGCTTGGCTTTACTTCTGTGTTGTGGTCTCATTCAGTGTCAGAGGGGCCTCACCTTGGTGCAGGGCCCACAGGCTGAGGTTGGCTTGCCTGTGGAGCTCTTCTACACATGCTGGCCGTGTGGAGGGGTGGAAAATGTTTCTCTGCTGGTGCCAGGGTGCTTGGTAATGTGCTGTCAGCTTACTCTCCACATCCAGGTTAGACACCGCTGTCAGAGAGAGAGAGAGAGAGAGAGAGAGAGATGGACGGAAGTTATTGGACTGAATTCTGGTGACAAACAACAAGGAAAGAGTGACAACATGCAAAGTGTTGCTGCAATATGATTAAGCAACAACCAGGAGAGTATTTACATGGAACTACTAGGGCTGTGTATTGGCAAGAATCTAGCAATACGATACATATCACGATACAGGGGTTACGGTTCAATATTTACAGCAGCAATATATTGGGATACCGTAAGCAAGGTGATATATTGTGACTTTTAAAAAACAAAATTTAGGAAAATTATACCATATGCATAAAATCTGAGTAAAGAAAGTGTACTTTTTCTATACAGTCAGAACAGTGGGATCTGCATTTGTATTTATCACAGTCCGTACAATCTATGGACACAATCTATACACAGTTTTTGAGAATGAACACAATACCACAAAAGAAAATATATCCATAATTTCTGACACACCAATATAATGAGCTTCTGTTCAGCCGGGGAAAGCATTCACGGTCTTTAACATCTTGCTTGATAAATGAGGTACAGCACATCTCACTGGATCAACTGCAAATACGGTGCATGCCAACA
The DNA here is from genome assembly GCF_905237075.1 of Dicentrarchus labrax. Lineage (NCBI taxonomy): Eukaryota > Metazoa > Chordata > Actinopteri > Moronidae > Dicentrarchus > Dicentrarchus labrax. The sequence goes on along the minus strand of NW_026136718.1, from coordinate 23,933,503 downwards.
GAAGTAATGGAAAAGTAAAAGTGTCTTTCATCACAAGGGGCAGCCTGCTGAGCGCCACGGGTTCTGCTTAGGAAGCCTTTAAATTTCCACTCTGGCATTTTTGTGGCGATACACTGGCTAAGATCATTAAGGTGAACTCCACAGTCTCAGACAAACGTAACTAATGAGCTTTCCATTACAGCGACAACGTGGTGCCATGAGAGCGGCTGAGCTTTAAAATGTGGACATGAAATAGCAGCCTCACATTAGAGCCGCAGCCTGAGAACCAAAAGCAGGATAATCAGAGCCGATGTTAGCAGGACAATAGCCTGTTTACTAATGCAATGCTATTACCTGCAGCCAAACAATAGGTATTAATGCAACCTGATACTGTGACTTTCATCCTTGAAACATTGACCAGTACCTGGACTAATCTCACTGCCCCCCCCTCACAGCTCCTCAGGTTACTGAGTGGGAGACACTCAGCTCTCAAATTACGCAGAGAGACACGGAGGATCTGGAGAGGGGGAAAAGGTCGAATTGATGCAGTTGTTTATGTTAATGCTTGTTTGGATGTTGACTGCTTGCAATATAAGGAGAAGTGATTTAAACAGCAATTGGTGTGTGTGTGCAATACATAAAGACAAACAAGTAAAGAATGATCAATAATCATGTTCCCGTCGACAAGTGAAACACCTCCCCCTCCCCAAAAACAAAAGAATCTCTTCCTTTGTCTCTCTCTCTCTCTCTCGCTCTCTCTCTCACAGACACACACACACACACACACACACACACACACACACACACACACACACACACAATCTCTTTGCACTTTGTCTCTAATAACTTTAGGAACAAGGGCAGACCAAACAAGGTCAAAATCTTTGCTGGAATACAGCATCACACATTTATCAGACCAGATTTACACAACGGATTTTAGAAATAGAAATGACAGCATATAATAACAGTATAGTCACACAATAAACAGCATAAAATCTGAGACGTGAGATAACATCTTACACATGTGAAGCAGAATCCAAAGAAAATCTGGAGGATTAACACTCCAAACTCCAGACACAAACACATCTGTCAGTCTTCCCCTACCTGGCGGACATTTCTGGGCTTGTCCTTGACCTGGCAGTCTGCTAGAAGGCAGTTTTGGCTGAGCACGCTCTAAGTTTGCTTTGTAGTTCAGCCCGAAGCTAACTTTTGTCTGTTTCACTCAAAAAAGATGTAGTTCAACTGCTGATCACAGCTACCAAAGGTCAGGAAGACTGAGTGCAGCATCAGAAGCTCAGCCTGCTGCTTATCACATTGATCCATATGTAAAGTGATGTTCTAGCAGCACGACGGCTGTGAATGGTGCCGTGCATGCAGTCCCCAGGAGAGGCAGGATGTTTGTCTGTTACCCAGAGACAACTTGAGGTTTTCCATAAAACACCCCAGAGTGATCTAAAAGCCCTCTGTGGTGACCCTGTTGACCTGAAAACAAGCTCTGTGTTCTGTCTGCTGCTCAGCTGTAGATGCTGGAGGTGAACTCCTCACAGAGTAGATCTATGTGTGTGTGTGTGTGTGTGTGTGTGTGTGTGTGTGTGTGTGTGTGTGTGTGTGTGTGTGTAGCAGCGCTGCCTTTCTGGCTGCTTCATACTGAAACTGTTTTACTACAGCTGGGGTTGTGAATAGGGCTGGGCAACAATTCCATCTTCATGTTTATTGATTTCCTGTGGAATAGATTTGTAATTATATGATCATGTCATCATTAAATGTACTACAAGGTTTTTTTTAACTGGTTATGAAACAGACTCAGTTTAATACTGATGCTTCTAAATGACCTACACAAACAAAGACCATCAGCAAGAAGACTGGCTATTTCTATATGGTTATTCCCAATGCCTGTCACCCTGTCGGATTCAGTCAGATTCCCCTTGAAATCAATGAAACGAAGTTGTAGAATCGCTTTTGACCACAGGGGCCGCCAGAATCAACACAAAATGAAAGTTCCTTGTTGTTGCTTTAACTTTTTCAAAAATATTTCAAGTACATCATAATTATTATTTTTGAGGTGTTTGAAGGCATATTTCTGGACAGAGCCAAGCTAACTGTTTCCCCCTGCTTCCAGTCTTTAGGCTAAGCTAAGTTTAGCTAACAGTCTCCTGGCTATAGCTACATATTTAGCTCCCAGACAGAATCTTTTTATCTAAATCTAAACAAGAAAGCTCCCCCCCTTTTTATTATTGTTACACATGCTAATAAATGATCCAAATTCAATCTTTTACTCTGACTTTTTTAAATCTGCAGGGAATAAAATGAAAAATAGCCTCTTGGCTAACTGGTGCATTATGACAAAAAAAACAATGACAGCAGTATCAATCTACTCCTGGTAAGGAAGCGAATAAGCACATTTCCCAAAACGTCAAACTACTGGTATTACTTTAATATCGTATATTGTTAACATATATTATCTTTAGCGTACATTCTCCATGTCTGTAACACCATTCTTCCAAAAGATATATGAGACCTGAGATCTGCTGACTATAGCGTGTGATTCACATCTTTTCACATATTCACATATGTGTGTAGCAATTAACTATGCAACACAATATTTCCAACTTGAAACAGCACGGCAAACTGTGATGCACTCCTGCAGTGAGCTGTGGTGAGATAAGTGAGTAACCAGTGATGTGTTGGAAGATGCGAGCCCTCTGACACTGTTTGTCATCCTCTCCCCTCCCTGCCGCCCTGCTGAGACATGAACTGTTGACACCCTCAGTGTCTCCAGCAAACTAAAAACCCATTTGACAACAATAACAACAACTAGGACACAGACTGTGCTCTCAGAGTTTGACTCCATTTAACTTTCCCTGTTTTTGTCTTCCTCCAGCTTAAAGACACATCAGTACGTCCTCTCACACTGCTCAGTGAAACCTGTGACTTTTAGTTCAGTGAGAGTGTGCGTGAGAGGCCTTTATAGAGGTTTTCATGGAGACATGAGGTCCATATGGGGAAACCCTTTAATGGGAGAGCCGTGGTCAGCTGTTACCCCAAATAGGGCCAAAGAAAACACATCAGCCTTCAGTCATCCCATTGACCTCCTGGCAGCTTTCTGTTTCTCTCACATCCAGGCTGAGTGATCTTCAACGTGGCTGCACTGAGCCAAATGAGCCACATGGCGTCAGGTGAGAAGAAAAACAAGACCTTTAACAAAACCTCTAACATAGTCTTTATCCTTTTTCCTTCCTTATCCGTTTTCACTAAGAATCATCTTGTGAACTTCCTCGGAAAGGTGAAATCAAGCAGTATATCATCTGCCCCCTGACACAGCCTATCAATCTCTCCTCCTCCTCTTGATCTGCAGCGTGATCATCCCCCAATAACCTCACTGCTATCACCCTGCCAGCAGGCCTGCAGGCCAGGAGAAGGGGGGATGAAAGCCTGCATCTTCAGACTGCCTCTGCCTTGTAATTTACTCAGCATTGGCCCAGACAGGAGCCAAGCCAACCCCCTTACACCCACACTCTCACACACCTACAATTTGCCAATGGCCTGGGAAAACAGAGCCGCAGATGTCCATCATTAGGTCACACTCAGATAAGAAACACTTTTCTCAGAGCTTCATCGAGCAGGAAGACAGGTGAGCGTGGATTGTGCTCAGTCAGCTCTGTGAGTAAATTCAAGAAAGTTTGCACAAAAAATGCAAAAAATATGTTTCTTTTCATTAAGAAGGAACAAAAATGTGATGTTTTGGCCTCAAACTTTCCTACTGAACAGACAATGCATCAACAACTGGGTGTCATAGCATGTAGGGCTTCCCTACAGTTGGTTTGTGTTCACACTCTGTAACAAGAGCTTAAGCTAACCAAGCAAAACAACCGAGTCAGTGCCTCTAACGCAAGCTGAGGAGAAGAACACTTTCATCTCATCATCTCTTACATCGTGTCACAACGCTCAAACAAAGTGCAGACATGTTTGTCTAACCGCTGTGGTCGGGGTGGCAAGTTATGCATGCAGAGCAAAATGAAATGGGAGGTACATGCAGTTCAATTAAAGCCCCAGTAAATTATACAGTACCTTGGGAAGTGAGTGCAAGACAGCATCCTAGAGCCATGACAGAGCTGTGTGGTTTTAACTCTGAGCGTCAGCAAGACATTAAATCAGTCAGTGTGTCTCCCTCAGTCACCTCAACACAAACCCAGTGTCCCTCATGTCTTTACGGCAACGTCCCTCGGCTCTACTGACCTACAGCTCCACTGGAACATCTGCTCACACTCCTCCCCCATGTCCCCTTCCCCACCCAGCGCTGGGTACAGATGGTCCAGCCAGGCCCCAACTTGGGCTACCACTAATCTGTTTATGGTGTGCTACAGGAGAGTAGGAGTGTTAATCCACACCACTGAAACAACACTGACCGCTCAAGCCACAATGGAGGATCATGGAGGGTGTAGAGGAATGCCAAAGGATGCACAGAATGCTGGATACTTGAATCCATGACTCCAATATTATTGTGTTTAAGTCCTAGTGTGCAATTGTCATTTAATTTTTGGGTAAATATACTCTGACTAATTCAAGACCAGTATTGTGCTGCATATCAAAGACGACAAAATATTCAATGGACTAAATCTAAAAGCATAATTTCACATTAACATGTAGATACATTTCAGTACACACTGCAGTGCAACAGAAAAATTAACAAATAAATGCTGCTCACCTGAATCGGGCAAGAAACAACATGTAAATAGATACTCATCAAAATGTTAGGAGAATTAACCGCATCTTATCGTGTTGCCAAAAATCAAAGACCTGAACTCTGCTTGCTGTCACTGAAGACAACCTGGCTCATTACAGAAAACACAATGCTGCTGAGTGTCGACGGTCAGCTGCTGGAGAAAGTCCCCTCTGAGGTCTGATTAGTAAAACACAAAGAGTAGAGTCCCACTGCCAGTATGCACAGAATAATACCCGTCTCCCCGGTAATCCGTTCTGAGCCCACATCCTCCCAGCTGATGGTGATGTTGCTGCTGGTGGCAGCAGGTGGGGCACAAGATTGTTTATATTCAGGGGAGAGATGGGGATAAAGCCTGCAGACCTGCTGAGATGCTCCGCTAAAGGAAACCCCGAATGGAGCAACTGCAACAACTTGTTGCAACAAGTTGCTGAAATGAGCTAGAACAAACTGGAATATTGTGTTGCACAAAATTGTGTTTAAATGTAAATTTTGTTTCTATCTGACAAAAAAATAACATGATACCTTATTAATACATGTGAGAGATTTATTTCAGCCAGTCTGGATCCTACATTTCCCATAATGCAACCAGTAGCATTATCTGATTTGACTCACTCTTCGCTCTTCCAAAATGTGTGACAGGTATCATCTGTGCAAAACACAGTGTGCTGTATGGCTGTATATAGATATGTGGATTAAATGAAGACTTTGGATCCATAATTTCTGGTAAAACTCGACTTTCTCAAGGAATTGTTTCAGCCCTACCCACAATCTTCTTGCTAAACTGCAGCACTAACCTCAATCAGTGATTAATCTTCTCTCTTACTTCCTATAAACTGCACGTTTATGCCACCACACCTTTTTTCAAACGGGCTCTCCATCACCTCACCTGGAGCTTTGATGTGGGACAGCAGGTGGGGCCAGTGACCTCTGCTTGGAATGTGATGCTGGGAACCAGGAGGCCTACAGGGGGGCTAAATGAGCCATTGTTGCAGGCTGATGCTGCTCTCAGCTGCCTGCAGGTACCACAGCAAAGGGCTGCTAAGCTGTAATCAAACCACTGGTTGGCTTCCTGAAGTGCTTTACTGTTCCCCAACACCAGTCATTTAAATACCTGGTTGAGAAGTGAAAAATACCCCCCCGTTAAAACAGCCAGTTCTATTTATAGTCCTGTAAACTGCGTCTGTTTAATTTATTCTTTAATTCAACACAGTGAAACTTATATGAGAAGATGACATCAGCGCAGCAGGAAGAGTGTGTGTGTGTGTGTGTGTGTGTGTGTAGGTGTGAGGAATTGTTTAATTGCAGTGCTCTAAAGTCTACTTGTATTTCCTGACTTGAGGTCACAACATCAGCACGCGTTGGCAGTGCCGCAAGCCCACACACGAAAACCCGTCTGGTGGTGAAATTAAATCATACTTCTGCTTCAGGAGACGCTTCACGCTCAGATTCTGGATCAGCGCCTAGACCGCCAAACTGTCTGTGTGCTTGTGTGGTGGGAGGAAGGAGTGGGGGAATCCCATCAGATATCACAGTTTTCCATTATAAAGGATAATAAACAAATGCATTACATCTCAGTAAACACTATGTTTTGCTGTTGGCAAATAATAAGATAGACTTAGGCTTGTAACACTAATAATATTCAGTACAGTATCTGAACCGTAACATGGAAATGTATCAACACAAAGGCCTCCATACAAACAGCAAGACAAAAAAAATATTTCAGTAACAGGATAAAGAACTCAAACCCACATCACTAAGAACCTCAAAGCTTCACTCCTGTGACACACTCCCTAACAGAGCTATAACATTTCTAATGTTTATCCATTTCCTAAACACACACATGGCACTTGAACAACTCTGACTAAGAATTATCTTGGATAATATCTGAAACCACGCACATGGGACATTTCCTGACACTGAAATCCTCCTGGAGATCACCAAAAGCTGTAGAAGAGGAGCTGCGTGTTCGACTGAGGCCTGTTTTCTCAGCTGCTTCATATTACCACTACAAAGTCCAACAGCAGGCTGTGGTGACTTTGAAATACTTTCCATTTTGAAACCTCCAGAGTGGTACATATTGCAGGGTCGGCACGATGCCAGACGAGAAGATCTCTCACTCTACCGAGAGAGAGCGCGCGAGAGAGTCCAGATTCTGGAGGTTTAGGAAAGAAGAGGGATGTGTTAAGCGACGGTTAAAATGTCTGACATGCTCGGAAACATTTCCTTTGTAAAGATTTAACAGCACATGGGAAGTTCATAAGAGTTTGTGGTGTGTGTTTTATAGCACAGTAATGAGCGGGCAATTTTGTTATAGCGTCAGAACACATTTATGTGACATTAACATGGTCATGTTCTGAGCAAAGGACAAGCGTTTGCACATATAATAAATAGGATTGGGGACAAAGGGTGGTCTGGAGGAACAAAAAGTGAAAGCAGATTTGGAAAGTAAAGCATACGAACATAAACCTACTGGTGCCTGATTCACAACATATTTAAAGCTGCAGTAACTATTATTTTTAAATTAATAATAAATCAAATTACTATGCTAAAATTTTAAAGTAGTTGTTTATAGTGACAAACCCACAAATGATCATTTCCAACTTCAGTTCCCTTCAGCTCCAGAGAGTATCTTAGTGTCTTTCGGCTCATCGTTTTTGTTTAACTGTTTCTAGTAAAAAAGCTCTGATAAACCCACTGTATGCTACCTGACTGGCACCAAATGGCAGAGAGATTAAGTTAGCAACTGGCTGCTGAACAACATTGGAGCATTTAGCGGCTAAAGAGCCAGATATTTCCCTCGGGAGTTTGTTGGAAACAACAGAGCTAAAAGAGAGTGTGTCCACACACACACAACTCCTAATTAATGCTGATGTTGCTCTCTGTCTACTGGATGTGTAATAGGTACATGTTAGCTAACACAGTCACCACAGCAACTTTATGAGGTTACAATATGTCAATGTTGTGTTCACAGCTCGTTTCACTGCCCCCTAGGGACCATAAAATCAATTATTGCTTCTTAGAAAGCGATTACAAAAAATTATTGTTATAATCTAATAATTGAAGGATTATGTCCACACACTACTAACGACAGTTCTGAAAGCTAACTCTGCTGTTAAAACAACTTTTACTGTGTTATTCATTTATTCCCAGAGCTGGTAGAGGTCACACCAACAGTTAGAGCTGCACCTAACGATGGTTAATCAATGAATCATTTAATGTGCAACATGTGAATCAACTGTGAACAAATGGCCACCACATTTTCTCAGACCCCAAGAATTTTGTCCAAAGTCCAAAAGCCAAATATCTCCAGTTTGTGATGATGTACGACAAAAAAGGACAGCAAATCATCACAATAGAACAGCTGGAACTTATAAATGCTTGATATTATTATTGACTGAGACCATTAATCTCGAGCTGCAAAGACTATTTTCACTATTGATTAATCTAACGACATTTTCTTGATTCATTGATAAGTTGTTTGGTTCATTAAATGTCAGAAAATGATGAAAAATGTTCATCATTGTTTCTCAAACCAAAAGATATTCAGTTTACTGTCATAGAGGACTATAGGAACCACAAAATATTCACATTGCAGAAGGTGAAAACAGAGAATTTGGACATTTCTTCTTAATAAATGACTCAAAACAATGAATTGACCAATCGTTTCAGCTCTACAAGCAGTTAACAGCAGAACGAAGCAGTGCAGGATCAGCCTCCCGCATTCAGGGAGGATGAAGTTCTTTCTTGCAGTTGCGCAATGCAATTAATCATCAGTCACACTGAACAGCTTAAATGGGAAAAGTGGAGTTTCCACTGTAATTCCCAGTTAACTGTAATAAAATCTTGATTTACACTTATTAGCTGGGTGAAAAATACAAAACAAATTAAAGCTGCAAGCAGCGTTGGGCGGGACCTCGCCCTCCACGCAACTTGGGCGCCACGCTACGTCACCCCATGCCCAAGCCTTCATCGCCGGAAGCTGAGGGATACCGCTCTACATTGTCACACGTTTCAGGAACTTCAAAAGACTTACGCTTTCATAGAGAGACTCTTCACTGCGAAAGGTGGAAATTCAGCCCCTTGCCACAGACACACAGTTTGACGCACAGTAAATATTTGATTAACTTGTGATCACCAATGTGTCTAGATTGCAGGGGTCGAATTTGAAAATCACTGCAAACTGCTGGAAATGGCATCACAGTTTGACATTCGATTGATCCTGGCTAACTTTGATGTCACGCTACAGACACGCCCCTCAACGTACAGTCACAAATTGCACAAATTCTAATGAACAACATTTTTTGACTGTACTGACTAATTTTGAAACAGATCTGATAAGTTCCCTAGGAGTTTGTTCGTTCAAATACAATACCACGGAATTCAAAACGGCCAACTTTGACGGCACGCCACGGACACGCCCTTCAACGTACAGTCACAAAAAGAAGAGAGTTCATTCAGCAAAATTTTTTGACTGTACTGACCAGTTTTGAAGTAGATCCGATAAAACCTGTAGGAGGAGTTAGTTAAAAGACGACACACCACGGACACGCCCTTTAACGTACAGTCACAAAATGAACAGCGTTCATTCAGCAACATGTTTTGACTGTACTGACCAATTTTGAAGCAGATCCGATAAATTCCCGAGGAGGAGTTCGTTCAAATACAAGGTTAAAATTCACTGAAAATGACCACGGACTTCAAAATGGCCAACTTTGACGGCACGCCACGGACACACCATTCAACATACAGTGAAAATGACCACAAAATAGTGAAAATTGCAGACTTCCTGTGGATTTTGGGGCATGGGTCCAAGAGGCTTTTTTGTACGTCTCTGCAGGTTACACATGCCCACCAAGTTTCATACAAATCGGTGAAACATGGTACCGGGGCTGCTTTTTTAAAATTCTGTAGGGGGCGCTACAAACACAACAAACACGATTTTTGGTATGTGAGCTACAGGCACCAGTTTATAATGAGCTTATTTTTTGATACATCAAAATGCTTTAAATTACTTTTTTTGCGTGGCCTATATAGGGAGATTCACTCCCTCCATTCACCGAACGCGTGGATATAAGGTTTTTGAATGTTAGACAAACGATGAGGGAGTTATTAGCCTATCAAACTTTTCTTAATAGTAGCGCCACCTAGTGGCCAACCCGAACGCGACCCATAGAATATAAAATCTTTCGCCAGGCCTGACAACTTTGCCAAATAAAATTCACGCAAAGTTTACGTTCAGAGGGTCAAAAACGCAGTGAAAGGTGCTAATAATAATAATAAACTGAGCAAAAACAATAGGGACCTTCCAGTTGTCACTGGCTCGGTCCCTAGAAATGAAATCAACTGGAGTTTACTGTAATCAGATCTAGAAAGAAATTTCATACCCACTTCACTTCTAAATAAACTCTCTGCTTGTCTGTCAGTACTGCACGTTTGTCACCCTGTCCACTCAACACAACCTGACCTCTTGTTTACCAGCACCCACTCACAGCTGCTGAGCAATAATAAAGCAAAGCCATGGCATGACAAAAACTGTGAATGAGAGCAACACCCGGCTCACAGGGACGGTCATTTCATTTTTCTGTCCTTTTACGTGTGCACTCAGCGGGGTCAGCAGGGGTCAGGGCCCGCATTCAGCAACCTTTTACCTCTTGACCTCTAGACACCTCATTATTAGGTCTGCACACAGACTGGGAGGTCAGCTCACATCAGTAAACACTGAAGTAAATCACCAGCTCATTCACTCCACTTGCCCTCTCCTTTATCACAGTAAATGGTACAGACATTTTAAATGCTTAAAGATAAAAACAACCCCATCTCTTGTTTTGTTTTTTTACATTTTGGTGATAATAACTGCCTGTTTATGATGACTAAAAACAAAAACAATGCTTTTTTGTAATTATTGCCCTCAAAAATGTACTAGGAGAAGAAACTCCTCCCTGACATTAATAATCACTAGAAAAGCAGCCCTTTAGGGGTTGTTAACGCAGCACATATAGGAAAAACAGAACAAAAAACTGTAACAAAAAAAAAGAAAAGAAAGAAACAGCCTATCCTCCTAAGTACACTTAAAATTCCTTCACCCCTTAAATCAGCACGGAGTTCATTTTACAGCTCTGTCCTCCTGATCCGCTATAGGCCTCCAGGAGGCTGCAGCACACCCTCTCATATCACATCATTTAACGGTCTTTGAGGTCACAGCTGACTCCTATTGGGCTGTAATGGCTCTCCCGCTGAGCTTGGCCCGGGTCCCTGTTCTAGCTAGACCTTTGAAGTACTCGCACACACTTATGCCCAGCCTCAGCAGAGGAGGAAGGGGTGTGTCTGGGCTGGTCCCTGCTGAAAAGGCTCTCCGGGTTTCCGTACCCTCCAGGTACACCTGGCCTATTAGTCTCACAAATGAAAATGGGTGCCCTTTGACCTCCTGCTTTTGTTCAGTCTACGCTCCCATCTCGCAGGCACCTCAAGCAAGGCGGGAACTGCTGGTAGGAGTGTAAAAAAGAGAGAGAGAGTTCCTGGCTTTACTGGAAGTAAGGGAGTGTTAACCACGAGGCAGAATCTAATGAAAAACCTTGAAGTCAGAACAAGGGGAAAAGTAATTTGAGCAGCCTTTGCATGGTCAGATCTGTCAACATGAGCCAGAGTGCTTACGGGAATATGGCTTCACTTAAAAAGGTGAAACAAAAGTGTTTTCTCTGTGGCCAGACAGGATGAGCGGCCCAGGAGTGAATTTACCTTTCCATACGGTACAAAGCCAAGAAAAATAAGAAAAGAACAGCAAAGGAGATTAATCTTTCATCAGCCTGTTTCTCTGCCAGACCAACACGCTTCGTAGAGCTTTTTGTTCCTGCATGTCACTCGAATAATAGAGTGTGCATCATGTTGGCTCTATAATGCAAACGTTATGTAATTTCAAAACAACACCATGTGCACGACACAAGACATGGAGATGTATTTGATTTTATGCCTGTCTTTTTCATCAGACGAATAAATTAAAGCCCATTTAAATGCTTACTAACAAGCTGTTAGAGAAATGAAAAGAAATAAATTCACAATCACAAACTAGGGACATGTGGACATTCCCTCGCTGGCAGCAGTCAAAGTGTAGAAGCACAGGTATTACTGGCTCTACTCTATTTATAATATTAACAGTAAGTGACAGTGAGCCAGCGTGCACAATACCATGAGCCTGAAACTGAAGCAGCTGAATGGAATTCAGCCGTCATTCATTTTATTATTCCCGCCTGTGCTTTTCCTACAGTGACATTCCAAAAAGTCCTGAATAGGATTAATGTAGACACATCTCATCTCGCTATCAATGTAGTTAGTAGAAGACGGTCTTTGAAGTGTGAGGTTGCACTAAGACTAATAAATAAGTAAATAGTTTATAATATTCAATCATTTATGCAGACATTAGCAGAGGTGCTGTGTGTCTCAGGATCCAATAAATATATCATTTGGCTAAGCCTCTGTCTAGCACACAGAGAGAATAGCATACTGCAGAAATTAAAGTTGTCTCTGTTTTGACCACATGAGGGTGGGGCGGGGACATGAATAAAAGGCCTGTCTGTGCTAACACATTTTCAGACTTCATTCACAGCAGTGCGGACTGACTGACCGACCTGACTTTGAGGTACACCCGCCGTATTGTGCTTGCCATCATCAACCTCGTAAACAAAAACCAGCTCTCCACGGCAGAAGCACGTCCAGTGTTTAGTGCAGCCGCTCATTCATCAACTTGTTATTCAGCGTGTGGCAGGCTGAGGGGTCAGAGGGTAAAAGTCTGTATGGCACTCCTGTCTTGGGTCACAAACAGAGCCACAGAGGTTACGGAAACAGTTAACCGACTGAGTTACCAGGACATGTGTACATGTGTGTAAATGCAGGGGTGCAGGTGTAAGTGCAGAGTATCACGGTGAGGAGAAACCTCACACATTTGGACAATGGCTTTGTAACCTGGCTCAAGGTACACACGAATATGCAGACTGTTATATAAGTGTCTGAGCAGCTTAATCGCAGAAGGTTTTCTCCACACAGTTTCCTGTGTAAACACTGGGTTGTGTGAGCCTCAGACTCTGGTTTCACCCGTTTACTGGCATCACTCACCGCTCACATGGAGCACAATAAGCAGAACAGACAGACTGTGAAGGGAGAGAAACACAACGAGGGGGAAAAGGAAACCCAGAACGCAGACATGGGGGAAGGTGTGGTTTGGAAAGAGACAACGAGGGAAGAATTTGGGCCGGACGATTGCAATGGAAACCTCTTTTTAACTGACAAATATGGTCAGACTGAGGTCAGCTTCAACGCGTGACCTGTGTGTGTCTGTGGGAAAGTCATTAGGAGGGAGTGGCATTAGGCTGCACTGGCAGGGCCGAGCTGAGCTGAGCCTTGGCCATCCCTCACATATCTCTGCCTGACGGGATTCAGCTCAGAGAGAGAATAAACCGAAGGCCTGGTTGGTTCAACATAAACCAATAGCTGGCAGGGAGAGAGCCCAGCAACCCTTTGAGTGGAAACAATGGAGAGGATCAGGCCATACCAGTTCCTGGGGGCTTCCAACACCACACCCAAATAGCCCCCAAACCCACACGCTGTCCATGAGAAGTTTGAGCTGGCATCATTTGGGGAGAGAATATACCACCAACAGAAAAATACATTCAATTGGTCTTGGGAGGTTTTACACAAAGGTCCACAAGGGGCAAGTATGTCACTGCAGGGATACAAACATACCAGGAAACAGCTGGTTGAAATCAGTGTGACCACCTCTCCTTCCTTCCAGGACACACTGCGAGTGCACCACACGTACCTTTCTATTGTTAGCCTCCCTGAGTCAGCACAACATCGGAATACTATTCAAACATACACTGTTGGAGATGATTCTGCTAAAGTGGTGACCTGCTGTGTAAATGCCAGTGTGTGTGTGTGTGTGTGTGTGAACTAGTCTGTCCACAGAACGAGCCTGAAACATGGAGCTGTGTGTGTACTCGTTAGCACAGCGGTGCAGAAAGCATCAATAAGCCAGAGTGTGTAAACTGAGCGAATCACCGCTGGGGTGTTAGCACCATGCTGACTCCTCGTAGGAACTCATGCCAGCAAAATGACAAGAAGGACACCATTGTGTGTATTACTTTAAACTAGGTGTCTCCATGGAAATGGGCACATAAGCATGACATGTCCTCAAGAGAGGGTGTGCTCTTTCACAGCTCATCATAGCTCCACTGTGGGAAAGAAAACTCAAGCATAGCCCCGCAGTGAACCATGAGTTCCCTGCAGATGTGGTCTGAACAACACTGGGAAAACTAACTACCAAATGTACAAAAATAAAAAATACAGTTATTTGTTTGAATTTACAGACATAGATTGGTTCCAGATGTACTCCAAGTATAAATTCAACTGGTACTTACCTATTGATCATCAGCAGAAAGCAGCAGGAAGTCATGGGGGACATGAAAAAGAAAGCAAGAAAGAAAACACATTAATAGTTGATTGCAGCAGAAAAACATCTTGTTATAATTTAATACTGTGTTTTTTTCCCCAGCTTGCTCTGGAGAGAACACTAGCTGGAAAGTAGCAAGGGTTGTTTTTCATTACATCAGGAAGTATTTTGCTTTACAGCTCCTCCGAGAAAATCTTATCATCCACCGTATGTTGTGAGACTGTCCCCGAACAGGAACCAAACATCTTCACCTCACTCTTATCTCTCCACATGCGTGTTCCCTGGAGTGTTTCTCTTTGACACGACTTTACAGATGCCAGACTCAGGCCTCTGACGGAGCACAGCTCACGTGTCGGCAGCCTCGCTCTGAATGCGGCTCTATCCTGAGGGAGTTTGTGGGGAAAAATAAAGAAATGGTCTTTGGTAAAGGCAAGACAAAGAAAGTAGGCCTGACTCCTGAAGAGCCTGCTGCCCCTGGAGTGCTCTGTCATTAAGTGCTTCATGAATGGCTGGCCTGAGGACTGGATGCCAATAAGCATTGAAATCAGGACGGTCGCTGGCTATAATGCTGTGAGGGACAGCGCCGTCAAGCTGAAAGAGCAAATATTCTTTGTGGCTATGAAACTGTAGTTAAAGAGCAGCTATGCCCTCTGAATTTGGTATTTTGTCAGGGTTTTTCTCTACAATCTACCAGCTGTCCTTCCGTTACGCTTTTCTGTTGCTGTCTTTTCTGAGGAGCCATGTCCCTTTGCCTCTTATGACCTGACTCAACTCAACAACTGTACCCACCAGTAAATTGCAGTAGCAGCATTTTGGTAATGATGGGTCCTGTTGTTATGTCATGATGTAAAATTGGTGGGTGCAGCCAACGACATGGCATCCTTGCCACACTCGGTTGGGTATGTGGTGACAGTTTTACGCAAGTCAGAGCCCACGAGAATGTAGGCCAATCTTCTCCCTCTTTGCCTGACAGAGGAGGACATCTCCGGCATATAAAGGGAGTAAAAAACTATACAGTTTCACCAAATATCTCACAGTGCACTGGCTTTAAGGAGCGAGTACTACTATTATTATATTATTATTGCTAGCGTTTTAGGGGGCTGATTAAAGAACAATCACAGGGAAGAGAGAATGTTTATTTTGTAACTCCAATAGACCAGTAGTTAAGCCCCACCCCAACACTGAACCTAAACACACGCAAAAAAATCTACATCCTTGTTGGTTGATGATTAATGTAAAAGACATTAAAAAAATAAAGAAACAGTATTGTTATTGTATTGGAGTGTAGAGCTAGTTTGTCCTCATTTTACTAAGCCAGTTTTTAAGTATGATAAATAATAATCAGCACAATAATCACCCCATGCTTCAACATGAGGAGGAATCCAAATCTCTTCAGACCTACTGTGTGTACAGTTGCTCAACTATGATTGGACCATTGCTGTTTTGGGCGCCAAAAGCATGTTCCTCTTCAGCCCCCAGACCCCCCAAACTCAAATGTCAAAGGCCTTAGCAAAAGTCATTTAACAGAGGACAAATAGAGGAAATATACAGCAGTGTTTGAATGTGGTCTGCTCTTTGAAGAAATAAACATGAAAGATGGATGTGAATGAAAATACTTACAGATCAGTGTAAAAGTCAACTTGAGTGACATAAGAAAACAGACCGCTTACCAAAGCAAACATTAAGAAACAGGCAAACATAATTCTAAAGCACTTTATAAAACCTACAAGCTGCTCACCTGACAATGTCACCAGAGGAAATTAAATAGCCTGCACATGCAAACACACATCAATCATCAGCCTGAGGCTAATGGCAAATTACTCTGAAGTAATTTACAATGCTGCTAACCACTTTGCAAAGAATTTGTTCTGCTAGTGCAACCATCATCCACCATGTTTTAGTGCTAAACGGTTATGTCTTTATTTATGAAATATGTAAGATGTGGATTGAAGACTGTTTTCTTTCCCTGCCCAGAGCTTTGGGTGTGTGCTCTCCAGTCAGTTTGGGTGGTTGCATACACGAGACCACCGGCGCACAGCAGAGGTGGTGAAGGGAAAAGTTATCTTCATCCAGTCAAGCTGTTTCTAACGGAGTCCCAGTTCCACCAGATGGCTTTTCTCAACAGATTGCAGTCAGAGGCAGACTGAGGCTAGACCCGCCAAGCTCAGAGAACAAATTTCAACTTATATTCACTCACAGGTCTGCAAAGTCAGCGCAAATGCTGAGCTATACAATTACATTTTCCAGCAACAACACAGAAATTCAAACTAAAACCAAGTTGTGAAGCAGAGTGTGTGTAATAAAGATAATAAATGACCCCGAGAGAGGCTGAGCTGTTATCACTGATTCTGGAGTCTCTCAGGGCTCACACTGGGAACACTTCAGTATATTTCCTGTAATTTTACACAGGGTCTCTCAGCTTGACCAAAAACACAACCAAAACAAAAAAAAAGAAAGAAGAAAAAACAGGCTCACTTTCAGGAAGAGTAGGGCCATAATCATAACAAGCAAGTTGGGCTCTTTCCCCTAAAGCACCTGTGGGAGCTGCAGCCAAGTAATAAAAACACACAAGCCCTTAAATCTGCTCTGCATCGCTCCCGAGGTCCCAACCCCAAAGACCAAATCAGGGCTGAAAAATACAACATCTGTTTGCTGTATGTTGTTGCTATCGGTGGCCCGGACCCCGGAGAGGATTCACTGAAACTATGGAATTTAACTTTCCTACTCCTCCACTGAAAGAAGAGGAGGATCCCCTCTCCAGCTGAACAAACAGCTCTTGCAGCATATAGTGGTTTGGGAGGGCGTGTCCAACAGAGAGGGGTGTGTGTGTGTGTGTGTGTGTGTGTGTGTAGGTGAGCCTCAACCTGACCTTCTGCACTTCAGCATACCAGCATCGCTGATAACACGGAAACAGACAGACGTGCACATTTTCAGACTATGATACTGGATATAACACACTGTACTCTTATTTCTCAGTGAGGACAGTAAATACGTTCAGGGCCACAGCTTCCATTTGGGACATGCACTCGTTATTTTGGGTTATGTAGGGGTATACCATCACAGCAATCAGTGATCAGCTTTTACATAGAAATTTCAGCCTGAGCTCAAGTATGTTAGAAGTATTTGAGACCAAGCTTAATGACACTTTAAATGTAAACAATAAAACCACAATTAATCACACAAGAAACTATACTTAGGAAGATGAATCACACTGCCGAATGTTAAGCAAGATATAACCAGAAAGAACAATTAAACTACTGTGTGTTTCTCTAATAAGGTGGGTCACATTGATTAATGGCTGATAGTAAGTTTACACAGAAATGAAAAGGTGAATGACGGATAAATGTCCGCCCTCGAGGAACCTGCCAGCTTCAAGCTGTGGTAAATACTTCTCATATGTATCAGAGGTGGGTGTAGAGCCATAAATGCTTCACAGACCACCATCAAATCTACAAATCATATCAGAATGGAAGCTCCCGTTACTGAGCACCCAACGCTCTACTGCAATTACACGTTTCAGCTGTAGGCATTTCCACGAAGCTGCTGAGGCAGCAACTTTGGATCCATTGAGGCCTCGGGTGTCTGAGAATGACGCTGTCAGTCCGGTCTGTCATACAGAGAAACTGAACCCCCCCCGACAAACAACTGGGTATCTTTTTAACATGGCCCCTGGCATCCTGGCCGCCCTGCCTGCCTAAATATCAGAAGTCGCCCGGAAGCCTGAGAGTCGAGTCCTCCCAAAGCAGTGAACCCTATCTGAGCAGCTTTATAGAGAGAGCATATAGAGTTTCTAGAGGCAGTTATTCCCATAGGGTTAGTGTTACATTTGGAGTTAGATGTTCCTGTGCCTTTTGTTTACGGCTCTGACAATTTGAGCTCCATCTAATAATAACTGTATGTCTGAAGGACACGTCTGCCTTCCTCATTGGGAAGGACGTTTCCTTTAGCATGTACTGATCACACTATAAGGCCTCGCCAGCTCAAGGACAGGCAGCATCCATTTCTAAATCCGTCCGTTGCTGTGGAAAGTCCTTTCTCATCCACTCACTTTATGCCCCATTACCCTCAAATAAACACCATGATTGTAGTTTGAGTGGTATTTAAGTAAAGCCATTAGCTGATTTAAAGAAGAGTTTTTAGATTTTTTGGCCACTTCAGGGCAGCAGACCAACCTCTTAACAAAAAGCTGACATATTCTGATACCAATACCTGGTACTGTAATTTATTAGCCATAGAACGGGACCCTGCTACTTCCATTAATTAATTATATACATATACATAATTGTTATCACTGTTGTATGGCCTGGTTCAGAGCAGAGCAATGTTACCGTGAACAACCTTCTATTGTTAATATATCAAAACAGAACTATTATTTGTAGCAGCTTTAAAGCCTGACAATCATTTAAAGATAACTCTATCTAGCTAGAGATTGTTTGTTAAATTTGTTAATTACTCAGCACAGTACAGCATTACTGTGCGACTACTCTCAAGTTAAAAGGAAAGAAAAAGACAGCTTGCCTTAACAAGTGAACTTGTCACCATGGAGATGATAGTTGTTATCTGAGAGCTGGCTCATTAAGCCAAATTTCATTGGACAGCCAGATCTCAAAGGGACCAATAAAGAAGAAGGGAGATTGTGTGTGTGTGTGTGTGTGTGTGAATGAAATGTCCCCAACTGTGTGTTAAGGGGGTAAGAAAAATGGAAGCTGCTCTTAGTGAGAGGGGGTTTTGTAGTGTTTCCTCTCTCCAGAGGTCATCCGATGCATGATCCCTCATGCACAGAAAAGGCAGCGGGCAGCAGAGGATCTGTGGATGTGCACATCAAAGGTTGGCGTCAGGACTCGTGTTTATGTTTCATTTTTCTTTCATCTGCTGATCAGTTGCTGCCTCTCTCTTCGTGATCTGAGGCTTTTTTCTTTTTTACCTTATATAGAAAACACTCAGGTCCACTCAGAGCACGCCTTTACATGAGCCGGGGCTTGGTGGACGCTCCCAGGAGTACTGCCTGTCCCTTCCCATAACACGGGCATTAGGATAAACTAGGCACAGGGGGGCCAGTAAAAGGGGAAGGAGGGCATCTACAAAAGGCAGAGAACTGGAAGGATCAGCAGGGAGAGTGGAATTTCTTCATTACTTTCTCCAACTTCTTAAGCTCTGCTCCGCATTATCTTTGTGCTCCAAGAAAGTCGCCACACTCGTCTGACCCCTCTGACTCCTCGTGGCTGAATGTGAGGTGGCTTTGTGTACCGTTCGCACATTAGCCCAAACGTGTAAACCACCACTTAGGCCACTGCAAATTTACATCTCTCAACCGCACAGCATTCTGTTGACAAACAGCTGAATTCTCGTAAAACACACGCTGTGTTATAATGAATTCCTTGGCTCTGGATTTAACGCCGACTGGGCAGAGCCTGCGTTGCTCAGCAGCAGTCTAACCGCAGATTTCTGCAGTACAAGCCCAGCCAAAGGGCAAACCCTGACTGAAGGGAGGCCACAAGGCTGCTAGAAGCCATGTCACAACATTGAGCTATTCTCCCTTTCGACATCGTTCAAGAAGTTCAGCTCTGAAAGCCTTCGGAGACGGGCAGTTTTATAAACAACAGAGACCGCGAGGCAACAAATGGTCTCTCTCTGAGGCAGGGATGAGCAAAGTTTACCCTCTGAGTGGGTTGTGGTTCAGGTTGAACTGTGTTGATGTAAGCCTTTTCCCAGATGGTTTCTGTTTTATCCACGCTGGTCCACGTCCGGCCAGGGAAACAAAGATCTGACCTCTCCCCATTGATCTTTTTGATCACAGACTATTCCAGTTGTTACTGGAACAGATACAACACTGGGACAGTGCTGCAGCCAGGAACCAGCACAATCACACAATCACTGTGTCCTGTTGCACCGTGTACTTTCAAAACACATCCACATGTCAACACACAACCCCATCATTTTACAGTGACTGCTTTAGTACGGGTAACACTTTATCTGTCTCACAATACATTTAAGATAATAATCAATAAAGAAATCCCCAAAATAGCATTCAAACGTTTACTCTGTGACTTTCCGATCGTCTGGATCAGCAGTATTACATGTGAAATGTTTCCATCCAACACTTAGATTAAAACGAGTAAAGGCCCGGTGACAACCACATCGGAAATAGTTGTTAAAGGCCTGAAAACCTCCAAAGTGCTTGCTTCCTTTTAAGGATGTCCGATAATATCGGCCCTCCGATATTATCGGCCAATATTCACAAAAAAATGTAATATCGGGAATTATCGGTATCGGAATTTTATAACCGATGTTTGTTCTGTAGGCTTCAGCATTTCCGAGCCTGCATGAACGCAGCATGGGACGTTTACCGGCGCGCGCTAGATGACGTATAACAACAACAACTACTACTACTAGACTGGATGGTTGCTAACCGTGGCTAACAAGCCAACAATTTAAAGCTGAATGATTTTAATATTAACACAAAATAAAAGTGCAATGCACCTTAAATATTTAACCCTGCTATGAGCTGTTCCTTAACCAAACTAACAATTGGCTTAGAATTTACATTAGCACTCCTTCAGGTGCATAATACAATTAAACACATTAACCAAAGCTAGCGCTTAGCTAGCGTTTAGCGCTCTTTTCAGTATTAATACAATGAAAGTTGAAGTTGTTCTCTTATTTTGCACAGACAGTGTTTACAATTGGAAAGCCATGTTGCATTTATGTATGCATCCAGTGGGTAGGGTGGCCATTTGTCCGGCTTTTAAATGCCCTGTCCGGCTGCAGGCGCAGGTTTAAGCCGGACACTCATTTGTCCTCCTTTTGAGAAAATAACTAAAAAGGGCACGTTGTCATGAGCTGTATCTTGTATATTTATTATTAGCTATGTGGTATGTGTATGCACCTTTATGTAATCTGGTGGAAAAACATTCAAATTTAAAACCGGATCATACCAAACAAATATCTGCTTGTGTGTCCCTGTGTATGCAAATGGCAGAGCTGAACATGGTCTGAGAGAGAAATGGTCCTTATGGATTGACTATATAATGAAACTTAATATGCTGGCCTGTGGGCCGCTGTATGTGCACAGTTACGATGCAGTACACTATGTTTTCATATGGTACGTGTGGGGTTTGTGCAGCAAGATGCTGGTAAATGATATCCTGTTATTTCCAGGGAATTCTTGCCAAAGTCTGCTCCAGCTTCACGGAATAATACCTGCAGGATATTTAACATGTGTGTGTTTATGTGTCTGGGTGCACCTGCGTGTTCACATAATGAAGACTATCGTACGAACGGACGCCCTCTCAAACCTCATTAGTGCTGTCAGACCTTGAAATGCTGTTACACCGGATCAACTTTTCGCCTCCAGGTTTCTTCCAATTACTTTTTATGCCAAAATGGCAGCTTGGAGTCCATGTGTGTGGTAAAATATTGTTTAGTTTTGTGTTAACATAGAGGAGTGCAAAATATGTAAACAATAACTATGCAGGCAGCTCAGCAAGTGGTTTTTATGGAGGCACCATCTCAAATATATATACAGCTAGTGAATAGGCTAGTACATGGAAAAAAACACTATATTACATTTTACTTTTACTTTATGACACCAAATGCAATGGAACCCCTCTTTTTCTACATTATTGCTGAACCAGACTATACACTGATCCCAGCTGATATAACAGATTTTATCACATTTGGCTGCCTCCCAGGAGGGCAGAACATTACCTCCACTGGCATTTGATGGTTTTCATGTGAACTTTACACGGACAAGGCACTCACATTTGAATTACCCCCAGGCTAAAGGCTAAAAGTCTTCAAGCGCGCCTCGCTCTGTTTCTAAGTTGTAAAGCAGAATTCTTGAACACTATGAGGTTACTGAAGAAACGGATTAGGTTTATGTTCATCAATTAGGGGATATTTTCTCAACAAGCTTGTGCTGGCCATTCTCAGCAGCTCTCATGTTTCAAACACACTTTCAACTTCCCAGAAAGTACCTCAGTAGTGGACACGCTCTGCCAAGAGACTATGAAGTCACCGCGGGCCCTGCCCTGCCTGACACGCTCACATTATGTAACCAGGAGCCGGAGTAAAACTCACATGACATCAGCCCAGATGTACAGCGGAGTTTAAACAACCAAACGACAGCTCGTCTTCTGATCTCACTGCAATGTCAGCAGGTTATCAATAACGAGCTGACGGTTCATTATCAGCTGATTGATTGCCTCCAACAGATGAATGGTCTAAGATTAAGTTTCCTGCACTTAAAAGCCCATTTTACTGACAGGAAAACCAAAATCAGTGTTTGATTGGTTATTTTAACATGACCACATTGATTAGATTTGAAAGCAGCAAAACCAAGATTAGACTGCAGGTTTTCAGTTGCAGACTCAAAAGCTGCATGACTCCTGCTTTACACAAGTTCAAATAAAACACACTCTGAATAGGTAATCACGCTCTCTGGGGTACAAATACTGTATCATCTCTGCACGCTGCTGCTATTGGCCAGAAGTGCGTGGTCTGTTAGCCAATGGCGTTGCTCTGCATTGTTACCGTGTGTGTGCTCAGGGCTCCTCGACCCTCGGCTGTGGGGTGTGTGGGGGAGCGGGGGGTGGGGGGGACGAGGCTTGCTCAAAACAGAGCCGACCTCAATACTGAAGCCAACCAAGCAAGATGATTTCATTGTCTCCTCCTTTCATTGCCCTTCCCCATTTAGGGATGTAATTTGTTAAGTAAACAGCCGCTACAGTAGCACATCACACGAGCACTCTCACTGCTACCCTGCCTGCACGTACTGAAGGACAAACACACACACACAGTAAAGCACCACAAACAGATCATATCTCAAGTGAAAACACTGTGAATCAGCACATTTCTCTCATATTTCTCCGTCTAGCAAAGAGTTTTTCTCTCTTCCAAAGCAAATCTTTACAGCAAAGGCTATCGTTGGTGTTCATGTTTCAGTCTATCTGTACTTACAGAATCATTATCTGCCTCTCTCAGCACAAATACTGGGCCAGTATAAATACAAGCAGGCAGCTTTAGCTCAACTTGCCTGGCAACACAGCTCTGAGGATTTACTTGCTCTGGTCCAAGTATCACGTGGATCCCGACCGGAGTTTCCCTCTCTCCTCTCCCTCATGAAATCTCCTGCAACTTGTCTGAGAGAGCAACCTTATAGACTAAACTAAAGGCAGGTTCTCTAAAGTAGCAGCTAGGGGAATCTGGGTACAATTACACCCACCTTAATTTCTCAAAATGAGTGTTTTTTATCGGACAGCTGTAATTTTGACTGACCTTCCAGCTCAATATGATTGCTAACGTCTACTTGGATCCTATTGAGTGTTTATCCACTGTGAAATCTAGTGTTTAAACTCATCTGTACGTATCACATTACAGTTTTTGTCCTAGTTTCTCTGCAATGTGTTCCACGCCCTTCTATTCAAATCGTACTCTCTCAAACTAATGTCACCAACTTGATCACGTGTCAGATACACTCATATAGCTGCAACTGGAACATCTCAGTGCATCCATGAAATATGGGTAATGGTGGAAATTGATGCCAATGCCATTAACGATTCTGCTTATCGGACAGATTCTTTATCAATTCCCTTAATGATTCCTTATCAACTGTGTGGAGAAGGCTTACACAGGTTGTCACCATCAAAGCGTGTGTTTTATCTCTGAGTCTGAACAAAGTTAAGAAGCAGAGGAGGAAAAAGGCACGCATGTGACTCATGTCAGATACATGGCATTCCTGAAATTTAAGCACATGTTGTGTAAAAAGATGTTTCCGAATATTACTGGTGTTTCTAGGGATGGGAATTGAGTACCGATTCCAGTTGAGACCTGATTACAATCGTATGCCACTGAGCTTATCAATTATTCTTTCTATCAGTGTTTTTCTGACAGTAGCACATTACAAAACAGTGATGCCTTTTTTTCTTCACTGCTTCTACACAGTGTTCAGACTCCAAGATTATAAAACTGTTAATGTTGATTCTGAAAGTGTGTAGGGTTTTTCACAGATAAATTAATACGGAATCAATACTGATTGATAAATAATTGGACGGAGAAGCAGTATTTATGTTACTAGAATCATAAAATTCTTATCAATTTCCATCTCTATTCTAAAATCTATAAAACTTTTATGGTTGGCC
Source organism: Dicentrarchus labrax (assembly GCF_905237075.1). Classification (NCBI taxonomy): domain Eukaryota; kingdom Metazoa; phylum Chordata; class Actinopteri; family Moronidae; genus Dicentrarchus; species Dicentrarchus labrax. The sequence goes on along the minus strand of NW_026136718.1, from coordinate 23,909,223 downwards.
ACAACCTGGCTTTGTGTGGTCAAAATGAGGCCGAGTGACTTGAAATTTTCCATATAATCTTTAACTCCTGTCTTGGTTTAAAGAAGTGGCAGCTACAGAGCGTCTCTGCAGACTCCGAGGAGAGGGTGATTTAAGAAAGGATCTACCAAACCCGGGGATTAGGCTCCCTTCAAAAGTAGTAGAGGAAGAAATGTGAATATGGTGTGAGTATAAGTGCGTGTGTGTGCGTGGGGGGGGGGGTGGGGATGGGTGAGTAAAAGATGTCCTTTCTCCACATGTGAAAGACCCCAGACTCAGCAGCCGCCACTCAGTTATGCGTGACCACCGAGCCCTCCCATTAAATGAGCTTTTATCTTGTGAAAGGACTCATTGGTTTGTTTGTGTGGTCGGTTCCATCTTCAAGCCCCCTAAACAATATCTACGAGCCCTTAACTTCACTAATCAGCGACTGTAAATTAAACTCTAATTCCTCGGCTTCAGAGAGCCAAAAGATTGTCAGACGCCCCTTAATCTGCTTCCTGATGTCTCGGATCTTCACACTCTGCCAATGTGCAAACACAAGAACGACTGTGCAAACTGTAAATATTTGATAACTGGCAAACTCCTTCGTCTCTCTCCGGCTCCTCCACTGTTCTGCGTTAGCCTTCTTGTGTGGTCAGGAGGCTGCTCAAGAGAGCTGCAGGAATGCGAGCGGAGAGGAAAGCCAACAATGCTTTTAGAGCCACCAAAATCTTGTACACAAGCCACTTGTGTAGTCCCTGTGGTTCCGTGTGTGCACACAATAATCTCTCTTTGAAGAAGAGGCACAATAAGATAAGGGAGTTTAATTGCCACAGGTTCCACAGTCACTTAGAAGGGTCGAGCCCTTTGTGAGAGGAAAAATAGAAAAACAAAAGATGGGCTGCACCGAATAAAAGAAAAAGAAAATAAACTTCCAGCAAGAAGAACAATATCTTGTTTCCATGTTTCAGACTAAGCAGTAGAGACAATCCCATGTCTAGAAAATGAATGGCTTACACAGTGTGGGAATGATCCTGGGAAGTGACTGTGATTAGTCTGGCTCCACTGGGCATGATATCACAGCAGGGTGAACCTGGCTCAACAGGAACACTCGCAGAGAGACGAAGAAGACTCAGTGTGTGTGTGAGAGAGAGAGAGAGAGAGAGAGAGAGAGAGAGAGAGAGAGAGAGAGAGAGACAGAGAGAGAGACAGAGAGAGGGAGGGAGAGAGGGAGGGAGGAAGCAAGTTGAGGAATGAAGGGCTGTTCATGAGAGATACAGAGTGAGAGAGAGTGAGAGAGAGAGAGGGAGAAACCATGGAACATGCATGGTAATTTGGTCTCCGCAGTCCGACAGTGATTTCTAAGATGGTAATCACATCAACTTTGTAGCTGAGGCAGAGTGACATCACTGCGAGCTGTGAGTTTATCCCGCCCTGGCAGGCCCCAGTGGAAATCCAACAGTAACCAACGAGTCTGTGGGTCCAAAGCTCCGCTGCAGCTCTACAGACCCTCTAATCATGGACAAGAGGATTGTGAGATATCAAGTAATACGCTGAAGGCGTTAAACAGCAGCCTGCTCAGCGCTAAAAAAAAATCACAACCACTTCATACACTTAAGAGCTAATCTCTAATAGTTCAACATTTTGGCTTATTTGCTATCTTGCTAAATGTAGAGTCCAGGGTTAGATAAGCTTTAGGGATGGGAATCGATAAGAGCTTTTTGATACCAGTTCCATTATCAATTCTGCTTATCAGTCTGATTATGTATCAATTCCCTTATCTATTACTTATCAGTTTTCTATGTGGAAAAAAGGACCCATTGTTTTGCAATATGCAACCACCAGAAAAAAGGGAATTGATAAGCTCGGAGGCATACGATTCCGACGGATCGGACAATTTGTAACTCTCTAACTTCTCAACTGGAACCGGTTCTCAATTCCCCTCCTTATCTGGTTTAGAACAGCTCGCCTGGAACTGTCTAAAGTTAACTAAATCTGCCTACCAGCAACTCTTGAACTCTTTGTTTGGTCATCACACCCTGAGGCTGCCAAGCAACCAGCAGATACAGGAAGTGATGAGGTATAATGCAGTAATAAGTGAGCTTTACAGGTGCTGGTAGGCATATTTTGTAACTTTGGACAGAGCCAGGCAAGCTGTTTCCATCTGTTTCCAATTTGAAGTAAGTTAAGCTTTCTGGTTACTGGATGTACTGCCATATTAACTGCACAGACATGAGAGTGAGATCAATCTTCTCATCTGACTCTCGACAAGAAAGCAAGCAAGTATATTTCCCAAAATGTATTAATTTAAGCCTACTCATCTGGAAGAGTGCTAATAGTTACTCAGCTAAGACAGGACCGCTGTTTTCTTCATCTCAGTTAAAACAGGCTGCCTGATAAATGATGAATCATAGTTTCACTATACTGGAATTCACAACTTTTAAGGTGGAAACAACATTTAAATGAGCCGTAAGTATTTGACAAGGTAGAAACAGGCCTGCATCTGAGTGCAAATTGGCAGATATTTGAATAAAAACATATGTGATTAAAAGGCGGCTTGGGTCAGCGTCATCAGCCCACAACACACACCAGATGTCACAGCGCCTGTGTGGGAGGAGCTTGTGTTTGAGACTGAATATTAATGAAAAGAGGGAGGTCTTTTCCACAGGCTTTGTCTTTGCCCCACTAAGGGTCACCGGCAGTGACACCAAACTTCACAAGGACAGAAGTGTGTCACCTAACACGGGATCCCCTTCAACCAGGAGATTAGGGGCGACCACTGTCCCAGATTAAAGAGCTCTGAGTGAGGTCAGGTACATACTCCATGTTCTTTTGTCATTTATAGAAACATAATATAATGGTTAGAGTATCGGTACACGGTATCTCACTCCAGGAGGGTAAACCAGGCGATGATACCTTGTTGTCCTTTATGTTAATCTAAATAAAACACAAGAAAATCCTACATACATCAATGATAATAAAAAATATCTATAATACAATTGAAAAAATATATGAATATGAAGATACTTGAAATAACCTTATTGTTTTTATCATACAGTGTAAACATGGAATAATGCAAGCAGCAGCAAAAAGTACATAAAGCTAAAGCTATAAGCACCAGTTGGACTGTTTAAAGATAACAAATACAGGGATCCCTGAGTAAAAAGTGATGAGCAGTGCTGATGACACACTGCAACTGAATCCCAGGTCAACACCTCCTGCAAACTGAGACGCCTCTGGCCCCGAGCCCAAAATCCAGATGAGGACGGATGGAAGTGATGTACAGAGCATCAGGCAGCTGTAGGGCCGAGGTTAAATGTAGGGCTGCAGATGTTGCTGCCTAAAGCCAATGTGCAGCACGCTTCTGCTCTCATCTGTTTAGTAAATGATTACATTCAGTGTTTACTCCAAAACAATAAAGGACGTCAACAAGTTAAAGGGTGTCACAACCTTTCCTTTTCTGACATAACACTATGCAGGAAACGACGCCGTCCTGACTGACCGGAAGCATCCAACCTGACCTGAAATGACAATAATGGTGAGATAATGACAAATGATTTGATTTTTCCAATGTTGGATGCTTTATCAACCACATGCTTCCCCTTTTCTATCCATCTGAAGTGGACCACTCATGTAGAGAACAGTTTTAAGGTCATGGTGAGGTTTTCTCTGGTTTACCTTACGTAACTCTGGACATAAGGCCTTTAACTAACCCTGATCTGAACTAATAAGTGATCGTGGTCCAGACAGGCCCCTCTGGAGGCTCTTCTACAGTTTGTTTATGCAGGGAAATGAGGTCTCAGTGGATCATGGTTTAGGCTTGCTCTCTTTGCTGTGAAAACTGTGTATTTGTGGTGTGATATCTGACAAGAAAAATGAGCAAAATGACAGACTCACACCTCCAGTTTCCTCTGTTACACCACCAGCTCTGTGACCTTGCAGAAAGTAAAAGTCCATCTGGGACGGGTCACATCTGTGCTCAGAGGAATGTATCCTCCATCACCCCTATATACCCTCACCCTGAGGGCTTTGGGAATGTCAGGACTGTAAGGTTATTCTCCCCTTTCCTCTTCCCACTACCCATTCTGATTTTCTGGACTCGCACTGATGGCTGTGACCAACCCAAGCCATGTGGTACGACAGGAGCAACGTAGGCCTGTGGGCGACAACAAAAACAACTTTGTAGAGATTAGGGGGGAAAAAACAGCCTCTGATAAGGATGAGACAAACCCAAAAAACAAACAGGCCTCAAGCTACTCATTTGGATGAATCCCACGGCGTCATAAAAGACAGATTAAATAAAACATCATAATCCAGGGGATCAGGGGAATATGCAAATTCATCCCAGTGACTCATTTGTTATCCAGTAGCTCTACCTCTACCTTAAAAAAACTATATTTTTTAAAGAGGACTCAAACTCCACATCTACTCCATCCTTACATTTTCGGTTATATGTGAAATTCCATTGGCTGAGCCCTGACCTCCTTTTTAGACATCTTATCACAGGCGTCTCCTCTGAAGGTCTGGTGAAAAGGTTCTTTGTGTCAGTGATCAGCACCACTCCCACAGACATCCTTCCATGTCAACATAGGCAACGCGATTACAACACCAGCCACCAACAATCCACACTGTCACCACTCGCAAATTAAATCCACTAAACCACCACAGCTAATGCAAAGTTAACAACTGTAAGTCGTGTTCAGTTTGCTCCCATCAACAGACGTCAGCAGATGTGAGTCAATAAAAAAATAACTTTGGAAACAAAGTTAACTTTGGCTGCATGAATCATTCTGCAGCTGCCAAACGGGCCAATTTTCATTCGATCTTATAAAAAGGGTGTATTTCTCCACATTGTGATACAGCAAATGAGGCTATAAAACCTGCTGTAAACCCATTACCATCACACATTCAGCCAGAAAGCAATTTATCTTCAATGCCCCCATAAATCTGGACTATGTGTGACCCAGAATAATCAATGGACACATAATCCAAGCATTCAAGTTTTACTGAGGTTTACTGCTGCCATGGTAACAGTCAACACCAAGTCAATACCAATACCAAGACACCTCCGGTCAGCTCAGACTGACCTCTGCTTTCAAACTTCAGTGTAAAACTACTGGAGGAAGATGAAATACTGCACCAAGCAAACATTTGCTGAGACCGTCTTTACATATCTTAATAAGGCCTGGTGGGTTTTTTGTTGAATTCATAATACATTATTCAACAAAACAGGACATTACTATTTCCATTTTATTCACTACCTAAAAGTTGTTTCAACTGAAACCTCGAGATCAACATGATCAAACATGCTCAACAGGCTTTGGTTCGCTCAGACAAAAAGTTTCTGCAGTCAAAAGTAATTTCTTACAAAGGAAATAACCATAATCGGCTTCACAGCCTGCACCAACAACTGAGCGGCTGATGTTTATGACTACTGAAAATACTGTTGCAAAGACCTTCAGGGGAATAAACAACCACCATACTCTTGTGAAAGAGAATGATAGGCAGTATGAAAACACAGATTGCGTGCCTAACACTCCCTCAGCCCACACTCACAATAGACAGACTGCTTTGTTGATGCCACTTCTCATCCCTTTGCACATTTCCACTTGCACCTCATCCTCCATTTCCCCTCAAGCACTTCTGACATTGCTGCTTCTTTTATAAAGCCGTTGGGATGACACCTGGTCCAAATTAAATTGTATTAAAATACAATGAGCGTGCATATTTTCACAATGAGCAGCCACAGATGGATTCAAACCCCTGACCCTAGGTCAGTGCCATTGCCACTGAGCAACAAAGGCCAGTGTTGAACATATACATTTCACAGATGGAGAACAAGGAAGCAGCTGCCCAGCGCCTTTCAAAGAAGAAGCTCGGCACAGTTCTTACTTATGGCATGACTGGCTGCACATGACATCACTGGAAAGGCATGTATCTCTGTGTATTGCTATTAGAAATACATTGTTGTCTGTTGAGAGGCGTGTGAGGCCTCAAGTCTATAACATAGTAGAAGCACTGAGATGGGTTGAGCAGGGATGGGAAAGTGAATGAGGGACTAAGCCCTGAATTAACTCTGAAATGTTAATGGCTTTTTTAGTGAATTATGCAGCCTTTCATTGTCACAACTGTTTGGCATGAAATCTGATTTGGCTTTGCATGTGGTGTAATATGATATGATCAAAAGGTATTTAAAGCTTCAGTCAGGCGTTTAAGCTACCTCAAACATCTTGAAGAAATTTTCCCCGACCTTATTTTACAGTTAAACCTTGTGTATGTTATTGGCTGTTATTATGAATATCCTGTTCTACGGACAAAAACAGATCAGGAATGACAAAGGAATGAATAAGTGATTCAAGTCTATCCACTATGATGTAGTCTTTACCATTCTGATTCACCCTAAGGGTGAGTCAACCTGGAGTCATAAATTAAAAGGTGTTTCACGGATGAGGAGGGCTTTAGTGGTAAATCACTCTTGGATACCTTCGCCTTGGATCATTCCCAACGTCTCAGATTTCTCAAGTATTCTCGTGGCAGAGGTCATGAAAACAAAAGCTGTGGGAAGAACAAGTGATTGTTGTGCAACAACTCAGTGTTCAACCTAATGCCAAAACATACACTTAAAAACAGTATCTGTACTCCAGGATCACATTAATGGAGAGATACATCACACAGCCTTATACGTTTTTCTTCCCACCCTGATAAATAACCAAAGATGAAGTGCAGCACATCAGCTGTGCACACAGGATAAGACATCCAAGAGAGTCTTACTCAGCCTTACTCTCTCTCTCTCTCTCTCTCTCTCTCTCTCTCTGGCCTTCCTCAATAAGATCAGTGCCTCTTTAACTTGTAGAGCCCCTGAGGAGTGAGAACAGGAGGTTAGATTAAAACATAAACCTGTATGTACACATGCGTGTACATATGTCATAAACAAACATTTGGTTGAATCCAAAGAAAGACACTCTCACCTGTCCACTGCCCAGAAGTGGCACTAAAAAGAGTGTGTATTCTTTAGCTCACCTGCATAAATCAAGGTTAAAGAAAATGTAATTCATAAGAGAATTCCCCTGCACATAGAGAACTGTATCTCCTGCACACTGCCCCATCTGCCAGGGTACTACGTTTCACTCTGGCAGCCCAACAGGTTGAGCACACAGATCATTCTTTGGCAGAGCACCAACATCAACAACAATCAAGAAACAAGGAAGGCCAAATAGGGTTTGGGAATGTCTGCTTCATATGGACAAGAGCAATGCTTGACACAATGGCAGAAATTAAAGGAGTAAAAGGACCAACATTTCTGAAGCTCTGTAAATGATTACCACTTTCTTCAATACACTCTTCTTAAAGCCTGACTTACAACAAAAAGCCGCCATAAAAGGACGCGACAAAAGGCAGCACTGAAGGACAAATGGCTTACAAACAAGAAAAGCCTACAGTCTCTTCAACTCGGCCTCATAAACATGAGATCACTTGTGTTCTGTAAATACATCTCAGTCACTCTCAGTCACCGGGGAAAGGAATTCCCAGCCTCACAGAGCCTGTGTCTTATAATTCCTTGATGTGGATAAAACAACAGTGGCACGATGCAAAGATCAGGGCAGTGTGCCCCTCCCCGTGTCCTGCAGACCTCAGACTGTGTTTAAACCAAGAGATCAGACACCCGTAATCTCCATTGTCCTGTACCGGGTAGACGACAGGGTCCTACCATGGCCCACTTTAACAAGCAGGGCCATCTGCAGAGTCACAGATGGTCCCGGCAATGTCTCACAGGTTCCCACATTTAGATAGATGGTTAACCTGATATGAGAAAATGAAAAATACACACACACGATAGCGAGAGCAAAGGAAAGCAGAGAGACTGTTGCTGCTTTTAACTCATCATAATCTTCCTTGGTATGCAGTTTATTATGTTTTTAAGTCCAGGATAACACAGCAGCTATTTTTCATGCCGTATCTGCCCCTACATCATAGCTCCCCGTCCACACCCTGGATCTCCTGAAACACCATGCATATGCTTTTGATTACAATGTGTTATTCTCATCTGACAGAATGCAGTCGTCTTTGATCCAGCTCTATGCACTCCCTTAAACACAGCACCGCTAAAAACACACATTACACAGTACAGCTCCCCCACCTCAGGGTCCACCCTGTTCAAACTAACAAGGTTCATTCGGCCCAGCAAAAAAAAAAAAAAAACGGCTTCATGACGGGAATGAATAGACATCATCAAGTTGATAAATGAGGCATTTCTGTCACAAGCTGGTGCCACCATGGCGTTTAGTTTGACAGTGAACAAACAGACGGGCAATAAAGCAGGGACTGAGATAGGGGCACACTTTAAGGACACATGTAGTGAAAGAATTCAAATCAATGGCCCTCAGTGTGTCCTGCCAAATGGGTTCAACCGCTACATTTCTCCCTTTAGACAAAGTGCTGCCGAGGTAACTGTCCAGCCATTAAGTGAATGGAGACTTCCTACTGACAGCCTCATTCAAACAGGTCCTGTGGCCAAGATCTCTGTTACTGATTGGCTGCTGGACGCTGAAGCTGCGAGTTTTCATCCCAGCATGGGAGCCGTGACCTTGACCTCATGTTAAGGTGGAAACGGGCGGCTGGGAGACTCCGAGCTCTGATGGGCGAGTGAGGCCTAGCTTTGTGTCCCTCAATGGAGAGGTAATGAGTCACACAAAACTTCCCAGCGGCCAGCCAGCTGGCATGCAGCTCGCCTGCACAAAGGGATCGGCGACGGCAGGCCTTCGCCCCAACGCCGGTCTGTTTCAGCGTGGCAGCCATTCAAGCCCTGCTTTCCATTTCATCTGCACAAGTGCTTTTATGTGTGGATCTCAGTCAGACATGTGTCTCTCTGTGTGTGTTTCTTTTTTCTAGAGGGATAGTCTGACTCACCTTCACTTTGCTTTCATTTACTGGGGTCTCTGGGGAGTGGGTTGGGCTGTTTGATCTCACTGGCCCTGTTCATGCTTGGATCTAATATCAACCTTGGGTGTTCGAGTCACAAGTGGGATGCGACTGGTCGAGCAACATTTGCAGGTAGTCAGAGACACATTTGACGAGAGATGTAGCTAAGGTTGAATGCAAATGAGTCCCAGACTGCTTTGAAAGACTATCTAGTCAAATTTGTAGTGTGTGAATAGCAGGAAAAACCTCTCAATACACAGATGGATGTGGGTGATTTGCCTATTCCAAAGCATTTTTTTGAAGCATGTACCTGAGCCAAGCACCTGTCTAGTTGTAAGACTGAGAGGAAATGTGTATATCTTTGTTATGCAGCAGTTGCAGTTTCCCACGCATCCACTGATACACATCATGGCAGGACTAATTGGCTATTTGACTACTTAATCAAATCTCTGTGAAGTAGCAAAACAAGCACCAGTTACAAATAGTGTCCTAGAAATCAGACTCAAACTGTACTTGTCCCGCAGACTCACACTGGGTTTAGTTAAACCTCAGCACTGCTTTCAGTTGGTAGGCAAGATTTGCCACTCGTAATATTTATTATAAGATGTAAAAATGGTCTTGTAAAACACAAGCCTCACCCTGTATGGAATTATTTGTGGATGTTAGAGAGTTGGAAAGAAAACTCATTTCACAAAATATCTCAGTTTCCCACACAAGGAAAAAGTTACACACACACACACACACACAAACAACTCCTGATGTCTGGTTACAGTTTAGTGGTATTCCTGGGAGTATTCCTGCAGGAGGAGAGAGTCTAAATGAAAGTCTGTGCCTTTAATGAAAGACACCTTCCACAGTGCTGTGGGCTTGGGGGCTGACGGCCAACAGATGGGGCTTATCAACTGGTAACAACACAGCAGCACCTTTAGGTACTTCCCCCCACCACCACCACCACCACCATACACCACGTCCAGCTACCATTTCAGACAGCCTGAGGGAGGGAATACTCTCTTCAGATAAACTGATGTGAACAATCCGTAGCAGGCTGACCCTCCATTACTTCTGTGATGCAACAGAGGCCAGCAGCCCTCGCATTTCCCATAAATGACTCGTCATACCAAGCTATTTCCAGGAACTATTTCTCAAGGGTCTGACAGTGAGAACAAGTTAAAACCACAAGTCTACTCACTAAAATTGTAAATCTTGTTATTTGAAAATACATACCAAAATGTTATTGATGTACACATTACAGCATTACAGTCTGAACTGCACATATCAAGGAGAACTACACAAACAAATTTGGTCTGATCTAGTCAAAATGTCTCCACTTTTCACAAGCTTGGGTTTCATATGCAAACAAAACTAAAGTCTGTGCCAGCTGTAATGACCTTTGGCATTACAGTCATACACCTTGCGCGGTGGCATCAAAGGATCATTCAAATACTCCATCCTGTTTGAAGTCACCTTAGTTCTTTTTGGCTGCATTTAAACTTTGGTATTCGCTGTTGATTCTTGTTTTTTACTGTCGCCCACAGCATTCATAACTTCACCAAAATAACTGAGGAAGCTGAGAAGCTTTCCAAGCAATTTTCTTCCCATCCCATACTGTAGACTATGCTCTGCTCAGCATGATCAGTTTGTCCTTCACATACAAAGCAGACATTTTTAAAAGCACGCCAGTCATTTTCTTGTTATTATTGCTGCTCTTTTAGCAAGAGTGGAAAACCAAAGAAAAGGCTCATTTGATTTATCGAACACTGTATGACTAAAAATGAAGCACAAACTCTAACTGCAAGTTGCTCTGTGATGGCTTACTGTCTGATGCAGAGTGGTTGCCAAGAAAAGACTGGGCAAATCATCACAAAAGCCCAACAGCAGCTATGATGGATATGAAACTGGGTTTGTCCCAAATATTATTTCATTTTTTTTCTTCCAGTCTCCCCTTCCTAACAAGCTCAGTGTTGTGAGGGAGTATGGACACAAACTAAAGCTGCTGACTATTCAGCATCACTAATGCATATGAATGTTATCACTCCACATGTCTATTGACTACTTGAGTGTACAGTAAACATGGTTGTAGTTGGTTATGGTAGAATTACACCACTGTTCCACAGTAAGACAGCTCCAGACAGCTTTGGAGAGACATAATGCCACAGTATGTTAGAATCTAAACAGGTGGAGTTGGAAAATTTAACAATTTGTGCGCCTTCATTGTGGAAAAGCAACAATACAGCGTCTCATTCAATACATGTTTTCAGTACTCCGGTGTCAGTGGAAGTTCCCTTGAAGGCTCAACTCCCCAGTGAGCTCCGGGAGTGCAACCTTTAGGTTGGTAACAGGATCTTTCTTCAGGGTGAGAATCCATTTCTTGCAAACAAGTGGGATAGCTTAATGGTTAGCTAGAATTTCCTGCTTTCTCATAAATAAATGTCTAATGGCAGACTGTGAAAGTTCGATGTGTCATGAGATCAGTAACAACGGCCACAATAAAAACTAAAAGGATTTACTTGGAAATGAAATAAACTTGGTTTCTCTTTCAGACTGAGGCCAGAGACATTTGATTATTCATTTGACTGCAGTGAAGTTTGGAAATCCCAGAGTGAGCCCAATCTGTGTTTTACAAATTAAGTGCTCTCATTTACTACAACTCACTGCGCGGTGATTCATACATTCGTACTCAAATATTAACCCACATTAATGTGCCCAGTACAAGGCATCAATTCTGGATTGATTGGTGGTCAGTAAAGGTTTAATTCAGAGAAGTGCTAACTAAAAAGCAGAACATAATGGAGAGCAGGTCATCCATTTTTATGGCAAAGCACTTTTTTGCTGCTATAGCAGGATGGTCTCTCCCCAGTGGGGCTGCTGCGAGCGGGTCTGGCTGAATCTCAAAATAAGAAACTGGGATACAGAGATGAGTGAGAGCGAGAGAGAGACCCAGAAGCTCAGAGAAAGCAGTCAGAGGAGAGGAACAAAGTATACAAAATGCCTGAGGGAGCGGGCAGGCACAGAAATTACTGGCAAGGATAAAAGATGAATCCGGATGGTGAGGAAATATCCCAGAGGAGGAGGCTATAAAGGAGGGAGGAACAAAAGCCAATGCAGGAGGGTGAATTGCGTGTGCTTCAAAGCACAATGAGCCGGGCGGAGGAGAGCCGTCGTCTCACATTGACCTGTCCAAGCAAAAGCCTGTGTGGAGGCCTCAGGTCATTCTCAGTGCCACTACTAGAGTTATCTGGAGCATTAAAATGATGCACATCTGCCATGAAATAAAGAGTGGACTGATTAGAGTTCAACATCGGCTGATAAATATTAATATTAGGTGAGCTTTGGCATTTTGTCTTGCAAAGGTACAAGTTAGAAAAATAAACATTCTGCGTCAAAAGTGCAGTCCTTTGTGCAATGGTGTTGAAGTGACGAGAAGCAGACAACCAAAAACCTCTGTATCCAGGCCATTGACGCTCGTTCACAAACACTCCACCAGCCTGCTACAGGGTGCCTTCTACCACTTGCACTAAAAGTGTAAATCAGTGTGACAAGTGAGGGCCTACAGGACGGTACAAACACAGCAGGAAGCAGATAAGACCACGAAGAGGGAGTCTGGCCTGAAACGGCAGTAGTATGAGGAGAGCAGAGGATGGCTTATTAGATCAGACAGCCATTTGCCACGAACTAGACTGAAAATATAAAATGGCAGCACATGCTTTCTGACTGAGGGTTCATCAGTAGTGATGTTTGTTGGAGTGGAAGTGCAGTTTCTGCTTCTTGTAGTGTGTAATAGCCATTCAGGTCAAGTTGTATGAGGCAAGAAGAGAGATGACGTCAATACCTATCAAGTCTTTTGATTTAGTTTAATAAGAAGATTGATACCACGCTCATGTCTGTCCCTTTAATAAGAAGCTACAGCCAGCAGCTAGCTTAGCTTAGCATTAAAACTAAACAACTAGCAACTAGCCTTGCTTTGTCTAAACGTTTTTAAAAATCCAACTATGAGTGCATTTTTCAGTATCTACAATAACTGGGGTGTACAAATGATTGGTGGATTTGTGGGGGATTATGTGAGGAACTATTTCTTGGCCAGGTGCAGTGACTTAGTTTGTACAGAGCCAGGGTAGCTCCCCCTTTTTTCCAGTCTTTATGCTAAGCTAAAGTAACTGTCCCCTGGCTGTAGCTTCATATTTAACAAACAGACGTGAGAGTGGTATCGTTCTTCCTCTCTAACTCTCGAAAATATTCTGTTACGGTGCTACTGAAAGAGATAATGTAGTTAAAACAATATGGCCGAATATATCCCAGCTTGGATTAGATTTAGATTATTAACTGTTCCACCGAACTGAAACCCAACACCGGATATTTTACGTGTAAAGAGAAATCCAGCAGATCTTACTGCCTTAGCCTAAACCGATGAGTCCAGTGTTTACACACACCCTCATATCCACAGGTGCTTTCTTTTCTGTATCACTTGTGTGATGGTAGGATGATTGATGAAAAGGGTCTTTCAACTTTAAAGACTCAACCTGGCTGATCCACTGGCTCGTATACAGAGGGGAGGTGAGGGGAGTTCACATTCCAGTCAAATCCCAGTCTAAACACCTGCATGGCAAAGACTACAAATCCACATGTGTTTCCTTCCTGTTAAACTACCAGGTCATTTTTAACTCACATTTCTCCCACGACGCAGCATTTTTACACCTTAGGTTAATATCAGATGAGAATACCTTTGTGTGTATTTGCACACATAGACCAGTTACACACTACAATTCACTGCAACATAACTTCCTTTTGGCAAAAGAAGTGTCTTTCAAAGAGCATGGGAGGATTTACTTAATATGAGGTTCTTTTTATACAGCTCTGATTCACTATCAGCGTCTCAGATCCTTTATCTCTCACTTCCTACTAATCTCTCTCACCAGATAGCAACCATTTACGTGGAGTGATAAAAGGAGGAGGAGTTCATAAGAATTTTACATGACCTTTTATCGTCTCTTTCTGCAAAGATCCCGAGATGTGTCTTAACATTTCTGAGATTAAGATTAATTCCATTGCGTAATATTTAAGTCTGTCTTTGTGGCGGTGGTGGCCTGGGAGGAGGGCCTGTGGAGGAGCACAAAAGCAGGGCGGGAGATCATATCATTTAAAGACAGTCTGAGCTGAGAAAGGAAACCCACGCAGGTGGCCTGAAATGCTTCTGGCTAGTGGCGGCAAGATAAAGACCAGCCGACAATAGTTTTATAGCCCTCTGAGCTGTCAATATTTCTCCAGGGTTGCCACGGAAAAGAATGTGGTGAGGTGCTGTAAAGTGCACGCTACGGTAAAGTTAGTTTAACTTGAAGTCAGATGTGTATTTATTTGATCTTTGGGCTAAATCTTGTAGTCTCAGTCTACAGAATTAAGAATAACAGCTACATGTGGATTCAGGCAGACGGCTGAGCAGATGTTGTTGCCACGAACTGAAACTATCTCTCCTGAATAAACACAGGTGAGGTCACACCGACCTTTATTATGTGCACAAAATTACAAGCAGTACTTGCAATAAAACAGGTTTGGTACGAGAACACTATTTTGCATTGTGAAGTTGGGAAGTAGCAGGTACCACAAGTCCTGATCACTACAGAGCACAGTGGCACAGTGGCACAGTGGCCCTGTATGTGACTCAGAGTTGTTTATGTGTAGTTCAAGAGTTCAGTCCTAATAAAGTAGAAAAGTATAACGCTGCAGCGGCTCAGTGGCTGATTTAGAACCGAGATAACTCACAGAAATTGGAGGAAGTAAAAAACAAAAAACATCCAGAACCAGCCATGCAGCTGTTCATGGCTCACTTCTTCTCCAGCCATGAGTGACAACCTGGACGGAAGACTTTAAGTTATTGAGTTGACTTTGACAGTTTAATGATGCCTGGCCCTGCACCGGGTTTTGCCGGTCTGCTGACCTGTGCCTTTTCAGTATCATGTCAAACATTAAATCCACTCTAATTGGCCGGTCAAGTCTTTAAAGGGCAAGTGATAAGCAAGATGGGGGCGGCTGTGTTTGCTCTTTTGTGTTTTGAAGGGGTGTGTAGAGGGGGTTTTTGAGGTCAGCAGGCTTTTGAGGTCAGGGGGTAGAGGACCCCCCCCCCACACACCTCCTCCTCCTCCCAGACTGGGTTGAATTGTCCTGCTGGCTCCTCAGCCCCACATTCAGAACTCCATAAAGAGTAATGACTGCTGGGGAATGTTATTTAATAAGTATGAGTGTGTCTCACACACACACACACACACACACACACACAGTCACACACACCTCAGGGCAAGGAGATAGCTTATCGTGGTCCCCAATTCCTGCAGCAGAAAAAACAATCCCCTTTCACCAACAACAAACTAAAGCTTAACTTCCTCTCAAGGAACAAAAACAGGAATCTTTCACACGCATACATTCCAGTGGAGAAGCCCAAAACACACTTAACACAAATGTTGGTCTATACACCTGAAAATATACACAAGACCAGCAGAGGGATTTTAGGTGAGTGTATCGACGCCCACACTCAGAAGCACTTGCTCTCATGGAGCGTCCCACCACAGGAATGTAAAGTGTAATCACTCACACATTTCCCTCGAGCAAAGCAATGAAAAACCTTCACCTTAATTTTAACAAAATGTCTCCTTTCATAAACACAGCCTCAACCCCCAACTCCACTTCCCCCCCACATCTGCCCTAATCACACCATCCATTTCAGCCAATTTAGGGAGCGCGTGTGGGGTGCAAGGTCTCAGAAGTGCAAGCAAGTGCTGTGGTTTCCTGGTCATTGGCTTTTTGGAATGCTTGACTTGACAGAACGGCTCAGCAGAAACCACTTCAATCACAGGCCCAGCGATCCACCGGGGGCTGAGGTGCCGAGACACACACATAGTTAATGGAGCCTGGTGAAACCTCGAGTTCAACTTGGTACAAAGACCGCACTTCTCATTTCAATGTCAGATCGCTCTGGTAGAGAAATTATTTGCTGACAATGAAGTGTTTATGCCATATTATCAAGTTACAATGAAGAACACTGAACAAAGCCATTGGTTTGTTCAGTGTTTGGTATTTTCTTTTCAGACTCTGGTCCCAAAAATGCAAAGTCAGAGTGCTGAAAATAAGCTGCGAGGAAGTAGAAAGATAGGAAATAGATGACATAAGCTATAAGAGAGCTGAGTGAAAACAACAGGCCACAGCATCATGGCTGTCTAGGCATTCTCAGTGTCTGGCTTGCAAGAGGGGGGAACAGGAGGGGGAGGGGGGGAGTTGGTACAGGAATAAATGAGCAAGTCTTTGAAATCTGCTCTATAATTAGCAGGGGTACTATATCAACGGCAGGTTGTCTGGACCTGCAGAAATATGCTGACGGTTCTGATAATGAAAGAGGAAAGAGGAGTAGAGGCTCTTGATCCTGTTCTAAAATCTGATCCAAGACTGACTGACGTCATTCTTTTCTTTGTGTGAATGATTTAAAGTCTTTGTTCGCCTTATGGAAAGAGATTGAGCCGAGTGTCTGTCACACCGCACATATTAACTCAGCCACTTGATAAACAAAAATGGAATCACTAGTGAGAGCACAACGGATAAAATTTGATTTCACTCACTGATAAAATATTATCATTCCTACATTATCTGAAGCTCCATCGTGCATCGTGACATCAACTGCTATTGACCTGGAATGGGGTGTGCACTGACTCATTTTTGTGGCCTCACTTAATAAATCAAAGTCCCAGTAATGGCCAGACTGGGTCAATGAAATGCAAATAGGGAATGGCAGTCAGCAGGCTAATGTGTTTTCCTGATCTCTAAGTTTATAGTAGCATAGATGATGTGCTACTGCCGTCCACAGAATCTTTCATCCCAGGCTCACGGAGCCGCACGAATGTCACAGCTCTGCAGTGGGAAGATCGGCTCTGGAGTGACATCGAGAGACAGAAAGGATGGTAACTGCAGAGCATAGAGAGCTCAATCTTACTCAAGGGGTTGTTTAAGCGAGCGGAAAAGTTGCACAGTGGATAGCATAAAGCTCCTTTAAGCAAGTGAGAAACTGCAACTGCTGCAGGCCCCCCTCTATCCTTAAATGTTATGTCACATGTAGTGTGTGTCAAGCAAGGCATTGTATAAGCTGATTTCTTTGAGGTCTGACATTTAAGCTGAGTGCACCTGACAGTTACAAATGCACAACTGCAATTTTAAAGCAAACTTACTTACACAGCTGGTTCAATAATGTATACTTTCAGAATAAAATCTCATAACCAATGAGTGAACTGTGAATCTTGCACACTTTTTCTTGGAGCCCATTGCTTTGAATTCAACATTTTATGCACATAATTATCCTATTTATGTACAGGTGGGAAATAAAACCTTTTGCCATGCTTGGATCAAAGCATTTCGTCAGTGAGTGACAGTTGTGCTGCAGGTTTATGTTCTAATAGTACAACCTACAACACGTCACCAACCGACAATATAATACTTTAAAGTCACAAGATTATCATGTAAGACTAGTATGTGCACAGTTTGCAGCACTAATGCACAATGGATTTAACAGGATCCTGGTCTTGTATCCATGACGAGTATGACACGGTGCCAGCAATGTGAGGCGTTATTACTATCTCATGCACTACTCTGTGTTTGGAGTTTTCTCAGTGGATCTGTGAACGCTTTCCTCTATTTGGTACTGTGAGACAGTCTCTGGTGCGGTCTGTACGAGGAATGTGGTGAACTGCCAGCCATGTGCTCTCGGACCAGAAAAGCCAGAGGGCCACTTGCCGCCACAAGTATTACAGCTCCACCTCCACACTGAGCCAGTGTAACTTAAAACCCAGCAGAGTGCTCTGACATTGGACTGCACTACAGAGCCTGGTCTGGCTGAGGAGCTCTGATGGTAGTCCAACGCAGACACTGATGGGGTGTCACAGGAGAGCTGTCAAACACAGGGCTGAGGGATACATGCCAGGCTCCTGATGTGTATGTGTGTGTGGGTCTGTGTGTGTGTGAGAGGCCGAGGATAAGACACAGGGGGAGAGAAGGAAAGTGTTTCGAATGGGTCTGGATAAACAGACTACCAAACAGAGACGACTTCTCGTTATTTTTCATACAGAACATTTAAAGGTTTACTGTTTGTTTAAAAGGATCTCTGTATTTAGTTGGATTCCACTGTATAAATAGCCATGTCAATCAATTATGGACACTAGAAGCATCACTTAAAGGTCTATATATGGACAGCTCTTGCACAGCTGGTGTTGTTGACAGAGAATAAAAGGCTCGATATGAGGAGGAGCAAAAGTGAAAGAGAAAGAGAAATGCTGCACTTCCAGCAAACCAACTCCTTTGACCTAAATGTGTCATCGCACCAGGCATTTAAAAATATGCCTGCATACAAACATTACCACAGAGGGAATAGGACAACAGTATTACACACCAATAGTAGTGCGCCTGATACACTCCCGGACAAACTTCTTCCGAACAGCGAGGGGGCTCACGTGGTGGGACAGCGGTGGTGATACCTTACCAATGGGTCAACCTCTGATTCTGCATTAATCCGGTGTGGCGAATGAATCTGCAGCTGTGTCCTTCAGCAGACGATCCGGGGACAAGTCACAGCCACATCATAAAAGCCCACCCCCGCCCACTGAGCCCTCGGTGCCTTGAACTGCTCCATTTACACTAATTGTCATTCAGATGAGGGAGGGTTCTGTTGTTTAAGGCTGCCCCTGACACCATTAATATGAAAAGCACAATTAAGAGTAATTAGGCTTTTCCAGGCAAAAAAAAAAAAAAAGGGGGGGGGGGATTGGGTTATCTGGTAACCTAGCACGCAGGACCTCCTGCACAACAACATGTAGCACGAAGGGATTAGATTATTTCATCCCAACATGTTTACTATGGCTGCAGACATTGAATAAATCAGACCGTAATTCATTTGACTTTAATGTTGCCGTTTGGTGTTAACTTTATACAGCAGTGTGAGTATTTTATTCATAAAACACGTCTCTAATCCCAACACTGCTGTAATAACTGATAAAGAGAGCTGGAGTCTGGAGAAAACTATAATAAACTCATAGGAAACCAGATACTGTGTCACTGTATAATCATCCATTAACACTATGAGTTGCATCCGAGCTCAGAGAGGAGCAGACTTGCAAATATGAACTGATGGGGCCTCTTTAGATCAGGATCAAACTGGCTTCAAGACCAAGCAGCAAATCCTGCAGCCTTTGACTTCCGACATCTAGATCTGACCAAGCTGACTCTTTACAGGTATACTGCAAGTGCTCATCGCATTGTGACTGCACTTCACATGTAGCTCAACAGGCAAATTTAACCTCAAACCAGAGTTAGACTAAAAAATCTCTGCAGACATCAGGTTTAAAGAGCGGTCAGGCTGCGGAGGAATACCTTGAGGGAAAACTACCCCATTCACAGACCACAGGAAGCAGGGTCTGGGGAACATGCAAGGACTTGCTGAACCTAAACTGGAGCGGGGTAAACCCACTGGGGTATGTCCAAGCTGGAGAAAATGTTCCGGACTGGACACTTCTGGGGGAAGAAAGAGTATTCCTAAGTGCTTCCTGGAGAGTAAGCTTAAACATAAATACACACACTAACTCACACACACACATCAATATCACATCACACACCCCCGCCCCCCAGTCACCCAGGAGGAGACACAGAGACTAAAGGAGCCAGGCCATGGCCTCATGCTGTGTTATCAGGGTAATGAATTCTTACTGGTGGCCATGCAAAGTTCAACATGTGAAGCAGGACAAAGTGAGGACAGCAGAGCATCATGTTAAACCCAGAATATCCACAAGTGCCCACCAGAAGCCGTACTTACACCTATATCAATGGCCACTTGTATCAAATAAGAATACACTGACACTCATTAGTGTTTTAAAGTAACAATGTATCGACGTTTTTAAGTTAAGAGAGTCGCTTCCCGCCAGGACAAATGTGCGTCATAACCAACGTTACCTGTAATTTAACTGTGATTATATAAAGCCGTACCGTGGACCGTACCGTGCTGGTCCAAGAGAGAGAGCCTGTTTATAGCAGTGTAATAACTAGGTGGCCACTAGCACTGGCTCAGCCAGCCTGTCACACGCCCCTCCGCGTGGGAAGAGATGCAAACAGCAGCGCGTGTCTCTCAGTATGAAGTAATGGGCTAAAAAAAAACAACGCAGGAAGAATTACAACTAACTTACCTAACATTGATACAGAAATACAGTTTGTCTGGCTCAATAAAGTGGCACAAACATTTACTTTACTCCTACTTTCAGGTAGTTTTCAAGTTAGTATGGTAGGATGTTACAAACGTGTGGTGACCTTAGCTAACTTTATTTTCTTGTACGTCATTATTTTATGGTTCAGTTCAGCCACTGATTCCTCCTCGTGCCGTTTCCTTTCAGAGCCTCGCGCGGGACGTGCGCGGGCAGCCCCGGTGTATAACAGAGAGTAAGTACTCACGCACTGCCTCCTGTTTGGGGTCCAGCTCGGAGCAGGTCTGCTGAAGCTGGCTGATCTTGCTCTGCAGACCCCTGACCCGCTGGTTGGTGGATGTGAGGTCGTTTTCCAGCTCCTGGAATATGGAGCAGGCATGTCTGGCCAGGTCCGACAGCTGCCGCAAGGTCCGAGATAGAGCCACATTACTGATGGAGACCAGATCCTCGAAAAGCAGACCCTCCTCGTTTGGGATTTGATACCTGCAAAGCAACTGGGGTTCCACGACTCGTTTGGCAAATGGCATGTTGGTGTGGACCGGGGAATAAATCCGACAAAAGTGACCCAAAAGTGAGCAGAAAGAAGTTCTCCCCCCTCGCCCCCTGATCCAGTTTTTCTGAATTCAGCTGCTGCTGATGCCCCCCATCCTTTCATTTGTTAGAGAGGACTGTTGTGCTCCTGGCTGCTGCGCCGGGTCATCTGCTGTCCCTAATACTAGTGTGTTTTTCACTGCTCCAAAGTAGAGGTGGTTTTTAAAAAAAAGGCAACTTTGAAAACCTGGAGGGGATCACAGGATCCGGACTGCTGAGCTGCAGAGCTGCCGTGTTGGCTTCACTGTCCTCAGGAAAAACGAGCACAGTGGTCACACTTTCATACAACACACACCAAAGGTCTTATAGGCACGTTAATACAGTACAGCGTACAGTAAAATGAGTTCAGTATATTCAGTATATCAACTATCCGATAGAGACCGTTTATTGGACATGTCAGTGAGGGGAGATCCAAATTGTATTTTCATACATTTAACATTTGCTTTTAATCAGAACTAAAATGATAAGTTTGTAATTAATTAATTGATTACAGGAATCAACAGAGAATCAACCAGTAAGAATTTTAATAACTGATTCATTGTATATGTCATTTTTAAAAAAAGCAAAAATACCAAAAGCCGCACTGCTTCCAGCTTCCAGTCTGGTTCCAAATGTGAATATTTGCTGGTTTTAATAACACACTGAATGTCTTTGGGTTTGGGACTGTTGGTCAGACAAAATAAGACATTTCAAGGTGTTACCTGAGGCTCTGGGTAACTGTGAGGGACATTTTTTTCACTATTTTCTGACATTTTATAGACCAAAACATTAGTTGATGAATCAAAACATTCATATTCAGACTCATTGAGAGTAACGGTTGTTGCAGCCCTGCGTTTAACCATCGTCTCGTTTTCAGAGTTGGCCACAGAGGCAGATGTAAATGAATGACACAGAGCTTATGTAACTTATCCTGGACAAGCATCACACTGGTTTTGTTATTTACAATGCAGTGGTTTGGCTGGGTGCATTATAGGCGAAAATGGAAGAGGGGTTGGACAGCTTCTCAGGTCACACAATCCCTCATCTCCAAGCTGGGGAGTTAGGACAAAAGCAGGCAGGGTATTAGCATTCTCCTCAAAAGCTGCAGTACATCATGTGTTTTATTAAAGGTTTAAAATAATTATAATCATAAGAAGACAAGCTTTCATATGATTCCAAATACATGAATTAGTGCAGGCTGTAGGGCTCAATGTTGTCTTCATTCATTCTCAATTTGTGATGCAACTGTGAGGATTCCTGTTTTACTTTATAATTTCCATCTCTGTGTTAATCTTTGCTTTCACCTCCGTATGCAGAGACCTGACAGCCCGGGCCGAGCTTCATTCACATTTGCTGAATGAGTGTTTAGCTAAATCCCACCAGCTGACGGGGCCAGAATCAGGAGAGGTGACAGCCTGAAAGCCCTTCCTGTGGCCTAACTAATGTCCACACCAGAAGTGCAACCTTTGCAAAGCCCGGGTCTGGGACAAAGGAGAGACGAGAGGAACGGCGTATGTCGTCATCTTTGAGTAATGGTGCTGCAACAAAAGGGCTAACTTGAACTTACAAAAGCTGGTAATCTTTGTTGTGAGAAGAGTCAGCTTTAACTTTAAGCCACCGGGGGTGATACAAGTGATTGAGGAGCCCGTTGCAGCCGTTTACACTGCATTCACACTGAACTTGAAAAATAAGTCCACGTGTCTTTGTCGGTTAATTTCATTCGATTACCTTTGAGTTTCTGCTCTTTTCCAATAAACATTTGCTTACTACAAAGTACTGAGACATATATATGGAGGCCTACAGAGGCCCAATTCTGTCACTGAGGGGTTTTTCTATTTGTGTCTGAGAGCACTAAATATCAGTCTCCAGCTAGACGAATCAATAATAGTACTAACCATAATAAGCCAGTTGCTGACTTTGTGTGAGATAGCTAGATGGCAATTATATCAAACAGGCATTTACTCAGAGACAACACATGGCTGACACATATAGTTTCCTCATCACGTGCAGCTGTCATCTTAAAATGCAAACCAAACACTTTTAAGTGGTATTTATAGTTCAGTGAGAATGGCTCCCTGTTAAGCCGTCTGATTTAATGAATACGCACAGCCCTCTCCTGATATGTAAGATGAAATAAAACCTACAGTATGGGAGGAGATACTGTAAGTTGATGCAGCAGGTACTGACACGCAGGGCTGTGCCAAATATTGGTTATGGCACAGAGGAGTTACGAGCGCCTTGTTGTCGTCTGGCATCCTGTGTCTGTCTCCCAGACTGAACTCATTCACTCCAGCTCATTCATTTTCTCCATTCATTTTCTCAGATGTGGGAGCGGCGTATTATTCCAGGATGCCTTAAGACAGGCTCAAGCACTGTTCCGCTGTTTTGCTTGGATTTAAGGATCTGTTTCATTTTGCTCTTTCTTAAAAAATTTCCTGCGATTTCAATCACCCAAAAGGACTCATTCAGTCATACTTGTCCTCTGAGCGGCTCAATTTAGTCCCGCAGAATCCTTCACATCCTGAAAATGAGTTATATGCTGCTATTTCCAGGAAAAATGAGAGGCAAAATATATCAACCATGCAAACTGCAACAAGACTGAGAGTCCAAGAGAGAAGAGTACACAGCCATGCTAGCAGCTCTGTGAGGATGCAAGGAGTGCTTTGAGCTTGAAAACAGAGCTGCCGACTCATGTCACATAACTTGGACTCGAGTCACAAATTTAGGACTTTAGGCTCAACTTGACGAAATCAAAAAAGACTTGCAACTGGACTCAGACTTTGACACCAATGACTCATGACTTCACTTGGACTTGAGCCTTTTGACTTGAAAATTCTTGATACCTTCTTCAAGACCAATTACTATGTTATTAACAAAGTGTGACACGGCTATGTGTTGCGTCCACTGCAGAGTCCCCCCAATAGTCCTTTCGTTCCACAGGGTTAGTAGAGTTTACACTTTAGAGGATGTTGCAGGTTCCCTCCCCAACTCCCACTTTGATGTTCACCTTAAAAAAAACCAATCAGCTTCTAGATTACAAGCTGATTGTTTTTTTTTTTTTTTAGACACTTGGAACCTGAGTGCAAAAACTTGAGACTTACTTGTGACTTGGAAAACAATGACTTGGTCACACCTCTGCTAAATGCTAATATTAGCATGCCAACATGCTCACTTTGACAATGCTAACATGCTGATAAGTAGGTGTAATGTTTATTATCTTGCAATTAGCACGTTGGCATGCTAACATTTGCTGAGTAGCACTCAACACAATGTAGTGCAGAGGTTGATGGGAATGTCATTAGTTTAGCAGGTGTTTGGTCATAAACCAAAGTATTGGATAAATTATAATTTTGACGTCATGGTGGCACTACAGGAAAAGTCAAGGGACCACCAAAGGCATTAGGATACATTCTCTGGCTACCATGAATATCCGTACAAAGTTTCATGGCAGTAGCTGTTGAGATATTTCAGTCTGGAGAAACGTGGTAGATCGACCAACACCGCCATGATATAAAAACTGCCTCTATGAATATCAAATTTCTTGATCACGGTCAAAGTAGGGTGTTGGAGGAGTGAGTTTGAATGCAACATGAATGAGAAATGAATAGGCGTGAGGTGTCTAAATGGGAGCCAAGTGTGTCAGTGGATATTTTGGGACGGCAGTGGCGGAGGGTCTGGGAATACAGCCATCAGTGATCTGCTTGACCCTCGGTTGTTATGTCTGTGTCGGAGAAAGCACAGCTGCTTTGTGAGAGCCAGAGGGTTATGACTGCTGTCTGTTTGATCTCTTTTGCTCTCATACCAGGGATATGATAATGGCTTCTGATACATCTGTGAATGCATCCATACGTCAACGTTATCTTCTTTTGAGTTTCAAAAGCGAGAAGTACATGCATTGGGAATTTCAGAGTAGTTTTCTCTTGTTGCGCTCTATATTTTGAGACATTTCTCAAGAAGTTTGCAGGTTTTCAACATTTATGCTTCTCCGTTATATCTACAACATTTCTTTCAGTTATTGACAAAAAGAATGGACAACTCTTGTGTCAACAGGTATAATAAAATAATTACAACCAGTAAAAATAGACAAATTTATTGATTAGTTTGATTATTGTCTTCAGCCCAGAGCTCAGTTGTGCATGATTTAAGGTTGACAGTCCAATGCTCACATCATCTTAGCATGCAGTATCAAGCATGCCATCATCAGCCACTTCATTTACCATCATGAAGAATCAGGATGTGTGGAAATAATGGTCTAAAGCAAGCTTAAGAAGCACCTCATCTTTGCATAGATAAAATCAAAACCACATCTGCTTGTACAGACACATTAGCTGTTTTGAAATCTATCTTGCAAAACATTAGAAGAACATTGTGCTAATTTCTTATCCTTTCTCGACCAAACTCTGGTTTGGTTTTTAATGGTTTTAATGGCTGCAGTGCAGATGTAAGTCTTCATATGATAATAAACATAAGGGGATTAAAACAGTGCTTACATTAAAGATGGAGCGTTCAAGTAAAATATTCCATACAAATCCAGTGTCAACATTCCTCAGTGTCCCGATAGCCTCATGTGCCAATGCTACATTGTGGCAGCAGACAATCAAATCTTGTGCGCAGGGTGGAAATCAGTAGCTAAATTAAATCCACCTCATATCTTAGGCGGCATTTCCAAACATTAAATACAACCTCGCAAATGTGCATTTTCTTTTTCAAACAAGGTGCAAAAAGTAATCCGATTCAGAAACTAATCTGTAGCACCATCACTTGCTTTAGACCACATGTAGATAGACATGTAATGCACTTCATCCACACACTGAAAAACTGAGAGTACTTTCGTCGTAAGAGTCATGAAAAATCAAGAGAAAAAAAAGTTAGAATGTCACAAGTAATAACAAGATATTTTACATGTGCATATCATACAGTGTTTCAAAATTGGATGGTTTAATCCTGCAAAACATCATTAAAAGTAACACAGAGTAACAGCTGGAGAAATCCCTGTTTATCCCCATTGTCAACCCCTTTACATTTATTATGTATTCATGACAAAAGACAACAACTTTCTGTATCTTGGCTCAAACATTGATGTTTGATAGTATGCAGGTGACACACAGCAGGTAACGTGACTCTGACCAGACTTCAGTCATGTTGACGCCACAGGCCGCAGGAGCTCCAGCTGGGACTCCAAGGTGACCCTCTCCTGGTGAACCACCTGCAGCCAACCAAAAAAAACCAAAACAAAACATGACCTTTGATCACTGCACTCTGAACAAGAACCTAAGGCAGTGATGACTTTATTAGCTTTATTTGCCATGGTAACGATGGTCTAGACCAGGAGTAGGCAACCTGTGGCTCTTTGGTCCCTCTCCATTGGCGCCCTGTGGCTTTGACTAAAAACTATATGGAGATGAATCATAAGTTATTTTAAAACATTTTTATTGTAACTTATTGTTGTAGACATAAAGTGATTCTTACATTCTCCAGTTGTTATTACACAGAATAATGAAAGTTTAGTACAAATAGAACAAGATGTTTATTACACCCCCAAATATGAAAGTGATGGGCCAGAATAAACAGCATACAGCATAGTTCTACCAATAATAGGGCTAGAAATGTAAAGCTTGTCCTGAGTGTGGCACTGGAGGAAATGCCACAAGATCAACTCACTGTAATATGTAATGTGTTGATATTTGGCATCTAGGCTCTGATCTCGTCTCTCCCCACAGGAAAGCTCAGCTCAGCAGAGAGAGACCGTACTAACTTCATCGCGAGGGGACAGTAGACTCATCAAGAAGAGTTTGTCATGTGAGTGTAGAGGCTGACACAAGTTGACTCCCTTAGTTCACAAGCTTTGTGCCATTATTAGTTTTGCTTGCCATGGTAATGGTGGCCTATAACAAGATCAATAACCTAAAGTAGCCCCTAATGTTCATTACACACCAAACTGTGTGATGAAATACAAAGATTATTCTGCAGTAGCTTCCAACCATTTTGG
Source organism: Dicentrarchus labrax (assembly GCF_905237075.1). NCBI lineage: Eukaryota > Metazoa > Chordata > Actinopteri > Moronidae > Dicentrarchus > Dicentrarchus labrax. The sequence goes on along the minus strand of NW_026136718.1, from coordinate 23,882,532 downwards.
GTTGTGACCCCTTAAAACTAAGCAATGTCTACTTGTGACCCCCTCAAGTGCGGATGTAGCAAGTTGAGAGCAGTGCGTCCAAAGCATGTTTCATCTTATTGTGGATTTTCTCTGTGATCGTTTCATTTGATGGACTTTTAGAGGCCTGACACTGTATCTTTAATCTCTAATTTAAATCTTGAATCATATTCAGATTTATCTTGGTCGGGGGTTGGGAACAACTGCTCTACATAAAAGGTCACAAGGTAAATTCATGGTATCTGCTCATTAGATTTGGAGGTATCTTGCATGAAGAAATGAAGTTTTGGCCTGAGGCTAGCATAAATAGAGTGGAATGTCCAAAATGAAAAGTGAGGAGTAAATTTAAAGGACCAGTGCGTAGGATTTAGTGGCATCTAGTGGTGAAGTTGCAGATTCCGACCAACTGAATACTGCTTGCGTCTGCATTTGACGACCTGGGAACAAAAAGGAAGTGTGAAGGAGGAACCACAGTGGCTGCAAAATTTGTGAAAAATCCTCTGATGGGAATCAGGACAATCCTTAGCCATAAGGGTGGGAAAACCTTTATGGAAAGTAACGTAAATGTATTGGTCTTCCATAGCTTTGCCTTGGTCTCCTGTCTGTTCAACAGAAAACTGACTAATACTTCCTTCTTCATGTTGGATTAAAGGGCACATTTTTTTGTTTTTTTAAGTGGAGATTTTATTATGATTTTCTTGAACAGTCACCATGCACATCGTCTTTATTTCAGTTGCTACTTCAATTTAACAGAAGGACAAAAAGTCAAAGATTCCTTTCCATCCAGCCTCCTGTCTTTCCTCACACACCCTGTTGCAGTTGGATGCCTGACCAACCCAGGCTCTATTTTGAAGAAGACAGTTGTGAATGCCAATGGCTGTTTGGTATTTCAACAAGGCCTGAGTCTATATAAAGACACATATGCCTTTCTCTGCAAAATTCCACAGATGCTTTGGGGAACTAGCAGAGTTAGAGCGAATAAATGACACCCTACGTTACCAAGTACTTAAGGAAGAAGAATGCCATTATAAATACTTACAAGCTAGCTTACAATCAGCCTGCCTGTGTGAATGTGTATCGTGTGATATTTTTTCTATTCTTAAGTCTCTGTTGTATTAAAGCTATAAAAGTGCTGCATGTGATCGTGAAGGTTTCGCTACTGGATCATTTACCGGGAGAATGACAGGCATGCAGCATGTGTTCCAAATGTGAGTGCGTGTGCCACAGGCAGATCCCCAAAGCAAACAGCCAAGTCAGTGCCATTAGTTCAGCTATGACTGATGGGTAGCGGTGCAGACATGTTGAGCTCCGAGCTTTTCACCAAGTTGGACCAGCGGGACCATTCGTTGTCGCGCTCACTTAAAAACGCGAATTCAACTTCGGACAGGCAATCGTAAACTTTCGGAAAACGGTGTTAACATGAACGTTACAGCCCTCTCAGGCTTGTGTTGAAAATGTAGTGTATGAACTTCTTGTCATTTGATTGAGCCGTGTATTTTACCATTTCACAGTGTCCCAGAGGAGGCGGAGGGCTGGGAATGTCAGAAAGTCACTGCGGCCTGCCACTAATGTAGTCCACATAGACAAACACACCCACCTTCTGGAGAATACTGTACACAGACTGGTTGGTTGCTTCTACATGTGTGTTGCGCTGTAAGAAACAGACGATGAGCTGACCTTGAGTTGCTGTTGGAGCTCGCTATTGAGGCGTGTCAACACCGCGTTGGTTTCCTTGTTTTTACGGATCGCCATCTGAATCCCCCTCTTCTGTCCGGACAGCAGCCTGAGAGAGAATTTTAGCCACTTTTATCAGGTTTTTAATTCACTTTCTACGGACCTTGTTCAGAGAACTACTACGTCTAAGCATGGCGTTTGGAGTGGAGCCCAAAAGATCAGACAAAGGAACGGGGGTTTTACATCAATCATTCAGCCACTGCCGGCAGTCACTACTGTTAGTGACGGTCACCCACTGCACTGACAGACAGTCTGAATGATCTGTCTAGTCAATAAGGAGACAGGAGAACACATGCTAGAGTCATTACGGCGGGTTAGGGTATGCCTTAATGTCTGTTGAATTCCTCTTACTGGATAGCTTTCACCTTACAGTACTTAGTTTTAAGAATAAAACTGCATTAAGCTGTGAACACAACACTGACATGTTATCGCCTTACAAAGTTGATATGCCTAACGTGTTAGCAAACAGCAGCTTATTCCCACATTAAGCAGACATGGCATTAGTATTCGTTTGGAGTCGTGTTTCTGTCCACTTGATAAAGTCCAATATTCACTCTCCTTTCAGGTCTCTTTAACATTTTGTGAATGTCTTGCTCCTTTCCTAAATGTTCAACTATGTTCACTAGCTAGATGCTAACTTTGTCTCTCTGCTGTTTGGTACTGGGGATAGCATACGGGAAGTTTTAGAGCTTTTTAATGTAACAACAACAACAGCTGCCTATTGTGGCTAAAATTGATGCTGCTGTGAGTGGAAAATTAAAACATTTAAGTCGTAGTAAAACCAAAACAAGGTAAAAGAGGCTAAAAAGCTTGAAGGAGCTGCGGGCAACTGCAGAGATGAGTCATAATTCTTTTCTTGGAGTGACCCTTTAACATTACATATAGTCATTGGATCCCTTCCTAATATTAAAATATTGATTAAAGCTTTAACATAAGTCACCTTACAAATGTAGTTTTTGTAGTAGCCACTGCTACTAGTTAACTAAAATTCACATTCAATCAGATTGTGTTGAAAATTAAACTTATTTTAGAATTAAAGAGTCAAATGTTCAACTCACTTTTGAGCAGGTTTGGCAGGGGGAGCAAATGGCATGGCAGGTGGAGGTACGGCCTCCAGGTTCTGGCTCTCTGGGTGGTATTTCCTGCGGACCGGCTTCTGTGGCGCCTGACTGTGAGAAACTCCAATCATGTCCTGCAGGATAGTTTCAGAAATGAAAATCAGACACTAGTAATAAAACTAGTATGGGTCTCACACGTCTATGTTAACAGTTCTGACCTGTTTTGACGCATTTGTCAAGTCTTCAGTACTTCGACCAAATCTTGAGCGCAGACCCTGTTCCTCAGGTTTCACACTGCTCTCCTCCTGCAGCACAGACAAAAGCAACAGCATGAGTAAAATGAAATCACACAAAAAAATTTGCAAGGACGCTGGTCACAAGAGCTATACGATAAAATATCTCTTCCCACTGCTGGCCAACGTAAGAGTCCTGATGTCATGATGAGGTTAAATATCATGAGGGAACTGCTTAAGAGGCAGGATGAAATGTGTCTGCCCTGACTGTGGATAAATCAATATCTTCCCTGCAGCGACCGCGATCGAGGGCTCTCCAGGCGCGGCTTCCTGCCTGCTCAGGGGCAGCCATGATGGATTAACTTGCTTTTATTGCATCTTCTTGCTGCATTTCAGCAATTATTCTCCTCTTGACATAATGTATAAAGTATTAGCACCTGCTTTCATTCAGCAGAGAGGTTAATAGTGTGAAGACAGGGCCTACAAGGTCAGTTTCTTTATTTCTTAAGTTTAGCTCATAGCAAGATGGCAAAATTAGTTGTTGTGAAAGTTAAAAGGTATTTCTTACTAGGCAGCACCTTCTGTACCCTTTCTACACTACATCATTTCCCATCTGTTAATGTTGGATTTAGTGAATTTGATCCACTAATTTCTACGGGGCTGCAGTCTCCATTGCGGTGACAGTTGAAATGCCTGGGCTTTCCTGATGGTTTAAACAGGCTAATGCTGCTGTTGTAAATTGTACCCAAGAAACCGAAAAGTTCATTTTTGCTGAGCAATGCAACTGACATGCAAGCAGACACAAATAAATGACCCTGAGATTCCCTGTGCCACTGGATGTGAAACACAACCACAGCATGGAAACATTTAAAAAGGTACAGTAGTAGTTGCTATAGTGGCAATAAACCACAGGAGCTCCATCAGCAGCATGTGTGGTCACATCAGCCACAGGTCACGGCTGTTTCACTCCAGCAATGCAAGAGAGCTGGAGAATTACTGTCACTGTCACATAGACCTCATTTAACTGTTATAAATAACAGCAACTTGACTAGACACTAAAGCTCCGTGTGGCGATGCTGGCACAATGAGCGAAACCAGCGAACACAACAGGAGGACGAGAGGAGAGCTGACTCTGACCCTGTCTGAATGGATTTACTTGTCAGGTGGATGGAAAAGTTGGTGAGTGTGGATGGTAGTTGGACTGACAGATACGTGCATTTAGCTCTGCTATGCTTTGGAAAAAACATGAAACAAAGGTATGGCATTTAGGTCACTGCTGCAGTAGCATCCCTCCTCGCTCCCTGCCCAGTGTCACACCAACTGCACAGTGGTTTCTTGACACCGACTCTGCTGTGGTCACTGGAAAAGTTCATAGTTTGGAAAAGTAAAGTGAAGTGAAATTAACCGAAGCAAAGTTCAGTATAGTAAAGTGAAGTAAAGCAAAGAATAACTATGAAAAGCAAAGTGAAGTTAAATAAAGTGAAAAAAAGAAAAGTGAAGCGAAGCGAAGTTAGTGAAGTGAAGTTGGTTTAACACAGCAGTTACTTCTTTTCCCTTTCTTTCAAAAACAGAATGAAATGAACAGAGGATGACCGTATATGCCTGCAGATGTGAAGTTGTTTTTCCATTCACAACTGCAAATTGAACTGCTCCCAAGGGTTCCCTCCAAAAGCTCGTATCAAATATTAACCCTAAACCTTAAAGTTGACATGTTTTATGTTAAGGAAGCTATTTTTAACTATGCCTATAGTTCACTTATGTCTCTCTGAGGGGTTCGGGCTGTATGAGTTTCAGCTTGTCTCACTCTCAAGTGAAAAATATACATACGGAGTATAAGCACATTTCGGATCATCCAGTCTCTTTGGTTTTAATTAAGACTAAGTAAAACATCCTGTGGGGAGACAGAGGAAGGGGGACACTGCACAGGCAACAGTGATGGAAAAGATGACTTAAAGACACAAGAGCAGAAAGAGTAGAGAGAGAGCATGCTGGATTTAACAAATACAAACCATGAGTGATTGAAAAGACGGCGTAAAAAGGTCTGACTAATGGAGGGATCATATGACATCCACGGAGGACTGAGCCAGTTTGTTTGAATAAAATTAGGAGTCGCAGTGCCCTTTGACCTTAAAACTCAAAAAGGAGTCAGAGGGGTGGACAGAAAGACAGAAACCCTTCACGCTGTCTACCAGAAGAATGGTAAAAAAAACAAACAAAGGAGAGTAAATGGTAAATAAAATTTTAAAAAAAGGTAACTCTTTAATCCAATTAAGCCTTGAAAATATCAATAAACAAAAGAAAACCATGAGTGGTTGGCCAATACTGTGACAGTGGTCAAATTACACCTGATGGATTATTAGTAAGGAGGAACTATACCACTGTATAAACAGAGACATGAATGCATATCTGATATGAAAAGATTATGTTAAAATAACTGCTGGGCTGAGCTGAAAATAATGAATTTCAGGGATCACTTTGAATGACATAACCTGTTGTCAGAGGATGGAGAATGCAGGTACTCTTTTTGACAAGTCATATAAGCAGCAGTTTCGGACAAATTGACTACATTTATTTGACCACAGCCCATAAGCAACAGTTCAAATCAAGTAGAATTCTTCTAGAAAGTTAAAGTGTTCATTACGTGTACAATTAAAATCACTGTGACTGTATTTATAACAGCAACAAGAACTTTGATTATTATTAGGCTGTATGCATGTAGTTTTGAAGTGTCATACAGCCAGGTTTATGTAGGCCTATATCTGAGTGAGAGGCTAAAATACAAAGTTTTCCAGGACAAGATAGATTATTGCCATGATGTCTGTGTTTCCATGACAGGAAAACTAGATTTTATAGGGTTTACAGGATGCGTTGGAACCCTGAGCATGGTGATATGGCGGAGTAAAGCTGATAAAATACCTAAATGCATGATCATATTATATAAGGCAATCATTTTACACATTTAATTTCGGCTTTTAATGTCCTTCTAACTTTCTATCACTATTTTCTATGTGCAAATGGCGTGTTTTGTCATGAATCTTAACCATGCACTGCACTGTTGTGTCGTATAACAGGATACAAGAATAAAGAAAGACAAATGAAGGACAAAGAGAATGAGGTTGAAAAGGTTGAGACTAAATGGGCGACATGTCACATAAATAAATCCCTGACGTATTTGCTCGCTTGCCGTTTGATGTACAGTACACCGCTGTCATAACCCTGTCTTGAAATAGAGGCCCGTATATTTGACAAACATGACCTCAGTGACACATTTACGGTGCAACATCTGAGATGGAGGGTGGAAAATGGGGAGTGGAAAACGCTGACGATCTGGGATGGAATTTAAGTTTGCCTGCTTATTTTTTTCCCCCTTTTGAAGAGACGATTTGTGTTGCTGCTTGCTACATTTGGAAACTCCAGCCAAGAAAAATCAAAGCAGAAAATCAGATTTCATGCTCACCTCTTCTCTAAAGTGGCTGAAGTCAGCAAAGTTTGGCTGCTGCACTTTATTCTGGGGAGTTTTCTCTGAAACGCTGATAAAATGAGGAACCTGACAAGAGAGACACGATAGGCGCTGATCAGCCAAAGCTCTCGTTCATCATTCAATTATGAGACATTTGTAGAGTTGGAGTTCAGAGGAACAACAAATACCATAGTCAAACCAAGCTTACCTGTGAGGTTGTTGGTCTCGGAGGGAGGGCTGGAGGAGGTGGCAACCATCCGCCTTTTACCCCTAAAATCCAAATAAAATATCACTGAGCTATAAACTAGTGAAGTTGTTTCTTTGTTGAGTCACATTTCTCTCTTTAAAACAAAGAACAAAAACCACACATATTTTCACAATCAGGCACTAACTTGCATTATTGCGAGCCTCCCCCCTTTCAGACTAAACAATAAAACCCACCTATCTCCATTTCCCTTTTCGTTCACCAATGCAAGAAGAAGTGTCATGAACAAAACACAATAACTCGGTTGTAAAATGCAACGTAGCCGCGGGCAGTTCATCCTCTGAGTTGAGTGTGTGTTAGAAAATGAAAACTGTGAGAAGAGCTGAGTGGAGTCGGGGGAGAGTTCGTGGGTGTGGATCGTACCTGGAGCGCCTTGCTGGAACAGCTTGTTGAGGTCGAGCGAGGAGGCTCTGGAGTGGGTCTTCTGGGGTCGAGGTGGAGGGGTGGGAGGCTCTTCGGCTTTCTTCATCGCATCTTCAAAAGAAGTGCTGGAGTATGACCTGGAGGTGAGGTCATATGGGAAAAAACAAGTATAATGGGGTCAATGAGCATGCATTAGCTCAGAATATTTGTGAATCACTTCTGTGTTGTCATGGGGTCATTTTCACCTCGGTCTAGTTTTTGTCCTCATCTGTGGGTCCAGGTCGTGAGGTGGCTCTGTGAGGAAAGATATGTTAAATGAACAAAGGCGTGTCAGACTTTTAGTCTTGTTTGACTTGTAAATGAGAAGCAACTACTTCCCTGTGGAACCACAAAACGTGAGTTGCATGTGTGTAAAGTAGCTCAATCAACACTGTACATCATTTCAATGTCATTTTTGCTAATTATTATTATTACCAAAATATATCAAACCATTCAGACACACCTGAATGCTGCAGTGGGCCAGTCCCCCCCTTTTTTGATGCTACATTCTCAACAAAATCGCTCTTGAACTTACTCACATTTTTCACCAAATGTGAAAAAAAGAGGAAAGATTCCCAACACAGTGCAAGTACTGAGGTTAATGAGGTACAGTATCTGTGGTATATGATGTGTGTGTGCAAGTATTCACTGTCATTTTCCCACGTTAAAAGGAGTTTTAGTATCACCTGGCCTCTCAGGAAAAGCACGTTGTAGAGTTTGTTTCTCTTGGGATGTTGTCACCCTCTTCACACCTACATCTGCAGACACAAATAAAGACATCGGCAGTACGATTAGTTACATGAAGACTAATGACTTCAGCATGTACGAACTTCTGAGGAAAGATGTAACAGCATGTTATTTAAAAAAGTACTATCAAAATAAAATACTGTAATATAGTATAATCTAGGATAGCAACACTCCAGAAATCAGAAATCATTATATGGATATGCTGCTTTCTTTACATATTCTGATTTGTACTTTCAAAGTGCCCCTATCCCAGTTAATATTCTGTTTTGAGCGCCTTGCATCCGAGTTTTAGAATATACTGTTTTTCAGTATTTTTTGATAAATTGCTTAAATAAACTGGAAACGGGTGCATCTCATTTTACCTTGTTTACATGATTCCTCTTTCAAATCTTGCTTTGTTGTGGCCAGGCTTGGCTGGAGTCTCTCTATAATGGTCCGATCCTAAAAAGGAAATACAGCAAAAACAACAACACAACATTACTGCCTGCAAAGACTGAATGAAATTAATTCATTTTAGGAAGTACAAGCTTATGCCCCAAGCCAAACATGTTGACGGGGATACTCTTGGACTAACTTGGAGCAGCCTCATGTTCAGCTTGTTAGTGCCCCCTACAGGCACCAACAAGGGACACATGAATTTTTTATAAAACTGGCATTAAAGTGTCTGCGAAGTTAGAGTGTAATTTACCAGCCGATTGGGCCTCAGTTCAGTATCCTCAAAGACAATAAGAGGCTCTGCACTCTACAAAAAAGCACAGTAGGAATAACCACCAAAAAAGCAAAGACAGATACATTTATGAAGGTTTCTGATAACAGATTCATGGCTTTTTCCTTACTTCAGGAGTATCCGGTATGTCCTCTTCCTGCTGCATGAACCCTGGTTGCAGGGTTGGAGGAAGGCTCTCTGGCAGAGGGTACCCGTTCTTACGCGCCACAATCAAATGAAAGGCTGTGCAGAACTCAGAGAAAGTGAGAGCTCCATCTCTGTCCACATCACTCAGCTCCCTTAAAAACAGTTGAGAAATGAGAATATCCAAGTAAATGTTATTAATTCAAAAACCGGTTCACATTTTTCACAATATTTCCATGTTCAGTGGATCAGGTGCACTGACCAAAAAAAGACTCCATAGTTAACCATTTCTTTAAAACAAAAAGATTTATTGCCAAATTTATCTATTATTGCTACTTGGAAAAATAGAATTGAACACAGTTTGTATTTTCCCTATGATTTGTGCCAAATTACACAGTTCTACCCTGGAAACCTTAAAATGAAATAATTCTCAATTATATTGAAATTACAGACCAGCAAAATAAAGATATAGCACTATTTTTAGCTTCTTAAACATCATACTGTATTATCAAATAGCATAGAAACATCTTGGTAACATTTATTGTAATTAAATAGGGTGCTTTAAACATTAAAAGAATAGTTCAACAAGTTAAAATATGCGTATTTTACCAATCAATACCAATCTCAATTAGCTTAGCTTTCATAAAGACTAAAAAAGGGGGAAACAGCTAGCCTGGCTCTGTCCGAAGATAAAACTCCACCTCTAAAGCCCCAGTAAAACCACAACGTGTTGCTTTTACACCTTGGTTTTTAGTGGATTAAAAAAACGAATATATAATATATACAGTATTAAAAGGCTAGTTCGACCGCCAGCAGCTAGTTAGCTTGGTACAAAGACTGGAAATAAGGGGCAACAGCTAGCCTGGCTCTGTCCAAAGGTAAAGAAATCCAGAAAGTGTAAAAATAACACACTGTGCTAGTAGGCAGATTTTGTTAACACTGGACAGAACCAGGTTAGCACCAGGCTAACTTTCCCCTGTTTCTGGTATTTGTGCTAAACTAACTGTCTGCTGGCTGTAGCTTTATATTCCAAGTATAGATATAAGAGTAAACTCAAGCATAATTCCCCAAAACTATTCCTTTGTGATTGCGAGTAATGTCTTATGAACTAATTCATTTCTTAATACCACTCACAATTCCATATTTTCCAATAAATGTTATTTTATTCAGTCACTCTCTTTGCTGCAATACATGATAAAACAGTTCAAAATATCCTTGTGGTGAAACCTTTGTTGTTTGAGGATGAGAAGACAGTAAAGGTCTGCACTTTTAAAACAAGGCCTCTGTCTGACTCAGTGGGCACGCTGAGCTGCTTGGCTGACAAACAGCCAACTGACCCCAGAACAGAACAAGGACAGACAACACTATGAGTCAGCACTTACCAAATGTGGGAAAGCTCTGGTATTGGGAGCTTGGATTTTGTGAAGAAGTTCTTTGCAATGGCTCCTAGAAAAGAATCACAAGGTGATATAACAGCGTGAAAGTGATCTTTCTATTCATAAACAGGTGGAGCATAGGGAGGGGGTCCAAACCCAGGATGAGAGCCCCAAGGTCAGGCTGCAGGCTCTTAAATTGATTGGTGTAATACTCCAGCTGTTCCTCTGTGATCCTCCAGGGGTCATCATCAGAATAATCCACTACACCCTGCTGGTCCAGCCTCTCAGATGAAGAAGCCTGGGGAGACACACAGGAATCATAATACAAACTTAAAGAACTATTTACATAATCGTAAAGCTATACAACAATCTAGCTTTACCCGAGCCATAGCAGGATGCTCCACAGTGGCTTTGGTCCTGTAGTTACTGGGCGAGGAGTGCTGCTCTAGCTGCGAGGAATGCTTGGATTCATAGGCTGAAGGATAGAAGAGGAAAAACACAGGTTTGGTGGAAGAGAAACCTGAGACAAACATGCAGTGATTACCTACCGATTACACCCCTTAAAAATGTGATCTGAGAGAATGAGAGATTTACAGATCAAAAGGATCAGGAGAGGGTAAAGCGAGGGGAGAGAACTGAACAGGTGTCGGAGATACAGTAAAACTTCAGCTTTTTTATTTCAGTTCATTTCTAATTTATAATACATGGCTAGTGCAACACATGTACTTCTTGTGTTTTGAGTCCACTGCAGTGTTCCAGTTACCTACAGCACCAATCCACAAGGAAAGTGCTAAATCAGGCAAGTGTAATGTACCATACATGGTCCAAACATGCTGAATTACTGTATATTCACTTCTACAAAACTGCTAAAATAGGACATTTCCTAGTGATAAAAACAGAGGTGAAGTTGACTTAAAAAAAAATAAGTTGCTGAAAAAACAACAACTGAGTTATTACAGAAAATTGAAAACACAAAATAATCAATAATCATAATAGGATTTAGTGACATATAGTGGTGAAGTTATAGATTGCAACCAACTGAATACCACTCGCCTTCCAAGCATGTAGGAGAAAATACGGTGGACACAAAAAACATAAAAGGCCCTACAGCCAGTGTTAGGTTCATTCGTTCTGGGCTACTGTAGAAACATGGCGGTTCAACATGGCGGACTCCGTAGAAGAGGACCCACTCCCGCTGTAGATAAAAACAGCTCATTCTAAGGTAACGAATGGATCTATGAGTATCATATTCCTTTTCTGCCAGTAGATCCTCCTAAATGTTACACACTGAACCTTTAAAGCGAACTTTTCTCTTCCTCTGCGCTGACCAGTATCACTTTAAAACTGGACTGGAAATTCACTTACCGATCTGAGAGTCGGCCCCGTTCCTCTGCTTGGTGTACGGGTAGCTGCGGTAGGTCAGTGGAGAGCGAGATGGTGAACCGCACGGGGATCGTGGTGGGGACCAAAGTTCCTTCAGACACAGAATATTGTTGTTATTTCACACAGGCTGAACAATAAGTAGCCTCTATGAATATACTTCTAGTTACTCCTGTTATAGATCTGACAAGTTGCTGTAAACTCTCCTACTAACATGATAGTGTGACTGGATTATGCACATTTTCACTGGCACATTAATGTTATGAACAGCCTGTTCCAGTTCATGCCAAACTGTGCCCTAGTGCATTGAGGTCTGGTGAGGGTGGAGGCAAATGTAACCTAAACCAGAGTCACTGTTGTGTACCTGTAACTGTCCTGAGATAATGTTCCTTTCATGGCACAGTGCACTATCCTTTTGAAGTATCTGTCTGAGAGCAGGTACACTGCTGTCTCATCAGATTAGCAGTAGGTTAGCTGGACAGCACTGACCTGAAACAACTCTCGTCTACGTTCTAGTTTGAAGGGGTTACAATAAATTGTACGGACAACTTATTTCCAACCCAAGGACAATAGGGTTTGCTGGGAGAGTTTGATGCCTTAATTCCATAGAGGACCGTAGGGAGAGATGGGGATTGCAAAGGTACGTAGCAAAGGTCTACCGAAAACTCAAACCAGAGACACTGTGATTCATGGTGGCCAGTGGTTCTCAACTTTTTTGGTGTATTGTGGATTGGCAGATTAACAGCGTGAACAATGAGCGTGAATCCTGTGAACAGAACAGTCATTCTTATACATTCTCTCACATTTCAAAGGATTAATAATTAAATTATTATATCCCCCAATTTTCTGGGGACCCCCTGGAAATCCTGTAAGGACCCCAGGTTGACATCCACTGACCTAGGAATGTCTGTCTTAAAACGATAATCATGTGCCCAGTTGAGCACTGAAACAGGTTTTGCTTGTTGTTATCATTCCTCCTGTTCATACTGGCCATTAAAAGCTCCCTTCCTAATGCTCTCCCAGTGTACATGATGGGAGACAAATGCCACACTCTTCAAACATATATTTAAAAGTTATACAAGGCTTCAGCAGTCTGAGTTAGTCAAATCAAGTGGATATTTTCCAAAATTACAATCTGTTCTCTTCTTGAAGTGTTCATTAGGGTTGTGTGCTGAGATGCCCTTGTGCATATGAGTGTCTGCATTCTTGTGGCCGGTCTGGTACCTTGAAGGAGGGCTTGTCATTCTCATCTAATCTCTCATCAACAAGGCATTTCTGCTCTGATGAATACAGCAGACTGGAATGTCTTTGCTCAGTGTACCACTCTACTGTCCCAACAGTCATCCATGCTATATTTTACACTCTTCCAAGCTCAAAAACATGCCAGACAGGAAACGTTGAATTACATGTTTTTGAGCTGGCAGGAGAGCTAGAAGTCAACACATAATGTTTTGTAGCGTCAGAAATTTCATCCGCTCCTCACCTTCTTCTCCGCGTTGGCCTCCAGGTGTCTGAATGCGCTTCGGTCAGCTGGAGTCCAGGAGAGGGAACCAGGTGCAGTCCCGCCCTGAGCCCCCTGACTGTCTATGCTTGGAGGGACGGCTGAGTATCGCATCTCTGGTTCATTCTTCAGCCCAAGAAATCTGGGCAGAGGTAGATCTACAGGCAGACATGGGGCTTCTTTTTTATTCTTGTTTACCAAGGTAGTTTGGGATTCTTTCTTTCTTTAAATTTTTTTTATTTTATTTTCTGTGATAAACAAAAGTATTTATTGTCTCAGAAGAAGATTGTTTTTACTTCTGTCTGGTCATGAGCTTCCTGTATAATGACCTTTGATAGATCTAGGATTAGACAGAGGGAGTTAATCAGAGTCAGGTCTTTAGGTTAGCGACTACTGAACCAAATCATGGTGAAACTCTGAACACACTTTTACTAATAATCCATCATACTACCATGACCTGTGTAGAAAACAGATTTTCTCTTTGGTCGGGTGTGACCGATTGTGTGCTCGTGTAATAAGGGCAAACCCACTTAGCCCTTTCCACGCGACTCCCCTTTCATCCAGATTAGACCAAATCCTGCCATGTTAAGATAATCTCCTGATCCCCTTTTGCTCTCATAAGACGCCTCCTCTCTGCGCAGCAGACTTACTGGCCGTTACGCTCTCCAGGTGGATGGGCAGACCAGACTGGGCGGCTGCCAGCAGCTTCAGGGCCACGTAGAACTGAGGTGTACCAAAGTAGCCCAGGCGCTTTGCTCCACACACCTCGGTAACCTGAACGAAACAAAGACAGAAAGTTTAGAATGATTCTCAAAGGACAACTATGGACAGGTTTTAACAATACATTAGTCTGATAAATCATCAATTTTCTCTTTCCAGAAACGTAATCTTGGCAGGACCAGAGTAAGCTCAAGCATGTGATTATTTGACACCGTGATCAAGATAATGTGTAGCACAAAATTACGGCCTCCACTAAAAGAATAAAGCTAAAAGAAACAGTATGTAAGGGATCAGCGGCACAGCGGGATCTGTTTATCCTGTACTCATTTGATTAGAGGTACAATGACTGCATTGGGGGAGCAAAGAAGATTAGGATTATGTAGGACAATCGAGGAAAAATTCCCCAAAATATAACAGAAAGAAATTTTCTTTAGAAAAAAAAGAGGAAAAAGCGTTCTTCAAAAGTAAGACTGTTTATAACTGAGTTATATACAAGCATTTTGCAGCCGCCATAGTTTCTCCTTCACACTTCTGCAATTCCACCGCCAGATGTCACTAAATCCTACATACTGGACTTTTAAATACAATATTAAAACAAAGTAACTGTGAATGGTAATTTTTCTTTGTCATGAAAGTATTAATGGTATCTGTTATACCATGCACATATACACACGCCCCTCAACCTATTTTGTCCCAGAAACCAATCAGTATTTCTACGCTGGAACTGAACCTGCTTGCCTCGCATCACCGGACTAATTTGCAAATCAAACATGATCTCAGCAGTATCGTCTGGTTCCCAGGCCAGTAACCTGCCCTAAATTTACTCTGTCTGACTTCTGGATAATTTGCTTTTTTTAAGCACAATATCAACTGAAATATTAGAATAAACTAGATTTTTAGGTGTTGAAGACACACCCTGGTGACTGGGTCAAAATGCAGGAATGAATGATATATAAACATAACATGTTGGAAAATATATGTATTTGCTTTCTTGCTGAGAGTTAGATCTGAGAAGATTGACACCACTTAGTTTAACCTCACATAAAGACTGGAAACAGGGAAACAGCTAGTATATCTGGCTCTGTCCACATATTGTTAAATAAAAATAATATAGCTAGAGCTAGATTTTTTCCTGTCACTGTCACAGGAAATAAAGATTAATGAAGAGAATATTTCAGGAACACCAGTGAAGGCCTTGAGTAACCAGACTGGCAGGTCAGATCTATGGCCTGAGGGGGAAAGTTATTTAAGGAAGATGGAAAGATGCCCAAAATAATTCAGCGCACATAATGTTGTCGCTGGTATAACTTCCTGGATATTAATAAATCATATGCTCTGTTGACAATCTGAATGAGAAAATCAAGTTTGAATATCTGCCATGTTAATATACAAGATATCTGACACACATGAGCAACACTTCTGTCCTTTTTCACTTTGCAGAGGATTTTTCAGTTTTTCCTGCACATCACCTGAAACTATGACAAAACTTTTCTGTTACTTCAGAATGGAAAATAACAAATTAGTGAGAGGCACATATTTTGGTGCTTACCAGATACAGTATAATTGTTTATGTGAGAAAACAAGCATGCTAACATGCTCACACTGTCAGTGGGAACATGCTGACACTGATAGGGCATGTGTACCACGTTCAGCCTCAGTTTAGCAGCTAACGTTTGCTCATTAGCACTAAACACAAAGTACAGCTGAGGCTGATGGGAATGTCATTCCTTTTGGGAGTATTTAGTCATTAATCAAAGTATTGGACACTTTTGGCCTGATGATGGTGCTAGCTGAAAAGTCTCTCCAGCATCTCCAGAGGGAGCTGTGTGTAATCTGATAAATTGCCTCAAATTATGTCGTTGGTTCGGGTTGAAGACAAGTTTGAAAATTAAAGAAATCAGGGGGTGTGGAGTTAGAGGTATTATTACGATTTATCCCAAGGGGGACATGAATGTCTGTACCAAATTTCATGGCAATCCAACCAATAGCTTGTGAGAAATTTCACTCAAAACCACAAATCTCAACCAAACTGTGGCGTTAGAGGGAAAGGGGAAGTCCAAAGTATTTAGGTTTCTACATACATACTGTCTGTATATACCAAACAGGCAACAATGTCAACCTGCTGGTGGAACTGGGTGAAGTCAGGGGATCACCAAAACCAGTAGGATTCATCCTCTGGGGATTAATAATATAAAATCTTCAGGACAATACATCCAATAGATGTTGAGATATTTTAGTAAAAACCAAAGTAGTGGACCAACAGACCCCTATTACTCCTGCTGACTGTGAAAAATTCCAGTCTTTTTTCATTAGCAAGATCGATGGTCTAAGCCTTAGACCATTGAAATGAGACCTTAGACTTTAAGGTCTCATTTTCCCCTCACTGTTCTGCCCCCTCCGACGCCTAGTTGTCCCATTTTACTGTCTGATTCTGCTTTTCTCTCTCTACAGATCCTTTTAAAAACACATGCGTCCCTCCTCCAGTCCCTGTGACACAGTTTCTACAACATTTTTAAAATCCATACTCCCTGTCTTGGGTCTTAGCTTGCTTTCTATCATCAATTGCTCTCTCACATCAGGGTCCGTACCTGACCTTTTTAAAATTGCTAAGTGTTCAGCTACTTCTTAAAAAAATCCTCTCTCATTCCAGACCAGTTAGAAAGCTTTAGACCTATCTCCAAACTTCCCTTTCTATCTATTCTAAAATCCTTGAAAAGATTGTTGCAGACCAGCTCTTGTAGAGGGTCATAGAATCTTTGACAAATTCCAATCTAGTTTTCGCCAAAAACATAGCATGAGACAGCATTACTAAGAGTGTCTAATGACATCCTTATGCATGCTGACAAAGGTGAAAGCTCCATCCTTATTCTTCTCGATCTGACTGCAGCCTTTGATATCGATCATGCCATTTTACTGGATAGATTACAGAACTGGGTTGGCATTTCTGGTACAGCCTTAAACTATTTGACTAATAGAGTCTTTAATTCCTGCATAAATAATCATTTTCCTCCTCTGCTCCCATGCTGTGTGGTGTCCCTCAGGGGTTGGTTCTCGGTCCAGTTCTGTTCTCCCTGTATATGCTTCCTCTGGGTCATTTGTTCAGCCGCTTCCATGACATGTCATACCACTGTTATGCCAATGATACACAGATCTACTTTTCTGCGAAACCCAATAACCTGAATCAACTGTCCTCTCTCCGTGAGTGCTTGGCTGCCACCAAAGACTGGATGTCTCCTCATTTTCTCCACTTAAATCCTGACAAAATTGAAATTATTTTATTTGGCCCTGAAAACTTTGTCACTGCAGTTTATCAGTTTATTGGACCATTACGCAAATATCAAACCCACTGCTAAAAATCTGGGTATCATATTTGACCTTCATGTTACAAAGCTTGTCCAGTCCTGTTTCCTGCAGCTACAAAATATTGCAAAAATCAAAGGTTTCTTGTCCTCCAGTGATCTTGAACTATTAATTCACAGCTTCATTTTCTCCCATCTAGATTACTGTAACTTCCTCTACACGTGCCTCAGTCAAGCTTCGTTAAGTCGTATACAGTTAGTCCAAAATGCAGCCGCCAGACCTTTAACCAGAACCAGCCGTCGGTTCCACATTACTCCTGTTCTCGCATCCCTTCATTGGCTTCCTGTAAAATTCAGAATCAATTATAAGATCTTACTGATTACATATAAGGCACTTCATGACCTTGCCCCCAGTTACATTTCAGATCTCCTTGTTCCTCATTCCACTCCTCGGCCACTTCGCTCCTCAAATCTCTGCCTTTTATCCGTTCCACGCTCTAACTGCAAAACTAAAGGTGACCGTGCCTTTGCTGTTCTAGCCCCAACATTGTGGAACAGTCTTCCCCAATCACTCAGATTCACTGAACCTGTGAACTGTTTTAAGCGGCTCCTCAAAACCCTCCTCTATAGGCCTTATTATAGATCTCCTTGTTTGTTTTCTCATCTGTCGCCTCTCTGTTAATTTATCCTTCCCTCTTGTTTTATCTTCCTTATGTTTGTATTTACATGCTTCCTATGTTGGTTTGATTGGGTATGGTTATACCCTATTTGTTGTTTGTAAAGCACTTTGGACCTCTGTGTTAAAAAGGTGCTATATAAATAAAGCTTTAATTACTTACTTACTTACTTACCGTTGCTAGAGCCTCACCACTGGTATGGCGAAAAGCAATGTAGTTGATTAAACCAACATAAATGTGCTTTTATATTGCCAGCAATATGTGGCGCTAGCAGTCCTGAATGTGTCAACACCAGGGGAGCTGAGTTTCAGAAAGGCATATCTTGAAGGAGCCCGCACCAACCAGACAGGCTCTACAACAATGTCTGTCAACACTTGTAACTCAACGTGTCACTGTACTCAGCACATACCAGTGCCTTCACCCTCAACCTGTCAGCTCAAGCAGGTGAGTGATTCAGTCTATATTTAAATTACATGTAGTACACATGGGGAGGCATCCAATTAAACACTTAACCTTCCACTACGCACTCCAAATGGCTACCGTGGCTCTTATCGTGTTCACATGATACAACATTATGGGAAACATTTGCTGCACTCCAAGTCCATAAAATCAGCATCACAATTGATTTCATTGCAGAGTCATGTGTGGGAGGCTGAGGCTTCCTCTGAGGGACAACTGGCTTCACTGACAGTGATGATGTCTCAGCAGGAAGAAGGGTCATGCTTTGACTACTTATCTGCTGTAAACACAGGCTAGACATAAAGATCCTTCCTCTGTAAATCTGGTTAATCTAAGTGAATCATGACTCAACAAAACACACTTCCACACACAGCGCATGATGGAAAATCCCCCGTTTTGACAAAAGTGTATTTACAGTAAAACCCAGTCCAGTCAAATCATAAAACAACTTCTACGTTATCATAGATCCTGGAGGAAATACACCATTCATGATTCTCTGATACTGTTTGACACAATGACCCAGAAGTCAGCACTGAGTCCAAGAGTGATCCTGCAGGCATCCTGCAGCAGGGACAAACACTGCTCAGAAGGCTGTGTGTCAATCACCCCCGTGTGGTGGCGGCGATCCAGGCCGGACAGGAAGGAAGCAGAGCTCAATGCCAAACTTCCTTACACCCACACAGAAACACAATGGGCCGTGATCGCCGGGAGCTGACCCCATGGGACTGTGAGCGCCGTTAATGGAGGCGGCAACCTGCTGTGCTCATCTGAGCTGGAAAAATATGTTTATATCCTTGTGGTGGGTCAGCAAAATGAGCGCTAGAGCCAATTAAATACAGTTTAGCACAACCAATGGCTAATAGCTTGACTGTCAAGCAGTTATGGCATCATCATTAAAATAACTCATATGAAAAGAGTTAAATAAATTAAATATAGAGAAATGTTTCTGTGACACAGCACAGAAAAATCAAATAGTTTTAATCTTGCATGTTGTTTTTTTTCCCCAGGTTCGACTCCCTTGTCATTGAGTAAAATAGTGGGTGGAAACTTAAAGAGCAATGCCAGTGCTTTTGAAATCAACTACATTTAACTACATTTAAATATATATATATTTAAAATAGTGTATAGTTTTACATATACATATTTGTATTTTTCCTACTGCTCCAGGCAGACAAAAATCAATAAGCAAGTTTTATAAACTGCATGAGTTGTATAATCCATCACAGTGAACATTAAGTCTACACATTTTGTGGTAATGCAGTTTATAAAGTTTGGACAGCATTACCTCATACTAACAATGTAAGCCTTAAAGCGACTCTATGTTACTATTGTTTACTGTGGCCACGAGTGACAAATACTGGACAATGATAAATGCTAAAACATAATGTGAAAGTAGCACAAGTGAAGAAAAGGCAAGAAGTCACACAAATGTGATTTATACAGTAATATCTTTCTAAAGTAGCCAACATAAACTATAGGTCATACCAGACCAGTGAGTGGACTGAACTGAGCAAAGCTGCATTTTATTGCTTTTGAGTTTAACTTTTCACTTGTCCTTCCTTTTTTCTTCTTTCAAAAGTTACACAGTCTCGCTTTAATGATCTCTGTGATGGATTACTCAACTCAAGCAAACCTGCTAGCAGATGTTCATACTGTAGAGAAATGAATGGAAAACAATGGCTGCCTGGAACTACAGGAAAAGAACTAATACAAATCTAAAATACAGCAGTATGGTCAAAATACTGTTTAAAACATTTTCTGGCTCCAGCTACTAAACTGTGGGGCCTTTTCACTGTAAATTCAGTGCTGTGGGATTTCAAATCACCTGAGTAGATACTGACATTGTAACTGTAAAACACAGGTTTTCCTTCCTGTGGATCAACATACAGAATAGTGGGCTACAGATGCAGTGCATGTGCAGCTAATGCAGTAAGTAAAGGGGCTGCCCTCCTGTGTGACAGAGGAGGGGGGGGGGGGAGAGACAAACACACACACACACACACACACACACACACACACACTCCACAAAGCAAATATCACGATCATACTCAGGAGCCCACCACAGGCGGATCATTTGGACCCTGCTCGGTGTGTCCTGCAGATCCCTGAGGTCTGCTGATCAGCCGCAGCTCCCTCTCAGCCCCGTTCTCACTAGATAACATGTGATGAGCAGGCAGCAGGCGCAGATGTGCCATACACTCACTTTATGCAGGGCTTCAGGAGGTAGCTGAGACGCCTTGAACAGCTCCGCCACTTTGCCGGACGACAGCTGTCCTGAAGTGTCAGCTTGGCACAGGCTGTGGAGACCTGAGTAATACCTCTGCTCATGTTCATTCAGGGAGATGAAACTCCCCGCAGACGCCGCACCGGATTCCTGATCCATTCCCGGGGCTGGCGCATGGAGGATCCGCTGGAGGAGTGCTACAAGCAAACAGATCGATACATCCTGCTCCGGACACCGGCTCCTGTTTCCAGTCGGAAGCGGAGGGTTCTGTTGTTTTTTCTGCCAGGAGGAGGGCGGTATCACCTCCGACAAGAGTGTTCCTTGTGGGGAGAGACTGGCTGCTCGGCTCAGGCTCATCCACTCCTACTGCCTATTATGGCTGATTGTAGCAGTACCAGCCTGAGCCTGCTGGGGGCGGTAGAGGGCAGGAAGAAGAGGGAGGCATTGTCTGTGAAATAAGGGGCTGCTTTGTCTTAGCAGTACATAATAAAGAAAGAACTGTAATATTGATTTTTGTATTTTCCAGGGCATAATTCTATGAAGATTATTATGTGTGTTTGATTGTGTTGTGTTTTATAATACAAGTTGGGAAGGGGGGCTAGAATAAAATCCAGATCAACTTCATCATACTAATAAATACAAATCTATTTCTGGGTGGGAGCCCTTAAATCTGTGATTGACCCGAGGGAAACTGAGGATCCCACTTTGGAAGTCACTGTGTTAACTCACACATGTTGTGGAGTATTCCGATCTTTATTAAAGTAAAAGTTATTGTAGAAATACTCTATTTCAAGTAAAATCCTGCATTAAAACCCCCACTGGAGTAAAAGCACAGAGGTATTATACAGCAAAATGTACTTTAAGTAACTAAAGTCCTTCTGCAGAAGAGTTAGCCTACCATATTATCATTGTCATCATCATCATCATCAGTGCTACAGGACCTGTAGCTCCATTTGCAGCACTGAAACCAAAGCAGTCAGTGATCTAAAGCAGATGAGACAGCTTCTTCTTACTAACTCATACTAAAATATTTTTTGGACATTTCAGAAAAAATAATGAATGTTACTCATCAAATAGTAGATGTTGTGAATAGCCTGAACTCAGTCTAGCTTTCTTCAGCCCAGGGCCTGATGCCCCTCTACTGTAATGCCTCTGCTGCCATCATCTGTTCAGGAAAATATCTGCAGTCTGTGGTCTGCAGCAGAAGTAGTTTATGTAAATCAGCCTTTTGCAGAGACTGAATGGGGAGCAATCAGGAGCTGTGAATGTTTTTTTTTATTTTTTTTTTTTTTTTCAAAAGCCCCAAATTCTCTACAATTTTAAAATGATTTGTGTAAAACAGCTTTGTGTCATTTCTCCCGAGTCTCTCTGACTGCACTGGAAAATCAATGGAGCAAAGGTTCTACAGTATTACTGGGAAATGTCACCATCTATTACAGTATTATTGTATGGATTCACACACACACACCGCAGAACATTCATTCTGTGAACTCTGCTCCAACATAGTTAAAATAGGTTTCAAGATTAATAATGCTGTTTATGCCAAATTCCTACTCTACCTATGTTATATAACTTTAACAAATAACATCTAGACATTTTTTGTCTCTTTTTAGGTGGCAGGAGCAAACAATTTTGTCATTTTCAGCGTTTGTTGTGTTCTTGTTTCAGAATGATGGAGACAGCTGGAGAACAATTTGATACACAATATAATGTAGGCCCTGCAGGATGATTTGTTTCCTCCAGGCAACTATCTCATTCTATTGTCTCAACTAGCTTGAAAAATAGTGCATATAGCCGCCATAAATGGGAAAAAAAATCTCTGCTAAGCCCTGAATGTTTACAATGTCTGCTCCGCCCCTGGGAGCAATCCAAGTTACAAGTGTAAGATTTACTAGTTTTCCCACAATGAGATGTCCCCAAAGTCTTATGAGAACTTTAGATTTTCCATTATGTTTCTCTACATAAGCGGAAGAGAAAACAGCACAGCACGAAACAACATAGTGTTTTTTTTTATTCTTTACTGTAACAGACCGTATAAAGAATGATAAAGCAGGACCTTGACGGGGAGCGGTTTAACTGGGTTTGTACTGTATTGTAAATCTCAGCAAGATGTTTTCATATTGTTTGCATGGGTGTTGTCTGTTTTATGGAAAAACACTTATGACATTTTATGGGAGCAAAAGATCGCTTATTGAAGGACAAGTGCCCAGTTTAGTGTGGTCAGCCTGGGTTTTAAATGGTAGATACAATCTGCTATCACGAGAGAGAGACTTAAAAAGCAAACTTGGCAGGAGACTTTGGCTCAAGTGCCCTGTGTCAACTTAGTCTCTTATAAAAAGGCTCTGTCAGGCATCCAGCACTACACATTGGTTGAACAATTAACCAAATTGCCGGCCTGATTCTCTGGGCAGAATGGATGATTAACCTTAAATATCTGTCTTTCTATAGTCTGTCAAAGCTTCCTTCCCCTTTGTCCAGTGAATGTCAGAACAGAGGAATCATGAATAAACACTGAACATATGGAGCTTTCTGGATCTACTGTGGGAAATTTGGTTGAAGTTATTGTCCTTTTTATTATGTACCTCATATAATAAAGCCAGGTTAGGCCTGATAACCATGTTAGGAGAGACACAGAGTAAGTACAGTACAATCTGGCATGAAAATCAGCACATTAAAGGAGGCAAAATAACTGGTTGGTCTGACATGTACTTGTGTTTTGCTCATTATCTGAATTTAGTGCATACCGTCAGCATCCTGTAACCTGTTTGCCCTCCAAGGAATGCAACTGCTGGTGATATCTTAACTAATGAGCGATATGGTCAGATGCTTTATTCTTTTTCCAGTCAGACAGATTTGATACAATCAGCTGTGTTCCTGTTTTCATGCCACAAAAAGAAGAAAACATATTGCTACTTAATATAAAGGTGCCTGCCTGTGGCTAGGTCACACAGTGTGCTGTGCTGAGTAAACAGAAGCAGACTGAGCCGTTGTGTTTTTTCTCTGTGAGGTCTGCCTCTCTCACATTAGCAAACCTATCTGGTTCTTTGGAAGCTTGAACAAACAGTATGGCACTTTCCCTGCAGCACACACTTCACAGTTTCCATGTTGTACAGAGAGGGAGGGCTGCCTGTCTGACAGCCATTTTTTAAGAAGAGGATTGTTTAGTTCAGGTGTGTCCCGGCTTAACCATTAAACCCAGGCTTTATCCAATGACATTCCTCTGCTGACCTCCCCAAATCACTGCTCACTGGGACTGTCACAGCTTTTGCAGCATTTTAGTGTTTTGCTTCTTGTTCTCTGGGGAAATGTTGGAAAAGATCTTAATCCTGCTCTGTTTGTCATCTGCTTTGGCAGAACAACCCTGTAAACCAGGTAAGTGACCAGGCTTAATACCTTAAAATGTCAAATTTATGGTTAGACATTTTGTATTCACATTTGATCCTACATTGTATTTCTACTTAGATACTATCAGCAGTGAAGCAGCCGGTCTAGATATAGTTCTTTGTTGCCTCTCAAGTGTGGAATGCAGCTTTTAATCTGAAACAAAGTCGGATTAGACACATAACTCAAATGTTTACCTCATAACAATGGCCTCTATTTTTTCTTTTTTTTTAAAGTTTTTTTTGGCCTTTTCATGGCTTTATTGGATAGGACAGCTGAAGATTGACAGAAAAGATGGGTAGAGAGACAGGGGATAACACACAGCAAAGGGCTGCAGGTCAGATTCAAACCCAGGCCACTGCAGCAACTCTGTATATGGGTCGCCAGCTCTACTGACTGAGCTAACTGGGCACCCACAATGGCCTCTATCTGACATCAACATTTATCCTAAAACACATGGTAGACTTTCTACAACTCTATGTGGAGATAACAGATGAAGCTTACATGAAATGATGATAAATTCCCCTAACAGTGAATTTGAATATGTTTTATCTATATAGATGCTTCAGATGGCTACAAAGTTCGACTCAGCATCAAAACTGCTCTGGGGGATGAAGCTGTATGTATATGTATAATATATATGTATGTATTTAAATATTCATCTGCCTGCACAAAACGATCAAAGCATCAGATCATAAATAAACCGTTTGAAGTGTTACTATGTTATATGCTGTTTTAATACTGTAACATATTATTCATAATCAACTGATCATTATCGCATCAACTGTAGCTACCCTCATGAATGTTAATATGCTGAAAATTCACCCAAAGTGTGTGACTACTTACTACTAGCACAACGTCCACGTGGTGACCAATGAACCTTAAAGGCCTTTACTGAAAACGGCACATGATCTGTGGTTGTTATTGCAGTATGTTTGGAATGAAAATGAAATGTTCCTTTTCCGAGCAACTCTGGCTTTTGCAATGAGGAGTCACCTCAACGGTCAGGAATTTGAGTAAGAAAACTTTTGTGTGTTTGATTTAAAAAACAAAACAATAAATAGTTCAAGAATACTTTTAAAAACAATAGCTATGACTCACGTTTTATGAACATGTTATAACACTGACGTGGTCTTTATTGTCTTCTGAAACTTCACCAGTGTGTCAAACATTATCGTATGTGATGAGACTCCCAGAGTGACCTTCTGGTTTGTGGTGACGTCACCACTGAACACGTCTGGCCTGGTTGATAAAGGAGTTGTGGAGGAGGCTATAAGGTAATCACATGACACTGCAGCTCGTCTTTAAATCCCCACATGGAAATATTTGTCCTTTGGCTACTCCTCAAAGAGTTCAGAGTTCACATTCAGCTCCGACGTTTAGAGTCAATGATCCATTTATTTCTCTTGTTTCGTTTTGATACTTTATTCTGTTTGGTGGATTAGTGGCATTGTTGGGGATCATTCTACTTTAAAGGTCCAGTGTGTAACATTTAGGAGGATCTATTGGCAGTAATGGAATGTAATATTCATAGGTATGTTTTCATTAGTGTATAATCACCTGAATAAAGAATTGTTGTTTTGGTTACCTTAGAATGAGCCGTTTTTATCTACAGATGATGACGGTCGTCTTCCATGGAGTCTGCCATGTTGAACCGCCATGCACTCTAGTTTCTCCTACACACTTTACAGACTGTTTTCATTCCCAGGTTGTTAAATACAGACACCAGTGTTGTTCAGTTAGTTGTAATCTGACACTTGCACAATCTGCACACTGGTCCTTTAAGTGCAACCATATTGATCATGCAATATTTATTTAATAGTAGCGCTATTATTATGAAGAATAATTATCAGTTCCAAAAATAAAATTCCTTGATTTGACGCTGTGCAGTGCTATGGGAGGTTTCCCTGGTCAGCTGGTTAAAGTGAGACTATGTAACTTTGACAATTTAGTAACAATTGTGGGATAATGTTAAAACACAGTGTAGCATAACAGTAGTAAAATTAGAGAGACACAAACTGAGTCAGTCAGCTACACAACAATATCTTTTCTAAAGTATGCTTATATTACAGCTGAGAAAAGAACATCAAGCTAGTGTGCATTGTATTGCTTGTCAATTCATGAGTTATTTTACTACATTAACTAGCCACCATAGTGTATAAGCTCCTACCAGAACAAGCAACGCTGGCAAAGCAGCAGAACTATACTGTATTAAGCAAGGGTATAGTCTATTGTTTTGGTTATGAAGTCAACTACTGAAAGGTGCATTGTATTGTGAATTAGACTTTTAATGAATTTTAACGAAGACAAAATTGTCATTTTTTTCCTTCAGAAGTCACAGTCTCACGTAATACAGAGGCAAGTTACTACACCAGCAGCTCAAAGCTAAATCTCAACAATAAATAGTTCCACTGACCATACCCAGCACATTTTTATTAAAACGTGTAGCACTTTATGTACCATCTTACATATGGAGGGGTCTTATGAATCAACTAATCTGCTGTACAGGAGTTTTGTAGTTCCTGAAACAAAAGTAGAATTGGGGGCAGTGGAAGTACATATGGAAAAGCCCAGTGCTGTAATGCAGGCTTTGTAATAGTATTGGAGATTTGAGTGAATGGAGTGCTGAGCTAGAAAGCGGCAATCAGACGTTATGCAGGTCAATCTTTGCTGCAACCCTCACCTGCTTCCCCATTGTCTGGGGATGACAGATTCATGTGGCTGATATGAAGTTTTTCCCCAGGCCTCACTGTAGGTGATTATGAATCTCAGAAGCGGACGAGTGTGTTGAGACACGACTCCTTCGCACTGGTAATTGTGTGGATTCTTCCTGGCCTCGTACCTTTGGAGATTTTCCAGGTTTTTTTCCACCGGGAGGAGAGCCTGAGGTAGAACTAAGATATTGAGGAGTCAGTGCATCTTCCAGGATTTCATCAGTTTAAGCATCAGTGGCACACTGTTGCATCAATATAATGCAGCAAAATGTGACACACAACAGACACATGTTGGGCTGAGAATTGTCAGTATTTTAATGATTACATTCATTTAAATCTTAATGTTTTATTTTTCCTATAGAATGTCCAGAAATCGCATCAACAGTGCCTTTCTGCTAACTGATAAAACTCTTGAGTTTATCGGCATCACTCCCACCCTGACAGCACCAGTCAACCCTGACACCCCTCCATGGCTCATTGTGTTTGGGGTGGTCATGGGTGCTGTGGGTGCTGGTATCATTGTTGTGCTGGTGTCCCCTCTGGTCCTAAAGAAACGGTAAGCAGGTGACTGGAGGTGCATTATGCATCATTTTTTAAATGTGATTACTGAGCTTTGACAGTCCTGTTTCTGGCTTCTTATTGTAGCAAAAAGAACGAGGAAACGGACGAGGATGAAGAAGAGACAGGGGTGAAAGCAGTGGAAAATGGCTCTACAAGAGAGGGGGTTTACAACATGTCATTCTCAGATGATGAGCGACTCACACAGATGTAAAACACATCTATATAAACTCTTCCATGTAAGCAAAAAGATGGGGAAAAAGGTTATTAAGCTGCTCTAGGTGGACTTTTGTTGCACTGTAAAATTAAATCAGCAAAATAATTTTCTAAGTTGTAGTTTATTGTTCAATTTGTCATTGAAATGATTTAATACAGTTTTATGATTTTCTTTGATTTGATTTTTTTCTTTCCGAAAGGTCACTGCTGAATATTTCTATATCATTGTCATGTCATTACCTGCTGACTCAAAAAGAAACAAGCATTTGCAAATTTTTAATGTCAGTATTTCCTTTTTCCAAATAAATGTACATATTGTCTGTTGAGATATGATTAATACAATTAAAGAACTTTGTGTGAGAGGGCATGTGTGTGGATATACTGTGTATATGTGTATTTTTCTAATGGGGAACAACTGCAAGGCCATACACAAGTTGCTTACTATATTAAACCTGCATTTTTGTTTTATTTCAAAGTGACAAATCAAATCAAATCGAGGGCCCAGAGGTGATGTCTGCTGCTAGATGCTAATTGTCTGCTGCTGCATTGCTTGCTGCCACCCTCTTTCATTTTCCAGACTACAGAATGACAGTGGAAAGCCCCCTGAAGTCAGCAGTAGCTACAGTGTTGTAGCAGTGTCCCTAAATTAAATCCTAAGTGGCAAAATGCAATTATTGTTTAAATGAGCAGTGCTAAAGCTCATTAGCATGATGGCTAGACACATTTATGAGTTGTTATGTCAGAGCAGCACAGCATACTGGTACGCAGAGATTCGTGTTATCAGTATATGAAATTTGGTATTTTGTTGGCCTTTATTGGTCCAGATGAAGGTCTGATTTTATGGTGACATGTACGGGGAATTTTTGTATAATTGTATATCAAAATGCTCAAGAAAACTTGCCTTATCTGTACTCAGTATTGGTATAAAGTGTCGAGATTATATCCAAACTGTGGTCTGTTTTAAATGTGATGTTTGACTATACTGCCTCCTGCAGGGCATTTTTGAAAAGGTAATTTATCCTGTAAATCAAGATCTATGGATGTTACAGTAAAAAAAAGTTCTTGTGTCTCTCTGTGAGCTTCAGTCCAGCGTTACGCAACCTTTTTGGCTTGTGACCCCTTAAAATGAAACCATGCTGACTTGCAACCCCATGTCTTTGCAATTGTCTGATGGTTGTGACCAATTCAGTTGTCAACATATGAAAGATTTAACATAACTAATTACATTACTGTAGTTCTGTTTTTAGTTAAGATGAATTAGGATGAATAAAGTAAAGATAGGAGCTAGAGTAGGCTAACAGATATTGCGCTCTCTGAAGATATAATGTTCAACAGAGATTCATGTCTATTATGTTTCTTAAAACTGACATAATAATCTAATCTTCATATGGCAAATCACACATGACCTACGGCCCATCCTTCTTTTTCATGTTTTTAGATATATTTCTTTTTAGAATAAAATAAACGAGTAAAGGCCTTTCCCTGCTCATCCCAAAATTCTATAGTGGACCTTGGTTGTAAATGACAAAGTGAGTTATACCAATTAAATAATTTGTGTACAGTCCCTAAATAGCTCTTTCTGCAGCTCCCAGTTTCGTACTGCATCAGTGGGTCCCAACCTAAAGGGTCAGAGATGATTACAGGATAGAAGAGCAAGAAACATGTTCCTGCTTCACAAAACTATGTTTATTTCTCAGACTTTCTTCTAAGCGCTGTTTTTTCTTCTCTTGCCCCCATAATTTTCATACGGCCCCTTAGCTCCCTTTGAAGTCTTAAACTGGATGTGAGCCATAAACAGTGAGTGTCCCACAGCAGCAAGAATCTGCCCAAATAAATGTTTGTTTTAAATCTAAATGAATGAAACCAGCCTTTCGCCTTTATAAACTGAACTATGACCTGTATCTTAGCTGAATCTATTTTCTGTTGTGTTCTTTGTGCCAATATTTGCAGCTGCTGTGTTACATTGTGTTATATTACAATTCACTGCTTGGGCGACGCAAAGAAGCAATCCATCTGCTTAACTTTAGGTGGCACCATTGCACTGTCACTTGCAGCTGCCTGGACAGACACTGCTGTCTTTCTACTTCACAGCACTCTTCTTGGCACTCTTTAAAGTGTGTGTGAATGGCAATATGGCTTTTAAACATTTCAATTTCAAACATATTTTAATTCATTGTTATTCTATTTTTGTCTAACTTTTTTTGAAGTGATAGTACAGAAAGTCTTTCTCATTGTAACTTGCGTCTATATTTAGTTCATTGTTAAATTAAATCTGTTCCTGATCTCTAGGTGACGATATGTCTCGTTTCTTAATCATTTGTACGATGATATTTCTGTCGCAGTTGGTGTTATGCCAGAAGATACCCACTGTGTGCTGACAATATGCAGCGTGTTGATGACTAGTTATCATTTGGCACGTCATGTAATATCCCACTCCTTTTCCTCGGCATTTCATTCTGTTGCCTGAGGAGTCCAGCCTTTTTTACACCTCATTTTTCTTGTCAAGACTCCAAAGATTTTCTGTCAAATTTAGTTTGAAAGCATCGCAATCTTGTTAGAGGGGCAGCCGATTAAGACCTAAATTCCCACTGTAGAGAAAGATAGAGAGCGGGAATAATTGCAGAGAGTCAAATACGTTTTTATCATATTATTCAAAATAATGTCATTATTTTAATAACTAACCCGGATACCTTCTGAAAATAAGTGAGCTTTGAAATAGCTACAGAAATGAGTCATTGTCAAATGACAGATTGCCTGAATAACATTACACATCTTAAAATAATGATTATTTTGCTGCTGCCTCTGTGTTCTGGACTCATCACAAGAACAATGCCTGTGTGTACAGCATCACATAATGGCTTTTGCCTAATTTTGTCTCTTTAAAACGTGGGAGATGAATAAGCCTTTGGAGATAATTCTGGACGAGCAGACGCAAACACAAATGCAAACACAATTGTCAATTATAAATAATCTTGTGTGGGTGAAATTATGGGGAACATTGTATATTGTAAGTCTGCAACAGTTTAATAACTGACAATCAGATGCTTAATTTCCTGTGTGGATCCCATTAAAGACCCCCTCCCAAAAGACTGTCCACTCTTGAGCGATAACCACTAAAGCAGAAGTTGATATTTATCTACATATGGACATTATTTACTGTACTTTCACAACATCTTTGACAGTGACAATCTAATCATTTCTAGCTGTGTGCAAATTGCATAGTGAGCAGGTTCTGCTACCGTAATGGTGACTACTTGCTGGAGTTGAACTCTCTCTACAGAGCTACAGAATATAAATGTATACACTCATCGGAGAGGCTCTGTGAGCACGTGGCAGTGTGAGCCTACATTGCTGTACGCTTGTGTAGTTTGAAAACTTTCCAATTCAAATGCAAATGTCTCATTCAAATTCCAAAGATTCCTAGTGAGCGTGCCCCTATTAAACTATCAATATTAAATATCACAATTCTGGTCAATATTTGATGAGGCCTATTTTCTAACAATGCAGCTTTCAGGGCTCAGAATCAATATTTCAAAAAAGTTAATTTTTTATAACTTTAGCTTTCAAAGCCCAAGTGCATTATTCATATCAGTTACAAGAGCAGTGTGAAAAGTGACAGATTCCATATGCATTTCATAAACATAGGCGAGGTGAAAACTATAACACTGTGCACTGATTCCACCACAAATCTGGACTATACTGTCAGCCTCCTGGATTTTTCCTGGCAGGGGGGGAAACAAGATGATTTCTGTCAGGGGCTGTGTATTTTTCCACCCCTGCTGTGTTTAAAATCCATCACTGTCATGTGAGTTCTCCTCTCTAACTTATCCTTCATTGCAGTCTAGAAATCCCATCTCTGCTGTTCTTTTTCTTTGTCCTCCTTTTGTTTATGAGTCTCATCGAGAGTAGCCTCTGCAGTCTCCCCTCCCTCGGCCACTCGCGTCTCTCCTCCCTCTGCTTTCTTCTCCTTCTCTCTCTCTCTGATGATCTCCACCAGCCTCTGAAACTTCTGGTTTAACTCCTCCATCCCTCCCGCCACCCGCCCGTCGTCCTTCTCTCCATCGCTCTCCAGTGAGCTCAGTGACTCAGCCCTTGAATCACGGCCCTCAAACTCATAAGTCTGCAGTGAGTCATAGGGCGGCTGTGACAGGTCAAAGGTGACCTGATCCAGACGGATATTCAGGAGGTCTTCCATGCGGAGAGGCTGCGGGTTGGAGGCTTCAGGTCTAACAGGCTCCGCCCCGTTTGCCAACCAGCTTCCGTTGTTACCAAACATCCCCCCAGGTAAGGGCAGTGGCTGTGGGGTCAAATCCTTCCTCTGGAGTCTGCACATGTTCAGTAGCTGCACTCCCGCTGGGTACAACCCGCTGCCGTTGGTCCCGTTCATACACGTCCCTCTGCTGTTTGGATTCAGCGAGCCCACAATACTGTATGTGTCTGCTGGCAGGTAAACAGCAGGGTTCACAGAGTTGATCTGACTGCCATTTGAATAATTTTGCTCTGAAACGGAGCGAATGGAGGAATCAGTATCAATGTCATCTAATGTGCAGCTGGTGGCTCCAGTGCTGATCTGAGTCTGCGATGACCCCGGTCGCCCCTCTTGCTGGTTTGACAAGGAGCTGGTGAGACTTTGGAAGGAAGACTCATTTGGGTCACAGTGATTTGCAGCGTTGCTGGCTGGTGTCGACTCCGTTTCTGCGTTTATCTGAAAAAGAGAAGAAGAAGGGAGATATAAGATGATTCAGACACATGCAGGGATAATTGTATGGAAGCAAAAAAAGGCCGTAATGATTCAAATCATTCAGTCAACTTAAAAATTGCTAATAAAAATGAATCACTACTGACTGTATTGAAATACTTTAGAACCACCGATCTGAATAAATGTGGTTTGAATGAGATAATTTCAAGTTTCGCAACTGCAAAAACTTTTTTGAAGAGGTTGACAAATTCAGGTACAAAATTTGAATTTGCTTATATGAATTTCTTTTTCTTGCATCAGGCGACTGACAGAACTTGAACCTGACTGGACAGAGGTCTGATCGATTCCATTCCGACTCCTTTCTGTATCCTCGGTAGACAAGGCAGATGTTTAAGTGAATAATTCATTTAGAATTTTGGTCCGAATTTTAAAAAAGCCCCCAACCCAATACACAAGCTGCAGTGTCTGAATCAATTCTGAGCAACCAGATTTTTAGACAAATTAATTATTGGATTTGAACATAAATATAGCTTTTTGAATATTGGACACTTTAACTGTCAAACTTGTCTCTTAATTTGTGAAAAAAACAAACAAACAACATTAAGTCATTATCCTGAAATCAAGTTTTTCACATCCCACTGCTTGAAATTACTGTCAGACTTTATTAAACCGGCTACTTACTATGAGTGATGGGATCCTAGAAGAACTCTTATTTTCTTCCATTTTGTCATTTTGTCTGAGCTCTTCTGATTCTTTTTAAAAAAAGGCAATGTCACGTACATCCGTGCACCAATCAGGACTCAGCTACGTTTTAATCAGAATCTGATGACAGATGGTGGGTTGTTACACTGACTAAGTTTCTGATGAATAACATTGTTGCATATTTAGTCACAAATATTTTAGTGTATTATAGAGAAACACTATTATTCTATTATGGCCTTTCTTTGCTTCTGTGTAATTGCAAGATATTTTTATCTGTTAGTATCGTAATCTGACCTTGGCCTGATCCTGATTCTCTTTAGAGTCAGCAGTGTTTGCTTCACTGCCTTCATTTCTGTCTGTGATTTTACTCTTCACCAGCATGTGCTCTGCTTCGTAACAACCAGGGCTCATCTCAGGAGAGCGAAGCAGTGGCTCAAAGGTGCTCTGGTTCTGGATGACAAGGGAATTGCCAATATGACCTCCAGTGAGCCCATGGGTCAGCTGGGTTAGCTGCAGACCTGCCTCCAGTGGCCCGGCTGGATAATCTCTCAGAACAGGCAACGTGTGGATGCCATAGCAGAGGCGTCCGTAGAGCGGAGCAGAGCCCGGCCGCTGCTGAGGGTCCAGGCCTGGGCGCGGGTTACGACTCCAGCTGTACGTCCTGGCCCTTGGCGGATTCTGCTGGGTGTACCATCTGTGCCAAGAGATAAATGTCAGAGAAGCGCACACTGGCACACAAACGCACACGCTCCCATGAGCCACCATTGCAAGGATAAACTTTTTTTATTTATTTTTGGGAACAGCTCACATGTTTCTGTTGTTGTGCATGTGCTGTATTCTGTGCATGCTCTGCAGCGCTGTAATGTCAAAAGCTGCGGTGTCTGCTTCCCCTCCCCCCTCGTCATCATAGGATATGATGTTCTCCCTGACATCATCCTCCTCGAAGGGTGAGTGGGAGTCTCGCTTCTGATGGCGCAATGACAGCGAGAGTGCACACACCACTAAAGGGCAAAGAGGAGACACATGACCACATGGTTTTCAGAAGCAATGCCACACATTCCGCTCGGCATCTTTCAAAAAGTCACAAACTACATATTACATACATATTAGTGTTTCAGAGACTTCAGAGGACCGATCAAACCTACCCAGCAGAGTGGTAACACAAGCCAGCATGGCCAGTAAGGTGACCAAACTGAATATGAGAGATGTAGAGCCGGACGGCACGGGGAGACAAACCATGTGTCTCTCCCATCTCCTGTCCCTCTGTCTCCCCCTATCCTCTGTCTGCATGCCCCCTCGCAGACAGGGACAAATGGTCACAGTGACCGTGCCAGTGTTGGTCAGTCCCGAGGCCCCGTCGCGCAGTACAACTGGCACGTAGAGGGTGAGTAAGGATGAGGAGAAGCCAGGGAGGGGCTCCAAGGCTGACTGGAGCACCAGACTGGCTGTCACACCTGATAACGCGGGGAAAAAAACCAAAAAACACACACATCAAACACGGTCACTGCACAACAGGCTCGCACCAGTTTTGGCTGGTGTCATGTTTGCGGATTGAGCATGAAAAAGAAAAACAGAGCCAATCATTGTAACCTCCAGTTTCCCGGATGGTGAGGTTGAGAGCAGAGCCGGACTCTGGAGGGATGCTGAAGTGGACCGGGGTGTCCTGCCCTCCATGGTCCCTGTCGATGGCTCTCAGCACCTGAACGACCTGCACAACACAGATCAGGATGAAATTATACATATATATGTATATATGTATATATACATTCTTTTCTATTTTAAATGTAAATATTAAAATGAAAGGATCTGCCTTATGAAAAGCAATCTTTGGGGGAACTGCTGACAAATGCAACATGTGACGAGGGGTTGCAAGTGGATAGACACTGTGTTCGAAATTATTATGCAAATATGATTTTAATTAAAGAAACATTAGATTTTTTGTTTGTCAATGAAAGTTTTCAATTGTGCTGCTTCCCATGTCTGTTTATATCACTGACATCAATCTCAGACAGGTTTGTCTTAATTAGTTTGCCAGGTGAGCCTAATTAATGGGAAACTACTTATGGATGTTGTTCCACATTATTAAGAAAGTCACAGGTTTCATGCAATATGGGGGAAAAAAGATCTTTCTGCAGATGAAAAGCGTAAAATAGTACAGTATCTTTCAATAGGTATGAAACCACTGGATATTTTACGAAATATTAAGAGAGATCATCGTCCTGTGAAAAGATTTGTGTCTGATTCAGAGCACAGACAGGTTCATTCGGATAAAGGCGTGTTAAGGAAAGTTTCTGTAGGGCTAATTCATCAAATTAAGAGAGCAGCTGTGAAAAAGCCACTGATGAGTAGCAAACAGATATTTGAAGCTGCTGGTGCCTCTGGAGTCCCAAAAACCTCTCGATGCAGGATCCTCCAGAGGGTTGCTGATGTGCATAAAGCTGTATTTCAGCCACCCTTAAACAATGCCCACAGGAAGACATGATTGCAGTGGGCTCAGAAATACATGAAGACTAATTGTCTAACAGTTTTATTTACTGATGTATGCCGTGCTACACTACCCTTTAAGGTGCCTGAAGGTGTCAAAATGACCTCTGCAAAATATGTGGAGTTCCTAACTGCCCATTTCCTGCCATGGTATAAAAAGAAGAACTGAAAATCATTTTCAGACAACGCACCATCCCATGCTGCAACAAATACCTTTGAGGATTTAACTTACACTAGGGGATAAAAAATCAGGGTGTGGCCACCATCATCTCCTGTCCTCAACCCTACTGAGAAACTGTGGAGCATCCTTAGTAAGGAAGCTCTGTGAGGGTGGGTGGCAGTTTACCTCAAACAGCAGCTCTGGGAGGCAATTCTGGCATCCTCCAAGGAAATACAGGCAAAAACTGTACATGGACTTACAAGTTCAATGGATGAGAGAGTTGTTAATGTGATATCAAAAAAGGGCTCCTATGTTAATATTTAACTCGATCTGTAAAGATGTTTTTGATTGGAATAAAAACTACCCCCTAATGCAAAAAATACAACAGATTTCTGTTTTCAATCTTTTAGAAACTATTAAGTGTTTTGAAACTCTGTTTTGCATAATAATTTGGAACATATGGAGTCAGGACGGTGACTTTAAAATTTGGCATCCAAAAAAAAATTATTTTGCAAAAAAATGCCGTTGTCATCATTGGTAATTGTGTTTAATAAAATCCAGATTACGATATAATTGTTAGTTATAATAGAAAATCCTATTGACTGCCAATTATATCGACTATTTAGGGAAAAAAAGAACAAAAACAGTATATGCATAATAATTTGGAACACAGTGTAAGTGGAGAAACTTGCAGCCAAACTCTGCAGAACTCTGCATTAACAGATTTAAAGTTAATTAAATGAACCCCCCCCTTTTGATACTATTTACTATCGGCATATTTTCTGCAACAGCCATGCAACGGATTTACATTCTGTAATTGACTCTCTGTATAGTGGTTTTCATTGTTAATAACAATGCATTTAATCCAGAGTTACTGTTTTCAATTTCAATCAGCCTCACAAATACAAAACAAGAACGGACCTGACCAGGGGCACTGGAGTCACACACAGACGTTGTGTACTGCCTGTCCAACTCCGGCGCATTGTCATTCTGGTCTAGTGTCTCTATGGCAACCACAACCCTTGACACAAGATTTGGATTGTCTGAAAGAAAAGGAAACCGACACTAATGGTGAAATTATCACAGAGTTTCTAACATTTTTACTCCCCACTTTGTATTCCCAACTCCGGGTGGTGCTCTCGGTGAAATATGACTGGTAAGCTATGCTGCTCATTGCGCCCAAGGGCAGAAGGGCTGACATACCCCTCTGTGTGGCAATGACTGTGATATTATGCCACTGCTCCTGCTCACGGTCCAACTCCATCACTGTGCTGATAAAGCCTGTGTCAGAGGCGATGCGGAACAGAGCCTCGGGGTCTGACTGGGGATCGATGGAGTACCTGAGATACAGAAAAAGGCACGAGTAAGAATAGGAAGGAAAAAGATAGTGAAGAGAGCCCAGAGTGAGCGACTAAATGAGTGAGTGATGGTGTAATAACCACCTGATGTTGGTGCTTTGTCCTGTGTCTGGGTCCACAGCGTAGACCCGGCCAACAGAGCAGACAGGGGGGCAGTTCTCAGACACGTCCAGATGGTAGCGAGCCTGGGAGAATCGCGGTGGCTCATCAGCATTAAGGACCATGACCCGGACTGTTGCCTGGTCCTTAAAGGGACCTTTCCTTAGGTAGCGGGCATCCACTATAGGGTTGGCCACTTCCACAGAGAAAGTGTATGAATTGCGGGTCTCATAATCCAGCAGCTGTTGGGTGAAGAATAAAAAAGGCTCAATCTGTAGGCTATACTATATTTTAAGGACTTTCATATATGATTTATATGTACTGTATATACAGTGTGCTGTATACTTCTTGCCCCTATGCAGTGCTTCATTATTCATTCGTTTCCTCACTTGTTTTTTATCACTCTATATAACTCACGTACAATATTCCATTTTGGAGTTACTTCTTAAAATTTGGATAATTAATCTTCAGCCTCTTCCTACCTCACCCTCCACAACCACTTAATTTAAGATTTCACTGAGCAATAATTATCTTTGAATGCCCAATGCTGTTAAACCATTAAAAGTAAAAAGACAAATTCACACTGGCTGCCTTTAACATGGCCTACTCACTTCAAATAAGATACGATTTTTCACCGGCTGCTTATTAGTTCATTGTTATTCATTAATTGCTTGTGTAGAGTCTTGGGAGTCTGAACTTGTCAGCAACAGAATGTGTTTCAGTGCAATAATGAAATCTTTAAGTGGCCAAATAAAATTCATTTGCAATACCAGACCAAAGCAATTCTTTTAATCTCCTGAAATGTCGCACATTCAATATTTTCTTCTCATTATGTGACCATTTAAGCAAAACCACCTACATGTCCCCGGCTATAATGAAATCCTTTGTTCGTAATGAACCAAAGTGCTTTTCACACAGACTGTCTGTACCTGCGTCTCACCACTCACCTTGTTCAGCACAATGACAGCCTCCTGATCTCTTCCGGTTAGATTGAATATTTCGGCCTCCTCTGCGTCCAGAATAGTAAACTCCAGCTGTGCATTTTCTCCCAGATCGGGATCGGTGGCAGTGAGACGGCCCACCTCCACACCTGGTGCTGCTAGCTCGGATACAGAGAATGACCACGCACCTGCAGAGAAGAAAAAAATGATTATAATGGCTCTGTGGAAAAATAACCTCCACAACCGGATGGTGTCTGGCACAATTCTGTGTTAAAAAATAGTTCTCGACATAATGCATGCAGCTATTATGGCTTTCATTCACATATTTCATGACCATGTTTAAAGGATTGGGTCACATTTTTTCAAGATTATCTTAATATATCATATTACT
This sequence comes from Dicentrarchus labrax, assembly GCF_905237075.1. Classification (NCBI taxonomy): domain Eukaryota; kingdom Metazoa; phylum Chordata; class Actinopteri; family Moronidae; genus Dicentrarchus; species Dicentrarchus labrax. The sequence continues at coordinate 23,844,426 of NW_026136718.1, read as the reverse complement.
CATAAACCCATATGCACGTACATTGGAAGAGTTATTAATCACTATAATCACTCCACCTGCACATATTGGCTGTAAAGAGATCCTTCCTAATGCAATTCCAGTGAAGGGGTGATGGAAAAAGTCCACAGTCATCAGAGTGAGGAATTCGCTCTTTGTGGGAATGTACATGTTTTCCTTGCTGAATTGCAGTGTAGAGATCTTAACACAAAGATGGTATTTTGTACTAAACCTTTTAAGTTACACACTTAATATGACTCAAACTGCTAAAGCCTCATATCCACTTTGGTTGAACTTTTAAATGCTTTTCGGCATTTTGACAGTTCGCTTTCTCTTCCCCATCTCTTACATTTGAGCTGTGTCAGGAAGAAATCTCTTTCAGGCCAGAAGGGAGAAGAGGAACATTTGCAGTGTCCAGTAACCCTTTTTTTTATGTACATATAGGCATGAGCATTTTTTAAGACACTCTCACTTTAAAACTAAATTGTATGCTTACATTTTAAGCCCTCATTTGTAAATGATTTTAGCCACATGCTGTACACTTTAAACTGAATATCCGTGGGTGTTGGTCAGATAAAGCAGGCAATTTAAAGACATCACTTTGGTCTCCTGCAGTTGCACCAACTGTTCTTTACAAAGCCTTGTCCTAACTGCTAAGACCAGTCTTTAGAATGGACTTTGGTTGAACCAAGCAAACTTAAGCCTAGTCTCAACTGTTTATTTTCTAGCATTGTGTGTGCACTGTGATTATGGTGAACATTATAGTATTTGCTAAAGCGTGGATACTCAGACTAGGCTTAGCATTTTAAACATGTTCTCTTTTTGCGCTTTAACAATCTGTCGATTGACAGAAAATCTATTAACAACTATTCAATAACTGCTTTACAAAGCAGAAATTGCAAACATAGATAGAGAAGTCTAATATAACGATGAGCTACTTTTCTCTGTTTTATGTTACTGTAAATGCAGTATCTTGAACTGCTGGTCGGAACCCCTTCAGACCCGCCTTATGTTCCAAGGTTGTGAAAAATATAATAATGACTTTTTCCCATCCTTAATGCAACCAGAAATGAGAATCAATAAAAAAAAAATTTAATCAAAACTCTTAATTGCTATTTTTTTTGTCCATTTCAATGGACATCAGGTCCAAACTGTTGTTAAAATACCAACATCATATGACAACATCATACCTATTTTTTGTCTTATAATTGTCACATTGACATCACATGGAACATGAACTTGAACAGTTCAAATTATGTTTTTTTTTTGTAAGGTCCAAACAGTTTTAAAATATAATTTTTTCTCTTTTCCTTTGTTTGTTTGTTCTGCATATGGAATGTTTTCAACTGATTATCAACTCATTCTCTTGTTCTGATTTACTGTTTTTATAGTAATAAGGTCATTTATCAATACTGGCCAATTGAGTTCAATAACATGGTTTCTGACCCACTGTCCATTCTAATGGACAGCAATATTTGAAAAAATCCTGTGTAAGAACTTGCACTGAAACAATATTACACTTCTATTCATACATTCCATCAATATTATATCAAAACTATGAAATTGTGGCACAGATATCTATAAATGTGAGTTAAACTGTTGAAAATGATCCTTACTTCGACATGTGTGGTGAAGCCCTGCCATGCCTCACTTCCGTCTGGTGGATTTTTTTCATACATCAACAAGCAAAACTATACTGCCGTTTGATTGGTTGTTAAATGTCCAATTCAATGGACTTGAGGGTTCAAGTGGTGTTAAATGTTGCAAAAAGTAAAAAAGAAGCCCCTTTCATGTGATGTCCATTGTAATAGACACAGGGTCTGAAGGGGTTTTAAACAACTGAACATGTTACTTTGAATCCTGGCAACTTGTGATGGGCAATTTTTAAATACTAAATTATTGATAATGGAAGCAATTATTAATTGTTGCACTAGTTTCTTTGTAATCTCTCTCTAATCTCAAGAGATATAGGAATCAACTCTATTAATCGTATTACATTAACTACATACAGTACATATAACTTTAAGCTTCAAATTCATTGATAATTATCTGTTTCATTGTATCATTTATGAATCAAGAGTTATTCAACTGAGTGAATCTGTTCTTATGTTACTGTTAAGCAGTCAGTGATCTGTGGCATCAAAAAATGACCTGTACATTGCTTGTGATGCTGCATGGCAACAAGCTTCAAATTCAGAGAAACGCTTTCATCTAATCAGAGCAGCGCTACCTTGCTGATTGTTAATCATTCAAATCCTCCACATTATGAAGATTATTTAAAAACCACACCCCTCGCATTCAGAGAGCATACTAAATGAGCCGTTTGCCTAAATTGTGCCATTATTGTCAAAGAGAAAATAATGACCTTGAATAGAGGTGGTGAGGGAGGGAAGATATAGTCAGATATCAGTAAATAAATAAAGCACTGCTGGCATTTGGAAATATTAAATTGCTTCTATAAAGCACTGTATTGCAGCCCAATATATCAAGACGAGGAAAGGGGGCTTTAAACATTAAGATGAATGGCAGTAAGCAGAGACTGTCAGGAAGAAGAAGTAGGGAAGAAGGGAGGAAAAGCGAACAGAGGAGAGGTAGTATATAGAGAAATGCAGTATATGTCTCAAAGTGTTAGACACATTCTGCAGTGATTTTACTGTCTATTGAAGCAGAAAGCACTGAACTTTAAGATGAAATATTAATAGCATGGAACAGGGAAAAGCTTGGATAAGAGAAAGCGGACATGATCTTTCACTCTTCTACGTCAAGGCACAGTCCATTTGAATCTTAGGGACCAAACGGGAGTGTTTATATGAATGTTAATGTCAGTCATCTCGGCAAAGGTTATGTTATTCCAACTCATGTTAAAAACAATGATTAGGAAGAGTGTAACACATAAAAGAGCAATACCCGACTGACAAGCTGTTCAACTGCTTTAGAGCTTATATCTTATCTTCCACCTGTCAAGACAACTAGGACCCAAAGGAGGCAAAACATATCAGTCTGCTGTCACAAATGCCATTACAAGATGTTTAATCATTTTAATCTTTACTCACACACACATTCTACAGCTGCAGAGATTGAAAGCAGCCGACAGTTAAGTGGGGATCTGATAACAGCAGCGCTTACTCCTTCTGAAGTGAGGGGGGTTGTCGTTGACATCAGTCAGCTTCACAGTGATGGTTGTAGTCCCTGATAATCCGCCCAGATGCCCTCCCATGTCTTTGGCCTGGAGGACGACCAGATACTCGTCCCGAGTCTCTCGGTCCATGTCAGGTACCGCTGTCCGCAGGATGCCTGGTGGAGAGGAGTGCGGGTCATGGAACAAAAATCACAACAGCAACAGATTTCACAGTGACACGAAGTCTCTGGAAATCACCATCAAAGAAACCAGATGCATACATTTTAGATCTAGGACACTGAAAATCATATGACTCCAGGCCACTTCTGTCTCTGAACTGATCATAAAACACATGAGTTAAAATGTCCTTATCCACGTTAGACATATGGTGCAACATATGATTTCTAACTGGACCACTGGGATTTATGTATGAAGTGTAATCATCAGCTGAGAGAGGCATTTTATGGTTAACAGCTTTGAGGGGATGTGTGGTTCATGTGAGGCTTTGGCCAGACCTGTTTGAGGATCCACGGAGAAATAGTCCTGGCCGTGAGTAATGGCATACACCAGCCGGGCGCTGTTTCCATATGTTGGATCATCAGCATCTCTGGCTGTGACTTGGATTATGGACGTGCCTGTGAGGGAGAGGAGGCGACAAAGGTGATAAGTCAAATGCCCTGTCACAGTATAGTAGTTAAATATGTTGGATGGTTCATAAGCTTAATGTGATACTACACCCAAAAACTGCCTATTGAATACCAAGTACTTACAGCTGTAGGATTAAAGGGATAATGCACTTCTCTGCGGGCCATCTGAATGCATAGTATCTTAAAAACATTAATCTTTTAGAGAAAATATGACTAATAACCCATTTTTATGTTGAACAATTGCCCTTGAATCTTGGGAGCTGTGCTAGGAACACTGTATTTAACCCCATTCTGGCAAAGGTATGATTGCCTGCAAGATACTGATAATGTGCTTGGACAGCAGGGAAGTCGATTACACTGCAAGAGTAGGCTAAGAAATGCAATGATTTGTAGATTATTTGATTAGTTGATGGACAGAAGATTAATCTGCAACTATTTTTATAATAAATTCTTTCAGTTATTACTTAAGCACAGATGTGATGCTTTTCTTTTGCATATATGGTAGTTTTTTACTGTTGTTAAAATAAAAGCAATGTGAACATATCTCTCAATTTCAATATTGGTTAACGAGCATGCTAAACTAAAATAGAGAACATGATGGATATTTGCATGTTAGCATTGTCATTATTTATATTATTATTGTACTAAAATCACTGTCCACTATCTTATTTTAGTGTCCAAATTTAGTGTAAATGTATCCACTACATGAACATCAACAAAAATTACAATGGAGTGAAAAAAGTGCTAACAATCCCACAACTCATATTTTATAGATGGGAAAATTAAAATCCAGATTTTACACTTTATACTTTATACACTTCCAGATCTCAGTTTGCTTCTCAGTTTACTGTAAAGAGGATCAAATTGGAAAGGTGAATGAATGAATAAGATCGCCATCAGAATCCACTGTAAACTAATTCAATTCCAGCTGACCACAACTGCTGCTCCCCATTAAGGACAACACTGCAAGCATTTTCAAGCAGGTTTTGGGTGGAGTATCACTTCAATTGCAATATTGTATTAGAGCTGCACCTATGTTGGCCATCTCCGGGACCATGGCAACATAGGGTTCATTGGGGAAGACAGGTGGGTTGTCATTGATGTCCTGCACTCTGATGATGAACTCAGATGAGGGCTCCAGGGCTCGGCCAGTCTGACGGTCTGTAGCTGTTGCAGTGAGACGATACTGGTCCTTTTCTTCACGGTCTAGAGACTTGGTGACGTGTATGTTGCCTGTGTTGCTGTCAATAACAAACACAGAGCCCACTCCCTCTCCCTCTAACATATACTTAGTGCGGCCGTCTCCCTTATCCATATCTGTGTGCAGCTGTAAAATAAATGCAGAGTAAATTATACTAACAACCTTCAGGCAACATCACTTTCAGACACAGTATGCTGATGCAGGTATCGCTCATTAACACTCATCTATTTGTGTGGCAAGTACTGCAAACATGGCTATGTGAAATGGGCAATTTATGTTAAGACGAGATGCGCTCAGTGAATTTGAAATGACTGGCACCAGGTGTGGAAGATACATAAGGGACCAGGATGAGTACTGATGCATACAGCTAATTAACTCACTGGACCAAACATGCCATTGGGGGATTGTTAAGGGCAAAACCACATCAATGTGGACAGTGGCCCAGCACATGTCTTATATGTATGTTCACAGAGGCATTCTGCAAACACGGGCAGTATCCATCTGTAAATCTTTCTGTCTCTCCTATCCATCTGTCCCTTCTTCGCCCTTCTTGTAAATCCATCTGCCTGACTTCCCTGTACCTTTTACACCACCTCTTTCTCCAGTCCTCACGTCTCTCTCTTTTCATCAAGTTACCTCGGTTACACAGAATGCCCATCTGCTCACATTTCTCATTCCCCCCTCTCTCTCTGTTTTGCTCTCTGGTGCAGAATACTTGTTTGGTATTTAATGGCAGAGAGGATATTAGTCTGTGCTAGATAGGTAAAAGGCCAAACACACAGAAATAGAAAGCTAAAGAGATTACTCAGCCTTCACCACACTGAGCTTTCTGACCAGGAACCTTCACATCTCTCTACCCTTAAGGCGCATCTGCACATGTTCATAATCCACAAGGCTTACTCACAACCTCTGCTGTGGACCTTAGATACTCATGAGAACTAAAGCCTCAACTTGAATTCAGCTGCAACAATGACTCTTTACACATTTACAGAAAATGAATTTTGAAGGCACATTAATTTTGTTACATAAAACTTGTTTATGCAACAGAGAAACAGAATTTCCTCCATCATGGTATGAAAGTGTAGAATCAGTCCAATCATTTCTGTGCTCATGACAGATGCTTACTTGAAAGCATAACACATGCGAACAACACATGTTCATGCAAGTGCAATCCCCGCACACTGCACAACAGGCAAGCAAAGACCAGGAGAAATATAAGATTAGTGTACATCCTGTGTGTGTGTGGTGTGTGTGTCTTGGAGGATAAAGTTGGGGATTATAGAAACTCATGATAGCATACCCTACAAATTGCTAGATAAGGGACTCTGGGTTTTTTTATTCATCCCTACACCCACATCCCTCTCCCTCCTTTCTTCCTTAAAGCTAGCTTCGATTTTGATCCCACACTTCACCACGAGAGACATCTTTGTCAGAGTCTGTGCCTATCTCGCTCCCCTGCTCTTTGCCTCCCCCCCACACCCTCCCCTCGCTCCATCCTCTCTCTTTCTATCCAGCCCTCCTCTCCTCACTGTCTAATTGCTGGCTCAGTCCTGCTGTGCTTCAGTCAGCATGGAAAAACACTCTCACGGTGGGGAAGAAATTTATCCGCCCCGTACAAACAAAGCTGGAAAAAGGGGAAATTGTCTCTTCCAATTGCTTTGTCACTTTCTCTCCTACTCTGTAATCTGAATTTTCCCCTCCTCTCACTCATGCAGTACATCCACCTCCGGGTTTATATCTACACACTGCATTCTTTGGCAGCCTAATTCTTCCCTTTTTCACACAGGCTGAGGCACCTATGATTTGAACTGTTGATAACTCACCTGAAACCTTGCACCGGCAAAGGGTTTGAAAAGATAATCTCTATATTTGGCAAACAAACTGAGCTGCATCAGAGAGAAAACATGCTTCCAACCCCCTCGCAATGCAAGGATGCTTTATTACACGAGTATCAACATCAAGACTGTGCTTGCAGAGGAATGAGCAGTCTCGTGTGTCTACTGATTGCTTTAACACCCCTCCCTGACTGTATCAATAACAACCAGAGAGGAAGATTAAACATTTATGAGGTGTATACTGCACTGGTAAGAATCCAATCTAGACTGTCACTATAAAGTATATGGCTAGCTACAAAGTGGCTGGCTGCATTCCCTGTTAGCGTTACAGCTGATATAATCCTACTCTGAGTATACTGTAGCTGCCAGCAGCTGCATTAGTGTGGAGCGCCTGACTGTGAAATGCTACAAGTAAACCCCTGGGATCGGAATGGTTCAGGTGTGCAGTGGCTTAAATCATCTCAGACACGTTTCGTGTTGCGACACCGACAGCAGTTGAAGGTTGCTGGTGTGGCGACTGTAAAAACTCAAGTATGTGACACGACAAGTGGGGGGACTGCTGCACGAACGCTGCAATTATATGGAGTTATATTTGTGCCTCGTTCCTGAGCGCGTGATAGGACATTTTGAGAGCTTTTGCAAAGCAAACAAATTAGATTTTGCAGAGGAATTATTATCACACAAAGAAAATAAATCTATTTGATCGTCAATAAATGTGTTTATGTGTTTGCTAATATCCACACAAGTGAACAGTTTGCTCATTTGCCCTCTGTTATTGTCCCTGGCTGAAGTGATGAATGGAAGTGGACGAATGGAGTTGGAAATATGCACACAAATCTAAAACTAAGATATGATTTTGTGGGACAGCGTGCTGAAGGTTATAAAGTGCTGAATAGTAATTAATAAGTCAGCCAGCTATATAAAATTAAACATAACTCAGGGTTCTGCACTTTTCACTAAGGTACTGTTACTGCGGAGTTAAAGAAAGATTAGTGGAAGACTTTTTCTTCAGTGACGATAACGCGTTGGCTGTGTAGTTCCCAATCATCAAGGTAGCCCAGTTGCTTGGCTAGCTGCTGCATGTGTGGCAGACGTTAGCTAGCAACCTACCGATATAGCAAGGCTGAAAGCTAATAGACTAAATAAAATACAGACTAACTGATTGACAAATGGAAACTGATAAAGTTTCATAAAACTTGTATGTAACCAAAACTGTTTAAACTGCATGAACTACTTATGTGGGCCTGTGGAGCTGGCTATCCCAGCAATTGTTCCAGTGCCTCCCCACTCCCCTAGTAGCCGATAATCTAGCAATCCTATTAGAGACCAAACAGCTGACCTACGCCAATATTTCGATTGGCTGGAATTGTGCCACATTTTCCCCGTAGACCACCATTATAAAGGAAACATCTGTAAAATGGACAGATTCCATCCATTTTATATAATATTTGTTAACTTCTCAAGAGCCTAGAAAAGCTCTTTTTATTTGGGTTGAAGTCATCCCATTGTGAGGTCTGTGAGACGAGCCGGAACGAGAGGGCGGCACCAGGGAGAGAAACACTAATGCGTAAGTGCAGAGAGCCGCAAGGAAGCAAACCCGGAATCCAGAAAACTTTTTTGGCTTATGCGCTCGGCAAGCAGATTTAATTCAAGTGAGTGGGCGCCATGATTGAGTCCAGTATGTAGTTCTTATAATACATCCATGGAGTGCGCAGGCAAGAGCAGAGATGTTGAGAGCAAGACAGACACTGTGGCGGGTGTCCAAGGGTTTGCGAGCACACAGAGCAGGAAGATTGAGAGAGGAATTGAATCTAACTGAGTTAAAGAGGGTATCATTGTGCACTTATGTGGATAATGGCTCACAAAATACATTTAGTATTTACGAAACACATAAATAAATGCATTGAGCAGAATAGATTTCTGTTTGACCGAATGAATCCTCTCTATATTTTATGTGCTTGTAAAAATCATTTCCTGTGCTCAAAATGTCCCATTGGGCTCTCAGGAACGTGGCACAAATGTAACTCCATACAATTATATACAGGTTATTCACATGCTGACTGGTTGTGACCAACAGCTTACCCGTCCAATGAGCACAGGCTCAGGTCCTCTGTACTCCTCAATCACGAAGAACTGATTCCAGAGCCAGCTCCTCCGGCGGCGAGAGCGAGGCTCCTCTCGCAGCAGGTATGGCCCCGACCGGCCGTCTTCAGACTGCGTGACCCATTTAGAGCGGCCCCCTGTCCTCTCAGGCAGAACGTCACCGACACCTGTCTCCAAATGGAGCTCAGGCTGGAGAGTGTACTCCTCCTCTGAACTCGGCACTAGACTGTGAGCATTAATTACACCTTCAACCTCTCCATTAGTCAAATTGCTCCTTTTCTCGCGGTTCAGGGTGAGTTCAGGGCTATGTTTAGGTAAAACGGATTTGGCAGCAGATTTAGGATGTTTAAGAATGTCTGTTTGCCTTTCTATGTTATCCCTAAAGCCAAAAACATTAGATTTTCTGTCATTTAGTCTAAAAGCCACATTTGGCATGTTTCTTATATCATCCTTTGCATTCTGAAGTGATTCTTTGAAACTCACAAGAAAGTTGTCCATGGACTCTGGATGAGGTAAAACCTGTTGTCTTTTACTTGATATTACTCGCAAATCCTTCTCTTCTTCTAAAAGGCCAACAGCCCCTGAAATGCCACTTCTTTCCCCTTTACAGAATAAAAGAAAAAGAAGAATATGTGCTGCCATTGCTGAGATTATGTGATCAGTTTGTCTCAAAGAATAAGTGATGACTGGCTGATCAGACGCAGATTCTCATCATGGTCCATCTTGTGTTGTTATACTGAGTGTCTCCTCCTGCTTCAGGTTTCTTTTCCCCAGAGCGAGTCTTCATTTCACCTTCCTTTCTCACGTTTTCCCATTCAGTACACATGCTGCACAGGATCACCTGAGAGAAGACATAATTAGTGTGATCTTGACTATATTCATTAAAATAGGCAGGAAGCGCCTCAAGATACAGAAGTGAAAAGACAAAGATTGACATCTTACTCATTATCTTATAAAGAGGATGTTTGATATTTTCAGACAAATTTGTAGATTTCTCCTGCTGTTTGTTGAACATCTCTGTTTGCTAATCGGAGCTCTCTGCCAGCGGCTGTAAAAATAGCTGCGAGTTTTGCACAGAAACTATGAACATCACGGTCTGATAAGAAATTACTTAAAGAGGAGAATTCCCTTTATACCAGATGCTGTTATTCATATCATTCTCATTGCTGTTGTGTGTGAGTCCTGTTATTGATCACTCAGGCATTCTCAGAGAGTTAAGTGTGGTCTTAAAAATTTTCAATTAATTTGGAGCCCGAGGGCCTGGCGGCGAGGTGGAGCTCAGGTACTTTACTGTTCCTTGTCACACACAATTGCCTGGACATCAGGTGATTGATGTCATCCCTAAAGATGTTCTCCCCATGCCTCAATGCCCAGTAGTGAAAGAAGTTCCCCTTAAGAGATTAATTGGCCTCATAAATAATTCAATCAATGACTTGTCCTCGTTTCCCAAAGTTTAATGATCTGAGTTTCGTAAGTATTTGAGTCAGATCCCGACCATTGATCTTTGAAATTTGATGTACTGAAAAGTGTCAGCAGCTTAACAAGACTGAAACTGTGTAATCGCAGTTTTTCCATCCACCTTTTACCTGCATCCATCACTCTGCTTCACTAGCTCCTGCAATGAATGTCGATTTTCTGACATCTGTTTTTCACCTTTATGCACGCAAAGGAGGCAAGCATTATCTCTCACACACACACAGTCCAACAATGCACGAGTCATAAGTTCACACTATATTGAATAAAGTTTTCACGAATCTCTTTTAAAGAGATTTAGAAGTTCTAAAAAAGCTAAAGGGATTTCTGCGCACGACCTGCTATGCTAAGCAAAGTGTCAATGCTGTAGCTATAGAACATAAATGATAAGTGCATGGCCTCGTCTGTGGTCTGGCTAACTGAAATGAAACGTATGCTGTGATTAATTTAGATGCAAATAAGCACAGAGTGGGCCTACTGTATAGTAATGCATAGGCCTTTGATGGCACTGTATAATATGAACCATAACATTTTCTGATATATCCAAATGAAATGCTTCATATGAAAGGAAGGGCACACAAAAATGAATCAATGTTCTCTTTTTCACTCCATATACTGACCTACTTTTAAAAAAAGTAGGCTTTAGAACAGATTAAATATGAGTATTTGATCATAGTTAGTAGAAAAAGTAATTAATAAACCTTTTACAGAATTCCTCCTTTAAAGGAAATTCACCCTTGATTTCTTTTTCTTTACATTTTGCACACCAATTATACCAATTCCAGCATGCTGCGTGTAATGCTTCATGTTCAGCATCTGCATCTGTTTGACATCATCTTAAATCAAGCAGAATACAAGAAGTGGTTCATCCAAAACACTTTTGTCTTCCTCAGCTATTGTGTATTAGCATAGACTGAGCTCACACGGCTTACATTTCTCCCTGCTAGCTTTGCTCCGAAACCACGTTGCCAGCAGTACATGTCATTCACTGTTGTTTGAAGTCTTTAGAGTATGAGTGCGTATGAGATATGTGTGAAATGTAAGGCAGGGATAGAGGATGAAAGCGTGAGGACGATTTGCTGTTGCCGGCTCAGAATGGAATGATGAGTGGTGACATAGCTCTAAATTGCAAATCGCTGTTTCAGTCTCACTTCACTCTGCATCGAGTCGCTTCACTGCAACAAGGCTATTTCATTTTTATTAAAAATAGCCTGTGCATGTCAGGCCTTTTACATAGGGAAAAATGGGAGATGGAGGCAGAGAGTGAATGGGTGGGTGGGTGGGTGGGTGGGGGGGGGTAGTGTGATATGGTGGTGTGTGGTGGTGGTGGTACACTGGGAGGAGGGCTGCCTTAAACGACCAAGTCGTGGACAGATTCTGTTCCATTTGAGCGTCTCTGGCTTTCTCTACTTCAGCCATTCGTCTTAATGCTCATAGACCTCTCATCCATTCTCACTGCCTCTCTCCTGCTCGGCGCACACATGGGAATCTCTTAAGTCCTTCCACATCAGACTGGTGAGGAGAGGCCCCTCTGTACTCAGCACATCAGTCACCTCATTGTCTTTAAGGTTTTGACACTCAAGACAGCTTAACCTTAAGTGATGCCACAGCATAAGAACTGTGCTGAGCAAGTGTTTAGCCATGTCCTTAATTTCCTGTGAAAAAGCCTCAGCAGTTACAAGGTGCTGTCTGTATCTATTTATGTGTGAGATGATCATTTATTATCTGACATCCCCTTACATTGTAAAAACACATAAATTACATTACATGATGGCTCTTTGCAGCTACTCTTCGGTCTCACACACACACACACACACACGCACTCGCACACACGCACACACATCTGGACTGCTTATTAGCATATCCAGTAGAGATACACTAAACAGCCTGGAGCGTGACCTTGTCTTGTTAGAGGAAGTCAGAAAAATGACCTACTTGATGCATCTTAATGTGATTTACACACTTGGTCTAACTATTATAATGAATGCAGCGTCCCAAAATACTGCTGTCGGCTAACTGGACAAACAAGGTCCAGCGACCCTGTCATTTAAGCGAGCGTCCCCGCGTTAACAGTGCACGCGGCAGGTGAGTGTGGCGCGCGCCAAACCAGCACGCGCGCGCGCACATACACAAACGGTACCTAGCCAGAAAATGAGGAGGGAAGCACAACATTATCCGTACCATCTGTCAAAGCCTGGCGCTCAGTTCACTCACTCAAAACGGGGCTCGCTTCTCCAAACCGCTCTCCCTCAGCCGCGTGTTAGTTCACCCAAACAGCTCGCGCATGGTAACATCTGCTCGTGGCACCAAACGGAGAAAAGGTTGGCTTCTTTTTAACATGCGGACAAACTGACAGTGAAACAGTGAAACAGTGTGAAGCCGCCGCGCCGTGGCTGAGCACCCAGAACGGGAAACTGAACGATAAAGTGAGAGCGCAGAGGAGTGGAAACTTGTCACGTCTGTGAAGGCGTAAGAGGCTTCACTTGAATAAACTAGTGAATCGTGAAGATTAAAAAAAAGAAAGAAAAAAGAAACTCCTTCAGTGGAGTAGAAAGGAGCTTACCGTGTGTTTGCCGCTCTGCTCTGCCGGTTCTCTGGTTTAACGGAGCTGAAATGATCCAACGTGGGAAAGGATGCCGAGGTTCATCTGAGCTCAACGTGAGGTCTGTCCACTTAGCCCAGTCTCTCTCTCCCCCCCTCTCTTCCTCCGTCTATCCCTCCCTCTCTCTCACACTTTCTCTCTCTTTCTCTCTCTCCATTAGTTCTAACTAGCTCTGTTTACCCTATGGTAAACCCTAAAAGCATAGGATTTCTGAGGATACACAGTACCACACAGACACTGCTGATATCCACACTGATATTAATGATAATTGCCATTTTGGGTTGTCTCATTTTGTCTTCAAAATCCCAGCTTTGGTTACTAATTATCCCATTTATTATCACAGCTTTTTCCATCAACACATAAATCGTTTAAGCCCCTTCAATATTTTCTGGTTAGGCTGTATCGTTTCCTTGAAGCAGTGTTTTGTAATCTGCTTTAATACAGCCAGTCTGCATAATCATCCTCAGTAAGTTAGCATTTTCCTAGTTGTTCCACCCAGAAGCTGGACCAGAAAATTGCTACTCAAGGATGCATTAAAAGATGAAATTTCACCATTAGTGCTCTCCCACTCCCTAAAAACATGTCGCAATATATGATTATAATTACCCCCTTTCCTCCCACTTTGATAGGACATCTTCTCCAGTGATTTGAAGGATTGTTCTTGATGTGAGTTTTTTTTCTTAGAAATTGATGATCACTTTAAAATACAGTACATTTATGTAATGCAGTCTCTCATTAAGTCTTGACTTTAAGCTGATTTTAATGAGCAATCTCAATTCCTTGTCTCAGGAAAAAAAGAAACTTCTAAAAAGACAATATGAATGTGGATTTACTAATCCAGAACTCAAGGATGAATGTTCAAAACAAAATTGTTTCATATATTTGTAGTCTTTTGGATGTCCATGATCTAAATATTAAGCCATATGTATCTGTTTGGGAATTAGGGTAACATGAGATTGCCCTAAAAATATTAGACAATGTGATATTTTTACATATTTTATCTCATACCTCCTGGAATAGAATATGTTTGTTTCTTGCCCAAATGTTTTAGATGTTTTTAATTAGGCAAAAAAGATAACAGCACTTTCAGCACAGCAGCAGAAACACATGCTTTGAGCGTCTCAGTACTGTAAAAAGTACAGAGTGCAGTCTTGCTTTGCACATCGATGTTTCTTGATCTGTCTTGAGTTCTGTCTCCTGAATGAGAAACAAGCGAGCCTTTAAGCAAGTGGTGGTGAGACAAGTGTTCACTGATGTGACTAGAAAGTAACTTGCAACCCTAAGGTCGCTCTTCAGATCCCTTGTACCCAGTACGGATGTTTATTAATGCCAAAACTACTGAGCAAGACAAAAGCCAAGCTGTAATCAGTCTGCTGAGAGCACACAGGGACAAATTTACAAGTGTAAAACATGTTCTGACTGTGAGAGCGGGCTGTCAAGCTATTTTTTTGGCAAATTTCTGGCTGTTTGGGTCATAAGTTATTTTAGACGAATGGTAAAAAAAACCCCAGATGTACTGATATATCTTAGGAGGCAGGGTCTATGACATTTCACTTCTTCCCTGCTCTCATCTGGGGTCTGCATGTGAGCACTAGAAACAGCAAAAACTGAACAAAAAGCTTTAAAGAGGCCAAGCAAAGGAAGCCTTAACGCCCACTGAATCACAGCTCTTCTCGAAGGCTCAAAACTTTGATTACAACCACGATTCCGTCCTTGTTCGCTGTCTGAACTCGTCTGTCCCTGCAAGCTTCCAAATCTGGACCACCAAATTGGTTTTGTTTTGTTTTTCACTCTCTCAATAATTCTGTCATTAATGAATTTCCGAGGATGGAAATTATGGATGAGGTTGGGGAAGAAGGGAGGCTTTCCCCTCTCAAAGCTGCAGTCACTTATATAGTACTATTAGTGTAGGCTTGAGAAGACACTCAGCTCTCTGATGTTGCACTGGAGATGTGCTCAGCCTCATCACACAATCCTGCCTGTAGTTTATTGGAATATATAAAAGATAGAGATATGTATACACACACACACATCAGCCATTACGAACTCTGTCACTTTGTAAAAATAGCTCATCATATCAGCATGTAGAACCACAACCTTAAGTCCCACTCCAACTTTCTGACATGTTGTAGCATAGTCCTTATGCTATAAAGTGTCCTCCCATATGGTAAATTGTCTCACCCTTGAAAACTTTCACCGCCGCACTTTGGCTGCCTCCACTGAAGTTTGAAAAGGCAGTGAGGATGAGGATGAACGGCTCTATACGTTTTGCCCTAATATCCTTTGCAGCCTTTGTCACTTGAATAATTACTAGTATGCTTAATTTACTACCAGGCTGCTCAAACAGAATGAACAGGCAAGTTCAGCAAAATGTCTTTTATTCATTAATTTATTGAAGTGTCAAAGAAACTTCAGACGAATTCTGACAGCGGACACAAATCAGTTTTCAACTCCTTGCTGTTTATTGCTACGGCTAAATTAGTTCCCTTATACATGGCAATACATTACGACCTTCAGTCTGCAGGCATTTAGATTTTTGGACTGTTCACTTTTCCTGCTTCTCTGTGTGTCTATGTGATTCAAACATATGCAGGAGTAGGCTGTAATTATCTCTCATACTTGAAGTGATTCATAGCGCTTTAATGTCTAAATCAAAATGCCAGCCAGCAGTGTGCTGTTATAGAATATATTTTATCATCAGCGCAAACAAAACATCAGCTGTTTATTAGAGGGAACGATATGCATGCACAAATCATTTGAGAAATAGCCTGGAGGATGCAACTGCCTGTCCTGTTCATTAATTTAGTATCTGCTGCAAAGATGCCGTCACGTCTCTCTCCAGAATACTCCCCGATGTTTGCCTTTCTTTTCTCATGCCATTTTTGTTTGTTTCATGTCTTTACTCAGGCGGAGTCACGTCCTGTCTCTCCCTTCTCTCTTGTCTTTCCTTTTCTCTGTAATATTCCTCTTTCAAATCCTCTCTGCTCCTGCGAATCCATCCTTTTGAGGAGATGTGATAGACGTCTACGCAGTTTCCCGAGTATGCGTCCCTGTGTGTCGCTCTGTACACAGCCTCTCTGGCTATTGATGTGGCCTCATCCACTGTCAGTCCCCATCGAACCCCTTGGTCCAAAATTGAGTAGGCATAGGGTGATCCCGAGCCCACAGAGAAGAGCGCTCCCTGCAGGCGAGTACCATCGCTGCACACATAGCACAGACTGGGTCCAGATAAACTCACTCTCTTTCTGGCAGAGCACTGTTGTCCACCAGTTATTGAAGCAGAGCTCTGAGTCTTTGTCTCTGCCAGAGAGGTCTTTTCAAGATCAGTCATTTGACTCTTTGTTGTTTCTCTACGACCACTGAGATCAGTCTTTGCACCTCCATCTACTTCTCCTCCATCCCAGCCGCACAACGTGGCAGCCACACACAGCTCAGTTCCCTTGAACGGGTGAAGCATGTGAGATAGCAATTTGGCTGCTCCACTTGTGGACAACCGTCGACCATGGCGGAGTTGGTAGAGCCGCAGTTCTCGGGCCAGAATCCGTTTCCAAAGGGCACAGTCAGCTGAAGTACCTGATGTAGTACCCACCAAGTGACTGTGGATGGGCAGGATCTTCTGGGAGGCTGGGCACGCCACGAGCCCAGAGCAACTGGACCGAGTGTCTGCTGCAGCCAGCACGCCGCCCTGAAACATGAAAGCCAGGGTGGTGGTGCCATGAGACATGGGAAAAGGCAGAGGGACAGACTGAGAGGAGGCCAGAGGAAGGCTTGTGGGCACAGCGAGGGATGATAAAATGGAGTCCTGAGATGAGATGGCACTGGAGCTCTGGATTGTGCTGATTTGCCCAAACTGTATTGGACTTTCATCCAGGTACTCTGCCACTGGTGTAAAAAAATTAAACAGATTTGTCCTGTTGCTAAAGGGCAACCCGCTCACATAGTCACAACCAGTCTTCCTTCCAAAAGGCACTGAAGAACATAAGGTGGTTATACTATCCTGAAAGATATCCTGGAAATTGCACAGCTCCTGTAAAGCCATTGAATATGATGACTTTATTTGTCCAAAGAAACCCTCTCTTATTGAGTCTGATAAAAAATATTCATGTAAAGTATCTGACAAAGGTTTGTATGCCCTCTAGAGTTGAAAACAGATTGTCTATTATAGCAGCAATCACCCTTTATATAGTCAACAAGACCGTGTTCATCTACGTGTGATCACCTAAAAAAAAACATCAGCAACAGTTACTGATGCATCATTCCCTTGACTTTGAAGCATGAACAGTCAGTAGCCCATGGGTAATTAGTTTTGGCTTCGATATCAGGTTGTTTTTCAGATCAGATTTCTTCAAAGTCTTGTGTGGGCGTAGGCCATAGAGGACGCTGGGTGATGGCAAGGCCTTGGCTCGAGCACATCAAATTAAGTTAGACTCTGAGCTTTGATGCACCACTCACATGGAAAGTTCCCTAATAGAATCAGGAATAAAATAAGTCAAACCACATTTCTGTTACACAACAGAGTCATTCTAGCCAAGCCTTTTACTTACTCTAGGTAGCCCTTTAAAAGCAACTCATGCAAATTGTTTAACTCGCAACACCAGAATATCAGGTAATCCCGCATCACAAAGGGCGTATGCTCACACAACTGCCACCTGTTCAGGAAGTACGCTGTCAGGTGTCAACATTACAAACTTTATTTGTCGGATGGATTGATAAGGAACTAAAGGTTTGTTTTCACATTTTAGTTAATCTTAAGACCAAAAAAACTCAAAATGAACTTGGTACACTCGATCATTTTTGGATATGTCTTCACTGCTGTTGTTATAATGGTAAGAAACTCCATTACACTTCACTGTAATTACTGTATTACAATACTTTGCTGAAACCCTGTTATCAGTTGTTAAGTGTGAAACATGGCCACTCATTTTTATGATTTTTAACAATTCTTTAAATTTATATTTTTGTAATAACTGACTTACAGGATGTGAAAGAGGTTGCTTAAGGTGATTAACCTACATCACCTGACTCTGAAGCTGTCCTCAGCTTTACAGAGCTTTATAGTGAGGCTCAGCTCATTGTTGAATTGTTCAGCCCACAACCTTACTGGGTGCATTCTCACTGCTCTCATAGCAAAGCTTTCGAGCTCTACAGGTAGCTGGTGAACATTTAGCAACTAAAGAAGCAGATGTTTCCCTCAGGAGTTGGTAGAAACAAAAACAGAGCTAAAAGAGAGTGAATATGGATATGAGAGTGATGATTAACCTAGGAAAAGATCCCATTTAAAGGCTTGGGAAGTAGTTGGGCAGTTCTCTTTAGCAGAGGGTTAGCCTGACGAACATTAGCCAAACCGTCTAATCTTCATCCTCTTTTAAAACCAAAAAATATTGTTTGAAAACACTTCCAATAAAACATCAATTTCACCTTTATGTTGCTTGTCAAAGTTTTTTTCTGAATGTGCTCATTTCCCCTTGTGACTGAAGAAACACCCACTACAGCTAGGCTTCTCACCAACCGTCAAGGACTTGTAAATGTCCACCCTCTGGCCTCAGGGGGACATCACATCACAATGAGGCAAAGAAGACATCACACTAGAAAA
The DNA here is from genome assembly GCF_905237075.1 of Dicentrarchus labrax. Lineage (NCBI taxonomy): Eukaryota > Metazoa > Chordata > Actinopteri > Moronidae > Dicentrarchus > Dicentrarchus labrax. Next base: position 23,825,857 of record NW_026136718.1, on the reverse strand, counting down.
TTATTTGACTTTTTTATGCGACCTCTTCAGCCGCAGTGAGCCTGTCTGAATGGGGCGAGGTGATGATATACCAGTGCTGTGTTCACAACTTGTTTCTGCTGGCCCCAAGTGACAAAAAGAATGAGTTAAAATAGGTTTCAGCAAGTAAACATCCTCTTGAAAATGTGCCTGCTGGCAACATGATTCCTGTCTTATTTTCTTTACATTCACTTAATTTTATTTACTTATCTTTCACTTCATCCAGGGACACTGTGTGTTACAAGCCATTTCCGCCTCCTCCTCCCAGACTGGTGAGAGCGTCCCCGACAATTTCATAGGGTTTGACTCAGCCCCTGACAAAGTGGTAGATGGCTCAGTGGTCCGTGTGCAGTATCAATGCTCTAAGCCATGTCATCTTGCAGTGGAGGTGGTGGTGTCCACATTAAAGAAGACAGATTTAGCGGTCTTCAGGAGGAATTGGAACAGCAGCGCCACCCGAGTCTACAGGATCCACCAGGTGCAGCTCAGATTGCCTCCGTCCATTTTATATCAACACGACTTTTTCAACAGACGTGTTTTGGATGCGCAGAATGTGACAGTACGTGCTTGGTTAGACCATCTTAATGATGGCAGTGAACCGGGGACATACCATAGCTCCATGTTGAAGATTTATAAAGTGCTACAGATAAAGCCACTCTCAGAGCGTCCAACTAAACCTCCCACTGACTGCCCTTCATGGTCCGCTCAGCTGATGTGGCAGATGACCAGAAACAGAATTTATCATTGTCCACATGAATCAGGTCAGACCCTTAATCACATTTTTTTATATATTCCACATCCCATCTTTATTACTAAAACCTTTAATGGTTTGTGTATGTAATCTTTTGCTGTTTTCTTGTACAAAGACACAATGGATCTTCTAAAGTTCCCACTAGCCACTACTGGAGAGCACTTTGGAGTGGTCCGCAGGTTTCAGCCTTTTATCGACAGAGGCCTGGAGAGAGCCCGTCTTCATGCTGTGACACAGCCCAGGTTGGACTTATACTTCACACACAGCATCTCATTCAGTTCATTTTAGCTGGATCTTATTCTGTATGAAGTTCAACTACACAGTATGAAAAAATCTCCGACGGTCTCCAAATGCTTAAATACTTAAGGTCCAGTGTGTAACATTTAGGAGGATCTATTAGCAGAAATGGAATGTAATATTCATAGGTATGTTTTCGTTAGTGTATAATCACCTGAAAATAAGAATTGTGTTTTTTTATCTTAGATTAAAGCAGATATTTATTAGCAGAATTTGTTTATGTTACCATACATATACCATATACCATATATACCATAAATGTGTACAATAAAACCAAATAATCCTGACATAGTACCATATATTACCTGAAATTCACTGTATGCAATAGTGGTTTGTGTTGATCAGCAGATTAACAGGCCACAGGTCAGTGATTGTTTCCCTTTCAGTGCTGGCAGCTGTTATAACACACTCCACTTTTAGTTTTACTTCGCCATCATTACAAATGACTTTACAAGCTTCACAAAGCCTCTTCACCAGAGCATATAAGCTTTTTATTTACGGTCAATGGCAGACAGTGAGGTCAGTCATTTTTAGCAGATAGCGCTCTGTTTTAAATTCAACCTCACGCCTCAGTGGGTGAAGAAATGATTTGCCAAATCATGTTCATTGCTTGGTTTTCAGCGTCACCTTATCTGTGTGGATCTACCTACTGAAATGGTGTCACAAGAAGCTCTGTGGGATCATCCATCATGTCGATAGGAACAATTTATACGACTCCGTCCTGATGCAGCTTACAGACACAGGTGGGTCACAGCAGCTTGTGGGTACACCTGATACCAGTTTAGGGGATTAGATTGAGGTATCATGAGATGATTGTGAGTGATGATGTGTGTTTTGTGAGACTGTGGAACAGACTGTGTCATGTATTAATAAAGAGCTTGTGGTGAAATATATGACTGTCATATCTCTTGTGTAGGGGACGTCATAATTCAGGCACGTGTGACAACAGGAGAAGATGAAGCGTTCCAAACCAGTGTAGCGTTGCCCCTGCGGAAATGGATTAGATTGGACTGTTACATACAAGACTCCAAGGTATAGAGCCTCAGTGTGTGCCTCTGGGTGGGATATGGAATATAACTTAAAATACAGCTTGGAGCAATATCTTATAGTCATCCTTTCTCTTCTGAGTCTCGTTTGGTGCCCTCGCTTTGCAGTGTTTGATTTCCTTTTGGAACAGCTGTAAGATCCTGAAAGATGGTTCCTTTCCAGCTGGGAAACTCCAGGCGATTGCAGTGTGTACTGCAATTTGAAGCTGTTCACAGCTGAGTAGGTTTTTTTCTGTGTCATGAACTCATGCATTATTATGTCTGACTTTCAGGTGCTGCTGGATGCAACATGGGATGATAAAACACTCAAATATGAATATGAGTAAGACGTGTTATGGATTTAAAAAAAATACGTTTTGTTGTGAAATAAGAAAAACACCTTCCAGTTACTGTACTAAAGGGGACGACCTGCACAATGAAAGCTGGTATTGAATATCTTACAGATTTCAGGACAGTATCCATTATGATGACACTGATGGATACTTTGTGATCGGAGGTAGCAAGCACATATCAGGCATACGTGGGTATTTTGGGCCTATCAAATACTATCGTTTCGGAACTGAAGAGGTAAAGTTTTCTAATCAAATAAGTCAAATTGAGTTGTTTTGTTGCTTTATTACCTTGTGTTCAAATATGACGTTATCCATGCCACAGGTAACAAATGAACTTCACCCCAAGTCAGCACTACAGGAACTGGATAAGACTCATCAGGAGTGTGTGGAAATAAAAGCAATTACAAGAGCTTTTCTCCAACAAGTAACTGAGAGTCACCTCCTGTCAATAATCAACAAAGGTGAAATATTATTTTGACTTTAAAGCAGTGTTGCAAGCTGTCAGGATCTACCTTAAATATAAATCATATACAGGGTGTCAATACAACACCTATTAAGTATGGGAAGGTTACTGTTGACAGGTTATGTTTTGTTTCAGGTGTCTGCACCCCTCACTTCATAAAACTGTGGGGTCGGTTTAGAGAGAAAACCAGCACGCAAACATGGACCTGGGAAAAACAACTTAATTACAGCGTGCTTTTTCGTGTCTTGCAAACAAAAGAGGAGGACATCAGAAGAGGCGAGTCACATATGAGTCATAAATAACTCACATCATTATTCACAGTTTTTGACAATTTTCATTTTCTGTAGGCTCTTTGGGCATGAAGGACCTCAGAGGGACTTTGTTTGAGCATGCAGTTAGTACAATTTTCACCAGGGATCAGGCAGAAATTAAAATTCCAACCAAATCAGTGGCTCTACTACAAGTATCTTCCTGCTTTGGATATCACAAAGCATCTCTCTTGTTAGCCACTATCTACCTCTCTGGCCTGGGACATGCAGTCGATCAACAACTGGTAGGGCCTTCCTTCTACCGTAATTGCTGCTTCCTCACATGTAACACTGCTCCTGTACCAATGACTGATAATATTGATTCCGGTGTGTTTCAGGGTCATGTCTATAGTTTGATTGGCGCAGCGGGTGATAACCGTTTCGCACTGATGCATGCAGGGTACAAGCACACACAAGGAATTGATGGGTTTCCAAAAGACTTGGACATGGCGTACAGCTACTATTCCAACACTGGGGTGCAGAGCAACATTGATAGTTCTAGGATGCATGAAGATAAGGTAGGTTTAAATCAACTATTATTTTTAGGAATGGCAATATCAGCCTGTCGGTTGGTCCTTTACATTAATCCAGACTGAAATGTCTTGACAACCACTCGATGGATTGCCATAATATTTTGTACAAACATTCCCCGCCACTAGCTGCTTCCCCTTTTTCAGTCTATGCTTCAAATTGAATGAAATATAAGAGTGGTATCGATCTTTTAGCTTTCCAGAGACATTACACTATTCCTTTTAAAAAATTAAGAAAATGAGGAACATGAGTAAAACATATCAATCCATCCTATGTGTGATACTGTACTATCTGTATTATAAACAGATATAATGATAATGAGTAATAAAACACATAGACATCAAATGCAATTCAGACACACACATGCACAAACACATACATACACATGACAGCAGTGACAGAAAACGGACCGTCTCCAAAATATGATGAATAGTGCATTTGTTGGTCCAGCCAGGGAGAAAAGGTGGGTCTTAAATCTTAATTTAAAAATGTGAATGAGTTAGCTGTCAGGATGAATAGAAGAGCCGTCCAAAGATAAGGAGCCCGCTATTAGAAAACTCTACTTCAGACTGATTTCCTGTTTATTCTCAGAATATTTAAATAAGCCTTATCAAATGAAAAGAGGTTCATGAAGACAACAGAATGACTTCACTGTGTGCTCCGGCTTGAGTAAGCAGCCAGTGCACCGAGAAAACAATTGTGGTGAAGTTTATTAGGGAAAACTCACGCTCTGCATTTTAACCAATTTGGAAACGTTCTGAGTAGATGACAGTGCAATAATCCACCTGGATCCAATCTTAGTTAAAGATTAAAAGCTTAATTAAAACCTATTTTCTCAATCAGCTTCTTATTATAAGTGACAGGGTCCTACATGACTGCAAAATGTTCTGTACAAACGTTTTGTTTCAGTTGAGCAATGTGTCTGTGCTGTTTTTTCTTCTGACGGGTTTGAAGTGGTTTGAAAAATGTGATGTCGGGTACTTCTGAGCATCTATCAGGATTTAGCAGTATTTGAATCACAAGCTGCTGCCGTGTAAGCTGTTGTGGGGTTGTTTGCTTATGCCATTCAAATCTGATCAAACTCGTACACAGGCCTGAAGAAGCAGATTAGTTCAACTTTAAATAATACCTACTCAAACTTTCATTGTTGTATGTTTTCAGGGAATTTCTCTCTTTATATTTTCAGAAATGAATCCGTGCAAATGTTCCACATATATAGAGTTTAACTTTGTTGAACTTTAACAGCAAATTAGTGCTGTTCAGTTAGAGTTAAAAATAGAGGAAGCTAGTGTGGCTTATTAGCTGTGTATCACCATTCACTTTTATTTAACCTCCTCCATCGGAGTAAGAACTGTTCCACTAAAGAGCAGTGGTTCGCAGACAAATATGTCTTTTTAATAAACTGTGTGAACTTTATGTTCTATTAGCAACTGCGCTGAATTAACAAGCTCAGAGTTTGCTAACTGACTGTTAGCAAACCCATTATCTCAGAGAGATTTATTTTCCCTCTTCAATGTGTTTTTATTGAACCGAATGGTGTGCAATGGTGAAAAAAATACCATAGGGAGGTAAATAAAACATCGGAGAGAAAATTAGAGAGAAGCTGAGGGAGTTATTGTGATTTACTACCATTAGCCCGGTCGGGCAGGCTAGCGAGTTAACGGTTAGCTCACCAACTATAGTGGCTGCGAGTATTCACTACATCACCAGGCTTCTGTCCTCACCTATTTTGTGTGTACGTTCATTTTAAGTCACTTTGAGGTGTGACCACTGCTTTAGTACTAGGAGTTTTATTTGTAATAGTAGCAATAACTAATCGTTTTCTATTAATGTTACCATTTGTCTTTCCTAAAGCAATACACACCTGAACACATCTATCTAAGCAATCAAGAGGATGTATACAGACTCACACACAAGACAAGAGACGTCTTTCAGTATCTGAAATTCCATGCAGAGAGAGGAGACGTAGAATCTCAGGTATGTCTGGAGTTAAATCCTACTTTTATTCCTCTGTAATGATCAGAAGACACGGTAATTGTTCAGAACAGGCCAATAAAACTCTCTTATCTTCAGAAACGCCTGGGAACAATGCTTTACTGGGGACAGCATGGACTTTCTAAAGACCAAGTGAGTGCGGTGAAGTGGTTTGAAAGAAGTGCTATGCAGATGAAGGATCCTTCAGCGATGTACGACTACTCCATCCTGCTGATGAAGGTTCTGTAAGATTACAAAGACTTACCTATTTTACAATTGAAGTGAACACTGGATACTTTGTCTGTCTGTGTGTGTGTGTCTGTGTTTTGACAGTTATCGATTCAATGACTGATGTTGATTCCTTCAGGGCCAGGGGGTGAAAAGAAACCACACCCGAGGTTTTCAGCTGCTGGAGAAAGCTGCAGCAATGGTACTTGTATACTGCTAGTAATCAATCTGTGTGTTTACAGAATGTGCCTTCACTATACCAGTGTTTGTTTCCTGGCTTTAGGGCTCAATTAACGCCTTGAATGGTTTAGGCTGGTACCATGGGATTATTCTGAACGACCACAAAACTGCAGCAATATACTTTGAACAGGCAGCGTTAAATGGGAGTGCTGATGGCATGTTTAACCTGGGCATCTACCATCTCAGTGGGATAAACCCGGACAGCCCATGGAGGAATGAGGTTGGAGCCCCACACCTTGTCAAAATGTATTTTTATCACTGATATGGTGCAATCAATGAGCTGATTTATTTTCTGTATGATCCACAGACGGCTGCATTCCACCAGTTTCTGAATGCAGCTCAGTTAGGTCACATCGCTGCATCAGTGGAGATAGCTCGGTACCTTTCGACAGGAAGCCTGGAAGGGGTGTCTCAGGATGTGGAGAGGGCTGTGATGTAAGAGGCTTTCATTAGCTTGGTGAAGAAAGCTTTGTTATGGGCTGTTGCACTGTAGCCTGCAGCTCAGTGGCATCTAATTTCAATGACAGTGGCTAATTCAAGGTCAGAACCTAGTATTTGCATATCTAAAAATAAGAGTCACTGTCACTGCATTATTGTCTGGCACAGGGAGATTCTGCTTACCATTGTTCCTCTGGTATCTTATGAATTTAAAGAAGCTCCTGCTGCAGCTGTAGAGGCTTTTTTTTTAGAATGACCTCAACAAATCAGACACTATTTTTAGATCATGTTAAAATATTTTCCGTTTATGTGAAGAAAATTATATTCCATAATTCATCACCTATCCTTTACCCTCTGTGCAGAATGTTAAAAACGGTCTGTGAACAGAACGGACACCTTGGATTTATGATCAGAGAGGCTCTCCAAGCCTACCTCCAGGGCTCTTGGTAGGGACATTAATTTCAATTACTTTTCAATTGTCCTCATTTAATCATCTTCTCTGCTCTTTACTATTTGTCTCAGCTTCTTCTCATTTGTTTTATTGTGTTGCAAACAGGCAGGAGGCTTTTGTGAAGTATGTTTTGGTAGCTGAAACCGGTCTGGGTTTGGCCCAGAGTAATGTTGCACACCTCTGTGAGGTAACTATATGCTCTTTCTCTTGTTGTAACCTTTTGCGACTGTCCTCAACAAAACAATGCCCATTCTTTTAACCTGATTTTCAGCACAGTGCTAAAAATCAGTGTCTCTTAATTGGAGTTGTGAAGGTAGCCGATGAACAAATTGCACATTATTCCAGTCACATACTAAAAGAAGAACACCAAGCCGGAGGGAAATTGTTGATAACATAACCTTCATCATTGCTCTGCTCTTTCTCACCCTGCACTCATTCTCCCAAATGTAGGAACTGAATCTCAGTCATGATTGTCAGTGGAGATATCATAACTACTCTATATTAAACTATGATCCCCATCCGTCCGGTGAGTTCCTCTCATTTCATTTTGCTTTAACCTCTTCCTCTCCCTGTCAATCTGGTCGTTAAGCAGAAAGTATTTATCTTCTTTTATAGCTCTGCTGAAAATGGGAGACTACTACTACTGTTCCTCCAGCACGCGAGAAGACTCATTATCTTTGGTTGGTCAGGCAGTATCGATGTATGGCAGAGCGGCTCTAGCAGGCAGCCCTCAGGTGACAGATTTACTTGGGCTCTAATCTCATCACCCTATGATAAACTTAATTAAACTTCCACGGGCTCAGGCCCACCGCAATAAAAACAACAAACAGCATTATACAGTGTTATTATTTGGAGACTTTCTCCGTGAATAACCCATCAGCCCCTGTTATGATTTTATTTTCACACGGACTCACAGGGAATGTACAACTTGGTCGTTCTGGCACAACAAGGGCACGTTCTTCCATTGAGCGTCTGCGGCTTGTTTAATGTGTCACGTCGTGATGAGCTGGACATTGTGGTGGAGAAGATCTTGAAAAGGTGCATGAACTACCAGTAATAATGAAGAATAAACATGAATATTATTTGGGTGATCCAAGGCTGTTTATTATAGTTATACTTAGTAATACTATACTGTATATTATACAATACGATACTTGTGATCGTACTTATTCGCTTTCTTGCCAAGACTTAGATGGGAAGATTGATAACTTACATTGCCAGTAAGTACGGTAAATAAGAAGGCACCACCAGCAGCATGTTAAATAAATTAGATATAACATATTATGGTAATGAGTGAGCTTTAGAGGTGCTGGTAGGTACAATTTGTAACCTTTGGACAGAGCCAGGCTAGCTTCTTCCCTTCTTTGTGCTAAGCTAAGCTGACTGCTTGTTAGTGGTAGCTTCATAATTACCGCACATACTTGATATTTGGGAATATCTACAGGCAAAGTGAGTTAACTTACGTTGCTGAACCCATCTATGTTTCACCCTCATGTCTGTTCCTGCGCTTACTGATGATACTTATTACCTCATTCTTGTCATTTCATTGATGGGCTTTTATTGTTTTAACAAAAATATGAAAGCCTTATATATAATATAATATAATATAATTAGAATTAGAATATATGAATGAGGTAATGAGTATGAGTATATACTATTACTGTATAACACAGTTATTTTATCTCCTTAGATGTATGGAGACTGAGGATGAAGAAGCAGTAACGCCTTGTTCTTTAGCTCTGCTTGGAGTTCAGATGGGAAAAGCCTTGAGGAGAATGACTCAGAATGGTGCACAGCTTCTCTTGGTAGGCACAAGGCAATACTACTGTATTTAGTAAGAGGAAAACACAACACACTGAAAGCTTGAGTCTTATAATATACAGTTTTCCTTTGATAGTTTGATTGTCCTTTAATAATTAAAATACGTGAAAATGCAAATTGGACTTGAATAAGACATTAAAGACACTGTAAGCTGTTATTTCGAGAAAGAAAATGTGATGATTTATTTAAATCATTCTTCTTATTTCTCTATAGGCATATGCATCTATTCTTTCTGTGTGTGTCATTACTGTCGTTATGCCATTGCAGAGCTGTCTTGGTGAGTAATTGTTCTCTCATCTACTCTGCGTACTTTCATGTATTTGCCACAAGATGGTGCAATTTCCCACATATTGGTGTCCTTTATCTCGCTCTGACTTGTACATCAAAAGATAATCTATGTAATTTACCTTCTTTCATCCACCTTATCTGCAAATTAACACAGAACAAAGGCTTCCCCGTTACCGTGTGGTTGCACTGAGGGCAGGGACATCATCGGTCAGCCAAGATGGTGTCAACTTGAATAGAGAGCAAGATGGCATCATGGGAGGAACCTACAGAGCGGTGGGGAATCTATGGCTTACCATCCTGAATGGGGAGCAGTGGCTCCGGCAGGCAGGAGATTTGACTGTGACTCTGTCGGGCGTGTGCCTGTGTGTTTTCTGGACCACACTCCTCTATCATCTCTTATGACATAAAATACCCAGCACAGTGATCCAATAGCCACAGCAAAAGCCCCAGACACTACATATTGTAAGAGCATACATTTAGCGGATGAGTTACTGCGCTATTCGTGTGACACATTTGTGTTTCGGCGGCATGTGACTCATTTTAAGTTACAGGAAGGAGAGAAGTGCTGATCATAATGTGAGTGTGCTGCTTTATCAGAGTGGTGATAATGTTTCCTCAGTAACCATTTTTTCATTGTTTTGTTTGTGGAAAATAAAATACTTATCATGAGATTCATTTAATGAATGCTGAGTCCCACCTACAGTTTATATCGTCTTGGGGATGTGGTGGCAAGGAGGGAGAGTGAAACTTCTTTTCTGCAGCGTATAAGTCCTGTAAAAACATAGTATTTTTCTGATTATTCAGATATTTATCTTGTGAAAATGAGCCATATCAGTCACAGCATTGCACTGTTAAAACGTACAGACCCTGATGGCTGTGCATTTAAAGGCTTAGAGGATCAGCCTCAGTGATGGATGTATTGGGAGATGTTGTACTAGAAGCTGTGTTGTAATAGGTCAGCTATTAAGACTTGTTCCTGGCCCTATCAGTGACATGTTGATGATAAGTGTCTCACAGGAGACCGGACATGCAACAGCAGCATGCAGGGACACTTGAACATTTTGTCCAAGGCCAGAGCAATGGAATTTCAGAGGTCATTGATTTAGTCTCCGGCTGGGCAGGCGCTCCTGGTCGATACATAAGATAAGACAATATCAGTTTTAACCATCGCTATGGGAGACAGCAGCAAAAAAACGTTTGTTTTGAAAGGATAAGTTACTATAGCAATGGAAGACAGCTCAAACATATAGAGGTCTTGCTGGGGTCTTGGTCAAATAATAGCTTCTCTGTGCTGCTGTTGTTGCTCTGTTCACAGATAATGCAATGGACAATATCTTTTGAGGGATTTTGTTTCTATGGCTGCCAAAAAAATATGAGGAATAGTGAGTGTTACTCAGTTCTTAACAGTTATTTACAGCTCTGGGCGACTTGTGATGATGTGCAGTCTATAGCAGTGAGTGTTTTTGCTTTGTATTCATGGAGCTGTCATTAGTTAAATAAGGAGTTTCACAGTGTAAATAGCACCATGTGGAGCGCCTTCAGTTCAGAGTGAAGTCGGTATATAATTTGGGGATGGATAATGATCTCACTCTTCCTTCTTCTATCTCTGTCACTTATGTCGTCTGTTTCTGTCTCTTTCCTTAAAGGGACAGGACACCAAAACAAAAACACTGCGTACTGCATACTACGTATGTGCACTGCAGAGTGTTTCTTCAGTTTATGTGGTAGTATTTTATTGTTATTGCTATTTGGAATTGCTTAAGATTGAATCACAACTGTCAAAAGGAAATTAACATTTTATTTTATTTATTTATTTATTTCAAAGATTCTTTTTTGGGGCTTTTTGAATTTACACTTTTTAGAATTAAACAAACAAAAAATTTAAACAGGACATTTGTGAGCTTTTGAGGTGTTGGTTTTGCTGGTTTTGAGCCAGGCTAGCTCTTTCCTCCTGATTACAGTCTTTATGCTAAGCTATGCTTGCCACTGCTTCAACTTTAGCATACAGACAAAGACAAAGTCAGTTAGCTAACGTTAGCTGTGGTTGAGATTGTTAAACACGTCTACACCGGACCGGATGTCTGCTCTCACGCCTACTGTTACTCACTGACATCCTTCTTGTCATTTCACTGCTAAATTAAATTGATTAATTGATTGATTCACTCACCATACAAACATTCTATTAGGATTTTGAGTCAAGTCACAATTTGGAGTTATGGCTCAAAATATAACCAATTAATGGTTCATTTTAAAATGCCAGACCTGTATCACCACAAAAATCTGTGGGTGAGCAAATCTTCATGGAAAATCCAATTTTGGGATTCTGTCGCAACATTTATTGCCACCTGAAGGCAGACATTATTCAGGTGTTTTTCAATAATGTTGATGATCATCTTTTGTAAATTTTATTGTTTAATGAGTTGATAAGAAGTTGAATGATGTGGCCTTGAATTGTTGCAGTATACTGTACTTAAGGTCATGACTAACAGACACTTTTACCAGCATTACATGCTTACAGAATCTCTCAAAAACATTTACAGGTTTCACAAGTTCCTTCTTTTCTAAGTTAATTCCACTCTCACTGAACACTCTGGACTATTTGATTATCATGGAGGGCTAAAACACGAGACATTCTTGTTAAAAAAAAACAACAACTAATATTTAGAAGTCTTGCGGATTCAAACCAATTGGCATCAGGTGGCCCTGGCATGTGCACAAATGCCACAAAAACACAAAATAATGTCAGCACTATTCATTTTACACAGCTGCAAAGTGCAATTTTAGTTACTCTGCAGTAATTGTTAATTAAATACTTTGATGATACTGTCTGCAACCAAGTAATTAAATTAATATCACTTATTTTCAAATGGTTACTGTTACATGCAATTCAATCCAGGCCCCTACGGGCAGTCAATTGAAATTCCTCCACTACTCACACTGCAACCAACCCCCCAGTGCCTTTTCATTGTGAGTTAAGTCTGCACACATGGCTGCATGTAGCCTGACAATAAAGTGTCCTGAGTTAACTTCTGTTATGAATTGGCGCTATACAAAGAAAATTGAATTTAACTGAATTTAACTTAAAGTTGTGCTGATCTGTGGTACACATCACGGTTCAGCTTTTGAGGCCCTGGAGTGACCATCTAGTGCCACACCCCATGTTGAAGAGTAGAAGCCATTCACAGGGTCTAGAATGTGCAGTACCACCTTACTCAGTTTTAAAAGGCCTGAAAATAGCATGTATCTCAGCAACAGCTGTATCTAGCAATCTGGTGAACAATACCTCTTGCTGAGGTGAGAAAAGGACAGAACAAAAAAATAATAAATACAACAAATAACTAACAACTGATGTAACATTATAACATCACTTTACCGAGAGCTCAGGTTTAGTCCACACAATGAGCCCTGTCTTATTCATAATTAGCTAAACTGAACACGGCATCTTCATTTGACCATAAACAAGACAACAAAGCCAGCCAGTGTTTTTTTTTGGCAAAATCACACCAATGATCAGTGATGAAAACAGACCTATATTTGATGCAGTGAACCGTATTTGATTCAGTTAAGTTCAAATAGTACAGCTTGGTATATGTCCTGACTCATTGTATTACACATTCCATATTAACTGTAAAATTGTGTTCACACATTTGTGATATGACAGTTGCATTTATCTGTTTGTATTGTCTATGTTTATTGTTGTAATTTTCATGCTGCCCTCTTGAAAAAGAGATTTTAATATCAAAGAAAATATCTACTTTTTTAAAAACCAAATCCATTTGTTTCTAAATTTCTCAAACATTTTCTTAACTTTTGAAATATCAAAATTATCATTTACAAAATGTAAATCCTTGTGAACTTCTTGGACCAAAACAAAAGAGCTGATTTTGGTGTTCTCCATCAACATGTTTTTTGTGAGGCATTGCAGATATTTTCTTTGATAAGATAAGATTTACATGAATCAAGCTATACCTGCAGTCAGCAGTAATGCACCAATATGCTCCTTTTTTGCTAAATTTAATAGAAATACTAGTGTTTATAATTGGAATCACAGTCCTAGCACAATACACACACACACACACACACACATACACACACACACACACACAGGCAATGTTAATAGACATTACTGCAATATTGTCCACCGGCAGCCTTTGGGGAAGGCACCCACGGGCCCTTAACCTTGGCTAGAGACCAGAGGGCTGGTCAGAGGCTGCTGGGCACAAGAACAAATTTCATAAATAAAATATGTGTGTAAATGTAGCACTTGAACGTGAGTGAATGAACGCTGGCACAATGTGAAATCAGTCAGGAATGTTGTCAAGGTTTCTGTTGCCCTGCGGAGCAAACTCTTTTTACACAGTATCAACAGTTTAAAATGATACAGAGCCAGAGTCCTGACTGACTCAAGGTCATAATACCACTTTGCCTAAAAATGTCATCAGCTAATAAAAGTACTGAATGTTCTTAGCACGCACTGTCCTGATGCACTGCTCAGACTGAGTGCATCGGGACATCAGAGTATGTATGGGAAGCCTCGAGGGGAAAACGTGTCACCACCCACATTGCTAAAAGTAAGCTACACTTTGTCTCAGTTACTCATACACTGCAGAGTGATTTTATCCACACTGAATAAAAGTTGTAATGCTTCCATTGCAGTTACTGGCAGTGTGTGCAGTAGTTAGCTCACTTGGAATTCTAAAAATCCATGAGTATTGAGCAACTAGCCATGAAAGAGTTGTTCTCGGACACAGTGGGAGGCTGTGTTTTCCAGGAACCAGTATGTACCACTGCAGAGCTAGTATGTATTCAGGTCTTGTTGTTCTCAGAGTTTTGTTTTCTGATTCAGTTTTCTTGATAATTGTGTCCTGGTTGGCACCTGCAGGGTTTGGTGAGGAAAGGATGCTTTGTTGGTTAATTTCTGCTTTATTATCCAATAGAGTATTGCATTTAATATAAAGTATGAATATCATTTCACTCTTTTATGCCATTATACACAATTAAAAGTGGATTTTATTGTTTGTTCTGAATTGTAACTAATATCAGTGGAATTGTTAGAAATTACTAATATAGAAAAATAAATTGTGAACCATGATGGTGAAAATTCTGAATTGTGGTTTCACATTATTTCAGTTTAGTTCAGAGATTTGTAGTCACTGACTGTATGTTAATCTTTACCATAGTTTCTTGTACCTACTTGGAAGGTTGAGCTGTAGTCAAATGGTTGCAATCTGCTGTTCACTGTTAGATGCCACTGAATCCTACACAAGTGAGCATTTTCATACAAAAAGTAAAATTTCGGGTTATTGAAATATTAATCGTGTTTAATTCTTAAAAGCGTTATCACTATGAATGATCTAAAAAATAGCACATTTGACATTTCAGCATTAACACGTGTCAGCATTGTCCACTGTACTCATAAATGATGCCCAGTGAGTGTTTAATAATTAAGTAATGAAGGAAATAATACAATACATGGTCCTTTGTCCTTTGAGCTCTCTTATCGATGCAGAATGAACTTACAAACGTTTATTGACAACCTTTTAAGCCCACAGAAGGATTTTCATACAAAAAAGATCAATTTCAGGTCATTCAGATATTAACTTATATGTTTGTTATGTTAAATGCTGAAATATTTTCAGATGTACATTGTGGCTTTGAATTCATCGTTTCATTGTCCCATGCCAAATTAGCTTTATTTATTAGCTTATTCATTGTAATAACTGTGTCAGCATTGTCCACTGCACTCATAAATAACACCTGGTGACTGTAAATAATTAAGTAATGAATGAAACAAAGTATGTGGTCAAAGTCTCCCTTTGAGCTGTGTTATCTACGTTAAATGGACTTACCAACTTGACCAAAACTCATTGTCATACTAAAAATCCATTTTGGATGGAGTATCATTTTCAGCCTTCCTTGGTTAATGGCATCCTATCTCATATCTTTGCTGCTTAATAGTTAATAATAGTCTTCACATGTGACTTTTCATAGCAGGGATGCACACATGACATTAACATCAAAGATGGCTCCATTTCATTGAAGTGTTCCAGTATGTTATGTCAGTGACATGCACAACACCAATACAGTGGAAATGGCATACCTAAATGGAATGCAGTCATTATTAATTCAACCTGCGCTTTGCCTGCTACGACGTGTCAAAACGTCGTAGCAGGCAAAGGCCGTGGAAAAGCACTGAAACCTCCGCTGTGTGCTGCAAACTGAGTCTCTGGAGCTTAAGTACTGACTTTACTCTGCATTCCAGCTGCAATGAAGATCTGATTGTGTCCAACCACACTCACTGGGTGTCCTCACCTGTCGGTTGGCCACTCTGGACCTTCACCAGTCAGCAGCCAGTAATTACATACTAGCCTGCCTAGTACTGTAAAACCAATAATCAGATAATAATAATAGACAATAATAATCAGATTAACTGGGCCTTCCAACAGGGTGGTGGTGATGTGGCTGTTAATGTTGTAAGCAAAGGGATGTACTGTGTCACCTTAAAGACACTTGTACTTGTGCATTCACATGAAACAAAAGCAGAAATAAAACACATCCATTTATCTTCTGTACATGTGTTCTGAGGTTCACTACGACCAGCCTGACTTGACAACAGCTGGAACTGAAAACAATGCACTGTACTGCCAGTATTATAGGTCGTGTTCAACATTCAGTATGTCTAAAACGGGCCACAACATATATCAGATGAGTATTAACTGGATTTTTAGGCTGCTTCGTCATGTAGTATTGTATGATGTATGTTATTACCTACAACCTTGCCCTACACCCCCTCTGCCCACTGATGTTGACTGGACTGTGTGCTTGATTGACATTGTGTTATTTGGTTTGTTGCACCTGTTTGAATATGAGAAGTTACACCGTTATTATTCTTATTGGTTCATAAAGTTTGGTGGCCTGATAGTTACAGCAGAGCTCCACCCAACTACAACTTGAGCAGAGGTCTAATCAGACATAATAAGTGGAAAGTGCTGTGTGGGCGTACAGGGCCTTAAATATGTGGTCATATATCAGGTTTATTGTTCATCAGTATGCATTGGGTAGCACTGTTCCTTATTGGTAGTTATAAAACAGAATTGCCTATTTAAAACCATGGCATAATTGCTAAGGTGCAGAACGACACAGAGCTGCTACAAATGGTCTTCAATGCATAGTGATCTAACATATTGCTGCAAAGTTAAAGCTGCTCTAATCAACATTTTTATAATAAGAATGTTTCAGATAACTTGGTGTAATGTTAAAGGTGGCGCTCATAGTGACAAATTCACAGATAATCACAGACAAAGCTCCATGAAGCGCTACGCATTGTTAGTCTTTCAGCACATTGTTTTGGTTTTACAGCCCCAGCCTTTTTCGCAGTTTTGATTTATTCTCACCACTCTCATCAGCAACGTTTCCAGCTGCAACATGCAGCTGTTCAGCAATAAATCCACTGTGCACTACATGCCCAGCTCCAGATGACGTACAGACAAAGTTAGCAACTAGCTGGTGATCATTTAGTGGCTAAAGAGCCTGATATTTCCCTCAGGAGTTGGTAGCAAACTAAATGGACCTAAAAGTGAATAATGGATGTACAAGCACCAGTTGGACAGAAACATGACTCCCACTGAATGATAATGTTGCTCTGTTTTTGCTGGATGTATAAATAAGCAACTTAAAAGGTGGAAATATGTTGTGTTTACATCTTGTTTATTCACTCAAGTGTCCAAAAACTCAAAAAAAGGTGTACTCATAACCCACGCTGTTGTGAAGTTAAATATATTTTGTTCAGCATGCAGTGTTTCTATAATCTCAGATCTAGTAGATCATCAACAATAACTAATCAGTTGCTTCTTGGAAGTATGAAACAGTGTGGGTTGATGTCATGTCATGGAAATCCGTTTTAATTCTTCCATATTATGTCAGTCAATACATTTAAGGTAACCCACAACAGACTGTACATCATCTGAAACGGAGTTGTTTCAGTGCTTTATTTTACAGTAAAAACACTGCTATCTGCATTTGACATTAGAGCGGGAACTTTATCACTGCCCTCGGTCCTTTGAGTTGCCATGTGAAGATTTAAATGAGTTGATAGCATAATGACTGATAAAACCTTGATTGTTGGTCATTTACTTTATTGCAGGGTGAGTTTAGGAATAGATTGCTCACACTGAATTGCTTGCATGCATATTTGCTTTGTCTTTCTAGGTTATAATTGGATATATATTTTGAATAGTTTTTTGTTTTTACCATGAGTGAAGTTATTTTATTATTTAACCATGACCAAATACACAATCATACCTTCACACTTGCCAAAAGAATTGAAGTTGGACAGGTAACAATTCAAGTTGTTGCCAGATAATGGACTTTGCTGTGGAGTAAAATAATCTTCACACACAACTCTGTTCAGTAATGCTGGCATAAAATATAAAAGTCACGCAAGCTCAATGGTTTTGAAACGGCTAAACGTGCTCCCCTTACAGATTCCCCTGCCCGTACCAGTTTTCACAGCATTCCCAGCTTGTGTGTTGAAAAGGCTACTCCTCAGATTGTGGTTAAAAACATTCTCCAGGACAGTTTATTTGTGGTTGGCCAGTGGAAGCTGTTCTTACTCTGCTGATATCTTTGTGAACAACCCTGAACCTTTTTGTTGCAACACGCTGACAGCTTTTGTGGATGAAGGTTTGTGGACGAAGGATTTTGATTGATGGTGAAACTGGAGGCATAGTTTGTTCCATGTAAATAATGATATAGCCCTTAAACCAAGGCTTACAGTATTTGCTCTACGACATTGCTCAATATTTATGTTTCCTGTCTTATACACTATTGTATTCATTAAAATATCCATCCACTATTCTCAATGTCTGCCTTTTGACCTGTGAAACTACCTGATACGCGTCTGTGGTTGGTGTAGAAATAATGACAAAATTCTGAGAACTGAAGATAAAACTAGATAACACTTTACTTGAACTCCAGAATAAACTATTTTAATACCAGTTACAATGCATGGATCAGTTTCTGTTTATTAGTCAGCTTTCAGTAGGACTTCAGCTGCTCATAGTTGTTGACTTAAATAGATCAAATATCAGGAAGTTTCTTTTGCAACTTAATGACAGTTGCACTCACTAAATTGTCACACTGTTTAATCACTATGTGACACAATCACAAGTTTCTCATCAAAGGGGCAAACGAAATATAACTAAAAACTAAAAGTGTTCATGTTAAAATTATGAATTACCTATAATAATGGCTCATTTAGCATGAAAAATGAAAAATGGCATTCAGAGCTACAGTATATAGCTGGAAAATATTTCAGCATTGCTCTGAAATCAATGATAAAACTGTGTCAGCATTCTCCAATGTTCCAAATGACAAACAATCCAAACAATAAAAGTTAAAAAGTCTCCCTTTGATCTGTGCCACCTCCTCCTGGACCTCATAAATACAGGACGGGCAGCATCGGGGTCAAGGTTATTATAATTAATCTAACTTAAACTAATTAACTGAACTTAAAATCAACTAGATTTTAGAAAAAGACAAAATATGAACTGAAACGATATTGTGTACTTTCAAAACTAACAAATCATATTATAATATTTTATCTTCTCTGAACTTGCCCCTACTATAATAAAACTAAACTTATACTGAAACTTACTACACTTAAATGAAACAATTTTAAACAAGATTAAACCGAAACAAGCAAACCCACCCACTTAAAAAGAAAGAAAAAGAAAGTTTAGTCAAAATTACAAAACTTTAATAGCTCAGGTAGAGTAGCGTGGGTGGTGGTGTGGGAGGAGCAGATACTTTGATTAGACTCACAAGATCAGATAAGTCCATGTCATGCCCTTACTGACTGTATTACTGCCCTAACTGCAGTGTGTCAGAATCTATGGACTAGTCATATCTGTCTTTACAAATGAAATCAAGAGCTAGCCCATATACCCGGTTAATATTACTTATTGATATTAATTATAGAGTGGTTTAGCCTGGTGCTTCAGCCTGAAGTCACAAAAATGACTGTTCTTAGGCAAATCAGATACAGGGTTCTACACAGGAAGCCATTTTCTATAACACACTTACAGGATCTAGTGAATCTTATGAGCAACAGATGCATGATCAGCGATATCTGAACTGAATATCAAATTAACTGATTCAAATCACATATCAGTACCTATGAATAGCATTGACTTCATGCATGTTATCTGCAAGTGATGGAACTGGATGAAAAAAAGCAACAATATTGCATTTTAAAAATAGTAATTTTTTTATTTACAAATATTATAGAGTCTTAAATACTGAAAGATAACAAATATTTTAAATGCAACAATAAACATTTGAAATTTAAAATGAAAATAAAACCAAAGGCCTCTTACACATCTCATAAAGATATAAAAATAAATTCGGAACCACCCATAGTTAAGCCGTGGCAGACAGTGAGTCTGAACAATACAGTGAAAACATTATAAAATTGACATTACATAATAATATGTCCAACACTTCTGTGCATATTCTCCAGCATTACGGTGACAGTGTTAGTCAGTGTGTCTGTTGTACAGTGCTATGTATATCATCCATCAATGGGGAATCATCAATATATCACAACCTGAGAGATGAACAATTACAAGTGAGTTCCAAATACATTATTGCATTGAGAATCGCTTATAGATACAAACTTAACTTAATAATATTAAAGTTGTGTTGCTTTAGCAGCCTCCTTTGTATCCTCATCTCTTGACATGGCTGGATTATCGTACATCTCCAGACTCTTCGTGCTGTTCCTCCTGATCTTTTCATCCTCCTTCTTTTTGCAGCACTTGCAGCACTTGCAGCAGCAGCAGCAGTGCTTGCGGCAGAAACCAAAGGTCGAGGTCACCACCGCGTCCCAGGGCGCCATGGAGTGCAGTGGCCGGGGCAAAAAGTCCCAGCTGCGGAGGAACTCGGGCAGGTAGCGGGGGCAGCGAGACTGCATTACATTGACAATGATCACAAAGACAACCAACACGATGACGGGCACGCCAACGCCGACCAGGACTTGCCAGCCAGCCAGCGACAGGCCGAATACAGTCAGAGGGAAAATCAAGAAGCACAGGAAGAGGTAGAGGGCGGCAAACCAGCGGTATTTGGCTGTATGGTTCCCCAGCCCTCTGGCCAACCTGATGGGCACCCGCGTGAAGGGGATTGGGTACCACAGTAGGATACCCATTATGTTGAAGAAGAAATGGCAGAGTGCAATCTAGAAAAAACACAGAGGACATTCAGACAAGGCTATCACTGATCTCCTGGAAAATATCAATCGACAAGACCAAGAGTGAGCCGCCATATGCTAGCGGCTCTGTAAGGCTGTACTTAGGCACAGCAACGCTTTGAGCTAAAAGCTAACATCAACATGCTAACACGGTCAAAATTATAATGCTAGCATGTTGATGTTGAACAGGTATAATGATTACCACGTTCACCCTAGTAGTTAAGTGTGTTAGCATGCAAACATTTGCTAATTAGAAGTAAACACAAAGCACAGCTGAGGCTGTATAATTCTGTATAATTTTGGCACGATAAGATATTTGAGGTTTCTTTTCAGTTGACTTATTTCCATATTTGTGCAGGGTTTTTGATTAGGATTATTCCCCTGTCTGGCACCCAAGTGAATATTTGGATAAACCTACACTACAGTGGTATCAGTTATTGTATTTAAGCCCCCAGGAAGAGCGGCAGATTTTGAAGCCAATTTGACATAGAGGACAAACTGAACAAAATGAGAGCAATTGTGGCGGTGCATGATGCAAACTGGCCCAAAAAGATTTACCATAAGACTGACTCATAAGCTTACATTGAGAAAGAAGTGTCTGTAAAATGATGGATACATCTTTTGGCAGTTTTTTTTACCCCCACAACTGACTAGAGTCACTATCAGTATTTGATCCATTCGGTCCAATAACATTTGGAAAATCTAGAAGAGATCCCCATTCATGTTAGCGGAGGTTAGGGACTTTTTTGACTTCATGCACCAATGAACGCAGCCCTGCCTCCAACGCTGTATCCAGTTCTCCCTTAATACATCCATGATTACAATTCATCCTTAGGGGACCATGAATATCGATACCGAATTTCATGGCAATCCATCAAATAGTGGTTGAGATACTTAACTAAAAAACAAAAATGATGATGGTGGTGCTTGAGCAAAAGTCAGGGGATCACCAAACTCATGAGGATTCATCCTCAGGGGATTATGAAAATTTCACCACAGTTCATTTAATGGTTGTCCAGATGTTTCAGTTTGGACCAGTGGTGACATTGACATACAAAGAGCCACACCGCTAGCATGGCTAAAATCAGGCACACAAGGAAAACTTTTCATTGCATCTTACCTGCAAGGAGTTGGCTAGTGTATCTCCAGGACTAGCCATCGCAGCAAGTATAGCAGTGGTTGTTGTACCAATATTTGACCCCAGTGTCAGAGGATAGGCTCTCTCGAGGCTAATGACACCGATACCTGGTGAAAGAAGGTCGACAGGATATAAATCATGGTGTAATTGAAGAAAAACAACAAGAAGAAAATATGGCCAAATCATTATAAAATGATAACTTACCAACAAGAGGAGTTATAGCTGAGGTGAAGACGGAGCTGCTCTGAACAATGAAAGTCATCCCTGCTCCCACAAAAATTGCAATGTAGCCAGTAACCCAAGCGAAGGGGAAGGGGAAGTCTGTCGTCAAACAGAAAGACAGGAGGTAAGCTATAAACCTGATGAAGTGAGCACAGCAGTCTGACTGCACACATTATGAACTCATGCTTAGAGCAAACGAGGAGTTTTATCAAAGCAGCATTTGTGCCTGAGCTTTCTCCGTCACACAACAGGACTGGTGGAACCTGGAAGTGAGCCAGAAGCTACAGGGAGACTGTACCTGTGTTGCTCATCAAGCATCACCATCGAGGCTGATGTGCTGACTATCAAACAGGCTGCAGAGAGCTTGTTGACTGGGGAATTGGTTTTTTTTTGTTTTTACCTGTGTTGAGCACCTTCTTGATGACCACAGCCACCTGTCCTTTCAGCATGGAGTTGAGCAGCTTGACGATGAGGATGAGGCAGGTGCAGAGGACGAGCAAAGACATAGCCAGGAGAATGAGGCCCACTGCCAGGTCTGGCAAATTAGCATTGACGAAGATGTGTTTGCCTGCAACGGACGGTCAAAGAGATGATTGGCATTAAAGTATCCACTCTGTGCTTGCATTATGTGACAGCTAAAAATAGCCTCGTGTGGATGACTCACTTAAGAGCAAACCTTTGATAAATGGAGCTGATAAAACAGCACTTTGTGGCAAGAAAGTGTCTTTCCCTGTAATTTGAAAACAAACTGAGGGTGGTATATTACTCAAGACCGGTTTCTAGAAAAATAAATAAATATAATAAAATAATAAATAAATAGAAAAATGTGTGGGTTTTTTAACTTTTAAAACCAAGCAAAAAATCATTTACTTTAATTGGGGGCAGAATACTTTGAAGAAGCGATGCATTTTACGATCATGTGGCACTCAGGTGCTTCAGTGCAACAGCATGAATAGACCTATTGAGCAGGTAGACGGGTCAAAGTAGGGTATGAGCTGAGTCACTATAAAGACTCAAAGGTAGT
Organism: Dicentrarchus labrax; assembly: GCF_905237075.1. Classification (NCBI taxonomy): domain Eukaryota; kingdom Metazoa; phylum Chordata; class Actinopteri; family Moronidae; genus Dicentrarchus; species Dicentrarchus labrax. The sequence continues at coordinate 23,803,039 of NW_026136718.1, read as the reverse complement.
CATTGTCCGGACATCAGAGGGTCTGGATGAAGGAGGTTGTTGTGTCTCATATTTCACTGAGCTTCAGTGGATCAGGTAAACCTAATTGCTTTTGTAAATGTTCTTTTTTTTCTGACAGTGGGTATTCAGTGATGGTGGCACGCTTACATTTCTCCTGGTAATCGGTCCAAGACGAGTTCATCTGCGTCCAGGTCTGGTTTCCTTCCATCCAGCAGACGCCACCAGCAGGGCAGCTCTCCACTGTTGCATTCCAGAAAGTCTGAGAGAAAAGATCGGAGGCAAAAACAGAATTAAATGCAAGTGCAATAATGAAGTCAATGCAGCTATGATAATCTTTAAATGATGACACATAACATTCCACCTTTTATAAAATAACACACCTTAAAGATATGATCTAACAACAGAGTGGCTGTGGTCACAATACAAGGACAATATCAGTCATTAACAGAAAAAAGCCGAGATAAACATAGCTTTATCATATGTTTATCCTATGTTTTCACTGTTACTGTGTTATGTTCAGTGTGTGGCAAACTAATAATTTATGCATGTGATGCAGCTCTTGTTGATTTCTTACCGTGTTGGTCTCTTTTTTGCACCAGATTTTGATCAGACTCTTGTTTCTGGCTGCAGGATCACCGGTGGCAATGCCAGTGATGACAGATTTGTCCAGCTAAAAGAACACAAATTAAAAGAAAAAAATTAAATCTACTCTCTATTAAATCATAAAAATGTTGTGTTGATGATTTCAACATCGCCGACTCTACCTGGATGATGGAGTTGGTGAGAGGGTCCGTGATGACGTTGAGCAGGTCAGGGGCGTTCTCTCCAGTCTGGATGTTGAAGGATTCGATTAATTTTGCGGTGAGTTTGTACAGAATGCCTGTGGCTACTTCCAGGGGCAGAAGAACCAGCACAGACAGCCAGTTAAAGAAGTCATGGACTGTGGCGCCGGCAAATGCCCTGGAAGTGAAGGAAGACGCTCTTGAACATGTTCCAGACACTGTTTGTAGAGTTATTATTCTACTGCAGCATTACTGTTAATTATTACATTCTCAAATTTACCTGCGGAACTCATTTCGGTCTCCTGCCTGCATCATGGCCACAATAGTGTTGGTGACAGATGTTCCGATGTTGGCGCCCATGATGATGGGCACTGCAGACTGCACATCCAGCACTGAAGAATATAAGCAGCATTATACAAATGGGAAATAAATGCAATTGCATCTTCCGTGTGTGTGTGTGTGTGTGTGTGTGTGTGTGTGTGTGTGTGTGTGTGTCTGCTTACATCCAGAGGACACCATGCTGACCACAATAGAGGAGGAGGTGCTGGAGCTCTGCACCAGCACTGTGACTAACACCCCGATCACCAGCCCAGCCACAGGGTTGGACAACACAACATTGTCCTGGAAGATGTCACCAGCAGCTTTGCCTGCACAAAAACACCCTCAGATTAAAAACACAGCTCTCTACACATGGTGATAAAGATGTTAAATGTAATCTGTGAATTGTTTTTTTTTTTTACCTCCGACTAGCTGGAAAGCAGAGCTGAGAACATCCAGCGAGCAGATAAACAGGTAGAGAAGTCCTATCAGCAGAACGGTCTTCACTAAAGCACTCAGCACTCTCATAATCTTTCCCTTTGTATCCAGCTCTGTAGAGAAAAACAAAGTACTGAATCAGAGTCAGGGTTTTGTGAAGGTGTCCTCTCTGTGCTGTGCAGAGAGAATGGCGGGCTGCCTCACCTGACCACTTGACCCCAGTGTCTTTGAGCTCTGGGAGATCCCAGGGATCTTCCTCGTCCGGCTCCTGGTTCACCAGGTCCACGGTGGAGTAAGCCGGCAGGATGGCCGCATCTTTAGTCGGTTTGTTGTCATCTAATAGAGGGCAGGCAGGAGGGGATGTTAGGAAAGGTGGCAACAACACACACTTTGAGGAGGTTTAGAGTATCCAAGGCCATAGCAAAAAGGACATACCGAGTGCAGGGGAGGAATCAGTCCCCACTTCTGGTCTTGGAGCCATGACTGTCTGTAACAAAAAGTTACAATAAATACAAAATAAAACTCAAATCAGATACATGTAATTATATTATTAAATAATAATAATAATAATATATAATATATAAATAAAAAAATAAAATTAGAAGGAGCAAGGTTACTAATGGAGCAAAAAGCTGAAATTATATCCGTGCTGCTTTTCAAAATAAAACTACTCTTTCAATCCAATGATTTTAGTCTACAAACAATCTGTATAATAGTCATTATGACACAAAGAAAGTCTATTCCGACAGTAGCCTCAATTTAACCACTATAATGGATGACAGGTGGAACTAAATATCTAAAATGACCATGATAAAAAAATAACGCCCTAAAAAACACATGCAACTATAAATAAATATCTTATTAATATAAAAGCTCTCCGACATTATTTTGCATACATATCGACCCGAGTAACTGCATCTTTATGTATCATCTCGCACATCCCGCGCTCCCCGGACCCTTAAAACCAATTTGACATACGTCCTCGATTACAGTCACTTCTCCTGTGCCCATGTGCCCATGTGGCCTCTGTCTGACCTGACGGGGTACGCACCTGCAGCGGAGCGCTCTGACCGGAGCGGCGAGGAGGAGGCTTCACCTGGGGCACCTGTTGCTCACTTCGAGGCTGAGACCTGCTTTTATAGAGCCGCACCGAGAGCACGCACACACACACACACACACACACACACACACACACACACACACACACACAAAGATACAGGCACACTCTCAGTTCAAAGGTCGTGCACACATGTGGTTGTAAGGTGCATCTGTATGTGGGGCACACTGCTGGATAGAACCAATGGAATGATATTGTGGTCTATGAGAGGAGGGCTGCGCTGGAGGTGATACACTCTGTATTTTAAGATAAGAAAACTGACACACTGAGAAGAAGAAGCTCTTTTTCTTTTGACAATAATAACATGTCGGTAGATTGAAGCAGGGTTATAGCTGAAAATAAAACAATATGTTTAAAAGATGTGGGTTAGCACCTGCCTACAGGCTTTAGTCTACAGGTAGTGGACCAATGCAAGATCTAATAACGAAATCAAAGAGTTTGCCCCCTGGTGGTTGGAAGCAACACTAAGCTGCATTTCTCACTCTGAGTGGAAGGAGTGACAAGAAGACTTATTATTACACATTTTTAGAGGTCACAAGATGTTACCTGTGTTTTCTCATTTTGCTTTCTTGTTTTGGTTTTAAAGCTACTGGGTATAGTTTCATCTCTTCAGGACTCTAAAAACCCTTTAAGTGAACAAAATGAGAAGAACTACTGCTCGTAACTCATCTCCGCACAGAGAGTGTAACCTGGAATGAGGGGGTCACAGAAAGACATGACGAAAATGTGTCAACCACTGTTCTACGTCATATTGGTCTTTGTCATGTACTGTGTTGTTAAATGTTATGTTGGATCCTACCGTTTTAATCTTTATGGACTCACTGAACATGTTTCACACTGGAGCAGGAGCAGCTCCACGTGGAACATGTCACTCTTTGTGCATTTTCTTGTAATTTCGGCTGATATCTGAGTGTTCACAACCACAACTGTAATTATTACCTATGTATACACTATCTTCTTCATCTTCACACAGGCCATGCGTGTATATACACACACACACACACCCTCATTCTCCCTCAACCCACTCGCACATGTGCACACACGTTTACAGCACCTTAGATAGCATGCACACACACGCTTCTATGCGCGCACATTTATTGCTTATTAGTCAAAGTTTATAGCTAAATATATAGCTGAGATACGGCTGTATCAACATAGCATATTACATCTAAAGTAAATGGTGTGAATAGGAGTAAATGATTAAGCTAGGATGATGTTTCAGTTACTCCCAAGCTGCAATAAAAGAATCACTACAGGTTTAATGCTGTACTTATAAAAAAGGAGTTCACTGAGTTCGTGGTCAGTCAACTTTAAAAACTCAAAGGAAATCTTTTGTTACATGAATTATCAGTAAATTATTTTAAATGTATGATGATTAATGTGATACCTGTTTGATATGGAATACTTGCTTTAGTTGGCCATAGTCAGACCTTGGAGCAATGGTCTGTTTTATGGTAAATGTGTGTGTGTGTGTGTGTGTGTTTCAGAAGAATTCATTCTCACACACTGTGGAGGCAATTTATATATTTTTTTCTCTGAAATTGAACTCCTATGACTTCAGTCTCTGAAAATGAACTCCAAAGGCAGAGTCCCACATGATGCTTTTAATCTACTTTGGTCTACAGAGTTAGTTTTATGTGTGATACGCTCCCCGGATTTTGATCCCTCTAGAAGTTCTAAAGATTTTCTAGGCCCTCAGCTGCATGTCTGAAGAGCAGTCACACTCATACTCCTCTTCAACCCCTTTTATCACTTTAAGACTGGAGTAAAAGATACCAGTTATCTCTATTAGATACAATTATTTTTACTTGAGGGCAGGTAACCTGCCCTAAACTGCTCCTGTATATCATCAACAGCTCATAACCAACAATCATTACACAATAATTTACTTTTACACAGCAGTGGTGGAATGTAACTAAACTAATTATAAGTGCTGTACTTATGTACAAAGTTGAGTTACTTTTACTTCTCTTGAGTATTTTCAGTTTATGCTACTTTCTACTTCCACTGTATAGATCTCAGAGGGAAATATTGTAACTACATTTATCTGACAGCTCTAGTTACTGGCTATTTCACAAATGAAGATTTTAGCATAGAAAACATATGAAGTGTTTATAAAATATGAAATTTTCTTACAAATTCAACCCAACTGTTAAAACAAGAACAGCTGAAACAATTAGTTGATTGAAAATTATAATAATTATTATTGATAAAAGTCATTTTCATGTAAAACATTCCAGCTTCACAAATGTGTACATTTGCTGATTTTATATTTTAATCATTTTAATGTATTTGTAGTTAATATATCAGTAAATAATCAGCAGATTGATCCACTATGAAAATAATTTTTTGTTGCAGTCCTATGGAAAAATGCAACTGCAACAGTAAAATCCTGCTACATGAATGAATTGGTAATAATAATTGTAATTACATTATATATATGTGTAAAACAGTCTGTATTACATACTTTTACTTTTACTTTTACTTTAAAGAACATTTTCCTCATTTTGCTTTTACTTCCTAACATTTTAAAAGCAGGCCTTTTGGCGCCCGGTTAGCTCAGTCGATAGAGCTGGCAACCCATATAGTGAGGTGCTGCAGCGGCCCAGGGTTTGAATCTGACCTGTGGCCCTTTGTTGCGTGTCATCCCATCTCTCTCCACCCCCCTTTCCTGTCTATCTTTGGCTGTCCCTATCAATAAAGGTAATAAAGGCAATAAAAGACTGAAAAAAAAAAAAAGCAGGCCTTTTATTAGTAAAGATTAGAGAATATTAAGTGTGGTATTAGTACTTTTCCTTAAGTAAATTATCTAAATCCTTCCTCCACCACTGCTGCAGCCAATAATGAAGCAGTATCGGGTACACAGTGTTTAGCAAACAACAGTGCCTACAAATAAAACAATTAAAATACCGACTCCAAAACACTTACCACTATAAAATATTTGCTGGCTGCATGCTTAATCCAACACAATAAATGATACTAGTGCTGTAGTAGAATAGTATACAATAGTAACAACATAACATTGTTTGATTATATGAACCTTGACAAACAACAAAGAAAAACATTCACAAAGTAGCACACATTCTTAAAGGCATTTTACTTGAATAATTACAACAGCAAAGCCAAGTGAACACTGTGTTAAGCATTTCTATGTTAAAAAATGGAATCTGAATCTGGATTTGAATGTAAATTAATTAAGTTGGATTTTTGTAATGTTATTAATAATTATAATTATTTTTTGTACTTGTATTTTTCTCTCTCTTCTTTTTAACACATTCTGACAATTGAAAATGAAATGTATTTAAAACTGTACTTAAGTACTCAAAATGAATATGAAGCACAATGTTATTGTTTTGTTGATATTGCTTGTTGAAGATAAAGCACCATAAAATGTTCATTATTTCTTTACACATTGCATAACTGCACTTTAGCAGGAGTAATTATTAACCAACATAAAAGCCAGGTAATTGAGTATTGATTAAATATATCTATTTATCGTGAGTTACTGATAATTGACTGTGCGCCCAGCGGCTCAGCTTCTGTGCAGTTTTGACCAGTGTCATTATGTGTGACAGCTGTTGCCTGGTTGCAGCAGTGTTTCTCTGACCTTGACTTCTCCACAGCATGCACAGTAATGTGACACGATCCGTGCATGAGACCAGCTCGACTCACAGCTGGTGCACACCAAAGTATAAAGATGCATCTTGAAGTGGCTTTATTTTACAATTGACCTAGTTATTTATTGACTAACTCATTAGGTTTGAAGCAATGGTTTTTGCCCATGTGACTTCAGGAGACCCACATACGTTGGAAAGTTCAGCTGAGGCTTACCTTTAACCTTTGGAATGCTGCTTTCATCTTCCCTCCACCCACACACTAAATACTTATGCCTGTAATGCCCGTAATTATATAGTGGCTTTTTTTGTTCTGTTGTACAGCCGGGAGTGACCTTTTTTTTAAACTTTTTGGTTTTTCAGAAAACACATTATGACCTGTTTTTTTGCCCTACATGGAAGACCTGCTTTAAATTCTTATGACCCCCCCTCCCCTTTACAAGCAATGCACTGTATTCTCCTTTGCCGCTCATAATCAATCTTGAATGTTTTGTTTTCCTTATGACATTTGTTATGATATCAGAGTCAATGATTGCCTACAAGGCCACAGAGTTGATGCCATCTATCTGTCATGCTGGCACAGTCCACACAGGGTCAAACAGTTTGCCCTCTTGTTACCACCGGGGGCCACCCTGTAGTCCTACGCTGTGAGTAGGCTGTGCTCTAATCCATAAAACAATAAAACTCAGCTGTTAGAACCCGTCCAAACTGGTTGAGTCTCCGAGGGTGGTGAGACTGAGCAGCTACAGTATCAAGGTTATAGCCAAAGTGACGCTGAATTTGGATGTGATAGAAGGTGTCTTTTTACAGGTTTAGTCCAAATACTAACACCATGTTTTAAATTGACTGTTGGGATTATATATATATTACAAAATATTATAACACATCATCCACCTTGACCTTTAGCAGTATGGAAAGCCCCTTATGTTGAAATAATGGAAAACACTCTCCACCATATGCATACGTGTGGTTAATATTTGCAGAAAGAATGCAACACGATGCCTCTCCAGGTTCTGTATAATGCCAAAATGTGTTGGTGTCTTCTAAAATATAATGTTCCTGTTGTGTTGAGCGTGACCCTGCTGCCTCCACATGGTCAAAATGTAATTTCAGACACTGTAAGCTACAGTGAATTATTTTAAAATCAATTTATTGAAGGGAGCTAGAATACATATTGTACAAAACTGATGAAAATTTCACCTGGAGCAATGTCCTCTCACTCACGATGTTCTGTACATGTTTCATATAGTTTATTGTGCACAGGAGCACAAAGGTGGTGCTGAGTCTCAGTCGGGGTCTTGTGACCCTCCTGAGACACTGAACCAGTGAGGAAATAATCATAAACAATTTGACAATTCCACTTTTAGGAGTTACCAAATAAGTGGTAATACTGCAGCAGTGCTCTGATACAGAAGAGTCTTTTAGCTGACAGTATTTAATGTTTTTATGAACTGAATTCTTAATTACTTTCATATGCAAATCAATCTAGCAAACAACAGATTTAGATTAAATTGTTAATTGCTTCTTTAATAGTACAATAACAAAAAATAGAATTCTATGCCATATGAATATAATATTAATTCACTAATCCTGATTAAAATAAATTCCTTGATAGAACATATTACATATTATGTTGTATTAACCTCTTAACTACAGAGACCCCTGTGCTTTACCAGCTTACCTTTGGTTGATGTTTAATTAATTATGAACTAATTAATATTAACTGTAGATGGCTTTTTACCAGCAGCAATGCACTATTTTTATAGCGCAGTCGTGTCTGTAAGTCTTCCCTTTAGGCTCATAGAGCCTCTAGCAGCTGATGTAGCCTGAGAGGCAAATCCCGGGGTATAAAAAAGCCCCTCAAGCACTCTTTCTGTTGCTGGTTCAGCTGATTGCTATGAGCATGCTGTAACAAATTGAGGGAATTCAGATGAGCATCAATATTTTTAACATCTCCTCTTACCTCATCTGGAATACAATGGTTGGACAGCAGGAAGACAAGATTCAAATGATTTTAGTGAGTAAAGCAAAATGAAACAGTAAAAGTGAGGAGGACAAAATAGGGTTTTGAAAAGTCCCCAGTGGGAATTATATATCTGTTTGAAACTAATTACATAGGAAAAGCTTTTATGTCATATGTATAGTATAAGAGTTAATATGTCTGATCCCTATATTCGAGATCACAGCAGTCATCAGTGCAGTTTGGTCTTTCCATCTTCTCTTCTGTCCACTGGATGGAGCTGCTGTGATGCTGTCAGCACTGAGCAGGTTCCCTCATGCACCAGCAGATGGGGACAGATAAATGTCAAAGGGTCTGTGTTCAGGTCATGGTTTGAAGCAGAACTTGCCTCCCCTGTTTAGTCTTATTGTTTGGTTACAGACAGTGTTTGATAATATAGAATATAAGCTCTCAGATACGCTGATGTCTCGGAGATACATAATCAGTGGGGTGGAGAGTGAAGCTCCTGCAGATGTCGAGTGATAAATCAAGGGCTGATGACTGTACAATGACAATTTTCTGTTGAAAACTATTTGGGTATAGAAATATAAAAGAAAAAGAAATATAAAGCCAGTGGTGGAAAGTGATTTAGAATATTTACTTAAGCACTGTACTGAAGTACAATTTTGAGGTACTTTAAAAGAGTACTTCCATTTCCTGCTACTTTATACTTCTACTCCACTACAATAATTGTACTATTTACTGTACTGCATTCATTTGATAATTTAAAATTAGCCTGATATTTACCAGCTGCAACATTAAAGTGAGTAAACTTAATGTATCAATGAATATAAGAGTAGTATTATTTATTAATTATTATTCTGATATCTATATATATCTATGTTTACTTTTGGTACTTTAAGTATATTTTAATGCTAATACTTTTGTACTTTTACTTGTTGTTTCTACACTGTGATATTGCCACTTTTACTAAGTAAGCAGCAACAAGGGACTTTCATTTTCTGATGATTCTGACGGCCCCTGTGGACAAAAACAGTAGTGTATCCACCACCTTATTTCATTGATTTGAATGGGAACTAGTCAGTCTTTTCGCTGATGGTCTTGTGTTCTTATGTAAGTCATATAGAGGCATCAGTATTCAACTGAGACTGTTTCATAACCATTTAAAATCTCCTTGTTTTAGTACATTGTGATATTTCTATGCTTTTGTTGCAATACTCGCTAAATGTAAATGTAAACCATTTCACAGAAAATTCAAACAAAGTTGGGAGCTTGTTACTGTATGTACCTAGTGTATTATCACATTCTATCATGCTAATAATAGCAAGGTCTGTTGTCACAAACTTGATGTATATATGTCAAAAGTGGCTCAAAATGCTGCTGTTATCTGATGCAGGCGTCAGACTGCTGAGGTTGTGGATCAAGGTAACCTATTGCTGCAGTTTATCTGATCTGAAGTGCTGCTCTCCAGCTCAGCTCCGACCTGGGTGTGTCAGACAGTACGTTCACCAGCGCCGACACTTGGCCGACCTTGGCGAAGATTGATAGGAGATACTGATTCATAAGTCCTCCCCACACGCTGATGGGCAGCCATTCCTCATTCTTATCACACAACAGGGGGGGTGAAATATTAAGTGGCACCACACACACAGAGAGGGTGAATCTTTCTACACTCTTCTCTCATCTGTTTTTAAGACATAAGAAATGCAGATTTAGCCTGATTGTTGCTGCTGCAGTGCTTTCTAATGAACGATTGTGGTTGTTTGCAGGTTTTAACACACATAAGATTGTGGCAAGAATTAGGCATTGGCGACATTGATTAAAATTCAGGTCCAACAATTTGCAACCAGACACATGCTGATAAATCATTTGATTTATTGTAGCGTATGACAATTATTATAAGATATTTGAATGTTTTTTAGTGATGATAGACATGTTGTACTGTGTCTGACCCTGACGTGAAATGTCAGGATTTGGGACCTCATTATTTTTTGGAGTTGATCAACTCATGTCCAGCAGCTCCTTAGTAGTGCAGCATAACCTGAGGATAAAACATGACTTATTGATACATGAAATTATTTATTTACCAGTGGTATTTGAGTTTGGAACATTTCTGAGTGATCAAATAGAGTTTATTGATGAACTTACGTCACTGAGCCAATCGGTGAAGGCAGAGGTTCGGGTGAAGACGGTGGGCTTCTTCACTTCATTGCAGACGCGGGAGGAAACGAAGCTGGTGACACCCTGGACGTACCACCTACCATCCTGACCCAAACAGTTTAGAGGGCCGCCAGAGTCTCCCTGAGAGAGAAACAGGAACACATTGTGAAGGAGCTGACCTTGTTAATGGCAGGTAGTTTAGGTACTAGCTGCTTTGTTTCATTGCCTCACACACATTGCATCCAGATACGACATCTCCTCCTGCACAGATCATGGTACTCTTCACGTTGATGCCCCACCAGTCACTGCGACTGCACACACTGTACTCCACCACAGGCAGCAAGGCCTGCTGCAGCTTATCAGGCATGGGGCCATGGGCTGAAACAGAGAGGGTAGAGCTGGTTAACATAAATACATCACATACACAAGGCAGAGAGCAGTGTTGTGCAAAACACTTAAAAACTGTAACCACTCAGTACTTGACGATGTTTGAAAAACCAAAGGGAATCGTTTTAAAAACACTTACAATTTTTCCTTCTCTTCTATCTGGATAAAAAATATTCCATCTGCTGATCATACAAAATGTTTTTAACCCTTTTTTTCGAATTAAAACAAAAATGGCAGCCCGCCGACTAGCTGCAGACACAGTTGTATCTAACAATACAAATCTTTATCGCTCAGTGGGCGGAATCATTTCTTATCCCTGTGGTTAGAGGAGTTATTGAGGAAAATGCTGCTTACGGTTACCTCTGTGACCCGAATGTAACATCAAACTTGTGGTAAGACAGCGAAAAAGTGACCACAAAATGTCTAAGTAATTGAGTTGGAGGTATCTGTATCTTCATGTGACTACCAAATTACAAATTACTGCCCAACAATGGCAGAGAGTGTATATGCACTTGGTAATGTCAATCATTGCTCACATTTAATGTTAAAACTAAGTTCTAGGCAAGATTTGCACCTGTCTAAGCCTAAATCATCCAATCGTTTTCTACAAAACTGAATCCCTGCAATGAGCTACAGCTATCAGTGCAAAGGCAGGATGACAGATGAGGACAGGGTGACATTACTGTAAAGGTTGCCCCAGCCGGAGATGTAACACGCTGTCCCATGGGTGGGGATCTGTCCAGCCTCTGGAATACAAGCCACACCAATGCTGTCATTCATAATGGGGCTCTTATCCAGTTTCAGCAGGGCAAGATCATTGCTGTGAGAAAGTCATCACTGATTGAGATTATTCATTCTTGTTACTTTCATTCATGTCAAATTCCTTATTTGCTTTTGCATTTACTTTATATTGTACATATATTGTAGGTATCTTCTTACAGGTGTAAATTAACAAACAGTATTATTTATGTTTATTAAGGATGCCACTGGTGATATGAAAACAAGCTTATTTATCGATTTGCAATGGACACATTCTTGCTTGTTCCCAAGTCAATATAAACTCACCCGTCAGCCACAAAGTCAATGTCCCACTTGGGGTGGACAATGATGCGCAGAACATCTCTGATCTGTTCAGTGCCCTCCTGCTGGCTCATGTCGTGCTCTCCCAAGACCACACGGTACACATCTCCGGGCCTGTAAGACGCATTTCCCTCATTCAGTATATTTCTTTTCTGGGTCTCATTTGTATCTCTTTGCACGTCAACATTATCCGTGTTTGCTTGCTTCAATAAATCCTTGACCTCTGTCTCTAGCTCTCACTTGAATCACACTGTAGCTACAGAATATTATTATTAGTCACCAGATGCAGTGTCCAGCAGTCAGCACCCAGCGAGATCCGATCAGAGTCCCTCCACAAGTGTGATGGAAACGGCTGCCGTGCTTCACCTGCAGGGAGATCTGAGAAAAACATATGTGAATAATTAGAATATAATTCAGAATAGGAGAACAGTTACTGTATGAGTATTAACAAGTGAATTTATAACACTGGGCTTACAGTACCTGCCAAGGCCAGCTGTGGGGGCGAGCATCCTCTCCATTCACCACCCTATTGATGTCAGGCTTCACAGCAGGCGTACCACATCCAAAAACTGCAAACACATAATAATGTATTCCATAACTGAAATTAATTTAGTGCTCAATCTTAAAGTCTGGCTTTTTTGTTCAGCTTCAGCTACTCACCATATGCTGCCTGAAGCAACAGGAGGGCCAATGCCTGCATCATAATGACAGTCTGTAGATACACACACACTCTCTCAGCTCCGTTCAGCTCTCTTATACCTCCTCAGTCTGTCTGTCTGTCTGCCCAAATACAGACTATATTGAACTTGTGAAACTTTGTTATCAGCATCCACTGCCGACTGTACTGTAGCTGGGAAAAACTTGCTGTTCTGCAGATGGATCGGCTGGTGAGCCAGGACACTAAACTGTCCACGAATGCAAAAAGTGGCAGGTTTATCAACTGTGAGACAAACTTACCCTCTGCAATTTAGACAGGATTGGCAATGTACATGTGCTTACATACATGTGTCAGTAGAGATAATCCCAGTATACCACTTTTCAACAGAATAAAAAAGAATAGCATATATAACTAAAAGCTTAAGCTTAAGATTAGAGAATGGAATGTTGATAATTAAGGACACAAAATAGGTTTTGGCACTGGGATAATATATATAGATAATATATAGATAATACATCATAATGTTTTCAAAAAGTTTCAAATATATAATTCCTGAAAATTAGATACATAACCAGTAGTAGCAGAAGTAACAATACTACAGTGTAAAAATACTCTCTTACAAGGGCAAGTCCTGCATTCAAAATACGACTGAAACGTATGTAATGTATTATCAGAAAAATATCCTTAAAGTATCAAAAGTATCGAAAGTAAAAGTACTCATAATGCATAGTAATGAAAGAGAGAAGGTCAGTGTTATGTTATCAATTTCTTACTCAATTAAAGTACCCCTATATCTGTATCTACATATTTACCTAACTGCTTTTTACCACCGTGTAATGTAATGTAATGTAATGTTAATTTGCTTAAATCTCCTTGACCGTATACTGCAGGAAATCCCATAAAATTTGAACTTTCATAATAATATTGAATAATTTTGCCAACATGGGCTATAATACTGCATTCCTCTGAAGCAACCGTGTACATTTTCCAGTTAATGTAGTGCCACAGCTGCACACTTAAATCTATGATCTCTATCATTTCAGACATTCTCTGTGTGTGTCGGGCTGTTTCTGTATAGGTATAATATATCTTCACCCCAGCAAACATAATGGGAACAACGCTGCGGATGTCTCACCACAAGGACCATTTTGTACGGGTTCTGGAGCTTTTGATTGGACCTGAGTTGTCGATGTTGATGTAAAAATAATTATCATGTCCATGTTGTCTCAGAGTTGTGATTACAGATTAAAATACTGCTTGCATCTGTATTTGACAACCTGGAAATGAGAACAGGCTATGAAATGCAAAAGGCCCTACAGCCAGTGTTTGGTTTGTCCGTTCTGGGCTACTGTAGAAATCCGACCCACAGCGTCTGTAGATAAATGTATCACAAAATTATGTAACAAAAAACCAATGATTCCTATAGTCAGGTAGGTGATTATGCACTAATGAAAACATACATACGCATATCATATTCTATTTCTACCAATAGAGCCTCCTACCTCTTACACACTGGACCTTTAAAGTTGAGGTTTATCATGATGACTAGGCAAACTTTATCTGCAGGAGAAGATTGTGTGATATGATAGAAAGCTTCACAACAAATACAAAATGGACCTTGTGGTGAGTTTGTTTAGTCAACTACTGTCTCCAAGTCAAGAATGAACTCTCAATTTCAAGTCTTAAAAGTGTTTTAGGGTAGATTTTCCTCCAAACACGAACATCCGTGTGTTCCATTCACAGAAAGCTCCACAGGTCACCCTCTGTCTCTGTCTGTCACACATTTACAGGAATGGATGCATTTTACATGTCTGCAGGCACCGTCGGATTAGTTACGACAGCAATGACAGCTTAGCATCAAATATCAGAACAAATTCAAATACAACCTCCCACATTGGTGCTTAATCAATAATTTGCATATAGCTGCCTGAAAACATGCTCCAGCTACAGCTTGAACACACAGAACAAACTGAGCGACTGAGTGAAACTGCGGGGTTTGTGAAAATGAGAGTAGCTGTCCGAGTGAGAGAGGGAAGAAGAAAAGCAGGGAGAAAGGAGAGGAAGGCAGAGAAGCTGAGACGAGGGTTTAGTGTCGTCAGCTGTCTTGGTGCTCGGTGTACGGCGAGAAATAAATTTTCTTCTTACGACCACAGAACTGGATAGCTTTGGGTAACCGTCAAGAGAAACAGTCCTGTAACAACTTTCTCTCCTTTAATAACATGTTATACATTCACAAAGGGGCCCATGCTCCTGCTGAATCTGGACCCAATTCTTCACGCCTCGCTCAGACAGTATCCTTTCCTCCTGAGGGAAACTAATATCACTCTCTGGAGAAGACGGCGTGCATCTATAAATTTCCCCTTTTAGGAAGCAAATCAAATCAATATTGCCTCAACAGCTAAAAGGCTTTGCTTGTTTTCTCGCCGTGTTAAGATAATTCCCAACACCAGACATTGCCTGAAAATTTATGAAGTAGACATGTGCTGTATGTTTGCATAACACAGCAATGACAGAACTGTGAATAATTCAGATTAGAGCTGCAAAAGTTACAGCTCACAATGAATTAACCACTGATGCTTTTTACAGGAGGGCACTTAGGTGGGAATTGTCATTTATTCTAAGTGAGCGTGTGTAGAACAATAAATTCTATAAAGGTAAACACTGTGAAAAAGAATCAATAGCAATTTTAAATCATTTTAATGTTAGTGGAGTACTTTTTATTTAAAATGCAAATATCGTATTTTACAGCACTTTACTACAAAACCTTCAATCACAAAGAGACGTTGAAAGTCAGTATGGAGGAGAAAGAACAGAGACCCATTGAGCATTTTGAACATTTCACTACAAACTTTATACATTACAACACTTGGCAGTTTGAAGTAATATCATTCAATATCATTACAAAACAAACATATATATTATAAATATAATAGAAACATACTGACTAATTCACATCTTAAACATGATTTTTAACAGTCTACAGCATTGGTCTACAGCCTTGCTAGCAGCTCTGTGAGGCCCTATAGGGCAACGTTACCAAGTTAATGTGTTAGCATCATGCATGCTGGAAGTTGCTGCAGCATCCCCTAAAATCTGGCATAATGAAAACCATTTGTTCATTAAAATGTTTAAACTTTCCCCTATCTTACTGGGATTTACATGTGTGCCCTGGTATTTGTGGCAGGAAGCAGGTTTTGCCTTGTTTTGTTTTTTAACAATTTATCCACTAAAAGATTTGTGTAAAATGTTGTTAATAACTATTAAATGGGCTATAAATTATCCTGGCAATTTAGATCAATAGAAAAACCATGAATGTTATGCCTTTAACATTTAGTGTGATGTCATTATATTCTCTCAGCGCCCCCAACCCTAAAATGCCAACATTCTGTAATTAGCAGTAGCACTAAACACAAAGTACAGCTCATGTTTTCTAATTGATTAGTTTCCAGGTGTTTGGTCATGAACCAAAGTATTGAAATTTAAAGATGATGGTGGTGCTAGATGAAAAGTTGAGTTATTACAGTTCATCCTAAGGATTGTCTGTGCCAAATGTCAGTTGTTGAGACTGACCAGAATTGCCCCAGTGGTTAAAAAAAACCCTCCAATTAATGTCTACTTTGTCAGAAATCAAAAAGTCTGGAGGAGACGATTGGTGTCTCATTACAGTACATAACATTTTATAGCATAGTATATTTGGATTTTATGATAAAATGGCTGGAAAAAATATAGTTTGGTGTAAAGTTATATGAGCTCTTCCTCAACTGCCTGCATCTATAACCATTTTATTGTTTTTTTTTCCTACGTATAAAAATTTCCATCAGGACATTGTTCTGCTGAACTACGTAAATCGATTTTTCCAGAGAGAAATACAGTTAGCCACAGAAGCAGGTCTGCTCTTTATTCAGTGGTAGCTGAAGACAGAGATAAATTATCTGAGACCAGCCAGCGCCGTTTAAGGCCAAGTATATATCTCCCAAGGTTTTCAGATATGTCAAAAATCTGACTAGTGCAGCCTGGAGACGGAGGAAATGCTGCCAATTAGACCTTTGAAACATAAATCACACTTTACTGCTCTGTCACATGAAGTGGCCAATATTCAGTTTCCAGTCACTGAGAAGAAGAATATCAGTCATTAATAGAAGGCAAAAAAAATAGGTTGAATAAATGCATAGCACATGCAGCTTCTCATGAGTTAGTGCATGATATCACCTTTCACCAAGAGAGAAAAAATGTGACGCGTGAACATGATATTATTTGGTTGAAGGCACAGAATATACAGTTTGTCCTCCCAGTGATTAATAATATATTCAATTATATATTCAGTAAGGGCAGGTTGAATATATTACTATTCCTTTAATACTGCAGTATTGATTGATACCACTCTAATGTTTGTATGGTAAATATTAACTTTTCTTTGTCCGTAGCAGAAAACAATGACGGCTCACCTGCTCACACTCTATCTCGTATCACAACTAAACAGTACACTGAATATATGTTTCAGTGTGTCAATCACAAGGTAACTACAGCCAAAAGCACATCCTGCTTTATTATCTATTTGACTAATTGGACCATAATTTACTAAATGAACATCATGCTGTGTGGAAGAAGGCTTGACTGAAACCATAAACTCATTAGGAAACAGTTTACTGAGCTAATTAATCAACTGAGAAGTCGGCTCATTTGTCCAGAAGATTGCATGGTATCGTTTTTTATTGCAGCCAGTGGAGACACTTCTCTCGTTGGCTTCACTTCACAGACCCGGAAGCTCTGTCCATTATACATACTGTCAATGGTTTGACCGAGAACTAGATAAAAGGCTCATTCGAGATGAACTGTGCCTCGCCTGGAAAGTACATGAGATCAGGCGTCTTCAGCAGGAGGTGGTGACAAAAAGCTGCAGTCAATAGGGACAGTTTCCAGCTGCCTTTAAAGAATATACAGGAAGTCACAGAAATGTGTGCATCCTGTTTCATCATCTTTAGGCTGCCTGGTGTTTGCCAACCATGTTTAGATATATAAATAAACTATGTTATCATTATCAAACACACAATATACTGTATGTTTGTTAACAGATTAAAGCTTTGTGCGCAATGTGAGCCAGGAAACAGTTACAATCTAGAGTTAAATAGCCAATCAGCTCTTAGATCAGGTGAATGCCAGGCGTTTCCCGTCAGAACAAGTCAGCACACTAATCTAACCCATGCACTGTGCAGCAGTCGATTCTGCGCAGGCCTGGCTCATCTGGAACGAGCCTACTTTTTCGCCACTAGGGCACATAGCTAGGTGGTGACGTCATAAGAATGGTCTCTGACGAGCAATTCATATTTGGTGTTATCAGCTCGTTGTTTTAGTGCATTAAGCCTGGTTCAACTACTATATAAAGGTTTTGTCCTTTTATGGTTTTCTTCTATATGGGATTTATGGCCAGTGTATGGGATATTTTCAGTAGATTAGTAAGAGAAAGTCACTTTGTGGCAGCAACAGCCGACAGGTGTCAGCCCATTGTTTATTTTCATTATTATATTATTCATTTGTGTCGCATACATGTTGCACGTTGCAACATTACCTGCTCTTTTGAGGGAAGAATTGGACTTATATGGACGCACTGATGGGAGAAAATCTATTGTGAAAGTAGTGAGTAATAAACAGAGTAACTTTTGGTTTATGCACTGAGATGAGGCCAGGGAGCTCCTTCTTTCCAAACTTGTAACTGTTTCCGAAGATCGGGAATGAAGGATAAAAAGTCTATTTTATACACCAAGAAGAGAATATGGGCACACAAGTGCAAAACCGAGCTGACACCACTGTCCAACCCGAAACACACAGGGAAACAAGTTCAAGTTCATTAGCATGTCGCATTGTCGTTGTGATCCCACAACTGGATGTAAACAGTGGTAGAACACATATTAAGCGTTAGTGAAACGTTTTTTGACTGGTTTGTCAGCTAACCAGTAACCTCCCATTAAATGTAGCCATTATGCTGGGCTACCCTGCTGCTCAGAATCAGAATCAGAAGTACTTTAATAATCCCAATAATAATAATAATTATAATTTAATAATTACTTTCGTTACATACTCCAGAACATATAATATATTAAGAATATACATGAATAAGTTTATATATATAGTAAGGTTAAATGTACAGTTTAAAATGTGCAAAAAGTGCAAAAATGATTGTCCATGTTTGAGGTCAGATTACAGAGAAGGGGTGTCTGACTCTCATATCATATATCATATCAGTGTCTCAGCTCGGATGTCCCTGAGGGATAGCATCAGTTACTTCTCCTTCCTTTAACCACATTGTTGTAACAGCGATATTGTATTGTGTGCTCCAAGTTGACCTTTTGGCAGCACACACTCTCCACATGAGTTGGGATACAACCAACATACTGGCACCTCTCAGTAATGTGCTCATTTCCAAGCTCAGGCATCCTTTCACTTTCACCATGACAAAGTGTCACTGTTATTGACTCAAAAGCATAGACAATTGGATGTGTGACTTAGTTAGTCAGTAGTTCTTTCCATCTCATCAAAACTCTCAAACTCATTTAACTACCTAGCTTGGTTTCTCTGAAGTACAGTGTTGTACAAGCGTTTCTAGTAAACAACTATTTCTGTGACTTAAGTCCTCACAAAAACAAAGATGGCGGCACGTTAGGTTTCTAAAAACAACATTAAGAACTATTAATAAGTAGATTTTCATAACAATGAATTTCTTTATAATGTCACTTTCTATCTAATTAATTAGTTGAAGTTAAAAAAAAGTCCAGGGAGAGTGTGTAGTTTGGAAAAACAAGCCTTTTCAGCAGTGGGCTTCATTTGTATTCGGAGTAACTGGCTTTCGGACAAATGTGTTTTTGGGCCACTGGACAACTTTTCAGACTATTGGGATTTTAGTACAATGATCAGTTGTCAGCAGCCAGTTAGCTTAGCTTAACACAAATACTGTAAACAGGGGGAAACAGCTGGCCTGGCTCAGTCCAAAGGTAAAAAAAAAAAAAAAAAAAACTAGCAATATATAAAACGCATTAATAAACTTGTGATATTTTGTTTGTGTGCTTCGAACAGAAACCGATAAGCTAAGCAGGTCAGCTGCTGGCCGTAGCGTCATATTTACCCTACAGACATGAGCGTGGTATCAATCTTCTCACCTAAATGTTTTCAAGAAAACAAATATGAGTATTTCCCAAAATCTCTGTCAGTGCTTTTAATGCAAATGCAGTACATCTACATGGGTTTTGTGACAAATCATAGCAATACTCAACAATTTGATTAAATTTTATGATCAGTCAAATCCATGTCTTGCTCCCCTTAGATATTTTTGTACCATCCAGTGCTCCTGTGAGGCTGGTGGCTGGTGATGGAGGAGCAGAGTGAAGGCTGCCTTAAGGCTCCAGTCAGAGATGATTATGTCTGCTAGTAGCTTTGCAAAATGTAGCCTTCAGGTGGGTTTTTTAACATGCAATCCTATTCTCTAACTACTGAGCCTCTGCGCTCTGTTCTTATTGCTGCTCAGTCAAGATAAATGGGATGGGTTTAATCTAATTATTGCAGCAGATGTTAGTTCTGAGTACTTTTTAAAACATTTACTCGGCCATGAAAAGTTGAGTGAGTAATCTTTTTTCAGCAATGCCCTATTTCACACTTAGCTGCACAGTCTTTCTCTGCTCGACACTGCTTCACTGGTGGTTAAGTGCTTCGTTCAATAAGACTTTACCAGCAGAGGAGTGTCCAATTTCAAATTCATTACTTACACTATACATGAAGAATTAGAAGAATGTTCAACATTACTGCTGTTATCTGTCTGTTATATATTGAGACGTCACTTTAGATTTGGGTGGACTTGGCCAGAGTTCTCAGGTTGAGGTCATTTTGGGCTCACCTGGGGCTGTTCACAAATGAAAAGTGATATTTAAGCTTGTTGTTGTAAGGTTTAAGTCAGAGCTGAAATCAAAGCCAAATTTGTTTTGCCCTCAAGTGTCTTGTTCTGATTGCTGAATGATGGTGAAGTCATTGTCAGAAGGAAGAACAACTACAAAGGAAATGTCTTTGTTGTTTTGGACCCTCAAGCCAACCGAACAAAAGAGTACAAGAAAAGAAGAGAGTCATTCATAACAAAGCAATTACACCCCATTTTGATAATTGGCACTGATAGATGAAGGAAACCTAAATCCAAATAAACTTAAACTGCTCTGGGGCGAGCAGCTGGAGCTTTACTGATTCGTCACAGGGAAATCTATTTCTCCTTTTCTTTTTCTCTGTGTCTTTAACCATCATCTTTTATTTTTACACTCTGTCTGATGATCTAACCTTAACACCTCGGACCCCCGCCGGCCAGTTCAGAAACAGTGAGTTTTTACTGGTAATGGACTCCATTTGGGTACCTTGAGGCTCCTGTGGCGATACTTTCAGTTTGATTCATTGCTGCTCCGTTTCTACCTCCTCTTCCTGCCCTCACCCCTCTCCCCTACTACCTAACTAAAACCTTGTTGGTCAAATTAAAAACAGTTTAGCCTGTTGCACTGGATTGCATCACAAGCCCATAAACATAAAGTGCTTTGGTCATGTAAGACAGACGCCCTGTGATTATCTCTGCTCCTTTAACTCACAAATCAAACATGGGTTCAGCTGCAGGCCCTGGTATGATAGAAGCATTTTATTGAGGACAGTGAAAACGAGAAGCCTAGCATTTTATTGAGGAAACCAGCTTAGTTCTGTCACAATGAAGGAGCATCTCAGCACACAGAGCACAGATCTGGGACGCTGTGAGGGATATTGATTCTGTTAGAGAGATGGAAAGACAATGAAACACAATTTGACACTGCAACAACCAAAACTGTAGTGACAGATGGAAATGAGTTCCGTTCACGCATGAGATTTAAGAGTAACACTTTCTGGCACTAACCGTTCAGTGGTTTCTCAAAGTGCCACCTGGTTATTGTGAGATTAAATTGAACCGAACAGATCCATAATTCAGGGTCCACGGCATCAAAAGGAAATCGACATAATAAGGCTTAATCGCTAACTTTCTGATGGCTAATGACCCCAAAATTGACTGTCAGGTTAGATTAGACAGCTCAGTGCTTAACACTAACCTACCAGAGCTGAAATGAAATATCCTACTGAATTTTACTTTCAAAGAGAGGTTGTAGAGAAATTTGGAGATGCCAGCAGAAGGATAGTGACAGAGAAACTCCAGACTGGGGAAACTGAGAGACAGTCCTCCTCTTTAGTCTCCTCTCCCACAAAGGCTAAGGTTTCTTGGCTGTGACTGATGGACAATAACAAGGAAGCCCTCCCTACGCGCCACCCCTTCATATTTCATCGTTATGTGTTGCAATCGAGCTCTTTGTGTTCTCATAAAATCTCAAATGCTGTTATTAGACTTCAAATGAAATAGAAAAACCACATGCACTCACGTTTCAAACAGAGTCTTTGATTCTCAATATGCATATTTTGACCTTTTAACCTTTCTTTTTTAGCCATGTCAGGGCTCTAGCTCTAGGATTTGGTCCAGACTGATATATATATATATATATATGACAACTATTGAAAGAACTGGTATGACATTATGGTTCTGATCTGCTGACTTTCCCTCTAGCACCACCGTAAGGTTGAATTAATTGCCATAAAATGTGGTGCGCACATTTGTGTTCCTCTCAGGATGAATTTTAATAGCTTTACAGTGTGTAGGATTTACTGGCATCTAGCGGTGAAGATGGAGATTGCAATCGACTGAATACCACTCGCAAAACTGTGGTGGCCGTGAAAAATGTGAAAGGCCCTATCTAGAGCCAGTGTTTGGTTGATGTGTTCTAGGCTAATGTAGAAACATGGCGGTTCAACATGGCGAACTCCATGGTAGGCGACCTGTGACATCTGTTGACAAAAACGTATTCTAAGGTAATAAAAACACTACAATTCTTATTTTCAGCTGATTATACACTAATGACAACATATTTTTGAATATATAAACGTTTTGCCAATAGATCCTCCTAAATGTTACACACTGAACCTTTAACTTTTTATCTAGCAGCACATTCAGGTCACGATAAATACTCTCTTAGTTTATGAGAAAATACCAGCAAAACCCAAGACTCCCATCAGCCTCAGCTGTACTTTGTTTTTAGTGCTAATTAACACTGGTTAGCACAAACCAGCCTGATGAACCTAAATATCAAAATCATTCCCCTTAAAAATTCAGTATCAGCATTATCTGCAACTTTGCAAGTTTGTTCGTCACTGTGAGTTTGTACATGCATGTGCAAGCAAGGCGCTGCTGCTGAAAAGTCATTTAAGGGTAAATGTGTTAATTTTCTTACGTTCGCAGAACAAGTATGTTTAGTGGGTTTTTTGTACACTTTAACACATGTAGTTGAATCATGGCAAGAGGTTAATTTTTCAGGATATATATATTTTTTACTTTTCTGAACGTGTTGGGTTCATAATGGGGCCATTGACCAGTCTGAGCTCACCTCACACTCCCACTGACACCTGCAACACCCCTGCAAATTGGCAGGCAGCAGTGGTTTAATATACCAAGCTGTGAAGAGTTCATAAATCTCTTGCAACGTGGCTAATAGCAACTTTCAGGCCACTGAAGAGACAAGGCCTCTCCAGACGCACAGTTGTTTTTTACTCACAAAAAAACACCTTTATAAAGTGTATATCCTGCATTTCAAAATAAAAATACATACTTATATAGACATTAGTGATGGAAAAGAATACACGGAATACTTGAATACCAATAGATCTAGTGTTTTGAGTAATAAAAAATGAAAAACAGCACACAGATCTAAGAACTAACATGATATACGACGCAATTTAGAAAATGTCAAGCTGTTCCACACAGAAATATCCTGTATACAGCTATATATTTTCTTGCCCGTAAAATTAAAGCCTGTTGGTAACCACAAAGTAAAAGTGTGTAACTCTAGATGACCTTGCAGTCACATGGCCAACAGCACCAATGTGTTAATGAAAGTGACACGTACTCAGCTCAACCTGAAACCTGAGGCTTAAACAAATACATACAAATCACTGCCCTGATGTGTCCAACACCGCCTCCACAGTACCTGGTCTCAAAGACAACATGGGAACGAGCAGTTCCCCCCGTTCTTACAGGTAAATACACCTGTATATTTATCATTTTATGCAAACATTATATAAATATTGTCACAAAGTCGTTGACATAAAGTTGGAGCCCACTGATGGCTGGTGCCTCCAGAAGTTTAGATTGATACACAAAGAGCTCTCTGTGTAACATGTAAGCATTCACACATGCTCTCACACTTGAACACTGTGCACTCCAACACACACACACACACACACACACACACACACACACACACACACACACACACACACACACACACACACATTGTGTTGGAATCTCGCTGCTATTAACATATGTAGCCACGTTTACAAGTTGTACAGCAGATATGGCTGTTTTCATAATGTTAATAACAGACGTATAATTTATCCTCTAAATATTTAAATATCTCCAGGTTCATCTCATGTTTCCCAGGTGGATTTGTTTTTATTATTTTAAAAGAATAGTTGGGGTGCGTCAAAGGTCAGGAGTGTTGCGCTGAGCATGCCATTTTTCCAAACACAAGTTGAGTGTGTGTGTGTTAGGGCCCATGTGCTAGTGATTTCACCACTCTCCTCTGTGTACTCTGGGATGACAGGGGCTGAGGTCTGGGCGGCCCGGTGCCGGCACCACCACTGTCAACAGGGACCCGTAACAGTTGAAAAAAAAGAAGGTGTGCTAGTTGCTGATTGGCTGTTGTCCTTGCAGAGGTGATACACTTAATAGGGTGTCATGCTCTCCCCCAGACTCAGAAAAGTTTATGCTGAGGACAACCCTGCAAAGATGATCGATACCACTCTCATATTGGTCATAGCTTAACAGAAAGACTAGAAATAGCTAGCCTGATTCTGCACAAAGGTAACAGAATCTGCCTACCAACACTTCTAAAGCCCACTAAAGCTAACCTCATGCTGTCACTGTGGAAGTCACTGGCTGGTTAAGATGTAGTCCTGCACATAAAACCTGTAAAACTACAAATAGTTGTTTATACACTTGAGTTCTGGT
Source organism: Dicentrarchus labrax (assembly GCF_905237075.1). Classification (NCBI taxonomy): domain Eukaryota; kingdom Metazoa; phylum Chordata; class Actinopteri; family Moronidae; genus Dicentrarchus; species Dicentrarchus labrax. The sequence continues at coordinate 23,778,428 of NW_026136718.1, read as the reverse complement.
ACATAGATATAATATGTAGGTTAGTGAGCTATAGGTGCTGGTAGGTGAATTTTGCTACCTTAGGATAGAACCAGGCTTTCTACTATCTTATTTAGTCTCAGGGATCCCCTGTCTGATAAGATTTAGTTATTTCAGATTAACACTGAAGAGCTTGAAAACTATGAATAGTCATTCTTATATTTTCTCTCATTCTAACTTCTAGTCAATAAAATTGTAGTGAAAAAGAAATATTCCCCATGCAACCCCATCAAGGACCCCTGGGGGTCCCTGGGCCCCAGGTTTAGAACCACTGTCTTAAACAACTATCGAGAGCAGGTGCAGACTCCCTCTTGGACCTCTGGAGTCCAGGATGTTGCTGTCTGTCTACAGCCGTCTCTGGTGTTTGTCTGGCTCATCCAGACAGAATTCACATAAGACCTGTTGTGGCCCATGTGTCTCCTTACGGATCCCTTTCAGTCGGATTCTTCTGAGCTTATGTAAGTCTTTGGGTGTGAGGAAAGGAGACTGGAAATTTCCTGAAATCCCGGTGGATGTGCTCGGAGTCATCTGATTAGTGAATGACACGCTGTCGGTCCGAGGAATGTTATGACAGGATCCATATCCTCTTTAGCACTAAGCAGATGTTCCAAATTATAAGCGGTATTAATCTTCTCTGTAACCAGGGAGGGAAAAGGTGTGAACAGCAACTTCCACTAAAACACTGGGTTTATTATGATAGCTAGAGCTATTCATTCTCTAAAAGCTGTTCATATTCAGAGCATTGACATTTACCATGTGCACCTGTTATAATGCACTAATGTTCTAACTGAATGAAATCACACACTTTTCACTTACATGTGTACATGACTACAAACATACTGTGTGTGTTTGTGTGTCCTGCAAGGATCTTTCTGGGATGGTTCCTCTAAGTTGATCCAGAGGGGGGCACTGTCTCAAAAGGCATTAGAGTTTACAACAACACCAACTGTATACTGTGTGTTACTGTCTTGTACAGAATATAACAATAATTCAACTCATAATATAATAAAAGTGATTTTAAATCTAATCCCACTTTAGATAATAAACTGTCTGGACAACAATTCATTGACAACTGAAATTAACTGTGTGCAAACTGATTGTGTTCCTGTAATATTTTGCCGCTAACTTATGAAACTACAGTATTTCTCTAACATGTGAAGGCCTCAAAAATGTCCCTTTGAGACATTGCTTTATAACTTGCCATACTCTAGTACAGAGCAAACACTGACCTTGCAGCTCCTAATTTTTGACATCTAAGAGGAAACCTGATCTCTGATTCATATATCCCTTATTTATGAGGTTTGAGAAAATACTTTTTTTTATTTTTTATTTTTCATTTTAATGACATTGGCAATAGGAAAAAGTCCAAAGAGACCTGACCTCATCCCAGTTAGCAGCTCCTGTGTTCGTGTGGCTCACATTTGCTGTTTTATTGTCCGTCTGTTCTTGGTTTTTGGCTAAACCCGCTCGCAGTCACACAAGTGTTCTGAGATCATATTTGGATGTCAGAGTAACAATCCTCTTGAGCAGCGTGTTGAGAGTGTAATTGGGAGTTTGCTTTCACGTCAGCCGAATTTCAGCAGTTTCTGCTGTGTTTTTAGGGTTTCTATTTCTTGTTTAGAGCTGCTTGTGGTTCCAACACTTGAAACCCAAGAAGGTCACCCTGCGTTTTTATTTGATCATCATTGCAGGTGGTTGTGACTGTGTGGAGGAAGGACTGGTGAAATTCCACAACAGTCTCCAGTAGATGGTAGTAGTGGGTAACTCTAAATGAGGCTTCAGCATTGCAGAGGATATTTGAATTAGTTTATTCATCAATCAAGGTAACTAACATGTGTTTCATATACTTTGGTTTTTGAAAGACGCACTGAGGTTATGATCAGTTACACATCTGGTGAAACCGGCAACCTAAAGGACACAAATGTTGTTATTTTAATAATTATAGAACATTGTTACATTTAAGGTGATGACAGAGTGGGCATTAGTCTGTGAAACAAGTTGCGACACCGCTGTAACTGTGATATTAGGTGAGGCCTTAAATCCTGCAATTAGAGACTCCTCACTACGCCTCAGCTTGTATTGTGCCACATGAGAGTAAACATATCTGACAACATTCTACAATAGTACTTGAAATAAATAGGTGTGGCAGGTCACATCTCAAGAGAGTTGATCTTCTAGCTAGCTAAAGACAGTGTGTAAGTGTAAGAAGTGTGCTGAATGGTTGTCAGGTTTGATACCCATGGAACTGTGTATGGGCTGTTTCTGCCCCCTAGTGGTGAATCTTTTCTTAATGTAGCTCTAAAACATTTGTGTTAGCTTTACCCTGTTTGCTGCCATTGATTTTAGCGTACGTCTGAGCATCAGTATCACCACTGGTGAGTACTTTAATGTAGCACCTATCACTTCTACATTAAGAGATTTTTTGCCTGGGGGGTAGCATAAATGTTATAGCACCTTTATAAAGTCAGGCCAACTTGTTAGTTGCTAATTTACACATCAAACATATACATAGCAGCATTACAATTCACGTGGAGTCGTATCTCCGGCCACCTGTACGTCAGCTAAATGCTCCGCTGTGTTCATCAGTTAGTCGATTTGTCTTTGTTCATTTAAGTTCATTTACAGCAGGTTTCTATAGCTTTTTTTTTTTGGGGGGTTGGAGACATACGAAAATGATGCCGATGAGAGAAGTTGTGGGCCTTAAAACAAAAACAATGAGCTGAAAGACACTAAATGATCTGCAGAGCTGATTAACACTGCAGGGTCAGGTGATAATTATCTGTGATTGCATCATTATGCATATATTGATTAGAGAAACTTTAATTGCATGGCGATATAATTCCATAGTGCAGAAACAGTGAAATGAACAGCGCACAAACTGTAGACATATTGTGTTTAATTGTTTTGCTCACATTGGGTAGACCTCCTGGCATCTAGAAACATATATTTCACATGAAAACCTTGGCAAAAATCAACCAAATGTCTAAGAAATCATTGTCTGGTTCACATCTTTGATGCTCTACAAAAGAAAACTCCTCTCTTGCTGAGCTCAGATTTTATAGTTGTGGCTCACCTGTGAATGTTCAGATGAACTGAAGAGCGGAATGTTTTCATAAGTTAATGATTTCCTCTGTGAACAAAAACACGCACACACAGGAAAACTGAATTCTTCATACCTGTTACCATGCGCTTGCCTCTCACTGCTTAACTCTGTTCAGGCTCATGTTCTTCCAATTTTCTTTAAAGGCAGCAAATCCAATTGATACTGTTCCTAACTAAGATAAAAGAGCCAGTTGTTTTGGCCTGATGTCATCTCTAACAGTAATGAAATTGTCTCAGTGGGGGGGATCTGGTAAAAGTTTAACACAGATGAAATTTACAGACAGTATATGTGGATACATAGATGTTGGTTTAAAAATTAATTGAACAGATGGCATCTAATGAAAAAAAAAGCCTTTAATAGGTAAGATATTTAGACTTATCTTCCTGCCAGACTTTTTACAGTCTTTTGATGGATTTCTAAATGCGAGCCACAGGATAAACCAGAAAAAGCTTGGGAATAAGTGTGTGGTATTATGTTCAATAAAAAGTTTATTATTCTATGCCCCCTTTATCTTTTAGCCATTTAAAAACTGTTTCCACTGTGTGTGTCCGCCTTGGTGTGTGCGTTTGTCCATGGGTGTACAACCTGTGTCTAAATTGTCGACAGGATTGTTTCCAGGAGGTCATAATGAAACACAGATCATTTCATCGCAGGGTAAACTAATAAAGGCGGACAAACAACAGCTCACGAACATAATCAAACCTGATGACAAGTGACAGGCGAGCATTAGCTGCATTTCACAAAATTAACATTTAAACTCTCCAGCAGGGCTAAATGTCACATTTGAAAGGGCTATGAGTAGTTCATGGAAGTGATTATGTGGCTGGCCTGTGGCCCTGTGAAGACCCTAACAGAGACACAGGGTCAGAGGTCACGCAGGCCATTAGCAGCGTCATTATGGGGTTTCGCTTCACATTTACATGCTGCAGACAGAACAGAACCAGAGCTAGAACTAAAACAAGGACAAGATTAGGGCCCTCCGAGCTGTCGGGAACACTCTCAAGCAACACGCTAGTATTTATATGTATGCATTTTGTGTGTGTGTGTGTGTGTGTGTGTGTCTGTGTGTTTCTTTAAGAGCATTAGCCACTTGCCATCATTTTCTCCCACTTCATTAGAGATCTATCTCTGCAGAGAGCGAGCTTTACGTGGCAGCTGAATACATACAATTCATCATAATCCAGTTGATCTCTGAGATGTTTGCTGGAGCTTTAGCGAGCTCGATTTCCCCCGATAACCCAGTTTGTGGAGGCTTAAATGTGCAACAGAATGTGTCGGTAAAGTAATCTCAGGAAAGAACACTATGATATGGTTGGTTTAAAGAGTTCAGGGCTGAGTTACAGTTATCAGCTAACAATAGCACCATTTGATCATATGATCCTCTTGATCTCTTTGGCTCTCCTGATAATTTAACCAAAATTAGAGACGTCTTTGCGGTGTCCGCCGTCTCTGGTGGTGTCGGTGTAGATTAGGAAGCTAAGAACTCGGTTTCATATTCATGGACTGATGGGGGATGGTGTGGTGAGAGGAATTTTACCCGCCTCACTTGTCCAATGCTGCTCATGTATTGTCACATTTCGGAACACACACAAACCGGTGCACACACAGACACACACGCTCAAGCACACAAAGCCTATGGAATGGTTTGTGACTCTAATGGCCCTTCCTTTGGGGGTACTTTTAATTGTTTGGTCATCGTCTCCATGCTCAGTGTGTCACAGTCAATAAAGCCACATTAGACGAGACAGGAGGTGAGGGGTGAGGGGGCCGACACAGGGGGTTAGGACCTCGGCGTGGAGAGAATATAAAGCGACTAAACCCTCCCAGAGTGGCATTCTCCTGCTATCAGAGCTCCATGGAGGACGGGCTGTCACTGTGGCCCATTGTGAGGCCAATGACTCATTCTTACTTGGGGAACAACCTTAAAAAGTCCCAGGGATTTCAAAAAGTGTGGGACAAACCTCTTGGATTTGCTTCAGCTGACGTTTATGTGTGCATTTGCATGTGTGTATGCTGATTTTGAATGAGAATGGACCAAACTGCAGGCCAAAACCATATCCTTTATTTTGCCAATCAGCTCCAAACATCACATAATCTATGATCAGATACCATTTACCTCTTGCAAACCATATAATTTTTGGTAACCTTTGCTAATGCGTGCAAAAATAACACAGAGTCTCTCAGGCGGAAAATAAACCAAGCAGAGATTTAATTTGGCTCATATGTTGCAGCAAAGGGCTTTTACATGCATGGCTGCAGTTCTTTATTTGATGTAACTTGCTTTTAAGTTGCTGTCAGTGATAGCCATAACATGTCACCAGAACCTGGTAAGTGTGCGATGGTGACTGCGATAACCTCGGCCTCAGAGATCCCCTGGTCTTAACTGTCACTCTCAGCATCTGCAGACCACCAAGTGAGTCCCACTGACCTCCCTGTGACCTGCTCCACCTCACTGTCATGAACTCTGCTCACCACACACCCTCCTATCTGTCCAATGCTGGCCTGTATACCAATCTACTACACACTTCATGCTAATACACTTGTTTTATGTTCATCTAGAGCCTGTCTATGTTCAGTATGTTGTTACTGCTGTTTTAAAAGTGTGAAAGTAGTCATATCCTCTAACTGTGGATGGAGATCAAATATCTCATCTATCACTGGTAAGAATATTCTATATATTCTACTATATTCTGTATCATGCAACTTCTAAAGTAATTTAATTGTGTGACTTGGAAAAACTAGTGTTTATTTGGCTAAATCTCAGTAAGTGTCACAGGATATAAGTAAGTACACAGAAAAATAATTTACAACAAGTAACTGTAAATACAATGTTTATTTTTAAAGAACTAATATGTTTAACATTTACATTTTAACAATATCTTCACTGAACTTTGATTTCTCACCAACTGACATTAACCAGCAAATCTCTTGTCAGTCGAAACGCTTCCCATCATGTGGATAAAGATGATCTCTATCAACATCAATGCCCCAAACCTTAAGTCAAAGTTCAGCTGGACTCTGGCAGCTGCATGGTCGTGGTCCTGTAGCACTGATGAACTAGTCTTTCACACTATGACCTTATCTCTCCCAATTATAACCTGACTGGCTCAAGTGTCAAGCTATGCATGAACATCCTTGAACCATTCTTGCAATCACTGCAAAAACATGTCATCCATCGATGAATCTGTGCACAAATCAGTCAGCAAGGCAAATTAATATTAACCCTCTATTGTGTATGTAAACATGCTAACCTGAAAATAAGAATCGTGTTTCCGATACCATAATTTAGAATCTACAGAAGTAGCAGGTCCACCTCTGTGGAGTCCGCCATGTTTTTTTCAAAAAACTGTTTTTGGTTTCTTCTCCACGCTTGGAAGGTGTATGGTATTCAAATGGTTCAATCTGCAACTTTCCCACTAGATGCCACTAAATCCTAAAACTGTTTTTTTAACATCAAACGAGAAGTCTGTCAGTCTGTAGAAGTGGTTAAGCCTGATGAAACTGCATACTCATCAACTTGAACATATATTCAAAGTTGAATATGTTGCCTGCAATTTCAGTCAGTATTAGTGTAAATAAACTACTGAAATTAAAGTCTTTAAAGCAGAATTACCTACATTAAATCTGCCTAGCCTGATAACAGCACTTAATTGCAAGAAATACACATGACACGTGTGAAGGTCAAAGGTCACTCAGTAAGACTGTGTTGTTAGAGCTAGAAAACGAATGCTTCAAGTTGTGCATCTGCTGTCTGCATTCATACAGATTGTTTTTGATTTACTTTTATTCTTACTGAAAATTGAAAAATGTGCCACTGATCCTTACTTTAGTAAGGTTTTGTGAATGAATGCACACTGCCACTAGGAGGCTCTAACTGGGAACTGAACAAACTGGAACACAGACCAGATTATTGGATTTCACTGGTGCCCCTCCCTGCTCTGTGTCTGAGGACAAGTCTCTGTTGGACACATAACTCAGAAGTGGTTCTTGGACATACTGTTCACTCCATATAAATCCTGGTCATTTTATGAGCCCCTGGTTTACTAAAGTGGTCCCCGTCACACACACACACACACACACACACAGCCCAGTCAAGTCTCCACTGAGAAGGTCACACACCTCATCCTTATTCTGAGACTTCAGATGTGTCTTTTGGTGTGAAAAAACACATAACCGACTTATTGCACAGACATGCTTTTCTCTTACTCAAGTGTACCTTGGTTGTGTGTTAAAACTCTAAACTTTGAGAGTCATCAGAATCTCACCACACTGGACAACCCTCACCATGTAAAGGGTAATTCACATGGTAATTTTCACATGGCAAGCCAGCATGGTTGAAAGTTTAGAAGCCACAATTTCAGTTTAGGTCCTTGTCTTGTGTGGCCCACACTTTAGAACCCACCTGCCAAAATAATTTATGATCCTGTTAAGGGAAACACTGCCCAGGATCTTGAAGGCTGAATTTCTGGCCCCAGCGCTGCTACAATATTTCACGATTATCAGGCTATCCCTGGCGGCATCATAAAACACCTCATATTACCACACTTCCCTGTCTGTCTCTGCCACGGCCTTTTTTAACACCCTCTCTGTGGTGGGTCAAAATTTAAGGCACTTTCAGGAGACCGTATTTTCTTCCAAAACCCCAAACTGGCGTGTGACACAAGGTTGTCGGATGTATCGGTCATTAAAAGGGGGAGTTGGCCAAACTCCCTCCTATTATTGTTCCTATATTCTTTAGGCGTTTTCAGTACAACACGTATTGTTGTTTTATAGTAGATGCATGTTTTTCTGACAGAATGCTGAGGCAGAAAGAAGGAAATTAGAAGTCACAAAGGGCCTGCCAACAACAGTGTTTCTCAGAGAAGTGTTTTACTGGCAGGTCTTTCACTAGAGCATATAATACTGGTGTTGGTTTTAGCCGGCTGTAGACGAAGTGCAGTTAGCCCAGTCAATGGCACTGTTCAAGGCCTCTCCATCATTCTCTGCGAGCAGAGCTGGGACTAGCTCGTAAAGCTGCTCATAAACTGACACTAACAGAGCCGGCTCTGCCCAAATACATAAAGCATCCAATGCAACACACAAGCGCATTAACAGCATGGTATTAACAACAATTTAAAGCACCAGCGTTCCTTTTCACCTGAATGGGACCATCAGAGTGCACATGATTAAAGGGGCTTTAAACTGATAAATGCTTTAACTTAAATGCATTAAAACTTTATAATAAACTGCCCTTTTTTAAAGTTTTGCACTTACATTGTCATTACTTCAAGAGGTGACCCATGAATCACCCTAAAGTGATTTGACTGAGAGCTCAAAATCTGTAAAAATGAGTAAGTTGAGGGCTGAATTAAGACATGGAGTTTAAAACCTCTTTTGTGAGATGAAATATTATAATCTTCCAGAGTATGGGGAGATTGACCTGTCAAGCCTGCACTGTATTGAGCAAGGGCTCAATATTAGCTCAAATAATGGCCTCTTCTGAATTAGTTAATCCTGCTATTATCTGAAATAAGAACAACTGGCCAGACCCAGTGACTGCTTGGCTGGGAATCTGTTTTGTGTCTTTGCTTACGGTTTTAATTGTAACAAGCTGAGGGGAGAAAGCAAAAAGACTGAAATCTATTATGCCAATGTCACTTGGGCAAGCATTCCCATCGGAACATCACAGCAAAAGAGGTCTTTAGGTGCAGATTCCCACCAAAATGGGACAGAAACCCAGCCAGGAAAGCCAAAGGCAGGTCTAAAGAGAGACAACCTCATTTTACTGGAAAATTGTTAAATTGAGAAATCTATGAAGCACAAAGATTGCAGTCGAATGGAGCAACAAATGGAGCAGACAAAAGAGGTCAAAGGTTTTTGTTTTTTGCAGTGAATGGAGGCACAGTGACTGAGGAATGAAGACAGAGCAGCATTTAAGGGCTCACAAAGCTGTGCATTTAAATAAACAGGGTTACGTCCTTCTCCTTTGGGCCCAATGAAGTCCATCAAAGAACATGGTAATGCCCCACTGAATGGACGCAAGGACTCCCAAACTCCCGCCTTTTCACTTCGTGTGAAAGAATGTGACATAATAAACACAACACCCCCCCCCATGAAAAACAGACATAAACTGAGCTTTAAATATTTTCTTCCCCGGTTACAGCTTTAAATCATTATTGGGGTTTCCATGTGGGACATTTCACAGTGTGCAAATGTCATTATTTGTGCAATGTTAATAAGTAATGTGCCCTCAAGTAGTAAAATCAACATTACAGGAATCAATATTAATTGCTGAGGGGCAGGAGCACTCCCTGCAGTAGAAAATGTGTCAATTCTGTTGTAGCCAATAAAATTGCGTCTACACAAGCTTCCTGGATGATCTTTTTTATCTATTTATATTTTAGATAATTGTTTTCATGTACAACATTTTGTCATCACATGAAGATTACAAGATATTTCTTGTAATTTCTAGGACATTCTCACATTATAAACACCCCTTGCCTATCCCCCCCTCCATATCTTCTAAATGATACAAAGAATGTTGATATAAGCAGCACGACAGTACCAAAAAAGATCAAATTCATAATAATAAACCTTAATCACAACGATAATAATAATAATTTAAAAAAAGTAAATACAACAGAACAGAAAATGATGGAAGAAAATGTTTGATCCCTAATGAAAGTAGTGATACCATAATGGAAGTACTACATTCAAAATGTTACTTGAGTTATTTAACCACCATAGACAGTATATTTAAAAATGGACGTGGGCTCCTTGACGTCACCCATAGGACTTAAAGAGCCATTGTGAAGCGAGTGCTGTGGCGGCTCTGGCCATCGCCATCCTAGAAGTCCTGACTCCACAGGCTCCTGGCTAATACAAAAATGAGCAAATAAGTGGAACGTGGGTGGAAGAGACGGGCCAACTAAGGCCTGGTTACCAAAAACAGCTGCCTATCACTCAGACTTCACCCCTCTTACAGATGTAATAAACAGATTATTTAGCTATAAAAACTAAAACCGGTTTTGTACCAGGCTGTAAATATGTTTATTTCTGCTGTAAAGTTGGGCATTTTAATATGGGGCCTTGCAGAGATCACTCACAGTAGTCAGCCCCAAGAGGCCGTTAAAGGAACTGCAGTATTTGATACTTCCACATTAGCTTCATTTGCCAGCCACAGAGGTTGCCGCTTGCACAACACTGACATATTATAACTAGTGCTGTCAGTTTAACGTGTTATTAACGGCGTTAACGCAAACCCATTTTAACGGCATCAGTTTTTTTATCGCGAGATTATTGCCTAGCACACTTTGTAGTTTTTTCACATACTGTTGCAACAACTAGTAACGTTAGAAAAACTACAGCACCACAACGGATCTAGCTAGACCGGAAACAAAACAACAGGCACGCCGCACACACTTCTTTAAGAGTAGTAGACGTTACGTTTTGAGTGGATGGCGAGCGCGAGATACCTAAATGGATGGATTCCTTGTTGTCTGAAAATGTCAACAGGCTTGTCTGTTTGAGTAACTGGCTCAAAGCAAAGAAGTAGTAGGCTTACCTTTTATTGGTAACTGTTACTGTTCATTCTTTCTGAAATAAGAGGCTGGGTTGAGCCTCTGGTGAATAAAGAGTAGTAGCCTGACTGCTATGTTCAAAGCAAACTTGAGGAAAGTATTAAGCCATGGTTTAACTGCACTATAGGCTGAGTCCTAGTTTACCTTACATGTGCACTTTGTAATTTTAATTTGTGTCTCTCTGTTTTGATCCCTTAGAAAGGGCTGTTGAAGGGGCTGTTTGTGTGACAAAGTATTTTTTTCACCCTTTTATTGATGGACAGTGTTACATTGTGTGAGAGATTATTTGCTCCAAGTGAGAATGTTAGTGTGAAATTGAACACTACAGTATATGCCAATGTTGTTTTCAATAAAAACAACATTTGCACAAAGCAAGCCGATCCAGTTTTCCATGTTGATAAGAGCATTTAAATGAGAAAAATAATAATCGTTTGACAGCACTAATTATAACCTTAGCATTAACATTAACATTTGTTTGGAGTAACGTTTATTGTTAGCTGCTAAATGCTCCACTGTATCCACCCACTAGTTGCTAACTGTCGGCCTGTCTGTAGGAGGAAAAATCTTCAGACAAGTAAAGCACTTAGATGTACTTTGTTACCTTCCACAACAGCTGAAAGCTCAGGGCATTGAAAATGAAACATCATTCAAACAGAAAAACATTTGACTAAGTTAATCCTACACTCCAAAATGAGCCAGATATCAGGACTAAGGGAAGATTTTATGACCCTGAACAGATGTTATTTTTCCTGCTTATCATCTATTTCAGTTTAAGTGAGCATGCACACACACACACACACACACACACACACACACACACACAATTGCACGCAGAAAATCTTGTTTACGACGTATAGGCTGAGATATTGTGGGCCAGCTCCAGTCCAGAGACAGGTGTTCCCCGCCAGCTCGGTCCCAGCTGAGCTGCTACATCGATGCCGCTCTTTCACTCGGCAAAGCATCCACATTCCAACTACTTTTAATTTTACAAGAGCCCAGGGGCCACTAGACCCACTCTGGCTCTGTATCTAGGGCGCCTGAACCTGGATGCACTCCATGGGCCTGAGCCTCTCACAGACACACACACACACACACATACTATTGTGTGTAAATACTGAAGGCCAGACCCAGCTAGGGCCAAACTGAGTGGCAGCATGGTGCTGCGCTACCCCTCAGACATCTGTTCGTTTAACTGTTATCTGCCATCGTGCCCTCAGGCCGTCTGATTTGGCAAACCACTTTGTAAAGCTAAAGGGACAGAGGGAATTTTTAGGCTAGGGTTCTGTTTGAAATGTTGTTGCATTTGATTGATTGTATTTCGCTCCCTTTGTAGGTGAAGTGTCAAGGCTTACTTAGCCATAAACAGGGTGCGGCTAGATGACAGTATATTTCTGTTTGTCTTGAGCGCATGTTTCTCTCTTTCTGTCTCTGTCTCTCGCTCCCTTCTTTCTGCAGACACAGTATCTTGTGCCGCTGGGTGTGAGCCCTCTCTTCCTCTGTATAAATGATTAAAACCCTCATTAGCGTTAGGTGATATGGCTGCAGTGGAAAAGGTCTTGGAGAGAGGCAGAAAAGAGAGGGAGAAGATGGAAAAGAAGACAGGGAGCAGACTGGGCAAACAGAGGGGGATGGCAAGTAAGAGGAGAGGAAAAAACAGATTGGGGATGAGGGAGGGGTGGAAAAAAGAATGGGTGGCAGGAAGCAAGAGGGTGGGGAGATCAGTGTGGTGAAACAGCAAAGGGAAAGAGAAGATGGATGAATTACAAGGATTAGAAAATGTAATGTTGATGGCAAAGGATGAGAAAGCTTGTTCCAGCTGGGGGAAAAGCAGGGTTTCACTTCTGTTTGCATCCTTTCTTTGAAAATATAGCATTTCTACAATGGATTTGGTTAACTGTATTATTTCTAATGCAAGTATTAGAAAGATTTGTTTGTGATTCTATAGCAGCAAAGGAGTCCATTGTCATTTGGAGCAGAACTGAGGGGTCTTATTTCCGAATCATCTCTAATCTGTTGTACAATCCTCCTCTCAAACCCTTGATTATGAGTGCAACTGTTCCTTAAAGAGCTCCTATTTAAAAGCTGGCACTTTCCCCCCAGGTCCATTCATCAGACAGGGAGGTCCAGTTCAGATGAGCAAATTGAGGTTTGTTTGCTTGACTTCTAAAAAGAAGAACACACTTTTCTAAATAAACCCTAGCAAGCTTTGCCTTCTGCGGTTATGCCTCTTTTACACGTGTGTGTGTGTGTGTGTGTGTGTGTGTGTGTGTATGCACACGCACACACGCGGGTGGCCTCCATAAAAGCAGATGTTACAGCACATCACAGCAATAAATACAGCCACTAGAGTTTATTCCTTTAATCAGCGTTTTACAGAAAACTACTCTGAGCCAGTGACACGCTTCGGTTGCATGAGCAGGAGCTTGGCTTCAGCCAGCAACTGTTATCTCTGGCTCTGATAGTGTATTTATCTACCTCTGGCCAGAAACACCTGAGTGCTAAACATGGTTCCAAGTCCCAGGAGAGATAAGATAAAGTAAATATAGGCAAAAATGAACTCAAACAAAATGCTACCAAGAATGATTGACCTAATAATTTGAAATTAAAGAATTTTACTTACCTTAAAATTACCTTGATAACTTCTCATATTATTGAACTTTTTATACAACAAATGTCTTGTGAGTGCGATCTTCTAAGGGCAAGTAGGTGCTCCGAATATGTCATTGTTTTATATTTTAGCGGCGTGGCTCCAGGGATGGCGTTGTCGGTCTGTTGATCCACTTTGGTCCAGACTGAAATACATTAACAACTGACATTCATAGTTTCCCCAGAAGATAAATGTATTAGACATTTGGCTTTTTAGTGAAATGTCTTGTGAATACTTGTCAATGGATTGCTGTCAAATTTAGTAAAGAAATTCACAACTTTGCTGTTCCTTTAAGTTTTCATCTAGCGCCATCATAAGGTCAAATAATGTCATATTGTCAAAATGTGTATATGTCTATTTGGTTTAAATCAAATATTTGTGTTTATTGATAAAGTTAGCATGCTAACATCCTAAACTCACGATGGAACATCGCATAGATGGATTTTAGCTTTAGTCTGCACTGCCCCAGGCAAATTCATAGCTAATTTCACACACTTGCATCTTCCCATTAACGTTGCAATCACACTGCCTCTAAAGTTCTCCTGTTGTTCTGTCTAAACACACCTTAATACTTGCCAAACATCAATATGAAGTTACCATAGCAAATTTACACCTTTGATTTTGAGTTTACTGTTATCTATATTATATATATTGTGTAATCTAATATAAAAAGATTTTCAGCCTATGAATGCTCATTAAAATAACTTTTATATTTAAATAACATCTGGTTTATGGTTTAGCTGTGGCGTCAACTGCAGTTAGGACCAAAGGTTGGAAAACAAAGCAGAAACTGGAATGACACTGAACTTGGATAGTTTTTTCTTGTACTTAACAACAAACTAACTGTTGATATATCAAATCACTAATGGCACGGCCTGCATGAGATATGACTCAGTTATGATCTCCCATGACACCATTAACCCCAGAGCTGTCATTATGTAATGCTGGAGACACTGGTCACATTCGGCAAGCCACGGTTAAGGACATCTCTTTGTCGAGGTCCCACCCCTCCCTCCACACTCATTACAGCCCAGCGGCCGCCCTTGACAAAGCGCTGGAATTTCTTGTTTGGATCCACTCCCAACCGTCATATCTTAGCTGTCCAACTCCATGACAGGTCCTATTTATGTGGTCAGTGGTTCACCATATTATTAACGCTCATTGATGGTTGCTCACTTTCTGGTAGTCACAGGTGAGGGGATCCTTACATTTCTGTCCTTTTAGTGAAGCAGTGACAATATACTGCATGTGCAGCACACCAGATTGGAGAAACAGAGGCAGAAGGAGGTGATGCTATCTAAAATGTGCAGAGTGAGCGCTTTCCCGTCTCTTCATTTTTGACAAAGGAAAGCAATTAACAAGCAGTGAGGAGGCTAATATTTCTCATTACAGACCTTTGACAGCCTTAGCGAGGCACCATACAAAAGGAGAAATTACACTGCGGTGGATGAAGAGAAGCAATAAATGTGAACTTAAGCTATAGGATGTAGCTATTTTAGATCTATCTATGGACCTACTATGGTGTAAATTAACTTCTCTGTGGACTGCTATCTGCAGAGGATGAACACAAAAAGAACACCTGTAAAATATAATGCAATCCAGCACTATATATATATATATATATATATACACCGGTATATAAATATGACTTTTGTGGATTTGTTTGTTGAGCCTGGGACAGAAAGGTGTTCATTTTTGAGGATGTGGTTTGTGATTTTGCTGTATGTGAATGCATTATAGACAGCCTTTCTATTTACAAACAGGATGTACAAGTAGCACAAAAGTAGAAGGCACGTTGCCACAATGTCACAATAGCTTAATTCTGGCCATTTTCAGTATTTAAAAATGATGCTGGAATGCAGTCAAATTTCTGTTTGTGTGCAGCATTTGTCTTGCTTGCATTTTCAAAACTTTTTACCCCATATCTGTCTTTCTTGAGCCTTCTAGCTCTAGCTAGCTAAATGACAGCTAGTAGCAATAATAATGCTAACTGAGACTACACACACAGTTAGCTCTACAGGTAGAGAGAAATGAAAGTGTCCGTCAGTCGGCAGCATGGGTAAACAGCACATTAACCTTTTTTTAATAAGGTAACGTTAAAACAAAAAAAAAAAGTTACACAAGCATTAAAAAAGGTTATGTTAGCGTATACAGTAGGAACTTCTTGCTGTTTACCTGCTGAACAAGTGCACAGAACCTCCCTTATTCATTGTATTAAAACGTCAGAATGTGTGAAAAATGTCCTCAAAATATACCAAAGTAAATATATGGCAGATGTGTTACATTGGTGCAAAACGACTGCAGTGTAAACTGGCACAATGTACCTCATAAGTGTTATACAGGATTTCATGATGCAGTTTCTATCCAAAGCCATCAGTCAGCACCTCATACACTGAAAGTCTCTACTGATCAACAAAGCACTGAGTCTGACAAACATTCGGCCAATTCCCATTAAACAGCCATGGCTCCGACCAAATCGCTAGAGCTAACAGCTAATTCTGCACACTGAGCTAACTGGGGAGTATCATTCATGAGATAATGAACATTTTCCACCCGTTACTTTCAGAAACCTGTCAATATCCAAAAGCTTTTGCTTTAAATGTCTTCTCACCCCATATATTTGTTCCAAATTGTACACCGTAGACTGGTGTCAGACTGGCTGTTTCAAAAACAGACTCTGTTTCCAATACACCAGCAAGAAAAGAATCAGTATCCTTAATGCTTGCAGTAGGTCAATCTCCGGCAATGCAGGTAAACATGTGACACTCAGCATTAATAACTGTAATGAAACATCTCTGTGGGTAACAAGTAGCAGGTCGCCTGCTAGTTCACCACTGACACGGTCTCAACAGCTGTCTCATTCATTGTCCCGCTGCTGTCCATACAACCACAAACTGCAACAATAGCGGGGCCGAACTGGAGGAATGTCGCACACACTCATACACTCGCGCCTAAAAGTGTACACAAAGAAAAGAAGAGAGGTCTTAGGAAGAAAAATGTCTCACCTCAGCAACAGGATAGTAAAGTTAAATTTAGGAGTGCTTTAAAGGTAAGCTCTGTCCTAAAAAGAACCCTTTCCATTACGTAGAACCTAAGCACTCCTTGTTGAGACACTTATGTGGGTTTGTATGTGTTAAATGAGAAACGACAACAATGTAGTTTTAACATTTTTTGCGGTGTAAGCTTAGTGACAATCACAGTATGTGTCATGGATAGCAGCATACAGCATGTAATCCCTAAAAAGTGAGAAAATAACCCGTTAGCTCTATTCTGATTATAACCTTTCAGTCTGAGGTTTTCACCTTCCCTGCCTCTCTCCGGGACTTTTTGGATTTCTGTAAGGCTTCATAAGCAGGATCCTGAGTTCTTTCCAGAGGTCTCTCCAAACTCCAGCTCATCCATCACTATGATCTCTATTATGGGGCGAGCTCCCTACCGTGGTCAAGGACCGTGATAACAAGACAGCGGAGAAACAGATGTGTGTAGAGGTGAGGGGAATGCATGGAAAAGGCGAGCAAACACCTTTATTTATCACTGTGTTTCTCATGAAGAAAAAGACTTTTGAAGTTTAGGATTGAAGAATGACAAGGGCAATCACTGGTCAAACTATATAGCTGCACTACAGCAAAACTACAATTATATTCGCCCTACTGTACCCCCGCCCCCTACAGAATTGACTTCTAGCACATACAGTATTTAATCACAGAGTAATGACCCTCAGGTTGTCTGTCATCTTTGCTTTGGCACAGTCACGCTTTTCAGGCCAATTCACAGCTGGGTATTCTTGGCTCACCTCTCTGCCCTCTGCTTAATTTATCTATTTCCTTTGACAATACAGGACATCTTGGACTCCATGTAATAAAGAAAACCTCAACTACTCAACTTGTGCTGTACGAATTCCTGGCTTTTTTTTTAGACCAATAGCCTACCTCACAGGGATCCACCGGCTCTGGGACGTAGCAGCCGTTCGTATTCTCAGGTTGTGTGACCCTATTGTCTGCTGTGTGTTTTCACTGCTGTCAGGAGGGAAGTGTGATAAAGTTGCCTTTTCTTTCCCTGTTTCTATGTTTGACTGTCCCTGCAGCCAGCCAGTTGGTCTCCTCTTGCTTGGGGGGGGGGGGCTTTGGGCACACAGGCGATTGTTTTACGCGAGGTTACAGGAAGGTCAGATCCAAAATCAATGAGGAAACAGCTCTGCTGCTCTAAACTCTATTTCTGCCAAGCTGGATCCTCTGAGGGAAGCTGGGATATCAGGAACCCCAAATGGGAGGATCGTTAACATGACAGATAGAGGGAAGAGGAGGGATGAGAGGAAGAGAGAGAAGAGAGCTGTTACTTGTGTGAAACGTGAAACTCGCAGGTGAAATGGAAGCACAGTGTTTTCTTGAAAACATTCTTGGTGCTAAGCAGAATTTTATCCCCTGGATCCATTTCCCACGTCAAAGTACACTCTAAATGTTAGAAGTATTGCATGTTCAGTTTCATACAGCTCCACCGCTACAAATACAAAAAAATACACTGCATGCAGGAAATGACTTAAAACCACAGAATGTTTTAGCTCTGCTGCTGTAATTGCAAATATCCTGATAAAAATGGCAAGAATAATAATAATAATAAAATGGCTGCACACAAATAGTGAAAACATTTTTTCAATTACATTTTTCAATTTATATTCAAATGGTAATGTAACGGAGGAGATGCCGGGGCTTCTTTTAGAAGATATTCAAGTAGTTTCTCTAGAAAGGCACTACACAATGCAATAATGTCCAGAGTGTCTCTGTGCCCTATAGGAAACCTCAGGGGGTTGCTTTAATGCTTCCTTCCCTCTCTGTTTCCTGGGAGAGTGGATATTACAGATTGGAAGCATATAGCAAGTGTATAAAATCTCACACTGATTATGAGCAGTGTGAGCCTTTGGCTTTCAACTTATTTTGTTCAGTGAAGCTGATCCAGGACATTTAAGTTTGGGACAAAGCATTGAACGCTGGGTTTGGTTCCACTGCATTGCTGCTTCCACTGGCTCCAGACTAACAGAGCAGTCTCTGGTGCTGATTTCCACAGGTTAAAAACAACTTTCCCATCCCATGCCTTTAAAGGAATAGTTCAACAATCTGGAAAATATTATTTGCTGTCCCGTTTCCCTGTTTCCAGTCCTAATGCTAAGCTAAGACTGTAGCTATATAGGCCTATTCACGTGACTCTCTGCAAGAAAGAAAATAAGTGTGTTTTCCATAATGTCTATAACTGTTTCTTTGAATCTGCAGTAACAGATTTTTTGACCACCTAGGGGCAGTGGAAACAAGCTGTGATACAACACTGACACATTATCACGCTTTAAAGTTGATCCAGTGAACTTTTTAACAAACAGTTGGGTATTTAAACATCCAGCAGATACGGGAAAACATTAGCATTCATTTGGAGTTGTGTGTTTTGGCCACATGGTGAATGTTCACCTGTTAGTTGCTAGCTTTGTCTGTCAGCCGTTTGGTGTTGGCTATGTAACGTACCTTGGGCTTTCTGGCTTAAAACAGCTGCTGCTAAATGAGAGTATGAGAATGGTGAGAGTGAATAAAAACAGCAAAGCAGTGGGCAGGTAACCAAAACAATGAGCTGAAAGATACCAAAATGCTCCGTATAGCTGAGGGGAACGGCAGCATATTGCTGTATGTTCATCACTTGTGACTGCTTTCACATTACTTGTACTAATCTGATCCATTGTTAATAAAAATAAAAATAAAAATTCTAGCTGCTTTAAAAGTGGAGAGTACAAAAATAGAGTTTTCCTTCTTACCCTGACCCACCAGGCAGGACATGAGGATGTGTGGTCACAAGCATTTAATGTATGAACTCTACTCATAAATGCCAGTCAGCATCAAAGCATAGCTACAGTGTAATGCCAGCCCCACCTGCCTGTGAGTCTGACTGTTATCACTACATATAGGCTCAATTATTTGTCGTGGGGAGTACATGCCTGTCATGGCTAAAGATTAAAAAGGGAGGATTAGTGTGAAGTAGATGACTATAGCAGGGAAAGCTAGTTGTAACGCTGGTCCTGACTATGGATGTTCTCATATGTTAAGTTATAACTAATTATTTGAAGTAGAGTGAAATATGTCCCTGTCTGCTTACAGCTAGACATTATCTGATATGCCCAAGGTCCAGTGCCAGTCCATTGCGCACACACACACCTAGTCAATTGTGTGTCTGTGTGTGTGTGTGTGTGTGTGGCAAAAAGCACAATAAAAATTCCAGGTTTGGATGTGGATGCAGTTTGAAAAACCAACTCAAGGTCCACTTTTTCCAAAGCTTTTCAACCGTATGACATGGTCTTTATCTGCAGATGGCATTTGCTCTGTTGTCATGGAGATGGATCTGTTATGGTCAGTAGTAAAAATGAAGTCTGATCGTTAAATCTTGACCTTAGAATAAGTCGCTTTTAAAAAGAAAGCTAGTAAGTGGACATTGACTTGTGATTATTTTGTCAGTTAGTTTAACAAACTAATTTTAAGACGTGCACCTTTTAGGAAATTTTAGGAGATCATCCAAAAATTCCATTATAAAGGTTAAATTTAATGCACAATTATTATGGAAAGATGCTACTAAAGTTGAATTGTCTGTCAGAGAGAATATGCAAATTAAACTGTATTTGCTAGTAGGTAGGAAGGGACTGAGAACACAGACCTGTGGAAACACAATCCAACCAATATATCAAACCCACCTGTAATGCAGTATGAAGGTAATACACGATAAGCGTTGTGCAAGCAAATAAATCACCTCATCTTATGTGCTTTACTAGCTTCCTGTGTAATTGTGTCTATTTATGTAGCTAAGTGGAGACTTTACAGTTGTAGTTACTCAATGCAACATCACACTATAAAAATATATGATTGCTCCTTTTTAAAACTGTATCACACATTTTTGTTGCTTAAAGTCTATCACATGGAGAATTTCTGCTGTCACAGTGTGGAGCTAATTCAGATGACATTTTGGGAATAATGCCATCCGAGTGTTTGAAGTTTCTTTGTGGTAATCCAGACAGCATGCAGATGATTCGTTGAATTTATTCAGCAGTGTTGAGACTGCTCTCGAGAAAACATCAATTACAGTAGATTGTTCTGGTGGCGTTTCAGTTTAGTTCGAGTGGTTTGGCTGAACCAGCAAAGCAAAGGCTGTGTGATGCGTGTTTAGTGAGTTCTGACACGGTCCAGATCTCGGTTGATCCTTCTCTATTGAATAAGCACATGTCTTTGGGGACAAGAAGATTGATGCTGCTCCCACTGAACTCTGGGATATCCCTGTCTTTGGCTGGGCAAGATTTCGGGGTTTTGTGGGTAATGGGGGGAAACCACTTCCCTTGCTTGTTAAACAAGACCATTAAAAAGCGTTATGAGCTGGCCTCTGGAAAGGCTTTTGCGTGTCATTGCTTGCATCTGTTGGAGGGTGTTTCTGGGCTCTCTTGTTTCTTTTGATTATTTCAAAATACAGTAATTCTGCTCCTAAGTGTTAGAGAAGTGAGTGGAGACACTGAGGCTAACATTGAAGAACAGCCTGCTGTGACAGCAGACGACACATATCAGACAGTCTAACCCACGTAGGTGAAGCATCGTCAATGTTAGTCAGGCTTTCAAGACATGTTCAAACGCCAACTATGAAAACTTTCCATTTAGATTTTGTTAGTACACTGCAGTGTTACAAGAAATAATCTGTATGATTTAATCCTAGTCAAAAAACAGAAGTGCATAAACTCAACATTAATGATCAAAACTGACACATTTCTGAGAAAATTTTCAAAGCTTCAAATCTTCTTCCCATGATCTGAGCCATCCAAAGCCTTGTCAGACCCTCAAACTATAATCATACACTGATGGGATTAAGGTTCAAGTGCTGAGGAGGGGTTGGTGTCCTCACAGTGCGGTTCCTTTATGGGTCAACAGCTCTGGACAGTTGCACCAGCTTCTTGTATTTTTAAGTCAGTTTTTTTTCATAAATAACAAGTAAGTTTCAAACTTGCACTTTTCTAGTTCAGGCTTGTAAGGAATGCTGCAGTTGGTGAAGCCATTAGTTAATTGGTTTCTAGGAAGAAGCTGCTGTTTCATCCAATAAAAAATATATCTGCTCTGTAAAGAGGGATGCCACACCAGCATTATAAGCAGTTTCTTTCTGTATGCACACAAAATATATGCATTTTAATATCTAAAATCTAAAAACAACATTTATGGCTGTGGTTGTCAGAGCAAGGACACTAAAGTGCCATTTCTCCATGATGGAGAAGAAAGGGTCTGAAATGTTCTACATCAGCTCATCAGGCTAAACGCAGCACATGCAGAGCAACATCCAAACGTCACTTCATTTTATAATTTAATGTCCATGGTTCCCCAGCCTCTGAGAAAAAGTCTTTCTAGTGTCTAGCCTGCAAGATGTTCAGCATTGCTCGATGTATAACGTATGCTAAATGAAATATGGGGTTTAATGGGTTGGGGGTTCTTTCTAGTGTAGCAGAAGCCTGTAACAGTGCAAAGCAGGTATGGCAACTTCATTGGATATTTTTAAAATCTGTTTCCATAAGCATTTATCAGTTTCTCTCTCTGTTTTCTAACTAAGGCAAGCACAATTACTTATTTGCAATGTTTCAGCAGTTTTTATTATTTTTACAGCGCTCATGTACACTGAAACAACTGGATGGAAATTACGTTACTGCTGCTAACACCACTGCCAAACATTACTGCAATAGCACCAATGCAAATAAAATAAGAAAAACTTGACTATTGTGAAAAATAATGCAAAATCATGTTAAATTTGGTGGAGAGTGTATAATGATATATTTGGGACTCTAAAACCTAATGTATAGAGTTTTGCAGTAGCTGTTGACAGTGTTTTCTCATAACAAAAAAAGTTCTACATGTTGTGCTGTCTGGTTTGGCCTGGTCTGATGATACATAACTGAACCTGTGTTATATCGAGGCTCAGTTTCAATGGCGAACTTCTGGTGCAACTGGCTGGAGTCAAATAATGGAAAACATTAATAAGCCTGTGACTGCAACCAGTGCTGTGACATTACAGACTGTTTGTGTTTGAATGGACAATACAGATCCATTGCTCCTCCCCTGTTTCATTACTGGGGACAACATTAGTCTGCCAGATAACCACAAACCAACTGGTGCATGTAAAATAACAGCAGTGTATTGATTTCAAATACATATGGCTTTGGATTGTGTGTCCGTTACCACAAAATATAAATGTTTTACTATATGATTGTCAGTTTACATGGAAAGTCTTTCTCCTCAATGTTATTCTTTGTTTTATCTGTCCATCAAACAAGGTCACTTTTTGGTCGTCTTTTTCTTTTATTTCTGTGACACATTGTGGTTTAAATTTGGAAGTATAGCAGGACTTGAATTCTTGGACGACCTCTGCATGGGCTTAACCTAACACCGTAGAAACTATCAGGAACCCTGGAACTCAGTTCAAGCTGCAGGTCTGGCACACAGAGGAAAAAAGGGGGTTAATGTGATTAAGGTCATGTCTGAATAGAGACTTCCCTGTTAGAAGTTCGACGGTGGAGGATTAGATTTGTCATATGCACAGAGGAGCCCTGACTGTGGTTGTGCACACTTCACTGCTCAGGAGGAATCCGTAAAGCGAGAGTCCGTGCTGTTTGGGATGTTCGTTGGACAAAGTAATATGAGGGCAGTGTCAGCTGGGGAGGTACTGGGCTCAACTCCCAGAAATAACACGCTGGTGCACATGGTTATTACCAGAATGCTTGTATAAGTGAAAGAAGGCAGCAAAGGCAGAAGATGTACTGTAATATAATCTGTGTTGTGTAGTTGGATGCCAGTGTGTGAGGGTCATTAAGTATGCATGTTAACAGAGAACGAGAATGGCATCGCTTTCTCTCTCTCTCTTCCACTACACTATCATTCCAGTGGCAGTGGAAGGCCCTCTTATTAGGTCAGCTGAAAGTGGAAAATTAGCACAATTCCCCCAGGCTGGGATTTATCCCACATCTCTTCCAATTAGCTTCCTGAGCTTCTGGAGATAATTGCAGTGTACAGTGCAGAGACAGGAGCTCCCACAACCTCGCTGCTGCTTCTGCTTCTTCTGCATTCCAGTCTCCATTCCACAGACAGCCGTGTACTTCCTTACGGAGAAAAAGAGGAAGTGAAGAAAAACAACTTAGGGAACTGAGAGCGTAACTATGGGATCAACATCCCATCTCTCCTGGTTAATCCAGCTCGGAAGGCGGCCCCATCCCTTGAGCCTGGTTCCGTTAAGTACTTACATACGCTAGCAAGAGTTTGGAGTTGGGAGAAGTTTTGCATGTGTTGTCATTTATAGCGCTATCATCTTTAATAACGGGGAGGGATTAGCGCCATTGCCTTTTGATCCTATAATCCGCACTCCTCAAAATCCCAAACTTTATCGGCTTGCCTCTCTGCTGGACCCGCTGATCTGCTGGGAAAGACAGAAATTGACCTCAAATGAAGCGGTGTCCTGTGAAATCTCCGACAGGTGACAGCAGTAATTCACGGGAGAGAGGAGAACAGTTGGCCTAATGTGGCCATTGGAGATGAGCCTGTTGGCTCATATGAGGCTGTTGTCAAGGGAGATTAAAGGACTTCATAAATATGCCCTTCCATTTTGCGGTGCCATATATCACCGGGCTGCATTAATCAGCGCTGCCCATCCATAGCGCAGTAATTGCATCTGAAGATGAAAGGCGAGGAACTTCATCTTTCCACCTGTGCTATACATCGCATCACAGATTTGTCACATATGATTCATGTCAAATATGGAAACAACACAGCATACATCCTCCTCCCAGCATCCAGGCAGGCAAAAAGAAAACAGATAACACTTAACAACCTCGCTTACTCATTACTGATATCATGCAGTAACATTAAGAGTATTTGAAACAGTATATTGCAGTCTGGGTCCTTTTTTGATAAATTAGAATATGTCACATTTATTTTTTTGTTGCTGAAAATGATATTCAAAGGAGCAAACATATAAATATTTTGTTTTCGAGAGCAATGAGCAATAAATTATTTCTAAACTGTAAAACAAATTTGCAAAAAACATCTATCAAACTATTTTAAAAAAAGAGTAGATAAAAGAATTGAAGCAGGAAGTCACAACATCCATAGTCAGGACCAGCGTTACAACTAGCTTTCCCTGCTCTATTCATTAACGTGACATGGACTCCCTGCTGTCGCATCCTCAGGATTGATGTTCCACTTTCATTTATGGACCTCCTTCCTCCACCACCGTGCTTTACATAGAGAGGGAGTAGGTTCATTTCAGCGTCTGAGAGCAGCGGCTCGTGATCGCACACTGGAACTAATTAACGAGCTAGGCCTCCGTTTATGTTAAGCAATGTTTGAGAGTGGAGAACGACAGGAACTTAATTACATGGTGCTGGAGACAAGAATAGCCGCTAAAGGTTTCAGTGGCAAAGTGTGCAGGGTTGCAGGAGCTCGTAGCCCTGTGAGGCTCTCAGCTGAGGCTCATGCTCGCATGCGCTGTCACTGAGATGATATTAAAGTCGTGTGTCACATTGTTTCTCTCCAAGATTTGCGAGTATCGTATTTCTTGTGGGACGTGTGCAGGGTGAAGTACATACAGTAGATTTATCCCCCCCTTTTTTCATCTACATTCATAGGCTGCATGACCAGAGGTTCACCATTACTTATATGTTGACTCTTGGCTTGGAAACAACTTAAGGCTGGAATTAGGGAGCTTCTGTTGAGTTACTGCCAAAAGACCTGAGACACTTATGTGTGTACTGCAAGCATAAAAATGTATGTATCTGCCTGACTTTCTGTACTAACTGTCCACCAGGTGTATTTAAGTGTGTTTTATGCTTTTGTATCTGCTCTGACCATGTGCAAGGCGACTGTGAGATATGTGGGATGCGCAGTGTTGGGCTCTAACACAGCAATATGATCACTTTTAGGGTTAGGGTTAGAAATTCATAATTCAGTAATCACATTACTAATCCCAGGAATACTTCAACAGTTTAGGGGAGTAATTGGGGCTTGTTCGCTGTCTGGCTTGGGGTTCAATGGAGCGTTGATAGCAGTTTGGTCTCTGTGCATTTAGTTGACATATTGATCTGGTACATGTAGGGCTGGTATCGAACTTCGATATTTTTATGGCACCGACCGAACTGCATCGATACTACGAGTATTAATAAAATGTCTTTTCATTTGGTACCAAATTTCCATACTAATTGAGATCTCTAGCACAGAGACCGTCAGAGGTCTCACTATGTCACTATTTTCCAGTACCATAAACGCTTCCCACACAGTCATTCCCTCCTTCTTCTTCTTCTTCTTTTTTGGGTTTTCAGTTTTATTTGATCATTTTAGTTGAGTGATCCAGGTTGAGTAAAGTGAGGAGAGTTTCTATAGCTGCTCCCAGGTCTTTGAACAGCTTCCTCTGTTGAAGTAAGTAATTGTACCATAATCTATAACGTTAAAATACATTTTATAATCGTTCCGGAACTGGTATTTAAAGTCAAGGTATTTTTTAACAATACCCAGCCCTATAGGTACGTGTTAGCTTGGCACAAAGGCTGGAGGTGTTGTGAGGCAGCAAGAACCTCCAGTAGCTGTAAGGGGTGTATTTATGGCATTCTAACAGAGAAAGACTTTCTATTTCTATTTGTGCTAAATAGTGATGATGCAACATGTGTGGAGGTTTTGTAGTTTAAATGTACCTTTAACCAGCTGGTTGGGTAACTATTAATGTAACATATAAATAAAGATAAACATGTCCGGAACATGTTACTCTAGTGGCTAGCCAGTACCAAAAGATCGAGCTGGCAGGAAGTCTGACACAAAAACAGCATGAACAAGACGGTCAATTTTCAAAATAAAATACCCTGTGCAGACTCCTAATCGTAAAAACAATCAATCACAAAAATCATTGAAAAATCATCAGTCAACAGAATCGGGAGGGCAAAAAAAGCAGCTTCTGAGGCTCTCCCAGTGGGACGTGAAGCCGTGTGGAGGATGGAACAGAACCATGTGACCAATGCAACGTCACAGAGCTATGTCTGGTGGAATCGAGGAATTAGGTTGGTTAAGGAAACGGTTATTGATATGTGATGTGTTGGTGTGGAGGAGTTTAAAGGTACCTTTTATAGTACTGTGCTGAGAAACTAAAGAAGCAAGTAATGTAACTAATTGCTTTTTCAGTTGAGTAATAAAGTAATGTAATTACTTGAGTAATTGCTTACATTTTTCAAGTAACTTGCCCAACACAGCTGAAGTGATCTCAGTGTGTGTGTGTTTGGTGCTCCTGGTGTGAGCAGAAGGACCCCCTTGGGTTACGCGGAATGTCTGTTAACCTATAGAGGGGTCTGGAGAGGTTGACAGGAAGTGAGAACAAGGTTAACTCGGGGAGCCTTCTAGAAAATGTAGCTGCCATAAAATAAAACGTGCTCTCGAAATACTTCACTGATAGATTTACAAACTTCAGATCAGAGAAATAGACGTTTGGTTTAATTGAGATGTTTTTTTGGCCACAATATTTACAAGAAAAATAATTAATAATTAACTGTGGGATGTGGCTGTTGATTCACTTACAGTGTGGAGAGTGCAGGAGAGTTTCAGGCCTGTAAAGGAGGAAACTATTAACAGAGGGTCCTGTGATGAACAGTGAGCTTGGCTTTTGCCCCTTCCTTTTATCTTCCAGCACTTAAGCCACAAAGCCCCAGTGCTCCACCTACAGCCCTGCATTAAAAATATATGTGACTCTCTGCACCTTTGGTTCTTTGCTGTACTTCTGTTGAAGTAATAATCTGCAACTATTCTTATAAATTCACAGTAACAGTGCTTCTTAAGAGCTTCCAGATTTGCTGCTGAACACCTACAGTGTGAAGTGGTTTCTACTTCCTGGGAGCCCTGGAATGTGCATTACATTTACGAGACCAGCAATAATAACTGATTTTTAATATATAAAAGGGAGAAGAAATATTTTAAGTCAATGTTTTTGATCTGTCATGCAATGGAGGGCAAGTCTTACCTTGAACATAAGGCTAGCATTACTCTGAACACTGAGAGTAGATGCTGACAGTTTAATCTACTCATGGAAACATTTTTGTAACTTTAACCCTGTCAATCCAATGAAAAACACATACACAGGTTTATTTTGAAGATGTTTATATGGGCGTATAGTAAAACAGTATGCCATTACTATGGTTTATGTTTAGCAGTAAAAGTTAGTCCTGTTCATGGCGAATATGGAATCAGTTTATGCGGAGGAATGTGGAAAACTCCAGTTGGTCACATGGTCTTGTTAGTCCAACACATTTAAACACTTTATTATTTATGATGTTGGATTCCAGGGTTTCAGCGCTCAACGGGACCTCACCTGCCGTCTGGGTTCAGCAGGAACCCTCAGACCAGACTGGCTAACCTCTGACCATGTGTGACGGACCGAGAGCAAAGAACGCTCTCGCTGGTGACGACAGGTCAGTTTCGTGTGAACACACGGGGAAAGGGATGAATTGGGCATATAAGTACCAAGATACGAAAAAGAAGCTGAATTTGTAAGAAAAGAGCACTGTGCTTTAGCTTGGGAAGGGTGGTCAGCCTTTCCTCTCCTCCTACTTCCCCTCACAATTACCATTCTGGAGAAGTGGCTGCCAAAGCCGCAGCTCTTATAGAGGAAACGTGACCAGCTGTGACGCAGCTGCCTACACTTGACACTCAAGCATCACTGAATTATTGCATTCAACGTGGAGTCCTGACCTGGACATTCAAGCCTTGATGCTCTTTTCATCTGCGGCCTATCTTGGTCGGAGTCCCTATCTATTATCTGACATCCTTCTACCTTGGCGCTGCGTCACCATCATGAAACAGTGAGCACCATTGTTTGGCATTGTGTGATCCATGCCCACTTACGGCTGTCAACAGAAAACCACATGGAATTCCCCCGTGCTTTGGGAAATGTCATGTCTGAAAAAGGAAAGCCTAGAGACATGACTTTTACTCCACTGCAAGGCTACTGTGTGGATTTGTTGTTGTGGCCCTCGGGTCCGCAGTGCACAGGATGTGATGCGTATTTTTGTCAACCAGTGATCAGTGACCAATCTAATTACACACTAATCAATCAAGTGTAATGAGTCTGTGCCTGGCCGGGTGTGGCCCGCTCCACCCCTAATCCACTGCATCTGTTTAAGGGTAATTCCACAACCTCACTTGTTTAACTTCACACGCCAAACTTTTTTTTGTCTGCTGCTTTCCCGTACGACCTTTCCCTCACACATGTCCTGTGTTTTGGCAGGGAGGAAATTGAGGGTTTTGATCAGCTTTTGATGGAAAGGGAATCTTGGGTAACACTGAACAGGACTACACAGTATATTACAACTGCACTGCATTTCTGGACTAGAAAGCCTTCAGTCTCAAGCATTCTTTCCCACGGCACTTTTAAAAAACTGATCTGTCTTTCCTGTGAACAGAGGGGGACATCTCACAGTGAAATGATTCATGCAAAAATGCGATATTCTTATATGTTTTTAAGCTGTAAGTGAGGCATAGCAAGGTATATATCTGAGAACAATGAAGGCATTAACCTCATAAAACATCCACATTTGGGGTCAACGACTAGATGAAGACCAGAAAGCTGGTTTCCTCCATTTCCAGTCATTTTCCTGCATCCTACAAATCTCCATGAGACGACCTCTGCGAGGTTCGCTTTTATTTTCCCTTTTCTTTCAACTCCGCTGTGTTAGTGTGGTTCTTTCATGACATTTCTGTAATTAAAGCCAAATGGCATATCCCTCGATTAGCCCCGCAGCTGCATGCGTTTAATTCCATACAATCAAAGTGTCCCGTTCAGCTGCTTGCTGTCACAGCTACCATAGCTATTTGTCACAACAGAGATAAAAGAAACATTTATGACCAATACAGATATTGCTTGTGTTGTTTTAAGACTCATTTAGAGAAGAAAGAAAGACATATAACATTTCAATGAGTAGTGGTAGCTGCACATAACACTTCCATAGCCGCAGAAACCACCTTTCAAATGAATTTCTATTGTGTGACGCCGGTGGAGCCACAAAGTGAAGTGTTGGTGTCAAAGACATCCCTGTTTGGAAGTTTAGAAATGAAACCCTGTCAGACACATACGCACGTACAAGAGCTTAACATTTCCAGAGTTGACACTTGTGGAAAAAATACTGCCCAAGTGTTACCTGATATTCTGCACCCCTGTGTCATAGGTTCCTCCAGATGGGATTTTTTTTCCAAAACCTTGTGACCTTTACAAAGCGGCAATGGTGTGTGATCCCATGAACACCCCCAAAAGTCAGAGCACAAGCTTGTTTTTGTTTTTGGACTCGTTTCCTTGTGTTATGACTGGGTTGCATGTGCGCCAACTATGGAGTGAGCTCATACTTTTACATAAATGAACTCATCAGTGGAGCTTATTAAGGCACAGAGAGTGCAGAGTAACTGCATTGTTCAAGAGGAAAAGGCTTTAGTCCTTTACCATGATTGTCTTTTCTCTGCTGTTTTTACATCTGTAGACTCACATCTGGTAGATGGAAACAGCATGTTCAGCATCAGGAGAGGTTGCATAATATCAGAAGAATATTTTGCTCTGCTTCTCTCCTTATCTCTTTTTTCTAAAACCTCCTGGCCTTGTTACGTCTGAGAAATACAAGAATACAGGGGTTATAGGATAAAAAAGCACATCACAGGAGGCCTGTCTCTTAGAATGAAATACATTTGTTTTCATAAAATGAGCAGTAATATAAAACTTTCCAGCGTCTTAAAACTGTCTGACTGTGGGCAGTTATATTCCACTGGGCAAAATTATATCATTTTTTGGATGCGAGGCTTGATTTTTGATGCCATGAGTGAAATGAAGCCAAACTGATCCCATTTCTGGTAAACAATCTTCTTTATTTTGGCCTGCTGGATAAAATTATGCATTGAAATGAATATAATTTCTTCACAATTTCTGTTTTTGCTGATAATTTACCAATAGCAAAGACCCATTCTGATTGTCAGCCCATTGTAGTGGACGCTGTAGGGAAACTCTCCCACTTCAACGCCAGGCTTGCCCTGTATCCTGGAGACAAGAGGCCTAAACACTTCAGCTTGAATTTAGTGCAACTGTTAAACTATTCTGAAGTAATTATGAGCCATTAAATGAAGAGTGGGATTGCCCTGTCGCTGTTGGAGCAAAAAGTCACTCCACATGAAGGTGATTTCAGGAGACGCAAGGGCCTGTGTGCCCTGGCTGCAGGCCGATGGGGTCTCCAAGCGGGCGGACCTCACATACACACACACACACACACACACACACACACACTGGAACTCTGAGGGCTAATGACATGAATGTGCACCAAGGCTGCTTAACATTCAAGCATGGATACATGTACAGGCGTTTAAGTATACACACAAAGACGTGATCGCACACACACTAGTATATCTCGTCAGAATTTGCGATGCATGATGATTTAGTTCAGTGTCACATTAAGTGAACTCGCTCATCCTTCAGTCTGAATGAGGGCATTAGGCAGCAGCCCAAACACACCATGCAGGGCTTTTATACTCTTGCTGCATTTTAACACTCACACAACTCAAAAGTTACAAACTACATGCTTGTGTGTTTTTATTGATAAGAATACATGAGAGTAAGAAAAGTACAACAACAAAGATCAAGAAAAACAGATAGATGAACACGACCCAACCAGAAAAGTTAAAAATATTTTATTTTTTCCATGTTACTAGAGAAATATGACTTGGCAGTGGATCAGTCACAAGTTAAAATTATGCGATTAAAATACAGAGTAAAATTCATGATAATCACAAGAACAGCTACAGAGAGGGCTGGGAAAGAGAAAGCCACCGGGGTAGATCCAGTCACCACACCACCACACATCATTCCCGTGGTCCTGCTCCTTAACACACACACACATTTGCTACAGAGAAAAGTGCTGTTAGGTACTAGAGTAGTGCATGGCTCCATGCAAGTGAAAAGGAGCGGAGAGAGTGCTTCAGTCAGCAACCCCGTGCGGTATGACCGCACCCTTGTTCCGCTGCCTGATTTCTGAAAAAGGGATCCAGTTTAAAGCTGCTGTAATTAATTTATCAATGTAATCCAATTAATATGTGTAATGTTAGGGCTGTTATTATTATTTTAAATTTAATAAAGTTGAATAACCATTAGAAGTATTTTGCCTTGTGATCCAACAGAGGGTGCTCTACAGTCAGCTTGACCTATGGCCTGCCTTGTTTACCTGACAGTAAACTAAGCTAGTAATTTTATGTTGTTTACTACGGAAATGGATGACACTAGTGGGCAAAGCCGTCCTGAGCGGACAATCACGACACCAAAGCATCTGAGAAGCAGCGCAATTCTGTCGACTTTGTACAAAGCAGCAGTCTAACTCTACAATGACAACAAATCTGCGGACTCACTTGCTAACGTTAGCTCACCACCCAACTGAGGCAGCGGAGCGGACGCAACACAGACGAGCAGAGCAACGTCAAGTGTACAACCTCGTCTGACTGCTACCATTTGGTCCATCGCCATAAGTTCGTAAAAATTCCATTACCGATAACAGAGCAAGATTTATTTGCAGTGATATGCGGCCCATTAGTGTAGTAAGTTACAGCCCTACTGTAGCCTATATAAAAATATAAATATAGTGTATATAATATCACCCAACTCTGCAGTTCCTCTTAGCTCCACAGAGCTTTAAATGTTTTTTTTTTTTTTTTTTTTTAGCTCATTGTTTTGCCTTTCTGGTTCACAATTTAACTATTTTGGTTCACTAACCCTAACCCTAACCCTCTCATCAGTGTTGTTTTAAGCAGCATGCATCTATCTTCAGCTAAACAGCTCTAAAAACACTATCTATCTATCTATCTATCTAACTACTAGCTTTCAGGGTTGAGACCAAAAACGAGCTGCAGGATCTGTAAATATGCACAAGTTTGCAATCTCAGTGTTGTGTCATTGCAGCTTTAAAATAAGGATAATCGGCTGGTCAAGACACAATCTTACAGAAGTCGGTCGAAGAGGCATTGAAGGTGAGGAAGTGGTCAAACTTTCCAAAACGTGATGTTGCTCATAAAGTGAAAACTCATAACTCGGTCCCGTCTCATGGATCCTGTAGAGCTGCAGCAGCCCAGTTAGAACGTCAGGGTCTTTCAACCTCAGTGACATCTTATCTGATTTTTTCATCGCCCCCAGTGTCAGACACACAGCGAGAGAGGCACTTCACTCATTCTGCTTCACCACTCAGAAATGTCCTCTTCTTTTCCCTGTGGAGACGGGGTCTGGACTTGGAGCTGCTAGTGCGATCAGCTTTTGTCCCCGTGCTGACACGGCGCTGACCGCAGAGAAGCTGCTCCAGACTACCGGGCAGATGTGTTTCATTTGGCTTTATCTGTTGACACATCCTGTCGGCGTTGCATGCGAGGACAGCATTATACAGCGGCACTGAGGGCAACGACACCAGACTGAAACCTGAACTCAGCAAGGAACATTTTCCTCTGCACTGGCGCATGAAGACACTGAACACCTCAGTAGGGTTTCTTCTTTGAAAAATGTCCACTATGACACAGGCCTATGTTTACTGACCAAGGCATGGTTTTGGTCAATTGCAGGTCAAAAGACATGTTAATGTTGAGATTGGTTGAAATGCAAAATGTTTAGCCACATAGTAACATGACTCTAGGGTTTGTCAAACTTTTCTTTTTAGAGACCCTAAAGAGAAATTTGGTGTCTTCCCAAGATTCAGACTTACAAAAAATACATAATGAATTGCCATAACATCTACATTTAGAAACTAGCACACTGGTCACCAACAGATCCCCAAATAAACAATTCAAATGCTAAACAAAACTGGTTGACTTTATTTAAAGTCTTTGCACAGGTAAAATCTTTTGACTTGTCCCAGTAATGAGAATGCTTCGTTTGGAGACCAATTTGTTCATTTTTAAGCTCTCGTTACTGAGCAACTCCCCACATCCTACAGCTTATCCTCTCCATTTCAAATGGCTTTGGTGAAGCCAACATTTATAAACTCTTCCTTGTATTTTTGCTTCGACATCATGCTTGCAATCATGACAGGGAATCACAGACGTTACCTCATCCAGAAAGCACAGACAGGTTCACGAGAAGAGGACGGGGAGCCCAGCACAGAGCATCTGAGCTGAACAGACCAGCAAGGAAAGAAAGTAGTGACTGGATTTAACTCCAGTTTACTGAGTATGTGTGTAGCCCCTTATTTTCCTTTTCTCTTTTATTTTAATTAGGAAAATGAATTCACATATTGTAGCACTGTTATGCATTTTACCCTATAAAAACATGTCTAGAACCTATTTGTCATCCCTCCCTATTTACTACATAGTTCATTATATTTACTGCCACTTTTATTTGAGTGTCCACTAAATAGTGCCCTCAAAATATATTCCAAATTGGGACGAAAAAAAAAGTAGCGTCATGGTAAACAACCTGCTGTTAATAAAAGTTAATTACAGCAGCTTGGTAGAAAACATGAAAACAAGAGTAGCCTTCAGTCTCAAGTCTTGTTTTTGGCTTATTTCCATTCTTCAATTACATTCTTCAATCTATATTCATCATAAACTCTGCATGATCCTTTGCTCCTCACTGCTCTGTTCTTTTCTACATAGAAAGGGGCTACCTTGCATATGTATGGATGTCTTGACTGAACAAGGGCTGACCTACAGTGCTCTGATGTGGAGTAGGGAAGTGACCCTCCCTCCCACACGCACGCCTCCCCTGCTGGTCACTCATGAATATGGCTCTAATTGAATTCACTGGAGACAAACGAGTGTTAATTGGGAGGATAACGATGACCGCAGCCAACTATTCAGAAGCCGGCCTTCAAAAGGGGGGAGGCCTCCTGCCCACCAGAGGCCTGTTCTTCCCAGCAGGAGGGGGTCTGTGGGGGGCTGAGGGAGGGTCGGGGAGGGGGCTCTACAGTCCTTTGTGCTCCTTTTCTTTGGGAGGAAGCAATAAAGCAATAAAAAGCCTCGGTAGTTGAGTCCTCCGTGCTCTGACTCCCCCTGCGCTCCAGTGTGAAAGAGGGGGCCCTGTGACAGATCATAACCGCAAACAACAACAAGGCCTGTGTGTGTGTGTGTGTGTGTGTGTGTCTGTGTGTGCGCGCAGTTGTGTTTCATTCACTTCTGATTGTGCTGAGAAGCTGAGAATCTCAACATTATCACATCCCCAGAGCAATACTTCAATATTACATTTTTAGGCTTTTCATGATGCAAATGCAAAGCAGGTATGGCATAAACATATCAATTATTAAACAGGCTCATGTGTCATCACCATGCACACACACACACACACACACACACACGCACCAGCATTGACATTAATGCCCGACTGTGGATATCAGCTTTCATTTGAAACAGTATTGGCATTAGCCTGCAGGACCTTCTTTTATTGCAATCCTACACTAGACGGTCAATATTTAAAAAGTATGAAGGCAAATGTCTTTGCCCTCACTTGGCCTTGTCATATTTCGTTGCTTTATTATAAATTCTTTATGAGATAATATGAGAAATGCTTAAACACTGACAAACACACATGGAAATAAACAACTGCAGGCAGCAGGTAGGTTTATTCATTTCTGTGTTTATTAAGATAAAGGAAAGCCATGACACTCTTTAAGGCCAAAATTGAGGATTTATTAAAAAAACTGAAGAATGACATCTTGCAACTTCATTTTCCTTGTGTCTTTGTTTTCTGAACGAATATTCCTCTTATGGCCTTGAGAAAGTTTTGTGTTTATTACTGAACTTTTGTTTCTGCTTCAGTTTTATTAGCACTCCTACTTTCCAATAAGAATACTTTGCTTTATTGCTTGAAGTAGGTTGTTACTGACTGGTACGCAGTACTGGCACCTCTAGGTTTTACTGCTGTGGATACCGTAATGTTTCTTCCACACTGGCACTCACAAGCTATCTGCGTTCTCCCAGGTTATGATAGCCCTTACTAAACTTACCCAGGAGTACTAGAGTGCCCAAGGTTGTTTCACCTGTCTCTGCTCTTTCTACTGGCTGCAGTAGGTTAATGTTAACACCACTGGACAAATACTGCCATGGCTCCTTGTAGTGTGACACAACGACATTACGCCAACAGAGTCAGACGATGATGCAACCGAGTTTCAAATCCTACGCAATCCTACAGTACTAAAAGCAGACCATTAGCAGCCTACGCTAGCTAACATTAGCACTATTATTAGCAGCGAAAAGTGCACAGATGTAGCATCAACAAAAGCACCAGCTACGGCTAGAGCTGCTGCAGCTAACTATGATATTAACCATAACTTTCATAATGGCTCAACTGTTCCTGTTATGTTATTGTCTCACAAAGATGTGGACTCTCTGTCTTGTTTTAATATATTTATTAAATCATTTGTTGTGAAAATCATAATTATCGCTTATTATTCATCAAAGAATTTTAAATGCAATACTTAATGATTTGCTGATCCTGGTCAAGACCCTCATGTTAAAGTACTTCAAGTACTGACTGTGATAAAACTTTACACAAGTTGTACTCTTAGTGAGCTTTACCTGTTTTCTGTGACTGGCAGATGATTTTTTTTATAAGTTGAGGCCGTCGGCCGAGAGCACTGTAACAAACTTGGCTTGAGGTATGGCCATTAAGATCATCTTCTTCCAGTTGGGTCTCTGAAAGTAAGTTCTCATCCTTTTTCTCTCCTATGGGAGCACAGCAGCACTCAATCACCCCCAGCATGACCCTGGACTATGGCATGAGTTCAAAGCTACGCTCGGCCTCCGCATCACCCAGAAGAATCTGTCCAATCACCTCCGTGTCCCACTGCCTCCCTCGCTGGCATCTGTCTTCTTTCCATATATCACAGGTGAGCGGTGGCCATAAAGAGGATTACTCTGCGGGGAGACTGTGCATCCATTTCCACCATTAAACCAGATTCAGGTGCTGCCTCTTGTGCTCTCCATAGGCATCCAGTGAGTAATGGATACCCTCGTGTCTCTCGCTGCCCTTTCTTATCTACTGTACAGCCTGGGGACGCTCACTGACTCACACAGACAGAAAGACATGGGCACACACTCACTTACTCAAACAGGAACACTTAGTCACTTTTACTTCTCGTCTGGAGGCTTTCTAGAGTTTTATACAGGAGATCAGTGTTCAAAAGAAGAATTTTGGATCATGACCCGTTTAGTGACAGATTGGCCTCTGCACTGCAGCACGTCCTTCATCCCCTGTTCTCCAGGGACTGGTGGAGCTGTAATGTGCGCACCAGAATTTTGCCATAAAGACTTTCTGTTAAATCACAGCTTTATTTTACTGATCTCTGTTGTTTTCCTTCTTTTTGAATAAGGATTATGGTTTAACTTTGCTATCAGTGTTGAGTAGCTGTGAACTCCAAGACCACGTTGGACAGCTGATAACGCTTCATTGGTCTCACAGTGCTAAAAGCCCATGTCACAGGGCTGTGTCTAAACACAGGAATGATTTTCACAGCTGAGAGGGCGGCTCTCCAAAGGAACTTTAGTGGTGGAAGAAGAGATGAAGTTTAACTATAACTCACAGTGACCAGAGAAAGGAACCAGGAAAGAAAGGATATGGTATCATCAGGTTTCAATCTTTAGGACTGAAGCAAACATATGAAGTGCTCTTCCAAAAGAAGCCCACAGTCAAATCACAATATTTCTCAAGTATTTTCTGTGAAAACTCCACTAATTAGCCTTAAAAGCAATTGCCTTTTAAATAAAGCTTTGGATATTAATAACACTCATCAAAACATAATCCTGTAAAGCCAGTTTCTTCTCTCTGTCTCTTTATTTCCATATCTCACCCAGCCATTCAGTCTGTTTTTCTCATTGGAATGACTTTGAAATGTATTACATATTCCTAACTGTGCTCCATTTCATCCTCCTCCAAATCTGTATATATAAAAGCTAACCATTTAGTAGCACTTAATCCAAATTTTTTTTTTTTTCCCTTTCAAAAACATTTCTGAAATATCTCAACATTTACTGGTTGCATTGACACAAAATGTAATGGTTCCCAGAGGATAAAACTTAATGACTTACCTAATGAGTAGGTGTAGACCTAATGAGTTTCCCACTAGCTCACCAGCAGGTCAAAAATGTGAATGTTTCCAATACGTTGTAATGGCAATTTAAAATCTTGGTCTCATGTTGATAAGATTTGTCAAAAATTACAGTAAAATAAGAATATAAACAATAAATAACAAAGGGCAACAGGTCAGAGTCGAACCCATGGCCGCTGCCGCAGGGACTCAGCCTTGGTACACGATATCAGGACACCCCTGTATTATATATTTTTTTTTATCATAATCATACCCTCTTATATGTATGACTTTTTTAAAGAGCCAAGTATAAGTTGTTCAAGAGATCAAACTTTTCATTTCACATCAGTTTATACAATTTTAGTGTCCCTTGCACTCACAGTGGTCACTGTAGGGCTTTGACAGCAAAATATATTTTAAAATCCATCAGTTTAGAGAACAAAACACACTTTTCTTCCTTGCTATCATCACATTTTTAACTCACCGCTGCTCTCTCTTCCTCTTTCTTTCCTGTTCAACACAACTAAAAGTGCTTTAGTCCATTGTAAGTACTGGACCACAGTGATTGGCTGTACCAGAATGGCTAGAGGCAAAGTGAATGGCTGTGGTCTTTCATGTAAAAACAGTTACATGTTGTGAATCATCAGGCTGTGATAAGAGCGCAGGAATGGAAAATACTGATGGTAATGACATAATTGTCTTACAGTAACCTCACCAAAATCTTAAAAAGCTATAAATTGGAAAACATTCCACCTATGACAGGTCTCTCCCTGTGTCTGCCTACAGTGGCAGCGCACTTCTCATCACTTCACTCCATCCAAACAAGTCTGAAATGCTTCAAACACAGTCCTCCTGTGTTCACTCACTTAAGCAGAGAGCTTGAATTCAAGAAGCTGAGGTAAAGTAATCCAAAACTCAGGTAATGTGAAAGACACTTAACGTGATGGCTGAGATGAAATGCTGTCATCAAGGGTTGATGTCGCATGATGTCATGTCTGTGAGGTTCAACACAGCTGTGGTCACCAGCACGGAAAAAGCTGGGACTTTCTGGATATCCTGCCAGCACTGAATCAAGTGTATTACGACTAAATGTATTCCCACAAAGCTTATACAGTTTGTTGTGCTCGAAGGTGAACTGAACCTGTGGTGTGTGTGTGTGTGGGGATACTGGTGAAAGTAGGGAAACTGTGATGGCAGGGCTCTGAGCGCAGGTACAGGGCAGTGAAATAAAACTCCCCCCGGAGGAGTGCTGCCCGGGCCGTGTGTTTGACGTGAAATGTTCCAGAAGTGTTAAATTATTCCTGCACGAAACTCAATCTATTCCCCTATCGTCACTCAGGTTCGGTCTTGTTTGATCCTGCCAAAGTCGTTCTCTTTGAACGGCTGCTGATTTTCCCCCTGTACATTCCTGTGTAACAAATAAACAGCCATAATAATGTACATCTCCTCGTTCTTTGATGACTGAAGCAAAGAGCACCACGGATTGTCTCTCGGGGGCTCTGACTATTCATCAAAGACCTCCAGCAGAACCATAACCTTGCTTGAACAATACACAAGGAAAGTTGAAGCAAAGGCTTCTGGGAGATATTCCATATTAAAGCTTGCCTGAACACCTGAAATAGCAGGCAGAGCACAGGAATGGGAAATTCCCATCTCGTCCTGAGGGTTGCAGGGAGCACCTCCTAGTATGTAATTACTGGACTGAAATATATAGTTCATTATTGTGCTCAGACCCCACACAGTGTATCAGTGTCACCACAGAGATGAGACAATTAGACATTTATTGTGAATGACAAATGAAGGAAGTATTTGTAAAATAGCTGCTTACTGTCGAGGCAAATGGATCTGACTGTATGTTATATTCATGAGCGTGCCTGACATGTGTTACAGCATACAGTTACCGTATGTATAGAGAACATTTTCCTCAGTCCATTTGTAATACAAACCATATGTACGGTCATTTGATTTTTAACATGCATTTAGTTTTTTCTTTCTAAAATATGTTAAATCTAGCTTGAAATCTGATTAACAAAGAATATAAAAATACACATTTATTTTAGTTAATTTACTTAAAAAATACCTCATATTTAAGTTGAACTGAAAAATTGTAGTGACATTGTTTTTTGGTGCCAACTGACAATGTTAGCACTGTAATTTGATTGATGCAATATCTGGCACAACAACAGTTCCCTACAACAGTTTCCATTTAACCAGCTGAGTTTTTTCTCTTTTTTTTTGCTCATATGTGACTCAGATCTGTTTCATGACAGTGTGAACAGCACAAATCACATGAAACCTGATCTTTTCCATATTTCACATGTGGTCTTTTCAACAGATTATTTGCAATGTGACCTCTGTCATATCAAAATTTAGGTAGCATCAGCTGAGGTAGTGGAGGGACAGTGAGGTGTTAGACCTCATAAGTATTTTGGGGAAACGTGTACAACCTAAACTTGATGGGTCTTATCATAGTAAGAAGCAACCACTGTTCTACAAAAAGTTATAATAAAAAAATTGTCTCTCTTTCTTGTCATCCTCATCCTTGTTGTCACCATGGATTTGCTGGCTAGTGCTACCCCTCGTTATCTGGTCTTACTCCTTTCTGTCATTCTAGGAACTCAACATCGAGTGTCCAGTCCATATTTAAGTGTTTCATACTGTCAAGAATGAATGGTGACAAAGTGCTTTAAAGAAAAACACAGACACTAGCAGGAATAGCCTAATGTAAAGCAGAGGGGCGACCGGTACAATAGATAGAAAAAAAATAATGTGAAGTACGTATACAATGTTATTGGCTTTGACTTTAGCACGTGGAAGTTTAGTTGGCGACGACAGAAGCTGTGTTTGTGTAACTCTGACTCAGGGCCAGACAGCTGGGACACAGGGCACCTCATGACATGTATGAGAGGTGACTGGATGACAGACGCTAACGGCGGGACCTTGTGTAAACACGCCCATTGAAGACAGTGTCAATCAACACCCCAGATTAGAGCTCAGGCTATTAGTCAAGTCAGAAATCCTTCATCTCTCCTTCAACAGAACTTCAGCAGACCAGTGCACTAATTGAAGCGCCGGCGGACTGAATTGACCCGCAGACAACAAAGCGATAACTCTGAATTATGACAGATTATCAGAGACACTGGTGATGTAAAGCTGAAATAACTTTGAGATGAACGTTTTAACAAGAAAGCACTCAGTGGAAAGCAGACCAAGGCCAAATAGTTAGCCTTTACTTTCACAGCCATCATTGCAGGGGGTGGATGACGTAATATTTATACATGGGTATCCATAGTTTGGGCTGATGGTGGCACCGTAGGAAACATCACAGGGTCACCTGAATCTGCAATCTTATTTTCCTTCATGTACACACCAAATTAAATGCCAGTCAGGCCATGTCTATATTTGTTCATCACAGTTTACAACCTGATAGTGAAACAAATGGATGGATGGATGGATGTGACGATGTATATCCAAACTAGTCTATAGCCCCACCAGCAGCTCTGTGAGACTGTACTCATCTACCCTGCGTTCATGCAAAGTCCTCCCATTATTTCAACTTGAGAGTGTTCGTGCATTACCGTCTACCGGCTACCGTCAACATTTACAAGTCAAACAGGCAGTGTATAGCTCCTTATAAATTAGCTGAAGATTGTAGTGGTGATAATGTTGGGTTGTATTTAGATGTAACAGCCAGTGATGTCATTTCGCCACAGGTTTGGTAATAACTAATGTAGCTCTTTTCACCAAGTGAGAGATACCTAACCCCCCCACCCCCATAGCTGCCAGTACTTCCTCAAAGGACGCTGGTTGTTCCGGTACCACTGTAGTGTTAGCAGGTTAGCATGCTAACATTTGCTAATTAGCATAAAGTACAGCTGAGGCTGATGGGAATGCCATTTATTTTGTAGTGATTTGGTGAAAAAGCAAAATATTGAACACATTTGAACTGAAATGCTCATTTGTTCTGTTTGCTCAGCAATAACATTTGGTGGGACTGCTGCATTTGCGATAAAATCAAGGTTGTGTGATAGTGTGATAGTTCTGCGATAAACATCTGGTCTGTGTGTAGTACATGAAGTCTGTCTGACTGACTGTCTCCTGGGACTCACTCTCTGAGATCCATGCTGCCAAAGACCAGGTGTTTTTTTGAAGTGCCAAGACTTTCCTCTTTTAGGAGCCTGGCAGCCATGGAGTAGAGATTGAATGAATGAATGAATTACCATTCAGTACTTCTGTAGAACAGTCATGGTTGTCACTGATACAAAAAAAAAGATGAAGCCTACTTGGAACTGGTTTGCTGTCTGATGACTGAATCCAACGAGTGAGAAAGAGAGACACACAGAGAAAGAGAGGACGGGGATGATGTCATACGACAGAGGAGGTAATTCTCTCATCTTGTCACACATCACATCCACCAAAGTTTATAAAACCTCCATGCTTTTGTTTTTCTGGGTAATTCCCCTCAGTGAGTGCTGCGCTGCATTCCAGCCCTCATTTTTGTTTCAGTAGTTTAATCTGAATGCTAGATGAGATGGTTTGAATGTTTTGCTATAAAATCATACTGGTGGTTGTACAAAGGCTTTATCTTGCTTATGTCCGAGTAATGTCACGCTCATATCCTCTGCAATTGTCAGCGGGGGTGATTGTTAGGAAGAGGGACTCAAAACATCCATATTCAGCTGGGTGCACCGCTAAACCACCGTATGGATGATGTCATCGCAGCGACCTCAACCACAAGAACCATGTGGGTCCATGCAAACCGAATGGTATCAAAAGGTTAGCTTAGTCAGATTTTGGTTGATTATTTTGGTTTTCATTGAAAACAGAGGTGGCTGGGAGCATAAAGAGGTATAGAAAATACATAAATGGGACACACACTCACACACACACACACAGATGTAAATACAGTATGCAGTATGAGTCGGGTAAAAAGTGCACATGTGATTCCTATTGTCAGATTGTTCTGTTTTACAGATCCTTTTTCGCTCGTGAACCTACAGCTGGTGCTTGGGTGCATTTTTGCAGAAAGTGATATCATCCATTTTATGTATTTATAGGTCGCACTCCTGCGACACCAGTAAACGCAACCGCTCTCTGTGGAGGATTTTACTGTGTAACTTGATGATGGGCTGAAGGAGCCAATACTGGTTTGAGATCTTTCTTAACAGTTTCATCTGAAACAGAAACACTGTGTGAAAGTGACCGAATAGTTTAAGGAACAGTATCTGAGGTGGGAACAGGAACACGGGTGTTGTATTTTTAGTTCAGTTTAAAATGTATCTGAAGTTAAAATAAGGATTCAGAAGTCTGAAGTAGCCAAATCAAGTAAGAACTTACAGGTTTAGTACAAAATTCCTTTTTGCCTGCTTTCAATATGCATAATCATTAGTTTTTAGCCATGCTAGCAGTGCTAGTGATGGCAGTGTCTGTTGATCTGTGGGTCTGTCCAACTCTTGAACTATAACGTGAATTACAATGACATTTGGTTCAGACATTCATCCCATTTGTCCTCATTATGAATTGTAATAACTTTACAGATCTCTTAACTTTCTCATCTCGTGCCATCATGTCAAATGCCTGAGCTGTGCAAATATTAGCATGCTAACCTGCTAAACAAAGATGGTAAACACAGTAAACATTAATGGAAGTTCAGACTGAAAAAGAATTTGAGTTACAGGTCTGTGTGTGACTTTAAATGTTGATCAGACATCAGAACTCTGTGTAACCTTTTGCAATACTCAGAAATACACAGAGTTTTAAGAGTTTTAGTTTTTTAAAAGGATTTATTATTATTACTATTGGAATTATTTAATCGTTTTCAGCGAGGCTCCAACGTAAACAGTAGAAGCAAGTCGTTTACGTCACAAAGTAATCTGCCAAGAATGTGCGCTTGCACGTATTTGATTGGCCTCTGCACTTTGCGTGATGATGTCGAGTAGAAGTCCAGCAGAAGTTGAGCCAGGTTCAACTTTTTTGCTGGAGGGCCTCGTGTTTTCTTCTTCCCGCTGCGTCTGCAGACTGCTCTCATTGAAATGATTGAGGGTGCTGCCTTTTTTCACACACGGCTAAAGCACTCAGGCACTGGTCGTACTCTCACAGCGCTGTTAGCGTGGCTGGAGATGGCATAGGTTACAGTAGTCTTGTTCTACAATGTATGTATCCAGGGAACGTCAAATTAACTTGCATTTCTTTACAGCAACACTTATCATTCACACAGTTCCACACATTCCTGGGTGCTGTGTGGCCAGTCCAAGGTTAAGTGCCTTGCCCAAGAGCACCTCATCAGCAGTCATTGAGGGAAGGGAGAGAGTTACTCATTCACTTTCCGCAGCCAAATTTCCCCAGCCAGAGTCGATTACAGTGCCAGCCTGAAACAGCTCCTCAGTGCAGCAGTGCTGGCATGCGACCATGTACATTCATACACAAACACTGACATTCCTGAGCCTCTGGAGGTTCCTCTCTCCTCTGCACGCTTAACTGGGATATATGATCCAGTGCTTATTAAACAGAGCTTACTTGTAATTAAGCCTCCCAGATGGGTTTTGCTTGAGGTTCACTTTAAGCCTCTCTGCGTCTGTCTTCCTAAAAGTGATGAGTGAAGAGTAATAGGTTTCATAATGTGCCATAGAAAAATGAAAGACCGTTGAAAAATGAGAGCATGTGCTCCAAAAATCCTAGTAAACCAAACACGTCTTGTTTAGTCCTCAATTAGCATCAGCAATTACTGTCCTGAACTTACCTCTCCAGTGGCACTGTAAGAAGCACAATGAAGTGCTACAAGTGAAAATGCAGCTCCAAACACAGTATAATATAACCAGTGGGGCTGGTTACACAATGTAATTATAGCACTGTCTGCACATAAAGACTGAAAAGGGAAACCTAAAAGATTTGGTTAGAAATACCTTCCCTCAATGTGTTCATCTCTTTATCTATACAAGTCAGTGTGCAGATGGGATCTCCAAACGCAAAGTCATTATGTAATAAAACTGGCATAAAGCTTTCGTTCTGACTTATTACTGTCTTTTGTTTGATTTAACCACAATACAGATTCCACACGGTATTTTTGTTTGACAGTAAACAAAATCTGTCAACATGCAACATGAACAGCAAGTTGGAACAAGCTGAACATGATGCAGCATGTGGAGGTGCACAGCTGTGCAGGGAGGCAGGAAGCCAGGTGTCCAGCAGGAGAGCGGTCCAGGATCTTGATGGCTCCCTCTGATGCATGTGTAGGCCTCCGACACCTCGC
This sequence comes from Dicentrarchus labrax, assembly GCF_905237075.1. Lineage (NCBI taxonomy): Eukaryota > Metazoa > Chordata > Actinopteri > Moronidae > Dicentrarchus > Dicentrarchus labrax. The sequence continues at coordinate 23,733,764 of NW_026136718.1, read as the reverse complement.
TGTGGACCTGCGCCGCGCTAACGGCTTTTACAGAAACATCTGGCAGGCGACAGGTCTTATTCTCCACTTTCTTGCCAATTATAGTTTCTCTGCACTCCTCTACGTTCCCATGCAGAACATACACCCACACACACACTGTCTGTCTCTGTTTTCAACCTGCCGGCTCCTGCCAGGTTGGACACACAGGGACGCAAAAACATGAAAAGAAACCAATTTAAAAGGGCTAATCTACCCATTTTTAAACATGAAGTTTATTTTTACAGTCTCCAGCTGGACTTGCTTCGAGTGTGTGGAAGCAATCAGGAAACACAGGGAGAGCGGGAGAGAGAAATTATGTTCACAGATTCAAATGTCCCTAAGCCTAAAGGATAAACTACAGAAATGTATAAAGCCCACATTGAAACGAGTTCTGATCAGACTCCCTTGGCAATTGCCTCCAAATGGATGTTGCATTTTGTTTTTATTTGCTAAAGAGGAGGTCATTTTGCAAAAATAGCCACATACGGTTGGAGACTGGGCAACATGCCGATCATTAGCCCTCCAAAGCCACTTCAAAGTGTGCTGTGTGTCAGTCGCTGAGTGGAGAAATACAAGGAAAATCTCTGATCGTTTTCATGTCTTTGTGTTCAATTGATTTAATTTATCAGGCCTTTAAGTGTTGTCTCACTACCATGTGCCTGGAATTATCTGGCCTCGCTGTACACACTTCTACACTTAAACAGTGTTGCTGCTCGTGCAATAATGTTTTTGTTGTTCTGTCGTGTGTCTTTAGCTGCGTGAGGAATTAAGGCAAAGGAAGAGGGGTTTTATTAGAGATTTGCACAAGACAACAGCCAAACGCTGTCTTATGAGCACCAGTCTTTGAGCCAGGACTGGGAGAGGGTCAGATAGGTCTATTATCATTTTGAGTGCTACAACAGTCCCTCCAGAAAAACGTGATTATGAGTTCGCATAATTCAATGCATAATCAGCCAAAGTCCGCATATTTTTTCAAACACGCCGCACTTTTGCCACATAAATTGCCGATTTCCGCGCAAGATATGCAGGGCTTGCATGATTTCATAATCCCCGCATTTCCGTTGCCAAAAAGTCACATATATCTTAAGCAGAAAGTTGAAAAAGTTGCATTTACTTCACACAAGAGCAGCCATTTTCCCCTGTTGCCATGGGAATGTTATGAAGTGACGTAATTACGTGAAGTTAAGTCGTTAAGTTTTGATAAGTTGTAGCATATTCCTTTTGTAAAGCTACAGAACTTGTTTGACTCATCAATGTTTTGTAAGTTTAACCCATGTGTTTATTAAGGTCTGAAATAAAACAAGATGAGAACTGAAATATTCCCAGCACTTTCTGTGATGTAGCAGGCTTGTTTATCATAGGAAGTAATAAGAAATGATTGTTTACATTAAGGTAGTAGCCTAGTGAGAACAGGGTGTTGGGGGAATCACTTTTTTTTCTCTTTTTCATCTAACCGCAGTTTTTGCAAGTTCCCGCAATTCCATCGCATAAAAATCATCCATCACATTTTTTAAGAAAACGTGCCGTATAATCAAGGATTTTTGCCCGCAACAATCACAAAAAAACTCATTTCTCTGGGGGGACTGCTACAAAATAATATTAGACTAGTAGGAATTATGCAAGTCAGGACAAGTACCTTGTCAACTTTGACAATTAAAGATGAAAATATCTTCTCAAGTGGATAATGAGCTAACGTTAGTGTCACAGGCTGACAGAACAAGCTCCTGCTAATCCCTGAACGTCCGACTATCCTGCGAAGTATTCTGACAGTTGGTTACTATCAGCTAGTGTTAGCTGTCAGTCCGTACTCGAGTGCTTTGTAGCAACAATGTACAGAGCTGGAAAATGACGTGAGCAGACAGTTACCGCTGACTCAGACAGCTAACTTTTTAGATATCAAAATGATACAGAGGAGCATTTCAGAGCTGTTTCACCTGCCAGCTTACACCTGCTAGGGACACTGTAAACAACTGTAAAATACTACTTTACAAATATTAAAGGTAGTATTTCTGCTACTGCTACTCTCAGTTTCATGCTCAAAATCTTTCAAACTCCATACTGTCCACACTGCTGTCAGTAAATTGCTGGGTGGGGATGGGGGGGCTTAAACCCTGAATCCCTGTTGTATTTGCAGCATTATACATCTGCCTGCTAATACATAAAAAGTGACTGGTGCCATCCAAACACCTCCACCAACAGGACCACTGCTGAGGTGTATGTCAGGCTTAAACCCTGACTGACCGAGCAAATACCCTTCCTTCGCCCCGCGGATGACTCTTCTCTGCCCTCGCCGTTTGACATGTTGCTCCCCTGATGGATGTTTGCCATCTGGACAAGGTGTCCCTGCGCTTTCATCAGGCCCTCAGCAGGCAGGCAGATAGGCAGAGGGAGCGGGACGAGCATCCCATGCCTCCACACGGGAGATAAAACAACCGTCCCATGTCACCACGCAGGAGATAAAACAAGGCTCCTCTTCACAGATCATACATCAACATTATACCATCTGACGCCAGGAAGCAGCAAAGCATGCTGGGTAGATGACACACCTAGAAAGATGGATCTCTCTAATCTGAGGAGTAAACACATAAATTATCCAGGGATATATTTAAGCATGTGCATGGGAAGTTGGTTTCAATTTAGCCGAGATGTACCCTGAGAGAGTTTTATCTCACGTTTACATTTGAATTTATTTCATATGACACCAGCATGCAGATAGAAATTCAAAGCAACATATGTCAGAGAATCTCTCTTAGTCTTGGTGAAATTCATTATAGTGTGTGTGACAGTGACATGTCACTACCTCACTATCCTGCTGGGACTGCAGCCTGACAAGTACCATATATAGCAGGGAATCAAAACACATCATCCTCATGTCTTTCCTGAGTGCTGCCTGGCACTGCTCTTTTAGATCGACTGTATGGTGATTTTTCAAGAGACCTTGATGATCTGCACAGAGGAGACACAGAAGGATTGCCGTAAAAGGTCTTCATATTTCGCCTCAGCTTAGGAGACATCATTTTTCTTTTTCTCAATAGACTCTGTGTCTTTCTGTGCACTTTCATTTTTCTTTTCTGAATGCCATAGACACACATACTATAGCTCACACACACAGATAGTTGCATTGAGTGTGATGCAGTTTGATCCCTCACCGAGCGGAGCAGTTTTCAGTTGTGGTCTGACAAACACTTGACATCAGAATCTGACTGTATCACTCTTCAGTTCCTCCTTGTGTTCTCAACCTTTCAAACCAGATTATGCGTGATTGTTCTGTTATCCTCTGAAAATACTCAAGCCACCTGTCATCCTTCTTGCCACTTAACTAAATGTGGTTTTCATCTCTCTAACGTGGTTTAGATTTTTCCTCTGAGCTGAACCACATAGTCCTCTTTCCATGGCTCTGAGCTGGCCCACTGTGAACTGGATTACGGTGTTCAAATGCCTGTTGGCTTGCTGCAGGACTGTTTATTTGGAGAACTGGCACTCAGACTGTCTCAACAACCTCCCAGTCAAGTGCACCGCAAGCTTTAATTACTGGAGTTTGAAATGAGGCTCCATTAAAATGAATGACCTTCATTAAAGTGGTATTAAGGGACAGATGCCTTTGCTGGTGGGGTGAACATTCAGTGAGAAGGGGGGTGGGAGCACTTGACCAGACATACAAGTGCCTGAATAAACAGCTCGGCAGGTTTTTCTTTCTTTTGCCCTCTTTGAGCGAACCCCACTGCGACCGCCATCGAGATTACAACCACCTGGCTGTGCGTCCTGCTTGCCCCCTACCCCAAACATTTTAATCATGGATGAAATTCATTTATATGTTGCGATAATTGTGCCTAATTGTTTCTTTGAAGGGGACTGAGGCCAGCAGCATCTGGTTGACATATGGCTCGATGGTTGAGAGAGTGACTTTGTGCCCAGCAGGAAACCGTGGGCCTGATCGGCCCTCTATCGTCCATTAAGCCAGAATGAGCCTGAATCCAAGTCGTGCTTCTGAGGTAATGAATCCGACCTGGTGACTGAGTTGGACGAGGTGCCCAAGCACTCTGCCTCCCTCCACATGTGTCTGAACCCCATTGAAGGTGTGTCATCGTCAGGCAGGAAAATGTCCTTCTCTTTAGGAATTCAGCAGCCTCGACTTCTGCAGCTGGGCTTCCCCTTTCTGGTTGCACTGTACATTCCATATGGCCTGCAGACCTGGTGATGGTATGCTCCAACACACATACTGCACTTTACTTTATCCGTGCAGTAATGAACACACAAAGATTCGCCAGACATGCGCTCTCACAGGCCAGGAATTACCTTCATTATGGATGATTCTGCAGCTCGCGATTTACAGTCATTGCCAGCGTTCAGTGCCAAAAGTAGTGTGCCATTTATGCAACGAGGTGGAAACTAAGGGTGTGGAGGTCAAGGTGGTGGGTGAGTGTGTAGCACGTCAAACTTTTATGCAGGAGACTGGAGTTTGCCTCTTGTCACAGGCCTGCAATTGTGCAATCCTAATGACTTCAGTCCTGTTTGTCAGAATTACAACAGAAAAGCCGGTGCACATGTATCTGTTTACAGTGCAGCCAAACAAACTAAAGTTTTAATAAAGAAATTGGTCAATAATAATTGCAACAGAAATTGATTTCATGCTGCATGCCATGGGTATTTTCCACACAACAGCAGACACAGTAAAGTAAAAAAAAACCTTGCTGAGGAGTTGGAGGTGTGCAGCCTGACGTCTGCAGCTCTTCATCTAACAGCTCACCGTTCTTTTACTCCCTTTAATGAAATCAACAATTAGACGCTGGCAAAAAAGTAAAAAATGACCATGCCTCATTTTGATCAGTGCAAACCCAGTTATAAATGCATTGCCATTCCTGTGACTACTTCTCAATAAAAGCAACACATGTTTCACAGGTTGAATGTTTTAAATGTCAACCATCAGCAGTAGGACATGTTCAGTTTGCATTACCAGTAACTTAATACAGCTCTGATACTGTAAACAGACTGTGATCAGTGAGCTAAAACAGTAATATTGGATTACATGCATGCATCTTTCCGCTGGATCTCTGTTGCAGTGGGGATGGCAGACCTTGCCACTAATAATTAAAACTACTATGTAGAGAGGTAATTAGAGAACATAAATACTTTGAATGGCTATTGCTGAAAAAATGCCAAAAATGGGAATTGATTTCATGAAAATCTTTAAGATTCTAACTTAAATGTTTGCATTTTTATTAACTGTAACCACAATTTTAATCTTAATCAAGCGTTTTTGTTGCCTAACCCTACCCATACCTTGACCATATTTTATTTGCCATTCCCTAACCTTATCTGGACACACGTTCTTGTCTAGCGATTGGGTCAGCTCTCCACATGCACAGGAAAGCTCATAAATGCACAGCACCTCCTGTGATTAAAAGATGCATATATATGCGTGTGTCTCTCTCTCTTTCTCTCTCACACACCCTCTCTCATGTTGGCTACAAGGCATATTTTGTCACCGAAAACCGGCACACGAACCTGAGTGTAGTCATTCCCATGTAAACATAACCTTCCCCAAAAGCAAGATACAAACACAGGTTGCCATTGAAGAGAAGATTTTTTTACTCATTCACGCTGAGAGCCTGTCAGTCAGTCAAACCCCCCCCACCTGCCCCCCAAACATCTCCACCTCGTCACTGAGTGTCGTTGATGCTGACATGTCACATCTGGAAGCTCTTCCCTACATGTGCTGCATAGACATTTCTCTTCTCACTTTCCCTTTCCCAGGGGGCCTGATTGTGAAGCTCCTGTAATGATGTGAAAAGGGAGAGTGAGATTCCTACACAACAGCTCTGGGCTAATGAATGCATTCTGGACACATTCCTCCCCCTGATGTTACGGGATCAGTTTCCTCAATAGGTGGAGAATAAAAGGAGATCAAAATGGTAGCAATTTGCTGTGAGTCCCGGAGTCTTTAACGCCTTGGCTCTTTTTGTAAGGTGAGAAAAGTGAAACCTATTTTAAGTTGACAAGGATGACATGCTTTGTGGCATGTGTGATAGCATACCAGCATCTGTGAACAAAACATGAAACCTTAAAGGTGTTTGTTGGACACTTGACACTTGTTGGTTTAGCAGGCAGCATCAGAGCCACTTCAGGCCACTGTTTCCTGTGGAAAATGTATGGTAAGTGTGCTGCTGCTGTGCTCTGGTACAGGCGAGGGTGTTTCCTTGGCAGGGGGAGAGAATGAAATAATCATTAATAGGTCTGAAGGGTAAATGATGTCATACACAGCGAATAAAAATGTTGCTGTCGGGCCATATGAGACGATTGCAGAGAGAGTGACACTTTGGGCTATAGTGTTTCACAAGCATGGATATGTTACACGCTGTAACATACACTGCACACAACAACATAGGTGTACCCACACGCACCACACGCACTCAAACACACATACACGTGTAGCCCAGTTCATTGATGAAGGGTAGGATGATCTGCTTCCAGTTAGGTTGCACACTGTTCCTGTTCGGCGGGTGTACAAAGAGATGGATCCAATTTCAGGACATGCTTTTAATGAAACTCAAACTGAAACACGTTTCTGATTGGAGAACAAAGACAGAGAATCAAAAGCTGTTGCAGAGGTGACCTGGGCTAAAGCGTGCTTACAGCTCCAAACACCAGCTCCTCACAAAATGCCAACTCCAAACAAGGCCCCTCCGAAGCATCCTGTTCCTGTAACAACGCAAAGCAGCCTGACAAACGTAGCCAGACTTTTTACCTTTGCCATCTAGAATTACAATTTGTTTTGAAAACTCTATGACATATGGATAAACTACAATTTAGGTTGCTTATGACTTCCAGAGATCTAAAGGCCAAAAACTGAGGCTACTGAAACCTTGGAAAGCTTTGAAGATGAGAAACATTTCAAAAATCAGTTGAATGAATTTCAAACATATGTCATCTTGTGCAGCACACTCATGAATAGCATACATCATGAATAAAAGAAAAAGTTCTCTGATGATTGTTTAGGGTCCGTGTATGTTTTGGTCATTGGATTTTCCTTTCAGAAACGGGTATTAAAAAACAGAAAACGAGTGGTTATTTGATTTTCGTTTTAAAATACAAAAATTAAAATTGAAATACAAGGCATTTTTCTTTTTCATGGTGAAAAAGGGATGAGCGAAATTTAAAAAAATTATTCGATTTTCATTTTCTATTTCATATAACAAAAAATAAAATCACTAGAAAACAGAAACGGAAAAAAAGCCTGTTTTTTCATATTCTGAGACCGGATGTTGTCATTTACAGGACGGTGCTGTGTAGAAGAAACAGTAGGCTAGTAGACTGCGGTCAATCCAGCCGTGAGTCCGATCTCCGTGGTCAAATCAGCCGCAGTAGCTCAAATATAAGAAAATATGGAATCTGGAAGTATAAATATGGGACTTTTATTCTTCAATTTCTCCACATTGGTACAGTAAAAATGCTTGATATTAAGTATACTTGTAGTCTTAGATGTGTAGAAATCAAATATATCATCCATAGCAAGGAATTATTGAGCAAAGTGTTTTTACAGTAGCTCAAATATATGAAAATACCACTTGGAGGTACAAATATGGACTTTTATTGTTGAATTTCTCCAAATTGGTACAGTAAAAATGCTTGATATTAAGTATGTTTGTAGTCTGTGTAAAAGTCAAATATACCATCAGTAGCCAGGAAACACTGAGCAATGTTTTTACAGTACCTTAAATATGGTCAAATATGCAATCTCTGGAGGCATAAATATGAGGCTTTTATTTTGCCATTTCTCCACACTGATGCAGTAAAGATACTTGATATAAAGTGTTTTTTTATTCATCAGGGGCGCATGAAACACTTTAATGTAACATATTTTAATTATAGCTTACGGCTCTAAATACCTTTATTTTGAAAACCAGAAGTAAATACAGCGTTTCTACGCATTTACCATAATGCTGAGAATACTTGTACACTCGAAATTTAAGTGCGACTGATTTGACCACGGAGATCGGACTCACAGCTGGATTGACCGCAGTCTACTAGCCTACTGTTTCTTCTACACAGCACGGTCCTGTAAATGACAACATCCGGTCTCAGAATATGAAAAAACAGGCCTTTTTTCCGTTTCTGTTTTCTAGTGATTTTATTTTTTGTTATATGAAATAGAAAATGAAAATCAAATATTTTTTTAAATTTCGCTCATCCCTTTTTGACCATGAAAAAGAAAAACGCCTTGTATTTCAATTTTAATTTTTGTATTTTAAAACGAAAATCAAATAACCACTCGTTTTCTGTTTTTTAATACCCGTTTCTGAAAGGAAAATCCAATGACTAAAAGATACACGGACCGTTTAGCCAGCTATTCAAAAAGGCTAAATCCTTTCTGAGCATAATTTTATTACTGCATAAGTTATAAGGTGAAAGATGTCTTTGGTTTCTTTCCAAGAGTTAGACAAGATCTATACTACTCTCAGTACAGTAAATATGAAGCTAAACAGCCAGCAACAGTTAGCTTAGCTTAGCATAAAGACTGGAAACAAAGGCTAGCCTGGCTTTGTGCAAAAATAACAAAATCTGCAAACCAGCACATGTAAAGCTTAATTAATAAATTAGCATTTGTTAAATATGTACAAAATTTTTACTGTAAAAATGAAAAGTAGCAGCAGTCAGAGTCAACCTGAAAATGCTTCTTCCAAGACTCTAATGCTGCTGTTTTGGAAACTGCTTCATCCCCTTTACCTCAACCCCGTACACAAAAGTACATTGAGAGCACAAATCCCATTCAAATGATCCATATCATCCCAGAGGTGATGTGAAGTCCATTCTCCCAGTCAGACCAGGAGGAAGGTTCATTACTTTCACAGAGACTGCTGTGTTTGGTGGTCCGCTGCCCCGAGGCCTCTGAGCTCAGCCTGCACCTGTGGTCGGCCATGTACAGAGCTGAACATAAAGAAAACAAATGCAGTAAACTGCCCCTCTGCTTAATGGGGCTTAAGAGTGGCCTCGCTCATTTGCTGTGAAAAAGAGAAGGTTTGAAATGACTTACAGCACAATGGCTCTCAGATAGCGCTTCGTAGTGTGAGTGGTCTCCAGTGTGCATGAGGTACCTTGAGATGGTATCAGTTTAAACTGTGTGGTGGATGGAAAAAAAAAGGAAGATGTGAGAGCAATGACTGTAAAGGTTTGGTGCAGAGGTTAAATATACGGGTTGCCCACATTTGCCAGGAGAAACAAGCGGAAAGTCCTACACAAACATCATTGTCTGCTACTGAGGCACAAAGACTGAGGGTTAGTGCATCAAAGACTCATTCAAGGACATGGAGGTCTCAGACCCAACACAAGCTGAAACCTGAGAATGTAAATGAGGTCTTTCTACATTCTCTATCTGGTTCTTTTCATTTTAAAGAAAGAAAATAAGCTTTGTCCCTCTTTTTGTGTGTCTTTGTCTTAAAGCCAATACAACACTGTACTGTATCTGCAGACATTACTTTCATAGTTGTGAACAGAAGCTGGATTTCACCATTTCTTCCCCCTGTTTCGCTCAGTGGACAGGATTTTATTTATAACAAGGGTGTAATTTATGAGAATCTGAAGGCCCTGACTACTTCATAACCCAGGTCAGACTCACTCATTCTTCAGCATGACAGGGCTGGGCTCCTGGAGTTATGGGATCAAGGCTGATGTCTTACAGAACACCGCTCGGGGGAACAGGTATCTGCACTTCCTTATTTTATCAGCTCTCCAACAAGTGAACATGAACAAGGGCCCCTATAAATCATTTGCTTCTGATGACAGCCCAGAGGCAGCAAAGCAGAGCGTCATCTGATGTCGTACATGTGTGCCATCTTTTTTTATTCTTCCTTTGAATAAATGTAGCATGACGGACTGAGCTCTCCTCATGCTTCTGTGTGAGTGGAGTACACCTGCATAGTGTGAGGACCAAATTGACTGCAATTTTAGCTTTAGTATCTGCCACCACCTTATATGGCATTAGGAGAAGGGTCCAAATGCGGACCTGTCTTCTGGAGGAGACGGAGAGTAGGGTCCCCAGTATGTATGTATTATAAGAACTAGATACTGGACTGTAAGACTTTTCATCGGGATGATATTATACGCTTTAAAATTAAGGTGCTAACATGCTGCCTAAGTAGTCTGTCTATTGTGTGGTAGTAGTGTGTAGTTAGCTGGTGGAGAAGCTAACATGTTTGTTAGCCCTAAACCATGTTAAACAGGTCATATTAGCTTCACATCGTCACACTAATTCACATTTTGGAACCTTCAATTTCGATTTTCAAAAGATCCTGATGGAAGTATGGGGAACACGTCTTTTATATCAACAAAAGCAAAAGTGCAGTTGTTTCTTCTTCTTTTAGAGACGCAGTTTCTGACGCGATAGCACATTCAAAGGAAACAGTTTCAGCAGCAACTGGCTCCCAAACTAGTATTATAGATCCTCCTTCTGTTGCCAGAGTCTGCATACAATATAGAAATAATATATTTTCCAGTACTCCTACTCAGTTCAGAATGAAACAAAATGAGAAACCCAAAATCATCATAAGATTAGCAGACTAACATTTAATCTCAGCATTAGGTTGGATTCTGCCCTGTTTTTTCCACATATTGCTCATGTTTCAAACATTAGAAAAAGTTGTTTGCCCAGTAATACTTGAACATTTGACTCTTTGTGTGGCTTTCTTCGATTTTTATTTTACTTAACCGCTAAAACCAAATGGGTGTGGGAGTGAACCCGCCTTCCTTTTATGCAAAAGGTCCATGACCTTGATTCTCTACGTCTGTGTGAGGAAGAGAAAGTGAACACACAAACATGCGTGCTTTCCCAGTGTGTGTATATGGTGTGGGCTGAGTGGGTTGTGTGTGTGAGGGGGAGACAGATATGGTCACGGTCAACAAGACAAGAACAACGGATTCATTACATTTGTTTGACCAATAACTTCCTGTGGAAGATAGATGTGTTTTGGCTCGAGCAGCTGTTCACTCTGACAACAGTCACTCCCCTCGCATGATGTCCCTGTATGGCGGGGGAATTATCATTCAGTGCACGTATATATGTGTGTGTCTCTGCCTGTGTGTGTGTGTGGTCTGGGTTAACAGGTTCAGCGTGGCTAATTCAGAGGGCCCAGACAGAATCCCGGTCCCACCTCACACTTTTCAGAAGGGCCACAGACACTGGAGTCCTTTCTCCATGAAGTTAGCACCCTTGTGCATGTTCAGCTGCGTGCGCATGTCTGTGTCTCGGTGTGCGTGCGTGTGTGTGTTCGGCTGGTCGTTGGACCAAAACCTAAATCAGCACATGAAAGGTGTGTATCTCAGTGTTGCTTCTCCTGCTTCTCTGACAGGAAACAGACCCTCGCTGTGGTATTTGGTTTCTCCACTCACACAGGACTCAATTTCAAACATGGTACAAAATTCAAAACAGAAATGTAGCATGAGTGGGGACAATAAGGCCAATGTTATGTCACTAGTTAAATTTAATTCAGTAGATTGTCCACTGCTGTTCCAAATATAACAATTCTGCATGAATGAAAAAATGAGGATATTTTGCATGTATTGAAATGCGCTTTTTCTTTCATCCAGCGCACCAATGTTTCAGATTTACTTCAAACGTTTTTTAAGTAGAGTTTAATAATTCCATTTCACTCTGCTTCAGTGTATGCAGTGAATCCTCCTCTCAGTGTTGTCTCTGTGTGTGTTCTTCCAGCGAAACATTGGCAGTCATTAACCCTGGTTCTCCAGCCCAGCAGGAGTTTGGTGTTACTTGTGTTGGGCCGTGTGCGTAACACAGGTCTCCCAAAACACCAAGATTATGTGGGCTGACACAATAACAGCACAGGGAGGGGGAGGATGAGCAGCTCTGACCAAAGAGAAAAGAGAGGAATTATGGCGTGTCTATCATCACATTTTCACAAATGTTTTGGCTAGACCAGTTGAGTCTTCTCTGTCATCACTAGTCACCTTACAATAAATCCCTGAGCTGCAGTCGGAGGGAAGGAAAGAACCAGAAAGACAAGTCTGGTTGCAGGAGAGGCTGCCTTTTACGCAGCGTTTTCAAATATTCACAGACTAATAAAAAGAATGGGTTGAATTTGGTTTCTGGCAGCTCATCATAGACATTTTCCCCTTTGTGGGTCACAGTGAACCTTGGCAAAGGTCAAAATCTTATTGGATTTGTTTTGTTGTATGTTTTCTGCCAAGTTGAATTTCTGCTTTTGACGGGTGAACTTGAGCACAGCGTCAGCTTTGTTTCTTTTACCCCTGCAGGCAGCTGTTGTGGTGCATTTTGTAAGATCACACATTGTAAAATGACCAACCTCGTCTGACTTTTGTATCTGTACTGTTGCTACAACGCATGGCCACAAAAAGAGACATGAGACATCGGCCCAGTGTGTATGAAGTGAGGACAGCACTGTAGTTCCTAATGAGGCTGAAGAGTGACGGCACACAGCATCAACGTGCTGACAGAACTGACCAGCACTACAGTTCCAGAGGTGGACCGGCACACTGACTGATGTCTTTAACCATCCAGCCTTTCAGAATGAACCTCTGTGTGCGGGACCTTTCATCTCCTGTATTTCTTCACAGTTAGAAAAAGTCTTGTTTATTGGACTTAGCAGCTAAACTTGGCATAGGCTGAGCCATTCTTACAGGGTTTAACCTCCCAAAGAGGACAAAACTGGGAAGAGGAGACAATTCTCCATCATTCTTCTGGAGCGTTTCCTGGCCTCCTTATATTGTCAAGTTCTCGCCTTTCTCACGAATCTGTGTCCAAGGCGCCATTGTGTTCCAGTGCTTCAAATGTGGTTCCATTTCCTGCAGGCAGTTGAAACATAAACAATTGGGGCATGCTGTTTCCCCATCAATATACATCTATTTTGATTTTGCAGTGTCATTCCACACAAAATTTGATGTGAAATGACTAAATGTGTTCCCAATTTGAAACAATTTTTGGTTTGAGACATGCAGATGCAGCGGCTGGTAGCTCCTTCAAAACTTGCTACATTTCTGTACATGTTCTTTTTTAGCTTTATTGCTGAAAGATAATTGAATGATAGAGTTTTATTTTTAAGGGCCAAAATTTTTAAAATCAACTGGATTCAGCAGATTTTGACTATGGCAACAGCCGTGTGTTCAGATGCCCCAACCAAAAGGCTAGCTCATTTAAACTTCTGTTTTTGCTGAAACATGCATTACCTAGGACATAAATAGCCTGCAGTCATCGGAAAAGGAAGCGTGGGGTTTGGATTAAAGAGCAGCGGATCTTGAGGACGATCCACCCAGCCGGATCGACGGACAGGACCAGCTCCACCACAGCGAGTGCAGTCGCTCCAGGAGGAGAGGGAAGAGAACTGGACAGAAGAGATTCTGGCTTAAGGCTGCTCCTGCCTCATGTCCAGTCTGAGCCAATGAGCTTAAAGTAGTTACAACGCTCCATAAGAGGTGAGAGAAACTGCAGATTAGGGTGGTTAGGGTCAAAGTACACATTTGACCCATTATTAATATAAAAGTATGATGTATACCAGCTTTAAAAATTCAGAGCTACTCGGCAGGCTTGTGTTTTGTGTTGTCCCTCTTAAATGATTGTGTATTTAAATAAAGTTGTGTGTTGAGAGCACATTGTGGGTGGGGAGTAGCTGTGAGCAGTGTATTGATAGTTCCTCTCCTAATGAAATAATCCCTGTCCACCTGACCTGATACGCAGCTCACTTGCCTGGAGTGGAGTCTGAAGATTAAATTAGAACCACCTTGCAAATCGGGAGGCAGGACAAATATCGCATGAATAGTGTGTGTGTGTGTGTTTTCCTCAGACAGGCAAGTTTTTTGACTCAAGCCCTATGGCCTTCTGTCAAGTGTTTGACCTTTTGCTGGCTCTGTGTCAAGGCTTTTTAGGTACCAAAGTGCCACAGTCTGTTTCCATGGAAATGTGGCTTAAAGGGAACATCCATCACTGCTGAAAGGGTGACCCAGAACACCCAAACACACCCTGCCCACTCGTATTAAAATTCTTCGGCATGGCACTCTTCGCTGGGCACACACATTCCACATTTCTCTGGTCAAGGCGAGTGGAGGGGTAGGCTACCAGTTGCTGTGGCAACGCTGGCCAAACACAGAGGTCAGACAAGCGTGTCCGTGTCATTCCTAACGTGACAGCGGTTTGCCATAAACCCTGGCCGGCGTGGTAATGATACTCCTGCACAGTGGGCGGGGCTGGCGTTGGGCTCTGTGGACGCTGGTTGGGGCCCAGTCTGGCCACACTCACAAATGGGGAGGCAACACAGGAAACTCGGGCTTCCAGTAAAAACATGTAATTAGAAACACATTGACTGGGAGCTTTGGCATGATACACCCAGCAGGAAGGGAGAGACGCATGCAGGCAGGGATGCACGCGGGGAAGGAAAAAAAGGTTGACTGAAGCGGAGGACAAGATCACTGGGTCACTGGGAAAGTCCCATGAGAAAATAAAAGGTTGTAAGACAAAAATGGAAAACCATACACACGGATGGTGACGGGCAAGATACATGGTTACAGACGTAAGAGAGCAGAGCGATAATCAAACACCCAGTCTGACCTCTCAGCCAGTTCAGGACGGATTTGTGGCAGACAATAATATTCCACTGTTGGTTGCCCCTACTACTACTACTACTGTTTACAAGATGCAACATAAATGCCACTGTATTTGAGAGTGCGTCAGTATGGCCTGGAGGCCTCACCACTAACAAGCAGGCGGCGGGCAGCACGAGCCCAACGGGTAGCGTGGGCCTCGGCGGGGCCGGAGCGACTTGAGCGACGCCCTGCTTGGCCACGCGGTGAACCGAGCTCCAGAGGGAGAGCAGGTTAACCCGGCCACTTGTGATCTGAGAGTCATCGCTAACCACGCCCCTCTGGAAGCCTGACAGAGGCCGATAGGAGCCCGGAGACATCCTGCAGATTCTGATTTCTCTGCTGTGAGCAACAGAGCGAAATGTAATCTAACATGAATACCAGTAATTAGTTAATTGTTAAACAAACAGGCACACACTCAAAGATGTGAAGATAGGCATACTGTAATGGTTACGTGTTTTTAGGAAGCCTACACCACACATGGCAAAATTTATTGGGTTTGAACAGCAGCCCCGTTTAACAAACTTCACAGGGCGATGATGATGACGATGATGATGATGATGAGAAGGACTCCCAGCGCTCCCACTTCACTCCAGCTCCGCTCATGAGATTCTCACAGAGTTCAATCCTGAGATACCAGAGAGCCTCTGCTGGGGACGGACGTGAGAAAGCGTCCCCGCATCCACAGAGAGAAACCATCAGAGGCACTCTTTACTGTGTGGCTTTACAGATCAGGCGAGTGGTGACTGTGCCCTCAGAAAAAAAATAAAAAGAAGCCTTAATTAGCCCTCGCTCCCAGCAGACTGCCAACCCAAGAATAGGGGTTAGATTAACAACGAGAACTGAACACTTTTAATCAACTCTCAAAGCGTTTCCTTGTACCACCCCCACCCCCCAACGTCAACAGTTCACAAACACATAATTAGAACGAGTGGAGGAAATGGATGTTTGGTAGGTGATGAGGTTTTATACATTTCAAAATACAAAAGTGTGAAGTGACAATTCACAGTCTACAGATGCAGAATAAACAGCAGGAACATGTGCATTAATCAAAGGGGCAGCGAATGAGGAAGCAAATGAGTCTGGATATAAAACAGGACAGAATTGCACTTCTATTGAAATACATGAAACACTGTGTTGAACAATGATTAAGAAAGAACAACGTAAACACATACTGGAAGGCACAATAACCCTAGGCCATATATATGAAAACACACTCAATTCATTACAAAAGTCAACACACACAGTACTTTGGATGGTTTGTCCCTAATACAGTTTGGGACATGGAAACAGTAACACTTTAAGCACCAAAGGGCCATGGGAAAGGATGGAATGGGTCAACTCCTCTATCTTAAGTCAATAATGTAGGTCCAGCACTTTACTGGTTTATACCTAAAAACAGATATCTGGTTTTACGCGCAAATTCTTAAATTTTAGAGAAAACTAAATGTAATTTCTAATTATTCCTGTCTTGTATGACCCCATTTAGCAACAAAACCATGCAACTTTTCTTGGGGCCATTCATAACTCTTTAAAAATGTGGGCCCTAGTAGATCTGACAAAGGAGAATAAAAGGCTGTGATGTTTATACTCTCATGTAAATAAAAAGCCTCTATTTGTGAACTGTTTCAGATTTTTTAGCTGATTGGATTACTGTTTTCAGAGCTCTACTTCTCCACCTCCTGTTCAAACATCCTGTTTTAATACTTATTATTTTGAAATAATAAACAGAGCAACATGTTTTCAAGTATGCTCTTGGGGCTGAACAGAGACTAAATATTAAACATGTTTGGACGGCGAAGAGCAGGTGTAAATTGTGACGGAAAGGTATAAACATGTAGAAATTGTGCAGGTAAAACTACAAAAGTGCACTCAAAGGTCTTTGGTCACAGGTGTTCTTTGACACATGGCAACTGGCCAAAGGTGTACAGTAAGGTGTTCAGACAGTTGGTCAATGCTACAGTGGAAGAGGTCAGGCTGGAACAGTATGAACAGTAACACTGTTTAGATGTCAGAGAGACTAGAAGTGAAATGTCAGACAAAGTGTCACTGGAGGCATCTCGAACATATTTGGGATTTTGTTTGATCAGATATCCACAACAATATCTAAACAGTATGAGAAAAAAAAATACAAATATACAGCTTGTGTTTCAATTTTGAAATACTCGCCCAAATCTTTTCCATATTCTACATGTATGTATCTTTAATAACATATCGATCCATCTGTGTATACAGTATGTATAGGCCATGCAGCTTGAATGATGCATGAGACTGAACTTTATCTGAGGAATCAGATATTATTTTCAGCCAGTGGTTCCATAATTGGCTCTAGCTCTCTGTTTCCCCATGGACATTCTCCATATGTACTTTGAGGTAGTCGTTCCTGGTGAACTTCTTATGGCACAGCTGGCACTCTGCCATGGGCCGGTTAGGGTTGTGTGTGAGTTTATGCCTGCTGAGCATCTTCTTCAAGCTGAATGACAGGTCACACACCTAGAAAAGACAAAAAAGATCCAAAAATTAAAGCAAATAAACATGTTTTTTTAAACCCCCTCTGCTAAAAAATTGTTTTCTTCTTGTTCTTCCGTTGGATATTTGAGCTTCACTGTCCAGAATGCTGTCTGTGCAGAGTTTGACACTAGAAGGATGTTTTCACATTCATCTGCTAAAAGTGGAAAGTTTCTCTGTGCTCATTAGAAATCAGATTTTTAAGGGGAGGGGCCTACAAGCATGATTTGTGACATCACAAATAGTTTGGAATCAATCAGTGTATCGATCTCCTCCTAATATGCAACTTGTACAGTGTGATACATCAGTGCACATACACTGAGAATGAGGACATATTGTGTCCAGAAGGAAAACTTTAGAAATCAACAACATTTATTTATTGATAGATTCTGGTATATTTAATGATGTAGAAGGAGCAGATGCCTTTTTAAGGATTTTAATGGGAAATTACACTTATTTGTGGAAAAAAACATATCAGACATATTATTGTTCCAAGCAGATTATTTGTATACATGTGTTAATACATGTATGGAGGAGATCTTTAAGTTTTTGTTGGCCAGTTTCTTCTGCTCACTGTAGAGTTTAGCTGATAAAACAGGCACAGCCAGAGACAAAGAGAGAGACTTGTAAATAGAATCAAATCGCGGCGGACCTTGGCGACAGAAAGCCTGTTTTTTCTGCCAGTAGCGAGAGGGAATGCATGCAACTTAACATCCATCATAAATGAGCCATTTTACACTGTACAAATGACTCCATCGTCCTCTATCAATCATGATAATCCGCCACTGGCTGGTGTTCAGCTGCAGTTTAACATACTGCTTTAAAGAATCACAGCATGTGTCCTCACTCCATCTGTGAGGAACCTCAGTGCAATGAATTACATTCAGAAAAAAACATTTACATCTGTGGTTAAATGGCAAAAAATAAAAAGATATGAGTTATATAATTTCTGGTTTAGTCAAAAACAATATTATACATATTATTATGTAGTCAGTCCAAACATTTCTGTTTTCCTGAGACTTTTTAGTCCAGAGTGAGTCTATGTTTATAATCGTACAGTCTATCATTCGTTTTTCAGGCAACTTGGACACTCGTATTGATGTGCTATCATGTTCTAGCTTTACTATCCAAGTGGAATTAAATATCATTCAACAATCTACAAATCTGATCCAGTGTCAGTAAAATATTAGGAATATTATAAAGTAACTCAGTGACAGGAGCTGATGAGAGAGGGGCCTCCTTGTCTCATCGTAGCCCAGATGTTACTGGATGCTTCTACAACATTTTTAATGCTGTTATGACAGACACTGCTTATTGAGCCCCTCCAGCTTGTCTGGAAAATGTTCCTGGATCTGTGCAATCCTTTTGTCTGACTCAAAATCCACCCCAAAATAAAATCCACATGTTATTTCTATTATCTTTAATAGTTAAGCATAGAATTATTTACATGAAAATCGCTCTTCCACAGCTGGGAAAAAGAATCCAGATGAATGTTGGATGACGCCGGGAGACACTTTCTAGTGATGCTTCACTGACAATGAAAAGAATACTGATTCTGTGGTCTTTAATAACAACTACAGACCATTTTCTGGGGATATGAGCACATTTTCTGGGATTAGAACTCAAGGCGATGCCACGGATCAAGGCTTAATAGAGTGTTAAAGCTCAAACGAAAATCTGAGAATCCAGAGTTGGACGATGGATTAGATGCAAAATGGTTTTTTGATGTTCATCAAAGAATTAAGAGATATTTGGATTCTAGAGTTACAATGTAAGAGTATTGTCCATGACTGAGCTGACTAGAACAAAGGCTGTGGACCACCCCCAGACAAAACTGAGACAACGGCACCCCCACATTTTTTCAAGTTTTCAATGCCTACTGTTATACTGCCTTACTTCTTTTTGGGAGATAATCAAGCTCCGAGTTTTGTAAGTTTTGCTTTGGATTTGAATGCTATGAGATACAATTAAGCAAGAATATCTTCAGTCTGCATTTGTAGACTAAAGCAGGACCATTAAAGGCATGCCAAATTAGCTATTATCACTTCCTGTTTTCAGTGTACCCATGGATATACACACAGCTGTCACTGTATCATTACTTTGACACTGAAGAAAACAGTTGAGTTATAGGGTCTGTTTTTTTTGTGATTTCTGAGCAGATTGTTGGATTGGGTGTTGACGCACGATGGACAGTTTGTGATAATGATATCCTCAGAAAGTGTAAGTCACACTAAATCTGAACAACATGTGCATCGTGTCTGTGTGATCAGACCTGACTGAGTTATGACTCCGAGAAGAAGTAGCGTAAAGCCCAGCTGACCATTAAGTGAGCAGGCCAAACTGCAAAAACTACAGCACCAGCATGCACCTGTCCCCTTCATCTCACACAGCATCTTTGTCTCACTTCCCTCTGCGCTCCCCTCACAGTTTGAAAACATCTGGTCCAGAATTATATAAAAAATCTGAATCTTAATTATGTTTGGAAGAATCACATTAAAAAGGTTTTTGAGAGCTAGATAAAGTGTCATGGGATTTTGAATGGAAGAGAATCCTAAAATACAGCTGTGGCTTTCTGAACAAAAAGCAGAACATATATAGTAAACTGCCCTATGTTTCCAGCTTTCAGAAATGGTGATAAAACATAGTCTTTAAAAAGGTTGTTTCTAACACGGACAACATCTTGTGTCACATTCTCCCTCCCCAGACTCTGAGAATAATTATTACTGCTCCAGTATTATAAGCAGAGGGTAATTTCTCCCTCTGATCCTCTCAATGTGTTTACGTGAGATCAGCCCACTCGGCCCCTCCAGAGAAGCTAGATCACTATCTGCCTCTTAAAGAGCCCCCCCCCCCAATGCTTCCCCACATCTGGCCTTGTTCCATCACATATACACACAGACAAACACTTGAAGGGAACGCAGTGGTTGGTTTGGAGGTACAGCAGAGGTGGTGGGACACTCACGTCACATTGGAAAGGCTTCTCTCCCGTGTGGGTCCTCATGTGCTCGTCCAGTCCTCTTTTCTGGCTGAAGGCCTTGTTGCACTCGCTGCATTTATACGGCTTCTCCTGCAGCGACACACACGCACACGCCAAATTTAAAGAGGGCACTTGATCTGTCAGTGTGCAGCAGAACAATACATGAAAAAACACTTCCCCAGTTTGGTCACATATGGACAAAACCTGGAGATGGATTTGTGTCCATTAAGGCATACACAAGTGTAATGACACACACATGTGCACGCACACACACAGAGAAAAACAAACAGACACGCACAGCACAGCACAGTGGAAAACACGAAATGATGTGGAAATATCCCACACACACACACAGACACACACACACACACACACACACACATTAACACACTGATACCCTCTCTCTTCACACCCCGGTGTGTTCTCCCTGTGAGTTTATGAAGATATGAAATGAAAGATTGTACAACCCCTGCAGTAGGGAGGAAATGACCGGCGTAGGGGCCATCAAAACCACATGGATTCCTCAAAAGAGTAAGGAAAACACGGCAGAGAAAATCCCTTTGAACATATATCAGTGCACTGGCACTCTGGGGCTGTAGAATATCACTCCTCTGTCTCCACACCTCATCAGTTTACCAAAGAACATTTCCTCTGCGCCTTTTGGAGGCCTGTCTCAGTGTCAGTCAAAGCAGCTATCTCACTGTGGGTGTGTTTTTACTAAAAAACTCCAAGTATGTGTGTGTGTGTTCAGCAGGGTGGACAGCCTTGAAGAGTAGGTGTATCCTGCAGTCTGAGGGGAAACAGTGGTGACACCTAAAAGACTTGAGGAGAAGTGAGAAGCGTGGAGATAGCAGGAGCTGGTTCCCAGTGCCACTCTTTGGGAAGCTGTTTTTGACAAGTCTGGCTGATAGCAAAGGCTCTACCCATTTACAGCTTAGTTGTCATGGGAACAGGGTGAATGCAGGAAGTAAGGGTCCTGGGAAAGGCGCTATCATGTGGGCGGGGCAAGGAGTGCCCAGTGACACAGGATACAAAAGGAGGTAAAGATCAGGTTCATTGCATGTGTGTGTGTGTTTAAGTATGCAACTGTTTGTGTGCATGTGAGTGAATAAAGGGGCACAATGGAAATAAAGCAGCGAGTAGGTGTGTGTGTGTGTGTGTGTGTGTGTGTGTGTGTGTGTGTGTGTGCGAGAAACCCGCCTCGCGGAACCAGACTCTGCGATGATCTGTGTAATGCAAATTTCCACTTAAATCTTTTGCTTTAACCAGGATCACTTCTTTTTCCATAAGGCATGACTGGTTCTTGTATGACAAAGGAAAAATACTATGAGAAGTTAAAGTTCAAAGGTCAGGAAACACATGGATGGATTCAGATGATGTGGTGTACCCAGAATGCATCACTATGACCCCGGTAACATCGAACATCTGTACCTGGTGACCTTCACTCTTAAGCAGCTGTTCACCCTTTGACCTTTGACCTGACCTTTCCTCTGAGTCTGACCACTCTCAAATGCAAGGATGGTTTGGTTTATTTACTCCAAAAGAGTCCCACGTCTCATGTGTCATGTTAAATATGTTAGTATTTGTAAAGCAGCATGCCAACAGGAAGTCAATGTGCTCTATTAGGCTTCAGGGTGCAGTTAGAAATCGCATAACAACTCATCTTCAAAATGGTCCAGTGTGTAACATTTAGGAGGATCTACTTGCAGAAATAGAATATAATATTCATAGGTATGTTTTTATTAGCATATAGTCACGGGAAAAATTATCTTTGTGTCTTCATTAACTTAGATTGAGCCATTTTTATTTTCGGAGGCAGTGGGTTTTCTTCTACGGAGTCCACTATGTTGAAGATAGGGCCTTTCATTTTTCGGGAGCTTTCGCAGCTCGAGGCGAGTGGTATTCAGTTGGTTTCAATCTGAACATTCACTGCTAGATGCCACTAAATCCTACACACTGGTCCTGTAATATACTGTATAGTGTGAGTTAAGGAAAGAGGGCCAAACAAAAAACATACTAACTGAGTTGTTTGTTAACAGAGACCAACACAGACAACGCAGACTGACAGTCATATTAAAGACAAACTTCTAGCAACGGGAGTAACAAAAACACGTTGTTTTTTGCTTTTGGTTTGTGAGCCACATACAGGTGATGTGGTCAGGCATCAGCTCTGCATCTGTACACATCTGTAATCCTACTGCTGAACTGTTTGTGTTATATATTTGAGGAAAGTTGAACATGATAGTGTGTCTGTTATCGTAGTTTTTAAGTATTTTCACAAAGCTATTTTAAGCATTTTAAACAATAGTAAAAGAGTAAAATGATGTTTGAGTATGGGCATCTCCTCTTACAGTTAAGTACTAACACAGCTCTCAGTATCAGGGGAGTGAAACTGGAATTGGTGCATCCCTACAACAAAATATTCTAATTTGATTTGAATTATTAATTTGAAAAAGTGACAGCACTACCACTAGCAGTCCACCTTTATTTAGTCATGGAAATGAAAAGCTTAACCCTAAAATCCTCTCTCAGTTTCAAAGTGTACGAGTCAAAAAATAAAGCAGCCTTCCTTTATGCCAAATAACAAAGGATGGAACCTTCTACATAAGAAGTGTGTTTGTGATCACACAATATATAGCTACACATCCATTTGCATCAGCAATCAAAACATTATTATAAAAACATCTATTAATATCCAAAATGTCAGCAGTTTATATCGGGATCAAATGTGTTCCATTTTAGTTTGCCCGTGATGTGGTCTTGGTATAAACACACCAAACGCATCAATCTCAAATCGTCTGTACATTAAAAGTGAGCTGCAGCTCTTTCAGCCAAATGACATTTGTTTTGCTCAACAGTGACTTCATCTGGCTCTGCTGTTTGTAACTGTTCAGCCCATATTTCTGAGCGCTGTGAGCAAAGGCAGAGCTGGGAACATTAGGAACAAAACATCAGTCAGTTTAATCAGCAGCTCGCTACAAAATTATACCTGCCTGTTTCTACTAAGAGCAGCAACCTGGGCAGGATACCTCCATTATCAACACACTGTAACAGCAGAGCGCTGTGCTCTGGACAGTATTACAAGGGGACAA
Organism: Dicentrarchus labrax; assembly: GCF_905237075.1. Lineage (NCBI taxonomy): Eukaryota > Metazoa > Chordata > Actinopteri > Moronidae > Dicentrarchus > Dicentrarchus labrax. The sequence goes on along the minus strand of NW_026136718.1, from coordinate 23,710,568 downwards.
ATCTTTGAAATTAACAGTGATGACAGGCCACGACTGTCACAGTCATAGCTGTATAAACTGATGATGGAAATCTACGATGAAACACATATTAAGTCTCATTTATCAAAAGTGGCACTAACACAGACGTCCAGATGCTCACAAAGAGCTCATGGAAAGCCTCCCTTTTGGTGGAGAACTTCAATGGGTCGAGACATGACGCAGGGAAACGAGCGCTGTCTCAACCCAGGGAATGACTTCATGACGTCCAGTGAGAACCCTACCTTTTCCCTTACTCCACCCTGAGCCCTCACTCTTCACATTTACATGTTCAGGACATCAAAACAATGTTTCCTATGTCTTCTCTCCGCATGTATTGACACTACCTCTGCCTTTTGTGTCAGTAGGCATTACAAGCTGGTTTATGAAAGAACCTGGTAATTCGGCAATTACCTCATGATGAAATGGGCAGGGAGTGTCAGAAATGTTAGACACAGAGACAAGACCTTTCTCACAGAGCAAGGTTTATGAGAATTTCTTTTTGCACACTGCACTTCAGAAAAAGTCTAAACAGAGAACCTGAAGGGTGGTGCCTTAGGCAGAATTATAAATTCAGTGGGACACCTGACAGTAGGTTAGCATCCCTCTCTCTCCTTCCATCTCTTCACCTATTCACTCACTTTGTATTCTGGGATATGGAAAACCAATTAGGTGTTCATAGGCTTTTTTCACAACTTGTAATTGTAGGAAAAGACAGTTTAGTAGTGAGTAGAGTGATTTAACACACCAGAGCAAATATTCTATACATCAATGTTTTTTAACTAATAAAATGATCATACAATATAGTGTAAAATGAGAAATTACTGTGTTTGAAGAGTAGAGCAGCATAGAGAATACAATTTCATTGATATTTTCCAAATGGGAGCACAGAAAGGGGGGAAAACTTACACGAGTGTGTGTGCGGATGTGCATCTTCAGGCCATCATTCTTGCTGAACGCTTTGTCACAGTAGGGGCACTGGTATGGACGCTCACCTAGGGAACGAAAACCATTATTGTGCATGAGTCAACGTCATTCACATATGAAACTGATACTGTACCATAAAGGCTTAAACTAGAACTTTGCCAAACAGGAGGTCTTTCAATCATACGTACTATATTGAATTTGCTCTCTCAAACATGACCAGCTTAAAGACACACCTTCACTGTCAGATAGAAGATAGAAAACAAACATGAACATTTGTGTGTCTTGGTCCTTGCCTCACCCATGGTTCAGGTCTGTGTATTGCTGCCTGTGTCCTGCCCCTCTAAGCTGCTCTAACGCACATTTGACCTTGCTACTGGTAGACCAGATATCTTTCACTCAGAGCCATTTGTGTCTGATGCACACTGACTTTCCACTGCAGCAAAAACGTATATTGGCTACGATTCGTGGCTCGCTATCTGAGCTACAACTGGCCAACAGTTTAGGAGCATATCAGAGGCAATGTGATTTATCCCAGTTGGATCAAAAGCAGTCTGGCCAAACTCCTACAGATCCTATCTGAGCACACACCGATGATGACAAAGAGAAAGTGACAGGCTGTCAGTCAAACAGTCCACTGACACATGGATCTGTTTACCGTGTGCTGATCCACAGGCCAGATAGGAGCACCAGAGCTGATTACTAATCTATAGAAGGGATATGAGGTAACCTATAGAACCGCACTGAAATTAAAGTCTCAGACAGGGAAATACAGTATAAAACTGACAAGAAAAAAATTTTCTGGGTTCAATAATTGCTTAATTTATTTCATAGACCTTAATCAGGAAGCTAGTGCAAACTAAATACATATCCTGTGTCCACAACACTGAAAATAGAGCAGACAATCAAACTTAAAAAGGTCTATATTTTCTCATGTCCCATTCCTCATGACATAAGAAATTACTCTCTTCTGAATTAATATATGCCTGCAAGTGGCCTCAGTACAATTTAATGAAACACCGGTAAAAATAGATACCTACAGCTAGACATTTGTGTTCATCCCTTCAGTACAACAATCTAATTTCTTATCCGCTTCCCAGAAACATAATCTCTCTTCAGTGACTAATTGTTGAACAGGCAAGCAAGTAATTTTATTGGTGGGGGAGATGTTTTGCCCCTTTAAGTAATAAGGTTAATTAGCTGTGTTTCCTTGGGATTCAAAATGCAAAGATGCTTATTAAATCAGAAAATCCATCTAGGGAATAATAGAAGAGTATTATTATCCCACTGCTATAAACACAACTGTGTTGAAGGAATGTTTCTCTTCTATTCCTTACAGTAAGTGAGGAAGGCTTGACTGAGGTACACAGTCAATACTTAATGGCCATTTTCAGATATTATTTCATTCAAAGGTGCAAAGACTGTTTAGGGTCATTCAGGCTTTTTTTAATATATAATTTTTGGGGCTTTTCATGCCTTTATTTGGACAGTGACAGCTTGAAGAAACAGAAAACTGCAAAGTTGGAAGTGAACCTGGGCCACTGTGGTAAGGACTCTCTATCAGGTGAGCTACTGGGTACCCCAGAATTAATCCTTTTTGGGGAAATATGTGGATATTTTGTATTTAAATTATTTTACTTAAATATTGCATTTTTTTTCTCCTGACTTGATGAGATGGTCATGTATCCTAACTTTTACATATATCTAAATTATTCATATCCCACAAATCCTGTGTTTTTCAACAGAGAAGCTATGACAGCTGTCATGTAGCAGATGTACGAGTCGGGGTCTGAACCCACCATAAACCCCCCACAAGAGGGCTTCAGAGGTGCACAAGGAGAAGCGATGTGACACCAAGTAATAAAATGTGTAGCCTAATGTTGGCGTGGAAAGAGTTAACGTGACATATGTGGACTGATTACACATACTGAAACATGTGCAGGGGCCAGCTCGTCCTTCTGTCCCAAAATCCCCTTCTGTGCAATTTCAGCCTCTAGGAGGCCTTTTGTTGACAAACAGGAAAATCTGAATCCCAGATGTATTTTGAGAAAGAGGAGAGCAAATCCTATGTCTTATGTAGCATGTGTGGTATCGGGTTAAGGCCCAGCGTTAGCCTTGGGGAGTCCTGGGGAAGGCATTAGTGTGCTAATAGCACCGGAGCACAGTGCACCAGTGTACTTCTGTGGCTTGGATCGCATCCCTCCCAGGAGCTGGCTATTGTCAGTTAATACACAGCACAGACAGCCACACCCTGCGAACACAGAGCCTTCCAATAAGTGCACACCAATCCACCTACTTAACCTATACACTCTTCGGTTCTGGACATGTGTGCCTCATCTGGAAAATGCAAACAGAGAAAATGATGGTATTTGATATTGTAAAAGAGGTCATTCATAAATATGGTCTCTTAAAGATCACAGACTCTACTCAGGGACTGATTTTGTCCAACAGTATGGCTTTTTCACTGTTCCAACCTGCTCAGAGCGAAACAAGAGCAACCCAATCCATTGGCGAAACAGGAAATAAACAAATGCTACCTGGAAACATAAGTAGTAACGTTCTTGCAACATCGGCCTGTGTTATTCGTGTGAGAGGCTCAGTGTCTGTTCTGCTGAATGTTACTGTAACTAGAAACCCTCCACTTATTCTCCAGATTGAGCCAGATTGTTTGGGGATTATGAGGGGTGGCTGCAGCACTGAGCCAGGGCTTTACGTGTGTGGAGATGGTAACTGATTTAGCATGTGCTGAAACAGTACACCATCTCTTTGACCCTGGGTGTCTCCCCCGGCCCCCGCTGTGGCCCTCACACTCCTTGTCTGCTAATCGATCCGTTTGGCACCCCTCGTGTGTTGTATATGTGTGCGTACGGCCGTGTGTCTGGTTAGCAGATGGTCGGCTTTGTCGTTTTTGCCTGCCGCACAGCGTTCCTGTTATGGAGAGCGCTTTGTAGCTTCAGGGCTCCGGTCTGAAAGACATTAGTGCTGTCCGTCAGAAAATTAATTCCTGGCTTCCTCCAGTTCAGCCAGACAGTGGCCCTCCACTGTCCTTCTCTCTGCCCTGTGTCACATGCCGACAGGGGCCACAGAGGTAATGTGATATCAGTGTGTTGGAGATGATAAGAGATTGCCTTTGATGAGCCGTAGGAACGCCCGACAACTTTTACACTTGACCTTTCCATTATAGCCAGGGTCTCGGTAGATTTCTCCACTTCCTCAAACAATTCTCTTGAACTTGCCCATGTGAAGGTGTATCAGACGGACTCGTCTTACCACACAGGCAGCAAATGCGAACTACTTCACACGTGTCTCATAACACAATCCTCAGTCCAAATTAAACATCTGCACGGCACCCGGAGTTAAAGCTGTGATAGTGAGGCTCTATTCATCGGCAGGACGGACAATAATTTAGAACACGGCGATTTTACTTTACAAGATTGTAACCATGACCACAGTCGAGACAAACAAAATCATCTGTACGTAAATAGGTTCAGGGATCCCAGAGTTATACCAGATGTCCATTTGAGGGCAGTTGTTCTCTCGTGAGATCACTTAAAGCTGCAATGTGTAGCTCTGTAAAACATCAAAATATGGCTGTGTATAATTACCATTACAACTGATCGAGACAATTAGTACACTCTGTCCAGTGCCAGTGTTATAACTAGCGCGTGTTTAGAAAATTAAGACGGCATGCTCCGAAGTTGCTTCACCTTTCCTTTACTAACCAGGGAAACATATCTATTATGCAATCTGTAATACAACAATTCAATGTAAAGAATGTAAGTGAAAGTGTAAACAGAATGATTTTTATATTTTTTTTTCTACTGTCCATTTATATAATTATAAAAATGTTTAGATTTACTGATGTTAAAATGCTTCACGTTGTACACACACTGTAACACAAGCTTGGCGTTCAGTGAAGCAGTTCTACTTCTACTCTAATAGCAACCACTCCTTACTCTAGGTCTTTGAGGAAAACCAGACCCTGGGCTATGGCCTGTATGTACATTAACTACTGTATACAACCTGATAATAACAGCATATAAGGTTTGGCATAACAATTGCCCAGTGGCCTGGACCAGTGAGACCTTGGGCTTGTTAATTTGTTAGTATAGGTGTCAACAGGGTTATCTCAGTCTGGAAATACAAAACTGAAAGACAAGCCTTTACAAGACAGGGACGGTCTAATAAAAGACACAGCTGAGTTGTATTATCGACAAAATGTAAAATCTAGTGATTTTGGGGGCTTTAATAATTTTAATTTTAAATGAACTCTGTGATCATTTTCTCTTTTATTAGGACAAACACAAGGCACATACAGCATTATTTTTACAAAGTAAGCTACCAGAAATTTGTGTTTATATGTATTTGATTGGCCGACGCAGCACCTTGCCAGATCAGCAAATGTTGAGCCACTCTGCCCCTGCTGCTTCAATTTTTCCCCAATCTTTTTTTCTCTTGCAAGTCGACTAACTATATGGGAGTGTAGAACTAAATTGCTGGAGTGGCCCTTTAATGCCACTATGTATAAACCTTTTGTGATTATAGCATCTTCAAATGCTTCTGGTGGCATGTTTTTAGAAAAATGAGACAATTCCAGTGAAAATTGGTGCCATCTATGTGATGAATTAAACCCATACATGTCAGTGCCCGCCGGTTGCATTCGTGGCTTTAATCTTAGAAAGCTATGCAGAGTTGACACATTGTAGAGGCGGTTACTTTTTGTTTTATTCTTTCTCCTGTTTTTGCTTGTTAGATTTACAGGAGAGAAAGTTTTTATTTGTTGGTTACGATGAAGATGATTCCCTTGTTGACTACTTAATACGTGCAAAACACACTTGGCGACCCCTCGGCCTGGCTGAGCATGTGGAAATAAATATTGAAGCTTGATTCATTATACCACATAAACACTAAATCAGCATATTTAAGGGTTAAATGCCACACCAATTAGCTGTAAGACAGCTCATGGGTTTACATTGATCATTGTGCCCAAACATGACATGTCCTATGATGTCAGTATGACAGCGAGGTACTGGGTTCTGTCAGCGTTTCCCTTGGCACAAATAATTTTCATGACCCCACTATGGTTATTTACCACATCATGGCACACATAGTGGGAAAATACACTCTCACTGAGCTGTGATGTGGAGAAGGACACATTTTTTTGTAGCCTAACAGAGCCAAAAAGAATAATTTTGAAAATGATAGAAACATCCATCATGACTACTGAGTTCCCCAAAGTCTTCAGCATCCTCGGCCAAGTTTTTGACAGCTCGCATTTTATTGGTTGTCTGTGATCTCATAAAGGCTGCTCTCTGAGAAGAGACCTGCCTCTGTGGCACTACAGCTAATTTGTTTGAGCTCAACACGATGTTCTAACCAAATCAAATTGAAACAAAATCCAAGCCAAATATACAGTACATGTCTCGCCAGCTACTTAACACTCTCAGGTTGATGTTTCTCTTTAATCTATTTCTCACTTTACCCATTTGTCCCATAATGCTCCCCAGTTTTGATGGTAAAATGATAGGGGAAGGAAATCTCCAAGGAATCCTCACAAAGTCCTCTGTGTTTAGCAGGTAAATAATCAATGCTGACTTGTTCCTGTGAAGCAGGAAGACAAACAAGAACAAGCTTTCCTGTCTGCCATCCAGAGAAGCCGTCCATTTAAAGGTCTTTACCTCAGCTGGTGCCGTTCTTTAACAGATAACTGACCAAAAAACTTGCCCTCTTTACAGTTATACTTGCATTACCAGTGTCGTTTTATGATTTATAACACAATCTACATATCAACAGATGGGTTACATGAGCTGTGTGTGCCCATGAAAAATTACACTTAACTGTTTGAGAACAAGATGAGTCTTGTCAGGATTGTCGCTCGGGGAACGACTCACACTTTCACCAAAGCTTATTTTTTCCCCTCACACAAAAACACAACAAACAAAAAAAAAAAACCCAGTCTATAGAATGAGGGGACAGATTTACAGCCAGTCAGGGTCAAGGGTCATCCGGCTGGATGCTTTCTTGGAGTGGTCTTTTCTCTCTTTACTCCTTTCTTTCTTTGAGGTGTCCCCTCGGCTCCCACCCCTCCCCCAGCATTCCTCTCTTTTGTTTATTCTATATAAATACAATCAGACTGGGCCGCGGCCCACACTGGAATACATTCTCTCTTTCTGTTGGTTTGTCCTTCACACATACACATGTACGAAAACACACACATACACAGCTCATGCACACATACGTACAAAGGAGGCTGTTGACAAAGTGTGGTAGGCTTGTCAAAGGACCATCGTCCTGCCACCACTCTAATATACACACACATTTTGACACACTATAATCTTGTCAACACCTGAAGGGAAGGCTACACGTACGATTTAAGCTGAAAACATTTATAATTTCATGGGTGGTAAGGAATCCAACACAAAAAAAGTTGAGGAATGAAGCTGACTGAAGCCTGAGCACTGATTATATCAGGCAGCTTCGCATATTAGGGTTAATGATGACGGCTCTACCTGGATTCAATAAGAAGATCAAGACCGGTGAGGAGGATTATTGTGTTTTATAGGAAAATGCCATTTTTGAGTGTGCTTCAGCAGTCGAGAGTAGCAGGCAGAGTAAAGCAACGTATTCAGTCCCTGAAAACCAGCAGGACAATGAGAAGACAACATGAGAGAGAAGAAGAGATGACGTTCAGTCAGAGTGAGGAAAAGAGGGAGACAGCCAGGTCGGGCAGAGAGAGAAATAAAGAGTGAGTGAAGGAGTTTAGAGGCCAAGAAGTGTGTGTGTGGCCATGCCAGGTCTCTGCACCAGTCTGTTGGTAAGGAGACGCACAGGAATGTGTAGCTTTCCAGTTTAAGGCAGTTTAATGAACATCCAGGGCTGTATTTTTGTGGCAGTGCATGCGAGGCTCCATCCTCCATATTGAATTTTCTAATATTAAAATGTGCTTTGTTCATTCGTTTTTTTAAACCTGTACAGTGTCATGGTGTGAAGACAGTAAGACGAGAGCGCCAGGCAAAACGCCAATGGCATTCAAGACAATGTGTTGGTATTTAGTAGCCTGTTTCCACACACACACACACACACACACACACACACACACATACACACACGCATCTGGTGTTGCGCCCATTGACAGCTTGTTCCTCTGATTGGGGTAATCAACCAATCAGAGCTTTACAGGTGGCATTAAAAATGGAGACGTAATCTAGCTACATCTATTACAAGTTGACTAAATAAATCTTAAATCAGCACATTTCTTGATTATCATGAAAATTGCTAACTGCTCTTATAACCACTACTGCTGCTTCCTTGTGGACTGAGGCTCATGTTGTGACAGCAGAACAGAACAATGAGAGGTGATACATGTAGTGACCTTGACTTTCAAATAACTATATCCAAACGGAAACTAACACAAAGTAGCCTCTAGAAGTCTAAATAAGTCAAATATTTGCACTGTGAGGAAAAGCCTGTCTGTCCTATTCCTGTCATCAGTCTGCTTCCACACAGGCGCACACAAAAAACAAAATCACTAATACTGTTAACTGTAGACGTCAGTAATACTTCCAAAATAATCTGATAACTGACCTGCTGCATGTATGCGTGGATTTATAGTAACCAGGTTACCACATTGCATCCAGGCACGTTCTTTGATTAAATGTGTAACCTCGTTCCTTGAGAGCATATAAGCGAACCAGTACGTACAATGTCAGGCTGAATAAAGGAAGTTAAATAATGTGGCTGGGTATTTAAGGGAAAATGGGTCTCTGATGTAGCACCGAGAAAGACCACAGGGTTCCAGTTCTTCTGATTCACCATCATACAGCTGATAATTTGCAGGGCTAATATTACGTTTAGATCCGCAAAAAAGTTTAATGTGATTATAGCAAGAATGCCAGTTTGAAATGAGCTAAAGTGTGATTCTCGTGTGTCGCTCACAGCTCTATGGACGTGTGTTATGACGATACTCCACATCTTTCACTCCAGTAGGTGATGTTAATGGTAGCTGATGGAAGCATAGCATTGAACTGTGGAGGGCCACTGACCTGTATGACTGCGGATGTGGACCCTTAGCGTGCCGTTGCTGGCAAACTTTTGTCCGCAGTACGGGCAGATCTTCTCCTTCTCCCCCGTGTGTGTCTGGCAGAGATAAAACAGACATGTGGTTGATGTTAAGAAAAACATTTGTAACATTGATCCTCACATCCTTCCTACATTACAAAGTAAAACGTGATCTACTTTGATAGCTCAACATCAGAACATTATAGATAGTCATCAGAACATTATCAAAATCAGAAAATTCAACTTTATCATAATGTATCTTTAAACCATTCATACAAACATAATCTGATTTTGTTTTGGTAAAAGCGACCCCAGAATCCGAATTCCACTTTAAATGCCCTCTTTAGAGCTTTTTTTCAAACTGCTCTGTCTGATTGGGTAAAGAATGAACAAAATCTAGTTTTTTCCTATCCTGCACCACTAACTAGTGGTAGACTCAGTGAATGGAGATGCACATGTTCACATGACAGTGGATCCACTGAGCTGCCCTGAAGGCAGGATCAAAGAACACAGATGATGCAGATTTGCCAGAGTCCAAAGCCCAGGGGACTAAAGGCCAGGGTGCACGTATGCATTCAACTCCTCATCCTCCTCCTCCCTCTTCCTCCTCTCCCTGCACCTCCCAGCAATGCTGAGCTCCGTGGGCTCATGAGGGCTGCACATGCAAGCAGGGAAGACGAGCATGTCTACCTTTTCCTCCACCCCTTCCCCCTCGCTCCTCTCCTTCACTCCTTGTTGAAAAGTGCACTCTGAAATTCCTCCTCCTGGCCTGTTGTAAATTCCCGAGAATAATCGTGAGTAGGAGGCTCAAACTCAGAGCGACAGTTTCAACAGCGGTACAACAATACAGGAACACCTCCTCTCTGGGCCCCCATCCTTTCCTCCATCACCCCACTGTGTCCCTCTGACACCTCGGGTGTTTCGTTACAAAGGCTCCATCAACACACACACACATGCTCACACACACATGCTCACACAGACACACACATGCACCTTTACAAACACATGCCCACACGCTCAACTCTCACACAATCATGCACAAACAAATCCACATATATGAACACATGTGTCCCAGATGGAGCAGTGTTGCATTATTTAGTTGCTTGTTTGTACAACAGAGCAAACATTGCTGGTATTCTACCTTCATGAGCAGACAACCACCGGGGACGCTGGCAATTTCCCTTGGGATCACCATATTGTAAGTATGGTATTTATTGGGAGTTGTAGATAATTATTCAGCGATTTATATATATACATTAATGTAATAAATAGTATCTGTATGTCTGTAATTACTCACAATCCAACCCTGTAATTTTCATTCATGAGGGAATTTTTCAGGCCCAGCACTGAAAGGGGTGAGACTCTTATACAATGCATGCACATACATGCTGACACACACGCCTCCTCTAATATAACACAAATCCATGCACACTGAGTTGACAGCACTGACTGCAACACAAGAGCGATCCACAAATAACTCTGCTACAAATGGACAGCATTCATTTACACAAGCAAGTTATACCGTACATCCATTCTGTTCCTGGTTCAGCCGACATATTTGTAGTTGCCACACAAAATGTTCTATGCATTAAGACCACTGCATCCACCCTCTTAAAGCAATTCAGTTTCAGTCAAGCCATTCAGGCTCAGTGGCTAGAGCTGAGCCACCTGGTAATTCAAAAGCAGAGCTGAAACAATTAGTTAATTAAACAATTAGTCAGTCAACAAAAAATTATTTAGCAACTATTTTGATAATCAATAGGTTGTTTCAGTAATTTTTCCAGCAAAAATGGCAAACATTCACTGGTCACAGATTCTCAATTTGAATTTGAAAAAGTCGCCTTGGCATTTATTCACTATTTTCTTTCTGTATTTCAAAGACTGAACAATTAAATGATTGATAGAAAAAAAAGAGATTAATCTATGATGCAAATAATCATTGCTTGCAGAGTTACTCAAAAGCATCAGACTTTTGTTAGAATAATGAAAACCTGGATCAGATGTTTGGCTTTCATGATGTTCAAAAAGTTATTTATCTTGCTCTATTTACTTTTGATTTTCATCATATGTGCAGATCATGACATGGTGCACACGGTTAGACTTTGATACTAACAAAACATGGCTGTGAGAACTATTTGTGATTATTTGGGGGCCAAAGTTTGCTCAGACAAACAGTTGGCAAGTATCAAGATGTACATTAAATTAGACCTCAACAATAGTATGGCCAGAAGCAGGGTTACTCTTTGCATGTAAACACAGCCAGCAAGTTGTCGTCTCCCCGGCAACCTGGCTTTGATCAAGGCCAGATCTCCCAGCAGCCTCCAGACCCTGTAAGCAGCGAGACAGTTCAACATGCCAGTCTTCAGCCCTACTGTTCTGAGACAACCTCCGAGACATTTTCTTTTGCCGTGTGCCAAGAATCTGTTTGGTTTCAATCTTGATCCATAACCACACCGGACGTTGTCAGATTTAGGGCTCATAATCTGCAGCGAGATCTGTTTGGGGCTTTGAAACCCTGCGGAGCTAATGGACTAACTGCCATTTCTAATCAACGTAGGAATTGATTTCCAAGCCTTCATGGGCAGCAACGGTCAAGACGGATGTCTCCGCCAGGTTTGACAGTGCAAGATATTAGTAGTTAGCTGCATCACTTTCATGAGACGAGGGGTACGAATGGATGTGAAACAGAAACAATGGAAACGTTTTGGTGAAGTAGATGGTCGGGCTGTCATTTCTTCCCTTTTAAATTCAGTGTGAGAGCAGAAGATTGATGATGGAATATCTGATTTAAAACTGCAATTTGGTGGAATGCTCCCATTACTTTAACCTTCAATCTAAAATGTAGAAGGTTTAATAAGTTATGCTCTAACTGTTCAAATAAATACACCAAAACTGCTGCTTGAACTCAATTTCGGGACAAAGTGACAACCCTCGCAGACATGTAATCACTGTCTATGATTGAGCTCTGTCTGGCTCAAGCTCTTTTCATTCACCTTCTTGTGGCTCTTAAGGACTGAAGGAGTGACAAAGGCCTTCTCGCACAGGTCGCACTTATACTTCTTGTGGCCGTCGTGCACCACCTGGATGTGGACGTTAAGCGTGTCCTTCCTCTTGAAGGTTGCGTCGCACTGGTCGCACTTGAATGTCCTCGCACCTGCAGCAAGGATAGAGGAACATTTGTAAGAGCCATTTCCAGTTATCTATTGTTGTGCCTCTAAACACACAGTCATCACGCACAGCAAGAGGGGAACCAATTTCACCGGGCCGATTGTGTGGGCAGAAAAATACAAAGAGGGGTGTTTCATTGCACCAGACAACCCCAAACAATGGTCTTTAGAAAGGTCTGGTTCTGTTTTTTTTCTTTTAACAAAAGTCGTCCTTTATTGTGTATCTATAGCTGACATCCCAGGGGCAAACAGTAAAACAAACTGTTCTGCCATATGTTTCATTTGAACGTCAAATGGTTCTGTGAAAAAACATGCCTTATTTTATTAATCACTCCCCTGAAAAGCACTAAAACGCCAGACAGACGGCTTTCAGACAGTACGCTGGGGCACAATCTCAGCTGTTCACAGAGTGCAGCCTGATGTTTTCCTTCACGCCTCTGCTCTCTGCCTCCGTACAACAGCCTCTATTGTTGAAGAGTAGTTGTTTCCATTATATGGAGATCATTCAATTTCCACAGAGTAGTTTGGAGAGAGCGTGTGTGTGTATGTGTGTGTGTTTGGCGGGAGCAAATGCTTACAACCTTGTGCTCGTTCTCCAATTACCAAGGCCGATGATGGTCAGCTCAATAAAATGGAACACCAGTGAAAGCCGAGGTCCATTGTGTTTTTAATCAAATTGGAACATTGACTTGATGATAATTAATGTCAACGACACCCTCACATAAAGATTTCATTATTACTTGGAGCAGGGCTTCAGTCTGTCATTAAACTATGTATGCGCCTACACAGACCTGGACAGATAATAATTTATACAGTAAGAGTATTGTTTGACTCAAGAATCATAAAGCCTTAATGTAAAAGAATGTGTAGTTTAAATAACCAAACTTTATCTTGGCTTTCTAATTCACTGACAGGTGTGATGTTTTTTGTTTTTTATATTTTATGATTCAAGTTCAGCAGCTGCTCTCTCACTCTGACAGCTGCCTGAGGGTCTATATGTAGGTCTAAATCTCTCTCCAGGATCATCCTCCATTATAACACCTGACACCTGTAACATCACCTACTGTATGACAGCAGCTGTATTCATATTTTCTTGCTAATTGCTTCAGGTCGCCCAATTCAGCTACTGACACTGTTATATTGTGTCATGTTGTCATCTGCTGATTTCTGACAGCAGGACTTGGACTTGTATTCCTATAATTCAGAATATATTTTATTATGGAGTGGAACAAGTTTTTACATTGATTATGCTAATGATCCAATCACCTCCTTGTGAACAGGTGATATTCATCAAGTTGAAACAAGCGATTTAAAACAAGTTAAGAGTTTGGTGACCAAATACACAACCCCAGAAAAAAAGCACAGTATTTAAGCTAAAAAAGTTTAAACAGCTGTGCTTCATTTTCCCACTGTGAGACGATTGCTAACATTAACTCACAAAGACAGATACATTTATTCACTAGCATGTCTATTCTCTCACCTACAGTGAAATCACACACTCTATCCTCCCGCCCCACATACTGTCTAGAACTTGATACATAATACGAGCCCTGGTATTATATAGCCTGCCTCCTGAGACAGCAGCAGGAAATGCCTTGAGCTTTACAATCTCTTTGTTATCTGGCTCAAGAAGCAGCGCTGCATCCTGCCAAGGCTCGACTGCAGCTCAATTGTCTGGGGAGAAAGTTTCTCAAACCCCTGGGTGCCAAAGCACCACCGGACAGCCTGAACACACTCCAATGTGTCCTTGGTGAGATGTTTGATAGAGTTATGATTTCTATTATTAATAGCAATATCCACAGGGGTAAGGATGAGCTGAAGGCCAATGAAAATAAAGGACTGACACATAAAGATCACACTAAAGTTGGTTTTTGCTTAAAAACTTTTCTTCTAGGAGATAATGAAATGATTACAATTCTAAATGTAATAATCTAATCCAAGGTTATTTCTCCTCAAAAACCACTTCACATTTAGTTATGGCACCTTATGAAAGAAAAAATCATTTTATAACATAAAATCTAAAATTTGAAACCCTAAACCACTACGAAAGAAAGGGGAAAAGGATACAAAAATAACAAAATTCTGATCCCATTTAATTTTATGAGTAGGACTACAACTGCAAGACATAACACATTCTTCCTCTTACAAATGTAAAGTTGAATTCAGAAGCAATAAAATGTACCATCAATTCAGTACCCTCAAGACTTCTGCAGCTACAGCCTTAACTGGTCTGGTACAACCAGTAGCATATGGTTCGAGTTTGACACTAGAAGGATGTTTTCACATTCAGCTGCTGAAAGTGGAAAGTTTCTCTGTGTTCATTAAAAATCTGATTTTAAGGGGTGGGGAAAAATTTGCATATCGATAGATTCTGAAATTTTTAACAAGGCAGAAGAGGATGCCCTTTTAAGGATTTTAATGTGTAAATTATACTTTTTTTTGCAGGAAAATAATATCAGACACACTTTATTGTTCGAAGTAGATTATTTCTATTTATGTCTCAGTGCATGTCTGGAGGGGATCTTTAAGGTAGAATGAAAGATGGCGTCGCTTGAGTAGGAGCCTGTTGCAGCAGCTTATGTAACTTTCTGTGTATTTTGTGTTATTTGGTGCATGTGACCCAAATTTTCGCTCTGGGGGATCAATTAAGGATTATCTTATCTTTAACATTGCTGTCACTTGCCAATTAACTAACTGATTAAATGACTAATTGTTGCAGCTCTTCATATGGGGGTATGTATTCATTGTGGACAGGGTCACAAGACCACACAGGGGCACTCACACTCATACTTACTGTTGTGGATAAGTAAGTGACGCTGTAGAGAGAAGGGGGTGCGGAACAGAGCTTTGCACTCCTCACACTGGAAGGGTCTTTCCTCAGAGTGGGTCTGTAGACGGAGCAGAGCAGCATCAGCATGTTTATAATGTGTAAGCAGAGCCATCTCCTGCCTCAGCAAGGATGTTGACGAAGCTTCTTAAATTGATGTGAGAAGATCATGCAAAAGGCTCCGTAGCCGATTTGGTTTGTTGTCTTCATGAAGACAAGCAGCTTGAGGGGCTTTAAGTTCAAAGTGCTTCTGTTTTTCTGACCCCCCTCCCCTATGCCAGACCTATCTATCTGAGTGACACCTCAATCCCAAAAGTAAACATGGGGGACCTCAGGGGTGGAGGAGGGCAGAGACCCCACAGATAACAGCCACCAACGAGACCCTGATTGATTACAGCCTCACTAATAACTCTAGCTTTGAAGTGATTCTGCCTTTCAGTTAATATCTCTTCTCAGCAAACACCAATCAGCCACATATAATGGTATAAGAAAATAATTACCACTCTTGTGAAAGCCTGATTACAGTAGCAATTAACCCACCAGTGGATTATTATTATTATTATTATTATTATTATTATTATATGTGATACCACATCTGCTTACCTTCTTGTGATTCTTGTAGACGTTGCGGTGAGCAAACTCTTTCCCACAGAGCTTACACTTGTACGGTTTGTCCTCGCTGTGGATGATCTTATGAGCCGTCACCTGGTCCAGACGCTTGAATGAGCGACTGCAGATCTCACAGGTATACGGTCGCTTCTCTAATCAGTGAAAGATTGACATTGATGCATTCTGGTAAACAGAGACGATGCATAAAGTGCAGGAGCAAGGTATTTAAGGCACCACTTTCTTACCCGAGTGTGTGATCATATGGCGTTTCAGCTGATTTGTAGAGATGAACTTCTTGTCACATGCGTGGCAGTCGAATATTTCATGTACCTACAACAAAAGGGTAAAAGAGAGTGTTTTAAGTTTTTGCTATTGCTGATCATTTTTAAAAACTTGGGGTAAAGAGCATGCAGAAGTTGAAGGATCACGGTCTGCGATGATCAACAGGAACTAAATCTTGTCCGTTTTCATTAGACTGATGTCTGCAGACAGAAAAGCAATTAAAGTGATGAAAAGTTTCAATCCTTTTTCTGCTTCAGAGCATCGCTCCAATAATTGCATATTCAATAGTTCCCCGGCGTACAGCTACAATAGCATATGCTAATGCAAAGCAGCTCCTCTTGTCACAGCTGCTACTGCAAAAGCTTGTTCAGCTAAATGATGATAATGGCAGTTTTAAGCTGCTTTGGAGCTAACGTGTCATTATGGAAAGTTTGATTGCTCGTCTGCAAGAATAATACTTAATGCCCAAATGTCTTCAATTGAAGCTATAAGAATAAACCACATACAGTTTTAACAGAAATGTGCCATATTCATAATAATACTTTGTGTTTAAGTAGGACTTGATTCCTCTGAACATCTTTATTAAATGTGAAAAAAACATAATTTGTCAAAATCGAATGTAATCCTGACCCACATTTATAGAAACACATTATGCATTTCAGACAACAGTGCATGACTGGAAGCTACCATGAGCCACATAATAGTAGAACTGGCACATACACACATAAGGAGGCCACATAGGAATATTACATACGCCTATTTTAAAGTACCCTGGAGATCTGAAACTGGAGAACACTGACTCATAGACAGGTGAAGTAGGTTAAATGATGCAGAACTATGTCACAACTTCCAGGTGACTTTAAATGTCGGACAGTTTGGAAGTGGCTCAGTGATGAATAAGGTGGCAGGGATGGATTAATGCCTGTTGATTAATCTGGATGATAGATGTTGACAAGAGAAAATGAAATGTCACAATTACCAGCAGGGATAATTAATGAAGAATGTTAGTTAATGAATGACAACTGATGAGACAATTTGTTTGAGGCAACTTGCATAATACACCAGTGCCCAACATCATCAAATGTGCTGTCCTGACCTGCAGCACAGAACAGCTTTCAGTGAAGTGATTAATTCATAAGGTTTATAAGTTTTATAGATAATTTATAAATATTCTTGTTTCATTGGAAATAATCTATACAAACAGGGACAAACTGTTCAAGAGAAAGTACAAAAGCAGCTTCAGTTTAAAGGAAAAGACACAGCAGCTTGAACTTGTATTCATGTATTTTGGCTAATTATTTAGTGCAATTAAATAAATTCCATATAATTGCATTGAAATTACATTTCTAAATGGTATATTAGCCTACGTTGTGCAGAGGAGTGTAACCTGGAAAAACCATTTCAGTCATAGATAGCCAAACAGCAAATGCAAAAGCTGTCATGAACTTAACATACACTGATAATGGCACAGTACCACATATCTATTTGTAGGAAAACATTTCAGAATAGTATTTAAACAGCCCAGTTCAAATCTGTAACGCATCAGTAAGAGGGAGAATCCTGACGCCAAGGTTAAAACCTTATTGTCTGCCAACAGAGCCTCTCAAATTTCACAAGACCTGTGGGATGAGCCAGTGAAAAAGAAACCACCCCTCAGCTCTTTGTCACCCAGAATAAATTTGTAACAACTTGATCATAAAGACATCCTCGCGTGGAGAGGGAATAACTGAACTCAGAAGCTCAGGAAGCAGAGACGACAGCAAGATTAAAGAGGTTAGACTGGGTTGCAGAAAGAGTGATGGATTCCACTGTACAGCGAGAAACAGCCAAAAAGAGACATCACTGTAAAAATGGATCATGCAAAACTGAGTAAGCTGAGTAAATCCTCTCAGATCCAATGCAAAGTATCTGGTTGGGATAATCTGAGCCCTACAGTAGATGTTGTAGAGCCTCACCTTTCTGTGTTCCTGTAGGTTCAAAGAAGATGAGCATTTTCTGTTGCATATGGTGCATGTGAGTTTCCGACGTGCACTTCCTATAAAGAAAAGAAATAGTGGATGAAAAGTGACCAAACCTAACCTACAGGACTGATAACAAAAGTGGGAAATCATGACGGCAATTTCAAGACAATCGTCACACAGAAACAGAAAAATACCAAAAGTCTGACTTGACACTGAACTCTCCTCATGGCAGGCCAAATCATCCCACCAATGCATCATTTTGGGACCCTCCCCTCAACCCCATCTGAATCACATGCCCCACATCTGACGAGTCTGATCCACTTCCCCCTCGCCCACACACACACACACACACCCTTTGTCCTGACCACAGTGGTAAAACACGCCGGCTCCGTCACCCTCTGAGATGAATGTCTTAATCACGGGTTGATATTTGATTCACGTGTAAGGCTGCACAGATCCCCGCTGCCCTACATCCCATCATAAATAGCTATGGAAGTCCAATTATCTAAAGGAGTGAGCCGCCCCAGAACACACAGGTCAGCAATTATGTAGCACAAGTAATTAGAGATGTGTCTCAACATTGCAGAGATTTTAACTGATCGAGGTCAAGTACTGCTACTGCAGTTCCTTGAGTGCTGAGGCTGCTAATGGACAATTAACTTCATTACATGACGTTCACTGTGCATGTGAATATGTGTGCACTAGCGAGAGAGAGAGAGAAAATCACAAAGACACATACAGGGAGAGACAGAGATGCCAACCTGTGTGAACATTTCCTTTATGCTTCTTCAGAGCGTCCTTGCTCTTGAATCTTTTGCCACAGCTCTCTGCTTTACAGATGAACCTGGCGTCTCCTTTACAAGCTTCCTTATGCTGTTCAAAGCTGTACACATAGAAGAAGAAGAAGAAGAAGAAGAATAAGAAGAAGAAAGAACTCTATCTTACTGATCATCTTGGCAAATAAATGACACGTGTCCATGTGTGCACTGTACAGGTTATAAATTCCCTTTGGGCAATGTATGTTACCTGGATTCAGAGCTGAATGTGCTGTGGCAAAGGGAGCACTGGTGCGCTTTAGAGTCACCTGATGGATCCAGTGACTCAGAACAATGCAAAACACTGGGGAAGGATTCAAAATAAAACCAAATTAGGCACCAAATAAGAAATGAAACATGTCAGGGCTAAACAAAAGTAGAAAGAGCAGATATACAGGATGAACATTATTCTTTGTCATCAGATTGTCAGATTTTAACTAAAAATTTAAACAAATACATTTTTAATGAAATTAATTCATCAAATTTAGTTAAAGGAATAGTTTGAGATTTGGGAAAATGAATGTATTCAAATTCTTGCTGAGAGTTAAATGAGAAGATCAATACTACTCTCATGTCTGTACATTAAATATAAAGCAACAGCCAGCCGACCCTGACAGTCAGTCCACATAGGATGCATAAGTAGTGCACGCCAGCACTGAACTGCTGCAGCTCGCACGCCTCACGTGACCACACAGAGAGCGTTTCTGCTTTTGAGCGGCTGCTGCCAGCCCTATCTTTCTATACTGAGTTTGCCTTTGATAAATACGATACAATCAAAGCCCTGTTAACATATTGATGGATTCTGTCAACAGAAACGCAAGAAAGATTTGCATCTCAAACACATACAGGAGGTGCTGAGTTTAAAAAAGTACATTAATATATTTAATGCAACATATTTTACGTATATAGACATTGACTGAAACTGTAGCCGTGGCCTTAGCTTAGCTTAGCATAAAGACTTGAAACAGGGGGAAACAGCTAGCCTGGCTCTATGCCTACCAGCATCTCTGAAGCTCATTAATTAACATGTTATATCCAATTTAATCTGTTCAAGACTGTATCGTAAAAACATCTATTTGAGGTTCTATGAGAGGTTGTGTGCCGGACTATTTCTTGGCAAGCGCAGTCACTTCCTGGAGTCTCTACTAGTCATGATGACGACAATAGCCCAGGAAGAATTGTTTAAACGATGTATAACATGTTAATTAACAAGCTTTAAATGTGCTGGTAGGTGGATTTTGCTACTTTTAGACAGAGCCAGGCTAACTGTTTTCCTCCTGTTTCCAGTATTTGTGCTAAGCTAACTTGCTGCTGGCACAAGCTCCATACTAAACAGACAGAAATGAGGCTGGTTTCAATCTTAATCGTATTTCCCAAAATGGCAAACTATGCCTTTTTTAATTCAATCTTTTATATAATCGGCAACATCCTCGTTCTTAATAACTTGATGCATTTTTTGTATTATAATCCAAGTAATAAATACCCTTGAAAACGGATTTTCTTTTCTATAACATATAATCTCAAACCAAAATGTCTGCCAAATTCATTTAATACTTTTTCAGGTTTTTTAATTACCTGCAGACTCATTGTTAGAGGAGTTAAACGTTACATAAAACTACACTACAAGCAGTTAAGTGATGGAACAGAAAACCCACTGGCGCTGCAGAGCCTGTTTGACGGGGAACTTCTTGCCACAGTTTCTGCATTTGAAGTCCTTCAGATGGAGACTCTGGAGGTGGGCGGCCAGGATCTCCTCACTGGGAAAGCTGCTTTCACACAGCAAGCAGGGGTGGTCCTCCTTCTTTATTACTAGTTCTGTAGAGAGGTGGCACACACACACACACACACACACACACACACACACACACACACACACACACACACACACACACACACACACACAATGAGCAAAGATCTAAGAGGCAAATATTCATTTCTGTGTTTCTTTGAAATGTGTATAATAGTTAATCGTCTATGTTCAGGATTAATATAACTCCACTGTACCCATTTCAACAATATGTTTGGCATCTTTACTGTTTTCATCTTCATCCTTGATGACCTCCTCTTCTTCCTCCTCCTCCTCCTCCTCCATGTCACTGTCCAGGTAGCCTATCAGGAGCTCTGTGTCTGTCTCTATGTCATCAACAGCCAGGTAAAAGATGTTCTCTCCATCCTAAGAGACAATGACATGGTTATAATCCAGTAAACACACAATAGAAACGATGCCATGGAGCACTGGCAGAACTCTACCTGACAAATTTGAGAAGAATGTAGCTAATGGGAAAAACATTCCTGCTAAAATACATTTATAACCATTTATGGTAATGAACAGTGAGCAACTGTTGAGACTGGCTGAAGGTTGAACTCATTACGCTCAGACAACAGTCTGTTAAACCTGATTGAGGCCGCAGGTCAAAATCTTAAACCCTTAAAAATGTTGTCATTAACTTTCTTGTCCTTAAAGGTCATGCTAATAAAATCAAGCAGTCATTTTGTTTTAACTATGGGATTCTAAATATACATAAATAATGATTAGGAAGAGGAAAGCTACACGATAAATGTCACTGTTGATGGAACACAGAGCTTTAACACACATGGATGACCTTTAAACGACCAATCACTTTGGACATTTGTGTATAGATGGCAGGAACTTGGCTCTTAGACCTGAAATGTTCGTCTCCTCTTCATTCAGCTTCTATTTTTCTTCCACCAGGAGAGAAAAATCTTTTTCATCTTTTACACAGCAGTGCAAGAGCTGAAATTTCCCAGATCCGGAGCACTAAAGTTGTGTTGAGTGTGTAAATGTGTGTTTGTAAGAGGTTGTGTTTTGCTAATTCTTCAGATGTTTTTGTATTCAGAGACCTTGGTACTGTTGACTATGAATAATTTGTCAATATAATAACTATAAAAAATGTTATTGGAAACTTTGGAAAGTACAAATTGAAAAAGAGAATTATTCCCTGATGCTGCAATAACTCCAGGATCAACAATCGCACAAACCTTCCCTCAGAGAGGTTGCTATTCTATTAAACCTTCTTCCAGTTGAAGCACTTCTCGCATATAGTCTTACATCTGGATTTACCACAAATGTTTTATGGCTCCTAAATGCACTGAAATATATACAGAAATCAAATTTAAATGCATCTCTCCTTGCCCAATTTTACAAGCAATTTAATACATTTTACAAAAATGTCATTATTTAAAAAAGAAATCCTGTTTCTGGATGAGAATTCCTTTCAAAGTTCAGTTTGAAGCTTTGTAGATTTGTCACTTTTCCATGCTCTATCCACCATGTTCACTCTGTTGCCACTGATCTGTCTTGTAATATGTTTAATAATATTCATCTGTAAAACTAAACTCTTGTGGTCATCTGGGATGTCTTACAGAACAAACACAATGAGACGCTGCCATTTAGTGACCTGTGCTACTGTAAAAAAAGTGACTTTTCAGATCTTGCTTTGAAGGTTTTCCAGGCTGAAAAGAGTCTGTCTGCTGCTAAGAAAAAAATACCTCTCTATTTTTAGAGGTCTCTTTATAGATATACTTTTTAAAAAATCATTAGCCAGTCCTGACAGATGTGTATTGCCTGTAAAATGTATCATTGTCTTTCTAGTCTGTCTTTTTAGGAAAGTCTGAGGGATTCATTGTCCAGTAAGAGGAAATGTACCTGTATGGCTGCCAAGTTCTTCTGCTCTTGTGAAGGCGCCTGATGGACAAACCGCAGCCAGTTGGCATACCGTGGGTTACTAGCATCCAGAATATACAGCACATCTCCTTTACTGCCACGGACCTGGAAAAAAACAAAAAAAACAATAACCGTATGAGCTGTCAGAAGTGAACAACTGATTCTTCTCTTGTTGGTTTCATGGTTTGTCTTCTGTGCATCAAAGTGTGCTGCTCTTTCATATGGACTCCTAATCATATGCACAGGCTTGTACCTCGCAATGTGGCAGCTACAGATAACTGCATCACAGCATATTTCAGTGGTTACCATCAATGGCTTCCATGAGATGTGAGTCAGTTTAAATCAGACAGTATGGTTAACAGATCTGCAATGCAATTAAATGTTCTGTCTATCACTGAAGAACTGAGAACATATTTGGACAGGACTGCAAGCTGCTGTGTCTTTCTTTCAGCTGTCCTCTGATAAAAGGATGTGTTTTGTGTGTAACTGCAATAGAATAAGCAAGGAATGGATTTACTGTGCTCTGTCAATGCAGCTGTGAGGTGTGAGTGTGAGGCTAGTGTTATTCTGTATGCGCCTCTTAACTACAACAAAATAATTGCTTTAACCCAATTTATGTAGTATACCTTTGAATTCTGAACCCTTTAAATGTGTAGAAATATGAGAATGTACGTGCATTCACCTCCCACATAAGCCTGGTGTCCGAGCTTTCATCCAGCTCACTAGGCAGCTTTTTCTCACCTGCAAAGGGGCCAAATTTCTCTCCCTTTAAAACAAACAGACGGATCATTTGTCAAACATGATGCCATTGTACAGCAAACTGGTAGTCAGATTATATTAAAACCATAAAACACCCCCAGTGGACTGTCCAAACCATTATTAATATCCTTATCATTATTATTATTATTTGCACTGTGGGCAAATGTTGGATAACCAGTGGGCACGCCTCCTGTTTAATGTGACATGTGAATGCATCCTTCAGTACTGGACTTTTCTTTTTTTTTTTTTTCCTTTGACCTTCCAGAAGTGCCAAACATCCAGGGGGCGTGGTCAAAGTGTGTTCATCTTCTTGTATTCATGTTCATCCTCAACTCGCTTTACTTCTGTAGCACAGATTTAAATAGCAACGTCTTGAATGTGAGCACATCCCGACTCATTTACATGAACCCATTCATCCTCAGCTAAGTCATGGACCTCCTCTATGTGTCTGACAGCAGTGGGGAAACGTCTGCGCTTTGGCATAAAGACGTAAAAAAAAGCTGACGGCTTCACGCTGAATGTAACGTTCATGTACAGTATGTGTTGGTTCACGCGGCGCGACCCTTGTGTGCCGACATGAATACATTGTTATGAAGTGAACGAGAGAAACAACTGGAGCCACTGTAGCTACGTGGCACTTCACGTCAGAGGAGCCCTGGGTTGAGGCTGAGACCCTGACTGAGATTTTAAGGAATAAGGCGAACAGAAAAACGACCTACACCGCTTTCAATCGCTTAAAAAGTAACATAAAAACGCTTCCCGCGTGTAAACTCGGTTACAAAGTTGCGCAGTCAGAAACAACAAACCTTTTTCACTCGCCTCGCCGTGTAAAGACCGATTCCATCCTGGACCTTTGACGATTTCAGAGAAAACCTGTCTGGCACGTACATGCCCAACATTGTCATTTCTCGGAAATGTTTCCTTCAGTGACAATTAGTTGGCTATCAGATATGTCGGCGGAAGGGAATAAGCATTGTCAGTTTGAATTTAGAGCAGATAGTTTCTCCGTGAAGCGGTCCAGGTTGAACTTCTGTTGCTCCTGCTGGAGGAAGGCAGAGCGGCGTCCTGATTGGTCCAAAGTTTGTAACCAGAAGCTACCTTTTTCTGTCGTGCAACACTCCAGCCTGTGTTTCATTCAGGCTGCTCTCCCAGCCTGCCCACGGTGGAGGCAACGCTGTAAAGACAGTAGTACTGTAGTATAGGATCAATCACTTTCAGTCTTCCCTACGTACTGTATACACAAACAATGCATCTTTGTGACCTATCATATCCCCAAACATGTTTAAATAACTATGCTAATAAAAACTCTCACCTGAGACTTGATTTTGTGGGTGAAAATGAAGCAGTGAAACCTTTATATTCTTTGAGCCTCTACCATATTAAATCACTATGGCAGCATCATTGACTCATTGGTTCACAATGGGTTAAAATATACAGGAATTAAACCTTGTTTGACCATCTGACCACCCACTTACAATTTAAGGCCCCACTGACATAAACCACAGTTAATAATCAGAACATTTTGGAAAGTTGTTCCCATTGGCATAGATCACATAAGAACAAATGCTAACACGTCCAAATCAGAAGCTCAAACGCACTTTTGTTTGTGCTCCATGTTAGAAAATGGATGTGCCAGTTCGATCCATTAATACTAGCAGGTTATTACAGAGTAGCACTGATAATGCATTTCACATAACTCAGGAAAAAAACACTCACCATCATTTTCCCCGTTCACCATTAACCTCTAAAACCTCCGAATATTGTGATGGATGTGTGTTTTGGTTTGAATTCACGTGTTCTATAATTCAGAAACCACACTGTACCAACAAGCAGTAGAGCAGAGGTCTGACTGACCCTTTCAGCTTAAAACCACAATTTACCAACAATCAAAGGCTGCTGGTTGATGGTTGTTCTGGCCTGAAGCCGGCTGCTCAGACCATGTGAACCAAACCCTCCAGGCTGAAACATAAATCAGGAGTATGATCATACCTACCATTCCCAGTAATGATCACTGGTAGCATTTTGATTATATAATTATTACTTTCACATTGCTGGTATTCAGACTTATACAACCCAGTTACTGAAGCTTTTGTTTAGTAACTGAAGAACATTGCTGTGCCTCCACATTGCATATGTTTTTTATTCTTATTTCTTATTAAAATATTCACATCATGTTGAGATTACATCTTTGTTTTCAGGTTTTTCATCTCTTGGGGAACATCTTTTATTATTATCATGTGTAATATATGTGTAATATGTGTTGTCATTTACAATAACAATCATAATTGCCGCATTAGTCCTTTTTCCCCAAGAAGTAAAACACATACTACAGTCTGCCAGTTTAGATATGTGCCTGAGTTGGGTTTTTTTATTTTTTAGCTAATTTAAAAGGGACTCAGAGTAAAGCTTAAGGTTGTGAAGATAGTTCAAACCACTACCTGAAAACTCAAAATAAAAGTTCACAAAGTCAGGCCAGACAACTATTTGTTTCTCTTAGCTGACTGACCATGCACTCTAAAGCATCAGCAGACCTCTCATTCTTATAATTGTGTGAAAATGCAAGCAGACCTCACATTATCTACATTATGTTCTTTTTATCTCTGCTCACCTTGATTTGTTGACTTTCACCCTGCGCAGAGAGATTAGTATCTTCTCTAATCACTGACTGTTTGTGTGTATTCCTTTTTTGAACACCTCCTCAGCAAACCTCTTCCCTCTTTAATCAGCAGTGTGTCAGTGTTATGTTGGTTGTGTTGACTGTGTTTATAGCTCGTGTTTATGCCAGTGTCTTCCTGTTATGTTGTGGCTCTAAGCCGAACTGCTTCATGATTGGTCCAGATGACCAGCGTTGGTTGAGAATTACGGCAAAGGCTGAATCACGATGTACATGTTTACCTCAGAGTCAATGAGCTGGTGTGCTCAAGTGTCCTTGTCAGACTTTACTGTTTTTAGAGGGTTTATGATTTACAATTGGGGTAAACATGTGCTTCGATAGGAGTTTCCCCTCCCCCCCAGATCACTTTTGTATTTGTGATAGTGTCATCAGTGGCCCGGGGTCATGTTCCAGGTGTATTTCAGAGAGTTAATCCATAGGAGAGCGCTACAGGGAGGCTTACTGGGTGACAAGCCTGATCACTGCACTAAGAGGCCCTTTGTGTGTGTCTGCCCCACCCATGTCCTCCTTGGTTCATTTATGTCCCCCCTGACCTCTATGTCAGTGCCTTGGCCTGTCGGGGCAGGACGATTAAATGTCATGACCCCTTTTTCCCTCGGTGCCCTCTGAGGACCCTCCATCCCATTAACTTTCACTCAGCTTTCACTAAGATCCCAGGGTTATCCCCACCACCTCTGATCTCCAACACCTGCATAAAAGACACAAAGAAACACACAGAGAGCTCTTCTGCTAATGCTGGGACCCCATTACAGGATGGTAGCAAGCAAGATGATAATCCAGATTTGGTAATTTTAAGATCATGGAGTCTGTGCTGGTCTGAGCAAATAACTCACTACCTTTTGTGGTGTGTCTGGGTTTAGGACTTCTCACTCATCATGATGGAGACTTGGATTGAGGCGAAATAGGCATTATATTTCTGATCTGGGACAATCCGGACATGATCCTGTAGTTTGAGCTAGTTATCAATGAATACATCACTGTGATTGTAATCTTAGAAAGTTATTGTTATCATAAAGTGTGTGATACAAAGAATTTTGCAGTATGATTGGAATAAGACAAGACATAGAGTCAACAGCTATCAGTGGTGGGTAAAGTACTGAAAATCTATACTCAAGTAAAAATTATTTATAATAAAAAATAAACTCAAAAAGTGAAAATTACCATTCAAGAAATCTACTAATTAATTAATTTAAAAAAGTACCAAGTTAAAAAAACAAATTACTTTTAAGAGTTTGGTGTAAAAAGTGGCCACATGTGGCCAGGGACTGTCGTTAAAAGTTGCCTCTTGTCCCTTAGGCCCTACATGTAGAGCAGAGTAACAAAGGTACAAAGTAAAGTAAAGAATGTATTAAGGAAAGGAACGTGGAAAGCACTCATTCCTACAAACAACTCATGTTGTTTTTACTCATGTGCATTTCTTGCATTACTACCCACCCCTGATAGCTATGCCAGTGGCTCTGTGAGGTTGTACTATACTGAGTTTGGCCCAGCAGTGATTTGAGCCAAATGCTGATGTCCGCATGCTAATAAGTTCACAATGACGATGCTAGCATGTTGATGTTTCTTGTATACTGTTGAAAATGTTCAAATTATTACTTTAGCATGATAGCATGTTAAACCTTTCTTAAAGTCCAATCACACAAAGGCTAGTCATTGGTTTTGCAGGTATTTGATCACAATCCAAAGTACTGGACAAATTGAAATTTTGACCTGATGATGGCGCTACATTAAAAGTTAGGGAAACGGCAATGATATTACAATTCATTCTCTGGGGAGTGTCTGTACCAAATTTCCTCAGAATTTTTTTTCAAAACCACAAATGTCAACCTCATGGTGGCACTAGGGGAGAAGTCAGGGGATCACCAAAGTCAGTAGGATTCATCCTCTGGGGACCAGGAATGCCTGTGCAAAATGTCATGACAATCCATCCAATAATATTTTAGATATTTCAGTCTGGATCAAAGGTCGAACAGACTGAGCCGTGCCAATAGAATGACTAAAAAGTCTGTTCCAGACATAATACCACTAAAACACTAAGTGACAGCATCTCCTTTGGCATTTGAGCATAAATAAAATCAAAATCTTAATTCTTTCATTGTAAAGTCTGGCTATTCAATGCAGTGGGAGCATGTCTCATGAAGGCTTTCTTCCCAAACGTCTTTCATCATTTCTGACTAATGCGGACATGTCTGAGTGAAAGAAGCTCTCCATGAATGGCCTTATAAAGTGATGACAAAGCCTGCACATGGGCAAAGCAGCACAAGCAGACAATGCTGCATTCATCATCTAGCATGATAAAGATTTATCATTTAACTAAACAAAGATATTTGAATCATCAATCCCACAGGACCGAGACTTTGAACCTGAAAGTACCCAACCATGGAACTGAGCCACTCAGTGGCTGGACTGCCAGTTGAGTCTCTGAGGGCCAAAAACTACAGAAACCACATTTAGGACATGGTGAAGGAAAGGATTGCATTGAAATAAATACTTTCAGCTTCTTTTTTTCTAAGTAAATATTTTCACTGGAGGAAAACCTCAGTTTGGCAAACATACAAATGGTTCCATACAAGATTTTCCAAATGGATGTGTGCATTTTTCTGAAATCTCTCAAACCTGATACTGTAGATTGAGGGGCCAGACCACCTTTTGTTTCATGTTTCACAAACCCCCGCAGTCCCTCACCACAGCTCCCTATTTCAAGGCTGTCGCTGAATAGCCAGCAAACCATTTCCTGAAGCTCCGAGGTCACTGGATAAATGATGTTTTCATTTGACAACCCCGGGTCGCCACTAAAGGAGGGTCTTCAGAGGGAGCCTTTTGAAATTACAGTACTGATGAAGCGTGAGAAATTACAGGCACTTAGAAGTGATTTCATGAGCACAAGAGAGCAGGGGGACCACCCCTATGCAGGCGAGAGGGAGCGATGGCAGTGAGTACACAAATACACAAACACACAAGGCTTTTCATGTGCACACGGCTAATGCATACACACAAATAGACCCACACACACACCCACACACAGAATCACATTCAAGTGCAGATTTATCAGCACCATAAGAGGATCCTCATCCAAGGTTCCTCAAATGCATATCATGTGTAGAGGATTGTTCCTATCTGTGTATCATAATAAAACTGACCTTGGAGTTAAATATACAGTGGGATTAAATGAAAGTCATGTTCAGGAGCCAGTCATTGTTTTTTTCTACTTGAGTTATCCTAATGGAGATCAGCTGAGACGGGCAATGCCCAGGGGCCACTGGTCCCTCTCCACCCTTCCTGGGAATGGGCTCTTGGTCAGGATGGGTTTGGAAGGAAGCCTCCGATTTCTGCCTGGCCCTCTGCTAAATCAGAGCTATGTAGAGCTGGTTTGGATCTGAGCCCCAACAATGATGTATCCCCGGAGCCACTAAAGTGGAGTCATTTTCATCATGGTCTACTCCTCTTTACCTCGCAGCTGGGGCTCCCTCTCAGTGTGCGTGTGTGAGATTTCAAAGCGTCATAATTTCATTTCACACTGTTTACTTTGGAGACTTCTAAGACAGTGGCACCAGTGTGAGGCTGAATCATTTTATTTAACCACTCTCTAGTATACTACCAACCCCATAGATGGCCGGAGCCCTTCATTCAGTACTGAGCTTTTTACACACGTTCCACTGGTTTTCTCTGCCATAGGAGTTACACTCAAAGCCCTCCCAGCGTGTCCGTCTGTTTGCTGTCTGTCTCTGTTTGGATTCTGTTCGAGCCTCTCCTCCCTTTTCACGAACCCTGTCCAAAAGTGTCACTCACCTCTAAGTTGAGCAGCAAGTGCATTCACACACACATACACAAAACATGCTCACAAATGCCAACTCCTAGAGCCCTGCATAAAGGGACGAGGGTGGTGGGGGTTGTGCTTCTGTTACAAATTACAACTGCTGAAAGTCTATGAAGGACATCTGTGACAATATTTTCTCCAAAAGTTGTTCAGTTTCACCAAAAGCTATTGTTCTTCCAGTGATTCACCGCTACTTCAGTAAAAATGGTGAGGGTCATTAACTTAAAGGAATAGTTACACATTTTGGATAATAGGTGTTAGAGTTAGATGAGAAGATTGAGCGCTCATATCTGTCTGTTAAATATGAATTTACAGTCAGCTAGCCTAAAGACCGGAAGGTGTAGGAAACACCTCTAAAGAAAAAAACCAAAGCGTTAAAACAACAAAATTAAACAAAAGAGATATAACATGTTAATAAGTGAACTTCAGAGTGCTGGTTTGCAGATTTTATTTAACTTTGGACAGAGCTTGGCTTGCTGGGTCCACCTGTTTCAAGTGTTAATGCTAAGCTAAGCTAATAGAGTCCTGGTATCAGGCATACAGTAGACCTATACAATTGTTTTTCTCCTTCCCACAATAAAAGATTTGCATACTGAATATAATTTTTATTTCCCAGTGTCAAATCTTGCTAAGGAGCAGTTCTGATGGCTTGTTCACATAACTAGAATGACACTCTGGAAACTCAAACCTCCAATAAAGTGGTTTGTTTCTACAGTGATGTTTGAGGTGGCTGTTATGTTTTGTTGTATGTTTAGTCACGGCACACCATTTACTTTAATTATGACGGGTTTGGACATGCGCAATAAATTAAGTTTGTTTTGCCATTGTCCCCACTGTTACCAGTGACCTATTTTGCAATGTTAACAAAAGTGAAAAATAATTTGTGTATCCGCCCCGTGACTTGGATCCATTCAAAACGTAATGGTTTCTTCCCTGGCCCATGCTTAACTCTTCCACAAAGTTTCATTAAAATCGGGCCAGTAGTTTTTTCCATAATCGTGCTAACAAAACCAGAAACAAACCTCCAACAAAACATAACCTCCTTGGCAGTGGTTAGTGAAACAGTAAGTCAGTAAAACAGAGAGAAGAACCAGTTTGAACTTTTTAAGGAACAATTTGACATTTTGGGAAATATATATGCTTATTTGCTTTCTTGCTGAGAGACGATTGATTTGACTGTCATAGCTGAATAATAAATATGCTACTGCAGTCGGGTAGCTTAGCTATTTATCGAGGCTGGAAACAGGGAAACACAAAACATTTAAAATCCATGTTCCAAGTCCTCTAAAATTAAGTAATTTAAAGATTATATCTAATTTGTTTAGTAAAGAAAAACAGCTACTAAGAAAAGTGTAACCAATGTTACTGCACCTGACCAGTAAAATGTTCATAATATAACTCCTGAAAATCTGTACACTACAGATTAAACAAACAATATATGCTCTTTTCGTCTCATTGTCAGAAAAAAGCATACATCCCATTAAGTTGAACTATTGCTTTAAAGATCTTTTTTTTAACTGTAGTTTTTAACAGACCAATCTGCCTTTTCAAAATACAGGGGGTTTTATATTTATGCAAAATGTATCAAATGTATAAAACTCATCTTAGATTTTTTTATAAGTTTATCAACCACATCATTTACGACACTGGTTTAATTGAGATGTTATGAGGTTGTTTAATTTGCTGCTGGTCTTAACTGTTAGCTCACATGAGTCTGAATCTAATCTGGTGGTAAGTCAACCTAGACAGACCAGGACCCAGAGAACAGGTCTTCCGTGCGCTGCTGTGATTACTCCACCATTTACCCGAGCACTACATGTCTGTCTCCACTCCTTACCCTGCTCCGTGTACTCATATATATACAAAACTCCAATACATCAAAGCCCTGCACTCATTACCACGCAAAAGATAAACATGGACAGCCCTGCAGATGGTTAGCTCTCGGATAGAGGTTTCACTGTATATGTATATTTGCGTGAGTGTTTGTGAGGGGATTCCCTGAAGCATGCTGGCAAAATAGAAGTGTCTGTACATTTTTTCCATGCTAGACCTCTTGACTTGACTAGAGAGCAGGAGATTCTTTAAAGAAGCCAAGGACTTCACAGCGGATCTCATTCACACATGCAGGATAACATTTGAGCAGGGTTGGCCAGCTTTATTAGGGGCAGTTTACAGGGATATCCGTAACACTCCCACAGCTCTCTGGAAGCTCCTCCACATTATTCCAGTGCAACGGCAGGTTAATGGAAGCCAGGTGGAACCTCCCTGTATTTCCTCTGACCAGGAGCACTTGATTGACAGTGAGTTGTGGCGATGAATCGAAGTTCATCTACCCAGAATCAGGGTCGGGATGGAAACATGGCAATTCAAGAGCAACAGCTGCTTTTCTTGGCCACAACAGAGAGCATTTCCATTCACCTGAGACTACTCTTAATTGGAACGTGTGGATATGTGCACTGATGTGTGTCTGGCTTTTCTCTTTGCTTATTTGTGGTTAACTGCGTCTAATGGTTAAATGGTAGTGCAAGTCACCCAATTCTCCCAAATTTGGAGCCTGGTTTTTTAAGCACTTAAATAAGAGTAGAACAGGAAGATTGCTTTCGAGATGGTGGTATGTTTAGTATCATCTTTTTTAATTTTTCGAAATGGTGTAATTTCAAAGATTATCCAAAAATCAAGTGCAGAAATATGCCATTTTGATTAGTGTATTGTTCAAGCTTTATTTTATTTTATTTCCCTTTAAAGAAAAACGATGTAACTTTTAAAAGAAAAAAATACCTTCTTCACATTTAATTCCTAAGCTATAAAATCTACCATTGCTCACAATCCAATACACTACTTGGTCTGGTATGTAGCTTATTGTGGCTAATTTTAGCTAACTTCAGATGGATATTGCTGTGTAGCTGATTGTATGGAATTGGTTTACTGAATTTATTATTTAAAAACATTTTTTAAATACCCTCAACAATTTAATGGTTTTATCACAAAAATAAAACAAGAAGTTAAAATACCATGTTTATTATAATGTTTCTGCGACATGCTTAAACATAGCATGGCAGTAAAGACATATTACAAAGCCAGCAAACAGCAATATCTGTCCAAAGTTTGCTAACATAAATTTAGCTAACATTAGCTAACATTAGCCACCATTAGCTACTGGCTATAAGTAAGGCTGTAGCAACTAAAACCTCTGAGTGTATGTGAGCAATGGTGCCTTTTGTGTCTGGGTAATTCAAATTTTTATTTCTAGAGTACAAAGGAGGATTATATTCTTTCTTCTCTTAACAGTTTTGTCACTTTAACTAACATAAAAAGAAGATAAACACAACAAAATTATTTGACGCAAATCGTCGTTATGTCTTAATCTCAAATAAGAAATCTACATTTCGTCACACCTGTTCCTCCACCTGTTAATATCATACATAGTTTTATGTATGAAACGCAAATGTCCTACTTGACAACACCCTGTGAGGCCACGTTTGTATTTCAGTGCACAGAGCAGCAACACCATATAAAGTATGAAGATTACAAGGGGCCCTGTGAAACAGATGATCTGTACTCCCTGAGCTAAAACAAACTTTCAACCTGTATTTCTGCTCTGACTTTTATGTACAAGATCAGTTGTAAATAGCCTTTTTTCATCATCAAAAATATGAATCGTTCTCCAGCAGAGACAAAAAAATTACTGTACATCTATGAGAATGGACGTCAAGGAGACAAACGATGGAGCCAAGAGGTAATATTCTTCTGGTGGAGCTTAGGCACCACTTGTGTGATCTGGAAAAAGAAGTCTTAAAAGTTATTTCTAGTAAATAATTCATCCTCTGTCGGCCGTTGCTTGTCACAAATCATTTTTGGGATCAAGTTATCATCTCATATCACAAATATCAAGTTCTGCTTATGCAACCCAAGTTTATGCGTCGGAGTCTATAAACACAATGCGCAGTGTGCTCTTTCATTTCAGAGCCATGACTGTGATGTTAACTGCTTGGCAAAAGAACATGACACCCAGGGTGACAGAGGGATTACTTGTTCTATATTTAGTGTTTATGTACATGAATATTGGCAGGACAACTCTGTACATGTGACACACACACAGCGATACAGTGATAATAACACAGATCTCCAGCACAGAACACATTTACAAGATGGGCTCTAGAGCAAACACTGGCTGAGATACATAAGGGAATGTCTGAACTACGACAACTTCCTCATAAAACTGGAATTTCCTCATAACAGTTATTATTGTCATCAATAAAAACAGACAATCAAAAAGAGAGACAAAAAGTATAAAATAATTTAAATTCCTCCTAAAACATGTAGTGAATATGCAGTGAGAGATCTATACAATGCGGGTAGCTACTGTATCTCCTCCGGTCAATGTGATTTGAAACTGAAGAAACACACAAATATGACAGACAAAAGCAAATGTCATGCAGCAACAAAGAAACATACAAGACGAAAGATGATCTTCTTTGAAGTTCTGTCTCCCCGGTGGCAACATGATGTCAAAATGACATGCCTGGTAACAAAGCACCTCACGCTATGGGCCACCCAGAGGTGCCACAATGAAATGTAAACATAAATATACAGGTTGATATCTCTCTCTACAAACAGTTCAGTCACTGCCACAGGCCCATCTGCTGTGTGAGTAGTCAGTCTGTATACACTCCTTAGTAGAATATCACTTAGAGTTAAATAAACTTATTTAATATATATATTTATAATAGATTTATTCTTTGCAGAGTCATTTAGCAGTATTTCCTTGTTTTCACCAGTTTGCTCTGGTATTTCACTGAGTGACCACTGTGTCCCACCACGTAAACGTCCAGCAGGTACGTCTTGCCTGGCTCCAGACCTGTGATGGTCTCTGTAGTCACAGCTTTCTGCAGGTTCGGGCTGTGGAAGTACTTGCACAGGACCTTTTCTGACTTCCTGCGGGTCTCTGGCCCAGCACACTGGTTTTGTTCCCGGCGCCGTTGCTCCTCGCCATAATTATCAGCCACCTCCTTACGGTAAATGCAGTATTTGTTGCGGTCCTGCGTGCCCAGCCAGGCCACAGTGGCGGAGGAGCAGGTGCGCAGCTTGTCGAAGGCCTTGATGCGCGTATCCTCCGGAAGTGAAGGGAAAGGCTGCTTGCTGCTGGGTCGTGTGGTGGCCAGCACCTTCAAAGTGGAGGCCCCTTTCCTGCTGCCCCGCAAACGGATCAGGTACTTAGCTTTTGGCTTTCCCCGCAGCTGGAACTGCCGCACCCCCTCCACGTTCTGGGAGAGCAGCAACTTGCCATCGCGCCTCACCTGCACCTGCACAGCGTCCAGACATGTGTGGACAAACAGAGTGACCCTCTGATGGGAAGAGACAGGAGCAAAGCGCAGAAACTTGCTTCCCTTTCTCTTAATGAAAACGTCCGATACTTTGCCGTCCTTCAGCTCCACTGTCTTCTGACGAGCCTCCTCTTTAGTGCGGGCGAATGTTCCCACGTATGCTGTGCTGGTGTTGGTTGCAGAATTCACAGCAAACACATCAAAGTAGTACTGTGTGTCTGGCTTCAGGTCTGACACAGTGAAAATGTTTTTATTGCCTATACACACCTTCTGAATGTCTAATGCTTTGGGCTTGGCTGTGTAAGCCCGTGAGATCTTGTTACTTGTCAGGCCTCGGTCCTTGCCAAAACCAATGTCAGAGGGAACAAAGCCAAAGTGCGCAAAGTCAAACGGGCTAAAGTCTCTACCGGGCTTCGGAGCCAGCATGAAAGCATCATCAGTGCTAATCTTAGCTTCAGCAGCACACATGCTCTTGAAGTTGTGCTCCTTGTTGATCACTACACAATACTGGACAGGCTGGCCCATCAGAGAGCCCGTTGGTGTCGGCTTCCAGGCCAGGGTAACAGTGGTACGGCCCAGTGCGGTCACATCCACACGAGGATCATAAGGCAGCTCTGGGTAGGGCTGGTCGGACTCTGGAGTTGTGGTGGCGTACACCTTGAAGTTGCTGTCTTTCTCTGTGGACAGAAGCTCCAGCTGGTAGAGGCCGGAGGGCGTGCTGGTGGCCACATAGGACTCCACATCATTACCCTTGTAGGTAAATAGTTCCGTCCCCTCGTCTACAGTCACCTGCTGTTTTTGCTGGTCCAGAGGTTCAGGCTGTCCTGGAAAAGAAAGAAAAAAATAGACACAACATGAGCTCTTTGATTGGCACAGTATCCAAATTCATATTATAATAGAGATGTGTTGTCATGACCTTTACAATATTTTTCTATTTTATTTTTGGCTTTGATGAAAAATAATTTCCACCCATACTAAAAATGTTTAATGTGTTGAAGCTCTGCGAGCCTCAGGAACGATTAGCCCCTCACATGGCAGTCATGTTTTCACTCCAAACATCCCTAAAGATCACAGCCCAGCATTCACTTGGCCTTTCTGGGGAAGCTGTGCTACAAAGAGGTGCCTTGTAGCTTCTACGTGAGAGAAACAGCCCAAGCATAATATTGTGTTTGTCAACCAGAGAGTGTGCTCAGCGGTGTACTAAAAATTAATGCTCAAAGATCTACTCCCAGTAGAGACATTTAGCAAAAAGAGCTGCAAAGAAAGGAAGAAGTTCACTGGTTCAACTATTCCTCCAACGTATCTTGTGATGTCAGTATTGCACCAATGGCACTGCGTGTGTTATTGGGTTCAAATCTGTCATTATTCTTCTGCTTAGAGATGAATTATTTTCTCTTGAGGCAAGATGTATGTCTTCAACAGTGTAACAACCCAATAAATCATTTTGTAATATGTGATCTGACAAGAGCACAGACACACACGCAGGTGCTCATGTATTGATATTCAAATATATGCTCACATCACACATCTACGCTCTACACCACCGCTTTGGTCATCTGGCAAGATCTCCTATGCTGAAAGGACGCCCTCCAGATGGAGAAAGTTTTAACGTGAGGAAAAAAAGACAGAAAGAAGGAAAGGGAAAGAGGAAGGAAGACAGGCAGACAGAGTGCAGTAGGATTTACCTTAAGAAGACCAAGACAGCATAAGTAAAGGGATGTAATGGCTTTGATTCAGTAGGTTGACTACAGCAGAGTGTAGCCCTCCTCTGAAATTATAGACGTCAACCTGGGCCGAGTCAGACATCATAAGTGGTCAGACTAGACACTACGACTGTGACTTAATTAAAACCCACCAAAACACAAAGCCTAACATCACTGCCTAGGTAAATTGTGTGTGGGGGATAGTGATATTTCCACATAACGTGTCATTAACCTCTTCCACTGCTGCCTGATGTCAATTATACCTGATCCCTCTCCACTGGCCTCTTCTGGCAGCTCCTGCAGGGTGAGTTTCCACTCTAGAGGAGCATCACAAGGTGTCACAGTCACAGACAGGGGTGTGTTGTCTTCTTCCACCACAAAGTAGTACCTGTGAAAATAATAGGTTAAAGGGAGTGATATTCACATTGCTTCATCACATTTTGACGTTATCCAAAATAATGTGT
The DNA here is from genome assembly GCF_905237075.1 of Dicentrarchus labrax. NCBI lineage: Eukaryota > Metazoa > Chordata > Actinopteri > Moronidae > Dicentrarchus > Dicentrarchus labrax. The sequence goes on along the minus strand of NW_026136718.1, from coordinate 23,673,484 downwards.
GGGGTGAATGCATGAGCAGACTGAGACTGTGGCACACCGTGATATTATTGCACTAGTGACCTTGGTCTCTCTCGCTCTGAGCTAACAGACACTCAATTACACAAACACAACTTTCTCATTTATTATTTAGCTTTTGCATCAACATAATAGATCATGTTCCAGAGCATCATCTGATGTTTCCTATCTATTTACAGTAAGTGGCCATCTGCAAGTTTCCTGTTTTCCTTGGTGACTGTTGTGGCTCAGTCAGCAGTAGAAGGTGGAATTGGCTCCTTTTTGCACTTATAACAACATGAAGACGGTTTTAATCACTAGGATTAGGTCATTCATTCAGTCACTGTTTGTCTTACCTTTTGGGTGTGTCCCTAAATAGGTAGCCACTGATCTCAGCTCCATCCGGGATGACAGAGGAGTCGTGGAACAGCGACTTGTCTCTGATCTGCATCTGGAAGAGCCCTTCGTCTCTCGTGGGCAGCTTCTGGGCCAAAGCTCCCAGCCCCAACAGCACCAGCAGCACCACACTCCAACCTTTACACTGCCTCATTCTGAAAGACACAGAAAATTACTTCAGTTTCATTTACAGTGTAATAGAGTACATCCCAAAAACAGAAGCATAGAGTTTTATCATTTATCAGTTATGTTTGATCATAAAGGAATAGTTCGATATTCTGGGAAACATGCTTATTTGTTTTCTTGGGGAGAGCTAAATGACAAGATTGATATGTCTCTCATGTTTGTACTGCAAATATGATGCTACAGCAAGTAGAAGACACGCTTAGTTTAGCATAAAACCAGAAAACAAGTTTTTTACAGGGAGTTGGTGTGGTGGTGGAGTGCTGGTTGGTGAGTTTTTCACCTTTGAACAGAGCCAGGCTAGTTGTTTCACCCGCTTCCAGTCTTTATGCTAAGCTAAGCTAATCGACTCCTGTCTCCAGCTTTATATGTACAGATGTGAGTGGTGCCAAACTTCTCTTTGTCTTGGCTGAAACTATTGTTCAGTCAGACATTACTCTGCTAGTAGGCGGATCTAGCTGTTACCCCTTATTTCGAGTCTTTATGCAATGTTAAGCTAAGCAACGTTAACTATAAAGCTACACCCAGCAGCCAATGCTGGGTGTAGCTTTATAGTCAACGTACAAACACGACATTGACATCAATCTTCTCATTTAACTATCCTACATAATCAATCAATATTGATGGCTCATATCATTTACAATGTGTCTAATGTTGCCATGGAAGTTCTGAATGCCTCTTTCTTTTCATTCTGGCATTTGCTTAAAACAAAAAACTGTTCTTAATGAGCTCCATTTGGCAAAACTGAGCTTTGGCAACAGACATTACAGTACTTTTAGTCGAGTTCTGCTTTCATTTCTTGCCCACTACATATTTTATTTTGTGTTAAAATGTGTTTTCCTCTTTTCCTTTTAGATGCCACCTTAATTAACATTTAACACTAAAACTGTGTGACAGCACAGACACCATCTTTGAGTGAATCAATGAATGAGTACTCAGGGCCACAGAGAGGAAGGAGGGGATTAGACTTAAACACAAACGTGTGAAGGAAAAGACATTGCTAGAACCTCCAGGGAACCATACGATTTCATCAAACGCTTAATATAAAAATCCCCAAATCCATGTCACTTAAGTTTTATTGATGCTAATATAAAAATGTTTAGTGGTGCCGTCCGCAGATGGAGCTGTGGCTCAGGACGAGGTGCAGCTGACCGTGGCTGAGAGCCTCTCACGTATCCCCTGTCTATTGATTTTGCCCCATTGATTGCAGCTGATGGGAACGCCAAATCCCTGGTGATTTAATCAGTGTAATGATGGCAGATTAGCCAGATACTTTACTGCCATTTACTGCAAGCGAGATGGTGTCCTTTTAATGACCCCTCTCTCCCTCTCTCTCTCTCTCTCTCTCTCTCTCTGCTCGCCCTCCCTTGTCTCTTTTTCCCTTGATCACACTTTGTTCATCAACAAATAATCTCTTTCTCTTTCACACTTGTAAACAAACAGTATAGCCTTTTCTCGTTACTCTCTGTCCCTCTTTCCTCCTCGCTCACTCTGCCTCCCTGAACAGAGGCGGATAAGAACAACCAGAGGACTGAGGCCTCCACACTACAAACATGGCTTCATTTTTGCATTATCGTCCTTTCAAAACACGAGCAGGGAAAAAGCCCTTGACAGCTCCTGTCAGTGTCTCCGTCTCTGCCGTTGTCTGAGCCCAGCCTCCCGCCGTACACCAAACTTCAGAGAGCTAAAGGAAAGCCGCCTAAGTGGCACTTTGAGGTTTGACTCACACAGAGAGTGGAGATCCTTATCGCCTCAGCTTGTCTCATTCCACTTTAGAAGCGTGTCAGTTGGAACAAAGACATGTCTATTAATACTCAAGACAACTCTGAGGTGGTATGTGGAGCTGTCTTTCATTCCAACATCCTCAAACACCACGGAGACACAGCGAGGGGCCTGGCCCCGGCCGGCTCTGTCCACCACACTGATGTCATTACACATAATGTCTGCTATCACTCATACTGTAAGGGTTTTATCACCACTGTCATTAGCACATTTGATGTGTGCCTTCAGTCTGCTCCTCACATGTGACACCACTGATTTAAACCCCATGACTAAACCCTCTGCTTCTCCCACATGCACTGAACCACTCAGGCTGTACTGATAATATATATTGCAGAGAGATGACATCTGAATATCAGAGCAGTTGTGCTGCTGGGTCACTGCGGTTGCATGGACCAGTGCAGAGTCAACATGGTCACACAGCCTGCAATGGATCTGCTTTTACATGCGGGCCCGCACCATTCTCATGCCACAGAGTTCCCTCACCAAAATAACACATCAAAAAAAGCTGCATCTGGAACAAATAAAGTCTAATGTTTAATTAGAATGGGGAAGAATGTATGATCGCAATTTCAGCAACGGGTAATTTTAAGGCAAGGTCACCCACAATCGTGTCAACTTTGTTTTGCTGTTGCTTTTTATCAGTTTATATATAGATTTATAGTTTTTTGTTTCACTTTTAGTGGATTTTGCTGAGCATTTTGGGTGGAAAAAATCCTGTATATTCTAATTGGCAAGCCGAGGACTCTGTGTAATAGGATTAAAGGACAAACGCAGCTTGCAATGGTTTCACCAATAGAGGAAATAGTGATGATTTTCTTTCCCATGGCTGTCGTTGACACATCTACAGTATCAAGAAAATGAGCCTTGCACCCCCTCTCCATTCCAGTGTGATCTGAGGAATGGCGTCCCTTCATTTGAATTACTACTATAACAGCTTTGACCCTGCTCTAATTTGGGGTCATTACAAGAAAATCATGTGCAAAGCCAAAACAAAATGTTCACACTATGTTTTACATCTCCCCAGATGGACGCAATATTTTCAGTGACATCAATCAACTGCAAAACTAAAATCATTCCCAATCCACTCATGATTAAAGCAAGTTGCAAGCACAGCTTTCATCCACCTGATCAACTCTGTGTGCACGTGTGTGAGTGTACTTTCCAGCAGGAACACACCAATTACAAGCCTACCATTTCCATGTATGGAGGTGGAACAGAACACATGCATGTATCCAATCCCTGTCTTATGTGCGTGTGTGTGTGCGTGCGTGTGGGCGTATATGCTCATGCATGTGTGCACCAAAACTGCCCCTGACCTCCCCTTTCTCTCCTCACTTTGTTTAACCGGTCTCTCCCTCTCCTCCCCTCCAGCTCCTTGTCAAGACGGATAAGCCTCCTGCCTGCTGCCACATGGAGCTCATTAACAGAACGGGAGGGAATAAAAGACAGTTTAATTTCAACACAAATAAAGAGACATTTCGGATTCCACCCAACAAGACGCCTGGCAGGGCTCGCAGGACCTGAAGCCTCTGTGTGTTTTCTTTAAGGAAGTCTGAAAGCAGATTTATGGTGGGCCCTCAGTAGCGAGCTCCATCACTGCTGTCACTTCAGGGCCAATGTGGGGGATTGGAGAGAGTGGAGAGTATATGGGGGCGGCTTGGAGCCAAGGATGGAACCACACAGGACCTGGACCTGCGCTATAGGCAGGCCAAAACCAAAGCAGGTCTGGTGCTCTTGGACAGCTAAACAGTTCATTAATGAATTGGTAGAGACTGTGGTAAGGGCTCGGATCCAATAATGGAGATTTTTATCTCGTGTGTGTGTATATGTGTGTGTGTGTGCATGTATGTCCATATGTGTGTGTATGTGTGTGTGTGTGTGTGTGTGTGTGTGTGTGTGTGTGTGTGTGTGTGTCCAAACCCTCACATTCCTCCTCTCCACTCTGTGTATAAGTCTAAATCATCACTCGGGACCTGTCTCCTCGCCATCCACAACATCACTCACAGTTTGAGTTTCTGAGCTGTCCACATCATCAGAACCACGAAAGCTGGCACAATAGCCATGATGGAAAGGAGAGCCCAGTTTCCTTCCCTTCTTCTCACCCTCCCCTCCCCTCATGCCTCTTTATAGTCCATCTCTGGAGCTTGCATTTAGCGCTGCATCCTGGAATGTGTCTATGAGGAGGGTCAGGTCGCAGGGCCGCTTTCTGAAAGCATTCAGATAGAATTGAGGGTGGAGGGGGGGCGGCTCTGACTGATGCGCTGGCATTGTGGCTGCAAGGGTGATTAAAGATTACAAGAGAAAATGCCCCATGGGAAAGTCATCCACCCACTGCCCATCATCCGGGGCACACATGCACAACCAGGCCCGGCTGCGTCGTGGGAAATGAGTCAATCATGCTCCGTTATGTTGCGCTTGGGGGAAGCAGAGAAAGCCTGTTCAGCAGCAGCCAGTGTGAGCCGCTCTGCCTCTGCTTGTGTCCATCTGAGGGGGAGCATAATGAATGTGCCCGGGGGGACCGGGAGCGGGGTGTGGATATGATGAATAATTTAACAAGGAAATAAAAACTTGCGTCCTTAATCTTCCAGCAGTGACTCTGGATATGTGACACAAAGGCGGAGGAGACAGTATATACACCGCAGCCTGTCACTGCTCTGGACGCACACGGCTATAGCAACACTGGCGGAATTCTTTCAGCCGGAGAGTTTTCATATGCAAATCACGGTTTAGTTACGGTATGCGACGCAGACCTTCCCCATTTTAAGACTTTTTTTTTGTTCATGATTCATTCTCCTGAGAAAGTAGAAGGGAGGCAGTGTGGCTTCGCCCTGCTACTAAATACAGTTATTCAAATCCCCACTCCGGGTATGTCTCTCATTAAACACGGGCTGAGAGGAAAAACACACGGCTCTCACATGGACCGGATGAGGAGAAACAACTCCTAACGTGAACTAAACTGTCATGAATCTGCCTTGAATCATTTTCATTTAAAGGGCCAAAGCGGTGGGAAGTCAAGTATAATACAGTTTCAACCCTGTGAAGAATTATCCTCACCAAGCGCTCCGCTCATATCCGTCCGGGCTCTTACAGGTGCGTAAAAGCACCCGAGGGTGACATGATGAAACAAACATTTATTTACACTGCACTCAAATTAAAACAACTGTGCAGTGTTTTCTTTTCTCTCGGATGGAGAGAGCAGCGGTTACAGCGCACAGGCCGTTGGAAACTGCTACTGCGCGTATTGATAAACCGCCTTATTGGGTGCTGTGTCACCCCCGGGAGCATGGGAACCCTTTGGAGGCACAAAAGCAAGAGGATTTTCTAAAAGTTCCCCAGTTTGACGGCCCTCATCTGCAGCTACATATGCACACATATACATCCCGAAACCAGAAATAAGCCAGGATTAAAAGAGCATGCGAGTTCGGGCTTGACTGAAATGTGTTTGAAACTTTTAACTTCCCGGAGTTGTAAACCGCAAAACCTCTTCCCCTCTCTTTCTCTCTCTGGCAGACGTTTCAAAGGCACCACTTTACTCGGGGAGTCCGGCTCTGAATTTATATGGAGCTCCAGTGCACATTTAAGGAAAATAAATAAATAAAAGCCTTAGAAAAGTTAAAGAAATGAAGCAAGTTTTTTTCTCTGGTCTTATAATTTCCTAGAAACTGTGGACCAGAAGCACCGCTACGCGCCAGAGGAAAGAGCATGCGGAAAAATAGATCTTTACATGAGACTGTCTTACCTTTCAGAATATGAAACGGCGAAGTTATCTGAAGGACGGCGCTTCTTGGTCTCACAACCACTCTGATATCGCCAAGATTTTTTTTTTTTTTTTTTCTTTTAAAAAGTGCCTTAAGCGATTTAAAATAAAAATCAAAAGTTGTCCTCTGCAGTGTCCAGTAGTTCCCTCAGTTTCCACTTCTATTGTTGGTGCCTATCAATCGGATTAGGCGACTGCTCTGGTGCGTGTTTGCAGTTTTCTTGCGGATTTAACTGGTCTCTAGTGGGCAGGAGTGTGTGTGTGAGTGTGTGTGAGTGGGTATCCTGAGTGCTGGCAGTGCGTCCCTCCCCTGCCGCGCTGCTGCTATTGAAACCTCCACTGGATTGGAGGCAAAACTGGTGCGAACTTCTTCCCTGCGCTCTCTGTAGGAAGACTCCAAGGCACAGAACCAGCCCACTCCTTAAGGAAAAAAAAAAAAAGGAAAAAAAAAACCCCAAACAGGGACCAGACAGATTTACTCCCAGGTTTGACTGGCCCCTCAAACTCTAAGCACTGCCTATAGAAGAACAGATCTGGCAGACACACCTCATTTCTTTTTAGTTTATATTCAAATAACCGATTTTAAACTTTAAATCCCATTAGGAGCAGACACGGCTTGCTGATAATACAGACAGTGAGATGTCACCAGAGCATAAATCTAGAGACAGCGGGGTTCCCCCTCTTACTTTTTTATTTCCTAGCTGTTTACTCTGATGCTCCCTGCAAATTATTACTTTGGGCAGTAGCGCCTTGTAGAAGTCACGCAACCCTCGGGGCTACAGTGTGTAGGCAAGTTTTATCATGGGCCCTGATACCTGGGCGTGCACAACACGATCATAATATACCTCCTCTGCACAGCAACTTTGATAATGATGGAGAGATATGCGCATGAATGTTCTCGCTGTGTGAAGTGGATTGTGGAAGAAGTTGCTGATCAACTGTGGAAATTCCCACTGAGTGTTACTGTCTGTTCCTGGTAAGCAAATATTTATCCAAGATAAGAGCCATTCACTGCCTCGGAACTGAATTGCCTCCAATTTATGGTCTGTTGGGGGGGGTCCATGTCTGATGAGCGGGCAATCTAGATGTAGAGGATGCTGCCGCTTCCTCCCCAGGAGGACAGTCCGTCTTTCATGTCACGCTTCAGGATTTTCACGGATGAACGGGCTGCAGGTTGCGTTCACTTGCAGTCTTAACCTGCCAGTTCAACCAGGCTCACCATCAGTTTAACGTGTTCACTGTATTACATGATGCACTGACATCGACACGGATGAGAAGTTCTCAAAGAGATATTGAACATCTGAATAGTGTGACACCCACCACGGCTCACGGGATATACTGTTTAAAGAGAGCAGGGGGATTAAGAGATAAACTGACAAACATAAAGTCCCTCATGTTCGGGGATTTAAAAAAAGCTTGAGATAGGCCATTGGTGATCAGCAATAACAGCAGAGCTGTGCAGCAGACTGCAGGGAGCCAGGAGCACCAAGTGTTGGTACAACAGCGTCATCTAGCGTCTGCTGCAACAAGGAACCAGAGAGCACTGAAAACAAGAAGGGAGATTTTTTTATTTCTGCATACAGGTTGGAAAGTTATCACTCAAGGCTTAAATGATGGCACAGAGCAAAGTAGTTTCAAGAAAACTGCATTTAGGCCCTCTGGCCTTCATCAGGTTTTTTTTTCAGCTAATGACAGCCTGTGGAACTTTTTGTTTTAATTTAGTTTTTTTTCCTATATAGAGGGATACTGATGTTGCATATGTAACCTACACAAAGGTGAACACGCGTCTGTGTGTGTGTGTGTGTGTGTGTGTGTGTGTGTGTATGTTGGGGTTATTGATGCTTGGGTTCATGATTAGTGCCGCTGTGACTTTCACATCCTTGGGATTAAAATAGATGCCAAATTGAATCTGCTATTAGCCACACCACCAAGCTGTGAAAACGAATCCACTCTGGGGACATGTATACTCACAATAACCCAGACACACACACACACACACACACACACACACACATACACACAAACACACACACACACACACACACACACACATACACTGACCCAGCTACATCCCAGAATCTTGAAAATGTATCCACACCAGGGACAATTTAGTGCAGATGGAGGGAGGAGGGGAATAAGGAGGTGGAAAACGCTCCTGTAATGCTAATCCCACTGCACTGTTTCAGCTTCACTGCAGAGACAACATAAAATCTCATTTTAACACATTTGCTGAAGAAAATTGACACAAAAGCCACATTTTTGACCTTTGTTCTTTTTGAGAAAGTCAACTGAGCCACACATGCTCTTTTCTAGCAACGCCCTGTTACAGACAGGTTACAGAGTGTACATTCACATCTGCTCCATTCTCTTGTTGGTCACTGAGCAGACCCACTGGAGCAGCTCAAATAGCTGCTAAATAGCTATATGTAACATATATTTTCATTTTTGGAGAATTTGAAGTATTCTAATAAAATTCAAACCTTTAATGCAAAATCTTATCTGCACAGGTTCTCACTTCCTGCTGAAGAAATAGTCCCCTTAACGATGTGTTTGTTATCCAGAGTAAGCAGGAACCGACATGTCCTTTTTTGTATGTCTGTACCTGTCATGCAGCTAATGGGGCAAATAAATTAATTTATAATCTAATTGTGAGTTAACATTCATCAATTAATGATCTATTAAGCATTAAATAATCAAAGTAATCAAAATCATAGTGACTTGATTATTTGTAAAAGGTGTATAATGGGAATACTCATGTATTAGCTAAGCATTGCTACTCTTTTTATAAAGTGCTACCATCATTTTTAAATGCTAGAAGTAAAGTAAACTTTATTCACCTCAGTTTTAGTGGATGCAGAAATGGCTCAAATATGGACAAATAAAGCCAAAAATACACTTACCTCCAGATAGGAGAAAACATGTTTCTCAGCATTAGCGGTAAGTAAGAAAAATGTTTTAAGTGGTTTGGGTGAACCAGCCCTTTATCTAAGTGAGCTTATGGGGATTTAACCCAGTGAACTAAAGCAATGATTAATGGTTTATTATCAGTGTGAAAGGTGGAGATTGTGGGTCTGGCTTTGTTTGCCTGTTGGATATCAAGTCACCCGTTTCACTGACCTTGTTTTCCATCCTGATTGTTTGCATGTAACATCAGCTCTAATCAAAATGTCAACGGTTGGTGTTCTCTTGCATTTGCAGCCACATTATGTCACATTACTGATTTGTAATGAAAATATCTTGGAGTTTATGATTTATGAGAAAACTTTGTAATATTTGGTGACTTCGAGGTGTTTGTAGGTCAGCCTGGAACAACAGATGCATGCTGAGAGTCATTATGCACTGGCCTCAGTCTGTTTGCTTTGGGGGATAACTCTGTCACCGACTGAGGCCTCACCTAACTGATCTCCTTACACTTCCCCAACGGCTCAGATAATCCATTAATGCAGGGGGGATGGAAAGTAATATCTTATTGGACTGAAATGCATTCATATGACGCTGAGTGGAGCCTGGAAGGAGAAATCTTCATCACTCGCCTCACGTCCATTTATCGCTGTCTGAGAGGCTTTCCGTCACTGCTAAAGAAAAGGAGGATGAGGTCTGCCTTTTAGCTGCCTACCTACTAATACTGAGTTCATTATTAACTCAGCAGCGCTAAGAGCGTACTCCAGGCAAACATCTACTGTGTAAACATTTCTCCCCATCATTTTTTTCCTGTTGTCTCTGGAGAGGGGGATGGGAGGAGAAACAATGTCTGAACTCTGCCCTAGCTACACTTTTGCCATCTCTTCTAACAGATACACTGGTCAGAATACTCAGATTGTGTGCCGGGTGACACTGAAGGCATCATCCCAGAACTGAACAGCAAGATAGAGTGGGAGGAGAGGCAGGAGGTTACAGTTCAAGGGAAAGAATGAGGGAGGGAAGGATGGTGACGGGAGAAACCAGGCTGTGTTAAGGACATCCTGTGCGAGTTTTACCCGTGTACCCACCTGGCCTTCAACAGATGTCAGCTAATATAAAATGAACCTGTGAGTGGAGATAAGGCCGGCTTGAAGGGTTCGTTACTTGAAACTATTTCGGAGGGTTTTTGCTTTTTTGTTGAGTTTGTGTGGTAGAGAAATAAAGCAGAGATAGATCCAGATAAACATGCAGGGGATTTGGGTGATACGAGTGGTTCAGCCTCTCTGAAGTGTGTTTAGGCCATCATTTAACTCACTCATTCTCTCGTTTTCTTCAAAAGCTCTTTTGGCTCTTGATAGAAGGAAAAAAAAAAGACTAAAAGCCACAATTGAAACCAGATGAAAGAGGACACGAGTGAAGAGCGCATGTCGTGTCAGCGTCTAACTTCCTCTCATTATCCAATAAGAGAGCAGCAGTGTCAGCGTCCAACTTCATCCTATTATCCAGCGAGGGAGCGGCATGTAAATACCCCCGAAATAGTCAGGGGACAGGGAGACATAAACAAAGAGCACAGTTTAGATTCACAATCACACACACAGATTCAAACAGGAGTCTGTCCCGGGCCTTTTTAGTGAAACTCTAGAGCGCAGCAGCTCCAGGCGTGGTATGCCGATTGTAAACACAGCCGTGAGGAGACAAGTAGAGGAGGATCTGCTCTCCCCACTCTGCTTTCTGTCTACAGGCAAGAGGAGGACAAACTAACAGATGCATTACATCATCTGTAACATATTGCACAACTGACATTGACACGTATATTATCCAAACTGAATTTAAAGTGATGATCTTTCAGATTTAATTTAATCAGACTCTGTTAGCCTCTCATTGTATTTACATTCTGTAATTACTTTTCAATATTGTGGTATTCATTGTTAGTGGCATAGTCCGCCATTTGCATCCTGGATTCAAATTGGTTGCGCTGGAAACGGATACACTATAGTTGCTCTTCTGTTGTATTTCTGACACAGTAGCTACTCAAGGAGTGTTTTCTGTTTTATTAAACAACACTTGCTGTTACCACGGTAACCAAGACTGAAATGTTTTATACAAGTACACATTTAAACAAATTATAAATTAGCCACAAATGCAATAATAGATGGTTTTATAATAACACCATCTATTATACATTATATATAAGTGGCAAAAATAGAGGCCTGGTGGTTTTATACTGTAACTCTATCTCAGAGATTTGTCCTATTGAGAGACAATGAGGTGTGCTCCAGGATATAACAGCTGCACCCAGGAAGCCTGCACAGTTAATACTGTACATGACAGTGTAACAAATGGCCCCAACACATGCTCATCCACCTTGGACAGTTAGGAATATGTTTATTATTTGGCAGATGCAGCAGAGCTATCTCATGTTAAACCACAAACTGTCCTATAAAAAAAAAGACACGGGTTTGACATTTGTCATCTCGGATTTAAATATTTAGAGGAGACAAAAATTAGAAGTGTGCAATTTCAGTTGATTTTCTGGACAACAAACACAAGAGACACGTTTACTGGAAAGGTTCAATATTAGATATTCAATATAAAGCTTTCATGCTCTGTAAACTCATACAGTTGGGTGTTTGCATTTTTTTCTTTTCCATCAGAACAAATAATGGTATGTAAAGCATGATGTGTTCACTTTTGGAGTACATCTTCAAATGTAAGAAGGAGCATAGGTATTCTACTGTTGACATGATAAAGAGACAAAGTTGTTTATGTAATGTGAACGGTTGAGCCACAATGCATGCTTATATTGGATTTAAAATTATCACTGTATGTGCATTATCTCATTTGAATCATTATTTAGCATTAGGATTATTTTATTTTATTTTATTACCAAACAAAGACCCCATATCACAGTTACATAAAATTAACCCTATATAAAGTTATTCAGCAGTATGGTGCGTTGCTTTTTCTGTCATTGGTTAGAAACACACCCTATTGCTGAGTGCAATAACACTTAATTATGTTCTCTCTTAAAAAATATTATTTTATATTATGCCATAATAAGCACACCTTTCAGGCCTTTCTATAATTTACCTTTACAATTTGATAAATCAAATTTCTTTCATAATAACAATGTATTATTTTACAGAAATAACATTAACTAATACGAAACTGGTCAAATGAATATTTGAATGAATTTTTTATATGATGGCGCCTGCTCATTGAAACAAGACCCGTGCATTATACATTTGCCTGTATTTGATTCAACTCAGGTACATTAGAGAAGTCATGCAATAAATGTAGCCTGAGGCACTTTGGAATACAAATCCCCAGTCCCTCTTCCATGTATTTCAGTAGTTATCTCAATAAAGGCTTTATAAATAGATTATCTCACACAAAAAAGAGGTTGCCTACTATAATGTTTCTATTTTATGCTGACATGGAGCATGTGCAAGACAATTCTAAATACTTAATAACCAGTTCTTTCCCCACACACGCACATGCACTGTAGGTGCAAGTCTTGCATTTCCAACTTTCTCAGATAATCTGGTAAACAGAGAGAGGGTCCTTTGTATGGCATTGCTATAATGTAAAGCCTGTGTTTCTCATTTCTCTGCCGTAGTTTCAAAGACACAGGATTTACTGTGACATTTTATGGTCCAGCAAAAACAGAGAGCAAACTGGAAACTTACATTGAAGGTAAATAGTTAATTTCAAAAGTGGATAGATTTGTAGCATAACAGCATAACAATGCTGAGACATCAACATGCACCTTTTAACTCATCATAATATGAGCAAATAATAATGATGATAAAGGTCAATTAATGCAAGACCCACAGTGTCTCACAGATTCAGAGTTTCTATCATGCAGGGAGAGAATGTTGCAATCATCACAGAGACTTGAGAAAGCCCAGTGAGGTGCTCAGGCTTTATTAGATTTGTTCTGAGGTTGTCAGGGGGAATTTCTACAAAAATACTGGAACGTCCTGACTGTCTGTTGAGGAAGATTTTCAGTTGGTCCCAGAAGAGACTTTAACAGGAAAAGACCATAAAAATCCTTTCAGAGAACATTCCAGCAACAATATCACAGTCTACTGGAGCAAGCCAAGTTTATAGCTCTGATATGAAATGTTGGAGATGGATGAATTTAGAGCACACACACGCACACACACAGACACACACAGCCCTGGAGAAACATTTCAGGGACATGAAAACCCAGTTTACTGGACTGAAAAACATATAAATTAAATGCATTATAAAAAGATGTTTCATTGACTTTATTATCGGCACATAAGAGTCAAAGTGATATTAGCAGTTCCAAGAATTCTGTCCCTCGCTCCCAAGTGTCTGTTAAGGCAATATCTGGGACTTGTGAAGCATTAGGAAAGGAGACACTGCTCCCTTATGGCCAGAGATGCACACTGCAGCCATTTCATCATATAAAAGTCTTTGTTCATCTTTTCATTTGATAATAATTCAATTGTTATAATTAATATGATAATGATTAAACTTACCAAATTTATTGTACTTCCCTCTATTGACTTTCCATATCAATATATATTGGCTTAAGACATCTACATATAATGTCCAAAGAGATGTCACATAAATTAAATAACTACACAGCCTCACACACATCAATGATAATACTGTATACAAATATAATCAAACATAAGCCAAACAAAATGAACAAAACCATCTAGATGCAGCTTGACTCTCACATACACAATACAACATAATAATATGTACTTTACTTGTTAATATGTTGCTTTTCAGTAAATAACTATAACATTGTATTTTAAGTCACCTCCCTTTGTAGATGTAATCCCTGTCTTATTAAAGGATCAGTGTGTGACATTTAGGGGAAGCCCCCGTAGTTTCTCACACTTCACAGCCCATTCTCAGTGCCAGGTCGTCAAATAGAGACACAAGCTATGTTCAGTTAGTTGCAATCTGAATCAGTGTGTAACCTTTAGGAGGCTCTACTGGGAGAAATGGAATATAATATTCATGTTACCTCAGAATGAGACGTTTTTATCTGCAGATGCTGCAGGTCGCCTTCCATTGAGTCTGCCATGTTTAACTGTTTCTAGAGTAGCCCAGAATGGACAAACCCAACACTGACTGCAGATAGGGTCTTTTGTGGTTCTTGCACATTTCGCAGCCACCATAGTTTATCCTACACACTTCACAACCCATTCTCATCCCCAAGTCGTCAAATGCAGATGCGGGTGGTGATCACCGCTAGATGCCACTAAATCTTATACACTTGTCCTTAAAATAAAAACACACAGTACAAAGGATCTTTTTAGTTCCCCCTTTTCAATAAATTATTTACATTTATACTGTTATACTAAGATAGTAATATGCACAAAAAAGTTTTCTTGCATGATTTCTTTTAAACTAAAAATGTATCTTTGTTCCATGTTTTCGATGAACTGAATTAGAGCAGAGGTTCACATTTTTAAGTGTGTCTTACAATACTAGCCTATATGTAAATAGAATGTTATCGGCCTCTTCACAGCCAGAATGGACAGGAGAATGATCACAGAAAACAAAATTATTTCAGTGTACATATGAGGTTGTCAGTATTGTTTTTAACCAGCTATCCTGTAACTTCACATATAAATACCAACCCCCAGCAGTGGAAGCAATTGATGTAACTTCATTTCAAGGGCTGTATTGTGTTTGAAAGGTGTATTCCTGTCTTATAACATCTCAAATTAAAGTTATAATGTAGCATTGAGCTTAAGCTGGCTGTAATCACATTTTTCTCCATTATATACCAGTTCAATATATTGTTTAAACAAAACCACAGCACAAGGAAAAATAGTCTTATGAATGATGAATCAAGTAACTCTAGCTGTGACTTTGATCCACATTATGATAGCAATTGTTACTAAAGGACAAAAATAGCTGTTTCTGTCTATAGACAAACCTAAACATCACCTGACAAGGGTCTAATTACTGCAACACTAAGCACATTTTCACTTGCTTTATCAAAGCATCTTAAACAAACTCCTTCATAGACCTGCTCAGGACACCATCTGGACCAGCTGCCTGTCTCCATTCACCTTCTCCAACCTGCTCTGAGCCTTCAATGGATAAACTGTCAAGCTGAGCTGCACACGAGTCAACAAAGCCAGTGGAGGGTCGGCCCGGGGGAAGGGACTGTTTACTATATGTCAGATATAGCCGGTATGGTTTGTTTGATCTTCCATGAGTGTCACCTGGATGGAGAATATTCAAGGTTGCAGTTCACTGAAAAGTTTGGAAAATTAGGAAATATTAAATTCATGTTTGTTAGTATGGCAGAGAATCCAGCTTTAAAAATGAAACCTCCCTCTCAAATTGGAGCAAATGTTCAGTGAGCATGAGACTCTTCTGCAGGAATGTGCTGCTCTCTGAAAAGAAACAACTTTCTTACGTGTTTTTAACAAGTCTGTGATATTATTGGCAATACTGTTGCACACGTTGCAGCATAGAATTATAGAACAGTTCAATTAGCTTGAGCTTAAATATAATGTGAACCAGAAATCTCAAACTGTTGATCAAAGCTTTTGTCACATGCAATTGCTGCCTTCCTTAAAGAATATATAGGTAGGAAAAGATGCCTCTTGTATTTTCAGTTTGTCGTGAAGGCACCATTCTCACCACTGGGTGGCACTGATGTGTAAAGTCTACTGTTCCAACCACACTGCAGCTCGAATGAGGAAGATATAGTGTTGTCCTATGGGTAGGAAAGAAGTCACTCGTACCTGGGTTCACATGCTCTTTGTTAGCAGTATTTATAGTAAAGTGCAATTGTGTCTATGTCAACAAGGTACGACAAGCAAAAGCTCCCAACAACAATGAACCCCATAACCAACTCAGAAAAGCAAAACCAAAAGGAACACATTCAGACAAAAATGTCTCTGTAAAGCATACACATACCAATGAAAACCTAAAATTAACATTAACCTGAAACATCAATCATCAGGCATTCAAATAAAGTGTATTTGTCATTTTAGTTCTACAGTAAAAGAAGAATGGGGGACCAAAGCGTTGCCATTTTCTCCTTAGTATTAATTTATGTTGTTTTGTTCTGTGGGTAGATAGATTTTCAGTTTCAGTAGAGAAAAATATAGAAATAGAAATGATCCATCCGTTTTTTATTAACATCCGTGCTCTTCCTACCCCTGCTGGCTTCCCACAGGGCATCTGGAGGCCAGGGACACCTGTCATTGTTGACCTCTGACCCCCAGCTGCAGCTCTGTGCTGGGGACACTCAAGATGCCCTCTGACAATGTATGGAGCATACGTGCAGATGCACACACACAAACAGGCACACATGTACACACACACACACACACACACACACAGAGAGAGAGACACACGCCTAATTACATTACCTGCAATAATGCAATACACTGATGGACAGGTGCTTTCACAGACTGAATCAGAGAACACACCGCCTGTGTGCTCCTGTGTGTGTGGCTGAGCGGGTTTCCTCTTTGTTTCTCCTTTAAACAGCATTACAGGCATCCCCATATGTCTGAGACCCCTGTTGTTGACTGACATTACGGTCTGTCTGTTTGTGTGTGTGTGTGTGTGTGTGTGTGTGTGTGTGTGTGTGTGCCATTCATGTATTTGTGTGTAAATAAACGGCCTATGGAAAGCAAAAGGCTGCAGGCTGTTATCTGTTAACGTGAATGTTTGCTGTTACAACAAAGCTCTGGCTTCTGTGCAACAACCAAAGGAGATTTACTCTGACAATAAGATAACGCCATCTTTCCCTCACACACACAAGCCGAAGCTAAGAGAGTAGACAGATGTGATGTGGACACAATCACTGGAGAGCACTCATGGGAATATTGGGAATGGGATTAGTGATGAGAGCACTAGTCAGGAGAGCTCTAAGACAAAGAAAACCAGATAAAGTTGATTAAAGATGATGGAAGCTATCGTGAATTGAGCAGAGGCTTGTTCTTTTGAGTTAACTATACTGATGTTAGGGAATATACAGTCTAGTCTGATGAGGAGAATCACACCCTTTCACACGTGCTGTGCCTGCCTGGTCTCAGGCCTCATTCCTCTGAAAAACCGACCTCCTAATCAGTCCTGCAAGCCTTCTGCAGAAGGGCCATAAAATGCAAATATGTGCCAGTCTGATACCGACTCACCGCTCATTCAATCCTGCAGAATTATACCAATCATAGATGGGAGGGCCCTTTTGATGGATTGTGAGGCAATAAAGTGGGACTGGTAGGTGTGACAGCTGGGGACCATGCCCAGTTTGGATAAGAGATAACCTTATCCAGGCATCTACTGTCGCACTGTATGTCAATCTGTTTGTAAGTTTGTGATCTAATGTGGGTATAACATCGTTACAGACACCTCTGACTGTGTGTCTGTGTTTATGTGTGCGCATGTGTGTGACTGAGATGACTGTTTGTAGAAGCTTTATCAGTCAGCAACACAAAGAGCTATTCAGTGCACAGAGAGACACAACAAAGGGACAATTTAGGGCAACAAAGACACCTCCGTCCTGGAGGCCATGCTGGGTGCAAATCTGAACAAAAACCCTCCCATGAGCTGGAATTAAAACTGCATACTGCCATGAAAAATTATAACCTCAGGTAGGACAACCTGAGGTTATAATTCAGCCTAGCTAAATGGGGAAAAACGATGACAAAATAAAAGTCAGTTCACCCAAATTACAAATATGCAACATACTTTCCATTTCCCTCAACTGATATCTAGAAATGCAAATAGATTTGCCCAGGTTTAGAGACATCAATTGACAAATTACACTTAAAAATTCAGTAACATCACTTTTCAGAATCAGTATACTGTAGAAAGCAGTTCCAATGAACCCTGTTTACAGCACGCTCTGGTGATAATCCAGATAACTAAATTCCATTCATGGAGACACAAAGCTCAGATACAGAGCTCTCAAAAATTAAACCAAAACAATCTGCATAGGTAGATACCACAACAGGTAAATTACATTTTTGTCATTTTTTATACAAATATAAATAAAGTGTGAACCAACCCTTTATTCATTAGGAGGTATGATGGTAGAATGGTGTAGACTGTACATATTAGATTTTATTACCACCGTTTGAATCTGATGGTTTCCAATGGGAAACTAAGTCGATGGCACCTCTGCTCGATGACATCTGTGAAATACGAAACCAGTGTTGAATGGCACACAGGAGGCATACTTTCTGTATGCTGAGATAGGATTATAAGAGATTGGAACACACCCCGTCAATCCCAGAATAGAGTCATCACAGTTGATGGATAGGTCTGTCAAACAGGATGAGCTGATCAATGCTTTCCACCCAACCCTTCAAACATACAGAGAGAGAGCCGAATCAAACAGAGTAATCAACCACACAACAGGAAATGCAGATTACCTGTTGCTATGACGACTGCAGCTGCAGTGTGACAGCCATCCACTCTGACAGAGACCTAAATAGAGCCAGCTTTACAAGCACAGTGAAATTTGATATTGCCTAGTGGGCCAGGTGCTTCCTAATAACCAACAGTAGCAACGCAACCAGTAACCTGGCTAAAATGGAGGCTGTATGTGCCTTATTTCTCACAATCCATTTAATATGCTACATCCACATCCATAATCACATAATATGTTCATGCATATATTGATATTTGTGTTTCACATTAGTTCGCCATGTGCACTATATGCTCCAGTGAGCATGCACAGAGAACACAGCTAAATCTAAAGGTGAACACAAATGTGCAGAACTATTCTCAGATTGGTCATTTGGATCAATGTGTCTCATTCAGTATGTGGCAGGGCAGCTGGGAGTCAGAGAATGGACCCCCACCCTCTTCCCTCTCTCTACCCTTAACACCACCCCCGCCTACACCCCACCCACCCTGACTGACCCCCCTCCCCCAGCCCATCAGACACCAGCAGCTGGCAGCCTGCCCTATTTAACTCCCTCCAGCACTTACTGTGCCTGGGTAATCACTGGTGCTCAGCACCATCCGTGGGCCACCACACCTGCCCCCTCACTGGTGGGACTGTCCCATCTGGGATCTTATGATGAGGCATTTCTGGGGGGTGTCTTCTTACATCCCAAAACAGCTCAAGGTGCTGTGAAAAGCGAGAAGAAAATCAAGACGTCAGTGATTGGTGTCAAATCCTATCATTGATGTTGCATCGAGGTTCTCTTTGCTGAAACTGTTGTACGTGCAGGAAATGCTTTGTTGCACTAATGAATGTAACAATGGTAATGAGAATGTATGTGTAAGCACTTGGCAGGCTCCCAGCAGTCATAACAACAAACTTCATAACATTCAGTCTAACAGTATTTCCTGAGTTTTAGGTGAGGTTTTGAAACTGACATAGCTTCTGTAATCAGGTGCTTTTGATTTAAAAAAGCATTGTATAGGTGACAATGCAGGGCGGAAGGCTGTGTGTAGTTTGTGCTGAGATAAGCCCTCATTATTAGCAGCAACCAGATGGTGGGTTGATCATGCACATTGCTTTGCTACTGTGGTATCTATCTTCCTCATTAGAAACCACATTAACACACAGAGCATGTGATGATTTATTCAGCTTCGGTCTTGAGAAAGAGAAATGATCCATGTCAGTCTATGTTACACAACATATGTGCTCACACCAAAGGCAGTGGACCAACACAATACAATCTACAACTGAAGCTTTAACTGGGCCTTTTTGTACAAACTCAAGCTCATTTGCATCTCCTCAATTACCAGCTGATACTTGTTTTGAATTTTAAAGTGAATAAAAGAGTGAATAAACCCGTCTGTTGTTTATCTCTTCAGTCCTCAAACGCAAAATGAGCCCAGTCAGATGGTGACGTGCTCAGGACTCACACACACACACACACACACACACACATTCACTCCTTCCCTTCACTCATCCGCACTCAAATATAATTTGCCAGTAGCCATACAGTGCTGCTGGTGGGGGGCATTTATGAGGCAGATCATACGGTAGGCTTGCTCGTCAGTGTTGGGTTCAGAACAGGCGATGAAGATTCATCTCCCTTGACACGCGCTGACATAGAAAACTATATTTAGCTGTTGGCGTCCGTGCGTAAAGTGACGCCGGCGCAGACGCACGCACAATGGTTGTGGACTGAATACTGATGGGCACAAGCTGAAGCAAACGCCTCGTAGTCTGGTCTGTAGTCTGGTTATGTTTGACTTTTTAGCGAAATAATTTTGCCCTAAATTACAAGAGCAGTTCTGAGATTTCATTCTTTCGGATCTTGTAGGACTTCAGTTGGCTTTGAATAAGAAGATTCATCTATAATGTGTTCGAGTTTGAGAAATAAAATCAAAGCTGCCTTAACATACTTAACTTTAATCAACTTAATGAACAATAGGACACACATATGACAAAACTATTAAATCATTTTAGCCTAGATAATAGCCTAGTGCTGTGTATGATGCTATGGGGGGGGGTAACTATAGGGTCATAACAACCTCATTAATGAGAAACAGCCTCACTAAGGTCTCCACAGAATTATTTAAGAAGTTTCGCTGTAATTCGGCCCACAGTGCCACTCGCCCTACAGTAGGCTACTTCCAGGGGCTTGGCGAGGGTGTAGGCCTACTGCACTTTATGAATAATGAAAAAATGACGTAAACAATGCGGTCCTCTTTGCAGCTCGGGCTCGAGCCTGGAGGCGGGCGCACCGAGGCGTGATGCGGCCGTGACGTAATTCAGTCGGGGATCTTTAATCCTCTGCCGCAGCAGCAGCACAGCCCGGTAACCAGAGGAGGGGGTAGCACGGTCGGACAGGAATGGACCGCACAGGCTAAACTAGCCTACTCCAAGGCCGAAATATCTCGGGCTTTAGATAGATGATAATATAACCGAGTAAAACAGAGAATACGACCAGAACAAGCCGACTCTTAGCGCAGGCCGGACCCCCTCCTCTCTGTCTCTGCCTGTCGCCTACAACCTATTCACAGACATTTTCCTATTAAAGAGACCTCACTTAGACACGGTGGTTAAATTACAGCTTTAAACGCACATAGTTGCTTCATTTGAACGCAGAATTCGGTGTCTTTTAGCCGGCTGACGGATACTACGCCTCGTCCTGCCGGTTTCCTGCGGTCAGTTGCGTCCCGGTTCGCCCTTCAGCGCCGCTTGTTCCTGTCAGCTGCTGCGCATCAGCAAAACATGCAGGATGAGCCTGTGGGGGTGACAACCACGCAACTACCCCCGTCAACCGAGGAGAAGGACAGCAACAGCAGCACGGTCAGCAAATCCGGCAAGAAACCGAACCATACCGACAACCGCGACAGCCAGCTGAGCTCATCCGCACCGGATTACAACCGTCTACACCAGAAGATAGCTTTCCCCGGTTTCACTCGAGATCATTTCTGCCCGACGCAGTCTTTCTGTGACCTTCAGCACAGCCGAAAAATACATCAGCAGTTAAGTCAGCACACTGAGTTGAGTCCCACAGAGTCGCCCCCACCCCCGGGACATTTCATTCACCTGCCGCAGAGGCAGCCCGAGCACCGCGCTGCCGGCCCAGGCTGCGGCTCTCCACTGGAAGCGGCTGAAGCTGATGCTGCGTCGCCATCGCCCACTTCCGTAAACCCAAACAAGATCCAAATGGACTCCCCCATCGCCCACCATATAAATGGCAATGGCAGCAGCAGCACCGGCAACATGTTGTCCGGAGGTCTCAGCGCCGCTTTCCCGAACCTCCCCACCCAGGACATGCAGAGCGCCGGCGTAGGCTCGTCTTCATCTTCCCTCCCCGGGTTCGGCACCCCGTGGTCCGTCCAGACCAGCTCCTCGCCCCCTCCCGCACCCAACTCCATCAACAACCCCATCCACGCCAACGCCATTAACCAGATGCCCAACAGCGCGGACTCTGACAACAGCTTCTACCCAGGTATCCCCTCCTCCATCAACCCGGCCTTCTTCCAGAGTTTTTCGCCAGTGTCAGCTAATCCGTGCGCCGGGATTAATGTGCAGGGCTTCAGCGGTCCTTTCTCGCCCCAGATAAACGTCCCTCAGCAGGCACAGAGTCGCAGGTCCCCGGTCAGTCCCCAGATGCATCCCCAGCAGGGCGCCTTTCTGCAGCAGAGAAACAACTACAACCAACATCAGGTGAGTTGCTGTAGGGCACATAAATCACATGAAGGTGACGCAGGAGATATCCATCTCATTTATCCCTTAGTTACCTTTGACTGCCATACACAGGCCCACCATAGCTCCATCCTTTTTTTATTTGGTCAGGTGCCCATAATTCTAAGTGAAAGCAACCACTAGGATGTCCTTAGGTTAGGTAAGCATCTTGTGACGCTGCAGAGATAAAGCATAGCCTTATTGGTGTGTTTCTGTGTGTGTACATGAAGGATAAACCGTCTTTTTCTCTTCATAATGCATTGGTCATGTCCTCTGCAAGGGCTGAAGTCAGTACTCTTGAGGGAAAGGGAGGGAGGGGTGAACAGGGGAACAAGGGAGCATCACTGAATCTAGCTGTTGTTCTCTCCTGGAAGCTGGCAGTGGGATGCAGTCACATGGCACTGGGCCACCCCTGTCTTGTGCTTCAGTCAGTGGGAATACAAAGGCTTGCAGGGTTTGGTGTCCTAAATGGATGTTTATTTGTGTGAAATGAATACGTCTAGTATCTCTGTGGTGTGTGTGTGTGTGTGTGTGTGTGTGTCTAGCTATGTGTGTTGGCAGACAGTGGGGGATCCAGTGGAAAGACCAGCAATAGCAAGGCTCACATGAAGGTTCAACTTATGCAGCAGTGCTGGGGCCTGCATGCATTAGTAGCCCTCGGCTTCAGGTTTCTCATGTGATTTGCACATTGGGTGTGTGTGTGTTTTTGAGCGTGTGTGTGACTGGGTGTGCTCAAAGTGCTTCTATGGTGTTGCTGTTTCACTGACCTTTAACCCCATGCTTTGATTAGAGTGCTATGTAAATATATTTCCATAGAACCCACAAACATAATCAGAACCTGTTGGTCCCACCGTCATAGGATTAACAAATTAAAAAAGGAAACTAATTGAATCAATAAAAAAGGTGCAGAAAAAAATACGTATTTTTAAAAATAATTTGTTGTTTAAAAATAAATAAATAATTAAATGTCTGCTTTGTACAAGAGTAAAACAGCTACATTTAACATAATTCAAGTCTGTCAACCTCTGCAAATTCAATTTTAGCACTTTAGATTATCCTGTTATTTAGATAATAAAAACTACTCCTCAAGCACACCACTATCTGACCTGCTGTAGTTGTTTGCAGTTGATACAAAGAGAAAGGGAATTTAGATCACATTGTGCTCTGAGTGTGTGAGAAACAGACTGTCCTCTGTGTAAGATTTTCACGTGAAAGCATTCAAGATTAAGCATGATGCGATTGAATGTATGATATGCTTAAGAGTGGACACAAGGTCCAGGTAGAGAGAGAGTGTGTGTAACTTACACTGGCGGTGTCGCAGCGCACGGGATACTTAGTATTAGTCTTAAAGCCCTAAATCTTCTTATCTACCCACCCGCTACAGGAGCAGATCAAGCTAGGCTGTGGCTGACAGGGAGAAAAGAAAGGATAGAAAGACCGGATTGGATGAAATTGAAATAATATATCGATACTAAAAACTGACTAAAAATTTACATAGCCTTTTTAACCACCCATCTTTCCACACCTTCTGTGTGCGCAGCCTATGGTGAAGCCATCTCCATGGGGCGGTCACCAGGGGAATGGCTGGGGCTCCGGGGGGATGTCCTGGGGCCGGGACCACCGCAGAGGGACTGGCATGGGCGTGCCTGGCTCAGTCAGTCACGTCTCGCCCCTGAAGAAGCCCTTCTCGAGCAACGTCATCGCTCCCCCCAAGTTCCCACGCTCTGGAGGATCACTGGGGCCTAAGTCCTGGATAGAGGAGAACATGTTTCGCACAGACAGCAACAGCAACACTTTGTTGCCCCTGCAGGTAAATGTTTTCGGTTGTTACTGCACTGGTTGGTGTTGGTTGGGTTTGGGGGGTGTTTGTGTGTGTGTTTGCAAGTGGGTGGGTTTTGTTTTTGTGTTACAGTGTGAGAATCAGTGGGTTTAAAGGTGGGAAAAAGCGAGTAACAGAGGCATACCCAATGACTGGAAAAAGAAATGGGACAGAGAGAATGATGAAGAGGTGTGTGTTTGTTTGTGTGTGTGCACCCGAGAGAGTTTCAGGATGAGATTACTTTGTTGAAATAGAAACTAAAAGGGAATGAGAATTGTTTTTATCACTAGAAAGACTGAAAGCACAGACATACATAGACATGTGTAGATGTAAATTACCATAAAAGAGCCAGTGTGGTTAGCATTTCAATCAGGTGGGGGGAGTGAGAACTGATTCACTCTGCAGGTTTTACTAAAGGTGTAACAAAGTGGGGGCTGGGCTGAATTCATTTCCGGAAACTAACATCTCGTAGGTGAGATCTATTTCAAGTCTGCTGAAGTTCTTTTCTAATTTTATTCCGTGTTATAGTTTCCATAAGTTGTGTGTCTTCTCAGAAGTCTGCTAGAGGCTGACAGGTCTGTAAGTGATAATTAATACATGCTGCTGGATTGTATTCTGGATGATTTACCTACAGTTAGTGCCTCTTACTTTCTTACCCAAGGCTGCAATAGGGTCTACATTTCACCATTTGGTCATGTTTCGATCATACCCCTCGGATTCTTTTGGTTTTCTACCTCACTGCCGGTTTTCTTTAGCCATGTCTGACATCAACTTAGTGTCTCTTTGTGGTTCATTTGGTATTTGTGCATTTAATCAGAAGTTAGCTAAAATAACATATCAATACATTTTTGTTTGGCATTAGGGTCACTGCAGACAGAATTGCATGGACTCTAATGCATTTTATTTTCAATGATAAAATACACACAATATCATACTACATATACAACGTTTTTCAATAATAAACTGTATATATCATATCATAAACAAGTATAGAATATATACTGGTAATAATTATGATTATTTGTGCAAGGAACAGTATTTAAATCGTTTTATAGTTATCTAACTGGAGTACTTTTCATTTTCTGCGATGCATCTGTAGTTTATAATTTTTGATGCTACTTTTTACAGTATTTGTAGCTAAATAAGGTTTTAATTAATGTGTGAAAACAGTGACTGCCTGGTGAGGCTGTATGTATAAGGGCATTCCACTCTTCACTGTTCACATAAGACTTATTGTACTGATTGTATTACTGTACTGAACAGTGTATTTCTTCACAAAAAGAGAGTACAGTTTGTAATGCAGCGTTTTCCTGAATGACACATATTTAATACTCAGTAAAAGTCATGAAACTGAAACTCTGTTAATAAATTACTGCTGGAGTGTCTACACACATAGGGATAATGGCATATTTTAATTACCTCTAACAGAAAACATTTTCATTACTGTGACTCATTCTGGCTAAAATAATGATACAACCTAAATAATGGTGTCACCAAATGGTAATACTGTTGCTATGAGCTCCAATTATTAGTGATATCAGTGCCAAGAAGTACAACGCTTCCTATTCCAGGAAACAGGCCTGACTCCATGGATTGTTAATTTCCATAAACAGTCTCGGACCCAGAATTTTTCAGATTCCAAGTCTTTTCCTTCCTTCCTTTCTGTTTAATGTTTGGCACTCAGTGACACATCTTTGCTGTGTCATGTTTTAGACATCACGCAGAGGTAGACTGAGGAAGATAGGAGAGTCGCTTCTACTTTCAGTAAGACAGTTCTTAAAATAATACAGAAATGTTATTAATGCATACCATCAGCCTGAAACACTATATACTTAAAGTAAAAGAGAATATCCACCTAAAACCATAATTCTCATGTTGAACTTTTGTACGTGTTACAATATCCCCCCTGATCCATACTGGCAGACAAGTGAAGTCTCTTTGTAGACACACATCCAGTTCTGACTGATGACTTTAAAGCACAGTGCCTTTCCCCATTGTTCTGGATATTCCACAATCCTCTCTGTTAACAGAAGAAACTGCCCCTGTTGACGATGGGCTCCATTATATTAATGTGATGGCAGAATTATCAGAGACAGATATTTCCAAGGGTGGAATAATTAATATGGATGAGAAACCGATTCAAATGTCTGGCAACCCGTTTTGGATGAACCGATGAACTCATAAACAGGTAATGCGCAAGGAAGATGTAAGCTTACTGGATTATATTCCTTGCCTAAAAGTCTATTAAAAGAGCATTTTACAACTCTTCATTCTCTGTTTAATGAATTACTGTCACTACTGTACTAAACTAACAAAGGGCAGTAAAGTATGAAAGATTGACCTTTAATCTGCTATTATTATGGGTGTGGTAAGGTATGTTAGGCACTCCATGGTGTGCTAGTCACCAGAATATTACCATATGAGTCTGTCATAGCTGGTCATTAAAAAGAACTATCTCACTGGCCCGCTGATGAGCTCATAACCTCTGGTTCTGGTTTCCATTCTGTCTCTGTACGTCTGTGGGAACAAGTCCAGAGATCCTGGGGAATCCGTCCTATATAATAGGCTGCTCACAAACATACCTTCAGACTGTGAAAGTGAATAAATACGGAAAGAATGTTAATCCGAGCGTGAGCCACTCGCTCTCTTAAATCTCTTACATGGTAAGCCAAATACCCTCACTTCAGAGGCTTTGTTATTTATGAGCCAAATCATGAAAGTGTGTTAGAAACGTGAGGAATTAGACATGCATCAGGAGGTGTGTTTGTTTTGTTAGCTCTGACTTTAAACCATCACGCGTGTGTTTTTCAGGAGCGCTCCAGAATGTACGACAGTCTCAACATGCACTCCCTGGAGAGCTCCCTGATTGATATCATGCGAGCTGAGCAGGATCCGATGAAAGGTAAGATTGCCTTTCCCTTTCTCTCTGCGTTTTGGGAAGAGGGCGGGGTGGTCGTGGTCAGCAAGGAGGCCACAACATCACACAGGGTGACTTGGTGCAGGGGAGTGACAGCCCCATTGCTCCCAGAGCTGTGTTGTTTTTCCACACACCAGCTTATTCTCTCCCCCGCTGAGAGCCTGATAATTCTGCCACCAGCTGCACATTTACATGACCTTCCAGCTCTGATCCTGTTGCTACTTAACCTGGGCAGCACACAGAGCTGAGCAAGGAGTGGAAGAGAGATCAGGAGAGAAATGGTGGTACTTTTGCTGTGGATATCTCTTCGTTACAGATGTTTTCTGACAGAGCAGGCGTGTGCATATTACACATGACTCGGAATCTTTTAACTAGAAGATGTATTAATAGTCCGGGGTTTCTTTTGAATTATTCCTCAGGGTTTGGCAGTAGCAAGCAGGGAATGTACTGCAGGGTGACACTGTCCTGGCCTACTGGGCTCAGCTGCTGGACATCAGAGGAGCAGTGTCAAATAACTGCACCGCTCTCACCGTCCTCTCCTGCTTGTGGCTCATTTACGGCCTCACAGGCTGGCTACACTTTCACTTTAAAATGTGACCCAGAAATAACAACACTGGCACATGCGTAGAAGCAGCAAAATCACTGAGCAGGTTTCTTTTTTTTTTTAATTTGTAGTCTCTTTAAAGACACTGCTAAAATCAGGACCCAACCTGTGCCCTTCTTTCTTGGGCGAGTTTCTTGTTTTCCCTGCCGGAGCAGATGGAGGGGACATGGGCCAGTGTGCACAGCAGAGAGAGGGGGATCTAGACTAATTTTAGACGTGATCACACTTCCACACACTGTGCATGACAGCCAAGAGAGGAGATGAGAGGGAAGGAGGGCTTGCAAGGGTAGGCTCTGCCATTTATAGCACTGCCACAGCTAACACAACAGTGTGCAATATCCTGAATAGCTGCCTCGAAATACAGGACTTCAGTAAGCAAAAACTGCAGCATTGCAAGTTTTTTTAAAAACTATTTTTAACTAGCCAACGAAGCTTGAACAGTTCAAATCCATAAGTACATTTTCTTCTATGTTGAATTTGAACATTTTCTGAGTTTGGGTTTCATTCAACGGCAGAATCAAAAAACACTGACAGACAGCAATACAAGCCCATATTGGGCTCAATACCAAGATACAGCCTATACCTGTTTTTCGACAAACAAAATCTTATGCCAGCAGATATGATATGTACATGATCTACATTTGTATATAAACACAAAATGGCTTGCAGGCGAGCCATAAAAATGTGTTAAAAAATGACATTGACGCTGAGCTTAATGCAGAACAAAGCATTTCCCTTTAGAGAACCAACCAAAATTATTTCAGTATTAGTTTGGTCTAAATAGTAGTTTAGTTCCCTTTCTCGCAATATCAACTCAAGGTATATTCGGGGATGAGGACAGCTTTGTTCCTTTGGCTGAGCATAGTGCTCGCTGTAGACATGTGAGAAGGCTGCTGTAACATTCACAGGCAGACATTGTAGTTATATGTGTGTGTGTGTGTGTGTGTGTGTGTGTGTGTGTGTGTGTGTGTGTGTGTGTGTGGTTGTGTGTGTGCTCTCACTCCCATGTACACACATTGGCCTCGCCCTGTCCTCTCCATCTGCTCTGTGTCTCATCCCTATTTGTGTGTGTCTGTGTGTGTGTATGTGTATATGACGTGTGTGTCTATTTCTCATGTCAGGCCGTGTGGGATGCCCTAACCCCGGGGCTGACGGCCTACTCATGCTCAATGGTAATTATCTCTCAGCATCATCTCCCTCTGTTGCAGATTTTCTGTGTTTCCATCCAGCTGAAACTGAAAATGAAACAGTCCTCAGAGTAACAGTGGAAGCATCAGGACAACTGTGTCTCCAGCTCATATGATGCTTCCACTGTTACTCTTTGGCCTCATTTGACACGCTCACGAGACACAGTGAACAATAGGGTCACAGTAGCAGGTGACATGTGGTAGGCCTGGAGAAGAGAATTTCTACCAGTGTTTATTAATCTGTTTTCTATTTTCTTTCACAAATCCATACAGTGTATTTGCACAAAGCGTCATTTGTCATGTAGTGCCACCCTGGGCTCTATGAACATTGTATATATTTTATATTTTGTAATGTTACCATCGCTGTAGCATTCTCCCAATTACCTTAAATTTACCATACTAATGGTTTGTGATAGCGCTCACATGATTAGGAGTGTTTCCATTGTTATACTAAGTCACTCACCTGAGGACTTGAATGCACCACAAACAGATTTTGTGACATCCCTTCATTAAAATGTAAATCATTTCAGTGCCTCTTAGAATAATTGCTGTCCTGCAGACCCTTCTTTTGCCTCACATGTGGACATAAAATCTTGTTTTATAACAGTCTCGATAGGTCACAAATCTGGGTCAGACAGCTTTTGCAGATATTTGTGAGCTTGATTTTTATTGTCTGCTGGTGGGTGCTGTTTCCTCCTGAGACCCAGAACTCAGACATTCATTTCTGTCCCGTGTTTGGCTCATGTCTCTGAGGCCAAACATGTTGCTGAGATGAGGCTTGTTGTCCCTGACAGAGGACATCCAGGGCTTTTCAGTGATGTAACATGTGGAGTTGAACCTTGACAAGTTTATTTTCTTGGGTTTTCAAATAGCTTCCATCAGATCTGCCGTATTTTATGGAAAGAAGAAAGTGTCCAAGGCGTAGTTCAATGAGTTTTTAGAGCAGTGAAGTGATTTTGCTCACCCGGGAAATGCTTTTGTATGTGTCATCTATAAAGACATCAGGCATTTTTATATATTTATTTGATGTGTTTTATTACGCAATGTAGAAAATTACATATAAATGCAAAACTCCAGATGTTTACACTTTGCCTTGATGTCCTCAACAAAGGATATATTGGGTTTCTTTGCTATTATGTTTATTTCATCCAAAGACGTGATGTAGGAAAAAATCTTGTTCTGGGTCTCCAGAGGATCTAAGCTAAGCTGTCCGAAGGCAGTGCACTTCTTCTTGATTGACAGCTTATTTAACAAAAATAAATTGATAGGTTGTTAGATAAAGAGGTGATTAGAGAACACTTTAGATAGAGGGCCATAGAGGTTACATACTTTTACACACACTATTTGAAAATGTCTGCATAGCTGAAACTTGCCCTCTGTACTTTTCTACATGCAGCCAGGAGCTATGGGAGACGTCGAGGTAAACTCAGCTTTCTACAGCTTGTCTTTTTCCTTGTGGCTTATTCTCTTGCGGCATGCTTTATTGCTTGAATGGATACCAAACTGAGGCCTGGAGTCAGACTTCAAATTGTCTTTCTGTGTTTAAATCCAGGAACACTTTTTCTATTTAAAATTTTTTTGTATGTTATACGATTGTTAAGTTAAAATATTTGCCAATAAATTATAGTCTGCTTTTCCAAAAACAAAAACAAAACACTTAACGACTGTATTATTTTAGCATGCAGACATGCATGATGTCACAGTGGTTTGGTCTCATTTATCTCAAGCACTGTGGCAATTGTGCCTTTGCTCTATGGAACCCCGGTCTTCAAATAAAAAGACATGAAATAAAAAAGACATATAAATAAAATGTCAAATATATAAATGGGCCAATAATTAGTGAAATAATCAAAGTAATTATTAAAACTCGACTCTATTATGAAATGTTATTTCATCATTCTTTTTCATGATAACAGTTTAATTGGATCATTTTGATTTCATTATACACATTCTTATTTCCAAACGCACCTTTCCAAAAGTCTGTTTTTATTTCATAATGGCATTTTTCCCAAAAACGGTTATTTCGTATCACGTTGTATTTCATAATGTCACTTTTAATGATGATGCATTTTATTTCAAAACTGCTACCAGACTTAGTGTGGTGTAGTGCTAAAGTTATTCTGAATCAACTAACTGCGGGTTGCTGCTGTAAATAAAAGCAGTCCACAGACACTGTATCTAAACCTCTTTAGCTTTTAAGCCTTAACCTAAGCATCAGCAGCTGACTGAAAAGCCAGTGTTAGCAGTGTTAGCAGTGTTAGCTAGCTCCTGTTATTTTGATCTTCACACAGTTATGTGTCTTTCTGTCTGAAAGAAGTCTATAAACCTTTATTCTTTCTAATGGCCAGAATTTCCAAAAATGGTATCAAAAAGAAGATTTATTGTATGGAAGCTTATGAGATGATGACCCTACTTCTCACTTGATTTAGTCATTAGTGATTTTATGGTGTCATTCAAGAGTTTCAAGTCTTCTTCCATACAGCATGATGTTCATTTAGTAAATTACGTTCCCATTTAGAGTAAAGTAGACAATAAAGCAGGATATGCTTAGCGTAGCAATGTCCTCCCCAGCTCTACTTTCTCATTCAAATATGGTCACTTCTGGCTTCAAAGAAGCAAGATGGCGACAGCCATAATGTGAAACTTGATGCTTCAAAACTGTAGTCCACTCCCCAGTGGGTGACATCACAGTGGCTCAGTCCACTATTTATTATACAGTCTATGCTCCAGGTAAAAAAGATGCAGGGGGACATCTGAAATGTCATTATGAAATAAAAAAAATGACTTTTGAAAAAGAGCATTTTAAATATAAGCATATAACTAAATGTGAAATTAAATCTAAAATCTAGTCTGAGTAGAGTTTTAGTAATTTCTTAAAATATTTCTCAAACCACTGTTCCATTTATACATGAAACAATGTATTCATATTACTATTTATTTTGTAACTATTTATTAATTCAACATTCAACAACACTCTCCATACTGCTCAGCCATGTTATTAACAGCTTTGTTCCACACAGCTGGCCTTTCCACACCTGCTTTATTTACCACACCGCTCAGAGTGGAGCACACACAGTTCCTCACTTAATGCTGGTGCTTTGCTTCACAACCACTCAATGTAAAACTGCACTAAAAGCACAAACATTATTTTATAGACAGACTCTCCTCTGCATTTGTCCTTGTTACAGCAGAGGCATACAGTCCCATAAAAGGCAGATTCATTTGACTGCATTTAAATCTGTGATTGTGATTTGTGTTTCTGCTTGCGTGTGTGTGAATGCCTGACAGTTGCTGTAGACTTAACTGCCTCTTTTTATCCACCAGGCCGCTCCTCCCTCTTCCCTATTGATGACAATCTCCTCGATGATGGCCACGGCAACCAGGGTGTACCAGGAGTCCTCGGCTCCCCCAACTGTTACCCCCACCAAAACGGGGAACGCATCGAGCGTTTCTCCCGTAAGGTGTTTGTGGGAGGTTTGCCCCCTGACATAGATGAAGGTGAGGACAACTATAACTCACTCTATGAGTCTTTCAGGACTGCACTATACTGCTGTCTTCTATTCTAACTTTCTCTTCTCCTTTTTTTCTACTTTCTTTCAGATGAAATAACTTCAAGCTTCCGCCGCTTTGGTCACCTGGTGGTGGACTGGCCACACAAAGCAGAGAGCAAATCCTACTTTCCACCTAAAGGTATCAACAAAAGCACCCAGCCTCCATATTAAACGCACATTTATGACTTCTAAACCTTATTAACGGAATAGTTGGGATGCAGTGTCTTATTTATTAACACCATAAAGTTATGGTGTTAATAAATAAGGCATAATTTAAATACTGATGGTGAGGACATTTGTTAGACAATCTTTATTTCTGTGTGTTTAATGCACAAACTGAGGCTGTGAATGTGTGTGTGTGTTTCCTAGGATACGCATTCCTGCTGTTCCAGGAGGAGAGCTCAGTGCAGGCTCTGATTGAAGCCTGCATGGAGGAGGATGGAAAGCTCTACCTGTGTGTCTCCAGCCCCACCATCAAGGACAAACCTGTGAGTTCAGCAGCACCAGCTCACACTGAAAAGACTCAGTGCTGCCATTATAGTTTCCCTGAATAAAGAGGGAGGGGATTTACAGTTCAATTTAATTTTGTTTCAGGTGCAAATTCGACCTTGGAACCTGAGCGACAGTGATTTTGTGATGGACGGATCTCAGCCCCTCGATCCCCGCAAGACCATTTTTGTGGGCGGTGTCCCTCGTCCCCTGAGAGCAAGTAATTACACTGCCTTTGTTTTTCCTTGAGCAATTTCATATCAGTTTAGGAAGGCCTTTAGATTCAGACTTCTGGTACATATAGCAATAAAGCATCAGCTGTATGTTTGATGACATGAATCTGACAGCTTCTCCCCTACTCTGTCCCCCCCCCTGTAGCATAACCTTCTCACATCCTCCCACAACTTTCTTTGATCCCTTCACTCATCTAAATATATATTCTTTCTTTTTCTACTTTCCTTTTCACTCTCTGCCTAGTTGAGCTGGCCATGATTATGGATCGCCTCTACGGCGGAGTCTGCTACGCAGGTATTGACACCGATCCAGAGCTCAAGTACCCCAAGGGGGCGGGGCGAGTGGCCTTCTCCAATCAACAGAGTTACATCGCTGCCATCAGCGCGAGATTCGTCCAGCTGCAGCACGGAGACATTGACAAGCGGGTACAGCCTCCCAAATTTCCTATTTTTTCATAAAGTCTGTATGACTCAGTCATCATTAGGATGTGTATGTGTGTGTGTGTGTGTGTGTGTGTGTGTGTGTGTGTGTGTGTGCCAGCAGCCTCGCCACAGCAGCTTGTTACTAAGACGAAAGCTTATTAGGGCTGATTGAATAAGCTTCCTTCCTAGTGTCTGCTGCTACAAGCCTTGGCCTTTCATAAACGTACACATTGTTTTTTACTGTATGTATTTATGCACTTTCCTCGTCTTCTCTAAAATGTGTGTACGCAGGTGGAGGTGAAGCCCTACGTCCTGGATGATCAGCTCTGTGATGAGTGTCAGGGTGCACGCTGTGGAGGGAAATTTGCTCCCTTTTTCTGTGCTAATGTCACCTGTCTGCAGTACTACTGCGAATTCTGCTGGGCCAACATCCACTCCCGCGCCGGACGAGAGTTTCACAAGCCCCTGGTTAAAGAGGGAGCTGACCGCCCGCGCCAGATTCACTTCCGCTGGAACTAGAGATGTGACTACAGCCATGGTGACACAGTCAGAGGGAAGGGAAATGAAACACTGGCTAACAGCAAAAAGAGTGTCGCTCTGCCACTCCTGCTCTCCTAAGCTATCAGTATAATCGAGTACGTAACACAGTATATACTATATATATCTATATATCTTTTGTAGCAGCCAAACACCACAAGCCTCAGTTTTTCACCAAAACCCCCCTCACATCTCAGGCTCTGACAACTCTACAACTCTTTTGTGGTACTTTCATCTTTTCTAAGAGGAGATTTAAAAAGAGATTGATTTTTGTAGGTTTTTTTATTATTATTATTTTTGTATGTGAGATTTAAAGTAGATATGGGAATGTTTTTGCATGGGGGCAGCTCGTCTGTCTGTTTGTCTGCTGCTAGCCACCCTACAGTGCGTGTAGTGCACACTTGTTTCTGGGAAAACCTTGATTCTCTAATGTTGACGCCTGCCATTAACCAAAGGTAGCAAAAAGATAGGACGCATAAAATTGACACATTTTCTGCCGCAAAACAAAAACGGTTGTTTTGTAACATTACCATGGGCTCTTTCTTCTTGTTAGAGGGTTTATTAAAAATGATATGATAGGGTTATTTCTGCGCTCATACTGACCCATAGAGTGATACCTCAAAATACTAAATCTGGTTTCTGCTAACTGTATTCAACATTTATACTTAACAAGCTATTTTAGAAGCTTTGCTGCTATATATACATATATATGAATAAATGTGTAGGTATTATATTTAATGCCATTTATAAACCAGAATCATGTAAAATGAAATGCAGTATGCACTCAACCACTAATGGCCCCCATTGCCATGGAAAGTGCATGTTTGCGACAATAGGCTTAGTTACACAAATAGCATGCAGGATATATGTGAGAAAAACAAAAACAAAAAACAAACCACTGAAGTCATAATTAAAAGACATAAAAGTCTAAAGTGAGTAGCATGACCATCATTTACAGAGGCCTAAGAGGGAAAAAAAATCAGACAAAGCTAAATAAGTAAAGAAAAAAACATATTTAAACTTGCATGCATTGATGTTTATCTGTTGTTTACATACTTAATGATACAAAAAGTGATATTGGTTCTACTGTAGACTTAGTGGACGCCATCATTTTGTGACACATGATGGCCTGTATGGCAAAAAAAAAAACTCCTGTCGAGAAGCAGAGTGGTGTTCAGTGGTTTGTGTTTGTGTCGTCCCTGTGCTGTGTGACTGTTTCTAGTGTAGACTGAGGCTCTAGTTTAGTTACCAACAGATGACGTAGAGGAGAAATCAAACATCAAAATTACTCCTGCCTTCACACCTTCCTATCCCGCATCTTTGTATGCTTCCAAAGGTTAATCTGATAGTAGCACCGCCCTCCCAGACCAAATGCAAACAAAAAGACTGGATCGTGGGCCTCTAGACTGAAGGTCGCGTTAGGAATCATCCTTAGGACATTTTGTAATGACAGTCACGCTGTGTGGCTGCGGCTCTGTGAATCCAGGGAAACTCTGGCTCAGTTATGATGAGGACGATGACACTTGGTCTCTTGGCGTGCTAAAGATGAAGCTCTCCTCTCTTTGTTTGTGCTGTTTGTCTGTTTGATTTCCACCGTGACCCTTGAATTACTCTTTAAGAAAAAAAAAAACTATTTAGGGACAATCTTTCTGTGAGGACGGTGGCCCAGCCGTCCATTTGGTACTGTACAAGTGTGTCGCTCTCGTGTCGTCGTTGGTTTTTGTGCTCCACGCCCTGGTGTATCGGTGTTCAGGCGTCAAGTGTGTACTGTTACAAAAACCTTAATGAAACTGAGACTCTAAGTTCATTTGCTTATAGTTGAGTCATATAATTTAATTTGTTTGTGTCAACTACTTACCCATCACTGGCCCTTCAATATGTTTTTTATAATATATATTATGCACTACTTTTTCTATATCCCCACTCATTTGATTTCTTATCCACCCCCCCTTAAGTGATTTCAGTGCAGATTCTCTGAAACCTCCACCTATTTATGATTCTACAAATGATTTATTAAATTTTATTTTTTCATGATTACTTATTTAAGATGTAGCGTGAAGCAGTGGTCTTAAGTTATCTATATTCTGTATGAGTAGAGCAGGAATCCAATATGTTCTAATATATTCTAATGTAGTCTGGATGTTGTGGGGACCGGGAGTCAGAGAGCGGTGGAGGTGAAAGTTAAGTTAAGTAAGCTCCCGTCGTCCCCCCTTGTGGCTTTAGTTCTCATGATGCGAAACATGTTTGAATATCGTCACCTGTAACACTTGACTCGTGCTGTTTTTGTGAGGTTCTATTTTCTATGTTGAACACTGTTACTTTCTTCTGTATGTGTCTTTGTTTTTGTAAAAATCATATTTATTTCACTATTTTTGTAGACAAAAAAAAAAAAACTATTTGATTTTGATTGTATTTTTCTATTTGAATAGGACTATTATACAATTTATTTCCCCCCAGTGCTAATTATGTCCAAAAGTTCTGTTCAAAGACAAAGAATCATGTCATTAGTAACTACATCAAAGTTTTTGATATACAGTTGATCTTATTTTGATACACATGACACATTTCATTTGAAGGAAGGAAACATGAAGGTTTTATTATATTCTTGGAAGACACTTGAGATTCTCCCCTGTTGCATCGAGGCCCCAGCTGCCTGTCCTCGTAGATGCTCTGAAACTTGAATATAACACATTTTGAAAGGCTGACTAACCTCGAATCTGTGTTGTGATGTGCAATACTGTTTCTAATGTTTGTATAAAAGTAAGAACTACAGTGTAAACCTTTTTAATGCAGATTTATTTTTTTCATTGCATATTTTGCAGATTTCTGATCCACAGTGTCATTTTTTACTGTCAGAAAAATAAACCCCGTTTTTTCATTGCAACTATTTTTAAATCCAGATATCTTTGTACTGATGTAAATGATTGTAGTTATTTTGGATAGTGTTTTGCTAACAAAAGGAGAGACTTTTTCATGCATATTTCTATTTCATTTCATCTTGTTTTATCCCACGTTTTGTTTCATTTAATAGTAGCAGAATTCTTGGAATATTTTTTTCATATTTAAATGTCATTGGTATTATTTTGTATTTTTATGTGGAAATACACTATATATAAATTTAAGATGCTAATTGCTAAGATATTATTTTGAGTTTAATTATTTTTAAAGCTAAATATTTGTAATTTTATTGTTAAAGTGACTAATTTCTAAATCAGAGTTTGTGTATAGATTCACAAAAGTGGTTTATGAGGTGTTTGGATTGTAATTATTACTGAATGGTTCTTTGATATGCAAAATTAATATCATGTTTATTTTTATTTTTGTTGGTTTTGTATTTAAATGGGGTGTTGATTACAATCTTTTTTTTCTTTCACTTCCTGAATAAAGACCCATTTTGTTTGGAAACAACATGGCTGCTGCATGCTGCATGTGTTTGGAAGGAAACACACAAAATCATGAATGAATAATAGGAGAATGTGCTCACATAATAATAATATATTTATTTAAGCTTCCACTACATTTATCTGACACCTGCTGTTGCTTTGCAGATTAAGATTTTATTACCAAAATTCACAATATGCTTATTAAATACAATACATAAAGTTTAAACCAGTGATTCGCAGATATTTGCCATTTCAGCATTTTTGTCATGTTTCAGATGATTAATTATTAACATTTATGCATATATACAAATAATAGTTATATATATTTATATATTTATAAAATGTTTAGCAAACTAACTGAACTGGCTAATTATAGCCTGCATTGTCTGCAGAATGAGTACTTTTACCTTTGATACTTAGTGTATTTTGTTGATAATACTTCTTTACATCATTTAATCTGTAATTTATACATGCACATTTAGCTGATATAATAGCTTTATTCAAATAACTAGTCGTGTTAATATATCATTATGATGTTGGAAACATATTTTTCAGATGGTATCTACAAGGGTAACCTCAACCTAACCATATGTGGTCACAAGTCCCCCAACACGCCTCTACACATCAGTTCTGGCCCCATCTAGGGGCAAGTGTCAGAAATACAAGTGAAATCAACACTGAGGTCAACAAGGCACAACTGACTTCTGCCATCTATCAATCTGACTTTTCATGCAACAACTAACAGCCTCACTGTACATGATCCAAGCTGCTGACTTCTATGCTGGATGTCTCGTATTTAAAGAGTCTTCATCAATGACATAATGGAGTTGGTTGTGTACGCACATACTGTGCTTGCCTGGATGATAGTTGTTTGCCTTGGGAAGTTTATGTGGCAGAGAGGGAAGGGAGTGGATAAGGGTGAGGAGGAGGGAGGGAGGGTTGGATGGAGTCCAGGCTGCTGCTGTTGCACTACAAGACACCGTCAGCAATGAGCAGCTGAGCTCTGCACGCAGATGTCTGAGAGCACAGCAGAAAAAGGACAAGTAACATGTTAACCAAGGGGCCAAATCATCAGAAAGACTGGAATCTGAGCAGATAGGACGAAGACACTCAACAGTGACAATTCTGATCAGCTTCGGAGATGAACAGCTGCCAATTGTGGGGTAAGAACACTGGTCACATATCTCTGTACTGTTCGTTGATTATCACAGAACATCTTTCATTCAAAAAAGGAACAGAAATGTCTTACATTATAGAAACACTGATGTATTTAAGATTTTCAGTAGAGCTTGCAGAGTGAATACCTTGAATAACTTTGCAAATACCTGTCTGCCTGTGTCACTGTTTGTGTACACTTGTAACCACATGTACGCATGCATGGTCTCAAAGTGTAGTTTTACACACATTTATATAAATATATTGAAAATGTTTTCCCTGAAAGAAGTTTGATGTTTAAAAATGTGTCTATTTTCCCCCACAATGATACACTGCCTCAGGAATTATTGTGAGACTTGAGTCTGACATTAATTACAAATACCTAGAGGACATGGCAGAGGCTGCATTTGCTTAAAGTGGACACAGACATTTTTAGTGAATGACATCCAAACACAATCTTTTCATTTGAATGCTCCACCTGTTCACTGGGAGAACACAATGAGAACACAGTTCCTAGTGGGACGTTAATGTCTTTATAAGATCATTATTCAGTAACAAAGAACCACTGCCGTCAGAGTTTGAAAAATGACTATGTTTTGGAATTAATGTTTTTTTTTTTCTTTTTTAAAATGTAGCTTGTAAGTTTATGATGTGTGTATCTGTGTGTGCGAGTAGATTTTTTTGCATACATTCACTGTATGTCCTCATGCTCACGTACAAACCCCTGTGTGTGTAAAAAGAGGAACATTTTTTTTAATAATAGCCATTTTACTAATGCTGACATCATTGCTGCAGAACGGAATTGGCGGGTGGGGTTTCTCTCTCACAGGACCTCACACTGGCTCCATGACCAGTTCATTAACCTAAAAATCAAAAACATGCTACACTGACTTGATGACGTGTGTGTGTGTGTGTGTGTGTGTGTGTGTGTGTGTTTCACAGAGCAACTTGTTCATGTTGCCTGTGTGCGCTAAGTGTCTGGATGTACTTCCTGTTTACCTCATTGTGTTTATTGTCTCGTAGTACTCACATCATTTGTCTGATGTGCTGGCATGTTGCACTGATGGACGAACCGAGTGCACGATGCCAAGGAAAACATGTTGCAATAAAAAAAAAGACACACTTATTTTTAAAGAGAGACGAGGGGATGTTCCTTCTCTGTAAACCTGACACACATGTTCCGACGCCCCCACTTATCAGAGACAGCCAGGGCCAAAGAGCAGATGCAAAGCTCACATTCTCACACCCACATGGGCAAAGAAACAAAGAACAAGCATGTGCATCCACAAAACCGTTCTGTGCATTTAGTCAAACTCCCAACAGATTTTCTTGGAGAAGAACACATTTTGTTGGTAAGATTCCAGAGATGGCATCACTATGGAAAGCATGACAGGTTGCCAGAGTGGAGATAAGTATGTAGTCCCTCATTCACCACTGCAAGATTCCCATCAGAGTTATTAGTTTTGAACCCATGGCTATTTCGCATGTTGAGATCATGTCTCTGCCTTTCTCTCAGTGCATCGTAAATGTGCACCGTTTCTGCCTGCTCAAGTGCCATTGCTTCATGATTTGGTTCCCCTGACACATATTGTGCTGGATGTTATGTCAGAACTTGGGAATGTTTTGGCAAAAAAAAAAACAAGACTTGGAACAGAGACAAAGGTTCCGTTAGAGGTCTCTCACATGCAGTTATGTGGTGGATGAGAACATCAGCGCGCGAGACAACAGTCAAAGAGCAATTGCTTCTCATTACAAGAGCCACATCTGGCCTCATGCTGCACTTAATCGAAAATTTGATTCACTGATATGCTTTTGTTCTGTCTGCGCCCATGACAACACAAGTGTTTTATAGCATTGTGACAA
Source organism: Dicentrarchus labrax (assembly GCF_905237075.1). Taxonomy (NCBI): domain Eukaryota; kingdom Metazoa; phylum Chordata; class Actinopteri; family Moronidae; genus Dicentrarchus; species Dicentrarchus labrax. The sequence goes on along the minus strand of NW_026136718.1, from coordinate 23,633,184 downwards.
CTGATAACAGGTTCCCATTTCTGGTCAGAGCATGTTCAAGACTCTGGCACCCAAACACAGCGTTTCTGTTTCATTGTTCGCTTTTCATCCGTCCCCTTTGCTCTGAATATCTGCAAACACAAAACTATTTTGTTCTGTTTTTTCTAATATCAAAGTGAGGCACATCAGACATGTCCTCAAAACATAGAATAATTTCTCTATTCTAAAAAAAATTGTTTGCGTTTACAGATTTGAAGATGTGGGTGCTGATGGGAGTAGTCTGTCTGTGCCACTGTGTCTTTGGACAGCTGTTTGAGAGCAAACTGAAAGGAGCACCACGACTGATCTGCAGTGTCCCCGGGTCACCGGGCCTGCCTGGCAAACCTGGTCCCAGTGGGGCCCTGGGAGCTGATGGGAATGTGGGTATCCCAGGAAGAGATGGCAGAGATGGCAGGAAGGGTGAAAAGGGAGAAAAGGGAGACACAGGTATATTATGAAACATAAACGGATACAGCATCAGTTTACGTGTGCAGAAAAATAAACACTACCACCACTCTGTGCCAGAGATAGCTGGCACAGAAAAGTTTTCCTTTACTTGACAGCTGGTGTAGAAAAATGAACCTAGAGTTCCACAGAAAGACTCCTGGACATTAGTAGCATGGTTATGAAATGAAGCATCAGAGAAACTGTGCTGGATTTGTGTGGAATGGCACCTACTGCAGGCTTCAATGTGACAAGTGTAGTGAAAACTACCCTTTCTGTACATACATTGTCCTAAGAAGCAACAGAAAACAATAGAAAACCATTCTTAACTCATCGATCACTTACTAGATATTCTGGGGAGCTTTTATTCGTAAGTGGGGTGCCACTGAAGTGAAGCTTGAATTTCGAATATATATATTATCATGTTCCGAAGGGTCAAGAATTATTCTCCATGGTCAAAAAAAAAACAAGTCTGAGATTGATAATTCAATACAAACCCTTTATCGAGGTTTTTCACAGCTAGGTAGGGATTTTTCAGATGGTAAAAAAAAAAATCATGTAGGTTAAGCTGCCATAAAGTTGCAAAAGTATTTGGAAGCACTGCGTCGGTTTGCCTCGTCCAGCAGATCCACTGCACTGATATCATCTACGCTGGCTGAACCACAATAAACCTGTCAGTGCTAAATAAACGTCACTCACCTGTGTTTTCCATTATGTGTGGGAACAGGAATTCAGACACACACCTTCATCGGAAACTAGACATTCCTTATAGCCCACTGCTCTTACACAAACATACAGTATGTGATTCATAGTGTTCCCTAGGGTGTTTACTGTACGGATGTAGTCAACTGGATATAAGATAGTTTGGACGGATCGAGCCAAAACTGTGCTGTTCAAATGTCAAGGTGGCTGTGTTCCAAGGGTGACTTAATACATGGCACTGGATAGGGTTTTGTGTTTCCATTCACTATTCCTTTAATAGTCAGGTTAAACAGAACAGAAACTGATTCATATGACTGACAACGAATCATTCCTTTAATAACTGTGCACAAATGATCATCCCAGCATGATTTGTCTGTTTCAGGGTTGAAGGGCAGAGTTGGCCCAACAGGTAAGATTGGAGGCCGAGGTGATCGTGGTCCAGCAGGGAAACGAGGCCCTACGGGAGAGAACGGAGGTGTGGGGCAACTAGGTCCCCCAGGGCCTGACGGAGAAAAAGGGGACAAGGGCAAGAGAGGGCCACGTGGAACTGCAGGAATCTGCAAGTGCGGCAGCCTGCTGCCTAAATCTGCCTTCTCTGTGGGAATCACCAGCAGCTACCCTCCAGAAAAAATCCCCATCAAGTTCAACAAGGTGCTATTTAATGAGGGTGGACACTATAACCCACAGACGGGAAAGTATATCTGCGCATACCCAGGCGTTTATTATTTCTCCTATGACATTACACTGGCCAACAAACACCTGGCCATTGGTCTGGTGCAGAATGGTCAGTATCGCATCAAAACCTTCGATGCCAACACGGGGAACCATGACATAGCATCTGGCTCCACTGTGATGTACCTGAACCCAGAAGACGAGGTGTGGCTGGAGATCTTCTACCACGACCAGAATGGTTTATTTGCTGACCCAGGCTGGGCTGACAGCTTGTTCTCTGGCTTCCTTCTCTATGCAGACACTAACTATTTTGACACACTGGCAGAGGACTATGCATAGAACCTGGAAAACACAAAACAGAAACTAGTCACTGTTGTTTTAGTACACATATGGTATGGTCAAACTATATTTTTATACAAATGTTTGTACTGGTAGTTATATTGTTACTATAGAGAGTTATCCACTGATTTGAAATTATATTATTTAATAAAGCTTGAATATGTTTCTGATTTATTTGTTTTAAATAAACATTGTTGACAGGTTGAACTTGGTTTGAGGGCTCTCTTTTTAAAATGACTGGAGCATGTGTGAGACAAAAGTGTTAAAAAAACATAATATGAAAAGTCAAAACGGGCTTTTATTGGCATTAGTACAACAATAATGCTAGAGCGGAGAATAGCAAGGTGGTGTTGCACTTTTGTGACTTCACGGACTCCGTAGTGGGCGGACCCGTTTGATTGACAGTCAATCGGACGAATGGAAATCCGAGACTTGTGAAACATTTTAGCTGCATCGGCGCTTATTTTCAAGTTAGGTTGAGAGGTAGTTTATGTCGTTACTAGGCAGCGATAACGGTGCTCGTTTGCTGAGTATTGAGAGAAACACTTTTTGCTCGGAAGATTACAAAGTTGGGCCCAAGTGATACGAGCGCAGGAATACATACATTGTAGTAAGTCAGCCGGCTATAATACAAACTAGACCGCAACAACAGTGGTCATAGTCAGGTTGCTTTCTGCATTAACGAGCTACTGTAAAGAAAACTATCATCGCCACCTCTCCATGGCCTCCTCAAGGTAGTTGTTCCCTCCTTGGTTTGTGCCATTAACCACTATAATGTTGTTAAGCTAACTATACGTCTCTGAGGAGTCACTTTAAGCTATCTAAGCTAACGTTAGCTCAATGCCTCTATTTCTGTTTTAGTGACATTCGAGAAAAACTGCGAAAAAAGCGTCGTGCTTTGCAGGAAACACTGGTAAAAAACAAAAATGAAGACGACATTCAGGTAAAGTTAAACAAGTTTTGTCCTAAATGCCAGTTATTGTTACAGATAAACACGGTATCTCGTCGCTGTGCCTGTGGACTGGCGGTAGCCCTGTAGGGTTCATCCAGCACAGACTGAACATTGAACAACCTCCCTGACAAGACCCAACATGACTCGAAGGGTTGGCTCACACTCAGAAACACACAGGGACACAGATAAAAGAGCTGCTAACACTTTAGTAAATCTAACTATACTCGACAGGCTCTGGTTCCTTCTACCAAAATGAGTAAGGGGAAACTACAAACTGCAATGAAGGTTGGTGTGTGTTTTGTAGCTTAGCCTGTAGGCTGTAGATGCCCTCCTGTGTGTGCTGCTGGCTGCTCAACACCAATCTCCCCCCCCTCTCTCTTCTGCCAAACAACCCATTTCCAGCTGTGCTAAATAGCCCTGTGGACAGAAGTTCAGCTTGCATATGCGGTCTCCAGTCAGTTTGTTGTATTAATTGTATGCCTGTGTTACACCAGGAATCTCAAAGCAGTGAAGAAGACCCAGGAGAGACACTGAAACGCACATTAAAGGATCAGAGACAGAGGCGGAAGAAAAGGGTACATCTTCCTCTTGCTCCCTCAGTCTTCTTTCTTTATTTCATTAATAACCGTTTTGTAGTACCCACTTTTACATTGTTTCATTTTTTGGCATATATCAGCTGTTTGAACAGGAGACCCATGATGATGATGATGATGATGATGATGTGGAGGAGATCTCCACCGTTCAGCACCACAGTGAAGACGAGGGATCAGCTGAGAAGGCAGCAGACCCTGTAGTTTTGTCAAGACCTCAGACTAGTTCTCTGAGAGGTTAGTGTCTGTGTTGTCTCTAAACTTGCCTCTCTCCCTTTATGCTTTTTGGCTGTTTTAGGACTGGATATCTTTAAAAATGACCAGTACCAAAATAGTGCTCTATGATTCTTTTATTTTGCAGCAAGTATTTGGTTTTTTTTACTTAATAAAATGACCTACACTTCTCAATAATAGAGCCATACAACACTTTAATCTAATTTAATTAACTATGAAATAACAGAATTAGGATTTAAATCTGGAAATATTGTATCAAATAAAAAACTAAATAAAACTGAGCAGCTGACCACGCTGCAAACATTTGGAATGAGACGGTCATTTTTGGTAACAACATAATTTTGAGTAATACATGTAATTATTATGCTTTGTCTTCTAGGTCTGTCCTCGAGAATTCAGCATACCTCTGGCTCTCAGCATTTAGACGACTTTGTCACACGGCGCTTGGAAGAGAAACTGAGAGCAGCCAGAGTAAATACAACTTCTTTTTTGCATACACTAGCTTGTATTTTAATAAGATTATGAAAAATATCCTATTCCAAAACCACCTATTTTGCCAAATTTGCAAATTAGTATTGATGTATGGCCTCTTGTGTTCCAGTCTAAAGGTGAGAGCCTTCAGCAGCAGGAGGCCTCTCTCGAGTCAGCCAGTCGCCTACAGAGCCTCCGAGACAGAGACACTGTAACAAGGTTTGACCGAGAGGTGAGCATCTATCTCAACTGGTGTCACACAATGTCCTCCAGCCATGACTGTACCCATGTAATACAATCCAGCAGTGGAGGTTTAACTCCCAGTGTTTTACAGGTTGATCCAGACAGAGCCGGAAGACATGATGTCCCTCTGGCCCTCAGCACCAGGGTCAAGTTCAGAGAAGCAGCAAGACGAGTAAGACTGGAAACCACATTGCAATAATTTTAAGAACAAACTGTGTTGTATTTATTTGTTTATTTATTCTTATTATGCAAACACAGGCAGGAAAAGGCCTACCAACTGCAGAGGAGGCATACAATTTCTTCACATTCAACTTTGAACCAGAACCACAAGATGAGAGTGAGAAGATTAGCAGGAAAAGACAAAAAAAGAAAAAAGCAGCTGAGGAAGACAGAGATGAAGAAGGAGGAGAAGGTGTTGAAGAGCAGGAAGATGCTGAAGTACATGAAGATAATCAGGATGAAAATGAAGACCAGGTAAGACGCCAACAGTGACATTGTATGAAATAATCTGTGTATCATGATTGTTTCCACCTGTTCTGTAGCTGCTGTTGCATAAGACTGAGCAGATTCCCAGTTCCCCCTTTTTTTTGTCCTGTCTTAGAGTGAAGAAGCTCCTCTAGTGCGTGATGAAGAGGAGGATTTGTTTGTCATTGAACAATCGTCCCAGGACTTCCTCGAAGTGAAGAAAGCTGAGTATATTGGGTACAGAAAACGTGTTCAGCAAGAAAGTGAGCTCCTCTTCACGCCAAGTTTTCGAACAGGTATTCTGTAATTTACAAAACCACCTGATTCACATCCACAGCTTCCAAATACTGTGGTATCAGCTTTAATATTCTGTCCTTGACCGTAACTATCTTTAATTCATTGTCACAGTTCCAACCTCTATTAAACTGCCTGAAAACATGAAGCCTCGTTATCTGGAGGACGAGGGTCTGTATGTAGGGGAGAGGCCACCTATATCACTGACCAATGAGAACATTCTGGAGAACCGCATTTTGAAGATGGAGGAGGTAATCCCAACCAACATGCCAAACAGCATCACTGGCACTGACTTTATTCAGGAATTCTTTTGAATATACTTTGTTTTTTAATCATTTATTAAGGGAAAGAAGTGGTTTGGAGATGACGGCAGGATCATGGCTCTGCCTGACCCCATAAAGGAGTCATCCACTAGGCCCCCACTCTTCCACATGGAGGAGGACCTGGACGCTGCACTGCAGACTGTGTACAGGAAGGTCAGACACACGCCCGCTGTGACTCTCACTTCGATCACTCCGTTCATTTGCCACATCTGAAGCACAGAGCACATTCATACGCTAAACGTGTCGTGGCTCCCTCAGATTTGAGTGTTCTCTAACCCCTTTGCCATTTTGAAAAAAAGCTAAAGGGCACTTTGGCATTTGGTACAAAGGAACAGGGAGGAGGTGGGTGTCTGTTATCAGAGAATAGAGCAGAGATGGAGGCTGACACATCTGTGATATCATCTCTACAGACAATATACAGCTACATCAAAACTCCAGCTGGCCATTGTGGGGTTAGCTTTTGAAGAAGAGCTGGAATTGAACTTGAATTTTAGCTTTCATATGTTTTCCATTTCTCTTTATGGTTAGAAACAAAAAAGAGTTTCATCCTTACCCACTCTCACGTTTAACAGAATCAGAATCAGAATCAGAAATACTTTAATAATCCCAGGGGGAAATTACTTACATACTTAACTTACTTATATGATGCCATGCAGTAGGCATGTCAGAAAATGCAAACACATAATGCCCTTAACACTACTTTAAAGTAGTGGTCAGGGCTAAGTGTATGCCACTATTCACCATGGTCTACTGCGTCGCATCAGTCCAGTTGGTGTTGATAGTGCGCCTGTCAGGCTGATTTAGGGCTTACATTAATCAGCAGACATGAAGAAGCTGAAGTTTTTGACACGTTAGATTCTGTGTCCAAACACTACAAAGTTATGGCAGTACCTCCACAGACCATTAGAAATAATAATAATAATGTTTTCTTCTTGATGGGACCGATTTAAAATAATATTGCCTACAGTATCTGACACTGTTAAGATTAATATTAGATATAGTGTTGTAGTGTGGCTTTGAGAAATATGTTGCATCCGTAATAACATTATCAGGCAGAAATCATTAAAAATAATGTGTTGTGTCTGTTTTATGTACAGTAGACCTACGTGCTTGCTAGTGTTTGGTTTGTCCATTCTAGGCTACAGTAGAAACATGACGGTTCATATTTCCAGGTGATTATACACTAATGAAAACATACTTGTGAATATTAGCTCCCATTTCTAAATGTTACACACTGGACCTTTAAATAAAACCAACAAAACTGAGCTCAATCAAGACACGTTTTTGATTTTGTGGGAGTCTGCTCCCAAATACTACAAGTGTGAGTATTGGTGCGGACCCCTTAAGCGCAACATCTTTGGAAAAGCCAGAACCACGTTGTTGAGTGCCATCTTTGGATTGGATTATATGTGTTACGTAAATGTTGCATAACACAGTCATGTAAAATGTTGTAAAAATGTGAAGTAACTTACCCACTGATTCATAAATGATGGTTAGATATGTGTTACAGTTCAATGACAGATTACGTGAGCAATCAGATCCATCTGGTCCATCTGCGTCCTCACTGGAAGCAGTTTAATCTAGACTCTATCCACACTACGAAATTCATTCATCTCAGATTTTGCGATGGCGTAACTAACCATAGAGGCAAAATATGACAGATATGTAAACCCTGACAGAACTGACAACGCATGTTATACAGATCCAAAACTGTGTCAGATGTGGTTCACTGGTTGGCAGTGTCTGAGTGGGAAGCAAGTATGTATGCAATCAGTATCATCAAATCTTCACTTTTTTTTTATTATGGAGACAGGCGCAGCTGCCATATGTGGTCATCTAAACACAGCATTCACTGTAGTTCAGTTGGGTGTTTATGATACATTGTCATGCATGACTTTTCATTACAGCAGTCCCTGGTGGTGCTATCAGTCTTGCCAGCTATTTCATGCTTCCTTTAAGCTCGCACACATACTAAGATTGAGTATATTTTCATTATGATGATCATTTTCCAGAACATTGCATGATGGATGATGTTGTTCTATTCCCCAGGCGCTGAAGTCCAAGTATGCAAATCTGTATATCGCTGGTGCAGCGGACCCTGAGGGAGACTACCAGCTTGATGTCGATGTCTCTGGGCTGATCTTCTCCCATCACCCACTCTTTAGTCGCGAACATGTCCTGGGGGCCCGTCTAGCTCAGCTGTATGATCAGCACCTCACCAGGCAGCACAATAATCTTACAGGACACCTTACTGACAAGGTAAACTTCATCAGCCGACTGTCTGTGCGAAGTGACAACCTCTCTGTGAAACATTCCTGAATACATTTAGAAAGTTCTTGTATGTCTCAAATAAGCCACATATACATAAATCTGGCGTTTTTTGTGTTTTCTGTGCGTTGTAGTTGAATGGATTGAGGAGTGCACTGCGGAATATGCTTGACATCCATAGCGGGCAAAGCCTCACCCAAGCCATGCAACAGAGGATATCTGAGTACAGTTTGGAGGTTCGGTGAGTTCCCCAGATTTTGTTCCACCCAAGTCCTGTTTAGTCTAGAAACTGAAACCTATTAGCACCATGTCTTCAATATTTGTGTGTTTTTCCCCTGAATGTCGAAGGAACACTCGACAGCTGCGAGACAGTGAGCAGGAGAAAGACAGGACTCTGCTGAAGAACATAGTTAAAGTGTGGAAGGAGATCAAGGCCCTGAGAGACTTTCAGAAGTTTACCAACACACCCTATAAACTCTACCTGAGAAGGTAAATGTCTTTGTGTAGTTGTGGCCCATGTCTGTGCTAATACATTTGCTGGCTCCCTCGAACTTTATTAAAATACTATGTGCAGAGATGTGCTTTAAGAAGGAACTCATTTATAGGTGTCCCTTTATCCCAGCCTGCATGTAAATCTTTATTTATTTATTGGGATATTTTTCTTCTGTTCACATTCACTACTGTCCCTAACAGATGCTTGCTGGATAATGTAATTAATGTGTTCTGTTTTTCCTTTGTTTTTTTTCAATCTTGCTCCAGAGAGAATGTGGACCGGTCGTCAGATGAGCGAGAGTACGAGGATGAAATCTTGGCAGAGGTTGTGGAATTGGAGGCAGAGAGCGAGGAGGACTACCAGAGAAAGTTTGCAGAGTACAAGAAACAGCTGGAGGAGTGGAAGCTCTGGAGAAGGAAACAGGTACCTACTATATCTAGACTGATGAATAGGCGGATATTAGCTTACTGCAACTATATTGACACTGTGTCGTCCGATGACTAACAATAACATGCAGGGGAAATTAGGTGTAATTTACAAACAGTATCACTATACATATTTCAACCAGAGAGCAACTAGAAGTTGATTATTCAGTTGTGAAATGTTCTACAGTATGTATCTTGGTCTAAGGGATCCATATCAAGTTTGTTTGTTTATGTTACGTATTTGTTTTTAAATATTCCTATAAACCGATATATAGTTATCGATATGGTATGGTAGTCACTTGTAGTTAGTTTCTTACACCTGAACACACCGCCTATTACTATACAAGCAAAATCTGTTAAATTAAATTATTTCACCTACAATATTGTCTCTCGTGAGGAATAATAAATAAAGGAAGTTAAAATTGTGGTTTGAAACTAAATCAAGACAGCCTTGTACCTTGTATGAATATACACATACTGTACATGTGTTCACCATATTCAGAAAACCAAGAAGAAGAAGAGAAAAAAGAAGAAGAAAGGCCAGGCACAGGATGACACTGAAGAAGAAGATGAAGACCAGGAGGGGAGCGAATCAGAAGGACCCGTTGAAGAAGGCCCCCCAAAGCCAGAGCCTCCAGAGAAGCCAGATTTTGATTCTATAGAGCAGCAGGTCAGAGAGAAAGCCTCGAGGATACGCAGGAAACCAGGAGAGGCCATCTTGATTCCTGAGCTGTCTGCATCCGGAAACATCACCGCCAGTGAACTCTGCCCCAGGTAAGAGCAGAGACACAAACAGCAAGCAAAGGATTTGAACTTTAATTTAGTTTGTTAAATTCACTATGTTGAAATATAGTAAATAAATTCACTTATGTCACCCATGGACAGTTGTTCACTTGTTTTGATGATGACCTCAATCTGAAATGAAAGGACTTCGCTGCTACTGTGGACGTTTTTCAATAATGTTTGTTTACTCCTTGTTTCAGGGCTGAAATAGCTCGAAGAGAGGACGTTTCAAGGCGTTCTCTTTTCATCAAGATCCTATACAATGACAAAGAAGTTTCACGAACGGACAGCCGCTCCCTGAACACTGATTTCAGAGTGCACTTTGGCCAGATTTTCAATCTCAAGATAGTTAACTGTCCACAGAGCATCAATTTACAGGTACAGTACAGAAACATTTAGCGTGCTGCCACTGTCTATTCCATACATCTGCTTGAAGAACTGTCTTCTTTTCTCGTTTGTGTGTGTGTATGTATGGGTAGGTGTTTGAGGAGATTGGCTCATCATGCTCCCTCCTGGCTCAAGTGTTTGTTCCAGTGCCAGAGCCCTCAGTCGTGATGGGCAACATCCCTCTGGAGGAATTTGAGTTCAGCAGCAATCAGAGAGTGATGTTTGACCACGAGGGCGTAGGAAGTGGTAAATGCCTTCATGTGACTTGAAACACTGTCACCCGCAAATCTATTCCCACCCTAAATCTATATTTGACTGTGATTCATAGCTCTCACATTTGTTGGACAGACACTTGTCACTTGAGTTATCTCAGCCCCTGTCTTCCTGTCTCTGATCTTCTCTGTGTGCCTCATCAGACGTGCCTCTCTCCTTCGAGGCGGATGGAAGTAACAAACAGACCCTGTTGACCTCTGGGAAGCTGTCGTGCTGTGTTTCTTGGGGGATTGGGGAGGATGATGTACCACTCGCCCCTCCTGTGTCTCAACAACCTGTCGGCATACACAGGTAATGTCGCTTTAAGGATAGTACTGGTGGTTTTACATGTTTTAGCCTGTGAACTACATTTTCTATATGATTTACTCACAGCTGACCCTACTCCAAAGCATACCACCACTGTTTATATATTCATTAATATTTTCCTTCCCTCCAGTGTGTGGTTTAATTTTATGTCAGCATGAATGATATAACCTTTGCAACTTGCTTGGACTTGAATGTTGTTTAATGCAGGAAGTCAGTCATGTTAAACTTGCGTGAAAGGCAATGCAGCAGATGGAAGAAATGCTACACATTAATGTTGTCATGCTACAAATATTCTCATGTTTGCTTATTGTTTGTATTTTCTGATAACAACAGCTCATAAATGAATCTCAAGGCTCATTCATTCTTGATGGAAATTCCCCAACACTAAAACTATGCAATGGTAATCAGGCTTCAGTAGTATTAATCACTTTCCGTCTCTCTTTTTTAGTGGCTTGGGTCGTCTTGATGCTGTCACATACATTGGGGCATCTGGACTATATGACATGAAAAAAATTGGAGAGTGGGCGACACAGTCACGACTAGACCCCAACGATCCAAAAAATGCCTCCATCATGCAGCTGCTAAAAGTGGGTATCAGTATGCAAGAGGTCTCAACAATCCGAGTCCGACTAGCAGTTTCTGATTTTAAAACGACTTCTTTCTTTGCATCTGTGGTTCGCCAGGTGGCCAGTAGTGGAGAGGTAACGGCTCCAGAGTACTTCCGTCTAGAACAGCTGCAAGAGGAGTTCAACTTTGTGACTGATGAAGAGTTGGAGAGGTCCAAAAGATTTCGCCTGCTCAGGCTCAGGAACCAGGAAGTTGCAGAGTTTCGAAATTACAAAGGTGTTCCTGCTCTGGAGAGGGAGGTCACTGATAAGGTGTTCCAGGTCAGCCTTCCAAATATTTACTATATTGCAGAATATTATGGGTATAGCAGAATGAGGATGCATTAACTCTGTGTGAAGAGTTAATCCCCCCCCCTCCCCTTTGGTTAAAAATGATTTCAGGACTATGAGAAGAGGCTGAAAGAAGGAGAGATAATTGACACTAAAGAACATCTGGATTCACACCGAGCCTTAGTAGCCAAATACCTTCAGAAGGTGAGATGCCCATGTGACTTATACATGTTTGCAGTGCAGCAATCTTCAGCACATATTGGTGCTAAGTGTCATATCATCATCTCTCCCACAGATCCGAGAATCAGTCATCAACAGATTTATCCTCGCCAAGCATCACTACCTTCTGTCCGACTTGGTGGTAGAGGAGGAGATACCAAGCATCGGGTAAGTACTCCCCCAGGCATTACATACTCTGTCCCATCTTTCACAACTAACATTTTTTCACGTTTGTGTTATGCATGTTATAAATATTTCTTCACTTGCACTTCTTTCACTAAATAGTAACTTAAGGATGTATACAAAGTGCTACTTCGCATATTGTAATTTATCATTTCTGTACCCTGCTCCTGAGAATCGAGCCCTCTGCTCAAGTAGCAAAGGTAAGGTCAGATAACTTGGATTACTTTCAACAGTGGGATCAACAGCCAAATAAAAAAAAAAGAATCAGGAAGAGTGACAGGGTATATATTAACCACAGGCAGATCTAAGTATGTTTCTTGGCCTGGTGCTGCTTCGGTCTATTTGATCTTGAGCTCAACACTACATTCCCCTGGCTGAGTAATGCTCTCCTCTGGAACTGTTCAAGGCAGTGTTTCAGAGCAGGTTTCACAACACATGGACACGATAACAGAAATTAATTTCAAGTCTTTGATGGCATGTGTGCAGATTTAATGATCATAATACATGATGTACGTCCACGTCAGTCATGCTGTTGGGTGTTACTGAAAGTGAATGTTATAATATTTTCTGTTATTCTTCTGCTATGCATTTTTAACAGTGGTGCAGGTTCAGGGTATGTGCTTAGAGTTTCTTTTCTTTTCCTCCCACCCCTGTTGTGTCCATGTTCCTCCATTTAGTTTGAACCATGAGTACCAGTACAGTAGTGACAGTAGACCTTGTGGAGTATTCAGTCCTTTCAGGATTTTGCAGGGATTATTTCACCAAAACATTTTCATTGTGATGTTTTCTCAAATTTAGATGAATTATAGTTGTTGGGTTTTTTTGCTGCAAGATAGCACATATCGAGAGTAGTTACTAAATTCTCTGCCTAACATATTTTGTAAACCAGTTTTTTAATAGTGGTCATTTATAGTATTGTTAGAATGTATACGTATTCTAACAATATCATATATTTACAGCTACACAGAACTCATGGAAGATATTGATATAACTTTGCCTGCTGTAATAGTGAAAGACAGCTTTCTACAAAGTGTAACAAAACAGTAGAGTGGATCCATTCCTTGTGAAATAACACTGTTCATTATGTGCTTATCCTTCAGCAACAGCAGCACATACTTAAACACTTTGCAAGACACCATGAGACTATATAATAGGCAACACAATATAAACCTTTCACCTTAGTGATCCCATTATGCCTAAAAAGTAAAACATGAAAATATTGGGGTAAACATGACCTCAGAATTTGTTTTGTGATCATAAAATTGCAAATACCTGGAGGGACTGAGTACTGTTGATGGTTATTAATCCTATCCCACACTTCGAACGAAAAATATTTTTGATCTCTCAATAACGGATTAGCATTCAGTATGAGTTTAAATGAACCAGTCACAGTCTCCTGTAGGTTGTTGACTAAATGATAACAGCTGTTTGTTGTGACATTCAGGATTCTGGGAATAAACCTTTTCAAGCTGGCTGAACCCAAGCGGCCGCTGAAGCCTCAGAGGAAAGAGAGAAAGAAGGTGACGGCTCAGAATCTGTCTGACGGAGACATTAAGCTGCTGATCAACATAATCCGGGCCTTTGAGGTCCCCGTTCGCAGGCCGCAGACTAAGTGAGTGTTGAGTGCACCCAGTTGAATTCAGAACAGTTTAGAATTGAAAACAAATCCTTATTTGTCCTCAGAAGTAAGAATTAAGTATGCGTCTTACCTGGCAGATTGTTGAACATTGCGTCAAATGGGTTTTTATTTCAGTAAACCAGGACAGTCATCTCAGAGTGCCATCCAGGGCAGTGACTGGCTCCTCGGCCAGGTACAGTACACCTTTACCTTACAGCTGATCGACAGCAAGATCTTCATTGGCAATGATCTATATTATGTGTGTGTTTGTTATTGGTGTGTTGTAGGTACAAGTGAGGCCCTTTGTGGAGGTTTCCTTCCAACGCACAGTGCTTCAAACAACCACAGCTGACGGACCAAACCCCTGCTGGAACGAGGAGCTGCAACTACCATTTAGGTGACAACTGTGTTTCATGGCTTGACTTTTTGTTTTATGAGAAATGTTTATTTTGGATTTAAGTACACCCACACACTCACACATTCACTAACTTGTGCTGTGTTTCTACCTACCTGAGACATCAGAAATGTTGAATGAATATGAAATAGCTTCCAGTGCTTGGTAACCACATCACAGTTACACAACATTAGTGAAGTGTAAGCACACTGTAAAATACTGGAAATGGTTCCAGGAAAAATTATTCAGAAGCTCTCCAGGCTATTCAAAAATTGCTGTCTGTTTTTTACAGCCTCTGTCCAATTCCAAATCAGCTTTATCTACTCACATAGCTCCAAAACATATGACTCTTTCCAGATACAGCATCTAAGTACACTTTACACAGTTGATAGTAAAACTCTTCTTCTTCTCTGCAGTGCCCCAAATGGTGACTACAGTGCTGCTAGCTTGCAATCAGTCAAAGATGAAGTCTTCATCAACATATTTGACGAGGTGGTTTATGAAACTGGAGTGGTGAGTAAAACACTGTTCATTCTCTCTCACCTCGCTCACAGCAGTTATATTAGGGATCGACCGATACCCATTATTAGTAATCAAGAAAACAGATACTGATATTTGGAACCAATTTGCAGTAAACTTGAAAATCATAGTGTCAAACTATTGAATAACTAGGGATCGAGTGACACAAAGTACATTTACTCAAGTACAATTTTGAGGTATTTGTACTTGAGTAAAGGCACAAAGGCTTTTGTGCTATTTTTTACTTCCACTTTTTATTCCACTGCATTTATTTGATAACTAGTTATTTTGCAGATTCACATTATTAATACAAAATATAAATCCACTAATGAATTATGACGTACAGGTATATTCTGATACTAATACTTTTGAACTTTTGCTTAAGTAAGATTCTGAATATTTTTACACTGTGGTATTGCTACTTCTACTTAAGTAAAAGACCTGAGTACTTTTAAGCATATGTTTAATTAAATGCTGCAGAACCAAATGCTGTGTAACCAATCAGATAGTACTGTGGGTGGGACATGTTCATTGTTCTTTGCTTCATAATTGAACACCTTTTGCTCCTCAGACTGACAAAGACAAAGGGAAATCAGTACACACCCGAGTAGAGAAGCACTGGTTGGGCTCTGTCAAGATTCCTTTCAGCACCATTTATTCTCAGTCACGGGTGAGAGTCTTTGTTGCTGCGTGTTTATTAGCACACATTTATTATTTATCACACTGACTCTCTGAACTGGTGACTGATGTGTTTTTCTTTTAATTCCATTGGATAGATTGATGGAACATTCAAGGTGAATACACCAGCGGTGTTGCTGGGGTACAGCAAGGAGCTTAGCCACGGCACTAATGGTGGTTATGATACTTTGCGGAGTCTGAGTGAGGGAGTATTTATCACACTCTTCATCACCATTGATCCGCAGCTGGTGCCTGGAGAGTCTATTAGGGAAAAGGTAAATCATGTTTGGGTCCTGTCTGCTTCTAAGTGCCCATCTGCATCACTGTGTGCTAGTTTTTCTTAGTCCATCTTTGTGTTTCCAACCAGTTCATTTCATATTTTGTCAGATATGTTCATTCACTTGTTTTCATGAAGGTTTATTGTATTATATTGTACCAAAACAAGGGCCAGTTCACACAAGAGACTGAACAATATGGATCACGTCACAGAGGATAACAGAGTATATAAAGTGGTTTAATTACTTAGTGCTTGACTATTCAAAGAAATAGCCAATTTCTACCCTTGTTTTGAGACAATTAGTGTCCATGCTTTTAAAAGTAGATGGTTATGCATCAGTTTATTCATGTGTTCTTTTATTTGTCATCCTTTTGTGTCACTTATTTGTTTTTGCTCTGCTGCATGTACTAGATAAAGGAATTGAAGGTAACACTCTTCCTTTTTTATTCACCTAAATCACCTATTCATAACTGCATCACTTTTAAGGCTCATTCATCCATTTACATGGTGCCGGCCTCTGCTGTAACCTTTGTCTGTTTTTATGCAGTTTGACAGCCAGGAGGATGAGCATTTGCTGCAGGCTTCAGAGAGATTTGAAAGGGATGCCGCACAGGCTTACCCGGACCGACCCTGCATTACCACAATCATAGACCTCAACGGGAAGACGGTCTTCATCACACGTTACATTCGACCACTCAACCCCCCACAGGAGTTGCTGGATGCATTCCCCAATAACCCCCAGGAGACCACGGTCAGTTGCTTGTTTGAAGTGAATCTAGAAAGAGGCTGCTCAATTACTCCAATCTTCTTCACTAGTAATTGTTGCTTATTTGACTGGATGTCCTGTAGTGACACGCTGACTCCATCCTTACACAGGCCCTGGTTGCCCGATTCGTCTCGCTCATCCCTTCTCTGCCTGACAGAGTTTCCTTTTCTGGTGCCTGTGACCTGTGGAGCACCTGTGATGTGAGTGAACCTGAACCCTCTCTGAGATATTGTGATTGTAAGAGGGGGCCCATCATTACAGTACCTTGTGTTTTCTCTTCTTGCTTTTAGCAATTCCTCACCCTCCTGGCAGGAGATGAAGAAGAACATGCTGTACTGTTGTGTAACTACTTCCTATCTATGGGAAAGAAAGCCTGGCTTATAATTGGAACTGCTATACCAGAGGTGTGGAATAATAATTTGTAAACCTAGAGACTTGTTGAATATCTCTTTCTTTCCGCAGCAGCACTAAGATTTTTGATCTTTCTTTCTTAGGGACCAACAGCGTATGTCTTGACTTGTGAGCAGAACCATAACTACCTTATCTGGAATCCCAGCAGTGGTCAGTGCTATGGACAGCACGAGACCTTCTGCCCACTGCAAACAGTTGGTTCCCTGGTCAATGCTGACAATGTGAGTGAAGAGAGTACCAGTTCATGATGTGACATTTCATTTTTAATAATTTCCTTTAGATTGCAGCTAATAAAGTGATTTTCTCTGAATATTTTTTTTTTTTTTTTAGGTGTGGTTCAACATCCAAGAATATACGTCCCCAATGACGATGAGTTTTGACGTCACAAAAACCAATTTGTGGAAGCCGTTTTTCTCCCGAACCTTCTCTCACCCTGGGCTGTCAAGTGTGCAAGTGAGTGTTCAACATGTTTGTACAATATTGTATGTTCAGCTGTATTATTTTTTTAATATATTTTCCTCTAAATCTAATTGTCTTTAGCCGGACGAGCTGGTATATCGGCGCACAGATAAAGCAGCTGCAGCTGAGCTTCAGGACAGGCAAGTTAACACTGTGTCACATTGATTTGTTAGGCGGCAATTCCACACCGGCCCTCACACATTTACCGTCTCACTCTCCACAGAATTGAGAAGATCCTGAAGGAGAAGATCATGGAGTGGCGCCCTCGTCACCCAACCCGCTGGAACCGCTACTGCACCACCACCCTGAAACAATTCCTGCCCAAACTGGAGCTGAGCGGGGGGCGGGACATGGCTGAGGGGCACCGCCACGAATTGCAGAGCCTGCTGGGAGACAACAGGGTAAGTCTTTAATGGGAGTGACTGGAAAGTTACTTGACTGAGTCACTGAATGAAGTCATCAGTCATCAATCTGTCATTTCAATGATGTCAGCTGGCAGAAGGCACTTGGTGTCACGTTAATAAATTCCTATCATAAATTAGCACTAATAGGCTTTTTTCTTTCTTTTAGATTTCAGGATTCCCGCTGCACATGCCCTTCTCTGAGATCCGGCCCATCATAGAGGCAGTGTACAGCACCGGAGTTCACCATGTTCAGGCGTCAAATGTGGAGTTTGCACTGGCCGTGTATGTGCACCCCTACCCTAATAATGTCCTGTCTGTGTGGGTGTACCTGGCCTCACTTGTGCGCACATAATACAGTCTCACAGTGTATCATTGCTTTTTATAAATGAGCTTTAGCTTTATTTAAGCTTATTTATGTAATTACTCACACATTTTGTACCCTTCTGTATATAGTTTATATCAGGTTAACCTTGATAAACAGCTACCAGTTTGATATATGTACATTAAATCCAATACAGTGCAATAACCTTGCATGTTCTTGACCATCAGAAAACAGCTATTTTTGAGGCTATAGCTTGTGTTGTTTTTATAGTGGATATAGTCAAATGTTTACAATATTTTAGGAATATATGTTGACATATGAGAAAGCAGAACAGTAAAAAAAAAGTATAGAAACTTTGATTTCTACCTACAAAATAATGAGAAATGACCAACAACAGCTTCTAACCCCAAGATACTGTTTTATTTATGAATTGAACATTTCCAATAGAACTCCTCATGCAAGACAAGCAAATAAATCCTGCTGCAGAATGATTAAAGATGAAGTACAATCTAAGTACACGGTAAGGTTCTCCCAATCTGACGGTTATTATTCAGCTTCTCTAAAAGCTCTCCAGTGTTGGCCATATTAAATCCCTCTCATATGAACGTTGGTCCATTTCCTCACTCACAACATGGAGTGCATCAAGAAAAAAAAAGCAAACTTGTTTTGGTGACTATGAACATCCGGTTTGACAAAGTTGGACAAAATGTTTAAGACTACTCTGCAACATCATGTACCAACACCTACGTCTGTACATCCTTTACCGATGTCTCAGTAACCCTACGGTGGCTGTACCAGCACCAACATCAAGGTTAGATAACAGGTGGGGGGAGGGGGGTTGGTACAGTGGGACTATATGTAGAGCATTCGGACCAATAACCGTCAACAACATGACAGCCATATAAACAGTCAGCGTCAATCTAAGGGGTGGTAGCAATTAATTCACTCCTGTTTCATTTCACACATCACCCTCCAATAAATCGACCGCTTGCTTAAAAGAGTACATCACCTTGATGCTACTGTGCTGATTATAAATGGATCAACCTAACAGCAGGGGGAGAAGAATACTTATGCAAATCTGTATAGTTTGTGAGAAAAAAAACAGGGTTAAACTACAGAAAACAAAGTACTTGGTGTTTACGCTTCTCTAGGTTTTTTAATTTTTTGAAATCCAAAAAAGGAACCAGAATGTACATTTTCAAACACTTCAAATCCATTATCACCCCTTTGTTTTCCTTTTCTAAAGGATTATTTCCATTTAATATAGATGGAAATGGAAATAACGGGAGCAAAATTACAGTTTCATCCAGAAACATTTATAAGTGTCACAAAATACAGCAACCGGTATTCCCAGGATAAAGTGCAATAAAAAGGAGACGTGACATTGTAGGAGAGCGTTGCTTGGCAGGATCACTCTCCAGAGCGACAGCAGGCTCTGAAACCACACTGCAGGTTCTGGCAGCCGCTGGCTGTATCTGCGTGAGGACCTGGAGAGAAACACCACACAGTGGTCATCCTCTGAACTGCATGCCATATGACAACAGAAAAAGCTTACACATACACATTCTATACTTAAAACAAATAATCCTATTTTAAGTAAATAAAAGGAATGAATAGAATGAAGTGAATACTGAAGGCATACTGGCTCCAGTAATGCCTACTTACCTTCCACCTCAGTAGCATCTGTTACTTACACTAGGACACATGCTATGCAGGTGGGGTTAGTAATGTTTATCGCAGTTGCCACACATTGCAATAGATCTTTTACATTCACATACAGTTGAACATACAATAACACAGCTAGTTCACTTTACTAAATCATTTCAAATTCATGTTTCAGATGAAAAAGAACCCCAAGCAGTTTCACTGTTGAGTGTTACCGTTTATGTTGTCGCAGTAATAGAAGTGCTCATCATTGAGGGAAGGACAGGCTGACACCAGTTCCTGCAGCCCCACCTCAGTGATGAAGAGACAGCCAGACAAATTGAGATGTTCCAGGACAGGAAGCCCGCCGCGCTGCGACAGGGCTCTGAAACACACACACACACACACACATTAGTCATTACAGAGACAGCAACATGCACACCAGCACAGGATACATCTAGATGGACACTGATAATCTTCCTAACCAGATAAAGGCTACTGGCTATAGCAAATGTAATGAACAACACCATTCTCTTATAATCAGCATTTCTGAATGTTGAATAACCACTCCTAAAAATGTGTACGTGAGAAAGGTTGCATGGAGGAGTTGTTTATCAAGATAAGTAGCAGTGTTTGCACAAATGACAACACCCACATGTTATTACACCATCTTGTGTTTTCAGCTAGCACTCAAAATAACTACACTTGCCACTTACCACTAAATGGTGTTTTGAAACTGCATCAATGCAACCTGACAAAATGTTGTGGAATGTGTCAGCTGATCAAAAATGACTCATTTATCTCACTGCATCCCATCAGTTTCTGAACATACTCACCACTCAAATAAATCCGTGTAAACCCAGGATTGTATGTGAAATCATGCTCATGTATAAAAAGGAGTGTGTTTTTGTTTTTTTTTTTTGGGGGGGGTTGAAAAAAATAGTAATACATGATCTTTACCTCAAGCCCAAATCTGTGACTTGATAACATCCAGAGAGACTGAGAAATCTCAGTGAGCGTTTTGCCTCTGACCGGTCAGTCCTGTTTTCACGCCCCAGACACTGCAGGCCCCCAAATGAGGAACATTTAGTCCGAAACTCTGCAGTGCTGCTTCTGGTGGTACTTGACTCGCACTGGGGCCCAGTAAAAGTCCTGAGGGCCATGTCACTAGTGCAACAGGTGGAGTGACCACAAAATATTTCCCCAGACATGGCATACTGCTGATGCAAATAGGAGGCATTTGAGCCAGTCCTGTGCCCGCGCCTCCTGCTCCTCCTGCAGCAGCACGAGCCTCCCACAAGCTGTGTCTCTACAAAGCTCTCTGCTTCAGGATGAGGCATCCCATCACGGCGGCTCCACGCTGCTGCGTCTTCAATATCAGCAAGGTCTGAGGTGTCCAAGACCCATACTTGCGTGGGGGAGCAGGCAGTGCCCCAACGGTCACTCCCCTGCTTGAAAATGATGGCCTGCTGCTTCCGCCCCAACGGGTGCAGGTTTCTCTCTTCCATGAGCGTGATGGGTATTGGAGAACTTTTAAGGAGCTTGGCTCGTCGGTCCGAGCGTTTGTCGAAGCAGGTGGAAGACGTGAGGTCACCCAGCCCAACGGACAGTTTCTTCAGGGTGTGATCAGTAATCTTGTCACAACCAGACAAATCCAGGTGCTCCAGAGACAGACAGGCTCCGAGAGATGACCAGCTGAAAGAGGGAGGATAGCAAGAACATAGTAATGATGAGGACTGTGTACATTAAAAAGAATTGACCAGGGTTGGCCCAGGGAAAATTTGACCTGGTACAAATTTGTCAATGATGCTACAAGCACTGTGCATAATCAGAAATGACTTAATGGTATTTTAGTAATGACTTTTAATATTTACCTGTCGAATGCAAAATCTGTAACATCAGTCTGGGTCAGGTCCAGGTGAGTGATATTGGGACAGAGACTGAGGATCTGGCGCACCTGAAAAGAGGACAAAGGTATGACAGTTCAGACTTGACAAGGTCTTCATAATTGGGCACTGGGCAAGATTTTGTGCTACATACCATTTTACTAGAGACTGTAGAACTGTACGCCAGAACAATGGACTTGACAGACGGACCCACAGCTGGCAGGAGGTTCTGGATAATCCCATTCAGAAGCCTCTTCTCTCGCTGAGCAGTGCTAATTGCCAGGGAGCCCTGTGTATGGCCTGACACATCTAAAAAGACAATGAACAAGAACAAGGATGACGTAATTAACTCAACTCAGATACAGAACTGATTTTAACCTTCACTTTCAAAGAACGACTACGTGACAGTGTTTGGCTACACTGCAGGCCTGTTTACTCCCTGTATGCCAGAGTGCAGCCAGAGATCTGCAGGGAGCACCTTTCTGACTGCAGGGCAAACGCTCTGTGACTAAAGGTGATAAAGGTTTCACCACATGAGCATGTGAGCAAATGTGTGGTGCCCTGACTGAGGCCCTGGGGCAAACACATTTAAATGTTATAAATAATAAATAAAAAGTGTAAGTGAGTATAGTGTTTTATTACGCTATATCAACAAGATCAGGAACTATTGTGCATTACTTTTATCTTGACTATCAAAACCAAATATCAGAAATGTCAAAACAAATGCTTTTAATACCAATGTTAAAGAAAATCCATTTTTGTAGATTTGTTTTTTTATCTGCAATATATTTTATAACATAAACCTCCTTCCAGTTGCCGTTGCAGGTTGAAGGGGATTGAAACTAGCAGTAGCACTTTCCTAGTTATATATATGTTTGTGTTAGCTTCTTTCTGAAATTATCATACATACAGTCAGTGCTGCTGTTTTGGTCACTAACTGAGGCATGCACTTCGCTGAAGACAAAACCTCACCAGACTCATCAACATCAGCATCCTCATCCCATTCCTGATAGGCCCGACCCTCATTCTGCCGACTCTTTACCCACTCCTCATCTGGGTCCTGGTCCAGATCCCCAGGGGGGCCACTGTAATAATCACCTACATTTAGAGACACAGACATTAATCAGCAGTGCACCACCACAACATATTTAAATTAATGCAATTGTGTTCTTTTGCAAGGAAAATTAAGCAAAGTAAACAGTATTTTGTTCCTTAGAGTAATCACTAGCTATCAGCAGCCTACCTCTGGCCCAGTGCACAGGGTAGAGGTGCCTCCACAGAGAGCCAGTTTTGGCCAGCTCTGACCAAGAGCTGCACACTTGGCTACAGCGACACAGATCTTCAGGGCCCAAATAGTGGAACAGCCTCAGCATGATTTCTGTAGGAAGCTGGGAGATGTGGGTTGAAGAATTCCCATTCTTTTCCAGTTCTGAGGACGAGGACACAACAGCTTCCAATGTCAATATTATGAAGTGCACCATCTCCAAATGCCATGACAAATAATTACACACAGCACTGCTTTGACACAGGTCTTTCTCACAGAGGACATTTTGACATTTCACAGTAGGAAAACGGTGGCTGAATTCCATATAGCTTCTTCGGTTTCAAGGCCCTGCTATTGCACATGCTGACTCACTGTGATAACATACTGGGACACTGCGGACATTGAGGAGCCATTTTTAATGTTATTAGTAAAACCGGTGCTTTGTCTGCTGTGATAAAAGCCGATTGCACTGCAAGTCCTAGATATAGGAGGATATAGGATATAGGATATTTACATTTATTTAAATTTTTTTTTGATCAACCAATTCTGTTAAAGTAGTTGTTTGTTTTGTTTATACAATTACAACATTACAATATTTCAAAGGCTCGTCACAAATAACCAGAGCCCAAAGTGTCCTTATCCTTATCTTGACCCAAAAATTCAAAGGTATTAAGTTAAGATAGTCACAATACTGTTTGCATTTGTAGGACAAACTTTTCTATGTACCTACATTTGAAAGGTTTACAGACTTGTGGCTAACGTCCTCAACAGCCTACTGTACACAGACGTGCTGGGAGAACTAGTCACTCATGTACCTGATGTGACCAGTATGTGACCACAGCAGTGGTAGTGAATACTGATGATAGTGCTCCCCTCAAGGCTCGGATAGGAAAGAACCTTGCTTCAGGTATGTAAAACCAAGCATGTCATCAAATTACTTGTGATTCCTGGCTTGTTCGCATGAAAAATGTTTTAACATTTAGGAGTATACTCACTAACCATAATCTGTCTTCTCATGATCGGAATATTTAAAGGCTTTTTGCAGCTCCTCTGCCTGGCTCCACAGACTGAAGCCCTTCAGCACCTCAGCGGCACAGTCCCATTGCTGTTGGCTGCAGTGTTGTGCTATCACCTGTTTCTTGATGTCCTTGAGCTCCTCGTAGGTGAAGTACTGCATTAGCATAGGCTGAAAAACCTGCAACGAATCTCCTCAGTTTATAAACAGCTCGCCACAGTGCAGTCCACTGGGGTATGAACAAACATGTTTTTAAATACATTTCCTTGGGTTTCTTTTTTTTTTTTTGTTGTTACCAACACAATTTAGTCTTACCCATTCTCTGAGGAATCTATTGACACATATTTATATGAACAATATAAATAATAAACATCTTATACCTCTTCTTCTTCCTTCATGTGGGGCAGAAAGTCCTGTGTGAAAGCTTCTAGTCTCTCCTTCAGCTGCTGGGCATAGTTAAGCTGCTCATATTCACTCTAAAAAACACAACCATTATTCATTTGTGGAATCCCTTAAAAAGTATGACAACTGAGACTTCTATACAATCCCATCCACAACATCTAGCAGTTCAGTCTTTTCAGTGACGAATTACCAAATGTGTAGCCGGCAGCTTGATTATCAGTGATGGCAATTATGAGTTATAACCATCTTACACCCAATATTCTCCAAAGTCTAAGTCTAAAAACTGGGGGAAATTCAGAATAAGGGGCTCCAACTATTTAAAATCTCAGCACAGACTTATTTATATCAAGATAAACATCTTCCAGGATATCAATTCAAAGCAACAGAATGTTCTTTTCTGTTTTACAAACTGACTGAAGCAGAGCGGAAGTTAAGATTTATACAATTGCATAATTCTGGAAAGCCCGTTTTTTTGGTTTGCCCATGGCTCCAGAGAGAACAATGACTCTTCTCTCTTGTTAAGCAGATCACAAAGGAAAACAACGCTGCCCTTTTCATAGAATTCAGCCCAACTCTTTGTGCATCTGGTTCTTTTTCTTAAAAAATAACATACAGCAACTCCATACAACAGCAACAAATGTTTGGTTTTAACCTTTTTTATGAAAATGGATGCAACAATTTGTCAGAGGGCTTTATTATAAATTACTCTATATTTAAAAGACCTACAGAATATTTTCCCAACTTTTAAAAAAAATCAAATAAATACTAATAATTTAATTTTTTTAATAATAAAAAATAACAATTCTGTTGTTGTTGGTACTGAAGTGTTTGAGTGACTAAAATAATAGTTACCAGGATGACAGAGTGTCACCATTGAGCATCAGCTGAGCTCTGCAGAACTCCTGTATGTAAAGTAAAGCCTGGGTTTTTCTGCTAAGCCAAAATGCTAAAAGAAATGTGCAACATGTGCAATGTTGTAGGGCCAAAGCATGATAATAAACGTTTCTTTAAAACATGAATTCATATTTACCTTAACGTTGTGCAAGCCTTTTTCGAAGAGGGACAACATCTCTGAGAGTTTGTTGTCAGAGTGCACATTGTACACAGTGCAGCAGCGCTGTTGCAACAGGCCGATAATGTACTCATTCTCAATTTGTTCATGCATCTTAAACTCCTTAAAGGTGGCGCACAGTGACTGCAGAAAGGAGCGGAAATCATTGTTGTTGGAGAAGTTGGTTTTTGACAGCTGTGAAAAACAAACAGAAACACTAGTTTATTATACAACGTAACGCCATTTGTGTTTATACCGAGAGCCATCATATAAATATAATCATTAGCGCTTCTGTTGGTACTATTAGACCACAATCATTGGTAGTTCCTATTGGTTACACAACAACGCCATGGCTGCGGAGAATGTAAACTCAGACTGATAACGTTACAGCACTCACTGTATATGTAACTTAGCTTACGTTAGCACACCCGCCGTGCATTAGCTAGTGTCGCTAACTTAGCTCCTGTGACACACACTGACAGCCTGTACATTTCCAACATTACACAGTGAGTGATAACATTAGAAACTGCGTTGTGATACTTAAAGCATGTTACATAACAGGCTATCTTGGAAGTTGTTAAGCTAGCAAGCTAGCTAAACCAGTTAGCACGCCGTAGTTGTGTAGAGAGGATGCGTTACTGGGAGTTGATTGAGGGCAGCCCACTACGTGCTTCAGAGGGATGGCTAACAAACACCTCTATGCAACGCTAACTTCGCGTTCATAAGTCGACCCACGAAGCTACCGAGCGGTCCCACTGTAGTCATGAGACAATCATCCGACAGTTCATCTGCTTCGACTCACTCAGTCCTCAGCGCTATCATATACACAAGCTAGCTGGCGTGCTAGTCAGCGTACACGCGTCCGTTGGCCATATTTCTTCAGACGTTACTTGGTTAAACTCCAAATTAACGACCGACATTTATTTATACGTACCTTTTCGCAATACAGGCCCACCAGCTGTTTCATACGCCAGTGTGGGCCAGTAAAAACATCCACCTCGTCCGGAAAGGGAGCCATCTTCACACACTGAGCCTCAGTGCGTCATCTGCACAGACAGGGAGGCGTGTGCGAGCGAGTCATGTGACCACAAGTTCTAAAAGTGAGCACGTTATCCAAGAGACAACAGTAGGCTCGGATCTGATCCAGGATCGGTCTCTGAATAAAACATTGTATACATTTCACTGTAACTCCAGCGGATATACGCACCCATATCAGCAAACATGTTGAGAAAAGCTTTAGAAAACAATACAATAAACAATTAAGGTTCAAAACACACCAGTTTTCATACTGTCATATTTTCTGTAGTTACATAATACATCTATCTTTTTTTCCTCTTTAATTGTGAGTATCCAGCGTTGTACGATCACAATCACACTGCACTGAACGAACTTTATTTTAAAATGTTTAACTCGTATTGTATTGGTTTGTGATTTACCATATATACAGTATATTGATATTGTAATGCTTTTCAGTGTAGTTTATACATTGTATATATTAAATAACTATTTATTTGTTAGATATTCATATTTCATATTTGTTTTCTTATTTAAAACTTAAAATAGTTTGATGTTTTGTTAATTTAATTTCAAGAGAAGTTTAACACAAGTGAATTAAACCATTAAACAAGTAAACATTATTTTCGGTCTGATATTCAGTCAAGTAAAGTTAAGCTCTTTGTTTGGCAAAAAAAAAGAATACCAAAATATAAATACTGCTCTACGTAAATTAAACTAAATAACGAGTAAAGTGTATTTGGTTGACCGAGAACACGGTGCAAATACTTCTACCGGTTGGGTTGTGGTTGCTATGGAAAATGTCCACAGCAACAGTCCCTTTGTGGGTTGAGACTAAGGCCGTCATTCACCGTCATTCGGATGATGGACAGCTGCATGAACCAATACGCGGTCGACAAATATGAAGTGGCCAATTAAAATGCAGCAAAAAAAGAGAGCTGTAGTTAGATAGAGAGCGCGAGGGCGGTAGCAAGTACCAGAGCCTCTGTGAGACAGCAGCGAAAAACACTAATGGTAAGCCTAGTATTTGCCACCTAATAGCATTTATATACCCCTGCGTAATGACCTACGTTAATTATAGTACTCGGTGTTGCGTGAACTCACAAGGCATATCTTTGTGTTGGGTGCTCTTGGGCTACCGTATTCATCTAGCTACTATGTAACGGTAACGTTAGCTATCTTGCTACCAGCTGTAATGTGTCTTGCTTCAGCATCACATCCCGTCTGAGACAAGAGATCCTTTACTCTCTGTCAACACTCACTCGATGGAGCTTACCAGACTGTATAGTTACAGCACGACACACAGTCATGGTCACTGAAGTTCACAATAGTGGGTGAAAAATATTGCCTAGACTGTCATTAAACCCTTTGTGATCAAACACTCTGCAATATGTTCCCTGATCTCTTTGCAGACCCAGCATGAGGAGCCAGTCATTCCACTAACATGGACAAGTACGAAAAGGTGAAGAAAATTGGGGAAGGTTCATTTGGAAAGGCCGTCCTTGTCAAATCCAAAGAGGATGGACACCAATATGTCATCAAGGAGATTGGCATATCTGGAGTAAGCTGCCATGTATTCTATTACACAAGCTTTACATTTCACTGTTAATGTGAGCTCCCTTTTATTACCTTGCTCTATCACACTCTGTTATTTTGACAGATGTCGAGTAAAGAGAGGCAGGAATCTCGAAAAGAGGTTGCCGTTCTTGCCAACATGAGTCATCCCAACATTGTCCAGTATAAGGAGTCTTTTGAAGGTATTTACTTAATCCAAAGTTAGTCTTAGCCATTGTCTGAAAGAACTACAGATTTAATCTTTCGCAATTCGACCCTGATGGACACAATATCCGGTGTATATTATGGCTTTTCTGAATGCCATCTCAAATTCTTTTCAGAGGGGGGCTGCTTGTATATTGTGATGGACTACTGTGAGGGAGGAGACCTCTTCAAGAAGATCAACTCACAGAAAGGAGTACTGTTCTCAGAAGAGCAAGTAAGCCACTAACTCTGAGACAATCACTCATGTTTACATACCTTTTGACAGAGTGAAACGGTGTACAACATGTGGACTAAATGTATCATATTAAACTGGTGCTATTCCATATCTCTGTCCTCTTCTTTGAAATGTATTTTCCCTGGGTTGTATAGTTACAAACGATGTTGATAGGAAATTGATTAATGTGCGTTTACCGTCTTCTCCCTGTCCTAGATCTTGGATTGGTTCGTGCAGATTTGCCTGGCCCTGAAACATGTACATGATCGAAAAATCCTCCACAGGGACATTAAATCACAGGTATCGTTTCATGCACCACAACAGCATCCCTCAGTGATACTAACTTGTATTATTTTTTACCATGTATTGGCTTATTTACACATTTTTTCACAATATCCCTGTAGAACATTTTTTTGACAAAAGATGGGACTGTACAGCTTGGGGACTTTGGAATTGCAAGGGTGCTGAACAGGTGTGTCAAATATAATCTGAATAGATCTACCGATCTCTATACAGCTCAGATTTGGGAATAATGAAACATAATACAATTTGCTTTCCATTCTTATTTGCAGCACTGTAGAATTGGCAAGAACATGTATAGGAACGCCATATTACCTATCACCAGAGATTTGCGAAAACAAACCGTACAACAACAAAAGGTACCCACTTTATGTTCTGGAATACCATGATTGTGTTTGTCTCACTTGTGGTGTAAATCAATATTTAATTGTAATCCGGGGACATGATCTGTCCCACTAAACTGAGTCATGGAGGATTAGGTGGTGGCTTCTGGGTGATGTAAAGGTATCATGTCTCCTCTTTATTGAGTGAATCTGCTGGTCTAGAGCTACAGCAAGAAGCTAGTATTGATTTCCTCTTTAACTATTTTAAGTATGCATGTAATCTAATCCACATTGGTCACAACCAATGAAGTAAATTTAGCAGTCTTAATGTTCCATATGGAGTTTTCTCAGCAATGAAGCGCTTTTTTCTCTCCAGTTAATGTTAAAGAAAGGAAAATCATTGCAGTGAATGTAAAGCTACCCTACAACTTATCCCTGCCTGTCCATTTGTATGCTCTCTCCTCTCACTTTCCCTACTTTCCCTCCCTCTGCAGTGATATTTGGGCCCTAGGGTGTGTCCTATATGAAATGTGCACTCTTAAGCATGCAGTAAGTATTCTGTGTTGTGAGCTGTTTACTAATTAATGTAGAATTGAATGTATGTTTTACGCAGCATTGCAATGCTCTCACACATATTGATTTCCTGTATGTATAATGGTTTCATAAACTACATTTTAAAGACGTAGTTGTTTTTCCTGAGTCTCTGTAACTCTTTGTAACCGCTCCCTAAATATCCCCTGCTTTACTCTATCATTGCTTATGATCAGTAGTTTCTTTGCAGTGGTAACAAATGTGCTCTTCATGTATTTCTCCTCAGTTTGAGGCTGGCAACATGAAAAACCTAGTTCTGAAGATCATCCGTGGCTCGTACCCTCCCGTGTCTGTTCACTACTCCCAAGAACTACGCTCTCTCTTGGCGCAGCTTTTTAAACGCAACCCTCGAGAGAGGCCCTCAGTCAGCAGCATACTAGACAAACCTTTCCTGACCTGTAGGATAGAGAGGTTCCTCACACCACAGGTAGAGCATGCAGTTAGTTGTCTTTGATACAAACCGGATTCACATGAACCAGAACTGTGTTCCGTTAAATATTTGTTCTCTACTGATTCCAGATCATTGCTCAGGAATTCCACCATACTTTTCTTCACAAGCAGCCTAAAGTTGGTGTGGTGCAGGGGCCACCAGGTAAGTAAAGGACCACAGCTGCTCCCCTGCTGTGGGGCAGAAATGCATGTCATCGGGGCTTGGCACGGCTAAAGTGGACTGAACCAGGCCCATGGAACAACCCTTAAACTCTTAGCTTCCACCACAGTTTCCTTTCGAGATATTACCACTAGGAGTCACCAAATCCAGTTTTTTGTTAAACACAGGGGCTCCTGTTCAGCTGAAAAACATGGAAATAGTCAGTTCAAATGAGTAAAAATTCATTATTTGATACACACGCTGTATTAAAGTCCCAGTTAAACAGCAGTTAGAGCACCTTTAGCTTTAGTAACATATTTCTGTGTGAAATGGAATATGTAGGTGGGGTATTATGAGACAAGGGATTTGTGGTAATCATTCAGATTTGATTAGATGACTTAAAAGCACAGCTGCTGGGAAGCTCTGGAGAGATTCAGAGCTGTTAGGACTGTTGGCCTAAATCCACACCTCCCTCACTCGTATTGTTAGATCAAGAGGTGGAGGATGAGGGAGAAATTCAGGAACTAGACCTAACCACACTCCTTTGGGAAATTTACACAAACTAATATCCAAACAACAGGGATTTTGATATAGAAATACATTATTTTTAAAACATATATTTGGAGAGATACATGAACAATTTACACAGGGATACGGGAATAGTATTTTTAGTAGGCAAGTGTGCCTCTCTCTGAAATGGCTGATTTATATTTACTGTAGTCTAGAGTTACTAAGGCCTAAAATTCAGAGGGAGAAATAAACTGCCTCTTTTGCTTCAATTGATGCTCCAAATGTCATTTTTGTTGGTGCAATGCAGGCCAGAGGTTAGAAACACCAGGTGCATTACAACTATAACTACTATGTGAATAATATTACTGTATTGCATTTTCCGTTACTTATTGTACTGTGGAGACCAGTGAGTAGACCTGCTAGGAAATATACAGAATGTTTGTTTATTTGCATTTCACACTGTCTTTGAGGTTGAATACTGACTTGGATAAATGTTCATATCTTTTTTACTTGTGTGTGACCAGCTAAGCGTTCTGCCCCTGGCTCCATACCACTTGTTCCAGCTCAGAAGATTACCAAACCAGCCAGCAAATATGGAGTGCCTTTAACTGTGAGGAAGGTGTCAGATGCAGCCAAAAAGCCTGCAGAGAGGAAACCAGCAGTAAAGCATAAGCCGGTTAGTAGGTGTTGATGTGGATGACCAGTCGCTGTGATTTTCGAGCTTCACTCATTACTTTTTCTGGGGGGTTTTTCGCTCTGGATGTAAAAACAAGCTCTATTTCATGTTGAGGTCTTATTCTGGCATGTCAGAGGCCTCTCCCTATTGTGTGTGAGTGTGTTTTTTTTTTTTTTTGCATCATATTGTGTTGGCTACCTCTGAACCCCAGTGTCATATGTTGCTCAGGCCCCTCTCCCAGCAGCCCCCCAGAGAAGAGTGAGTCAAGTGGAGCAAGAGAGGAAAAAACACGAGGTACAGCTGAGAGCCTCACATACGTTGAATTTACTATTAGATTTCCCTCCTTTTCCTCTCCCCATTTACTCACACATGAAGGTTCTTTCCTTCCACCATTTTTAGTTTTCCTCCCTCTCATTACGCTTGATCCCCATATTCACCTGTTTTCCACTCCCAGCCCTTTCGGAGTGTTGTGCTTGACTGTATTAACCAACTTTTCTGTCCTCACCTCCCTGCCCAGTGACAGAGCTGCCTCTTGCCTCAAAGCAAGTGTTTTTAAGATGTCTCTTTTTTGATTGAGATGCTTTTGCCTTATGCTGCAGGATGGCATCAGAAAGAAAAGAATGGAGCTGATTGAGAAAGAAAGGAAACAAAGAGAGCAGGTGGGTGCATTGTTAAGTCCCTCTGTAAAGGGTCTGAGAGTTTTCAGTGGTTTCAGTAGCTTCTTGATCTGTGTTGCCTTCAGATATTCCTGTTGAAAGCGGACCAAATGAAGAGATATGAAAAGGAAAAGGTGGGTGTTGAATTTGTTCCTCGTGGGTTTAGTTATTTCTTTTCTTTTATGTTTATCAGATCATTACTGTAGTAAGCGGGAAAGGGTTGTACTGACTCCATCTAAAACTGAAAAAGTGATGAAACTTTGATCCACAACAGATCAATCGCATAAACCAAGCCAGAGAACAAGGCTGGAAACATGTCTTGAGTTCTAGTGGAGGTAGCAGCCCAGAGAGGAAGGTACTAGATGCACATTTCCTTTTTTATGATACAGTATTAATCATGCCATCTTATAAGTATTTCTAGATTTTATGATTGTATTATGTCACATAGATCATCCCACTGACTACCAACCACTTCTTATCCTCTTAACTCAGTGTTATGTAGGTGGTAGAAAGAGGGTTGTCCCGACCTCTGTTCAGGGACCTACTCCAGCCCCTGTCCCAAGTAAAAGCTCATATGAACACTACCATGCTGCTCTGGACCAAATGGCTAAACCACAGCCCAAACTCATCAGCAGGGAGGGATCCTCAGCAGGACCAGGCAGTCCCATTCGGTAAGTCCAGCCCATCTGCCAACCACGAGGTTACCGCTTGATCCAGATGTCTCTGTATTTTAAAGTCCCCATCTACTCAAAAATCAGTTTATCTTCTTGTTCCTACAGTGTGCTGTTTGAATGCTGTCTGTGCAGAGTTTGACACTAGAAGGATGTTTTCACATTCATCTGCTGAAAGTGGAAAGTTTCTCTGTGCTCATTAAAAATCTGATTTTTAAGGGGTGGGGCCTACCAGCATGATTTGTGACATCACAAATAGTAAGGAAGTGAGTCCTGGTCCAGTATGCAACTTATACAGTGTGATGTAGAAACCTGAAGCCACCAGTGCTAATCCACTGAGAACAGTGGAGGAGGAGACATCTTGTGTCCAGCAGGAAAACTTTAGAAATGAACAACATTTGCATATTCAGAGATTCTGTAATTTTTAATGAGGTAGAAGGAGTAGATTACTTTTTTTAAGGACTTCAATGTAGAAATTATACTTTGCAGGAAAAATATATCAGACACACATTATTGTTCCAAGCAGATTATTTCTATAAATGTCTTAAAACATGTCTGGAAAGGATGTTTCTGTTAACTTATTGTTTTAATGGTGTTACCTCTGTGTGTAAGAAATGTACCGGCTGCTGCCGGCCCAGTGCTGCCCAACGGCCCTGCCCGACTCCTAAACCATGATGCAATCAGGAGAGAACTACAGAGGCTGCAGCACGTTTCTAAACAAGCTCATTTTAGTAGGTCAGTCATGCAGCTTTTCCCTAATCAACAAATGGCACTACACATCTGGATTGAAATTCCACATCCCTTTTCTTTTCACAGTGTGAAACATAGCTAAAGTGTTAATTACCCTATTCTGTTTTCAGGCAGTGTGGTCAGATGGGTCCTGGACGTGCCTATCAGGTCGAGGAGTTTTTACAGCGGAAGAGAGAAGCTATGATCAATAAAGTTCGTGCTGAAGGACAGCTGGTACGTATGGTGACTTATACTGTAATTTCAAGGGTAACCTATTGAGTATTTAGTCCTGTTTCTGAAATACAGTTTTTCCTTCATAGTGATTATGACCTCTCACATACTGGGTAGCAATTCTTATGTAAGCACCGAATCAAATGGCTCCATGTGTTATGAAAGGGTTGCTAGTACTAAGTACTATTTAAGTTATAGTATAGCAAGGCTCTGTTGCTGTCCGTCTGTTTGAGTTTTTCTGATCCCTAGTGGTAAGAAAATATTAAATGCAACTTTAAAACAATGTAGTTACGGGGACAGTCACAAATCACGAGTGACCATTGCCTACCGAGACGAAATGTGGGCAGTACAGGATGTGCCACACACAGCAAATCAGCTTGCTAGTTTGTAGTCCAGTTTAGTGGGGCAAAATCTGTGAATCTGCTTTGCCACTGGAAGTGAAGGTTAAATTCACCCAGGAACAGGAGGCAAATATTTGCGAATGTTGATTTTACATACTGTATGTGTGACCATGCCCTGACACATACTATGTAGATCTGCAGAGTTGAGTTGTCTGTGGGTTTATTATTATGAATGGCCCCTTTTTAATTTACATGTAGTCATTTAATTCAATGTTAAAACAAAAATATTGATCAATGCAACTTTATCCAATTGCCCCAGCTCATGACTGTTGGCAGTTAGATGTTAGGGGCTGCGTCCTTTTAAAATGTGGTTAAATTGAACGGTAAACAGGGTACTCGGCAGAACCTGGCTGCAATCTATGGAAGCCGGGCTGGTTCGATTCGGTGCAGGAGGCCCAAAGCCAACAAAGAGGAGGAGGTAGGAGCCCAGGCCTGAATGCCCAGCCTCACCCTCTCAACCTCACTCATAGCACGTCTGGCTTGGCTCGTCTTCCTTCATTTGTCTGCACAAAACTCCCTTTGACACACCCATAATTCAACCCTGCAACTCAAACCCATGCCCACTCTTTGCACATCATGTGGTGTTCCACTGTCCAGTGTGAGCTGTTCTATTTATTTTGCCTCCCAATAATGGCCGCTGTTATTCACAACAGTAAATACCATTGTTTTGGTGTTATTGCGCATAATGTCCCATGTCCAATAACTACACCACCTCAGTTTTGAGTTGTGTATTGCAGCCTTTTTGCTTTGAATGGAATACATAAATCTATACATCTATATTGCACTGTTTACTGCAAAATGTGTTATTTTTAGTCTGGCTGTATGGCTGATGTATTAATGTACCTTGTGTTTAATAAGTGCTACCTATGTACCATTTTTGTGACCACAGGTATCAATGCTGTATTCTACTCTCTCTGTGTGTGTCTGTGCAGATGTGTCTCGCATACAGTGTGTAACATTTCTGTATTTGCTCTCAGGAGTACTTGTCAAGACTGAGGCAGATCCGCCTGCAGAACTTCAATGAACGTCAGCAGATCAAAGCGCGACTCAGAGGAGAGAAGGTACAGTCCTCCACTCTCAGATTCTGAGAGCACCTTTTTAATGTGTGTTTCTGGTTTTCCCTGATATTTTGTCTCCTGGCTCTTGTTGGTGTGTGTTTTAGTATGACAGTGATGGTTCTGACAGCCAGGAGTCCAGTGAGGAGGCAGAGCTCAGGAGAAAGAAGATTGAGGCTTTAAAAGTGGGTAAAAAGTATTACATTTTACAATATGCAACATTTAGATGATAACAAGGGAAACATAGACTAAGATCACCATCAACCACTGACACAACATTACAATTGAACAGATAATAAAAAGACAAAACGAGAAAGATGATGTCATTCAGACTAAGCCAGGATTTTGGAATGACAATCAGCTCCCCTCCAGACTACCTCATCCTGTGACTTGTTCTCTCAGTTGTTTTAATGAGGATTACAAGGTCAGAGATGTAGCTAGATGCTCGACCAGCATGCACCCTGTAGACGAGCAGTACAATCCTATAATCAGTTCTACAATTACCTGGCAACTAGTGTAAAGAAAATAAAACAGGGCTATTATTGTCACACCTGTAAGAGTTCAAAGCCTCGCAGCCGCATTCTGCTCTACCTGCAGACGAAGTGTGAATTCTGAGTGAAACATTAAAAACATAGTAGCATTTCATTAAGGCAACTGAGACAACCTTTTAGAGGTAGGCAAAGGATAGTAATTTGGTCACCAAATTGGACGGTACTCTTATTTTGATCAGCCAAAAAATGTTTGGCCATAGCCTCATTCTTCTTCGTTTGTATGTATTTTTGTACCTGCCAGGCCCAAGCAAATGCTCGTGCTGCTGTGCTGAAAGAGCAGCTAGAGAAAAAGAGGAAAGAAGCACACGAGAGAGAAAAGAGAGCTTGGGAGGACCATGTAAGTTCTATTGTTCTTTGCTCCACCCAAACATTCCTCAGTCAATACATTTACTTGGCCTTAGACATAAGCATAGTCTAATCTTGGGTTTTGTGTATTGTTGCAGCTTGCAGCTCGGGGGGTGAAGGTTGGCATGGCAGCAGGTAACGTAGCAGTGGCAGCAGCAGTAGCAGTATCATCTACCTCTGACAGTCCTATTCCACAGCCCAGTCCTTCTCAGCCAGACTCAGCTGCCAAAGCTCCAGCCCTGCCTGTATCTCAACCCTCCGGCCCAGCCATATCCATGACTGCTGCCCTGAAGAATGTTGGAGCAGTCAGTATACATTTACTAAGTCGTATCACATGCTACACCATCGTATTGTTTGAATATGCATTCCCAAGCTAAATTTGTTTTGCATTTTTTACTTGGCAGATTACTCCACTAAAAGAAAGCTTGCCTGAGCCAGAGACTGCCACGGTCATCCAGGTGAGTGTATGAGATCTCAGTAATCATTTATTCAAGTAACAGTGTGCTAACATGGCAAGAATTCAGTATTCAACAAGATTATTGCTTTTTCTGTGACAGAGTGAGAAAAAGCAGATTCTGCGCAGACTTAACCAGAACCTAAAAGCCCAGAGTCCTGTGGAGGAGACTGAGGAGTCACCTGCAGCCCCAACAGAACCAAGTCCTGCTCCCCAACAGAGCCAGTCTGACACAGAGAAACGTCCCTCTTCAAATGGAGACCGCAAGAAGTGGGATGCAGCTGAACTGCCTGTACTTCCTGTTGCTCAGCGAACCTTAGAGGAAACCTGTGCCACATCAACCGGTAAGTGGAGCTCTGGCAGGACAAAACTCTCAAATCCTGTGTATTAACAGAAGTTACTGTTGTGTGTGCTATACGCTTTACTTGCTACACTTGCTGTATCTTCCAAATCGTTTATCTTTATGTAGTAAGTAATAATAATAATACCATATGTCAGTAGCTATGTTGTGGAAATTCCAAATTCCATAAATTTGCTTTGTAGTGGAATTTATCTACATCTCTGTTGTGTATATAAAGGTTTTGTCTTTTGCTCAGCTTTTTTACCAAACATTCTCTCACCAGCCACCCCTGTATCTCCAGAAGATAGACCATCTTCTGGTGGAGACAGGAAGAAGTGGGAGGCAGGAGTTCCACTTGTTCTCCCTGTAGCCCAACAAACTCTAGAGCAGACATGCATTACAACCATTGGTGAGTTACCTACTCCCTGAGTGAGAACACGCAGACTTCCTGACAATCACAACAGTCTGCAGTGTGCACGTAGAAAACATATGTCTCCTTTCTCTCTCATGTTCTCTTTCTATGTGTAATGTCTCAGAGCAAACAGCGGGTGAAGTTATACAGATGGGCGGGCTACATGAAGAAGCCCCTAGGAAGGTGTGGGGAGTGAGTCCAGACTCTCAGGTGCTGAGAGTGCTTCAGGAGGCAGAGCTTCAGCCTCTCACCCAGCAGCTGGAGAATGTCACCATCTGTGAGGAAGACCTCTATAGCCCTGGTTAGTCTTCATTCAATCTTCATGTTCTTACCAGCCAAATATGGTTAGGTACAAGCAGTACTCAGATGTACAGTGTAAAACATAAATCATTATTCAACTATTTTCAACCTGGTCTTTTTTTTTTTTTTTTTACATTTTAAGTGCTGAGAGTTACTGTTGAGTCACTGTTAATAAAAACTGCCCATATTCTCTGCATATGCTAAGCAATTACTATGTGTATGTGTATGTGTGTGCAGCAGGATGTTGCTTGAAAAGAGTTACAGTACTCAATCATACCTTTGGTATAAAACAATTTATGTCATTATGTGGACATGAAGGACCCTTGTTAATAGTTTTATTTTTCTGTGTGCTGTTTCAGAGAATGCATGGATGGTTATGATTCATGTACTGATGATGCCATATTCTCCCCAGATAAGCCTAACCGGACAGCAACAGCTGAGAGTGCGAAGACACCTAAAGAAGTGTTGCCCTCTCAGCCAATGCCGTCTGCTGTAGTTAAGAGCCCAGATGTTCAGAAGGAGAGTGCACACATCACAAAGGCCCCACAACTGGAAATGTCTGTGGTCGGTGCAGTAGGAAGAGTGATAGTGCCACCCAACCTTACTGAGACTCAGGGTCAGTAGCATACTCTAATATTTATTGGATATTTCTTGGAACTCCTTAAGTATGTTTTTGGGATAATGCAATCCTATCTGCTCTGAATCCTTTCCAGATCCAGCAGACGTGGAGTCATTGGTTTTGGACGAGACACCTAAACAGGCCTCACGTCCCCCAGCTGGTGTGCAGCAGGCATGGGAACAGGAAGCCCAACAGCCAATGTGACTATTCATCATCTATCTAGCTATTTATATTAACAAAATAAACAAACATGAAAAGTCAGTCATTGTTTACTCATCTCAGTATTTAAGTTAACAAGACCATTGTGTTACAGCTCCAATTTTTTATTTTTGGATTGAACAAAATCCTAAAGATATAAAACACGTTTTTTGAGCTAAAGTGTATTTTTCTTTTAGGCCACCAGAGGGTATCACAAGACCGGCAGTCACTAAGGAAGTTGAGAAGAGTGCAGAGAAACCAACAGAATCCTCCGGTGAGGTTAATGTTTAGTGAGCTGAGCCACTTTTTTTTTTCTTTTTTCAGTGTGATTATTATCTTAATTAAATCTGCCCTCCCTTTCCCTCTCCCAGGTTCAGCACAGTGCGAGGAGCCCTTGTTTACGAAGTTGTGTTCCCCAGCCCACCGACGCACTGCTGCCCTTGCAGTCCTCTCAGCCCAGTCCTCCATGGATGAATCATCCTCCTCTCTGGCCTCTCGCTCACGCTCTGTCTCACCTCTACGCTCCAAACACCATGACGCCCTCCTCATTGGTCTCTCTACGGGCATGTTTGATGCCAACAACCCCAAGGTGATTAAAGGCTGAACTCGAATTAAAAAAAAAAACACACTTTTGTTTTTCCACCGGGAATGACAGCATTATGAGGAAAGGTCTTAGGGTAATTAGATATCACATGACAGTATGGGATTTTTTACATTATTTGATGTGATCAGGTGGTTGTGGGGGGGTTGAGGAAATTCACACTTGTTCTTGTGCCTGGTGTGATGTTGAGGCTTGTGTGGTATTTTTAGGTAGGGTTTCAGTCTTCCTTATTAATGAGGGGGTCTGGAATAGAGCCAGAGCCATTAATCACATACTCTGAACCTGCAGTGGGTCTAATAGGACAGAAAGAGCATCCATCAACCTATATCTTTCATAACCTTCATCAGGGACACTGGGATCTGCAAACCCAGCTCAACCTTTTTTAACACACAAAGAGCTACATAGAATATGAATGTAGATTTGTCAGTGTGTTTTTTATAGAGTTTGGTTGTTCTTGACTAGACTTGGTTACTACTAGTTACATTTTCTACATATTCCATAGCAGAGCCCATTCCATTGGTCTCTCTATTACAGATTGTAGAGCTACATTACAGATACAGTTGTAACGGTATGATGTTTTGTCAATCAAGACTTCCTGTCAGAGCCTCATCACAATATACATATAATGTACCTGACACTCTGTTTATTTTATTCTGTTTTTTATTGTACTGTCAGATGCTGCGGACATGCTCTCTGCCAGACCTCAGTCGGGTCTTCAGCCCTCAGCAGGAATCTGCAGTGACTAATGCTAATGCTGCCCCAGACAGCAAACTGGAAATCGAGGACCTGGATGAGGCAGCTAAAGATGATGACCAGTCAGAAACTGAAGAGTAAGACAAACATTAATGAAATGGCAAAAGCAAAAACATGCTTGGGTATGATTTTGGCAGATCGTGAACTGCTGCAGTCTGCAGATGGCTGGTAGTTTTAACAGCTGCCGTACACTGATTCTGTCAATCATTTTCAAAGCAGACAACAATAGAAAAATACACTGGTTTCATCTCACTAAAAAACTATATATATATATATATATATATAATAACAATATCCGTTGATCCATTGTTCCCTAGTGCATATGAGGATGAAGACCTGCGGGACATCCGGGCCTCCATGGAGAGACTGCTGCAGGAAGAAGTTGGTGCAGGAGACTTCAACGGAAACCCTCCAGAGGGCGAAGACCAAGAGCTTTTCAACAGGATAGCGGCTGAGATTGATCAAGACAACAATCAGATGGCTGTAGATGATGATGATGATGATGATGATGATGATGATGAAGAAGAGGAGGAGGAGGAGGAGGAAGAAGAATGTGAGGAGGAGGATGAGGAGGACGAGGATGAGGAATGCTCTAATGGCAGTCCTGGTGATGAAGAAGCAGGGGAGCTGCTTACCAACGGTGTGGGAGAGGAGAACCACAGTAATAACAGCCAGCTCAATGAAGAGTGGCACTCAGGTACGAGGAATTTCACGAGTTCTTAAGCAATTTTATTTCAGCCAGTATAAATCATTTTAATAAGAACAGTAATTTACCACTTTTGCTGACTTGCTGCACGGTAGTGTGGACAACACTTGCAGACTACTTCAGCTTGTATAAAACTTAATCTTGAATTAATATTTTATGTCAGATGATTCATGCCTTTTAATAAGTGGCCATGTAGGTTATTTTTGCAAACTATGCACCTTCAGTATTATGAGAAGTGATAAATCCTGCTGCACCACAGATGGCAGTGGGGAGGACCAGGGCGTAGAGGCTGCGCATCATGACAGCATATTCAGTCGTCTGGAAGAACTTCGCTTCGACCTGGAACAGCAGATGGGCTTTGAGAAGTTCATTGAGGCCTACAATAAGATTAAGGTGTGAAATGTTGCCTCCCTCTTCATATGCTGACACTGTTAAAGGCTGGAACGAAAGACTGATTGAACAGATTGATTAAACTGTTTTTTTTCTGGCATTTAAGGCTATACATGAAGATGAAGATGAGAATATTGACCTGGGCTCCAGTTTGGTGTTGAGCATTTTGGGAACTGAGCACCAGCATCTGTATCCCAACATCCTTCATCTAGTGATGGCAGATGGAGCATACCAAGAAGGTTAGTGATAGTCTGCAACAGTGTCGAACTGTCCTCAGTGGTTTTCCCACAGCACAGCCCTGTGTCAGAGTATGATAACAGAGTGTTTAATCTAATCTCTAAAATCCAATCCTCTTCCCTCAAATTGCCAGCAAGTTGTGAAGTAGATGTGACACCCTTAACACTGTCTGTCTGCTCTTGCTTGCTCTCTGCAGAGTCAGTTGTCAGACTACGGCCACAGCAGCTACAGAGGGGAGTGGGGGTGTATTTATTTTGAGTTTGACAAGTTTCCCTCTGGGTGGGAGCAGTCTTCAGATACATTTTCTCACAGAACATCTCTATTTGACTATTCTTTTGTTTTCTATTTTTACTGCCTTCAGTAGAAGAAATACAGAATGCAAATGTCAAATATCTCCCTCGAGGACCTATCTCAAGATCTGTGAACAATGTATCTTATCGTTCCCATCCATACAGCGATAACATTGTATATATTTTGAAATAACTTTGAGGCATCTGATAAGGAACAAACCCATCTACCGTAGTAATGCAGTATAGTCTATTGGCTACAGTCACAAACAAATTATTCATAACATCCAAGCCCCAAGTTTGAGAAGACTTTGCTGTGGGTTTTAAGTCAATTCTGAAGCCTGTTGTTACCATTAAATGCCAGGTCACATTTATGTTTTGGGAAATAGGCAAGCATCAAGATGTAAACAAGGTGAACTGAACAGATATAAATCCCACCTGTGTTATAGACGGAAGCATTTGTTGCCAATCCTTAAGAGACTGAACTCCATGGCAATTCACCCAAAAGCTGTTTTCACATCTAATGGTGGTCAGGTGATCACCAAAGTCGTAAGGATACATCACCTGGGCACCAAGAATGTCTGTACCTATGTTTGTGTCAATTCACCAATTAGATGTTGAGATATTTCAGAGGGCCTGCTGGTGGTGCAAAGTCAGTAGGATTCATCCCTAAGGGCCCTGAATGTATGTAGAAAATGTCATGGCAATCCAACCAATAGTTGTTGAGGTAGTTTAATCTAGACCAAAGTGGTGTGACCAACTTTGCCATCCCTAGAAAGAACAATGGCAACCTTTTTTACTTTTAAATAAAAGTTGTTCAATTAAGTTAAAGGTTTGTTGTGACTAACTGTATACTGTTTGTGCCTGTTCCTACCATTTTGGAGTCACCTGCTGTCATTTCTTATTAAGATACATAGTCTAACCAGTGACCTCTACCT
The DNA here is from genome assembly GCF_905237075.1 of Dicentrarchus labrax. NCBI lineage: Eukaryota > Metazoa > Chordata > Actinopteri > Moronidae > Dicentrarchus > Dicentrarchus labrax. Next base: position 23,591,224 of record NW_026136718.1, on the reverse strand, counting down.
CTCTAATGAATTATCTGGCGCAACGTGATTCTCTTTCTCCTCTCTCTTCCAGATAATGATGAATAATGTTTTGTGCAATGGAGCTGCTGGCAGCTATGACAATCTGCTAGCTTTCTGATGTCTTCCCATCACGCACATCGTTGGCAGAAGGATCTATGCATGAGGTGTCGCAGCCACGCATCTAACAGTGTTTCAGGCACACTTGCATGATGAATACCTAGTACACTCGAGACTGTTTTTCATACTTTTGACTATCAGCACCTGATACTATCTTCTCACCAGTGTTCATTCAAAAGTGCATTATGAAGTACATGTTCTTATTAACCAAAGTTAACGTCAAGGTTCTGTCAAATGTTCATGAAAGTCTGTGTCTGTAAATGAAACACATGTATGGTCACGTTGATTAATGGCATAAACCCTGTTGTGTTTCAGTTTGTGGTTGGTTCAGTTAGAACTGCAGTGGCATTTTATTTCGGTGGGCAAAGATCTGGTCCTCTCAGGTGCTCTCTTTCTAATTGTCACATACTCAACCATAGCTTCAAAACACAAACCAGGTCACCATCAACACAAATGTACCAAGATTTACTCAGAACCAGTTCAACCTCCTTTTCTTACAACTCTTTTCTCCAAACAAGAAGTTAAATATGATCTAATACATTTTCCACATTTCTTACTGTTTCAGTTAACCCAGATTAAAAGATTTCTTTGAGACTGCTGCTGTATGATGCCAAGTCCTGTAGCAAGGTTGTGGCATGAGAGTGGTGGGCCGGGTCAGATTGTTGTTCAGTGCGGAGAGCTGATGATGTGAGCAATGGTACGGATGTTAACAATAATTCATATTTGATTATAAATTAAATATTGTAAATCTTTATATAAAATAAACACTTTTTTAAAGAACCAGAGGACTTTTATTTTATTTTCTTTCTATCTCACTACCCTGTAGACTGTAAGCTATGGGTAAGTGAGTCCATTAATGCTTGCAAATGAGTCTGTCTTACATTATAAAAGATGTTTTATAAAAAGTATGCCTTTCACATGTTATCAGACAGTGGTGCTGATGGCTAATACACAAGACTATTTTCATCCACACCCCTTCAACAGACAACTCACCCTTCTGTCAGCCAGCAAGATTTATTTGTAGGTGCAATCCCTGTGGAATAATATAACAACAGGCTCCAGAGCTCTAACACCATGTCTGATTTAGTGTGACAGGAGAAGAGGCTGTGCTTCCTCTGAGTTGGAGCATAACCAGGTAATTGACTGTAGCATCCTTCCAATAAGAGTAAACAAACCTATTTGATAATGGAGCTGTCCAGCCTTTCATGACTTTAACGATGTAATAATTTAACACTATTCTGTGAGACTGTTGAGTCCATACCTGTCATTGAAATATTCACGTGTGTGGTAATCATGTATAACAAATACCAAATTTAACTATACAATTTGGGTTTTTATTTCCATGTTTGTTGTTTGCGTCATTCAGCTGTAGCTGTAAGTTTTAATTAAAACAACCACCGATCCAGATCTTGTCCAGTAATTTTGATGCATGACTGGCAGATTGAAAACACCAACCTTCACATGAACCTGCCATTATTGAAATTAAACTGTCAACTGGGAGATGGCTTTTGTCATCTGTGCTAAAATTATGACATAATTAAATTCAAATGTGAAGGCCCAGCATGCATTTTCAAGCTGGCGTATTGAACATGCAAATGCAAAGTCAATTTCAGATTAGTTTTTTAGTGTGGAAGGGTTGTGTATTGGATTACATTGTGTTTTAATTTTTTATTTAACACTTGGTAGAAATGACTCAGTATCAATGCAGAATTTTGATTTTGCCTTGAAAATACACACATATATGGGTTCCTGCCTTCTGCACTATCCAATCTAACTTTATTCAGGCATTAGTTGAAGGCCAGAGAGGAATAGCACTTAAAGCTATTAAATGCTGTGCACAACAGAGCAAGTCATTCAATATTTATGCTGCATGGTGGCGTTGTGTCTGTTTGTTGTTTCACTTTAGATTTAGTAATTCTGTTTTATGTCCTGCTCTGTGCCTTGTATTATGCATGGGTGGTAGTTTTACCTCAGTAGAGATTTGCATTTTACTTGTACAGAGGCATATACAGTACAAGAGACTAGGCAACTGTCTATTCAAGTACCATGATGAGAGCTTGAGGGCTTCTGACAAAATGCTTATAGCTTTCTTTGAAGTATTTACTGAGGAAAAGACATTATAGGCTCTGTTTAGAGTCATAGTATGGCACCACTGTTGGTTGGTTAATGCCTGTTTAATTTTTAAATGACTGACTGAGAGACATGACTTTGATTTGCCAAAATATATCTACTTGGTTCTTCAGCCTCCAGCGGTTAAACACTAGAGAAAGACATAAATAGTTTTGCACCTAATTTGATCTTTATAATCAGAATGCAACTGATCTCTTCAGTTCTTTGTTCATTAATTCTGTTACAATGATAACTGCACTAAAATTAGACAGGGCCATGAGGAGAACAAAAAGACAGATCAGAATATATTATCATATAGTCTCATACAGATATGTTCTCTGTTTGACGTTATACTTATGATGACATTAATTCAATTCTTGGTTTGAATTTTCCATAAGGCCTGTGTTTGGCGTGAACCCAGCTCTCAAAGGGAAAAATCAGCCCACAGAGAAATATATGCACTCAACCATTATCAGGCAGCATTCATTGACATTCAGCTATGGTCCCTAATCTAATTTGAAAGCGGCTTGCCTCAGGCTGAGTTAGTAAGTTAGAAAGCCTTATCAAAGTAATACAAATGGAGAGCGCTGGACGTGAGGGTCCTGATCTTAATAGCATATTAAGCCCAAGAGAGGATTTTGGTCTGGTTTCAGATTTAAGACATTGTTGTTTTAAGAAGTGAAATATGTAGTATTATAACTTGTGGAACAGCACGATATGCTTTTTAAAAATGGTTTTCCACTTTCAACACTTTGCACCTTGAACATCTATTTACAGTAATGGACTGTACAAGAGAGGGCAATATTTCTGTCAAGGTTTATCCCTTCATGGAAATTGGGACATATGTCTTGTCATGTCCTCTCCTGCTTTCCTTGTCCCCATTTATAGACAGTAACACAGCTGTCACCTCCATCATGTGAGAGTGTGTGTTTCTGAGTGTGTGTGTGTGTGTGTGTGTGTGTGTGTGTGTGTGTGTGTGTGTGTGTGTGTGTGTGTGTGTGTGTGTGTGTGTGTGTGGACGGTGATCTTGTTTTTGCCCTCAGGTGCAGTAATTACTGGAGATTATTGCCTTTCAAAGTCTACAAATCATCCCTGCTGCCTTTCTGAATAACATTAAGCAATGTCTGAAGCCTTTTTGCTAAACAGCATGGAATGTGTGCAGAATGCGTGTGTGGTAATATATAGGGGTCAAGCAGAAAAGGAGGGCAGGGGCCATTGTCTCAGCTGAGGTGGAGGGGGTGGATTTGCTGCCTCTTCACAGTGAGGAAATATGACCTGAGGGCTCCTGCCAGCTCCCATAGGATCACATGTGACAGAGGAGAGCCACCTCCATATAAATCTCCTTCTTTATTGCTCTTTTCTAGCTCTCCTTCATCTCTCCCACTTGCTCAATATGCAGTGTCCTCTGAATGAGATAAAAATAAATCATATGTTTATTGTCTGGCTGTGGCTCTCTTGCTTTCCTCTCCCTCAAGTAGTTTTTGCTTGTGCCATTGCGATGAAGGTTATTTGGCATCAAAGGTCTATTCTAAATGTACTTTTTATAATAAAAACAGCGCCTTTGGAAAAGAGCTCTCCCTGCGGGCTTTTTGTCTATTTTTATATGAGCCAGTGACAGGTCTGTCAGTTGGCTTTTGCCTCAAGAAAAGATACAGGATAATATAATCCAAAGCAGGGTTCTGGTCTGATGCAATTTATATTAGAATAATCTTTTTTGTGATGTGAAAGATTACATTATGTGAGATAAGGACAGTTGTAATTTCATCACACAATTTATTTACAGCTGCCACCATAACATGATTTTCTTTTTCAAGCAGGACTGACAATATATAGCACCAACTGTATGTGGGACTTATCCATTTGTAAGGATTATTGTTGCTGAAGAGGTATAGAAAAAATGCTTGTTTTCACCAACAAATATTGAGAAATGTGACCACCAGATGTCTCTATTCACTCTGCAATACTCATTTAACTACGGTATGTTAAGAGTAAAAACCTATACTTTAAAAAGTAAGTAAACCACGTATTGCTGTATATTGTGACAGTAACTGAACACTGTATGCTGCTACTGAAATGCAACAGAAAAAAAACTTGGAGTTTAGAGACAATTTAAGTAGCTATGCCATGGATCAGGAGTGCTGGCTTTCTGATGTCCAGAGATGTCGCCAAATAATGAAATAATAAACAAGTTATTTTCCACCCCGCCTGGGAATAGATGCTGCTTTCTGACACATCATTACATATCATTAGACGCTGCAGTTCACGCCCGTTTGACAACGCTGGATGACGCCTTCTTGAGGCCCTCGGAAATTTCTACTTTCCAGTACGATTTGATTTTCAAGTACTTTTTTAATAGCAAATGTGGCATAGAAATATTAATGCTGACATAAAGTCACTGTAGAAGCTGTTAGTCTCCATCATGACAAAAATAATGGCGAGAGACAGTAATGTCCAGTCCTGTAGCGGACAGAGGACGTATTTGTCGTCATAGTTTTTAAATTTAGTAATTCATATAAGTTACACATATATTTTTTCACGGCGTTGCATTTGCAAGGTAATTTGTTGGCTCCCCAGTCGGCTCATCCCTTTCCCGACAGCACTTGAAGCCCACACACTCCCTCCCCCTCTCTGCCTGTCTCCAGCACACAGTCCAGCGGAACAGAGCAGAAGTAGCGTACTAGCATGGCGCTCGGTGCAGTTGGAGTTCCGTTGTCTTGCCTGTGTCCTTTTCATGTTAGGTTTTACTTTACTATCTGACAGAGGCGTGTTTGTAACATACTTCGTACGCCTATAAAGAAAACATATCTCGGAAGAAGAGTAGTATTTGTTTGGCGAATACTCCAGATAAGTGGCCAGTATATTCCAGGTAGCTTGCTAACTAGTAACGTTAGCAAGAAAGCAAAAATTGGGAGATACGGGGCAACAAGAGGAGGAGTCCTGTTTTGGAAGAGGTAAGCTGAATTGCATTAAGTAGACGGATGCTTTTAAAGTGGTATAGATGAATTGCTTTCTTCCGAGAAGTTATAGAAAACATGTTTTGAAGTATAACGAATGCTGTAAGAACTTCATATTGTTAGTAAGCTAACGTTACTTTAAAGGGGGCGGCATTAAAGTAGCCCCTCGCTAGCGACCTGTGCTAACAAACAAACTTACTTTTACATTCGTACTTTTAATTTACCGAGAAATAACTATTTGCGCTGAGTACTACTGTCATTAAAAGTCCCTTAACTATCAGTACACGTTTTTAGTGCTCTTAAATGTTAGGTAATATTGACATGTTTAACGTCACTCTACTGCTGTACAAGCTTAAAATATCTAATATGTTTTATCGTAGAAATTCTTGTCATGTCCTCATTTATACGCTGGGTTACATCAAGCCGATTTGTTTGCAGTATAGCCTACTCTCTTTTTTTTAACCACCAGAGAAAGTGAGCTGATGACACACTCGATATATTTCCCACCATGTTTTCGCTCTTGAACGACAAATCACAGCCTTTCACTCCCGCATCGTCGGCAGGTTTCTGTCGGTCACGGCGTGTTGACCGTACAAATGGTCCAGGGTCCAAGGATCCGATATCACAGTTTACAGGTGTTATTATACGTTGTTGAGTAAATTAGATTAACTTGGCTCCAAATCCTGTATTTGTTAATCTAATAACAGGCAATAGGATAGTGGCTGTGTGCTTTACCAGTGTTATCAGCGCATCACTTAGCTACGTATCAAATGTAGCGTGAATGAGTCCGTTTTGCTGTGTGCCAACTGAAATGTAACATTTCCCATGCTCAACATATGAACGCTGCACAGTTTCAGCCATATGTGATGTCTGTTGAATGCATATGCCATGACCTATTTCTTGTGTGTACAGCTGATTAATTTGCATGTCTTGACCCTCTTTTAGAGCTGAGGCAGATGTCATGGCCACAGCCGAGGTATGGCAGTAACGTGACAGTACTGGCCCTGCTTCCAAACAATTACCTAATCGGCATCATGGTTTTCTGCTGAAGTAGTGGCAGAACACACAGAGAATGGACGAGTCAGTATTGTTGGATTTGCTCGAGTGCCCTGTTTGTCTGGAGCGACTGGATGCCTCAGCAAAGGTCCTTCCCTGTCAGCACACCTTCTGCCGCCGATGCCTCCAAGGCATCCTAGGCTCACGTGGAGAGCTGCGTTGCCCAGAGTGCCGGACGTTGGTGGAGTGTGCCGTGGATGAACTCCCAAGCAATATCCTTCTTGTGCGCTTGTTGGATGGCATCAAGCAGAGGCCTCGAAGGGCTGGTCCTGGGGCAGGAGCCTGCACCAATGGTACGTCTGGAGCCATGGCCAGAGCACACAGCAGTGGAACCAGGGACCAGGGAACCCCAGGAGCACAACCCCAGCGAGCTCAGGCAAAGAGCACCCTTGTCCGGGTTAGTATACTCACTGTGACTGAACATGGATCAGTGAGCATGAATCTGTGTTTCCCATTGTTAGGGTCAAGCTGAAACAAAACAGAGAAAATCTGTGTGGATTAAAAGCAGCATGTTGCATTACTGGCTCTCTAATCTTTGCTGCGGATTAACTGTTATCATGGTGATCTGAAAGCCAGCCAGTTGACTAGCAGCCCAACATTACTAATGGAAATGATTGAGACCAGTTAATAGTTGAGCCAGCAAATGATTCTGCTCTCTGTGCCGGCTGCAGCTGGGCTTTTCCAGTAAGAAGGCTTCTCAGTTCGTTCTTAGTTGCTGACAATGCCGTATGCCTAAGTCTTTCTTGCACTTGAGATTGCTGCTGTAGTGTTGCTTGTGAATGTACGTGAGAAATGCAGGGTGGGACTACAGGGTGGATGTTTTATCTGCAGTACTGCGAGGAGTTGTAAAGTTAAGAAAACAGAAGAAAATTGTGAAATGTTCAGAGGGTGTGTTTCAGCAGTTTCACTTAAAGAGATGAACTTTTAAAGACAGATAGATAGCGAAAATGGTTTCTCTGTAAGCCCAGGGAAAAAGGTTGATTTTAATGTGTTTTTGTCCTAATGGTTATGCGGAAATGCAGACAAGGTGAAAACAGGTGCTTAAAAATGTCATGGCGTGTCTTGCTTTAGTGGTTTGGTGCAATTTTAATGTTATTTATTGTACCTTTTACCTCTAACAGGGACTGCTTTTTTCTTTATTATTTACAGTGCTCTCTGGGAAAGTCAATACTCAGGATATTGCAATTGTAATATTGCTGCTATTACACTTCTGTTTGAATGTGGTACTTTATCTGAGCCTCCCAGACTATTTGGGGTGAGAATATAATATGTTGATTTCTCAACACATCCCTCAAGATTCTTTACATTTTGTGCTGTAAATATACCCAAATCAATCACATTTAATAATCAAAAATCACATTTAAGTTAGTGTTTGTGATGGTATTGCTTTAACATTATTGAGAACCTGGCTCCAAAAAATGTGAGGGAGCAAAAAAATGTGGAAAACGCGTGGGCCCCTGTTTGAGCAGCTCTGGTCTCAACATAGGGAGGATAGTTTAGATGAAAAGATGTCAAGGTCCTGTGTAGAATCATTGGAATGTCAAAGCGCTGATAATGTATCTGCCTAGCAATGCAGGTACGAAGATCAGAGACCTTCCTGTAAATCGCTACTGCGGTACCCGCCTCATTTGCCATAGTATCACTTCAGAGGATACGTGCTCTTTTCAAAGCTGTTTGTGCATTGTGGAATTTCCCTCGATTCTAAAAAGCCTGTTTGTTGGAGATAACCTCTCTTATGTTTTTAAGATTCACAGTAGATTATAATCCCTTAGCGTAGGAAAGGATGGTGCAGCACTCCCTCTTGCAGACATTGTATGAAAGCTTTTTGTCGGAGTTTGTATAGTTGTTTCTTTACTATTTTGTCATGTCTATTGACTAATAGCGTCTCTCAAGTGTCCTCTGCCATTCTAAGGCATTCTGCTGATGACAGGGAACAAGAAAAGACATGGCCGTGCAGGTGTAACGTTTTAAGAACATAAAAGGCAGAGATCAAAGCTCTTGCTGATTGCCCAGTCTGATCTCTGGCCAGTGCTCCATGGGGACTAAGCGCTTCACTGCCCCTGGCTGACACCCTTAGTCCCACTTCTTTATTGTTCGTCGTCTGTCCCCCGATTTTTGGGGTATCTCTCAAGGCTAGAAGCAGCTCCTCTGGTGCATTGCCCCTGTTCAAGAAGAACTCCCCCTTCAATTCTTATATGGCCAGAGAATGGCCGGGAGGAGGGGAGTGAAGGGGACTGCCTGACAGATGCACAACAGGGTTTTGTTTCGGGTCCCCTCTGATCTTACTGACTGACCGACACGTGTAGAGTGGGAGAGAGAGAGAGAGAGAGAGAGAGAGAGAGAGAGAGAGAGAGAGAGAGAGAGAGAGAGAGAGAGAGAGAGAGAGAGAGAGAGAGAGAGAGAGAGAGAGAGAGAGAGAGAGAGAGAGAGAGAGAGAAGCTGATGAGTGTTAAGTGAAGGCGTCACGACCAAAAGGGACAAATGTTTAGTGTGTAACCTTGCACAGTCAGCTTTCTGCTCCTCCCCTTAACATCTCCAGGGTTGCAGCAGTTGTTTGACACTCTGCCCTGGCATTTCTTTGATGAGGGGAATGAAAGGGCTCGTCTTGAATGTAGTGCTGTGGTTGTCTGGCCCTTCACAGTCAGGTTGATGACTCACCTCTGTGGTGCTCCGTTACATGGATGTTTTGTCTTCCTCTTGGCCTTGTTGACTCATATAACACAGTATTTTGTTCACACAGATTGAGAACAGATAGCTCAGTGGTATTTTTGCGTGAGAGGGAGTAAAGCCATTGGAGCTGTCTGGAAGTCAAAGGTCAGGGTTCAGGAGTCATGGCAGTCAGGGGTCGGAGCCGACGAGGGAGAGGGGAGAAGAATTAGAGAGGGATTTCTGTGGATGTCTTCAGTTATCATTATGGTCCTCTGGAGAGTTGAGCCATTACTCCCCACAGACTCAAACTGGAACTTTTATGGTCATTTCTGTCTCTAACATAAAAGCTTTAATGTTCAGTTTTAATGGTTTTGTGCATTAGCCACAGTTTAGAGTTTATGTTACATTTAGAGCTCTAATATGTACCATAATATGTACTGTAATAAGGCCTTAATCAACAATAACTTTACTCAACTACCGGTATTGGATGTGAGAGTGTGTATGTGTGTGTCTTTGTGTATTTAGTTGATGGGAAATTAGACACTATTTTTTCCTACGCTCTTGGGGATGTAATTAGGTCATTGTCTTTTCTTTGGTATGAGAGCTTTATACAAGGAACCTTTTTATAGGCTTCTTACATTTGTTGGCCCCCCTTCACCTGCCATTATTTCTCACTGTCTTCAAATCCATTAATAGATTATAAACAAACAGGAAGCAAAACACAGCCTTTTAATTTTGTTTTATTTGCTGCTGTTTGAAGGAAGTTGTCTAATGTTGCCCACAAGACATTGCAGTTTTTTTTGTTTAGTTATTTTTATAATAAAGTTGTGGTGTGTTCTGCCCTATCTCTTTTGTAGTTGATTTATTTCTTCAGAGCAAAAGAATGTTGTTTATGGCTTCCTTATGTAGAGGCATCTCATTAAAATTCCTGCGCACCTCCCTCGGCTGAGGTCGATGAGTCACGCAGGCCCTCTTTGATGACATCATATTGTTGTTGAAGCCTTTCCTCTTGGCCGGCTGGCTGACCTCTGCCTGCGCGACAGAACCCCGTCATTATACCCTCACGCTGCCCACATACTGGCAAACACATACTTACTGCTCTCCACTGGGAAATTTTCGAGAGGGCTTTGGTCTATTCATTCGTGCTCTCTCAACACACTCACACTTTTCTCTTGCCTCCTCTGTATTTCCCACGGAGGTCTACAAGTAGCCGTGACCTTCTGGACAGTGCGTGTCAGGGATTTTGGAGCCACCTGTAATTTTCTCTTGAGACACTGACACAAGCTGTATTTTTCCCATATTTCTACAGTGTACCTCCTCCCTGCTTGCCGTCTAAATCCAGGTTGGAGCTTGTTAAAGGTCTAATGAGATTAGAGTTTATTAGAAAGTGAGTCGACACTGCTCCCCGTTCTCCTCTTACTGCTGACTGCTGACTCTCATTCTGAGGAAACAGAACACTTGTTATTTAGTGAAGTAACCTGTCTGTCTGCGTCTCTGGTTGCCACTGTGTTTTTACACACTTACCTGATACACCTTTAGTCAGTTTGTTTCTTGTTGACAAGCGTGGTTCAGTTGAGTTCAAGATTTTGAATTATATTTATAAATGAATGGTTTCTGACTGTGCTGATAATTAAGTATCCAGAAAGCAGGTGGATAATGAGAGACCACACCACCAACTTGTAAGGGGAGCATGATTATTTTGAACCCAGAAGATTGCAGATCTGTCTATTTCCTATACCACCCATCCTGTACAAGCTCACACGGTGGAGTGGAGCCTATCCCATCATGCTTTGGGCAAGAGCATGGGTACCTGGACAGGCCCCTTGAACAGGTCGGCAATCTCTTTCACTGCCTTCTTACATAGACAAACATTCATCATCACTATACACCTCTTTACAATTCTCACATTCCTGACCGTTCTTACCAGTGAACAGTGAATGTCTTAAGTGGCCAGTTATGCTGTGGGAAGTGATTGTCCTCCATGTAGGAGTTTACATAATTCCCAAGGAGAAGTTCAAAAGACCCAATCATGTGATTAAGGTGCAGCCATGGCCTCCTCATTGTAGTGTAACACTGCTCCCCTGACGAAGGGTGTGTGTCTGTCTTTGTCTTTTGGGGCTATCAGGAATTTCCACACAGAGGAAAGAGTTGTTTTGCTCAGTCTCTTCTCAACCTCTTTTTCCCAGACAGAGTAGGATGTTTTGTGTTAGTGTCTAAGTGTGTCTCTGAGGAATGCCTTGAGTAGTTGCAGGTCACTGTTTCTCCTCTAAACATTGGGCTTGTCTAATCTCGTCCCACTTGCCAGCTCACGTTCACCTTCCTCAGTAAACCTTTAAGTGTCAACATGTATTTATGTGTACTTTCTGACTGTTTTTTTGCTGTTAGACATTCAATGCTGTTCTTTGACTCACAGTTAAATATGAGTTGAAAGGATGGTGGAGGCCTGTCATATGCGTAAACTCTGTAGTTTGGTTGACAATCATGCTTGCAGTGACGTGCCTCAGCACCTGAAAGCCCCAGGGCATACTCACCTGTAGCAGTGGTATCGTGTTGCAAGACATCTTTTTATATTCATCCAAAGGGCTTGCCATCTGGCCATCATTTTCTGGACAGTTTGGACTGCCTAGCTCCTGATGTGAACTGATTACATTAAGCCTCATTGTGTAGGGTTTTTTTTTTAACAAAGATGTGTTAATGTTTGTTATAATTTCCAGCCACTTCAACACTAAATTCTGGGTGGTCCACCGACCGAAAATGCCACAATTGGCAATGGCCCACATCCCCCTTGCTTCTTCCGTTTGTATCTCATCTCCTGCCAAGTCTGTCAGCATGACAATAGTAAGGGAAGCAGCCATGACCTTCTTTACCACCACCCTGTCACACCTGTGGGTCCACTGAAAGCCTTTCTGTAGCACTCGTTTTATAAGTGGGGTCCAGAGGCCAAGGTTCCTTGGGAAAAATGTTTTGTGAACCAGCTTATCATAACAATTTGTTTTAAACTACTCTGAGTGTGTGAATTTATCAAAGTAATTCCAGTATTTTTATGTCAACTAGTCTCCTGGCTTGGGTGTTAGGTGTTGACACCAAATTGTTTTACGGATGTTTTCAGTGGAATTTATTCTCTGACTGTTTTGTCAGCTGTTTGACAACATGTGTCCCATTGTGTCCCTGCCTTATTCCCAAACTGCCCCTAATACCTGCCTGGCCTTAACAGAGCAGTTTGACCTTTCACCCTGTGTTGTGATTGGTGGGCCAGGATTGGTCATCCATGGGCCGTTTGACCGCTGGCATGTTAAGTGTTCAGTTCCCATCCCTAAGGCAGAATAATGATTTGCTAGGAGTTTCGTTTTCAGTTGTTTGACCTCTGACCCGAGAACTATTACTGGCTCTTGATGCATCTTCAAGCAACAGCGGTTGCCTCTGGCTCACCTTGCAGCTGCATTAGAGATGTGTGGTCCCAGACCTCCTTCTGAGATGATTCTATCAAATATTCTGAATGATTTGCTCAGATTTCTATCCTTTCTTCTTTAAGCTGCGTATGTTTGCTGTTCTGCACGTCCTGAGAAGTTTCCTGTTTTTCTTTGAGGCCCAGAGGTGCAGTTATTCTGCATTTGTCCTCTGAGTGACATCTTTGTCCCATCTGTGAGTAGACACTGGGTGTCCAGTCCTGAGTCCAAAGGAGGAAATGTTGCATACTTTAATTCGAAGCAAGTATGTTTTTTTTTCCTGCATCAGCTGTAATAAGGACAGTATCAGTGTACAGTCCAGCAACATCTTATGCAACATAGGGTAATGTAACACATTTACTGTAGTCAAAACAGTCGTCACAATCAAAAGAAGCTATAGATTTCCCCCTAAACCATAGGTTTATAGTTGAGGTTGTTTGTAAATAAAGTGCAACTAAACTGATCTGGGATACTGGATTGCAGGATTCTGCTTGTTTTAAAGAGAATAATTTGCTCAAGATCCCTATATACTCGAATAGCAACTAACAGATATTTTCAACGTCAATCTGCCATTTTTTCTTGATTATTTGATTAGACATTTCCTGACTATGAGAATGCCTATCTCAGTTTTTTGATTCAAAACCCGAAGAGATTCAGTTTACCATTATATAAAACACAGATGCAGAAAACTTGATCACAATTGAGAAGATGGTATCTATTTGGCTTTTTCGGTAAAATAAATGATTTAAACAATTACTAATTTAACAAAATAGTTACAGATACATTTTCTGCCGATACACTTTTTGAGATATCTCTTTTCCAGTACAGATAGTTAGAAAACGAATGATCTTTATTTTGTTTTGGAAGGAAATGGGACAAATCTTATAAACCTGTGTTCTCAGCTACTCCACATGTGTGGGGTCTTTTGCTGACAGTATGTGATTAATTACCGAGGCGGACTTGAATAGGCGACAGCGCGGACAAAGACTTGGGGTTTATTTCATCCATAATATGATTTCTGTGCACACATCCCAACACAAGCACTAGAGAATTTCAATCACACTCTTAACCCGTCAAAACAATTTCAGATTATGGGCAAATTTACCTTGAGTCAAGTTGTTTTACACAGCCCTCTCTGAGTTCGGCCTGACCAAGCCAGGGCAGTGTTTGTTTTAATGAGTCACAGACTGACTTTAGATCCGTGAGGGCCCTCATACAGTGCACACCCACAAAAACACAGGTGTGTAGTCAGTACACAAACAGATCTCTGACAACACTATGTTGAAATGTCAGTGCAGGTTTGAGTCAGCTTGCCTTTTCTATTCTCCATGGTAAAAAGTTGTGATCTTCATGCTGATCATGTTAAATAGAGGCCCATTAGCTTCCATGTATATGAACATCCTGATTAGTTTTAGAGGTACCAGCATCTCTCTCTCCTTTCTCCCCAGTGTTGTTACTGTGGGGTGAGTAACCACAGCAACCTGGATTTTTGTAATGTGTGTCTGTGCCAGCAGAATTGTCAGCTTGTCAAATGTCTCTAGACTTATGAGCCTAGAGCATAGATTCCTTACTTATACTTGTTTTTATACTCACAGTGCTATAATTTGGCCTTGTTCAACACTACATTTCTTACTGTAAACTAAAAACTGAACTGTGCTTGCAAAGCCTGAAGCCTCTGTCCGAGCAGGATTGACCCAAACTAGTTAAATGGAGTAACTGCTGTAATAGTGTAGTTCTATTAAGGACTAACCACTCAGCAAACCTTTGCAGAAGGACAAGAAAGGTCCCAAACTCTGAGCTCCTCAGATTTGCGCCTTATTGCTTCTCCACTCTCGCTCCTGTATGTGATGCCTCACTTAGCATTCAGTAGACATAAAGGAAAGCTACCAGCTACATGTTACATCTGGGCTGAGTTCAGGGTGGAATGGACAAACACATTCGCACACTTTCTTAAGAAAGTGAAAAATGGTCAGTGCTGTGCTGCTTCTTGAGTCGGAGAACAGATGCAGTGTCTGTGCCTTGGTCCTTTGCCAGTCCTGTGTCAATATCCTGGCTTTGTTTGTCCACTGTAGAGGCGTACAAATACCAGCCAATACAAGCAAATGTTCTTTAGATGCCCACTGGTCTGAAATGCAACACTGGACAATTAAAAGATACAGTCATATGAGAAGCAGTCAGACATTTAACAAAGATGGCTGGGAAACATAGCAGTGGCTATAGCAGGTTTTATTTGTGATTCGGTAGGTAGTTGTCCACTCAAATTTCCCCTCGTCTTGCAACTCCCTGCGTAAATCAAAGTCAGCCTAAGCAGAGCAGAGCAGGTGGCTCACCCTGAATGACTAAGAGGAACAAAAGGCCAAAGACACTGCACGCTTTCACCAGCACAGTGGAGAGTAATGTGAGGAAATGCTTAGTATTCAGCTCATATTGACTGGTACTCAATACACAGATACTGTGACATTTGTGAACTAATCCCTCTGTAGCTTGGATACAAGCTAACTTCCCATGTGTAACTCCTCTGAGTGCAAATCCAGGTTATTAGATACCTGACAAATCAAGGTACCTCTGATCTTACAATCACATGGCTGATTTAATTAATGCTTCTAACCCATATATTCTATTAATTACTGAAGTGCTTATTCAGGTTTTGCCACTGGTAGTGCATGAAAATATTTTCATTGCAATTGCAGTCCAGCATATTTTGTATTTTAATTGTCCTACAGTATGGTCAGAAGTTTCAAAGAGTGTCATGAAAATAGATATCAGTGGGCAATGTCCTCTAACTTGCTCATATGTTTGGCATTTGTTTGACTGATTTCTTCATCTGGTCTATAAAACTTTTGAAAAAGACTGAATGTTTATCATCTGATTGTCATCACGTGTACCCCAGTTCCATCCTGTCCCAGTTTTTCTTGCTTTTTCTTGCCTGCATGTTTGTGTCACAGAACTATAGATAGCTAGATAGCAAGCCTTACGTCCTCTGCCTGCTTCATTGTGATCCCACTCTGTTTCTCTCCCCTCCTCTTTCTAGTTTGCATCTTACTTCCTTGCTCTCTGTGCCTGCTCTGAAATGTGAGTGGGTTTCTGTGAGAACAGTTGTTAAGCCCAGTGTATGAACTGGCACAGAGTTAAAGAGTTGTATTCTTTCAGTTTTAGTCAGACAAGCAGAACGTGTGATCCCAAGGCCACCCAGAACCAGCCTTTACCTCTCCTCTGAGGCCAGACAGGTAAAGAAACCAGCCCTTTCACATGAGGCTGCACAAGGCGATGTGCCAGTTAATATGCAAGTGGTTCTGTGCAGTTGCATTTTCACAGTAGAGCCTGCACATACACCCAAACACACGAGAGCTTCATTGAAACCGCATGTGTGACAGCTCTGCAGTGTGTGCTTGCGTTCTCCCATAAATCCATACTCCCTTCCTGCTAAAATGCTTTCTGTCTGATGACTAATCTATAGCTCACTAAGTGCACTCAGCTCAGAAATGGCTTCATTGTATCTCCATGTGTTGAATGTTTTTATAGACCCCACCACCTCAAGACAGAAATGTCCATGTAGTTCCTGGTTTTGCACACGGCTGCCGTGTGGGGTCTGTATGATCAAAGCCATTCTTCTTGGAGTTGGGATAGTCTGACACCCGGATTTCCATGAGCCCCCCAGGCTACACCTACAAGGTGGCATTAAACTCTAGTTTGTTGGGGTCAGTGAGAGGTTACCCTGAGGTGTGTTTGTAACTGGCACCCAGGAGAGTAGAGGACACTGTCTCTCTTAAGAGTGTTACTATTAGGCTAACAGAGAGATGCTTTCACCAACCTAGGAACGTTGAAGCACATCATAAGGAGCGTTTCGAGGGCTTTTGAAAACTTCCTGTTCTTCTCACATGTGATCCAAGCTTCCATCTGGCGTCCAGACTGGTCTGAGTGTTTTCATGCCTGTAGACTAATGTGTGGGACCTCATTTGCTATGTAGTGAGGGAAACAAACAAGCACAGTGAGTTTCACAGCATAAAGCTCTTGGAAAGTTTAAATGGTTTATTGCCTGTTGTCCTCCTTACAAAATGCAGTCAAGTAGATAAATGATTCCCACAAAACCAGGGCTTAGTGTGGCTTAGATTGTATTGATTATGCTTGTTGACTCGGTTTTTGTTTTTTATTCTGCTGCTGGCATAGTGGAGTGAAATATGGAAAGTTGTCAGGCAAAAATTGATTTAGGCTCAACGTTTGACCAAATGGAAATATCTGTTTTTTTGTCAGTGAAATCAATACCTGGAAAATGAAAGTAATTTATCACACTGATGCATAAATCCTATAAATCCAATTTTGCCATAACAGCAATAATTTCAGTCATTTACGAAATTTCCCACAGTGGCTTAAATGGAAAATCTCCCTCAGTATATAATGACATGAGAGTGCTATTGATCTTGTCATCTAACTCTTGGCAAAAAGCAAATTAGTGTATTTCCCAAAATGTCAGACTCTTTCTTTGAGGTGATAGCCCATTAACTTCACCACTGCCATGGCTGGAATCTGAATGACTCTTTCATACGATTCACGGCACTGTCAAGAGACCCATAAATAGCCAAAAAAAGTGTTCCTGTGTGGAGTTTCCATAGAAACCAGAGAATGGAAGTTTTTCTTTTGTCTCAGACTGAGAGGGAGACAACAGCTCCAGATGAGTAAGCTGTGTCATGAGGTTCTGCTGTGACAAGAGCTGCTCATCTGAAGCTGCATTATTGGAACGTCAGTGAAAGTTTGGCGTATACTATTTATAATTTCTTCCATGAATCATTCTTGGTGTTTCTCATGTTTATGCATTTTAGACATACTGGATATACCCTATTTAGGTCTGATGGGACAGTTTCAAAATCTAAAATCCAAGAAGAGAAAGGAGATGTTTTGCTGTCATTCACGTGTTGCCCAACAATGAGGAAATACACAGCAGAAATTAAGATTTGTTTTGAAGTACAGCCAAAAATGTGCCAGACATACAGAAATTTGTAGTATTATTCTCATTAAGACAACAGATTTGACCACAACAGCCGTATATCAAGTAGACCATGAAAAAAACTGTTAATAGGCAAAAGAATCAAATACACATTCCTAAAAATACACCTACATACAATCCCATCCTGTGCTCTGATTTTGTGGACACTATCACTCACCCATTTGTGTGCTTGGTTAGTTTTGTTAAAAAACTGTGTCTTTCCAGCTCCTGGCTTTCCTATGCTTGATATCTCTGCCTTTTGTCTGCGCCTCTTTGTCTGTAGCCCAGTTCTTGCATTTTACACAGAGTAACCCTCAGGTCTTAAGACAGTGTGGTGGAGGCGGTACAAGAAGCCTGCTCTACAGCGGTCATTAAAAAAGGCCATTAGGAATCAATTTAAACTAATGCAGCTCTAATGGAATCAAGATGGCCCATGCATTCAGAATTCCTCACTCCCATCATGTGTCAGTGCTTGTGCCACGATGTTAGTGGCAAGATCTTCAGTAAACGCTGACTTGGTAATGAACAACAAATGTCCTACAGCCACCTGGTCAGTGTGGCAGATGCTGCCTGTGCTCCCACTGGTAGCATGTCTGACATGTCTTGGCCTGGAAATGCTTGTAGAAGGGGCAAACCAGACAGACTACCCCCCTACCCCGTACACACTGTTTTGGCAGCAGTACCCCCTCCTCATTCTCCACCCCCTGCAGAGCTCCTTGAGGTATCCATATGGGAGAGGAGTTATGTCTGGCACTTACACAGAGGGGGTAAAGGTTCCTGTCTACTGTGGTTACACACAACCCTTGAACTGCTGACAGAGCAAAAGTTACCTGTAACCTTGATGTTTTGCTGTAAAGACGAGAGTGAGTGTTATGTTTGAATCATAGCAGATTTATTGTGACGGTGTTGAGCTCTCTGAACCATGTTTATAGCAGTTCAACAGTGTGTTGAAACTGCCTCTGTAACAGACCAACACAACGCCTATTTGTTTATCTTTTAAAACGTCCCTTGCAAACATTACTTCGTAAAAGCAAGCTGTTACTTTAATTATCCCCATTTGACCTAGTCTTACCACCGTAGCACCACATGCATGCACGCATTGACGCATTGTGTTTTTATGCCTGTCTGCGCACTGGTTGTTGACATTTGGCTGTGCTGTAGAGCAGAACACTTGGATAATTCAGTTATAATCCAGTGCTGTGGAAGAGAACACTATAACAGCCAAATCCCTTTAGCACACAGGTCTAATTGCATTATCTGCAGTACAGGAGTAATTGCACACACCAGCTGATGCTCGGCACGTTGGGCCTAATCTCTCTCTCTTATTCTATCGCTTTCTCTATCTTTGTCTGTTTATCTCTCTGTCTCACACTCATATACACAGGTAAGATAACAGCACTAGTTCTTTCTACTGCAAGTAAAAATGTAATGAAGACAGTGGAGGATCTTTTTATTCATCGTCATCGTCCTGAACACAACCCAGTTATCTAAGTGCTAACACTTTTCACCCAAAGTTTACAGGGAATCGCAAGTGTGCTAGCCTTGGTTTCTTGTGTTTTGCTGGTACTTTTCTCTCCCAACTGAAGTTACTCAACCTCATGTAAAAGCAGGACTTGTTCTCACACATGTTTATTGTGGTCTTGTCTAAAAAAAAAGACCTGGCCCTCACTTCATTCTACAATAGACAGTAACACATTGGTTTCAGACTCAAATGTTTCAGTCTGTTCCCTGTCATATTGTAACGCTGCTACAGCTGATACTACAAAGTATCAAAAAATGCCTTGTCATTCGGTACCAAATTTCAATGCCTAACGAGTAAATCTCCTCAGCATCAGTGCACCAATAAGCATGCAGCAGGCTGTCTAATGTTACGTGTCAAAGAGGTGTTCAGGAAAATCACTACGTTTATGCCCAGTCACTCAATTGTAAATCATTATTTTGTGTCAGAAATCTACCAGATAGTTTCCTCATATTTTACCAGCATTTGGCTCGTGGCTGGTGCTAATTTCCCTCCCTGGGTGACGCACCTTTTCCTCATCACCACAGGGATGAATAACCTGGAGCCAAGGCGGAGAACGTTTCTGTCTAGTCCAGTTATTGAGTTAAGTGTGCAGAGTAAAAACAGTTTCTCTGTTCTCCATTGGACAGTAATGTGTAATGTAATTTTCTTTTTGTTAAAATTTATTTTAAAAAATTAAACAGAGGTATCAGTACCGATATGGAATATTTTTTAACAATACCCAGCCCTAAATGCTGCAGTGGCAAATAAAACTGTGAAGTTGTGAGTCTTCTTTGATATCCAGGTCACTTTTAAAAGGCAACTATTTTCTCTGATGGTTACAACTCCTTTCACCTATTAACAACAAAAAAATGTGGTGTGAGGAGGTTGTGAAAGCAGCTGCCCAGTGTAGCCTACTTAATTAACCGTTGTCTCTCATTCTCTGTTTATCCGTCTGATACAGGGTAATGACACATTATATCCTCAAAACAATCATTTTAACTGATAATATGCTTTACTGTTCAGCGTATTTATCATGCCATCATGCAATCTGCTATCTTAGTCAATATGATACCAGTTTGAGAAAGCTGCTGGATGGTAATGTATTTTCTTAAATATTATTTTTAGTATAGGGGATGACAAAGTTAAGGTGCAGTTGAGTTTATTTGTTGGATAGGAATCAGGCTATATTGGGAGCCTGAAAATAAAGAACACCAAGCCTCTTCTGGCGCACATACTGCCTTTTGGTTACACTAAGTCTAAGTGGGGTGTTGCTGCTGTGGATAATCATGTACTTTAAATCTCTAAAGAGTCAGAGAAGTTTCACATGTCTGATACAGCAACGAAACAGTCACTTATGCTGCTGTATATTTACTTCGATAAACTTTCACTGCAGGCGTTGAGAACAATTGAAGAGGTGGAGTTCCTAAGACCTGAAAGAATCATCTGATGTTGAAGTCTTTTTATTGGGCTTTTTCTGTAACAGAGGTTCATGCAGAGTTATACCTTAGTGCAGTCTTGCTCTGTCCCTAAGGAGGGGTCTAAAGTAATAAAGACAAGGGGATCTGTGTGAATGATTGTGTGATGTTTATAAGATGCATCTGTTTTTGTTTCTGGCAGCCTGAAATTAGACTTTTTTTTTTTTTTTTAAATCGCATTATGTGGTAGCAACTATTTAGTCCACTCTCTTCTCCGGATGTTTGATCAGGATGGATGGTGCTCCTTTATGCAGGTTCACTGCAGACACAACAGCGCAGTCGCCATGGACACAAACCGGATATTAACCCCCCCAGCCATCACCCATCCCTAGTTTTACTCCGTCTTGCACACTCACACCACCTCTTACTACCAGAGACCCTTGAAGTCAGTCTCTCTTGATTTTCTCTCTCTCGATTTTCTTTCTCTCGAGTTTCTCTCTCTACATTAAGTC
This sequence comes from Dicentrarchus labrax, assembly GCF_905237075.1. Taxonomy (NCBI): domain Eukaryota; kingdom Metazoa; phylum Chordata; class Actinopteri; family Moronidae; genus Dicentrarchus; species Dicentrarchus labrax. The sequence continues at coordinate 23,570,484 of NW_026136718.1, read as the reverse complement.
GAGTGAAACATGAAATGTACCTCTGCTGAAAACCCCTCTTTTATGAGGCCAGGATAGGGAGATCAAAAACCAGCTGAAAAGTAGGCGGTAAGATTGTGGGACCAGAACACATTACCCTGTCAGGAGTGAGTTTTTTCTGTGTTCTTCTTGCAAAACTCCATCAGGAAAAACAATAATTGCTAAACTAATTGAGTAGAAATCAGTAGGGAAATCTTGAATTCCCACCAGTCTCACTGAGCCATTTCAGCTCATAGAAAGAATAAATTCTTCTAATACAGTGTTGTGTACATGCAAGACTTTTATTTACTAACAAGTTTTATGAGTGTAATCACTTTTACCCAGTGCAAAAGCAATTACATAACAATGCTGACTTTGGACACTGTGCCACTGCTGAAGGTTTGATTAAATCTTGGCCTTGGTGTACAAACAAGTGTTTACAAACTTCACAGTTTCAAGGGGACAACCATTTCATATTTACCATATAATTAGATCCCACTGGCTTTGTGTAGCTTGAACCTGATCTGTCATTTGCAACAAAAATGGCAGAGCTTCCACTTTAATTTGCATTTTCATCACGAAACTCCCTGCCAGGCCTGGGTGGGCTCAAAAGCCCTGTTTTCCCCTGAAAGGAGGCCCAGTTCCAGTGCAGTGTGCAGGGGGCTGCAGTACCCCTCCTCCCACTCCTCTCTCCCCACAGGCTGGACCAGCAGAGCCAGAGACCGATTGGCTCTGTGCTTTAGGCTCTGTGATTCTCTGCAGCAGGGTAATGTCACCCTGGCTCACCATCACGGCTCATTCTGTACTTTTATTCTCCTCTGAGCCTTTAAACGGTTCATTAGCCTTTAACAAGACTGCAGAGCCTGCTCCAAACTCTGCTTTAACCCCTCTCTCTCTGGCTCACTTTCTCACTCTCCCAGTATCTGCCTACGTTCTAGCCATTTTTCTTATCACTGTCTATATTTCTTGTCTACTCCACAGTTTCAGTTCCAGAGATGAGATCCAGTCAGTTAGTAGTGTTTGTGATTCTGATCACTGCGAATGATGCCTAACAGCAGTGGGATAAATAGTGGGGGGTTGGTTTGGACTGAAGCCTTCCTCATGGACACCCACCCTGAATGGAGTACATTGATGCTTCTCTATCCTGCTACTCCCCCCCACTCGCTGTCCCTCTTTCCCTGGATTGTCATTTCCCTGAATGGGCCTTTCAGGACTCCAGGCTAGCAGGCTGAGATATAAAACCTTCCCCTGCAAGATAAAGGGACAGATCCCTGTGCCCTAGTCAGCTAGTCACAACCAGCCATGCTCATCACACTTAAACTGTGAACACAACATAGATCTTTTCACTATCAGGAAACAAACAGGACAGTTTACTGTCTCTGTAGAAACATGCACTCACAGATCCTTTTTTCTTTGTAGTGTCCAAAAGAATACTAATTTCATTTCCCTAGTTAATTCAGGGGTGACAAGACTGACTATGAACACTGTTTTGAAATCTGATGGCTTTTATATGGACCGTTGTCAAGCTTGTTACAGTAACACTTTAAGCCATAGCTTGGATATTTTCCATTTCAGTGTTCTGTAGCACCACTCCAGTATCTTTCTGAAAAATTTGATTTATGTTGCATTAATCCCAGTTCTTTTTTTAAATTGAATATCTTTTTTGATCATTTATTTTATTTTCCTGGTTCAAATTTCCCCCCCCAGAGCTGTCTTTCTATTAATTGCAATTTGTTCTAATTTTTAAAAAGCTGTGAACAGCTCCATTTCTGTTTCACAAGCAAATTTAGTATGCATACCAACACTTCATTTTGTCCCCTTTTTCAATGTGAATCCATTACAAAGTGATGACTGGTTAGAATTAGTATGTAGTACAGAATTGGAATACATTATACATCTTACTCTCAATCTCTGTTTATAGGGTGTACCCCAGCTCCCTTGTGCTAAGGCGCTCTACAACTATGATGGCAAGGAACCAGGAGACCTCAAGTTCAGCAAGGGTGACATTATCATCCTGCGCCGGCAAGTGGATGAGAACTGGTACCACGGGGAGATGGGAGGAGTCCATGGCTTCTTCCCCACCAACTTTGTCCAGGTCATCAAGCCGCTGCCACAACCACCACCTCAGTGCAAAGCTCTCTATGACTTTGAGCTCAAAGACAAGGAGGCAGACAAGGACTGTCTGCCCTTCTCCAAGGTGAAACACAGTAGCACTGTAACACCCACAGTTCTGCCACGCGGTCGCTGTAGTAAAACAAAAATACCTCTCATTACAGTGACACTCTGTCTTGTAAGCATTCATTTTCTCAAGTTATGCATGTGTTAGAATGTCAGGGCTGTTAACTGAAACGCCCAGAGAAAAGGTTTATATTTTGAGCCAGGCTTCTTGATGAACAACTGTAATTAAGCTGAATAGAATGTATGCCATACAGAGCAAGGCACTGCTTTAACTACAGTAATTGAGTGTTTATGTCTGTCCAGCTGTTTGGGTCATACTTTGATGTTTTTGTATTCTGTCATCAGTTGTTTATATGCCACATGAGCAAAAACAGAAATAAGCTTACTAAGTAGTTTTCCAAACGAATGCCATGCCTCAGACTCCAGTGTTGTTACTCTTGGGTATGTCCCTTTAATAAAACATTGTCCCTACCTCATTATTTCTGTTCAGTGTTTGTTACTCGAGGATGAGAAACACTCTTAGTTAGCTGCATCCTTAATTAGGTTCTATCTCATGCAGCGCCCCTCTCCCTCTTGAATTTCAGGATGATATCCTGACTGTGATCCGCAGAGTGGATGAAAACTGGGCAGAGGGAATGCTGGGAGATAAAATTGGAATTTTTCCCATCTCATATGTTGAGGTAAGAAAACAAACTAGATTCTTTAATGTCAAAATGTCACCAATCATTAGTGGAGTAGGTGCAACATGAAGATCAACAAAGTGTCAAAGTGCTGCTTTGAACGTTGTCTTTTTTCCTTATATGTTTTGCAAAATGTGTATGATAACTCGTCTTCCTTTTGAAATACGTTTCAGACAACCACTAAACATGTCTTTGAAGACACAGTCACAGTCTCTCCCTCTCTGAGCTCCACAGGTCTCACTTAAAAGCTTTAGGAATAATTCAGACAGAATGAAGTAAATCTTTTGTCCTTCTAAAGATGATTTCATTTTTCATTTAAAAGTTGTCAGTGTGGCATTGTGCGTTCTATTGTTATGAATATTATAAACAAGCAAAAAAGACAGTGGATTGAAGTGTTTTCTGATTAGTCTAAAAAAGAGCTTTAAAAAAAGCTGGCAGTTTTATTTCTTTCATTTGTATTCTCTCCATTTTTATATTCATATTTTTATACACTGAGTGAGGGTTTTGCAGAAGCAGAATGCAGACTATATCTAAAGCTATACATTGTTTTGTTCGTTGTTTTGTTGCACAGCAGGAGCAGAATAGAATCTTGTCGTCCTCCGACTAGATAGTATGCACTGATGTTTGGGTTTCATAACAAAACTGCAAAGGATGTACCACTGTCACAAACGTATAGAGCAACCCAAAGTGAAAACCTAGGTCAATGATTTTTAATTGCCTTAACAACTTTTGTTGGCACTTTTGTTACAATAATCTACAATTGCTTTTAAAGGTGGTCTTAAATTGAGGGGTTAAGGTTGCTTTTTTACATTTTTGTTCTTAATTCTGCATGTCTGACTTAATGTGCTGACATGTCAGTGATGAACCTACACAGGCTCTTTCCTGGATTGGAGTGAAATGCTTAGCTTTTATGTCTTAAGTAGAGGGAGCTGCTTGGGGCAACGTGTGACAGCAAGTGAGAGCGCCCTGTGATTAACTGAAACCTTTTTAGTGTTCTCCCTTTGATTTTAACCTTACAGGTGCCTGGCAGGGTCATCAAAGCCTGCACTTTCGGAGTAGGGCTACAACTAACAATATGACGTTCATTTTCTTGATAAATCAATTCGTTGTTTGATCTATAAAATGTCAGAAAAGACCAAGATGGCGTCTTCAAATGTCTTGTTTTGTCCACAACCCAAATATACTCAGTTTACTGTCATAGAGGACTAAAAACAATATCCGTTTATTTAAATAAGTATGTAAATCGATTAATCAAATATCAAAATAGGTGCAAAGTAATTTAATAGTTAACAAACGATTCATTGTTGAAGCGCTATTTCAGAGCTAGCTTAGAACCATCAACCATCTGATAGACCTGCTCACCATCTCTACTGACTAGATAAAGATAGAGGTCTTCCATGACAATCACCTTTATTATAGAGTGACAGTTTTCATGATCATTTTAATGCTCTCAGCTCTACCACTCCTTCCCCTCCATCTGTTATTTCCACCTTACTACTCTCTCTTTATTGCCCCGTGCCTCTCTTCCTCTCTCGCAGTTCAACTCGGCAGCTCGGCAGCTTATAGAGTTGGACAAGCCATCAGACTCCAATGGAGACTGTGGTGAGGGGGCCTCCTCGGGGCCCCAGAGCAATGGTGCTCAGCGGGCAGGGGAGAAGAAGAACAGCAAGAAGCGACATTCCTTCACCTCTCTCACCATGTCCCACAAACCCATGCTAGCTCCTCCCCCCCAGCGGCACTCCATGGAGATCAGCGGGCCGGTCCTCATCAGCTCCAGCAACCCCACAGCAGCTGCCCGAATTGGAGAGATCAGTGGGGGGCTTTCCTGCAGCGCACCCTCACAGGTAAGATACTCCACGGGAAGGTAGAGGTGCAAGGAGAGCAGCTGCTGCATTGCCGGTCCCTTCCTAAAAGTTGTACTTAATGTGTTGACTAAAGACAGAAAGCTCATTCACAGAAGTGTGCAGTATGACAAATAAGTTCCATTTGGCCTTTTATAGGATGTTGTCTTTTTTTCATAATGTACAGCAGTACGTAGGAGGATGCGGCTCTTACACACACAATGGAGAAATGTGCAACACGTACATTATTATGTACTGTCACTATGTTGCTTATAGACCATGTAGTGTGCACTTTGTGATATTCTTTGATGCATCTACTGGATGAGATGTTCAGTGGTATTTAAGTGCAAAATCATAAAACACTATGCACTGTCATGCAACTGGAAAGCTCGGGTCCTCCTTCAGCCGTTTTTGTTTTCACAAGATGTTTGTTGCTTTTCAAAGGCTCCACTCTCCTTCTGTCAGCAATTAGGCTGACTTCCCTTTCCCCCCATCATACCAAACAGGCCATTGCTCCATCCAAGCGTTTGAAATCATGGATGCGTGACTCCACTCGTCCGCAAAAACGACTCCAGCTTAGCCCTCAAGGTTTCCACACCAATCCCGACATGACAGGAACTCACAGCTGCTTTATAGTTGCAAGTTGCTGGAGATTGGCTTTGACTTGGTGTTAGACAGCCAGAACAACAGACATGCAGATTTACAAGATAAATGACTTGCTGATGTATCTTAGTCTGAGGCTCTCTATGACTTTAACTCATAATGAGCAATATAATAGTACTAACTTAACAGTGTACTGTCAAACTAAGTAATTAATCGTTCAACCTTCTGTCAATGATTCACATCCAGTGTTGCCAGAACTTTGAGAACAAGCATTAAGTCTGATTAGGTAGGATTAGATAATCTATCTCTGTTTTTATCTTAAGTGATGGATGGCATGTTCACACAATAACTGGCTATTTTCCTTTCTTATCTAAATGTTTTTAAAGGATGACATCATGAGGTTAATAAACAGGTAGCAACTCCAGTGTCACAAGTTTACATGAATTACACTCCAGTCATTGACATCAATAACCCAGGGTGGGACTTGGTGAAATACATCAGAGGAGAGACTGTTGAAGTAAAGATAACGTTACTCGAGTTGACAACATCTCATTACATTACTGTACTGCAAGAAGAGCTTACCTACAGGAATAATTTCTTAAAGTAATCAGTATGAAACCAACACTGATATTTGTAAAGCGCTTACTTTGATCTCATCATTTTTGTAGCCTCACTTTTGTGGTGCCCTTGAAGGTGTGTGTAGATTAGAGGTGTTGCCTCCAGATGCTTCCACTTTCATCAGACAAAGTTTACAGATCGCCTCATTAACGTTATCAGGTTCTCTATTAGCATTGGGTTTAAGTCTGAAATATTGCCTTTTGCTTTTTGCTTTGACACCAAATCCTCCGGCATTGTCTCGAATGGCCCAGAGTGAACAAGGGGATCGAGTGTCAGTAAATCAGAGAAAAGTTATTTTCTTTTGAAATTGTTTTATAGTGGTTAGGTTTTAAAGCACAAAAAAATATGCTCACACCGCCACATAACGCCTGATTTGGTCTGAATATAGCCTAACTGCTTGATTCCACTGCAGGAGGACGGAGCAAAACAGTATTGGTGCTGCTGCTGTACAGAGCAGACACTTTGAGTTAATAATTATAGCATCCAAAGTATTGTTAAATGGAAAACGATGGCGGTAGGCAAGTAATGAAATAGGTGTATGCCCGAACACTGTGTAATACTGGTAAAGCCAGTAAGCCACAGCCAGTCTATTAAGAGCTAGTGATTTGTCAATATTCTGAGACAGATTTCATATTGTATACACCGGCATCCATATTGTTGTCCCACTTTGAGGTACTGGAAGCTTGTAGCCAACTCAGTTATTCTCTTATTTTCTGTATTTTTATTTATTTTCTCACTTGAACGTACTTTCGGTGTTGTCTGGATACTGCAGATTCTCTGAAATGCTATGTTCTAAAACTCCCAATTAAGCGCAGTCATCAATCTTTCATCTACAGCGTATGTGTTCATGTGCTTCGTTGTGAAAGGGAGACGAGGAGAGAGCTTGTCTACAGTAAAGTGGATGTTGAGGAAGTTCTGTCTTTTTTCAAACTGAAACCTTTCATGTAGATATGATTTATGTATCATCAAAGACTTCTATCCATGCGGAAGGTGTAATCATCGTTTTTAATGACTCCAGACATTTCCCACAAATCATTATCAGGATACTTTCACAATAAACGAAACTTGCATTTGCGCCCGTAAACTGATCCTCCCCAGTGACAACAGGGATAACAATACGTTTGATTTACGGATCCCAGTGTTTAATAAAAACACAATACAGACTCTCCAGGCACTGTATGCACAGCCTCTTTTCTCTCCTCTCCCCCTCTTCACCTCTACTCGTCTTCTCTTCTTCCAACACCCAGACAATAAACAACAAAGGTAAGCCCCAGTTGCCGAGGGGGCTGAGTAGACCACATCTTGGAAATGAGCACACCTCTTATCTAACAGTGCAATAGACGAGATGAGGAAGAATTGCCCATGAATAAAAAAAACAGGCTGCTGTTGATGGCATTCTTCCCAAATTGTAAAGGAAATATGTATTTAGAATTAGCATAACACACCTGCCCTGTACTATAGTGTTGTGTATTAGTTTCCAGGCAGCCATTTCACTAACAGTGTCACCTTTGAGCACACTGTTACATTCGGCTTTCCCTTGGCACACCCAGCAAACAATAGATAAGGAAGCAGTGAAGATTGAATCTGAGGCCTGCCTCCTCTCTGAAAGGTTCACCTTAAGAGGCGGCTCTGTCTGGAGCAGTCATGCATGGAGACAGACCACAGGCTACAGGGAGATACTGTGTCCAACAGTATGGCCTTGTTACCAGGACACCGCCGTGACTCACGTGGATGACTGGTTGGAGAAGCCACCTTACTTTACATGTCCAATCAAATGTCTTGCTGGGTGGTCACCTGGTTTTCATTGGCCAGTCAGATCATCAGACCACCAGTGTGGTTATGGCTAAGACAACAGATACAATTCTGACTGTGAGAGTCATCTACATACAGTATGACAGGAGAGAGGGAGAATATCTTTAGCACATTTTTATTTTTCATGAGTGAGTGGAGCTCGACCTATACATTGGATTCATTATGGTATATTTATGGTCAACATTTCCCTTTTGTTGACAGGTACACATTTGCACAACTGGACTAATCGTGACCCCACCCCCTAGTAGTCCTGTAACTACAGCAACAGTCTTCACATTTCCCTCGGAGACGAGCTACACATCCATCCCTGTGGTAGGTGGAATCCTCTACCCATCCTCTAGGTCTTATAAATCTTGACATACAAAAGCAAAACAGTGCAACATCATTAGAGTAATGGATTCAAACTGAGTATGTTACTATTCCTGGAATAACAGAATAAATTATATAAATATATTTGGATGTCACTATGCCTGAAGCCAAAGAAAATACACATTTTAAAATTGAAATTTTTCCATAAACACTGTTCTTTACTGTATTTTGTTTAGACAGTTGACTCAATTGTGTGAGCGTTATTCTGTACAATGCAAAATTATCTATAAACATGGGTTTAAATTAACCAGTGCACATGGTAATGTTCCCTTCAAAACATTTTCTTTCCCCTGAGAGGATGAGTTTGTTTAGATGAGAAAGTTGGCCTCATGGCACTTCCCATCAGCTGCCAACAAGTAACATAGTTACTTCAGGCTGTGCAGATGTGAAACTTTGTTAATCTGGATCTTATGTCAAATAAGATACAGTAGCTTTATTATTTCACAATTTGTAAACAGACTCCATAAAGATAGCAACATGGTGGAATCTTGGAAGTTTAAATTAACTTGTTTCTGACATGTTTCTGCTAAGGGAGAAAAAAATCAGTACAACTAAATATGTCAAGAAATCCCTTCAGTCCACACAAAACAGCAGGCATACTTCCTGTCTGTCTGTGTGTATGCTCTGGCATGTGGAGTTTTTGAATGAGCAGGAATGTGTACACAAAAGGTTGAGCTCTCCGCTTCACTTGGGAACCCTACATGATGTTTTTGTACAGATGATTTCTCTAGCCCGCAGGCAACCTAATTATCTCAGCTCAAGCGTCAGCAGTGAACCGAAACGTACATCGACACTCACACATACACGTAGGCCTGTACACATACCACAGGGCTGTCTCCTGCCACTCTCCTCCACCATTGTGTCATGGAAGCTATTACTCTGTTGCTCAGTGCTGGCAATGTTGAGCTTGGGAAGACCCGTCTTGCTCCTAGGAGCAGGAGCTGTCTTTCATCATCATCCTCACATACTGTGGACTCATTTGGGTTTTTGCTTTCTCACAGTTTCTAAAAATGTGTGTAGTGTTATGTTGTTTTCATGTGCTTTATGTTGACATAGCAGGTTGGTAACTTTGTTTTATCCTGTAATCTAGTAGCACACAAAAGGCAGAAAATGTTAGGGCTCTTCTAAAAGCCTGTTGTGATCATTAGACTCCAGTCAAAAGCTTGAGTCTCTTTTGACATTACGGAAGATCAACATGGGAAAACAAGTGAGTCAAGATGAATCCACTCATGCTTGGTTTGAGGGTTGCTCTGAAGTGTGTCTACTGACATGTTTTTCATTTCATATGGTCCCAATTAAATACTGCAATGGATTCTAACTATGTGGTCTCCTAGCAACAAATAAACAAGCAGAATAGGAAATTCTCAGTTGCAAGGGGAAGTCAGGGACAAGACTATAATGTCTGCCAAACCAGACTCTCCCTTAGTGTCGGCAAACCGGGGGGAATATCCCAGATGACAGATGATCTCTCATTCTCTTTCCCTTTTTGTTGCTCATAAACAAACTGTTTTTTTGAGGCTTGTATTACTTGTTTTGGACTTTGTGCTTCGAACTGAGAGGAAATGAATAATGAATCATTGAGAAATTGTAATTAGACATCGATCCTATCTAACTGCTAATATGATTTTCTATTCTTCTTTTACAGGATGCTCTCCCACCGCCCCCGCCTCCTCCCCCACAGTCCTCTGTTGATGGAGCAGCATATTCATTGGCTGCCGGACAGAGGCCCTCCCCCAGCATAAGTGACCAAAGTGGGAGACAAAGACCCACAGTGTGAGTTATAAAAACAGTCCCACACAAAAATATGCAGTCTTCTTAAATGTGCAGTGAAATGTCAGAAGCGGTTTGCGTACCGATGGCCCAGGGCCTTAATGCAAATGCTGTTCAGAGGGGGAAGTCTTTGCCTGTCTGTGACCCCCTCAGCTGTCAGTGGTGAGGCTGCAAACTGTGAGCATGTGCACAGGTTGAAGGGGTCAAAACCTGTGGATGATGGTCTCCTGGGTCCCATCTGAGATCCTCTCCGTCACCCCTGACTTTTGACACGCTCACCTTTACCCTCATTACTCCTCCAAGACACCACACACCTGATAAGAATTAGATCCACTCATGCCTGCTCTCCTGCCGTCATCTGTGTCTGCCTGTGTGTGCATGTCAGACTCTAAGGCATTTAGGTTCCCTCCCGCCTGACAACATTGAAATCAGACTGAAAACATCCCAGCTGAGACTCCTATCGCCTTGGCTGCCATTCCAGGCCTGTTCTCACACTGCTGTACAGAGATGACCCGCAAATTGTTTTGTCCTCCAGTGCTGATTTTCTCCGGGTCAAAGGGCACGGTCTCTACTGGAGGGTCTCAGAGGAGATGATGACAGATGTAGAGCTAAGCAGCGGGATAATTCCAGAACAAATGGCAGGCTGTACAAAATGTTAAACTGCTTTTATTTTCATAAGGGAGAAAATCCTCAGCGTTAGCTCTTGTTGCTCCGTGTGTGTGTGTGTGTGTGTGTGTGTGTGTGTGTGTGTGTGTGTGTGTGTGTGTGTGTGTGCGCGTGTGTGCGCGTGTGTGTGCGCGTGTGTGTGCGCGTGCTTGTTAAATTCCTCATCTTTGTTTACTGTTTGTTCTTGGATCTAGCTATGTGGCAATGTTCCCCTATACTCCCCGTAAGGAGGATGAGCTGGAACTGAGGAAGGGAGAGATGTTTCTGGTGCTGGAACGCTGTCAGGACGGCTGGTTCAAGGGCACCTCCATGCACACTGGCAAGATTGGAGTCTTCCCTGGGAACTACATGAGCCCAGTCAGCAGGTCAGTCATTTATTATTGTCAACATACTCTACACTCATGCATGACTTGGTTTCACATCCTTTTGTCTTTGATGCATAGCCATAGGTTAATTATTTCGACCTGATTTTTAAGATAACTTGTATAAAGTAAACAATATATTTACTAATATCATACCAAAATAGTTTTGGAAGAAGATCAGAAAAATGTCCATATTGATTTCAGAATCAATTCAAAACAATTATAGTTGCACAGTCATCTCAAATATTTTACATTAAAACGCTTTCCATGTGTATGTCCTCTCCCCCCAGGACTGCGTCAGGGAGCACCCAGCCCAAAGTGCCCATGAGTCTGTGCACTCAGGCTGGCAGAGGGATCACCATTGTAAGCCCCTCATCTGCACCTCTTGCGACCATTGTTCCAGGTCCCGATTTCAACAAACCCATCACCGTGGGCTCTAGCGCTGTACCCACCAACTCCCAGCCTGCAGCTACAGTAACGGCAGCTCAAACAGCCACAGGTCAACAGCCAAAAGGCCCTTTGCACGTCAGCTCCCAGATGACTGTAAATCAGGCCCGCAATGCGGTCAGAACAGGTAAATGTACTGTGAGTGGAAATGGATATGGATTGTTGTATGAAAGGGGTTTTAAAGGTGTAATATTGTTATGTGTCCCATTTGCAGCTGCATGTCACAGTCAGGACCGACCTACAGCAGCTGTGACACCCATCCAGTCTGCAACACCTGTAACCTATCTCCCACACCTTGCAGTGTGCTCGCAGCCTTCCTCCGGTCCTGCCCAAGGCTGTACCCGGGCTGGAGTGGCAATGGGCTGTGCCGCTGCCTCTCTGACCCCACCCAATGTCAGCGCTGCATCCTTGGAGGGGGAGGCTTTGAGACCTGTACCTATCCTCACTGTGCCAGTCGGCCCCATGAACAGCGCTCTCAATCCCACGTCGAACAGCACAGCTCTCGCTTGCCGACTGGACAAGGACGTTAAGGTTGGATATGTCTAAATATTTACTTCAGCTTAATTAACAGTATCTGTTTTTAATGATATATTTCTGTTGCTATTTTCTGTTTGTTTTGTGGAGAATCTGTCTTTAGTTCTAGCGTATTTGCCTAACTTGCCAGATTATTGTATTGCCTTGGAGTGTCTGAGATTCCTTATGATGTTTGTTAGGTTGCTAATCACATTGACAGGATTCACCAGTGGTAATCAAATAAGAGGTTATTATTAATGCACAGTTTGTTTCTGTCTTTCTGTCATTTGTTTTGTCTTTTGCAAACAGACAGTGGCCATGATTTCTAACCTTCAGTTTAAAACATGTCTGTGCTAAGAATAGGAATCTCTCCTACCACATTTGTGGGTGTCAGTGGTAAAGACAGCCAGTTCCAGGCACTAGAATATACCTGTCTGTGGTTTGTGAAAATGACTTGTGCCTCAATGCCTCAAGAGTTGTTGCAGTTCTCTAACAAAAAAAACAAAACACGCTTGTTGTTGCCACAGAGAGAAAAGAAAAGTCTTCTGAAGCTGTTGTCCTCCAATAAGAAGAAGTCTCGTCCTTCACCACCCTCCTCTCCTACCCTTGAGGCGGAACAGGCTGCTGCTGGAGAGGGGCTTCATGGCGCAGTGGGCCCTGACACTTCCCCACCATCCGGCTCTGTCAGCTGCCTCGAGCCTGAACCTGCTGCTGCTGTCGCTTCTGCCTCTTCATCCTCCTCCTCAGCCCCAGAGTCCTCCCATCGGAAGAGCAGTCCTCTGGATGGATGCGCACCTATTGCTCCTCCTCCTCGCCAGCCGTGCTCCTCTCTCTTATCTCAACAACATGACGCACGGCCCATCATATGTGAGAGGTACATTGACTTCTGTTACATGTCGTTGTTTGTGACTCTCCTGCTTATCTGTCTTGTTCATAGAAAGTGTAACACTATATCAATGGTATCATGACTTATCAGCTGTCATTGTTGTAGTCACTGAATATGCCTCTGGCTGTCCTCCCCAGGTACAGGGTGGTGGTATCATATCCTCCCCAGAGCGAGGCTGAGCTGGAACTTAAGGAGGGCGACATTGTGTTTGTTCACAGAAAGAGGGAAGACGGCTGGTTCAAAGGCACACTGCAGAGGAACGGAAGGACCGGACTGTTCCCTGGCAGCTTTGTAGACAGCATCTAATTCACACACTACAGCGAACCACGGTCACCACAAACGTGACCCAGCTGACTGCTGCTAGCCTTGCTACAGTGTGTTACCGTGCAAACTGAACGGATCAGCACTCGCAAGGCTGCTGGGACGGGACCATCACATGAACAATTGAGCTCCTTAGAGCCCACTGCGGCTCTGGTCACTGAAAAAGAACGCTAGTGGCACACAAGAGAGAGCTGCAGAGAAGAACAGATTATGTTGACATTGAAAGCACAGTGGACAGAGTAAAAGGAGAGCACACTACTCATGAACTTTTCCTTTTTGTTATTTATATCTTTGTAACAATTCAGCTGTTAAATGTGTGCCTTGTACTGTTCCTCACTTTATTGTACATAAGGACACAAAGATGATTAGTCCTAAAACAACCAATATGAGCTGTTGATATAGATATATTACACATTTTAACTTATTTCATAGATTGGCATTTCTATAGTGCAACACATTAGAGGGTTAAGCTGGCACATGCCTTATGCCATATATTACCACATCAGTTCTACATTTCTCCCTCTGACTGCTGAAGTTTTACCATTATTTCAAACTGTCAGCAGATAGGAGTAGGTAAATCAGATGCAGCAGACCAGAACAAATGAGCAGTATCATCATCAGCTGTGCTGTACAGTAGGAGAAAAAAAAGATACTTCTGCAGTTCTAAAGGCATTACCAAAACCTGAGGATCAGCAGAGAGATCTGCCGTATTGCACGTTTGAGCACTCTAGCTACAGTTCACAGCCATGTGAACATTGCACATCACAAAGTATCTCTCTGGGCCATCCACAGGCCTTTTTCTTCCGGTGTGGCTGAGGCTGAAGTGTCAAGGACTGTTACCTTCAGCCATCGAACATTTGCATGTGATTAGCAAAGCCTTCTGCAGTAGACAAAGTGGTGATAGATGTGTTGCCGGACTGTTCGGTTATGCCTTTTTAATATGCGGGAAACACACTCCAAGATAGACTCTGCAGTCAAATATTGCTTACTTTGTACCTTCTTTGTATTTACTGACCAGAGTAGCTTGTCTCCTAACTCCTCGGCAAATAGCCAAACCCAGACGTAGCTCTACAACACAAGAGCGACATAACATTTCAGTAACAGTGCACAACAGATTCTTTTTCAGTGTATATTTATGTTCGTTATAAATTCCACAGAGGCTGACACCTGCTGCTCTTAAAGAATCTGTCGTATAACTAACTTGGACACAGGACCACACTCACCCTTCAGCAAGCTCTCAGTTTTTGTACACTATAACTCATTCCTAATGTGACTTGTGGCAATAAAAACACAGCTAGCTAAAGCACAGAATGTTTGCCTAAAGTAACATATCATTGTATCACTCCACAGGAAGAGATGTGTAGTGTAATTCTGATGAACCTCAAAAGATAAGGTTTTATTTAAATCAATCACTTTGACCCCCTTGATTTTCTTTTCTTTTTTTTATGGATGGGTTGTTGTACTTTACGTTTATACAATGGTTTTAATGTTAAGTGTTGTATTGACTTGAATGACTGTAAGATTTCTTTGTGATTCGAGGGGATTTGGTTGTAGTTTTGGTGCTTAAACATACCGCAAAGAATAGGCAGTTTTAGAATCAACACTTTGGAGAATGACACCCAGTTTATTACATCAGATCAAATACGTTGATGTGTCATAAATACATTGGATAGATGAATGAAATTCTCCAGAGTAAAGGTTAATTATTGGTTAGCATTATAGACTGACTCCTCCTGCTTCAGTGGACCCCACAGCATTTAATGTAATGTGACATAATCACTGTGAGGTCTGAGGGGGTATTTAAACACTTTAAAGTCGAGGCAATCACTGAATCGTGCCAAATTTGGCTTTGAGAATGAATTTACTGACTGAATTGGACCCATAGTTTCAAGTGTGGTTTTTTTTTTTGTGTGTTTTTGATGTTAATTGAGGGGGACCACTGTGTAACTGACTGCTGGAATATATTGTAGTTTGTTTAAATTGGAAGAGAGTATGGAAAAGGATGGTACAAATCACTGTTAGGGCCTTTTTTTTTGTCTTTCTGAATTGGTACTTATGTAGAATTAATCTGAAATGTTGCATTGTTGTCTTGGCAATCACCACACCAACCTCAGGCTCTATGCTATACTCTTCCTCTGAGTGTCTTTTCATTTCACTGGTAAGCCTTTTAATATACACATCAACTTACTCCAACAAAGATGTAACACATTTATGCACTATGATAAGATTCTAAATCATACTGACTCCTGGTACGTATTGTACATGCATAGGCTGCACAGTTCTCAAAATATGAAGCATTAAACTATATTTTCATTTATTGCAACACATGGCAACATATATGTTTGCTTGACTCAACCTAACAGATTTTCCTCATGCCAAGGTGACTTACTTGATTTTTTTTTTTTTTTTTTTCTTTTTCTTTTTGTCTGTAGTTAGTCTGTTTGTCTGAAAATGGTGAAACTGAAATCAACTTATTTGGCACAAGTCTATTATGTGAAAAAACATTCTGAAGTATTTGAGGGAATAGCACATTTTGTAAAAATCTCTATAACAATAAAAGCTAATGGTTTCCATAACTTCCTCAGGCTAAGTCATTTCTTCATGACAATAATGCAGTGCTCTATTTCCCTCTGTTTTCTCCAGTGACTTTGTGTTACGTTGGCCACTTGCTGCCAGGGCAGAACTGTCTAACCAGCAGTATTATCAAAGACATAGACTGCTGTTGACAGAACTGAGTGCTCGTGTCCTCCCTTTGCCCCATTCCCCCTACCCCCACCCCAAAGCTTGGATGGCTAAGATGCACAGTTCTGACTGAATGTGTACACGCATATGATAAATGAACAGTAAAGAAGACAGTTGTTACTAATTAAATGTATCTGGGGTAAGTCAGGGAACGCATGGTCATTAATGTCTCCAGGAATAAATGGTTCTTGCAGAAGAGCAGAGTTTTGTAACGAGAGGTGAGTCTACCCAGTGTGTTCAGCTGGGAAACACTGACAGGAACTGACAAGCACCCAGAGAGGTCATTGTGCTGCACACAGTTCCCTGCAGAGGATGGGTTACCATGGAAATAGGTTATTCCAATGTATGAGCAGACCCTACTGAGCAAATAGTATGTATATTTAAACCATTCTGTCTGACCTAATCACATTAGTTTCATAGTCCTTGGCATGTTTTGATTTAATGTGACTGTGACAGGTGGATATTTGAATGACTAATGTGAGTAAATGTAGGACAAGTTATGTGTATAGTGTGTTGGTAAAAAGTCAATACTCGTAGCTGGAAGGGTTGTCAAGGGTTCAGAAATTGAGTCTCAAGGTCAAGAATTTCTTGATAATGTTAAAGCTCGGGGTGTGTCGGCCAGTTTGAGACGCTCTGTGAAAGAAGTGTTGGTCAAGTTCCTCTTGAACTCTTTACTGCACTAGATAACAAACTATGGCTTCAGTATGCATTGGTATTCAAAGAGAAATCACAACGACCATTATTCAAGAAAATGTCCTCACTTCACTCACTCACTCAAACAAAATTTGAACATGCCAGTCAGTTTAGATGGTTCAATTATAGTAATGAGTAAAATAAATTTACCTTCATTACAAATATACCCAAAAATTCAATGAAACATTTTTTTGTCATGCAGGTCTGAACCGAGGCTCAGTGAATATGCGTGAAAGCCAGTAGACAAGAAATACTAAGAATTAATATTGTGTGTACATGCGTGTAAAGGATTACAGACACATATCTTGTGAGTGAGAGCAATATACGGCTCTGTAGGCAGGTATCATTAGATCACTACAGTGTGAAAGAGGGGAATAAAATCTTGGCGTTCAGGAAGGTGATCTGAATACAAATCAAGGTCTATTTCTCTCTCTGACACACAGACAAATACAGTTTAGTGAAGAACACTGTTGTAAAGAGTAAAAACATTTTAAGCTCATGCCCATGCTTGCTCATGGTGGTACTGTTGGGTCTCTGTGAATGTTATAAGGAGTTCGGTCTAGACCTGCTCCATTTAAAAAGTGTCCTGAGATAACTTCTGTTATGAATTGCCACTATACAAATAAAATTGAATTGAATTGAATAAGCTAATTATACAGTTTGTGGTGGTTGCATTTGTTTGCCGCAGTGTGGACATGATTCATGCTGTACGGCTCGGTGTCACTCCAGCACAGGTTGTGAATGTGATTTAACCTCCTCAGCAAATCCATCCTGCACAATGTCTTGGTCTGATGGGCCGTCCAGGTGTAGACCAAGGCCACCCACTCTCCACATCACTCACCTTTTTTCTTTTTTTAACGCCAGTAGTGAAGGTTTTGCTTTCCTGGTGAAATATGTCCCCACGGAGAACAATGATACATGAAGCAAAAAGGAGAATGAATGACTGCTATTAAAAATCGGTGAGCTATTTCAGTGTGCAGGGCTCTGGGTCTGTCAGTATAAATAACTAATCTCCTAAAAGTTAACTCGGACAGAAGTGTAATTATTCCTGTGAAATAAGAGTATTCTTGGGCAAATATCAAACAGTAGCCTTCATATTGAAAAGACATGGGAGGAATATTAATTACCAACATGTACAATAAGGTCACTAAAGACTTCCAGCAGCAGTAATATAAATGCACAATATTTCTGTAGTGATGACCTTTGCAGTTCAAGTCATTTGCTAGTCCTTGCTTCCATCTCCCAGCTGTCAAACACAGTAACCCATTACTGGCCTTTTATACTGGTGTCTTTAAATGACAAGTGAACTGGTGACTGGAGACAGTGTGAGGTTGTTGTGTTGTTCAAGTGGAGAAATATTAACATGTACTTTGGCTGCCAAGAGGCTTTCACAAAAACAGCAAAACAGACCTCGACTAAATGAAAAGCATCGACCCGTCCTGCACAGTGAGCCGCTGTGCGTCCACGGCGCCATCTACCGACCAAAGACCAGCGGCGCAACAACACTGAGAAGAAACATGGCGACGTCCATGAGCCTCCGCTCTGCTGATATTCAGTCTTTTTTCTAACCAATAAACTTATTTAAAGAGGAACAAGTCTTGTCCGACTAGATAACTAACAATAAATAAGGTAAGTTACAGCTAGCTCTATAAACTTTATAATACAGTCGTAGTTATCTAACTGTAACATTACCAGAGAGCAAAATGACCTTTAATGTAATGTTAGCTTTCATCCTGAGTTTGTCTATTGCCTCCTTTAATAATAAACCTAGTGACATACAATACTGACATAGCCATTCATGTGCTCTGTGCTAACTGTAGGGCGCATTCAATGTATTTTGTCCATCTCATTTGAGTTCTTCCATGTTTTATTTTCAGCAGTGGTGGAAAGAAAGTGTATTTAGTACTGTACTTCAGTTCAAAGACAACTTTTAGGTACTTGTACTTGAGTATTACCATTTCCTGCTCTTTTATACTCCACATGGACACTGAGCAGCCACTCAGTAGATTCCCATTGTTGTTTTTGGCTGGTGAGTGAAGCAAATCTACCAGCAACTTGAATATTTACCAGCATTTGGTGCTAATGGTGCTACTCTTTTGCCCTTGTGATTACATTATATTACATAACTTTAGTTACTTTGCAGATTCAGATTAATAACACAAATGAATGTTTTACAATAGGTTAAGATGTGATAAGATAAAAAGTAATTAAAACAATCCCATCTTTCCAGCTGCAACGTCAAAGTCATGTACACAATAATGCTTCAATCATTTATAAACCAGTAACATAATACACATTATTTTGAAATGGGCCGTTCTGCATTATGAGTATTTTAACTGAGTTTTGGTACTTGAAGTAAAGACTGATGCTAACACTTGTATGTACATGAGGGGGGCAGAATAATAGAAACACCTCTGAATCTAATTGCTGTCCAGTAAAACACCACCAATAACAATGACCTCAATACTAAACATATACTTGAATTAACACCTCTATAACGGTGTCAAAACCTGAACATTATAGGCTCTACTAAAGTAGAATTTATAGCAGAATTGTACAGGTGTGCCTAATAACATGGAGTGTGCATTATAATTTGTCAGTGCAGTACTTTATCATCAGCTCTGTTCTGGTCGTGCGTACGTGTGAGTGTGGTGCTTTGTCTGTGTCTCCTGCAGTGTCATGTCCAGGCTGGCAGTGGTGTGTGGAGGCTCCAGGGGCATTGGGAAGGCCGCGTCCCGCCTTCTGGCAGAGAGGGGCTGCCGGTTGGCTGTTGTCTCCAGGAATGAAGATGCTGCCCGAGCCACTGTGGCATCTTTACACGGAGGTATATTAAATGTGTCTGCGTCATTCTTTTAGTCATGGACTGTACAAGCACTGTTGGTTTTGTTTGTGTTTTTTCTTGTTTCTCTGCAAGCGCCTTGAAATTTGAGCTATTAAAGAATCATTTGTGCGCGTTGTTCCCGCCACAAAGGATTTTCTTTCAGAAGCCAGACTAAATTAAACAAATGGTAACATTTTTAATGCAGTTACTACAGAAACCAATCTGATGCTGACAGCTGCACCCAGTTTCACACACAGAAACTGATCTCGTGCTTTTGTGCTATAAAATAAAATAAATGTATACCCACAGTAACAGCGGCTGCTATAAACAGACTACATTGTAAGCATTAACATACTCAGAGACCTTCTGTATCTGCTCTCCAGCCGACCACGTGGCTCTCAGCTGTGATGTCTCTAAAGAGCAGGAGGTGCAGAAAACCTTTGAGACGATCCAGAAGACCTGTGGAAACATCTCTTATCTTGTAAATGCAGCTGGCATCAACAGGTGAGCAGACAGGCACTGCTGGTGTTGGTGAGCTCCTCTGCTGTATTTACAAAAGGATATATGGGCATATATACAGGATATGGATATAATATTGGCACAGAGCACTGACTTATATTACTGTGTGTGTGTGTGTGTGTGTGTGTGTGTGTGTGTGTGTGTGGGTGTGTGTAGGGACGCTCTGTTACTAAGAACCAAGCCGGAGGACATGGTGGCTCTGCTTCACACCAACCTGCTGGGCACCATGCTGACCTGCAGGGCAGCACTGCGCAGCATGCTGCACACTGAGGGAGCTGCCATTGTTAATATAGGTAGTGAATCCAGTGTCCTCTGTGATTAGTGTTATGTTCTCAGTTTGGTCACTAGGTGGCAGTGCACATGATTTCTTCTTTCTTTAGAGTTTATGAGTGTTGCTTTACAGGCCCATACTGGTGTATTTAAGATTTACAACGTATATCTTATTACATTATTTCTAGTAATAAGCATACTGTAAGTTATTTGATGATGAATGGTGATGGGTTGGAAGATTTTTTGTTACAGTTACATTTTGTTATTTTTTTCCACAACATGTCTGTGTTTATGTCTCTTTGTTGTTTGCAGGCTCTGTTGTGGGTATGAGAGGAAACGCTGGCCAGTGTGTCTATAGTGCCAGTAAAGCCGGTCTGGAAGGTTTCACACGCTCTTTGGCTAAAGAAGTCGCTTCACGCAATATCAGAGTAAACCTGCTGGCTCCAGGTACGGTACGACTCCATCTCTCCTTCTCAGCACCTGCTTCTTTTTTCTATCTCACTTTGTCACCTTGTTCTTTTTATAGTCTTTCCCATGTCTCAGTCCTCTCTTGCTTCCAGGTTTCATTCGCACTGACATGACTGCAGGGCTGCAGGAGGAGGATGGGGTGCGCTCTATCCCACTGGGGAGATTTGGCGAGCCAGAAGAAGTAGCCCCGGGGGTCCTCTTCCTTTTGGAGTCTTCCTACATCACAGGGCAGGTGCTGGTGGTGGATGGAGGGCTGCAGTTGGCCATGTAGAGAATGGGGCCTTCCTCTGGAGTCGTCTCAAGTCTCAAAACAACAGTAGTGAGGCAGGTGAAAGCCTCACTCTGCCTTTTCTTGAAAATTGTATGTCTTGGTTAAGGCGCGGTTGGAGACTTTCTAGGAAATGGTTCAAGAACAAGATGAAGGGACAGAACAAACTCTTTGTACAAGCTGTAAAAAGGCAGTTACTTTAAGAGGATCACTGTCCTACTGCTCTCTGTCTTTCTGCTGAGTCACTCTGTCCAGCCACAGTAGGCGTGGCCTGATGTGTGTGTGTGTGTGTGTGTGTGTGTGTGTGTGTGTGTGTGTGTGTGTGTGTGTGTGTGTGTGTGTGTGTGTGACACTCGATCATGACTAACATTGCTGACTCCAGAGTGTCTGGCCCAGTCCAGACCTCCGTGCCCTGAGGTCCTAAATTTGATCAGTAGATTGAAAGCTGTTGGTCTTTTTCCATGACTGTAAAGCGCCCCCTCATGTTTTGTTCCCCACCTCCCCCAGGCGACCCCCCCACAGCCAGCCCATGTTTCCCCTCCACCAGCGGCCCCCTGAGCCCACCACCTCTGGAGGGGCCTGTCGAGGGGCCAGGCATGTTGGGCTGCAGCTGGAGGAAATTAGAGGTAGTGGTGGAGGTGGGGGGGTATTTTTAGCTCTGGGAATGTTTTGAGTGTCTGGTTACAGCTCTGGACCTGTAGTGTGGATGGATAGGGTTGGAGGTGACTGTCATGCTCAGTGATGAGATTTGAAATGCTGCGTTGCTTGTTCCTGTCATTGAAACACACTGTTAAGTGTCATAACCGTGACTTAAAGTGAGCAACTTTGATTGTGATTGATGTGCACTTGTGTCCTAAATGTTGTATTTTCTATGAAAGGATTAGCTTATGTTGTACTCTGATTAGTATTCTTAGCAAGAATGGTATTTCCACTGTGACTAATAGTGTGTTTTCTGGCATTCTCTTATTGTTTTAAGAAGAGCCTGCCAGTCTATAAAAACATCTCACGCTGTCTCTGAAGAGTTTGATTTTTATTAACTTTCATAACCTAAAATAATATCAGGAGAACAATCCATATACAGGCATTGATTGGCATAGAAATGTGCAAACACAGGAACTGTCAGCTAATGCAAGCTCTGAACAGATGCAGAAAAAGATGTCCACTTTGTATAGTATTACATAGGTGACGAAAATAGTAGATATAAATATACCTTGCCTTTCACTTTTCACCTGCTGAGTGTTTTCTACTGCTGAATACTGGGAAAAAAGTTGCTTTTATACATCCTGGAAAAAGTTGTTTGGCACTGTACAAGTGTCCAAAAATAACATGCAAAGAAATTGTTTGCATTAAGCCCAAAAGTGAGTTAAGGCAGTAAATATATTTATAAAACTTCATGATACAGAAAAGATTGTCTTATCAGTGAACGAAAGGTTGCTGATATAATTTATGTCAAGATTGATGGGAAAGCAAAGGTTGTTTTTTTTTCTCATACAAAAATAAAATGGACAATCTGTGATGTGTGTGACGAATACACTGAAACTTTTCACAGCACCCTCTCGAGTGAGAACATTTCAATTCACACTTGTAGATAAACCATCGAAGAAGGAAAAAAATCACAAATATGACCCACCATCACCAAAGTTTTCCATATCTTCCATTTTTCTATATCACAACTGTCATCTTCACCTCTGCTGCAGTCACTCACATCCTTCTATCGAGTGTTAACTTACCACATTAAAGCTGATGTCCATCACATAAACCTCCTTTTATTCCGTCGCTGTCCCTTCCTGTATCTGTTAGATCCACCCTTCCTTAAGTTCTGCTGCACCCACAAACAAACAAACCTCATTCCTTTTGCTAAAAAAAACACTAAACATACTTTGTAAGGCCCGGCCTTTTCCAAAATCTGTGAACTAATCTAATCTGAGACTGTATGATACTGTGCTACACAAGCCCACATAATAAAAGTTTGTGATCTCCTTCGTCAAAGCTACCGTGCTTTGAGTCATTCAGTCTCTTTTTAAGTCTTCTGCGGCATGTCCCACTCCTACACAAAGTTGGTGCAGTGCTACGTATAGATACAGTATTAGTCTGTGTATTTCAAATGGCACCACTTGAACATGCATAGTAATTCTATGTTTCATTTCATTTTTTTTTTATATCTTTACAGACATGAGGCACTTAAAAAGACAACCCTTTTCAAAATTCAACCGTACAGTTCATGAAACATGAGAGAGCATATTTATGAACAGTCTTTCCACTTCAATCATTTTCCAGGTCCAGTTGATCAAATGAAGCACGGGGAAACAACTTGATGAATTCGGTAACATAATGAGTTGTGTCATACTATAAAAACATATGAAAACCACGGCTGCACCAGCTCGCTCTGCCCACCGACCCTTTAGTTCTGCACCTGAGTCGCCCAGGTGGACATGGTTATATTTGTCTCAGGAGTGCTGGGAACAAGGGCAGCTTTCAGGGGGTTTTGTAGAGGGGAGACGTCCCAATCCTTGTGCCTCCCGGTGGTCTCTACAGGTCGTCACTTTCCACCAGGCCGCCAGGCTGCAGCGGGCTGGAGTCTGGGAAGAAGGCCGCCTTTACGTCCAACCCTCTCTCTGTCAGTGCGGCATAGCGGCTGGTGGAGGGACGGACCTTCTTGGGCTTGGGGAGGTTAGGCTGCTGCCATTGAGCTGAGGGGTAGAGCAGAGGGTGGGAGCTTTAATAATGTGTAAAGAGGAAAAGAGCCACATCCACACAAGAAATACTGAGCTGTGTGTGTGTGTGTGTGTGTGTGTGTGTGTCAAAACTGACCGTGGACATCGAGACGTGCGGTGCTGGATACGAT
Source organism: Dicentrarchus labrax (assembly GCF_905237075.1). Classification (NCBI taxonomy): domain Eukaryota; kingdom Metazoa; phylum Chordata; class Actinopteri; family Moronidae; genus Dicentrarchus; species Dicentrarchus labrax. The sequence goes on along the minus strand of NW_026136718.1, from coordinate 23,546,795 downwards.
GCCGGCGTCATTCTTGGCTGACACAGTGTACCAGCCAGCGTCTTCTTTCATGGCAGGCTGGATGATCATACACAGGTAGCCACAGTTGTCCTGGTGCATGCTGGGAAAGAAAATTGACACAACATTTAACGATATTTAAATATTCTTTTATCTACTTTTTTGGGTTCAAATGCAGGATGAATAAAGCATTATTTAACACATTTGATTTACCTGATTCTGTCTGTGTTGTGAGTGAATGACTCATTCTCTCTCTTCCAGAAGATTTGTGGGTAGGGAACCCCTGTGACACGACACTCCAGTCGCACAGGATGACCCTCGGCCACGCTTGTGTTCTGCAGCTTCTCAACGAACGAAGGGGCCTTGTGCATCTCTTTGGCTGTGGAAAAGAGCAATTTTAACGAGGCGTTTTCTTGGTCCAAATCGTGCCAACATGTATCTTCTGTGCAGATGCCAACTAATGTTTCACATGTTTCTGTTTACCTGCGACAATGAGTTCCAGGTTAAAGGAGTTCTGCCCAGCTCGGTTGCTGGCGATGCAGGTGTAGATACCTGCATCGCGGCTGGTCACAGGCTCGATGACCAATGAATGCACGCCGTTTTCCCTCACCAGCATCTTATGGGAGGAGTCAGGGCGGATGGTCTGTCCGTTCAGCTGCCAGATGAGGTCAGGAGTGGGCAGGCCGCTCACCTACACGTAGTCAAAGAACACAGCAAACATTAGAATTCACTGAGTGTGTGAACGCTTTTTCAGAGTGCAGCCTGTGCTTGTTTCAGATGGGGAAATGAGTATATTAGCTGCATGTGTTCTGTGGGGGCAGTGTGTGTTTATTGGGAGTATGAAAACAGCAGTGTTTGGTTAATCTGTCTGCGTTGTGTTTGTCTGGAGGAGCCTGGTCGCCTGCATGCTTTGTCATGGGAATAAACTGCACAGGGAAAAGACCCGTCTCTCTCTGCAAACAAACTTCCCCCATTGCCCAACTGGAAAAATGTGCCACTGTGGGTATGCATATGTTTTGTTAAATGAACAACAGTCCTCAGATATCACAAGGGAGAGCAGACTAAGCAGTGAGAAGTCTTTCTGGAAGCGGCCCAATGCACTTTTAGAAGTTGGGACATTTTAAGCATGGAAAGTTTCGAAAAGCCACAAATGATCTGGAAATAAATATTTTCTATAAATATCCTCGACATTAAGGGCTCCGAAGAAATGGAGACTCTCGGTTTATTTCTGACAAGCATAAAAAAAGCAGCCTTTTTATAGTGAGTTAATTGTGGGTCTGTTTTATTTTATTACATGTACCAGTTTTCAAAGAGTTTCTAAGCGCTGCCGGCTGGAGGGAAGAAAGGTGATGACGAACGAGATAAAGAGAGAAAATGAGCGCGGGTGGAGGGAGTGGTGCAAAGGGAAAATAATTGCAGAAAACCTGATCCCACTTAATCCCTGAAAAATGACACCTCTGTATTCTCCCTGTCTGCTTTGAGCCATTCGTAATGCGAGGAAGTGATGAAACATGTCATCTCTTTATTCCCTACAGAAACTGGAATGCACAGAAAAGGAAATGTTTCTTTGGCAGCGCAGACATGGAGCCTCCCTGAAAGCAATACAGACGCTGAATTAAAGGGCGGGTCTGAAATGGCTTTCTCTATTACTATGATTAACATATTCTCTTTGGTGCGGGCATTTTCCTTTCCAGTCATGTCTCAGTTATTCTGAACCGTCTCTCTTGATCAAAGAATAGCAGCATGGATCGGACACTTTGTTCACCTACACGGTAGAAGCACAGGAGCTTAAAGCATAATATTCTAGATCCCACTCGATTGAACTTACTGTAGAGGGTTAAAGTACAGATGGACATTTTGGCATTACTTGTCCACAAAAAAAGGCCTTGAAATTGCGGTCATGTATAAAAAGGTCTTCTTCACATTAAAGTTCATAGCTTGACATGCCATCCCAGCCCGAAAAACTTAGTGTATAATTTGTCTTTTCTGCTTTTAAGTTTTAAAAATGTCCTTCAATAAGCAGAAGCTGACCGATTTTTGGGACTAAACACACTCAGATGACTTCTTCTATGAATCTTCTACCAGTGGAAGCCACATTGTGATAAATATAGTTAATCTTACGCACTGAAAACTGTGAACCTCAGCATTAAAACGTCATCAGAGGTCTCTTCCTCCTAATCAGTAAATAACTGTTTTATATGGAAATTGTTGCAGGCACCACAGTGCAACAACACACTGACCTTCCTTCCTCCTTTCATCACATCATACACCTATGTTGGCACAGGTTGCACTCTCAGGAGTAAGAGGTGTGTATTTACCTTGCAGTCCATCCGGCACAGTCTGCCCTCCTGAACGATGAGGTCACCGGGCGCCTGCAGGAAGTGGGGGCGGAAGTGGCGCTCTTGGATGTTATCGTTCTCATCACCGCTGTCTCTAGACCTGGACCTGGGCCTGATGGAGAGAGGGAAATGCACAGTATTTAGCCTCCTCAACTCTATACAGCAGGTCAGGACCCATGTGTGTTCCTGTGACCTAACCACTCTGCCGTCAACCAGAGAGGGAGAAGAAAGAGAGTGGGAGACACTGATTGTTATCTCGATCTCTCTTCTCACTCAAAACATCTCTGAGCTCAGGGAGTGTTCATCTAGATAACAGATTACAGGTGGGGTGTTTTTGTATGTGCTGTGAGTAGCGTCTGATCTTTTGTGTTTTTTCCAAAATCCGTGCCTGAATGAATGCGTGCTGTATATACAAGGTCATTAGAGCAATGAAAAACAGAACAGAGCAAACAGGTGTTCCCTCTCATTAACGCTCAGCTTTTCTTTCTTGAACACTTGGTTCAACAAAGGGAAAACTGTGATTCAGCTCACAGCAAACATTTGTGTAAACAGCAGCTTCTTGGAACGTTTTACGTCAGAATAACGAACTGCGTCGAAGCGTGAGTGAGTACAGCCATCGCGCAGATGGCGAACAGCCTGCTGCACATGTGCCCGCCGTCGATATTCCCATGTGTCTTTTCTCCCTCTCCTGTCAGTCAGCGAAGCCTCACCTGCGCATGTGTCCGGGTGCAGAGCGTTGGCTCCGGCCTCGCTGGTTCACTGCCTGGACCATCATCCTGCCGGTGCAGCTCACCCTGCCCTGTGAGAGGGAAAAGAGACAGAGAGAGAGAGGGGAGAGCTTATGAGGTGTTGACACTCCACCATACCACAAGCAGCAGTCAAACAGGGAGGAGGAAATAAAATGTGAGTGTTCGACTGGAAAAGTCTGTTAGAAAGCCTGTAACACATGAACTTCTGACCCACATCAGGGCTTTTGTGATTTCCTGTCTCATTCAACGCCCTCTTCCTCTTCAGGCTGGAGACATTATCTTGAAACTCATTATTCTCTCGCTAATGGGCGCTTACATCTCCTGCTTTGTTCTTTTATGAAAAGGTGGATATCAATTTTCTATCACATTTGATGTATTTCTTTTTCCAGCTCTGCACCCGTGAACTCACCTCAGGGTTGCCTGCCATGATGGTGTAGTTGCCATCATCATCCAGTGAGGCTGCAGCAGTGTGTAGAGAGCAGGTCCCATCAGCGTCGCGGCTGATCCTGTAGTGCTCGCTTCTCTTGGAGATTTGCTTCCCATCTTTGAACCAGTAGACCTGTGACACAAGATATCAGACACGTTATGATTTAACAGACTGACCTTCATGCTAAAATCAGTGGACAACTGAAGAAAACCCTTGCTCTCTATCCTTCTTTCCCCTCTATCTCTTTCCTTTTTTTCCCCATCAGTTCATTCTGAAGCCTGTCATCACCACATCATTAATGCGGACAGAGCCAGGCAGCCAGCCCAGGCCAGTGTGAGTTCTTGCAAAGGGCCTCCCCTTATCACAACACAGAGCATATGTACAATATCTACGCCCTCCATCATCAACATCACACATCAGCAACTCCCAAGCAAGGAAGCCAAGCCACCATACAAGCTTCAAAATGACCAAACATTTATCTAATATTAATAATCGCTGCAGCATCATCGCCAACAATGTTTAATCATTCAGGGTGATGACATTCTTTCAGAAACATGTACTGTACAACCTCCCACCTTTGGTTTGGGGTCTCCATGGACCTTGCAGGAGAAGGTGACCGGCATGCCCTCGAAGACTTTGTAGTGTTTGAGCTTCTGGTCGAAGGTTGGTGCCACCCCCTTGCCGGTGGAGTCTTCATCGTGCTGGACATCGTCGTCTGATTCCTCCACCGGAGAACGCTCCAGACGGAATTCAATCTCGCTGATCAGGCGCTGCTCGAAGCTGGACACTTTATATTCCTGCATACCGGTGAAGGAAAAAGAGAAAAGATTCAGAGAAAGACTGAGAGAGAGATTCTACGCTAGGTTTGTGTAGTCACAAAGGCAAGCACATTTAAAAACGTGCGGAAAGCTATCAATAAAACTCTGTTTGCCCTATTCCAGTTTTTTTTCACACACCCATTAACCTGTCTTCATTGTCACCCAAACTGCCAACTTTCTCCCAGTTCTCTAATTCACTCTACCCACTCCTCCTTTCCAGCATCTCCATCAATCTCTCATCACTGTAGCTCTGCTGAGGCAGAGGGAACATCTGCAGAGCCGCATGGTCTGATGACACATCACACAGATAATGACAGGCCTTGGGCACAGCTGCACAACCAGCATTTATCCTCCTGAACTCACTCCTGCTGCTCAACGACAAAACACAGAAGTGGCCCATCGAGATCCTCTCTATTATCCTGTAATAGCAGCGAGGCAGCTGTTGCAGCCTGTTCCTTTCTGAAAATCTTACAAAGTCATATTCAACTGTCCTAATTGCTACTTAAATCTCAAATGTAGCAAAGATGGCAGCATGCATTGCAGACAGAACAAAATGCAATCTGGGTAAAACCAAGCATGCTTATTTGTTGCAATCAAGCTCGAACATGCTTCATTATCTGAATCAAACTACCTGCACTGAACAACAACAAAGTGTAAAAGGTGAGACCACATTGCACAAACACTCAATCAGTTCTATTCTGTTGTGTTTGTCACACCTGCCTGTGAATGGACTACACAGTCAATATGGAACCACAGAGACCAGAAAACAAATTACGTATTAATGCCCTTTGTTCCCTTATCAGCTAATTCCCAGGCCTGATCCTGTTCTGGTCAAAGTGAACACATCCAAGCCCTTAGCGTGACTTTGTGTCCACATTTACACACAGTGACATTTCAGATGGAGTGAATGAAAAACCGGAAGGTGACAGAGAGAAACAAAGATTTTTAGAAACCTTTTGAGGGAAAGATTCTCTATCAGATGAACTATCTTCCTGTTGAGAGAAAAAAGGGGGTTTTGTCTGCTTGTTGTATCACACCGGGTGGGAAACACAGTTATTCTGTGTGGGTTGTGTGTTTCACGTTCAATCTTACCTGCTGTCAACACAGAAAATTCAAATTCACATGCTTAAGTATCAAAATACGATGCATTTACACTGATGCATTCCCAACAGGTTTAGAGCTGTGCTCAGAGCCATGCAGTGCTGCAGTGCCACAACCAATCAGATCGCTCCTCATGCCAACAGGCTACGTCACACTGGAACGGCTCCGCGCTAACTCGATTTTATGCGTCAGTGTGAACACAATTTGTGTTTTAGTGACGTTCGCTATGTCTGCATTGTGACTTCACTTAACTAATCAATGTGTTAACGGAGGACACTGTGTCATTCAGAGCCAGTTTCACCTCTGTTTACTGTCATTCTACATGCTGTATGTACATTTAAATTACTACAAACTTTGACTGATATAGCTTGAAAGAACTTCACCAACCTAAACCAGATTCATCTTTTATTTGGCCCAATTTTAAATTACAAAAACCATGTCAACAAATAATTTCTTCTGTAGGTTGAAAGGAGCCATGATGAAGGATTATATAAGCAACTAAACAAAAAAGAAAAAGCCTGTTCATCCGTGAATGAACAACCAACACTGTGGGGAGGTGCTATGCAGTCAGACAAATAGCTACACAAGCTTTCAAACAGCGTTACTCCCCAGCATGTTTGTAGCAACACTGGTTTCTACCAGTTTGCATAAACAGAGCTTTTTATGGAGGGCTCTGGAGGACTTTACAGTGTTTATACCCTGCTTTCATAACTCGCTCTTCAGCAGTGTTTACAGGGACTGGGGGTTGGGTGTGTGCTCGGATTCGACAGTATATAAAGGAAAGCCAGCAGTCATGAGATAGGAATGACACCAGCAAAGTAACAGTGGACAAAGCAGCAAACAGAAAGGTGCTTGTGTCGTATACATGCACATGGGACTTGTGCTTTAAAAAAAAAGTGCTGGTGTGGACATGTTTGCCAAACATTTCCATGCTGGTATGATTTCAGGTGAGTGCGTATGTGTGTGATTTTCCCCTGCAGGTGTGTGGATCCTAGTAAAGAGCCACCGTACCTGTGTGACTGGCTCCTCCTCTGTGTCCTGTGTGTTTAAGACTGTGGCAGCGTTGTCAGCACCCAGCAGCCTGCGAGCCATCTTCTCCTCATAGGTTAACCTCTGGAAGCAGGGATTAATGGGGTCAGCGGGGGGTTAGTGTGTGAGTTGCAGAACACACACTTGTACACACCATCACATATCTACTGTATTTGTTAATTAGGGATGTTGCTGAGTATGGAGAACAACATTATGAATTTATTTGAGGATGCATGACACAAAAGCTTGTTTAAATACACTTTTTAGTGGTAGTAAAACAGTTTTCTTGCATGAATTATTGATGACCTGTTAATCTGTGTTACTGAACAGGCTCATTCTATAACTGCCTGTAAACACACAGTTGTTTCAGTAATGGAGTAAGGACACACAATAACACACACACACACACACAGACACACCTGTTGACCATTGCTTATGCGCTCCTCTTTAAAGCGCAATTTTCTCTCCAAGTCCTGGATGACAGCATCCTTGGATCCTTGGATGTCTGAGTCAGAGGTGACACGAGGAGTCCTGGTGACCGAGGACTTCCTGGGGAACGCTTTGCTGAAAGGACAAAACAGAAACATTTGTCAGCATTAAGTCGTGGCACGCTCTCTGTGGCGCACACAGGCTATCTCAATGCGTCGCAACTCCTCTTTCCTCTCTAGCTCCTTTTTGCTCCCTCTCTGGCTCTCTCACATCCCACTCTTATCTGGACATGTCCAGCTATAGCATTCCACAATGTGTCTCCTTATCTCTCACAACTGCAGCAGGAATGCCAGGGTGAGAGGGGGAGTGCAGGAGTGAGGGGCTGATGAAAACTGATGACTGGCAAAGAGCTGGTGGTGGAATGCCCTTGAAGGAGGAAAAAAAAAACTTAAAAACTTAAATTTCTCTCTCCAGAACAGCCATCAGAAGAGATTTGTATCAGCTAACTCAATATGAAGAAGCCAAAATCTAAATGCAGCCGTCCTGCAGTCCATATGAGCTGGATGAGAAACTCTGTGAAATGATAGATCCTGACAGCCAGGAACTTCATACAGCGTATACGCAAGTTACGATACTGAAATCTGAGTGTCCTGAGTGGTTTTCTTGGCATATGGGGGCTAGAGCTCATGCACCTTAAGAACACTTTTGTGTCTTCATGTGTGGGTTTGTGTGTGTTTAAAAGGGCTCTATAGTTAGCGTTCCTGTAAACATGCTGTATAAAAATGTAAACATGTCATCTTCCATCTAGCAGACATCCTGCGTCCTGCCTCCAGTTGGCAGCAGGTTTACAAGACGGGGAGCTCAACTCGCCTGAGACACAGTGTGTGAAGAACATACAAAACTTATGAAACATGAAAGACACTATAAAGAAAAATCTGTACAAGTGCATGTCAGGGATACTTACACAGTCCCGTTGCCTTTAGGAAGGCCCAGGGCATTAACTGTAGGACTGGCAGGTGAGGAAGGTGTGGAGGGCAGCACTGAGGACAGGAAGCTGGAGGCTGGAGATGGAGGGACGGAGGAGAATGGCGAGGACATATCTGAGTAGGCTGGAGACAAGGAGACGGGCAGAGGGGGAGGAGGCGGAGGGGGAGGGAAGTCTTGGGCGGGTCCTGATGGAGAGGACAGGTTACTGGAGCTGAGGAAAGGTGGAGGAGGAGGCGGGAATGAAGGAGAGCTCGGAGACTCCACACTGCCGGCCTTGGTGAAGGGGGGCACGGTGACCCTGCCGAAGGGCTTGTGTGAGGTGGGAGGAGACAAGGGGGAGGACAGGCTCGACCCCGAGGAGCCAGAGGACTGGGTGACATAGCCCGCCCCGCCAGGGCTCTGAGCAGCAATGAACTGCTTGGGCCGGGCGTAGTTGAAGGTGCTGGCCTGCATGGCTGTGTTGTTCTCCAACTCCTGGAAGGAGGGAGGAGGGGGGAGAGGTGGAGATGGCGGAGCAGGTGGAAGCACTTCCTGAGGTGGCTGCTGAGGTGGAGGCGGGACTTCTTGGTTCTGGTGCTGCTCCTGCTGCTGCTGCCAGTTGGCGGCTTCCTGCTGTTCCAATAGAATCTGGTCCTGTAGCTGCTTCAGCTGGGACGCATTCCTGCAGAGCAGAAGGAAGGAAGGATGATCAGTGACAGTTATCAGAAACTACAGTCATATTATATTTTCTTAAGGAATTTTCATTCTTTATGGGATAGAGGGTCTCTGTAACAAAGTAACACACTTGTAAAAATGTTACAAAATCATGCAGCTGTTTTCAATTTATGCATGACACCATCGCCTGGTCACCATCCAACTGCAGTCAGAACACAACTGGCAGAAATGTTGCTAAATGTGAGCATAATCGATGGAGAGTTAAAATGCCAAACAAAGTGTTTTGACAGTCGAGTGAGGCAGAAACACAACGAATCGAGAACACGTTAACTCTCAGAGACATAAAACACTTTGAGGATGACATCAGCACGTGGTCATGGAGTTGAAGTGAACTGTTTTTCCTCAGGCCCGAAGGCGATAGTTTGTTAGGCCTGAGGCAAAGCACAGTTATGTGGAAAAATTGTGTGTGTGTGTGTGTGTGTGTGTGTGTGTGTGTGTGTGTGTGTGTGTGTGTGTGTGTATGTGTGAAGTTTTGGGAAGGAAACCGCTGCACCAGCAGCACAGACTGATAGGTTATCAGCCTCTTGCCTTTAACAAAGACTTGTTAAATAGCCAGCCTGTTGACAATACATCAACTATGGTAAAGGAGTGAGGAGATAAGTGTAGTATTGAGAAAAACAGCTCTGTTTAACAGAGCAGCAGCTGGCTGTGAGCTAGTCTGGTACAGAGGCAGAGCTCAGATATGATGTTTTTCTATCTGAAAAATAGGACAAACGAAGCAAACAGTTGAGGTGTGGCTTTAAATGGTATTGTGATGAAAGAAAGAAAAATTGCAACGTTTGCTGTGTCATTTTGCCAGGGATAGGTCCTGATGATGAAGTATTGTGTTTTTTCACAGAGGTGTGGTTATCCAGTCTCTCCCCCAGCTTGGTTGATTCACCATGTTGTCACGTCATTGTGGGAGAGAGGGAGGTTTTGAAATTTTGTAGTGTCATCACATCCAAATCTAAAGTTTTATTTTCTCCTAGAATCACTAAGACTAACTCTACATGCACCAGGAGGGTTTATTAAAGAGGACTAACTTTGAAAACCACAAGACAGAAATGAACTCAGAAGCTCTCCGTGAGGACCAGGAGGAGGACATGGGTCTTTGGGAAAGGTTGAAGTTATAAACCTTCAGAGTATACAGCTATGTGTATGTGAGACTGATGAGTTCTTCATAGGCAGCCTGTTCAGAATATACTGTGCATCCCAGTGGTGCATGTTGTCAGGAGTCCACCAGGACCAAGTTCACATGCCCAAATCTTTTCCAGATGTTGAATAATCAGTGGAGTCTTTTTGACTATTTTTCATCTGTGAGAATGCAGAGAACCCCCCCTCCCTATAGCCTCCCCCCATATACATTTGCAAACAACACCAGTGAATATTTCACAGAACTGACAGTTGTAGCATAGTGTAACAAATCCACCACACAATCCAACAGCAACATGACTGATTAGTCTGTCCTAGCCAGTTATTTTGGTCATATGGTCCCCTCCAGAGGAGACTTCACATGCCCAAATAAATAGTCGTTAATTCAAAAGCCTCCATTGCGATCATTCCAGGCCGTCGCAACCTGGTGCTCTCCTCACAGGAGTCACTGACCGCAAGTGCACATCATGAATTCAATGCATCCTCCTCCCTCTGTATACATGTTTTTCCTTTACATTCTCCAAAGGTCTCCCGTTCAGGCCTCCACCAAAAGAGTGCTTTTACAGGAATAGTTTGGCAGCTCGCAAAGCTTGCAGCGCTCTGCAGCAGTTTGATTCCTTTTTTGGCTGTGTTCTCAGAGCGTCGGGGAGAAGCACCCTGCCCGTCTGCTCCAGCAGAGAGGAAACACACTTAATTTCCTCACAGCCTCATCCCTCACAACCCCCGACACACTGCTTTACTGCCTCTGCGTGAAAGACCTCAAAGACCTCTACAGTGTTTACCTATGTTTTTGGACATAAGTGTAAGATATAAGTGTAGTAGTGAGAAAAACAGCTCTGTTTGAGTGTTTCTGACATCACCCCTTTGCCTTAAAAAGAACTTTCTATATAAAGCAACTATGGCTAAACAAGCACCTTCATTCATTACAAACTGCTGTGCAACCCTGTTACATTGTATCATAACATACTCTCTCTGTGTAAATCAGTAAATCCCTGATTCAGGAAGCATTAACAGGTTTGTATTGATACCCAACAGACTTAATACACAATCAAGTCATCCATGCACATTAAAACGAGACATCTGACTTGTATCTAAATACAGTCAGATTAGATTTCACTCCTGTTTAGATGTTTAGCATGCTTCCCATTTGACCGTGGATGAAAAGGTCAGCTTGTATAATTTACAGCTGCATGAATAGTTTTATGGCCCACTTAAGGATTTACATCAAGCAAAGGATGGGGGTCATCTAGACTCTGTGACCCTGCAGCCTCCAGCTCTGATGGTCCAGACTACTTTGACCACAGAATGCAGGACAAGGCCGCTGCACGCACTCTGTGTCCTGTCTTTTCAAAACCTTTTCAAAGACCTGCTCCCTGTGTAAACCATTATAAGATATCTACAAATGGCTCAAGAAGCAGAGCAGACCTCCATCTCTGTCTCTCTTATTCTTTGTCTCTCTGGCGGAGCGGGGCTGAATTAGGAGGGAAGTGTTCCTCTGTCGCCATGCCAACGGCCCTGTGTTTTGCTGTTCTGGTCTGAGCCAACTGGCCCACAGAGTGCCGTGCTCCGCTGAGAGAAAACGCTCCAGCTCCTCTGTAACACAGCGTTACTCTTATGTCTCTCTCCCTCATTGCCTCTCTTTTTCTGCCCCAACGTTTGGTGGTATAAATAGGCAAAGCAGTTATGTCTTCCCATTTTCACCCTGAAAAATACTTTCCTTGGGCTGGACCCTGTCTGTAAATGCTTTAATGTGGGAAAAAAGAAAAAAGGGTAGTAAAAGCAAAGAGGAATCTGGCCCAGGGGAACTTTGTCTCTCTGTTTTTTAAACAGATCCAGGAACAGCTTAACGGTAACTTAATTGAAAGTGTGTTTTACAGCCCAGTCATGTGTCAGTCAGCTAAACACCAAGGTGTGCCAGACACAGCGGGTCTTTACCGGCAGCATTTTGCTTTAATAAATGCAGACCTCAACATCTTAAATGGCCATGTTTACTCTGTGCCGCTTGTGTGTGCTTCCGGAGAAATAATGACCCAGGGTGCGTGAGAAACACATCCACTGTTCCACCGCCTATTGGAGCAAGATGGGAGCCATCCGCAGGTTTATCTGCTTAGCTCCTTAGCTCTGCAGCTGGCTGTAAAGACAGAGCTTTATTAGACTCGACCAGCTGATGACAAGAAGCATGCCAGGGGTAGAACAGGAAGTAGTTGAGTGTACATAGCCAGTAATGAGGAGTTTCCTTCTGTAAACAACAACATGAGGGGAACTAAGGACATGCCTTTTCTGATTCTGTAGGTGTTTATAAACAGAAGAAAATGAGATTAGCATAAAACACGGCATCTTCTAGGCTGTGTGACACAAGCTGAACAAGGTAAAGGCTTTAGTGGGTGTTCTGGCTACTTTCAGGCTATAGGCCCATTGTGTGTTTGCAATACACCTCTGTATGTTTGTTTCTGCAAACACCTGTGGCTTAGTAACAGCATGACCTTGGCATTTGTAAATGATTTATATCTAAATAGTCAAATTGAACTCTGGTATCACACCTACAACACAAACACAGTCTTGGAAACCCTGTCTGACATCATTATACACACACACACACACACACACACACACACACACAGAGAGAGAGAGAGAGAGAGAGTGCTTCAGCTGAATCGTGACTTGGACCAGTAGAAGGCAAATCACCAAAGCTGGAAGACTTACACAACTTTCTGGTCAGACACAAAAAAAACAAACAAGATGTATTTTGTTTTGCTGCACGTACACGCACACACACACCTGGTTCACGGTTAATTTGTATTCACCATCGAACATTACATCATCACTACAGTGCGTCAATATTGTCTGATGCCAGCAGGCAGGAACAGATCATCAGTCAGTGACTGACAGACTGACAGACGATGATTAACACTGGCTGTCTGTTTAAACTAACGGACAAGTCACTTCTGACTTAGGCCTGATTGATAGGAAGAAATGTTGTTCTTTGTCACTGCTGACTGGAATTGCATCATGTTGGGAATTACTAAACATTTACCGAGACATTTGTTGTGTCAGATTTGAACGTCAATACAAGGTTACATAGAAAAGCTGTAAATCATTATTTAAATCCTCTCCACTCTGTGCCCCAACTTGTTTCTCACTCTCTCTCCTGACTCCCTCCTCCTCTCACAAGAGAAAGCGGTCTAGCAAAGGAGCCACTCCAAGTTTCCATTAACATTTCAATATAATCTCTCAGGCTGTCTGACCCCCAAAAACCAGGCTGCTGCTGCTGCTGGGAACACTGGTGTTCAATATGTCACACATACAAAAACTGTTTTATTCTCCTTCTGCAGCTTCCATTAATTCACTTCTTCCCTGTCAGCTGACAAGTTCTCTCTCAGCCTTTGTTCTCCTGGTGTCCCTTACTTATTTTCAACCCCTCTCCTCCCTGGGTACCCCAGCCCCCTCCCCTCCCCCTCCTCTTCCTCGTTCTCTTTGGCTCTAATTGCACACACACCACATAAAACAGAACCAGACTGTTTTCCTTTCCCCCCTCCCTTTAAAACGTAGCACAGAGCGTTTTTCTTATTCCAGTCACACCAACAGCTCACGGCTGCTCCGTTCACCCACTTTCTCCCTGCCCTACTTTCTCTCTTCTTCTATTATCTCCCCCCCCCCCTTCGCTCTCTATCTGGGCTCGTATTTCATATCCAAGTGTAGGTGAAGAGGGCTCTCTTCAATCAGCGAGGCCTCCTTTTCTCTATATACCTCCATCCATCCCTCCCTCTTCTCCCCACTCCTCCGCCTTTCGCTCTCTCTGTCCAAGTGAGACGGGGGAGAGTTTTTTTTCTTTCTCTATAGCAAGAATGCTAAAGACATTCTTCTCTGGATTGGAGTGGGAAAGACATTGCCATCAAATGGGATTAGCAGCAGGAGTGGGGAGAGTGGAGAAGAGAGGAGGAGGAGGAGGAGGAGGAGAAGGAGGGGAAAGAGGGAGAAAGAGAGGCAGAAAGAGAAGAGCAGGCTGAGAAGTAAGACACAAGCTTTCTAACCTAACAGACTCTATTGTGTTAACTAATCCATCTGACTCCACTGAGGAGTTCTGCAAACAAATGAACCTCGCCTTATAAACAGTCGGTCTGCATTACAGACGCAGAGACTTAAGGGACTCGCAGTGTTGCCGCTCTCCTTCTATTTTCTCTTTAGCCTGAACTCACTACCTTTCCAGAGCCTCCAGCAAATGAATGGGTATCACACTCAGCCTCTCTGTGCTCCCAGAAAAACCACACACCCATTCTGAAAACATATGATTTAAACATTAACGTGCCGGGCTGGTAAACCAGGAAAACATGAACAAAATAGCCCCTATTCTACCTCAATCATTTGCCTTCTCTTTCCTCCCTAATTCAAATTTAATGACAAAGTATTTGGCTCCAATGCATTTTGAAATTGTAAAAATAAATAAATAAACAAACCAAAGGAAACTAAAACCAAAAACAGTTTTTAAAAGTTTCCCTCTGAGAGCTTAAAGTTTAAAAGTTAATTAAAGCATCATTAAGTTGATCTTTAATCCACTTCCTCATCTTCCCATCAGTCCTACTGAAGTTTGCTCAGTTTAAATGAGTTGTCAGTCTACATAAAAGAAAAAGGAAAAGTTTTACCTTCAGTGTTGTGGTCTTGTTGTGTAGCAGCTCTGATATTTCCCTGCAGGAGAGTAAACTAGGTTGCAGTGCTGCCCTGCCAGGTATGAGGAGCATATATAGAGAGCCCAGCAGCCAGACAGTGACAGACGCAGTCGCTCTCTCTCTCTCTCTCTCTCTCTTTCTCTGCATGAGTCAGTCTGTCTGTGAGCTCCTCCTCCTTCACAATAAAAGCTCCCAGCCTGCCTTGAAACCAAACCCTTCCAGAATAAAAGCTCAGCCATATACTGTACTGCAGTGCTGCTACTGAGGGGCTTCCCTTTGTGGAGTCAGGGAGCAAAAATAAAAGAAAAACGTCCATGAGAAAAGCAGAATGAGAGATAGCACCTATATCTTATTGCTTTTACTCGTCCTTTTATGTCTGAATTTAGATTGTTTCCTGAAACACTACAGAGACAGGACGTTTGAGGAGAGAGAATAGAAGATAGATTTAAGAAATTAATCATCTGAACAAATCTGTCAGTTTCAGGTGACAGAAATGAAATGTGTCCATTGTAAGCTATCATTTGAAACAACGCCCTTGCTGGACATAAAATCCTCCTTCCGTGTACTCTTTATGGCCACACAGAAACATTATCTATCTATTATCTATTATCTACATGCCATGTTTTATGTAACGTGTACTGTATTGGACCTTTGGAACAATTTGACTATAGGAGGCAAAGTCCCAGTGCCACTGTGTGTGCAAACACTTCCGTCACAACCACATAGATCTGGTTTCATTCACTGAAGTATTCAGTTTCTCAATAGGAGAATTTTCTCCTTCATTTTTGTGGGATGAAACAAAAGCTTTTTGGGAATTCATCATTTCTATTTTTGTGTGTAATGCCTCTATTTTTAGAGTCGGTGTGCGTTTTCCAGGCTGCTGATGAGTCACAGCGTTTTGATGGAAGGCGGGAGGCCAGGGACCCGGTCCAGTGTAGTGTTGTGTGAAGTTGTCAGTGTGTATGTAATTGTGTCTGTATACTGGGAAAAGGTCAGACAGCCATTAGGAGAGGGTCTTCCTCTCTTCACAGGTGCGAGTCATTCCCTCTGAGTTGACTCACTGACACTTGGAAGCGAGTCAGAGTGAGTCTTCTCAGAATCGGTTCTTGGTGACAGCCGTGTCATAAGATTAGAGTGTGTATACATAGTTACACCCTCTAATTAACATCCACAACTGGAAGTGGTGTGTTGGTCTGGGAGTGTGTCTTAAGGAAGATCAAGCTTATACCACACATGCAGCCACACACACCGCTTGCACCAACAGCCTGGGGTCAGGATCTAATCAGAGGTTGATTGACCTCATCCGGAAACAATGTGATTCTCTGAGTGTGTGTGTGTGTATGTACGGCAATGTGTATTTATCTGTGTGTTTCTCAGTGTTTAACATACCAGGGTGTTCTTTCCTGGGAAACACAGTCTGCTTTCTATGAGGGGATCACTGGGGCCTGTTAGTTTCCATGCTGTCAACTCCCAAGCATACACCCTGGTCTCTCGCTCTTTTCGTCTTTTCATCGCTCCCTTTTCCCTTTGCTCGCCCCTCTTTCCTCCTGCCCCCTGTCTCTGTTATGAAGGTCAGCTCTGACAACTCTCTTCCTTATTTGGAAAGTTTCTCCATTCCATGCAGGTCATTCTAGCCCGACCGACCAATCCAGTGGTTAGTTGGTCTGGCGTCTTAGCCAATCCTGTGTCTCCCATGTCCTTTTAAGGACTGCCCATCTCTGACTCTGGAGGTTGATGTGAAATTATCTGCTTTTCCTGCTCTCTTGTGCGTCCGGTGACTTCATTTTGCTTTTTCTTTCTGTTGCACAAGCTCCTTCTCTCCCTGATGACAACTCACTTTCTGTTTCTGCCTTTTTTTTCTCCATTTGCTCGTAATCAAAAACCTCTTTGGCCTGCGTTCACTGAAGCGAAGGGTATCCATTAAGGAACGGATCCACAGTCAGTGTTTTCTCACTTCCATTTTTAATTAGACGTTTGATGATGATGAACCACAAGCAACATTTTCAGTGTGTAGCCAGCACCATATGTGGTTCTTTAACATGCATGTTTCCCGAGTTCCATAAAACCACAAGCAACACCTCGACAAGAAAGTGATTGTTAATACTTCATTAGGGAGTTCATGACTTGCACCTCGTAAACACAAACACACTGCTGAGAGGAAGCTCTGAGTCACAGCGCAGATATGCGACAAAGCCTGGCAGCTGGAGCTCCTTGCTCAGCAATGCAAAAAAAGAAAGAATAAAGATCCTACTTTAAATTTGATACAATAAGTCTGAAAAATACTACTAGTAGAATACTAAAAAGGAAAAAATACAGAGAGGGACAGACAGCAGCAGCCAATCACCTTCTGCGGCCTCACACTATATACACAAGTTGTGTGTGTGACAGTGGGAGACTAATGAGGGCTGTTGGCAAAGAGCGGTTTGTTGCCTTCAGTTTGCATGCTGTTCCCCTGACAACAACCTCACCGGGGTTAAAGAGGTTTGGAGCTACTGCAGAAATCATTTAATCTCACTGGAATGGCAATTATGTCACCGGACAGGGATAAGGTATATAAGGTCAAGCTGTATGCAATACAGGCCATATTAAAGTGGATTAGGCCATTCCTCATCTTTATCACTGCAGTGTGTCACTATGCAGAGCCTGGAAACATTAAAGCTGGGAAGTGATACACATGGTGTCACTTACACAACATTATTCTAAGCTCCTGTGTGTTTGTGTGAGTTAGGGCTGGGCAGTAAGTCTATATTACAACTTTTGGTGGAATTGTAATGATGTGATCTCATAATTTTATTGTTTTGCCGATTCTGTTCTCAAAACTAATGAATATAATGTTATGTATTAATAATGAACTTATTAATACATAACAGTGTATACATATCTAACTAGATTATTTTATATTATATATCAAAAGAATATTCTTATTAAAAGGTGCAGTGTGTAACATTTAGGAGGATCTATTGGCAGAAATTAAATATAATATTCATAGGTATGTTTTCATTACTGTATAATAACCTAGGAATAAGAATTGTTGTTTTCGTTACCCTAAAATGAGCATTTTTTAACCTACAGAGGGAGCGGATCCTTCTCTGAGGAGTCCGACATGTCTCTACAGTGGCCCAGAACGGACAAACCAAACACTGGCTCTAAATAGGTCCTTCTGCAATTTACGCAAGTTTCGTAGCCTCTGTAGTTTCTCCTACATGCTTGGAAGGCGAGTGGTATTCAGTTAGTTGCCGTGTAATTCCCTCAGAGTCTGAATATTTCTACTTCCTCCACTGACATGCATACGTAGACTGACCTCCACTTTCCTTTCCCAGGCTACTCTTGCCTTAGCTGCTCAGTTCAGAACTCTTTATAATCAAGTACAGGCACAGCTGACCGTATGTCCAGTAGGTCTTTGGTCTGTTTAAATCCACATACACAACTTCCGTCTGGCTTTATGCTACCAACCTATATAGATGAGTCAGTCAATCAGTAATTATTACCATCTCTTAACAAATAAACAGCAAACAACTTGTTTCACTCTAGACCCTTTGCAAAAACATGAAATCCATATAGAAAGAAAAGGCTAAATTGAGGTCCTGTTGAGTGCCGATGTGTGTCTGTTTTTCATCATCGGTAATTTTAGCATACTGACATACTGTAGAGCTGCATTAAAAACAATCCGCAGACACGTTGCTAGCGAGAGTTCAACTGATACATAAAAAAGCACTTTGTGGAATGAAATCCGTGCCAGAGAACAATTACAACTGTCAAAGTTGATTCCTGGTCTTATGAAGGAGAGATTAAGCTGTGCAATGGTTTGAGGATAATTGTTGCCTCTGCTACTTGTGCGTGGTGTGTGACGCCCACCCAGACATTATCCCAACCTATAATATAATGCTTTGGCCCTATTATCACGGTCAATATCATGGTGGTCACACCTTCGATGTGTTGCACTGGCTTGACATTCTTTACTGTCTCCTCCTTTGTCTTGTAATCTCTATCCTCAGTCTCACTGAAGTGATTTCTTGAAATGGTTGCTAACTATCTTTCCTTAATGTCTCAGTGCATCATATGTAGACTTTTCCTACAACCTGGAGGTACATAGCTGACTTAGCAACACATTGGACATATTATTTAAACAGCAAAGCTGCTACACAAAAAACTGTATATCAAAAATGTGAAAACACACCACATGCACGTTTTCCTCGTAATGGCAAGGATATGTCATTACAGCTAACTGTTCTTGTGAAATGTCACACTGGGCAAACATGTACCTTTATCAATATATCCTAAACCTGACACTGGACACCAGCAGCACTGACACCTAATCCATCAACACACACTCACAAAAATGTGCATGCATGTGTATGAGCGCTCACACACAAACACAGATTTACAAGCTCCAGGTGTTATCAGTCTATCATGATGTGGCTTTACAGACAGTCACGTGTGCATGGTTGAACCCTGGAGGGCTCTGAACTGAGGGGAGTAGTGTTGTTGAATCAGTAGAGACCATAACTCTGTCCAAGATGCAGCAAAGACCTTATGCTGAGATGCCAAGTCTCATACAGCTGAATTATGGCTTGTCTCGTAGTATCTTCTCATTGTGTGTTTCATGTTCCCAAATCCTTTCAGGTCTTTATTAAGACCCTTCTGCAGGAAGCCCAGTTTATCTCACACAATAAAACAGGCTTCAATCCTAAGACTTACCTTTAGTTGCCTTACATAACACATACATGCTTAAAGCAATAGGTCATTTTAGCAGAATATTTTTGCTTTGTATGCTTAATTCTCAAACCAGTTTATGAGAAGGCCACAAAAACACTAGCTGTACATGGTGTCACATGAAGATAAGACATCCATCAAATTTACCAACTAAAGCAAGTAACCAAATATTATTTGTTTCTACGCATAGAATTTACATTACAAAACGCAGCTAAGAAAAGCTGAATTCCAGAGGAGCATAATACAATGAGACAATGCTGCCAATTTGCAATCTATCTATTCTCTACCATGTGGTAAAACTCTGCTTTCTCTCCAAACCTGGTGCTTGGTTCAGATCCAACTGGCCGATCTGAACCTCTCCCCTGAGAATTTCCTTTGATTCTTATCCTGACGTCTGACATCAACGCCGGGCATCAAACCCAAATACCTACCGACCCTGATTTCTCTTCCTTCAGCACAGAAAAAACAGCAGGTCTGTTTTCACAGGTCATGTCTCCCGCAGTCCCTCCTGCCTGCCAAGTCACACAACGACTTCCTCCATCTCATCAGCTCAGTGTTATTGAAGCAAAAATCCTCCCTTACACAGGCTTCCAGTATGTTATTTCTATGATTTAGAACAATTTATTCTAGATTTGTGAACATGAACATGTCTCTCCACTACCTATAAACACTGAGGCCAAGAGTGTAATGTTATCTAATTCAGCTGTCCATTCATATATTATAATGGGCGCTGTGAAACCCAGAATAACTTTTGTGGATATCCGCATATGAATAACGTTTACTTGGGTGTAAAAGCTTAAATGTACAGAAATCCAGACTTTAGAAATAATTTTGGTGTAGTAGTAGTATTAAAGTATTAAAGTCTAGACATTCATGCCTTAAGCTAGGTGAGCTTCTCAGTCAGATAATAAAACTCAATCCATACTGAACCCTGCTGCCTTTATGTAAATGCAGTAAAACAATTAGGCAATTTCATGATATTGCCTTATTCTAAAAATAAACAACATAAAGGTCATAGTTTCCACTCTGTCTATTGAATTTATAGCATTTCAACAACGTGGTTTGTTAGAAAGTTGTGGAACTCCTGTAAATTGTAAGAAAAGCAATAAAATAACAAACTGGGAGCATTTTCAAAGGCTGCAGGCTTTGCTCTTCTCTGTTGATGTTTCATAGCAGCATGTGGCTCCCAGACAAGAAACAATATATAAGTCTGTACGGGATGTGCCACGCCAAAAAAAGAATACAATGAAGCTCAGGGGTTTTAGGTTGAGAGTGGTCAGTGTCTGTTCCTACATGTTACCTGAGGAAATAGATTGCAGTCTGGCAGAAATGTGACCTTTGGTTAATGGCAGGGCTGCTGTTTTTACTGTGTAATTAAAGAATTTAAAGGGGAGAGGGCAGGAGAGGGATGGCTTATGCTTTCTAATTGCTTCACAGTTGGGAGCTGATTCATTTTTAGCAGTGTATCCATGTTGTTATTGTGGATAAATGCTGAGAGAAGCAGCTTTACTACCTCATTCATCGATGTTTGATCTAGACACAAATGTCCTTTTGTATATATGTATATATGTCATATCCCTAAAAACAATCTGATTAACTATATTTTACCATGGCACAAAATAACAAAAAACTAAATTCTGCACATAACTGCTACATCTGATTTATCATACAAATAAATCCATGAAATCAGTGAAATAATGTAAAGTTATTTATATAAAAGGAATCAGAAATGGCCTGTGTCTTCATTTCTACCGTCTGCTACTGTCTGCGTGTGCTTCCATGACAGCTTGATTAATGAGGCTACATGTGGCGCCATTCAAATCACATCCAGAGCATCACCCTCACAGACAAATATTTACCTGTAATTTTCTGTCTCCTCCTCTATATTCTCAGCTCTGGAAGCACAGAATTAACAAGTCATAACATTTACATCAACACATTGTGCAATACTGTAGCATCCATCAGCAGGAAATCAACTCCAGTACACATGCAGTGGAAATGGACTGTGCAATGCAAGAACCAAGCTATACTGCATTGAAACCAAGCTTTAGTCTAAATGCAGTCTGTCATAACACACGTCAACACTGTTAACCATCTGCAGTTGATGGGCTGTACGGCTTGCATTGTAATAGGAACCAAATAAATAATACTGTGAGTGAAAAAGAAGAGCAAAAAGAAGACTAATAGTCTACAGCCATGCTGGTGGCTCTGTGAAGCTGTGGCAGTGGTACTTTGAGCTAAATGCTAATGTCAGCAATGCTAGCATATCAATATTCAACAGGTAGAATGTTTCCCCTTTAGCTTAGCAGCTTAGCATGCTAATATTTCCAAATTAATACCATACAAAAAGTAAAGCCGAGGCAGATGGGAATGTCTTTAATTTTGCAGGTATTAAATCAAAGTATCACATGAGCAGAAATATTGACCTGATGATGGCGCTGGATGAAAGGTCTGGGGTCATGAATGTTCCAAGTTTTATGGAAAAACATCCAAAAATGCAATACCTGAACATTTAGGGGATCAGGGATCATTATGATTCACTGTCTGGGAACAATGAATGTTTGTATAACCTTTAGTGCCAGTCCATCTTGTTGAAGTTGAAATATTTCACTGAATAAGTGAACCTGCCTTTTGCACTAGAGAAAAAGTTAGGGGGTCATCATAGTTATTCCACTTCATCCCGAAGAGGACATTCATATCTGTAGCGACTGCCATGGAAATCCATGGAATAGTTTTTGACATATTTCACTATTTCACAAGGGTGAATTTCATGGATCCATCCTCTGGGAATCATGAATGTCTGTACAAAATTTAATGACCATCCATTTTATAGTTGTCGAGATACTTTAGTGAGGACCGAAGTGGTAGACAGACAAAAACAACCAACTGACAGACAGACCGAAACTGACATCTCTAGAGCAATGTTGCTAACATGGCTAAAAATATCTCAAAACCAACCAATAGAGCGAAAGAACACACTACAATTATTCGTGTATGGTATGTTGTTATTTCCAGGATAAAGATGCTAACATCTCTGGTTTGACTCTGAATATAGACCTTCCATCCCTTCTTTTAAGTTATTTTTTTGGCCTTTTGTTGGCTTTAATGATAGAGACAGCTGTAGATAGACAGGAAAGGTGGGTGGAGAGAGAGGGGATGACACGCAGCAAAGGGCTGCAGGTTGGATTCGAACCTGGGCCACTGCAGCAACTCCTGAATGGGTTGCCAGCTCTGCCGACTGAGCTAACCAGGCGCCCGAGACTTTCCATCCCTTCTTTATGTTTCCTATTTCTTGTCAACACTCTCTACTGTATTCTTTCTAATAAAGGCAAAAAATACTGAAATGAAAAAGAAATGCATCAGCAAATGAGATAAAGATCCATGCACAAGAGGCTTGTCTACAGCGGACATCTCAAAACACAGGACCATTGAAAATAAAGCCATTCAATGCCCAGCTCTCTTCTAATAACAGTGACATCCTACCTGATTCCTATAAAGCTTAGAGAAAGGTGCTCAGGAAAAAGAAACAATAGCTCTGTCCTGGGCTGGGCATGCAGTCCGAGGTCAGACAGAAACAATAGGAGCCATCCAGCAAAAGCCACACAGATCTGTTTACAGTCACAGACAGGCAGCAGCTGGCAGACTTGCCCTGGCAAACACGATGCCACATTGACACCAGCATAAAGGCAGGGGAATGCTTTTATTCTAAAAAGGCCTGGGATTCCCCTATTAACCCTTTCACAAAGCTGAGACACTATCATTTCCACCAGACCTCAGACAGGCCTCCCAGTCTGTCTCCCACCCACCAGCCCTCCCTGGTGACTAGCCTGCCCCCAGGGCACAGACACATGGAGATATGACAGGTACTCACAGCTTTGGCTTAGGCTTGGTAGGCAGCGGAGGACCGTCCTTCCCAGGGGATGGAGACAGCTTGCCTGGGGATGGAGGTGAGTCTGGTGCCACCTCGGCTGGACCTTGAGCTGTGACATCTGTCATAAGGTCAGAGTGTGGCAGAGGTGGAGGTGGCGGTGGAGGTGGCGGTGGCGGTGTGGTCGCTTTAGGCGGACTGGGTAGTGATAGTGGATTTGGGGGCTCGCCATTCTGTACAGACCCTTTTCCCCTATGCTTGTCCTCCACCTCTGAGCCCATATGTATTGGAGGCAGGGATGACACACTGGGCCAGATCTCAAGCTCCTTGATATGGAAAGCCTCAGTGCCGGGATGAGGCATCTTGGGTGGCAGCTCTAGGAGGCTGATCTCTGTAGGTGGGGGAGGAGGGGGGAAGGCTGCCGCATCCTCAAACCCTGAGCTATCACCAGACATGCCATTACTCGATGAGTCCTCGGCTGCTGGCAGAAACAAACAAGAGTGGAAAATGTTGGACTTTAATGTTTAGTTTTTCTTGTGGCCTCCACATACCTCAGTAGATGCAGATTACACACACACCCCACACACACACACACACACACACACACACACACACACACACACACACACACACACACACACACACACACACACACAAGACTGTACTGCAGCTGATCTGGTCTAAAGTAGCAGCTGGGTCTAGTCAGGCTGATGCAGTTCCTGTTTATTCAGCCTTTCTTTTAACTGTGCAGTGAGTCCTGTACTGTACAAACACAGTTTTGTCTGTAAGAATACTCACAAAGAGCTGCTCATCAGCTAACACCTCTGACCTCTACTACAGACAGACTACATACAGACTACAATAAACACAGCAAGATGGTCATCTAGCTGAGACATGCATTATACCTTTTAGAACTGATCCCAAAACACAGGACCTCCATGTAATCATTGGACTATTAGAGGTTAGTGTGACCAAGCCCTGATTCATTTGCCACGTTACATTTGTTGTGGATAAAGTTAAAATTTGCTTTTCATTTTTGTTTCCTTTTACAATGAAATCATTTTATCAGCTCACATGCTGTTACCTTATTATGTTAACTGGTAAAGTTTTAGACAAAACTGAACATAACTAGGGCTGTTTTGAGTGTGTGGGTGCAGGAAAGAGGGGGTTGGTCCTGAACCACACTGTCTGTGTCGTGGGTCCAACTCAGCGAAAGAGTTACTGAGAGGCTGCCCACCTGATGACCCTGTAGACCTTCAGGAACTCTTATACTTTCACAAATTCATTTTAAAGCTATGTTCTTCTCTTTAACAAGACAGGTCAAGGAACATAATACTTGAAACGTTTCTGGAACCAGGGGGGTTGCTAAGTTGTGGCTACTGGTAAAACTAATGGAACCAGATATACAGCGATGGTGGTTGGACAACTGGGCCATGGCATTCAGACAAAGTTGCCTATCAAAGCTGTGATGCTTGCTGCTTGTTGGTGTCCTGACGGTGCCTGGTAACAACATGATGACCATCTCTTTGTGTCTGTGTTGGACGCACCTGCAGTGACGGTGAGTCGGGCTGTGCTGTTAATGGAGCCATATGGGTTGGATGCGATGCAGCTGAACAGACCTCCGTCTTCTGGAAAGGCCTCGGCTATCACCAGGGTGCAGATCTCCTCTGGACAAAAAAAAAAAACCACAACGAAAATCAATAACCCTTAAATGGGCAAACCGTTCATGATCCTAAAAGCTTGATTTATATGAGTAGAATTAAAAGACTTGACATTGAAGGACAGAAACCTGCATAGGTATGGAGTGGAGTGACTTGTTGACACTTGATTTGTTTGTAACAAGATGTAATAGAGACATTAGATGGACAGGAAGACAAGCTATGTACGTCGTAGACTGATGATGGACATGTTATCTAGACTGGTGAATCATTATTCATAGTCAGACACACAGAGAGCAGTGGGTAAAGACAAACAAGCATGGATGTAACTAATCTTGAAGAACAGACAGACACACAGGAGCACAGATGTCTCACTGACTCACAGCCTGAAAGTAACACCTGAAATGACCCCTGAGTCACACATGTGGGAAGCCGTCTGACATAAATGGTGTGTGTGTCATTGTTCATTTGTGATTTGGTGTGTGTCTGTTGGAGATTGATGGTGGTGGGGTGTCTCAGACTTTCACGGGGACTCCCTCTGACTGTAATATATGTGATAATGAGTGTCCTGTGAGACACAGACTTATTAAGTTGTGATATGCTGAAGTCATAACCGAGTGAAAGCCTGCAGCTGCTAATGAAGCCATCAAACTCAATTTGAGTCTCCAGACACAGCTAATAAGCCATTACTAATTTTAACCACTGACTGTGGTTGGGAACATGAAAGCTGTGTTGGAATTAGCCAAGTCATATTTTGATAGACCTGGGAGGAACTGAGGTTACATACCTGGCTCAGCTGCAGATCGAGGCTCTGATTCATAGCATATTATAGGCAGAAAGGATGAGAAGACAAACAGACATATATGGGTTATTAGCATATATCAGTTGTCAAATCAGTGTAGAAAATATTTAATTATTACTAAGAAGAATGTCTTACTTTTCTGGAGAATACGAAAGTCAGGGGAGTCAAGGATCTCCTCTCCCTGGCGGTACCATCTGACCTGCAGAGGAGGGCTTCCACGGACCCTGCACTCCAGAACCACCACCTGGCCCTCGGATGCCTGGGCATCCTGCAACAGCTGCACAGAGGAGGGATAAAGTAAGAGAGAGGTAATGATAAAAAATGAATGAGTGAGTGAAGAATGATGAGGAAGAGAAGAGACTGAAACCGGTAATGAAAACAATAAATATGCTTCAGAGTTACAGCACGGTGCAGTGTGGGACAGAGATTGCTAAAGGCGCTCACAGTAGACGCTGTAACGCCTGTAAACAGTCACTCTGTTTCACTGCAGAACACCAAGTTGCTGTCCCACCAGTTAAATTCAGCCAAAGACAACTGAGTTCAGCCTTTTAGGTATTAGTTTTGGGCATCACGCAATCCATAAATAGTCATAAATCTGACTGTTCACTCTGTCCATTTGTTTCTACTTCAGCTAAAATGTTTTGGTCCAAGTAGCTGTCAGTGTATGTAGACAGCTTTAAAAAACATTTACTTTATAAAGTATTGTATTTCAAAATGAAATTATTTCTTAAATATTTGGAAAATGATGAACTGAAAGTACAAGTTGTATTTGACAGATTGTCAAATAAAAGCCATCTGCTCAAAATCTTTTTTATCATCATTCACAGCCTTTTGGAAATCTATGAAAGAGGATATTTACAGGATCACCTTCTGATATTGTATGTATGTATAATTATTTACTTACTTAATTACGTTCAAGCTAGCAGTTAGCTTTTAGTAAGAAGTAAACTATTGTCCATTCTGTTAAGATACCTAACATGACTCTTGCTATATGCGGACTATTCATACTTACACTCTCATCCACTATACTTGAAGTAAATTCACCTGTAAATATGTGAAAATTGTGCTTTTGGGCAATACAGTAGTTGAGATGACCCTCCCTCTTCGGATCCAATCAGTCATATGAAAGCTTACAGTCCTTAAAAAAACATCAACATAGGGGCTGATAACCTTGCACTGGAAAGACTTACATATATTGTTAGAGGGGCAAGAAAACTGTTTGTTAAAGTGTGGAAACCTTTTTTGGAATTTTTGGAGGATGAGAATGTTGCACTGACTTGAAGATCATCACTACTGCTGCTTTTTCAATTATTTATTTGTGTTTATTTACTTTTTTTATTTTATTTTTAGAATTATTTAATTTCTTTTTCATCTTTTCATTATTTTGTTGTATAGTTCACTTACACATTATTTATTATTACTGTGGTCATTGTTATTTGTATGTTTTCTATATGTGAAAAACTTAATAAAGTATTGTTTTTTAAAAAAATACAGGGGCTGATAGAGAAGCCACTGTAGTGTCTCTAACAGGGTTACATAGACTGGTATCCATCAACAAGAGGCTCTCAGTGCTCTTTCTCTCTGTGTGTTTTTTTGCATGGGTGTATTTTGGGAACACAAGGGGTGAAATGTATAATATTGTACAATGTATCATAGGTCTGACAATGTTTGTGTGTGTGTGTGTGTGTGTGTGTGTGTGTGTGTGTGTGTGTGTGTGTGTGTTGTATGGGTGATGTCACGGTGCTGACTTCACCAGAGGCGAACATCCTCTCATTGAGATGATTAAAGCCTGCAACAGCTTTTAAAGGAGGCGGCCGGGTGGGGGTTCAGACAAACAAATGTCTTTTTGTAATGAAGTGGAAAATGATTTAGGGCCTGACTGGATGAATGAGAGTGAAAGAGACCTGACCCCTTGTGGGTTTGGCAGGGCCGTTTGAAGCTCTGCCTCAGCCCGTCTCAGTCCCACCATCACAAGACCCACAGCCTGAGGGAGAGAGAGAGGGAGTTGGGGGAGTGTTGAAGAGTCTGAGCTGGAAGAGGGTGTTCTTGAGCTGGAGAAGGAGCTCTCACCAAAGCTTATGTTTTATCTGTCCCCCACTGCTGAAAGCCACAGTACTGCATACTGTTATTATGGGAAGGCTAGGAGTCTGAGTACATGTGTATTGGGTTCTAAGTATGTACTGTATGCGTGTATGTATTGCATGCATGATGTACCGTGTGTCAGTACGCACTGTATGTATCTGGGGCTGTTTTTCATGGTTAGGGCTGGGTCCCCTTAGTTCCAATTAAGTGAAATCTTAACGCTACCTCATACAAAATATTTTCAACTATGGTATGCTACAAACTTTGTGGCAACAGTCTGGTTCATGCCGAGGCTTCTGTGCACGAAAACATTTAAAGAAATGGTTTTCCATGTCTGTGTGAAAGAACTTGCCTGCACAGAGCGCTGACCTCAACCCCATCAAAGACCTTTAGGATGAACTGAAACTGCAAGCCACGTCTTATCGGCCAACATCGGTGCTCAAAACTCAGTAATGCTTTTGATACTAAATGGTTTCAGCAGCACATTAATCACCATGGGTTTGGAATCACATATCCAACCATGTAGTGTATATAGTATATTGTGTATGCAGACTTACCTTGGTGAATACAGGAGGACCTGACACCTCACCACCATACAATGACGACACCGGGCTCTGCATCTACAAAACAATAAAAACTGAATTTCTGAACAGGTGGAGTCTATTCAGAAAGGTCTCTAAAGAAAATTTTCCACATTTTTGATAGTGTGTATGAGTTTGTGTGGATTTACTGTGTACAGTAGTTGCTTACCCGCTGCAGGGGCTGAGACATGGCCTGGACCAGGGTGGAGCGATGAGGAAGGACCTCAGTGGTTTTTGGCGACGCTGAGCGTATTGTCAGGGACATTGAAGTGGTCTTCTTCTGAACTCTAAAATGAACAAACCATAGATCAGCACACCCACACAAAGAACACTTGAAAAGGGAAGCATTTCTCGGATCTATATGCTTTTAGTTCAAATATGATACTTGAATCAAAGAAAATTGTTTCCGCAGCAATTGAGATGGTATCAGTGATCTTGGCTTCAGTGTGTAAACAGAAAGGGAATCAGGAAGTAGACCAGATTTATACAACAGATAATAATCAAAAACATTTAGAGAAGGAAAATCACTCACAGCGGGTACTGTTCGATGGAGAGCAAAATCCTCCAAATGCATTATTTTATTAACAGAAAATGTTTCTAAATTTTGAATACACCATGTATCTGGATCTAAATTAAATTTATTTGTGCCAGATTGTTGTCAAGTAAGAGCTAAATTGAAAAAAAAATTAATAAAAAATCAAATGTGTCTTATTTTGAAATGTTAGGAAAGTTGTTTTAAAGTTCATGCATGCACATCTGGATTTGCAAAAAAACACACATGCATGTTAGGTCATGGTCCAATGTTTCACAAAATTAACAATTCAACATTACTTTTCATATGAAGCAGAAGAAAATGATTCAAGAGAAAAGGAGTGAAAGCAGGAAAAGGGTAAAAAGATTTAACATTTGGAAGTAAGTACAGGGGACAATCTTGACAGGGTGCTTTTTCTTTTTTAACCATATTAACCCTCTGCACCTCTCATTATTTAGAGTGTGGCCTGTGTCCTGGGTCAGGGTTAGGGCTCCTTAAGAGCCTTTTAAGGGCCTTGTGAAAGGCAGAAGACTTGATTAGCTGCTGCAGGGTTCAGTTAACCTGTTCAAGGGGTTCACTGGGTCTTTGGGTGACAAGAGGTCATGCTGAAACACACGTACTGAGGCATGGTTCCTGATCTGGACTTTGACACGGCCCCCTCTCCTTCTGAGTCTGATGATGAAGCTCCTGTGATGGGACAAAAACAAAAGCAGCGATGTTTATTTCTATACGATACAGGCCACCTCTTCAACAGTAAAACATACTAATAAGAAAGACAGATCAGCAACAGATTGCTAGGAAACTGTTGTTTTTAAATGTGCTAAATGTATTTACCAAAATATTGATAGATAGATTGACTATATTTCTCATAAATCCTGAACAAAAGCGATATATAATCTTGTCCTTTCAGCATGTCCACTCTTATCCACTAACATCAAGAGCTCAGTTGTGCTAGAAGAACAGCAGCTCTGGTTTGTACCATAAAGCAATGTGATTGTTAATAATTGTGCTGTAAAACATATAGTGAAATGTAGAGATCAGGAAAGGCTAGTCTCCTCATTGGTACAGTTTAACTTATATATGACTAAATGCCTCAAAAGTAAAAATAATAATAATTTCTGACCTTCGATATAAACCTCAGCGGAGGTGTTGTCTGCTCCGAGACTGTTGGAAGCCACGCAGGTGTAACGTCCTGTGTCGTCCTCAAAGGCTTCAGTGATCACCAGAGTGTGCAGGTTACCATCCCTCCAGATCTGTATGTCAGGAGAGTTGTGAAGCTCACGGCCTTCACAGAACCACCTGGCAGAGGAGGTGAATCACAACTTTAACCTGTTGCACCAATCAGAACAGTTCTGCATTACTGAGCAAAGCCTTACAGTAAGGAAAGTCAAACTACAGTTAGATTGATACACAGAGAAGAGAAGAAGAGGAGTGACAAACTGGTGAGCTAGTGATTGAGAACAAAGACACCAAAAGCATCCCCTCGTAGCTGGTAGATTGTTCAAACTGATGCTCCATGCCTTAGCAAACTCCAGAGCAGAAAAACTGACTTTTAAACTCATTATAAACTCAACTTTTATTTACTCAGTTACTATTTAGAGTTACTTAATTAGTTATTTAGTGATTCATTTATGGAACCAGAGATCCAGAGCTTTACAGAGAAAGTGGTCTTCGAATTGTCTTGTGGCTGAATACATATTTCACTTCTTACCAAAATCTTACAGTTTAGCCCTCAGACAATGGGGATCATTACTGAAATATATGTCTCTTTCAATAAAATTTCATCAGACAAGCGAATCAAACTAGAGCCATTACTCTTCTTGACAAATACTTGAACTTAAATATACCTTTGCCAAATATGATGGAGGCCTGCCAAACTAAATAACATCAATACCTACTCATTCACACTCTCACACACGCCCTCTGGGCATGTCTGCATTTCCATATCCGCCAAGCGTCAGCTAACCCTGAGGCACTGACGAGACGCCGTGTTACGGGAAGCAAATACACCCTTTCCCTCCTTCCAATCAGAGGTCTGTGTGTCTGGACAGGCGCCTGGGCCCTGTACCACCTCCCTTGGGTCTGCTAACACCGGCTTTGTTCCCTGATCTGGGACCCAGGTGAGATGAGAGAGAGACTGCAACACAGCCAGCTTCATCTGTCTCATCTCTCTTCACAGGATTATGATTAAAACAGACCCTGTGACCCTCCCGAGCACCATGTTGCAACATCAAATACAGGCTCAAACAGCAGGGGTCACATCACACATTTCCTACAAGCACACACATAAGTGCTGGCCTCAAATATCATTATTTGTGGGAATCTGTTGCTTTTATCAGTACCAAATTTCCTATCTTCTTTTTAAAGTGCATTATTATCCACAGTCTTCCGACACACTGTACAGCCCATCAGCACCCTATGAAAAGAAAGGGCATGGATGTCTTGTTCACCTCCCGACCTCAGCATTGACAGGGGGAGGGGCAGGAATTCCCAAAATGCCGGAAGAACAGCTGCTCCGTCCGCCCAGAGCCCTGACCTGAGGACGTTCCAACTATCTTTGAGGGCTGTATAAAAATTCCCAACATCCTGCTGCATGGCCATTACTTGATTTTATACACTCTGGCGTGTCACTCAAATGGCAGGCTAACTCATGTTCCAGAAAGCAATCCATCAGCGAAAATATTCAGACAGCGTTTCATACTCAGGAGGATTCACACCTGACAGAGCGGGTGTGGGGGCAGAGACTGAAACGGGGGAAAGTGAATGTATGAATGGCAAGCACAGGAACGGGAGGTGATGAGCATGAGTCAGGCCGGGTCAGACAGGAAAAATTATACGCTCTGTCATTGTTGAGACGGATCACACTGAGCAATTCATCAGCAGCAGTGACAGGTGGAGCAGTGCAAAGCCTCGTCACACTGTTTCTAACACCAAACCCCAAGCACCCCCCTCCCTGTGTACAATAGACTCCTCTAGTTCCTCTGTCTTATCGCTTGATGAAGTGAAACAACGGAAACTTGGCTGGCTCTATCATGCAGCCAGACGCCGGTGTGTTAAACGATAGGAAACAGATCGTGACATGAGACTAATGAAGAGTTGTTCATGGCACGAGCAGGGAGACCTTATCCACTGGTGTGTCAGGCCTCGAGGCAAGAGAGGCCAAAAGTCGTCTTTCACGCTTCAAACGGTCCAGCAGCTATCTGTGCATCAAACACAGGATCCAGACGGAGAAAGGCTGGGACAACACAGGCGTCCTGTGCAACATGGCTTTGTTTTGTGACACAGGCCAAATTCTTTGGTACAAAACTGACAGCACCCGGGGATTGGGAGTAAATTGTTTGAGCAAACCAATATGTCTGTACGGTTTTAAAATTAATTTTTCAGGATTATAGCCAGGCGGAGAAAAGGGGAAACAACTCGTCTGGGTGACTGCCATGTCTGCTGGGGATTTGCTAGGGAAACTCAGGTTTCTTTTGTTGGTTAAACCTCACGACTTTTCTTTTAAGTCACTCGCTGCATTAATCAAAATGCTTCACTGTGGATCTTGCAGCCATATGCTGTAAGTTTGATGTGGACCGCACAATACAAATCCCTTTCAAAATAGGAAAATCATTTGGACATTCTTTGAGCTCCGTTAAATCAAACACATACACAAAAGGGCTTATTGTAACACATGACATCATTAAACTAATGACTATTATGGCTGTTGGAGATACTGTAAGTGTGCATTGTGTGTGTGTGTGTGTGTGTGTGTGTGTGTGTGTGTGTGTGTGTGTGTGTGTGTGTGTAACTATAGTAAACAGAGGCAGGGGGATGTGTTTACCACAGGGTGGCCTGAATCTGTCCACATCCCAAGAAAAGAAAATATGGCATTTCCTTGCAGCAACATATGTGAACTAAAATGTAAAATAGAGTTGAGGCATTCATCAGTGGTCTTGTAGTGATTTTTCTTTTATTACATGTCTTCAGTAGTTTTCCACTCTGGTTATGGCCAAAAGGTCTACCAGGCTCTCATTGCTGAATGTAAAACACAGACCATCTGCTCAGTAGGAGTAGAGGAATGGAAATGTAAATTTGTTTGGGCACAATTTGACGAAACACAGAGCAGAGCACAGGATTCATCAGTGTGTGCTCCTCTGAAGCACAAACCATTCCCAACAAGCACAACAATAAACCCCCCTATTAATCAACCTTAATGATCTACCATTATGCATAATTACTGAGTAAACTCATTTAGAGACAGACGGTAATGTTTATTTAATCCCCTCTCTATTTCTGTGGAATGTGCTGAACATGGTGCTCGGCCTAAACAGCAGGGAGTGTTTTCTCCAGTTGGGGAGTGGGGACTTTGTTGAGTCACATACAGTCCAGCTGGCAGAGGAGGAACCATCAATAGTCTCACTTAGAGGGGAAGCAGGGTGTGTTAGAATAGCAGTCACTCAGTGCTTTGAGAAAATTGAGTGAAGGTACAAATTTCTTGGCAGAATGTAGCTTTACCACCCATTTCCTCTTAACACAATACTATTATAAAACAACTATTCAGAACACGCATGCAAAATAGCTGAAAGTGAACGCCTCACCTCTTCATTCATCTCCCACCCTAATGCCACCCAGCCAAGATGGTGACTAAACATCCCACCATCACAATCAACCAGCCTGTCACCAGCTCTCTGAGTAAAGATAGCATGTGAGGATGCAATTATACACATCGCAGCGAAGACAATTGATGCCAGATGATGCCTCACATATCAACAGAAGGATGATCTCAATTTCATGGTGCTCGCTACGCTAACCTATCCTCATACGGAAGACGAGAGCATTCCACGGGACAGGCCAAACCAGACCCTCTTGCCCTGGCCTCCATAGTGCGTGCTGAGGGCCACACTCGCCTCATCTGACCCTGTTGTTATTTGCTGCTGTTGATGGAAAATTTTATGAAGCAAGGCTCAGTTTCACCACAAACCCAAACGAGCGGAGGCCAGAGCGCAGAGCGAAGAGAAAAAGAAAGCAGGAGAAAGGGTGCAATCACAAAAATGACCTTGACAGGATGTAAGAGTAACAAGCTTACATAAACATACCCATAAGTCAATTGACAATCAATATGGGATGTAAGACATGGGTGGACTGGATGTATACTTCCTGAAAAGATGTTTGTCTTTGCTTTCCTTCCCAAGTTTGATCTGTGTTCAGTTTCTAGGCTATGGACCACAGAAGTCAACCAAAGTGCAACTGGACAAGAAGAGCGGCATCAAGGCTGTCTTTATCCCTAATTACAAACTACAATAGAGGTCAACTGAAACTGCCCAAACTCTATAGCAAGCAATGTTGGTTTTATTATCCGCGGTACATCTCCTAATTCATGCAAACACAAGATGGAAAGCATATTGGGTTTCCGCTTTCCCACGAATGCAGACTAAAACCAACAATGCAGCTCCACAAGGCACAGTGAAAGGTCTAAAAGCACTGAAGCTCAAAATATTTATTCCCACCACAGCCATCCTTATTACAGTAATTTTCCATAATACCACATAATGCATCATTTACCTGCTCCCCATGGTATGCAAAGGTACCAGTATTGGTACCACTGAATGCATCATTTACCTTCCCAGTTAAATATTCCCATCATTAAACTGGGATCAAGTTAACATGCCAAAAATCAATGCAACGCCACTTTGATTTTCTACCTTCTCTAACACACATTAGTTTTATAACATTAAGGCAGCATGGCAACGTTGATCTAACAGTCTGTTTATCAGTCGATCCAGACTGAAATACTACTGGAAAAGTTTGTCCTGACATTCACCGCCCCCAGGGGATGACTCCTACAGACTTCGGTGAACTGTGACTATTGCTCTTGTGCCACCAGCAGGTCAACATTTTATAGTTTGTCCAGGCCAACATTTAGTGAAATATCTAAAACCTTAGTACAGACATTCATGCTCACCTCAGGATGAATTGTAATTGCTCAATCAATGTCGAAACTACAATTTGTCCAATACTTTGGTTTATGACTAAATACCTGCAATAATAGCTAATAATAATAATACTAATAATAACTATTATTATCACTATTATTATTAGTATTATTATGTGTTAAGCACCTTTCAATCTTAACTATTACAAAACAACAAAAATTACAATCAGAAACCCAAGTGGTGCTAAAATTGGAGTGATTGAGACCTCCAAGACTTCAACCTCAGTCAATAAACTGGCTGCTGAGTTTTGGATTAATTGCAATTGTGAGACTGAGTGGGAGTTTAAACAGGTGAAGGTTTCAGCAGTCCAAGCGTGATGATATAGAAGCATGTATGACTTTTTCTGTGTCATTAAAATTGAGCATATGTCTTACTTTGGAGATGTTTGTAACTGATCAAAACAAGCTTGGGTGCTTTTCTTGTGTGCTGCTCAAAGGATAAGAGGCCATCAAAAGTTATGACATATAATGACATTCCCATCAGCCTCAGCTCTGCTAACATTGTACCATTGAAATATAAAAGACAAAGCAGGTTCCCCTCATCTCTACAGAGCATTTTAACACCTTTCAGCTCATTGTTTTGCTTTTTGGCCCACAACTCTCACTGCTCTTCAGAATCTTTTCCAGATGTAGTGGGAAGCTATTTTAAGCAAAATTGCTCTCATAAACCCATGATACACTACCTGCCCAGCGCCTAATAGAAGAAAGATTAAATTAGCAACTAGCTGGTAAACTCTAAGACACATATGGTAAGCTAAAGTCCCAGTTATATTTATATCTATAGAGTTGATTAAGACTAAAACAGGGGAGTTGGACTTTGATCAGATCACCAGAACAACTTCAAATGAATGCTAATGTTGTTCTAAATGTGCTGAATGAGTAAATACCCAACTGCATACCAACACATCAGCCACATTAACTTTATATCATCAAACATTTGTGTGATTCTCAGCTTGTTGTGTAGTTTTGCCCCGAAATGGCCAAAAAGATGGATTAGTGCTGCTTTAGTCTAGCCATATCATTTTATATTGCCTAACAAACATTGACAGAAGTAGTTTACAAAAATGTTAAAAGTTGAATATTTAGTATTGCTCAGTTTAGTAAAATACAGTTTTGATGCTGCAAAACAGTATTGGTATATTACTGTTTTGAGCTCCAAATTCTTGTTTAAAATGACTTCTTTACTGTGTGTTTATGATCCAGATAAAGCAACAGCAGATGTACAAATTCAACTTAATAGCATCTATTTGTTTGAGTGTTGTCATCTGGAGAAAAGGAAATAATAGCATCCCAGATTTGCTCATGAATGCATTCAACCACAAATGTCTCGATTAAAGATGATACATGCAGGAAACCAGCTTAATAAAGCAGCAGAAGCCATCTGGTGATGGAGCTCTGTTAATCGGGGCACAGGATCACAGGTCAGAGGTCACTGGAATATTCCGGACGGCAGACAGCTGCAGATGACAGCTCTTACCGGATGCAATGAAGGATACTTTTCTCCTAGGAATTTTAACCAAGAGGGAGGGTGGCCTACATTGGCAAAGTCTCCTTCATGTTGTCCATCAACAGACATTAACCACTGATGCATTTCAGGAGAACAGAACTCAAATGGTCCAGACTGAATCATCAAATGCATTACTATAAAATGTCAAATTAATTCTGAGGTTAGTAGGAATTTATAAGTAACTATACCAAATACTATAAAGTATACTATGTGTATAGTTCTTGCAGTTTGAATCAACAAACTTAACTTTATCTCTCAGTTCAGGAGTGACTAGTTGAATTTAAAAAAATGTGTGTGTGTGTGTGTGTGTGTGTGTGTGTGTGTGTGTGTGTGTGTGTGTGTGTGTGTGTGTGTGTGTGTGTGTGTGAGTGAGAGAGAGAGAGAGAGAGAGAGAGAGAGAGAGAGACTGAACTGAAATAGTGACAGACATATGCAGCAGCTGAGCTACAAATGCACACACTTCGGCAGAAATGGGGATGCCCCCACATGTGCGTGCATGCACACACACACACACACACACACACACACACACACACACACACACACACACATAATTTCAGTCAGTTTGGACAGGGCCAAAAGAAATCAGTAGAATTAAAAGATTTGAGAGTAGGGTTGGGTTTTTTCCTTTTCTTCACAAAGAACAATACAACCTGTTGATAGGTTCATTCATTCATTCACATAGAAACTACTCACAGTCTATCAGCTGTTGTTTCGGAGAGAAACATCACATTCTCCCGAAGTCGAAAAAATAAAAGTTAGCATTGTTCTCCTAAAAGCTCTAAATCCTCAGCCAGGTTCAATGAGACGTCACCCACATGACTGTACTCTCATCCAGGGTGAGTGTGCCCTGAGTCTGCTAACATCCCTTATAACAGTTAATGTATGGCTACAGCGGAGATCAAATAAGAGAGATTTACCACGTAAGCTCGACTTTTACCTGAGTACACCAGTAAATGACATCACCAAGTAAGATGGTTGTTCTGTAACTTACCTGAAGTGTCGTGCTGCTCCCAGTTAGTTAAACCAAATTCACTAAAGATTTCCTTGATCTGACGTTGCACATAGAGCTTCTCCTCCTGACAGTGTGACACACACTGAGCCACTGACACTCTCACACCAGGACTGCCACTCTGAGTCACACAGTCAGACGTACACACAATGCTCGGACTGAGCACAGGGTTGAGAGGGAGGGAGCTGCCCTGAACTGCCAAATTCCACACAAG
This sequence comes from Dicentrarchus labrax, assembly GCF_905237075.1. NCBI lineage: Eukaryota > Metazoa > Chordata > Actinopteri > Moronidae > Dicentrarchus > Dicentrarchus labrax. Next base: position 23,509,467 of record NW_026136718.1, on the reverse strand, counting down.
ACAGAGGAGCAGAAAAAACACATTTAAGACTCATTTAAAAGACAACAACTGTTTCAGTGTTACCCACAATGAATGCATTCATATAATTCCAGTGGTTGTTTGAATTGTCTCCATGTTTTTCTCTTCCTTACAACAAGGATCAACCCTACACATGCTAGTCAAACACGCTGCAACTCTAAACCCTTCATAGCTGGAAACAGGTAAACGTCCTCTAATGTGAGACATTTTGTGGGCTACAAATATGTAAACAAGCAGATTTAAGGTCATGGATTTTCTAGCTGTTTGTTTGTGGAATCTGTCTCCCAAACAAATAAAAATGTTTTTCTGCTCCTATACAAGCCCAGGCCACAGTCTGCTGACTATCAAAAGCACCACAGCGAGCCCTGGGCTCCAGCCAAATGACCCAGTCACCATGGAAACCTCTGGGGCTCCAAACTGTGACTGCAGGAAGGGGGGTCACGAAAATAAAAGATGACAGTGCTACAGTACAGACTACAGTGGGTCACAAAAAGAGGGCACTAAATATACTGCCCTTACTTAATAAATACCAAATGCCAGGACTAAGTAGACCACTTAAAAAGCCCAGTTAGGCCTGAACAAAAATAGCTTGGATAAGTCAGGATCTAAATAGACCACTTTGAGTTGGCAGCACCTGGCAAGTACAAGACAAATGGCAAATGTGGCTACTGTGACTGGTCATGCTTTCTACACACACATATTGAACATATAATAATTCAAAACACTACAAATGGCAAATTCACATCGGTCAGCAGATATAAATCTGGTATTTGTGGTTTGTTTAGAGCCCGAGGGTTGATGTCTGATGCAGAATGAAAGGGTGTGGTGTGTTTCACTCTCTGCAGGGGCTCCATTCACACGCAGAGCCAGTGATATTTTGGTCCCTGTCAATGAAGAGCATGAGAGGACTTCCACTGGGACGAAGCAGATGGGATTATTTGTGGGGCCTGTAACCATGATCTGCTCTCCCGAGCGTCTGTGTGTGTGAGGTTGTGCGACGCAAAAATCTACGATGAGAAGAACACACCTAACAATGTCCTATCCCAGTGGCACACACTGTAATCATTCGGCTCTTTTATTCTAATTCTTCTGGTGTGTGTGGCTCCCATTTTTAGCGATAACAACATGAAAAGCACCGTACTTCCCCTAAGTGACTATAAACATTGGTTAATAAGAGGAAGGGCTTTTACGGTCTCTGGATGTTCCCATTAATTACTGAATGACTGACAGCGGCCTTCTCAGACCAACTGCTTTGTCTGACCGGTATAAAAAACAAAAAGTAGAAATGCGCAGATGGAAGCAGCTTTCCAAAATATGAGTCAACAAGAATAAAGAGATTCCTCCCTCCAGGCAACATGCTGGGTTTATTAACATACACACACAGGTGCACATGGACTCAGTACAGCATTCACACACACACACACACACACACACACGCACGCACACACACACACACACACACACACACACACACACACACACACACACAAATGCAAAATAATTTCTCAGTCACACCATAAGCAACCAAACAGTCATCCATATTCAATCAGACACCCACTTCCTCATAATATCTTGCTGTTTAAAAAGGTTTTTCAAGGGTCAGTTGACGTCAAAAAAAAATGGGGGCATGTTGTCAGGACAACCTCTGTTTTCGCTCCAAGGAGACTGAACGACACTAACAAAAACAGAGATGTCCTCTCATGATGTCATACTGTGAGAACAATATATCCTCCCAACTGTCAAATAAATCCAGCATGAAAACCAACAAAAGCATCATCCAGAAGAGCCCAAAATTAAACATATCAGCCATATAAAACAAATGAGCCCACATATTTAAACAGCAACATGAAGCCTAAGTGGACTGCTGGCCAACAAGATGAGATGTCTCACTGGCCCACACTACTGTTGAGACCAACAGTGAGGTTACTTGTGTTTTTGGCATTTTAGGAACTATTAAAAAAGTAAAACTACATGTGGGTATGAATGAGTGTGAGTGGTGTGGGATGGAGGAATTTATTTTTTCATTTTTATGGTGGAGTCATGGGCCTTGTTAAACCTCAATCTCTCCTCGAACATTCAAGCCGCAGTAGGTTTTGGACATATATACTCACACCTATACCGAAGGAGGAGGTTTACATCGGATGTTGTGCTTCAGATTTAAGCAATTTTACAAATTTCTCCCATTACCACAATCATCGATCTTCCTGCCACTGAGTAATTACAGCTGGAGACAAACCACATAACAGTCTGTGTCAGCGCTAATTTTAGGTATGTATCATAACTTTCTGGGAACAACAATTAGATGGAGTTAATGCAACAGCTGAACCACACAGAGCAGATCTGTGATCACGTGTCTGGTTCTGCTCTGAGTCACCTACTGTTCAGTTATATCTTTCAAAAAAAGGTAACTATGATTTTAACAATAGTCACTCTTTTTGATAAGTTACCCTCCGTCCTGTTGTAACTCCTGTTAATTTCAAAGGCCAGTCACAATTTCTGTCTTTAGAGTTTTTATACAGAGGAGGAAGCCGTCTATAGGCCCAGACTAGTAAATATACTGAAAAAAATAAAAGCAAATGATCCTCCTTTCCACCAGCCACCCACGAACTTGCCACAAACATGCAAACACACAAGCATACAAAAATATCTGCTTCCATGACCACCTTTCCTGGTGTGTGGGTGAGTAGTGCACTGCAGTACCGGCATCCTTAAATATTTTCAGTTCTTACGCCAAATCTTAGCTAGTGCTGAGGTAGTCTTTGAGGGTGGAGATAGTACACAACATGCTGATAAGATACTTCACAAACTGGATGCACATTAGTCAGTGCTGAACTCAGTGTACCCTGTAATTCTGCTGTGTTGAAGACTGGAAGAGACAAGAAATTACTGTAAAACTACTGCCAACCCCAATACTACCAGAGGAGATGAATGGCAATAGAGGCGACGGGCTGAAGCTGCTGTAGTCATGGATTGAACTCTGCGACCTCTCCTCTACACTCTGAATTTATGGACTTAGATCTGAGCTCTGATCAGACACACATGAGCCAGACATGGAGCATCTTCCTGTGCTCCTCCTCCTCTTTCCCCTGTATGAAACCGAATCCCACAGACCCCCCACTCCAACTGTCTCTCTCCCGTGACATCAGGAGCCCCAGCATTCAATCGTAAAGAGGAGAAAGACAGGGATGTTTTATTCTAATGATAAAGTGCAAAAGACAAACATGGAGAGACCGAGGAACAAAGATCTTGAGTTTCTATGTGAGACAGTTTAACATTCACACAGCTGTTATCCCGTCACATGTACATGGGAAGGAAGACTTGAGCTTGTTTTTATGAGTCCTGTTTGACCTCTCGTCTGCTCGTAAAACAAGCATCCCTGCGCAGACTGATTTGCGCACAACACGCAGCCGAGCGCACAACACATGTACACACATTTTACAGTTTTAAGGCACCAGGAGAGTCTGCTGCTATTCCTATACAGACAAAAACACACCGACACACACAACACCGCACACTAAATTCCACCACTTCAATATTGTCAAAGATACATAATTGAATCGGGCTCCACATCAAACACAGCTCATTGGCAGCCACACAGGAATTCAGCGTCCAGGAAAAATAACAGCCTAAAATATCTCATCAAAAGGCAGATTACTGTAAGCTGAATCTAATGGCCATGCCTTATCAAGCATAATGAATAGCAGAGAGTCATTTAACAGGTGAACAGAGGAATGTAACCCAGTGCTTACTGTTCACAGCCCAGCTGTGGAACAGACCGCGGGATCCAGATGACTCAAAACAACTAACCTTAACTGAGTGCAGAACAGAGACCGACAGGACTCTAGTGTCTCAGAGGAAAACTGGCTAGCTACTGTCAACAACACCACTGGCACACCTATATGATGCCCACTCTTAAAGTGATGTGTACCTGAGCCCTGTGCTTAGAAAATAGGGAAGCGTTTGGTCTTGTATTTGTTGTGAACCTCAAGAAATTTGAACTGTTGTGATCTGACTGAAAGTGGTTTGAGCATTCATGTGTCACTGACCATGCGAGGCCTGCTGGCGTTAGTTAATGGTGATGGTGAAGTGTGTGCATGTTTACCAATGAGGCCTGCCGGCGTGGAGGAGAGGCTTTAGTACAGAGTAAAGATTTATGGAGTGTCGGCTGCCCATCCTCCTGTTGAACTTGTCTTAGATTACCATCCTCCTGCCGTGCATGACTGCTGCCTTTGTCCACAACAGACATGCTTCATATTAAATCTGGTATTCCACTTCTTCAACTGTCACTGATCCACTTATATAACTCTCTACAAATCTCATTTCCCTCCACTCGTACACTACTCCCTTTACTATTTAACTCTTTGTCTCCTGAATGTTTAGTTTAGTTTTAATTTACTAACAATATCTAGGTTGGTCACTTACTACAGGCAAAATTAAAACATTCCCTATTTTATTATATCAATGAAATATATTTATAGTAAGACTGAATAACACTGTTAATACATACATGGAAAAAAAAAACCTTTAGAGACTCACCCACTAAGCACTGAATGTGATTTCAACATGGTGCTGTCAGTGAGCCCAGAATCCCTTTGGTTGTGTATGGTCCATGCACAAAGCTAACATTATTAGAGGTTTATTCTCTTAACAGCTGTAAATGCAATACATTCATACTAAAGTCCATACAATATGTACTATGTATTTGCTCTCAAATACGGTACCCTTAAAAATAATGTAATGAACTTTTAACTTGAACCACATGTAGCCTTGTTTTACCCTACATGTCTATAGTGTCTTTAACTGAGTAATGAGTTCTGAGTAAGAACACATTACAGTTTAAGCTAGGTAGCCAGAGCTATCTAGTACAATGTACAGTATGTCCAGCTTTACAAATAGGATAAGTGGATTAGTGTGAATTTTGGTTCTGTATGTGATAAGGGGTCAAGGTCAGGAGCCATCTAGACTCAGAGGCCAGAAGAGGAGCAGGAAAAGTCTCACCTCGTTAGGTGAAACTTCACACTCTGTCTCTAGGCCAGCGGAGGGCCAGGGGCCACCGCTGAGGCTTAGACAGGACAGCTCCATTCGTCACAACTGCCATTAACACACCACTGAGGAATATCACTGACGTGTGTCCATCTGAGTGTTTTACTGCTGATATCTTGATGTATTAGTGTATATAATCTGCAGTGGGCCAGATCTGACAGCGACTGCACTAGTGGTGCAAGGATGTCTGTTCAGTGGTCAGATTACATTAAAGTTGCTTTGTCTATTTATGGTTAACTCAGGAAATTCTTTGATGGCCTGCACAGAACAAGCTCAGATGTACTGACGCCTTAAACACATCTTTGTACTCGTATAACACACATAGTCATGAACACAGTTCAGTCATCAGCACGGTGAGAACTAAATAATACGTCAAACTGACTGGCTCACAGCAACTTGTGAAATCTCCATAGAGTATCCGTAGTTAAAGTTCCACTCTCTTAAATGTTTTCACGTTTCAGGAATGTTAAGCTTCTGTCGAAAGTCCCCATATAGTATTAATTTCAAGTATGAGTGCCCCCCCACAGTCAGTCCAGGCTCGCTCGTTATTCTGAGCTTAGATATGAAATGACATCATGCTTGCAAAATTAAAAAAGGAAAAGAAAAAAAAGCAGGTACCAAAATACCAGGGCTTTTTCCTTCCCCCTCCTCCTGCAGAGATCAAATGAGCCCATGAGGGAGAATTTAAAATTATGGCCTTCTTGAAACAGGCCAAACAGTCAGCATTACAGTCGGGCTACGTCATGAGTCAGCAGTGGGTCACCTGCTATGACTTCATACCAAGTCTGTTTCACACAATGTAAGAGGAAGGGCTACTGTTAGCTGGTATAGTAACTACTTCTGCAACAACAGGCTAGTACTGTAGGCCAAACTCACATCTCTCCCTTGTCTGTGCACAAAGTGTCAGAAGTCAGTTTAAGTCCAAAAATCTGCAGGAAAAAGCTGGGAAAATAAACTGCGTGAACAAGAAACTAAACGCATAGGGGGAAAAAATGTCTCATATCTTTGAACTTCCTTAACATGAGCATGTAACACTGGTGTGAAATCACCGTTTTCACAATTCACATGGGTTGAATTTAAATGCTTTACATCCATTTTAGATCAACTAAAAAACATTTGGACCAGAAAAAACCAAAAGACCAGATTACTTTACCACTGAGTTGGAAAAAAACAGGGGCAGCATCTGTCAAATAATACTGGAACTGTGATTATGAGGTATAAGATGGTAAGTGGTATGAGGTAAAAGCTACATGTACAGGCAAGTAAAGAAGAGAGAGCTGTAATCACTATTTCATATAATAAAACCAGGATTTTTATGACAGCAACCAATGCTTACATCTCTGATTAACGTTTGCATTTTTAATTCATCAATTAAATTTTTCAGACATTTTGGCCACAAATTGATGATGCTATTCAACATCTAATCAACTTGTAAGAAACCAAAGTAGTAAAATGATTTTGGTATAGCAATGATAACATTTCATTGATACCCAACGTGGTTACTTACAAGTAACCACTTGCAAGGACTTCTAAGGCCAGGGTGCATTGGACCTAAAGATATAAAGTACAAACTGTGGAAATTTTTTTGAAAGTAAGTAATCAAGTGGTTTGGTTTCCAAGATTGAACCATATCTGTTAGAGGGAGAAGCCTTTTGTGCCCTTAGTTAATGTCTTTTACCCAGTGGAATAAAATGGTTCAATTTAGGAAGAGAATTTGCAAAACAAATACTTGGACTACATATTTGTGTGTGTGTGTGTGTATGTGCCCTTTTATGTATGTGTGCCTGCTGGTGTCTATGACCCTGTCAATATTAGCTCAAACAGAGCACCTCCATGTTTGAATTCAAACAAGGTTCATACTGTATATTTGGCAACAAATTCCATCATCAATCTATGGAATGTCGTCTCCTCCTGATGTTGGAGACACCACCTTGTGTAGATTTCATAGCAAAATTCGTCGGTGGCCTCTCATCTTCCAAAGGTTCCTCCTGTGGTTTTGTGTTTTTGCCTGAAACCAAGAAGCCGTAGCTGCTCTCTACCGTAGCTGCCCATCTCTCGTCATTCAACTCCAAGTCAAGATTTGAAATGCCTTGTTTGCACAGCAGGCAGTTAGGGTAATGACATGGAAGTGCATCAGACAAAATGCCTAAAATAGCACACTGAACACGCCACAATTGGAGATGGATTTTTTTTCTGTCTGCTTTGCAATGCATTGAAATAGTGATAAAATCAGTCATCATGCACCCGCAGCGTGTTTGGTGTTCTGCACAAGTAGACCTCACACCATCAATTTTGTTTAGAAACGCTCTCTTTAACCACACAAACACACATGCACATACAAGGGTCTTACACTGACTGCATACATTCCCCATTCTCTCGTGCCAACAGCTAATCTTAACCCAAAACTAGCCCCTTCAAGAAGTAAAGAAAGTCCAAAATGACCTCAGACTGAAGAAATGCACAAAGTGGTTCCCACAAGGATATAACACACGCATCCCAATACCAGAGATGCATCATTATAAACAGAGCATTGCATACAACATTGTGTGTGAGGAGCATGAAGACATTCTAAAGAATACCAGGCGCTTGGCACCGCAAGACTCTCCGGCCGAGACAAATTGCGGTTGACCACGGAAGACCGCGCCCAGCACCCAACCACCAGGAATGTCTCTTTCACTGGCTGTGCAAAACGCTGCCATCAGATCAGTAACTCACTAACTCATTAGTCTGAGAGAATAAGGAGATGAGGAGGTGTGTCACCTGCTTGGACTGGCAACTGCATCAAAGGTGCTAATGACATGAAATAAGGGATGTGAGTTCTACTTTTAAAAAGAGAAACATGCACACACATCTGCTTGCTTGTACACACATACAAATAATGCAAACTGTCAAGGATAGGCTGTTAAAAGGGATCATACAAAAAACATATGCATATGAAAATCTGTGTAAAGAAGCATTGTTAACACTGAAGATGCCCTGTGTACTATACTTTACTTTACTGTTTTCCCACATTTTGGTGCATTTTCTTCACTAAAAAGGAAAGAAAAAAGAAAATCAGTCTAACCACCAAGATGAACAAGAAAGATGAGACACAACATACAGTAAGTCACTGCCTAGCTGACATGCAGCTTTATTTTGCTGGTGTTTCAGCAAAAAGCTCTGCAGGTACAAATTCAGACACATGAGTGTGTGATGTATGAGTTTAAATAGAAAAAGTATTGGGCATATGCAGCAAAGAAAGCACTAGCTTTGGGTTTCTCCTTCAGCTAATATAAGATCTCAGCTGATAAACCATTTTTGCAACTGTAATTCATAACACGTCACCATGTGGATATCTTTTACACTTGATGCTTCCTGAAGATGCTCTGTTTTATTTTGGAATAATATATAATTTGCTGCCATCTAGTGTTCACAATCAAGAGCCAACACAGGAAGTGACAGCACTTCTTTAACAGCACACAGACAATACTTACTGAGTGCATGTCACTGAAAGAGTGGGCATCTGCAACAACAGATGAAGTCACTTTCAACAGTATAAAGGTCACACCCCTTTTTGGGACATGTGTAAACTATACACAAATTATGAAATGATAGGGCAAAAAGGCAAAGTACTTAACAAAGATTTTTACTTTTTCATTTTACGTTTATCTGCTATGTAATGTCAGTATGGCCACAGGGTCTTGGGCTCTCCTGTTTCCCTGTGGTTAAACATGCTACACACTACCTTCATATTCCCCAAAGAAGGTGTGGGGAGATGTAGAGCCTGGTGACTGAAAATGCCTCGTCATTGCATTGCCTGCATTCCTTTGCCTGGCTCCTGTTGGCCTGAAGACTATTTATACAGCCGCAGCAGAGGCCCCTCATAGCCTACTGGGGAGATACACATCCTGGGCCACTGACTTTATGTCTTCTGATTACACAAATACCTAAAAACACATCGTCTGCTCAAAACTTCTTTAATCTTTTGGAGGGCCATTATAATAACCTCAGACAAGACAAGGACTAGTTAAACCTGTGTTACTTTAAATTCTAGGTAAGATTGCAAGGTCTCAGAAGATACCAAACATGTCAGGATGAAGTATGGTGAAATGCACATAAATTCAATTCACATCCAAACTTTTCAATTGTATGTAATAGTGCAGCCTTTAATGGCATACTGACTTCCAATAATATAATGATTTAATGAAGTTCTGCAACAAGTAGATACAAAATATATCTACATATACAGTAAGCATTAATTCTAAGGAGATATCCTGAATTTTCATGTTTTAAAAGTGATGAATATAGAGTATCACTAAAATCAGAAGGACACACACTGCAGAAAGGCCATCCTTACAGCCCTGAAATAATCACATTCAAATATACTGCAACTTTAATTAGCACAGGTATGTCTTTATAGTAAACAACAAGCATGTTGACAGAGCTGTGAGGTTGACAAATCTAGAAACAAGAGAGGAGAGTATATTTAGTTTGAACTGGTGCAAATAACCAGGGGCAGGGGGTCCTGTCCTCCCAAACAGTTCATCCAGGCATAAATTAGACAGTGTCCCTGCTTTAACTGGCACAGGTACCAATGGACAAATGTGCTTACACAGAGTGGAAGTCCCCCCCAAACCAGAAACCAGGTGCTCTGCTTGTCAACACATGAGTATCTCTCACCTCCTGGCCGCCTTCCATCTCGCCCACCTTATCTCTAACGGCCAGGCCAGCAGGGCTGAATACTGATGCTTGGTCTGGTCAACATCACTGACACTGTGATATAAAAGTCTGTTCATATACTGTCGGTCAGTACATTCTCAGATCACGTCCATTCAATGTCTTCAAACTTGGAATATTAGCACAGAGCGTTCCACTAATGTTATCTGACCTGTGTATGACTTTAATTCAGCAGGTAAAATGTTTTAACACTCAAATTACATTAACTTATCCTTTGTGGTATCTAACCATGCAGGCTTCTGAGATATCTATCTGTGAGATCTCTACCTCCAGCTGAGTACAATGTACAGTAGGTGACAGGATTCATTTGTGGTGCTAGCAGCACTGAAAAGTGATGAGGAGCAACATGACTTTCCAAAACAAATGTGTTGGTTTCTTTCACTGTCAATGGCTTTCATTGGAGCTACTTTCAACTGAGGAAACAGTCCCTATTAAAAGTTCTGTGGATCATCCACAGGAACAGATTCGCTGCTTCTGGAAAGTTATGTTGCTGTTAACAACACAAATTAACTTCCATTCACCTCCATTGTAAAAAAAAAACCCTTTATTATTAATTACTTGACTTACCAAAGTCAGCACCAACTTCTTTATAGTGCTCAACTTAAATAGTGTTTATGCTTTTCAGTATCAAAGAGAAGGGCTCACATAATAGTGCACACATATAACAGAAAAACGCCAAGGTGTTTATGTAAGTAAACACAATAACTTATGGACAATAACAACAAGTTATATAAAAGTTAACAACTCTATCAAGCCTATAAAAACTCACCATCTTAGTGAATCTCAGTGCCATTTGAAAAACAGCTATTTTCCTCTTTTACTGTGACTGGAGATACACTTGCCTCTTCATTTGCAAACTCTCTTGGTGAAATCAAGTTGGTGTTCACCCTTAAACTGAGATCAATTAGAGGAATAATTATTTTGTATATTCATTATGCTATTCAAATTAACAAATAAACTAATTGTTACACATTCAGTGATGATTAAAATAATACATAAAGTAGATTGAAGTTTTGATTGAACATTTGACATAAACCTTTTTGATTTTGTTAATATCTCTCTCTATTTTAATTTTCCATTTATTCTATTGTAAATCATTTTACCTGACCCAGGTAATGACAGATGTTTGACACGCTGAAACTAAGTGTTTGAATTAGGTAAAATAAACCATGACCCATAGCAATGGTAACAAATAGGGCATCAGCTACGTTTATTTTCATATAGATAGTGTAATATTCAGAATATTGGAAGAGTTTAAAATGTGCTCTACACAATTTGAAATGTGTGATATGAACTGAATCTATTATAATATCACAAAAAAATTCAACCACCTCAATAAAGCCATATGTTTTTGGGTCAAACCTTTAACCTCTTAAGCAAACATGGACGCTGGTGTGATACCACTGAGAGCTGCATAACAGCTACTTAATGGACATTGTGGGGAGATTTGTTTTGTCAACTAAGATCAAAGCTTACCTGACGAGCGGCAGGGGGTTTCCTGTGACTCTGCATTCCAGACGAATGGGGCTTCCTTCTGCCACCTCCTGACTCTTCAGCTTCTGGAGGAAGCAGGGAGGAGACAACGGTCCATTAGAGGTCGGAGCTCCAGAGTGCTGGTACCTTGCAGAGGCTGCGACTCCCATCGGGGCTCCAGACTGTGGCTCCAAGGTCATGGCCGGCTGGTTGTACTGTGTCTCCGCTTGCTGGCTGGGAGGCAGAGAGGGAGCAGAGACTGAGCCCTGAGGGACTGGTCTCCGACTCCTCGGAGACAGATAGCCACTGTCAGGAGAGGAGGAGTCCTCCTCTCCTTGCTGCTCCAGTTGAGCAGAACCTTTGAAGATGGACGACAACTCTTCGATGAACGTGGCCGCTCGACTACAGAACTCTGTGGCTGAAGATGCCCGATCATTCAGCTCCAGGCCTTCATGAACCAGCCTGGGTTTATCCTGCTTATAAACTGGCTGGATGGGTTTGTGGCGGACAACCTTCTCAGTAGAAGTCGGAGCCTCACTGGACACCTGTACCGATTTGCTGAGAGGGGCGTTCTGGCTGGAAGAGACTTCAGCTGCTGCATTGTCATCTGGGCAAGGGGCTTTGGTCTGGTGCTGTAGGTTTGGGCTCCTGGTGAGGTTTACAGTAGTCTGGGGAGGCACAGGAAGAGAAGGGACATGTTGGAGAGCCTGCTCCTGGGATGAAAGATTAGAGGGGCCTGGATCTTCAGATTGAAATGGTTCACCAAAGGCCTCCCGGGCCAGGTCCAGGCTACGATTAATCTCATCTGCACTCAAGAAGGCAGTCAGATCTGCAAAGTCCCCATCTCCAGAATCCAGCTCTGTCACTGAGTCCAGGTAGTGTTCCCCATCAGAGGATGCCTCAGAAAACACACCCCCATCGCCCTCCAGAGTCCTGCCTCCTGCCGGGTCCTTCAGCAGCAGAGAGATGGGGAGTGGTTGATTCCAACTCCCGTCCTGCATCCTGGAAGACACATCAACTGTCATTAACCAGCAAATTACACACATTTACACTGCGGACAGTACAGTTTCTACTGCATATATCACATTGCTATTAGTAGAAAGGGAAATGACAAACAGTTACAAAAGGAGTCAAGCTTAAAATACAGCCTTTTATTGATATTACTCTTGTAGCCATAGCTGGCAGGATGACTCAGGCCAGTGTTGTCTGGACACAGTTGGTGGGTATTAGCAAAGGCCTTAACTGAGGTCACAGTGAACATGACTGGCATTTCTTACTCACTGTTTCTGACGGGACATTTTACCCTGTCACTCTGTTCTTTATTGTACTTACCTTACACGTGTTTTACTCCACTTTAACAGAGATTAACAATTACTTTCCTTGATCCAGTGGGTTTTTTTTGTAATCAATTACTGATGCTGTAGGAAGAGTAGGCCAGCTACAGTTGCATGAATCAATGAATGTTATTGTAAAAAGGCCACACCCAACATTATATAAAATCTATCGCTATTTAGTCATCTAATCCAAAATAAATGTGCACGGTGTGTATGTGCTGTAAATTTACGTCACCTGATGCATCCTTACTGGCTAGTTTACCCATAAGTCTCACTTTTTGACTGTAAAATGGGTCACATACACATGTAATTTAAAATAGGTGTGTTTCTTCTCTCGGGATGTTGACTCTAGATGTATAGCATGTTGTGAAGCTGTCGGTGTAGATGCATGTACAACGCAGTGTGACACTCATGGCGTCCTGAAGACCAGCTGTTGTTATTTTTAATCTCCTGGGCTATGTTTCACAGCAGCAGCACAAACTCACCCACCCTGACTTTAGGCAGAGAGGTCCGTGAAACTCAGACACTACCTTCAAACACACACAGGTAGACATGGACGTGCACAAACACCCACTGAGAGACTCTGGGTTAAAGCATTAAAGAGACAAGCAGAAACTATGTCTCTCAAATGTGCTGAAGAGAACAATAACGGCACAGTGCTTATTAAATATGAATGTGGAAAATTTTAAACATTGAGACTGATTGACAGAATGTTAACAACTGTCAGTGCTGGCAACGTTTCCACTAACCCCTTTTCAAGATTTTCTACCCCTTATTATGTTAAATATTTACTGTATCTTATATATGTATTTTAACAGTATTTGTTATATATAATACAAATAAATAGCTTAAACTGAGAAGGAATCAAAATCTCCTTAAAAGAACATGACAGAGAAGATATTGTATATGTCAAGTTTAAACTGATACTGAATGTAACTACCACATTTAAAACAGTTACACTGTTACATTAAATGACTAACACTCTTGATGCAACCATACCATAAAATGCTGTTGAGAGTATCAACAAAAAAGAGCTAAACTTACCTTAAGGTGGGCTATTTGACACTCGATCCTGGTTTAGTGGTTCCAGGTTTGTCTCGTTTATTAAGTAAGAATGAGCTAAAAAGAAGCTTCTCTTTCCAGAAGAGCAGCCTTATTGGACAGACAGTCAGCAGGATCTCTCAGGTTCAGGGTCCAATTGCGTACTGCCTCTGCAGTGGCCTGCTGTCCCATCTGTCCCGGTCTCTAACTGCTCACTGTGTGGGGCTATATTTGGCCCCGGCTCAGGTTTCACAGCCAGGACACTGGCAAGAAGAGAGAGTGTTATGGTAGTCCAGGGGAACAGAAGGTAGTGGTGACATTTTCACAAAAAACAGTGTTTGTTAATTAAACACAGTAAACATGGAAAACAGTGCATCCTGTAGTAATACATGACACCACACACCCACAATATGCACTAATAAGACCTACAATTGTGCTTCATGCAACATTCAGAGGCTCTTAGTGTGCATTGGCCACTCTTAAAAACAAAGGTTTGGATAATGAAGAGATAGATACGTCAGTTCCTGGTTGGGTTATGGGTTGTCCGGTGAAGACGTCTAATATGACACAGTGAAGTGACAGCAGCTTGTCAGTGTTGCTACAGTGTCCAGCTACCCGATGACCCCAGACCACCCACTTATCTGTCTCACCTATGGGTAAGTCATCTGAAAATGGGCCTGGGAGGATTTAGCAGAGACTAGTGCGTTAGCAGTTTGGTCAAGGTCAATGCTGCTCTCATGGAGCATGTTCAGATTCAAATAAGACATTTTAAACCCTCTGCCCAGCCAACACATGACATACAGAATTGTCTCATAAGGTATACCAAAAGAAGATGGCTCAGACTAAAGACAAAACAGTGGGTTAGAAGGCTATCAGACAGTCGAGGACCACGCAGCCTCACTTGCTCTATTTCTAGGCCACTATCACATTTTGTGCTCTCAGAGCTATTCTGGTTGTTCATCAATCTACTGATTACAGTTAAGTACCAGTGATACATTTGGAAAGAATTTCCACTGTATAGCTACCTACTTCACACACACACACACACACACACACACACACACACACACACACACACACACACACTAGTTAATGTGTAATCTTCTAAATACTCGCTTGTCACCATACCCCAGTTAGTAATAACTGGTACTGATGTATTAAGTAAAAATAAATGCATTATTTAGTGGTGACATCTATAGACTTGGATCTGTTCCGAGATCTATGTAAGAATAGCACTGGAACATTTCCACCTCTTTCATACTGTTATGTGCCAACCACAACAGATTGTTTACATGTCGTCTACATTCAGTAATTATCTATAGTGTTTCTATAGAAAAGGGGGAGAAATTTATCTCAGCTTTTCATTCATTTCTGTGAAGAAAACAAAATAAAATGGTAATTTTTAAAGTTTAGATTATCAACTAAGATATAAACTTAAAAAGATCTCACAGGATAAGGGCTTGTGGAGACCTGAACTCAAACCATATTCACAGAGCCTTCCTACTAAACAGCCTGGTCCTGCATCACAAATGTATGCAGTTAAAACAACCAAAGAGCAGAACAATGACTAAACATTAGTGAGAAAAAAACAAAAAAATCTCAAAACATACATTAACATTAAAGAGACATAAAAAGTTCCTTATAATATCAGGAAAACTAATCTCTGTTGTAATATTCACAGAAAATAATCAGCTTGAAATTAATCCTGTGACCACCAGGTCAACTGTCATCAGCTAGTCAAAGAAAGATGAAACTGAATATCAACATAGGGATAAGAAGGTTATAAGGACCTCTCCAATAATTGTGTTGTTTTTAAAATAACATTTAAAATGAATAAACAGTGGTTTGATAACAAAGTATTAATTATTAATAAATATAGACACTATTAACATTGGCGCTAGCATTATCGACAATGCTAAATAATATTAATTATGTGTTAATATTGGTGTTGTTCCCACAGACACATGGATGTGTAGTCTGACAGTAACCACTTAAAAATAATTTACAGATTATTTCCCAATAAATAATAAGATAGAAAAAAATCTTTGAGGATCTTGAAGGCTCTGTAAGGAGCCAATTTGTATACTGAGTACTTTCTATATTTTAGTGATGTTTAGCCAAATTCACTTGAATAAATGATTGCAATATAGCATTGTGATACTTCTACCAACATTAAAAACTAAACATTTACAATATAGACCAGTGCAATACACACAGGTGTATTTAGACATCAGACACCTAACTTTCCAAATAAACAGAAATGTAGTTACACACTATTATCACTAGAGGGGAATGAAAACACACAACAAACATCCACTCAACGAACACCAAGGCAAACATTATACATATACTAACACTTATAACAGGGAATTCATTATTGTAAAGTGTAGACGCACTAGTTATTCACTGGAGACCATTTTACTGTCAAACGCTTCAAACAATAAACCATTACAACATTCACTTCAATGTGGGCTTCAGTAGCTTCGCTTCACGTGTCCTCTCACGGCTCCCGTTGCTCCACATTGATTGGTGGTAGAGAAAATATGGCGCCGTCCGCGTAATTGTGAAAACAGCATGAAGAAAAACTTAAATCTGGCGTTTCACAGGGCAGAGTGTGTTTGACGCTTTCACATTTCTCAACGGTATGTTGCAGTTATTATTTCACCGCCTGTAAAGTCCAGTACGGTAAATAATAAATAAATAAATAAACCGCGGCCTTTACTCGACATTAGCTTCGTCCACTTGCTAACAAACCAGCTAACAAACTATGTTAACATTGGAGCAGAAGGTTCCGATCTGTCAGCTCATTATCGATAACACTGAGGGTTAGTTTAGCTTTACAGCACTGTGCTGGTTAGGTAACGTCAACCTCTAACGCTACAGGCTAGTTGGATTTCCCAGGTCACATAGTTACATTTACACATGTCTTGTTTTCGGCAACATCGTCTAAAACCCCCAAATAGACCATTTACAGTCATACAAAAAAAAAAAGAAGACACGCAAATGTATGTCATTTGTGCTTGAAAATGTACTCAAACTATTAATTGATCAAAATGGCTCATCTGTACACATAGCAACAAAGGCTCAACTGTGTGGTCTTCCTCAAGCACCAATAACAGGATTGTATTATAACATTAGAGCCTTTCTGACATTTCCTAAGTTAAGCTGGGCAAATAAAATGTTATTATGTTAGTTATTATGTTATTAGGAGATGTTATTCATGTATGTGTTACATTTTGTAAACATTTCCAGTCTACAACATGCCTGCCTTCCGGCAAGTGGGAGAGAAGCAGCTTCCTAACCCAGTGCTGTGTATGGCATGGTCCCCCAAAAGGGATCTTATTGCTCTGGCCAACACGACTGGAGAGGTAGGCTTAAAACTCATTTATTGATCCTGAAACATGTCTCTGTATCTTTTATTGTTTTGTAATTTCATGGCTGATGTTTGTCCATAGTTGCTGCTACACCGCTTGAATAGTTTCCAGCGAGTTTGGAGCTTACCACCCAGTGAGTACACTGGGAAGGAGATCACTGCACTTGCCTGGCGACCTGATGGCAAAAGTAAGGAATGACTGTGTGCGCCTTTTTTTAATTAATCGTCTGCTTGTTGATGGGAACATGACGTTATTATACCTTTACACTCCAGTACTGGCCTTCAGCCTCGCAGACACCAAGCAGGTGGTCCTGTGTGGTGTTGAGAAAGCAGAGATCCTCCACGTGTTTCCAATGCAGAACCCTGTGACCTGCATGCACTGGATGGAGGTGGTGGAGGAGAGCAGGTATGCACAAGGCTCAGGGATCAAACCAATGGCACAAAGGACGTCTGATTTTCTATAATAATGTGAATGTTTTCATGTGTTTCAGTGCCCTCAGCTCCTTCTATAACTCAGAGGATGAATCCAAACTTTTTCTTCCCAAATTACCAACACTCCCCAAGAGGTACCTCTAGCATTCACTGCACATCAGATTATAAGAAAGCACCACCTGAGTTGATTAAATAACATCTGCTTAAACTGTTGTTTCTCCCCAGCTATAGCACGACTTCAAAGATCTTCAGGTGAGGCAGTATTTTAATGTATTAGTCCAATATCAGTTGTCAGCTGTATGTTTTGCTTGTGATAGCAGCCATATGTGTTTATCTATCTGTGTTACAGTGAGGAAAAGTCTGATGAGATAATGAATCTGCTGGGAGAAGTCAGGTAAATTAAATCTGTTTAGTCCGAGTAATGCAGTGTTGTTTTGAATTTGGACTCATCACCCCATTTTGTGGCCATGCAGGCTGAACATACTTGTTCTTGGAGGAGATGCTGGCTTTGTGGAGCTTTATGCCTATGGGATGTACAAGATTGCCACTCTAACAGGGGTAAGGCTCTTTCGTTGATTCATAAGAGTTGTCACCTTCCAAATTGGTCACTGCAAAAAAATATTTGCCAGCATAAATCTGACCTGAAGAACAGAATTTTGTCATTAAACAGCAAAACATAAAGTCTAACTTTAAATTGGATATCACTGTAGAAACATTATACAATAAAATAAACTTCTCCAAACCAAACTTTACCCTCAGTAGTTACTGTTGAGTTGAATCATCACTTCTCTGACACGATCTCAACAGAGTTTAAATATATTCTCTTAACTAATGCTAGCAGCATCTGCAACTAACCTCTTTAGCAGCCACTATTGCAGTTTTTGAGCAGTCACTTATCACACATCTCGTCACACACAAACACACCTAGCGTTAAACTGCACTGTAGCTGCCAGTAGTTCCTCACAGGACACATAGCTGGCAATATGGATTCTCGTGTGATTTTGTGACCTCAACGAATCCAACTGCCCCGCAAGTTGTACCTGTGGCACAGACATTATGAAATCTGAAAGTCAATATCAATATTAAATCTCTAAAACTGATATCTGAAGAATACAACAATACATTTAGTGATTCAACTCATGCTCTTTTCATTTCCAGGTATCAGGAACCTGTCGCAGCCTTAGTCTGTCCAGTGACCTCAAGTCTTTGTCTGTCATCACAGAGGTCAGGTCTGCTGACAACAACCCAGAGATCTGCTACATCCAGGTGAGACGGATGATTTGGCTTCATTTTCCAGTTCTTGTAAACACGCCTTTTCTTCATATCCTCATCGCTGCTAACTTGTGATTATAATTTGCTTATTTTAACAGCCATCTTTGTCTTCCAGCTAGACACAGGGTTGCTCTCAGACTGTCTGCCTGAGGTGACCAGGATGGCACGCAAGTTCACTCACATCTCTACCCTGCTGCAGTACCTGCACCTCTCGCTCACGTGTATGTGTGAAGCCTGGGAGGACATCCTCATGCAGATGGATCTTCGACTCACTAAGTTTGTTCAGGTCAGTAGTTGTGGTTGGTAGTCGAAAGTGGTTAAAATGAGAGAGTGCTACAAATGTCTTATTTCCCGTCTTTGCAGGAAAAGAACACAAGCACTCAAGTTCAAGATGAGTTTCTGGAGCTTTTGCTGTGGGGACAATCGAGGTAAGAATCGGCCATTTACATTGCTGGTATTTTCTCATGTTGCAATGTTTACTGTGTCCTGTGCCCAGCTAATGCTCAAAATTCACCCTGATTGCTTGTTTTACATAAACTTCCTCCAGTTCCTGCATTAACTATTTGGGTTCCTTGTACAGTTTGTTAGTTGTTCTGTACTGTTAATTTTATGCACTAAATATAATATGAAATATCTATAAAATATGTCACTTAGTCAGGGGTTGTCAGTGTACTCAATAACAGAAAAGGGGTCCCTTAAGGAAAAAGTTTGGTTGTTGTAGATGGAGGCAAAATATCTTGAGCTACTTAATAAAAATGTTCTTCTCATTGGCTCTTTGCTCTCATGTAGCCCTGAACTACAAGCTCTTCTGATGAACCAGCTGACCGTCAAGGTGAGAGTAAGAGGTTGTGCTAATACTCCTCCTCCTAATGTTCAAACTTGAATTTGTTCAGATAAGATTTTCTGTAACTGAAAAACTCTTCTTTGCATATATTATAATTTTATCACAGGGCTTGAAGAAGCTCGGCCAATCCATTGAGTCCTCTTACTCCAGCATCCAGAAGCTGGTGATCAGCCACCTGCAGAGGTATGTTCATCCTTTCACTTCTCCTCAATGCTGCCTGTGACCTGCGATCTCTCAATTAAAATACCTTCATTTTCTCTGGCTGCAGTGGCTCGGAGGCTCTGTTGTATCACCTCAGCGAGGTGAAAGGCATGTCCCTTTGGAAGCAGAAGTTTGAGCCCCTCGGTCTGGATTCAGCAGCTATAGAAGGTACCATTCCACTAACCTGCATGGTTAGGAAAAAAATCTGCCTTTTCATCGCAGCATTCACATTTACGTTTTATGTTTTCAGGTGCTATCACCGCTGTGGGTTCATTCTCTCTGAAAGCCAACGAACTTCTGCAGTGAGTTCAGTGATTTTTGAATTAATTAAATTTGTGTACCATTTGCAGTGCTTGTGTTCTATTTTGGAAAATGTTGTGTCTGCTGTTGTTTTCAATGTGTCACAACTCTGCATAGACTCACTGCTTATTATTTTGTCTTTTAGGGTGATTGACAAGAGTATGAAAAACTTTAAGGCCTTTTTTCGGTGGTTGTATGTCGGTAAGAATACAAATTACATTAATGTAATTTATTAGTTTATAAGATCCCAAGTATAAGGTTTTAATGATTGTTTTAATGCTCAAGCTCTTTGCTGTCCCACAGCTATGCTAAGAATGTGTGAGGAGCATATACCACCAGAGCTCAACAAGGTGAGTTATCAAAGGTGAGGAGAGATTTGTGATTTAAAGTGTTCCTGATATAATTTCTATAATTTGAACATGTTGGTTAATCCCTCAGATGACTCAGAAGGACATTGCCTTTGTTGCTGACTTCCTGTCTGAGCATTTCAGTGAGGTGAGAACAGTATAATGGCACTGGGATGACCGTTAAATACATTTGTTCAGCATATTTATAGTTTTTTTTTTACAAACTTCTCCCTGGTTTAACAGAATGAAGAACTCTTTGATCGTAAAGGGAAGTACTTCAACGTAGAACGAGTTGGTCAGGTAAGTGTTTTTTTGTTGCGCAGTGTCGTTGAATGGAGCTGCTGTCTTAAAGCAGTCTGGTTTCTCTTTCATATGGACACTTGCAGTACCTGAAGGACGAGGATGAGGACCTTGTGTCTCCGCCCAACACTAAGGGAAATCAGTGGCTGACGTTTTTACAGGAGAGCACACACCTGAAGGGTGAACTATGATCTTGACTTTAAGAGTGCAGAAAATTATTTTATTAATAATTAATAACTTATTTTATAACTAATGTATGTGTTTTGGATGGAGGTTAAATGGTTGGTTTGGTGAGAAAGTCTCAGTTTACTTTAAGTACCACTGCCATAACTAAGAGATAAAATGTTTGACTGGTTTATCTAGAGAGCCCTTTGCTGTTTCCTTCTTATCCCCGAAAGTCGTTACACTTCGTCAAGAGGATGATGGAGAATGTGATTGAGCAGTGTCTCCAGAAACCTGCTGTGAGTTTTATGTGCTGTTCATCTTCCTCTTTTTCATCAGTACAAGTGACCTTTAAGGTACAAACATCAGGGACCTGCTGTGAAAAAGGGAACAATATTGCCCATTCTGTGTAGTTCCTGCAGCGTTTTATATTTACTGTAGCCACAATCCTATGGAAGCCCTGAACGGCCGTGCCTGCAACAACTTTTTAGGTGTGTAACATTTAGGAGGCTATCGATAGAAGTGTATAATCACCTTAAAACAACCACTGGGGTTTCTCTCTCAGCACATTCTCATTCCCAGGTCATCAAACACAGACGCCAGCTGTGTTCAGTTAGTTGCAATTTGCAATTTCAGCACTAGATGTGACTAAATCCTACATACTGGTCCTTTTTAAGGTAGTTAATCTCAGGATCAAGAGAAAACAAAAGTTTCCGAGATCAGAGGTGCCATGCCATCGATGCATAGATGAGGTATTATAGATGTAGCATTGGTTCAACATAATAGACGTGCCAGTTAATACTCATTTTCACACCAAAATGCAAAGTGCACTCTGGACATTGCAGGGATCTTTCAGCTGATTTAATAAATCTCAATCTTCCCCTGGTATTTGGGTGCCCTGACAGCTCACCTGGTAGGGCTCGCACCCCACGTACGAAGGCTGAGTCCTTACTGCAGTGGCCTGGGTTTGATTCCAACCTACAGCCCCTTGCTGCATGTCATCTCCTCTCTCTCCCTCTCCCCCCACTTTTCCTGTCTCTCTACAGCTGCCCCTGTCTAATAAAGGCCATAAAAGCCCCAAAATAATCTAAGAAAATAAAATAACATCTTTTCCTTTTTGTCAGTACTCCATCATATTGCCAGGAACTTTATATCTTAAATTGACTCTCTGATTTCTGGGATGAACTCTTTTCAGTTCAGTTATGAATCCTCATGATGGTGATCTTGAGCGCTCAAATCAGGTGTGATCAAACAACCAGACACTCCTTTCCGAGTTCGCCATAATTATCCTGCGAGCTCAGGAAAACAAAAGTAGTTTTCTTTTGATAAATTAACTCATTATCTTTATAAATCGGCTTTTGTTTTCTAAAGATAAATTAACACGTGATCTTGATAACAGCATTAAAAAAATAATTGCAAGCACAGCCGTTTTTTGGCTTCAATACAGTACAGCTTCTTGACTAAAGCAAATAAACGTGTATTGGTAATACTGTTACTCCATTGGTTAATAAAAGATAACTGAACATGCTTTTAAAACAAACTTCATATGTGTTTTAATGAAAACTTGACTTATTCTTTCATTTTACACGTTTGTTCATTGTTTGTTTATCTGTATGCAGGAAGTGATTGGGAAGTCTGTAAAACAGGCAGTCTTTTTGCCCCTGTACACTGTGCCAGAGAGGTATGTTTCATATGTTATATATGTTTCTGTTAATAATTTGTATTATTTGAAATACAGTTAAATTAATGTGATTAAAGTTGCATTTATTTGTTCATGTCCGTTGTCTTTCCAGCTCTGAAAACACTCCACGACTTTTTGAACTTCCATCTTTGTACGTATAACACAAACATCCTGGAGTTTCTAAATGCTCTGCACAGTAAGACGGGTTTGTATTGAGAATATTTCTCTTTTTCCTACAGATGGAATGACAAGAAAGCCAAAATGCACTATGTTTTGTTCTGTATGCCAGAGATTTCACCCTGCAAGCTCTACCTATTGCGCAAAGGAACAGACCCGAACAGGTACATTTCTGTCATTGTTGGTGTGTGTGTGAGGTTCTTTGTGTGTTTAATCTGTGTTTATAACCATGTTCTTTGTTTCTGGCACAGACACATCCCCAACAGCGTCATGTCCATTGACCTCAGCCACCATCTTGACAATGCAGAGGATGATAACGCTGCAGCCCAGTTAGTGCCTCTTGTGTCATTCCCACCAATTAAATGAGTTAAACAGACAGAAATGCAAAGTAATTCCTCACCGAGTGATGGTGTTGCTACCATGACTCAACATGGTTTTGTTTTCCAGGTCTAATTATGTATATAGCTGCTTGGATGCTCGTTTCTATGACGATGAAATGCTAACTGTGGTCTTGCAAGGATCAGAAGAAGAGAACAGGAGGCGTGTCCTGGCTCAGCTTCCTCTTGCTTCCACCCTGAGCTGTGAGACAGAATTCAACTGGGAGCCCAACCTGAGGTGCGTGCGTGCGTGAGTGCGTGCGTGTGTGTGTATTATTTGGAAAATGTCCCTTTCCTAACACAAATTCTCACCAATCAGGACAAAGAAGCCAAATGTTAGAATTGAGTTAAGGGACTAAAATAGTTTGAAAAAGGCTTACAGTAGTTAAGTAATTCCTTAAGGACAGCAGAGATGAAGCATAAAATGCTGCATTTCACCCATTTTGTCAGGTTGGACCAGCAGAGCGGTGCCATCCCGTGCCAAGAACTGGTGTTGGGGAATCAGTGGCGTGAACTGGAAAGCATGAAGGCCCAGTTTGTAGCGGTCAATGGAATCCGCAAAGTGGCCTGTGTGGTATGTTAAATTTATATCCAAGACTTCCTGTTATATTAAGTGTATGGGGATTTTAGTTTGGCATATTATGTGTGAATGAGCGTACTGCAATATTGTTTATATTTGTTGCCAGGATCAACATCATCAGATGATCCCTTTTCAGTGTTCTCTGCCGGGGGGGCATGCCAGTGAATGAATGTTATGGACTGTTCCTAACATTTACTTCTTCTTTCCCGGCAGCTAAGTGCCAATCTGAGGCACATTCGCGTTTTCGAGATGGATGTAGAAGATGAAGATGAGGAGGGAGCAGAGTCGCAGAACGTCAGCGCCGACCAGGATGGGCTGGAAACTTCTATGACCAGCCAGGGGCAGGGAGAGGAGAGTGTGGAGGCTGAAGATGAGGCTGGAGAGCCAAGAGGAGCAGTGTTTCAAAAAACTGAGGAGCATCTGGAGTCAGAGGAAGCCTTGGGACTCTCTTAAAACTGACACTCTGGAAAATAAGACTTTGCTCATTGCAAAATGTTTTTTTTGTTTTTTTTTGTTACAGCCTTCTGAAACATGTTTACCATTTCAATATGAAAATAAAAAGGCTTGTGCTCAAGTTGTTGGGTTTTTTTCTTGTCTTATGTATTTTTTTAAATCGTAGTATAGATTTTGAGTACCGTAATGGATCATTTTTATTACCATGCCATTCACTTTTTATTCACCTGGGATGAACTGGACCAGCAATGTAGATCAATAAATAAATAAATGGATTAAGAATCAAATAATTATTCGGTTACCCACATATAACATGAGTAAATACGAGCCGTCGGTAGCACAAACAATGCTAAACGCGTTTGTTTGAGTAGTTATCGGTGCACGTGCAAATAGGTGTTGGTTACGTGCTCGCTCCCGACGCTGAACGCAGTGACGTGAGTTTTTCGCCGCCTGTTGGTCTTTCACAGTTGGTGACGAGTATTATGAAAATGGCCTCGACCCTGCCCGTAAGCACGGTAAACCGGAGAAGATGACGATGTTGAGCTTTTTAAGTCGGTTGAACACCAAAGTGTCTTCTTTGAACACGTAGATAAGAGTGAAGTAAACAAGAACAAACAGACTGTCGGCAGAGAAACGACTAAAAATACCACAGACCACCGCATATTTTCGCAGGGCTGCGGAGCCACTATGGAGGATATCAACTCAAATATCAACGCGGACTTGGAGGTGCGGAAGCTCCAGGACTTGGTGAAGAAACTCGAGCAGCAAAATGAACAGCTTCGGAGTCGGTCTACGTTGTTGTCCTCGTCCGGAGCGATGTCAGGGCACCACAGACCCCTCAGCGACGGATACGACTCGTCGTCCCTGTCAGCGGGGATGGCAGCCGGTCTGGCCGGCTTCCCTGGGGTGGGGTTCGTCGGAACGGGAGGCTACGGTGGTCTGTTGGAGAATAACCGCTGTTTGAGCCCCAGACTGTCATACGACGGTATCAGCTTCAGGAGGGCGTATGAATATGAGGGGGCATCGGCTGCCGCCTCTGTGTCGAGTATGAACTCACTTTATTCAGACACCACCGGGGCTTTTACAGATGAAGGGGAAACATCAATCCTAGACGAAGTGGAAATCTTAGATCTCGAAGACATGGATTGTCTACACGAAGACGAGGACAGCTGGTGAGTGACAGGCTTGTCTTGGGACCACTCTTTGCCTTTACAGCCGTGTCTGTGTCTTCAGTTCTGGGTGACAGCTTTAATTGCCTGGGCACAGCTGCTCTACACATTAGCTACTAAGACAAAACGTCTGGCATAAACAATCTTTAGTAGCTGAAGTCATCTGAAGGAGTCTCATTGTGGATCTCTGACTGAACGATGTAGTTTGGCAAGTCATGTGGGCGATGCCAAGCCCCTTCTCGGACTGTGTCACCATAATAGACATGCTTTGTCCTACAATCAATAGCGAATATCTATCCATTATTTCATACCTCGCTTCCAGTTTGGGGCATTTGTTTCCGAGACTGATCAGTTTAGGCCTCTCAGCTGTCAGGACCATGAAGTCCCTGATCATCTGTTGGACCGTTTCTGGTGTTGTGATGTGGCAGATTGCTTGGCTTGTCATGGCATTGGTGGCAGGAGATCAGTGTGTGCAGTAAAAATGAAAGTTGTTTTCCTGTTTCCAACACACAGTCATGTGGGAGAGGTAGCCATGGTTATATTCCTCCTCTGAAACTGTTGGCACATAGCCACAAGTGCTCTGCAGCACCAAGTGAGGAAGGCAAGAGATTTGAAATAGGACTGCCATCTCATCATGTAGGAATAAATGCTATGTCAGTGTCAAAAGGCTGGTCACCAGCATTGCATTTACAAGGATTACAAACAATGGGTATTAATAATATAAAAGGGTCATGTGGAGCGTCTTTTGGACAAGGATGACCATTTGGCATCACGTTGGTCTGTTTGTAATCAGAATGATTCTGACAGTCCACATGTTCATCCACACTCCTGTTCTTAATCCTCAGCACATTTATGGTGTTTAGGGTTAGTTGGCTTTGCTTACACACACTTTAGATGTGTAATCCTTGAAACTCCAGAGTGTGATTGGATTTATACTGGTGTCTTAATCTCGCCTCGTATCCTAAATTAAGGAAATCCCTTCAAGAGGCAGAGGTACGTACCGAGATGAGTCTTCATTACACGGCTTGGTAGATGGGTTTACAGAAGATAGAAATTGACTAGACGTGAATATAATGATGGGTCGTCCACAGAAGACAGTGGCCCTTGTTATTTTTGGCTCGTAAGGAAGGGTTTGCCTGATTGCCATCTTCTATGGTAATGACAGTGTAATGAAGGTGTACTTCCTGATGCAACTTAAGGACAGTTAAAACTACTACAAAGGTAGATCACATTTGGTTGAAAGCCAGTTCACAGCAGTCTTCCCTCTGTTGCTTGCAGCAGTGAGCCTGTGCCAGCCACTGAGCCTTTGAGATCAGACTACTTTCAGACATTGCTCACTCATGCTCAACAGAGCCAGTCTCGTTATACCCTTGCTGTTTGTCTGCCCTCTGGATCAGATTGATATCTGGGATTACTGTGTAGTGCCTAGCTCTCACCAGCTCCTGTCATAGACTCCTGTAATCCCTGAATTAGCATCAGACTGGATTTTAAATGCTGCATTCTCCCGCAGTGCTGTTGCCTATCCATAGATACTTGTCACACCAAGTGCATGTGGACATGACCCATATCATTGTTTCAGAGCTTGGAGGTCATGTATGAAGTGTTAGGTCTGTTAGCAGGAGATTTACTCTGTAGTGCTGTAGTGAATGTGAATGGCGGTCATTGTGTTGATAAACATTGAAAATGTGCAATCCCAGATTTCAGGCTTGTATTTCTCTGCACTAGCCCGCCTTTGCCTGTAATGTTTGTGCTTTCATCATGAAAGGCTTCTACGATGGCTACAACAGAGCTGACAGCTGCTGATTCAGATGTGTCCTCTGAGTGGAAACTCTCCTTTTCTTGGAGATTAAGGATAAACACATGTTTCTATTACTTGTACAATTGACAATTCAGTTAGTTTGTAGCCTTTTTGTATACATTTATGTGTTCTCATCAGTATTAAGAGACAGACTCAATCAATACAGCTGACTAAGCACTGAACCCATGACTCTTTCAAACGGTTTTGAGTAGACAGTGTTTCATTCTTAAAGTTTGCTGCAGCGAGAGCTGTAAGTTGCATTGTCCTCATCGTTAAGGGAGACCCGAGAGGGTTGTGCTTAATGAACACATGCAACATTTAAACTGTAAGAGTCAAGATTATATTGACAGGTATTGAAGATGCAGAGTGCAAGTCACTGCAATGTATGTTTTCAACTGGTCTTAGATAATTAAACGCCCCCAAGAGTTCAAATATTTAAGTATGAAATAAATCTGAATGAAGACAAATAGTAATTTTCAGTGTCAACAAGCGTGGTCACATAAATACCTTTTTGCCTGTCCAACTTGTCTGCCATTGCCACTGCGGCATTCTGTGATAAAACACTGTCCAAACACTTGTTATCCCCTCTCCCATCTCATTTCCACTGTGTCACATCACGCATGAGATGTGACATGTCATAGTGGGTCATCATTAGAGAGAGAGAGAGAGAGAGAGAGAGAGTTTGTGATTGCAATATACCATGTCTAACTGTGTGTGCTGTTTATGTTTTCCCAGGCTATATGAGGCGAAACTGGACAGTCCCCTGCAGAAAACCTTGAGTCCTATCGTGTGGTGCCGCCAAGCTCTTGACAACCCCAGTCCTGAGATGGAATCAGCCAAGCGCTCACTCATCCACAGACTGGACCTCACCCTGTCAGGTAGACAACGCCAGTGAACATGAAACAACTAGTCTCAGCTTAGCAGCAGCAACAGTAGTAGTAGAAACAGTAACAACATCTGTGATACACTTAATTAATCTCTCTCCTTTTTAGGAGTTAAAAACCAAATACCACCCCTAGTAAGGAGGGATTCACTGTCTTACTAATGAGACATAAGCAGGACAGAATCTTTACTGAGACAAAGACTTTAGTTGTTTTCAAAGTCTTCCTGTGTCTGCTGCCTCTGTGCTGTCAGCCAGTTGGTCTCTTGCTGTCAATTTGTATATCTATCAGTTTTTCTAATTCTGTTACATTATTCATTAGAGCTCTTCATCTTTATCATAAAAGCAATGCTACTTCTTTTTTAATCTATTTTTAGTCACTCTGACGACAATAAAACAATGGAGTTCCTTCACACTGAAACAACAGTGATTTTCCACAGCTAGTGAATGCTCTGTAAGAATTTGAACTCAAATGGTATAAAAATTCAAGCATTATTTGAAGAACGAATGGAAATGATTGTCGTATATAAGGCATATGTGGAATTATTGATCCAGAGACGTAGAGCTTAAATGCAGAACTGTTGTGGTTGTTCTTATTACTAAGAGCTTTTATTTATGGGAGTGAGCCTCTCTAATAATCTTTCTATTTCCTTTTATTGATTTTTGAAGCACAAGAAAACACAAAATAAATCCACACTGTGCTCTAGTGTTTCTTTAACTACTGTTACAACTACTACACACAATTAGAAAGAACAGATGGTATCATTCATCAGCGTCCCTAATTCTAAAGGGAAGATGAACTACACACACATACCTGTATGGTCGCTGAATGGCGGAGGCTGTCGACCTGGCAGACACAGATAAGTCATTTGAGAAACACATGGACTAGGGGATTAATTCCCAGCTGGGGTTACAGTTCATTAGGTGGTTCCAGTTCCTGGTTACAGTCACCAGGATTTAGGAGTGCTAATAGCATACAGGGGATTCAGTTTTCCTCTTTTGTTACACCTTTGCAGCAATCTGTGTGAAAAATAATACTTAATTTATACATCACCATGGGCTACGCAAAATATGTGCCATATAATTGCGCCTAGTTGCTTAGGGCAAGTATATAGTATTTATTTATTGATATTTACATCTGTCTAGTGAACCACTTTCTCCTCATGAATTCAAGGTACATAGAACTGGTGGTACCAGCAGATTTAAATTTGTCCATGTTGAAGGATCATATAGTATGAGAATGGATGTAAACTAGTGTAATACTGGAAGTCGAGGAGCTGTGTAGTGATGTTTAAGTGTTTGATACTGGATTTGAACTCATTGTCCTTTTCCAGTACACTCCACACTGAGAAATCAAAGCTGTTTTAAATTGTATACAGTATATATCATGAATATTATCATGAACAAAATATTATAGGTGGTTTCATCTATAAAATATCATCTGGGTCTACCTTATTTTTAGACATTTATGTTTGGTCTATGTCTGTTATTTGAGCTTTTGACTGCCACTAATTATAGTTAGTCCCTTTAGTGAGGAGGACCAACCTCAAATCCTCGCAGCTAAACTGAGAGAGGTCATTTCCATTTTGACAGTGGTATGTCCATGTGACAGATCATGTTGAGCAATATGTGGCTGAAGGTTGTTCACTGTGATCTTCTCAGCTCTGTTGTGCAAGAATCAGGACAGCAAATGGACACAGAGCCACCTCCTCCTCATCCACAGATACTGAGATTTGTTTTTGGTGGTTGCTAAACGAAATGACTCCAGCTCTTATGTGGATCCAAATATCACAGCATCTTTTTCCTTACACGTTTCACAGATCAGATTCTTATGAACATGTAAACGGAAAAAGCCCATGGAGTCTGGTATGAGAGCTGTTTTGTGCTACCTTCATAACTGATGATGATAAATCTCACTGAAATAAGGAATTTGCAGTGTAAACGCAAATTCATTACAACGCACAATCATTTCTTTCTCTTTCCCCTTTATTAAGACCACTGTGAGCTGTAACTGTGTTTATAGATTAGGCTTCTGAGGCAAACACTCAAAACTGACTCTCAAGACCTGTGTGTAGATGTAGCCTTAGAAGACCATAGTGGACAAAGCATGATGTCCTGTCTAACAGCTGACTAATGCTACAAATAACTAGCCACTTGAGTAGGGTTTAGGGAAGCGTGATAGTGGTGATATCATCACTGTAGGTGTGAAAGGGGGATAACGTCATCCTGCTTTGGCCTGAAAATAAATATCCCTACTATCACTGATACAACCCACCCAGCTTCCTTCACTTCTCTCCTCACGTAGCCCTTATGATGTTGTCATTACTTCCACAAAGGCTCCCAGAACAACAGACAGAACAACAAAGGTTTTATGTGGAGTCTTGTTATTCACTGGCCAAGTGGTTAAAATATTTAAATCAAATAAAGAGAGCATCAACGTCGTCATTAGTAAAGATTTTTGTTTCCTTTTTCTGTGCTAAACAAGACTTCGGCAAAACCTAAGCACTACATTCTGAGAGCATTTGTGTCTGTGAGTGAAAGAGAGGCTCACCACAGACACACCCTCATGGCTCCTGGCTAGTCTCCTTCACACCCGGTCTCCAACAGGAGCGTGTAAACCGTGTTGCCATGGTGTTGGCTTGAGTTTGTGTCGAAGGAATTGCAACAACAAAAAAAATTCACTTGAGGCAGATTCAAGACAAAGCGCCGACTTCCTTATGTCATAAACGTATCTGTCTAAACATTATGCCTGTGCCAGCTTTTGCAGCGAGTGCACACTCTTACAAGGCATTCACATATTTTAAACATGAACTTTGGAGCATCAGTGGTGACCAAGCCTTTTGTCCGTGCACACCCTGTTCAAATCATATTCCCAGATGACGTGCCTCAGTTATGTAACAACAGGGAGGAGATGGCTATGAGTTGGCTGCACTACTTTCTTCATGTCAGACAATCCTGATAAACAGTCACAACATGTGTTGCTAGAGCTGAACAATTCAACAGATTTTCCATAGTGCTGCTCCGACAGCTGCCCTGCACTGTTGATACAGGACCCAAGAGGTCCCAGCCACAGTCACATAGCTGACCGGCCCTGCTCTTTTCTTAAACCTTATTCTGTACAGTTAGTTCACCTCCTTCTTGCATGTCTCTGCCAGTTTGATCCCTTTTTGCCTTTGTGGTATTTATCTCTCTCAGTTCCAAAAGCTTCTCTGTTTGCTCTTATCTTGTGATATGTTCACAGGGTCTGTTTTAAGCTATTCATTCATTTATTTTATTTTTTAACCTCAATACCAAGTGTTGTCTTCCATTTCCTCCTCACCATTTAAGCCCTCCAGGCTATCATTTTGTATCAGGCTGTTGTGTGCTTGCTTTTTTTTTTTCCTTTTTCCTTTTTGGCCTGTGGAAACTACCCTGAAGTTTCCACAGCTGAACAGCCAAGACAGAAAATTCTCCAGCACTATTTCTCAGTAAATCAAAATGGCATCAATCACAGTGGGTAGAAAGAAGCAGTTCCTCTCTCTACTTTTCTTGTTTTAGGACATGAGGATTTGAGGACACTCTATTTTGGTTGGTCCCTGTGCTGCAGATCCCTTGAGATTGTTCTGTGTCTCATTCAAGTGACAATGTGCTGCTACAGTCACTTTGATAGGGCACATTGTCATCTAACCACCTCCAAACTGTTTAACACAGAGCCCCTAGCAGGGTTCATATAGGCTGCAGTCAGTATAGACTGTTATGTCAAGAGATTTTCCTAATCATAGCTAGTATGATTCCTCTACTTCCTAGTATACACACAAGATGATTCATGTTTCTAAGCACTCACAGAAACGTCTTTGTGTTTGTGACAAGAGCCCACAGTGGAGGCTTTCAGTTCAAATCTTGACTCTGATATTGGAGGTTACTTTCACTAGGTGAACCATTTTTATGTGTTGATTTGACTCTTCCTAAATGGAAACTAAGCACCCATTGTTTTTAAAGTGCACAGCGTCACAGACCTACGTGTTGCAGTGTTGTTTACATTCCTCAGTAGCTGATCCGTGAGGATGGCAGCAGAGTGGATGAGGTTGTTGGTGTTTCCTAAATAATGCAAGAGGACAGAGTGCAGAGCATGAGGAGAGGGAGAGAGTAGAAGGAGGAGGTGGCTGATCTTAAAAGGCTCCTTTCCCCATTCACCTCCCAGCTGTGTAAACACATCCAGTCAGAGAGAGAGAGAGAGAGAGAGGGGGGAAGAAACAAATATGGGTAAATGAGTGGACTTTGAGACATTAACCATCCAAACTGTAACAGTGACCAGCAGCCTGTCCTGAGTCTGATCTTATGACTGAGACAAGGGACTCTGCAGACTGGAGCCTTTGACTGCTGCTTCGCTGAGTTTCACAGAGAATTGCATTGTGCTCTGTGCGTATGGATTGAATGGCATGCATTGTTAAGTGATTCTCCCAGCTGATGATGCAGGAACTCTATCAGGCCCACACTCAGCATACGGTTTAAGAGACTCGGACCAGACTGCCAGCACACTGTAGAGCTTTCATAAAGGTGCCGGCCATGAGCAGACACTGCTGGTGTTGTAGTCAGACACTGGGATGTGCAGCAGGCTTTGTCAGGGTCTTTTGTGGGTTACAGGGTATAGATGTAGTATGTTAACATACTGGGCAAACAGTGAAGTGAACTTAACATTCATAAATGCCATATCTTGAGCTACATTTCACACTAGATGTGCGTTTTTCCAATATTCTATTCTTTTTTTCAAAGGGGATTCACTATTAGTCATTAATTATTACTGGACAACAAAGGAAACAGTGTCATCTCTGGCAGCACACCAATCTTCACAAAGAAGCACAAGATTTGAAGAGATTCTTCTGCATGACTGAATCTATCTATGGACACAGTAACATTGGACAAATGACTTGACAGAGTTTTCATTTATTACTTTGTTGGTCAAAGAATCCCACGAAGGGAAGAATATTAGTTGAAACGAGCCGTACATTTTCATCTTTTAACAGTTTTAACATCTCATTAGAACAGTATTACACTGATCTGTTTTAAAGTAGAGATAAAGTAGCAGAAATAAAGAAATAATGTGATATTTCAGACTAATATTCAATGACTCACTGTATCCACTATGAATAATGTATAGTAATTTAGTAATGTCACAGAATATAAAGACCACTATCGGTCAGTGAGTTTGATGTTTGAAAGAATGTGCCTTTCCAGTATTTCTTTAATCATCTTCTCTCTTTGTACAAAGGTGTGGATTTGGATCTTCAGACTATATAATGTTCTTTTATCTTTCTTCATGTAATGTGGCTTGATTGATATCTTAGTTCTGTTGTGTGATTCTACAGCCAACAAGCGCAGGAGCCTGTATGGAAGCCCCTACAACCAGCAGGGTTATGGAAGTCCATATAGCACAAACGCAGCAAACAGTCCTTATAGCAGTGGCTTCAACTCCCCCTCCTCAACCCCCAGCAGAGTGCCCATAGTCAGACAGCAACTAATGCCTGGGAATGCAGGTATGGGTCTATCTCTAGTTCATTAACAGAACAGCTGCTGTTGTGGAATATGTCACTGAAGTGTTCACAAATGTGTTTCCTTACCAGTAAACCAGCGAAACGCAGCAGCAGAGAGGAATCCTCCGGCTATAAGCCCACAGTCATCAGTGGACAGTGAGCTGAGCACCTCAGAGATGGATGAGGACTCCGTGGGCTCCTCAACTACATACAAACTCAATGATGTCACTGATGTCCAGATACTGGCACGCATGCAGGAAGAGAGTACGTACCTGTACCAGTAGAACTGTTCAGTTTTCAGCTCCTTTGTCGTGTGTTGTAACTGTGAGTGTATTCATGTTTGTCAGGTTTGAGACAAGATTACGCAGCAACAGCATCCAGGCGGAGCTCCGGTTCGTCCTGCCACTCGCTGCGGCGCAGCACCTTCAGCGACCAGGAGTTAGACGCACACAGTCTGGAGGACGATGAGGAGCCGGTGCACCCAGCCTTCCACCTTCCCTCCAACCGTTTTAGCCCCTCCCCTCGACACTCTCCTCGAGCCTCCCCCAGGAATTCACCGCGCTCTCGCTCCCCTGCCCGATCTATCGACTACAGCCACAGTCGCGGCTCGCCTCAGCCCATCATCAGCCGCCTGCAGCAGCCTCGCCACTCGCTGCAGGGGCACGGGCACGACATGCAGACCAATGTGGTGAAAAATGAAGGTAATGAAGGTGGCGGTTTTTTATGCGATTCTGGACACTGTCCTATTGCCTGAGCTAATCCTTTTCTATTGTTTTTGTAGAAAAGTTGCGTCGTAGTCTTCCCAACCTCACACGCTCCTCGGCAGCAACGGCCCAGGGCCCAGAGCCCGTCAAGAACAGCCGCAGCTGCGAGTCCAACCTGCAAGTGCCAAATGGCGGCTCTCCTCGACACCAGAGCCAGTCTGCTAGTGAGTATTGTGGCAGACACATACATAAACGTCATTTTAATTTAATTCCATTTTACTGAAAAACACACAAACGCTCAAATATTGTAAATGATTCTTTACACTGCAGTCGCTGATATCACTGTGTTGTCAGCTGACATTATATTATTATTTGTTTTGCTCTCCAAGTATACTGAACATTCAGAAACATGACAGGCTGTGTAATCTCTTGTTAGTCATCATGCAAGTGTGAATTCTGTTAACACTACTGGCTGCACCTACAGTACAAGGACTATACTGCTTTGTAGTGCCATGGCTTTTGGTGTTTGGGGATCCTCTTTGTCTTTGATCATTTTCAGTTGTAATATCTTTTATTCACACGCATCCCTTCTCTTGTCGCCTTGGCACAACTTTCACTTCAAAGAAACACACTCATCCTGCAAAATAAGAGCATGGCGCCAGCAACACTGAAAATCCAGAGCGACTTTTGGTATCAGCAACACTAACATTGTTTTACATTTCATGTCCAAGGGTTTTATGTTCTTTAAGATCTTAAAATCCCTCCTCTGTGTGTTAAGAGTGTCCATTTGATGTAATCCTGTAATGGTAGATAAAGGTGATGAGGTTGTCCTTAATCCAGAAACAGTAATCCCTCTCTGTTCCTAGCAGCAGAGAGAACAGGGGTCAAAGGGCAGGTTTCAGCTGGTTAAACGTGTACTGGCTGCCTTTATCCTGTCTTAACCAACCTTTGGACCTTTTATACATTAAAGGAGATTTTAGCTTTTTTTCTGCTGAATCTTAATAGATATTTTTATTTGTATACTTCAGAAAGATGTAAAAAAGATTCTGTAATTTTTTACAGTTGGTTTACTGTCCTGATAGATGTTCTTTATCTGAGCTTGGACTATACTGGACATGTGAGACACCCAAATTTCTGCCTCTCTCACCAACTTCTCTTCACTGTAAAGCATGTGTAACCAGCCTTCATTTCTCTGTCTGTGCTGAGACTGGCTGATTGGCTTTTGAACCTGGCCGTGGCACTGACACTCTTCTCTGACAGTCTGCTGCTCTACCTGAATGCAGCTGCCTGTGGATGTTTGGCTGTAGGGCCCCCTAGTGGCTTCAAACTGCACCTAAGGCTTCTATGGCCTTCATTGCCTCTACAGCCCCTTTTTTCTCCAGTAATTCTGTGAATCTCAGGCACAATGAAGTCTGACTCCCATGCTGAAATGTCCCTGTTTTCCAGCAGCAGCTCAGCTTCCGAGATACTCGACCCCTTCTCGCTCCTCCCCGAAACCCAAACAGCACCTCCAAAGCCCAACTGCCCTGCGAGGTAACAGCCTGCTCCTAAACCAGCTGGAGGCTGTGAGATCGATCTCACACAGATATATGCACAGTTCATGACTTACTAAAGGCAGCTGCCTGTGCACTGATGGTATAGACTATATTGTATGGAGCTGGCACTGGTTGCCAGCTGTGATGTAACTATGAGTGCAGTTTTAGCCTCTGATTTTGATGCTTTCTTTGAGAGAAACAAAGAACAAGAAAGAGGTGGAGCAGGGTTGTTGTTGGCAGAGATGAGCTTGAGTTTATAACTCCCACAGGTATGAAAGGATTTAATGTTCATACTTTAAAGGTTGCGATGATTCTCGTGAGGACTGTGTCGAGCTGTTTCTGTAAAAATATTAAATTGATCATATTGTCTCAGAAATGTCAAAACAGTGTGCTGTTGCTGGTCCATGGTTGACAATCAGTCACTCAGATAAGCCTGGCTGCATAAAAAGAAAAGCGTCATTCATCTGTTCATCCCTGACATCTTAACGTGGATTACATGGAGCTTTTTGTCCTTGTTCCAGTACATTCACACCGTCTTCACAAAGTACAAATCCACCTTTATAGACTTCCTAGTCTCAATACATGTTATTCTAATATTTTAAAATAAAATAGCCAACTTAATGTTATCCAACTGCTGTTCATTGTTAGTCTCTTGGTCAACCATGTCACATACAGGGCTGCACAATTAATCAACATATTATCGAAATCGCAATATGGCCAAGCAAATTGCAGAAGCAATATAGAAATGGCAAGAACTGATAAAAGGTAAATGTGTGATAAAACAGCATTATAATGAAGTACTGTACTGTGGCCTACAAATCTTGTTCTCCAGATTTAGGAAAACATGTTTGTTTGGTACAGACCCCCCAAAATTTCACATCATCATGATTTTAATAGTTTGGGGTTTTTTTGTGTGAAAATGTTATTTTTGTGATGCAGAAATAATCATTCCCACTTAATCATGAATTGCAATATCTGTCAAAATAATCCCAATAAGATGTTTTTACCATATCGTGCAGCCCTGATTTACGGTATATATTCTATATTTTATAGGCAGACATAGGGGCAGAATATATGAAATATTGAGTTCCATAATTAGATGTCCCTCATTTAATAAAAACACATCTCAAAAAGTGATTCATATAATTCTTTGTGTACAATGTAAAATGTTCACATTATACAGTCAGTTGCCAGTTTATTATGTACACCTACTAAAAGTAATGCAGTCTGAAGTCCTACCTATATAAAAAAAGTTCTAAGTTTTTGCTGAAACTGCTTTAGAGCAATTGTACTTGATCAGTTTTGCCTAGGTGTTCCTAATAACCTGGAAGCTAAGTGTATATACAGTTAAAGCACATTGGTTACAGTGACACACTTTATACATTGTGTCTGTACAGTGTGGCAGAATTACCAAAGGCTACATTACATGTGTAACTGTCCCATCATTATGCACTGCAACACTTGCTCTACACATAACGGCTTATTGCGACATGGCAAGTAGGATTATTGCTGATATGGTCAAAGGTTATGCAACATGACAGTTTGTTAAGAAAACAAAAGGCAGTAAGAGAAACCCCACTGAAGCCCATTCCTCAGTACCTTCCTCCCAGCTCTGAATTAAGGCCTGTCTCTGTTGTCTTCATCTTTGTCTAGTCCCACTCTCCTGTTGCTTTGGAGAAGAAGGTGATTTCAGTGAGTATTCACTGAGGGTTTCTGCCTTTTTAAATATTGTGAATGTGGTTCTACACCGTGGTTGTATTGTTGTTGTGCTATGATGTGCTTCTGGTTTTCACTAGTGTGTGTATCACCTCATTCTGTCAACACATTTAGACTCATAGTAAGCAGCTGAGTGAATTAGACTTTACTGTTTGATTTAGATTTTTTATGTTGTAGTTTTGTAGTTTCTAAACTTGCATTTTAACAGGTTTGACTTCATTTGTGAATTTGTGATGGATGTGGTTAGGAAATAACAATATGTTTCCATGTTTGATAGATATTTGGCATATTATATCTACCTCACATCATTGTGCTCTTGGTCATTACTGCATTGTTAAACTGCTAACAGACAGAAACCTATGAAAGCATATTATCTATAAAGACTAACACAATGCAGTTATACCTGACTGTATTGCTGCTCTGCCTGTCTTCAGTCCCCTCTCCCAGTAAGCTGCGAACTCCAGCCACCCCCTCCCCTCTGGCCTTGAGGCAGCCAGTAAAGGCCACATCCAACCCGGGTTCTGCCACCTCCACCCCCACCCGCTCCCTGGCTCCTCCACGCAGTGGCTTGCCCCGCCCCAGTGCTTCTTCTGCAGGAGGAGGGATCCCTCTACCTCGCAGCAAATTGGCCCAGCCTGTGCGCAGGTATGTGCAACACACACACACACACACACACACACACACACACACAGTGGCCTCATCTTGCACTTGTGTAAACGGATAACTGGTAGATATTGTTGTACACAAACTTTAACTGAAGGTTTTTTTTTCCTCATCTCCTTCTCAGATCTCTTCCTGCTCCTCGGACCTACGGCGGCGCAGGTGACAACTGGAGAGAAGGTTGTTACTGAAATGGGCCAGCAGGGGGCTCTCCAATCAAACTATCAACACAAGGAGGCAGACATTACAACATGGCACTTTATCTACCTAGATACCTTTTACAGTGAAGAGAGAGAGAGAGAGACTATGTCCCAAAAATCTATAATTTAAAAAAAGGAGAGGATAGTGTCCACATCGCGTCAGAGAGGACCTCCCATCGTGTTTCTCTGTGGGCTTCGGCTCTGGAGGGGTTAGGCATGTAGTGCAGACAGCCCAGAAAATGCCAAAGAAACCAGCCCGACTCCAGCTCCGCCAGCAGAGGACACATCACCTGCCTTGGTTTGACTGCAATCATCTGTCAGACGGTCCATATCACTTCATTGTCCAGCTTTCCTCCCGACCCTCTCCCTTGTTCTTTTCCACCTCCCTCAGGTTGAAATGTTTCCACACATTTCTCTCTTTATGCTCTGTGTTTAACAGATGTAAGTGAGCGATCTCTATGATGATGCTGTGCAGGTGAAATGTCCCGTAATGTTAGAAAATTGTGGATGTCTTGCAACAGTGAAAGCACCTCTGTGTGGGTATGACATTTAAGAATCTTTCCTCTTGTAAAATCAGCCAGAATGTATGCACAAGTTTGTTTTGGAAATTATTTATTCAAATTATTTAAGAAGTCTATGTCCAAACATCCATATCAGTATTTTGTTTTAAGACTTAAATTCTTTAAAATGTACATTTTGAACCTCAACTGCAAGCTAACTCTCCAAAGCCTTTTATTGCTTTTAAAGTGTCAAATCAGGACTCGTGAGACACCCGGGTGATTAATGATGCCCTGGCCAAAGCCTCAGGTCTGATTTGTACCACAGTTTGCCAAGATTATACTTTTCCATTAAAGTGCTGTGATTGGTCAGTTTAAGAACAGGTTGACATTAGTTATATCTATTCAGAAAGAAACATGAACTCTAAAACATATTTTTGTCCCAGTTTACGCATTCAACCAATTAAACCAAGACAACTTTGATGTGATTCATTACACAGATTTCTGTCAGTGTATATCATTCATGCCACGAAAAAATAAAAAATAAGGGTCTTGAATAAGATGACAAGATGAAAAGGTTTTGCTGGCGTTTACCTCTTGTGCTATGAACATAAATCAAATGGTGTGCCAGTGTTAGGGAAGCTGTTCTGGTCATTGGTGTGGTGGGTGTTATAAAAACTAGTGCCTATAATTTAAAGTTTCACTTGAGTTTGAACATCATGTTTTGTTTGTTTATCATTTTGTGCCAATTTCTGGTTTTGCCAATATTATTTGCCATTTTGCATCTCTGCTTGGTTGATCTGCTTGCCTGTTTTTTTGCAACTGAATCAATACATTTATAATTGCTTTGAAGTGTTTAAAATACGCCTTCATATTTATAACTAATTACTCATTCTGTAAATGAAACTATTTATTAAAGAGAGAGGTGCCTCTGTAGAAGCTCAGATTCAGTGGGAAGCTACAACGAATGTTGCAAAAAGACATACCACACCTTTTGTGTGACAGTTTTTGTTATTGAACTTTTTTTTATATCCACAAACATGACATTCAGTTTCCCTGTGTAAATTCACATTTCAAATAAAAGCTGAAAAGTTGTTCTCTTTGCATTTTTTGGATTTTCTGCATATTTAAGAACAATAAAATGTTTGGATTATGTTGAGACAACCAAAGCCATCAGTACCGACTATGAAACGATAAAACCTTAAAGAAAAATCAACCTAGTCTCAAAACTGTGCCCCTCATGGGGTGTCCTGAGTCCTTGCTCCAGCGATCATGGGTTTGGCTCCGACCTGTGAACCTTTGCTGCGTGCCATCTCTCCCCCCCCACCCCTCCTCCTCCCCTTTCCTGTCACTCTCTCAAGCAGTCCTGTGTAATAAAGGGAAAAACTGCCCTCAGGTTTTTCCAGCTTTCTTGACAGGATCTCAGCATTGAAAAACATGAAAGGGTCCATCGATGCTAACCGTTTTTATCTAAAGGGCACATCCAAATCTGTTAGGGTCAATTATTTTTCAGTTATGTCTGTGGATGAATGTCAACTGTGGGAAATAAGCCAACATTATTTAAAAGCACTGAAGGTATAACGCTGCACTTGTAGGT
Source organism: Dicentrarchus labrax (assembly GCF_905237075.1). Classification (NCBI taxonomy): domain Eukaryota; kingdom Metazoa; phylum Chordata; class Actinopteri; family Moronidae; genus Dicentrarchus; species Dicentrarchus labrax. The sequence goes on along the minus strand of NW_026136718.1, from coordinate 23,469,077 downwards.
CAATTCCACATCTTTCAGTTCAGCATGTAGAGATCAAACTGCGTCATGCTCACTCAGTATTTTTTGTTTTTACAGGATTTATAAAATCAGGCTCATTTATAGGTACTTCCTTTGTCTTTGTCATGCTGGGACCTTCTAGCTGTTAAGTAATGAAATGCATGTCCAAAAGAATTGCCAACTTCAGTTTATTTATAGTGAGAGCATCAAAAAGTGTCTGTACACTTCACAGCTTTTAAGGGGAAGGTGACAGTTTATGTATTCTGCACACAGACAGCTGTGGCATTACGTACCTACAGTCACCCGTTGGTTAATGGGGGACACGGTGAGTCTCCAGGAGGGGGAGGAGACAGATGAAACCCTGAGTCACTGACTGGTGCAAACTGTCCCGTCCCACTCCAACCTCAGCTTTGTGACGTCAGTGCATTTATTTTCTCTGGGCACTCTGTTTCCTCCCCTGATGTACGGGAGTTTCACTCTGACCATCGTATTCTGTGAGCTGTGGACACACAAACACAGACACAGTAGAAACTGTTAAGTCAAACCTCCAAACAACAACGTTCCTTAATACAGGCAAGGTGATGCTCTACTGAATATGAAGCAGTATTGTGGGGAGCAAACTGCCACAGCAGCACAACATTTTACAAATACCACTTATGTTGTCTGACCTACACAAGATAGAATAAGAAGACAGTAATATTGGGATGATGTTTTAGGAAACTGGTGGACTGACTTAGAACGTTTTTAAACAGATTGTTTGTAGAAACTGTATTAAAAAGAGGCTGTTGGAGTCTGCAAGGCATTAACTGCAGGGCTGTAAAGTAACTTTACAAAATATCTGCTGTATTAGCAGGTGTTAAGTCACTGACTATTAGGCATTTGTGTTTTGTGAAACTTGATATATTTCCTCCACAGCCTTTCTGAGGTTGATTTTATATTTTTCTTTATTTTAACATCAGAAAATATTACATATGGTAGTCAGACTCATCAGGACCAGCTTCAGCAACAATATACTCACAGGTCAATGCTTCGGTAACATACAGTGTGATTCTTAAAGACACCAGGCTTCACTTTACTGTTGATACATTTGCTCCTTTTACTTAAGTCATCATTTTCAGGTAAATCCGCAGTGATCTGCAGCACCCTGGCTAATTCCAGCTGCAGACAGCTTCATAATATCTAACAGGTGAAGGAGGTAAGCTATAGACTCACATTAATAACCATCTGTTAAACCAAACATGAGACCTGCGCACCATAAAGTTTCATATGAGGGCTCGTGCGTAAAGCGCACACTGCGTAAAAGAAACAGCGGCTCCAACAAAAGGGACCGGCAGGCAGATGTTCACAGTTTGCTGCACTAATATAAAGATCGGCACAATTTGGATTCATGCAGGCTGTGCTTACTCAACCTCGACAAACAGCTGTCTTCACTGCAGCTTCATGTGACTAAATGATGACCGTTGTAATTCCACTGTACAGATGAGAGTCAGGACAGCCTCTGTTGGGCTGCGTGTAATTTCCCAAATGGAAAACTGTCAATATGGAATAATTAGATTGATATTTTGGGGACCTTTTTCCTTATACGGAGCGCAGCGCGGTATAAAAGGGCAGCCTGGGCGTTATTGATTGGCCCATCCACTCTCGCTGAAGCTTAAGACCGTGTGCAGACTCCGACCACTGGAGCCTCCTCGCTTTCTTATTAGTGACAGTGCGCCACTAGGGGAATCATTTTACGCACGAACACCGACAGGCACAAACCGACTGTGGCGAGCCTCTGTCCTCCTGTTGCGCCATGGAGAACTCCAGCCTGTTGGGTGGCGACGCACAACATTCTTTCTTGATAGACTTTCTTGCGTCGGACACTTTGAACCAAGTTTCTCCGGAGGAAACTGCCATGGCCGGATTAGTGGCCAGTAGTGCCATCTTCCTTGAGGGCAGCAAATTCAGGACTGGGGCTGAGTTTATGGCCGCCCTACCGACGGAATCCCCTCACCTGATGCCCGCCTTTTGGGATTCCCCGCTCAGTCACGGAATCAATGTATTTGTGGGACTTGTTCTTTGCTTCACTATGCTGGGGCTCGGCTGCACGGTGGACGTGAGCCAGCTTGGAGAACATATCCGCAGACCCATCGGGGTGCTGCTGGCACTGCTGTGTCAGTTCGTTATCATGCCCTTGGTGGCCTTTTTGTTGGCTTTAGCCTTCTCTCTGGATGATGTGGCAGCCATGGCTGTTCTCCTCTGTGGCTGCTGCCCGGGAGGAAACTTATCAAATATCATGTCTCTACTGGTGCACGGGGAAATGAACCTAAGGTAGTTATACTGTACTCCTCTAGAAAAAACATAATGCGGTGAATCATCAACCTGTAAAAATGTTTCACAAGGTTGAAACTATGTTTCGCGCGTATTATTCTGCAAATGACGCACTGAAAGAACGGGGACTTTTGCAAACTTTACGCATGACTGTATAGTTCTGTATGCGTCGCTAAAGTTAATTAAATATTGTTGCGAAACTTGACTAAAACGACCCGACACTGTGACCAAGGACCAAACTCATTTCATGTAACTCTTTGCTCTCCTCTCTCCAGCATCATCATGACCATATCTTCCACTATGCTGGCGCTGGTGCTGATGCCGCTGTGTCTGTGGATCTACAGCCGGGCCTGGATCAACACACCTGTGGTCAACCTCATGCCCTTCGGGGCCATCATCCTGACCCTGTGCAGCACTCTCATCCCCATTGGGTTAGGAGTAATGCTGAGGTACCGCTACACGCGTGTGGCCGACATTGTTTTAAAGGTAATTTAAGAGCAACTTCTCAAAGCTACGGTTCCAACTAATGGATACGTTGAATAAAATAATTTTACTTTGTGTATTTAGACACTGAGTACTTTCGGCTAAGGAGCACCTTTAGCAAAAGCGCAGTGCGTAATTTTCCTTGCCATTCACAGATGCTGAACGCAGGACCAGTGACATCAGAGCCACTGTGTCAGGAAGAGCTCCTCCCTCCCATTTCTGATAAAAGCCACTCAGGAGGGGGGGCCACATCAGTCACAATAGACAGTAATGTTAGGCAGCAGCGATGCCATGATGGCTCCTGGGTTTAAAAAACTTAAGTCAGTTTTAATTATAGCTCTAAATCCCCTTTACCCCCAGAAGGTGCAATCATGGCCTTCTTTTATCCCTATAGAATCTCCATTCTTCAACAGGAAAAAAGTAGGAAATGCCTCTGGAAGGGCAAGAAAGATTCCCACCCTGCCCACTAGTAGAAAACAGCTGCATATGTACAGAAAATCACCCTCATTTAGAAATACTGTCTTTCCAGGCATCTCTGTGGTCTCTGCTGGTCACCCTTGTGATTCTGTTCATCCTCACCGGAGCGATGCTGGGGCCGGAGCTCCTGTCCACCATCCCGCCCTCTGTCTACGTGGTGGCTGTCCTGATGCCTCTGTGCGGCTATGCTGCAGGCTACGGGCTGGCCGTGCTCTTTGACCTGCCACCCAACTGCTGCAGGTCCGTCTCTCTGGAGACGGGATGCCAGAACGTGCAGCTGTGCACTGCCATCCTGAAGCTGGCCTTCCCCCCTCAGCTGATGGGAGGGATGTACATGTTCCCTCTGTTGTACGCCCTGTTCCAAGCAGCCGAGGCTGGCATTTTCATCCTGGCCTACAAGATGTACAGGAAGAAGGTCCTGCACAAACCAGACCCCATGGGGGACGGCGAGGACACGGATATAACATATCAAAGGTTTCAGGATGAGGACATTGACTCATCTTATGGTGCTGTGACAGTGAGTGACCCAAACACCATCATGTTGGACCCCTGCCCTCCTGACCCAACTCCTGTTTAATGTAAGAATCAGTTCCCCACAGCAGGTGCAGGGGAGCAGAGTAAGACCTGCTGGTGGATTCATCATTCAGAAAGAAAACCTGGAGAACAGTGAGACTATGCAGGGAAATCCAGAATGTTTATCACTGACCTGACTGCAGAAAACGGTACTTTATGTCATAAGCTTCATTCATTCACTTTGATAATGTTCATTTCATGTCTAATATGGGATGAAAAAACATCAAATGTTTTAAAACCCTTCTGTGTTACCCTGTGAATTCATTTCATCATCAGCCGAGCTTAACTTCAACCTGTGACAGTAACATTAATCAGCAGATCACGCCATCACAGCATGACAGCATTTAGTCTCCCAAATGAAGTGCTTCAAAACTGTGTGTGCGCCTGCGTGAGAGAGCGAGACCTGTGACAAACATATCAGTCATTCATTGCAGTGCCAAGCCGGAGTCTGCTCCACAGACCCAATGTGAACACGGTGTACAATATGTGTATATTATAAACAAGTATCAAGACAATAAAATGTGTACAGAAATAAAACTAAAAACGTGTGTACCTTTGTCACGTGTCTGCTGTTTTTTTGGGGGGGAGAAACCAGTGCCACACCTGACCATAATTAGACCTAATGGAGAGCTCGTGTTTCCAATCTATTTAAATAGCTACACCTACCAACCGGGGTCGGTTGAGCAAAATGGCAACGTACGGTGACGAGCCAGTCGACAGCTATTTCTATTCGTCTTACAACCCTTACACGGGCAGATACCCCCGGCCTAAAGACGCGGGGTGGAAATATAAAAGTTACCTGTCTCACTACGGAGACACTTCGGATGCCTTCAACAACCACCAGCGCGCCCAGCTGAAGTCCATCTTATCTCAAATCAATCCCAAACTCACCCCGAGGCTCAGGAAGGCGAACACTAAAGATGTGGCGGTGCAGGTGAACCCGAAGAGGGACGCCTCGGTGCAGTGCTCCATCGGCCCGCGGACCCTCGTGGCCATGAAGCGGGACTTCCGGCGCAAACGGACTCAGGAGCCCTCCACGACGCCCGGCAGCAGCCCCAAGGCAGCGGGCGGTGTGCGTTACCCCCGCACCCTCGCCGTGTATTCACCCATCGCCTACAGAAGCGTTACCTCCTTCCTGGTCGATGACAACAACAACAAGGAAGCCTCCTGCGGTGAGGCGCAGACCGGAGAGCCGCCCGGTGAGTCGCCCGGTGAGCCGCCGGAGTACGCGGGGAAAACGGACGGGAAGAAGAGCGAGGAGAACCAGGTGGGTGAGGATGGAAAGACCGATACGCTCCCAGACCAGCGCAAGAAGCCAAAGTCCAGACAGGTGAAGGGTGAAAATGTGCAGCCAACCACGGAGGGGGCGAAGAGCAGGGCGCGCGTGCGGTTTCAGGTGAGTCACATCACGTGCTCAGGGGGTCCCTGACTTTAGGCTGGACGGAAATGGACTCCATTTGTTGCACACACTATTAATTGGTTGCGTTAGGTGTTATGCTAAGTGCCATAACTTCAACAGCATGGGCATTATACAGTCTCAGTTGCTGAAATATTTCTTACAAAATCAAAACAAAAGTTAAACATCTCAAGAGAAAACAAAAGCAACAAGCTACAAATCATAGTCCCCCAGAAAGTAGAGTAACCTAAGGATGGCCTTTTTCCAGCAGTTTCTCTTGGACTCAGGAGCTGTTTCTGAGACTCCTGACTCAGATACATAAATCTTGTCTTCAAATAAACTCACTTTGGTATAACTCTAATTGGATAATGTCATGCCTCACTACATTCACTGTTAACTCCACTCAGTGTCTCCTGATATCAAAGTCCAGTCTTGATGCTTTATTTTACATCTGTATTTTCACTTTACTGTGCAGAATAACTCAAATTAAAACCTGTTGGATGATAAATCCAGGCAACGTCTCATCAGATCAGTGATCAGCCAACTGGTCAACATCTGGCTGTAAGCTTGGTGTGGGGACCGTAAAGATAAACCTCACTGAAATGACTTGATGCAAGACAGTAAAGATGAAGTTTAAACCGTTGGATTGATCCATTAATATAGAAGGGTTGAAGGGAGAGTGAACAGACTCACTGACTTGCCGTTTATCCACCAGTTTCTGGAACAGAAGTACGGATATTATCACTGCAGAGAATGCAACCTGCGATGGGAGAGCGCCTACGTTTGGTGTGTTCAAGGCACCAACAAGGTGAGCACTTATTTTTCTGTGTGAGGCAAACAACATACAGTAAAGTAGTTTGCCAATAACTGCATTAAATCAGTGGTTGGCAATATGAAGCATTAACTGCTCCATTCTCTGAAGCCTGGACAGCTAGAACAGTGACTTTTACAGCAATGACTCCTGATGACTCTAGTAGAATCCTTTGTACCTAATCGTCTCTAGTTTTCAGATGTGGTTCTGCTATAAGACTGTATTGTATTGGTGACCATGATGTGTATATAATTTGGTCCATGGCTTAACTGCAGTATGAGACGCCCGCCCTAATAGAAGTATGGTGTGTTCCAGGTTTACTTCAAACAGTACTGTAGGAAATGCCAAAAGGACTTCAACCCATACCGTGTTGAGGACATCACATGCCACGTAAGCCCTTTTCTAACCTGCTGTGTCAATTCTAATCACCCATGTGTCATGACTAACGCATCCGTTTTCTTTGCAGACATGCAACAAAGCGCGTTGTTCCTGTGCAACAACACAACGCCATGTTGACCCCAAGCGGCCCCACAGACAGGACTTATGCGGCAGATGCAAAGGCAAGCGACTCTCCTGCGAGAGCACTTTCAGCTTCAAATACATCGTCTAGGAGGCTTCTCTACTGAACTTTGCCCCGAAAAACATCAGTACATGTCCTTTTTGTGGGGCATCTTCAACCCTGTGCCACTATATTTGCAGATGCAATAATGGCATCTTGGATACCAAATGTATATTTGATGTTTCAAATCTTAGTTTAATGCCTGTTTTGTGTTGATGAAATTAATGGTAAGGACCACACTTTACAATGTAATAAATGACTACCTTGCACTCTGTTCAGAAGCCTTTTCACTTGAGCCACTGTGTATGGAGGTTGTGTCCGTAGTAGAAATGGAAGGAAAACTAAAATAATGAATGCTTCAAATAACTACAAGTCCAAATGAACCTGTATGACGTTGCCCCATTTAGCTTTGCAACTGCCTTCAGGATTGACAGAATTGAGACTTTGTAAGTCCAAAGAACTACAGACTGACAACAGACTTCATATTTCTGAAGGTCTAAATACTTGATTCCCCTAATTCAGTCGTACTCTGAATTGAAGTCATTAACTCTTAGTATACTGCTTGTAATACTCCATACTGCCAAACTTCCATAAGAAAACACAGGACAAAGAGCTTACTGTATGATTAGGTTTTTATTTATCCAGAGAGAAGGCTGGTATGTGAGTGAACAGGGGGAAGGGGGGGGGGGGAAAATACAATTCACCCCTACATTAAAACATCCTCCAGGTAAATAATATATTCATTAAATAATTAAGAACAGCATTCAAATGTACCAGACAAGCAGGGGAAAAAAAGCTCTCTGAGGAATGAGTACAGTGACTGTTACAATGTGCCATGACAAGATTTCCAGAAAGCATTCAGATAACGGTTCATGTCCTGCAGTCACAGCAGCAAGTAGGGCCATTCTGAAAGCCTAGCACAGCCATTTCCCCTCTTTGCAACGTGATCAACCTACACGGACAAACACAAACCTCAGTCTCCCCTTCATGAGGCTTTAAGCGGCGCTTATGCTGGGGGTGACGTGCTAATGAAAGATCACAGTGGAGAGAAGGAATGCATATGACTTGGCTGGATCTGTGTGGTCCAACAGGAGACAGAGGCGACATTAGATCTCCTATGCCAACGCCGTCACAAAGGCAGACAGGTGGCTTGTCCCAAAATGAGGCCTGACACCCCCCCTTTTGCAAGACCACAACAAACAAACCAAGGCAGCCTTTGGGAAGATTTGAAGTTTGTGTGATTGGATGACAAGTGGAGCAGATCATTCATGACAAATCTGGTCTTGGCTTTCTCTCATCACATTAGCTTTATACATACATCCTATTTGGATGAACAGTGCATTACACAAAAGTACAAGGGAAAAATACTGGTTTTACACTATACATTTTCTAAAATATATACAGAGTAAAATAAGTTATGTTTCCATAATGAGCTGTAGCCAGTCTGCACTTGTGTGCAATTATATGCATTTGTGTGTGAGCGTATACCAGAATATCCAATATATATCACACAGTCAAGAGTCTCTAAAGGCAGCTACTTATTTGGTTAAAGAGTGAGTTTTGCGTGAAGACCTGTTGAAGGGGACTCTCCTCTCAAAGCAGATCAATAAACAGATATATTTCTCTTTTTACACTCCCTGAAGGCAAACATTTCCCACAGGGTTACAATTACATGTTAAATATCCTAACATTTACAACCTAGGATGTTAGCTCTAATAAAAAATACATTTCTCAAAAAATATTCTTGCAGTGCTTTTCTCTTTCAAGCATGCTTTTGAAAACTTTTTTTTTTTTTTTTTTTAAACAAGATTTTTCGGTGTTTGCTTATGAATCTTGACGGTGTGTCCTCACACATACGACACCTCCTCCGGACTGTCTTACATGCTTCAATACCACCTTCCAGCCCAGGCCCTGAGGCCAATGGTCTGTACGATAGACCCATCAGGTCAGATCCAGCAAAAATGAAAACAAAACAAAAACAAAAGAAAAGAGAAAAAAAGTTATCATCCCACTGCGTCCTCTCTTGTTCTCTCCCAGGCACACCACCACATGACTTATTGCAACTGAATTTTGCAAGTTGGCTTAGTCTGGGAAAAGATGTTAGCTTTAAGCATTCATACAAGTAATAATATATATTAAGAGTCACAGTTATTCCCACACATCCTTTAGCCCTTTATAGGTGGAGTCTCTCTCGTCCTCCTCTGTAACCCCTCACTGTCTACCCTCTCTCTACAGCTGAGGTGAGGTCTGTATAGAGCAGGGGGGGGGGTATTTTTGTCCTGTTGAGTCCAGGCTTGCAGCCTGTTGTACCACGGGTTCACAGTCCAGTGCTGACCATGGTGGTGTGGGGCTGGCAGGCCTGCGCCTGACTCAGAGCCTCACGGATCTGCAGGTTGAGCTCCATGAGGCGGGTGCTAGCCTGAGACAGGTCCCTGCTGGGGCCCACTACCGCCAAGCAGCCCGTCTGGCCCAGCGTCTGGTGACGGAAGTAGATGTGCAGCAGGGTCTGGACTGCGTTGTCTGTCTCGTTGCCAAAGATGTCGTTAGGCCACAAAGATCTGTAGATAAAGGAGGGTGGGGATGAGGACATGCACGTCATAAAAATGTGTTTAGGCTAATAACTACTACATACTTTGTCTCACATTCAAAAAACCTTATATCCACGCATTCGGTGAATGAAGCTGAACCTCCCTATATAGGCCACGCCCACTTCCGCCTAGATTTTTTTTCCGCTATGTGTTCGTGCTCCATCCATGCGCTTTTGGTCCGATTTGCACACAATTTTGCACGTAGCATCTGGAGACCGTCCTGACAAAAATGTAAAGTATTTTGATATTTCAAAAAATAAGCAAGTTGTTAGCACTTTTTCGTCAAAAAAGGAAGCGGGGCATTTCTCCACAGTGGTACGTCCGATTGACACCAAACTTGGGTCAATAGTTTATTATGTCTTCATTATGTATCGTACACAATTTCAGGTCATCACCACAAGGTGGCGCTCTTTGAAATGAAGAAGTTTATATCTCCGCAATGGCAAGTGTGATTAAAATGAAACTTGGTAGGATAATTGCCCATGGCTCCCTGAGGCTCATTATAAAAGGGAAAAAACATCACGTCACTAGGTGGCACTCTGGTGGCAGTGTAAATCACTGTGCGGAGACCGTAATAGTTATGAATATGAAATTCACAGGACACGTGTAGACTGGTGCCTGTAGCTCACATACCAAAAATCGTGTTTGTTGTGTTTGTAGCGCCCCCTGCAGAATTTTAAAAAAGCAGCCCCGGCGCCACGTTTCACCGATATGTATGAAACTCGGTAGACATGTGTAACGTGCTGAGACGTACAAAAAAGCCTTTTGGACCCATGCCCCAAACCCCACAGGAAGTCTGCAATTTCGATTTTAATTTTCACCATTTTGTGGTCATTTTGACTTTTTGGGCTTGTATTTGAACAAACTCCTCCTAGGGAATTTCTGGGATCTGTTTCAAAATTGGTCAGTACAGTCAAAAAATGGTGCTGAATGAACGCTGTTCAATTTGTGACTGTACGTTGAAGGGTGTGTCCGTGGCGTGCCGTCAAAGTTGGCCGTTTTGAATTCCGTGGTCTTGTATTTGAACAAACGAACTCATGGAATTTATCAGATCTGCTTTAAAACTGGACAGTACACTTGAAATAGGTTCCTGATTACAAGTTGTGCTATTTGTGACTGTACCTTGAACAGTGTGCCCGTGGTGTTGCATTGAATTTCGACGATTCGCCATGAAATACATAGTACTGAACTTCAATGTTCAATGTCTAATCTCCACTAAACTTCACATATTCTGTAACAGTCCCACCCTGTACATGTCCTCATAACTTCAGTGTACATGGTCCAATCTCAATGAAACTTCACGTTTGATAAGAGTCCCGACCTGAACACATCTACATGACAATATTCAGCAATAGTGATAGTGCCACCAACCGTCATTTTTATACTTTACTGTATATCTTCCAGCAGATTGACCAGATCCAGCTAAAATCCTGTCCGAACTCCCTTCGGATGATGACAATGACATCTTGTGAATCTTAACAATAAGCAAAATGTCTTACCCACGCCCCCCAGTAAGCCCATAACCCAAAGTCCTGCCCTGAACACATCTACATGACAATATTCAGATACAATGATAGCACCAACATGACAATATTCAGATATAATGATAGCACCAACATGACAATATTAAGATATAGTGAGAGCGCCACCTCCCGGCAACAGGAAGTAAGCGCTGCGTGGCGATTTTGATCTGATTTACGCGAAATTTTCATGTTGTGGTCCGCACGTGTTACGACGGCACGCGACGCGGCCGCAGCACGCCCCAAGTTGCGTGGAGTGCGAGGTCCCGCCCAACGCTGCTTGCAGCTTTAATTCTCATTGTGTTTTAAACATCTTTCAAACATGCATTGCAGTTTGTGGTGAGAAGCTGAGCACTCCATTTTAAACACTGATGCACAAATACAAATAAACCACAAAAACTTGTTGATTCGTATCCCTGCTGTGGAATTATGATGTTCATCTTACCTAAAGACTTTAACCTGTGTGACGGCAGAGCTGAAGTCTCTGGCTCTCAGAGTTTCAATCAGCGATTGGATGGCCGTCTCTGTGTTGGTCTGGGCAGTGTCTGACATGCACACATCCTCCTGACCATCATTTCCTGTTTCTGCCTCCTTCAAACAGCTCTCTAGGATGGTGAGCTCGTCAGACATGTTGGTCACCTTAGAAACAGACGACAGAGAAACATTAACATCACAGCACTGCATATCACAGCATGCGTGTGCAAAATCTCCTTGGGAGAGGGTGTTGGCAAAATAAACCACGATTGAATATTAACTGGAATAGCTGACCCTATCACTCCATACAGTATGAGAAATTATTTAATTCTATTACTTTAATCTAATTAAAGCTCCGCCAAAATGCAGCCCAGAGAGGGATCGACTGCATTACACGATCAGCAATGACTGCTTAACTAATCTGTGGTTAAAAGAAGAACCACTGGCCTGTCTAATAGATAGATACAGATAGAACTTATTGCTTATTTATGTTCAGTATTATTATATTTCATGTAAAATAGAAAAAGACAACGTTCCACATTTTATGACAAACAACTGAGACAACAATCTGTAGAAAACAGTGCTCTTGCAGCATGATGCAATATAATGCAATTTGTCTGTTCTTGATTCTCTGACAAAGGTAGATGTAAACTGCCTCTGTGCCTTTCTAAGGAAAACAATCTCTAACTAAATGTAAAATGCACTTCAGACATGTTTTATGATTTCAATGTATGTCAGAAAGCTAAACAACCACTGTATTCTCACAAATCCAGCATGCTTTCAATCAGTCAACAAATCCAGTGTGGTTTTAGTCTCACCTCTGCCTCTCTCTTGATGGTGTCCACCCTGCTGATGAGCTTACAGTAGGCCTGGAAGAGCAGAAGCAGCTGAAAGTGCAACTTATAGAGCCTGCGACATAACTCCAGCTCCTACAGAGACAGAAACATAAAGGAGTCACACTGCTGCATAATGGTTAGCCTGCACTCAAATTACTCTGATGATCATATGATTAGACGGATGGGTATCCTGGGTTAGAGACGTGGGAGTAGATGAAAGGGTTAACACGGCCTAGAGCAAAGTGCCATCCGGTTTGGACCAGAGGTGAGTCTACCACTAGTAGAATTAGTCATGAGATCTCAATTAGAAAACTATCCATCACCACCTCCTGTGACGCTCCCTACGGGACACTGTGAGCAGTATGCCTGACTAGATGAAGAGCCAAAGGAGTGGGTAATTACTATAAAGTTAAGACCCTAATCCAGGAAAACATGGAGGGAGAAAAAAATGGTAATTTGAACCGATATGGGAATGGAACAATACACATGCAAAATAAAAGTAATCTTATCCTGAAAACAACCAGTCTCCACCCATCCTCTACCAGCGCAGGCACCCCCTCTGAAATCATCAGTAACTCTACTGAATACATGTTTAGACATCTTAATCTATCAGTGCGCAGTACAAAGCGGTTAAGACACTGATTATCCAGGCTGGATGTAGCAAAAGAAAAAAAGCATATACTGCAATACAGGATAACAGTAAATTATGATTGGGTGGATGGGAGCTGGGTTACATGACTGATCAAGGCAGAGAGAGAAATACAGAGGCGGGTGGGGTTGGTGGCAGAGCACAGTCTGTGGCTGTCAACAGCGCAGGTATGTACAGAGAGAGATGAGATGATCAGTGTTTTGTCCAGATGTCATGATTATTAAGAGTCTATAATATGAGAACCACTTACTGCTAGATTTTCCATTTGCTAAGCAAGAAGGTGAGCAGGTCACACACACAAAAAAAAAACAAAAAAACAAACAAAACAGAAGGAGAGAAAGACCAAGAATTAGTGAGCTTTAACATGGCAGCTGAGACACAGTGACCTGACGGGCAAGGAGCGCTGCTTTATTATCTTCCCTTCACACAGGTCAGAGGAGGCTGGGAGCCGAAACACATACAGGCTCCCTTCAGCAGTTACAGAAACCTTTATTGTGAGAGGCTGAATAACAGCATGTATGATGGAGCAGAGAAAAGATATGGTAGAGGCTACAGGAGGAGGAAGGAGAGAGGAGTAAAAGACCTCTGAATGTGTCGCCCCTTGTGACTTAAAGCAGCACATCAGTTTAACCTAAGCAGAGGGAAGCTGTGAGCGTGGTGTCCGCAGATCTGTGCGAGAAGATCTCAAGCAATGTCAAGAAATCAACAACTGTAGGACGGGGAGTGAGAGACCACGCAAAGACTGAGGACAACGGAGTAAAAAAGTGTAATTTCAAATTGTCCTCTTTCTTCATTCTCTTTGACTTTATTATCTCCTAAAATGTACATATTTTGATAATTAATACGGTATGCCAAACAAATTATAAGTTGAAGTAGAGTTTCATAAGACAATAAACCCTACAAGATGCTGAAATCACAGCATCTTAAATATATAATATTTTAAATATACTATTAATATTTTCTCTGTATCAAAAAGGAAGCAAAATAAGTCCTTTGGGAAAATATCTTCTGGAGCGCGTGTTGGTGTCTGTGTGTGATTGTTTGATTGACAGCAGTTGGCATGCAGAGCCCTGGCAGGACCTGCTGTAATTACATGTCATGGGCAGAGTGTGTTAGTGGCATCTAAGAGTATGGACCACACCAGCATCAGTTGCAGGTATGTTGACATGCAGTTTAATGCCATCTAGCCTGCAAACTGGTGTTAGCGGTGAACTTTTCCCCGGTTAATGTTTGTTTGTAAGTGATATAAGAAGGAGACCTTAGCAGAAAGGTTAATGTGGATCCTTGTTCTAAGTCTGTGGCTCTTGTGTAGCTGCTGTCTGGCTCAGTGTGATAGAACGCTGATTTTACTGCTTTACACAAATATGGTACAATAAAATGTAGCCGTTTGATTGGCTGTATGGAAACTGGTTCTCCATCTACGTAGACAGAGAACTAATGGGATTCTGACAAATATATGAAAAACTAGGAGGGAAACTAAATAAATATTACAAAAGCAGAACACATGACACGTGATTTACACAGCAGATATGTATGCTCTAGCAGACAAAAACATCCGATTTCATTTCACTTGGACCTTAAGTTTTAACGCAGAAACCTCACTGCTTACAAAATGCATCCATTTATTATTCAGTTGCAGTCTTTAACCATTTTCCCACCGGATTCCTAAAAGTCCTATTGATCAACACAAATTACAAACCAACAAAGTGTTCATTCCTACCTGTGCATGAGTATTGAGTCGTTGGCTGCTGTCTTTGTCCCCAAATGTTTTCCTGCAGTTCTCCAGCCACTACAGGGTTGACAGGACAGGAATGGGTGACAAAAAAAATCATAAGGATTAGGGGAGGGAAGAGGAGATTGGTAACAGAGGCAATACAGGAGCTTTTTCTCTCCCCTGGATTCTCTGCATCTACATTTGTGTACATATATAATAAAGGTTGGTCAGGGAGGAGATTTAATAAGTGTGTTGTACTTAGCGAATTAAAGAAGGCCTGTTCCAGAGCACGGGATGGTATCTAGCCCTCCAGGGACTATTGCCGTCTCATTCAATTAGCGCCCCTGCATCCCAGAACCCTCTGCAATCTCATTTCTTCATTCCCCTCCCCCTTCGTTCCTCCTCCCACCCCTCACAGCTTCTTCTGCCTGGCCTTCTATAACTGATTTAGGAGTGCTGAGGGTTATTTTTATCCCCTCAGCAGGGGGGATGTAACTAGTGATGCAGACACTAACGGCAGCTAAATCTACTCATACAAAACACTGATTCAATGTCTGCCCCGCTGATGAGACAGACCGGGGCTTATCTTGTACAGCATCAGCTATTTGTCTCCATGCCCTCTTGGCTGTCCATGGTGTGATGGCATAGGGATAGAGGGCAATTTACAGACACTTCCTAAGCCCATCTCTCTTGGCCATTATTATGAGGCAGTTCCTTAGAGTCACACACAAATGCATCCTGACACAGCAACTTAAACTGCAGTTGTGGCAGTCTTGAGAACTATGGAGGATGTGAGCAATGTGTCCTGAGGGAAAAGGGTTCAAAGAGAATGGGAGAGCAGATATGGTGAAGATGTGTGGTGACTTACAAGCTCTGCTGCTTCTCTCTTGGCGTTGTAGGTGTCCAGGTGTTCCTGCAACTCCAGCACACTAAACTTCAGAGTCTCCAACAGTCCACAAGAGACCAGCTACAACAGCAAGACAGGACACCACATACATTAACCCACAACACCACCCAATACATACACAATACATGACACAAAAATATCTACAGAAGGACACACATATACATTAAGGAATATGCATAACATGCAGCACTAATAGGTACATTTTACTGCGACCATGTTGTTGTATTTTAGCTCTATCAGTTTTATTAAAATTATTGCAGACAACCATGCAGAACAGCCTCACCGTCTCTGCATCCAGCAGCACAGTGGGGCACTGCGAGCGAGACGTCATGACTTCCAGGGAGCTGAGGAACTGATTGCCCATTCGCTGGAGCCTTTCCCCGAGAAAGCGAACAGATGCGTGTGTAATGGAGCCAAATTTCCTCTGAATGCTCTATATTAAACAAGGACGTGGAATCAAAAAAGGACAGAAAAAAATTTGTTGCGAAAGCTCAATCGTGAACAGATTGTAGATGCAATACATAACGTGCAGTCCTGCCAACCAAAGATGCAAAAATAACCACAGAGAAAGCATTTACCTGAAAGAGTCGGGAGAACACGTGGAAAGTGCAAACAGCGGAGGAACCATCTGTATCTGACAACATCTGGTTGACATGGCAACGCCAAGCATCTTCCTCATTGTCATAGGCAACAGGCTGGAATGCTGCCAGGATAGCAGAGAGGAAGGGCGAAGGGGGCGGAGAGGCCTGAATCTCTGGGAAGCAGTCTGCGTCACCTTCATCTTGACTGAAACACACACACAGGGGCCAATAAGCTACAATCCAACATGTTCTACACTCCCCTCAGTCTTTAGTGAAGGACAAATGTAAACACACACACATGCTCATCCTCACTCGCAGCAAGTAAACAACCTCACATCGCTGTATCTCTGCCTCCCTCACTGCAGATTTTGCTGCAGTACATTGAGAGCTCTAATCTACTGCAGTGCTCTAGCATAATAACAACATATGAGCTATTAGCATTTTAGCATCACGCAAACATCTCTCTCTCTCCCAAAGATGCACGTACAGATACTCACAGGCCTGTAGGACCAAACAGCCTGAAGAAGCAGACAGAATATAAGTATCTAAAGCCTGCGCTGCCAAGCGCTGTAGCGGACACAGTCTCTGTCCTCATCCTCACCCCAACTACCGCTTCTCTTCCCCTCACTCTCTCCCCTTGTCTGCAGCTCGGTTGTGCTGCAACTGCTAACAGCACTAGCACACTGCACTCCCATCCCACACAGGACTGCAGAGAGCTCTATACAAGCTGGGTAACACACACACACACACACACACACACACACACACACTTCTGCAAAACAGAGCCAGCTCCCAACCTCACGGAGGTAGAACGTTGCTGAGTTGTTTTTATCTTGCTCTCTCCCGCTCACATAAATCCTCATACGTATAAAAACACTAAACTGGTTAGTGACCTGCTGTGTTCAGACAATCACTCAGAGTACACCACACTTGCCCATCAATCATGCATGGCTTAGCTAAGTCAAAGACCTTGAGTAGAGTGATGCATGTGACTGTGTGTGTGTGCGCGTGTGCGTGTGTGTGTGTGTGTGTGTGTGTATGCATGTTTGTTCAGCATTGCTTCATCATATTGCTTCAGTGTAGTTTAAAACCCTGACTTTACAATTGTCCTACAGCCAGAGTTGGCCCACCTTGAAGAGGGAATGTTTAAATGTGGATTGGAGCCAGCCAACTCTGGCCCTCCTTCATAGTTCCAGCCCACATGGGAGTCATGCCAAGGAAGAAATTACCCATCATACCATCTCAAAAGCCTAGGTAGTCTGGCCACATACTGTAATCCATAAGCAGTTCTTTTGTCTTCAACTACTGTTTCACCAACTATTGACTTTTTATTACAATAAAAAAATTGAAGACCATAATGTAAATGCTTGTAGTTTCAATTAAAAATCAACAAATGTAAGCTGTACAGCATCATAGAAGTATAGACGTAGCTTTCCAATCAGTGTTTCAGCCACAAAATTGGTTAGCAGGGTTGGAAGAAGTGAAGAAGTGTTGAAAAAGTTTTCAGACGCTGCACCATGCTGCTCTAATAAGTAACTACAAAGCAAACATACAATGTTATCAATCAATCAGTCACAATCAATCAAGAACTTGCTACCCTAAACTTGTTGCATCTCATCTTGCTTCCAACTTCAAACAACTGCCTTGTTCATTAAATGTGTGACGTAACACTAGTGCATGTTTGCTCCCTGATGCCTAATAAGTCCAATATTATATTTCATACAAATGGAATAAATTCTTTTGATTTTAGTGAAGGAGCTGTTTATTTTCAGGTGAGGCTGTGATAAGACTTCTTATTTTTGGCGTTGTCTTTTACATCCCTGTATGTGTTTTTTCCAATAACTCTAGTATGTTATGAGATCTTTGTAAAACCATTTGGATGCACGGAAAAAATCTAAGTAAATCTTTTGAAATTTTCATATGGAATGATGCCCTAAAGGGTCAAGTTTTTAGTGGTTCCCAGCAATCTATGTGTGTTAAAAAAACCCGGAGACCAGGATTAATTTCTCCTTTAGGTTACAGATTTTTACAGAACACTGATGGGGAAATCGTGACATTGAATGCATCTTTTCAGATTCTCTGTAAAACTTTTTTGAGTGATCTTGATCCAAAACAATCCGCTTACCTGGACATGCCAGAGAAGTCGGCCTCCTCCTCCTCACAGCGCTCATCCAGCTCCTTCAAGGCCTGTGTCACATTCTCCTCCCACACAGAGCCACAGGTGATGTCTGGGTCCGGATCTGGATCTGTCTTTGTCTCTGGTGGCATGGACAGGGGCAGAGACAGAGGCAGGACTGTTTGGGATTCCTCCTCACAGAGGGACCCCGGTGGAGTGTCTATGGCCGGCGGGGGAGGGGGGGCTGGATCCAGGTCTTCATGAGGGTCCTGGGTCTCCTGGGGTTCCTGAGCATCCGGAGGGTCCTGCGAGTCCGGGAGGTCACACAGTTCCCCTGGGTCAGAAGGCAGAGGGGGGGCGCTGCAAAACCCCGTGTCCTCACTCACACTGCTGCTTAGCTCATCTGCTGCGGTCATGCTTACAGCATCCTGTAACACAGGCCAGAAGGGGGCACTCAGGTGCAGTTCGGCAAATAATACAGCATAATGTACATTAAAATGATCTTTTTTTCAACAGTTAAGATTGCCTGGTTGTCATGACAACAGCGGCACTAATATCAGTTCAAGAACGCAGCTCCACTTCTGAACCTCTATTATAGGCTGAATTAAGACTGCTATAGCCTGTGCTTAAGAGCACATATTAGCTTCAATTATACAAGAGGGACTTTTAAGTCAGCAATTTCTACTACGTTTACTTCCTTGGAGACTGGTCTTTATGTCACTCTATCAGCTTACGTCTCTCATGAGAAATTAAAGAAAAAGAAAAGAATCAATAGACAGAAGCCAATATCAATATATCACTGTAATGCCATTAAAAACTCAACCTTATTGCTAATAAAACAGTAGCATTGTGGTGAAACGACAGAGCATGTACATCTCATTCATCTGCTGTCCTGTTGGCTCCTACTCACTGACGCACATTCTATCTGTATGGACTGATTTATGGCCTGCACTCCATAAGTACACATAAATAATGGACAGCATTAGCAACATAACAAATTCACCAAACAGCAGTAATCAACAGTGGCTACACACAATAAGAGAGGCTACAGTTTTATAATCGAACTAAATACACAAAAAATAACTACAGTGTCTCAAAGTCCTGATAAATTCCATATGTAAAGTAACCATGGTGACGTAAAGTACAAACATGGAGGAGGGATACGTTGTGAGATGACACAGAGATGGGGCTCTAATTAAGAGCACTTGTTTTTTTTCTTGCCTTGTTTTTTTTTTTTTATTCAAAAAGTCTAATGCATTGGGAACGCTGAGTGTGGCAGGCAGCCAGTACATCACAGAGACAGCAGCTATATTACAGAAAGCTTTTAGAAGTGGTCGTGGCCATCCTGGAGGGAATGAGTAAGAGTATTGATGGTCTTATCTAGGGCTCATTACACTAAGAGCTGGGGCTGTGATGGGGGAGATGTCCTTGGGATGACATTGAGACCATTGGCTAGATCGAGTTCCTAAGAAAGTTACATTCAGTTCTGGGTGTAGAGCACCATCACTGAGGGGTAGGAATACCTACTTACAATAAATATGTATGAGCCAAGACTATTCCTATATCCCTATATCTGAAGGTAAAAGATTGGGCCATATGATTTAAACTAAAATTCCCACATTGTATGTGCAGATGCAAATTAAGATACTCACCATTGTTAGTATAAGTGATAAATGTCAGTAGCAGTGGATAGCAAAGCTGTTCATCACAAGAAAGGCTACAGCATGTTAATATGATCGCAAACTGAAAGGAGTCTAATTGGCTAGAGCACCACTGGTTTTCACTTAACTGCATTTTTAAGGTTAACACACCACTTGTAATGGACTTATACTCACACATGCTTTTGTCGAAGATAAAGCTGGTGTCCATTTCACAAGTTTTTAATGGAGGATTTAGTTGGAATGGTCAGTTGCTGTGTTATTGGAGGTGAGCAGTAACAGCTAACCTGAGGTGAGCTTTTGGTTTCATCTCTCCCCAAATCACAGAAGGAAGCAAGCCCCGCACACATGCAAGCCCCACCGCGTAACTAGTAACCACATATACCATTAAAAAGGAGTAAGAGGCGGGCTATTCTTCAGTAACCACAACCAGAGCAAAACAATAAAGCAAGGGCTGGTAGAGGGAGTTAGAAGCAGCAAAAGCAGTACACAATGTCTTCACCCCACAGCAGGCAGACAGTTAAAGAACCAGCACTTTTACCCCATCCAAAACTCCCTGAAGGTAGCTGATCCTCCCTTTCAATGACAGACAAGCCAAGAAGCACAGAAAAAGCAGATAAAAAGGTTGAACAGAAAGACAAAGGCAAGCTAGAAAGCACCCGAGCACCACAGTTTATTGCTGCTCCTGATTGATCGCACCTCAGGCAGCTGGCTGCTGGTGCTGTCTGAGTGGGCCATCTCCAACATGGGGCTATCCAGTCGAGGGCAGGAGGGCAGAGATGGTAGGACAGTTGCCTCCTCGGTCAGAGCACTGCTGGACGATTCTTGAGACTGCTGCAGAGAGTCCACATGGTTGGATGCGGTATCATCGGTAGCAGAGTCGCTGTTAAGCTGGAGAAGAAAAACACAAGGACTGCTGAGCATTCTCTGTTGGGACCACAATACAGATTGTATTAAACGTCCTCTGGTTTGATCCAAACCTTGATTAAGTACAAAATACAAGTTCAAAATTAAGATAAATTGGTCGGTGTATTTAAGCATTCTGCTGCCAAATAAATCCTTCTCTAAACTTTAAAGCACTGATACACATTGCTGATACTTAATATGACCTTACTGTGGGGTTCAACATACTTTGATGATGTGCTGGGTTTGATATGTTAGTATAAAATGAGCTCTCAATAATAACTATACCAGTTTACAATCCATTGGTCACTTTGTTCAATATATGCTTGTTATTTTTTGGAGTTACTACAATACTGAATTCAGGTTTTAACAGTAATGATTTGTGTTGCTTATTATTTGCAGTTGAACAAACAAATGACATTACACATTTCTGTACCAAGCAGCGCATGTTTAGTCATTTTAGTTTTCCATTCAATGATTCAGCTTTTTCAGATTGCGTCAGGCAAAAAGATTATTTCCAACATCAATAACATTAATTATATATTACACCAATCTCTTTCAAAATTCTGTTTAAGCATACACATAAATGCTGCATGCTTATTTCTAGTGGAACAGAGTAATACTGGATGACTACAAACATTTCTGGGGCAAATATCCACTAGAGGCAAAAGCTCATTCTCTCACCGTGCACTACCAAGATCAAGGAGCAGAAGAAGAGATAAAGAAAACGTCCCCATTAGACTGAGGTAAAACATTTGTATTAATGGCATTATTATTGGCAGCTTTGGATAAGACCTTGCTCGCAAAGCAAATCAAAGCAGAGAAGAGATAGAAGAGAAAAGCAGCCTCACTTTTTTTTTTTAAAAATGCAAAGGAACATGCTGTTATTCTGAATTATAACACTTATATTTGATACTTGATTACATGTATTTAAGAATTTTATTCAATCATTAAAAAAAAGTTGTTGTCTTGTTATCAGGGATTTACCTTGAGTTAATATGAACTTATTTGGACATAACTAAACTGTACTTACCGGAAAAATAAAAACAAATATGACAAAGGACAATAGCATTAATCTAGCAGTCAGAGGTAGAGGGACTGGGCTGAGGGTTTGAAGGGGGAATCTACCACCAGCGAAGAAGCAAGCATCTAGCCCCTGTCCACACTGGCAGCAGGTCCAGCTCAGCACGCACACACACACACGCGCACACCATGCCAGCGGGCTGTGTGAGGAGCATGGTGGGTTGGATTGGGGGAGTTGGGGACCCTGATTAGAGTGAGACTTACAAGGCCAGAGCGGGTGAGAATCTGGCTAGCGCTCAGTACCTCCTCCTCAGACGATTCATCAGTGTCCTCGTGGTTGGTGAGGTTGAGGCTTGGCGTGCTGCCTGTGTACTGGCACTCTTGCAAAGACGGCGTGTCCCCTTTGTCCATGCTCTCCAGAGAGCGTCGACGTACCCCCCAGTTGAAGTTGTCCATGCTCTCCCCCTGCAGGACAACCAAGACAACAGCAGTGAGACACAGTGCAAACAATAGAAGGGTCTGTGGAAGATTTCACAAAGCAGGGAAACAAAGCACAAGACAAACAAATAATGTATATTAACATTCCAAGGAAAGAAAAAAAATAACACATGAATGCATGAGTGGATGATTTGGGATGGTAAATGATGCAATGTTCTAAAACTATAAAAGTAATGGGTTCACAACCACAGTAGCCACAATTAGAAATCAAAGAGCACTACAGCACTTTATGTGGTGACAACACAGAGACACTGGGGCACTGCAGTGAACTGCATCTCTAAAAAGATGTCTGGCCCACAGACTTACCTGCAACTCCTTGTGGCAAGAGAAGAGAAGGAATAAGTATGTTAGTAGACTTAAGACAGTAACAAAACACAGAAGTGTTTCAACTACAGCAGTCAGAACAAATAAGACGCAAGTTGGACAAACAAGACAGTAATGTTGTTAATCTGGAACAACACAACTAACAGTATGGTACAAATGTAGAGATGAAAAGTTGCTCAACTACTATGCAAGTATTTGAGAAGAAGTGAAAATAGTGTGCAGTTATACTTGCATCAAGTTCCCTGCACTCCATACATTTGAGTGCATTGGAAAATGATTTAAAAATGATTTATGCAAAGTTATGCTCTCCACCCACGAGACAATTTGACACACACAAACAAGCCTTTTTGTGTGTGTGTCAAATTTAATGTAATTTCTCACCTCGGCATCCTCCAACTCCACATCTAAGAAGTCAAAGTCCTTGAAGACGCCAAACTGCTGCTCACTGCCCGTATCTTCTCCCTGCACGTCCTCTTCTCTGACCACCTCCTCCACTGTGGGTATGAGACTGGTCTGCTGGTCGGCAGAGTCCAGATCCTCATTGGAGGAGAATACCACCTGCGTTGAAATGAAGGAAAGACACTTTGTTCTCAACTAGTAAAATACAATTGTTGTATTTCCGTAAAAATTATTCAGACAAAAATAAAATAAAGCGATATCAACAACAACAAAAAGACAATAAAGCAACCACAGCAGTATTCTTAACAGAGAATTTACAGAGACCTTGTCTGAGGCTTTAGAGTAGGAGAGGAGTCTTACAGATGGATTTTTGGGAATGCCAGACTCTGGGCCACATAAAGACAGGACATTCATCAGCCTCTCTCTGGTTCTTCTCTGTAAAAACAATACATTAACATAACGAGAAAGTCTTTTAATATTTGTACAACATACAACACACTCTGACAGCAGGTCCATGCTATAAGCAACACAGAGTGAAAGTGAGTGAAACAAAAACAATTATTTACCATTAGGTGTATTTATTGATTTAGTTTAAATACTGGACAAAATAATTTGTTAATGTTTAGTTCACTTGTCAAACAACAAAGTACCACGTGTGCTCCATGATATCCTAGATGGAGGAAGCAAACATTTTGATACTTGTAACTGTGTGACTGCAATGTTGTGTTTAAAAAAAGGGGATTTATTAAAATAAACGTTTATATGCCTGAGTGGGTTCAAAACACAGAGCTCAAGATATTCTGATGAAAAAGAAAAATCTATGCGTCAAGTATTTTGTTCTGATTCTGTCTCTGAGACCAGGTTATCTGGTATTGGTGGTTTGGGTATATCAAATCCAAACAACAGATACATCTGGATCGGAGCTGGTGCTGATGAAGCTTGTCTATTAATTAGTAGTGGCATTTTCAATTTCTGCATCATTTTCTGCTGAGTGGAAATGCCAAAAAAGTGCAAAAAAGCTTTTAGACTTGGCTGATATGGAAACGTTAGTTTCAACGTGCAACAACATACAATGGAAACAACTAATTAGGGCCCAAGCAGTGACGGCAGTGAGGCCCTACTGAAACTGCTCAGATTTCTATAATTATTATTTTGAACCAAAGTAAATCGCATTTTTGGTGGTTGCAACACGCTTTGGTCCTCATGAAACACAGCACACGTCAGTCGTGGCAAAAACGTACATATGACATGGGTCTCGCACATGACCGTGGCAAAATGGTCCCTAAGGTGGCCCTAAACTGAAGCCCCTGTGGCATGATATGTATGAAAATCGGTACACATGTAGATCATGTCCAGATGTACAAAAAAGCCTCTTGGACCCACATCTCAAATCTATGATGCGCTGAAGCATGATGCAGCCACAGCACACCCTGACGTGCGTGGAGTATGAGGGCCCATTCATTGCTGCTCGCACTGCTGCACTAGAGAGACAAAAATGGTGGGGGTTGTGCTACATTTGCTTGAAACCCCATTTACTGCTACCTGGTTTAGTACATACAGTAGTGTTGGATGTGGTGTGTCTGTTTGAGCAGGTACCTGAGAGAGTTGTGGTCTCTTCCAGCTCACTGGCACCAAACCATTAGAGTTGGAGCCGGATGATGTGGAGGAGGTACTCCTAGTTACGGCAATCACCTGCGGCTTTCCGTTGCGGCCTGCTGCAGTACGCTGGTCACCATATTTATGCCCTATAATTGGTGTCTATAGAGTAAAATAATGCCAGTTAGCAATAAAATACAGCAAGTGAAAACACTGAAGTAAATTGTAAAAACTGAAGTGGGAGGACACTGACCTCCGAGATGTCAAAGTGGAAGTCCAGAGTTTTGCCAGGCAGCTCCTTCGAAGAGTTGTTAAATATGCGTGTGAAGGCAATTTCTGGAGAGCCGCATGATTCTGTGCTATACGAGCGCTGCACATCGTCTGGGACGACAAGGCTGGCTGAGCGAGACACCACCAACTTAAGAATGTTTTGGGCCTCCTTCCAGTGTGGGCTCTGTAAAAAACAAAAAAAACAAACAGAAATATAATGATTCCATTGTGAAACATCAGGCTGTGTGGGTGTTTATGGAGAATGCGTGAATATGAATGGACATATTTCCCTCAGAAGGCCAAACCATACCCTACCCACAGCAGCTATAGACTCAATCTCTGAAGCCATTTGTATTCTGTACCATTTTCTACAATGTATGGCCTGTGTTAATGTCAGGGAACCTTGAAAGGATGCCAAACAAATACAACAATGCAGGAGTATACTGTACACGCACAAACACAATACCTTCTACCAAAGGCATCACTGTACTGTAAGCCAGTACAGAATCGGCCTAAGGGAATAATGTTGTAACTGTCAGATGAAGTTGTGATTCAGAAGCATATAGTGCCCTGGGTCAGGTCTAGTAAAAGGCTTTCATAAAGAGCTCTAGCTGCATCAAAAAGGCCCCTAGACAAAGAGCCTGTAAGATATGTTATTCTTTCTTATTCTCAATTGTGCTCCTATTTGATGATCCCAGTATTCACATACACCAAGCTGCATGTAAAAATAGGTTGTGCCCAGTAAAAAAACCAAACAACTTTTATTAAACATATGGCAAACATGGGTAAAGTTTTTGCCTGCTACGGCAGAGAACTAGGCTTAGATTCCTGGTACTGCTATTTGCAGAAAATAATGTAGTAGTAGTAGTAGTAGTAGTAGTATTAAAAATATGAAATATTACACAACTACATACATTTACTCTACCCACTAAGCAACTGAGTAAATAAGTAACAAGAATAGCAATTTGATCGATATTTACTCACCTGAACATATTTGCCAATGATCTTCATGATCTCCAGGTTGAACTGTTTGACAGGGGCTGCTGATAGATCAATGTGACTCAGCAGGCTGTAGATGATCTGCAACAAGGACTGTTGCATGCTGGGAAGGCCCTTCTCTAGCAGCTGAGAGAGAAAGAGACACATTACTGGCTTATTCTCCCCATATGTGATTAACAGCAACAAGCTTGATCTTCATCTTGCGTACCTCAGCCAAGTAAGTGACCAGGTTCAAGGTTATCTCAGCGAAGGCATCGTGGAGATAGCGACAGACCACGTTAATCCAGTTGGTACAGTCGCGGGAATAGCTGTGTGTGCTGTACAGGCTCATCATGTGGGCAAGGTTGGAGAGAGTGGCTGACTTCTCGTCCGCACACACCTTGGCTATCTTATCAGCTGTCTCCTTACAGAAAGGAGTGGGGCTGTCAAAGTGCTGGATGAGATGTGGTAGGAGGCACAGGATATTCAAAGGAAAACCTGTAGAGAGGAAGACGTTGAACACCGAATTGCATGATTAGCAAAGTAGTCCAAAGCAATTAGTGATATCAACATAACTAATAATGAATGGACCATTCGGAGAAGAAGAAATGCTTTTGTGCAACTCCATTGGTATTGTAATCTCTCTAGGCAGCCTGACTTGTGAGATCACAAAATCATGCAAGAATCTATCTATGCTATGCGCTTGTGTCCAAACCACAGTGGTTCGGACCAATTTGCGTCCCATGAGGAACTACTGGCAGCTATTGCATGAGCTATGGGCATGGCTGAATGCTAGGTATGAGTGAGAAGTGACTGTTTGCTTGAAAACAACAATGGCGGCTGCTAAAGAAGTTAGCACAGATGCTGCTAGCATCAGTTATACCAGAACTAGAGAGTATTTCCTAACTGGAAGAGAAAAGAATGGCACTGAAGGCTTTTCTTGATGGAAGACGTTTCTGCTCTTCTCCCGACTGACTTCATAAGAGTTTGACGATGTTATATGGTCAGCTGATCTGGTTGGTTGAAGTTTGCTGGTGACAGATGGTGATAGCAATGATAGACAGCTGGTTCGTCCAATCACCTGCTGAGTATTATTTGAAAGTGCCTGCCCTTTTTCAAACAGTTTCGATGACTTCACAGATAGTTTGTTACACAGAATCATCTGGCACAGTCAGCAACAAATACACTATACAAACAGTAAGTGTTGTAAACGGGAAACAAATCTTTTATAAAAAATGTAATCCATGATTAAGTCAACAGTATGCACATTCTCAGTCCTCCACACTGACCTGCCACTTGTGAAGGGTCTATCAGTGTATGTCTGGACACACTGATGAGCTTGCTAAGCAGGTGGATGGTGAGCTCCTGAGTAGAAGCAGAGGTGAAGCCCTTCAGGAAGAGCTGCAGCAGGCCAGGGAAGCTGTACCACTTGAGCTTGGCCTGGACCTTCTCCAGACGTTCTCTGCTGTCTGGACGATCCAGAGGCAGCTGGCCTAGCAGCTTGTTAAGTAGCCGCAGGGCCAGCAGATACTCAAACTCATAGTCCGACTCGAGCAGTGAGGCGGCTATCCAGAACACAGTGGCCATCAGATTTGACGGGTCCACGGGGGGGATGGCATCCCCTCCTGGACCCCCTCCCCCACCTAGCGATGATAAACTCCGCGTGCGTGCCAGGTTTCCATGGCTACCACCAAGTCGGTCGGCTACGTCAAGGGTGTTACTCCTTCGTCTGTCGGCTTTTCGTTCACCCATCAGGCTGGCACGAAGAGAGTTGCTGCGAGTATGGGCGTAATGGAACAGACCACCGCTGTTCAGGTTCAGCTGGCCTGTGCTTTTCCTGTTGGCAGCAAACTTGGGCCCCAAGAAGTGATCACGGGTAGAGGTACTGTAAATAAAACAAATTATTTTGTAAATGACTTTTGTAAGATGTATGTCAGGTAGTATGTGACTGAATGTATGGATGGATGAGTCAAACATGTTGAAATAAAGAGGTTATCAACAGGAGGACTTACTGTGCTAAGGCAGTGAGGAGGTCATAGTTTTTGACTGTGTCTGCTAGCGTGTCAATGCCTGACTCCAGTGTCAGGAGTAGTTCAATGACAAAGCCCTAAGGAGAAAAAAACACCAGAGGTCAGACTGAGAAACTGATAACACAAGATAAAATCTTTTACTTCTTACATCTTATCTCATCTTACTTCCTGTAAAATCTTTTGCAGATACAGGAATGTGGGTTATTTTTCAACCCTTTCCATCTTTACAATGGTTGTCACAGTTTTAAACTGCAGTAACCACCAACAAATGTTTCTATTTATATCAGAAAGTATGAAAAACTGTGCTCTAAACGCAATTGTGACTAATTTTTCATCAGGTTGAGCAATACTGTAAGGTTTGAAGTCAAAATCATCCTTAGCTAAATGAATGTTTCAGAACAGTACAGCGATCAATACTGTTGTGTGATTAGACCAATGCAGAGCAGGACCATGTAATTGTGTTACATTCTGACCTGAGCCTCTTCTCCTGGGTCTCCTACAGTCTCTACCAGCCGAGAGAGAATGTCAGACAGTAAAGCTGGAGTCAGAGGTTGCTTGAGTGCCCTGAAAATCTGGAAAGAGCGACCAGCGTAGTGTCGAGAAGAGCAAGACAGAGCTGTTTGTAGGGCTACGTCACTCAGCAATGACTCGAGCTGGAAACCTGAAGGGATGCACATACACATACAGGTAAATATAATGAGGCTATCTAAATCATACTTGTATCACAAGCTGGAATCATAAAAGTAATTTATGATTCATACAGACCTGACTGGGAATGCTTGAAGACAGTCACTACGTGTCTGACAAAAACACTCAGCTGGTCAGCGCTCTTAATGTTTGGGTTCTTGGGCGACACATCCTCATGGTTCCAGAGCGGGCCCCGCTTTCTACAACGCAAGAGCAAACACACATCAGGAAACGTAACTTATTTAAGCTAAGAAGTTACAACAGGTTGATATTATCACACCAGGTAAAAAAAGTCAATAGGACACCAACCCCAAAATCAAACCCATGCAATGTAAAAATACCCAGTCCTCTCAGACACTGCTGGAAGCATGAAAGCAAATGATTGAACAGAATGAGAAACATGATAACATCTATATGATTCAAACTGATGCATACTAAGCATGTGAAATTATGCATTAGGCCAAGTTAGTTAGCCACAGCTGGTAGTAGTAATAGCAGTTGTAATACTACAAGTAGTGGCTGGGGTAACTGCAAATGTATTGCTCTGGGAAATAATTAATTTAATAAAACAGGGTCTTCTCACCTTGATGTAATGAACTCAATGAGAGCTTTGACCTTCTCGTCCTGTTCAGCAGTGACATCTACCTCACTGAGGAGTGTGGGGGAGAGGTGGGATAGAGCAGTTCCCCCTGCCCCCAGACTTATACTGGATGACGTGGAGCTCGAGCTGAGGCCTGAGTCTGTCATAGGTGATGGCTGACAATCCGGCAAAAACTCCTGCACTCCTATAGGAACGATTGACATACACACATTGTACACATTGAGCTGTACGGCATGATTTGAAGTCATCTCAAGAAATACTCCATAATATTTTGATCGTTGCTGCCACCCAGTGATCTGCTTTGGCAATATAACAAATGAGTATCTGCAGTTTTTCTCTGTTAAATTTTCTCGGTTTGCAATGACAAAAAAGCAATCCTATCAGTTTAAAAGAACAGACCTGTGAGGTTCAACTCTGGAGCTACTGGCTTCACAGTCAGGACCCTCGGCTCATTGTAGTCTCTGTTGCGTAAAAGCACCATAGCCACAGATTGAACGTTGCTATTTGCTCCCTGGACAACGAGCAGGTGAAGCAGCAGACGTTTGCAGTGCTCGTAGACTTCTGGGTGCTGGTGATCAAACCCTGGAACAAGACACAGACGAGGGAGAATATTAGAGTTTAGCAAGTAGAGGTGTAATGAAGTATGAGAGGTCAATTAAACTCATTCTCATACAAGATACTTTTCTATGTACATTTGAATTGGCTTTTTTGGTACGTGGTATCCAGTTATTCAAGCACAGACATCTAAAATATTAATAAATTGAGAAGCGTGTTACCAATGAAAATTGCATGGAGCAAGAGGTGCAGGTAGGCACTCCACTCCACTTTGACCCCGTGGTCCACAATGAGGTCTGTTAGTAAGATGACTGCAATGTTACATCTGAAAAACAGAAAATGTGGGCTGAATTAGACAAAGAAGACAATAGTATAACACAGAGGGAGAGTAAAGGTGTATGGTGTACCTGTGGAGCGGGACAGCAGGGGCATTTGTCTCTGGCAAGTAGTCCAGAAGAGGAGACCAACAGCCCCCTGTAGGAGGGAAGGGGAGAGGCTCTGGCCGGTTGTGATCCATCACTTTCAAACGCCAGTTAGCATAAAGTGGCATCGAGTCACCTGGAGAAGGGAGAAGATGACCAGGAATGTTGGTGGGAAATAGTTCTAAGTAGTGCTCAGTTTTTTTTAGTGGTGCAAAGAGTTTGCTCTTACTCTTCTCCTCTTCATAGGAGCCTCCAGAGCTGCTGCTGTAACGAGACTCCAGACGGTGGTGCTGGCGGTTCAGGTTACTGTTCAGACCACTGTAGATATCCAGGTGGGTGTAACTGCAGAACAGACACACTTGATTAAAACAGACAGTGCCAGCATTTCATAATTTGTTTTCCCCACACGGCCAAAAACTTAAATCTAATCCATGGCACCAGCAAAATGTTCCAATTAAAAGTATCTCACATGTCATAGGTCTCAAAGTCTCTAAAATGTTTCTAAAATAAATTGTGAGCGTTTCATCTGAATTAATTAAGTGGACTTACACTTACAAACAGGAGATTTTTAGTATTAGATTTACAGATTTTTTTAAATTTTTTTTTATTATATTTCAGAGTAAGAGAGCCAATAAGTTCTTTTTTAAAAAATTGGTTTTACTTTGGTTTTATTATTGGTTACCGTTGAACTCCTACTACACCAAACAAACAAGTCAAACATAATGCAGTGTTTCATCTATGTTGATTTTGGAGTGGCGGCCCGCCGCTGTTAAATTTCTGCCGCCACGGTATCAGAAATGGGGCAGACGCACAATGTAGTAGAGGTGTTGAAATTAATCAAATAATCGATGCATCACGATGCAGACATGGACGATGCTGCATCGATGCAATGGCCGACCATAATTATATGCGATTATAACGCAATGATGTCGCTCGTTAATTTTCCGGCCACGGCATAAACATTCAAATGAAAAATAACATTCTCAGTAGCTCTCAAATAGTGGGGCGCGACAGGCAGGGGGGGACTGACGGGGAGGAGAGATGGAGAAGTTTCTGACAGGAGTAAAAAGAAAAACAGAGGAGACGTCAGAGGCAAGAACAGCAAATGACGATAACCGGCATAAACCTAATAAGACCAGGAAATACGACAAAGCCTACACAGCCTTTGGGTTTACTGTGAATACGATCGGAAATGAGGAAAGACCTGTGTGTGTTTTATGTTTAAAAACTCTGGCAGTGGACAGCATGAAACCACACAAATTAAGACGGCACCTGGAGACCTTACACCCCAGTTATGTCAATAAGCCACTGGACTTTTTTCATCGGATACCCGATGAGTATCACCAACAGGCCGGTCATTTAGTGAGCGTGGCATCAGTAAATAAAAACTCACCGTTAGCCTCGTACAAACACCGCCACATCGCAAGGTGCAAAAAACCATCACACAATAGCAGAGGAGCTAATACTCCGGCAGCATTGGACATGGTCACAATCATAGGTGACAAAAGTGCTGAGACACTGAATACTGTCCCTCTTTCCAATGACACGATCGGGGAAGTGTGTGTGTGTGTGTGTGTGTGTGTGTATGTATGTATGTGTGTGTGTGCTGTCTGCTGTGTTCAGACTGTTAAATAAAAAAGATTGTTTATATCTTACTACTTGTATTTTTGGATGAAAACAACCATATGAAGTAATATAGAAAACTGTATTATATTGAACTATACAGTATCTTAATGCATTCCGTCAAGTCAAATATCTTATATGGCTTTAAAAGAAAAATGTATTTGAAGCATCGTGACGCATCGAAGATAATCGTAATCGAATCGAAAGATCAGTGATAATTCACACCTCTACAATGTAGTCAGTAGGAGGAGGAAACACTGTAATGTGCATATATTATGACTTTTTGGTGATCTATTCTGTACACATGCCATCTAATGCATGTCTGTCCATCCTGGGAGAGGGATGACACACCATACCTGTCCTCCATGTTAGAGTCTTTGATCTTGCCATCATGATGACCATCATTTCCTGGCACCATGGTATTGCTGCTGGAGGTTGTTCCTGGGACATCAGACATGAAACATTGACCATCTAGCATTGAAAACACATTATTTAGGATTGGAAACATTACCTAAGCTGTGAACTAAAGCGTGCAGACTTCTCATTAACCTGAGGTGACTGACGGGATCTTGTAACTGGAGGTGATGCGGTAATAGGGGGGGTTGTCCATGTGAGTGACCGCTGAGCTAACAGGATCAGTCAACTCAAGCTCACACATCAACTCCTCCAGCAGCTGCATAGTCTTATCTCTGCCCAAGTAAACCACGACCCGTTTCACCTGAGGACACACATGTAACACAGTCAGACACATGAAGATACTGGCTGATAGAGACTGCACATGGGGATACAACAGATACAGTGCATAATGCAAATATTGTGACTTACATAGGGCAATAGGCTGGGGTCACTGCTGACTCCTGACATACTGATGAGGAAGTGCAGAATGATTTTGAGGTTCTTTGGCCAGCTGTCTGCTAATGTGGTCCATACATTCTCTATCTCTGACCAAGCAAACTCATCCCCATACTGTAAAAATAAAATCAATTAATGATCAATGAATTATCTCAATCAACATGTCCAAACCCATCCTGTTCACAGAAATCCAAACATGACAGCGTGTGTCAGCGATCTCACCTTAGCGGTCATGAACATGAGATTGTTTAGCACCATGGTTGTTGCTCGAGGGGAGCCCCAGCCCTCTCCACGGAGCCAGCGCCGGCTGTTGACCATCATGATCTCCCTCTCGTGTACATCCTCATCCTCTTCGCCACTGCCGCAATCCTCCGGTCGCCGTGCTGTCGGTTTGAAATCAACCAGCTCCACATTATTCATCCAAGGCAGGAGGTAGTGCAACATGACTTGACGACCACCAGGATGAGCTGTCTGGATACGCTGGCTCACCTCTGGAGTGGGGACAGAAAGAGGGTAGTTGTTAGATGAAGCCGATTCCTGGCCATTGCATAAAAAAGGAATGCCCCGCCAACTTTTAACATTATATCCATCTTTGAGTCACAACTGTCTAGCAGTAAGGAAATATGTACAATTCATCTGCATTATAAATGGTTGTATATGAAATTGACCAACTTCATTGATCACCAGCACAAACCTAACATCCACATAAATTAGGGACGCATATTTGGAAAGAGCACAGATTTAAAAATATTTCATTCTGGCTTCTGCCATCTGTACTATTATGAAAGTATATGGCAATAATTGGTTTGTTGTTTAAAAAAAGGCAGAGGCTGAATAAATGCTAATATAAAGCCAAAATGCATTTGAGCAAGGTCAGCTACGCTTACATGTGCTATGTCGGGCGTGTGGTGTTTTGCTCATACAGACAAATGGCAGATCCCTGCTGTCATAGGCAAAAAGACTAATAGAATAATTCCACACATTACAGCTACCCCAACAACAGCTTTACAGAATTGTAATGTAGCAAACCTGAGAAGATGGGTAGCGTGAGCTCTGGGTAAGTCCTTGCCAGCTCCTCAGACAGCTGGTAGTAAGACACAGAGTAGAGATGTGGCAGCGGTGAGGGAGGGGTCAAGATACCATCTGTTCGCAGGATCTCCAATTTGTGGGCGTAACGGAAGAGCTTGGGTTCCAGGATCTATTAGTTTCACACAGACAAACAATCACAACATAATTTATTTATGATAAAAGCATACATAGCAGTGTTGTGTATACATGTAAAAGTGGACTGGAAGAAAACAGATATTCAGACCTGTAACAGCTGCATGGCCACCTCATAGATCTCCCTGGAAGAATCTGCCGCCTTGAACAGAATAAGGTTCAGCAGCACCACAGTGTCAAATTGGTAATCCCTAAGAGAAGATATAAAAACACAAGCAGCATTTTGATTAGCAGTTCTCCGGTTCCAACGGGACAAACAAACCCACACAAATGTGTTCAAGTCGAAGCTGGGAATGTGTAGTACCTGTTGTGAAAGACATTGGCAATGGCCCTGAAACAACCAGCAGCCACGCGGCGAGAGCCGGTGTAGCAGCGATCCACAGCCCAAAACATGAGGTTGCTCTGGTCTGGATTGAGCTCCAGCAGCAGCATCACAGCCTCACAACCCAGCTGGTGAACCTAGAAGAGACCACAGAGCTGTTAGAACCATGGGTTCACTTCTTCCAACAGTCACCTCACAACCCTGCTCATTTTAACCCGTTGAACATTCAGTCTTTGACACACATAGATTTACTTGGGAGGCCGTCGGTATACTTGGTCAGTGACTTGTTTTAGCATTTTGCAGAGAAACAGAGGGATGTTATCTGGTGGATGTTTTACAAGCACGGAGCAGGTAAATCAACAGTTTTGTTTTCGAAAGGCGAGTTGTGTTTGTTAGGCGACGTGCATGTGTGTGTGAGGGGAAAGATGAGGAGGAAAAGCAAGTGCACAAAGTCTTTTTTGAGTAAAAACCAAAATAAGGTGGATAAGTAAGTAGAATTTAAATGGTGAAATAAGAAATGACCTATTGACCTAGAAATATACCCTCCACAGTTCCACTGTCATTCTTCTCTAACATGTGTCATGTGGAACATGTTGCCTGCCAGTAAATACACAATTGTCAATTCATGATTTAATAATTTGATACTCAATATACAATGAACAGAACAGTAAATCATAATGAATAAGGCTACACTATAAACATAAGGCTTTAAATAGACTCAGTGATGGGTGATTAGTATCAGCCTATACTGCTCCTGTTGATCGGTGATGCGATCAATCTCAAAAACCCTGATCAGCTCACCCTTACTTGTAGTACTTCTGAACACCACTGTGTAGTGCTATTGTCATGGTATGTGAACCTGGGCTGCACAACTTTGACCTCAGGAAGTCTTACAATACAACCAGACACAAATCGCTCCTACATGATCCTTATCACTAGAGGCATTATAAATATACACTTGTTTTTATTGCCACCATTACATTCATCCATTGAGACCACTGGTATGGAATATATTTCATGACCTTGTAAGAAGTTTTGTATACTTTGATGAGGCAAAGAAAGAGCTGCCTTTGCATGTAAGCTGATATATTAGAAAAAAATCAGCACTTTGCCATTTGTGTTTGGACATACTACCTTCCTCTTCTACACTATATATTTGGATGAGCATTCAAGACTTTTCCTTGGTGATGCACAATCCTACCTCAACCTAATATTCAGCACTCATACACATGCAGACTATTAAAGACAGAAGATTTTAGTGATAGTATAAGTGGGCTGAAATAGTAACTTTTCTCTTACCTTCTTGTCCTGAGAATCCAGGATGTTGTCCAGCCACTTGTAGAGGTAGCCATCAGAGGAAAGGCCAACATTGTCAGCTACAGGTCCACAACACAACACTGCAGACATGGCCTGGAACATTAAAAAAGCAGTTGGTTATCAGCAAGCCTGGATTATATTGTAGGCAGAAATTAGATTTCAACATTTATATATTTATTTGTGTTTGTGTCTACCTTAAGTGCACAGTACTGATGACGGTTGATCTGCATATTTCTGTCACTGTAGCGGTCCAAGGGAGTGAACATGATGCTGAAGGGCCCGGCCCAGTGACTGAACAGCATGAACAGACTGTGTCTCAGTGACTGCTGGGGGAAGATGGTCCTCCTCTGGTGTACTGAATACAACAAGTAATGAAATAAATACATACATACATAAGGCACTTCAATTTTTATTACTCTAACTATTGACATTCACTGCAGATAAACAGTTTTTAACTGAATGAAATGGGGAAATTAAGAGATATACCTGGGACATTCTGAATGATATTGGCCACAAGTGCACTGAAGTGACAGCGAATGTCCTTCAGTGTGTCAGAGTCCTTGTCATTTTCAGCCTCAAGCAACTGCCTGGTCAGATCAACATACTCAAGCAGCGTACTGTTCAGAGAGTGGCTCTCTCCATCTAACCCTCCACTGGCTCTGTAAAAAGAAAACAATTATGTTTAGAAACCAGATATACGAAAGTGCCAATGTGTTTGTCCCTATTTGTTGTGTAATACATACATCTGACTGATGACACCAGCATCAGCCAGCAGCTCAAATATCCGGACCAGCTGGACCCTGAGGATGTCACGACGCCTGCGTCGCTTCATGTTCTGCAGAGTAAAGAAAGTAGTATTTTAGCTCAGTAAATTACCTTTGCTGAAAAAAAACTGTGAAAGAAATGTTTCAAAAGTTATCAACTAACTGCACTTACTTCAGGTCTTCTTTCTAGAGCTTCTTTTATGATGGGATTTAGTTCCTCTATCAACTCTCTGAAGGATAGGAGAGTAGCATGTGAATAATCAAAATAATATATAAAAAAGTATGCTCAGGTATATATATATACATATACACATATATATATATCTACACACATATATATACATATACACATATATATACATATACATATATATATATATATATACATACATACATACATACATATATATATATATATATATATATATATATATATACATACACACACACATATATATATATATATATATATATATACACACACACATATATATATATATACACACACACACACACACACACACACACACACACACACACATATATATATATATATATATATGGATCATGTCAATTGATGTGTACCTGAAGGCCACAGGGTTGGTCCTGCCAAGCCCCAACACAAGAGACTCTGTGATGTCCATGCTCTCAGAGCGCATCATTGGAACAATGTGTTTGAACAGCGAGGAGGGGGACGGAGTGCCAACAATCTATTAACAGACACAGAAAGAGCAATGCCATGACTGAGATATACAATACATCACATCTTCTAACAATTAATTGTTACTTGCTACCATATTATGTGGTCCCTGTATCATATTGCATTGCATTTTTCCCTTCCAAATGTTAAAAATCTGAAAAATGTGTGTTTTTTGTATATTCAAGATCTTGTAAATGTGTGTGAGAGTGTAGAGTGTTGTATGAGCAGGTGCTCCTGACCTTTGAATCATAACTGTAGCCGCTGTCCGGCGTGGACGCCAGCGTCTCAGGCGGGGAGCAGCGGACGGAGCCAGAGGTGGAGGATGAGGAACACATGGAGGTGGAGGAGGAGGCAGAGCTGCAGCACAGAATCAGGTAGTTCCTCCAAAGACCAATGTAGGAGTCACTGCTGTTCAGACTGTTCACTTTCTTGGCATTGATGGGGCTACTGCAAGTGGACACACAGGAGAGGTCATTAATGACATGACATCAAAAGGCCAGGACAACACCAAAATGTAGGCCCAAATAGCTGCCTTCTGCTTGCTTACATGAAGACCTCACATGCTTTGCCATCTATTTATCTTGTCAAGCTCATTAAGATAGTATTATTTGGTTTAGTCCACAATCCTAGCACATTATGTGATCACGACACCATCACCTGGCCCTTTCAAAGACAGTCTATAATAAAAAACACCCCACAATGACAGAAACACACACATCGATTACACTGATGTACAAACAGACAGAACACACAGACAAGAGAGGCTTGGGGAAACATACTTGATGTCAACTTGTGGAGACAGTAGCTGCAGACGGGTGTAGGCAAACATCCAGGCATAGTTGAGGGCAGTGGGGCAATGTTTGGGCAGGTGCTCTTGCCGCAGGTAGCTGGAGAAGCTGATGACCCAGGGGTCCTGGCCCTGAGTAACGTGGGCAAACACCCAGATGTGCGAGGGGCTCACCACATCAAACTGGTGGCTGATGGGAGAAGAGCTCCACTCTGCTAGCGTCTGAAGATCAATCCCACTGGGACAGTACAGCAGGTTTGTCTGCAGAGAAAAAGAGAGGGAGATGAGTTGAGTCTCAGAGTATGTAAGTGTTATGATTCTGTAAATAAGAAAAGACATTCATACCTGGTCAGCTCCTGTGAGATGAATGAAGCTCTCCAACACTGATGCACTTAATCTGTCCATTACATCAATGGCTAATTCCTCATCCCCCTGAGAGATTGAGGGACACAGAACACATGTCAGAAAAAGTAACAAATAAAATCTCTGCAGACTTGTGCATATTTGAGTCAGTCACAACAAAATACACTGTGAGTCTAAAGGAATTACCTTGCCAATGCCCAGTGCAGTGTGCAGCGCTCTGACCTCTTTGAGGACATTAACAGCCAGCCTGCGTGTGGCAGGGCGGCAGCTACAAAGCACCACCAGTGCTAAACCCTCTACCACATGGAGCACACCCAACGGAGGAGTACGGTCCAGGGACAGAGAATGACCGCTGCTTGAGCCCTGTTTCAAAGAACTTGGAATTAAAATCACTCTCACATTTGTCACAACACAAACACACAAACACACACACAAATTAACTTATTACAGCTGAAACTTCTTTGACCAACCTGCACATCATGGCTCTTATTGCTGCTCTGCACTGCCTGCCTCCATTGGCTGATGAGCTGCAGTAGCATCTTGACAGCATTGTCCAGCAGTGTGGGGTGGACGTCAGTCACCTCTCGGACAATGAAATAGACAAAGCCTGAGAGAACATCCTCCCGCCACTCTGGGAAATCCACCATCAGGGCCTGAAGGGTAGTGAAGGCGAGGCCACGTAGCTCCTCATCCATGTGGATGGTCAGTCTAGCGAGGGAGAGAGCCAACAGGCAGAAAGACATTAAAAGACGTGTGAAAGGCCATCTGAGCTACAGTAGATTATGTAGTGATGTGTCTGCAGTAGGTGTAGAGGAGGGTGAATTACTTGGCTAGAAGCTCTATTAGGTCTTGTCTGCTCATGCCATCTGGTATCAGTCTTGGGATGGCGGCCACACACGTACGGAACAGATCAATCTTTGGCTTCCTCTCTCCCCTGTGGCACAAACAGCTTATGAGAACCTGCTACAAGTCAGAAAAACACAGAGCCACAGACAATGACACAAAAGTAACTATATTAATCCAGGTTGTGGTTACGTACGTAATCATGTCCTCAGGCTCCTTGTTGGACATCTGTACACTGGTCATACTCATGGAGCGTCCTACTTCCTTGTCCAGGTGTCGCAGGATGTTATCTAAGGCCTTTCTTACTTGTGGGTAGTACAGTGACATGCCTGGAAACACACAGCAGAGTCCTTACAGTTAGGGAAAAACAACAAAACAAATATTTTACACTTACCCCCCCCAACAGTTTAGTTTGAAGGACCCAACCTACCTATGACCTTGGCTTCTTCATCAGTTAGGGTGGTGTTGAGGAATATCTTCTTGACACGCAGGGTGTTGCCAGAGGGCATGATGATCCCTGTCGTAGGCATAGGAGGCTCCCCATCTTTCTGCTGTAGGCTGTCAGCAATCACCAAGAAAGCTCGCAACCCAATATTCATCCTCTGGCAGAACGAACAGGGGGAGAGGATGAGAGGTATGACATGGAAGAGAGAATCCAGCAAAACTCCAACAATGTCAGAACTTGAAGTGTACTTTACCTCTGGATTGATGGCAAAGGTTTTGTGAGACTTGCCCACACACAGGAGGTCATAGATTATCTCCTTCATAGCAAAGTCCAGTCTTTCCTGTAACAACCAACAGACCAGCAATCACTTACACAGGTACTACATGATGAATCCTTAGGTTTAG
The DNA here is from genome assembly GCF_905237075.1 of Dicentrarchus labrax. Lineage (NCBI taxonomy): Eukaryota > Metazoa > Chordata > Actinopteri > Moronidae > Dicentrarchus > Dicentrarchus labrax. The sequence goes on along the minus strand of NW_026136718.1, from coordinate 23,429,501 downwards.
CTAAAGTGAGATCCAGGTATGTAAATTCATGCTCCAAGCTTACCTGAGCTATGAACTGGATGATCTTGACAAAGATGTTAAGGGGTGTGTCCCTGGGCACCACACTCCGGGAGCCTTTTGGGAAAAGTGCTGAAACGATGCTGAGTAGTCGACTAGTTGGGAAAAAGTTTTAAGTTTATTTATTGCTGAACAACAAAGGCCAAAACAACTTCTACTTGATAGCCATTGATTACAAAGGAATTGACTGTCTGGGTATGATTTCCCTGGAACTGACCTCTGTGTGACAGTATTACTCTCACACTTGATCCTGATAATGTAAACCCAGAGCAGTCTGTAGAGCGATTCCAGTGCCACACGTGACATTTTGGGGTCTTTGTTCTGTGGATGTAAAAAGAATAAAATGAGCCATCCAAATGAATCAAGGCAATTTCATTACCCACCTGTGAGATTTGTGAAATCAGGTTGTTGTTGTTTTCTTGATAAACTCAGATCAAACACAAAACCGGGCAACTACATGTGAAACTAATGATAGAACAATTTATCACTCACAGATGAACAGTCCACATGGTCTGCTGATCGCTAAGCTTCAAGCTTCAAGAATTTTTAAGATGTGGTCATCAGTAAATCTAGTTGAATACTGTTTCTCCGGCATTAGGAAGAAAGTGCTGAGTATGGCTCATTGTCAACCAGAAGAACAACTTTACTGCTGAATTTAACAGTATGAAATAACTGCGTCCTGGAATGAAATACATCAGGTCAATATGACTGACCAACCAAGTTACCTGCTATGACAAATATTTATATTGTTGACATACAGGCCCATGCTGTGAGCAACCATGCTCAGAGCATGTGACATGGGCATGGTGCAAGGATTTCCATAGGTCAGCTTTACCTTACTGACATGATGGAGGTTTGTCATTTCCCAGGCAAACCGCCACCTTTCTATCCAACCACTTCACTGTCACTGCATCTGCCTTTTACCATTCCTGTCTCTTAATATTTATATAACAGATTAACCAACAAAATTTTGGTAATGTTGTAATTCATGGTGAAGAGACGCAATTTGGTGGCACACAGTACTGCTATGAAGTAAAAAGAGACGGCAGGGGGCTGATATGCCAGAAGGAGATATCTGAAGATAGTAATAAATAAAACCAAATAAAGTAGGAAAGTTGTGGGGTTTTTGTGATTTTGTTGAATTTACATTTTAAGATAAAAGCGCTGTGCTGGATTGCAAACCACACTCCAGCCTTTTTTTACTGCATTGTAGATGTATGTCTAATCTTTCGGTGTGCAACTCCACAAATCACAGCGACATAGAATAAAAGATTACTGAGCACAAACAAATGTAGTCTCCATTGTCAACCAGGTACTCTGGTCTGCAGTAATCATTTTAATTGCAGCAGGTGATCGAGAGACCCCACTCCATAACAAAGCAAGATTTTTTAGCGATAACCTGAAAAAAAAATAAAAAAATAAATCCATTTGTCACCTCAGTGCTGTGTTCACTGAGGATGTCTGTCATACATCATCGTCACTTAACTTTTTAATAAAAACAATAATCAGCCCCAAGTCAACAGCCAATGTGAAAGGTAACAAGAAAAAAAAAAGAGCACAATGTGGCTGCTGCCAGTCGGCCTATTACCAACTAAATGTAGCACTGCAAAAACACAAAATTCCACAACAGGACAAATTACCTTATCTATTCATGCTTCAGACTTTCTCTGACCCTCTGGTCATAAATACTTGAGATACACAATATTGAAAATTTAAAAATCAATATTGCATTGGTAGTTACTATTATTTATTTTTGACAAAATGTTGCATTTAACTGCAATACCACGGCGAGTATAGTTTTCCTACTATGGCTGACTGTTTTGCTTTATGTAGATACAGATGACTAAAACAGACCCATTTAGATATCTGTAACATTACAGGGTTCATGTGCACTTGTAATTACAGTCAACTCATCTGCATATCAAATATGCTTGATATCATGGAGATCATTTTGCTATCAGTCCACCTCAGAAAAATAGACAACACATTTTAAATCAATTATTGTCCAATAAGTTGAATGTTATATTATGCATCCCTTTTTTACAAAAACACGTGTCTACAGTAAAAATCTGATCACCATAAACACAAACCAGCTCAACAACAAACGCAAAGGCAACATCACATATTCCTCTTCTCTACTTTAATAAAGTAACACTTCAATGTCACTACAGAGAACGACTCTCTACCCCATCAACCAAGCAGGCAGAATTGCACCACCCTACGTCCTGGTCAGGACCTGGACCATTAAAAGGAATGGGAGCACCAGGCAGGTCACTGACGCCAGATAACTCACCTGCAGCGTCTCAATCTGCTTTCGGATGCTGTTGTTAGACGGCATCTGGAGCGAGTCAGTGTGAGAAAAAGATCAAATGACAGGAGACAAAGAATGTAGGGTTTGGGGAGGGACACATGCAAGTTAAAGGCAAAAACAAAAACATAACCTAAACAAATATGACAAGAGAAGTCCAAAGTGTCTTTACCCCTGTTAGTGTGCCAGTACATAAATCCACACTATTCAAACACAATGAACTGTTTAACATGCCACTTGTGGATTCATTAGTGGAATTATTAGTGGCATGCTAGTAATACAAAATAACAGTCCATTTGTATTTGATATGGTGTTATATATTTCAACACAGAGTGAGCTAAATATTAATTTAGAAGTGCAAAAGCAAAGCAAAATAAGGTGTGCTGTGGTCTGGAAATCAGACAGTGGGACAGAGAAAGTACACATAAACAGAGGAATGGAATTAAGCTGAACACAGAAAGATGAGGAAAAGGACATTTAAAGATGTGAATGGAAAATGATGAGCAAACAACAAAATTGCCGGTTTCACCTACAAAGACGATACCCATGTCAGCCATCCATTCAAATCAATGTCAAGCACACCCAAAATACTAATAGTTGTGTTTTAACCCTGTGGGGATCATAATGGAAAGAAGAGCTGCCGATTGTGATGAATTAGGTTGTAAAATATATCAATATTTGTGTTCTTACTGTAGTTCATGTTTAAGTCAAATAAATCTGAGAACATGCATTACATACCGGATACAAATGCACTGAGAAGAAGTAGTAAACAGATCATGTAATAATGATGTTGCAGAAACAAGATTAAGTCTTGTTTGGACATGTATCCTACTTATTCTGTTGTAACTTGGTTTTCAAATCACATTATAATAAAATGGATACTGTCTTTGATCTTCATCAATAATACTTCATCAAAGTTCTTCACTTTGCTTCTTGCCCTTTCCCCCCAAATTGTTTTGATCTCCCACAAGGATAACTCTCCATCTTTAATTTATGTCATGTGTACATACTGGGTATTAGTAAAGCATATGAGGGGCTGATATATCATAGCAGAGCCTTCTGGGCAATAGTAAAGATGACTTTAAATTGTCAACTATCAAAGCTTTTACACTTGTTGTGATTCATTCAGATGAAGCTCCACTCTAAACTAAAAGACTTCAGCTATTTTAAGTAATTTATTGGTCTTTGAGCATTTTTAAGAGCAGCCACGGGGTTAAAATCACTGGTTGGACAAGAAGCCCTAAATCACTAAAATCATCACTATACTTGAGCCATCACACAAACCCGTAAAATGATCTCAATCAAAGAATCAGCGTTGCCACTCTGACTGATTACGATTTTCAAATCAAGGAAATCTAAAACAATTACAACGGTAAGAGAGAATGCTGGAATGATTTCACTGAGAAGAGAGACGGCCATTCAAAACCATCGGAAATCACCATCACAAAGACGCAAACAGAAGTCTATCCGCCACAAGATCATACAATCTCCCCAGAGGAAAATCAATGTAGAATGGAAAAGACAGTCATTGAGTCAGTCGGTTGGTCAGTAATTTGGTCAATAATCTTCTGGGTTGAATTGGCTCCATAATGATCAGGAACAGGAGGAAAGTAGGTTTGATCTGTTTGTAATTGGTTTACAAGGAATCATTAACAGACCTGAGTTAAAACAGCACTTGAGATAGCATATAATATGCAGCTGGAGTTTGAAGATGCTACACATAGGTTTATTTCATTGTCTGTGAAATCAGTTGTGGTTACATTAGTGATAATTAGTGACACCTATTAACTTTTTATTTCACAGTTGTATTTTGTCCATTTGGAGCATAAATTATAGCTTTTTTAAAAACAAAGTCACTATTATCAAATCAAGTGCTATTCCTGTCCAGATCTGGTTGTTGATAATGGAGGGGAAAGTACAATTTGATCTTCAGACAGAACCACAAAGCACACCCTTCACAACCAACTTCTTCGGTGGTATTACATCACATACGAATAATAGAGCACCAGAATACACTTACATTTAACATTTTTAAACAGTAATAAATGTTGATTCCTCCACAATGTAATGTCTCATGACAAAAAGAGCAGTTATGAGCTTGAACTTAAGGGCACTCATGTCACTTTATACTGCCACCAAAATTTAATTTTAGGTTTCATAACACAAGTCATAAGACCTCTGAGATTTAAGCTGGCTTGTCAAGCCAAGTATGGTGCTCTAAAAATACTTTCATCTGAAGAATACAGTGATTGTGCTACTAGAGCACAAGAGTACAGACTTTTCTGAATTGGATGGGGTGTAAAGGTTCACACAGACAGTACCTTCAGGTGAGAGAGGCAGTTCTGGAGGAAGATGTGCCAGTTGTTGAGGAAGAACTGCTTCTGACTAACACACAGCAAGCATGTCACCAGTGGATACAGAGCCTGGGGAGAGAGATAGAACTGTGTTGGCAAACAACTTATTACTTTGCATTTTTTTAAGCTGACAAAGTCTCAATTTTTTGTATGCACATTTTGTAATTCAGCAAAAAGATTTGTGCAAAAGCCACACTATGAAAAGACCAAGAGCAACAACAGTCTCACAAGCTAAGGTCACTTTTATGACATCAGGATCCCAGATATATTACCAACTACTACTGATGGAAGCATACATATAAATAACTCAATATTAGATACAGATATGAAAAAATAATTCTGGAGTACAGAATGGACCAACAGTAAGGTTCAAAGTCAAACATTTCTGGATGACAATGACAGACTGGGTGCACTGAGGCAAATAGAAATGTTGACAAAATGCAGGAAGAGTGAAACACAATAGGAGAAGGAAGTAGTAAAGATGCAGAGTACATAGTGATAGGGGTGGGGAGGAAGAGAGAAACAACTAGGATGGCATAATTATTACCAAAGAGTGCTTCTTTCTGGAACTAAGGTCAAATGTTGTTTGGTATAGCATCTCCACAAAGTTCTTCAGGCAGGGCACATTGACTTCATTTTTCACCGCCTGAGGATGAACAAGTCATTATTGTAGATCTTAAATTGACAATCATTACATACAGATTCCTTCATGAGAGTGAGACCATGGAAATGGTTTTAAATGTTACTCACAGCTGCAACAGGGATGAGGATCTCGACAAAAAGGCCAGCTAGAGCGTGCTTTATGTCCTTATCCTTGACTTCCAGGAAATACTGGGCACACTCCTAGCAAAGGACAACCAAAGGCGCACATGTATGAAAAATACACAGAGGATACATACATAAACAGATACAAAGCAAATGGTGCCTATGTTTGTGAATCAGTCAACTATATGTACAAGCTAATGACTTAACTTAAAATAAAATGCACATTGTAAATAATGACCAATCTGTGATAGACAGCATTATGATATTATGATAACACAGAACCAAAGCCTGCTGTTCACATTACAAGAAAACAACCATACAACGTCATGTTATTTTTCCCTCACATGCTGACCAGTGAGGCCAGGAAACACTGTTTTATTTATTATTATTGACTTTAATAGGAGATTAACTTAAATGTAAATGAGTTTCTTAAATATCAATACAAAAAGGAAATATGGTCAGGTTCTTAAAGATCATCATATGGGTAGAAACCATGATATGTACTGAACCAGTGGTGGACATAAACCATAGTATGTTCCATTAGCACATTAGGAAATACAGTAATCTTTTAACTGCTGTATAAAGATTAATGAAAAGGCCACTGCTCCATTCACAGCTCTTAACAAAGTCTCCAGCACACTCGCCTCTTGGCAAACCTCACCTTTGATCGTTACTCATCTGGCTTTATGAGCCATTGCCACGGAGAGCTGCTGAGTTTGAACAAAGGGTCGGCGGTAAAACAAAATGCCTGGTGCAATTTAGCAAACACACATATCAGCCACAGTAACTGTAGCTACACTGTGGCAAATGTGCATAAATAAACGACTGTAATTTACCTGCATGAACTGAAAAGAAGCCTCAAAATCCTCCACTGGATACATTTTGACCCGGAAGAACTTCATGCCCATGATGAGACTGATGATACTCTGGACTACATAGGGACTCTGCTCTTTTTGCCTGAGCTCCTTCAGTTCTGTGATGAACTTCTTCCTGACTGCCTGAAACCTGAGCGCACAAGCAAACACATACACAAAAGATATATACATATTCACTTCACAAAAAAATTATGATGATAGAGATGTTAAGAGATGTCTAAGAATGTAAGAAGTTGTTAAGCCGGTATTCAGGTAACAGGCAGAATTAAGCTTGCTTACTTTGACTGTGTAAGGACTCCAATAACCTCAGCATACAAGTCTGCGATGATGTGCACATTGCCAGTGTTGGGGCCACAGTACCTATCAATTGAAGCATATGTCATCAAGTCTTAAACAAATGGAAATCATTTTGTGGAAGACATTGTGCTATATGACTGACATCAAAACAACAGAAGAACTTGAGGCTAAGAGTCATTAATGACAGACAGTTTATAAAGTGACACAATGATTCGTAGAACCAGTATATTCAAAAGAGGCATAAATAAAGAAATGACTGGCACCACACTGCAAAGCAAAACCCAAAAGTGAGAGCACCACAGTAAAGTGTATATTTATCAGCATTATGTATGCGTTATTCATCTGTGTCACTGCCTTATTTGTTTGTTGACGCTTACTTACCCCTCTTTGTGTTTAAAGTGCTTGAATGCCAGGTTTAGAACTTCATGTACTAAAATATCTGGCACTGGATGAAGAGGAATCTGTGACGGAAACATGGAATCATTGGTCTTATTAGAAGCATTGATAAGTCTTCATTCTTTCTCTTTGCTACCATTCATTGCCCTCCCTACAGGACCACCGCCAAGGACAACTTAGCTCTGGTGTCCAGGCATTGGCTTTTAGTTCAGAATGTTGCTTAGATTTGGACAGTCTACTTTAGAAACACACTCAGTTGAGAGTTGGTCTGTTGCCAATGTGTTTATTTACTGTGTCCCTCCTGTGGCGAAAGACCTCAGTAACACCACTGCAGTTAATGTCTGTACCACAGATGATAAGTAAACACAAAGGTACAAACCTATTAAACAATATTCTTATCTTTCTTAGTCTCAGTAGTGATTTGCAGACTATTAAAAAAGTACAGAAATTTCGGCTCTCTTATTAGTAGTGAATAAGTGCATAAAGTAAGAAATCCTGCATCTGTTTAGCAAGTGAAAAGGTAAAGCTATTACAATGCTATTTCTGATTGAGTACATGACTATCTGTCTACATCAGATAACACATCAGCAGTAACTAAAGAAACACTTTCACATCAACACTAACAAAGACCAGGTAGAAATGTAAGACCTAGTCACACCGTAGCAGAAATTATCACACTCAAAACCACTTCCTCTGTGCTTGATTAAGATAATATCAGTTTTAGGTCAATCAGGTGCAGTGCATTTCCCCTTTTCTATGTAAACATCCAGCCACCCAACTGTCAAATAAATCAGTATACAAAAGCTCATTGTCAGAAAGCTTACCTGTTTTAGAACTTCCACGGAAACTAAACAAAAAATGAAATCTATGGCTAAGTCCCTCCGTTCCAGAAGGTAATCTTTATCCCGGTGCTGTTCATCTCTACAAAGTGGAGGGAGACATTCATTGTAAACAAGAAGGTTTTGAGCAAAGCACATCCAAAAAATGACAAAAAAATTTAATCACTTATACATGATTTGTTCACGAGAAAGAAGAAGACGTCTATGGAGGAAAAGAAGATGAGCAGCTCACCCTTTGGACTTAGTACTGGAGCGAGGCCTGTACTCATAAGACTCGTCTTCAGTGCCACTCTGCCGCCGGTACCAGTCGAACAGTGTGCGCAGTAGGGAGGGCAAACAGTGTTCTGCTATTGAGCTCATAGAGCTTATTAACTGGAAAACAATAACATATAGACATTAGATTCACTCATTATTACTAGTTAACCTAGTCTCCACCACACACATATATATCTATTTTTTTAACACCTTTGTTTATTGGGATTTTTGCAGGGATATACAACACTTATAACAGTGAGAAATACAATTGCCTTTTATGATGTGCGAGAGAAGAATAAAAAACATGTATTTTTATAAAGAAGTGAGCATTAGGCACTGATCCTGCTGGACCCAGAACAGTAACAAACATGCACAGTAAGAAAACAACAACTGTGTAGCAAGTGAACAAGAACAGAAACATACTAATGAGGATGTTCAATCACACTTTAATGTTGTACATTAACAAAAAAAAAAAAAGGAAGGAAAACTGTGGAACTGGGCCACACCCCACAACTCCATAATTCATGTATTGTCTCCACTACATTTTTTTTAACACATTTTTAATGAATAAATTAAACACGAATACTGTAAATGCAAATAAAATGATTACATTGTGTAGAGAATGCTATCCGACAAGCAATAATTAAAAGTGGACATTCAATAACTGAGTAGCATATAGGGCGGGTATGGACCAGATGTTTTCTCAACTAGTGGGTGACATACTGCAGCTATTGATTGCAATTGAATGTGGTGTCGGATGACATGTTGAGCATATCATAGTGCGGCTACACTATTGAGCAGCTCTACAGTACATGTGGCTCTGTGGTGTTCGTATGTAAGATCAAAGAAATAGAAGGCTGTCCTCCAAACACTCTGTCAGCACTTTGATTGCATCAACAATGAGAGCACCACATTAACAAGCTTGATGAATCCAGATGATCTATAATGATTTGTATGTTTGTGTATAACAGCTGTATTTTAATGAGAAATCTGTAAATCCTATAACTAAGGAGTAAATACAGAAAAACAACAAATCAGCACTTTAGCAACTCAAGATTACACTGAATAGTTTCAGACAATACATAAAACATGAGATGTGGTGGTCAGTATGTAAACTATTCGTGTGTGTGTGTGTGTGTGTGTGTGTGTGTGTGTGTGTGTGTGTGTGTGTGTGTGTGTGTGTGTGTGTGTACGCGCGTGCATGCGTATATTTAAGGTCCAATGCAGCGTGATGAGGGAGGTGGATGATAGATGCTAGGCGGGAGAGTTATGCAACTGCTCCCTCTGCCCTTATGGCATCGGACAGATACACTCCAGCGCCCAATGCTGATTTAGTAGCTGAGGATGACACAGCGATTCTACACTCTCACTTTTGCGCTCTCTATACTCATTTTCTCTTCCTCACTCACAATGGGGACAGCTGGATCTATAGCACCATATCCTCGTTGGCTTTGTGTTGTGCTGAACAAAGCATTCTGCAGCAGGCAGGCCCATTGTATAGAGTTCTGCACCAGCTACAGATGAGGGACAGACGTGCCATTGAGTGGGTGGAGCTGGGAATTCAAACACTGCGCACACATTTAAAAAGGTACGAAAAGGACTGCTGGTGGTCCTGGGAAATGTGAATTTCACATTCATACACCCACACATGACGCAGCTTTTACCTCCTAGTCATTACTATGGCTGTACTGACCTGGTCAAATTGTGCATCTTCCCCTCTCTGGAGGGATCGGGACAAGGGTTTCTCCTGTTAGAGGGGTGAGAGAGAAAGTGATTAAGAATAAGTGTGTTACAAACCCAGCAGAGATGCTGCTATTACGTGCACAATGGCAGATTGCTGTCAGTCAAGCAGCAGCAGCAGGCCTGATAATGAGTAAGCAAGTGAGAGAAGAACACTGAAGTTCTACTGTGGCGCATGAGCTAACTGAGGGGCTGAATAAGAGTGACGTAAGACTTCTATCAGCCTGAGGTTATTACCTCCTCGTCTGATCACAACACCCCCCCCCATGTAAAGGACAAGAACTGAGCTGAATAACAGGAATGAATGAGGAACAGGCCAGTCAAATGGCAGTTAATCCAGTCTGTTAATAATAAACACTTTTATAATCCATGTAACTCGTGTACATAATGGCTTTCCTGTCAGTTTTGTCACAGCCTTTCCTGAAGTGGCTAGAGTCATGGCAGTTAGTTGCAAAAGAGAAGACGTTATCTCAGCAGTGTGTCCCACATCACGTGTCATGTATCAAATTTCATTTCCTGTGTTTCGTGACACCAGCTTTCACCCCCCTGTGGACTCACCAGCGGTTCAGCCATCACCATCTCGATCTTCTTCTCAGCCAGCACAGCAAACTCAGCAAATAGACTCTTGATGACAAACTCCCCGGGCTTGAGCTCGGGGTCGATGGTGATGCTCGACATGGCGGCGATGTTGTGTTTCTCCCACGAGAGGGGAGTCACCGAGGAGGGGGCACGGCGTCTACTCACGCTGCTGCTGACTGGTGCAGAAGCTGCATAAAGGACAGAGGGTAGAGGTTAGGAAATAATACAGTGGGAGCCAAAAGCAGCAGGGTCAAACTAAGAACAACACTCTCGTAAAGTATGCAGTGTCATGCACTAGTTCTAATCCAAACAGGAGCATGGACATTTCCTAAAGAGGCAAATTGACTGAATTGATGACAGAGACCAAGAGGGAGATATTCCAGTGCTGACTAGGGCAAACATACAACTTCCATTCGATTCCAAGCCATTATAAACTCATTTTAAACTCACATTGCCCATAATGGGCTCAAATGACCTTAAAAAACAAACACAACCATAATAATAACTCCTATTTCAACTATGTCATTAATTACTAAAATCTTGCTTCAAAATCCAAATATTTGTATTTATGTCTAAATGTAGAATAAGTAAATACTACAACCAGCTCTTTCAACAATGTTGGTCTGAAAGAACTATACTGCTTTTCTTACAGATTTTGATAGAAAACCAAGCAGACTTGCAGATGGAAGCAAAACAGATGGAGTAGTAGACATTTTAGCAATACCTTTTTTCGCTTTCTTGCAAAGAGCGAGACGACAAAATAGAGACAACTCTTAAGTCTGTACACTAAATATAAAGCTAACAGCCAGTTAGCATTGTTTAACACTTAAACTATGTTTAAAGACTGAAAACAGGGAAACAGTTAGCCTGGCTCAGTCCAGAGGAAACAAAATCTGCAAATCAGCACCTCTAAAGCTCACTAATTAACACATTATGTCTCCAAAGTGTGTAAAAATGCTATGCTGTTGTTGTTCTGGTGGGTTACGTTCCAGATTATTTCTTGGCTCTTTGGACAGAGACAGGCTACTGTTTTCAATTTTGTGCTAAGCTATGCGGCTGTTGGTGGTAGCTTCATATAGAGTATATCATACAGACGTGAGAGACATATCAATCTTCTCAGCTCTCATCAATTAAGCATATTTCCTGAGATGTCAAAAAAGTCTTTGAAGCAAGATTCATAGGATTACACATTTACAAGCCTATAAAAAGAAAATTTTCTGGTTGAAAGTTATGTAACTTTTAACCCATTGCTAAACTTTTTAACCATTTTAAACTGTAGATTTATTGGTTTCAAACATGAAACATCTATAAAAAACACATTCTGTATTTCAAGATATTTACCATATCTCCATACATATTAAATTACAGCAGTGAAAATACAATTAATTAAAGTCTAATACTACAAAGTTGTTTCTGTTGAAGTTGATCTTCGAACATCTAAAATCTCTAAGATACTGCAGTACAAAAAAATTATAATGTTCATGATGGTGCTGAAATTTGTTGATAAATGGCCATTTCAGCTGTGACCTCATTTATCAAAAAGATTACACAGAAAGGCCATTCTGAGCACAATGCTGGCAACTGTGAGCTGAGCTCATCAAACTTATGGTGAACCCAGCTGGCGTTCCTGAGAATGTAGAAGCTGACAAGATGGACAGGGTGTTAAAATGCATTTTTTCTTGCACTACTTCTGCATTGAGAAACCTAGTTTGGCCAGATATGCAATGCTTTTTCATTTTTAGTCTTTCTTCAGGTTTACCTTAAAAGTGTTCCTTATTTTTATTTCATTTTATCATCTGGTATTGAAAAAAATATATAAGTTGAAAAAAAATGTTTATACATTGTTTTTTCTGTGCGAATTCTTTCAAAAAGACAAAAATAATTCATTAAACCGCTGCTGTGAGTAACCCACAAAGTGACGTATCAAACCCTGTGCCACCTGTACGTTACTGATCGTGACATTCCTACTGTATTTATATTTCATAATCACACATTTGCAATATTAGATACCAAGCCGAATATTAAGTGCAGCAGACATCTAACGTTATATATTAACTCATAGTAAAGACAATCCTAATTACAAAATCTAACTTAAAATACTGAAAAGTATGCTTCTACATTATTAGTGACAATTAAGGGATAATACAGAGAACACTGAAAAATCAGTGGGTGTGAGTGCATAGAATATAACATGATGTCCTTGGTTCAACTCTTATGCAACCAACCAAGGTTTCATATGGCCAGCTGTTGAGTGTCATGGTGTATAAATGATGACTCTGTTGTTGTATCTGGTATCGTTGATTTTTTTTCTGTTTCACCACAAAAAAATGCAAATCTAAATGAGTTACTCTGGGTAGAGAGGATTAGAGGATGAATCCTGCAGAAAATGACAATTGTGGGCAGTGCTGTGGTGTTCCTACAGCACAGTAGTAGCAGGCATTTCTGGGATTTATCACATTGTCATTATAAAGAGCCTGTCTGGTTACATTTTCCCACATCCTAAATTGCTGCACTCTATAGTCAAAACATTGCAGGAATGGTTGGTTCATCAATTTCTATAGCACCTTTTATGAAAGTATTTTAAAAGAGCCTAAACAAAGTAAATTAAGTAAAAAAGAAGCCTGGGGAAAGTTGAGTGAGGAAAGAAAACTAAACACACTAAACTAAGTGTCCACAGAGCTCCTTCAACAGTATTTAGACTGGCTTCCTGAAAAAAACATCCAGGGTCACAAAGAGAACCCAGAGTTCTCTGCACATTTACATGTGGCACAGATCATTTGGCCATCCTATTCAAATAATAAAGCCTAAGCAAATCTTAAGGGGCTAGGTTTGGGCGTTCAGGGAAATGGCAGAGAAGCCAGAGCCGACAGCTTTGGAAACAGATGTTCAACAATCACATAAAGGGTGAAATCTTCGGGTGTTTACATATTTTTATATAAGCCAATAATTTACACAGCAGCATAAGTTTACTTTCTTAACCTAATAAACATATGTACACCTTTTAATGCAGGTGAAAAATGTGTGAGTCTCTAAGTTAACTTAAGTTAATTAAACCTCATTCACAAACACTTACTCTTAACCATTTAATCAATTGGGGTGTTTAAATCGGTGAGTGCACATGCATTAACAATAAATTACCTTAAAAAGCACTTAACTACCAGCTCCATTTGCCAAAAAATGAAATGAAATACATAAAATTGCATGACCATAATGAAACACTTGTCTAGGTACATGCTTAAGACAGCCAAGTTGTCATCTATTCACACAAGGCTTCATAACATTCAAGAGTGCTCTTAAGATTTATGCTACAGCTGGGACACAACTTCTACTCTGCTCTACAATGGTTCCAGTCCAGCCAACTGGGCAGCCAATAGTAAACTGACCCTTTACCTCATTCCCTCCCAGGAAAAGCCTTGTTCTGTTTCTTCCTGGTTGTCACAGAAACACTCATGCATTCTTAATCGTCTGAATACGGCTAAAGAGCAAAAGTGCAGGAAAAAATATGTCTTTTAGCAAAGGAAAAACATCCACGCCTCGCATATAAAGCTTTTTTGTATGATGGTAACCAAAAATGTCAGAGATAAGGTTTCAGTTATTGAGCAATGGGATGTTGTACACAGTTGCCTGAGGTTAAAGTGGGATTTGGCAGGTGGAGGGACCCTAAAATCCGGTGTAGCGGAGCAGCAGGGGAAAATGACTCAAAATAACTGATTTGTACTGAGAGCGCCAACGGACTGTTTTTTTTTGTGTAAAGCTATGTGATCAGCTGACCTTTGTTTAAGCACCCATTTTTGACCACTTTTCTGGATCCTACTGGTCCAAAGGAGGCCCAACTAAAGAAATGAGATGATGCTGACTGGACCTCTTTTTTTCTTCTTCTTTGCACTGTATTGGTGAACCTGTAGCCCTCCTTTTTGTTGACATATGTCCCTGAACGCTGTTTTAAATGACAATAAAATTCAGACCCTGATAATGACAGAGCCAATACGCATTGCTCTGTTCTGCTGCCCATGCTCGAAGAATACATTTATTACATTGATTCATCCATAGACTGAGTGCCTTAGGGTTTTTCCATGGATATCTACACCACTTCACATTACACAGGATTTCCTGGATTTCTGTTTTAATATACCTTCAGTAGTACACCCATTAAAAAAACATATCTAAAGTATGCCTGGCCACTACCCACCTATAAAATAAAATGAAATAAAACAAAATAACAACAAAATATTCTAAAGCATAGTGTAATTGAAATTGTTATTATTAATTTAATTATAAATGAATATTCATGCTATTTTTATAGAGCAAATGAAAGTGCAGAGGTGGAAGGGGCAGTGTAGTAGCAAGTGTTAGCTGTGTTGTGGTCATGTTGTCCAGCAGCACAGAGAGCCTTTCAAGCATTTCCCTCTTTGTTTACTGTGCTGCACCAACACCCCCAATGATGTCACATAGCCAGCTCCTAATATCCAATCAGTGCTGGGTGCTCTGCCCCCTCTATCCTTCTTTTCTCTCCCACCCTGGGCCAGCTGGATTGTTGACTGGTTCACACAAATTAATACCCCAACACTGTACTTTTCCAGTTAATGACAAAACAAGAAAAAAAAAAAAAAAACCTAAAGGCATCTTTTTCTGGGCCAAGTCTTTGCATTGGCCATCCCCTCCCTCGCTCTCTTTTTCCTTGAGACATGCCAGTCATTTGTGGCATGCCAAACTATGATTCCCTTCGAAAGCTGACCCCATAGCACAGATCTTTATAAATGATCAAAAAAAGAGGAAGGTTGCAAACTTCTCACAGTTTTAAGCCAGTGACCCTAAGGTCATATTCCTCATTTCCCATTCAAATCTGAATGAAAAATAAATGCAAAAGGATGCTTTGCTAATAATATGTAAAAAAGAAAGCTTGTCCCGTACTTAAGGGCTTTAAACAAAAGCCCTCAAGGATAGGTTGTATTTCAGGTATGTTTTGTGGCAGAATCTACTGTTGGATGTCAGTGCCGTATTGTATGATATGGAGAATAAAAAAAAAAAAGAGCCTGGTTTAAAGAACTGAACATGCATTGGTCCCAAGGCTATTTATACTGGTTTCTGACCAATTGTTCAGAGTTGGTCTTCTTCCTCATATATCATAACATTATCTGTCAAAATATAGTTTCTGTTTTCTGTCTCAGCCTGAAAAATTCTATATCTGCTGCCCAAGAGAACACTAGTATCTAAAGAAATCTGAACATCTTGACCTGAACAACAGTTCTGCTAAACTCCTCTAAAGTCTAATAAAAATCTACCAAAGTGCTGTAGAAAATGCTTATGTTTTGTTATGAGTTCTATGGTTGTGCTTAAGGAACTGAGTACCCCACAGGATTGCACAACTATTAGAGCAGTGGCTCCACCTTGTCACAGTTATAATAAAGCCCTCCCAAACGCCTGCTCACTTCCCCTGTCAGGACAACCAGTAAAAACAGCACAAACACACGCATACTGTTGGAATGCAGGGCCGTGAGTGCGTCCATTTTTTTTTTTAGAAAGAGACAAAGGAATCACTGCCAATGTTTTTGTGGTGTGGCAGTGCCAGTTCTGCTATTGTGTCTCAACATGCTCAGCCTCTGACGAGTTACTACTAGTTTACTCTTCACCTAACTACGTCAAAACAAAAAAGAATCTAAAACATACAGGACAAAAATAATTTGTTAAAAGAGGCTGACAAGACTCTGGTAACAGGTCTAGTCAGTGACAGAGCAAACCAAACCAATATGCATGCTGCATCATGATTCAAAAACTGATTTAAACACGAAGAGCCAAACTGTGAAGTCACCATATGTATTAATTGTTGAAAATATTGGGTGTTCCAACTGAACACTAACATCTCTAGTAAACAAAGAACATTAAAAAATTCTTATTTGTTCTTATTCATTAACAGAATTAATAATATAGAGGGAAAGCATCGCAAAAAGAGAGTATGCATGTGGAAGTTGTAGCAGGACAGCTTAAAGAGGGTTTTTGAAATCAGGCCCTCTTTGTTTGAGAGGCCCAAAAACTGGCAACCAGCACAGGATAGGGGAGAGAGGGGAGAGAGGGGTGAGGGGGTGAGTAATTAAAAAGAGGGGCAAATAGAGGGAAGTTGTTTACTCAACAGGTGAACATTTGACTGCTAAGCTAACAGAAAACTTGGCAATGCTATGTATCTTTTATAAATTCATACTTTCATTTCTCAACTCTATTAACTTGAGGGAGAGAACAGGGGCTTCTTGCATTAAAAATTACATTATTTAAATTATATATTCTGTTGGTTCATGGTGATGGGGGTCAAAGCCTATTCCAGCACACACTGGGCGACAAGCAAGATAAATCCTGGCCAAGACACCAGTCTTTCATAGAGTAAAACATAGACAAATATGTTCAAACCCCCATTCACACCTTTGGGCAGTTCAGATGTTCTTATTTGAATAACCAGCATATCTTTGCTGCATGAGGAAACCAGAGCATCTGGAACTAACTGACGCGGAGACAAGGAGAACATGGAAACTCCACACAGGATAGTTCCCGTCCAGAGATCTGTTTGATTGGTAGTAGCAGTCCTAGCCACTGAGCTACTATTCTGATTTACTGTGTCCATATTAAGTAAATTGCATTGTTAAACAGCCCACAATGCAATGGTTCACATTTTATATTTGTGGTAATTATTGTTAAGCAACACTTGACCCCTGTCAGTGATGTCTTAAAATAATGATGATTTTGAAACTGCTCTTAAAGCTTTTTATTCTATACATTTAAATGTTAATGCTGGCATCATTTCAGCTACTAGACCACAGTCTGCTGCTAGAAAGTAGAAAATTAGGTGGAACTTTTTGGTACAGTCATAGAATGATTCAAGTCTTACCAACCAAAGGGGAGGTCCCACAGACCAAGAAATATATGCTCCCATTGGCTAAAATTGAGCAAAACTACACTACTATTTCTTGTTATGTTGATGACACTGATATTTATTTATTACTGATATTATTTCTTTTCATTTGGTAATATTGATCATTACAATGACAGATTTCATTGCGTATGAAAAACAACATTAAAAAGGTTCTAAATTATTAACTACTACACGTATATAAATCAATAAATGGTTTATGACCAAACTAAATCTGTCCTAATCTTCTTTAATCAGTTTTGGATTTTAATCTGGGAACAATCATCAGACCGAACATGATGAAGTGACTTTTAGTTACCATACCGCACATATCTTCAATAATCTTCAAAAACCTCCATATCTAGAACAAACTTGTACAACACATTCCCAATTGTTATCACT
This sequence comes from Dicentrarchus labrax, assembly GCF_905237075.1. Lineage (NCBI taxonomy): Eukaryota > Metazoa > Chordata > Actinopteri > Moronidae > Dicentrarchus > Dicentrarchus labrax. Next base: position 23,411,739 of record NW_026136718.1, on the reverse strand, counting down.
GTGTGTGTGTGTGTGTGTGTGTGTGTGTGTGTGTGTGTGTGTGTGTGTGTGTGTGTGTGCGTGTGTGCGTGTGTGAGAGACAGAGACAGAGAGAGCAAGACAGAACTGACATGAAGCGCTTATCAACATTTACAATACAAAAGAAGTCTTTAACCTGTGATCTGATATCTACTTAACAACAACATTTCCCTTACTTGGCTCTGCAGTTTGTGATATCACTTTCACACAACCTTAAAAAGGCAAACTATACGTTCCTTTTTTGGACAAGAGGAATGTTTGGTCATTATTTGTGCGGCTGAGGTTCTGCAATCACAGCAAAGCTATGTGTTGCAAACTATGTGCTGTTCACTGTGCACTCAAACTGTTGTGTGGAGAGCCAGGTTTGTCAAAGTAGATACACAGGACCATCAGATATGCAATTTATGATCCAAATGTAAACACAAACATAACCTCAATACTGAACAAAGCTATTTCTTAATTTAATATTGAAAATGTATTAACAAAAAGTGTATCGTTTCAAATTGCAGAAGAAACAGGGTTGTGTGTAATTTTTAATGCAGGTAAAACTGGAGTGATGAATAAACAGCACCAGCTGGGCAATTCCAACTACTGTTGGCTGTCCACCTTTGTCCACCACTACATTTCAATGAGACTGAGGAGCCAGCGCCTTTTTATTCCTGATGTAATATGGGCTGTATGGGAAGCTAATAATAGGAGGGAACCAGAAGACAGATCAATAGTAGAGAAACATTAGCTGCCCCAGGGGGAAGAGAGAAGAGGGTTATAAAAGTAAGAGGGAAAAAAAGAGGGATGAAGATTGCATTGAGTGCTGCTATGGAAGACTGAAAGAGAGACATTTAAATGTTGAAATTTTTTAAAAAGTTGACAAAGATGGAAAGAGTAAGGACGAGCTGGGAGCAGCCAGCGCCTTCAGAGCAACAGAGAGAGTACTTCAAGTCCACCTGTGTTCTATATCAGCAGATGCTCATCAATAGAAACATTATCTATGGGACAACCAGGAGCCAGTAGGGGAACAGGGTAGACTCTGCTGGAGGAAGAGATCAACTCTGGCAACCTGCATAAACATCAAACAATGCTGGCTAAACAATCATTCATCCTGACAACTCCATTAATAACCACATTTCTTACGCAGTGAGGAGACAGGAAATCTCCAAGCATGGATTGGATTGCATGCAAACATGCTGCATAGGGTCTGCTGGCTTTGTGTGGTAGATAAGTCTGGTGGCCAGGTCTGGTATGTAAACATGAGTGCAAGCTTGGCGAGGTACTCACAGCTGCTACTCCACGACTTGAGTAGAGATTTGATGCTGATCTCAAAGAAGACCGAATCCTGCAGGCTCAGCATGGCGGCTCTCAAAAGTTAGGCTTCCCCAGAAGGCACAATTTTTTTTACAGGACTCCTGTCACTTTCATTTCACAAAACCCAAACATTCCACTCTTCTCAAAAATATACGCCTCACATGTGCCGCTCCTCTTCCCTGACTGGAGCTGAATACTACCCTCCACAGGTGCTAGTTAAAGGCATCATCCCGAATGTGCAGCTGCTGAGGAAAGAGACCCAAAAAGATGTGCTACCAGTTTGTTTCCTCTGCCACCTAGGTCACTGAAGAAAGAAACTGTGCCGGGAGAAGAGGAGAGAGAGCATAGCCTGGCTAGTTAGAGAAGTATTCCACCCCAGTGCCTGCTGCCCGCTTGCCAATCCACAGAGTCCCTCATCCCCATTTCAGCACAGAAAAATCCAGAAAGGCAAAGGACAAAACTGCGTGAGAACTTTTGCTCCTGATAGGAGAGAAACAGCAGCAGAACAGTACACGATAGAAGTCTTAACAATGTACTGCAATATTCCCTCTCCTCTTCTCTTCCTGTGTGTGTATGTGTGTGCCAGTCCTAACTCACTAGCACCGTCAGCCACCCTCCGCCTCCCCCCAAAGCTCTCTCTCTCTTCATTCGCTCACGAGCGGCCCCTCCTCTTCCGAGCTAGCTCTTGTTCTTTTACTGATGCCTGCTCTTTTCTCTCTGAGTGAGAGCGAGCTTGTTTCAACAGCAAACAGAGGGAGGCGGGAGAAGAGTGTGGGTGATGTCATCAAAATGCTGCGAGTGTTCCCTGGCTGTGGTTCAGCAATGCATACGCATGTCAGAGTTGCTACTGTGCTGCCTCTCTACTGGCCTATCAAAACGACACTTCCTGTAAGCTCCACAGCAATACTGATGCGTCATCCCTGACTGCAGTAGGAGGGAAAGGAAAGACTGGGAGGATGGAGGAGGGAAAGAAAAAGGGAGGATAAACTGAACATGGGGGAGAACACACAACTGGTTCAGAGCTCTGCACCACAATAATAAAAAATATTATATTACTAAATAACATGTGCCATACATCCCCACCTTCAAAACTAAGTACATTGTACTCCAACTGCACTCAGAAGGAATATGAGGTATGTGACCTCATATATGACCAAACAATGGGACATGGGTACCAGACATTGTGTTACTGGTACTTTCTTACCAGTTTTTAACCACGGCGTAATAGTGACCACAACTAATCTATTTGTTAACTAATCGTTCACACCCAGTGGAGTCATAGGCATTACATCATTGCTCCGTCCAAAAGCTACCAGGCATAGTTACACAAAGACACAAAGTCACTACGCACTGCATTAGTGAGAAAACAGCCCACTGTGTTTGCGTGAATGTAACAGAGACACAGACACACACCTGATTCATCTGATATTTTAATCTTGTGTTGATGACAAGTTTCTTCTGCTCTCTCAGAGACTTAAAAACAGAGCCACATGACATCAAGCAATTTGTAGTCAAGAGAAGGATTAAGTTTGTTATCAAAATATTCTGAGGGGAACAGCATTGGAAAGGCTGCAAAAGACAAATGCTCTTTGTCTTCTTTTAGTTTAGTCTTTATTTCTCTCTCGCCTTCAGTCTCTCCCGCTGTCACATGTCCTCCACTACACAAGTTATGCAAAATGAGGCAGAGCTCATTGCAAACAAACACAACACAAGCAGATGCTTTGTCAAGCCATGGCTGGTGCTACCCTGATGCAGGCTTCCACTGTGAAACTCAGCCTTGTAAAAAAAAACAAGCACAGATTCTTTAGAGTCCCAGTAATTACATATCATAGTTATATGCAGATGATATGGAGAGACATTTAAATTAACATTACATTAAATAGTTCACAATTTTGCTTATACTTGCTGAGAGTTAAATGAGAAGGTTGATATCCCTTTCATGTCTCTCTGAAAGCTAATAAGTATATTCCTTTAAATGGACCCTTTGTTAAACTATGTGGCTGATACCAGAGCCAGTGCTGGTTTGGAACTGCACAATTTTGTTTCTTTAGCATTTTATTATTATTATTTTTCTATCAAAACATATTTTGAATTTAGCCTACTTGGGCACTGTTGAGCTCTTTCATGATTCAACAGATACTTCCAAGTTCTGCTACCCAACACAAGTGCAGTGGGGCATGGCAAAGTGGATGGATAGTTGAATACATAGGTTTGGGTCAGATATGGGCTGCACGATATGGAAAAAACATATTGCCATTATTTTGAAAGATATTGCGATACGATTCATGATTAGTCGGAATGATAATTTTTGCATCACAATTTTAATTTTCACTGGGAAAAAAAACCCTGATGGGACATGTTTGGGGTTTTATTTTAAATGGGGAGAACAAGATTTATAGGCCATGGCATCTGGAAATCCTCTATTCCAGGCCTTGAGTCTCCCTAAAACAAGCTTTTAGCTTAACTGGAGCCTTTAGCTCGAGCTCCTTAGTAGTAGGAGGAAGGCAGAGGTATTTGGCAGAAGACTAGTCTGTACACATTGTTTAAAAACAGAATTAGAGTTCATATTATCATCCTTATCAGCGAAACAGTTAATATACAAACATGCAGAGACGTCTGCAAGCCCTGTTTTCTGTAAACCAGCTTTATTGTTCAAGGAATGCAGCGGAATAACTCACAACATCATCTCTCTGGGAACATTAGAGCTACTGTCCAACAGAGCTGACGTAAGTTGAGGACTTCAAATAAACATTATCATAACGGACTTCCTGGAAAGAAGAGCTCACTGATTAAATAATCTCAACTAAATGCACAACCAAGGCAAGTTATAGTAGCTCCATTCCCAAAGTGGGAGCAGTGATTGACAGCTAGCCATCCTGACTGCAGACAGTATAGGGGAGCTGTTCCTCCCAGGAGTGCACAGGGTGGAGGATGCATTTCCTGTCCTGGCCTCTCTGAAGGGCAGTGGTGGGAACAATAATCGATAGTAGCTGTAATTCAATCCCTGACCTCCCCAATGGTGCCTGGGCTGCAGAGGACACGCCATTTAGATCCATCACAGCAGTCTGGGTATGCAGCACAACTCTGCAACCTGCACAGCTCCTCACTTCTACACACTCCCTTGAGCCAGGAACCAGCTATTTCATATTTCCTCGTAATAACTATCAAGACAGAAACTCTGCACATTTAGAGAAAGTAAGTATTTTTTGTATTTTTTAGAGATTGTTTTGCCTTTTTTTTTTTACTGGATAAGACAGCTGACAGGAAAGGGGGAGAGAGGGGGGATGACATGCAGCAAAGGGTCACAGGTCGGATTTGAAGTTGGCCAACTTCCACGGTATTATGCTCTGTAGCTGTACGACTAAATAATCAAAATTATCTTTATAAATAACTCCTTGCACAAAGTTCAGACACATCGACCCAATGACATTTCTAAGATTTCCCTTGTAGCAAATCAAGAGAGGCAACTCATTTCAGCAAAGAGTCATTCTTAGGTCAGAACAGAAGCATATCCTCTTTATGGAATGACAGAGCGGAACGGCGGGCAAATCTGAATTAAAACTCATTTTAACACAGGTAGAAAAAGGTCAGCTCATTACTCATAGCTCTTCAAATGGGCCATCTTCAAGTTGTACACTATGAAGGAGCATTTATTTGGAGAGCTGGTTGGAGAAAGAGCACTAACAATGATTCATGGCATTTGTCTTCCCAGCTATGACACAATATTCTTACCAAGTTCAGAGTCTGCACCGAGGTGCACCATTACAGGGGTTTGTTTCACTATAGCTGGCTAATAACTATTTAACAAACTCGATGAATAAGTTTGTCCAGGCTGTCTGGATACACGCCCCATGAACTGTTCAGACATAAATCACATGCACATCTTTCAATACAGAAGTACAACCCACCAGTGTACACTCATGTTCAGTCACATGCTGCAAACCCTCCCGAATCACAAACAGGAAACCTGCTGCACCCATTAACCAAATACTGTCCGGATCAAACCCTTCCCAAAAACTCAGCTGTATGTTGAGGAACTGGGTGATGTCACTGTGTGCAAAGTAAGACAAATGACAGAAAGAAAAGAGCAGCACCACCTTAAAAGCCAACTCAGACAGGTCATGCCAGTTCTGCAACAAGGGAGTGGCACTCAGCTCTGATTTAAACACAGGGAAAATTATCCTGAGGTATGAATATGCCAGACAAAGACCTATGTCTCCTTACCTCAACTACTGTAGTAATCACATCACTTTTATTACATAACTCACCATTATGACCCCTGACACCACCAGCATGATGAAAAAAGGAGATTTTTCTAATATGACGGATGTTCCCTATTTGGAAAGGAAGAAAGAAAGAGAGAAAGAAAGAAAGGAAAGATTTGAAAACAATTTGCCCAGTCAATTCTGTAGAAAAGTCATCTTGCTGTCTTTTAATAATAATAACAACAATATCTTACTAGCAGTCTGAGCAGCACAAACACAAACATCTACTGGAGTCAAGCTAAAAAACAAAACAAAAACAAACTCAGCCTATCATTGTTAAAGTGGGTTAGTTGAGCTAGCTGTCTTGGTTAGTCCTATTCTCAGAGGAAAAGAGGCTAGGTGAGTAGAGCAGAAGGGAGAGCCCTGTCATGCTTTAGCCACGAGCAAACAGGGAGCAAGCGTGCTCTGACAGGTAGTACTGTAAAGAAGCCACACTGAGATTGACGACAAATTATCACCCCACTGGTGATGCAAACTGGCTGGCCTGCACGTACACATAATTTGTATGTGTGCACACATCTACTAAAACTTTAACTACTGTATCCATAGACACAACAGTAGACCTACTTTAGAGGATTAACACTGTCAGCACAACACATACTTTGGGACCTCAACTCTCAAACGCCACAGTATGCAGGTCCCAATACTAGTCCTCTAACTATATTCATTTATTTTACCTAATACAGCTGTACAGGGCATACTTAGAATAGCTCAGCATTACCAGAAGGTCACTGTTTTTCTTTGATGGATTCCTATAATGCTTTATATCACTACCCAATATCAACAAGTAGGCTCTCATAGGCTCTCATAAATGCACAAAAAACCCAGCTAAATAACACTGGCTATATTCCAACAATGTTTGTTAATAAGCAAAGAATTATTCAATGTGCATCACAAGACGAGGCACAAAAAGCACAAGCAATCTATATATAATCTGATGATTATATGGGGGGGGGGGGGGGAGGACAACCTTCTAAACCTTTTAAAAAACAACCAGAGCTTGCAACGTGTTCCTTGACAGTGTTTCCTCTAGGATTTTTTTTAGCAGTGGGGTCAGGCCTGTCCACAAACAAATATATTTACCGTTTTAATGTTTCCAGGTGTTTGATATCAGGACGTTGAGCTGAGAACTGAAAAGTTCAACGTTGTCCAATTAAAACGGACCCACCGCGGTGACGTTTTTCGTGGAGCTGTTTAATAGTCGACTTGGAAGAAAGCGAAAGTTTTGACAATAAGCTACATCAACACAACGGTATGTGGAGTTAAACTGGACAGCCCCAATAACCTCTGAATAGTTCTACTTGTTGTTAAATTGCAACGTGAGCGGCAGCCAACGGGGGTGCATTTTGTCGGCAGGATCATTGAAAAGGCAACCGTGACTACATTGTGCGTCTGCCCCATTTCTAATACCGTGGTGGCAGAAATAACAGCGGCGGGCTGCCGCTTCAAAATCAACATAGAGGAAACACTGCTTGATATGTAGGTAAAGCCACTTGGGGCAGACAGAGTTAAAACAAGCTGGCAAAAACACAGCCCGATATAAAGTTGCTAACATGTTAGCAAACAATTGCCTATTCACAGTACATATGTAGTTTTTGGGCGACCTGACACCTGTAAACCCAAAACCCACTGTAATATCTGAGTCTTCGGTTTGCTAGATGTTCATTAAGGTCTGATAACTGTAAATTGCTGATGCCTGCCATTTAAAATACTTTGTCATTTAAATTTTTTGGGGGGCAAAATGCATTTATGAATTGTGTAAAAAATCTTAGCCTACTGTGGTAAATCATTTACATTTAGAACAAAAATATAATAATCTCTAATCTAGCCTAAACTCTGCTTCCTCCAGCCAGTGAAGTTTGTCGGTACCTTCACACAACAGAGGGCTCCCCCAGCACCAGCTGCCCTCTGCCTCAGTTCTGTCTGGTTGCTACTGTTAAAATGCTTGAGGTCACATTTTGGCTAACTAGGCTGAAAAACTTAAAGAACATGATGTTAGTCTATGATATAATACAAACAGACTTTGTTCTTTCTCCTGACAAAAGCATTGCTCTGTGAACTGTGGGGGAAGTTAATGTTACTGAAATGCTCAAAACAATAACCATGTACTGTAGATAAACCAACTCTCTGCTGCTCATTATGTTGTGTTGTTACTATTATCGGACCACAGCTGCAATGTACATCATGTACAACTTCTTTTTCACACGTTGATATTGGATCTTTTTATTAAAAGGTCCAGTGTGTAACATTTAGGAGGATCTATTAGCAGAAATGGAATATAATATGCATTGGTTATGTTTTCATTATTGTATAATCACCTGAATATAGGAATCGTTTTGTTTTTGTTACCTTAGAATGAGCCTTTTATATCTACAGATGCTGCGGTTCCCCTTCCATGTATTTTGCCATGTTGAATTGCCACGTACAGTAGCCCAGACACACTGGTTCCAGATTAAGGGTTGCACTTTTGGCTGCCACCTTAGTTTCTCCTTTGGAAGGGAAGGGTGAAGCGAGGAGGATGCAACGAGGAAGTGCGCTAGTCCCCCTACCACCAAATGAAAAATGATAGGCAACTTCCCAACCCTAGTTTGTACACAGTACTTTACATCTCTCCAGTGTATGTCTGAGCATGTTAGCATGTGTGCATAAAGGGAGTGGGGGTAAAGCCAACCTTGGTTACATGTTAACAAAGCTGAACTACACTGAACTAAGAATGTAAAATTATAAAAAGCACCTATGAAGTAGTCTTGTTAATTAGCAGAGATGAACACAAACTCAATACAGATAAGTACTGCATCGATATGCAGTTGAGTCAGGTATACCTTTAAGGCGGGTTCGGTTACTGCGAGCAGGCGTGGAGGACGCAATCCCTGGATCTACCTCTATCACCGGATCTATTGGATCCTCATCAATGGTCTGTCCCATGACTAGCAGGCCCAGTCGCTTCATGCGAAGGAGCCGTGGACCCGAGTCCCTGGGAACGGCTCCCCCATGTTCAATGGGCCCCTCCCCTGAGATGACAGCCGGAACCAGGCTCTTCAGAAATTCCATGTTCGACAAGACTTTTTCTGTCTTTCACTCTGGTGGGTAGTCCAATAGCCTTTGACATGTCATTCTCCCATACAACCTACCTGTCTGTCTGTCTCATCTGCCCCATTAACAGACAAGCAAGCAGACAGAGTACAGTCCCCGTCTCCAGCTGCTACCTACATGCAGTAGCTACACATTCACTCACTGTCAAGGCCTGTACGTGTGACCCTGAGATCTGCCCTTACAGACCAGAAGAGACACCACCTGTCAGGCTTTCTTAAGTTGTTTTTCTGGACTAACTAGTAGAGGAGAAACTGTTTACTGCAGCTAGCCAAGGTGACAGTGAGAAACTTCTAACGCTGCAACATTACCTGTCTGCTCACAGTGAACGGAAAAAGCAAACAGACATGGCACTTTTCATGGGTTGTGATGTAATTGTGAGTGGGCAGGGCTATGTTTGAGTGCCAGGCACTATCTGGGGTGGGACTAGAACATGTTCCACAGGAGATAACACAAGCCTGGGCCACCAGCCAATCACAACAGAGACGACACAAGCCACACCCTGCTGGCCTGTGTTGCTCACCAGTGAAATACACAGAGAGAGGAGGAAGAAGATTGACAGACACAATAAGAAGTAGGAAAGCTCCATGGAGTGGGACACACTTGCCCGCCTGCATTTACTGATAGCCCTTATCGTTGTCGGTATGGTGTTGCTTGTTAGCATTCATACACAAACACAAATGCTTGTTTGCTTTCTTGCAAACTTACTTATATAACAAGAACACCCCTCCCTTAGCTTTCACTTCTGCTCGACTGTGCTGAGCTATTATGAAGAGAAGCAGAATGAGCAAAGTGATGGGGTCTGTGAAACGGGGTGACAGACTGCTGTGCTCTGCTTGGCTGCACAGCTTGTACCTGCAGCAAACTCAAACCCTTCCAAATATCCCTAGCTGAGGAGTGAGAGGGGCTATACTGTGCTGACTCTTATAAAAGCTCACCGCCTTAAGAAATCATCAATTTGCTCTTCTCTGGGAATGAAAAAAAATTAACAGGCCATCCAAGCACCAACATAACCAGTCCTCAATAGCTATACAAAGCTGTAACACTCCACAAAAAATAAAGATGACTGTAGAACCAGTGTGCAGCAAACTGTTAAAACACCTTTAAGATAAGCCTTTTCTGCTGATTCATCATTAATTATGCACCACAATAAAGCAAGTGGGCAATAAAAAACAGCACAATACTTATTTTATCTTGTTCCAATTGAGACTCCATTAGGTATTTTGATTTGACATTGAATTTAGTGACTAAGTGTAATGTAAAACAGCTGGTAGTGCTACAGAAGCCAATGGGAATAAAACCCATCTTTGCAGCTTTAAACTCTCTTTTATGTCATTGTTTTTGGTTCTGTGGCCACACATAGACCCCATTGTAGAGTCTCGGGTGTGTAAGTAGACAATTGTTTTGGCTAGCCATTACAAAATGAGAACCAAATAGTTTCATGGCTGTGTTTCCATTGGCTGGTTTTGGGGTCTTTTTGTTCCACATGGTCATGGATCACATGTCTATTTGGTATTCTATAGCTAACTTTTAAGTTTGATGTTTTCTTAGAGTAAAGGCGTCAATGCAAAAACGCACTGTGTGTAAGACCAATGGTCAGAAACCTACAAAGGAAGTGCTTATACCCTCTATGAAAGTGTGTGAAAATTGCAGTGAGATGATGTAACTGTTTCAGTATACAAACTATGTCAATGGCCTAAGAGGGGAAGTACAAGAAGAAGAAAAAAAAATCACCATTTTCTCTGTTTCTTCCCCTGTGTGATTCTTGAAAGAACTACACATTCATTTCAACTCTGCTTTTTTATTACATTTATCCAGCACCAATCATTGCCTGCACAGTAAGCACACAGTGGAATACTGTGCAGTGCAGAAGTTTAGCAGAAACTCTGCCCCCTAGAGGCCAGCTGGCAGAAAGCACACATAGTAGTACAAACTAACTGTTGAAATCTACTGACAAGCCCCACATTGCTGAGAAAAAGAAAACGCTCAGCAAGATTTGATGGCAAACTACCAGAAAGCTTGTTAGGGCTGGACTCTGGCTCACCAACATTTCCGCAGAAAAATCCCACTTCATTTGTGCAAAGCTCTCAAAACTGTGATGAATGAAATAACAAACATAAAATTATTCAATTTGTTTAGTGTTAAATTTAGTTTCAAAACTTTACAATCCATAGAGAAAGTAGCCAATACATTTAAAATAAAATTTTAAGCCTACTTATAAAAGCTGTGCTGTTGTAAGGATGGCAGTCTTAGTTTAATAGTTCAAAGTATGTTGGCCCCATTGGATATAGAGGAAAAGGGCAACTGTCCAGACTATATGGAGACAATAGACGCCTACACAATAGGAACTGATTTGTAGTTCAGCACTGCATTTAGCCTTTTGAATATATATATAGCGTTTCTGGGACATTACTGCAAATAGAGGTGTCATTCATTATCATTATGCACACCAAATCACAGAACGTGTGTGACCTCTTATGTTATTGCCGAACTGGTCAAGACATAAAATTAATTATATCCATCAAGCACCATAGAAAATTTGCTTCAAGTTGCAAGGACAGACATTTGTTGGGATAGTGAAAGACTGAGGCCCAGGCAAAGATGTAGAGAAGCTGAGGCAGCAGATCCTGGCAAGAATCACTAAATGAGTCAGAGAGAGAGAGAGAGAGAGAGAGAGAGAGAGAGAGAGAGAGATGACTGATGAGGCAAAGATAGCCATCACCCGGCCTGAGCACCACAATGGTCAGTGCAGGCAGCTGTGGTTTGCTGGGGCCAGGTCTGTGGTGCTGTTGAGTTAGAACAATACTCCTGCACAGGAGAACCAGATCCCAATCAGCCCAGGAATGTGGAAGAGGAAGCTCTAGGAACAATGTGCAGCGTTCCTATCCCATTCTGGGTCCCACCCGCCCCTGCCTTGTTCTGCTTTCAAGCAGAAGAAAACAGGAAAACTAGTGGGCTGGGGCCCAGAACTCAGAGTCTGTTTTGCAGTCAGCTGGGGGAGCTGGTCAGTGTAACAGTCATGTTGCTTGCTCTGGGTATGCATACATCTGAACCACTACTCCACCACTTGATGTCAGTAAACAGTTCGAGGTCCATGACAGGTAAGCTGAATGTCAAAACAACGTTGCACTGCCCTCTAATGGTGCAAACAGCAACCACACTGTCGAGGCCACAAACATGCCTTGCTGTGCAGGGCCCTCAAGTGTAACCTGAAGTTATGAAGCCATAAAATTACATTTTTGCTCAGGTGTGTGTGCGACTGCCCTGGTGCAACATTATATGAATATCTTCAGAGTTAACACAGTAATACAAACTTAATTTCGCCTACATAAAATCTAATTTGAAAAATTTGATTCCCTTACTAATGCTTGCTCTCCTAAATTACAGTGTCATTGTCTGGTTATTCAGTTGATAACGCCTTTATATTCATTCCATCATGGAAACCCAAATTAAAATATTTATATATTCGAAAGTGTGCATGTGTGTATACCAGTGTTTAACACAATAAACACACCTCTTGAACGACATGCATTCATCTGCATATATTTTGGGGTATTTTTCTTCAAACAGGCTGTCAAGGAACAAACTCTGACTCTAACAACAACAGTCAATGTTCAGTAATGAGGACACATTTTTCCTTTATGTGCTTGCTTACAATAAAGCCTCTGCCTCAGTTTGATACTGCACATTGCTACTTTGTCCATTTACTTTTCAGGTCTGGGAACCTATAAGTTAAGTTTGTATGCATCGTCCTTGATCTGCAAACAGGAATAAGAAACGCAATGTTCAACATTCAGACTCAAGACAAAGAGATCAAGCTGGTTCTGCCCAGTCCTGATTGACAGTCGTGAGGCAACCCACAGAGAACTTGGTTGTCACTGCTGAAGAATGTGAGAATGTGACCTGACCAGACCATCAAAATGATCCTCTTTTCTGTCCTAACCAATTACCATTCTGAGATGACGCTTGTCTCCCAGAGGCCGCAATAATATGCAAAAACAGCATTACATGAACACGGCAGTGCAATTCAGCTTCACAGCCTTTACAGTTCCCTCTACAAGCAGACATTTTGCCCATGTGCTTTTGAGGATGCTGACCAGCACTTACAGCTGCAACTAAGGGTTACACTCATAGCACAGTAACATAAAAACAGTATAATTAACACAATAAGAACTGGTACAAGATTGTACTAGCCCACAGGTAGACTAGTACATATTTCACTGACCAATGCAGTATGTTACTGGATAACGCTGTTGTAAAAGCTGACAGCTAGGCAGAAGTGGTCAACTCATCTATGTGTGTTGGAAGTTTGAAATTCACATGAATGGCAATAAGGGTCCAATTCACTTTGGATGGCCAAACTTCTCAGTTATCTATAAAGAATTTGATGCCTCACACACCCAATACCATCCAAAAACATTGCACATTTACTGACAAAATAAAAAAGTGAAGTTGTCCAAGCAGAGGGAGAGAATAAATGCCAAGCTCTTTTTTTTATTTTTATAAATTCTACTGCTACTTTCAGCGTTTCGCAAAAAAACAAAACAAAGAGATTAATCCAACACCCTGTTCATTCCCACAGTACTTAGCTTACAGTTTCTGTAAAACCTAAAACACACCACTCAGTGGAACACTACCCACCTAACACGTGTGACGTACCTTAAGGCCATAGAGCAGGGGCTCGAACTGGAAGAGAAAGGAGGGTCCACAAGTTCACTGCACAAGAATCTGAAACAGAGCACAGAAGTAATGTCTTTAACTACAAAGCAGCACACTGATGAGAGACACACCAACCACTACCACTACTACAAAATATCATCTTTTAATAAGAAATTTAAGGTAGATCCAATTATCCTTCAACTGGTCACAACAAAAAATTAACTACTACAAAATCAACACTAATATAATCAGCAGCCATGTGAGTAAGTCTTTCAACACTTATGTCTTGGAACTTTGTTGTCAACATAGGAAATAACATTTCACAGTCTGTGTGCCTTTTTTTTCAGTCACATCAAGAGATACAATTCTATTTGACTTATTTAAGTTTTGTTCAGTAATAATTTGCTATGACACAGAACAACTAACTGTTTTACAATAAGGCTGAAAAGGTGGAGTGCTGTTGGACAGTAAAGTCCTGGTCAAAGAAAAGTGATAGGTCAACCTAATGTTGGCTTCAACCCGGTTTGCTCTCTGCTGGGACAGGATTAAAACCTCCTCCTGAGCAGAGCAATAATCTGAAGATTACACACTACATCCAAGAGGCAGTTACATAAGCGATCAGAGCCTCCAAAACTGTACTTTCCTTCCAGTTTATCATCACAGTGGCTGAAAGGGATCCTTTTATGGTCAGGTAATCTCATAAGCAGTCATGCAATCATTGTTACCGTCTGTCTCGAGGCAGAATGTAGTATATTCGTAACTTTTTTTTTTTATTTAAAGGAAAAAAGGGTAGTGTACACTACATAAACATGATCCAGTGACATCAGACTAGCATAAATAAAGTGAATAGGTACAAAAGTATAATCATTATCAAACTCTAGTCAAGCAAAGGAAGAAGGAACAAGCCACTGAGTCACACAGCAGCCAGACAGAGAAGTTGAGGTGTGAGAACTTCCACTCTAGCACTGTGGACGGATGGTGAGAACAGTTCGAAGTAGATATCAAGTCAAAACAAAACCAAACAAAACAAAACCCTTGACAGCCCAAAAGTCATGTCACAGTGACATACCATCTCACGTACCTTTATCCCAGTCACCACAAACATAGCAAAAAAAAAAAGTTCTCAGATGCAATCACTCACTTCGCATGCTGACAGACCTGTGAATAATACATCTGACTTCCTGTTCCAACTCAGCGACTCCAAAAAACGAAAAAAGTGTGACCACAGAAAAAGGGTAAGCCAAACCCTGTGAACATCCTGAATGCTGTAGCACATACAGCCACAGACTAAGCTCCTGCTCTATATTTAAGCTCTCAAACACATGCATTTCTCTGGTGGTGTCAACATAGCTCGATAATTCTTCTAACATATTGCTGCTTTTCCAAATCTGGGTACGGTTAAGGAGTTTAAACATTTTACATTTTGGCGTAACTATAACATGTGAAAAGGGCTGAAGCAGAGCAGAACTGATCTGATCAATGGTTAACCTGACTTTGTCTAATATCGCCCTGCAATTGTCTGACTCCAGCATACAGCAAGGATGCTGCAAATAGGAGGCTGATGGTCCATCCAGGAAATAAGAGATAACCCTGACAAAAGCAAGATTGTCCCGTCTCATTTCACTGTGTTCCCTTCAGCTTTCTGCCACATATCAACTTCCAGTAGTCCTGCAACAGTTTTGTGTTTCCTTCAAGTTCACCTTATAAATGAATCACAGCTGAACAACCAACATCAAAATTTTGAAAACAAACTCAAAAATGTCTAAGGCGACGTATTGGCTGTACTTGCCTTGAAGAATTTGGGCTAGCTCATATTCAGAAACAGGCAGTGTGCTACAGTAAATTGGACAAAGGGGGAATAGCCTATATCTGGCTCCCTCAAACACTAAATGACAGGCCTGGCCCTGTCGTAATCACTACCTCTTGAGCGGAAACATTACTGGCTTCTTCCAACTGGGTAGGGAAGTGCATAAACAAACACCGTTTTGCATGTTTCAACAGATATTCTTCTTATCTTTATCTTGCTCTGGATGACATGTATAGCCAGAAAATATGAAGCACTGATGTACCGTCAATGGATCTAAACATGGCTGTAACACTGGCAACTCCACTGAGGCTGCCTTGAGGGCAAAGACAGGGTGGTTTCTTTGGCGAAGGCAGACCCAAACATCAATTATGCTCCAAACCCTCTCTCCCAAAGCCAAGGATAATCTTCCTCAGCAGGGCTCAATTATAGGTTATTTCTAGCTAGACTCAGTCCTTATTGTGTGCTACATTACACCAAGTCTTTCAGTGCAATCAATGAAAAGAATGCTTAAGATGCTTAGATGGTGACCAACAGCTGATTTCCAAAAACACTAAAGAACCATCAATAATTACCTATAAACACAGAAACACAAAAACATCTGTTTGAAAACAAATTATTTTGTTCTTGTGTAGGCTACGACACATTAGAAAGTAACCCAATATATTTTATTTTGTTTTATCAACCATTTTGTTTCACAGGAAGAATTCATTGTGGTGTGTGAATTTCCCACGAACAGAACGAAAGGCCACAGCGACCACTATTCAATCTAGAGATACAGTCTGCGCTGGGTTCAATGCTCAGTGCAGGGCAATGAGACCATATATATGGGTGCTGCAAGCATTCAGAGGAATTGGTTGGGGACAGTATTGAATTGAGGAGCAAGGTTTTCAGCCAAATTTATGTGCAATTCCACAAAGCATTATTTGTTCAGTTGTCAAGTTAATAATTTAGCCATGTGCAAATGCAAACGCGCACACACCTGGATCCAACTGGTCAGTCTACGTTTAGATAAGAGTTCATCTACTGTAAAGTAGGCAATTAAAGAGAGCTAATATTATATGACATGGAGAGCACAGATAGTTTTGTAAAGGGCCAATCAGGATGTCCTATAGGTGCTGCTCATATAGCACCAGGTTAACCACTGAGAGGTCGAGGGACATAGAGGCAGGTGCTGAACCATCCAAAATATCTGAGTATTTGCCAGTTTCAAGCCCTTTCAAAGAGGTACTTTGTGTTTACTTTTACCAGATGACAACATGGTAGTCAGTAGAAAGAAAGTAAAGGTTAGGTAATAGGAAAAATTAAATATAAAAGCAAGTTGGATGACAAAAAGCTGTACGCATGCAATGTATCCAGTATGCAAGCTGCTGGTAATATGACACCCAAAAACTGTGCAGCAATTGATCACTGCTACAGAGTTCAAACATACCAAAAGAGCAAAATAAAACACAACGTTTTGGGTTGATAAGATTGTTGGATGAAAAATCCAAATAAGGAATAGAGTTATTTTTGTATATTGCATAATATTTTTGTAGTCACCACTGAAATGCTGAGTTAACAGTTAATCCTTGCAGGGGGCAGCTTAGTGAGGGGCCACTGTGGGGGCATTTTACAGAGCTTGGTTTTTCCTCCCCATACTCTTCAATGCCATAAATGTTTTACCCGATGAAACCAAACACACTAATTCACTGGAAATCTGCCCCGGATAATCACAGATAGATAGCTATCTGCAATCTAGGGGATTCCTTCTAATTTGTGCATGTACAAGAGAATACACATCTGTACAGCCATTCAGAAGCTTATCCTGACAGGGACGAAGGGGATTCAGCCAGTTGCGAAGCCTTCTGATCTCATAGGCCAGGGCAAGCACAAGTGTACAAATGCATCAACTACGGGTGTCACTTCATAGCAGTACCACCGCAGTAGCCATCTCAAACACTACTAGATGAGCAAAAAATACATTCAGTTTCACCTTCTGTTAACAGGACTAACCTTTAAACCTTTATATGCAAACAGGCGCAGCAAAGTTCTCATTACTCAGAGCATAGTTCACCCTCATGTGGGCCCTCGAGTGAACACAAAATGACTTTTCTTCTGTCACTGTGCCTTCCACTGAAATAGTTTGGCCATCTCCACCTCCGACCACACAGCAGACTGACCAGATTCCTGTCTGTCTGTATCCAAGTGCCACTGCTTGTGTCTCTACAGCAAACGAACAAATGCCTCATTGTGTGTCAGATGGACTCTGAACAAGGAGAATGAAGTCCTCAGAGGAATGCTAGATGCAAAGCTGACAGTTCTCTCAGTGTTGTGCCAATGCATAAGAACCACCATGCCAGGGCATGTTATGGCCCCTTCAAACAACCATCTTTCAAAGTGTGGCCTCACACAAACAAAAGTAACGTTACTCTCTTAGATATCAGCGAAATAACGCAGCTTTATTCCACTGCTTTATGTCCCAGATAAATCTACTGCATTGTAAAAACACAAAAACACGAGGTTCACTGAGTTAACTGTGTGTGCGTGTTTATTTTGATACTGCGGGTTAACATACCACACAATTTTGTTGTCTGACACAAATAGATTTTACTACAAAGACAAAGCTTTGCCCCAAAAACGAAACAATAAGCAGCTAACGTTACGTTTCAATTGGGTAGCACACAGTAAGGCAACGTTCATGGTAGCCTTTAGTTAGCAACTAGCCTGGTGTTGATACTGTATTAAGGGGACTGCTAATGTGGAGGCTAGCTAGCACCAACAGAGCAGCCAGTTGTCAACTAGCTATAAGTTAACGTTCAGCACACTGGTATGGTAGCAATGTTAACAGCTTAGCTAGCTATTTGGCAACGATAAAAACTAGTGACAACAGGAATTCGTACCGTGCCTACGATTAAAACTTGCAAGGTAACTAGGCGATTAACTCACACTAGCAGAGGAGCCAAACTCCTTCTTTAGCATGCTAACATTAAGTTACGGCTGCCACAGTTGGAAAGCTAACGTTAACCTCAACGGCAAAGTTAATCACGGAACTTGACGTAAGCCAACGTTAAGTACATCAGACAGCATCCGCCGTGTCCTCACTTACTTCAATATTCGTTAAGCTGACATTACTCACAACTTTTGTTTCCTCTCTCTCTCTCTCTCTAGTTGAGCTAGGTAGCTAGCTTGCAGACGTTCTTTTCATTTGCCGAACAAGCTTCAACGTCCTGGCCCTCCTCCATTGGAAGGATTTGCGTAGTGGTGTGATTTTTTTTTTTTCTCTCTCGGTCTGTTTTCGGTGTTGAGAGAGCTCCCCTGTCAGAACAGTCGCTAGCCTCTTTGTCCCGCCTCCTCGATTGGGATTGGCTACGACGGTGTACGCCTACATAAAATACAGCTTTCTATTTCACCAAATACGTGGCAATCGTGAGGAAACGACCTGTTGATTGGATGACGTCTTGAGGATGACGTTCACATGGGTGCACTGTGTATGACAGCCGGCGTACACCGACATTTGCACGGCGGGTACTGCAGTGACATAGATGGGCCAGAGCTACCTTTGAATGAAGCTACACCAGAATGGTTTGTAGGTACACAACACATGGCACAAATAAGAGCTTTTATTGACGTAAAAAAAAAAATAGCAACATTAAATAGTTAAAAATAAAAGAAAAACAAATGCCTTGACTTTACTATAATGAGATAATTAAACACTATTTAGAACTCATGGCAACACTTTTAACCCCTATTTAGCATTTATAAGTAATATATATAATAATATATAAAACAATAGTCTATAATGTACTTGTAAATTGTACAGGTCTATATACATGTATGTGTTAACACCTAAAACTCCTCAAGTGAACCAGCCGTATCATATAATTAAATGTCATTGTAGGTATGTTACACTGTTATATAATGCTAATACACAGTTACAGATGCTTCATAGAAAAAATATATATTTTCTCCTATAATACATCAGTACAATACAAGTGAAACTATTTTAAAAAAAATGTTTTCTAACAACTCAGGTCTCTGCTGGCATCAAATAAAAGTTCTATCTCTTCTACATTTTAAATTACATTGATTTAAATATAGACTGTGGCAAAATGTCAGTTGCAGTGTTATTAGTTGTTTCTGCTGCATTCAGCATAGTTGCCCATATTATATTACTAGACAGGGCTCTTACTTTCATAAAAGCCCTTCTAGGGATGGGTGTTGAGAATTAGCATTCTTGCACAGGATGGCTGTTTCCAGCCTGTCTATGTTGTATACTGTATCCATCCCTATCACATTAACCATAAATAAATAAACAGGGCTGGATTTTCTGGCACAGTTCTAAATTTGTGAAGTCCTATTAACAAGATATTAGTAATAAGATTGAGAGAACAAAGTTCCCAATGGTCACTTCACTGACCTCTGTTAGTTACATCTCTTATGTTATATGGAAGACCCTCAGATATATTTTGCCAAATAATTGATTAAGAGTCACAGCGTTCTTTGAGTTCTATAAAGCTAATAAAGCTTCTTAATTTCTGGAAGTTGGATGATTAGACACTTAAAAAAAGACTTGTTTCCAACACTCAAACAGCTGCCACTCTGCTGAGACCTTCTGCTGAGACACCTGTCCAAAAACAAATGGTGAACTTGGTTTAACGAGGAAAACACTGTAGTCATTGTATGTAACAATGTAATGTAAAATATCAGATTTCTGTTGAATATGCTGTTGATTTTGTTTCTTTACTCAAGACAAGCAAATATGGGATGATAATTAAACCAAGTAAACCAGGCAATAACATTCCCTAAAATGTGTATGTTGGTCCTTTTTATGTTCCGTAGGTGGTTGAGTGTCTGTTTGCTGATTCCTTAAAATGGCTGGAATTGCTCACTGGTAAATAATCTTTAAAAAAAAACATAACATTGTAAGTAATAATTAACCTCATATTTTTGGAATATTTTTCAGTTTTGTTTTTTCCAAAAATGTATTGCAGCTTAGACTCGTGCTTTATCTTGTTGTTGCACTCCCTATAAGTGACTTTGAACTCTTGCAAATAAAGTGGTACTGATTCAGATAAAAATGGAAATACATTGCAAATGATCTATGACTGAAAGGACAGTAGCTCCCCCTAGTGGCAAATCTGTGCATGGTTTCCTCTGAATGAATGTGATGGACAGATTAAAATATACTTTAGACAAACTTTACGTATTATTTTTGATATTTATTAAGAAAACAGGAAAGCTGCAAATGACAGATCCATGCTGACAGTCAGTGTTTCCGAGGAGGCTAAAATATAAAATGG
Organism: Dicentrarchus labrax; assembly: GCF_905237075.1. Taxonomy (NCBI): domain Eukaryota; kingdom Metazoa; phylum Chordata; class Actinopteri; family Moronidae; genus Dicentrarchus; species Dicentrarchus labrax. The sequence continues at coordinate 23,391,319 of NW_026136718.1, read as the reverse complement.
AATACATAAAGAGTGAATTCAGGTTATTTTGACATGAGTATGTTTTTATACAAAGCTATTCACTGGAAAAAGGCGCAAACACCAAAATACTTACAGACTGCAATATTTCATTTATGATTTGGTATTTGTGATGTTTGTGAGTAGCCTACTGTGCAGTAATATCTTCAGAGTTTGGCACTATATATGTTTCTAATAGCTCTGTCAACATAAGATCCATTTACGTCTAGCTTTTCACTTCTTCTGCAGGTGCAGCTTGAGCTTTTTTCTGGCATTCTTCACACACATGGTGGCAGGATCTGTTTGGGTAACATTCTGGTCAGTGACTTGTAGAGGCAGAAATGTATCATTATTTATAGTATAATTTAATAATAATAATTTAATCAACAGAAGTGTTGCAGCACAAAGATGACAGATTATACCACTGTATGGCTGGTGTAATACTGGTGGTCAGCAGAGGTACAGTAAGGAATAATTAGTAGAGTTTTTGGTTTTATTTGAAGGCCATTTATCTTGTCAAATGTCACTAAAAAGGAAAGCTTTACTAAGAATGTTATTCTAAAGTCATATCTTTTTCAGATTATCGTCACTGCTCCTAACATCTGTGCACATTAGAAACTGTTATTACTTCACACAGCGTCATGTCTGGAAGATAAGCCTCTGCCACGACAAAATGATAATAAGAATCTTTAATCCTAATTAAAACAAGACCGTGAAAGATTTGAATTTTATGTGTTCCCCACCTGTGTCCATGACCAGAGTTCTTAAAAGGTCCAAAGCGACCTCCTTCAGACCAGGGTCCAAATCCTGGTCCATCCCCAAGGCCAAGCTCCTTAAACTTGCTTTTACAAGTTCTGGCATAAGATGCTTTCCCCACTGCAAAACCAAGGATCCCGGCAACTGAAGAAAAAAAACGTCACAGTTAGGGACCAGTGATAACTGAGAGATTGTTAAGAGAGTTGCTACATAGAGGGACAGTTTACCCCAAAATCCAAAATATTTTTTCCTGTTTCCTGTGCTTCTTATCCATCTAGATCGTTTAGGTGTGAGTTGCAGAGTTTTAGAAATATTAGCCACAGAGATGTCTGCCTTCTCTCTAATATAATGGAACTAGATAACTAGATGGCTGTGAGGTACTTACCTGCTAGTTTTGGAAAGGGACCAAATCGCTTTGATGATTTCCAGATGCCTGCATGGAAATGGACTCAACTTTAAACCAAATACCATGATTACAAAAATGACTGCTGCACATGTGTCATGATGGAAGAAGAGGGTTTGAATGTCAGTGCTTTACCATTGTAGATGAGACCACCAGTGACAGCCATGCTACCCAGGGAGAACGGAAGAGCTAAATGAAGAAATAACACAAGGTCGAGTAAGACAATGGTCTGATCAATGCCATATATTAAGAAATATATGGAGACGTACTGTAGAAGAATCAGAATCAAGTTTCAATTATTACATAATGCACTTTCCCTGCAAACCTAATGGCAGACGCACAAAGGTGATTTTTTTTTTTTGACTGATTAAACACTCTCCATGGGCACGACTCAATCACTTCCTGACATGGATGCCTTGCCTTTGATCTTACTGAACTTTGTCCTGTGCAATAGTAAGACTCAACGATTGTTCTGCCTAATTTGAGAGAAAGGACGGGACTAACTTCTAAATCAGGAAGTACTGATTGTTGCCGTTTCATGATTATATAACCACATGGTCAAGCAGCAGCTGCATGGCTGACAGTGTGTGGAAGGACAGGGATAGAGGTTAAAGACAATAAAGTGGTGACACATGAAACGAGGATAATTTTCAGTTTGCAGCATCTTGATTGTAGCTAGTCAGCCAAGCTAAATGCAGCAGCTTTCAACCGTGACCACAATATTTTCTGTCTTGTGTGCTGTTCACCTCGGCGTTTCAGTAACATTTACCTAGCTATAGCAATTCTGCTCTGAGAGTGGCATTAGAGCTGTGTGGGTGTGCATAACTGACATATCGTTCAAATCTCTCATTAGTTATACCTGTTGGAGCAGATCATTTTTTACCTTCAAACAAGAACGCAGTCATAAATAAAATAATAATTCACCAAAAAGTAACTAACTGTAAGCGTGAATAAGATAGTGGTGTGATTATAACATGGCAGTAACAATTAAACTCTCTCATATGACTGTGTCCACATATGAGGGTGTTTTTTGAGGTCAGAAAGGATTACACAAAGAAGAATGTAAACACACGGCCTTCAGTGAACAAGGCGTTGATGGATGAGCCCTGCCCCACTGCCTTTACTACAAAAGACTTGTGCAATACACAAGTAAGAATCTACCCAAACCAGCCCTTTAGAGTGGTCTCACACCACGAGTCATTTCACTGATTTGTTGGCTTTGTCTGTTTTCTACAATGATAAAATTAGTAAGAAGTACATTTGTGTCTGTTGGATGCCTAGCAGCCAGTACCTCTGTACCAGAAGCTCTCCTCATGGCACTCTTTCCAAACCTTTCTCAGGTCATCTCTGTGGATGTGACGATCACCCAGGGGGCACTGAAGGACACACAGGACAGGTTAAGTATCATATCTGCACTTTGGCGGCCCACATCATCCAGTTTACATTACTTGTTGCCTCTCACCTTCCACTCCCCTTTCACTGCAGCTGGAGCAGGAGCAGCAGCTGCTTCCTCTGTCTTTACTACTATAGTCTGTCCAGTTGTTTCAGAACTCATGATGGAGGATTCCAGCTATATACCTTAGTCCCGAACTTTCTGAAGAATATATACTTCCCTCTCTCAGTGCCTGATATGTCTCTGGTTGTAATTGCTCCTCCCTGGGCTATGTTTATAACTCCACCCCCTTAGAAAAAAAGGGCCCCTCTGTTAAAATCTGTCCAAAAGAAAACAAATAAAGCACTGGGTAAAAAACAACTCTTAAGCTATAGACTTGGGCATAAAAATAAAATGGTATATTATATTTATAGTACAATATATTTTAAAAGAACTGTGTCATACAAATGCTTTCCATTTGTCACATGAAATGAGAGGCAGTTTGGACTCACCTCTGTACACTGATCTGCACCTCCATGGCACACCTTTATTTGGAGTAGTTGTTGTTTCTTTTATGCTATGGCTTAACAGAAACGGGTGTGGGTTAAGGGACAAATATTTTTGCCCATTTACATGTGAAAAATGAGAATGTTGGTCAAATTGTAGGTCTATCCGTTGGAAACTCCTAACATTATAGTCATGTTTTATAGAAGCAATTGGTCTATCTGGTAGAATTTGTTCACAATAACCTAGTTTGCATGGTTTGGGCAGGTCTTATAAATATATAATGTACAACACACAAGTCATGTATCTTTATAGTCTGGTTTATTCAGCAGAGGAGAGAAGAGTACTGAAATATATTACTTCATTAGACGCATACTCCTACTAACCAAAGGTCAGGGACTGGTTGGTTATTACTAGACGTTAAATTATTGGTTACTACCACTGATAAGTTGATGCAGTGATATTAGAGCCACAGCTTCCCTAACACTGGCATCGATCCAATGTCTTGCTCAAAGACATTTCAGCATGATAATGTGAGAATTGAGCTCTTGTTTCACAATGCAGAAATTCCCTTATTAATTTCCCTACTGACTATTAATTCAAGCTCAAAAGGCAGCTTCTTTGAAGTAGTATAACTACTAGAACTAAGATTTTTCTTGAATTTAAAATTGTTAGAATAGATCATTTCAAACAAAAGCCAGTCACTGCACATAAATAAAGGTAATTAAAAAAAAACATCCTAAAGTTGAAAATAAATAAATTACCACAGGTGGAAGAAGGATTCTGATCAGAAAGTAAAAAGTAAATGTTTAGCATTAAAAAGTTTACTTAGAGTACAGAGGTATTATCAGCTAAATGTACAAAGTAACATTTTATGCATGAATGTATAAGCAACATGTGGTAGCTGGTCGATTTGGAGCTAATGTAAACTATTTTACATACTGCAAAGTTTAATTTAAAAAAAAAAAAAGCATTATATTTATCAAGATGAGGAAGTAAAACGTATGTTTTGCCTTGCAGCTCGAGCAACAAGTATAATGTTAAACAAGAAGTAGAATACATCCCACTGCTGTGAATTGCTGCTACCAGTATTTTCACAACAAAAGCAAACAGTAGCTGTATTTCTGCAGGCAGACAACACGTACAGTGGTCTCTCACAGTGGGTCAGCCCAGCAGGCTACTGTTTGCCCTCCACCGTGAAGCTTTTATGAATTTACTAAAAATGGTGGCAGTTCAGTCAGTGGACTGGTCTGGTCTTGACTGGTCAACTTGTGTTAGCTTCTCTCACATATTCAGTAGAGTTTACAAGTTTACTGTTTGACCAGTTATACGGAGTCGTATAATTCATATTAATGTAACTGATATTAAAAAACAAATTGAGGGCCAACAACGTAACGTTAGCTGCCTTTGAGTGTATCCGTTCGTTTTGATTACTAACTAGGATTTTCAGTCACCTGACCAGCAGTTCTCACGGTTGCTAAGCTGCAGTAACTGACGCATTCTTTGGGACAGGACCTCTGCTCACACCGCAGACTTCTGCCGACTTGTAACAACGGAGGACAGAGAAGGTAAGCGCTGTTTTGGTACGGTGTCCCAGTACCATCATGTAATGAAACATAGTTAACTCGCATTGCCAAACATACGGCCACCAACCTCCGCCCGGCGGAGTTGACAGTGAACGCAACGAAGTCTAAACAGCGGTTACAGTGGGAGGTCAACTTGTGACTGAATGGACCAATCAGATTCCATCGTGGGCTGGTTTCAGGCTTGCACGAGGAAATTCTGGTGATTGACGTGCTCATAAAAATCTCTTGACCAATGAATGACAGAGATAGCGCAGCCTGTTTGGGAACTGTGACCAATGACATTTGTGCATGGGAGGGGTCTATTTCGTTATCCGCCTTCCCGTGACTTGACACCTTGAATAGCCAATCGACAGCGAAAGTAGGCGGAGACCAACCAGGCTCTGCTCCAATCACCGTGCGTGGGCGTGGTTTACGTTGACAAGGCCCGCCTATTGGCCGGTCTGCGGACTTCCCACAGACAGTTGTATGTTTCATAAAAATGCACTCTGATGCGGCAAGTAAGTAGAAACGTTATAGAGGCTTTTCTACATGAAATTACGACCCTTCCTGGATGCAGCAGAGTTTATCGTAGAGAAGCAGACAAACGCTTTGTGTTTCTACATCTACTTCCAGCCCGTGGTCCTGTGTGCTTTGATGAGAACGAATGAATTCCGTGATATTTGCTGGTCTCTTTGTATTTGCTAGTGCTGTCTTGGGCGACAACAAAGGGAGGATAGCTAGTGTAATTCCAGTTGTTTTGGACATGCATGAGGTTACATTTCATCCGGCAGTTTTCCTGAAGTTATTTTTTTGTGTAGCGTTAGCAGCGCTCAGTTGAATGCAGCCGACGTTAGTTAAATTCAGGGTTTTCGATGGTAATCGGTGCGTTGTGATCTTTATATCTATCATTAATGAGGATGCACTGTGCGTTTCAACTCAAACTTGGGATCAATGTAAGGCCATTGTAAATAGGTCAATTTTCTGGTCAACTGCGGACTATTACAGAGAATGAAAATTGTGACGCAGTTGTGTAAAACATCTTTCAGTGCCTGCTGCAGCAGCACTGTCCGGCTTTGCGGCACCTATAGCAGCTGCTGCAAAACGTCTGCGCAATGCTTATGTGCCCATGAGCATATGATGAGAGTTTTTTTAAAACAATCTAAAATGCATTCAATCAGTTGGGGTAAGTGTTGGGGGGCAGAGGGGTCTGAAAGAAGAAGTAGTTGTTTAGCTAAGGCTTGGGAATTGTAGTTTAGTAGCCCAGCCAGAGCTTAAGGTTTCAATGGCCTCTTTGAAGGAAATGGACTACAACGCCCATACGCCCAACTCTCTAGATACTTTGTAAACTCTGTGCAAGTTGCGCGTCTGCACTGCTATTTTAGGTATGCAGCTAGTGCTATCTGTTCGCCTGTGTGTTTTTTTGCTTGGTTTTGGCCTCTAGAAATAACATTTGATGACAGCTTTTCAACGGGAATGTGTAGATGACATTTGGCGACAAGGTAGCATGCGTGATCCGATATTTTCGAGTTTTGTATGTCTTTCGAGGAATGCAGAGAGTCACTCCCTCATTCGTGGGAGATATTTTTCTGTCGTTTTCTGAAACCCGTGGTGTAGAAATTAGACGAAGGTAATTTGAGCACTGTAGAGCATATACTGATCACTGCCAAAAACTAAAATGATAGGTTCTTGTTGGTGCTATGATGATGTCACCTTCTTGTACCCTTGTACGTACACGCTTGGTGGTTTGTACGTTTGATTGGGAGCAGGAGGTTGTGTGTTATGCTTTAGATTGAATTTGTGATGTTATCTTTATCTTTTGTGGGAATAGATTTTCAGCTGAATTCCCACTTGACTACACTGGCCAGCATCCATAAGATCCACCACACCTTGCACAGGCTGGTAAATACATATTGACAGCTTGCATATTTTTACGTGTGTGTGCACTGTGTATGTGTGTGTCCTGCTCACAAGTGTGTGGTATTTTTTTATTTTTTATATCTGTTTTGTTAGAACCTGACAGAAGACGTTGGACAGGATAGCCACCCCTCAGGTAATAATTCAACTGGTTGTGTGTCTCATGGTCAGCGGTAAACACTGACAATCATCCATTAAACTACTGCCAAGACGGTATGTCCTTCTGAATTGGACTGCTGGTTCTTTGAGGGTACTTGCATGTTTTTCCACTTCCGTCCCCTAGCTTGTTGCTCTAGAGCCATGCCTCCTAGGAAAAAGAGGAGACCCTCTGCTGGAGATGACATGTCAGCCAAGAAAAGTCGCCAGGACAGGTGTGAGGTCCCTTTTTTATTGAAGATTTAAAAAATACATATATCCACTTCAGTAGCATGCCTATAACTGAATATCTGTCTCCGTTATACAGGGGCACTTGATTATAGTGGCTTATTAAAGAGGAATGTGTGCATAAAGTCTTTATTTTGCCATTATAATAGGAAAAGCCTTGTTAAATCACACTGACTACTTCTGTACTGCACTTGTGGCGTTGCTGCTGAGCTAAAACTTTCTTTTCATCTGCAGTGTTTTCAGAAAACATGAAACGTCACAAATCCGTGAGGAGGAGACATTCTCAAGTAAAAGATGCTTGGAATGGTTCTATGAGTATGCAGGTGAGGTATCTTATTTTAAAGCACTGCACCAGCAATCGCTCCCCTCAAATCATCACACATTCCTGGGTTTATTCACATTGAACCACTGATCAGCGACGTAGTTTTTTGGCTCCGCATGTGCAATTGATGCTGCATGTGGCTTCACACTTGTCTGTCTAAAATAGGTTGTGACGATGTGGTGGGTCCAGAGGGCATGGAGAAGTTCTGTGAGGACATCGGAGTGGAGCCAGAGAACGTAAGTGGTTCTGTTTTTGTATTTTGGTTATTTAGATTTAAGTCTTGCAGTGCGGTTACATCTCTATGTTGTCAATTTACTCACACGTCACCGTTTTCTCTCTCTTGCTGCCAGTCAAACTAAGCAAGTCATTTTGACACCCTTTAGGCCGTGGTAACACATAATGGGGTATTTCTCTTCATTTTTGAACTTTTTAAATCAAAATCTTTTTATTGAGCATTGCAGGGTATAACAAAAGTGTAGTGCTGTTATTAAAGATAAATGAGTGAAAAGAGTATAGAATGACAGCAGGTGGCAACAATGCCAACATATAAACATTAATGAACACAAACAAAACAGAACATTTTTGATGTTTTATAAAAATGAAGAATTGGCATAATAAAAGTAGTTATTCACAAAAAATGTCCAGTCCTAGCTTTACTTCAAGTTCACGTTTTACTCACTTTTATTTACACTCATTCTCTGTTTCAAGGGTTATTGAGTTCAGATGTTTTCTTTTTAAGACATGTTATTGGCATGTCATTTCAGTTGACAGATTGATGATATGGCTTGACACATCATCTTCCATTTAAGCACTATTTAATCTGTAGCTATAAGGATTGTTGTTTGTGCCCAGGTGGTGATGCTGGTTCTGGCATGGAAGCTGGATGCCCAGAGTATGGGATATTTCACTCTCCAGGAGTGGCTGAGAGGCATGGGCTCACTGCAGTACGTCAGTTATCTACTTTTTTGTCTTTTTTCACCCTGTTTTCAAGACTGCTGTATTTTCTCTGTCTTTAGCCATGTGTTTCTAGAGTGCCCTTGGTACTCTGTAAAGCAGGTATTGAAGTGTAGAGTATGTCTAAAGCACTTTTCTGATGTTGTCAGGTGCGACTCCACAGAGAGGCTGAGGAACTCACTCGACTACCTGAGATCTGTCCTAAATGACAGCACCAGTTTTAAGCTCATTTATAGATATGCCTTTGATTTTGCTCGGGTGAGTCAAGCCAAGTCTTTTCTGCAAAGATGCGCAGTGTTCCAAATTTAATTTAGTCGATTTAAATGGTAAAATCCCTGTAGGAAATAGTTGTTTGCTAAATGTCCCTGATTGAAATTCTTGTAAGGTCTTATTCAAGCCAATGTTCAGACCTCATCTTGGTGTTTTCAGAAGGTCAAGATAATTTTCCAGTTTGACTTAGACACACACATATCAAGTGTGTTGCCTATTTACACAGCCTGACTTTTCTCTCATGTGGACATTGAACCATGATTTAAGGAATCCACCCAGTCTGATACAGTGAATGAAAACATGGTGCAGTGACTGTGATAACAGTGTTTTATTTTATTAACTGTAACAGCAGTGGGTTATGGAATTGAGACTGTTTCCTGAATTAGGCTAATGTTAATGATAATGATGTTATTAGACTGCCCCTGTGTTTAGTGTGGTTGACATTTTGATATCATGAAGCTTTGGGGGTTTTGATTGGACAGGAAAAGGATCAGAGGAGTTTGGACTTGAACACAGCTAAGTGTATGCTGGGGCTTCTTCTGGGAAAGACGTGGCCTCTGTTTCCTGTGTTTAATCAGTTTTTAGAGGTAAGCATCATGTTCACAAATTTCCCTTCCCACATTTGAACAAATAAAATAGGGTTTATGTGCTGTATTAACGTACGGCATTTATTTACTATTCCTCAGCAATCCAAGTACAAAGTCATCAACAAAGACCAATGGTGCAATGTTTTAGAGTTCAGCAGGACAATCAACCTGGACCTCAGTAACTACGATGAGGACGGTGCCTGTAAGTGAACACACATCTACACATAAATGTGACGACAGAGCTTCGTGCTAGTGTTACACAAATCTAATCTATTATCCTCTGTCTCATCCTTCTATCAGGGCCAGTTTTGTTGGACGAGTTTGTGGAATGGTACAAGGAAAGACAGATGTCATAGGTGCAGAGCAAAATGGAAAAAAAACACAACTGTGACAACAACGACTTTGAGAATCAACAACCAATAAGTAAACAATACAAAAATGATAAAGCAGTGACAGTGGGTGCTTCCTGGTAGAGGAGGGGTTCGGGCTGTGGGTGGGCTAGGGTGGGGGCACTGGGTTTGCAGCCTGGGTGCATGCTGCCCAGAGCGCGGAGTGCTGCCATTGTGGAGTTAAGTTCCCTACCGAAGTTGCATAGTGGGCAAGCTTGCAGCAATCCCCAGTGGCATTGCTCTCTCTCACTGTGACATGTCATATTGCTGTCTGTGTTAGGATAACATGGTATCATACGTGGATGATGGAAGCAAAATGGTTTTGTGTGGGAGGACCACACCCCACCCCTCGTCTTCAGCACAGAGAAACCAACAGAAGTGACCATTCATGCATTGTGTCTGAGTCTTAAACAGGGTCACTTTGACCTGGGCACATTTAAATATTATATCTGTGCAATGAACTTGAACTTGAGCTTTTCTGGACAGATGGCACTAACTATTGTTTGTCATGTTTTGAGTTACGTAGGAATTCTTCAAGAAGCACACTGTGTCAAATGGTTGATCGCAGGTTTCTGATACCTGTGTTGTTTACTATTGATTTGTGCCAGTGAATTTTTTTTTCCCTCCATTTTTTTTCCCCCTCCTGCTGTTTTGCTCCAGCTAATGCTAACAGTTTGCTAACCCCCGCAAAGGCTTCAGACCTCATAACACCAAACAAATCAGCATTGCTGCTTACTAACTCTTATTACAGTACGGCGGTGAGCCACTAGTGCTCTGATCAGCATTTATTGGTCTGATGACCAATTTATGTATCTACGTTGTGTAGGTAAGAGTATTACTGTGCCTCAAAACATGGAAGTCACTTTGTGTGTCCCACACACATACCAACAAACCCAAATGTATATACACAAGTGAGAGAACACACACACACACACACACACACACACACACATTCATGCACACACAGACACACTGAGTGGTCAGGGATTATTTCAGGATGAATTCAGACTGTTTGGGCTGTGTTATAAGTTGACATAGAGCTACAGTAGTTGGTGTCCATTTTGTCTTGATATGTGGCATCTGTTTTGTCCTCCTTAGTCCACTGATAGTTTCAGGTCTCCTCTTACTAGTAGCATCTCTCCCAACACTGACAGTGTTAATATAACTACAGTGGAAGACCAGTGACCCTCTCAGGACGAGGTCCTTAAGGCTTGAGTAGAAAGGTAGGTTTGCTGAAAGCATTGCTTTGTGCCACCCGTAGGATCTAATCAAATCAATGGACACTGACAGTTTGGAACTGTGTGATGATGCTATGCTGTTATTTTTGCCTAGTATAATGTTCTTGTAACACATGTATACATTTTTGTCTTTGGCTGTGGTGTGATGCTGAAACGTCAGATTTAATATTTGCATGCATGCTCCAACAGAGCCTTTTGTGAATGGATGAGATTTTTTGAAAACATTTTTCCAAACGCGTTTTTTTGTTTTGTACAGGAATTTGTGCAAGTGTTTTGTGCTTAATTTGATATTCATGATCATGTTATCTTAAATCTGATGAACAACATGATTGTGTCTATTAAGACCTGGAACACACCTGTAACCTCACGGTGGAACAGGAGTTCCCTCCTGCATTTACCACATCATACACATACAGATTTTATTTATTGGAAGTGCATAACTTGTTTTGCTACTTTTACACCACACTGTCATGATACACATAAAATACACATTTGTTGTGAAGATGACATACATCAGCCCTGGCATCATTGAAATCCACTGCAGCTGAACTACATGGAAAGACTCTATGGTCATTACAATGCTTCAACCCATCAGCATAACATCTAAGATTGAAGTAGTTGTTGGATTGCTTACCAAATACTGTGTAGAGACCAGTGTTTTTAGTATTCTCCCATGACAATGCAGGAGGCTGAACACCCTTGTCCCAACTGTATATATGTATGTAAACTATGTAAGTGTCTATATGTCTGTTTTCACTATAACCTATGTCTATATACATAAATAAAAGGGTTTATTAACTTACTGGCTTATAATTGGGTTCTTAAGTTAACAGTTTGTCCATAACAAATTTTTACTAAGTATGATCAGTAATACCGTTGAGGTCATTACCTACATATACTTTGCTACAAATGAAAACTGCCATATATTTTCAGAGATATGGTTTTATAAAGGTCTCTTAATAAGTGTATTAATAATGAATGATCACAAAGATGATATGGATTCTTGTTGCAAAATTTATTACAGGAATACATTTCTGTGATGGATGATTTTAAAAAAGTGATTTAGGGAAATAAGGCAAATCTGAAAGATAAACATGGTGTCTGCTGCACTGTACAATAGTTCCACACAATAAATTATTAGTATTTACATTTCATTTTCAGCTTAATACATGTAAAATAGAACATCATTCACAATATTTGTGTAATTCACTGGCCAATTTAAGATCAAGACACTTTTGTTTTTGTGTTAAGGATGCAGTGGCTTCTTAGACATGACTAATGTTAATGTTTGAGGAGTCAAAATAGACTGGCAGATTTTGTGATGTAACTGAAGAAGGGTCAGAAACCTCTGTCTGACTGCTTTGTTGCAGATAGGATCTGGTGCCTTCCGACCCTTGTTTCTTACTGCTCTGTGGAGACCTCCATGTAAGACCTATTGCCTCGTCTGGTGGTGGTGTGGCTGGAATAGGAGGTGGAGCCTCACGTGGTGGTTCATTACCTCCAAAGTCATGCCTCCTGTAGCAGGGAATACCATACAACAAATCTGTAGCTCTTATCTTGTCTCCTAAAGAAGAGGAAAAATGTAATTGTGTCAGTGGCTGTTTAGTCATGGGTTTGATTTCCTCCTCTGATGTTTGATAGTTAAAAAATGTGTCAACTTTTTGATTGTGGTCATCAAAAAGAGGAGATGCACCCTTATCTAAATTTTCAGCTTGTATGTCCCACTTTTGTCTCTCCAATGAAATGGCTTTTATGGCACTGAGGCCTTTCCTGTCCCTCCTGTCCTCAGGTACAGCCCTTAAAATCTCATTTGTGCTGCTGGGTGAGTTGTCAAACTTGTTAAGACCTCTACTGGATGCAAGAGAAACACTACTGGAACTAAGAGATGTGTATTTATGCGTCAATGTCCCATCTGCTTTCTCTCTGTCTTGTTTTATTTTATCATCAGTTTTACTACTGGAGTAGTTGAGGGAGTCAAGAGGGGGAAGTTCTGGCTCTGCAGGTTGAGCCTGCTGTGGTGTCGATAAGCCTACATCCAGGTGTCTCCTCGGACTGGAAATAGAAAGGTCAGACTGCTGACGACCGACGCCACTCCACCTTATCTCAGGTAGCAGGTCTGCGGTGTGTCTGGACTGCTCGATCCTTCTCTTTACTATATCATCAAAGCTCATACTGGAAACTCTCTTTGGGGCAAGAGATGCATTTGTGCCTCCCACAGTAGGGGATGGACCTTCTTGTACAACAGTTACCATTTTAGCTCCTGTATGTCTTTGATGTGTGTGGTCTAAAGTTTGGCCACTGTGCAAGTTACTCAGCGGTGATGAATCTTTGAAAATTAAGCGCTTGTAACTGATTAGAGAGTCATCATCTGTTATTCCTGACATATCTGATGCATGTCTGCTTTGTTTTCCAGTGTATCCTGTCACCTCATTCTCGTTTTCGCTGCAGGAAGATGGGGAATTACTTGGCCCTGGTAATGGTGCCTTGACATTCATACGCCTCTTAATGTGTGGGACACCAAGACTCAGGTCAGGAACACTGTTCTCTATCATCTCATTCTCACTGTTGCTGCTGGAGGATGCATCCCTAAGTAATGGTGCTCTTATATCCAAAGCCCTCCTGACATGAGGAATATTGTAGAGATTCAAATGAGGCTGCACTGAGTCGGACTTGTCTTCGTCTTTTGATGTATGGCTTTTGATCACTACCCTGGCTTTCCTCTTCACCTCAGTTTGGTACTGTGATTGATCCAGTTTGTTATTGACAGCTTGGGCCACATAGACGGAGGTGGGAATCTGGGATGTGTCTTTGTCAGTAACAGGCAGCGGAGATTTTACCCATTCTTTAACTGCATGGTCTGTTGATTCATCCTTGTTATCACTGCTGGAGGAGGAATCGGGCAGTTGCTGTAATGGTGGTTTACCAGGTGCCATTTCTCCTTGCCTCCCAACTCCCCTTCTCTTTTGTCTTGTTTGACTGCTTTTACTCCCAGTCCCATTTTCACTGCTGGAAGAGGAAGGGGAGTCAGGTGGAGGCGATGAGGGCAGGTTTTGTGGTTCATGTGTATGCAATGTGATTTCAAGACGCTTTCTGAAGCGGGAGATACCAAGATTCATTGTGGCCCATCGTGACTCAAGTTCTGGATTTATCTCTGGTTTTGTGTTGAAGTTGTCAGTTCTTGTTTTGTTCCCCATATCATCTGTAATAACTGTATACTTTTCTAATTTGATATTTTGGTCTGTCTTTGGACTGCGAGAAGTATGGATGATCTTTGGGATCTTTGGAGATCTAATGAACTCCTTTTCCGTGGCCTTTGATATGGCATATGCTCCCAATCCTACTGTAGCATGGTCTGTGTTCTCATCCTCACTATCGCTTCTGGAAGAGGTTGATTCAGATTGCGGTGCTTTGATATCAAAACGTCTCTTAATGAGGGGGATACTCATATTCAAGTCAGGCAATTTTGTACCTGGTGGATGACTTGTAATCCCCACATCAGTTCTGTCCCTCTCCACTTTCACAGGTAGGTCTGTAGTTTCACTCTCATTACTACTGGAAGATGACTCATGTGAAGGTGAAGGTGCCCTGATATTCAGGCGTCTTTTCAAATGGGGGGCACTGCTAAGACCCAATTGAGGCCATCTTGAATCTGAATGTGGTTCCACTGTTGTCGGGTGGTTATTTAAATCTTCTATACCTTTCTCTTGCTCATCTGAGCTGCTTGATAAATAAGTGGAACTAATTTTGATAGCTTTCTCTTTCTTTCCTTCCACTGTAGTTTTTGTACTCCCACCACTTAATAATGAATCAGGGGGTGGTGATGGGGCTTTGATGTCCAAACGTCTCTTGATGCAAGTAATATTACCAAGATCTACAACAGGCCACTGTGTTTCTAGATTATCACTTACTGTTTTGTTCTGAAATGGACGCTTTGCTATTCCCACTGTCTTTGGCCTCTCCTTCTTTATGTGGTGTGTTGTTTCGTCCTCACTGTCACTACTAGAAGATGAATCAGAAGCCGGTGATGGTGCTTGGATATCCAGACGCCTCTTGATGCGTGTGGTTTGCTGAAGATCAAGGGTAGGCCACTGTGTGTCTGGATCATAACATTCAGTTTGAGATTCTTGAAATGTAACTCCTGCAATGTCCACCTTGACTGGGCTCTGCTTCTCTATGTGGCCTGTTGTTTCATCTTCACTGTCACAACTAGAAGATGAATCAGAGTCAGGTGATGGTGCTTTGATATCCAGACGCTTCTTGATGCGGTTAGTACGCTGAAGATCAAGGGTAGGCCACTGTGTGTCTGGATCGTGACTTGTAGTTTGAGATTCCTGAAATTGAACTCTTACAATGTCCACCTTGCCTGGGCTCTGCTTCTCTATGTGGCCTGGTGTTTCATCCTCACTGTCACTACTAGAAGATGAATCAGAAGCCGGTGATGGTGCTTTGATATCCAGACGCCTCTTGATGCGTGTGGTATGCTGAAGATCAAGGTTAGGCCACTGTGTGTCTCGATCATGACTTTTAGTTTGAGATTCTTGAAATTGAACTCCTGCAATGTCCACCTTGGCTGGGCTCTGCTTCTCTATGTGGCCTGGTGTTTCATCCTCACTGTCACTACTAGAAGATGAATCAGAAGCCAGTGATGGTGCTTTGATATCCAGACGCCTTTTGACGCGTGGAGTACGTTGAAGATCAAGGATAGGCCACTGTGTGTCTGGATCATGACTTGTAGTTTGAGATTCTTGAAATTGAACTTTTGCAATGTCCACCTTGACTGGGCTCGGCTTCTCTATGTGGCCTGGTGTTTCGTCCTCACTGTCACTACTAGAAGATGAATCAGAAGGCGGGGATGGTGCTTTGATATCCAGACGCCTCTTGATGCGTGGAGTACGTTGAAGATCAAGGATAGGCCACTGTGTGTCTGGATCATGACTTGTAGTTTGAGATTCTTGAAATTGAACTTTTGCAATGTCCACCTTGCCTGGGCTCTGCTTCTCTATGTGGCCTGGTGTTTCATCCTCACTGTAACTACTAGAAGATGAATCAGAGTCAGGTGATGGTGCTTTGATATCCAGACGCTTCTTGATGCGTGTGGTATGCTCAAGATCTAGGACAGGCCACTGTGCTTGTGTGTCATGACTAACAGTTTGAGATACTTTAATTGGATGCCTTGCCATGTATGTCTCCCCTTGCTCTTGTTTCTTCATGGGGTTTATTGTTTCATCTTCACTGTCACTACTTGAAGATGAATCAGAAGCCAGTGATGGTGCTTTGATATCCAGACGCTTCTTGACACGTGTAGTATGCTGAAGATCAAGGGTAGGCCACTGTGTGTCTGGATCATGACGTTCAGTTTGAGATTCTTGAAATGGAACACCTGCAATGTCCACCTTGTCTGGACTCTGTTTCTTGCCTGGGCCTGTTGTTTCATCCTCACTGTCACTACTAGAAGATGAATCTGAGTCAGGTAATGGTGCTTTGATATCCAGACGCCTCTTGATGCGTGTGGTCTGCTGAAGATCAAGGGTAGGCCACTGTGTGTCTCGATCATGACTTTTAGTTTGAGATTCTTGAAATTGAACTCCTGCAATGTCCACCTTGACTGGGCTCTGTTTCTTGCCTGGGCCTGTTGTTTCATCCTCACTGTCACTACTAGAAGATGAATCAGAAGCCAGTGATGGTGCTTTGATATCCAGACGCCTTTTGACGCGTGGAGTACGTTGAAGATCAAGGATAGGCCACTGTGTGTCTGGATCATGACTTGTAGTTTGAGATTCTTGAAATTGAACTTTTGCAATGTCCACCTTGACTGGGCTCGGCTTCTCTATGTGGCCTAGTGTTTCATCCTCACTGTCACTACTAGAAGATGAATCAGAAGGCGGTGATGGTGCTTTGATATCCAGACGCCTCTTGATGCGTGGAGTACGTTGAAGATCAAGGATAGGCCACTGTGTGTCTGGATCATGACTTGTAGTTTGAGATTCTTGAAATTGAACTTTTGCAATGTCCACCTTGCCTGGGCTCTGCTTCTCTATGTGGCCTGGTGTTTCATCCTCACTGTAACTACTAGAAGATGAATCAGAGTCAGGTGATGGTGCTTTGATATCCAGACGCTTCTTGATGCGTGTGGTATGCTCAAGATCTAGGACAGGCCACTGTGCTTGTGTGTCATGACTAACAGTTTGAGATACTTTAATTGGATGCCTTGCCATGTATGTCTCCCCTTGCTCTTGTTTCTTCATGGGGTTCATTGTTTCATCTTCACTGTCACTACTTGAAGATGAATCAGAAGCCAGTGATGGTGCTTTGATATCCAGACGCTTCTTGACACGTGTAGTATGCTGAAGATCAAGGGTAGGCCACTGTGTGTCTGGATCATGATGTTCAGTTTGAGATTCTTGAAATGGAACACCTGCAATGTCCACCTTGTCTGGGCTCTGTTTCTTGCCTGGGCCTGTTGTTTTATCCTCACTGTCACTACTAGAAGATGAATCTGAATCAGGTGATGGTGCTTTGATATCCAGATGCTTCTTGATGCGTGTGGTATGCTCAAGATCTAGGACAGGCCACTGTGTTTGTGGGTCATGACTTACAGTTTGAGATACTTTAATTGGATGCCTTGCCATGTATGTTTCCCCTTGCTCTTGTTTCTTAATGGGGTTTATTGTTTCATCCTCACTGTCACTACTAGAAGATGAATCAGAGTCAGGTGATGGTGCTTTGATATCCAGACGCCTCTTGACGCGTGTAGTACGCTGAAGATCAAGGGTAGGCCACTGTGTGTCTTGATCATGACTTGTAGTTTGAGCTTCTTGAAACTGAACTTTTGCAATGTCCACCTTGCCCGGGCTCTGCTTCTCTATGTGCCCTGTTGTTTCATCTTCACTGTCACTACTAGAAGATGAATCAGAAGCCTGTGATAGTGGTTTGATATCCAGGCGCTTCTTGACTCGTTTAGTACGCTGAAGATCAAGGGTAGGCCACTGTGTGTCTGGATCATGACGTTCAGTTTGAGCTTCTTGAAACTGAACTTTTGCAATGTCCACCTTGCCTGGGCTCTGCTTCTCTATGTGCCCTGTTGTTTCATCTTCACTGTCACTACTAGAAGATGAATCTGAGTCAGGTGATGGTGCTTTGATATCCAGACGCTTCTTGATGCGTGTGGTATGCTCAAGATCTAGGACAGGCCACTGTGTTTGTGGGTCATGACTAACAGTTTGAGATACTTTAATTGGATGCCTTGCCATGTATGTCTCCCCTTGCTCTTGTTTCTTAATGGGGTTTATTGTTTCATCCTCACTGTCACTACTAGAAGATGAATCAGAAGCTGGTGATGGTGCTTTGATATCCAGATGCCTCTTGACGCGTGTAGTACGCTGAAGATCAAGGGTAGGCCATTGTGTGTCTAGATCATGACTCTTATATTCTTGAAATGGAACACCTGCAATGTCAACCTTGCCTGGGCTCTGCTTTTCAATGTGGCCTGTTGTTTCATCCTCACTGTCACTACTAGTAGATGAATCAGAGTCAGGTGATGGTGCTTTGATATCCAGACGCCTGTTGATTTGGGGGATGCTTTGGCGATTTAGGTCTGCCAACAGTGTTTCTGACTCATTGGTTTTGATCCCCTTAGTCCCTCTGCCTGTATTGTGTTCCACTTTTAGGTCTATGATTTCTCCTTCACTTTCACTGCTTGAAGATGATGAATAAGCTACAGGTGGTGAAGGTGCTCTGGTATCCAGACTCTTACTGTGATTTGTAACACCCAAATTTGGCAGACGGTCTTTGCCCGCTCCTGTATCTGTTTCTTGTTTGACTGTGTAGTCCTCCCCATCACTGTCACTTGAATGAGAGGAAAAGGAGTGATCTGGTCTCACTGCATGCCTTAGTTTGTTATATCTGTAATCATCATGATTAAATCCCACTGGCCTGATGGGGTCTAAACCATGGTTCTGCTGTTGAAAACTAGCATCTTGTTTAAGGCAAGCATTAGTGACAGGTTTATTGTGGTTTCTTTCTATATCCTCCTCTTCCTCTTGGTCTGAGTTCACAGTGTATTTTGTAGGCTCATCCTCACTGACATATGAGCTGGAGCTGGACATATCATCCCTCTGCTGTTTATCTAAAGTGGGTGCCACAATCAGTTTTGAATCCTTAAAAGAACCACACACACTGCTGGACCTTGGAGACATGCTCCGAACAGAATCACTAAATTCAAATTGTTCATCATTCTCCTGCCACAGATCAGGGTCTGTTTGGTTGGGGCTCTTTGTATGTGGTGACCAGTCTGCAAAGGGCACAGAAGAAAATCCAGGAATTTCACTTCCCTCTATAGAAATTTGTGGCACCACTACTTTTCTTGCTGGTGACAAATCAGCTCTCTGCTGAACAGAGTCCTCTGCCAGCTGAGGAGACTTTGGCGTTGTGTGATCTCCCTCTGCCATTTGGTCTTCATATACTTCAGATAGGGAAGAATCCGAGCATGAAGAGAAGCTTCTCCTCTTTTCCAGCTCAACAGGGTCTGGGATGTGTTCAAACTCTATGTTGTGTGTGCGACCTGCATCAGTGATGCCTGAGAGGTTTCTGCAGTCTTTCTTGTTTTCCACTGGACTACTTTGTCGTAAGCTGTTTTCACTTCCTGAATCTCCAGCTGTATGTGTATCCTTATCAGCCATAGCTGCTTCACATTCAATCACTGTATCATTGTTAATGCTTTCCTGATCGCCACTGGCTACAGTATCATAATATTGTACATTGCTGTTTTCTATAAAGTCTACAGTGCTAAATGTGACTCTCCTTTCCCTATGAGTGCCTGTCTCTTCTGGTTCCTCGCCATTGGAGTAGGCCTCATTGTCATATTGTCTTTGTTCTACTGTTGAAACAGAGTTGGTTTGAGGGGAGCTTTTCTTGTTGGTGACCCTTCTCCAAAGAACATCTATACAAGGTCTTGCTAGGACTCCTAGGATAAACGCTATCAGAAATGTGATGAAAACAGACAGACAGACAGCCAGAGCCAAATCAGACTGTGTGGCTGTCTGATTCCTTACTTGACCTATTTTATTTAGGGTGCCTTGTGGAATTATTTGTTCGCTGGTTCTGGGTAAACTTCTAGTGTTTCTTCTTGCACCTCCTATTTTACTGATTTGGAGGTTAAAAACAGACAAATCTTCACGTTCTTCAGATAGACACACATATAGTCCTGTGTCTCTCTCTGTGATGTCATTGATGAGTAGACCAGGCTGAGGTTGGCTTACAGATGCTTGACCACTGGGCGTCCACCACATTGAATCTACAAAAAAAAAAAGACATTGACATGCAGTTGGATTGACCTACATAGTTCTGTATAAGTTATCTTACACTTTTTTTGACTGTGTTACCTTGTGTAGAGCAAGACAGCAGTATCTCAGAGCCACTATAGACAGTCACATCTTGGTGGACCTCTGGCTTATTTTCAGTACTAAAACAGTTAAGGTCATCCTCCTCCAACTGTAGCAGGTCTCTTCCTGAAAGGATGGAAGGGGAATCACACACCACACTCCAGGCCTGCAGGCCTCTGCTGCTGTCATAGGCCATCCGCCTTCTTAGACTGCGCATACTGCAATCACACTGCCATCTGTTCCCACCCAGTCTAACATGCACCCCCATGTTACGCAGAGAAACGTACATCAAAGGATGGAGACTGGTCAACATGTTGAAGCTCAGATCAAGGACCTTTTAAGGAAGACAGCAGATGTTGAGATGTGTAATTTAATTGTTAAAACAATTTAATGAAATATTCCCGAAATAAAAGCTACATTATCTTTCTTTTAGACAATCCTTTCCTAAAAATGACTGATAAATAAAGAATGTGTGGCATCACTAAGTGTATTGTTGGAATACTAAATTGTCTGTGCATTTTTTTTAATAAATTAGATTTAAAAAAAACATTGTTACCTGGAGCTGGGCTAACTCCTGAAACATCTGTGGATGGAGACTTGTGATGAGATTATGTTGCAGGTGTAGCTCTTTTAGCTGCCGAAGGTGGCTGAGGTCTTCTTGTCGTAAAGTTGAGATCCTATTGAAGGAGAGCTGCAGAACCTGTAATGACTCACTACCTTCCAGCCCTGGATGACAGAAAACAAGAGCTGTAATTAGAACTCAACAGGAACCACGTTACAGGTTTTTATTGACAACAACAGAGGCCAGTCAGTCTCTTCTCATTCCTGTACTGCTTTATCTTATTCACTGTGAATGCAAGGTGAAAAACGTTTTTTAGCTATGAAGTTGATTTGTTGGAGTACTGCAGTGTTTCCGATGCTGAGATTAAATAATGTAAACTACAGCCCTCTTACTCTCTCACTCTGTGGACTTCTATATAGTGAATAGTGTAAAATGTTTGAATCGAACACCCCTTTCCTAGAATATTAATCCAGATTGTTCTGGCTTATTTTCACCGAAATAATTCTTACAATATGACTAATTAGGGGCTAAGAATTTTCCTGTGGTACTCATTCTCCCCTGGTGTCTCCCCCTTTTCACTAGCCAGAGACAGTCTCCCTGAGAGAGCTGGGCTGAAGTAAGCCACTGTGGATCTGTGCTTCATTAGAGTGGCACTGAAGGTTTTGTGAGCTGAATACCAAACAGGAAAGAAGTCTATGACTGTCAAGACAGCTCTTGCTGAGTAAATGGGCTGTCCACACATGCCTATAATACAACCATAGTGAAAGCATGTCTTTGAAACACACATATGTTCAAAAAGGCAGAGGGAATTCTATGAAATCCCATGATGCAGAGGAAAACGTAAGAGTTGTACTGCATGTTTACATGTTTCTTTGAGCCACTGGAATGTCAATAAAAACTGTGACTGGCTGAAGGGAGTACAGTGTATTATCTTGGGAGGTTTAATCATTTCTGAGTGGAGCAAAGTACTTAAGATAAAGGATCAATGAGAGGGTTGGTTAGATGTGAGAATCAAATAAAAGGACAGTAGCAATTCACATAGCTCACAGATTTATTCTACGATATAGAGGTTAGTAGACCTCAGACTAACTTTTTAGGATGAAATTGGCTAAATAAATATGCCTAGTCTGACTATCTGACTATCTGACTCATGGACATTTCTCAACAGCACTCCAGAGGGAAATTAAAGGTGTGCATCATGTTTACTGGGCAATTTAACTATCAGGTACATAACCTTTAACCCCTAAACCATCACCCACACACAAAAACAGTTTTAAAAAAAAGACACATTCATGTGTAATTTGATCATGTAATGATAAAATTGTCTAGGCCAGGGATCAGGTCACAAGATAAATCACAAATGATCAATGGGACAAGAATTTTTTTTTTTTTAAAAACCCAATTTCTTAACATACACACACAGAGAACATTGAACAAGCATTTTGGTAGAAACAGTTAGGCCCCATCAAGGTAGAAATTCATTAAGAGTGGGTGTCATTATGTCTACCTCCTGATTATACTCCTTAGAGATACTACAGTTTATATCTTGAGTACACACCCAGACAATATACATTCCATGAGACTATTTAGCCTTACAACATATTGGGTGTGGTCTATAAGTCATCATAAGGTACTAACCAATATCGTTAAAACTATACTGTGCATGTCAAGTCTGTAGAATGACTGCCTACTCTTTTTCTACTGATGTTAGTAGCTTAAGATTTTGTGATTATAATCAAAATCAGAATTGGGTTTATTGCCAAGTAAGTTAACACATACGAGCAATTTGCCCCGGTGCATTGGTGCATAGGAATCCCAAAAAATCAAGTAATTTTTAAATAAAAATAAAAATAATATAAAAATAATGGTAATGTGTAGGATTATTCAATTTACTTTTTTACACAGTACATGTGTGTTGGCAGTGGTGTTGGAAAGTACATTTACTTAAGTTCTTCACTGAGGTACAGTTTTGAGGTACTTTCATTTTACATTACTTTATATTACATTTCTTCACTACTTCACCTGCTGTGGTAGTTACTAGTGACTATTCAGGTTAAGATTTCACATACAAAACAGATGATCAGTTGTTAGTAAAATATGATGCAATGGTATAGTTTAAACTACATATGTCAAGTAACTAAATTAGCTCCACCTTGACCAACTACAGAATTTAAGTGCTGCTTACACGTAGCCTCATCAATAATAGATAGATAGATAGATAGATAGATAGATAGATAGATAGGTAGGTAGGTAGGTAGGTAGGTAGGTAGGTAGGTAGGTAGGTAGGTAGGTAGGTAGGTAGATACTTTATTTATCGCGAGGGAAATTCAAGTATCCAGTAGCATACAAAATACAAAACATACATTAAACCTATATTAGACTAAAATTAAAATCCCTAACCTTAAGAATATAATAAAAAATAAAATAGAAGATAAAATATAAAGTATACATTAAACATAAAGGGCCTATATATAATAAATAGTCTTATAATATAATGATAGAGCCATAAGAGGGGCAAATGTTTAAGCTACTTTTACTAATGTAAATGATCTGAATGGTTGATAAATAAATTAAAACCTGATTATTAAGTTTATGAACAGACACTCTACTTTCATGCACTGAATATATAGATAACAGATGATATGGAAGTGTTTGAGAGTGTTTGATATTTCTGAACGTGTGAAGATACTTCTAAACCAGACTGAGCACCCGTGCAAGATCTTTATCCCAATCAATAGTAAAGACATTTTAATATGTAACAGAACACAATTTCTTTGTGCTGATATCACTGGAAGCTATGCTTATTATACTGTTAATGTGCTGTGATAGGGTTTTATATATGGGTGTATAACTATATTACACCTGACTCACCCTCTGGGAGTTGCTCTAGCTGATTCCTCTCAACAGAGAGGAGCTGCAGGGTGGGGGCCCAAGATACACATCCCTGTTTGCTCCAAGGTCTCAAGCGACGTAGATGTCTGCCACTGACATAACGGCCTCCCACCTTTCTCTCGATGC
The DNA here is from genome assembly GCF_905237075.1 of Dicentrarchus labrax. Taxonomy (NCBI): domain Eukaryota; kingdom Metazoa; phylum Chordata; class Actinopteri; family Moronidae; genus Dicentrarchus; species Dicentrarchus labrax. Next base: position 23,367,704 of record NW_026136718.1, on the reverse strand, counting down.
AGAGGGACAAGCGTGTGATACTATTGTTTCCCAGCCATACATTCTTGAGGTTACGATGCGGTTGGTCGAGTGTTACAGAGTCAAGGAGGTTATGAGACAAGTCTAGCTCGGTGACAGAGTCTTGGATGCCTTGTGGCACCAGGGAAAGGCCAGAGGAGGAACAGTTCAACAGGGGAGCTCTCTGACAGGTGCAGGGCTCTGGGCAGGCAGGTAGGGGAGAGGAGCGATGAAGCCCCAGGGAGACAAAGAGCAGTACAGCAGCCAAGAATGGCCCCTGTGCCACTGCCATCGCAACCCGTCAATCTGAGGGAACAGATACATCATGAATAACAGAAACAAATAAGGTCAATTTTTACCATTAGGATATGTTGTATGAAAGACAGTACAATCAATACTACAATCAAATGCTATTAGATCAAAAGCAAAACATGTATAATTCTTCATCAGTTATTCATTAAATTAAAAGAAATCTATGATATACAATAATACAAACAGTAAATTAACTAAAAACATCAAACTCACCTGCGTATCCACTGTCTGACAAGCTGACAGGAAAACCTGTGACTCTTTTCACACCCAGAGTGCTTTCAGTGTATTAACTTTGTCTCCAGCAGTTCTGATCAAAGTCTGAAGAATATTTCACTGCGTCGAGCATAACATGCACTAACCCAAATGCCATTCAGTGATTCATTCAATCATTTACATGTCTAGTTAATGTCTTACTGTCATTGTTTTCCTGTTTATGTATGTTAGATAACCACGATCCTGAGGGTTTATGGCAAGGAGGACCATGCCCACGGTTGCACATTCTATTAGACAATAAAACAGCATAATGAGGCACAGTATTCTTTTATGACTTTAAATGAGCATGTAAACACCTGAGACATTTACTGAAACCAAGGATAAGAAGTTTCACATAGCAACTTGTTTCTTTATTGAAACAAACATAGCAATGAAATGTTGGACAAATATTCAAATAAGGCTGATTGCCTTTCTTTTTTTTTCATTTAGTTGATCAAAAACACTCTCACAACAGGCTTTGTGATACTTTCTGATATTTCTCAAGAGCAGCACTGTTATAAAACGGACAAGACAACCCAAAGCAAAATGAAAGTCAAATCTTTTATACTATATTGCACAAAAGTCAAACAACTCAATATAGGCTTCAAACCAAGCTACTGATTATTTAAACTTTCCTGACATTCATAAACATCAACATTTAAAGAGATTTGCATTAATCTGTAGCATAACTTAGTGCACTCGCTCTCGTTCTGTTTTTCAATACTGTATTATGTTGTTGTAAAAAGGATTTGCAACAAAATTAGAATAATACATATATATTATATTCTATATCCTCCCTTGTAAATCCATTGGCACGTGCATTATAGACAATCCAAAATGTGGAGAAAAAGACCTTCTCTGCGTACTGGACGGCTTAAAATGTATCTTATGTTTTACACTTTATCCCAAATTTAATAATACACAAATCAGTATAATCATGTAGTGTCTCACCCTTGTCAGTGAATATAATAAAGAAAATATCAAACACAGCTGCCAGAAACAATGAACAGCAAATAATAAAATACACAATCCGTCTGCAAGGTTTGTAAATTAGTAACACTGGACGGTAAGGCAAAAAGTAAATACTGTAGCTTCTAACTCCAATCAATGGGCAATGTAAACCAATGATATGGCATTATACATTTTAGATAAAGTTGGCAAACCTGCGGAACAATAAAAACACTTTAGCACTTACATCTGTTAATATCTTTGGCCAAGTGGCAATGAACTGTAACACAATTCCTGTTTGGCAACAAAATCAGGAGCACAGAATTAATCAGGTGAGCTGCAGAGGTATCATTATGTGCAAGTAATGATGAATGGCCTATAAAATGTTCTACATATGCACATTTGTAATCTGACATCAGTGGTGACAGATTGTGGGGGGGATACAGTAGATTCCAGTCAAGTCTCCTAGTGAGCTTTTCTACATGGGTTATCTGAAGTCTGGCAGCCCATATTGCGATATTTCACCTGTACACGGAACAGAGTCCCATCTGCACACATGCAGAGCTTGTACCTCTCCAGACCTTCATCGAAATACACATCTGCGGCAGAATTGGGGATGCGTGTAGCGTTGAACATGACTGATCCATTGAGGATGATGCTGTTCTCCTGCAAAGAGAAAACCCACCCATCCTTACACATTCATCTTCATTAGCTTTAAACTGTATTCATGCAACACTTATTTTAAAAGGACAAGATCTGGGGAATTTTGTACCAACGTGGAAAACAGGCACTCCTCAACCCCAGTGTCACATATGCAGTCATATTAACAGGACATGTTGGTGCATTTCAGACTTACAGCCCTGAGCTCAATGCCTCCACCCATTTTGAACTCTACGGTCCGGCCCATGATGTTGACGCCCTCGTTTCCACGAATGATGGCCTTGCTGTCACCTTTAATGTTTAGGTCAGATGCTGCACTGCTGGTGATCTAAAATCAGAGACAAAGCATTATATTTGTCAACACTACAAACAGCATATACACAGGCATTAGAAAGTATTTAGACTCCACTATCATTCACACATATGTGTGTTATAAACTTTATGTAAAAATATAGAATGCAATGTCAAACCAAGTTCTGAAATATATTTTCCCCCATTTATTAAAGCTAAAATATCTTCCAGCTGTATGTTTTACCATTGTAAACTCAGCCTTGAGTCTTCTCGGATCTGTATTTATCAGCTTTGGACACCTGCTTCTCTTTCAGATTCTCTAAAACCCTCCAGGAAGCATTGGTGAACTCTCTGGATATTCAGATTTCCAATCTGGGCTTTGGTTGGGCCTACAGGACTTTCAGATACTTATTCTGCTATTGACGTGTTGAAAACTGAATTTATACCTGAGTCTAACTCCATTTTATTCTGACAAAGCTCAGTGTGTTCCTGGCGACTTTTCAATCTGTTATGTATTCATTTGCAACATTTCTAAAAATTACATTTCACTTGAGACCATTATGGGATATTGTGTACTGACAGTACTTTGTACACAGGTTGTGAAACACTAACATAATAAATGAAGCTATCAGACATTATAACCATGATACACACCCTTTCAGTAGACGCCTTTTTAACACTTAGGACTTTGACTCCTTTGGGCAAATGGAACTCATGGTTTTCAAAGTCTGTGCTGAAGAACGTGTTCTGCGTGCGAGGGTCTGTGAAGGATATGCCAACATCACTGACGACTGAGGTCTTGTCCTTCTCTACACTCAGCTTAGTAGTGCCTTGCTGGAACACAACCTGGAACAACATACATAAAATAAAAGAGAAGAGTTCATTTTCTCTGTAACAGGCTCAGTCATCACTGTAAATGTACACTGCGTTTCTCACCGGATTATTGTTGCCCACCAGGACCAAGTCCTGGTCCTTACGGCCTCCTACTGTGCTCTTGTGCAGTGGATGAACGATGCCCATGTCCGCCTTCTGCTTGAAGCGCAGCAGGCCACTCTCATGGAACTCCATACTGTCGCAGCCATTGGGACCGATCCGGATCACTGTCCATATGACCAGAGTGATCTGAGGGGGACAGAGTTGTTGTTGTAGTGATCATTCTGTGTCAACTCTTAACCACCATTTTGTTCTTCAGAGGACCCATTAGATGAATAAGTACAATGAGTCTTGCAGTACTCACAATGAGGTTAATTAAGGCGAGGAGGAAGAGGAGAACAACAATGCAAACAGCCATGTTTCCCTTGCGTCCTCTCAGCCCTGTCTTATGAAGACGTTCTTCTTCTATGGGTACATAGCCTGCTTTGAAGTTACTGTTGTGTTCCTTGTTGATGGTGCGTCGTTCTATAGCCTTCTCCCGCATGGACTTCTTCACAGGCCCGTTGGAACTCTCCTGGAAGGCAAAACCATCTCTGAGACACTTTGCGGTGAGGAGGACCATAAGGAATCAGTATTTATGTTTCAGTCATGAAATTACACATTAAAAATAACTACTCACCTACAATTTTTAGGCTTATAACACCCTTTATAGAGATCATACTGGAGTTGTTCTTTTAAAATCAAATATCCTCTCCAATAGATGATCAGAAAATCTGTCATTTTACAAGAAGTTGTCAGGCAACATCTTTTTTTTGTGCGTTTCTCGCTCAGATTAAAACATGGATTTTTCTGTACATGAAACTCTCCCCAAATTTACATTTACTGTCCCTAGTCATATCAAACTCAAGGGTTTAGTTCCTACTTATTTTCAGTGTCTCCTGTTTCTCTGCGCTGGAATGCCTCTCAGTTAAATGCCCCGCGACTGCCCGTCTGTGGCCATAACTAAAAATAAACTGCACTCATTTTGGCAGCAAAATAGAAATTAACTCGACTGTCTCATTATCAGACAGAGTCTATGCTCTTTATATTCGCAAAATTACTTTGCAGTCAAACAGCAGGTTAGCTACAATAATAAGATTTTTATGTCTACATAACGCTCCCTATAATAACGAAGGCCAGCGTTTATCCCACTGATATCATCGTGGGGCCGACAACACAGCCGACTACATTTATATTTCTTATACCAGCTAACTTGGGAAGACATATTATTGCCCTCTTAACAAACACCGCAGCAAAACAATTAGCAAAATGCAAGAATAACAACAAATATTGAACATAACGGACCTGTTCAGACGCCATGTTGACCCTCCCTCTCCTGCTTGCCGAGTGACAGGGAACATACCACTTTCCACAGTGGAAGGCGAAACAACTGGAAATGTTGGGAGAGACTGAGAGGAAGATACCTACTCACGAATAAAAAAGGTTACCTTCTTACGAACGAGAACAAACCGAGGGCATTATTATTTGCACTCATATATATCTATGATTTGCACTGAGCGAGCCCCAAACAATGAACATTTCTATCACAATTAAAGATGGTACATTCCAAGTTCAACCAGCCAATGACAGAAGGATCCTAAAATAGAAAAACATGTCCATTCATATTTTCCATAGGTAAACTGCCAGACGGGCCATAACACCAGCTCTCCCTTTTTATTAATAATGATACACAAACTGTATTTGGTTTAAAAAATAAATAAATAAAAGTATAAAAAGGTATTAGTAAAGATATTAGTGCCCCAATGCCATTTATTATTATTATTATTGTTTAACACCAAATCTGAAATGATAGACGTAACGTTATGTAGTTTATCTTTTAGCCTTAGCCTAGTATGACTTGGGCCTCATCCTTTTTTAAATGACCTAATATCACCAATGCTCACCAATGAGTTTTTTTTAGAAATGTATTATTGTTGTTGTTGTCTTATTAAACGTGCTAATAATCTACCAAACACTCCGTGCACATGTAATGCAATTTAGTATGGCAACTTTAGTAAGAGCGACTGTATTATAATCGGATTTGATCCAACACAGCTCACCTGGGCGGAAACATCAGCATATATCTGTGTCACAGAAGGTTTACTCTGCCGGCCTTTGGTGTCGTTTGACAGTGTGACATTACAGTATTTACACGACGGGAGAGCAGAGCCTGCAGCCTGCAGAGCACTGACTGAGAGGGCTCTCTGTTCATCCGTCACCAGTTATTTATTTAAAACACTGTGGTTTGGTTGTCGCCTCGTCTCCTTGGTTGCCACAACTGAGGCGGTGCTTGGCATCTGTGTCGTAACGTTAGGTGGAGAAAGCTGCCAGGACAGGAATTTTTACTGCACTTCCCTCAGAGATTATACCCCCCCCCCGGCTGTTGTCCTCCTCCCGGGGCATTTTAAACCTATTACGGTAGTTATTGTGGACGGACATGGCCGACAATCTGAGGAGACTGACCAACACATCTTCCTTCAGCGTCTTACAGGACAAGCTTGAGAGCTGGCACAAAGACTACCATGTAAGTTCATTAATAAGTAATGACCGACCCAAATCTGACCAAAGCACTTCATCAGTGCCCTCGGCCACCCTGGCTGTCACTTCCACGATGGTTATCTCAGGAATTAGCTAGTGGCTAAATATTATAACGTTATGTGTGTAGCATACAGTTGAGGTCGAGTCAAAGCGTTGGAGGTAACTTATACCCTCCTCCTCTAGAAATTATAAGTGGCTTTGTTTACTAATGTCGACTGGTGATTGTTTCACTCCCGTAAAATGGATTTGTTTTGTACCCATTATTATTATGTTATCTACGGATAACGCAGGAAAGGTGCAGTGGTTGTAAATGCATGCATCATTTAAAACTTTACAGTGAAGGAATGCACTTGTTTAGATTACATTGATTTCCCGGTAGAGTTTGGTTGCTACGGACGCCAGTCGCCATGGCTACTGTCGGACTATTCCAAAGATCTTTTATTGCACTGATGGTTCACGTCCTGTTACTTCCTGTAGAAATCCGCCGTGTGGCCACACCGGAACGGCGCGTTGCAGAGCGACTGGAAATGACTTGTCCAAACTTATAGAGTGAAAGAAAGAGTGACACTATATAAATATAGTGATTACTTGCTGGTTACACTACAAATGTACAAAACAGTCAATGAATGGCATTACACTTTTTGCTGTGTCATAGTGTCTTGCAACAGAAGTGGGCTAGCTACCTGTTGCTTCTCTTGGATAGTAATAACAATGCTTTTTTATTAAGGTTTTAAAAACGTGAAAAATAACCTTTTTAACATAGAATATATATATATCTATATAAATATATAGAAAGCACAACAGAAAAGAGCAAGCCTATAGGATACAGGCGGTAGATTTTTATAATTTCAAGTGCTTTATGGGTTTTTATGTAAAAATGGACTCATTGACTGACTCATGTTTACCCTCCCAGGTTATTTCCTGTGACCAGAATCTAAATAGATGTTGTGAGCTGATTGAACTAACCTCCAAGATCCAGGGCCAACTGTTCGCCATCCTCAACCTCACAGCTACTGAAGGTAAGCTTTACATTGGAAGTATGGGACTTTTATTTATAAAGCATTAACAAGGTCGTAACTACTCACAAACTATTTCAACACTCTCTCAGGTGGACACTATGCTGGAGTGGACACTCTCAAAATGCGCTTGCTGCCGTGGCTTGGAACCTGTTTCTCAATGGCGAGGCCCTCAGTCACTGATGACACCAGTCTACAGCTCATCCAGGTGACATAATATTTGACTGTAGGCTTAATGTCACAGAATGTTAATGGATTTAGTAATGAGACATTATCCAGTGTAACACTACAGCATTGACAGAAAATACATAAAAATGTTCAGCCAATTCAAATAATTTCCCCATCTGGTGTTGTGGTTACTGTATGTCCCTTGTACTGTATCATCATTTGTTATTATCAGGATTCAGTGGAAAAGAACAGAAGGATCAGGGAGCTCTCTGCTTCCCATGATAGCGACATGCTGAAGATGGACACTGAGCTGTGCTCCACTCGCCGGCAGCTGGACTCTGTCAGAGCAGAGTGAGTCAAGGAGAAATAAGACAGAGTAGAAGTGGAGCAAATGGACTGCAGCCAGCTGGGGTTTCCTACCTCAACTTACATTGCTCATGTTTAGATAACTGACATATTACATGTCCTCATATAAGTCCATGGGCAAGGGGATGTATATAAATGTTGCTTGCACATTGTATTTCACTTTATACCCACCCAGCTGAATTTCCTGCACTGCCAATGAAATACATAAAACATAGTTTTTTGTTCTAACAGATTGGCCGATGCTCAGAATGAACTGGATGAGACAAAGAGCAAATCAGCAACCACTCTGCTGGCCACTGAAGACGAAATATTACAACTGAAAGCAGAGTGGGTGATCACTGTCAAACGTTGCTGTAATGTATTCATTTTTAAAATACAACATACATTATGTAGCCTACTCCTCTGTTGATGTGAAGTGTGTCTGTGTTTCAGTTTGCGATCCGCACTCGAGCAGGTGGAGATTTATAAGAGGAAGCTGGATGCTCTTGATGACTATGAACGGCAGATTCGCTTGCTGAGAGATGAAGTGTCCTACCTGAGCACAGAGAAGGCCATGCTGCAGGAGAGGTACAGCTGCACCCAACACACACCTGCATATAACGTATATACTGTATACACACAGTGATGATGTGCTTTTTTATATGTTTCTCTCTCCGTCTCCCCAGGCTGGTGAGAAGTCGTTCTCCAAGCCCTTTGCCCAGGCTCAGTCGCTCTTCCAGCCCCATGAGGAGTGAGTCTCCCACCAGAGCCCAGCTCACTAACTCCTCACGCCACGCACGCCTCGTATCACGTTTCAGTGACCTGTATGCTGTGGAGCGTCTGGAGGCCCAGACCCTGCTTCGACGCTACATTTCAGACTTAGAGATGGTCCAGAAAATCATCTTCATTGCTGTCGTGGTAAGACTGTTTTTATTGTAGAGCCACCTGCAGATTGGCAAGTGAAGGCAGAGAAAATGAGTCCCAAGTCTTGTTTATTTGGACAGCCTAGTTGATTGATTTAATCAGGGTTGTATATGATTGGCTGGTATATTTTTTCATGTTATCATGTCTCAGGAATCCTTTAAGACAGCAAAACTGGCTTATCGTCAGTTCAAGCTGCGTGTGAGAAAGACGTTGTCCCCATCCCACTTTGGGCCGGAAAGTCTGGAGGATGCAGCTGTGGACTACATTGTCAGAAACCTGGACCTCTATGATGTTCAGGCCAGCGTCAATGTAGGACCAAATACTTCTCCCATGTGTCCTCTGCAGCATTTATGAACAAATAAAGTTTGATACTGAGACTGTGTATTTGACTCCCCAGGATGTGATCAATGCCATGAATGTGAACCCTCGGATCTCTTTCCCGCCAGAGGTGGACTTTATCCTCATCAGTGCCATGATCAGGGACACATGCAGGGTGGCCTTTGCCATGCAGACACTGGACCCCCCACTTGACTTGGCATTTGCCAGCGATGGAGAACTTTACAACGACATCAAGTCAGTCCTTTGTGCAGTACTGTGTCTGAATTATTTATAAAAGTTTGTTCTTTTACAGGAATTAGGTAAAGCTGTGGTGTTCATTTGGTCAGTTTTGATGCATTGTAGTGCTACATTTCCCGACAGTCATTGTAAAACACCACCCCATGAACTGCCGCCAATCACTTCTATTGATATCTATTTCTATTGGTTATTTGCCGCCTCTACCACTAGATGCCGCCCTCAACACTTCGATGACACTCACACACATAAATACTCACAGCTCTCCCCCACTGTTTTCCCCTCACCTCTCCGTCTGACAGGTATCGTCGCAGCTACGACTCCGAGTTCACTGCTCCGCTGGTGTTGTACCATGTGTGGCCGGCCTTGGTGGAAGGAGATGCTGTGGTAGTGAAGGGCGAGGCGGTGACGAGAAGAGGTGCTCTGGTAATGACTGAACAATAGTTAATAAAATATCATAATTCATTGTTTCTCTAGAGAGTAATGTACGAGCATGACAGCACATGAAAAGGCTTTTGTGTTTAATGGCGACAAGTCTGTTTTTGCAGTGGAGCAGAAGCCGGAGCAGAAGTGCCAGCCCTGTACGCTCTCGCTCTCTCAGCCCAAGTCGCAGTCTTGTAAGTCTCTATAAGGCTTGACAGTGCAACAAACACAGAAAGATATAGGCACTGTTGGGGGGTTTGTTCACATAGTGATTTTTGTTGGGTTTGCTCAGCTACTCATAAACGTCAGATTCCTATCAAACTCATATATCACTCTTTTCACTTCACAACATGCATGCACACCCCTGGCCCTAAGGGTATGTAGTTCAAAATCTATTTATTTGTATTTTTATTTTCATTTTACTCAAAAGTTGTAAATATAATCATCATCATCCTTATCTTTTTTTAGGCATTTAACAGCAAAAGAAGTCTGTCTCCTGAACGTCTCACAGCAAGTCGCCTGTGAACTCTGGCCCCTATGTCCACACCTGTACTTGATGTCAGTGAAATAAAGTTTCAGGTATTTTCAACTCAGATTTCATCTGTACAGTATGGTTACACGTATGCTTCCACCAAATAATGCAATACCATCCTTAGATACTGTACCACCCAAAGGCTGCTCGGAGTTTACATTGTCGGAGGGCAGTTTAAAGGCACATTGACCCTAACTAAAGGTCAGAACATTATAGATAATGCAAAATAACCTGGCAGCTAACAGTTGTCTTAGTTTTCTATATTTACTCTGTGACTAAGGTTTTGATAGATAATACTAACAGTCTTTTAGTGATCATCAGAAACTTAAAAGTACATTTTTCAGGGGAAAACTTGACCTGCATTGTAGCACTTTCTTAGGCTGACAGAGAACTATAGCAAACATATTCAACCTTTACTCCTCTCTTCACTTTTCACCAAAAGTCAACATCTATGTAGCAGATTTCTTGGCCGTGTTGTGACATACAGTATGGTGCTAATGATCAGTGCTAACTACAACTCCTCCAGTACTTGAGTGACTGATATTGGTCGTTGTGATTTTTAGTGTTAGTGCTTGCTGTGTTTTTTAAGTTTATTGTTTTTATTTTTTGGTGCTGTTGTTTTATATTCTGAAAATTACTTTTAGGTAAAGTAAGCACAGTAAGGTTTAAGAACATTGCAGCGTAACATAACATGAAATGTTTATGACTGGAGATGGTTTCGCTTTTTAAGTCTGAAATATATTTTTTAATCAATTTTAAATAGTGTTATTGTGTACAAGAATAGGGCCAATAACTCTTTGCAGATTTGTCTGTATGCATTCAATATGACAATTCTTCTTTTTTCCCTCATTTTCAACATTATCATATCCAAAACTACTGAACTTGATTTGCCCCTGGATGGCTTAGATTTAGAAATGATAGCCAATGCTATAGGATAAATTCATGTTGATTTACCTATGATTTGATTTGTGTTGTGTGATGAATATATTCTTTGACTGTGCCTTTTCTGATTGCTTTTTCAAAAGAATAAATAATAACCCTTTAGTTTTCATTTTCTTTTTAAATTGTATTTATTATTGACAGATTAATTGTTCTGTACCCATACCAGCAGTAAGGCAACACCTGCCAGTACCTTTTAACACAGTTAAGACTGGCTGCTTTACTTACCAAAGATTGGAGCCATGAATGTCTAATCAGCAAAATTATAGTTTAAAGTGACAGTATATCCGATGTTGGAATGCAATTAGAGAAATTACAACTGAACTCCTTATTTTATAATAATGAATGCTGTTCTTTCTTGTATTTTGGGCTCTCAAAGGATTCCACTGTAGTTATTTTTCCAAAATAGGCTCAATTATTCCCCCAATTTACATTTTTATTACTACCCTGTTTTCACAGTAGATGGTGCTGCTACTCCATCATGAAAGTTAACCCAAGGGTTAAAAACACCTCAGTATCTGCAACTTACATTTCTGAATAGTGAGTTAGATTTTATTTCACAGTCATATAAAACATTTGATCCATCCCACATATGTATAAATATGTATGAACATATATTCCAGTTAGTAAGTTAGTTGACACATAAAAAAACAAAAGATGTAATATTATATGTACTTCTGCACACTTTTAAGTAACTATTAAGTTAATAAGTAAATAATTATGTGCAAAATTTCAAAATAGTTATACGCTGAAAAGACATGCTACAAGCCTAAAGTTTATCTAGATAGAGTACTTTTTAAGTGAACAGCCATCTTCATTATTGTGCATCGTCTGTGTGTGCGAGTGCACCAGCATGTTTACAACTGAATGAAATCCTCGAGGGAATCCTGGCAGCAACATCCCAGTCGTGATGCCTTCGTGAATTGTTTTAGTATTCTCAGCCTTTTAATTAGGTCTCCATATCTCCAGGCATTGCCCAGTCCTGCCTCACCAGGCCAACCAATTATACTGCCGGCTCTTCTAACCATATCTAATATAAAATTAGGCATTTGCTCTACAGAGCAGAAACTGAACTTTAGCTGGCCCCCATGACCCCCAAGTCTTTAAGAACAGCCTTACACTTCACTGACCATCTCTGTGGTCTGTAAATGAGATATAGTACTGCTATCAGAATAATTGAATAGAAAATAAGTGAATTTGTTTAGTAGATTAGATGTAAATTGTATTCTACTAGTGATAATGCTCAGCTGAACAGCATTCGTCTGTGCTGACACTGATGAAAGATTACATGGTGGGTTTGTAGCTGCAGTGATTAGCATCCCACACCAGAGGATGCTGCAAGGACTGTGATTTTGTGTCAAGAACAAAATATCTTGAATTCATTGAATGGCATCGCTCAGATATCATCTTATGCTTTTACCCACACACAATATGTGGCAATATGTGTTATGATATCAGTGTCATGTCACTTCCACAACATAAACCCCACACTTGTGCAATTTCTCTAGAGGCACACATCCAAATCCATGTGCTTCCTCACAGAAATACAAAATATCCTTTGTTAACCCTTGCATTAGCAACACTGAGAGACTTGGAGAATATATTCGGAAAAGAAATGTGTAGAATATGCAGAAACCCATGTCATGGAAACTTCCGCCATGCCTCATCATCACATTCCCACACAATGAGCGTCTTGTCTGGTCTGCAGCGGTTCAGAGAGGTCCTGGCTCCTGGGACACAGGCCAGGTCCTACTACCATGATATAACTGGGAGGGAGCCTGTAGAGTCTGTCTCAGCTCAGTTGTCCTCCTGTGAGCCTGGTGAGGGGGTTGTTTACTTAGGTGTGCTGTGGTCAGCTATGGTCATAGACAGACTGACCCTAAACTGTGGATGGATGGAGATGAGAGAGAAGGTCGAAAATGGCTGTGTTCTGTCTCTTCTATGGACAGTAACACAATAAAGCACCAGACAATGAATTTTCATTTGACAGCAAGAGAGCACTAAGCTTCTGCAGCCATATTTAGGTGTCTTCTGGAAGCAAAATGATGAAAATCACCATTTGACAAGGTTTCAGCAGGTGCTAGAAGTGAGATCTCAATTCATGACCCAAACTGGAGAGACAGTAGTTGTAGCTGGATCTCACCCTAAACAGACTCAGCAGCAAATCCAAAGTTTCCAGTTTAGTGGAAGAAGTCTGACTTGACGCAGTTGGACCGTGAGATGTTTCCTCTGGACGTTTTTAATGTGCTCAATACTGGCAAGAGTTGAGTTTCTGGAGCTTGAGCATGATGAGAACCCGCCCTTGTCCCATAGCCAGACCAGAGTGAGAATATTAATGGGGCTGTATATCACAGCACGTGACGACATGATTATGAGTGACCAGGCTGCAGTGTGTAAATCAAAGGCAATATTAAAATTGAGTGTAGAAAATCAAGGCAGAGGACAAAAAAAAAACAAACACACACAGATGTATGTATTATAAATGTACTCGGTGACAAAAGAGCTCTTTCTTTGCAAACAACTGCTAGACGTGAACACTTGTTACCAGTCATCCTAGGCTGTGATTGTCAAGTCACCCTTCAACTGAGGAGTCACTGCAGGTCAGCAAGGCCTCGGTATCTCCAAGAGAGGCAGAGTTGTCTGTGGCCCAGAGAGGCCATTAAAAACACATCTGGAATGGAGCAGGATGCAGGTTTTGCACAGGAGGACCTCAGAATTTATGACAGGAGGGACAAAACAGAGGTAGAGGGAAAGACTCATGACTATGGCTTCATACATCAGTGCAAAATGTTGTGTGAATAATTGTAAGTGCACCACATGGATAACCCGACCCCACCCTCTTTCATTCACCATTCTCAGCCGTGCTGTAACACCCAGGGGACGATTTCCTTGGCACTATCAAGTATGTGAGGTCACAGCGGGGGCTGGCTGCAGGCATCGGCCCAATGGGTGCTGAGGAGCAAACAGGCGTGACTTCTGATCTTCTTCCCCGTTCCAGTGAGATCAGATGTCAAGTGACCAAATCCTCTGCCAGAGATACCATAGATAAATACTTCATTTCTCTATGACAACTATCATATCAAATAAAGAAAAACGACTTCGTATTTGGACTCTCTTTTTCCCAGTGCAGACATTTGTCCAGACTTTCCACTTCCTGCTCTGTCATACGTTGCACATCTGGGCTATCAAAAGCAACGGTTGATTAAGAATGCTTGTAAGTCAAATGGTTTGATGTGCTCTCTTCAGAATAGCCAGGTTCTTACAAAGGTTGGCGCCTGTGTTAATGAACTAATTTCCTGACATCAGTAAACACTGGGAGGTAGATCAAATGCCTCAACGATCAGTTGCAGTGCAGAAAACATCCAGCTCTGTAATATTTTCCTCATGAAATCAGCATAGGTGCTTTCTAACGAGCAGTCCAGACCTGGCCTGGTAATCATGTGCCCTGCCTTTCATGATCTTGAAAGAGCAGGGACACAAAAGCAAAGCCCAGACTGAGGTGATTTTGTTCATAGTTTTCATTGTTTTTCACACGTCATTAAAGCCTCCAAGGCTGTCATGACCTTTTCTGTTTCTCAAGTAAGGGGGAGATCAACTAGATGTCAATGGGTTTTGAAGAGTTTGCTCTGCTTGGCAAAAAGGAATCTATTTACATTTCAGATTGAAGAATCTCTCAGCTGCTAAGTAGAGCTGTCAATCTGTGCTGTGATTACATGGTTTGCTTTGTCAGGAGGTGCACTGTGGTGAACTTAACCTGCTTCATGTCCTCAAAAGGGAGCTCTGCCTGGATGTTGGAATGCCTCGTGTAAAAACACATCTGGATGATGTGATTAATGTGAATAACAGCCATCCATTTACAGTACAGAGTAGCACTGGCAGGGTAAAGTGCCGTGGATGCAGGTGTGAGTTTCGAAGGTTACTGCTCCGCTGGGGCTTGTTACACTTTGCTTAGATTTGATACTCTCACGGAAACACGCAATCAAACCTGGCGCCAATCTCGTGTCCGACTGGCCTCGGTGCTGAACACCCCCACCCTGAACAGGGATGGAGGAAAGGAACATTAGAGGGAGAGAGAAAGAAAAAAGAAAGATCTGGTGGAGTTGAGAGGTGGAATAACAACAGCCTCACAGAATACAAGTACAACTATTAAGTACATTGGAACTTTCTTGTGACCTCTGGAGTCTTTACAACTTCACTTACACTAAATGAACACACTACCATGTCTTCAGATACGTCTGTCTCTGTCTTTTCTCTATTTCTGTCTCTCACAAACAGCTGTGAGGAGGTGATACTGTCATTAGGGTGAAGCAGATATAAATATAGATAGATATAAATGAAAAAAGAGGTTTCAAAGAATAGATTTTTAAAATGTGACAGCGCTACAGTAAGACATTTTAATTGGTCGATAATTTTGTTTGTGTTTGATCAAATATGAGAAAGGAATTGGTTTAGATGTGACTTTTCAACCTTCAAATGTATATAGTCATGCATTTTGTATCAACTGTAATGTAATGCCACCACTAGATGGCAGTTGAACACTATCATTTACTTATGGTAAGTACATCCTAATGGTGCATCCCAGTTTCTTACACAATGAGAGTGATGAAAGGAGAATTAAGATAAAGATAAAAAATACTCTGTTATGAGTACATGTCTTGCATTCAAAGTTTTTCAGAGTGTTATTATACAATACCTACTATTGGATTCATCTTATTTATGGATGCATCAACATGAAATCATGTAAGCATTTTAATGTTTCCCTTGACTGAGATCAAGTAATTTATATACTGTTTGGTTTATGCTGTTTTGTATGTAAAATCTTAATCTGTAAAGTAACCAGTAATTCCAGCTGTCAGATAAATGTAGTGTGGCTAAAAGCACATTTACCTCTTACATGTGAAAGTAGAGTACAGGGGACAGTAAAAACTACTCACGCAAAATGAACTAAGTACAAGTGCCTTAAAATTGTTCCTACGTACAGTACTTGAATAAATGGACTCTCCACCAGTGCTCACAGTGAGCAGAACTTGATGAATGAGCAAGTCTTCTCACTTAACATGAACTTACTAATTGTACTAGTGGGACAAACATTTTCCAGCTTGATACATGCATGCCTGTCTGCCAGGGGGCCCCAGAACCAACACAGGACTGTGTGGGTACGTTTAGTACTTCTTTCCTACCATATGCCCCTCTGTGTTACTTAACAGTCAATCCCCAAGAAGGGGCAGAAAAATAAATATTTTCTTCTAGGACAGAGATGTAAAAAATAGAGGAAATGGGGAGACTTGTAGAAGGGCTGTGGGAGCTCCCTCTAACCAAAAAAAGACCATGGTTACTGGTTATGACTCAGGTCATCAGTGGTCTCTGACAGAGCCAGTGCTGCTTTGGTGTCACAGGAAAAGTAATAGGAAATGTTCTAAGGAAGATGATGTGGTTAGAAGTGCTTGAAGGAAAACCACGCTTCCTGCGTGCAATAAAAAAAATAGTTAAGTATTACTTTGAAGAGGAGGCAATTAAAGGTCAGTTCATTCCCTTGTATTGTGTTTGTGTATGTCTCTAAATCTTAAAAGGGAAGTACTTTAGAAGTAAGAGGATATTCTGCGATCAGGAAAAACACCATTTTTTTTCTGAGCAGCAAACATAATCCTGCGGCATAAAATTGGTTTAGAGACAATATGACAACGCCTACTGTGAAATGCTACTAGTTGTGTCCTCAGGTGTCTCAACTAGAAAATTCTTCATTATGTGAATTATACATTGCCACTGATACTCTGAGCCTCCTGATCTTTTCTCATTTATTGCTAACAAGTGCTCAACCATTTGCAGCGGGAGGTCAAAAAATGTGACAATCTGGCTACCAACATGTGTCAGTTCAAACAGACACCAATCTAATCAGTAAAAATGCAACAATAAATAGCATCATGGTCAGCTGTTGTCTCAGAGATGTAAGAATGTAGCTTCAGGGCCACTACAGCTTGTATGATTCTATCTATCTATCTATCTATCTATCTATCTATCTATCTATCTATCTATCTATCTATCTATCTATCTATCTATCTATCTATCTATCTATCTATCTATCTATCTATCTATCTATCTATCTATCTATCTATCTATCTATCTATCTATCTCAGTTGGAAGGTTCAGTCACTTCTGTCGAATACCAGATCCACTTAAGTAGGTCAATATCAGGGCCAGTACCTGTCCAACAAAAAGAAAAGTATTTGTCCCTGACACTTTTTGATGCCTTCTTATCCAACAGTCCTTACTGTGAGCGTTACCATCTACCTACCAGTCAGTCTCAAACTGCTGCTGACACCCTTACACCAACACATAGTCATTGATAGGTCAGTTATGAAACTAGAATATGGCACAAGAAAGATAAATAAGATTGGTAAGGAGGGCATCTGGCACTCATCTTAAGCATGTTTAAATGTCTCTGTTAGGACTGTGTGAAGTCAAATATATGCAGTTCTCAACTTAAACTAATAAAGACATTAATTTCAATATCAAATATTTGAAGTTCTGTGGTGATCGTAGTCTGGTGCAGTGCTGGTCACTCTGCTTGGCATTGGCACAAATAGGTGTTTAATGTAAGTACTAAAATATTGCCTTTTATGAGATTTCTGAGAGACTATGGACATAAAAGGGTTTTTTAGTCATTGTCTACTTGTCCAGAAGGACTAACTGGAAGTTACGGAGACCTCCTCTTTCTGGGGAAAGGAATTCAAACATCTAATTTTAGAGCACTGGTCCAATAATTAGTGAGAAACAGCGGTTTTACTTTCAATATGGCAGTCACCAAAATAGCCCTTACTAAGGACTCAAGATAGCGTTAAATGGTTTTATTTGGTATAACATGATGAAAATAGAGTATCTTGTATACGCTCTTCATTTCCTTGGAACTGAAGTCCAGCGGCTGGACACTGTAATCTGCACTCTCTGACCTGAGGGTATTTAATGTTTATTTAACTGGAGTTTTTTATTTTAGAACAAGCTATGAGATTCACCAGCAGAGTCCAGTTTCAGTCCATCCACACAGCCTCAAAACCATATAGCTCCACTAAGACAAAGAACAAAGAACAAGACAAAGAATTAAGATAATAATGAAAAAATAACCATAAAAAGACAACTGGAAATCAAAAAGACATATGTTGTACAAAACAAATAAATATTTTTCATGCGCCCATGATGAATAAAAACATACTTAATATCAAGCATTTTTACTGCACCAATGTGGAGAATTGCCAAAACAAAAGTTCCATATTTGTATCTCCAAGTGGCATATTTTCATATATTTAAGGTACAGTAAAAGTAGGTACAAATATGGACTTTTATTGTTGAATTTCTCCACATTGGTGCTTTAGAAATGCTTGATATTAAGTACACTTGTAGTCTTATATGGGTAGAAGTCAAATATACCATCCATAGCCAGGAATTATTGAGCAATATGTTTTTACAGGACCTCAAATATATGAAAATATGCCACTTTAAAAAATGTTAAAAAATTAACTCGTTATCACTGGAAAATGGAGGAAATAAAATGTATGACCCTTTAGGGCTTCCTTAAGAAAGAGGCTGGACACAGTATTAAAAGAAAAGTAAAATCACAGAAAAGTGCATTAAAAATTAAGTAAACCACTGCGGCGCCTAGTCCGTTACAATTTAAATAAGCCAATTTTTAAAAAAACTGTTGGAGTTCTTCAGAACTCTTCTTCTTCTTCTGGAAAAGCACAATGCTAAGTCTGCCAGTTACTTCCCGAAATGACCTTGTACAAAAATAGAACTGACACGTTTACAAAATTATACTTTGTCTCATTATTGTTCACAAAGTCCTGTTGCTTTACATCACTGACACATACGCTATCATATCCGTAGTTTCTGGGAAGAAGCTGAAGGTCTCTCGAAATGCTGCTGATAACCAGGACCTTGTCATTGTTTTGCTACAAATTGTGTGTGGATGAGTGTGTGTGTGTGTGTGTGTGTGTGTGTGTGTGTGTGTGTGTGTGTGTGTGTGTGTGTGTGTGTGTGTGTGTGTGTGTGTGTGTGCCTGGGTTTGCATTTATCCTTCTGTACAGCTCTCTGTTGGAGATGAAGTGTTTCTGAGAAGAGCCTGGGATCTTTCCATAGAAACAGAATGAGAGGTTGGTATCAAGTCCTGGACCACCTGTGTGTTTTCACAGTGACTTCATCTCTAATTCTTCAAACAAATTACAGGAAAAGACAAACATCCTTAGTCACCCCTGCCGTTGTTGGACCTCAGATCGAACTAAACAACGGGAAATCACCCTATGATTAACACAACCTCTCTCTGGCCATAGGTGTCTTCATTATTAATATTAAATCATGATTGCCACTGATGATAAACTGTGCAGGCTCTAGCCCATAGTTGAGAACTGGGAGGCAAAAATATACCCTCAATAGCAAAGAATTAAAGCGCAAGTGGCCATCATCTATTGACAACATCAAGGGTGCTTTTGCTTCCACAATTTGCACACATCGAGCCACTATAGCCACCATTGTGCACATCCTGTGCTTGTGTTGTATAATGAGGATGTTGGAGACATGGCTGTGCATATTACTGACCCACAAACAAAATCTTATCAGTCTACATTATTTATTCTAGATGAGTAGTTTGTGTAATTTATCAGTTAATCTAACATACAGTATTATTTTCCCCAATCAACATACCGGTAGTGTTTAGCTTGATGTGGGTGAGCTAATGATGCAGATAATTATTATAATTATGCGTAATTAAAATAATTTGTAATTCCGGGGTGTCCTTTGAAGCTCTGCAAAGTAGAGATGATGACGTACATACGTCATTAAAAAAAAAACAATAGCTGACGAACTGTTTCCTTTGCATGGTGTTTCCTCCAGCAAGATATCTGAAGCAGGACTAATGAGTTCCGGTGGGTTCTTAATGTAAAACTACACTGAATGTTTCTGTAGGTTTTGATATGTATTTAGAAATATACATTCTACTCTTCACATTTCTGTTGAAAAGGTGCAACAAGCCCACTTAAATTTAGGTGTGATGGTGAGGTTTTAAACGCTTGTCAACATGTTCTGGACTCAAAAAATTCTGCGACTGACAATAAGTTGATTATTTATGACCGTCTGGTTTATGAAAAGGAGCTCATGGCTCACCCACACACACAGGCGTCTACTTCTCAGGACTGTGTTGATGTGTAGAGACAAGCTTGGTTATGGTTATATAACATCTTCTGATTCTCCTGTTTCTTTCAGACTAATCAGCAAGAGCCCACAGATCAGGGCCACCTCGGTAGGTTAATCTGGCCTCGACTGGAGGAAACAAATTACTGTAGGTTGTTCTAAACTGAGAAAATAAACACTTGTGGTTTAATCATAATGTGGAATGAAACTTATCAACAATAACAACAAAATGTGAGATAGATATTATGTGAGACTGACGGGAACATGAATGAACAACTATGGAACACAGGGAACTGCACCCAAGGAAATATGTACAAGAAGAAAATGGGTATCGCGAAATACCAATAACAAGGCACACAGACTCAATTCAATATATGTCACTTAATTGCAAATTGCATGAGGTGTGAGCTTTATGACTCCACACATGAATGTTCATGTTGTCCTCTGTGTTTCCTGTGGATGCAACCTAAGTTGAAAACAAGGGGAAAGAGAAGGGAAAAGGTGGAAGTATCAACAAAGACTGTGCCAGACTGCTGGCAGCTGCTGTATTTTTCCTCCTGGGGGATTAGCTGAGGTTTCAGGGTGACTGAGAGGACACAAAGCTGATAGCTCAAAAGATGGACATATTGTCTAATTTTCAGTGAAAACCAAAACAAACAGGAAGTTTCTTTCAGACCAAGATATGACTTGAACGGACCAGAGTAGTCTGGATGATTGGTGTTTTTTTTCTCTCTTCTTTCTGAGAAAACATTATATAACACTATACGATATTCTCCCACAATACAATGTACAATTATACTGAGGAGCTGAGCAGCTGGAAAAAAAGAGATTGTTCATGGTGGTTGAACTGTTGTTACAACAAAGGAAAAATACTATTAAATTATGAAAAACAGAAAAAAAAAAAAGTCTGTGAAATTTAACTGCCAGCAGTGGCTCATGAAGTATTGAGATCTTTTACTTAAGTAAAAGTAGCACACAGCACATTATGGAAATACTCCACTATCAGTAAAAGTGTAAAATATAAATATATAAATATATAATGTGATTATCATGTAAGCAGCTTTTTATTGCTGAATGGGTGAAGATCATTCTAACTACTTTATACTGGGGATGCACGATTCGTCTGAGAGGTACTGGCCCTGATATTGACCTTCTTAAGTGGATCTGGTATCCCCCAGATGTAACTGATTCATGCTGTAAGTTACATTCTGACCTGTGGCCAACACAATTTTTAGTATTTTTAGTATTGTTTTATTCATCATTGCATCTGGTTAGTTAAATCTATAACATTATATCATATTTTAAAAGATGATCCTATGTTTGGTATGTAAAGTTATGGTGTGTGACTAGTAACTAAAGCTACAGCACAATACTTGTCTCTGAACTGTAGTGGCGTAGAAGTGGAAAATAGCATCAATTGGAAATAGGCTACTTAAGTACCTCAAAAGTGTAGGAGTTAAGTGTACTTAAGTACAGTAGCCTACTTAAGGTTATCATGCAAAGAGCAATTCTGAAATATCACTGCCAATTAAACTTCATAAATAAATAATTTTTATTTTGGGGATTTTTCTGTCACTTTTATGTAGACACAGTAAAAACGTGCCCAGAATCAATGTGCAGTATGGAATCCAGACACACTGTATCTGGATGTGGAGTCTACCGCCATGCTAGCAGCTCTGTGATGTTGTACTAACATGCTCACAATGACGATGCTAACATGCTAATGCTAAGCAGGTATAATGTTCACTTTGCTCATCACCATCTTAGTATAGTGTGTCAGAGTACCAATATTTGCTAATTAGCGCTTAACATGAAGTACAGCTGAGGCAGATGGGAATGTCTGTAGTTTTGCAGGTACTAACAGGAAGCAGCAGGGGAAGAGAAACAAACACTCCATCCAGCAAGTTAGTTGAGTCATTTTATTGAACAGAAGGAAAAAAAAAGAGTGTGTTAAACTGTGGTTCTTCATGTTAAAGCATTGAAGCTCATCACTAGTAAAGTGCACTTTCAGTTTACAGCCAAATGGAGACTTGTATCATCTCCTCTTTCCCTCCCACAAGCTCGATCAGTTCCCCTGTGAGCTCTCCTGGGTAGAATACTATCACAGTAAGATATAGAAGACCAAGTGCAACAACTGAGCATCTCAGTGAGGGCGAGTGCATAAGTGTTAATGGAAGATCTGCGCATTAAGAGTCGTGTTCCTTTCACCCGGTCTAAAATGTCTCAGGCTATTCCTGCTACTGTTTTCTATCCAGATTCAGTTCAACCCAGTAAAAGTAATGACAGGTGGTGACTTCCGCACAAATGTGATTGATTATGTAACTGAGTGATTGTAAAATAACAGTATTTCTTAACAGGGTTTCATTAATGGTTAGTGTAATGCTAAAATCTTTGCCATGGGTGTCTTTACATTTTAAGATCTTCACTTTAAAAAAATATTTTCCTATTTCCAGAAGTGTCTTTCTACATAATATATATGTACAAGTTGTATCTTTACAAAGAAAATAATGTTCTGTTAAAGACTGTTGCAAGGTCAGTATCGACTCCAGTTTGGCACGTATTCTTTGTGACGTCACCCAGTAACAGACTAAATGGAAGAGACGGCAGAAACAAGTGCATTCGTCACCCGGAGTTTCACTATTTTCACTTCAAGTTCTGCCTCTCCTGAATAGACAGACACTACACTAGCAAATTAATCCTATTCCTTCCTATTATATATAATGAGATGCGTTTGAAATGGTAATTGGTAATTCCTCTGATGTGCAGGAATGTCATTCACATGAAAACAAGTTGTTTGACGTCGTGCTATTCTACAGGGTTACGGCCACAGACCCTGGGGAATGGGCTGAAGAGAAAAACCATCTACAGTACAAGGGAAGTTGTATGAGTTAACAGTGAAGTTTACCTCTATGTGATTCAGGATTTCAATGTGCTACATATGACACACACAATTTACACCATCAAAGTCAGAGACAAACCAAGACAACACTACTAAGCTGTGGGGGAAAAAAAAAAGAAAAACCCTGCTGTGTAAGGTTACAAAAAAGATGGATGAAAGAAGGTTATAGCTACAGTCCCAGTAGTGCGCACTGCACGTGGTGAAGGGGGGCATTTACTTTGATATCACAAAAACAGCACTGGGAAAAGATCAGCTGCTAATAAACACATCTACTACTAACATTTAAATGTACTTCATATTAGTCTCACTGGGAAATTCCACATTGGATAACTTCACCTCTTATTGCACTATTGTTACTGTTTCATGTCAATCAAAATATCAGGCAGTTCTGGGTTGTTACTTGCATCGTGTTAATCTGTCTCCCCCTTTTATTTAACATGCAAACTACAAAATTGTCCTATCGAGTTGTGTATTATATACACCTTTGTCCTTCACACTGAGAGCTTAGACATACAGGTTTTTAACATACAAGGCTCACAAAAGAGCTATGCTATATTACACACACACACACACACACACACACACACACACACACACACACACACACACACACACACACACACACACACACACACACACACACACACACACACACACACACACACACACACACACACACACACACACACACACACACACACACACACACACACACACACACACCATTTTCTACCAGTATGCATTACAAGTAACAGTAATAAATATATTAAATTCAATAAATAGGGGTTCTCTATCAGAATAAAAAAATTATAAAGATTCGGCTGATTTCAATGGTGAGCTATCTGACGGAGAAAACGGCAGGATTTCCTTTCATGTGTAGTGTTAGAGCATCTGGCTCAGTTTAGATTGAGTGTTAAAGTATTGATTATGTCTGGTCAGACTAACAGGAGTTGCACAGCAGAGAAAGACAGACAGCAGCTCAAAGAGTGATTCTCCATGGGACAAAACCTCTACAGTTTAGGTTTAGGTAGTTTCCAGCTTGTGAGTTCTCTCTACTCTCTACTCAGATATTGCTTCAAACCCCACTCCAAATGCATGAAATCTCTCTAAGCGTATTATACAGTGTTTGTCTCCAACTTCATTCACTTCTCATGCATCCACCAGGGACATGGACATATCAAAGGACTGGACAGTGATGGGGGAAAATAGCCCTAATGAAAGGAGTTATGAGGGGGTGACACATCATGGAAGTAGACCTTATATACATAGAAATGATATAGTACAATTTCTGTCTGTATGTGCACCAGACCCTTCGTTCCTGGTAGAGAATCTCCTCTGCAAGCTTCTCCCACCAGTCTACACCCTTTCACCGAGTGTATGGGGCTCGATGTGAACGTAGACTCCTTTTTGTTTCCGTCGTGCAGTTGAGCATTTTTGCTTTTGTTTTAAAGTGCAGTCCAGATGCAGGTGACTAAAAGGCAAGAAGCAAATTACAGAGAGAGAGAGAGAGAGAGAGAGAGAGAGAGAGAGAGAGAGAGAGAGAGAGAGAGAGAGAGAGAGAGAGAGAGAGAGACAGAGAGAGACAGAGAGAGACAGAGAGAGACAGAGATGAAGCACAGGTATACCCAGAGGTTGGTGTTGGGACAGAGGATTGGCACATGTCAGAGACGACTGACTTGGGGAATGGGAGCAGGATGGGATGGAGATGGCAGGAGTCTGGGTCTGTTCGGCTGAAGGTAAAAAAACAAAACAAGAGAAAATCCTGTTCAGTCTTCTCCTGTGTCACTGATCCAGCTCCAGTCACTCCCTGGACTGGTAGAAGAGGATGTATCCCGACTCAGAGTTCTTCGAGATGTCTGAGGTAAGTCCGTAAAACTCCTCGATGGCCTGGGCGTCGATTTTCTGCACAACACAAGTACGATACTGATGAGACAACCAACCGGTAGTAAATGTACAAACAGATGAGTCAATGAACACTGAGCACAGCGTAACATGGTGAGACTGAAAGTGACGCACCTCCACAATGTCATCATCAAACAGCAGCCAGAAGCCATGACTCTTCACTATGGTGATGTAATGACCTCTGTTTGGGCCACTGAGGAAACAGGGACAAACAGTGTCTTTATTATACAGATGTTCCAAACTCAAAACATTGTACTACATCTGTCTCAGCTTCCTGCAGTAGCTGCTGAAGTCATCGATACAACATAAATGCAAAGCACAAATATTCATTCGTTATATTAGGATTTTAAAACGGAGTAAATGTGTTAAGTTTGTATCTCATTTATCATTATTTCACGGTGAGAATATTCAGAACCTTTGAATATGCAAATATTTACAAAATCATCTCATATGCATGCGTCTTTAACTCGATTTAAAGGACCCGTGTGTAGGAGTGTGTTTGGTTTGTCTGCTCTGAGCTATGTGGAAAGTGACCTGTAGATCACCTTCTGTAGATATAAAAGCTCATTGGAAGCCAACAAAAACATAATGACTCTTATTTCCAGCTGATTGTACACGTAGTTATCCATTTTATATTCTATTTCTGCCCATAGACCCTCCTAACTGTTACACACTGGACCTTTAAGGTGAGAAGAGAGAAACTTTCCTCCTTTCAGGAGATGACATCATTCTGCACAGTGAAGGTCAAACATCTAACAATAGGTGACACAGTTTTTTAGTTGGGGGGGGCTTCCTGTACAGACATGAGAGTGGTATCAATCTTCTCATCTAACTCTCCTCAAATGCCAAACCACTCTTTTCACATCATACAGAATCGACTGATGGGATAAAGCTAGAATCACCTGTTTTTTAGACAAAGAACCAACAACCATTTTTTATGCCCAAATCTGCTTAGCACGTTCAACAGATGTTGTCAGTGAGTCTGCTGAAGCTTGAGGGAACAGGCGTTGTCGTGTTTTAGTATCTCAAAACCTGACATTCTGACCCCACTGGAGCTCATATTGAGGTCTGGTAATTGGTATACTGTACCTGCCACAGTGAACCACCACAGCCACTAAATCGTACATGCGATCCAGGTTAACAGCATCCCCAGACGTGTTGAACAAACGGAGCTCTAGGGGGAAAACCACTCGATATGAGAGCTTGGTGTAGCGGTGCAGCTGCTCCATGTACTTAAACCTCTTCAGGTGTAATGCCAAGATCATGGGAAGCTTCTTCACACGCATCCTGCAGAGAAAGCATACATGCTCAGAGAAGTGTGTGTGTGTGTGTGTGTGTGTGTGTGTGCAGTGACACATCACAGTGGTATTAAGCTCAGAGCCCTACTGACCGCTTCTGTGCTTCCTGCTTGCTGCAGCATGTCTCACAGTAGTATTTGTATTCACTGCACAAAGTCTCTGTGTTGCTGAAGTCCCTGGAGGGGAGAGCATGCCACAGGAGGCTTGGTTATTCAATCTCTCTCACACCAAATATGGCCTACTGTGAGCCTTTTAGCTGTGGCTGTGTGAATGTACAATAAATCGATATTACCTGAGACAGTGTGTTATTGATGTGTTCTGCTCCACATCCACAGAAAGATCAAGAAAATCTTCATCTTTGCTGCTCACCTGTGAAAGACAAAGAGAGACACTGAGGTAACTAAAGTGTCATTTATTGTGACTGAGTCAGTGAGAAGCCCGCTAGCTGTGACAAAATACCCACCCATCCGCCCACACCTACACACCTACACACCTACACACCTACACACCTACACACCTACACACACACACCTCACACACACACACACACACACACACACACACACACACACACACACACACACACACACACACACACACACACACACACACACACACACACACACACACACACACACACAGTCAGTCTTTGAAATGCTTATTATACTGAGTAGCTTTTGTGTCCGCATAGTGCAGCGCCTTGGTGTTTTGCAGGGGTTGTTCAGGGCAACCCGTCCCACTCCTCGCCCTCAAAATGTGTTGCGGACAAAGCCTCCGGCAGCCCTGACGTAAAGTGGGTGGCCGGAGCCCACCGGGTGCGCTCACTGATTCTTTTTTTTAAATTTTTTTGCATCTCTCAGCATCTCTGCAAAAGGCTAATCCCTTTTTCAGACGTATTCAGGAGGGATCTCTAATTCAGGGTGACACAGGGACATAAAATGTACTATCCCTCTAATGGGAGCAGAGCCACACACCGTTTCACAGTTGAGGCAGCGTGTCTCATTGGTCAGTGTGCCTTGGAAGATATCGTGAACCCATGTGGGCTCTGTCTTGTTCTCCGTCTCGGTCTCCGTTGTGACGGCGGTGCCATTGTTCTTGAGGCGTCCGTTCTGCTTTTCTTGCTTCTTCTCCTCTTGTAGGATGTCGGCCACTGTGTTTAGCAGGTAGTTGAGAAATTCGTGGGCGTCCTGTTGCATGTAGTTGTCGAACAGGTCTGAAAGGAAATGCAGACATAAAGTAAAAAGGAGATAACTCGTAAAGGGGAATCGATGGGGATGTCCCAGTCAAGATTTTGGTCTTAATTAATTAGAGCCATTTAATAATGAGTATCTGCCCGTACTGAATCCAATATTTATACTTTTGTACATGATAAGTCTAAACCAGGCCAACATTAAAACTAGTAAGGTAATTAGCTGAATAGCTTTGTGATAAAAAAAAAATAAATAAATAGATCACAGCCGTCTTTTAAAGACAAAGTTCGTCATTTTGGGAAATTTTGCTTTCTGGCGGAGAGTTAGATGAAAAGATTGACACCGCTCTCATGTTTGTCCATTATATATAAGGCTACAAGCCAGCAGGCCTTAAACATAGCTTAGCACAAAACTAGAAACAAGAAAACAGCAAGTCTGGCTCTGTCTGAAGGTAACAAAATCAACGTACCAGCACCTCTAAAGCTCACTGACACTAGCGTATTATACCTTTGCCCGGTAACTTCCTGGAGTCTCCGCTGGTTGCCTAGCAACTACTCCCAGCTAGGGATTTTGTTACCTTCAGACAGAGCTAGGCTAGCTTTCCCCCCTGTTTCCAGTCTTTGTGCTAAGCTAAGCTAACTGGCTGCTATCTATACAGTATATAATCATTAATGGTTTTGCTATATTATTTTAGCGCCCAATAGGTGTCAGTGTGGATCGACCTCTGTTACTGTGGACACTTGGACATGTAAAGCACAGGTGTCATCAATCACAGTAATGACTCACTGCCACTGAACAGCCGTCATTACTGTGATTATTACACCTGCGCTTTTCCCGCTAGGAGAAACTTCTACTGTGAATTTCAGTCTTGACAAGGTTGACTGTGGATCACGTGAATAAAATCAACAGCCTACACAGATAATATTAAAAATCCATACACACTACTGTTGTGACAGATCTGTATGTGGAAAGTGAAAGCTGAGACGTGGGGGAATCGGGGGGGGACAGAAAGAGAGAGACCAGAAGGGGGAAAAAACAGCCTAGAGAGGAGGCAGCTGACCAAAGCTGGGTCCCAACAGAGATTGCATTGTTCATTCACATAAAGAGCTTCCTCAATATGGACAGCAGAGAACAGTCAGCCTCTCTGTCAGCTCAACTTCTCTGAATGACCTTACCACCAACATGCACCTGCCCTTCACCTCAAATATTCAGACTACATTAAAGCCAACACTGCTACAGACACACAACGCAAAACCGCAAGTCTCTAATCTCTGACTGTCTGTGAACATGTACGTGGAGAGGTGCACACAAGGGTTCGGCAAAGACCCTTATCATAGGACTTAATTTAAGTTAATAGCAAGAAAAGCACAGTGTAACTAACAATTAACGATGGCTCTGTTCCATTTACATTAAAGGATTTAGTGGCATCTAGCTGTGAAGATGCAAATTGCAACCTTGAATACCGCTCACCTTCCAAGCATGTAGGAGAAAATACAGTGGCTGCGAAAACTCTGGTTTTACTGTACAGCCCTTTGTAACTTGTACATTGTTTTTATTATTATGTTATACATCATATTAACAAGCTACTGTTAACATTTTCATAATGTCTGTGCTGCACCAGGTCTATCTTTTACATGAATTCATCTAAAGGCCATTTATGGCAGGCTTCCATACATGGTTTGCAAACTTTTCAGTTGTTCTGAAATATAAAATATTTGATCTATATGTTTTACCCTTCATTTGGCACAAACTCATACAATTAAAAGCCAGTCCTGAGCTCTGGTAGGTTCCTGTTATACTAAACTGAGGCCTTTCCTGTCTCAGGTACGGACTCTCACCGTTCTCCTTCCGTAGGCGGGAGATGAACTTCTTGGGCGGGATGACGCCCACTTTCTTCTTCTGTGTGGCAATGGAGTGGAAGAGGTCAGCCAGGCATGTGAGCAGGTTCTCCTTCTTCTTCTGCTGGGCTTTGTAAGCCAGCACGTTCTCCCGGAAAGGCCGGCAGAAGTAGAGAGCCTGGAGCACTGAGTTACAGTAACATGTGTTTCCAAACTGAGGAAGGAATGGACAAGGACACACAAACAAATATGAGGACAAAAAGGGGTTTCAGTCCAGATTTTCTGTTAAATCAGCTGGTGGAAACATACAGTTGTGCTCAGATGTCTATATCAATTTGGCAGACACTGCAGGTTTATGTGAATGCCATATCAAGGAAACAGAACATCCCTATATTGGCCAACAGACTCACACAAACAACACGGTCACATTGTCCGTGACTCACCGTAGTCCCATGGTGGTTTATTTTGAAAAATGACACCAGTGTTTTTTGGCAATGACCTTTGTTAATGTATGAGAGGATTTAGTGATACTCACATTGACCAATCCAAAGTAGTGTTCATTGATTGGGAATTGCTCCGGGCCAATGTCTTTCTCCAGAGCAGAGGCATTGGTGCCCTGAAAGCACAGAGACAAAACACAATACTTGTTGTCATCATCACCATAACCTCCTATAACACAGTTTACTCACAGGTATATTGGATAGCTACAAGGTTAAAATAACAGCCTAATTTGTTTAGTCTAGTAAATAGCCAAATTATTATGGAAATTTTGTAACGTCAAGGGGCAGCAACAGGCTGCTGAGGGTTTAAAGTCATAGCTAAGAGATAAACCAAAATTAGAGGCCCCTCTTTCATACAGCATAATTGATCAAATTATCCTTTCTGCGGAACTTTAATATATCAGTTTCAGATATTGTAGCTCGTCTTGATGGCTTTTCTTGCTAGAAACCCCCCCCAAAAAACATCCTGTCAAAGTCGAAAAATGGTCTAAAGAGGCAGACCCATGTCAAAAGTCAGGAGTATTTTGCGTCTGATTGCTGAGACGGACCACTTATCTCTTGTCAGAGCCTTTTCACTTGTCAGAGCTCAAAGCTTTTCCAAATGAACCGCAGCTTTGTTGAGCGAACACAGAAGACGGTTTAGTTTGGAGAAGGCTTTGACTTTCAATGACTGTCATTTCTCTCTGTCAAAGCAGGCAGTGAATACCTCTTTGTCCAATTTACCGCTTCCAGTCTGAGATGCAGCGACAAGTATGCAAGCACAACTCCATGTACTGTACACACAAACTGATTGTTTCCTTATGCAAACACTGGACTATATCCCACAAAACTATTGGGATAACTCAGCAGAAATGTACCACCAGTGGACCTGAAAGTCCATTAAAATCTTCTCAAAAAACATATGTGTGAGAAAGATGGACTATCCATGCAACCCCTACTGACACCTGATGCCACATTTTGACATTTGAGTGCCTTATAAACAGCAGACAGTGGCATCATTTATTTAAAAGGAAGTCCCATATGACTCCAGTGAGTCCTTGATTGTCTCTAAGAAAACTATTCATGTTAGGAGAACCTGAACTGTGACAGGTGTGTCCGCATGGCAGAAGATGATGAGGAGTCATGACAACCGCACACTGTCATCACTTGCTTTGTGTTATTGTTATTATCATTATTATTATTATTATTATTATCAATTGATATGAATAATAATTTATTTTGAATTCTTATGCAAAACGATTGATTGGCTTTATGTTCTATGAAAGCCAAAGTATGTTTGTGAAGTTTTTGATGATCTTTACTAGGAAAAATAAATGAACATTAGAAGAGTCAGACCTGTTTGTTGTTGTTGTGTTTACAATAGTCATGTCAGTTAGATTTGGTTAGAACAGCTATTGAAAATTAAATAATCTTTTCTCACATCTCAGCCTTTCTTACCATCAGCTGTGGATAAACTGCAGCTTATTTTCAAAATATAAAAATGTGAATATATCTGTTATCTTATTGGTAACGGCCATGAGAAGCAGGTAAATATTGGTTATCACTGGCTGAAAAAAAATCCTAATTTAGTACTATTTATTATTATTATTATTATTATTATTATTATTAATACTATAGTCTGGAGTTGGAAACCTTTTCAGCCTTTTTTACGACGTTTATTTGTTATCTATGTGCTTTTACTCTTACTGATTAAATTAGTGTATTTATCTAGTACAATTGGATCAAAGTAACATTTAAACTCAGTTTAAACTCTTAATTTGTCTGCAAGCACAAACTTTATGTTGAATTGCCTTTTAGCTCTAGCAGTGTATTAAAGTGTAAAATATCTCTTTACTTGCTTCTGGCAACAAGTTCATGTTCAACTGAAGGCTAACAAAATGGACTGACTAAATATTTGTTTGACACAGGAAGAGTTTTGTCTCAAGCAATGCAAAACATTGGATTGCCATAAACATCAGTTTGATTATTTTTCTAATGTAATTTTGCCTATTTCTGCTATAGTGTGATGAAAACAGAGCTAGAGTTGTAATGAATAATCAATTAGCCAATCAGCAGGAAGTTAATCTGTATCTATTCTGATAATCTATATCTTTTTTTATGCAAGACACACCCAAAACTAACAGGTTCCAGCTTAAATATGAATATTTATATTTATGTTTATATTTCCAGTCTTCTATAATAGTGAACTAATTACATCGGGCAAAACTCATATCTATCAAAAGATATCAGTTCAAGATCTGTGAAACTGTAATGAACAATTTCAAAGCAAAAATACCAAATCTGTGCTGGTTCGAGCTTCTCAAACCTCAACATCTGATGGTTTCCGATGTTAAATATGATAGTAAATGGAATATGTTTGGGCAGACTTTTTTTTATAAACAATACAAATGAGTTGATTAATTAAGAAATAATCAACAGAATAACTGAAAATAATTGTATGTTGCAGCCCTAATTGGAAAAATATGAATATTAATATTATATTTCAACCGTATCACTACAGCAAGAAGCTCACCAACTGTATAACAAGACACTGGCTGTAACAGGGGATACAAGCTGCAGTCTTTCAGTTACAGTTGTATTAAGAAACCCTACCACCTAATACATACATATATACACAACTACTGTCCATTCAGGCTTTATTTGACTTAAGCAGTGCTGTAACTCTTGCTTAGGATATCTATCTTCATCAGTAAGTTGCGGTGCACTGGGTGTCATTAATGCAGGCCAGCAGCAGTCGGAGGAGACAGACACTGCAGGCTTCAGACATTGGTATCCAGTCTAGGGAAGGCCAGTGTCTCCCTGCTGCCAGGATGCAAACAGCTGTCTGCAGCAGCAGCACCACATTATGCAATCACAACAAGCTGTCAAAGGCAGCGCGCGGCTCCATTCACCTGTCAATCACCCGTGACAGCTATACAAATTGCACATTGTGTCATCTCTCCAGGCTGCAACACACAATGTCAACGCTACTAATAATATGAAGGTTTGGAGATGCAGGCCTGTGTGAGCACCGAGACCGGATGAAGTGCATATTCTCTCTCTGAGTAGTGACCACCCCCCCCGCACAGTGTGTCTGCGTGCAGAGGGGGAGGAGGCAACTCACCCATGTACATCATTACACACCAGGTCCAAACACAGTGGCTGCAGGCAAATCGATAGCAACACACACACACACACACACACACACACACACACACACACACACACACACAAGCAGCAAGATACTCACCATATTACAAATGGAGGCGATGTTTCTGACAGTCATTTAGTTCACAGTGTCCCCCTCACCGCCATCTTTATAAAATAAACATGATTTCAGAGCAAGGCGACGCTGAGAAATGAAGGTAATTCGCAGCCGCGGCTGGAGGCCAGACTGCAACCCCAAGCGTCAGAAAGCAGGCAGAGAGACACGGAGCACCATGCGGCCCGCCGGCACGGAGCGGAGGGTCCGACTGCACTCAGCGTCGACACGGCTTCATCCTCGCATACATCCCGAAAACACAACCGCTGGAAACCGTGTATGCATGAGTGGGTAGCGGACGGACCAAGTTGCAGGCAGCAGGTTGTTAGCAACGACCAGGAAACAAGCGTGATGTGTGAGGAAGCGTTGTAGCCCCGCCCACATGAGGTTAACTCCGGACCTGATTGGTTCAGATTTACTCCTGTTTGATTGACAGGGCTGCAAAGCCACGTACAGACCTTAATGAGAAAGCTGAGCTGAGCTGCAACTAATCAGCAGCGAGTGTGTGTCACAGTGGTGTGAGGGAGTTGTAGTTCACAGTAGGGATGGCGTTTAAAGAGATTTTGTAGGCTTTACATGAAACTATGTTGTGATGTAAGATTCACCATCTTTTTTTATTAATTGAATAAATTTAGTCTATGCAGTTCATCAGTGTATAAATAAACTAGCCTATAAAATGTTAGGAAATACCACTCAGGTGTGGTTTGAAAAAAAAATTGAAAATTGTGGTGTACAAATTGCCAACAAAATTAAAGTATATTAAATTCACAATGACGCAAAACACAGGAAACAGCAGATCCTACCCAGATGTTACAGCAGCCTTTTTGCTTGATAAAAGCTTAAATGATTAATCATTTGTAAGCAATTATTTATCTGTCAATTGCCAGCAGTAATGTACGATGGCCGACAAGGGCAAACGCGCCGCAAACGGCAAAGCGCTGCAAACGGCAAAGCGCTGCAAACACGGGAATGATGCAAATCCAAAAACACATAAACACATAAAAACAAATGCAACAGAAAAATGCTGCAATCACAGACACGAAGCAGAAGCAAAAACGTACAAACCCAAAACAAATGCAAAAGAAAAAATGCTGCAAATTTGCTCGACAAAATGGGAGTGCGCCAGGCCACTAGGGGGACCCGACCTGAGGGATGGACCAGTCCTGTGGGACCAGACCCTAAAGACATGAAGAAGAAGAAGAAGAAGAAGAAGAAGAAAAAGAAGATGACAGTAGTTTTGGAGAGGAGAGTAAAAAGGTACGTTTTCCTTTATGTTTTTTTTAAACACTTGGCCGTAATCTTTTTTATCTTCTTCTTCTTCTTCTTCTTCTTCTTCATGTCTTTCGGGTCTGGTCCCACAGGACTGGTCCATCCCTCAGGTCGGGTCCCTCTAGTGGCCTGGCGCACTTCCGTTTTGTCGAGCAAATTTGCAGCATTTTTTCTTTTGCATTTGTTTTGGGTTTGTACGTTTTTACTTCTGCTTTGTTTCTGTGATTGCAGCATTTTTCTGTTGCATTTGTTTTTATGTGCTTGTGTGTTTTTGGTTTTGCATCATTCCCGTGTTTGCAGCGTTTTGCCATTTGCGGCGCGTTTGCCCTTGACGGCCACCGTAGTAATGCACTGCAAGACAACAAATAGTTTATTAACCGATTCGTCCATAAGAACATAAGAAAACAATGGATTGATTAAATTAAAGGGATACTTCAGCAATTTAGTGTTCGATCTGCATAAAGATAGAAAACTTACAAGACAGTTTAAAGATTAAAATTGGTAAAGCTATTGAGCCAAGATTCATGAAACTTTGGATTCCCACAGTGCAACTTTGTGTGTTTCATTAGAAAGTATCTTGCTGGATACTCCATGTTGCTACTCCACCACCACCCTGTATATAAAGTCTTATATAAAGTCAGCACATTAAATAGGAGTGGCCCTTTAATCCTTACAGACAAGCCTTAACACTCCACATGGTGTTGCACAGGGACTTGTCATTCTTGACATTTTGAGGACTAAAGAACTAATCAGTTAATTTGCAGTTATTCTACACTCCAACTACCAATTAGCTGACCATAACGAAGAGAGGGACGGCATTAAAAGGTAAGTGTCCTCTCTGTGGAGCTCCGCAGGAGTCCCGGGCCCTCAGGACACTCTCATTCACTACTGGCTTTGTTTGTGCTTTCAGAACAGTCCCCCGGCAATTATCTCCTTAGCATTTACATGTGAACAAAAAGAAAGGAAAACAACAAATAATTATGATTCTTCACTTCAAAAGGAATGGGAAAGGAGAGAGGAATAAAAGTATTCACAGAAAAACAAATAACAGAATAACAGCGCTGCCAGTTGGAGCCGTAGGGGATGGGAGAGTTTCATTGTTGATCAGACGTTTGGTATGCACCATGAGTTTATTGAGACATTTGTTGATTGACGTGTTCTCATGGGTTTATTTGTGAATACTTTTGATTGACAAGGAAACAATTACATGTGGTGGTAGCTTGTGGGCTCTTACTGCAAACCGTTCCCAGACTTACTTTCTATTTCAGGCCAGTCTGTAATAATAGGATTGAAGGGCAATGAGGATGCAGCTGCCCTTCTCCTGAATCATACTGCTGTGACTGTCATTATCACTGCTCTAGATATAGATACTGTGCCCAGACTTGTTGAGATAATATCTGTTCTAGCTTTCTTTTCAAGCTGCACAGGTCAGCTTATGTGTTGATACGAGGCTTCAGATGAACAGAGAGGGTGAGTTTTAGCTTTCTCAGCCAGTATGAGGTTGCCTTGCCTTTTGTATCCACAACACATTTATTTAATCAGCCAGCAGGTGAACCTCTGAGGACCTTGTCCGCCCGCCTCAGCTGAGATCAAAAGTAGGGCTGAATGTTGGGATTTTCATGTGGGTGCACATGTACTACACACAGCCAGACAAATGCATACAGAAAAAACACTCAAAAAAACACAATGTTTCCAGTAAACGAGGCTGTCTGCACTACTAAAAGCGCTGATGACCTTCCTGTCGTTCAAGCTGCTGCAAAGAGAGACATGAATTATGCATCAATTCTGTACTGCCGAGAAAATAATCCTCCAGTTTAGAATCTGTGATTCACTGCAGTTTGGTGACATTTTGCACAGACTGAAACATCAAGGATAGGAACAATCAAGACTGTTTTATAGGAGTTTACTGGCAACAGAGAAGCTTTTCTTCAGAGCTGGTGCCGGAAATCGGTGTGTTGTGATGACTGCAAATACAAAATGACTCAGAACCCAATTTTTAGTTTGACATTTTTAATGATTTAACATTCGATTTCTTTATCAAGTTGCATTATTTAAAGTCACAAGTGAAAAATTACTGTACAATTTTATTCACTTACCAATACCAAAGTTATTTTACATAAATTTAACTTGGAAAACAAGTACATTTTATAACAAGAATATCCAGCAACAAAAAGAAAAGGCAAGACTAAAAACAAAGAACAGGCAGGTTACCAAACATATATTGATATAAGAAAGGCAGTTGCTTGGTTTCAATAATTTGGTGGATATTAGTACACAGTAACAATTACATACTGTACCAAACCATCAGCTTCTTGTCAAGTTAGGTTGCTTTCTCTGGACATATAAAGCTGTCCCATTGTTCCATACCTATATAATTTTTCCAGTTCAGTCTTCCCATGATCTTTTCACATGCAACTAATTTCATCATTTGCTTTTTTGCTCACCTTGCACATTTTCAAGGTAGGAATTAGTACTAATACATTTACTCAACTGTGGCACTACAGTTTCGTCCCCAAACAGAAGCAACCTTGGTGATCCGGGCAGTTACCAAAACATGTATTATTATATAACATTATATTATTGTTATTATATTATATTACAGTCCCTACTATTTTGTGCATTATTTTTTGTCTGATTATAGAAATAACATAGAGATAGTGGCAGCCCATGGCTGCTACTTTAGAAGATGCTAATGGTTGTGACTTTACTGCATAATCAACTGCAAATCCTTTACTTTTATATAATTATTTAATAAGTTATTGGTTGCTTTTATCAAAATGAAGCAAGGCAGTGTCTTTTTTCTGCAGGGCAATTCAAAGGGAGAGGCAGCTTCTGCTGTGTGTGTGCCTGATTTTTGAATTATATGTTTTGTATCAATAGCACGAAGAAGTCTGTGTCTAATTTATTATGTAGAGAGGTTTCTGAGCACAAAGG
This sequence comes from Dicentrarchus labrax, assembly GCF_905237075.1. NCBI lineage: Eukaryota > Metazoa > Chordata > Actinopteri > Moronidae > Dicentrarchus > Dicentrarchus labrax. The sequence goes on along the minus strand of NW_026136718.1, from coordinate 23,330,626 downwards.
TGCCAAACAGGAAGTAGAAGTATTGGCTGAGCTGAAATACTGACAAAGTTTTGTGGTAGAAATGTAATAGCACTCTGAGGAAAAGCAGATTTGTTACAAAACACTTTCAGAAAAGTCTGTTTATGTCAGAGACCTCAGACCTCCAGCACACAGATGCTCTGGATAATTAAACTTTATTGGCATCTTGACTTCCAGTCATGATTAACTTGCCCAATCTGACAAGACCTCGTGTTAGAGTTACTATCCTAGTCCCCATAATGAGAATTACCTCAAATGAATCATTCTGAACAGTAAAACTTAATAGAAAAACACTGTCTGTGTTGTATCAAGCGATGTGAGAAGAAAAACAATAAGAACTTGTCCAGAACAGAGAGGACAGCAAGGGAAAGAGGGGGAGTGAATTATTTGCTTATTGGCTCTTGGTACACTCTGTTCCAGACAGACTCATCTGGAGTTTACATGTACAGTATCCCTGCTTTACTTCTGTAAACAGAGGAGCAGGGCATGTTGGGTACTGGCATTCTGTTCTCTCTGGATGAGCAACAGTTTCACCGCTGTATTGGCACATTGGTACACACACAGAGAACTAATAGGAGGAAAGACGGGTTTTGGAAGCACGTAATGTTTTAAACAACACACTTAACACACACTAATACGTAGGTTCCTTAGTAATACATTCATTATTAATTCATCTATTCTTTCTCAGTGTAGTCGATTCATTGTTTATCATTTAAAAAGGTCAGAAAACACAGAGCCTTTAAATGGTATTCATACCCTTGGAAATTGTCGTATTTCATTGTCTTACAACAGTGATATAAACATATATATATATATATATATATATATATAAATCCTAAAAATACACATATCCCGAAATGTTCATTCAGGTGAAGACCCTGTTTGCAGTTTCAACTACTCCAAAATGCACCTGTTCTGCTCAACCACTTTCAGTCAACGAGACAGCGACGATGGCACAATAACCCCATTGTTCTCATTACACAAAGCAGGGAGTGGAAGAGTGCACCCTGGAAACTGTATCTGTATCTGTGAGTGCACATAATAATAATAATAATATTTATGTATAGAACACTTTTCAAAATCCATGTTACAAAGTGCTTCACAAAGGCAGAAAAAACAATACAGCAGTAAGGAATAGGAAAAGGAAAACATTATGAAGGAAATAAAAGACAGCTCAAAGAAAACTAAAACGTAAAACCAGGAAAGATTCTCAATAAAAGTATGTTTTAAGAAGGGACTTAAAGGCCCATTGTGTAACAGGAGACATGACAGGAGGTCACAGTGGCGGTGGATAATAGTGTCAGGTTATATCATAGCACTGGCCTAATTTTGATGAACCTTCCACACAATTCACACAAGGAGTGACATTCGCAGGCATGTTTTGCTATCAGATGATGTGTGATTCTGGGTGTTTGAAGAGCGAGTACGTGTGCCTTTATTTGGATAATAAAAGGTGAAAGAACAGTGGCTCTTAATTTAGAACTGAGAGAGTCTAATGAAACAGGAGAGAACAAGATCTCGTGCTACAGATGTATTAGCACAACCCTGTCCCTCTAAGTGGCCTAAAGTGGGTAGTATATCAGAAATCTGCATGCCATTTGGAAGACAACCTACGCACACACACACATACACACACATACACACAAGTACACATGCTCATATATCATATCCCCTGCATATTTTCCTCATCTCTTTAGCAGCTCCAGATTCCTTGGCTGCCCTTCTTCTCCTGTGGAAGCTCAGCAGCATCTTGTCCTCATCGCGGTCAATAACAATAGATCTGTTTGTATAACTGGATGTCTACAGTGAGCTGAGATGGCTGCAGAAGGCACTGGAGCTTGACCCACTTTCCAGTCCTGTGAACCGCATTAATTCACCCTGCCAGGTGCTTGAGAGCCTCGAGGTCTGCTAAGTGAACGTACCGAAGCCTTTATCTGCCTTTACACAGCATAGGGTTGAACTTGATATTTTGTTATAAAGCGGTAAAGGACCTTGACACAGCTTTTATTATATAGCTTGGTCTCAGCTGAAAACAAAAATGCCAGATTTCCATCACGCTTTCCACATGGATTTTGTTCATTAGAGGTTTGACTGTCATTCTTTCTTCTTCTGCAATAATTAGATTAGATTAGATTCAACTTTATTGTCATTGCACAAGTTCAAGTACTAGACAACGAAATGCAGTTAAGCATCTAACCAGAAGTGTAATGTGCATATTTTAGCTTTCACTCGACTGGAGAATTAGCGCCACCAACACTTTATGTCAATGAACCAACTTCTAATATCTGCCTAACAGTAATGGGTGGAAACATGCATTAATTTACATTTTGTGTTGACAGTTATTTTGAAAATGATGTTGAAATTTGTGCTAAATTTGAATGGAGACTGGATTATTGTAGTTTAACGAGCAGTCAGCTTAGAGTTTACCATAAACAGCTAGCTTAAGAATACTATTTGAATGGGGTCCAACCATCAACATATAAAAGATAGATAACATGACAGTTCCCCCCCAAATTAAAGCAAAAACATCTTGATTGCCCCCTAGTGGTACACGTTAAATACATTCTTTCTAAAGATGGTTTCTGTCATTTTAGGTAGTTCTAGTGGATGTATATTAAAGTCTCCGATCATTTTGTTAATTAGTTATTTTAAGCTGTATAAAGGAGGTTTTATGAAATGATTGACAGCTGAGCCCTACTCGCGCCCTACTGAGTCAGTCGGGTGTATGTGGGGGACCTCAATATTGTGGTGCCAACCCCGAACACCACTGTGTAGAGTCTGGCTCCGAATGATGTCACCACAGCAAGATGGCAGTGGCTGTAGTTCGGGATATTTTGGCTTTATTTTTACAAGGTGGCAGGAATTGGAGACACAACGTCACTGACACATCTTTAATATGTTGATGGGTCAAATTCTGAACAAAACCAGATGATTTGTAAATGTACTGCAGACTTGCCAATGCACATTGTTAGTAAGCTAGCTAAAAATGCACAACATGTTAATACATCAGCTGCCTCTCCACACCTCTAGCCCCTGAGACAAAGTAACACATACCCGACTCTGTCAGCTTGATGCAGAAAGGACAAACTGATATCAGCCATCTCACTTCTAGTACAACAGCACATGAGCTGACCCCCAAATTGTCCAAGTATAGTGTTAGTAATGGGAGTAGTAATATACAGGTAATGTAATTGTTGAGTTTCAAACTGTAATCCCTTACAGTATGTTGTTGAGAAGTGTAATACATTGCTAAGTAATGCATTACTGCCCGACAGTTCTTCAAAATTTCCTCTGAGCTCATTGTTTTTGTCTTGAAACTCAGCTGTGAAATGTGGGGTCTAAAATGAGCCAGGAGTAAAATTTGGGGATTTAGGGGTGCTTTAATAAAATTCTAGGAGTGAACCTTTAAACGCCTACAGACATTTTAGTGAACACATTCCTCCTCTGAGCTCTGTGGGGAACAAAACATTAGTTAAACGTACTGATTCAATATATTGCTTGAATTACAATATAGTGCACAAGAATCTTCTTTTCTACAAGGTGTTGAGCTCCTCTCTGACGCAGTTGCATAAAAAATATTATGTGGTTTTTTTTAAATTATCTGCTTGAAGAGGAAACATTCCACAGGAAATGATCACCACGCTGACCTTGAGTTTCTTTTGTGCATCAAACCAGTGCCAATCTGCCACGGAGGAGACGAGCTGCATTGAAAATCACGAAGGCACTACTATACAAAAATCTACATGTATGAATTAAATAATGTACAGTATATTGAAGTTTCTCAGTTGTTATCAGTAATATTACAAAAATGTCATAGCATCACACATTTTCAATCTTCAGCTTTTGTCCTCAATGAAAGGACTTGAAGTGTCGTTTTCAGTCACAAGAAGTCCCCTGTCTGTGATGCGTGAAGCACTAGGACAGGACAGTTCTTTCTGTGGTGGTTGAATGAATGAAAGGGGGGGGGAGAAGGGTGGCACATGATTCTGTGGTACTACTTCTTCAGGATGTCTGACGCATATCTTTTCCTTTCATTGTACTTGGTGCCAATTTTCACGGAGGGTACAGTGCGTACCCTTCAAGAACACTGACACATATTCTCCATTAATGCCCGGAGCAGTTTGGCCCGTCTGTTTCCTTTCTCTCACTCTGTGGCAACCTAATGGCCCAGCTACACCGTAACTCTTCCCTGCAGCACACATTATGTGTTTCTGAGAGCGAGGCTGAGGCTTAACCAGCATCCAAGTATCATCTATGGTGGGGTAATGTTTTCAGTTACTTCTTTCAGCTTAGCAATTTACTGTATACAGGTGAGTTGACAAAAAAGTGGCAAGATTTTCTTTTCCTGCCTCCAACTACCATTACACTTTGCACTTCCGCTAGCGCACATACTGATTAAAACATCAAAACACCCAGCATCTGTATTCCCACACACTCCCGCGCCCTCACAAAGGACAGACTCTGCAGAGAGAGGCGACCTTGAGAATCTATGAGATTCGTCTCAGTCTGCCTCTGAATCAGGCACACACACACTCGTTTTAATTCTTTGTGCCATGTCTGTGCTGCATAATTACTGAGATTACGCCAAAGCATGGGAGTCTATGTGGGTGTGGATGTGCATATGAATGAATTTGGGGCCCTCAATCATGAGTGTATATTGTCATAATAAACGTGTTGAAGGAATCCACCGTAGCTCAGTGTGTCTGCATGTGCAGGGACTGGAAGGGTTTGGAGGACACTTCTAGTAGTTTTCAGGAAGAAAATCAGAAGAATAACTCATGATAAACTATCCTGTAAACCTCACCGTGAACAAACACCATGATGGAGAAAACAATGTTGACGTCAATTACAGATCAATGAGCGACAGACTTAGCAGAATAGCGTCAGTGAGTAAGTGTGACTCTCAGGAACAAGGCGAAGACTTGCTCATCGGTGAGGACACGTGCAATTACTTCCCCACCTCTCGCTCTTCAAGGTGTCAGAGCGCTCACCCGAGGAAAGGAGATGAGGATTAATGAGTTCTATCCCCTCAGAAGAAGCCAGCGGTATCTCATAAAAACACTGTCTAACCTGGACGGATAAAAAATACTCGTAAAGAGTGAAGTGCATCAAGGCAGGTGAAAAGGTTCTTTGGTGGTTTATTTGGCCATCACCAGGCGTGCCAATTTTCACCTTATTTAACCTAACTTCACATCAAATTACAGGACTATTGCTGTTGTACTTAAATATGTTTTTTTAATCTGTCTGTCTACAGTATGTGAAGGAAAGTCCTTTAGGTTGAAGACTAAAACGTTAACATCCTAGTGTTGTCATATTTTCAGTATTTTCTGTTGGTTTAGGCGTGCCTGTTTATTTACGCCATCAGATTTGTGTTCACAGGTGCCTAATCCACCCGTATTCAGGTTCATTCTTCCTGTGAGAGGCAGTGACAGGACTGAGCCTGTCTGTCAGTTCGCACACAAAACTTTATTTAGTCTTGAAGACACTGGACTGACGGGAGAACTGCCCCTGGGATGACAAAAGATGACAGATACACAGGTAAACTGTAAAAAAATAACAAGGTGATTCAAGTTATCGATATAAGATGATGATAATGATGGGAGGATAATGGTGATGATAGACAAATGTGTGACTGAAAACATCATCAGAACAAATATTTGGGAGCTTATTTCCCATGTGCACATACTACTCCTCCCTTTTCTGTGTTTACTTTCATACAACCTGAATAGGGCTGCACGTGCACTGCAGCATCTTCATCCCTACTCATTGCTGGGCTCTTGTTACCTGTGAGCTGATGAGCTGAACAGGTCACGCTGTCCCGCTGAGGACTTTGGAGAGGACAGAGAAGAGTTGTAATAACATTCACATCAGAGCTGGCATAGTGAGTCACACATTCATTCTCCCTTTTGTTGCACACAGAGACCAAACATTTCACTCCATACCCACAGTATTACTATGCATACACTTTCTCAAACTGCTTGTACCATTTCCAGTATCTGAAGCTGTTCTTGGCAGTGGCTTTATTTCATCCTCGATGTAACCACATCCACAGATCAGAGCTCCAGCCCTGGCCCAGAATCAGCCCCCAAGGAGGCTGACTATATTAAACCACCACAGAGACCCTACTCTGAACCTCGCTCTGCCTCCAGCACAAGCTCCAGCTCCGTTCAGTCTGGGCAGTAAAGCAGGCGATACAGACAGACAGGGCCCAGGGGGTAAAAAGTCTGAATTACCGACAGAGGCCCAAAACCATAAATCTCAACTGCTGGACTCCGTGTCCCAACATGATCTGTCCAGAGCAGAGTGTCCCTGTCCGTTTGTGTGCCTCTGTCATACTGATGATGATTTGATCTCATTACAAACCGGCTCCCAGGGTTTGTATAGAGAAATTACATTAGAAATAAATGTGTGTGGGTTTGTTGCCATGGATGCCTTAACAATAATGATTCATGAAAAATGAGACTGAAGCTGATATGGTTAGTCTGAAAGATATTTGAAGATCCATCTATCCACTTCTACTTTAAAACAATCAACAATAGTTTGAAGTTAATGTCTTAATACAAACTGATAACTTTCTATTCTCTTGCAACACTGTCTAATGGGTGTACCGCAGGGGTCAATCTTGGGGGAATTACTGTTTCGCCTACAGATGTGTGCTGATGACATTATTAACTGTATACACGGAAGAGGTGCAGAGGATTTTCCTACAAAATTAATAACTGTTAATTATCTTATTATCATAAATATCCCATTAATTGACTGTTTTTATCCGATCAGACTGAAAACAATCCTTATGCAGATGTTTTTATTAGAAGTAAAATGCTAAAAACTATCTTTCTTTACTAATATACCTTTAATATTTTTGAGGGGGAAAAAATCAACATTACGATCATTGTAGAAACCTTTATACATGTAATTTGTTTTGCAACATACCATTGATGTTTAAGATAATTCCTCCTTTGCCTCTCATATCAAAACCGTGTCTTAATCTTCCACTTTACACAGTTAAAAACCTGCAGTGGTCAAGTGCAGTTTTACTATATTTTCACTCATATGTTTTGCACGTGAGAAGAAAACAACAACTTCTCAATCAGTGAAAACAGGATAATCCCAGAGTTTAAAGTCTTACCTTAAATACATGTCTATGGTCACATGCCCGTCAGACGAAAACACTCAGATCCTCTGTTATTGCTACTGCTATTGTTTGTCTGTCTCTTCCACATGCACACAGCCACACATGTTGGCACACAGAAACAGTTTGGGGACTGACACGTGCATGTCAATCCCCAGAAATGAGAGTGGAAACCAATTATCCAATGTCACGCCAGAGATCAGCTGTGGAATGCAAACAGGGGAAGTGGAGCATGAAGGAGAGATGGAGAATCAAGATTTAGCTATTTCAGATGTTTCTGAAGAAGTTGGCTGTGACTTACTAAATTCAGAGTAAAACATTTTAGTTGGCATTACTTTATTAGGAGGAGGTGGTGTTGTGTGTGTGTGGGGACTATTGTCATACAGAGCCAGTGCCATAGTACACACAACCCCCTAAAACCACCCTTGCTATCCCCCTACTGTTGACATTCAGAGGAATGCAAATGGAAGAACATGTTGGAAGGTTTACATTTCAATAAGAAAAAACAACCTCTCTGGCTTTGTGTGGGGCAAGAGTTGCTTGTGCCGCCAGGCCAATACAATTTCCAATTGGTCATTGGAGATGCTAATGTTCTTGTCAATATAAACAAATATGTAAAGAGATCTATGAAAAGATGTGTGAATAGATCTGCTTTTCACAATTACCCTTGTGTTTGTACATCTGCAGTAAAGCCCTGCATGAAAATAGAAACAGTGAACAACTGGCTATTGCATTAAATTATTTTTTTAAATTCTAAATACAAATGTGGAACTTTTATGGAACCCCAACGTACCTGTTGGTAGAATCTAAATTTGGACTATTAAGCAAACTTTTATAGCATTCACACAGCTTTGAACTAACTACAAGATTACATCTAAGACCAGGACTCCGTGTTAAATAACTGGCTGCTAATAATCACCTTTGCATGCAATGATTAAAGGCAATGAGAATGATAAGCATCTGTCATGATACTGATAAACATATGACCGTTCTCATGAGCTAAGCCCCTGGGGCAGCTCCAAACTGCATATCCCGAATGACCGTCCTTTGTGCCTGAGGGGCAAGTGACGGCAGTATGCCTCTTCTCAGCTCACTGTAAAAGGCGAGGCCACCTCGGGAAATCTGTCCTCAATTATGTGTCAACAAGGACATCCTTCTGAGAACACCTCCTCCTACTGATTTCACCTGCCCCTCATCCCCTCTGCCAACCCCCAATTAACTCGACATTCCTCTGTTTGCAGTGAATACTCCAAATTCTCCCTGATCATTGTCCACACCAAGGCTGAAAGGCCACCCCCTTTTTACCCTCTCTAACCATCTATTGTCACCTATGTGTGGGTGACACTCTGATCCCAGAGTCAGGCCTTGTTCTGCTCTGTTGTAGCTATAATTGTCCGCTCTGACTCAAAGGTATTTTAATTTACCTCCAGCCCTCCCTCAGGGAAAGTGAATGCAACACCGGCCTAAAGGCACAACTTGTCAGACAGTGGAGTTTAGTGGAGTTACTGCACTGCACGAAATGTACCATCACCACATAAACCTTATTCTTCAGGTAGGCGATAAAACAAGTGAAACTGCATTTTAGTTTAAAGTCACAAACACTCTGCTGCTTTGTCTTCTGGTGTGAGTCATTCGCCATTTCTAGGTCTCTTGTGCATCGAATGAGTGAATCCTGGCCCTTCATTAGGATAACAGGCTAAAAACACCTCCGCAGCGTCCTCCCATTATCCGTCATCATTAGCCTTCTTGCCTGGTTGCTAGAGGAGGGAACAACCGCGATGCCTTTTATCTTTCTGTGTTACAAATATGCTTAGATTACAAAATGGTGACACCTCACTCACATTATTCATTTAAAAAGGCAAGATCTTCATTTTCGCCCTGAGGGAATCCAGTTTGCGTGTCATCAAACATGAGTATGTACAGTATTTACTCACTATTAGCAAGAAAGCAGGCTCGCCCTTCCCATAATGCCGCCAGGGTGGAGTTCACAGTGTCGGCTGTGATGTGGTTAAGGGGGTAGTTCTGTGTGTGGATGTGTACACACCTAGCAACCATGTCTGCTCACGAATCCTGGGCACTAATTTCATATTTCAGCGCAGTCGGCTGTCATCAGCACTCTTATCAAAAATACATACCAGACCATAATCACAGAAGGACTGGATGCCAAAATACCTCAGAGCACATGAGCACAAATGAAAGACGAGTAAGGGAGAGGGAAGCCTGTGGGGGAAGGCAAGAGGAATATGGGACAAAGAGAGGATACAGGTTAAATCAGAGCAGCTATATATATATATATATATATCACATGACATGTAAACAAATATTTTACTAAGTTGCAGGACTCTTCTGACAATAGATACCTATTTAACTGCTCTGTTGCTATTCTTGGATAACTGGGTGAAATATTGTGTCATTTCTGGATTTCACATCCACCGCATGAATGCTTGCATGAGTTCTTGTATGGTATGTGTGTGTGTGTGTGTGTGTGTGTGTGTGTGTGTGTGTGTGTTAGGGGGTGTTGTATTTGTACAACATCAGCAGTCATTAACCCCCTGTGTGGACCTTTCACAAGTGTAGGGGCATGTCTGAACAGGTTACCGGCTGCAACACAACACTGGGAGGTTGAGCAGAATCCATCTGCGTCCTGTGAATGCACACAAAACTGTGGTAAAATGGCTGAAAGACAGAAAATATGCATAAGAAAAAAAAAAAGCACTTGTATTTTTAGAATGTGACTAACTTAAATGATGTGAGCAAATTATTTGTTTACATGTGGGGAGACGTGTTGTAATGTTTCACTGTAAAATAAGGTTAATTATTGTGACATTTATGTTACAATAAAACTGTAAGACAACAGTGAAGTCGCTGTAAAGCAAAAAAACCCACATTTTTCCCTCTTCCTAAAGAAAGGCTGTTTTGTCAGGACACCCAGCTAGAGGTCCACCTGTTGCAGGAGCACTTCTTGCCTATGTGTGTAGCTCCACGTGTAGGCGGGGGCGCACGAGGAAGGGCGATCACCAGCGTCCAATCAGATGGGACCATCGCTCGAGCGCTATAAAAGCCGTGTGCGCCTCTCTCTGCAGCAGCATTCAGTCAGTGCGCTGTGTCTGTCGGCTGACTCTCACTACTGCGAGTTTATTTTACCTCTGCTGAGCCACTCGGGGAGTCATATAGGATTATCTTCGTCCTCCGTATCTGAAGACTTTGTCCGTGAGCCTGGCAAGAGTTTGGACAAGAAAAATAATCTCCATTTTATCTTCTTCGGACGGAATTGACAAACGGAGAAAAAAATGCGTCTCATCCACAACATGACGACCATTGCGGAGTATCCAGCGTCTGAATACTCGGCGCCCAACCGGGTTATTAAAATGGCTGTGATAGGAGCCAGCGGAGTTGGGAAAACAGGTGAGAAAACGAGTTAAATCCGCACTTTGCAGTGTACTCGCACAGCGTGGCGGTAGTGATTTATTTTCGCATTATTCTGTCATGTCACTGTGCTTACGTTGTTATCGCTTTTCTTCATTTCAGCGCTCGTGGTGAGATTCCTAACGAGGCGCTTCATCGGAGACTACGAGAGAAACGCTGGTGAGTAACTGCGCAGCACAGTGTTTGAAGATGATGAAATGGGTTTAACTGGCTCTGAAAGGATGAAACTCTGGGTGTTAAAGACTCGTTTTGTTTCCTCTTCTGTGTGTGTGCAGGTAATCTATACTCCAGAGAAGTCCAGGTGGATGGAGAGCAAGTCACCATCCAGGTTCAAGACACTCCCGGTGTGGAGGTAAGATCCTCAGACAGAAGACAGACACATTACAGTACTTTTCCTCTGCACTGACTGTCAGGCAAACTGAGCCGACAGGGTTCAACACATGAGAATCTGTTGTACTCCAGCAAAAAGATGATATAATCTAATTCACTGTCTGGCTGTTAAGGTCATCTAAGCCTCTCTCAACTGGGCACCGGTCCAAAGCCAAAGATGTGTGTGTTTTTCTCCTGAAGTAGAGCCCCCTAGTCTGGCTGTCTAATCTCCCATTTAGGCTAATGGATGTCTGAGGCCAGGGTAAATGATATCCTGATCTTGATCCAGACTCCTCAATCACCCACACCTCTCTGTTCTGGAGGAGTAACCCTATAGCTCTTGTCTGCCTCAGTCAGCATTCCAGTCATGACTAAAGATCAGTTACAGCCAGGGAGCGTTTAATCTGGTCTGAATTCGGCTTCTCTTTAGTTAAAAACATTAAATGTTTCTGAGTGTGAAGGCTTGTGTTTTAATCAGTCTCCCTTTCTCTTTCCTTCCTAGATGACAGATAATAGCATCAGTATACCTGACCATGTGACCTGCTCCATCCAATGGGCTGATGCAGTGGTGCTGGTGTACTCTGTGACCGACCGCCGCAGCTTCGATTTGATCGATCAGTTGCACCAGCTGATCGTTCGTACAGGCGGCGCCAATATGCCTCCAATAATCCTGCTGGCCAATAAGGCAGACCTGCTGCACCTGAGGTGCGTCGACTCCCAGCAGGGCCCTTTGCTGGCGGGCACACTGGGCTGTTCTTTCTACGAAGTATCTGCTAGCGAGGACTACAGCCAGGTGCACCAGGCTTTCCACAGGCTGTGCTGCCAGCTAGCCAAGCAGCCGCCTGCCACCTCCAACTCCACACACAACTCTGCCAGCACCGCCACGGAGAAGAGGCGCTCGCCCCTCATCCCCCGGCCAAAGTCTCCCAACATGCAGGACCTGAAGAGGCGCTTCAAGCAAGCGCTGTCTGCGAAAGTCAGGACTGTCACCTCTGTGTGAGGAGTTGAAGCTGAAAGTGGTCCAGAGTGGCCAGAGAGAAAGAAAGCATTGGAGGTGAAAGAAGACAGAAGATTTATGCTTCTACACTGAAGTCCTGTATCAGTCTGGCTGAAGAAGGCAGATGTGAAATGAACAGTTGTAGGTTCTAAATAGCCGGACGGGGATGAATCTTTACAGAGGTGATGACCTCTTAGTGGGCCGGTCTGTCCTGTCAGATACCTTGTGTGAGGAGAAGCAACGAAAAGGTTCAGGACTAGAAACCACACCTGAGGACACAGAGGCAGCCGTATGAGGCTGGCTGAGCCCCAGACTGCATATAAAACAAACTAAATCCAGCTCTCCTGGGAACAGCAGCTCTGAAGGACTCCACTGCTTATTTTTAGCTGCGTTGCCAATTGCGATGGGTCTTTATTCAGACTGCCACTACATGGCACCGCTAAATGCTGGCATTATTATAGCAGCTACTTGAGCCAGGACTCTGCAGCCGTGTGTGTCAATACATGCAGTATATTTTGTTTAACAGCATCCAGAACCATCTTTGTGCATGATCGAATGATGTGGGGAGGGGGGTTGTAGTGGGGAAGCAGACACATTATGTAGCATGTGGAGGTTATTATCACTGATGCACTTTATTAAAAGGAATAATCCAAAGGGCCTATTTGTTTGTTACAAATGCAGTTTCTGTTCACAATAAAATGATGAATTTGACAATGTCTATGGTTTCTCTTTTGTTTTCCGTGTGTATTTGAGGGCAGAAACAAACACACATGCAGACAGCACACTTTCCTTTCTTCAGTCTGTGTGATGCCCTTGGCTTCATGAGACTGAGATATCTCTGCTATTGTGAGGAAGATGACTCAGACAGAAAAAGGCAGTCCGACTTGATGAATAAACCCCTTCATACAAAATGCTTTGAAACAACATTGATGAATAGCCTTGATTCAACAATAGAGGCATGACTGTACAGTCATGAGAGGTCGATATAAAAACCAGTGCAGTCTTTCACCCCAGAAAATCAATTTAACAAATCTGTTGAAATGGTCCGAGCCGACAGCGCTGGCACAGTTCCTGTTTATATTGGGGACTCTTCTGAGAATCACAAGCTCCAAAAAGATGAGAAAATGATATCGAGCACATTCCCAATAAAACCTGATGTGTGCGTCATTTAGCGATCTGTACATTTACAATCCAGAACCAAATTAGTGAATCCTGAATACCCTGCTCCGATCTCTCTCAAGTACCTCAAAATACAGGATTTACTGAATTACCACACTTCCTGACCTCTGACAAAATGTGGGGGAATCTTCAGGTGTGCAGGTGGGTGAAATTACTGAGCTCTGGCTGAGGTGATTCATGTTGGAGAGAATAAAAGAAAGTAGGGAGAGTGTGGGGGGGTTGGGCCCACGAAGGTGTAGGCGAGTTTTAAGTGTGAGCAAATTATTGGGTTTAGCAGACAGTGTGAAACGACTGGTTAATTATTCTGCTCTTATTTGACACCATATGATGTGGCGAAGTGTGAACGGCTGCTAACAGAGTGTGTATTCTCTCCACCACAACAGCGCGCCTTCCCTCAGTTCACACGTATGGCCTGCAGTTAACGCCGCCTGGTCGAAACCGCTAACAACCGAGCATGATGGACAGAAAAATACTGCATCACAAGGCTGTGTGTGTGAAAAGATTTTATTTTTATTGACATTTGATACAAGCAGTACCTGAGTGTAATTTTACACATCTCACTTAAGTGGCTTTGGACAAAGTTCTGTTTGGGGGCAGAAGAGCGATATTGTCAGTCACACACAAAAATGTACATTTTCTTTACTGTCTCTCAGAGAAATAAACAGGATAGGAATGTTGCTTTGTTTGCGGATCATCTCCTTGATTTCCACTTGCATCTCATTTCTCGAGCGCGACTCACACCTGACGAGGTGTTGCGGCGCACATGCCCTTCCACGTGTGCATGCGTGCGTTTCCACGTGACGGCCTTTTAGAAACCGATATCAGGCAGCAGTCTTTGGGTGGTGAAGAGCATCTCTGGGATATCAGTCGGCCTCAGTAATCTCGTGGACAGAACCAGCACCTGGAACAAAGCACAACACACCCATTAAGGTTAAAATAGGTCACAGTGTGTAACTCGACACTTATAAATGAAGCAGACATGAACGTCAGGGTGAGTAATGTGCAGATTGGCATTCAACAAGGTGCATGAATCAGGTGCCTTGGCAGCTGCTTTATTGTCTCAATTTGATTTAATTACTTCCGCCAAGGAGGTTCTGCTTTGACCCTGCATGCTTTCATTGTTTGACTGTTCAGGTGGCGTGTTACCTCAAAAAGAACTGTTTTTTTTTAGAACAAAATCACACTTTTCAGTGTGAAACTATTTTAAATTAATAAATTATGTATTTGCCCAATTTTGGAGACTGTTTTAAAAAACTGCCACTAATCTCTTTTCAAACATGATATACACAATATTTCTGGCTTCATCTATCTATTAAAACGATGGCTTTTTTTTCATTCAGACACAGTTGTGTGTCGGTTATTGACATGACAGGGCCGTTATGAGAAGAACCACAATGCCGCCAATGTTGGGAAACAGCAGTGAGTTAAAAACCAATGACATGAAGGAAGAGCAGTTTTCCCAGCTCTCTCACAGGCTGCATCACTGATGGATTTTAAAAACTTATTTTGCTGTTAATGCCTTACATTTTGCCCCCAAAACCCCCCAAATAAATAAATAATTTATTATACTAGTTTCAACACTGCTTTCCAGGAAGTCCTTGGTACTGATGTTGGAAACAAACAATAAAAGAATGTAGAAGTGACTTTTACACATTTACATTTACACAATAAGGTGCATGTCTGAAAAGGCCTCTAGAATGCATTTGTGACCACTGTGAATTCAAGCTGTGCAGTCTCTTTTCTATGTAAAAGAGAAAACTACTGGCACAAACTTTTAACATTCACCTGTCAGGTCAACAGGGGGCGAGGGTTTGACACTACAAAGATTTTATCACTTAAAATTTCAATGAAAATAGGTGGAATGCTCTGCAATGCTCCCTTAACTTTGACTGACTGACCTTCTGTGCATGTGTCATTCTACCCGCTAGATAATATAATTTTCATAATCCACTCAGGTTATGAAAAATCGACAGAAATCCTAGCATTTTTTTCCTCGGAATAAATAAAACAGCGATTTTATATTTAAAAAATAAATAAAAATGCCTATAAAGATATGGTGGGCCAACTTTGGCCTGTGCACCCCAATTTGGGCATCCCTGCTTCAATTTGCCCACTTTGAATGCTTTCTAGTTTGAACAAGAAACCCAGTCCTGTCATGTTGTATAACAGAGAAGCTCTGTTCCCCTGCAGCCGTGTTGATTTAACTCTGGGTCAGCACCTAAAGTTGGCAATAGACCTGTTTGTAGTGGCAGGGACGGTATGTTTCAGAGGAATGTTGTCCGAGCGCGAGACCAAAACTTGTTTTCACTGTAACTCTTTAACAAGGTCTGCTCCACAGTCACCTACTTGCTTGTATACAGTATGTTGTGCATGTATGTGCTAATGTTGGTATGCTGGGGTCAGTCTGTGTGTCGGCCAAAGGGTTATTGCATAAGCTCGTCTTTATTCAGTTCTCCTGATTACAGATGGAAGGCTTTGATCCTCGCCAGGCCTTTCATTGCCTCTGGCCTCTTTCTCGAAGGCTTTTATTAAGACAAACCAAAATTACCCGGCCTGATCTCGCTCTTCTCCTTCCTCGTGCTCCTCAGAGAGAAAACATATTAATCTGCATGTCACTGTGGTCTGCATATATAATCAGCACTTAAACCACCCAAACACACAGGCAGGCAGACAGACATATCATCCCATGTATGCAATTACTGTGTGAATGCGTGTAAAAATCAGATGACGCTCTCACCTCTACACCTGATCTGAGCCAACTGCCTATGTAGGTCAGTGTTTATGTTCGTTCCCTCAGCCTGAAATCAGTCTGAAGGGGGTCAGTTCGTAAACCTGCCCCACGGGGGGTCACCTTGTGTGCCAGCAACAGAGTCTCTCCTCATCTTTATCTCTGAATTTTTTTTTTTAAAGGAACATATATGTTGTTGGAGTACATCTTAATGAGTCATCAGCAGCAACACGTGCCTTCATACAGACTGTGATAGAATAAAGGTTTATGTTATGGATGTTGATGATTCCTATACACATAATCTATATCTGCAATGTGTTTGATTGACTAACTAATAATACATCTTCAAGTTTAAGATGTATTATTAGTTTAAGAGTTTTTATTCATTTGAATTTCAAAGTCCGGCAAAAGCTTTAAGATCTAGCGTATTTGTTTATTTTTTTGCGTTTTTGGGGCTTTTTTGTCCTTATTGACAGGACAGCTCAAGATAAACACGAAAGGGAGGAAGAGAGAGAGGGGATCAAAGGGCCTCAGGTCGGACTCGAACTCATAGCCGCTGCAGCGAGGACCTTGGTACATTGGGCACCTTTAATATTACTGATGCATTAACATGTAGGCTGCATTTTAATGTTGCAGTTGTTCATAGTGGTGCTAATTAAGTGATCATATGTTAAAAAGGTGCGTAAAATCTAAAACGATCAAGGAACTAATAACTATATTTATCAAATAAATGCAGTAAAATATAATATTCCTATCTGAAATCGTAATTAAGTAAAGTGCGGCCTTTTGCAACTTGAGACGGCAACGACACAGTACAAGCAGGGCTAAGCAATATTAAAATACATCTAGTTTCAGTTTTGATATTTGTGCACTAAGCTGCATTAAAACTTAGAAGTAAGCAGTTCAATTGTAACATGAAGCAAGATTACTTTATAGTTCATATATGTTTTCAGTATTATGAGTCTGTCAAAAAGAGAAGAGACATTCTGTCAATTCTACTTTTAGTGCTCATTTCTGAGCTGACTACACCCTGATGTCTTGTCCATGTGCAGTTTAATCCAAAATGATCCATTAAATGCTTTCAGAGGAAGCTAAAACAAGAAAGTTACAGTGAGGTCTTGAACACATTCAGTAAAATTGCTCTTGCGCTTAGTTTCTTCCCTTACATCAAGCCCACAGGCCTTTTAATATGCTCAGTATTTATTTGTATTGGAGGAGTGAGAGAATATGCCAAGGGAAACTAAATCACAGCTGAACATTACAGAACAGAACGGGACTCAAACTCAGCCACGATTAAGCAGAAATGTACTCCCGTCCACTCACCTGGGTCCCCGGTTTGTGTGCGCTAACAATCTCTTTGATGAGGCGAAGCTCTGAGGGCGTGACTCCACCAACCAGGAAGAGGAAGAGCAGAGGGTTGTCGCTGGGATGTGGACGACTCACCTGCAGTTAAGACGGGACATTGTGATTGGTCAGTGTTGATTGATGTGTTGATTCTGTTCCTAATTATAGAACAGTCTGTGATAAACAACCCACTTTGTCCAGGGAACACTTAATCATTTCCTCTTCAAATTATTATCTGTGGCTCTCCATGCGCCTCCATGTTGAGTCACTGCTCAGCTGGAGACCTGTGATATTGTGGTGATTCTAATGATGGTGGACTCTGGACACAGGTTGCTACTACTCCAAACAGTGGAGGGACAGTCTTCTCACCATGGTGTTAGGATCGCTGACACGTGGACATATAACCAGGTGTACACTCACACACACACACACACACACACACACACACACACACACACACACACACACACACACACACACACACACACACACACACACACACACACACACACACACACTCATACAACACATGCAGAAATACAAACAACATGTCTCACATCACCTGTGTCAGAAAGCTCTCACACACCTCAGACTGGCACAGCAAAAACATTGTAAACTGTCACTTAAAGATAAATTTAACAGCAGGGTAGAGCCTCTGTCTTTCTGTTGAGCGTGATTGGCCGTTGGGGGAATAATGGCTTGGCACTATTGGTCGGCGAGCTGCAGTCAGGTCCCATCTGCCGCCTGTGAATGCTAACTGAGCAATCAGAGCTGCAGGGGGCGGACCCGAGGCAAGGGTGGCTGTACACGTGAAGCACCAGCAGGCTGGGGAGGAGCGTGTCAAGGATGATTCGACATGTGTTTTACGAAAAAATGTGAGAACAAATGTTTTCTAGTGTATTCTGCTCATGTTAAATTTTGTATTTTCAGATTCAGATTCAGATTCATCGCCAACGCACCGATTCCATGTGCATGATTGCTGGATCCGAAGACACAATGCAGCTACGAGTGTCTGAACCATGTGTACTGCCATGGGACAGACAGGGAGGAAGGGGCTTATGAAAGTGTGTAGAGATGAGGTGTGAAATGTGCCTCTAGGTGTAAGTGAGGAAAAGAAAAAGGTGATGTCCTGATGATAAAATACATTAACAGGTCTTCTTAGAGACACAGTTTTTTTAAAATATCAAGCTGTTAGTGAGCAACCTTTGTCTTATGCAAGACACTCACTGTACCACTGTTTCTTAACTGCTCTAGCCACAGGGTGCAGATTTTCTCTTAGACATCAGGTCACCCTCGTCAGTGGATTGAAACCCAGAACCTTCTTGCTTAACACATAAAATCACTTGAAATATAGTGGATTTCTGGAGCAACTATTTTATTTTAGTATTTTTTAGTAATGTTTACTATACTGAAAATAATAGTAATTAAACACACTACATTTCTTTACACTACAAGTTTTTTTTTTGACAAAGTTAACCTACTTGCTTACAACTAACTCAGAACAGACTGCTGGGTCACGGTTGGATTGGGACCCACAAGTTGAGAACCATTGCTGGTCTATCTGATATCACAGCTGATTTTAGGTGCCTCAGACAGATTAGAACATCTGGTTGTTGCCAGTGATGCTCACATAGTGTGAGAAGGTCATCTGATGTTGAACATTCCAATAATTTTCAAACATTTCATCATTGCTCGTAAATTATGAGATTACAAAGCAATGTGCCACAGTTTCTGTTGCACAAACATGCCTTCACAAGACCTTATTGAGCTATTAATCATAGTAAAAAAAGTGCTCCGTAAATGTGAGATATCCTGTGACTTTAGGACTTAAAATTTATATTTGGTTGCCGGCGTTACTCAGACAGAGCAACTGCAGTTGCATTTATTCATAAAGGAGCAGGAGCCAGATCTCCCATACAACTGTGGCTGTCTAAACAAAGACTAAACATAGGACACCAGACACAAACTCACACTCACTTGGTCATAATCCAGACTGCGGGGTCCAGTGTGTTTAATGACACAAACTCTAGAGTACACAGTGTTAAAAATAGAAGTTTAATTGGGTTGTTTTATTGCATAAAGGGTGTGCACTGCACTCCTATAGAATGCTCCAAGTTCAGGTTTATAGGTTTAGTCTGTCTGAGTTGGTGGTTCGTGGGCCAAGTTTCTTAATTTGTGTAAAACCAGGCCACAGTTACACAACCTGTCTAATTCCTCCCCCTGGGTAATCATGAGTTTAAGCAGGCCCAGATGTGGGATAATCAGACTGTGGATAGTGATCTGCTCTGCGGAGGATATACATTACCCACAAACCTTACATGTCTGTTGGAGGAAAACATTTGGCCAAAATATTAACATAATCCATAAATTCAGCCCTTTGTCTTCCTCTGATGCTCTCCAAACTTAGAAAAACTACACTGCAGAGGGATGAATGAATGAATAACTACACGAATGACAGAAAGAAAGCAAATCCCACTGCATTGTTCTGAAAGGTGAAATTTGGGTGTTTCTTATTATTGAAATACAATTGCAGACTGTCTGGCCACTGAGAGTATTTCTTTCTTTTCCAGTAATGTTTGTGCTCCTCAAGTACCTGGACCACATTGGTATTTAAAGCAATGACCTGGTATAATGTTTAAATGCATTAAATTATTGTGAATCACTTTGATTACAATTTACATTTGTTTAGCAGATACACTTTTGTAAGTATCTTAATATTTACAACTCAAAATTGTGCAAATGGAAAAAGTTGGATTTTATATAATTTTATATATATATATATATATATATATATATATATATATATTTAATATTGCACCCCTAATGAAATGTATTTGTCTGATTACTCCTTTGCCTTTCATAACTTTCCCATGTTAAAACTTTAGGCTTTTGCTGCTTCATAGTTCTGTTACTTCAGTAGTTAGATGTGCTCACACTGAAGGTGCCAACAAATCTATTGTTATCTGTTTTCCGAGTTATGCCACTTCTTTGACATGTAACCCACCCTGCAGTTTTGAAACAACCTTTACCAAACATCGATCGAACATATCGGCCACACCTATTCGGTCCTGGGAAAGAATTCCATCATTTTGAATAAAACACCTTTTTCACTCGGTGTCCTACATATTTCTAATATAATCTAATCTTCCCCAAACTGGGTATATATCATATGTAATTGGTAATTGGATGTAATTGGTTACCAGCGTGATGCAGATGAAAAAGCTGTTGGCCATAACTGCAGGGATCTATTTCTAGCTGCCATTATTTTTGACCAGACACCCAATTTAAGTAATTTTAGGTGGAAAGACAGCAAGAGATTATATTTTTGTCACTGCTGTATAGGCTCCAACTAGTTGGCAAAATGGGTAAAGCGCGGGAGCAAACTGTGTAAATGTGACATCAAATGCAGCTTGTGACTCCATGTGGAGACACATGGCTGTTTGACCTATAAAATGTGATCCTGGTGGAAATGGTCCCTGTATTGTGTTTCTTTTATCTCCTGACTGAAGAAAAACAAACTGTATCAGGTGAGCAAAAAATTCTAGGCTTTTGATCTATTGGTCATATTACTATAAGCAGTGCTATACATCAAAATCTCTGTGTCTAAGATTAGAACTGTGGTTAAGGAGAATTAAAAAATGATGGGTAAATACAAGATTAATTGACCCATTAGGGCAAACCCTAAACATCTGCAGACATGAGAGGCTTACTCAGCAAATTGTCAAATCAGGTCAACTTCAAACAATGGAAGACGGCACTTTATTGCCCACAGTGGGTAGTTGGCAAAGGTGGGGTTAAGAGGAAGTGACAGAGCTTACCCCATTACATAAAAACATTTGTGTGTGTGTGTGTGATTGTGAGCGATATCTGACCTTCATGAACATGCTGAAGCCGGTCTTGAGCAGGTCTGTGAGGCCTCCGGACATATGCTCAATGTCAGGACACTCAAGTCTGTCAGGGTGGAAGACTTCTTCCAGGATCTGCTGCAGGAATGGACGATAGGTAGCCTGCGAAACACAAACATAATAACACACTTGCACATGATGTTAACACCCAAAATCACCCACACTGACAACGCAGTTTTATTTTTATATATATAGATGTGGCAAGTGTGATATTTTACAGTAAACAATGTGTATATGAATGTGTGTGTGTGTGTGTGTGTGTATAAATATGATTGAAGAGCTGTTGGCGTCTGTGTATTTTCCACCGAGAGCCCTTCTTTTAGCCTCTGCGTGTTTTGTGTGAATGGACGGGGGTGTGAGAGACAGTGGAGTTATAAACAGCACTGGTCGACCAAATGGGCCGCTAACTCATGAGTCAGTTCAGGAAGAGGAGCTTGAACACTTCTGCAATGAGGATGAACAAATCTGCACTGTTGGATGTGGCTAAAAACAACACTTTGGTCTATTATGAGCGAGTGTTAAAGTGGATCAAACAAAGCAGGAATCAACATCTTTGATTTGAAATCCTGAAAACATTTATATAATTCAAATATAACTCTAGATAGTTTCAGTTCTTATAAACCCATCAACTTGTATTCATTGTTTTTAGCTCTAGGGAAGATAATGTCTGTCAGCTGGTTTTTCTGATAATGTATCCTACTGACTTTTCCCCTACAGCCACAATGAGGGTTGTTGTTGTCTTTTTTGTTTGTTCTAAGACATGCATATTGTTTTGTGTGTTTTTATCTGTGTTTTTATTTTTATTTATTGAGCTAGGAGTACATGCTGTGCACCCTTTATGTGTATAGTCTAAAGTATGTGAATTTATGAAGGAATACGGTTTACCATGTGCCTGAACCTTGTACTTATTTTGTGCTTAACATGCTGAAATGAGATGGTGAACATGGTTAACATTATACCTGCTAAACATTTGCATATTAGCATCGTCCCTGCAAGTATGTTGACGTTAGCATTTAGCACACAGCGTCCTTGTGCCCGAGTACAGCCTCACAGAGCAGCTAACATGGCAACAGAAGATAGTAGGATTGCATTGACCTTTGAGAAAAACACATTTGAATGTAGGAGGTCAGCCATATTTCATCTAATTTTTGATTAAACAGAGTGTGTTTGTGCTGAAAAACAGTCATAGTTTTTCTTATTAAGATAAACATATTGACACCATCATATGACATACCCCGCTTCTCCCAAAAACAGTCAACAGCACCTGGCTCACTTTTCCATAGTTATGAGCTGCCTCGTTTTCACAAGCACAATATTTCATCACTATTTCAGGTCGTATTGACAGTGAAAAGCTGGAGTTTCAATAAAATGCTGATGTCCTTGAAGGAGCTGAACTGCAGAGCCTCAACTAAAGCTTCAGAAATTCCTTCTGATATTCTTATAAGGAACGTTCCATGAAAAAAAAGAAAAAAACTCTTCAACAGTAACAGGGACTCAGCTTTTTCTGCCCAGCTCCACAGGACAGAGCACACCATTTATAGACCTCAAACCTAGCAGATCAAGAATTCAAGGCAGATTTTTTTCCATGGGAGTGAAGTTAGCTGTTTCAGAGAACAATAAAGACCCAGATAAGACTTGGCAAAGCTTTAATTGAGCACTAGCCTTAAAATAGACAGGCTGAATATCTTCCAGTAGTGGATAACTTCCTCAGGCTAGAGTTAGTAACACATCAAGGCTGTATACCAAAAATGTGAGCGAGGTAAAACATAACTTTTCCTTTGGATGTTTTCAAAAGAACATCTGAACACTCAGCAAAGACTCAATTTACCAAACTGTTGATTCAAGCCTTACACACATACACACGTGCGCACGCACGCACGCACGCACGCACGCACGCACACGCACACGCCATGCTGTCCAAATGCTAATGCATTTAGGTGTTTCTGCCCACAGCCATTTACCTAAATATGGAGTATCAGTATGTATCATTCTCAACTGATGCCTTACAGCCTCCCACTCCTCTAGTCCCTGAGGAGCAGCCAAATTAGGCCTGAGGAAATCCTGCTATCCACGATGTATAAATCATGAATTATATAAACTAATATTTACCTCTACCAACATGACTTTGCTGCATGGGTCTGCCTCCACAAACAAAGCTGGGAGTAAACACAATAATGATTCACCTTTGGCTAAATAACGCTCACACACACACATACACAACCATAGCATTGTGGGTATAAACAACCAGGCCAACCCACAGTCACGCACACTCCATTTTCATCTGCTATCCAAAAAAAAATAAAAGCAATACCATTAAATCACCACCACAAACACCCACATGATGAAAACAATATTAGAATTAGTCATATGAGAATGCCAGCGCTTACATATTCGTCTGTACACACAAACATGTGCACACACATACACACACACGCACATGTGAGTATCCATGTGAGTATCAGTTTTCCTCATGGATTTTCTTGGCATAGAGGTGGATGAACACATTAATGTTCCAAAAGAACAAGGTGACAACATCAAAAACACACACAGAGCACAAAACAGAACGGACTGGAATGTCTTTGGAACTAATGTGGTCAAAATTATAAGGACGTTGTACTATGCATCTCATTTAAATCCCTTAAAAACACACAGTGCTAAATGTAAATCAGCACATGCACTGTATTAAAAAAAGAGAGAAAAAAAACAATGGTGCACATGCTGTGTGTGTTCTCCTCTAAAGCTTTGGTGTAATGGCCATTGGAAAAATCCTAACCCTAACTCACACTGGTTGATCAAAACATACATTAAGGTTTTACCTGTGTGTGACATTCGGAGGAACATAAGTATATGCTGAGTCACTGTTGACATGTAATTATACCTCACTGACCCGAGCACAATACGTCACACAGCTGAATGTATAGAGCCATAGGTGTGTATGCCCATGTGCCATCAGTGTAAGACTTGGATGAATTATTTTCTTGTTATAATGGCTTCTGATTGGTTGTGTAACTCTCCTCTCCAGCTGTTACAGGATCCATCACTCAGACTTCACTGATGTATCTTTTCCAAGAAATTCTATAGTGTTCAGTTACTCACAGCGGGACGTGCTCAGGAAATGCACAGTTTTCACGCAGCTCTTCAACGAGTATACACGTGACAGTAACGCCATACGAGCGCTGCTGTCTGCTGGTCTGATGAATTATGACTGAAATTAACAGAGCGTGATTAGAGCCACTGAAGAAACTGTGATGTTCTCATTTATATTACTAAATCCATTTGGTATTGTCAATATAATTCTCCACTAAAATGAACAGTGAAAGCTTAATTACCGAAACTAATAGCAGACCGTGCTCAGTGGTACCGGTACATGCTGGGATGATAACCTATGCTCCCATTGACCCAGTGCAGGGCTGACGGTCTTATTTTAGGCTTTGTGAGAAAAATAAAACCAGGAAGTTAAATGACTTACAGTAAAAAAAAAACACAAGCAGTTCTGAACCATGTCACAACCTCTCACTTATGTGTGTCAGGTGAGCTCTGCACCTCAAGACCGCAAGTTTTCAATGAGAGGAGGACATCTTGACCGACAGGTATTGGCTTCACTGGTAAAGAGGAGGCGTGCTGAGAGAGGCTGATGGATTTCTGAGGTTTTTCAAAAACAGCAAGTAGCTGGCATATATCATGCTGTTCTCCTTTTATATGAAATCATTTTCATAATTCAGCTGGAGAGGGGACAGAGTGTTCTGTCCTAGTAGAAACACACTGCTGCTCACATGCATGCGCCAACACCCGTACAGTCACAGACAAAAATATTGACAAAGATGTCAAATGACACTTCAAATTTTTTTCTCCAGCAGACACCCTGGTCCCAGTCTCGGAGCTAAGCTAAGTTAGCTGGTTGCTATCTTCCCGTTTCGCATGCAAACAGATTGATATCAATCGTCTCGTGTACCACTCAACAAAAAAGTTTATACAAGTATTTCCCAAAATGTAGAACTTTTACTTTAAGGATGAATACATAGTGCCAATTGTATAAATGTAATATATGTGGCTAAAATGTTTGAAATAGCAAGAAAATTGATAAAAAAAAAAAAAAATGAATACAGTTCAAACATTTTATCTAACAATCCTGCTGAACACGAGAGATAACTCCTCCAATGAAAGAAAGGCTTTGCACCTCATGGCTTTGTGATGATTTACATAAGAATTGTAAAAAGAAAGCCTCAGTCAACACATTTCAAAGGAGGTACAAGAGATACAAGCAATAAGTACACAAAGAGAAGCACATAGAAGTCTGCAATTGAAAGCTTTTATTCAAGCTCAACTAAAGCTTTCTTTCATTTATGTCCATGTATGTGGATAAGAAAATAATTACAACCTCTAAAGAAAAACGCGGTGTCTTGAACTTTCATCAACTAACCTTTATTCTCCTGACCTATGATTCTCAGAAAAAGCTACCCAATCACAGCGAAGGACAACGGCAGTGAGGCTGCACTGTTGACTGTCCATAAGAAAAGGTAGGAGCGTAAGTTATGTAAGCCTTAAGAAACAGACAGTTTATGAAGAGGCTCTTACAGTTTACTCCTTCCCTGTGCTGTGTGTGACGCAGGCTTGAGAGGGACAAAAGCAACGAAGGCCAGTGGTCCCTTGCTAAATCTGTGCCTGTGTTACTGCCACAGAAAGAAAAATAGGTAGATAAACTATCAGGGATGGTACACTGTGTGTAATGAACAATGTTAACTAGATAGTTTGGCATACTTACGTATGCTGGGGAATGTTTTTGGAGCTGTTTGGTGGATTGCCCTTGATGTGTGTGTGATGTGAATAGACATGTTGAATTAGTCCACGAAGAGGCCACCACCCTGTTACACCCTGTGTGTTTTGATGTTGACAGTCTGTGTTTGTGTGTTTTTGACCTGGTGAACTCCATCGCTGGCGGTGTAGACGGAGCGCAGCTGCTTCAGGTGGTCTCTGGTGTGGCTTAAACCTCGGAGGGTCTCGAACATCTCCTCCACAGCAGTATGGGCTCGCTCTGTTGTCAGCTCTTCTGGGTTTGCACAACCTAGCAACGCACACATGAATGCAGGCTCTTACTAAATGAAAAGATTGTTGTAGAATCATATATTAATGTCTAGAGTATGACTTGCAGAGGAAAATCTGTGAGCAATTGTTGCACGTTCCTTCAAAACTGACCAGAGGAGAAAGCTAAACATGCAAGAAAACATTTGCATCTGCAAAAAATGGTGTGCAAGATGTAAGATGTTTTGCAGGTAATTTTCTCAGCTGGGTATGCATTGAAACCAATTATCAAGGTAAACGCATGGCAGCGAGAGGACAAGAGCTCCTTTATTCGAGCAGAAAACACTGCTGTCTAATCAAAAGCTAATGTTCCCTCATTTCTAAAGAAGTGCGTAGGGAAGCAAAAACCTGCTGTGAAATAAACCCCAAATGACAGAGCATAAAACAGAAGGACAGAAACAGAGAGGCTGTGAAAGAAGGAGAATTGTGTGTGTGTGTGGGGGGTGAGATGACTGAAAAAGTGTGAAGGAAGAAAAAGGAGGATGGTAGCCAAGCAGGCAGTTTATAGTGCTTTTGGCAAAGTAGGTCGACTCGCATATTCACTTCCCCCTTGTGCTGCTCAGGAATGTAGCTGCCTTCTGTTAACAAGACGGTCAGCTGTTTTATAAAAGATATAAAAGCAAACCTGAAGACTGTATCAGCACAGCTAACTCTGAGAGGCTCATTACAGCTAACAAGGACATTGATGACTCCACCATCAGCGCTGCAAATCAGCAAATTTATATAAGATGGTGTTGTTTTTTTGTTTTTTTTACACAGCAATATATTGTGTTTGAAAAGGGTAATTCCATATTCTCAATTTAAGCTCCCACTTCCTCCCAGTCAGACGCTGTGAACTGTGTGCTGGGATAAGAAGATTAAGCTACAGGAGCCGCTTCATGTCTTCTTCCTCTCATGGCTCTGTTGGTCCACTCTGTGATATAATAAAATACCTCTGTACATTGGCCTATATGTTTTATCTCTTTGTATGGGGCTGTGCACAACATCAAACATCTGGATGTATTGCAGCAGAATTATCAAAGAAAATTCATATTGGCAGTTCCTTGGAAGGTCACAAACATGGTATAGGTCATGCACATCATCACAAAACTTAAATTATATTATATAAACATGAAACGAATGTTAAGCTAATTAAAAACCATCAATAATAATAAAAACAGCCTGCAGCAATGCTAGCAGCTCTAATTCCGCTAATGTCAGCAGGGTACCGTGCTGATGTCTGTCAGGTCATTTTGACCATACTCACTTTAGTGTCTTAGCATGCTAACATTAGCTAATTAGCACTAAACACAATGTACAGCTGAAACTAAAATGTTGTCAATTTTGCAGGTATTGGAGAAATAAGAGTTTGGACCTGATGTTGCTGTTTGGACGGTTATGTCATCACTTAAAGGACCAGTGTGCTGGATTTAGTGGCATCTGATGGTGAACCATTTGAATACAGCTCAGCCTCCCAAGCGTATAGGAGAAACCACAGTGACCGCAAAACTTGTGAAAAATATGAAAGGCCCTAGAGCCAGTGTCAGTTTCTCCAACATGCTTGCTCGGTTGGTTTCAATCTGCAATTTACCACTAGATGCAATTACAAAAATGACAGAAGCCAAAATACAGGAATATATTGTAAACCATAGATTATAAGAAAATCTCCAGTAACAAATCTCCAATAACTATATGTTTTACTCTCAGTAAAAGGTAACTAGAATTGCCAATGCTAATGACTAATCAGTCTCGACTCAAAAGCTTATGCATGACTTCAGCCGCCATGAGGTTTCCACCAAACCCTGGAAACTCAATTAAAGCTCTTACTTCAAGATTATATAACAACGTATGAGCTCACTTATTATACAGCCCTACTTTGGAAATGAAAGCAAAGGCAGACACATAATATGTGAGTGTTTCAGATAAGATCTAACATTTATAGAACGTGGTAAAAAGATCCCTTCATGCACACTGATACACTGACCTTACCTGGAACATATTGTGAATTAATAAGATGTAAGAGAAGCTATGTCACTGCCAACCCATCCTTCTCTTAGCATAAAGACAAGATAACTTTCATAAGGCTGAAAAGTGAACATAAATACTTGCTTCATTTTATTTGGCACATAACATATGTTGAGGAATACATCAACGTCAGCATGGTTAGATAACGCACACCGAACAGCTCAACTTTGTCAGGCTTTAATCTCTGTTAGCTCATTTTCCTTTCCTTATAGACAATATCAAATTTAGCACGGCAAGTCTTTGTTTTGTGTTACCGTCTTGAGGAATGTAAAGTGTCTGGCCCGGTGGTTTGTTCTCCTGCGCTGCCCAGGCTAAGACGTAAACTCTTTAGAAAAACAGCAGGGCTATTTGATGGAGCTGAGCGTGAAGACTCAGAAAGATGTGGGTCTTATCTTTCCAGACACCCGCAGTGGAGATAGGCAAAACAAACTACAACTGATGTTTGTCTCTGAGCATTTATACTGTCAAAGAACCCAAATACACAAGAATATGGTAAAATACAAACTGCAAATAGGCTTAAAATCTATTTACAGTAACGCACATTTGGTGTGTTTGTGGCAGGAGTGCTCTGGAATGGCCGTGGGTTGGATATATTATAAGGTCTAGGTAGGAGGAGATGTGTAAATCTGTTCGAGTGCTTACGTGTCTGCTGCCGTGAGAGAGCTGGTTGACTTGCTGCCAAAGCATACAGTGCAGGCCCACGGCAAGGTCTAGGTCTGTGGCAGGCTGTTGGATGCAGGCCCCCAACTCACCCACCCAAACACACACCCACACCCGAGGGTATCTGTGGTTTAGATGTTGATCGTGGCACTGCAGATCCTGACGAGGAGCAGGACCAGGTGCTGATCCGGGAACATCCAGCTTGGCTATGAGGCTGAACACCTGTGTCTGAATTCATGTCACGCGACGCTGCCACGCCACCAACCATAACGGCACCACACCACATTTACAACACCACACACTGTCTGATGTCTCTCACGCAATATGTGAGGTGAATTCCGGTTTGTTCAAATCGAGTGCATAAGAAATGCTCTTTTAATAGCCACCTGACTGTCTTGTAGCATCATTTCTTGTCTTTGTATGATTACACCTCTTGTACAACTGATGGGAAATGGTGAGTAAGTACATGTCATTTAAGCAGCTTCGCATTCGTCTGATCCCAAATGCCATCTACGTCTATTTACTTCCCGAAACACCTCAGTTTAACACCTAGTTTGGAAAATTACAAAGTAATTTCTAAGACTGACTCATCATTGTGCTGCTAAGAGAGAGATAAGGGAGACAGAGAAAGTGGGGAGAGAATGTTGTTTGTTAGAAGACCAATAAGAGTCCAGGCAGGAAATGGTTGATTGAGGGTTTTCTTAATGAGATCTAACGGAGCCGGAGGTGAGCAATAAGAGTGGAACCGACCAAACAGAGAAGCACAGAGGAATGTATCACTAATGAATGGAGGTGGACGGGGATTAAAACAAATAACAACATAAAGAACTGCAGAGAGAGAAGTGATGCAAACAAAGACCAAGTTGAAGACTTAATGTTGTTTAAAGGTTGACTTGAATGTCTCATAACCAGCAATCTTCAGTGTGGAAAGGTGGATCTGAACAGGAAGTTTTGCCTTTAAAGGAAAAGGCTGGTGTCATTCTACATTTTGTTCCTGTTAACAAATTCCATGAAAAGATCAAAACCAACGATCTGTTACTCCGTCTGTCAGTACTTCCCATCTGTGGCCCTGAGTCCCTACTGAAGATGAAAGTAATTAAAAATCAATCAAAAGTATATGCTTTCATTTAAAAAACCATTTCCTATAACAACTGGGCATTGTAGCAAATGTAAGCGCACACCAAATGTGTGAGTATTTACGGCAGCAGGACGGCGTATGTGCTAATGCTCATGCTAAAGAAGAAACCTGTTTTTAAGACAGAATGTTGCCACCTTTATCTTTCAATGCTGAGATTAAAAGTGGTTGAAAGGCTGAAAAGAAATGTTCACTCTAGCATATCGTATTACACAACAATTAAGCCAACAATGAAAAAAAACAATCAAAGAAATGTGGAAGTAAGAAGGCATTTATGTTCATTACCACTGCCACACTGAAATATGGCCTCTGCTAAAGAGCACAGGGAACATTAGATTAGAAAAACACAGTCTGTTTCCTCAACAACCCTCAACAGACTGCAACAGCTCACCATCTATGCCTGACACCACAATCAAAACCAATCACTCTGTACTTAAGAGTGGAATGTAGACAACAAGACTACTTATAAATATCTCGGGCTTATTTTGAAACCTGATCAAATATTCTATTCTGGCCTGAGAAAAGAATGAGAGTACGTGATTTTTGAAGGAGAGAGAGAGAGAGAGAGAGAGAGAGAGAGAGCAAGTCTGTATGATCCTGTATGGACTGCTGCAGGAAAATCGCTCTGCTACTGTATTTCAGGATGAAAGAGGAGAGGCAGAAGTGGTGGGTTTTTCAGAGCTACATGCTTGTCATGCCCCTTTTCCCTTACGTGATGCTTGCTGTCACCATGGCAACCATGTCAGTACTAGGTCAGGAGGAAGTCACTTCCGCGTGGTGCTATCATGAGAATGACATAAGTAACGCACAGCTGTACTGAGGAAATATGCACATATAGGGTCATAAGGAGCTACACTGCAGTTACCTTTAGCTATTCTACTTAGGCTCAAGAACCAAAGAAGTAAATGGAAGAAAAAAAAATAAACATTGTGTGTTGTGTTGCAATGTTTATCCTCAGATGGATTAAACTACAGGAGGATGACATAACCCTTTCATTCTCCCCAACAAGCAGCCTTACCCAACATCAGACCAATAATTTAACAAATAATATTTAATTTACAAGTTTAAGATCAATATAAATAATATAAGCTCTAAATATGATATTTATTAAAACATATTACATTTGTTTGCACTTTTCAAAGCTGAGATGTGATGATTTGGAATTAAGAATTGTCCCATTAGATCATTTATGAGAACCTAATGATTACCTTTACACCATGAAGACCTCAAACAGCTAGCAGTGAAAGTCTGACTTATCAAACACCTTGTATTGCCTCATCTCTTCTGTTAAAAGTTGCATTTAAACACTTCACAAAGGCAAATTCAGCCTTCATGAAAAAAAAAAGAATTAGTCTGTATTCATATTCCACAAAACAGTGCGGAAACAGAAAAACATGTGCCTACTATTTTCTTTCCCCCTGGGATTCTGATTCAAACATTTCCTCTTATGCTCAGAATACAAACTGAGAACATGTCTGATAAAATGTTGCAACTAATACTATTATGCTGATATCATTTGTTACACAGATTTAGTCCAAGATGGAACCATTTTTGACCATAAGAGTCCCAACTTTCCAGCCATACTGGGGTCCCCAAACAGAATTGCATAAATTGGTTATGAAGTTCTGTTTAGAGACCCCAGTATGCAGAAATATTCAAATACATTAGGAAAAAACATGTTCTTTTTAATTTACTCTAGCTTTAAAACTGAGCCTGCTGCAGCCTCTGAAGCACAGTAATGTTGACCAAAGTTTGCACAGAGTGGAAGACAGAGCTGTGTCAAGTCTGATAAATTGCCTCAGGTGACGTCACTTACGTCAGCATCAGTTGGACAATTGAAAATAAAATCTCAACATTAACAACATTAGCTGCTACTACCATAACACAGCCAATCTCTGACAAAACTGTCAGCGGTCAAGTTGGGTAATTTAGGCAGCAGGTTTTGACAAGGTAGAAGCATAGGTGGAATAAAAAGAGACAATATCTCTGGTTCTGCTGCATCGATACTTTTTAAATAACTACTGTAAGTCTGACAATGTTACAGGAGTGCAACGATAAACTGAAGAAAAATAATAAGAATAGACGAAGCAGCGGTGAAAAATAATTGCAATAAATGGGAGAAACCACTGGTTCACTAGACTGAACAGCCTGTTGAACAGCTCCTTCTTAAAGACACCAAAGCTTATGACAACCGCTCAACATGTTCTATTGGCCAAAAGTGCCACTGATAAGGACCAACTAGTGCCAAAGGTGCCAGACACTCACTACAGGCAAATGGCAGCCGATGGTCAGCTCGCTGTGTCAGAGCCCTACAAGTTGTGACCGTGGTTGTCTGAATTCCGGTGTTAAGCCTTAATCCTCTCCAGAGTGGTCTGCTTGAGAGAAAACACAAGACCTGTTAATCTGGGCTGCTCCATAGACTATTTAGGAAGTGCAGAACAATGCTTCTCAAACTGATTTACACACACACATACACAGACACACACAAACACATACACGCCTCAGGCCCTCTAACCTAAACTCCAACCTCCTCCACTGATATGAGACCTCACAGAGGCCCACAGTGAACACAATGTGGGGCCAAGTGTGGATGTGTGTTTCATCACAGAATGAAGACAAGAGAAAATGTAAAGTGAGAAGGGCACACGCGGTAGCCACAGCATGCCAGGATCCTAAGCTTTCCCTGCTGCAGGAACCTGTGTATTCACAGTAGATGTGATTAATCACATGCTGGGGAGGGTGTGGTCTCAGCCCTGCCACTTATGAGGAAAACCTTTCATGAGGGATCGGCATGTCAGCTGGGTGGTTATTTTAGTGGATGGGTATGTGGGCTGCACAGTGGTTTGGCACCATGGTCCTCAGATATAGTCCTGTCTGAGTAAGGAGATCAAACAGCAGGCATGTAGGCCTCACCCACTAACGGGGAAACACCTTGTCACTGCCAAAGGGGATTTCTTCCTGTGTGCGTGGGTACGATAAATGAGAATGAGGGTACACGTGTGTATTGCTCTAAGTGGATCAGGGAGCTCTACATGTGTGTTTAAGTGTATGTGTGTGTTAAAAAGAGAGGAAGGTGGAGACAGTGGCTTGAATCACAGGGCAATGATCTGCTCAATTAGAGAGTGGCAGCTGCTAATTTACCCAGCTGACTTAAGGTCTTTTATAGCAGATTAGGTGGTAGGCTCACACACAAATACACTCACACTCGCATTCGTACAGACACAGTCATTTGTGTGAACAAAGTTGCAAACAAACCAAATCAAATTTGCTCAAATCTTGACACTTCTACAGATTTGAAAGAATTTCTGATCATCGTAATAAAGATGGATCTGATGTGAGGCAAACTAATCTTAACTAACCTTGGCTAACTAAGGAGTCACATTTTTCCCTTTTTCCTTTCAATGACCTAGATTCTCCCAGACAATAGCTGATTCATGACTGCAGTATTAACTGTAGAATTGAAAACTTTCACTATAAAAGAGAACTGTGCGTCTTGATGCTAACCCAGGGTTCACTCTTTGATATCGTTCCTCATGATTTGTATTTCACCTTGCTGTCGTCTACCATTAGTTGGCCTATCAGACCTGCTGAATTTCACTTTGATCCTCTGTAATTACAGTGCTGTGTGTTTCTGAGTGTGTATCTGTGTGTGCTGGGAATGGTGGTGTGTATCATAATCACGGTGGTTACAGTGTTTCAAGCATGGTTTTGAGATAAATCAGTGAAATCTGGCAAGGCGCGGAGAATGCCACTGACTCCAGACAAAGACAAAATTACAACCCTGCACGCAATGCAACATGAGTCCCCTCCTTCACATGGCATGATGAGGGGGAGCAGAGTGGAGGAGTGTGTAGGTGTAACAGTGTCTATAATGAGGGGGATGTTAAACAAACCCCTTCTCCACATCAGTTCTATTGTTGCTGTCTGGCTGAATGGTATGTTAGCTCTACTGTCTAATAAATTTCCCAGTACTTACATAACTGCATCCCAGTGGAACACCATGTGCTTATCCACACGTCTACAGCAAAATATTCTTCAGCAGATTGATTAGATACAAGGACACAAGTCATGCATACAAATGTAACACTCATTCTATGTGTGTGTGCGTATTTAAAAAAAACAAAAGATGGTCTGAATGTTCATCACCATGGAGATGCTTGGGGTAGGTACGTGAATATAAACACGGCTCTTCTCAGAATCCTTGTGTGTGATGGTGATATCAGTGAAAAACAAGAGTCTACAGCCATGTTAGCGGCTCTGTGAAGCTGCACTTAGGCACAACTGCGCTTTGAGAAAAATACTAATGTCATTAGTCATCCAGATCCATCATTCTAACATGCTGACGCGACAATACTGTAATCTGTACCATGATCACTATCTTAGCGAACCGTGTTAGCATGCAAATTTTAGCTAATTAGCACATAACAGAAAATACAGCTTGGTCATAAACCAAGAATTAGACCAAATAAAGTTTTGACCTCATGACGGCGCTAGATGAAAAGTGAAAGGATTACCAGATTATGAATGGGGGAATGGTGCATGAATGGCAACCATCCAATATTCACAAAAAGTCAAAAATGTTGAAATGTTGCTCTCACGCACCCAGCAGGCGTGAGAGCAAAAGTTAGGGCATCACCAAAGTCAGTAGGCTTCAACCTCTGGGAACCGTGAATGTCTGTATAGAATATAACAGCAAATCATCATAGCCAAATAATATGTTTGTTGTTTCTGCTGTTTTTCTATAGCTACATAAAGCTTAAACGGAGGGGGAAAAATACAACTGAGAGGGCTAAGAACCCTTAAGACCCCTCCTGGCGCCGGGCCCGCATATCTTATTAAGTTGTTATGGCAAACGTGTAAGCAAACACTTAACAACATTGTCATTCTTTTGGGGTATGGGACTGACTTTTAGTCCCTGGCGAGAGCTTTGTGAAATAAAAGGCTGCAGACAGACGCCAAGCTGGCTTTCTTGCTGTTGGACTAGTTAGTTATATTAGCTGGCTTGCTATGTCTTATGTTAATGCACTTGCTTGATGTTTGGTTGTGTTAGAGAAGTGGTTGACATGCTAGTTTTTGATTATAAGTAATGTAATCATAACAAATGCATGTGTACAGCAGTGTTCCACTCTGAAACTGGGTGCGCCGAATCATACATAGTGTTGCTTTAAGATTGCTTAAATATAATTTATTCATAATTGAATTTAATGTTGCTTTTACATGAAGATATTGGTTACAGCAGCTATAAAAGGCCATCATCATTAAGAGGCAATGCAGTACTTTAAATACTGTGTATTTGTATCAATGCAACTAAAATGCAATATAAGTAACCTGATAACAGGAAAGATTCAGCCTGAGATCAGAAACTGTGGCAAGCACTCATTAGTGCTCATGAAAGCGTAAAGAGCACATGTTTTGTTGGTAAAGTCCTTTAAGCAAAGCTCTGACAAGTGTATGTGCTCATGTGTACTTAGGGTGTCTGAGTTCATATAGTGTGTCACAAGGTGCTTATCTGGCCAGTCTACAGGATTTATGTTTCTGTGGTTGAGAACGTAGTTGGCATGGCAACCCAATGCCTTCACATAGACTGAAAAGACTGCTTGCACTGAATAAGCACAATATAGCTCATAAAATCTCAGGGTTTCTCTCTCTGAGTGTCTGTGTGCATTAGAATGTGTTTGTATTTGGGATACCTGTGCCTAAACACACATGAAGATACACATGTGTGTATGAACATCTGGCATGTATTTATTTATGGCAATGGGTTTTCCTGCAATGTGAAATAAGCAAGCTTTAATTACCGGTAACAATGAACATTCAGGGAGATTTGATAACATTTTAGGAGCCAATAGTATTTTATCATACAGTTGGAAGGCGATTAAACTGTTACGTAATGAAATGAACACCTCTTTATACAGCAATTCTTACATAAGTATGAAAGAATGAAATAACACAGCTTAAAGTGATCTTATCTGCAAAAACGTCAAGAAAACCTCAAGGGATATATAAGAATATGTTAAACATCAATTTCCTCTTCTTTGAGAAATCCATTGTGTAAGTGTAAAAGTGTCAGTTCCATTACAGCCACAAAGCCACAATGTTGTGAGGACGTCAGAGAAAACTACTGAGTTTCTTCAGTTTAATCTTCAGTTTAATCTATTGATGACCTCATCAAATAACATAACTCATTTTTATATTCATACATGTTGTAAACATCAAAAAACCATGCAACCATGCTCTCTCCAGTAGGTCAGGCACACTGAACCCAGCTGAACCTGCAGAGTGTTGCTCCCCAATCATACCTGCATGCATGTGAAAGAATGTCATTAGCACTGTGATGACTGAGTGTGTGTATGGGCCAAGCCAGGACAGAGAGTGCGTTTTTTAATTTGGCAGAATATGCTGCGGTGGTGTGTGCACGCACGATTAAGCTGTGTGCACAGTCCAACACTAGTGTGAATGTGTGCGTCTGTGTGTGTCTTAACCGGTAAGGGACAGTTTTCATCACTCCTCAATTCGCGATCATTCCTGAGGCCAGGCGTCAGCTGCTGCAGACAACAGGCCATTCCACAGAAACCGTGCTCACAGGGAGGCAATCGTGCTGAGTTGATGACCAGCTCCCTCTGCTACCCAAAGAAAGGCGGTGGGGCCATTCAGGGCTTTTGGCCAACTTAAGAAGACACACTGTGAAGCAAAGTAGGGTTATTCTGCCCCCTAAAGGACAACAGTCACATTACAGACTACTTGCAGCACAGCCTATGAGATTAGTAAATGTTATTTCCACTGACAGAGAGCCCTCTGTTGGTCAAAGGCAGACCAGCACACAAAGGCTCAGTCTTATCTGCCATTGTACAATCATAACCAAACATAAGGGACGATTTAATGTGTGCGTAGGGGAACTGTAGTTCAGGTTGTAGAGCCATTAATTCCTTCTGTCCGCATGTTGCTCCGTCCATGAGCAAGAACCTCTTGTCTGTGACCAAAAGCACTGAATGTACTATGTCTTTGGTGTAATGATGACCTTTCAAGTAAGTAACTCATGCTCACACAAAGTTTAAAATCAGTTTTGATCAATGTATGCTGGCACAACCATAGCAAAACCGTAATCATTGTCATACATCCACCTGCAATTAAATGCCAAACAAGCACTAAAAACAACTGCATCAGGTCAGAGATGCTGTATTATTCTGCCACTGAAAGTTGTCAGGTTGTACCTGGTTGACAAAGCCAATGTAGTCAGTTCTGTTTCTGCCACCACAAGCAGAAAAATGATTGACACAATGTCTGAATTTTCACAAATTCCCACCATCAACAGCACACCTTGCAATGGCAACACCATCTTAATTATCGTAAATAAGTCATTAACATTTAAATACCGCCATTGCATGACGAGACCGAATGCAAGATTGAGAGTAAAAAAAACTCCTTTATAGTCCTATACTCCTTTATAGTGATATAAATTATTTTACAGCACATTTATGGAAATAGTTAGGAGTTGTTAGGAGTTGTGTATGACTCCTATGCATAACTGTTGCTAAATATTTGAAGTTCTCTTATGTTTAACATGATTGATTCATAAAAATTCTTAATCCTACATTATGTAATCATTAAAAAAAGAAAAGATGCTCAGACACCTGCACTGATGTCATAAAGCTGTGTTTCTGTCCTAGCGTGTGAACAGAGTGAAAATTGAGTTTTGGTTTTCTTTCAGACGTCATCTTGAGATAATGAGATTACAAACAGTTGCCAGTTTTTTTTTTCCAAATGTTTCAATCTGTATCAACGTGTTCAAAATAAACATGGTGGTAACCGGTTCTGAACAGTTTCTGAACCAACGCAACTTCAATAGCACAATGTCTACGGGGTCAACAAGCCTAAAGAAAAGGGAGGTCAGAAACAAGGTTAAATATGAGTAAACAATGACTTCCTCCCTGAGGGTCAAATCTGCACCTGGGCTTCTCATTACTGCTGCGCTCTGAGCCTGCTCAGCACCAATGTGCACATGTGGCCCAGAGGAAACAAGCTCATAGCTAGTCTCCAACATTGCATCAAAAACACACACACACACACACACACACACATTATTGGAAAATGTACCGGCCAATAGGGGTTCAATGGACCACCTCCCCAGCTTTCATGAGTAACCATTGTGGCATTGCTTTCTGTTTAAGTATTGAGAGTCTTAGCAAAATCCAATCCAATCCAATCCAATCCAATCCACACACACACACACACACACACACACACACACACACACACACACACTGACAGAGGAGGTAGCTGGTTGTATTGTGTATTGTGTCATCGAGCTGTCTCACAATGTTGTGAGAATCAGTGTAATAGAACGTCCGCTCCATCTATCCACAGGGAGGGACCAGGATTTATTTATGACTCACTGACACTTTGATCTTCTCCAATTTCACAGCTCAAACAGCTTGTTGGCTGGCTTCCCTTCTGCTCCAACTCTGACACATCCATCTCTTACAATCAGCGCTGGTACAGATGACTCGCCTTTTCTGTGCCAGTATGCACTTTCATTTTATGTCTTCAGCTCACATTGCGCCTTAATGTGCAAGACCAATGTATGAGTCAGGTTAAAATAACCCATATTATCATTATTATAAAGCCGAAAGATATGAATGAAGGGTATCTGGCTTATAAGGTGCAAAAAAGCCAACAGTTTGGCACTGATTCTTCATGCGTTTCTCTTCTTTTCCTCCATTCGTGTCTCCCTTAGGTCTTCACCTGGGGCCCTGTGAGGCCCTGAGGAGCTCAGTCAACACTATGGGGAGCAAGACATTAATCAAAGGTAGAGCAGAAGGAGGTAGAGCAGAAGGAGAAGAAGAGGGTGGCAGGGAGGTCTTGCTCTCCCACCATGTTTTCTCCAATCCCTCCCTCAGTTTTAAGGATTTTAAATCTCTCACAGGCTGAGGAATCATCACCCTCAAAGTCCCTCCCTTGTGCTCCACAAGAGTAATGGATGGCCCAGACACATGTACAAACATACATAAAAACAGAACGCGGAGGAGACTAAACCGTATATATCCAAAAGCAGGTACAAAACATCCTGTGAAACATTTTTTAAGAGAGAAAGAGAGCAAGTAGTGATCTGCATGTGAATAAGAGAGTTACTGTTAGAGGAGAGGTCCAAAGGGGGCCCAGCTCTTATTTTGACAGTCCCTCTGTCCTGGAGAAAATGGCCTCTGTTCTGTTTGTTTTCCAAGGAGAAACATCTGAACATCTGTGGTGTTCCATGGAGCAACAAGCTGGGCTAGAGTTACAAGCTGCACCGGTGCACAAAAACGCATAAACACATGTGCACAGTCGGACACATAGAGATGCACACGCGCGCACGCGCACACACAGACACAGACAGACAGACAGACAGACAGACAGACAGACAGACACACACACACACACACACACACACACAAACATAAGGAGTGAAACATACACTAATGTAAGGATAATGGTAATCTGAAGATGACGTATTGTATCTCAACAGTAGCATATCATTTTTAAGTAATGTAAAATGTTGTTATCAGATGCTTTGTAAATATCACAAAACTTAAAAGGCAGCCTGAGGAATGTCGCCTAACGCCAGGACCTCTGGCACTCTAAATGTGAACATGTCTGTAAGTGTGTATGGCAGACATAGGCTCAAGTCCACCAACAGCTGGATGGACAACATCATTGTCTTCTGGCTGTGGCTGCAGTTTTTGTTGTATTACTACCAAAAAATTCAAGGCTCCAAAACAACTCTTAAGCAAATATTGTGTAAGGGTTAACATATTTAACTTGGCAAGAACATCTGGACTTCGTCACAGTCCTCCATTTCCAATAAAACAAATGTAGGCTTTAGGCTCTTTTTGCTGTGAGAAGTGTTAAGAGTTCAGAGATGATGGTGTTCAAAGAACTTCACGGCAGCCGTGGAGGCAAATGTGTTCTCTGAGAAAGACTTTGATCACTGAGAGGAGCTTATCTGCAGTCTATTCAGTTTCACACAAAACAGTGCAGTTATCAATGTTGTCACTAGGGTGCACTGTTACACTGCTCACTGAACCCTAACACACATAAAGACACACACATCAGCCTCCACTCCTAAACACTCTGCTGCCACGACTGAGCTGTTTTCTCTCGTTCTCCTGTTCTCCTGAGGGAGATCGACGTCTTTTTTTTTTTGGTCCAACTTCTCCATCTCAGATAATATAGCGAGGTTGTGGCCCAGATGTGAGGCACCAACTCTAAACCTACTAAAAAAACACAGCCACTTTCCCTCCTCCTCTGATCTGAACTTGTTTTCTTGTCCATTTTTAACTTCAACGTCTTCTCCTGTTCAGTGGTCCTCCTCTGCTGTGTTTTGAACTCAATCACTTATTGAAATAACCACAAAAACAGAAGTTAAACATTGTGTCTAAGTACACACAGTCAACATGCACACAGTAGACATGCATGTATAAATGACTGCAATATATGTTGTAATAGAGAAAACAAAGTACAATAGACCTAAGGCAACCCATCGACTACAATCATATAATTTCAGTGTTTCACATTAATGGGCAGAAAACAATGTACAATGATTGTCTTTAACCTCCTGAGTCTCCTCTTTTATTAAACCAGACTTTTGCATATTGTCTTTAAAACCACTACTCCAGGGACAATTTACACTGGTCCAATACTTGGGTGTGACATGTAGGGTTGTCAAAGTACAGCATTTTTCTAACCACATCTGGGAGGTGCTGCGCCTCACATAGAAATTGTGACCTGTAAACTGGCAATGATGGTTTAAAATAGAGGCTTGTCCTGCTTTGCAATAGCAGACACAGTACTAATAGACTATCATAGTGGACACAGGTTGACATTTGAGGGAGACACTGAGGCATAACAGCTGGACCCAACCCTTTGAGATAAAGACAAGGTACAGGAATTCTTAGAAAACATAATATGTAGGATTAAAGGCAACTGCCACGCTGTTACACAGATTCAAAATGTGAATATAAATGTTTCAACTTACTGGATTTTCTATTAGTTGTTTTATCAGGGTGAAAAAAGGTGGCATCTCATACATTTTAAAAGGTACCCTGTAGAGTTTTTGACCACTAGTAGAGCAATGTTTTTATTAGTGAGTCCCTGTGTAGTTTACGTTGTGCTCAGCAGCTGCAAAGAAATGCAGCAAGAAGAGGAGAAGTCCAGCGAAAGACAACAAGCTGGCAAACATGGATGTTAACGATGCACAATTTCAACTGTTTGAAACATCTGATTTGCAAAATTGAAGGCACCTTTGAAGGAAATGCGCTTATTTGGTTTGTCGCCAAGAATTATACGAGTAGATTAATAACTTGATCTTGTGGAAATACTATAAATATGTAGCTAACGCCAGCAGCTAGGTAGCTTAGCTTAGCATGAAGACTGGAAACACAGGTACGCAGCTGAGACTCTGCAGAGCTACTGGTCCCAGCCAAGAAATATTCCCCAACAAGACAACAAATTGTAATTTTTACATGAAACAACAAACCTCCAAGTCTGCGCAATTTACTTTTATTTAATCAGACGTGTACTATCAAGAGACATAATTAAAACAGAGCTGCAAAATATACTAATCCAACATATGGTTGAGCCGGAGGAGCGGTTGGCATGTCACTGAAAGTAATAATTTTTAACAGAAAAAATAAGCAGTTATCCACAGAAGAGTAGGATTTGTAGCATCCTCCGGCAGGAGAACATGGATAAAACTCAATGATTAGGTTCTATATATAGTTTCAGTCTGGATTGTTTTGTTAAATTGACTAAATTGTTACATAAATATTAGTGTTTTAAAGAAATATGTGTGTCTCAATTTCTAAGAGACATACATTTAACTGGATTCTGAACACTGACAAGGTCGTTATTCTAAAAAAGTAAAGATACATCAAATAAAACTTACACTAAATGTGTACAGTAAATTCATCGAAACGTGGCAAACTGACAAGGTCTGACCCAACATATTTTACTCTACAGCATACTGTTTGCTGTTAGTCTTTGCTGTTTGCTTGACATACTTTACATTAATCTGCCATTTAAAAAATATTCCAGTGAAAAGTGGAAACTGAATGTCCAACTAGACTCATGCTGCTTTATTTATGAAACTATAATAATGTCAGTTCCAAAGTCATCAAAAGCACTACAAGTGTGTGTCAGATCAGTGGGTGGAAGTGCTTAAGAAGCCTGATGGCAAATGTTCAATCCCACACACCAGGAAGCATGATAATGTGATAATGTGCATGGCAGCCCTGACTGCCCTGAGTATAGCCTGGCTTCTCCAAGCCCACGCCACCATGCTGATGAAGAGCTGGATGAGAGGCACGGCTCTAGGCCAACCTCACGGCTGGGGTTATCATTAATGAACTATGGAGCAAGGGTGCCATAATTTACGGCAGAATATCATTTCCTTTGCCAAGCCGGATTGTTTTCCAATGAATATCAACCGGATGCACTGAGAAACCCCCATACGACAAACAATCGTAAATGTAACTGTGGTATGTATGCATGATATCGGTCAAGAGTGATATGTAGACTCTGAGCACAAGATGTCTATGATAACTAAAATAAAAAAAGAATGAAGCGAATGTGGGATAAAATGCAGTTATTTGTTAAACTCAAATTCCATTTTTAATACATTAAAATCAAATCTTTTAATAATAAAGTCTCTTGATTAATGGCTACACTGCTAGAATGAATTTGTTAACATACTTCATTGCATACTCTCAACTCCTTCCCCAATAATGCATAATTTATTTAATTTGTTTTCACAAACCCACTGCCTGAAGTGCTGATCTGGAAACTTATGCATGGAGGAATATTTATAAATATCAACTCGTGAATTGAGATAATTATGATGTTTGAAAATGTCATGACTGTCATGA
The DNA here is from genome assembly GCF_905237075.1 of Dicentrarchus labrax. Lineage (NCBI taxonomy): Eukaryota > Metazoa > Chordata > Actinopteri > Moronidae > Dicentrarchus > Dicentrarchus labrax. The sequence continues at coordinate 23,287,751 of NW_026136718.1, read as the reverse complement.
GAGAAGTGCAGCAAAGGCAAGGCACAAATAAAATCAAGAATGCCAAATACTAACTCATATTTACGCCATTAATTAAGAACACAATGAGTTTTCAGGGGTCACTGGTCTGGCTGCAGGATCACACCATTTTCAGAGAAAACCGCTTCATTTACCATCATATACTAAAAGAATATGGGCCTTGAATATCATACACTGGTTTTGAACACTGCAGTTCTTCACAGCCATTTTGTGCTTCCAGAAAACTCCATTTGAGGGTGCAGGAGAGGGTTTTCTGTAAATGTATACCTCCTGAATGAATAAGCACTTCCTGTTTCAGTCAGGGTTGGGGTTCACGCAGGGGGGTTAAACTCTGAAATCTCCCGTTCACTCCCTCGCTCTCTTTCCCAACTCTAAGAAAAACAAAAAACTACTCAAACAGTCGAGAGCAGGATTTTCAGTTCACTTGCAGACTCTTAAACACGCAGCTAAAATCTCACATACTTATCAAATTATAGAAAGGCTCTATTACACAGACTTTATTGGAGCGTACATCAAATTAATAGCCAATTTTACAACTACAAAAGAAACACTTGGTTCGCATTAAATCAGCAAATGTAAACAGAGAAATTTTGTTTCATAGGAAAAAAGAACATCCAGGAGATGGAGAGAGATAGAATAAAACAATAGAAGAGGAGGACAGGGCTGTTTATTTACCGCGTGCAAGCAACAAAAAGCTTGCTTTCAAAGTGTCCACTCACTAGTGAGGACAGAATTGCTCACACAACCGCAGACAAACGTCTGCTCGTACACATGTACACACAACCACACGCACGCACGCACGCACGCACGCACGCACGCACGCACGCACGCACGCACGCACGCACGCACACACACACACACACACACACACACACACACACACACACACACACACACACACACACACACACACACACACACACACACACACACACACACACACACACACACACACACACACACACATTAGACAGGAGGATAGATAGAGGAGAGGGTGGTGCAGCTGATGAAAAGACATGATTAACCTTTGATCTTCACTCTGTATCATGTGCGCATGTGTGTGTGCGTGCACGCAGGCATGTCTTGGAGGGTATGAGCGAGAGTGTGAGAAGACAAGAGAGAAGAGAGAGAGAGAGAGAGAGAGAGAGAGAGAGAGTGTGTGTGTGTGTGTGTGTGTGTGTGTGTGTGTGTGTGTGTGTGTGTGTGTGTGTGTGTGTGTGTTTGCCGAGTGATAACTGTGATATGTGCTAGACTGCTCCCCATGGGAGACGCAGATAGATAATGTTTGACGCTGTTCAGATCCTTTGATAATGGCTGCAGGGATGGAGCGGGGAGGAGGAGGAGGAGGGGGAGGAGGAGGAGGAGGAGGAGGAGAAGGCTGGTGGTGGTGGCTGGGTGTGTTTGCGTAAGAGTGTGTGTGTGTGTGTGTGTGTGTGTGTGTGTGCGTTTGATGGGTGGGTGACATGTTGGTTGGGGTGGTTGTGTAGCCTCTACCCTCTGGTGGTCCTTGGGTGCTGCTGGTCTGAATTACACGCTGAGGGGACAGAGGGGCGGACAGGAGAATTTGTGTTTGACAACAAAGCTGACCTGGGCCAATGCATGGGAACGCAGTAGCCTTGTATATGTACATATGTAGTGTGTAAGAAAAAGTGAGCAAAGATGGGAAAAAATACAGACAATGTGAGTGTGTGTGTGGGAAAATCTGAAAAAAGAGATTAGTTTCTATACGTGGTGGACAATGAGTTGTGTATTTGTGTGAACAAGTTCATGCATGACTGTTTATTGACTCTACAAAGCTATTACTGCATGGGCCGACCGAGCGAATACACACTGTGATTGTGAGACAGAGTTGCGGGTTTCATTTGATACCTGAAAGGCAAATAAATAACTTAGGCCTGCCAGATCCGAACCCAGACCAATAAACCGATATCTGAGACTCTGAGTCTGTTTACTGGTTCATCAGTCAGCACACAGCACAAGGGCATATTCACACCGACACATCTCAACCTGGACGCTCTTACAGTGATCTTTCCTATAAGATCTGATTATTTTGCTGTAGAAATATCTAGAGGACAAACTGAATGTGAGACCCAGAAAGAAATTACTTGTTTTCAACCACGAAGACATCTTCAATGGTCACAAGTCTCTGTGAAGGGTAAAAGAGGGGTGGGACGCAACAGAAAACAGAGATTGAAGCCACATGTTGAGGCACAGTACACACACACACACACACACACACACACACACACACACACACACACACACACACACACACACACACACACACACACACACACACACACGGATTGATTGATTAATCCGGAATGTTTTTTCTTTTCCCTTTTCTTTTTCCATAGACAGAGATGAGTTTTACTGAGAGGTAAAGGGGAAGAGTGAAAGATATTACAGGTTGTGACGGGAATCATGGGAACTGAAAACACAGCGGCATAACCCAGTCACACTTCTGAAAACATAAAAATTGCCACGGCAGACACCGTGAACAGTTTTTTTTATAGTTACTATCTTTTTGGTAGAATTAATTTTGTGTTGTTTTTTTTTTTTTCCAGAGTCACTAGGACATTGGTTCTGGAAAGAGAGTGCCTTTCGCTTCTCATTTCACTTCACCTTTTCATAGAGATCATAGGTTTAAAGGGGCATCATGGGAACTAAAAACAGGGAAGTAAAAACCCTATGGCATATTCAGGTGCACTCGTGAAAATATAAAAATTGCCACAGAACACACTATGAACAAGGACCATTTCCTAGAATGGAGTTCCAATGAAATATGTTCTGTGGTTTTCCAGAGTAATGGGGGCACACTGACTGTGTACATTCAGCTTTCTGCAGTAAACATCATGGCTACTAAAACCTAGTTTCTGAAGTAGAGGTAGAGAATTACAGGAATCCGACTTGAGCAGTAAGAGCTCTCCTGGGGAAAGCTGATTTCTTGGCCATGTATACACGTAACCAGGCGTCTCATTGGCCTTATATATATATATAAGTACAGTACCAGCACAACAAATTCTTAATACTCACTGGTGAGATGGCGTGGTGACACGTATCCAGGCGAAGAAGAGTCTTTGGATGCTAATACAGCTAGCACAAGCATGAACACGCAAGACTATTTAACAGTTTATCCAGCCACAACTCGGCGAGGTCTAAGGCAATCACGGCAGAAAGTCTATTTTTGGTCTGTGTTTATCTGAAAAACAATAAACACAATGATAGGTAATCCTGAAATGATACATTTTCTTTAACATGCCATAAAGTAAGAAAATACTTGGGATTCCCTGGTATTTTATAAAATGTATGAATTTGAAGGTTAGCAATGTCACTTTCATAGAATTGGCTTATTTTAATTTAGATTTGGAAATACATGTCTACATTAAACAAATGTTACCTTTCATCTTAAAAGTATTAACTGTGGCCATGAAAACTATATTACTGAACTGAAATGACAGAACTAAACCATCAATAAACCATGGACTCAATTTGTTATCAGATCATGCAAACCTAGAAAAGCTCACATCAACCCTGAAAGACCATCTGATTCCATTTCATAACAGTCTCCTTTCCTTGCAGTTCATCCAGTCCTCTACACACCATCTACACACCATCTACACACCACCTCTCCCACTCAGATCTTCTCAACCTCATTATTATTTTTCTTTTATGTTTGTGCATTTTACCCAGGTCCTCATGTACCTGTATTTCTGTTGTTGTTTTGCAGATTCTTTGGTTTTGTAAATACTGTTATCCACTTGTGTTAAATAAAAATATCGTATCACATTGCAGCGAATTGTTCCATATTAAAATGCATTGTGCTTGAATCTTATCTTATAATCATAGCCCATGCATCCAGATGCGTATCGGATCGTCCTTGAAGGGAGAGAAGCACGAATGTATCAACTGCTAAAAGTCACTTAAACTTAATCACTTAATTGTCCTTATTATCTGTTTTCTCCGATGTACCTCCTCTATCAGCAGCATTTCTGCTTTTGTTTTTGATCCCCATTTTGCCAGGCTCCCATAAATTCATCCCTTTTCATATATCATAAATATGTTAGATTGCTGTTGATATCACAGCACTCTAATTGTTTTCACAGAATAACATGAGATAAGAGAATGAACAGTATGGCAGACCAAAGGGAAAATCCTTTTCTTTGATTGGCTATCCCTGCTCAGAGCAAATTGATTAATCATGCGGTCACTTGAGAGGTGCTCCTAAAAGTTGTAAGTAACAGTTACTTAAAACGTTACTTAACACGGAAATATGTTATTCTTCACACTCTGAAGATGTTCTTTAGTCCTTGGTTGACTCTTTAGAGCATTATTAAGTGTAACTTCTTGTGTGCATGTAGGCGTTCTGATTCTGATATCTTGATTCTAAAAATATATTGCTGCACCACAAATTAAATTAAATTTACTTCTGTGGTACTGGAGTGCAAGCAGAGGCAGTAAGCTGTAAATAATGAGAACTGATGTTTTTCCCTGGAAATAAACCTGTGGCACAAACAGCTGGTGTATACGGGCATCAGTGAATGGACTGTAAGAGAAGGTAATCATTGCCATATAGAGCAAGGGGAGGGTGAGATAAGGTGGAGAGTCCCATAGACACAGAGGAAGCCTCCTATCACAGGAAGCTCCTCTTGCAAATGTCAGATCCTCCTAATCGCCCGCTCTACTTCCTGTTTCAGTCCCCTGAGCTGGACAACATCACACTCACACTCACACGGATACCCACAACCGAACGGGATCATACATATACTTACCCGTCCGGGCAGGCATCCTACACAAACATCACATCCTGGTGGGGTTAAGGTCCACATCAAAGTGGATTATAGGGTGGATGAAGCCATTGCTACAGTGAGAGCTAGCAGACATACCACTTATTATTTCTGACCTCGATATGTTGACCCCACCCATGGGCTAGGGAACATCTCCAAACTGCCAAATTCTCTTTTTCACTTTTGTGAAATATATAAAAAACATGAGATCTATTTAACAGTTGTTTTACAAGTTCCTGACGTCTTAATAATGTTATCATGGCTTTTAATTGAGGAATCTCTCTCTCTCTCTCTCTCTGTGTGTGTGTGTGTGTGTGTGTCATATTCCTGGCCTGAGGGCAGACAGTGTGCCCACAATAACCTCTGCCGAAAAGATGCACTGCTTTCAAAAATTGGGTTAGCATAACACAAATAACACACTGCACTCCTAATAACACACACTCTATCATACACACCAGCCCTATAGGCCCACACAAACTTCATAATCCCGTCATTCAAAATACACAACGGGCTAATCCGCTCCCACACATTGCAATGGAGGGCAGTCACGGATGGGTCGGGAACAGCGGCACCGTGTATCACAACGGAAAACATTTGGACTATAAAGCTTGCTAGTTTTAGAATTATTTAGATCAAGTTGAAGTGAAAGTGTGAGGCAGCTGCCGATGTGTGTGTATATGTGTGTGTGTGTGTGATCAGCCTCTTGACTGGTGCACTGATGCAAGGAGGCCTACCAGAGGGTGGCTGCTCCCACCTGAGAGACAGATGTCGGTGTTAAGCGTGCATGTGTGTGTGGGAGTCCATGTGTCTACACAGGCAGACAGTAGAGGCCTAGACCTGCCACAGTCATGCCATAAAATGCACATTAGTGTGTCTAATAGCACTTCAGTGAAACATAACATTCCACACACACTTATATATTCTGATTATGTGATAATTTAAAACATAATTCATTCATAATTCAACAGGTTGTGTTTTGTTTAAGCTCAGTTCTCAGTATGTTTAACACACTGTGTGATCCATTACCAAGATCTAAATCAGACAACAATAGCACCAATGTCGCTTTGTCAACATTCGGTCATAAATAAGAGAGTGTTTCATTAAAGGAGAGAGGTTGTGTGAAACTCTGGAAGCAATGTTACTAAGAAACTGTGAACAGTTCCAGCAGCAATATGTGAGCATAGTCTAAAGAGGGAAATGGGAGGCATGGAGGAGAGAACAGGAAAAGAAGAAAATGAAAACCATACATCCCATCTTGGAAATAACACATCCCCTACAGTGGATTTTCTTAGGATTTGCTATCACTACAGTACAGAGAGGGAAATTAAAGCATGGCCAAAAATAGTGTGTGTTATCAATTTGAAGACTTGAGTTTGTGTGTTCTGGTTCAGGGACGATAGAAAAGGAGCTGCCATAATACTGGGGGAGTATACATTAGAGGCGTGGCGAAGGGGCTCTGGCCTTAGGGTAAGGGGCGACAGTTATAAGGGAGGTGTGTGTGTGTGTATATGCGTGTGTTCTAATGTGTTTATTTTTGGGGGGGCTGAGTTTACACTGGCCTCACTACAGCAGCCCTTGCTGCAGACAGTCATTATCACCGTATATACACCCACGCCATGTGGATAGTGGTGATAACGGCAGCCGACGGCCAAAATGTTTCTCACCATCTGCGATACCGCAGAGGAAATGTTACAACAGCCGGTTCATTCATCCCTCCATCTCGGCCCATCAGAGAGAGACGTTTACCTGGACTGAGAGTGGGCTGAGTCGGATGTGATAGTGCTGAGCTCACAGACGCAGTGCAGACGGCGAGCAGCTGTCAGCATCAAAGCCCAGTGGAGTGTGTGTGTGATTGAGGGAGAGAGAGAGAGAGAGAGAGAACCAAGAAGATAAGATGAAATGATGGAGACACGGACAGAAAATGTGATGGAGAAATAGGTTCTGGTGATAGTAGGATTTAAATGATAACGTCTGTCTTCCTGCAACAGAAAGTTTATCGGACTGACTCAACTCACCTCAGCACAGCGAGAACCCTCATCTACCATGTGGACAGACTAACACCTTACATTTAGGGCCAGGTAACCTCTGCTGCCAGCATTCTGTTCAGGAAAAGTTCTTGTGAGACTGCTTACTGTCAAGAGAGTTAAGACATTCAGGACTTGTTAAATAAAGGAAATCGTTTTGTAAAAAGGCAGGTTTATATTCCTCAAAATACAGTGCTTAAAAAACTATTTTACGTTTTATTTTTTATTTTTATAAAACATTCTTATTGGCTAAGGCAAGTTTCAAACAATACCGATACTGATTGTAAAAATGCAGTTCAACACATTTGCCTCATTTCTGATGCTGTAGTTATGTGTTATTAAGTGAAAACATCTTTGTAATCGTGAGATACACAAAGATCTACTGCAGTTTCAATAGAGCCAGAACATTTTAAAATTCACAAAGACTGTATTATTTGGAAGCCTGCTGCACTATACTGTAGAAGTATTTCTTAAGGGCTGACAATGGCTTTGTATTTATTATGCAGTCACTTGTTTACTGGCGTTAAACTTGGTACTGTATGTGTAATGCACATCAGGTAGGTGCAAGGTTAGCATCAATGAAAACAGTAACACCTGCACACTAACTCTAACCCACAAAATCTATTCAAAAACATTTCAATGGATATCTTTGTTCACTTCCTGTCCTGAATCTGACAACAATCTTTAAAAGTATGATGGAACAATCATTGTGACTTGGAGACAGTTTGCAGGTGTTTCTTTTTAAAGGTGGTTTGCATTAACGTTTTGATTACCTGGAAATGAGAGATTCGACTTAAAAGTTCTTCCTTCTAAAGAATAATGATAATTGTCCATTGTGAATGATGATAAAAACAAAAACCCAGACATTTTAGATTGTGTGTTTGTAGCAAGCCCCCAAGACAGACGCTAGGCTGTAAAGAAATATAAGTGTAGTGGGTATTACAAGTTCCAGGATCATCATGTGAAGCAAAATGACCCAAAAAGCATTTTTCCGATTTACAATCATTGGAAAAGAACCAGCTGTAAAACAGTGGATAAATTCTTCTGAGTGTCGCAACCCCCTCAAAATAACTCTTTATTATCAGAATTTGATGCATTTGGGTTCTATAACATTTGGAAAGTCTGAAAGAACTGTGTGATTACATTAATCTATCCCATTCATGTGTGCGAGGAGCCAACAGGAAGTCAGAAAGCTCGGCCTGTGGAAGTCTTGGATGCTTGCATGCGCTCAACAGGCTCGGCTGGAGAAGGACTCTGGTACTCCTACTCTATTGGCCCAAGCGCGAGGAAGCCTGAAGAGCCATTTTTGAGGTATGCGTCCAGTAAGCACCAGTCATAGGAATAAATGGCATGGAACAGTCTCTAGAGCAATGATACCGGAGACCTGAAATCAGGGGTGCTGAGGGGCGCTAGCAGTCGCTTGCTTTCCTAGGTGCTTTTTTTGCTAATCAGTTCTGAGATCTGTTGTTTCTCTGCTGTTTCACTAATAGAAAATTGAGATTTATTTGAAGAATTAACCATTAGTTTCTGATAGAACTTACTTTTTCTTGGACCTCTATTGCAGGAGAAAGAAATCGTTTCCAAAAACAGCCATAGTTTGGACGGTTCGTGGTAATCAAAGTTAAATCACAAATCTGATGATACAGCAACAGCGAAAACCAAAAACTGACGAAAATATTATGTTTTCATGCCAAAGTAATCCAAGCATGAGTCTGAGTCTCATAGTGTTTTTCATACATTGCTTAGCTGAATTTTCTCTAACTGAATTATGTTTTTTATGCATCAACCAGAAACTAGGGTGCATGTCCAGAACCTGAAAGTATGTAAATGTCCCTGGGGAAACACCACAGCTCAGGCAATGTTTTACCATTGAACACTAGAGATGAGGCACGTAGACCATTAAGTGATTAAGAAATACATAGCAGGAGAACTAAGTCCAAACATTCCCTCTGAATGTGCCCCCCCCCCTTCAGTTTGTAGGCCTGTGTTTGGTCAGTGTGGAGGTCAGCTGAGGAGGAGGAGCAAGGAGATAACCCTAACTCTCACTGTGTCCATCACACTACAGGAGATACTAACAGACACAACAGAAAGTGACCAGACACCAGACCGCAAGTAAAGAAAGACTCCTTTCTCCTCATTCCTTACTATCTCCTTTTATCTATTGACTGGACCTGCAGTCCTCCGTAGGGACACTTTGATAACACACCATTACCTCCTCATGATTTACAACCACCTAAAGACCCTCAGAGTGGAGTATGACATGTACTAAACAAAGCAGAGTTACGGTATGGAAAAACAAAAGAACAGAAACTAAAGGGGGAAATGGGGGAGGAGAGAAAAATGTGTATTTCTTTGTCTCTCTGCTAGATGGGGGGGGGTTAAGAGGAGAGGGGTTGTAAAAAAAAATAAAAATAAAATAAAAGGAGGAGGAGGTAGAGGAATAGGGGGCGTTGCCGCTGGCTCAGGCCTTGATTAACACCAGGCCTCCTGACAGGAAATGACCCGGCCAGCTCAGAGCGCCAGGAGAGCTTCCATCTGGTGTCGAGGCCGTGGAGGAATTCTCCACCCAGGAGAAGTCAGAACCGAACAGAAGAACTTCAAACTGAATGAACACGTTTCACTTCCAGGAGTGCTAGATAAGTCCCTGTTCGTGCTCCTACAGGATGCTAATGCAGAAAGCATCGTTCTGTTCTAGTTGTTGTTTGAGGGCGTAGTCGCCGGAAAGCAGTGTAGAGCTGCAGCCATTTCCTCTACAAAATCATGACCACATCACAAGATTTTATTGACAGTCGATACCGCCAAAAGTTTACAGCTGGACGTCCATTGAGGAGTATGAGGGGAGTGTTCCTCAGATTCAATGAATGGAGGAAATTGCTCTAGTTGGGTGGGAGGGGGTGGAGAGAGAGCGAGGGGACAGTTTGGGGAGGAAAGCGGGTAAATTAGGACAGGTCATCTTTCACTGCTGGCTGGAATCCTAAACGTAAACAAGTTCTTCCGCACAAACAGATAAAACGCAGATATACTGTAAAACCAAGTGGCTCTGGTAAGAAACAGACACACGCACATAGTCAATCTCATACACTTATTCATGAATGTTGCTTGAGCCAAGACATTTGTTTCTACGGCCATCAGACTATAGAAAAAGCACACACAGAGAGGCCTACACATATACATAGAGACCTTCTTGAAATTATTTTTCTCTCAATCTAAGCCCTGCACAGCCTGTAAAGCAGGAACTTGTGTATGCAGATCTAAAAGGATGTCTTTCCAGAAAAGCCAGGGAGTGTCCCTGCAGAAGACGAGAGAGGCGAGCGGGTGGGATGGACTCCTCCGCTGACCCTTTTTCAAAGGGTCACAGACTGACCCCCGCCTGCACTGACGCGTGTGCAGGGGCCAGGGGCCGCTGTCTCGGTTTAGAGTCCCTCTGGAGCCTGGCTGTATGTGTGTCTGGTATGTATTTCTGCCTTCGCTTTGTTTGAATGAGTGTGCGTGCTTATCTGTTTGCAATTTTGTGTGGGATTGTGATAGTGTCCTTCATTCTACAAGCCTAATTCCCAGCAGAGATATAAGTGCTTACGAGTCTTTTATGATCTGCATTTCCTGTCATAAATAAGAAGCAGAGGAATTCTCAGCTGAGCGCTAACACACTCCATAAAACAAACAGAGGTGTAAACTACACTCTGGGCCAGATCTGTGAAATCTACCCGACAAACCATGGCTACTACTGACTGCACAATTTTGACAGAGATGATGTGAGTCTGAGTTATAGTAGTACAGGTATCATTTGTCATTAAATGGATGGTGAATGGACTGCACATACAGTATAGTCTTCTAACCACTCAAAGCGCTTTACACTACATTTCACATTCACCCATTCCCACACACAGCACACAGCATCAGGAGCAATTTCTCAAGGACACGTCGGCATGCATTGAGAGGACCCTGGTATCGAACCGCCAACCTTGTGTTTAGTTGACAACCTGCTCAACCACCTAAGCCACAGCCAACTAATACTGCATACAATGCAACAACAGTCTCTGGACAAAAATTTGTTTAAAACTATAAATGCAAATTTATCCATTCCAATGATTTACTATTTCACTGACAAATAAAAATGAAATTATCCACCAAGTTGCAAAGTTAAAGGCTTCATGAGTTCTGCCTCAGCTTTTCAAATGCATTTGCCAGTTTATCTATATCGCTACTTTGCTAAATTCTAGCCATTTGTTTCCTTGCCTCCCTGTTACCTGCTACCAAAACTGTCCCACCATCCTGTGGGTCTACATCAGTATAAGCCAGAGAAGAAGAAAGTAGAAAGTGTGATGGATACAAAGAAACAAGAGACCCAGTATAGAGACCCAACCACAGTGCTGACTTGGGAGCAGACTTGGCGGGGTGTGAGTCTGGGGGTCTGATCGTGAGTCTGTGTGTGGGCCTGCCTGTTAACCAGGCCTGTCTGGCCCGGCAGTGAGGAGCTGATGAGCCTCTGTTAATTAAAGCCTGAGCTCCATGTCATCAGCTTATCTGATGAAGTGAACAAAAAGAGAACAACGCCACTGGCTGCTTTGTTCACCCTGGGGTCTACAGTTTTCACCTCATACATGTATGTGTGTGTATGTGTCTTTGTGTGTTTGTGTAACAGAGGAGGAAGTATAGAAAGACCACCAATTAAAAATAATTGGGACTAATTTCATAAACACAGTGCAACAGGGGGAAATATATTTAATCAGGCGCGATCATTAGGCTAACTTATGCGCCACTTCCCCCTGCAACCAGGCGGGTGCTTTAGGGCCTCAGAGAGAGGGAAGGAGGAAGAAAAACAGGGTGGTAAAAAGGGAGAAAGAGGGAGAAATGGAAAAGGAAATTAAAAAAACAAAGAGAAGAAAAAGTTTAAAAAGTAGGCAGACGGAGAGTTGGTGGCCAGAGTTATGTGTGATCCCTTTCATGTCCCTTGACTGGCCCGTGTTGCCGTGCCAACCCAAACAGCGGCGTTGGGGAGGTCCGACTCTCCCACTGCTCCCCTCTTCCTTGCCCTGTGCACACCCCACTGACAGGATGAATAACAAACCCAATGTGTGTCTGAGGCAGAGAGAGAGGAACATGACATGAAACCACTGCAATTCCAGTTAAAATTCAAATCTCACATAAAAAGTTATTTTGCAACCTTCTTCCCTTCTCCTGTCACTGCTGCCACTAAATCACCATCATCACCATCTGGGGACTGGGATTTCACATTCTCACTACTGGAACTGCACACCCACACACTGACATAAGTGCAGACAAACTATGATCCATCAGCTAACTAGATGTCCTAGGGTGAAGAATTAGGAACATTTGGATTGGCCTGCTTTCTTTCTTGGCCCACTGTACCCCAATTCTGAGAGAAGAGAAGAAAAAATGAGACAGAAGAGGGAGGAGGTTTGATTCTGTACCAAAGAAAGACAAAATCCACCAAGGCTGACAGGAAACAAATCGAATGAAGAAGTCTGAGAAACACAAATTTTTTACTCTCTTACCAGCATCAATGTCATCTTTGCCACAACTAAATGAGAGATTAACAGTAATTGCTTGGAGCTATTTACAACCTGCACACATCACACACACCACCCATGTACACCACGGACTGTCTGGCAGCAGCCAATCAGACTCCAGGTTTCAGAAGAGCAGTGGTTTCCTTATCCAATCAAACTGTTTGTTCTCCATTCGCAGCGTTGCCCATGACCAATCCAGCTCTTTCCACATGTGGTGTTGGCTGTGGAGCGTTTGGTTTAAGAGCTCATTTCCCAGCCTCCAATAAGCGGAACCATTTTCTTGTATAAATACTGTTCAAGCCTTTAATCAAAGCCATATCCGAAGACAATAATGCAGACATACTGCACTGTATTGTATAGTACCAATGTTCTTTTCACATGCATTTCACACAGTGATGGGAAAGTTGCATTGTGTAAATAAATGCAGACATACAGACATAGCAAAACTCAACACGTCATATTGTGTCGAGCTGCAAGATGAAGGAATGTGGTGATATGTAATTTAAAGGGTTATTCTGTGATATTCTATATTTTTCTCATTGTCAATAAATCCAATGAAAATACCAAAACAAACAATGAATGAATCCTTCTAACAAGTACTGCCTGTGTAGCCAATGCCTGCTATAGCCAAGAGCTCTATTGTCCAAAAACTACACATGAAACACTTTAATGGGTACAATTGTTGTTAAGAGTGGCATGCTCCTTTATTGCCACCAACATGGCCACTGTAGTTTATTTTGAGTCAAGCCCAAATAAACCACCCTGATGGCCTAAATCCACACTAAGCACTGAATCTGCTGCTGAAAATAGTCCCCAGCAAATACATTATTTACTCCTGTTTGAGTCATTTTTGCTGTTTCAGAAAATGATATAGCCTTTTCAAAAAGATATGACTGTATATATTTGCGTCCCATTTTAAAAGATTTACATCTTTAGTAGGAACCAATGGGCTTGGATCTCAGTCACAAGCAAGGTAAAGAAGTCAGGAAGTTGTAAAAGACAGACTAACAAATTGTTGATTTGGGCATTTTATGGGATTTGTTGACAATAATGAAAATAGTGTGTATCATCTAAAGGCCTGGGTAAACAGGAATGTGGCACAGTGAAATTAGTCTGTAAGAAACATAAATTAAATATTTGGATATTTGGTTCTCAAGCTTTTCTCTGTTTTAACTGTTTTGTTCTGTTTACTCCCTTGTGGTATTTTGTTGTGCACCATTTTGTTCAATAAAAAGTTATTGAAGAGGGAAAATAAAACTCTCTGAGCTAACAAGCTTGATCATTGGCAATTAGCGAACTCGTTAGCTCAGTTTTGAGAACTAATGGAACGGAAGTCCACACTGTTTATTCAAAAGTTCTATTTCTACCATCGACTCCAGTCTCACAACTGTCTGCAAAGCATTGTGTCTCTTTGTACCACCTCTTTTGTGAAGCAGTTTATACTCTGACAGAGAGGGTCACATAAAATTGAATAATCTACAAAAGCTACCTCCATTTTGGACCCTTCAGCTCTCTGTTCCCTTAAATGTCAGCACTGTCAAGATGGCTCGCTATTCGTTACTGTTGTGAACTGCCAGGTCCAAATTTCAGTCAAAATAAACACAGAAAATGTACTTTTCCCCATGAGCAAATCCACTGGGCAGATTGCTGAAATTCCTCTGCATTGAACTGATTTTACCATGAAATTTTGCTGTCTTAAATGCCCATGGGACTTTATCCTTAAAATATCCTTCAAAATGAAGGTAAATGTCCATGTGATGGATTATGCAACAAACCAAACCAGCTGTCTGCTTTATTGTAAAAATGTGTTCATGGAAGTTTGATGCTGCACCACAGAACGTCACCAGGGCTGACAGGAAACATAGAACAGACAACAAATATACAGTACACAGTAGTCTGAGGAGCACCATTTCCTGAAGATGCTCTTTAATTAAGTTCGCAGAAGGAGGTATTTAGTAGGGTCGGGGTGTGTTGCATTAGCTTGTCCTGCGTCCTGTTCTCAAGAACTCACTCGTTCTTATTTCTTCTCTTTGGTTCTGGCATTCTTGTGTGTGTATATTGTTCTTGTGTTTCTGCACCCTGTTTGTACATGCACTGTAGCCAAGGAACAAAATAGAAGAATTTGTAAAAACATTGTTCTCATGGCGACCAGGTTTCATTCAACGTCTGGTTTCCATTTGAGTCCTTTAATTGGGGAGAATGTCACAATCAGTGTTTTGCTCTGGATGCAGAGAGACGACCTCCCGCCTCATGTTACCCCAGCCAAGCACTTCATCGACTGCCATAAAAACTCGCACACAGACACTTGCGCACGCACATACACACACTCAAATTTAAAAGCAGGGTGCACACACTACTGAATTCCTCTGAATAGGCAAGACATGCCCAGTTGTGCGCACACACACAGTTTTCTTTCTGTCTAAAACACACCTGGCACACTATGACAGGGTAATTTCCAATGAAGTGTTTATAACAGAGAGTCAGGTTTTTAACATGAGCCACATCTCTCAGCCTGTGCCTGCCAAGAGGCCCCTCAATTCCAAGCTGCACTTAGCCAAGTAGAACAGGAAGAGAGAGAGACAGAGTAAAAAGAGCAAGAGGGATCAACAATCTTTATTAGTGCCTTACATAGATTTACCAACCCTATATATAATATATGAGCCTATGTGTGATATGAGATGAAAACCCTAACAGCAGTGTATTATTTCAGGGTGTGTGCTAAGGTACGGAGCCGGCCGAAACTAAAAGTAGCTCTAATTATGAAGTATGTGGCAGGGGAGGAGGCCGTGTGTGTACAGGCTCAAGGTTAAAGACGCTATTACTCTGGGAGGTACAGCTAGCTGTGGTGCGGAGGTAGACGATTAATTCATCTTAAAGGCTGGCCTTGATTTGCTCTACCACAGTTACCAGCTCAGCCAAACCAGTCAAGACTGTAATGCTTCACAGAAGAACCAAAGAAACCAGTAGACATACACATGCTGGTGCCTATTGAAAACTTTGAACCACAAATAAAAAGTTTTCCTATCTGTATGCTGTACGGGTAAATATCATTGTCATGGAAGAGGGGCAGTAGATGATAAAATGAAGGATAATTTCTCTCACACACCTATGCACAAGCAAGTTCACACATTCCCACCCTCCAGTATTTGCATGGCTGCAGAATGTGTGTGTGTGTGTGTGTGTGTGTGTGTGTGTGTGTGTGTGTGTGTGTGTGTGTGTGTGTGTGCAAGCAAGTTCAATGCAAAGATAGAAGGAGAGGGATGGGGTGTGAAGACTTTGATAAAAATCCTCCCATTAACAGCACTGGAGGCTGACAGAGAACATAAACAATCAGCTGTTACCACTCTCCTTCTTCAATTTCTCTCTTCTTGGACCATCAGCAAATTTGGCAAACTGTGCACGCTCCTGGAAGTAATTATGAAACTGTGAACACATTAACTCTCTCTCACCTGTGAGTTTCTGGAGCAAGGGGCTGAGTTGGGGCTCTAGGGTGATGACCAGGGTGAGCGCTCCTATCAGCTCCCTCTCCAGCTTCTCCAGCTCCTCTTCCTCAGTATCCTGGTCTGTGGGCTGCGCCTCGTCAGCCAGGGAGTACAGGTAAGTCAGCAGGAGGATCAGCTCGTCAGGCCCGCATTCATCGTCCCTGGACCTCGACCCCGAGGCCGCGCTGTCCTCGCCTCCACAGGGCTTCATCAAGGGCAACAGCTGCCTTAGCACAGCAGGGAAATCAGAGTCTCCAAGAGCCTGTGACCAGCACATAACACACAGACATACATGGAAAACAGGCAGTTAGTAAGAAGACAGCAATTTTTGTACCTTCTCCTTTACTGACACGTAAAAGTGCAACAAGCTAGATTGTTACTGAACAAAATGACCAGGGGCCTGATATGGATGTTGATGTTGACCGATTTTACACACCAATGTCTGTTTACCAATGTCTGGTGTTGGCGAGTACTACTGCATATGTGAAAAAAAAGTTTTACAGCTTCAGAGAGAACTTTGCAAAGTCTGATTACATTTAAGAAAGAGATAAATCGGGAGGTGGGGAGTTGAAGAAGAAGTGAGTTTACCAGACCTCTGTAGCCCGCTTCTCATCTCTGCTTAAGGTTAGATAGATAGATAGATAGATAGATAGATAGATAGATAGATAGATAGATAGATAGATAGATAGATAGATAGATAGATAGATAGATAGATAGATAGATAGATAGATAGATAGATAGATAGATAGATAGATAGATAGATAGATAGATAGATAGATAGATAGATAGTAAGTAAATTGGGTCATCGTAGCAGCCAGGTACATTAAAATACAATAAAATACAATAGAATAAAATACAACAACAGAAAAGATTAAAAAAGATAAATAGGTAGGTAAGGTGCAAAGTGGCTTGAGGCTAGATTAGCCACTACTAGCATAACACAACCGAATCTTTGACTCAAGGGTCAGCAGTCGAGTTGCACTGTGGGTAAGCAGCCGCTTAGCTTAGCTTAGCATAACTACTGGAAACAAGGGGACACAGCTAATGCATGTTTGATATTGTTTGTTTAGTCAAAAACCGACCTGTAAAAATGGCACGTTGATTAATTCCTTAATTAGCTGTCCAGTAAATTGCATCATAATGTAAATAGTACTTACATCATCTGATATTTCATATTAATTAGTCGTAATTTTTTATTAGTTGGCGTCCATGAATCTGTTGTAAAAATACTGTAAGTGTTTAAATTATGGGCAGAGTGTGAGTGAGATCATCATTCCATTCACTACTTTTACAGCTCTGTGAGTTCTTGAGGTAACACTTAATTTTGTTTCATTCTTTTGTTGGATTTGCATGGGCACTGAACTGTTTTTGCACACACACACACACAATCCCAAATCCAACATTTGGTGCAATGTTTAGGTGCAGTGACCTGTTTTTGTGAGCCTGTCTGAGCAGGTCTGAATAGTTCCTCACGATGGCTGCGCTCTCGTCCAACATGCTGTAGATCACTGGACCGTTTACAGAACACTGGCCTCTCTCACAACAAGGGTGAGCTCATAGAGCTATAAAACAAGGGTGTGGAGCTAATCTGTCCGATGAACAGCATGAAAATTGAATGAAAAATAGGACTGTAAGGGGGAAACGGAGGCAGCGGGGTCACAGAGTGGAGGGAGAATGTGAAAAATAAAGCAGGGAAGAAAAGGAGTCGAGAAAGATACTGAGACATTACAAGAGGAATTACATTTGAGATGATAGTATAAAGGTAATGATTGTTGACAGAGACCAGTATGTTTGTGTCGGACAGAGCTACAAATGCCCCTGTGGATATATTTCATTTTAACGAGGGACTCCTCTGTGAAGAGCTTTGTGTTCCTCCCACCAAGACAAACAGGCTCTGAGAACGAGGGGCTTTGGACCTTGTGGTGGGCCCACTGAGGGGATCCTGTGCCTGACCCAGAAGAACTCTTCACTGAGCCAAAAGTGCATTACAATCAGACCCAGAGAGGGTGAGCCAAAGCCATAGAACTGACTGTCTGTCCCTCCCGAAGTAGTCGCTGAGGAGGAGAAATGAAGAAATGAAAATGACTGTCCCTCGTGGAGAGTGTTCACAATACAAGGTCAACATCAGTGACTCAGTTGATGTCAGTGATTTCCGTGATTACAAATATAAAGTTAAACTTTACATCACAGTTAAAGCCATTACTGCAGGGGCAGACATGGCTGAAGGTGACATCTGCGGTCGCAACCTCCCAAATATCCAAGGTATTAGAAGAACGCACTCTCCTGTTAGTCTTTTCACTCCAACAACTCCTCCCTGCCTCAGACCCCGGCCAACCACTCGCCCCTCTGGACCGTTCAAACACAATCTCACCACACATTTTTCATCTTAAACGTTGGGAAATCAAATACCTCTCCAAGTTGCACTCATTCGAACTGCCAAACAATGTTTAGGATCGGTCCCTGGCTTATTCTGCTGGTGGGCGGCAGTGAGGAGAGAAAGACAAAGGACATTAAGGGTTTCTTGTTGAAATGCAAACAACTAAGCACTTTCTCTTTCATCTCTCACTTTAGAACTATTGATCGCCTACACATCTGTCTGTACACGTGCAGGAGAACATTCATATGATCCCCGGGAGTTCAAAGAAGCGTGCCCACTGTCAGCAAGTTACACTTTCATTTTGACCAGACCTGGCCTGAGAAGTACCTGCTGCCATGCAACTTTAAATTGAGATGTTCTCAATACGGGTCAGTGGGGAGAGGAGGAGCTGAAAGAGGAGCTCTAGAGGGGCTCTATAGGTCCACATAATTTGTCAAGAATAACTTCACTCAAACCTGAACTAGTGTTACCTCCTGGGCCTCTGAGTATATCAGTGGTATGTGTTCTCAGTTGTAGCCATCCAGTTTTTTTGTGTATTGTTCTGCAACATGTGGTCTACTGCTTGACAGATTGCAGGTTGGTCAGCATAGCTGCCAGATAGTAAAAAGGTTGTTGGTTTGATCAAAGTTACCATTATGCAGTTTTATCTTGCTGCTACCTTGCACCAGCCTTGATTAAAAGCAGAAACATGTCTGTAATCATTTATGATCATTGTGGTATTTGAATATTAAAAAGAGGCTTGTGGGATATAACTTAATGTATTACCACTAAAATGAGGATTAAATTATTTTAATTGTGCATATATTTTAAAATGGAAAAATTAAAGTTGCCTAGAAAAGTGGTTTCATCCTCACATTTCAGGGCTATGAGTTGTGAGCATTTCAAACAAAGGGTGGGTTTTCCTTTGTTTGATTGTTTCATTTGAGGGATTTTAAGAAGGAAAAAGATTTCACAAGAAAAAAGCATAAAATAGAGAAAAGTCAGAGAAAAGTCGGAAAACATTATTTTGCCTTGCTTTGTCTTTTTTCTGATCATCTCACATTTATCTATGGACCACCTTGGAGATAAACTGAATCAGAATCTACCTTTTTGTCCCTAGATGTCTTGTTTAACATCTTTTTTGGTTCATGGCACCTTTATACAATTACTGTTATCTGTGCACCACAGTAACCATGTGTGCAAACTGTGCACTATACAGTATGTTGTATATGTTTTCACGTGTGAGAGGAAGCATGCACAGTAACTGGGTCCCTTCAGGAGATCTATAAAAACTGCTGTCAGCTGCATGCCATGGCGCCAGAGCAGGAAATGGAGGTCTTTGGTACAGAACTAAGACTTAACTGAGTAAAGCTGAGTGGGAAGACTGACTAAAGCTCTTTCCAGCAATGAAGCTAAACCTAACAATGCCCGACTCATAGCGCTGGCACACAGGCTCACTGGAAAGGTAGTATACTGTCCACCTCTGGGAACAGAATGGAGCAGAATACGGCATGCTTTCCATGGCACTTAGGATAACACAGATCAGAGTATTGCACTCAGATATTATGTGTTTTATTGTGTTAGATTCATTTGACCTTTTAGGTAGCTGACTTTGAAGGGCCACCAGTATTGAGTGGTTAGACTTTGTGTCATCTGGACCATCTACAACATTTAAATACTTTTAGGATTACAGGTTCATGCATCAATTATCAAACACTACATATATACATATTTTCTACTAATGCCAGTTTCCTTTAAATTGACTTCCTAAGGGTATCTTTTTGCCACAGCATTCATCTCACTTTCAAAAACCCATCTAACATTTTCCCCAGGAAACCCTACAAAAATACGGTCAATGACAGACCCGAAAAGAATGCTGCTAAATCCATGTGGCGTTTAAGGTCCACAGCGCAGATTTAGGGGGCAGTGCTCATGTTCTGAACTACAGAATTACTGCAGTAATAACAGGAAGCTAACGTTCTTATTACACACCATTACTGAATGCACTGGTCCTGCTGCCATGCTCTAATGTGACTATTACACACAATTATAGAATAACAATGGCATTGCTCTTTCAAAACAATGCTAATTTTAGGGCCTGCAATTACTCAAATAAAGCCATTACTTTAAATTACTAGAGAGTTTCTTATCATGACACAATATTTCCCAAAGAAAAGCTGACTTTGGATAAAAATACAGAACATAACACTTCTTTGTTCTCTGAATAGGCTTGGCAGATTGGCTGATGACTAAATTTGCCACTGGATTATTAGTATATCACTGAAACATCACTGGCTTCTTGCTCACGCCTTTGCACCAATCCTAAACTCTCTCTTGCATTATGCTCTGGTTTGAATCGGTATTCCAGTGATTGACAGATTACTTTTTGGCAATCCAACCATCCTGGGGTCCATAAAGGCTCAATCTCGCCCAATCACAAAGCCGGGCCAAACTCCGCCCCTGCCCGGCGCAGCCTGAACAGGAAACCAGCTCCAGATGCAAACCCTGGAGGAAGGTGAGTGTTTCAGATGCAGCACAGCGCGCTAACCAGAAACAGGCCTTGCTTGCCTCGCTCCCTGCCTGCACAATGAACCTTTTTCTGAGCCCGAGGGCAGGGGGAGGGGTGGGTATTGGAGGTGGGGGTCCTTATGGGAGCATGAACAAAGCTGGCTATAGGTCAGTTGTTCTAGTCAACTAAAAGACACCCTGGACAGGAGTCACCTTACATGGATGTCAGACAGCTCATCATTACCATAGCAACTAGAAAAAAAATCTTTTGGAAATGCACACATGTGCTTCATTTGCAAATGTGTAATCACATCCAATTTGCATTCACAAATAACAACACGCAAAGCTGGAAGGGATACAAGCAGACTTCCAAAAACAAAACACATAAATCTTGAAGTTAGAAGACAGCAACTAAACTTTGACTCTAAATTATGTACAGCAAACTTACTATTGATTTGTAGTAGAACAGCTGGAAAACAAACAAGTATGTCTTCGCCCTCAGAGTGACTGGCAGGATTTTGAACATGTAAACAACTCAGAGCAAACTCACCAATGCTTTGACAGACATTTTGTAGATGAGTGCGCCTTATCTGAGCCTGCCAGTGCACTTGCACACACAGAGAGCGTCTCAGCAGGGACATATGCTCATTGTAACCTGTGGTGATGACAATGATGAATCCGAGACCGGGTTCACCGGAAAATTTCTGTTTATTAAAAGACGGAAATTTGCCTTAAGTTGAGCGGGAATGGAAAAATAAAGTTTATCTCTGGCTCTCTTTTACAACCATTATTCTGTCTTGTGTGAAAGGTGTGGAGGTGTCAGTTCTTTAAAAAGGAGAGCGGAAACATGATTCTAAACACAAAGAAGAGCGAGTCGTCACACAGGATCACACATATACTAAACAGCGGAAGATGACCAGTTAATCAAATCACTTGCTAGCTTGAATTTCATCCCTTCTTATCCACATTTCTTTGCATTTCCCTCATCTTTTCTGCTGTTAACCAGCTCAAACAACAGAATAATGTGCTGCTTTGTTCATATCACCCCATAATTTTTTTGCAATGATTGTGAGGATTTAGCTTTTTCTGTTGCTCAAATACGAGGTGAGAGATTTGAATTGTACAAACTACAACATCTGCCAATAGTCAGTGGGTTACCTGTTCTCTTAAATATCCTGTGGTAAGTTATAATTTTTCAGATTTTCATGAAAAAAAAACTGTTTTTGATACGCATTTTCACTGTCATTAGATATTAGTTTTCATTTATTGTTAGTGGCGGAGTCAGCCATTCCTGTACTAGATGGAAACAGAATGCGTTTTTGCTCAAAGAATGTTTGTGTAAAACTAAACCGCACTTGTTGTTACCACCAGTGACCGCAGGTATCGCCAAATAAACCAGGTCTGACATCTTAATGATTACAACTTTCAGTCTGTCACCACTCTCTTCATCATTGATCGTTTGATCATCATCATCCTGATTATCTGATGACTGAGCAAAACACTGCTTGAATGCAAAATGAAAACAAAACAGGGTTTTCTTTAAAACAAATCTATTAATTAATGGAATGTACTGGATGTGGTCAACAGCATGACCACTACTCTGTGGCTTGTCCATCAGTCAGTCAACTCTTGCACGTCTCAGTTCAGAGAAAACATTCATTCAAAAAAACATAGTTGAGGAGCCAAGTTAAAGAAAAACACAAATAAAAAAAAGAAATAGCAAAAGATTAGACAATGTGATTGATTGGACAGATTGTTGTGTGATAGATGGAATGATAGATGGCATGGGTGGAAAAGCTCTTAAAGGTAAGGTGACCTCTGGTCTGGCTCCATCAGCCTGATGCCTGTTATGTTTGTGGGAACACCGAGACATAAATCTTTTGCTTTAAATGAGGCTTGAATTACCACACAAGGTGTGAGGTGAGTCTGTTTTGTTTCTGCCCAGCCGAGCGGTCCAGTCTGCACACTGGACTGTTGGGAGAGAAATCAATGGACTCCTGCATACGGACACGGACAGACCCACGGCTGAAGGTCAGCTTGCTGGAAGAGGGATGGACGGGCAGCTGCTTCTCTGTAAATACAGGCAAAAGCTCTCAATAACTTTTACATCAGTGCTTCTCCCTTTTACCTTTTATCCTCTTTAAGCCACTGTCTCCACATGCATCTTTCTGTCTTTTATCTGCACTTCATCTGCTCTGTGTGTCAAAGGTTGGCTTGGCTCAGAGCTTGAGGGCTATAATTTAGAGGAGACATGTGACCCAATCACAGACACAAACACACAGTCCCCGCACGCCGCCCTGTCACCACCAGTCAGCCACATGCTGGTCACTGTGGCTGGACTCTGTCTGCCCGGCACACGACACTCTGCCTGCTTATCACACTCAGGCTCAGACCTGCAGTTCCTCTGATACTCTGTTATCGCATAGCTTTGAATGTGAAAAAGTGTATCAAGGCAGTATACTCCAAGTGCTTAGAAACATAAGGGAATTAATGAGGCTTTATTTTTGTGACATAGGCTGCAACAGATTATGGTGTAATTCACCAGATGAGAGTTACTCTGCAGCCACAAACCCCAGGGCCATGTTAAACCCCCTGCACTTTTCTCACACTGTGAGAAACTGAATCATACGCATTCATGAGTAGATACACTCACTCTCTCTCTCTCTCTCACACACACACACACACACACACACACACACACACACACACACACACACACACACACACACACACACACACACACACACACACACACACACACACACACACACACACACACACACACACAAAACCCTAGTGCTGCCAAGGACAGTACATTACATCCACTACTAATTGACGAAGGAGGCTCCAGCAGGGAGAAAACATCCTGAGGTAAACAGACGGTTTCTAGACGAGGCAGAATGAAACAACCGCAATTTATCCGATGGGATTCGAAGCAAAACAACTGGCTTCGACATTTTGCAGTTGCTCAGTTTCATTTTCCACTGCAGCCAAACAGAAATGTGATACAGACATGATACAAGAGATCACATTTCTTCTCTTGCATCTTTTTTTTAATAAAGAAACATGTAGTGTGAAAGATTAAAGCAGCCCATCTGATTCCTGTTTCAGTCTCACACATGGAGAGAAGGGAAAAGAGGTAGGGGGGTTGAATAAGTTTAACAAGCACAAAGAAGGTTATTTCAAAATAAGAGTCTGGCTTGACTGGCTGGGAATAGGCTGACTACAAATTTGTTACAGTTTAGTGGCAACTTAGTGTGATCCTTTTCATGATTTATCTGAAGGAAAACACATTTTTAAGTTCATATGAGCATGTTTTCATAAGAGTGAGATAAAGTTTTAGCCTCTGAAGAGATGATGTTCTTTAATTCAGTTCCATGGCTTGTGGAGACTTTTAAACATTAGGGGGCAATGTTGCACCATGCCGAGCCCAGGTACCCTTGATCCCAGCCTGCATGGACTGTCTCTTTCCCTCCAAAACTCCATCCCTCCGTCTTGGAGAAGTCTTCAATAGAAAGGAAATGGACTGGAGTCAAAGAGCTGGATATTTTTAAACTATTAGCAGTATGTTAGGTGGCTCATGGCTTTATTCTGCATCGCTGACGTCAGCTCTATCCATGCCATCATTTCTTACCTGACAGGGTGTCATCATAGGCTGTTTTAGTGGATGCGGAGCTCTCTTATGGGTAGGTTTTCTGTAGTGAAGTTTAAATAAAACATGGAATTCGTCATGAATAACCAGGGAGCTGCGTCACTAGTGCGCTGTTGTGAGTCATTACTCTGAGGTACAGCTGGTGGGCTCTTTGTCTCTATAAGGAGGAGGGCTATGTATGTGTTTGCCAGGAAGTGTGTCACATATGGGGAGAGGCTGGGCTTCTTTTTCTGAACCCCACATTATCACAGAGGTCAAAGAGGTAACCGTATTTATGGGTAAATGAAAAAGACGTAATGCGCACATCTGTTTTAAAGGAAGGGGGTGCTAAGCCTAAGCAAGGGGCTGACTGTGTATTTAGATGTGCATGCGTGAGTGTTTGTGTGTGTGTTTTTTGTGTAAATACTGTCTACATCATAAACTGGACCGTCCTGCCAACCTGTGCATATCTCTATCATAGACACTGACAAACACGCCTACACACGACTGCTCTTCCCTAAACATTTATAGAACACTCATTACTGACACAGGAAATGGAAAACAAATAATCTCCCTCCATTCCCCTGAAAACGCACACTTGTACACACACCTGGGTGGATGTAGAGATGAATTCCGCTTAAAATAAGAAAGCACTGGAACATTTTATAACATTTCATAAACAAACAAAAAAAAAAATCCTGAAAGACAAACAAGAAGAAAAGATAAGAGAAAATAGGGAGTTAGGAAAGATGGGAATAAAGTTTGGGGATGATGGGAAGGAAATTAATTAAGACCTCCACTAAGGGGAGATCTTATCGATGCAGTGACGGTAGTATGAGTGTGCCTGATGAGCACACTTATGATATGACTCAGACCAATTCTCGATTTACCAGTCAATTATGATCCACACGATTATAAACTGTCTGCTAACTTGAGAGGTCTCTGTGTCAACAGACTTACAGAAAAGATTAAACATGGATCACACACCCACACCCACACACACACACACACACACACACACACACACACACACACACACACACACACACACACACACACACACACACACACACACACACACACACACACACACACACACACACACACACACACACACACACACAATGAAATAAAGGCATTATTGGGTAAATGCTGTGTAATAAACATTTACAGGCATGTTCACCCAACCGTTTTTTTTACTGGAAACCCCTTTTACACAAAAAAAGAGATACAAAATAGAATTAGGAAATATGGGTAGTCACAGTAAGGGGTAGTTGTGGTAGGAGGAGGAAACTTTCAAAATAAAGGTCCACATAAGCTAATAACAAGTCTCCTTTTACAATTTAAGTTTTATTCAGATGAGACATCAACCTTTTCAAAGGTTGTCATTACAGAAAAACCTGTAAGATTAAATATATTATTTTAACAGTGACATATCCCTCAGTGTATCAGAGCAGTGGGCTGTGAAGAAAACGCTCTTTCTGTGAGTTATCCAAGACCTGAGACCTGCACACACAGCAGTCCTCTGTCACACATACATACTAACGTGCCACTGCTAACACAGGTTGTATGGAAGCATGCCGGTCCCCACCAAAACAGTAAGAACCCAGTCTGACTGGAGCACACACACACACACACACACACACACACACACACATATGCAGACATACAGGCAACAGGAGGTATATGTGTTATGCTTGTGTTTACTAAAGTGTCATGAGGAGGGCTGGACACAACAACACGCAGCATAGAATGAAAGAGAGCACAGACATACAGTGATCCATCTGCAGACTGCATGTCTGCGCACTAACACCCATCGACCTGCATGAATTCCATCTGTTATAACACTTGGAATATCAGCAGGGTTTACTAGAATCTCTTCATGGCAATTCATTTGAGCACTGACCTACGTTTTCTGAAAGGGGCAAAGACCAATAGATGCAAACAAGGACGGGGCATAAAGAGAGTTAGGAGCTGGGATCAGGATGGAGACACGCAGAAAGGGTGATGAGTGAATGGCTGTGGTGTGTGTGTGTGTGTGTGTGTGTGAAAACAAAACGCAGTCCTGGTCTGCTGACACTGGTTCGACACACAGGCTGAAATAGAACAATACAAACAACATCACCCAGGGTTTCTACTGCACAAACATTCCCAGGCTTAAGCCCACAGCTCAGCTAAAAACACTACCAGGAATGGCAATGAGACTAGCTCAAGCCATTAATGGAGCATAACACCTCTTTTTTGTATTTACTTTACTCGGACTAAATACATAATTCTCTCCTTTATTGTCCCCCTTTTTCCCAGATTTCTTCACCCATCCCTCTCTTCTTCTTCTTCTCATTGCCTTCCTTGTGAAAGCATAACTCTGCTCGGGCCAAATCACACAGACTCTTAAACTCTTCTGACGTGATAAAAAATCCCCCAAGACTATCATAACTTTAAGAAATCATAACTTATATCTTCGACAAAATCAACACTGCTGGAGCTCACAAGTGCGATAACACATATCAAATTAAATAACAGCTCCATTGAGGCTTTTTGCGAGAAAGTCTTGCATGACTAGGGGCTGAGATAGCGTTGGAGGAGTGGAGGCATGGATGGATTGCAACACCAAATATAAGTTAAGAATGAACTAATTTCTCTACCATATTCCATCCCGCTTCAATCCTGACCTTATCTCTCTTGGGTCTAATGGACCACCTTTCAACTCCCAATGTTCTTGGGTCATAAACTGTGTTCCCCTCACACGCAAGCATCCTCCTAAACAAGTGAAGGAAACAGCATTTCTCTTACTATCTGACAAGTTTCGCAAGTGTACCTAATGTGAGGGACAAAAATTCTGGGTGTGATATTTTCAGTCAGCAGGGGGTTTCTAAGTGCTGGCAGCTGTTTCCAATGTGATTATCTCCCTGTCACCTTTGGGGTCCATATCCCAGGTGGGTCTTGTATCATAGAGAAGATAGCATCATTGACAAACCATGGCCTGTCATCCAAGTTAAGGATGACAGTGTGCCACAGTGTGTACACCAATGTTTGACTGGCCGCTGATAAATAACGGTTGATGTATGGTAGTAAATCCTCAGACTACCCCCCCCAACCTTGCCTTCGAACACCGTGAAAATGTCTCTCTTCCTCATCCTCTCCCATCATGTCTGTCCTTCCTGAACAGATGGTAAACACATCACTAATGCCTTGTCTGTCTGTTTGTCTATGCTGTGATGCAGCCCAGAGCCTAGCTGTTAAACAAGGACTAAACACATCCCGCTGGCAAAGAGGCACTGCTTCTCCAAACACCACTAAGACCGTGAGAATTACAGTGTCACTGTGCGCTTGATGGTCTGAGTGCTCAAGTGTCCAAAGTATACCACTTAGCTAATATTACCAATTTATATTTAAGCTTCACCTTAACCACTGAAGTACTGTACTAAAGTACAATTTTGAAGTACTTTTCTTGTATTTCCATTTCAGTACAAATAATACTTCTACTCCACTAAATTTCAGAGGCAAATAGTGCTCTGTTTATTCAACTACATTTGTCTGACAGCCACCTTTACAAATTAAGATTTTACATAGAAAACATATCATCTTTTAAAATATTATGCATTTTTAAAAAACAAAAACCCCCAATAAAATTTGAGCTTAAATTTAGTTAGTTAGTAGATTAGTTGATTAGACAATTAGTAAGAGTGTCTTTCAATAACTGATTAATCGTTTAGATCATTTTTCATACTAAAAGGACAAACATTTCATGGTTTCAACTTCTCAAATTAAAGTGAAGTGAAAATTTTGAGGTTTGGACTGTTTGGTTGGACAAAACAAAATATCGTGTTGAAGTCCTGGGAAATTATGATGAGTATTTCTAACCTCTTTTCTCTTAAAAACCAAACAATTAAAAGGTCCAGTGTGCAACATTGAGGAGGATCTATTGGCAGTAATGGAATATAATATTTATAGGTATATATTCATTAGTGAATAATCATCTCAGTCGTTTAGTTTTTGTTACTGTAATCACCTTCCATGAAAACTGGCATGTTGAATCACCGTGTTTTTACAGAAGCCCAGAACGGACAAACCAAACACTGGCTCTAGAATGGGCTTTTTTCACGAGTTTCACAGGCACCTCCTGTAGTCTCTCCTATGAGCTTGGAAGGCGAGTGGTATTTAATTGGTTGCAATCTGCAACTTCACTGCTATATATATATATAGCTAAATACTACACACTAGTCTTTTAAATACAAATTTGAATGCAGGAAGAATACTTGTAATTAAGCCTTTTTATAATGTGACATTGGTACCGTTTTATTAAGTAAAGGATGTAAATACTTCTTCTACCACTGGCTGACAGTGAGTAAGGCTATTTAATAAGAAAGATGTATTTAACAAATGAAAACAGACAGACAGAAAATGTGCAACGTTTGTGAAATGTTTATAAGACAGTAATACAATAGTATAATGACATGTTAATGGTTTTGAATGTCAAATCACTTGAGCACATATGGACTTACTGACTCAACAGAGAATGATTTGGCATGATGGGCTTAAATTCTAAAAATCTTTGTAGTAGTTTGGCCACCTCCACTGACGTTAATGTTAGTGAACAAAATACTGCAAACAACTTTTTTTTTTTTGGCTTTTTATTGCCTTTATTTGATAGGACAGCTGGAGACAGACAGGAAAGGGGGCAGAGAGAGAGAGAGGGGATGACACATAGCAAAGGGCCGCAGGTCGGATTCGAACCCTGTGCCGCTGCAGCAAGGACTCAGCCTTGGTACATGGGTCGCCAGCTCTACCCACTGACCTAACCGGGCGCCCATACTGCAAACAACTTTAACGATAATTTAATGCAGTGCCACATCTTGTTGCACTACAGCCTCCAAAATGACCAAATAGCTGAGTCAGCACCTCTTTGACACTCTGCACAAACTGAATGATGATCTTTGTAAATGTAAGACTTATTGCATTTTGTATTGTATAACATTGGGGCTCAGGACTTTGTGTTTATTATAATCAGTCGTGTACAAAAACATATAATGATATATTTAAACAACTGCTTTTAGCAAAAGTTTTGTCTATTCAAAGAAATTAAATAGAAACATTACAGTATGAGCACAGTCAGCCGACTGCAGACTGCAGTAATGCAAACTTGCAAAAATAAATATTTGATTCTGCAGTTTAACCTCTGTATTGTTATGTTTTAGACAGGATGTGGAGTAGTGGTTGGTGCAGTGTGAATGAGGACATCTGAACTTGTGATCCTGACAGCCAGATGTGCAGTATGTGTTTAATGCGTCATTTGAGTCAATGTTTCATTTTCTCAACAATGAACTCCTAATAGCCACAATACTCAGCTGAAAATTAGTTGAAAGCTTATGACAATTTCAACACAAACATGGCCACCAAAAGTGAACACACATTTATCAAATCATACCCGGTATAATTTATTATGCTTCTCAAACACTCAATACAAAGCATACAAAAGGCCATAAACGTTGTCACTGTCAGTAGCGCCCCCCCATGCTTGGAGTTATGAGAGGAGATGAGCAGATATCTCTGCTGTGATGTTAAGACACACAGCACTCAGAACACACAAACATCACAACTACAAACATGAAAGAGAGAACACACAGCATTTTAAATAACTCAGAACAGAAGAAAAAACAGTGGGGTGCAGAAGATGGAGAGTTAAGGGGCAGGAGATTGGGAGGAGGTGGTGAGGGGGCACATGGCAGGCGTACGAGAAACCAGTCTCCTCCATCCCTCCACCCCTCCCACCGCTCATAGTTAGTGGTTAGGCGTCGGTGCTCGTTTTGGGTTACTTTCATTCCTTTTCCTATTTCCATGAGAACAACAGTGGGACAAACAGGCCCACATGTGTCTCCAAATACACCAAGCTTAGAACAATAGAAGAAGAAAAGTGGGGCATGCGAGTTCACTCTAGATGAAAGCTAGAGCGGGAAAACACATGAATTAGTGAGGTTTTCCCTCACATGTTCTTAAATCAAGTTTTCCTATTGGATAAAATTTAGCGTGGAAGGCTGGAACAGCTTAGTTTTGGCTTCAGTTAGTACACACCATGACAGACAGTGGAAACTTTTCAACAAAACTCTGCAGGCCAATCAAAATTCACTGTTGTACAATAGCCCACATGTTCTAGTTATTTCAACACATTCTATGTATCTATGTCATGTGTAGCTCATTGAACATACATCTTTCTGTGTGCTGTACCTAGCAAACGTGGGTAATCGGTCTCTATTTGTCATAATTGCACTAAACATATCCAGTATTTTGGCAACTGTTCTGAGGCATTTCTCGAAAATCAATTTACAAATATTTTGTCGATGCGTACATGTTCACATTGGCCGCTCTGGTTTCAGTCTCTTACATGATGTTTCAGCATGTGGCTACAGTTCTTTGCACTGCTTTACCAGATACACCCTTTTGCCCCAAATAAAGGCTTCACACATATAATGAGACACATTTCTGCAAATCAACACAAAACCATAATCATAAAGATAAAAGGGTTAGGGGAGGAGAAAGACAAAAAAGCAAAAAAGACATTCAAAACCAAGCCAGAAAACACTAATAATATGGAATGAGAGGATGACAGAGGGATACTTAACTACCTCCAGACCCCAGCAGAGAGCCTGGGGGGCATCTCCCTATTCTTTGCACCCTGATGTCAATCATGTTATGAGGAGAGTAGAGTGGTCCATTCTCCCAAAATCCCTCAACAGATGAGTTTCATTTCTAGCTCATACACGATGATTCCAAGAACAACAAAAGGCAACCTTGCCAAACACAAAAAAAGAAGGGAAGCTGTATGCATTTTTTTATCCCCATAGCTCCTAACAAATGCAAATACCAGCTCAAGTTGAAAGCTGACCTCAAAACCAGATACAGCTAATGTTGTCACGACCTATAAACATTTAAACATTTAAAGTTAGAGCAGACTGGGGTCTGTTTGCTCTCGCTGCTCAAATCAAACACTGAGATGCTGCCGGACTTGTCTTAGATTGCTCTGCTATGAACCTTTCAAACATTTAATCACATAGAGCCTTCCTTTAGACTCAAAGGTCTCTGTAACAAACCAAAGGTCATAGGAAAGATTTGAGTTTTTATTACTAACATGACATATCCATTTGACACACCAGTTTCCAAACACTGTCAGAGGTGGTACACTCACTTAACTGGTAATAAAGACCACTCTGACCCTGTCACAGATACACATATGAAACAAATGGTGCGCTCCACCTGATCATACATTCACACCACTTGGATCCAGCCTGTTGAGCTATGTGGTTACACATAGAGCAGTGCCCCAGGGAACTATGGGTAATTAATGACAGAGCAAGGGTGGCAAGAGTCTGTCTCTGATTGACCCGGTTTGACCCTCACTGCTTAGTTACCATAGTGATCGGTCAGCCTCGTTCCCTTTGGGTGACTGGGCGAATCCCTGGGGCGACAAGGTGGTCTGCAGGGTGGGCATGAGTGAACAGAGGGGTGGGGGTAGAGAAGAAAAGGAGGTGCAGACTATGGTTTCAGATGGGTACAATTACACGCTAAAGCAAAGAGGAGTCCTTGTCCCACCTTTGTTCCACGACCTAAGGGGATCACTCCTACTTCCCCCACCTTACCCCATTCATCTTTGTTTACAGGATGCAATTCTTTGCCCATCCTTGGCAGTAGGGGGCACTACTAATCTACTGTCCCAAAATGTGTAGGCCAGCGGGAAACTGTCCATACAAGTTCTGAAAAATTACTGTCCACTGACTCACAAGGATGAGTCAACCGAACATAGAGAAACGAGACAGTCGTGTCCATCTGCAGAGCTAAAAACATGCTAATTCTTCAAGGGCTAGCTAGGGCTCATTTGTTACCGGTCACTAATATACTCTTCACCCATAACTGATCAATCACAATGGAATCATCAACCTGGCTAAAAATCTGTAATCTGGCTCTAAGGGGTCAATCGGTATCTAAAGGAAGACACTCAAAGGTCCTGGAATGTTACTCTGTCTCCATTTCAGATCAGACATACAGACACAAAGACACATGTCCTGTGGGCCGTGACCTTCCCTGGCCTGTGCTCAGCAGGTAGCGACAAATGACCCGATAGTTAATCTGTCCTTAGGTGGAGCTTTTCTACAGGGAACAGAGGGCCTGTTTGTGACAACAGGAAGTTGAGACACTGTTACAAGAATAAGCACATTAAAGGATGCACATGCATGAATGCATGCATGCACACATGGCCGCACACACACTTGCAAGCACATCTGGCTATAGTTTCAAATGCAGTTCATCATGGAAAAAATGGAATGTAAACAGAGCAGTGAAAAATGAAAGAAGGGTCACGTGCCAGTCAAAGGAATATAAAGGTATGAAGTGGTTTGTTGGCCAGCACCGTCTGGGACACTGGGTCATTGTTGGGTCTCTTGCAAACCCCGCCATCTTCCCTAATGGTCAGCTTTTTCTACGGCCTTCCTTATTAACAATCCAAGGGTGAATGCTGGGCATTGTGGGATTTTCCCCAGTCTGTGGTGTCTTGTTGGAGCATGCTCAAATGAAGTCTGACGCCAGGAGGCCAAGTCAGCAGACCACACTGACCTGATTCACTAGGGATGGAGAGTGTTAGTGGGAGCTCCAAGAAGAGCCCCCTCTGATCACGTTCCCTAGACCACCTCACCCAAACACTGCAAGATGACAATGCAGCTCTGTACAATAAGAGTTCTGAATTACAAAAAGAGTGCTTAAGTGAAGAGAGCAGTATGGAAGATCCCCAAGAAAGATCAACTACTTCATTCTGCACGTTTGGTCTGTGCAAGTGTGAGAAAAACTTCTGGCCGAGGCTGTGAAAAACATTCAGTTTAAATCCTGCAGAACCCTCAAAAACACACATTCGTGAGGAAAAAAACTCCAGGCCACATGAAAAATCCTCCTGACGTGAAGGATTTTGACTCCACAGTTAAACAGCCGCAGTAAACAATGGAAACCAGGACAAAAAATATCCGCAGATGCACATATGCAGCGAATGCAACTCTGACTCGATACAGAAAAATGCCAAAAGAAAAAGTCTGCTTAACATGCTTTTAAAAGAGAAAATGTTTAGTGTATTAAACCCTTATGAGCCCATCTTACTCCCTCAGCTTCAACATTCAGAGAGCTCTATAATTCTACAGCTATTAAAACCAAAGCAATTCCTATAAAGTTTCAGTTCACTGGGCTGAGATATAGATTTAGCAGAACATTTAAAATTCAGCACATGCAAATTACTATTGAGCTGAGAAGTGGAGCCACTGAGGTTTAATATGAGGCAACTTGATTGAGCCTTCTTGTGTTCCTCAACAGATTGAGCACAATCACAGCCAGCAGGATGGCGAGGCCACTGGGGATAAGTAATGCAGAAAGCGGAGCGAGCCAAGCACCTATCTGTCTGAGAGAAGAGAGGTAATGATAACAGGAAGTGAGATGAGTTGGTCTTGCCCTCTGGCCTACCAGCCCATCACCTCTGTTAAAAAGGTCCCTCTCTATAAACAGGCTCCTCTCTGCCTATTAAACAGATAGTACATTAGGCCAGAGCTGTGCAGAACAATGTAAACACAGCCGTCTCAGGGTACTGGTGCTGAGAGAGGGGGTTGGGAGGAAGAGAGCTTGAGATGGGGGCTATTCCTGGGTTTTCCTGGGAGTGAACTCCATCACTGTTCTTCTCTCCAACTGTAATCCTCTCCAACTAAACACAGGAAGGAAGAGATAGGTAAATAACTCTCTTCTGATAAACCCATCTTTCTTCCAGCTCTGTATTTTGTTCCAGTTTTAGAAGGGTTGTTATGCTACAAAATACAGTGGCGTGGACTGTAGCGGAGCACAGGAGTTCATGTTGTATGTGTGTATGTTAAAGTGAGGCCTATGTTTGGAGAACACATATCAAGAGATACAGGGTAAAACATGACATATTTAATGGGAAGTGCAGGATAAACTATAGTTTGGAGAAAAGCGGTGAACAGAAGGCATCAGGAGAGCCAGAGGGGCCACTTTCTTCAAGAGAAAGACAGGAGTTGATCCTGAACCTCCTGTGGCTCATTCTAAGAGCAGATCTGTGTTGCTCCAGGGTTGAGGGGACTACAGAGAAGATACACAGGGGCTGGATGAGGGAGAGTGTGGTACTGAAAGCGGATGGATGGGGAGACGGTCAGCCCAGGTCAGTCCAGATGTGAGGCTGTTAAACAGTGGGGAACTGTAGAAGGTCAGTGCTGGACATCTCAGGGCAGTACCCTGGAGTCATTCACACCCCTTTGTTACAATCTCCAGCAAAACACAGCAACACCCCCACCCCCCTCTGTGGGGGAAGCAGGGACACAGCAGAGATGGAGAATAAGGGGAATGTCTGGGATGTGGGGACAGGCTCCATACCCTGGGGAAAGGCCAATTACAGGCTTAAAGCCCCCCTGTCTGTCTGTGGCATGCAGCTCAGATAAGATGAAAGTTACTTGGGACCAATATCAACATTTTTCCTCCTGTCGCCATAAGAAATTATACGAGCCAGATGTTACATATATATAACTGCATGTTAAGTATTCTAGGGATTGGCAGTCCTTCTTACGGCTTTACATAACAGGAAAGGTTTTATTGTAAGGTTACTGACACACTACAGACCTGCAAGTTTGAGCATCTCCAGGTCAGTGTATGTCCAGAAGGGGTGGGGTCAAGGGATAGAGGTGAAGGGTCATGCACACACTGACACTGTACTGGGGGGGTTAATGGAGTATGTGGGTCACCAGGCTCCAAACTGGCTGTATATTCACTGACAATGACAGAAAGACACACTGCAACAGAGCAAAACAACTGAAAAAAAGCCTCAGGAGTCATCTTGAAGAATTATACATAACACAGCAGTACAAACTGCAGGATTGCTCAGTAGATTAAGGTGGAAGAAGTCCTCACCCGTTGAAGACTTTGGACTTGAAATAAGCCAGGGAAAACTTACTAAAACCTGACTCACATATATTATATTTCAAAAAAAGAGACCGATCCAAAGGGGACCCAAGGACATTTAGACCTCATCCAAATAGAACTGACGATAATTAGACTTGAACCAAAATGTGCTCAACCCAAAAAAGACCCAAATATAGAGAGAACACCAACAATGGCAGCAGCCTGATGATCCTCCAATTAAGGAGCAGCTGCAGTTGAAAAGAGTAGCATTACATGTAGTTCTTCTTGAGCTTGACAGTTCTCACTCTCCAGATATATTCTTACCAGATTTTATCAATATTAGTAAATGAGTAATAAGAAAGGAGTAACACATTAAATTGTTTGAGTTACTAGCCCAACACTGGTCACAATTTTATACTGACACCCAGATCCCGGACTTGTGGCATTACAATGGGATTAGTAATTTGGATACAGGTCATACCAGATCTGTTGTCATGTCTTGGTTACTAAGTGCACCAGCAAAGACCTCTAATTGGTTGTCCTGGTAAACCATTTTTTTTTTCATATTCCTGTAGATGCTAACCATTTCAGAACGAGACATGTATTTTTATCTTGTGTGAAGTTACATTATGAGGGCAAATGACAAACTTCTATTGTACATACATTGTTTGTTGGCTATGGAGTTTCACTTCTATACGTGAATGTCAAGGGCATTGAGTTTGAGTTCATAGCTTGATATTAACTTACATATTTCAGACTAAAAGACAAGTCTAATTAAAACACAACACAGAGATAAGGACCAGGCAGGCAGTTTGAGTGACTCATGGGAGAACGGGACATACAGCCTAGTGCAGCTTTCTGTCTGAGCAGTGCTGTGACCAGTAATAACTCGGAGCTTGAATGTTTGCAGAGGCATGCCCTGGTAATCCCAGCAGAGTAAAGCAACAGGCCAGGGTGAGAGAGGTTAGCTCCTCTCTACTGCATTGCTGTCATCACTACCATGTTCAGTGATGTGATCAGCAGTAAGGCTTGAGCACGTTCAAAAGACAACACTAGCCTTAAAAAGTCTGTCATTACAAAAATGCAACTTGTCCCAATTCAACTCTCTTTGGGAGAGATGTACAGTAGTAGTGTACATGTTTAGTTTGGTGAGGTAGAGGCTCTGACTGGGCCGTTGATGGGAACGTAGTGTGCCTGTGATGTTCTGGGAAGTGGTGAAAGAGTGGGTCTGTTGAGTTTTGCCTTGGCTGCACCACCCCTGTCCAGGACTGAACACGTCTAGCATACACATTCTGTAACTGCGGGCTGGAGCTGGACCAAGCCTGCTCAATCTGGGCCATTCAGGCCAAAACCCGGTTACATGCCAGACTGCCAGGGCCCAAGGCAGCGAGGGAGGAGGGTAATGGGTATAGGTGTAGGCAGGGTGGCATTGCCAGCCAAGAAGATATCTGGAAACCTCACACAAATATAAGTACTATATTGGGGAGGTAATAAATCCAGCAGTCAACAGTAAGTATCAGACTAAGCACATTTATATCAACTATCTATACTATATCCAACTAACATATCAATGCACATAACCACATCTGTGCCACAATCGTATTAACCTCCCAGCTGCAAGACCCTCACAGCCAGTTATATTGCATTTCAAGTAAAGACTGTCATTGAAAAATCTGAAAAAACACAGTTAACTTCCAAAGAGCTTTTTATGTGTTACAGCATATTTAAGCATTACCTCACGAGCAAAACACTACACTGCTGTTCAGGAAATGTCGTCTAGTTTGCAAAGTAGCTATTAGACTGTATTTTATACAAAGTGTGTGTGTAACTGTGGGTAAGGCATAAACTAGGCCCTGAACTCAAAGGCCCTTTGCCTCAAAACGGCTACTGCCCACTCTAAGGCCCCAATGCACCACGGAGGAGTTGGCCTGAATGAACTCACACTGCCCACCAGCAATGGAGCGTCCAGCTCTGCCCAGTCGTACCCACAGCAGCCCTCACACACTCAGGCAGAGCAAACACAGGCCAACCGCCAGCCAGAGCTGAAAGGCATTTCATCCCGCCATTTTGTAATGTAATTAACTTCACTCTGTCCATGTTGAGCCAAAGCAACAAAAAAAAACCTCACATGGAAATTAAATAAACAGAGGGGGCACAGAGGACACACAACTCATTTCCCTTAATACCTCAATAAAACTCAGGCCCGTTTTGATTGCAAACACCAACTCTCACATCATGCTCAAGGCCTGATTGTGAGATTTGATTCTTGAAGAAAGTCATTTTGAACCTGGGCCAAGTGCTATATATACCATCCTAATGCTGAACACAATAACAGTCATTATTAACCAGTCATCAGTTTAACGAGACCCAGTTCCACCTGTCCACCAAAAAGCCCTGTAGTCATGAGACCGAAACAAAAAACCAGTGGTGAGAAAGTTGTACTTTGAAAAATCCAGGTATGGTACACGACCATGGGGGAGTGGATCAAAGTGGAGTCATGAAGCAAATGGATACTGGAAATATAAGCCCTAAAGTCTTCTTCCTTTATTTAATAAAGCAACGATGGCCCCAGCTGAGGACCAAGGTTTATGAGGTTGTTTTCAAATTCCAATTTGGCATGGGGCACTGCTGCGAGCTTGTTTTATTTTTCCGTGATTTAGTTTAATAAGTTCCTAAATACTGCTGTCCTACTGCTTGCTTTACAGCTTCAGGAATATAAAGAGACTCAATGAAAATAGCAAGGTAAGAGAAGGAGGAAATGGCTTTCGTATTAGTTAGCTCATGGTGCAGAGTATGGCGCCATTTAGCTCGGTGCTGTGTGTAAGATATTTCCTAAAATATCCGCTGATCACGGCTAAGGAGCTGATGTAAACAACTGATGACTGGCTGGTCTGGCTTTTGATTTATTCTTACACTTTGCCCTCTGTCACTGTCTCTTCATCAGACTTGCTCTATGACCTTTCCACAGTCAAACAAACGTGCACATCCGCCTACGTCCACCCCTGTAAACTAGACCTCTTCCTTCTCTGAACTAAATAGCCTCTAAACAACATGATGGAAATCTGGCATTTTTGCAGTGTTTACTGGATCCGAATGTTTTCCCTACAAACACAACTGACCTTGTTTATGAAGGAGAGGAATCTGCGTTTTTTCCTGTCTCTGTCAGTTTAACACAACATTCTGGCCACCATCTAGTGAACCACAAGCACCCCCTTACCTGCTGAGCTTTGGTAATAAAATATTTACCCGAAGGCAAAGATGTGAAAGAATAATTACCAAGTTAATTACAAATTGCCAATGAATGTGCATTTTTTCTACTTAACTCTGTCAATGTTACATTGCTTAGGATATAATTTTAAAACAACGTGTGAATTCTTTAACGATCCCCTCCAGTCACGTATTAAGACCTATATACAAATAGTCTGCCTGGAACAATAATGTGTCTGATGTGTTTTATTTTCTGTAAAAAATGTATAATTCCACATTAAAAGACTCATTTGGACTCAAGACCTCATTTAAAATTCCAGAAGCTATGAATATACAACTTTTGTTTGTTTGTTTGTTGTAAAATCCATTCTCAGTGTATGTACACTGGTGGCTGCAAGTTTCTTCATCAAATGTGTATAAGTTGCATAGTGGACCAGTGTTTGGTTTGTCCGCTCTTGGCTACTGTAGAAACATGGCAGTTAAACATGGCGGCCTACATGAAAGGCAACGCGTGACATCTGTAGATATAAACTTCATTCTAAGGTAATAAAAACACAATGATTCCTATTTTTAAGTGACTTTATACTAATGAAAACATACCTCTGAATATTATATTTCTGCCCACAGATCCTCCGAAATGTTACACACTGGACATTTAAGTTATTTGAGCCATGTTCCTTAATATTACAAAAAAAAGAATTGATTGCATCTGAAATGTTGTTTTGCAGTTAAAAAAGTCTTTCTGCCACAGCTGGTATCACATTGTTTAAGCGGAGAATATCCCATTCTGAGAGGAGGCTTTTCACTTTTCATCGCGTGTAACACATATGGATAATAGGTTTGTGTAAGATGAGTACGGACCTGCAGCAGCAGCCTCTCGAACGCCAGACAGGCATCCCAGCGGGGCAGGCTGGGGTGGCGGAGTGTTTGGGCCGTGGCAAGGCCCAGCTGGAGCACCCCGCAGTGATTCTCTAGTGACCCCCAACTGCTCCGGAACAGCTGCACGTAGGAGCAAAGCTGCTCGGGGGTCACACGGCCTGAGAGGGGGGAAGAAGATGCTGTTATTATCTGGGGAGAAATTTAGAGCCATCACAAATGTATCAATTAATATTGGTCAAAATACATCATACAGTATGTGTAATCCACAAATGTACTCTGACTGTTGGCCTAATGCTCTTATGTGTGCCATCTGGTAAATAAATAAAAAATGTACAAAGCTGCAAGGGACACACACATAGTTATTCCTCCTGATGGGAAGAGCGGAGTGTGGAAACTGAATAAATAGACAACCTTTTTCCAAGCATAACAGCCGTTTTAATAACTATCATACACTCAGCTTAGGGCAGAGGGGAATGACTGATACCAAAACAGACTGTAATATTATCTTAATGAGCAAGAACCCCACAGGCTGGGAGAAAAAGCAATAGGGCTGTGCAGAGTGTATATGCGTGTTTGGCTGAGCCAGTTAGGAAGCAATATTCTTTGTATGTGCAAGCTTCAGGTGGAGTATATGACTAAACATCACTGTGTATGGGTCAGCAACACTGATAAGAGCTCCTGAGAGCCTGTTATGTGTGTGATAACAGTGTGAGTGATATCAGACATTTATAGAGGCAGCAGAGAGAGACTAGACTCCTCACACTGTTTGGGACCCTCTGTCTCCCCCCACGCCCCTCCCGCGAAGATTCACAGGGACACAGGAAGAGCAGCGTAAAGCGTGTAAGGAGCTAGAAGGGGGATGTGCAGGGTGGCCTGGAGGTACGAGGGGCTGTGTCAGGGGCTGGGATAGAGCGAGGGCACACATTAACTCCCCATAAAGCCTACTTCTTCATGTTGATGTTCTGAACCAGCACCAGATGTGGGAGTATTTCCTGTTGGACTACATGGCCAATGTTTTCTTTAGCGGGGCCAAACACATGACTAGAAGAGAAACAGACAGGCAGGACACAAAAATTGAGCAGAAAGCTTCAGAATACTAGATACAATATGGAGTCATGGCACTTAACAAATGTAAAAACAATATATTTTTTTGGATAACAAAAATTCTTTTTTGGATAAAAAAAATATTTTCAGAAAGAATAATGGAGAGAATCATCCAGGGAAGCTACTAACAAAAAAACTAATTTTCTTGGAAGCTGATAAGTAGACCTGACAACAAAATACATTCCTGCCCGCCTGTTGGGAAACTAGTTTCCAAGCTGAACTGAAAGAGTCAGTGTGCTGTGTGACATTCACTGTATGGGTATTATGAAGCAATTGTCTATAAGAGAGAATTAAGTTTCTTGCTGAAATTAAAGTATTTTTGAAGAATAAGCTTCAGTCCAGACATT
Source organism: Dicentrarchus labrax (assembly GCF_905237075.1). Classification (NCBI taxonomy): domain Eukaryota; kingdom Metazoa; phylum Chordata; class Actinopteri; family Moronidae; genus Dicentrarchus; species Dicentrarchus labrax. The sequence goes on along the minus strand of NW_026136718.1, from coordinate 23,246,948 downwards.
CAAAATCCTGAAAAGCTCTATTGTGAACATATCCAGCCATAAAATCCTGGCATTATAACTAAGGTTCGCTAAGTTTGATGTGCCAACCATAATTCAGCACAGAACCAGGAAATACGTCCAAAGCAAGTGCCAAGCATAATTTCACCCAAGAATAGGCAACCAAAGAATGGCACACTGTAGGCCAAATATAATCAGACTTTACAGCTTGGGTAGATCATATGAGACTGAGTGAGAAAATGTAAGACATTGGAAAAAACAGAAAGAAGAACTTAAGACAAGAAAGCCATACAAAAGCCTGTTCTCGATTACACAATCAAACAGCGCTGGCTAAGCCTCAGCTCTTATCTATGCCACTAAACTTCCCTCAAAACAGTTCTGCGATTCCTCAAGCATCTTGTTGCCAGATGCAAAATGAATCTCAGGGAGATGATCTGTCAGCTGAGCTATGGTTTCAGACTACGGTGTTTCTACATTAACAGCAGTGCTGGAAAGGTTCTTGATTTCAGCCTCTAATAATTTAAGACTGTACACTGTACTTGCCTTTAATGGACTTTTCCATACCAGCTTTAGTTTTTAATTATACATTGTAGGCCTATTGTGTTTTTCCGTTCATTTCACTGACTTGAAAGATACACCATTAATTTCTGGTGTCTGAAAACACCAGCCAGTTTTTATATTACAGTTTAAACTGTGGTCAAGTCAATCAGCATATTTCTGTTCTGTTCTTAGTTCTGTTCACTGGTGCCCTACGCCCAGCGGTCTTCAGGTATATAAAATACTGCAGTCCTTGTCGCTTCACCTAAGATGATAGTAGAAACTTGAACCTTTGGGCCATTTTAATTGCTTTTATTGCAGGACCAGCCATAAAACAAATCACATTTTCAGTCCCATGCTATAAACAGTTTGAGCTGCTGCCCATTTTAGCCTGATGTGCAGAAGTGGCAATTGAAGCTCGGCCATGATCAAAGTCCTGAATAATGCAAAAAAGGGCAGGGGCCAAGAATGATTTAGTTCTGTTACTGGACTTGTATTCTTTTTTTTTTTTTTAAGTATATTTTTTGGGCTTTTATTGCCTTTATTATAGTGACAGCTGAAGGCAGACAGGAAAGGGGGGCAGAGAGAGAGGGGATGACACGCAGCAAAACGTATTTAAATCTTACGTTGGAGCTAGAGGAAGGGTCACCAAGGGTGATTCAACCTGTGGAACTGGGTGACTAACTGACATTGCTGCACATTGTATTCAATGTATAAAGCATGTTTTTGTGACACAGTTCAAAACAGCACAATAGCACATCCAAAAGACCAAGTTTTAATCATCACAAATAACATCTGATCTGATTAGAGACCTGTTCTTGTATTCATACTGTTGTTTCGTTTTCTGTTCTTACAAAACAATAACAAAAACGTTGAGAATGTGATTGAGAGGTTTGGACTGGAAGTGTCATAATGTAACAGAGACCCTTTAAGTTGTTTCATGATTTACATGATCCAACTAAAACACATTTGTTAATCTATGTTGTCATTGTTGTTGACAGTCTGCTACTGTAATTATTGCGGTTTTCCACTGAAATAAATGGCCAGACATTATGATAATATTTTCATTCATTTGCTTGTTGAAAGTTGAGAAAAAACTTTTAAGGCCCCAAAAGTTGCGTTCCATTTGTCCTAATAAATTACAGAATTATATTTATTAATAAAACGGAAAGAAAGCCATTAATCAATTAGTGTGTGCAAAGCCCTTTTGCCATTTAATACAACACATTCTGACTGTCTAAATTAAAAAAATATCTTAAATTAAGATAAAAAGGGAAAGATCATACAGTAAAAAATATGAATACTTATTTAAAACTATTTTCATATTACACTCTCCCTAATCTCACTGCCTGAAATGATGAATGCAATCAATTGTCTGCTTGAGTCTCACTCCTCTCTGCTGTTAAAGGACTGCACCACAGGAAGAAAGGCCCCGTCAACACATCTCATTTACACTGCAGTATCAGTGAACATAATATATACACAAACTGTATAACCATGTGACGCACACATATGCATGCATACATACATACATACACACACACGCAGATGAACAGATAAACACACATTTATGGACGATGAAACCAAAGCTGTCTAACTAATTCCCTGCTAAGAGCAAAAACACCCAAGATAAACACTGGACTCTGCACAACCACACACACACACACACACACACACACACACACACACACACACACACACACACACACACACACACACACACACACACACACACACACACACACACACACACACACACACACACACACACACACACAGCAAGGGAATTTCATCATCCAATTGTGCTATGAGAAACCTGACGGGTCATACTCAGGCTCTAAGAAATTGATTATTTTTTCTGTCTCTCTCTGGATGATCTTATCCTGTTGAGATGAAAACACGCCAAGTTGGGTTAGTGTGTATGTGAGAATGCAGGGCCTGGAGGATCCTGATACAGTATTTTCCTCCACTGATCTGCAAAAACCAACCAGAGTGAGAGTGTGTTGGGGTGCGAGTGGAAAATTCTGCGAGTGAGCGGGCACTGAGACAGCAGATAGGTATTAATGCTAAGCGTTTTGTGTTACCGGGTTTAGCTTGGTCTCATATGAGCAGAGCATGATGGATTGAGAACGCTGCTGGTGGTGCTGGTGGGCAGGATGGGAACTGTGTGGGGGTGCGCTGAGGAGCTCAGGGGGCTTCGTGGAATCTGGTCCTCTGCCAGTGGGGTATAAGGGTTCAGTGTGTGAGGAGTCTGGCTGTGCCCGCTTCTCTCCTTGCTTTTCTCTTATTCTTTCTCTCAGGGAAGACATTAAGTCAACAGACTGTCAGTCAGCAGGCGGGAGCAACTTACGCTACACCTTCTTCATACTTTCTTGCTTTTACAGTCACTCTCCATCTTTTTATTCCTTCTATTTCTGCAGCTTGAACTCCTGTTGTTGTGCATTTTTCTAAATGAATCCAGCCAGAGTGAAGCAGCCATCCAGAATTAGAAGGTCTGCTGTTTAGCACAAATGTGTGAAAGAAAACCTCTGTGTGTATGCAGATGCCTGGCAGAGTGTGTGGGGTGTGTGTGTATGTGTGTGTGTGACCTCCAACATATTACAACCTGCTTGTTAAGAGACAAGACCTTCTTTACCTCACAGATTATAGGAGCTGAGGGACCACACTGCCCCTCCCTTTTAACCCCAACCCTTTTCTGCCAGATGCTAACATGCATATTAGCTGTGTGTGTGTGTGTGCATGTGTGTGCGCAGTACAATTACCTATGTGAGTCAGAGGGTAGCATGAAGGTGAACGTGCATGAGGGCACTGTGTACTTGTGCATGTAATGACTTTTTTTTGCGTGCCTACACATATTTTTATCCCTCGCTTCATTAACAAACAACAAAAGTTTTCAAAAGCAGCGTGCACGTGTGTGTGTGTGTCTGTGTGAGTGAGTGGAATAGAGCCAACATGTGGTTCAGATTTCCTCTGTGGCCACATGGGCAAATACGGGGCAACACAGAGAAGTTGGATCTCTGTAGGATGCTCTATGGTTCTCCTCCAAAACACTATAGCGTTCACACACACCTTTTCTCTTTAAGAATCTTTGTTTTTACCCATGATGCTATTTCATAATGTTCATTCATTTTTATTTCCTGTGTTTGGTGTGAATTTGTGCTTTTTTAAAATAAAATTTTATTTTTTTAAATGGGAAACAAGATTGCATTTTGTTCCATGTGCGACATTCTGTTTCTTACCCATGCTCATCTTGATTGGCAGCTTCTCCTTGCTGGCTGTTTCCACTAGTTGCCGACGGACCTCCATCACCCCCTCTTTATGTTTATTGGTCAGCATGGCCTCCCATAGTGACTGTGCTGCAGTTGACCTGGTAGGTAAAACAATCAAAAAGGCAATTTATTCATAAGAGGGGAAAAACACTGTAGTAGAAGATGTAAAGTGATTTTCAGCACTAACAAGCTGAGCAACTGTTGCTGCTCCTGCCATTTGTTCAGAGCATGAAGGACTTGTGTTGTATAAACACCAAAGGACAACACGGACGTGATTGGGTGCTCGTCTCAGTGATAGAGAGCCTGCTGGTTTGGGAGTGGTGACTCCCCTATGGGACCCCTCACAGGAAAAAGCTGAAATTAGCAAAGGGAACAGCAGGAATGTTCTCAATCCACCTCAAATGTCTGTATTCCAACATTTCTCTGGATTGATCAGTGCTGTCCTTACATCAGTGGCAAAACAAGTCTGGAGACCAAGACTCCTCTAGATACCATCTCAGTCCCTCGTCTCATTATCCGCTAGGTTATGAAACACACTGATCCACATCCCTAATGGGAGATTGAGGACAAGGCATGTGTGTAAGACTATTACCATCTGCCATGAGCAGTGGAAACAGCTTCAAGTCTTTCCATGAAAGAATCAAAAGAGTGTCACTGAGGCATTTCATCATCAATAGCTTCACAGAGAGCGACACTTTTTCTTCTAAAATGTCTCTTATATCTGAATTCAAGTTACGAACATGTTGTATATCTCTGTCTCCATTGGTCTACTCTCTGATTTCTTGCCCTGTTAAAAGGCACTGACACTTTGTCTGCTGGATAAAAGGGCATCAATAGCTACATCTCTGTCCCTTTGACGGCTAGACTGACATGAGCGGTGATTTTCCCCGTCCTCTTAGGAGTGACCAGAAACTGAAGCAAGACAGACACAAAGAGAGAAAAGGGGCTCAGGACGGAGAGAGGGAAGGTAGGAGGGAGCTCGTTGACAAATCCACTCTGTTTTTCTTTTCTTTTTTTTTAAACTTTTTTCTCCTCTCGCCTTTTCTCCTTTCTAACTGCTGCCATGTGTTTAATATCAGATGTAATCTGTTCCAGACCTTGGGCTGGGGCTAGATGGGGAGGAGAGGGGCTCACACTGGGACGCCCGCCATCTTCACACTAGAACCAGACACAAAGACCGGCAAACACGACTCACCCAAGGACAAGAGTCTAATGTAAAAACTGATACAGTAAAATAAATAAATAAATAAATGACATTTAATTACAATCTCATGGTTTGCTTGAGTTGTGATTGAGACATGAATACAAGGTAGAGCTTTGCAGCAATTGGTCAAGAGTTATGACGTTGTTATGTAATTTCTGGAAAACACTTCTCTTAATCCTTCAGAAAACAACTCCCACGCACTTGATGAAGTATTAGAATGGCTACGATTACGCAAACCGTGAAGTTCCACATACTTGTCATGGCTGAAATACCAATAGTGTGACTTGGCAAGCCATGTGTGTGTTTGTATGCGTGCACATGCATCTGTATATGTTTGCATACAAGCCTTGTGCATCCGTGTGTGTTCTTGAAAGACGGAGAGCCTCGGTAGAGTGTGGATGAAATATGGTTCTAATTTAGCTTTTTCCCCCACAACAACCCGCTCTCCCCCTCCCTGCCCCCCAAATGGCCCACTCCCCCTGACACTGTCCCTGTGCCATTTGGTCAGACCAAGGTGTGGGTTTCAGCTGGAGCGAGGGGTGAGGGGTAAGGTTTATATCGGCAGAGTGTGAGACTGGCCAGCCAGGAACTCTGTTGAGTAACTACTCTACTATGGAAGAGAAAGAGGGAGGGGCTGGGTGTGTGGGCCACGTGTGCTTGGTCATCTGCGAGCGTTAAGTGCAGTGTGGCTCTGTCTGTTGAAAAGGATGCTAGATACAGACTGAAGGGGGCACTCTTGCACTTGACTTGTGTGCACCATAGTGGATGTCCTGCTTGGACAGGCTGAGTGGGTGTGTGTTTGGAGTGTGTGGGTGTTTGTGCCCAGACTAAATTCCACTAGATGTGTAATGAGTGCCGTACCATTAAAAGGCAGTTAAGCATCTAATACTGTAACTTAAAGGAAGATGTGTATAACACGTGAAAAAATTAACACATATGTACCCATTAAAAGTGATGAAATACCTCTGAATGTGTCCAGGTCATTAATGGGGTGAGGAGGGGGTTAGTATTCCTGGAAGTGTATGATCCAGCAGAAAAGAATTGTTCCAACTGTTCTGACTCAGGATTTCTTAAATTTACTCCCCATCCTGTGGGCCCCTCATCCCTGAGTCGAATATAAATGCGTACATGTGCACACACATTTCAGTGTTTCTTTACTCCCACTCAAACACATAAGCAAGCAAATTTACCTCAAAATTCGGTGTTTGTGACGTGGTTCAGAAGTGAGTCATAGTACATACATATGATTGATGAAATGTCTTATAAGCAGGGGTCTCAAACTCACTGACTTGGGGCCATCAAACTTACTTATGTATAGCAGTTTCTTTATGTAAAAATCATCATCAGCATCGTTCACAGCCAAACAACAAATGAAGGTCCAAAATGTATTCTCATCTTATCAGCCCTTTGCACACATATGACATTACTTTGCGAAAAAAAACTAAATAATTTTTTTAAAACAGAATTGTGTTTTTACTTTACATGGATGGAGAATGGGGGATGGAGGGATGGAAATGGCCCCAGGGGATGTCAGTTTGAAATCCCTGCTTTTAACGATCAGTTCCCCCAAGTTAGAAATTACATACTTTTTCATTTAATTTCATTTTATGTTGCCACTGCAACACAACAGAGGTGAATAGAATATTTTTTGTTGCGCGCAAACATAATTTTCATTATGTTTCAATACCTCTTTCCAGGTGTCCCATCAGTCTGTAAAAAATCACTAAAAATGCAGTCAACCAGGAGGGACAAAGAAAATGAGTGTAGAAAGATGTTCCAATGAAAATTGTGGTGTCTGAATTTGAGAATTAACTAGAATTGTTTTATTGTTTCTATAAAGGCACAATGCTGATAAAAGTTATTTTTGAATGTTCTGAGCGCCCCAAATGAAATTAAATTGAAAGCAGTTGCATTGCAGTGGTGGCAGAAATCTGGGACAAAGATATCTTAAATTTCTGCAAAGAAAATCTAAACTATCCAAATGGCTAGACATTGGCTTTAATTTTACAGTTCTACACAGCCTTTCACTTGGACAGCTGAGAAACATCATACAACTGACCACAGCTCATAAAATTTTGACACATTTCTTGGAGTTCGTCAGCATCTGTGCAACAAGTCACATCCACAAACTGCAGTACTCTCCAGTGAATATTAGAGCATCGAAACTTCACACTCAATTCAGACTGCAAAAGCATTCAGATTCAGATGATCTGTGTACTTTCCAACAGGTCTACGTGCAACAGATCCAGCCTAATAGAATTGTGCAAGGTCAGTCCCATTCCTCAATGAGTTAATTTATGGAGTGTTTTTAATGGGCCAAAACACACTGTCGGTTTCCTGTAAACATCCCCATGTACATGAGTACATGAGAGAGAGAGAGAGGTGGACCAAAACCAGACCTGGCCTTGAGTGTCTGTGTGTCCTGGCAAAGGGGGGTCAAATGACCTAGCGGATTTATGGAGAGAAAAAGAGGGAGAGGAGTTCCGCAGGAAGTGAGGAGAGGAGGGGAGATACATCTGTTATTACCGACCATGTTTTTTACAACTGTAGGAAATCTCCTTTAATTTACACTAGAGGTGTGACATGTAAAAGTGTATGTGTTATTTATACAGTAGAATTGTGTATATTATAACATACACATTATATATGTGTTATATACATATATGTACATAACATATGTAAATGTAAAATGCATACAGCTTGATTTGTAAAATGCACATGTAAAATAATATCTTCTTTTGGGAGAAGCTGAGAAATGAAAGGATCTTTACAGGGGGGGATATGGGAGTCTCTTCCTCCACTGATGTCTCTTGGCATCGTTTTTAATTTCAAATGAAAGCCAGCAGTGGGGGTTCTTTGAAGAAGATGGGCTGGAGGATGTAGAGTGCCATCTTTGGGGGTGTTTTATCCTCTTACTGAATAAAATGAACGTGCACATTTTCTCCAATAAGAAGCATGTTCTCTAGTGAAAATTGAATGACAGAGTAGAAGACGGCATACGAGACAGAATAGGTTTTGTTATCTCAGTCTTGATGGGAACACGAAGTACAAGTTGTTCAGGTGAAAGTAATCTATGTGATTGATGTACTGTGGGTTTCAGGATGTGATACCTTTAACACTGGAGAGGAAAAAAGAATTAGGCAGCGGAAGAAACAGAGACACAACATCTGAAATGGACCAGGGGACACGTCAGCTCACTGAATCCTAAGATATGGCTAAACCCCTGCATCTCAAAATGGACAGATATGAACTCAATTTTGCAAATAATTCAAGTTATCACTGACCTTTAGGGTAGTCTGGATAAAATCAGTGCGATAAATGATTAGATGAAAGCAACCGAACTGTGTGACGCATATGGCTTAGAGGGAGAGTTGGTTCTCATCTTTAAAGTGGTGGGAGAAGACTTCAAAATATTCAACTGAGACTATTTAAATTTTATCTTCACACTTTATTGCAATACTGAACACTAGAAGCACAGATTGGTTCTCACTTAGGTACGGCAAGCACATAGCTATGATTTCTATTAACTGCAAAGCAGATAGAAATCGAATATTGAATGACTGTCTCTACTTCCGACACGGTAAAAGGACTGCTATTAATTTTCCACACTAACATTTATCATCAGCTGCAGGTTCCACTGTGCTGAGAGTGGAACATGGAAAGCAGTTACTGTAAGGATTAAGTTTGTGTCACAATACACTGTAAGGAACGCGATGTTTGGCCAGAATCAATATCCTGTTCAAACAGACCTTGTAATCCTGAAAACATGCTCAATAGGCAGGCCTGTAAGGGAACTTGTACTATACTGTAAGTAACACTGGAATAGAGTTGATGTTTAGCCTATAAATCACTTGAAAGACTTCAAGTATAAGTAAGTATAGTAAAACAATCCCTACCCTTTAACAAACCACAATAGAATGAACGTGGCCTGTTTCCATTCCCCTTCTTTATTCTTGGTGGGGTAAAATCAGGGTTAGCTGTGCTCAGCTGTCTGTCATTTGCTCTCTCCATACTATCTCTGCTTGTTTTGTTACTTTTCCCATACAGCCTGCACTCAAATAAGCGTGCATGGCTTTTTATTCATGCTCATATTTCCCAGCTGAGACAGAAATAGGTGTTTTCCCTCCTTCCTGGTGGTACACAAGCAGGAGCTGTTGGGCAGATTTGAGAGGATGGCAGCCTTGCAGTGTTTTCTCGTGGCAGGGTGCGGTCGGTTACCCTGCCTGGCTCGAGCTCAGCAGCTCCTGAGGCAGGCCCAGAGCACCTTGGCCACCCGTACTCGGTTCTGCCCACATGCACACACTCTCGCCACAGGATCAAGGTCGAAGGCGGCCAGATGACGGGGGTGCAGGGTTCAGTCTGAGACTGAGGGAAACTTGGTGCCCTCTGCCAATGGGGTTCATATGTCCTACTCAGGATCACAAGGGTTGTGCAGCCAAGCACAGCAAATTACACAGACTGTGCTGGAAGGTACCTGACCACAAACACACATACACAGGCACACAGAACACTCCCACTGCCACTTTCACTCAACGTCCTTCTATATACAGCAAGCTGTGCATCCTGGCACAATTTAATGGCTTTAAAAAAAATGCCAAAGTGCAGGAGTAACAAAAACCAGCACAGGCAAAGTAAGCATGTGTATGCGCCTACACACTCACACAAAGTACACTTTCTCTGTGGCATGATTAGTAGAACCACAGAGTGAAAGTCAGGTTGCAGGATCAGGAGAATTCACACCAGGTTATGAAAGACAATACGAGCATAATTGCAAAGTAGGTGTGGGGTCTTGCCAGGAGAGCTAGAATCAACAACCACCCACAGAATGTTTAAGACACAGTAATCTATAAAAATATCCTGGAATTACTGAGGGAAATATCATACAAAAGGTCCAAAGTAGATACACACCTAATATTTAAAGGCTTGAACTGGTCTACACATCAAAACACACTGTGGTCTGAGCTAAAAATAGCTCAACAAATCATAGGTATATAAACATACAGTAGGAGGGAACTTATTATATAGACAATCAAACCACACAGAGCCAGTAGCGCCTAGAGCTTTGCACAGTTCACATCACGCAAAGAAAACAATCCATTTTAGAAATGTGTGTTTTTGTATCTTTTGCAGAATTTGGAGAGATTAACGCTAAAGCATGCATTTGCAGAGCCCTGTCTTGAACATATTGGAGTGATTGACATAAACTCTGCCTATGGTGAGCGGCGCACTTCAAGGCAGTTAAATAAAGTGGGAACTCTAGGCTTCTCTCTTGCTGTGCCTCGGCAGCACTTCAATCTCCTAAATATCTGTGATAAGGCTCAACCGGGCCATCTGCTCCGAGATTGCACACAGGCAATAACACTAATGCTGATCCTGTGGACCCCAATCAGACACGTACTCTATACAACCACAGCCCTATGCCACATTACTTATTACTGTCAGCTACACTCCTTCATCTGCCTATTTGTGTCCAAGCGCCTGCTGAAACCTGTGCTAGTCAGCTGTGTGTGCAACTGAGATATTCAGAACTACAGTGACTTGAGACATGTATTAGGGGGTGCATCCGGGGGTCAGTGCAACCTGCCCCTGCTGTGCTCGTATTATCTGCTACAGTACACGCTGTCCAAACACGGGGTAAGGGGTAAGACTGGTTCCATTACAACAGAACCTCCCACCTAGCTTAGAATGCTCTCCGCTGTATTCAGTGTATGTGTAAGCCCGTTTGTGAACATGGTCAGACATACTGCATGACAGCTCTGGCCACAAAACTCTTCTTCTCAGTCAAAGCCTTTTCCTCCTGCAACCACATGAAGGGGCAAAGCGGGAGTGGAACACATGATGTAGGACTAATCCCTGCCATGTACAACAGCCCCACCGCAGGCGCCTAACACGTGCATCTGCACAGCCAAGACTACAGGCAAGCTTCACTGAGCAACTGGCACAATGCTGGTCATGTGCCACTCAACTCACTCACTGAGGGCTGGTGAGTGTGTGTTTGTTCATATGTGTGTTTGGCCAGGTGGGAAAAGTATGTAAAAATGTATATTGTGGGGGTGTCAGTGGTAGGAGTTCCATTTTGGATCTGGTTCCAAGTTGGTAAAATAAGATTTGTTCATCTCTGGTTTAGGTATGATGCTGAGTGAAATAATCACAGTACACACTGTATATTTTTTATATTTATAGTCCATGAAATGCTGTCTAAACCCATCCCTATTCAGTGGACAAGAATTCATCCCATGCAGAGAGAATAAATATCCCATGGGGAGTTGGGTAACAAAACATTTGCTATGCTCCTGAGTAACTAAACTAAACTTAAAAAGGATTTTAACCATAACACACATAGACAGACAACTGTTCACACTCACATCCACACTCACAGCTAGAGGCAATTTAAAGTTTCCAATTAACCTAACCTACATGGGAAGTTGGGAGGAAATTGGAGCGCTCAGTGGAAACACACACAGGAACATAGGGGCACATGCAAACTCCACAAAGACAGGCCACATCAGGGTTTGTTATTCTTAAAAAAAAGAAATATATATATATTAAATTATTTGGACAATAAGTTGCAAACTTCCACTAGTGTGTTGTGCTCTCTCTCTGGCTGTATCTTATGCTATAAGTTATAAAAGAATGCATGAATGAGTGAATGACTGTGACTGTAATTATTACTGGGGTAAAGAGTAGGGCCACAGCTAACAATTATTTTCATTATTGATTAATCGTTTGGTCCCAAAAAAAAAAAAAGGAAAAGTGTCCCCAAAAACCCCCAAAGTATTCAATTTACTTTGCTTCTATTCTTTACTTATCTTGTTTTATTTACCTCTTTCATAGATGATGTGCACTCATATTTTCTTAATATTCATGTGTCTCCTCTGTTTAATGGGTCATGTTTAAGATTTTTTTTAAATATATAGTTTCAAATTATGGCTGAAAAGAAATGCAATAAATGATTGCCACTCATAAAAGTCTTTTCAAGCCAAGTCTCTCAGTTAGGTGATAACAGCTGTGTGTACATATATGACACCAATTAAAAAGAAAATGAATATTTCTCTAAATGAACTTTGGTTAAAACAATCATCAGAGATGCACTCACTGGGTCTGTGCGAGACAGCCAGGGGCCAGGGTGGTCTGGGAGTCAGGGGTTCGCTGCAGACTTGTGAGCTCCAGCATGTCCACCTGTACGTCTGTCACATGACCAGGTAAGGGTTCGAGCACAGTCAGAATCTTCTCCACCAGGTTGTCTCCATGGTGACCAACAGCTCCTGAGAGACAAGAAATGGAGAACTAAAAATGTCCAAATATCTATTCAGTATGTAATAACAACTGTCAGTGACACATCAGTATGTGAATCTATACTGAATAGCAGTCATAGGAACACTCTTTTGGCAGTTTTAGCTACAAATACTACACAGGAGAGCAGACAGGGTCATGACTGTGATGTGATTAGGGTTCTGCACTGTGCAGAATGATTTGGTGCAATATGATCCAAAAAGCAGGGAGAGTTCACCTGTGAGATCCATTGTTCGGTCCACAAAGATGATTGATGCTTTATTAGGGGCTGTCTTCCTTCGGTTTTTGGCTTGAGGGTGATTGGCCAGTTCCCCCGCTATGATGCGGCTCATTGGACCCACAGCAAAACTCTCTTCCCTGGTGCCTGTCGCCTCAAACACTGAATTCAAAACTGCAGCCAAGGACTTGATTTCAAGTTGCAGTTCAACCGGGAGAGAGTGCACGTCTACATCAACCAGGCTTCCAAATCTCTTCTTCTCTGGTCGTTTTGCATTTATTGACTCCAGATCAGGTGAGAGCAGGGGAAACAGGTGAGCAAACATGGGTGTGAGGAGTAGCTGCTGTGATACAGGGGCGAACACCACTGGGACATGCATGACTTCAGCCGTGTAGTTCATGTTTCCCATCCACTCGCACAGCTTTTCCTCAAACTGCTCAAACACAGGGTTGCTTTCCATTTCTGTCGTGACATTGTTGGCGAGCAGGTGCACGGAGTGAGCCACGGTGGTGATGACAACACAGTACTGGAAGTGACTGAGGGATATGATGTCTTTAATGATGTCGATTGTTCTGCCCTTCAACAGAGTGCTCACCACAAACACGGCTTTCGGTTCATTCGCAGCGCAGGCTTCAAAGCTCGAAAACTCTTTTAAATTTCTGGCTCCAGCCTCCAACAGGAGGGCAGCACCCCCGCTCCAATGTAGAGCCTCTGCACACTTGTCGTCCATAAAAACAACAGCTTTCTTTACCTTCGACAGCACCTTCTCCCACATCTGGAGCGGGAAGTGCGTGAAATCATCCGTCGTCAGCATGTCGCCAGCTGTCAGTGTGAGCTAAACGCAACGGAATCAAAGACACATCAGAAATGTCAGCTAAAGTACGTTAGCTCCCAACCAAAACAAACACACGAGTCTCTCAAAGGTGACGTGGCAATCGCGCGTCGCAGCATTAACACGTCACTCAAGCTTTAACTCGTTGCTATGGCAATAGCCAGCATCCAGCAACTCGCAAGAAGTAGATAAAGTGCACTTTTTTTTTTTACAGATTTATCGATGAATGTTTGGGTATTTCATTTTATGACTGAGTCTGTAGAATCCACTGCCATTACTATAAACGACATTTCAACGGCTGAAAATGAAACAAATAATTCAAAGGTTATATAACGTTACTCAATTCTTAAAAACGTTAAAAACAACGTTCAAACCTGTCCCAGCGGTTGAGCTAACGTTAGCTGTCAGTTGGCCAACCCAGCACGAGACAATTTCTGACCAATGACAGGGCTGGGTTTATGAGACATGAGCTCACTTCCTTTAGTTGTCTCCATAGAAACACCTTAAACTGTCAGTTGTACTGATACGGACAGGACCACAATAACTTTATTTAGACATCTATTACTATTAGCATAGCTATTATTTAGTTTGTTTGTTTGTTTGTTTGTTTGTTTCAAACGTCCTTTAATATATTAAAATGTCCTCATCGGAGTCAGACTCCAAAGTTGTCACCGAAGATGAAGATGAAGATGAAGAGGAACAAATATATCGATGTAAGTGTAAACCATTAACAGTAACGTTATAAGTTATATTAACTTAGGTTTAAACAGGTCAGCTGCATATTTATTTATTTATTGTTTATTCTCTAAATGTTTTAACCATGTCTGTGTGTTTAAGTGATTTATAACATGAGCACCACAGGTGACAAGGAAGAAAAAGAGAAGGTTCAGACCCCACCCAGGTGTGTATACTGTGTGTCATATTGTGTTTGGTCCCACTGTATTTGCCATGATCGCAACCTTTTCACTTTTAATATGAATACCTGTCAAAAATAATGTTATAGGCATAACACTACATTTCAGTAAAACCCCTGGATATTTATGATATGAGACTATTAATACTGTTTATTCACCTATCTCACTTATATAATTCTCCCTTACCTCCCTCACTTTGAACTAAGGTTTGAGAAGTTCAAAGCACACCGATTATTAGTGACAGTGAACGGTGAATATATTCAGAGTGCACTGTGATGGCATGCTCATATCCAATTTGAACCGAGTGCGTTACAGTAATGAACTATTCAGACATAAAAACACTTTTCACGGTACAATAATGACAGTGATCATTATAGTTGCACAATACATGTGTGCCTGAAATGTGCAGCCAGTCATGTGGAACATTAAGAAGTATTTTAATGCTCATTAAACCTGCTGCCAGACGAGCAGTGTTTATTTGTGAGCTGGGAAATGTGGATGTGAGCAATCACACAATCGGAGCGCTGACGATATCTGTGGTCTGCATTCTCCGGCCTCTTTGCCTCAGAGTAAATGTAGCATAGCCTGACAATTACAGTAACTTACTGTAACGCTCACCAAAGCTTCAACAATAGTCTTGTTTTTTGTGGAGATGTTCTGATACCATTTTTTGCCACCCTGATACGATTCCGATACCTAAACTTTGAATATCGGATACATGTGCATTAAGATATAGAGTATATTATTAGTTTTTAACAAGTGTATACTAGTAAGCCTGTATGATCGCTATCATTGTCGTATGGCCTAGCTCAGGTTAAACCCTCTGTCAGCGCCAGAGTCAGAGTATGGCGGGTCATGACTGCGCTATCCTGGGGAAAAAATGACAAATGGAATACAGCTGGGAAGTAACAGACAGAACAGAGACACGAGTACCCCCCGATACCCGATACATACCCGATACATTTTAGGCAGTATCAGAGGAATTTACGATACTTGTATTGGTATTGGAACAACTGTACTTTTTTGTGTGTGTGACTTTAGTCTTTTTCTGTATTTGTGACTTAAATTGGATGTGTAAGGTATTCAAAGTCAAGTGTATTTGTTTTTGGTTTACTTAAATCCCTGATGCCTGATGGTTAGAATGATCCACTTTAAGAATATGAGCAAAACATGAACAGTTGCTGAGCATAAGCTATCTCTATAAATAAAGGTGTGCCTCTTTTCAGATAGGTTAATCGTGTTTGCCTTTGTGTCAAGCAGTAACTAGCTGTTGAACTGTTTTTTTTTTTTTAATAATAATGTAATATCATTCCCTAAAAAAAACTATGAAAGTGGGCACTTAGCCTGTAATAAGGGTAGTCTGAGCTACCTCAGCTCAGCTAAAAATAGCTAGACTGCTCCAGCTCTCATATGTACTATTCACATTATTTTGTATTTTTGTCACAACACCTGCCAAATAAACTGCTTTTTGACATATTAGTGGATACTAGTATTGTTTTCATGTGCATCTTTTATGGGGTAATTTGAAAGCTGTCCAAGATGATGAGAAGTGACAATGACAGTGCCAATGAATACAATGATTTTTGTGCAACCATGCAGCCAAGCATATGACAGTATAACTGTTCACTATCCATCTTCTGACAATATAATGTTGAATGTTTCAGCCTTTTATTGTGTTTGTTTGCCTTTTGGGCATAATATGAATGTGCATTATTTGTCAGGAACCCACTTCTGTCAAAATACAGCTTTGAGATATTTTCGTTGTTTTGTTTTTTTGTGATCTATTTGTCTTGCATGTGGAGGTGCTATCTGAAATTAGGTTATCGGCTCTCAACTCAAACAGCAGTGTTTTTCAATGTTCAAGTTAATGTCATGATGATGGAGATAACTGTGTTGACAATGTGTGTGCCCTTTTGTTTTCCTGCAGTTCTGGGGCTATACCTGTGCATCTGAAAATTGATGCTGAAAAGACACATGCAGTTGGTAAGTAGGTGCTCTGACACACTGTCAACACATACAAACACATAAGCACAAAAACAGCCAGGAATGTCTTTGTATTTCTTTTGTAATTCATTAAACAACCGACTGATAAGCATTCAGCCTCCAAAAATGCCCAGTTCATGCATTTTCCTATTGTTAAAACAGCAAAGAAATGAACTTTTAACCTCTTAATAGTACGGCCTAATTTCAATATAGCTCTTTAATGAAACAGCAAGTTGACTGCTCAGACGACCCAGGGAATATTTGACCTTAAAAAGTGGACTTTTGCACATTCCTTACACCACCATCAACATTAGCTTTATCATTAAACTGAAGCAGTTTAATGATGTCTAAAAAAAATGTCCCATGGCCTTATTAAAAATGAATAAGTGATTATCTTCTACATTAAAATTCTTGGCAAATATACCTGTCACAATTCTGAGATGTCTCTTTCACACACCTTGAATAAATCCTGTCAAATGTTTCACAGTTGACAATACAGAGAGACCAGACATGGCTAGCATCCAAGACATCCCAGTGATGGCAAATACAGAGGAGACACCATGGGAGAAGGCTGGTAAGAAGTGGACTTAGAGCCTGTAGATGTGGGTGATTCTCTCCATGGCGTTCTCTCTGTGTGCATTTGTTGAGTGCAACTGTGTAGTCAATAATTACTGTATATGCAGACTTGTTCATTACTATTTTGTGCTTTGCTTTTAGGTGCTAACATCTCAGATTACTTTAACTATGGTTTTGATGAAGAAAGCTGGAACACCTACTGCAAGAAACAGTCGAAACTGCGTGCAGCTAATAGAAAACTATGCACTAAAATCATGGTAAGACAAGATGTTGCCAGATGATAAACTTAATAGGGAGAACATAATCTGAAAACATGAATCACAACAGATACTATTGCTCTTGGTTTAATTTGAACTAGAAATGAATTATGGGAAGATTAGAGAGCGATGGAGTGTGAAATTGTTGTTGTTATTCCACTCAGATCCAGAAGGGGCATCCTAGACATAAAGAAAAAGTGTCTGCTTATCCTTCCTCATCTACATTTGCTTTCAGGTTGGTAACATGTCTTCTACCTACTGTCTGTGTCCTCGGTACTCCACCCCATATCCCATTCCTCACTATAGCTCCAAGCTTCGAGCCTGGAGAAGCTGGCAGCTGGTTGTTTCACTTTGTTTGTGACACAACAACTATCAGGCTGATGCCATCTGTTTTCTCTGATCCTAAGATGGGCTCAGCATATTAGGGTTGTACTGGCAAGGGATCAAAAAGTGTTGAGGTAAACAGAGAAGGTTTCATAGAAGGTTTGTAGACACACGCAGAGCACTATGAAGGGATTTGTCCAAAAAATTACCAATTACTAAATATTTACTTTCCACCGCTTTCCACACTTACAGTGGTGGTAAGTAAATAAGTGCATTTACTCCAGTACTTAAGTTTTAACATACTTGCACTTACTCGAGAATTTCCATTTTATGCCACTTTTTACTTTTTACACCTCTACAATTATCCAGCAGTACAACTACTAACTAGTTACTATTTCTAATCAGCTAATAAAATTTGATGATAGAATCATACATAATGTTAAAATCTACAACTTGACCGGCCGCAACATGAAAATACTGCTCACATGTTGACACATCAGTAATTCTACTGTCTAATAAATACTTTTGATACTTTACATACATTTTGCTCTTAATATTTTACAGTATTCTTGACATGTTTTTAATGTGTAAAAAAAAAAAAGCAATATGGTAAAAACCCAACCTATCTAAATGAAATGGTTCAGCTCTGTGTTGTCAGTTTGCTCTGTTTAGTGCTGTGCGTATGGTCCTCTTCACGTTAATGTGAAGCATTTAAGGGGAAGTTTTGAGCACCGGAGCTGTTAGCCTGGGCCCATGGTGCTTTACAACCCAGTTACAGTCTCCCATCATTTATGTATACACTCATGAGCAGCAGATGCGTGTCATGATAGTAAATAGCATCCAGTCACAGCATGCATTTTGTGCTTTTATTTATGGGCCAGGTGCTGTATGCCTGTAAATGCTTTTGCTCATACACAACAGCACCTTTTTCCTAGCTCTCTCCTATTTAGTTGAACAGTTGTCGAGGAAGCTGACTGACTGACCACTTAATTAAAGATTTGTCCCTTATGACGTTCCCCTCCATCGGCAAGGTTTCCCCTCAGGGGAGGTCATGTGGATCTGAGCGCTGTGTGGCGTCATGCATCTCCCTGTTTGTTAGTGACAGTGCTGGACCGGAGGGGAACCAGGAAGTCATACTGTAGCATGCCAGAGACAAAAACACACTCCATTATGTAGTGGAAGATATGTTCAATGAGGCTTTGATACAGTGGCTGTCTCATTCTCTGAGAGTCTGAAATGCGATGCTTGCATAAGGAAACTGTGTGATGTTATTTTAAATGCTACTTCGTGTTGTATCAGAATGTAAAAGGAACTATGTTCTCCCTCTACAACGCTATTGTCTTAAAATGTTCATTTGGTGTGTATTTCAGAGCTGAAGGGAGCAGAAGAGACATTAAGGAGCTCCAAGCAATTCCCTATTGAGTTGCCATTAGATGTAGTTGTTATTGTTTCTGTATGTTTTTTGCTACTGTTGATTAAGTCCTAGTGACAGAAAGGGGTTAGTGTCCCATCTGTGTGTGTGTGTGTGTGTGTGTGTGTGTGTGTGTGTGTGCTCGATCGGGTTGGGGTGGGGGTTGGTGTGGGCGCTGTTTAGGACCGTAAAGGGTTGTTTTGTGAAGAAGGCGAGATGACCCAGATAAGGAGGTTTAATGCGTTAATGGACCTATGGGGGGTTGTAGTAGGGGCATGGGGGGTGAGATTAGGACAAAGTAATGTCCTGTTTTTAAAAATGTTATATAAATGCACATCAGATCCACATGTTGTTTAAGGTGACTATCTTGAAGTTAGGCTCACTTGTCAGTTTTTGCATGGATGTGATGTATTGTTGTATTGTACTGTTTATTATATGACCTGATCAACAGACAACAGTCAAATGCTACTAGAGATGTGTTTGGAGGACAACCTGGGCCCAGCAGCAGAGTGGAAGGGCATCGATGTCTAAGTGATGAAGGAAACAATACTCAGGTTGTGTGTGTGTGTGTGTGTGTGTGTGTGTGTGTGTGTGGGTGGGTGGGTGTGAAACAAAGACACAGTCACTAAAGTTATTAATACCTATGTTTACATTGCAGGTGGTTACTGAGATGTTCCCTGAGGAAAGAAGTACTTTTTATAATCTGCCCTCTCCTTCCAACTACAATTCTCTCTTTGCATTCACCCCTCCACAACGTAAGTATTGGTAAAAAGCAACACATGTTATATACATGCTCATTCACAATATCCTTACTTAATGGCCGATTATTCTTGCATTTTGCTCATCTGACAGACACTTTGATTATGAACGGATGATTTATCTTTTAAGATGCTGGGGGAGTAAATTTTAGTGGAATACGGAGATTTCGGGTGGAAAGGGCCCCAATAGAACTCCCCTGGGCCGCATCACGCATCATGCAGCTGCACAAATGACTAATGGCAATCTGACCATGTGTGTGTTTGCGAAGCTGCAACACGTGTCATAATAAATAATCCTGTGGAGTTGAAGGACAGAGGTGAACACTGGTGAGTGTGTGCATGTGTACGCATGCGTTTGAAGACATTGTATGGATATATGTCTTTCAGGCTGGTGTCTGTAGTGCCATCCAGGTGCTTTCGGTCTTTAGACTTCCTCTTGGTCTTTGTAGTGAATCAGATAGAAATCCAGGAAGGCTCCCTGGCCTAAGCTCACAGCTGAGCACATGCCATATCTTCATCTTCAAAGGTTCCAAAATAGATGCGCTGGTTTAGACCCCCTTTTTACCCCACACACACACACCCCCTGTGAGCCCCATACTGCCTGGTGAACCTGTGCCAGAGCTGCTAATATAACCAAAATATCAAACATCCTGCCGACTGCAGCTTTGAACAGTCAACTCCAGCTTTGAAGTGTATTTGCGTAGCTTTTTATCTAGGCCACTCCCATTTCTTTAAGTTATAGGGCCGGCCTCCTTTTGTGATGCAAATGTGTAACATGATAAAAATAGCCCCTGGTAAAAAAAATTGCTAGGCCAGCATATTGTGGCATGAGAAATGTGCTGAACAGACTGACTGTAGGGAATAGGGCAGAGGGAAAGAAGGGGTTGTTGTTTTCTCTTTAATTTTTTGATTTGTTGTTTTCATATAGGTCACATTAGATGCCAAGTGTGTTTGATAGGTGCAGATTTTGGAGTGGAACTGTGTCATTGCAGGGTTGTTCCTGTGTCATCTATCAGTGCAGCACAGCGCACAGCCAAGGTGAGGCTGTTTTGCGCAACTGGTTAGTGGGTCACTACAGTCAGTGTAGCAACACAGCATGTATGTGAGTGTCCTTCCATTTGGCACTGATACATTGAAGATCATAGCTGAGCAGATGTTCAGTTTTTTCAGAATTGACCATACAATTGCCATATGCCCTCAGATCAAGGTTATTGATCAGAACTACTGACCTCTATAGCTTTGTCACTATCTGATCTTTTGAATCGAGAGGAGGAATATCAGCTCTCACAAAATATGTATGTATCTCAATAAGAATTAGAAGACAATAAAAAAAATGTTCCTGGCTTTGCCATCGTTTCCAAGAAAACAAAACTTTAGTGCAGCAATTCCTGATCGATTACATCAAAAGTCTGCACCCAGTATTGATTTTAAGCTCTAGCCTTGAAAAAGCAAGCCTTTTTTCAAGAATCATTTGACCAGCAGCTAATGGCTATGCTCTTTACGGACGGCAGGGCAATCACAGGACACTGTCACGACATGAGGAATTGTGCACATCTGTCTGTGATGATTGCATCTCAGAGTACACAAGACACAGTAGCCTTTACCTAAGCAAATAAAACTCAGACCTCTACTGTAGTGCAGAAGGGCAGCATGTGGTTCGATGTGAAATATCAACTCCCATCTAAAACCCTCCAGCCTGTAGCTCTGTGAAACATTAGCATAAGAGAGAAAGCCACGCAAGCACAATTGGCCGCAATTAGCCCTCAGCCATTAGCTCTCTCATATGCTGCCAAGCATGGGATTCCAGCCCTCATCAAACACTCATTCGAGATCACCACAGGTAGAAGCAATTACTCACTCACGCTAACATTCATGGCATGTGTGTGGACAAGCTGGTGTTTACTGTGAATGCACGTGTCTGTTTGTGTGCGGACCACACCGCATTTCTTGAGCACAATTGCTGTGGGAAGGTGATGCTCCAGTTTTAATCATGCTTTGATACATACGTATGGTATTTTCACATAGTAATTTATTGTATAAACTCTTGGTGTTGTCTCCTGCAATCACTTAATCTATTTGTTGTAATGAATCCTTATCCTTGTTTGCATGCAGCACACTCCATGTTCCTGATGAATCACACTGTTGTCTTTGGGTTTGTTTTTCTTGAAAGGAATTGCCTGAGGTCGTCCCTCAGTGCTACACTTCAGGCCTTTCTTTTTCAGACTGTTGCATGTGTGTCTTCCCTTGGGCATCCAGGTGTCTGAGGTATCAAAGGCCTTGCTGGGTCAGTCTTCCATAGTGAGCAGTTCAGGCCCTCTCAACTCTGTGGGACTTGTATTTGAAAGGGAAGGAAGATGTTCTACATTTCACTGACAAAGCAGGGAGCCCTGCGCTCTTTTTTCATATTCAAGCTTGAACTTCCAACAGTCCTTATTATTCTTCCTCTAGTTTCAGCCATTTTTTTGTGTTCTCTATGTTGTTGAAAACTGCTCTGAGCCACTCTCACGTTAGGGGTCTTTATGGAAGAAAGAAGGGGATGGTATCCAGATGTGAATGTGTGTTTTTGCCTTGGCTCTTCAAAGGAATCTCTATATGTGTGTGTATGCGTGTGCACGCATTTGAATGTGTACTCAGTGCAGCCTATGTGTTTTAGAAGTGATTGTGTTGCTCGGTCACGTAAAATTTGAGCATTATAACAAGTGGGGCCATTAACTGTGCACCCAAGCGTTTGACTCGTTCTGTTTTATTGATGAAGGTAAAGGCAAGTAGGACTTGCCACATTTTGTTGCTCTGACATTTTGAGGCTGATCTAATTTCTCTACCTTAAAAGGATTCGCACCATAAATTATTAGGTTATGTTGTTGATAATGGGTGATGTTTTTGAATTTGTGGCTTGTGTTCCTGTTCTTTGTTACCATTATTCATGCTGACACATTGATCTTCCCACACTTAATGTGCCTTCCTGATATTTCCATATCCATCCAGCAGAAATATCTGCTCTGAGTTGGACAATATTTGCCTAACTTTTGCCATAGGCTTCTGTCTGTTATGTCTTATGTTGACTGTGTTTTACTCTAATGGCTGTCATTCCAAAATACATTTTGTTTGGATGTTTTTAGGTCATCACAAAGTAAAGTGAAAGGTAAATGATTTAAACCTTAGTGTTAGGAAAACATTTTATCTGATTCAGGAATATGCAACATGTGTTCCAAATTTGTAACTAGGCTAGGGTTGTTTGAGCAATTTTGCATGGATTTATAAAGTATAATGAAAACAAATTTTTGCTTACAGGTTATACAAGCCTATTAAACCCTGTCTCTGTATTAATGTGCCGACACCTGAACTGTCTTTTTGGTCAAACTGTCTGCTGATTGTGAAACAAGCTCATCTTCAGGAAAGGTGTTTGCAAGTTTGACGACACAGGGAGTTTATCTTTTGCTATTAAAGCAAATGAGCAAGTGAAAGATAGCTAATAATACTAAAATGAGGTTGTGTGTTGTTGTGTCTACTCCCTCCCTTGGCTAACAGGAGCTGGCAGTAAAAATGACTCCATTGCATTGGGAACGGGACATTCCAAATTAGGGGGAAAACCAGGGGAAAAAATTGAAAAAAATTGCAATGGGACATGTATTATATAATGTATTTTCATTGTGAAAAAGTTTTAGAAAACATCTGAACTGTATAGATGGAAGACATAATAATATAGATGAAGTGGGTAATGAACTCTTTCATCAGGGTATAATTGCATTATTTGAAATCGCAAGATCATTCCATATAAAGTCAGCCTGTCAGGAATCTTACTCAATAGTCATAGCCTTGTCTTCTCCTCCATGCAGCTTTGCCTCACCGACGAGAACCCCCTCCTCTCCCATCCCTTGATACTTTGGACAGGTGAGTCCATGAATTTGTCATTATGTGGTACCACAGAGGTGTGTATGTGGTGATTGTGGTATAGGAGCAGGAAAAACCGCAGGTGGGATGGAGAAAGTGTCAGGGAAACAGTAGGATGGCTATTCAGGGAGGTTTGGCTCAGGTGCAGGCACAGGTAAGAAACAAATTCAGCAAAAATGTGGGAAGAAGAGAAGAAAAACATTAGTCAGAGACTGGATGAAAGATCATTAATAAAGTGTGCATTAGTGCTGAAGATTTAAAACAAAATAATTGCTGTTGGACGCAGTAATTTCTGAGGCAGACCTAGTGTCTCTTGTTTGACACCAAAGGACAAACCGTATTTAGGTTTTCTGACATGACTGCATTTCATTCTGAGCTGGATCACTTTTATCACTGTGCTCTGTTGTTGATCTTGCAGCTGGACCAATGGCCAAATAAGGGAGAAAGCAAGAAAGCAACCTTGTTTGTCCCTGTTTATCAGTATCCAGGGCATCCCCTACTCCCCTCTTCCGATCTATGTCACAACCTGTCTGCAAACTCCCACATTTCAGCTCTAATTTACACTACTGAGATCATAAGTGGACCACGATGTACCAGAGGCACTCCTGCATTTTCTTACAGGGCCCTAAATGCATCTCCACTCCAGTTTTGTTTGCTGCCTAACTTGTTTCCCTTGGATTTTGTCTGTATCTAGCCTGTCTCATTCCATCTCACTGTTTGTCTGTCTCTCTAGCTTCCTGTTCCTTCATCTTTTTTCTCTTTTCTCAATCCCACTCTTTCCCTTTCTCCTAATTTGCTGTGTCTACGTGTGCCTAAATTCACTCTGTACTCAGTCCTAAAAGATGGTTTTTCTCACATCTCAGTCCATCTGCCAAATCCTCACATCCTTCAGGGACTTACTGTTCCTATGAACTCTGCCAACCATCTCCCGTATGCTTTATGAATCATTTCCTTTTAACTTTTCTCTAACACACACATGTGTAGTGTCTACACAGATAGTCCCAGCCTCTCTGTTGGTGCACAGCCTTTCCCTGGGGGATATTAGGAACAGCAGGTATTTCTGGCATGACCTGAGCCCTGGCTTCTCATGCTGTGAAGAGGGCCAAGGGCCCAAAGGGGTCCCAATGTCCATATTTAGTTTTTGAGCAAGAGTTCTGTTCATTTCTGCAGTATCATGCTGCCGCTTAACAGTAATGGTTTTCAGTCACATTCTCACTTTCAGTCTAAATGAAAAGAAAAAAAATTAAACCTGGCACAACTGTACCTGTAGCTGAAATTCACAGCAAACACTTTCCAGTGTAAATAGTTGTATATGGCTTTTATTGTGATGTTGATACAGGTTTTGAGTGATAATGACTGGCAGTAGTGTACTTTTTTGGCAGGGATTGAAGATAGTTTAACAATCTATGTTTGAACATCATCACTTTTTTTGGTCTATTAATTTTACACTATGTGACTGGTGAGGTGAAGAGCTCCAGACAAGGGGCCATAAGAGGGGGATGGATGAGTTATCATACAACTGTTGGAAAGAGGCTTAATCTGGGGGATAATAACACACAACTTAGTAGCATATTTTAAGTCCAACATGTCAGAATAAATAACCGAATAACTAAAACAATGCCAGAACAGATATTCACCCAACAGTCTAATGTTACAGCAACAATGTTGACAAACCAGAAACATATTGTAATTCAGTTCAAACTGATTTTAATAACTCTCACCCAGTTATGTGATTTGACAGTTTTGTTGTTTTTTGCAGGATTGTATTTGCTTGAAATGGTCCAGATCTGATGAACAGATGCCAGTTTAAATATATTTTTCAGGAAAATATCCATATAAAACAAAAGTATCATCTAGATCAATAGAGAAATATGGGTTATGATACTGCATAAAAATTGGTTTTCTATATTACCCAGCTCTAATTTTGCATCTCAAATCTATGCTTTTATTGTCCTGTGATGTGTGAAAATCATAATAGGAACTCCTGTTGCATTTTAAATGGTGTTAGAATCATCAGTGTGTATGTTGATGAAACACAGAGGCCACAGAGTGAGAGGTGTGAGCACTGCATAGTGCAGAGTGCTTTGACGAGCCATTACACATACAGTTATTATCCCCCTGTTAGGGCCCTGCTAGCAACCACATGTTCACTCACCCAGACTCATTCTTCCATTCACTCATTCTGTCTCCATTCACAAACAAGCCTCTACATCTCTTTGTCTCTGTTACACCAATATAAAAAATGTAGAGAGAGAAAACTGGCCAGGCCAGTGCTGACGTAGCACAGGGAATGATGGATCTGCTTACTACGTGGATTTGTGGCACGGTGTGTTTGGACTCACACCTGGAGGGGAGCAGTTCCATTGGATGAACTTCGTACACACCTTCAGTGCACTAGGAAGTTTTCAATTGGAAGCGGGTGTGGGTCCAGGCCACGTGGCGAGGCAGAAGATCCAGATAGTATCAGTAATATGCCCTCCATCCGTTCCTTGTGGGTTGACGAGCACACACTGCGCTTTGACAATGAGCCAGTCACTTCAAACACTTGGAAAACAGCTGTGTATTTGGAAAAGTGCTTTGATCATGTTGCAGACCCGTCCACTTGTTTTTTTATTCATTGATTCATCGGTAAATGTATTTGCTTGCTCTGTTTCTTTTTATTATATCAAGTTGAATGATAACTGGCAATACATGTCTGCCAGGGATAGATGTTAACAAGGAAGTTAAAAAATACTATAATATGTTGACTTCAGATGTCACCACAAACAGAACAAAAAGATCTAAAACAAAGAACTGTAGTCATGGGGTCATGTAGATATTTTATGTTTACTTTTTGTTTTCATTTTCAGTGGTCACTCTAAAGGCTCTGATGACCCCTCAACTTCACTGTGTCCAAGCTCATCAGGTACATATCTCCTTCTGTTAAAGTCCAGAATGCATGTTTCATAATGATGACTTTAGTCTATGTGCTGCACACAGTGTACCAGTGGCCCTGGAAACCTACAAATCTTTTTAGACAGATCAATGTACATTTACAGCCTTTTGAAGGTTTTCTCTGATTGTTTTCAGCACAGCATTTAATATATTTTATTTTATTTTCAGTCAAAAACACTTTTAGTACCTGCCCTGTATATTCTCTTTGAACTTCCAGCAAGTGTATGTCCTAAATATGTTCTTTGACTGAATGTTACTGTTGAAGTCTTGCCCTCAGAAGTTACATTTATCAAACATAAGTACTGTTTTTGAAGGATGTCAACAGAAAATGACATACTGTAATGTGCTGGTCTGAATACAGTGACTTGGTGAATGCTTAGTTTATGCATTGAGTAAATTGGAAACTGATTTAGTTGCCATTTGCTGCTGTCTATGGCCCTCTTCAGTCAGCTGTATGGCTCTGTTCTTTCTACTAGGTGTGTCACCCTCAATCCCAAAGACTATGACCTCCAGAACTGGATGGATTGAGACTGCCAAGGCCTGGGAATGCTACATATGGCAGGACAGGTGTTACATGAACACAACCAGAGCCAGAAAGCATGGCCATAATAAACACAGTAAAAGAAATAGAAACAAGAAGAACCCTCCCTCTTCATACAACAGGTGGGTCTCAGTGACTTGAAGTTGTAAATATTCAGTTTATTTAATGTATGTAATTCTCAAGTCTGTTTCCCTTTTGTATATCATGTTGCTGAAGCACAAGACCTGTGGCCTCTTCCTTCACATGTTGTTCTCTCCACTCTTGTCTTGGCTGCCTCTGTATAAATGCAAATGTCTGCTGTACAGCTGTGGCCTTCTGGATTGGGCAACATATAGTATATTGGTTCTGGTCCAGATATCCAGTCTGGTTTGGGCTCCTTCAATATGTGCATTTGCAGCCTGCCTCTCTCTCTGATTGAAAACTTCAGAGGAAAGACAAAAACAGAACAAAGAACGAGGAGGAGGAGGAGCAATCAGTCTGTTTGCCAGGTGAGACAGGAGATGAGTGCAGAGTTTGGTGTTGGCATCAGTGCTGGGTAATATTTCAGCATGACTATAAGGAGTACGTGATAGTCTGTAGCTTAAAGGACCAGATTTTGTTGGATCTATTGGAAGAATATGACAAAAAATATAATATAATACTAATTGAGTATGTTTTCATTTGTTTATAATCACCTGACAATAAGAATCGTGTTTTCGTTAGACCTTAGAATGAGTCCTGTATATCTACAGAGGGTGCTGGTCCTCTTCCTTGGAGTCTGCCTACTGTACTGTTCTACAAACACTGGCTCCACAAAGGGTCTTTCACATTTTTGTGAAAGGGGAGAGTGAGGCGAAGGGAATTCAGTTTGTTGCAGTCTGCAATTGAAGATGCTGCTAAATCTAACACAGTAGTCCTTGAATATGTAGCACCATGTTAGTTTTGTGTGGCACTGTAAAGTGCAGTATTTTCTTAGTGTCCATTGTTTCAGAGGGTGGAAAGTTGCAGCTGGGATTGTGCTCTAAATCTGTGAGTGGTTCCTCTCTCATATATCCAGCTGATAGCTATAATATAACCATACATGACTGTTGTGAGAAAATGCCCACTATTGCAAAAGTGCATTAGACTATTGTGACAGAAATCAAGACTTTTGCAGGGTCAGGAGAAATTATTGTCAGCATATGCAAAGCTGGGTGTTTTCTTTTGTTGTCTTTTTTGTTCTGGTGCAGTGAGACAGGCCAGAGTGCAGTCTAGATGAGGGAATAACTCGCTGTATTCGCCAGCTACTGCCAGGAAATAATTGAGTGTTCGCTCCTCTGCATGGAGCTGAGCCCTTCCTCCCTGTGGCTCACGGATGATAAGAGCCAATCTGATTTCCACTCAAAATTTTGCATAGTGCCCTACTACCCTACAGTCTGACAGCCGGAGTGCTGCCATACTGTATGTGTACTCAAACACTCATTCTAACATGCATGCACGAGCCAAATCCTGCCCTACATTTTCTCTGCACACTCAGTGTTGACCAGTAGCCAGCTGTCTATTTAATTATTATCAACTCAGGCAGCTGCCAACTGTAATACACGCAGGCACATCTTCCCTCCTTCTCAAATACTTCTCAGTTGCTTTAAGGCTTATACTCTATGAAAAGATGAGTGAGACATTTTGCTCTGCCAGAGCATTCCTCAACAAAACTGTACATGTTAGCTATCAAGGATACTCCTGCCTTTGCCCTTGACCGAGGCGCTGGACTCAGATTTGGGGTTGGGACTCATGCGTTGGGACTCATGCATTGGACTAATTTCTTAGTCTGTGTCTGCTGTTGCAAAAGCTGTAATGCTGTTGCTAACAATGAATTCCCATGTCAGCAAGTACTAGAGCTTCACTGTTAATGAACTTGCATGAAAATAAGTGCAAATGGACAAACTGGAATATCTCTTACTGTACTGAGCTCACATACACGGTTCTGCTTTTCAGCACTTCTACTTTAAGTAGTGAGCTTTTGCTGGAGTATTTGTGTGCAATAGATGACTGGATTCAGGTTATGTATAACAAGCTCAGAACAGTCCTGTGGGTCAAATGAGGGAAGTGGGACATGGGGACAGCTGGGAAGCTGTAGGCTAACTGAGGAGATAGGAAGTGTGTGAATCACATGTGCGTGACAGACACACAGGGAATGCACAGGAGAATTGTGTACTTACACCATAATGTCACAGTCACAAAGGACTATTCCTGTGGCCCAGAGTCCAATGTGTGCTGCTCACACCTTCTGGGCTCCGTCAATGTGTTTGCCCTACATTCTAGTCACATGATCAGGCTTCACACTGCGCGTGTCACACACACGCTCATATGTACAGGTTATGTGTTTTCTGTTACATTGATTTATGACTGTGCTCCAAGCTATTTTTAGACTGGAACCGGAGGGATTCATTGTGTGTGAGTGTGTGTGTGTGTGTGTGAAAGGGAGAGAAACAGATGGAGCCTTCCATGGCTGTGTTGCGAGCCACCCTTATTGTTCACTGGTGAGGTCAGTGCGAGTGTTACATTGTATTTTTGGGCTGCTGATGCAGGAGCTGTGCTCGGTAGCCCACATGTCCTGTGCTGAGTCACACACAGTCAGTGTAGCAGGGCAGCCCTCTAGACATCAGCTACTAGTTATCAGCTGCGGTTGTGACCGCATGCCACGGATTTACCACCACCGCTAAGATTCCATGAGCTTAACACTCACATTTTCACCCATGCATTTATCCAGTGAGTGATGTGCTGTGTGTTTCCCTCCCTTCTTGCCTCCAACACCCTACCTTTTCACTAATGGGTGTAGGCCGAGGAGCTGATTGGCCATTTGGTCAACACTGTGACTGCAAATCACATCTCTGGATGATAAATGTAGCACTCATCTTTCCAGCTGGCACTGCCTCACACTCTGTCATCACCTCTTTGTGCACATAATGCACACACTTGCACAAGACAATGGCAACACGCAACATTCCCTTTTTGCCATGGCCAATTTTTTACACATGACATTGGTTAATACGTTCAAAGAGATGTAAATCTCATTTAAATACCCTTTGGCTGGCTTGATTGTTGGTTGACAGAAAAGCTCGCACACATATGGCAGTAGGTTCATTGGATAGTAATTGAGTGGAGGAGTCCCGGTGTGATGAGGAAATTAAAAAGATAATTGTCTCCCTGCTTAAACTTGCACTAAAAGCTTCATTAGAAACTGCTGTAAGGCTAGTTTCAGTGTTAACAAAAGGTCTAGCTGACTCAGAATATGGAACAAGAACTGATAATTGAAAAAAGGCAGCTGTAATACAATGCGCTGAAACCAAATTAAGGCATTGCTAATTAAGAACAGCAAAAACATTGCAATAACATTTTATTGCCTTAAAACAAATTTGCACCTGTCAACAATAACAACCTCATTCAATTTGCATCAGTGCACAATGGAGTGATTTCCTTCCTTAGCTGAAAACAGAGTTACATTCTCATAAGTTTCATAAGTCTTGCCTGTAGAATCCTTAGTGCAACTTCGATGGCAGCTTTGTGATTTGGAGCAAGAGCCCTGTCTGTCTTCCAGCTTTTGTTTTAGATTTAGGAGGCAGAGCAAGATCCAAATTGCCCATTTCCTTCTACCGTAGGCAGAGAGGGGTACAGTAAACCCTGCCTTTTACTTGATTTTCCTCTGCTGCTTTTGTGCCTGATGCCACTTTTATCCTGGCTTCAGGGTCTGTCCTGGGGCCTGTATATTCTCCCACCTACATCTGTTTTTATTTTTACTTCAGTTACTTAGCCCTTAATGTGACATACTTTTTGTCTTTCTGCCTCAACTTCATGCATGAAACTCCTTTCTTTCCAGAGCCAATCCCGGGGTCTGTACCTAATCAATTTTAATGTTTCTTCCACTATGGCCGTGCACTCAATGCTACTTTCTGTCTTTATTAAACTCTGTCAATATTAAAAATACAGCATCACTTCCTGGCTTTGCTTTACAAACATAGTTGCCATACATCCCTCTGCATCTGCTTTTTCTTTTCCTTGCCACTGAAAGCCAGCAACAATTTACCCGCTTGCTTGCTTTGCCTGGGTTATACTCTCTTCCCAAGGGCACTGTGTGCTGGTTATCTCTTACAAAACATGTTTGTTTCTCACACACTCAGCAGCAGTTTTCACTTATTTTCTTTTGTTAGTTTAAATTGACCTAAGCCCCAAATTTTGTTAGATTTTACACTCACCCTCCTATGGAAATATTGGCTTCTAACTAGTATCTTTGTTCTGTCTGGCGTCTTTACACAATCATGCTTCCCTTACTAACCAATGGTGGTCCATTTAGCCAAATCAAACAATCTACGAAAGCAAGTGAAACACTGTATTGGAACAGTATTGGTGGGAAAAAAATACAGTTCTACTTAACCAGCAGTGTTCTTCCTTAGAAACCCAGGTTGCTGTGAAAATAAAATACAACATTTTCACTCAGTTAAATCTTATATTTATAAAATATTTATATCTATCTATTTATTTTATGATCCCTCCGTCACTTTGTGAGGTGACACCATACCTTGCTACAGGCCTGTACCATGCATCAAGATTAGTGGGTTAGCTCATCTTTTCTGCCTATCACCATGGTAACCTTTGTTGCACAACTTTAGAGAGTCAGATCAATCACAGACCAATCAGCTCACTGGAAAAATAACCCATCATCATTATTCCTACAGGATCCTGACATGGACATAAGTACTGACTTTATAATAAAGGGATGAATGATAAAGAGCATTAGATATTTTTATAGATCAGTAGAATCATTTTGCTGTTCCACTCTGGCTTTAAAACAGAGCTTCTAATAAATGGAGAGATGGTTTTTGACAATATAAATATATAATGACGATTATAGCTGCATTTTAATTGCGCAAAGCTTCTTTCATCCTGCCAGGATTCCTGACAGTGTTGATGCTTTTACACTCGTCTATTCCATCAGTGCAGCTCAGAATAACATGAGGTGACTTTGTGATGATAATTGGAAATAAAAAGGCATAGCTACTTTCCTCTCCTCTCTCTTCTTCTCTCTGCTTTGGCAGCAGAAACAGTCTGACATTACTTTAACTCTTTTATGTGCATCACATGTTCATCATCAGACAAAAAAAGCGAAATTATTTACTCTATACGAAAGATATATATAATGATTCCCACACTTATTTACAGCCTTTGCCTTACTTTGAAAAATATTTGTCAGGTTTCTGCAGCTTCTTATTGTATTCTAGTTATGCAATTAGATTATATTGTAAACATTTCACCTCATAGCTGTTATCACTTAAACCAAATGTTCTTGGGCAAAACGTATTATTTGCACTCAAGCATGCATTAAATATTGATAAATCCTTAGATGAAACAGCAAGGCAAGCCTTAGGTTCTAGTGAACATATTTAACCAATTAATCGTATACACTAATATATCAATGACAAAGTAGTAATGTACCAGAATCCTGTCTCTGTCCAAACAAAGAACTGAAATAAAAATGGTGTTGAGAGCAGACAGATTGGGTAAAACTTGTTTTGGTGCCAATCTGTGTGTTTGTGACACTAAAATTAGGATTTAGCTTAATTAACTTTCTTCAAATTCACATTAGTGTATTTTTAGGCTTCTGATGCACATTTAGGGAAATAAAAACACGGTAAGTGCCTTTGAGGATTGACTGTGTAGTTGCTTTTAGACACATAGCATCATGGGATGTGTCAGTTAACCAAATGAGGTCACATGAGTGTAGCATATTTTGCTTCAGTGAAACTTGGCTGCACTCGCACATCCCAGACAGCAGCGTTGAGGTTCCGGTCACAGTTTGTTACGTGGAGACAGAGACTGTTCCAAAAGTCAGGAGAAGAAGGGTGGCGGACTTGCACTTTATGTGAGTGAGAGGTGGTGCAATCCCAGACATGTCAGTGTGAAGGATTGTCTCTGTACCCCGGACATTGAACTGCTGGCTGTGGGAATGCGCCCGTATTATTTGCCGAGGGAGTTCACGTCCACCATTGTTATCGCTGGCTACATCCCCCCGTCAGCTGATGCAGCGGTGGCCTGTGAAGTCATCAGCTCTGCCACCGCTAAACTGCAGACTGAACATCCGGATGCGTTGACGCATATGACGCCACAGCCCTTCCCCCCTTGGCAGGTCAGACCACAACCTGGTCATGATGACTCCCAAGTATGTCCCTCTTGTGAGAAGGCAGCCTGTGCACACCAGGACAGTGAGGAGGTGAACTCCGAGAGATGCTGAGGACGTGAAAGGACAACTACAGGAGGAAGCTGGAGGCCAAACTCCAACAGAACAGTGTGAAGGATGTGTGGACGGGAATGAAGCACATCACGGGGATGAAGGGGAAAGACAGGCAGACATCTGAGAGCCTGGACAGAGCTAACCAGTATAACCAGTTTTTCAACAGGTTTAGATCAACTCCTGCAACGAGCCCATATGCATCTGGATGGTGGGGGAGGCGCTGTGAGGATCACATTCTTTGATTTCTCCAGTGCTTTCAACACCATTCAGCCTCTGCTTATGGGTGAGAAGCTGCGGGTGGTGAGTGTTGATGACACTATGATCTCCTGGTTTACTGACTACTTGACAGGCAGGCCACAGTTTGTCAGTCTGGGCAGTATCCTGTCTGACATGGTGGTCAGTGATACAGGAGCTCCACAGGGAACTGTGCTTTTTCCCTTCCTCTTCACCTTATACACCACTGACTTTCAGTACAACTCTGAGTCATGTCACCGGCAGAAGTTTTCTGACGACTCAGCTGTTGTCGGGTGTATAAGAGGGGGAGATGAGGGTGAGTACAGGACACTGGTAGACAACTTTGTAGAGTGGTCCGAACAGAATCACCTGAGGCTGAATGTCAACAAGACCAGACAGATGGTGATCGACTTCAGTAGGAAGAAGAGGATGCCTTCACAGCCACTACGGATCAGGGGGGAGGTGGAGGACTACAGATACTTGGGAGTGATGATCGGCAATAGACTGGACTGGAAATCTAACATCGAGGCTGTGTACAAGAAGGGGATGAGCAGACTCTATTTCCTGAGGAAGCTGAGATCCTTCAACGTGTGCAGCAAGATGTTGGAGATCTTCTACAAGTCTGTTGTTGCCAGCGCCATTTTCTTTGCCGCTGTGTGTTGGGGCAGCAGCATCAGAGCCAGCGACACCAACAGCCTTGATAAAATCATCAAGAAGGCTGGCTCTGTACTTGGTCTCAGGCTGGAGTCTTTTGAGTCCGTGGTGGAGAGGAGAATGCTGAATAAACTGTTATCCATCATAGACAATGATCAGCACCCTCTCCATCACACAGTGGTCGGACAGCCGAGCACCTTCTCTCACAGGCTGCTCCAGCTCCGCTGTCGAAGGGACAGATACAGGAAATCTTTCCTGCCACATGCCATCACACTGTACAATAACAGCCAAAAC
Source organism: Dicentrarchus labrax (assembly GCF_905237075.1). Taxonomy (NCBI): domain Eukaryota; kingdom Metazoa; phylum Chordata; class Actinopteri; family Moronidae; genus Dicentrarchus; species Dicentrarchus labrax. Next base: position 23,212,584 of record NW_026136718.1, on the reverse strand, counting down.
TCTGGTCATAACAATACAGTCTCCAAGCACCTTATATGTTTTATCTGTTCACTGCACCTTATATTTTTACTTTGCACTACAATTATACCGCTTATTTAAACATTTTATACATTTTTTATATTGCATTTTATATTGCTTTCTTGTGTCTAGGTTGTTCTCTTTACTTGTGTTGTTACTGTGTGTAATGCTGCTGCTACACTGCAATCTCCCAGCTTGGGATCATTAAAGTCTATCTATCTATCTATCTATCTATCTATCTATCTATCTATCTATCTATCTATCTATCTATCTATCTATCTATCTATCTATCTATCTATCTATCTATCTATCTATCTATCTATCTATCTATCTATCTATCTATCTATTAGTAGAATCTACATATTAATTGGCTCTAATATGTAAATATCAAGCATGATTATTACAGAACAGAATAGTACATGGGTACAGGAGAGAAGAGAGATAGAGGGTGAGACAGTAAAGCCAAATAAGGTTGTATTAATTTTAAAAGAGGTTTTTTTTTATATTTATTTTTTTTATTTGATCTACGTGAGAACAAACCCTTGCCTATACAGAAAAGCTGGTGTATTTCTGACCCCAAATTACTGCCACACTTGCACAGCCATGTTTCTTTTGGCGACCAAATTCTCCACCATATTCTAGCTGAAATAACAGCATGAGTCATTAGGTGTTACATTCTATCCCTCCACTCGCAGCTGCTGTTTATTTTTGTGGATATTACTTTCAAGTTAATTGTGTCAATCAGGAATTGTGTTTCATATCCGCAGAGTGGCTCACTTAATCATTTGGGTTTCTCAGTTAAATGACTGCAGGGATGGAGTAGGCAAAATTACCCCGCGGCAGGCTCAGGCCTGGAATTAAAGCTGTGATACTGCCCACCCTGACATGCCTGGGCACTAGTAATGAATAAAATCTTAAAATTTGAAAACAAATCCTGAGGCTTTTATGCTATAATTTACTCTTTCTAACAGTCTCCTTGGGAACTGTTTGACTGTGTTCTCAGTGTTATGCGAGGTGGTTGTTTCTGTGTTAAAGCTAATGGCTCTGAGCAAGAACAAATGCGGGCCTTGGGTCCTAATCCCCGCTGCTAAGAGCTGTCTCCAAATATTGAATATATTTAGCTTTGTACTTGCAACAACTCTGCCCCTTAAGGCTCCCTCTCTTTTCTGTGTTGAGCAAGTGAGTGGTAATAATTACACCAGCCATGTGTGAGCTGTTTGCTTAGGCAGCACAGTATCTGTACTTTTTCCGTTTTGAGCGAGATGATACTTCTAGTGGCCGAGAGAAATGCCTTCAGTGTGATGATTCTTAAAGGTCAGGTTGACTATTCTAAAACTGAAAATTGCAGACTGTGCCAAGGTGTCTGGTTTTAAGGTGAGGGAGTGTAAGAGAGAATAAAACAGTTGTGAATGTATACACAGTACAGTTTTCCCCTTTGGCAGACAGAAAGTTTTTTTCTCTTTAATCATACAAACAGTTTACAATATCATCTGTATTCATTGTATTCTCTATGGACCTCCTCTATAACTGGAGCCCCTCCCACTTATTATGATCATCCAATCTGAATTAGCATCACCTCCCCCCTGGAAAACTAAGCACAATTTACATAATGTAAGATTATCTAGATTATGTATTGGAGAAAACAAGTAGGTACTAGCTATTGTAGATAGTTAGTTATAGTCCCCATTGTGCAGAAGCAGGCAGAGCTGACATTGACATCTTCACTGAGCTTGTTTATCTTACATACCAACTGTGGAAACGTTTACATGGCTGATTAACTAAAACATAATGAAGTGAGAGTCTAGTAGTGGTAACGTGTAATTATGTAATCTCATTTCGGGAGGAGACAGTGCTGCAGCCAACCAGCCTCTGATTACTAGAGACGCCCTCTGAAGGTCACACTGTAATAGACTGCATCGTTCAAAGGAGGCAGCTACTGATATGGAATCCTATGCCTGTGGTTCCCAAATGTTTTTAAACCATGGCACCCCTTCATACACTTACGCTAAAAATGAATAAAAATGAAGAGTGTTAATAGGTAAAAATGCTTTTTTTTTGTCCAGTTTAAAAGTTGAATTTGCTTTCATTATGCATTTGAACTTGCCGATGATGCATTGTGTGTGGCACAGCTATTCTCTATGAAAAGCTACGGCTAGACTCTTTTTGTCAGCTCAAGTTAATTCGGCAGTGTAGAGGGCTGAGATGTATCAGCATGTTTGAGCTTTATTGTGCTTTATACAGTGACAAATATCTTGCTTGCTCTGACTTTCTATGACTGCTGTGCACCTGAAAACCTGTTGCCAAAAAGCATGTTTCTTGTTACTCTGACAACTGGCAACCATGAGCTGTTGTCACCAGCCTTAGCTGCGGCATAAGTGATTTCAGTGCTTGTTGCCTAGACCTTTTATTATGTTTGAAGACCTAATATTAAAATGTTATTTTCAATGGTGAAGTTATTATTCATTTGTAGTATGAAAAATGTAATTAATCTTGGCGCTTTGGACTGTCCTTAAGGAACCCCAGCATGCAGCAGCTCTCACTATGGGAACAACTGCACTAGAGTCTTTAGTTGAAAACGCACGGGTTGCACCAAAATCAGTGATCAATCCCTCCTCTGGTGGGTGTAGGTATAGTGAAATCAGCATATTCTCTCCACTGTCACCATGCCCCCCGAATATGGGTTTGCATGCATGTGTTTTCAGAGGTCATATGAGGGGAGAGAAGATGTGAAGTAATGATCAGTATTGTGGTCTCACAGGACTGCAGGTCCTACAGTGAATAATAGATTTTTTAGCTTAGAGGATACTGCAGCATGGCTGCTTGGGTTTAATGTAAAGGGCATGCTGTGACACTAGTGTTGGGCTCACTGTTACTCAAAGTCTTGGCCAGGGGGGAAGCTGCAAAGGCTCAGGCAGGCAAGCAGCAGGCACTGTGGTTAAGGTTTTGGTCCCTTGAGTTCTAACTTATCTCTCTCTCAGTGGAGAAAATAGGGAAAAGGCCAGAAGTCTCATTCCTGTGGGCCATGAGTTCTTTCTCCCTTTGCATTATTTCCCAAAGAAAAAGCCTTGAGTTTCATCAATAACAAATGGAAAAAATGCACTGCATATGTGTATGGTATTTTTCAGTACGAAGGAACAAAGGAGGCACAAGGACACTACGGAGCAACGGCACAAGCGGCGCAGTTTTGACAGATTCGGTGGAGGAAAAGAAGAACAGCATCAAGAAAGGAGGCACAGAGACAAAAACGAAGGATGGCAAAAATCATCATGCAGGTCAAACAGAGACACACACTCTCATACTCCCAATGAAAAAAAAGAACAAAAGGCAGACTTATAATGTGATTGTCATCTATGTCCTCAACAGCAGCAGTAGCAGCCGCAGGAGTCAGAGGGACAGTGATGAGGACAGAGACAGTCAGAGTAGACACAAACCCAAAAAGGCCAAAAAGTAATAAGGACAAGAAGTTCTCTGCTGATCAATAGAGACAAATAAAATCTTTCAGTCTCTCAATATATAATGAGAGAAACTGCCTTGTAACATTTTACTGTATGTTTTGTCAGAAAAGAGTTTAATTAGATTTTATTAGTGAAAGAGATGAAATGTATATATTGTGTACAAAATGTTTATGTTGCATCAGCTTTTAGTGTTGTTTTTGTTGAGTTGAAGTAAGGCTTTTAAGCATGGGATTTCTCACACAACTCTCTTTTTCAAATGACTTTATTGATCATTTAACCAAATGTACCATCAGATATACTACACAGGCCGAAGCGTGACAGACACAACCACAGAAGATGGGCCTCAGACCATCTACTGATACACAGAAACCAAGTCAGTTATTTTTTCTTAAAAGTAAGAAAATTAGTAAGGCCTCCACAATGTCACCTAATTAAATATTATTTTTTTAACATGTTATGAACACACTGATCCTTTATTTTTTTTATATATTTTTTATTCCCAGTGGTTTGATAATTTAGCCATAGCTTCTGAAATAAAAGAAAATAAAACTTCAATACAGACTACTACTTGGCAACGTGTCCTCAGGTCAATGGATGAAGATGACAACCACTGTCAGTACAAACAGAATGGAGCCTATATTTAAAGGCCATACCACAAACAAACAAAAGAAACGTATTACAAGTGCTTGGATCAGTACTTTTTTTAGACACCCAACATTTACAATAAAGAAATGTGAGTCCAACTTAACGCATACCCTAATATATAACTACTGGAATTGGCAACGTGTTTTGTCTCCTCTCGATCCACCCACCCCACTCACTGGGTGCTGTTCCAGAGAATGTCCTCTACACCGATAACGCCCAACATCCTAGTTAGAAGTGGCTCAGTCCTGGATCCTCCTAGTTCAGCGTTCTTGGAGGGGCAAGTTAACCTCTGGTAACAATCCAGTCTCATGTTTGTCCCTCTCCAAACTCCTGGCAAAGTCTCAGCTGTCCATCAGAAGTGAGATATCCATACAGCTACAGCACTATTCTAAGCTTCTCCCACACAGCAAGCTTAGGGTGGTCAGCCAGTCTAAAGCTCTGTCTTCCACATTCCTTGGTCAGTGCCATTGAATGTGCTGGAGCACTGCTACAGAAGGCTGCCCGGCCAGGAGACGATGGTCAGGGTGATTCTGCCCCGAAGCTCCTTGAGAAGGCGCACCAACGCTGTGTGGGTCATCCCCCACGTACTCTTCCCGTTCACCTCGAGCAAGATGTCCCCACACCTACACAGAGCGAGATGGGCATTGAAAAAGCTTGCTTAAAGGAGGATTATGTAAATGAACTAAAATAACAATAGTATCATATTTTTTGATATATGTGTTATTCCTAGACCAGTCTAGAACATTGCATTCATGGGCTGTAATATGTCATATAGATAAGCTGAATACCTTATCCTGCCATCGTTATAGGCTGGCGTCCCCTCCACGATGGAGCGGATGAAAAAGGATTGATTGCAGTTGACCTCCTCCTGACCTCCCACGATGCTGAAGCCCAGGCTGCCCGAAGTGCTCCGCCGCAGGACAATGTCTTTGCAGCAATAAAGATGCCTGCATGAGCCAAGGGAGAGATTAAAAACACTAATCTCTCAACTGCATCTTTAAATTATATATACTCTGCTGTATAGCCATACTAAGTATGTGTGCAGTAGCTAGACTGCTGGAACCTCAGAAGACAAAAGCCTGGTTTGCTCTTTGAATGAAGGTGTGACTTTTCCTCCCTGGAGATATCAAACACTGAGAATAGTTGGACTTCTGTATCAGTCTCATAGTGATAGCCCAGGGCTGAGAGAAAATTATATTCAAATCCTTATGGTTGCAGCACTGGTCTGCATTCACACAGTGACTCAGTATTTGGCTTTGACTCCTAATCAATGCACTGTTTGAGGAGAAACACAGTTTTATTTCACTATAAGCAGCAGCAGCAGTTGTTTATTGCCGTCAGCGCCCCGCCGTCCTCCTGACAATGCATTGTAGTAAGATAAATTCATATGTTACAATTCGAGGCAAAGTTTTTCATTCTCAGAAGTTCTACAGATATAATAGTGGTGAATATTAAAGCTGAAAAGTTAGTTTGAAAGTATAATGAGCACTCTCCCCAGCTGGCACTGTCAAAATTTTAGTTGGCAGCAGCTGGCAGAGGTCACAAAGACCAGTGTGTGGGGGGGTTTAAATTATACTGGGCTCAGACAAAAAGTAGTGGAAAAAGTAGAAAAATTGATATGGAGTGGAAACAGAGACATCAAGGGGTGCTCACCTGGGTAGCTGCAGCCATGACACCCACAGTGGGGAGTGGTCGTCATTGGGCAGTGGGCTCTTGGTGCTGTCTGTAGGTGAGGGTGTGAGACAGGGGGGCAATGTGCACTCCTGCAGGCTGTCCTCCGGAGGACGCATCTCCAAGACCTTGAGCACAACGGGAGAGGAGGTGTTCTTCAAGTTGGCCACGGCTTCGCCTCGCGTCACCCCCGTCAAGTCCACTCCGTTCACGTTTAGCAAGATGTCACCTGCGGGGAAGGAAGCGGACAACACAGCTCATCCTCTGCCCACGGGTTGCTGCCCTGATAAATGCTTTTTAAAAGACCTCACAGGACAGGGACTCATCATCTGCCTATTTAATATTCAACAACCTTCCTGCTACAACACAATGGGATGGAAACCAAGCGCCACCTGTGCTTTAAAAAGCCTCCTAGTGATGAAAGTGGTCCAAAGAAAAACAGACGGTCCAGCTTGCTAGTAAGCAGCTCAAAGGACACATTTGCCCTACGTGGATATGCAAATGAAAATGAATAGTCTATTACAATACACAAACATCTTTCATAACCACACAAACAGAGACAGCTGCTGCTGCTGTGTCCCATATGAATACAGTAATGTGCACCTTGAACCATGCACAGGACAAACAGACTCAATTTACTTGTGTTTTTATGAAGTCTTTATGATACTGTTATGCTCCGTCACATCATTCCTCTCACAAATAGAGCCTCAGACAGCGGGACTGAGTGTAATGACAGGTTTAATAAGGTGCATGGGATGAAATCTGCAGTCGGAGCTCACTACCCTGCCTTCAACGGCATTATAAGCTACAGACTGCTACTATCACATCCAGTTATTTGTGTGTCGCTCCATGTTTTGGTCTATTTCAGAGCTGAGTGACTTCATATAACAAAATAATTAAGTATCCAACAAATTCTCCTTTGGAACACAATATGTCCTTAGTATTGCTATGCTAGTGTTTGTTTGTGTTGTTGTTTAAGTGTGTTAGAGCCAATTTGCGGGGCACTGAACCACAGCCACAGTGCTGAGTTTTTCAGCTGGATGAATGAACTTCATAATGAAACATGAGTCTTAAGTGTTCATCAATCACTCCGTCTGTTATATACAAAGTATTCATCATCAAAGCCAAATCCACGACAGTTTGCCTGCCATAATGTGAGCTCCAGTAGACGACAACCTTGCAAAACTAATACTCCATCCACTAAATGAGCAATTATTTGCACGAAAGCTCTGAACATGACGTCCATTGTAATAAAAAATGAATAGTCTGATAATTATAAGATTGAGCGTGCAGGTAAGTAATGGAAAGAGACATCAGGGGATTCATTATTACCTTTGCGGATGGAGCCCTCCTGTCCCACCACACCGTCAGAGTCCACATTTGTGACGTAAATGGGGAGGTCCCACCCTCGGCTGGACATGCCCCCCGCCACCGTCATACCCAGGGAGTCATACGGCTCCTTAGTCAGAGTAACTGTCTTCTCATAGCATGCAGGCTTCTGACAAGAGTCCTTGACATTGGATAGAAGACAGACAGAGAGGAGGGTAAATTAATAATGGAAAAGCAGTGGGGCTTCTCTTTCCCCAAAACCATGTACTACTTTATGTTCCACTGCCATGGTCGACATTCATAATTGATGTTGTCACAGTGGCATCTTGGGTGTCTTTCTTTGTGTATCCACGTTCTTCTAAACACAATAACTCAAGACCAAACATGATATTAACTTAATTGTTACCCCAAGGGCACCTTCTATAGACTACATAATCTAATTGGATTTTTGAGCTACACATTTGCATATTAATAAGGACTGTTTTCTGTGGGACCTGAGATAGCCCCTTAATGGTAGGAGAGCTCAAATGAATACCACCCATGCTTTGCTATGGGAACAAGAGTCCAATGACATAGACATAGTTGCTAATTAATGAATGACCTCATTAGCATAACTGGCAATGTATAATATATGGCGGTTATTAAGATAGGACATCAGACAGCTCAAGTGTCTCTTCACTTTGTATCCACGGTGGATGTAAAGAAACTGATTTATTCGTAGACGTTGTGATGTGCGATTTGGTTTGGTGATCGAGGCTGTGTGTGGGATAAAGTGAGTGAGATTTTATTTATGGTGAGTGTGTTTGTGTGTCAGATTGGGGGAGAGCGAGGGAGGGTGGAGTAGTAATGAATAACACATGGACACATTGAGGTTGATGGGATGTAGCTTGTGCTGCGTCGCTAATGTGCTGCATTCACACATTTCTGCTGCGCTCACAGGAGGAGATCACTTGTGGTCACATGACTGACCCCAGGGCATAGCACTGACTATAGCTGTGTGAACACTATCCACACCTACACAATACATTGTGGGTTTTGTATTGTACACTACTGCAAGGTGTGCTACGTGTGTAAATATAATATAACGTAGGGTTTTTTTGCATGTTTTTTTTCCTTAAATCAGTGGTAGAGACTCTTTTTACTTACATGGCATCCTTCCTACAAAAAAGTAACTAACTCAGTCATAACCAACTTAATTAGACTGTATTTAAAGTAATATTTAGACATATTGAGAAATTATTATTGTCTTTCTTGATGAGAGTTAGATGATAAGATTGAAAAGTCTCCCTCCACTGTTGGCCTAATGTAAATATATAGCTACAGCCAGCTGCTTGTTAGAAAAAAATGGAAGTAAACCGCTCTCTGCTCTGTCTGAAGGTAATACCAGCACCTCTGAAGGTTACACATTTTATCTATAGAAGCCTGCTTCTCATACATTTTCTGCTTGAAACTGTGATTCTAAAGAAGTTTGCAAATAAAAAATAAGGCGAAGCTGTTATAGATGATGTGGATGCAACAATCCTCTGAGAAGGGAACGTTTGCCTGCAGTACTGCTTGAATGACATGCTCAGCTTTGATGGGAGAATAATACCTCCATGGATCATTTGCACCTGAAAGGGAATATTTATCATGGGAAAGGGAGATGGAGGAACAAAGCTACTCTCTGTGTATTGGTACTGTGTTTGTGTGTGCGTGTGTGTGTGTGTATGTTGCTCACCAGTAGTGTTTGTTCTATATCCACTGGGGAATATGGTGGGGGACCGTCCATGCCCCACGGAGCTTCTTGTAAGATGTCCGGGGTAGGCAGGCAGATCTGACGAGACACTATGAAGTGGACACCCTCCTCACTAGCCTGGAGGACATTAAGAGACAACACAAAGTTTAGACAAGAGTTGCAAATGATGCTAAGACAAAAGACATTTCTTTCAAGATTCAGAAGATTGACACCACTCTCATGTCTGTCCGTTAAATTTAAGGCCACAGCCAAAAGCTGGTTAGCGTATCTTAGCACAAAGACTGGAAACGGCTAGCCAGGATTTATCCAACGGTACCAAAATCTGTCTACCAAAACATGTAATATATGTGTGTTTTTCTATCTGGGTGAACCCCCCCATTAAGGAGATATTTGCAGGAAAACCATAGTCAGTCATAGTTCAAATTCATTGCCACCTAGTATTCATCTATTTAACCTCTCTCTCAAACTCTTACTTCTGAACTGCCAATCCAACTACACTCATTCACACATTCACATACAAGTGGTCCAACAGACACACAGACTGGCTGCTTCCCTCTCCCCCCAACTCATTCCTCTGAGCTTTCCCTTGGTCTCTGTACCACAGAGCTGACTCCTGAATTAGCCAGTCCAGCCCATTATTGCCTTAATTGCCTTAATTGGACTAATTTAATTTCTTCCCTGCCAGTTCTTAATCTCTGACAGAAAGTGCCTGCTCTGAGAGGCCATGTTGGCTCCACAGAGACCCAGAAGAGCCAGGCAGACTGCCTAGACAGGAACTTTGGGCCCAGAGACCCTGCATAGTCAGCCACAAACACACTGCAATTAACCACGATTAACCACAAACACACCACCATTGACTGGCATCAACCAGGAACCAGGGGCGGCCGCATGGCCCAGTCCATTAGGGAATCACCACAATTAAATACTATTAACTGCAGTGAGTGCAGACACAACAGCACAGCACAACACAATTAGCCTGAATCACCACAATTATCTTTAATACCTCAGGGACCCAGAGTAAGAACAGAACACAGTTGTTTATGGTCTGTAACAACATGTGGACTCATTTGACCGTCACAATTGAACTCTCTATAAACTGCTAAGACCTGCTATCTTAGTTAAATCAATCAGTTTAAAGAAGGTCCTGCTGACAGACCTGGATAAGCAGAGCAGCATGTTCCGGCGCGCCATAACGTAGATCGTGACCATTGATGGCCAGCACGCGGTCGCCAATACACAACTGTCCGTCGCGTGCTGCCAGGCCGCCCTCCAGAAGGTGAAAGATATAAACTCCGTGCTCCTCCGGCCGCCTCACTAGCTTAATGCCCAGCTGTTCATCTGGAGTGTTTTTATTCAGGACCACATGGATGCTATCATCCCTCAAGGGATGGTGGGGCCCGTGAGATGGGTGGCCCCCGGCGACATCGTGGCCATGCCCGTGGCCGTGTGGGTGGCTGTGGGAATGTGAGCGGTAGCGATGGTGCTGTTCTCTGAGCACGGTTAGCCGGAGGAGTTGACAGGGCTGTTTGAGGGTTGCCACAGCGTAGCAGTGGGGTACGTTGCTGATGTCAATGCCATTCACCTGAGAGGGCGAACAGAGATGGAATTTAAAACGAGACTTACAACTCTCTTACTGATTTGTGAAACAACTTTTTACTTTGATACCTTCAGGATCATGTCCCCAGGCAGCAAGCGTCCATCCCGAGCAATGACCCCTTCTCTGTAGATGTCCTGGATGAGGATGCGAACCAAGGGGGTCTCATTGCCACCGACAATGCTGATGGCCAGCGGTTCTGAGGGATCCGCCCGTGTGATCTTAATACTGGTGAGTTCACCGTCAGGGATCAGGTGATGCAGCTGAGGAAGAGCAAGCACTAAGGGAGAAGATAAAGAGCTGAGTTTAGTTATGAATTTTACTGTACAATGGCAAGAAAACCTAACTAAAAAAAAAAAACTTGACCAACTGCCAAATAAAACAGAGGGGGAAGTGGGAGAAAGAGACACTTCGAGGGAGAACGAGTATAGGACTGTGGTGGAGCGGTTCAGCAGTGGAACCAGCTGTCTCTACTCCCTCAGGTTACTAAAACAAACTTGTACAAGCCAAGAGGGAAAATGTACTTGGCTGATCATCCTACTCGATGTTTGTATCATTAGTCACATACATCTGTAGCAAATATGCTTGGGAAAACCCTCAATTTCAAATCTCCACAACTTTATTTTTTGGGTGGGGTGGAAGTACAGTCATAATATGCACAAACTTTGCACATATTCCAACCATTGCACGGTGAAACTGCAAATCAAAAAGGTCATATATCTTCTAGTTTTTCTTGAAAGAAGTAAAAGAAAGCTGCCCAATGGGTTTCATCAAAGTATGAATTCCAAACAACAGTGAATGCAGAGTTTTAGTTTTAGCCAAATAATAGGATTTCTATGCATATACACCTTATTTAACATTTTCAAGGAATAAGTACTGCTAGTTTTCTCTCATTCCGTTGTGCAAGCTCCCTTCCCCTCATGCCCAGTGGTGAATTACACTTAAGAGCAGAATGACACATCCTGGACTGGACCGTGTAAAGGTGGGTGGGGATCTTTGGTGACTATTTTGGCCAAGAAATGACAGAGGAAGATGTATTCCTCATCATACTTGTTTTTCTTTGGTTATGAAAAATGTCTCCCTCTCCTTATCCCTCAGTGGGTTGCCTCTCTCTGTGTCTCCAGCTCTGTAGGCTCAGTCATTCTTTCTACTCACGCTGCACTTTCTCCATTCCAAAGTCAATATTTTGTCGTTATCGCAGCAGATTGCTTCCAGGGTGGAGACCACATTAACACAGAGACCTGCAGCTATTATGTAACCCTTCCTTCTCTCCATCACACACCCTTTTAACCTGTCTTTCTTCATCCCGTCAGTTCTTTTTTTTCTGTCCACTTCTCCATCCATGGGGACATTATGCCTTTATTTGTTTCCCTATCTCCAGTGTCTTTTTCTGTATCTCTCTCTTCCGTCCATTTGTTCTGTATGGATCTATCTCTACTTCACTCGTCCATCCTCTCCGTCTATCTTTGTCTCTCCAGCGGCAGGCAATGAATATTTAATCTATTCTCTCAGCCTCCTCGGTGATGGCCTCAGAGAATAATCTGGTCCCTGATCATTCGTCATCCTTCATTCTTACGCAATACCACATTCATTCTCCTCTTCCCATAACGCTGCAGTTCTGCTTCAACATTATGCTCTCTTATGGTTGACTATATTTCCTAAACTTAACTATCACAAGTGTCAGGCTGTGGATACTACATTGAATATCTTTAGAGCAGATTTTCTTTATGACATGACATCTAGTGGATCTACCATGTCAAGAACACTGCTCTCCCCGGGGACTACTCCATCAAGTTGGTGCAAATCTGTTGACCCTAGCTGTGTAGGAGGGAGAAGGATAGGAGGAGGGGTTGCAGAGTTGGTGGGGAAGGAGATGGAGAAGGAGAAGATTGGGAGGGGGAGAATGAGATGAAGGAGGAGAAGAGGTGGAGGACGTCAGCAGCCTCGTCTCCAGTGACCTCCCCGATCCCAACCATGTCCAAAGTGCCTCAGGCTACCACTCTCCCTCCTGATCCGTCTCTAGTGATGCACCAGTGGACTTATGCAATCTGCAGCTGAATTATTAAAGAAACATATGCTACTGTTACACTGGACTCCCAGCCGTGTCACCCGCCTCATACAGCTGAGGGAACATCGCAAATACACATGTTTGGAAGCACGGACACAGGTTGGGCCCTCTCTCTGGAGACCTCTTCAGAGAATCATAAAGTGCAAATGCAGCAGTGACATCATATAAGCGGGGCAACACAAAATGCACAACACAAGCACACAAAACTTCAAAAGGAACAAAGACAAGATATGCAGGTCCTGATCCATACCTTCCTGTGGCACGCTGGAGTTCCTGGCATTGTCCCTCTCCTCAGACGTCTCATTGCTCACTGCGTTGCCACTCTTGGTCCTCCGCAGGACACTAAACGCCCGGTTCAACCTCCTGAAGGAACGACTCCTCACTGAAGATCGGTCAAAGTTTCTGACTGCAAAGGAGAAAGGGGAGAAAGAGAGGCCCTTTATAGATTACCTCACCCTCAACATGCCCGGACATGTCTGAATCTGCCTGCCCACAGCCAATCAGATGCCTCCTAGTGTTTGAGATCTGTATTGGTGTGTTGCCATAGGTACTGGTGAGAAGATAAAATACATGTACGATCCACTTTGTGATATCAGTGAGTTTCAAGGCTTACCAGATGCCAAAACAGCGCACAGTGCCTTGCAATGCTATGAAACAAGTTTTTAAAACTGTAGTAAGTTTTCAGCAATCATTTCCCCCTTTAACTTGATGATAGTGAAATAAACATTAGAATTACATGCTTTTTACCAAGTATTTGATTGCCCAGTGTAATTGCTGGATTAAATTGTATTGTATTAAGTATCCTTCAGAGTTTTTGATTATAACCGATGAAAAAACAATAAAGCCTGCGAACTTGTTCTGTCATTATTAAACTTTATTGTTACACTGGATGTAAACATAACTCAGTTAAAAAGAAGACACAGTGCTCCTTAAAGTCAAAAGTTGAGCCAGACAACCTTGTGTTTTTTTTTCCGGAGCCCTCTGTTCACCTGCGTGGTCTCACTGAAATTAATGAAGGGACTGTGTTTTTGCCTCCGGTCCATTCTTTTCTTCTGATGTTTATTTGTTGAGTTTCTTTCAACCGGTGGCTCTTTAATTAATAAACCCAATCTGAGTATAGTTACATGGTTGCATAACAGCAGTGATGTAACAAACCATGGACTCTAGTGACTACATCCAAAAGAAACCCTCCCGGAGAGACTGTTGTCTGGTACAATGCTTTTCTTAGAAAAGATAGACAGGTTACAGGAGGCTGTAGTGGAGAAGCAGCAGCCCCAGCCTGGCTGCATGGGGCAGCGAGCCTCTGCAGCGCCCCTCCCTTCCTCTCTCTGCGGGCCCGGGGAGATGCGAGGGCTCCTGACAGCCACATTATTCTTTAAAAGCGCCAGCCGCTTCTGGAGCTGACAGCTTGTTCAGCAGTAGTGGCGCTTGTGGTGGTGGTGGGCGCTCAGCCGGCCGGGCTTAAAGTGCTGGTACAGCGTCATTTGGTGTCCCCACTGCCTGTGAGCTCATGTTAGGGGGTGGGGAGAGGGATGGAGGGGCAGAAAGGAACACTCGTGACTGCTTCCTGGTTTCACAGGTGGGAGAAATGGAGTGAGAGGGGTGTTCACGTCATTGGGCATTAACACACACTTGCATCAGCTATATTTAACCCACCTCTCCTTCCATTTCTCCTTGACTGCATAATGTACCTGCCCTCGCAGTGACTTTCTCTCTCTGTTTCTCAACTGTTTTCCACAATGAGATTTTATGGATTGGTGGGGAAAAAAACAAGGCAGTAGAGCTAATTGGCTAATAGGATTTCTATCAGAGATCATTAGGGAGTACAAAGACTGTATTCAAGGTTGAACGAGCACCTTGGTTATACGTTGCAAGCCTGCAGGTGTAAATGTATGTATGATGTAGATCGCTGGCATCTGGTTTTGACTGGAAGACTATGTAACTGTGACTAGAGAGTTCTCTACTCTCTATTGATTTTCAATCTGTCATTCTGGCAAACACGCAAACACTCCCTCTGGCTCGCTCTCACTCTCTCATCAGGTAACTTCTGGATAACGTCATGCAGGACTGAACATGACCACACACAAACATCCTTTCGCCCACTCACACTCACTCTTCTTGGTGCTGCTGCGGGCAGCCAGGCTGGTCGTGCTGCCTGACTGGCTGTTGTCCTCCATGCTGGGGTCGAAGGCGGGGTTGACCAGACCGGGTTCGTCTGACAGGAGGGCCACGGCGGCAGAGGTGGGGCCGTCATTGGGCAGCGTGGCGATGGTGAGTTCTGATGTGCTGTCGGTGCATTCGCCCTCCTGCGAGCGTCGCTTCCTGTCCGCTGAGAGCCCATAGTGAGAGGCCCCTTTACACCTGCACACGGGGGGGCAAAAGATCAGTCTTAAACTCAGATTACCTGGTGCAAATACTGCTGGACATGTTGATGAAATGATGACACTGATGGTCAGACAGAGGATGCACAAATTCTACACAATCACTTATTATGGTGGAGTGAAAGTCACACAAAGACTGTTTATCTGACCTCAACACTCAAACAGCACCTCTCTGAGACACCGCACAACCTGTACAATAACAACAAATATTGTGGCAGAATATATTTCTTGGTGCTCTAACTTACAATGTATGCACATCTCTGAGAATGTACCAGAAATGTCATACTTCATGAAGGAAAAAAAATATATTTCTGTTGCCTGAACACCGTATTTGTGACAGTATCACATGTAGGATGGGTTTTCTCTGTGGCTGTCAGTGGGAGCATCCATGACAGATGATTGAATGCAAATGTAAGAAAACACCCGTTAGAGAGGAGAAAGGTTGGGTAACTGACACAACATTTGAATATAAAACAGAGATTGTCTCTCTCTGTGTTGTTTTTCTCAAAAACAAATCTAATTCCTACGTTCCAGATGTCTCCTCCCTGTCAACAACACCACAACCACAGCACATTTACAGTCCCTCTCACAAATACACAGATACACACCCGTGTACACACACTCATGCACATATTATGCTACATGCCATAAAAGGCTTTTCACACTGACATTATTAAATTGGGAATGTTTGTGTGTGAATTAAAGATATCCCAACAGAGTAGGGTGTTGTATTGTTGGAGAATTTCTCTCCATCTGTAAGCCATAAAGGCTTTGAGCTGACGCTTCATCAGAGGCAGGAATACCACTGGCTTGTCTCTCCGGTTGTCTCTGCGGAGCCATCAGCACAAACATTAACTGGGTTTTAATGAGCTGGATCAAACCCAGGCTCCACTTCAACAGTAGCTCAGAAAAACAAGAGGAGCGGCATCCATTCTCCTGTGCTGTAAGATGGGCTGGGTCTTACATGCAGAATATTAAGCCAAAAAGGAGGGGTTGAGGAAAAGCAAGGTAAAATGGTGGCTATCAATGCAGAGTCACAAAAGAAACAAGATTACATGCTGGTGAGCCATTTGAGCACAGGGAGGCCATTGCACCCCTTGGGGCACCACATCACTAGAAGCAGCATTTTGTCTCAATAACAGGGCTGTCAGTGTGGGTCATGCACATGTCTATATTTCACAGGGAAAATCATTTCATCCTGAGGTGGGTTCTATATCTCACTTGTAGCCATGAGACACACAGTTAGATATAGCATTACACAAAGCTGAAGTACCTATCGATCCCACTCTGAGCTCTGTGACATAACACTGCGATACAGTGCATGTGTCTCTGCATGTGTGTATCTGTATTACCTGTGTGTGGGCAGTGCCCTTGTGAGTTATTCTTGTTCATTCAGTTAGTAAATTGAATGCTATCAAGCATGTCTGTGCAGCAACATACCACTTAACTGAGTGAAGTGGTTGAACAGAGCAATATTTCAATCAACAGCAGAGGAGAGGGCAGCGCTGCTGTCTTGAGGGGGCAGAAGCTTCCCTTGTGTCACTCACTATCAATTAGAAGAATTAAAGCTGTATGCAGTTTGAGAATACTACTGGTACACATATAACTATATCTTAACACATTTTTATTTTTAAAGAATAGTTGCTCCCCAAACAAATATCTGTGTGCTTATTATACACAGACAAAATGTGTACATGTATGCATCTAAGTTGTATTACCTTTTATTCACCTTAACAGTGAAAATATGACAGAATAACCCACTAATGTTAATATAAAATATTATTTACTTGAGTTAAGATTTTATTGTCAACTGGCCAAAACTGAATAATATTTCTAATCTCTCCCAACCACAGAAAATGTGATGTTTTTTATTAACCACGCTAGCGGCATGACTCCAAGAATGGCAATGTGTGGTTGGTCTGTCAGCCCATTACTTCGGTCCGGACAGAAATATTCTCATATCAGAGGAAAAAATAATTGCATATTGAAAGAGAGATACTGATAAAAAAAAAAGTCATTACTTATTACTATGAGTCATACTCATTGTCAACCGGGCTAACAGGCCATGTAGTTCTAGAAACTTAATTTGGCTTTCAGAGAAACCACACATCCTTGTAGGTTGGTTGAAGACTTTCCCATTAGCATGAGGTTGACATTTTTAGGTTTTAAATAAAATATCTTGAAAACTCTTGGATGAATTGCCATTAAATTTACTACAGATACTGAAGTTTCCTAGAGAACAAATGTTAATGTTACTTTCCTGGTCCGGCAAAATTTCTGTTGGCACAATTCTTTGGTTTGCGACCACATATCTGCTTATCTTATTTAGCCAACGTTAGCATGCTAACGTGCTAAACTAAGATCAACAGTATGTATCATGAACGTCATTAAATTAGCATTGTGAGCATGTTATCACGCTGGCATTAGCATTAGCTCAGAAACACCATTGTGCTGCAGCATCACATAATCACTAACTTGGCTGTAGACTCTGTACCACTCTCCAGTTTACAGATAGATACAATAACAATCTCTTAAATAAAAACACATTACAAATTCCAGCTCTAATTGTCCTTATTGTTACACAACTTAGAGCTGCTGTGACCATTCCTGTGAAACAATGTCCTCGTTAACTTTAATTTCTCCCAGCTGGTTTTCATCTATATATAGATTCACTCCCTTCCATAGTCTTATGTAGCGGCTCCGACTGTAGACGCTTGACTGAACATTTGCTTCCTTTTTGTTTCCACACACGCACACACACACACACACACACACACACACATTTGATAGGCTCGCTTGTATAGGACATCTGGCTCAAGCTGACTATATGGAATTGGAAGCCTTGGACAACATTCCCCTGTTTCAGCATGGGTAGGGGAAAATGAAAAACCACAGTCAGTGGAGATGGGCAAATACCGTTGAATACAGGTTCATTCAGTTACATAAATCTTACAGACCACCCAAATCTGAGCAAAATATCTGTCCAAGTATTAATGAATGCACGCTACACACATCATTTGAGTAGGGAAGATCTTAAGGGGTTCATTTCTAGTACATGTACTGGGCTTCTGGAGCTCAGACAGAGGATATAAAAAAACAAAGAAAAATATATTTAGAGCTGTCACAGGGAACAAAGTTTTTCTTCCATTCCCAGAAACATAGAGGCCATCACGACACAGTGTCTCTGTGACAGCAGCACACAGCCATTGTTTAGAGTGCGGCTGGTTTATTAAAGGCTTTGTCTCCCGTTAATTAAAATCTCCTTCCTCCAGGGCACAAGAGTTGCCTTAAAAGCGTGGCCATATCTCACATGCTTAGAGTTTTAATGTCTGCCTTTTAATGTTAGGGCCACGGTCTGTGCTGTCTGAGGTTAAAGGCAGGGAAGCATGACAGAAACCCCTTGTCTCTCTCACCAGGGTGGTCCTGGAGTTTCAGAGCCAAGGTAAGCGGGCCAATTAAGTCTGGTACACTGGAGAGGTGCAGTGCATTGAGGGAGGTATTCTTGCAAAGACATCCACATACACACACTTTCCCTCCTTATTTTCTTTCTTCTTTTCTCGTAAACAAACGTCCTTTATGTGTATAATGATGGAACCTTGAGCGCTCACGCGAAGCGGCTCGTTTCTCATAAAACACCATTTTTCGGGGGGATGATCACTTAGCTTAGACGATGCTCATTAGCGCTGCAGTATCCGTGTCTCGGTCAGCACTGCCTCAGTTATCACATCATCTCTCTAAACCCCGGAATCTGTGGTGAGATAAGGAGCGAAGATGCCAAAACAACCCTTAGCACTCTCCCCTCCTCACTTATCCTCCTCCACCTCCTACTCCTACTTTCCCTCTGCTCTCTCCGGCGCAGTAACAATTACCCATGATGCTTTTGGTGACACGGTGGTCTTGCTGAAGCGCCCTGGCTGTGACACAAACAGCCCCGTTCTTGTGATGTGAAATAAACACCAGCTCACAACTCATCAAAGCCTGTGAGATTCTCCAATCCTCTTTAGGGGTGAGTGGATTATCCTTCCTAACCCAAATACTCTCTCTGCTCCCTGACTGCCACGGACAATCGTGTTGGGCCACAATCCGGCGAATTACCTCCGCTGAGGTGACAATTCCAGGTCAGGCAGTCAAATACAGAAACCGGGGTGCGTCTTGGTGCATATTTTCTCATGCAGCCGGCGTGTAATTATGCAAATGGTTTGGATTTTAAAACAGTTTATTCATAAACAAATTTTAAGTTTGTGGGTGTACAGCCGGCCTGACCTGCGTATGACCCACAAGTTTGACTAACTTTGCTCAGTTGAGCTCTTTCTCTTCTTCTTGCTTCCTTATTAATCTGAAAGCAGCAGCAGGCAGTTGTTCCTGACACGCTCCGACTCCGGCAGACAACTTTACTGATGCAACGGATGCTCTTGAAAATACACCTGCAACACCTAACATGTAAGAACCCGGGAGAAAAGGAGAGAATCTCTGGTTGCACCGTGAGCTCGGAGCTAGCCTGCAGGTTTTTCTCACTAAGAATGTGTGGAATAAAACAAGCGTGCGTATGTGTGATATATGGGAGGTTTCCACGTGTGACAAAGAATGTGAGAGAAGTGACAGCATGTGTGTTGAGTTTGTGTTTATTCTTGGAGCACTAATGAATATGGGAATGCTCATACGCTGTTGGCGCAATATTTAGCAACTTCTTAGTCGCCCACTGATATATCGGTTTGGAGCACAGAAACATTGTCTATGCCAGATCGTGAGCTAAAAACGTTTTTTAATTTTCTTCAACAAAGAACAAAACTAAATTTACCAAAAAGTTCAAAAGCCAGGGAGGCATATATGCTATCCCCTTCACTACCAAATTTCCTGTCACTCACTTAATAAATACAAACAATGTTCAGAAAAACATCTTTAAAACCCGTAAATGTTTTAAGGATTTATGCTTTACTCAACATCTACTCCAGCTGATTCAGGGATGGCACTCCTGAGAGAAAACTGTCTATCCATAACAGCTGTTGGATAAGACTCATCAAGGAGTACTTCGCTTTAGACCAGACTGAGCTGGGTAAGCACCTGTGGCTGTAACACGCACACAAACACACACACACACACACACACACACACACACACACACACACACTCACACACACACACACACTCACACACACACACACACACACACACACACACACACACACAAAGTAGCCAAACAAGAATGCTGGTGCACTATGGGGAGGGGTGGAGGTCATTAATTGAATTTGTGTTGATAAAGGCTTGAATTAAACATTTTTCCTTGATTAGATTATTATATCAAGTACTCCTTTATCACACACTCAGGTCACATGCCAAACACATAAAGTAAAGTTTGATTGGGAGGGAATAGACAGAATGATAGATAGATACATAGAGAGAGAGAGAGGAGAGAGCGACATAAAGACAGACAGAGTAATCCAGTTAATGATGAACTAGAGGAGTGTTAATCAGAGGATGCGCTGGTGTGTTGATTGGATCCGCCTGCTGTGAGGGGTAATCCCATCTGCTGCGCGAGGAGGGGGTGAGACCGCAGCTAGAGGGGACAGTTGCTGCAGTGGGAGGACATTTTTGGCTAAGCTTGTTTCCAAAGACAGATATGCTAAATTGAAGTAGGAGGCGAGGTTTAGTTGGGTGTGACTTCTTACAGCCTTTGAAGATGAATTCATGCAGAAACCAAAAGTGAATGTGTACAACAGCCCACACAGCACATAAATCCTGTCTTTGTGTTGCAACTTTCCTTTGTGCTCCTGTGCAGTGAGCGGTGGCTCGGCAGGTTTGGCATGCTTAATTCATCCGTGTGGTTACGAGTGCACAGGCCTCTCAGGCCAGCACTGTCGGCCGAGTCAGCCTGTTAGTAACGGCCCAAACTCTTGACTCATGCTTTTTCAGCCAATCAATATGTACGATCATCAGTCGGGCCCTGACCTCATGATCAGGGCTGGAAGAACATTTATGCAGCATTTATTGTGTCAGTATCTAGTTTCAACCAAGAGTTCAATCTCACTCTTTATGTCAGCAGAGAAGAAGAGCACAGCAAGAACTAGAACTGATTTATTCTCAGCTCACTGACGGAGTTGGATCTCAGCTTACTAATACACCTCACATATGTCCACCTCAACAGTAACTGTTCCAGCCCTGCAGTCAAATACTATGTATACATTTCTCTCACTGAAGTCCAACTGTAATTCCCTCCACACTACAGTATATGTACATAGAGAATCCCCACTAGGCTGCTGTCCCACATTGCTCTTGGCACCTTTTAGCCTATATTTCTCACTCTATGCCATGCTAGCCCTTGGCAGTGTCCTGTTTTTCCCTACCTCCACGTGGCATGGTACAACTGCCGGAAACACCGCCAGCACTGATCGGCCCAGCCCAAAGCCCTGGCACTCAGTGGGGCACTGCTCACGTGAGAGATTACCTCTACACTGCTCTCCTCTCTGCTGTCATTTACACTGGGCTGGCTCCTTGCTCTGCAGGGCCACTCATATGGAACCCCACCTACAGATTAGCTGGCCACAGGAGACTATGGAAAATATTCCATGTTAAACACCAAGCCTCAAAGACCCTAAACACCAGCAAGGTGTGGCAAAGGTTGACGGACACCTATTTTCACAATGCACACATCTTCAGTGATATGGCATAGAAAGTAGGGCACTTGATGTAAATGATTCAGCACAGATGTGAAACTGCACTGCATTGCGGAAACAAACATTGTACATTTTGGGTTTAGTATAATGCTTTTCTTATAAAACACCAAATTCAATTCGATCTTTAAAACCTCTCTGCATGCTGACACTAATACCTGTTCACCTTGCTGGCGTGCTGTACTTCTGCTTGAACAGAGACAAATCTGACAGGAAGGCTCTGCTAAAGTAAACAAGTTGACCTCCTACTCACTGTTCTGTTCATGAATAAATAAATACATACATTATTCATCTGTTCTTGTGACTTTGTATTTACACATGCATTGTGCACACTTAAATTATACATGGTTAAATGTGTGTTTTGGTGTGTGTATTTTCATGCACATTTGTTTTGCGTGATATGAGATTTATGAATTTGTCTGTTTGTGGACAACTTCACTGTGTCCTCTACATGTGTCCTTGCCCCATGTTTCCTTTCATGCTTGATTGTGTGCTGCGTAACACTGTTGTAGCTTGTAGACTTTGTCTACCCATGCATATAAATGCTCCCATGATGGATTCACTGAATGTGCCTCATACTGTAAATCTCATGCAAAGAAATAATTAAGATGATTTAATGTTATCTCCTTTAGAGTGCCGTGCAAGTTGTTCAGGAGGGTAGGAAGTAGGCTGTGAGTATGATTTTTATCTTTCAGCCACTCTCCCCCTGGCCTTGCTGTATTTCTGTCCTGCTAGATACAAGAAGACAGGGAGAGCTGCCTCACTACAGATCAGGGATTAATATTTAATCCAAACAAAAGTCTAATTAGTGAAGCCTTCCCCTCACTTGAAGTGGCCACAAAGCCAGAGAGGGGCGTGGTTCTCTCCCTTTGACTCGAGATGGCCCTGGCATAAACAAACTCGCATTGTTCCGACACAGTGAGTGCGTGGCCGCCGGGTGGCTAATCCTGTTAGAATGCGTCCATGCTGAAGATGTCCGGAACACTGGGAGTGCGCGCAGCTCTCGGTGATCAAACACCTCCTAGATGAGGGCTGAAAGGACGGAAGCTAAGCTAATCATAGTGTTTAAGACATCTCAGCACAGGCCCAGAAATGAACATAGATTAATCATTAATGCTCTACAGCACTGCACTGTGATTATCAGGGGAGGCCATGTGGGCTGGGGGAGGGAACAACCAAGGTCTAATGGCTGTTTGTGTGTCTGTGTGTGTGTTAGGAAATAAGGAATAAAAAATCACAATCTAGGTGCTCCCCTGTGTGTGCCAGTGCTGCTTTTTTATTGGCTGGTGCTGACAGAGTCAAACGGCAGTAACCGTATTAAGCATTTCATCACAGAGAAACATTTACACCCCCCCTCCCATATTGTTAACTCCATCTACACCCTGCATATGGCCAATATAGTCTGTGTACAAGCCTGTGCACACGTTTATGTGCCAGTAAGACAGATTGCAGCCACTCTCATTTTTCCCATGCGATATAAACTCACTGTGGTAATCAGGTAAATTGAAAGGTATCAGAAGAAAGAGGGGAGGAAAGCAGCAAAAACAAGGCAGGCAGAGACAGTGGTCACACAGGGGGGACGCTGGAGTCTGCTCCTGTCAACAGTATGGATAAAGACAAATGGTGTGCCACTGCACTCTAGCCAGGCAGAAAAACACCACGTCCGCGTTTGTCTGCTCCTGCTTTCTCTCTCTGTCATGTCATAATCAGCAAAAACCTCACTGTCACAAGCACAGAAACACGCACACACACACACACACACACACACACACACACACACACACACACACACACACACACACACACACACACACACACTGTCTGACTGTCAATACGTCACCCTCAGTGGGCAAAGAGAGTCAGAGGGAAATCTGATTATTTTATTTACAAACAACTCCTCGTTGAAGTGACCCACATACCGTCACCATGGCAGCCGTATGTATGGCCAGATGGAAGGCAGGCACAGAAAGCGACCTTATACCCTCCTGTCTCCTCTCATCTCCCCTCACCCCTCTGCTGTACTTCCCTGAACCGCTCATCCACTTAATTTCCATTCTTATTGCATCCTTCTCCTCCCCCAATTCTTTTCTGCATATAATCAAATGTAAGGATTCCATCTCCGCTACCTCTTCCTCTTCCAACTCATTTGCCTACATCGTCCTTCTCTTCCTTGTTTCTTCTCTCCTCTTTGGCATCCGTCGGTGTCCAATATGCATGGATCTTGGTGTCTGCAGGAGCTAAAGCCCCACTCAGTGGAGAGAGCATACAATGAAATGAGGGGATTTGTGAGGCGCTCCATTGTTCCATGTATTCATGCAGTATAATGGGACATTTCCGTCAGGCTGGAGAGAGAAGCGGTAGCCCAGCTTTGGGATCAGAGAGCCCTGGCTTCACACGGAGCTGCTGAATGTAGTCAACATGAACTCCCACACAAAGAGAGTCTGAGGGCCAATACAGAGCAGAGACACACAGCGCAGATGTAGAGGAGCCAACAACAGGATAGTCTGACGTGTAGTGTGGTGTAATATTTTGTTTGCTTGGTTCTGCTGAAATGATCAGCCAATTATTCAATGAGTTGATAATAATTTTGATAATTTATTATTCATTTAAGTCAATTTCAAGCAAAAATGTGTGTTTTATATCACTGTGAAGTGAATACTGTTGGTCCAACAAAACAAGCAATATAAAGATGTCACCTTGAGCTCTGTAAAATTGCGTTGGACATTTCTCACCATTTTTAACATATTTTAAACTAGATTATCAATATTAATAACAAAAATAGTTGACAGATCAGTCGATAGTGAGAATAAGCCTTAGTTGCAGCTTTGATGTTGACAGATCTTTCCATGGTGTCAAATTTGAACAACAATGCCAATGTGCTGTTCATCTGTGTGTTTATTATGATATAACTGCTGATGAAATATTAATTAAAAGGAATGGTTGTGAAATGTGCACCAACTGGTGTATGTTTTATGTTGTGTGTTATTTTATGTACTGATGGCGACTTTGTTTATTTTAAATACGATAAGAAGATGTGTATATAAATATACACTGAACAGATGCAATGTGAGAGTAGGCAGCTATGAATTTTTAATGCTGAGGTGAAAGTCTATTCCACAAACAAACACACCGTG
This sequence comes from Dicentrarchus labrax, assembly GCF_905237075.1. Lineage (NCBI taxonomy): Eukaryota > Metazoa > Chordata > Actinopteri > Moronidae > Dicentrarchus > Dicentrarchus labrax. Next base: position 23,187,886 of record NW_026136718.1, on the reverse strand, counting down.
GTTACAACTGTCCATATGCTTAGAGGGACTCACACACACACAATGTATAAAGCCTACAACCAAACGCACGCTGACATTTTGATCAAATCAATAGTAGTCACAGACACACTCACACATGTCACTGAAGAGGGAGAGAGAGAGAGAGAGAGAGAGAGAGAGAGAGAGAGAGAGAGAGAGAGAGAGATGCCATGCTGCAGTGCTGTAGCATCCAAACTGTCCTGGACAGCACAAAGCTCTACCTGCTGGCCCTACTGCATCCCAGCGCCACAACAACTAGTGACCAGGCATTAGAAAGCAATTTCATCATCATCTTCACACCAAACACTGACGTTAAAAATGTAAACATTAGAACACACACATGTACTGCACAAACACACGAACAAATGGCTGATAAAAGTGACAAACGTGCACAATAACATGAACAGCTGCATGGACTGTTGATGGAGGGGAGAGATGGGGTGATGTTGGTGAAAGGATGCAGGAGGAGGCTGAGTGTTTGTACTCACAGCTCAGAATAGAGGATGTGCAGGTTGCCCAAATTGTCAGTGTAGTTGGCCGGGCTGAGCCAGGGCAGGACCAGCAGCAACAGAGCCTTCATGGTCAGTGCTCGGCTCTTTTTCCTCTCTTTTCCCCCTCTTTCTCTCCTCTCTGCGCTGAAGCTCTCTCTCCACTTCTACTTCCCCCTCCTCCCCCTCCGCCTCCCCCACCTCCAATTCTCCGAACCTGGCCGTGCTGACCCCCCCACCTCCCCTTCAGCTTCTCCTCGTCTACCTTCCTTCTCCAGAGGCGCCCTCAGATCAGAAATAATCCTTCACTTCCTACCTTTTCTGCCTCTTTCTTTCCCCTATGCTTCTTCCCCCTCTCTCTACCTCTGTCTGTGCGAGCTTTGCAGTTTCTTCCTCTGCCTCAGGCTGGCTGCCTGGTCATCTCAGCTGCAGAGGCAAACGGGCCACTTGCCAGAGGTTGGAGACGGAGCGGAGGAGGAAGAAGAAGCAGCAGCAGCAGAAGCAGGTGCAGAGGAGAAGTCCCGTTGTGGCACAGGAGGAAGAGGAGAAAGTGCAAGAAGAAGAGGAAGGAGACCCATACAAAGGTGGCACATTTGGAATACAATTTGAGATGTGCAGCCCCTTAATCTGGTCTGGGCACTGGCGAGTTGTAAGAGGATTTGCGCTCGTATGCGTGTGTGTGCATGTCTGTCTCCCTCTGTGTGTGTGCGTGTGTGCGCGTGTGTGTATGTCAGAGAGAACAGCGCAGGCTGTGACTTATACTGCAGCAGAAACCACTGAGGGGGGGTGGAGATGGAGCAGACCAAAGAAAGACAGGGGGGGAGGTACCTGGTGCTGCTCTGATTGGCTCTGCTCTCTTCACACGCGTACACACACGCACAAACTCAGTCACACTCACACACGTACAACCTCTGCATTCACCTCCCCCCTGCCTGTACATATGTTGGTCCGTGAAGGGGAGGATAGGGAGGAGGGAGAGAATATGTTGCCTCCAAGCAGTCACCCCTCCTCCCAAATGGTGGACTGCTCCCGGTGCAGCAGATTGGTCTGATCGCTCAAAAGAATCTGCCTACATGTGTGGGAAAAAAAGACAGAGCATGACCAAAACACACCGGCAAATCAATATTCTCTGCAGTGATGGAAGCCTGTTATTCTGAGTGACATAAATGAAAAAAGGCAGGGACAAAAAATAAGAACATTTGGAATACATCTTTAGGGAATCACTGTCCAAGTGCACATTTCATTCATTCATTCATTCATTCAGTCAGTCATTCATAAGATTCCTTCAAACTCAGAATATACAAAGAGAGGGGGAACGATAAAGGGGGGTAGCAGGTCATACACAATAACAATAATAATGCAATTAACTCAGTCTGTCATAACTGCCTGTTCTGACAGGCTGTGCAGGGATCTGAGGTACTTATAGCTGGGAAGTGACTGTTGGGAGAGGTGTGTGTAGATGGATGTGTCGCTTGCAGCGAGATCCATTTGGAGGCTGTTTGAGGTGTGTATTTATTTCCTCTATCATTCCTTAATGTTTCTTTCATCTGTCCTCTGTTCTTCTGTAGTAAACATGAACAGAAGAACTTTGGAGGTGAAATACTGCAGCATGTATAATCTATTTTCATCCCATCCTGTCAAATCTCACCCTCAATCTCTCTCCAGTGTTTATATTTATTTAGCTGTTTTATTTTAAGCAGAATTGTATTTATAAAGCACAAATCTTAAGTCCCCCTACTCCTGACCTTTACTGTCATCTTTTCCTTCCCCCTTTTCCCACTTTCCTTTCCTTTTTTTCCCTCTTCTTACCTTTTTCTCCCACTGTTATCCAATTTCCATAGCGCTGAGCTGTCTGCTACCCTCAAGAAAGACACTTAACTGGTGTAAATACCCTGTCTGAATGAATATTTCATGGACGGAGGTAGTGTGGTTACAGGCTGAATTTGTGCGTGTGTGTGTGTGTGTGTGTGTGTGTATTTGCATCTGTTTGTGTGTGTTAATGCATGCATGCGTGCATGCTGAGGCACAAGTTATCCTGCGGAATTTGAACAGTATGCACAGCAACAAGACCACAGGGCACGCAGGAAATGGAAATGTAATTGGATTGTGACAGGATGCAGTTTGTGAACAGAAACCAGTCTGCCCCACAGGAGTCGTTTCATAACATGCACGTATACACATACTCTCCCCCCATTATTCCTTTTCATTGCCCACTCACTGCAACCAATTCCTCATACTGATGTGAAGTCATAGTTGGGCATTTTCAAAGATACAGTATATTTTGGGCTTGGAATTTTGCCTTACAAAGACAACCTAGCAAGACAGGTATTATTAAGTTTAAACCAAGGGACCTACTGTATCTCTATGTACAGTCATGGAATATTTAGTAAAGAAGAGGAGGTTATTGATGCTTTGGAAATGACCACATGGCAAATTATAAATACAGTGACTAGCCAGTGTATCAGTATCAGTATTAGAGGTGGGCGATATATATCGTTTGCGATAATATTGTCATTGTTGTTTTGACGATGTGCAAATTTCCATTATCGAGTATTTAAATTACTTTGCCAAAAATATTGAAACGCACGCTGAAACTCCTCACATCCACTTAATACACGGTGCAACAATGCTCTCTACAGCATGGCAGGATTCAGTCACAGGACTAGTGGGCATACGTGATCACATGACGTGACCTCTCGCAAGCATCCTCCTTGCAACAGTTTAGCAACGCGTTGTGATGGTAGAGAGAAAATGCAAGCACCTCCAGTCCCTGAAGCTACCGGTACTTCAGATGACTTAGTGCCGAGACGTGGGTCTACCTCTCTGGCATGGAAATGATTTAGTTACGAAAAGACTTTTTTAGCACAGCGTTCAGAGCGCTTCAAGTTGAAATCTGTTCAACTTTTAACACCGCTGGGCGCTCGGAAAATTAGTTTTTGAGCGCTCTCAGCGGTAAAAATGCGTTTGGTAGACACAAGCCCTAACTCAGACAATTCCAATCACATTTTAAAGGATATCGACTGATTATCGTTATCGCCCAAATCCCCAAAAATAACAAGATATTATTTTTTGCCCATATCGCCCACCCCTAATCAGTATGCTACAGTATTTATTCTCTTTTCAACACACTCTTCTTTAAGCCACAGATTTAGTTTAGCTCAACTTTGTAACATTTTAGCTGACGTTAAACTAACTTAGTTTGTTACCGCTATCTGAGGCCATTTCTTACGATCGTCCTCCCTCCCCTTAGGAGTAGAAGGCAGAGGTGTGATCCCATTATCCTGTTAAATGGTCCAGTGTGTAACATTTTATGGGATCTATTATCAGAAATGGAATGCAATATGTATAACTATGTTTTTATTAGTGTATAATCACCTGATTAAAGGAATCGATATGTTTTTTATATCTTAGAATGAGCCGTTTATATCATGGAGTATGCCATGTTAAACTGCCATGTTACTACAGTAGCCCAGAAGAGACAAACCAAGCACTGGCTCTAGATAGGGGTGCTTGTTTACACCAGTCGAGTCCATTAAATCCTATACCGGACCTCTATGGTGTTATTTTGTTCTGGAAAAGCTCTAAGAAGAGGGAGGACACCTAGTATACAGCTGACTCTCGCAGAAGCTTGAAAGACAGAAATAACCCAAAGTTGTGCCCATAATTCGTGCAACATCATGGTTCTAGGAATAACATTAGTAGCGAAACAGGTTAGCTTACCCACTTGCCAGCATGGCTGGCCTTATGACTTTTTCTCTGTCACAGTCTCTGTCTGTATTTCTCATACAAACACACACACAGCAAGGTCACATAACATAACATAACAAAAGTAACCGGTATTTAAACATTCAGAAAATTAAACTAACTGCCAGGAATTCTCATTTCTTTTTCAAATATTCACACAAGCTTTGAAGAATTCCTCTGTGGGCTTTGAAAGTGTACTTTCAAGTAAACAAGTAAATTTTCACAAAAAGAAGGAGAAAAAAAGAAAAAGAAACACCAACATGCTCAAGGCAGATCATCAGTAAAACATACACATGAAACTCTGGGTAAATTAACTTTCCTACAACAAAAAATATGAAAACGAGAGACATTCAAAGCAGAGAAAACCTGTTTCAGGCATTACTGGCAGTATCCACATGTAGCTACATGTAACTGGCTAAAAACAAGAAAATACCTGAGTGGGTGGGGAGGCCCTTTCAGTCTGCATTCTGTGCAAGCCCTTTCAGGACAAACCAGCGCGACATACCACAGATGAAATGATTAAAATTTGACTCTTGATTGCACTGGTTGTGTCCAGAATAACAATTTCTCCAACCAAAGGCCAATAAAGGTCATGGATGATTAGATGAGTATGAAATGAGCTCTGACCAGATGGCATGGCTGTCTCAGTCATTACGACTCCTGACCCTCTGCCAGATTCTGGGGTACAGCCAGAGACAGTGTATTCTGCCATCACTGGCACCAGAATACCAGCTGAAAGATATGGCCAGTGAAGAATGATGTCACCTACATAAAACACAGGTCTAGAAACATATATCTATGTCTAGATATGGAGGAGATGTATTTTGTTCTTATTGACCTTTTTGACTTTATTCCCATGATTTCCAATGCCAATTTCAGCTTCCATCATATTTAAGTCCCAATCTGTCTCAACCAGCAAGCACAGCCCAGTAATGTCTTACTGTTGTGTACTAGAAGGCACATCATACACATCTTGAGAATCAGACAAAATATCATGTAACTAAAAAAATTTCCATATGAGCTCACATTTTCAGTCCACTGACTTTAACATGGTATACTGTACCAACAGGTGACAAACTGCACATAATACAGGGGCTTCCATACATGACACAAGAGGTCCCTGGTTTGATATGCTATGGCCTTCACCAAAACATTTGGTAAAGCTTAGGGAAAGATCATGGTTTAGTTTAAAATGACATCAAAATTATATTCTGTTATGGTTAAGATCTTTCCATCATCGTTGGAATAATAACCTTATTTTTAGGGAATGTTTCTGGCCATGGTTGAAAGAGACCAATGCTGACCTTCGGTGGGAAATGGGAAGCGATTTCTAGTCTCTGTCCCAACATTTGGTTGATCCATCCAACCACTGCTGACTTTGTGACTCTTTACCAATGTCACACTACATCCTCCTTTGCTCCAAACAGACAAGAGTCATGATTACCACGGCAGCTAGAAGGCTTTGTCACTTGAACATAAACATACATTCTTTTTGGACACTTGCTGAATTAACTGATGCTGTCGTTCTTCTTGGGAGGACAGTCTCTAGTCACCAGATCTTAAGCGGACTGAATACCAGTGGGAGATTTTTGTGGGGATGTGTTAGACAGTGCTCTCCACTACTGTCATCAATCATCACCAAATGAGGGATTATCTTTTGGTGAATTGAGTTTATATTCAGCGCACGTCAAAGCTCTTTTGGTGGTCAAACCAGCATGTTACTAAGATACTTTGTGTTGTTTTTTCCCCTTAGTTTCCATCTGTATACAGTCCCTGGACCATAGTAAAGTGAGCAGAATAGAAATGTTTAAATGGGTGTTTCAGTGAAACTTTCTTCACATCCTCGTGCACTATGTGTAAAGTCGTCCCTCTGGACGTGGCCTCTCACCTCCACAGATAACACCTTCTAACTATGAGAGAGCAGCTGAATCCTTCTGGGAGTCGGCCTCAGAGCTCCACACCTCATTATGACATTCACACTACATGGAGGAAAATACTGGGAAACAATGGAGCAATGTAGAGAAAAAGAGAAGGATGGAGAAGAAAAGAAGGTGTGAAAAAAAAGAAAAAGAGGAAATGGGTATATGTGTAGGCGGTGGGTGGTGGGGAATAAGATGGAGAGAAGGGGCAGAAAAAAGGACACAACTTTTTTTTTGAGTTTATAGAGTTTTATACAACTTGAGGTTTTATAAAGTGCAAATGAATGGGAAACACTCACTGCTGCTTGTGTGTGATGTGTGGCGAGATGCACTAATTATCCCAGAGGCCTTTGGGCTAGGGGAGCGTTAATGAGCATTAATGAAAACACACCCAGACTGAGAGAAACGAAAGGACTGTCTTTTAATGATATATAAAAACAATAGTTGGGCCTAGTTTAGATGAAAGCCTGGATGGAGGAAGAACTCTTCACTTTGGAAATGGAGCTGTGGGTTAATGACGATGGGCAGAGGAGGGTGGGAAACTTAGAGTGTGTGTTTATTGCAGGTCATTGACGTTTTTACCAGAGAGGAAGGGTAAACAGGAGAGAAAGGAAAATGCTCAAGTATTTGCTCACATGTTTAATAATAGCACTGATTATGAAAATTGATCTAAAATACACAGCAGTGCAAATATTTCGAGACATAAACTTCTTTTGGCGATGAGAGTGTTAAACCGTGCTTCTTCTACCCTACCTGCTCTTGATGTGGTCTTCTAGTTCACCGCGGGGCAGTGTTTCAGTGCAATGGTCACTGAAGGGACAAGCCACAGTCAGCTTGTCCAGCAGCTTGTGCACCAGCAGGCTGGGCTTCCTGCAGCTCTGTAGCATGAGGGGTGTGCGGCACACGGGGCAGAAGTCGCTCTCCAGGAGGAAGCTGGTGAGACATTCTTGGCAGTAGGTGTGTCCACAGGGCGTGTCCAGCGGCCTGATGAGTGGCTGCAGACAGATGTGACAGACCAGGTCATCGTCCACCTCGTCTTTGTAAAGGTACTCGTGGTTCTCCTCCAGCTGGTGACTGTGGCCACACGACCCACACAGGTCAGGGGGCGGAGACAATAGTCCATAGGCAGAAGGGGAAAGAGGTGGAGCTGACGCTTCGGCCATCGCTGCCGTGGCAACTTCCGGCTGTGTGCTCTCCTCCTGGATACTCATTTGGATGGGCAGGCTTCAGGATGTCTGTTTAATCCAATGAGGAGGTCATTAGCAGCGGAGACCTGTGGGGGACAAAGTGAGGAATATGGTGTCAAAAAGGCAGTAGTGGAAGAAGCGCTCAGATCCTTATCAGATAACAACATTGTAAAACTACTCCATTACAATCAAAATGTACTTAAAGTATTAACAGTAAAAGTAGTGGTTGTGCAGTAAAATGTCTCCAGTAACTGATGCATTATTATATGTGACATTATGAGGTTGTTAATTCTGATTTATCAATACATTTTATTGTTATAGCTGGTCACAGTGCAGCTATTCTAAACTACTTTATATACGGTTAGGTAGATTAGTCCAGTGGTTCCCAACCTATGGGCCGGGCCACTCCAAAGGCTCTCAAGTTAAATCTGAGGGGTCTTGAGATGATTAATCAAATGGAAATACTCAAGTAAAGTACAACTACCTCAAAACCTTGAGTTTCCACCACTGAAAAAGCCAGAACAGAGAATTGTCTTTAACACGCATGAACAACAACAACAAACTGTCCTTTTCTCAGTTTGTTTGATTTCATCCGCTGGCACAGACAAGTGGTATCGAACTACAGAGATTTCTTCTCTGGATGCAGGAACATCAACACCCCTCATCTCAGCAGCAAGTGTAGAGACAGATAGACAGAGATAAGTCTCCAGCACTCACTCGCTGCACTGCATGGCAAACACACATCCGCTGTTAATCCACTGTAAGAGTTTGTCTTATTTACTGCTACACAGGTTCATATTGTGCTGGACATTGTGAACATGCCAGTGTATACGTCATACCCAAAACAGGCAGGCTCCTCGAGCACATGGACACTAACAGATGGGCTCAGTCAGACACACGTCACCTTGGCAACAACCATCTTGTTGGCACTCCACTAGCTTTATTTCTGGACCCACTATTGAGACTTGGCTGCTTTATGAGACACAACAGCAATGAAACTTGTGTTTGGAGTCTAAAAAACAGTGCTAGTTCTATTTTAATTGGACACATTCCCATCCTCTAGTTTAAATAATCATAACAATAGACTTTGATGTGCAATCCAATATGCTAATGAAGACAAATATGACGTACAAGTACATATAAATCCGCCAAGTAAACCACCAAGTTGTCAAAACAAACAGGCCAACTTAATTTCTTTGTACATAAGCCGTATGAAGATGGCACAGGGTGAGTTGTGACAGCCATAAAAGCTCAGTGTCAGAGAGGGAGAGAGAGAGAGAGAGAGAGAGAGAGAGAGAGAGAGAGAGAGAGAGAGAGAGCTTTTAATATGCCAGCTGAAAAAGAAAAAAAAGTGATTCAAAATTAAAGAAATGGGGGTTGTTTGATATTTTGTCCAACTCCTGATCTTAGCGGGGTAAAGGTAAACGTAAAAGGTCCATTGTCTAGGATTTAGATGCATCTAGCAGTGCAGTTGCATATCGAACTCCGTCACTTTCCCCTCCCCTTTCAAGCGTGAAGGAGAAACTACAGTGGCTGAGCAACGCATGAAAAACGTGAACCTATCTAGAGCCAGTGATTGGTTTGCCCCTTCTGGGCTACTGTAGGAAAATGTGGAACTGCGGAGTCTGTAGATACAAACAGCTTATTCAAAGATAACAAAAACACAGCAATCCGTATATTCAGGTGATTATACACTAACAAAAACATATTTATATTATATTCCATTTCTGCCATTAGATCCTCCTAAATGTTACACACTGGACCTTTAAGTTTGTTCTCTTTCTTTCCTGGGAAATGTTGGTGTTAAAAAACGGAGAAGATACACCACACAATAAGAAGAAAGAATAGAAGGATCAGAATGAACTCCTATTTATTTATTTCTGAAAATAAATGGATGACATCTGATACTTCATTCTGATACAGCTTGACTGAAACTCATTAGTCATAATAATCTGTGTTTGGAATGAAGATCACACAGTGATACAATACTTTCCCCCCACACAAATACATGTACCTACATGCACTTGGACACACACACACACACACATGCCTCTACACACCCACGCATACAGACAGACAGACACATTCAGAGGACACACCTGTGCCTGAGGAGCATCAGCTCTCTCTGGCTCATTCCTAATCCCTGAAGTGACAAGACAACACTGCCACATGAAGCCCTGTTGGATTGGCTGCTTTTTGCTCCAGAGAGACAATAACAGAGACCTGATTGGCCGAACCTTAACTACATTATACTGATGTTTTATTACATAACTACACCTACAATCCAGCATCCACACAAGCATGCTGCATTCAGTCCACATTTCCATTCCGCTTTTGATCACAAAGTGAAAGAAAAAGCAGTGTTTAGATTGTAAATTCAACACCGTATTCACAAAGTGTTTCCTTTGTCTTTGAACCAAAGTCATGTCGAGCTTTGGCTCAACAGGTTGTCTGTTCTCACAATCGAGAGCTGGGAGTTGTTTGTTTAAGATAGCCTATACCTTCTTCCTTACACATTGCAGATTAAATGTAAACAGGGCTGTTGATTCACTCTCAGGTTACTCTCCTGTGATCTAAGATGACTTGACGAGTTACTAATGATACAAGGCAGTGCCAAGTCAGCTCTTTTTTCTAGCGATTGAGTATTAAAAACGCCCCAATGAGAAGGTAACTGTCTGCGTCAGCACTCTGGCTGTCCACATTAAACTAGGCTGTTGCTATGTACATATGCACTCCTCATGTTTAACACTGGAGAAATCAAATCATATCTGTATCAGTCAAACAAACACGCCCTCAGCGCAGAAGGCGCAGTCAGCCAAATCAGACAAAGTTAGAGCGTTTGCATATGAGCATAGCACACTGGATGAAACCCAACACAGCCTTCTTTTACATAACCAGTTTGTTATTCATTGCAGATTATATTTTATGTGCTGCATACTGATATGTCATTCATATTACAGTGTAGTTTAATTGACACCAGAATACACCTGGTCATTGAAGTTGTAGTAGGTAAGGTCTCACATTGTAAAGCCCACAAACTGCTCTGTGATTCATGTGAAAAAGAAACTCATTTCCAGGGCCCACAATTACAGTACATAGTGAGTGCACCAGATAGCGAGTGGATCATGAACATATCAGTTCATAATCAGATCATAAAACATAAGAATAGCATGCTGATACTAGATCAGCACCACTGTTCCAGGCAGCTCGGTAAACATGGAGGCCCAGAAACACACACACTCCAACACACTGTTGTGTTCAGACATGTCCCTGAAACACTGAAGATTCCAGTAAGCCTTTTTTGTTGTTTTGCTCAGACATCTGTTCCACAATCAACACACACATTTAAAAAACACCAGTGGTAAAAAAAAAACCTGAAACACCAAGCATTATTGCTGCAGTATAAAAACTTTTCTACTGTATATGCATAATTAGGAAGTAAAATTATAGTGTTTATCAGTGTTAGACGATACACAACCTATCAAGACTCAGCAGCAAAAATAATGTATTATCTTTATTTCACTTTAATTTATAAATCTAGGTCTCTGGCTTTAGCCTCACAGATGTTAAATAAGATAACTTAATATTGTCAGTACCATATTTAGTACCACTCGTACCATTTAGAATGAGCATATGGGATGTATAGCGATAGAGCAATATAATTCCTGCCCTTTCAATAACCTCAAGATAAAGCTTGTGTGTGTGTGTGTGTGAGTATGTTTGTGTATGCCGGTCGCTCTCTGAGTTCATAACAATCTCCACGGTGAGCCTAAGCCAGACCTGACACCTCAGTCTGGGAGAACAGCTGCAGGCAGATGTGAAGCTCTATGAAGTGTCTCTAATATCAGAAAGGCTGACTGGATCAGCACAGACTGTACTGAACACCAACTGAGACGCTGAGATTACAATCACACACATAGGTAACAGTAAATCTACACATACAGCATAGTTATAGGCACTGTGTATCTCTTAACGCACATGTAAAGTGGAGGTGAAAACATACTCACACAAGGATTCAATGCAAATTAATTCTATGTAAACAACAGAGAGAGCAGCAACAGGCACTGGAACAATGTAACTACTGACAAAGCCAAAGTCCCACTGTTTAGAGCGTTTGAGACAAATAACTATGCTTCTGATAAAAACAAATCAACTTGGAGTGGGGGAAAGTGTACTTACGTGACTTCCTGAACAGCGATCACTTTCAGCAGTACAGCTAACCTGGACAGGTAAAGCCTCGCAGAGGGTGTAACATTAAACCATTCAGAGAGGAGGTGGAGTGGAGGGCAAAGGAGAGTTAAATGACTCAGTAAAGAGGACTTTGTCCCAGTCAGGGACTCTGCCGATTGGCTGCCAGTCCTCAAGTGGAGAAATTTTATCCAACTACAGGTCTTGAGGGAATTCTGCAACCCAAAGCGAGGAATACTGATCCTGTGTGAGCTCAGAAGCTGCTCACCTCTAACAGGCCAAGGTGATCAGGAAGTAGCAGGGCAGAGGGGCGGGGCCAGAGGGAAGGTAAACAAGAGAACTGCCCAAACCTGCTCTGGGAGTTCTGGAGAATCTGGAATTTCCTATAAAGTGGAGTCGACATGGGAAAAGGAAGAATGGAGCGTTATAAAAAGTAGTTGAGACATTTTTCAAAAGTCCACCAGTACCAGTAACAGGCACTGTTTTTCTGGAATGAAATACTGAAATGTCAAAAGGGCACCTTGAACTACAAGTTCTGACAGGGCCTCTTTTATATCAATCTATCTATATCACACAAAACATTTTATGTACCTACATGATTGATATCCTGCAGACCATTTGTGTAAACAGAAGGACTGTGCTCTGCTCTTTAAACAGGAAGCCCATAATCTGAGTAAATGATAGCATGTCTTTAGATAATGCTACCGTGTACTGCAAGTATTTTAAACCTGTGTATAATACAGACACTATAATACGTATTGCTTGTATAGGGCCTTAGTTTTTTGTTGTGGTTTTGCTTCTCTGTGACAATAGCTGCTTTTGTTAAGCTGTGCGTGTGACTCCAGCTTTATACAAAAACAGTTGTTATCCTAGTTTTCAGATGTGGTTTTCCTCTTGGCTTTAACTACCTCACAGTGCTCTTTAAAGCCAGAGACTGTGAGCCACAGGTGCTCCAGACAAACACACTGCCGACACAAAATGACGGTTCCTTATGAGTCACTCTGTGACGCAAGCAGAGCTGAATCATTAGTTATCCAATATGTGAAGTACTTACAGTTTTGCCCACATCGATACTCATACGATCATTCACTATAATATAGACTACTTTTTTGGCTTTTTGGTCATCATATGTAATCGTGCTGTCTTGCACACAGTACTGTATAGGACCCTGAAATTAATTCAAATCCCACAGAGAGCATTTCAGAACCTGAGTGTGTTGCCTGCCATATGTTATTTACTTGTATTTTGTCCTTAAATGATGAAATACAGTGTGTTTTTCCACTTAAAATCTCCTCTCACCTGCCTTATCATAACAGAAGTTATCTCAGGACACTTTTCAAATAGAGCAGGTCTAGACTGTACTCAAGGGGCCTTTTTCATTTCTTTGGTGGGGTATGGATCTCGAGAAAGATTGTTGAAACATGCAAGCACACCAACACAGCATCCAAAGCACAACTGTGTAAAAAGTAGTGAGAGATAGTTTTTTAATTTGTTTTTACAAAACTACAGAGACCAAAGAGAGCACTGTAGGTTTGTGTGGCTGTACAGGGTGGCCTGGTAGCTCCATGTGCCAGGGCTGGGCCCTTGCTACGGCGGCCATGGGTTTGAATCTGACCTGTGGCCCTTTGCTGTGTGTCGTCCCTGCTCTCTCCCCCCTTTCCTACCTATCTTCAGCTATCCTATCTAATAAATAAAAAAAAGTAACAAAGTAAAACTAAACTAACAAAGAAGGTAACCTTAGCAAACTTTTGTTTTAGATCTGTGTGGCTATAAAACTCCAAGACAAGTGAAGCTCACTGTTGAGCCGAATGTGCAGAGCTTTCTCGACCAAAAGGACCAGAGAGTTCACAGAAAAACAGAAGGTATAATTTCAGATGTAATTATTACAGGGGTGCATGCAGCCTTGCAGGTGTTTTGTTAAGGCCATTTTATTTCAGTTTCAGTTCACATATCACTCATAACTCTCTTGCAACAAGCATGTTGTTTACAGTAACAGAAACCCTTCATTGTGTTTGTGATTTCTGTTTTGATTCGGAGAGTTAAAGGTATTTTTCATATATTTTATGCTCACTGAACAATCAGGCTGAGTATATAGTCTTTTCATTGGATGAGTGAGGGTTGATGAACAAGAAACAGTGGAGCAGTTCTTGGTGACCTTTACAGCTGTCATATCACTCCCACTTCCTTTCCACATGACTACTCTTCTCTTCTCTTCTCTTCTCTTCTCTTCTCTTCTCTCCTCGTTTCTCATAATATGGCAGGATGTGCTAACTGGCAGGAAATGTCCATGAAATAGTTCTTTAGCTAAATTATACGGTGTGTTTTGCTACAGTGATTCAAAGATTTTGAGTTCCTTGGACTCTTAAGTTCTCTTTGAAGTGCTGAGTTGAACCTGCATCCTGTTTCATTTCTGCTGAGTCTTCAGCTCCCTGCTGCTGGAGTTTATCTAAACACTGTGGTGCAGGTGAAACCAATCTCCCCCTGTCTCTCTAGGACACTTTCTCTCCTTTCTTTTATTTCTCTCTCGCGCACACACACATACGCTGAACACACTTTCCTGCTCACTCTATCTCTTCCCAGCTTAGCTGTGCTTCACATTCTTCTGACACACTTTCCTCTAAGTCCCCGGTAGTGACTTGAATTCAGATGGCAGATGAGAATGTGAAAGAACTGGCTGATACACAGGCAGGGAATATTTCACTTTTAACTCAAATTTTGATATACCCTTCATCAGTTTCTCTTTCTATTCATTCTCATGTGGCAGTGAAAGGTCGGTCGTCTCTCTTCCTTCCACACAGCATCCATATTTCATAGTACCAATGCAAATGCTCTTTGTAACATGAATATAGAAGAGGAAAAGGGAGATAGAAGGTCATCAAATAGAAGCCAACCGAGCTGGCTCCACCATCAACACAGAGATGGCCTCCTTCTCGTCCTTCTAATGTGATCATTGAAGACCGACTGTGTGTGGGTGCAGGTGTGAGTCTGCAGATGCATGCGCTTGGGTGTTGTGAGCGTACATTTGGGGGTCAAGAGAAAGGCAAGGTTTGTCAAACACAAGAAATATATGCTCAGCCTTTTCAGGCTCCATCTGTTTAAACCTGTTTCAATCTGCCCTCATCAACAGTATTTAGATAAAACATTGCCTTGAGACTTTTCTGTACTCAATAATCATATTGAACTATGGTACTGCTTAACTGGAGCCAACATTTGGAATATATTTATATTCCTCTACCTTCACTAAGCCTGATTCTGGCTGTGCCTTAGTTATTCATTCTGCACTCAGATTTGTGGGAAGTATGACAATGATTTGTAATTCTGTGTTAGTCTGAATCAAACAAGAGAAGACTGCAAGGATAGTGCTGTCCAGAATTAAAGGGGAATTCCAGTATCTGTCAAACTGGTTTATTTTCTCATGTTCTGCAGCATTATGACAATTGGTCACCACCTCTGTAGAAGAGATTTGGCAAACGTAGGCCATGGCAGGAACAGCTCTTTCTAATTTACTGTGATAGAAGCATATGCCATCCAGTTGTCCTGACTGTAAATTAAACCAAAAGCAAACGGTCCCTGGGAATCCCTGTGGCTATTGTAGCAATCTGCATACCATAGCAGCCACTTCCTGGTCAATGTTCAGGCTGACTTACCAGCTGTATTCATGCCTCCTGGTTTGTTTGGTCTATTAGTGTGAGGGTGTGGCTCACATTCGATTTAGCTTTGTGTGTATGTTAGATGATAAAATGTCCACAATGTACAGTTTTTAGTCATAGAGGCATTTGATATATTGGCATACTGAATATATTCACATCAGCATGTTAGCATTGTCATTGTGAGCATATTAGCATTTTTAGCCACACATTTAGTCAAATTACTGCTTTAGAAGTACAGATACAGCCTTGTAGAGCCACTGACATTATATGACCAAGAGTTGTCTAGTTGTGGCCATTGCGTCACAACTGTTTTGTGCAGTTGTGTTTCTGTGCAGTTTTTGCCACAATGGCTACATGGATATTTCTTACTTTTGGTCTGACTAAAAAATAAGTGAGATGATTTCTCCTCTCCTTCTAGATGCCCAGATCAATGTTGTTCTTGAGTCAGTGTTTCCTTAGTCATAACATGTACATTGGAAGTGGTGAGTAAAAGGTTACTAATATCACCAACCTATTGGGCAAGAACATCATTCCAGTTAAGACCAGTGTTTGCCTTTGCAGTAATTTAATCAGACCAGACTTCTAGAAATGACTGAGCTCAGATTTTTTTCATCCATGTTACAAGATATGGCTATTTTTAGATTTAGTATGTTGGGGAGGTTTACCTCAACTGGGTTAGTACTGTAGACAAACAAAAGTAATGCTTTTAGACTTGGTTCCTGTGTA
The DNA here is from genome assembly GCF_905237075.1 of Dicentrarchus labrax. NCBI lineage: Eukaryota > Metazoa > Chordata > Actinopteri > Moronidae > Dicentrarchus > Dicentrarchus labrax. The sequence continues at coordinate 23,171,966 of NW_026136718.1, read as the reverse complement.
ATTATTCAGCAACCTGAATGAAAAGCACTTCACCCTCTTTGCACCGCAGGCAAATGACGCACATTCATACATGGCTGAAAAAAGAAACAGTCCTCTTTCCTTCAATCCCAACTTCGCCATCTATCTGGTGGTTTACCCTCAGAAGACTTCTGATACGGCTTTTTCTTTTTTCATCTCTCTTCTTTCTATTGTACCTCTTCTCCTTTTATTCAATCTCAGAAATAATGATTCCGTTTCACCTTAGCTGTTGTGTATTTTTCTTCATGAATACATTTTCTGAGGCAAACACTTTCAATTTCCCCTGGTAATCTTCAGCTACCTAATTCAAGGTGGCATCTGAAATACACAAGTGCTCCTGTCTCATATTGGTTTCGTTGCTCTTTCACTCACTACAGTAATATAATGTGGCTTTCCATCACTCCCAGAGCCACACATATAAATTTATGCACTTCACTGTCACATACGCACACCAAAATTGCCACACATCAGACAGGAGCTCATCCATTAGTGTCCGCCTTGACACCAGTGGCCCACTGCCACCTACATAAACCCCACCCTCCTCTATACACTTCAGTCGGGAGCCACACTCTGAGACAAAACTTGAGAATGGGAGAGTTTTGGGGCACTTTCATCTAAGTTGCATTTGTCTTTTATCACTGCTTGTCTCATTTGCACAGAAAGGCAGGCATGGTGATAAAGTAGGGCAGTCGATTTTAATTTTCCCAGCTCTGACAAAATAATATGGGGAAATAATGACGTATTCAATAAGTCATTAGTCTAGTGTCAAAGGGGGCTCCACTTTTGACACAGGGAAAAGTGCCTGAATGGGTGCAGAACATGCATGCCTTTGTGCTCATGCAGATCTGACAGCTGCTCTATAAGCAGTAATCACTGGTGTGAACATCATCATTCAAAGTGCATGAGATGGATAGTGTTATTTGTTATGCTATTTGTCAAATGTCACAGTGACACCAAGCCAGATTGTAACAAAAAAGGGAGACATTTGTGGGACAAGAGGGACAGATGTTGAGCAGAATACAGAATGAGAAGCGAGGGAGAGACAAATGAAAGAGGGCAGAGAGAGAGAGAGAGAGAGAGAGAGAGAGAGAGAGAGAGAGAGAGAGAGAGATATGAAGCGAGTGGTGTGTCTGGCTCAGTTTTAAGCGTTGAATCGGTGGTCTGAGTCTCAGGGGGGAAGCAGAGCGTTGCTGTTCCAGCAGGTAACACAGTTAACGCCAGCTAGCAAATGAAGATGAATGCACTTAATCTCTCTGCTGCCAAAACTACACCTTAGCATTGAGACAAACACTCACATGTAGACACCTAAAGGTCCTTGCACACACACACACACACACACACACACACACACACACACACACACACACACACACACACACAGCAGCCATCAATCCAATACAGGCGTTGCTGCTAAAATGTTTACATTTTACATTCATTTCAATATTTCTGCCACTTATTGAATCAAAATTTTGTTCGGCACTGCTTATAACAACCTGGATATGTGTGTGTGTGTGTGTGTGTGTGTGTGTGTGTGTGTGTGTGTGTGTGTGTATGTATTTGTATGTGTGTACCGAAGTGTGTTGAAGGAAAACTAGAGCAGGGCCACAGATGCTTGACAGCGGGACAGGCTCATTATCCTGGTCCAGTGTGAGAGGCTACCAGCGACCCCTGCCAACCCCGTATGTCACTCAGAAGTTGCCTCTGGTAACGGCGGATTAGCCTGATTGGCTGTGGGTGCTGTGACAGGAGGAGGCTGATTAAAATGTCTTATAGTGTGAGAAATAACATAGAGGATATGTGCAATTAAATACAAAAGGTTTAGATTTTATCAATATGACTGATTTTATGTAGGTGAACATGCAGTATTCAATAGTTCCTTTTATCTTTCCAGGGTTTTTAACAACTGCGAAGATCAGTCACTCTATTTGTTGAATCCCCCATAACCCTGTTCATATCCCAGTCCCCAACAAGCCCTCGATCTCCCAGCAGGACCTCCTTGCCTCTGAAGAGCAGTGGAAACACAGTCAGTCCTCTGAGAATGGATGACAAGAGGAGAGCATCCACAGTCTAATTTTCCTTGACATTTATGTCAGGATCTGTGTGGCGACTGCCTCCCTGTATCACCTTCACGTCTTCTCCGATCAGCATAACCATCACCTGAAAAATGTCATTTCATCTCTTCCAATTCCCATTCTGTCCATCTTTCATAATGTTAGTAATGGTTATGTAAAAGTTGGGTCAGTTGCAGTATACAGTAAAAAGAGGCCTGTTAGGGCCCATGTTGGTCTTGCTCCAATCATTTCATAGTATTTTGGAGTGATTAAATTGGGCTTATGATGCAACAGTCCAGATGACCAGGACTTACAAGAATGTGAACAGACGGAGTCATTCATCAAAGCCGTAATCCTCTCATCCTTTTATTAGACAGTCATTCCACTCCACTGCTATGCAACCCTGAATCCACATGCATGAGCACCTAGCATGGAAACACGGTCAGTGATGATCCGAGATGATGCATTAAAAGCACAAAAGCAGGTACCAAAGCAGAAATCCTGCAAGAGAAGATGCTAGGCTGAGGGCCTGTTTCTCTTTAGTGTTTCTGAAAGCAAACATCATTTTGGGAAGGACTGTTGAGCGCTGAATGAATTAAGCTTCATAAATATTCACAAATCTCTCCTCCTCTCGCTCTACCCTACTGTGATCGCTTAGCTGCACGTCCAAAAAGCCTTAGATCTTTGCAGGCGCTAACTTCCAAAGGGGCTCTAAAAAACTTATTAGTGTGGTAAAACTCAACATGTTTATTTGTTGAGAAAAATATTCATGCATTCACAATGAAACATAAAAACTTGCTGTACCAAAACACATTCATCTGAGATCCTTATTATGAGATACAAGAAGTAATTGTTCTGTCTGGGTGTTCTGACATCCATTTGTGATGGTCATCATTTCTCTCCACCTGTTGCCATGGAATCTAATTTCATGCTTCTTGACACAATCTATAGTACATGCTTGTTGTTGCCACATTGATACCTGGTGCTGGTTTGTTTTCTGCTCCCCTGTTTTCTGACTGATTGTTTTGCATGTCTGTGAAGCCTCCTGCTACTGCTGCAGTATTTCTGTGTTGTATTGATTTTCAGTGTACACTGCTTGTCTCTGCGCATTGCTATAGTGGAGTCTGATGTGTTGTTCTGGCCATTGCCCTTACTGCTCCAGTCACAGCAGCTGCTCTGCTCTTAAGCTGGCCACCGGTGGGTAACTCGGTCTTTGATGTGAAGCATCTTGATGGCTCTCATTCAGCCTCTGGGCTTAGCTTTACAGCTTCACATTGACCCCGCACAAAAGCCATGTCAAAGCAGTACTGCAGAAGGAAGGATATCATACCTTTGTTTGTAGGACTGCGTGTACACTATAACACCTATACCTGTATTACTACACTATAACTACTTTTCATACAAGTATTATTATTAAATGGAGAGTTGTACTATATTTGAGTAAATGTACAATGTACAATGCACCTTTGAGGTTGTGGTTGCATATATATGAATCAACACCTCTAAGACATAACAAAACCATTTACTGGAGGATTTAATATGCTATGCTATGATATTGTGAAGGTGCTCATGATATTGTGCCCCTCCTGTAAGCCTAAAGAACACACAGACCCATCACATTAGACCCATTTGAGGATAATCTATAAACTCTATATCTATATCTATATCTATATCTGAATGTTTAATTCAATTTTCATGTGAGAATCTTGCCCTCTTTTCTTCAGCGTACAGCTTTTTCACAGGCTTTTGCAACAATGTGTCTTTGTATTCTTTTGCGTTCTATACAGTTTGTGCAGTGTTACCAATATCTGTAAGACACACACGATGGATACGGTTTTCATAACCTAAGGGTGACATAAGATATTCGAGCGGCACGGCCCAAGCTTCTGAGAAAAGCTTAGCAGAAACAGGGTCAGAGTCAGATAAAGAATAACAGTTTTTGAATCTGGAGTTATTATGATGCGGGGGAGACTGAGTAGGAGAGCTGCTGTGTAGTAAGAGAGCTTTCACATCTCAAAGTGGAGAGGAAGCCGACATGGCTAATAAAGGGAGGCAGAGAGGACGGGCAGAGGAGTGAGAGACTGAAGGCTTTTAAGCTAAATGAGTAGTTTACGGAATAGAGTAAGGAGATGGTCAGACGGACGTGAGAAAAACAGAGCCAGAGATTAATAGTGTAAAATGACTCCTCCACTGGCAGGAGAAGGCCAGGAGTGACACTTAGGTCACACTTGGAGCCTTGCCTCTCTTTCTGTTCCCCCCCCCCCCCCCCCTCTCTCTATCTCCTCCCTCTCCTCTGCTCTTTCCAGCACCAGCTCCTTTCATCCCACTCCTCCTCATCCCTCTCCCTCCCTCCATCCCTCGACCTCCCCTGCGGCTGTCCTGTGACGTTGAGCAGACGTGGAGGTTAGCATCACTGAGAGGTTGGAGGGTAAAGCACACAGGGGGGCTTAGGGTGGGAGGGGGCTCTGACATAAATAGAAACTGACCTATCATGAACACACACTGGCAGCTACCAAACATTAACGCACGGGCAGATGGAATTTAACCAGTGTAAACGCACACATTTCTGTATTTAGTAAACGTTTCAGCATTAGTATAATCTCTTTTCTGTGTATTTTTGTAGGAGGATTAAAATAAAATGCCAACTACTGTAAGCTTAACAGTGTATAATGTCCCTGGTGATTTAGGGAACTGATTTCCTCTCCTCCTAGTCCCTTGTCAGTCTCTCTTCGACGAGTAGAGGTGTAATCAGACATCTCGGGTTTGCCCAGCGAGTCTGTGCTCTGCTTTATCTGCCAGCAGCCCTGTGCTGCACAGTGACAGAGCAAGGTTGGTACAGAACAAAGCCATTTAGCCAAACCACTGGCAGACAAGACAAGAGAGGACACACACGCACTCATGTAGACCTATGAGATTGCACACAATGGATAATTGAGGAGAAGGATTTGATTTTCAGCCACTTCATATGTTTTAGGCCACCCCACGTTGGATGGGAATTTAAAGCAGTTTATTAATGTCAAAGTAAATGAAAGAGTGAATAGAAAAGGGGGTCCTTGGGCTGGTGGTAATCCCATTTAGGTGGCTCCTAATCCTGTGGTATAAATGGAATGAGCAGGGTAGATTGTACTAGATGCTAATTATGAAGCGTATTGACTGTGACACAGGCCTATTTTTAAACTGAAATTGTTACATAATTAAGAGCAGATCAATAAGTCAATTGAAGGAGAAAGAGTAACAGGGACATAGCCCACATATAAACATGTTAACAACCCCCAGGGGAGCTGTGTACACGCACTCTCCTTTCATCATCATCAAGACACACATGAAAACAAACATTATGCAGAACTCCCTGCTTATTAATATTATGCACTGAGCAGCCAGAAATGAATGGTAAACATTAATTTGTGTGTCTAAATATTCTCTGGCTGCTCATTGCAACACAAGAAGGAGCAGTGAAGTGGCCTCAGACCAATAGAAGTGAAGCAGTGAACTGGTGAGGTGGGAAATTATGTACAGATTGAATTCATTTCAATCTCTTTTGTTATTTTTATTAGAAGAAAAAAGCATCTGTGTTTAGTCATTATGCATATTATGCTAAATTATTCAAATGAAAGCAATGAGCAACTCCAGTTTGTTCTGTGTAGTAATGTTTCACTCATTTGAAAATTGAGTGTTATTGACAGTGTATTCCAGTCAAACTGTGACAACAAAATGATTATGTAAGAGTGGTTGTGGTGAAGAGGCAACACATCACAGTTGTAACACAGCATGTGGTTAGTTAGAGGTGCATGGTGTCATGTCTTGCTGTTCATCTGAGTTGCACAGCTGTAAGCAAAGCTTTATTGAGGTTTCTAGTGCTTTATGTATGCAGTAAAAATGGATCTGAGTTCTTATGAGCCTAATGCTGCAGCCTGAATGCCACTGAGACAATATCCATTGAGCTAATACATGGCAAGGCCTTAATCATATTAACCTGTAAAAATTAGCATATTTTTGCTAAGCTAGCTGTTAGCTTATAAACCAGATATGTGTTAATAGTTTGTTTTAGAGGTGCTGATTTAGATCCAGGCTTCTTGTCTCCCTCTGTTTCCGGTCTTATAATTTAACAGACAGATATGAAAGTGGTATCAGTCCTGTCATCTAACTCAACACCAGAAAGCACATATGTGTATTTCCCAAAATGTCAAACTATTCCTTCAAGATACAACAACAACAAAAATGTATTTAAGTAAAACTGGATAAGCACACATTTTCACTTTAGCACTGACATACAGAATGGTACACATGGTGTTTAGATTCTATAGAAATAACAGCTGTATAGTCTTAAAGACTGAGCTCTCTAGCACTCTTCTAAGGATGATCTGAAACATTAACAGCAGCTGTAGTTTAAACTTAATGGATAGAGCTGGGATTATCTTGCAGACAGCATACTGTATGTTTGATGCTGGCTCTACATATTTGATATCTTAAACCCAATCATATAAAAAAGTAAATGAACCAGCTGGTGATTTTTTGATAGCACATGTATACAGTAGCACATATGCAGAATTCATGATAATTAATTTGAGTTAAAACATGCAGTTTAGCCTGTTTAAAACAGCCATGTCAGTCAGAAGCTTGCTGTGGCTTCAAAACGATGAAGTTAGGACAGAGTGGTAGTGTTACTGCTGCTGGAGTCATCAAGATGCAACTTCAGCCAGCACACAGTATTTAGCTCTAATGAGCCTCTGACTTTGAGGCACATCAATGAGGCGCCTCATTCATAATAAAGAGCTTCAGTCCCGCGGGCAGCAGCTAAATGAACTGGGACCGAATGCAGGCAAACAGTTTAGCCTGCTCCCTCAGCTCTGCGAGCATCGACTGTGATAATTAACTGCACAGCTATAACCCAGAGAGGCCTGATCATACTGTAGGTAGCTTTGCAGACACCGGAGATCCACATGGGCTGGCAACATGTGAACATCTGATGCAGTCAAATCAGGTTAGGAGATGACACTCTTGTCCCCCCGTTATGACCAGCCTGTGAGTCAAACCCGGGACAGAAAGAGTTAGATGAAACAAACAAAAACTACCCTCTTCCTGTTATGCCTGTGAGTAAGAAACGGCTGATTACATCTCACCAGGATTCAACCCTCAAAGCCCATTAAATAATAATTTTACAGAATACTTGGGAGACAAAGTCAGGATTAATCAAACATGCAGCCATTTAAAAATAATCTTACACAACACACAATTTATATACAATGCCCTGTGGATCCCGAAATAAATTCAGTGTTTTGTTGCATACTCTCTCCAAATCCCCTGGGAAATGATCAATGGATCAACTCTGCAATTCTAATACCCGGAACAAAGCACACAGGGGGATTAGCAATGTTTATCATCATTATCCTAACAGTCCCCATCCAAATGAAATGAATTCCAAGAACTTGTCCGTGCATCCAGTGTTTAAGTATGGACATATACAGCACTAAAGAGGCTATCACAAACACCTCAGAAGCAGCCATGATGGATGGCGTACGTACAGGTCAGTGCTGACACTGATTGATCAGCCTCTGAGGCCAACAATCTGAGTCACAGCCAATGTGACAGAGATGAGGGGAGATGTACATGGAAGAGCCAGAGAGGTGCATGACAGAGCATTCATCACACAATAGTCACATGGAAATGTGGATTTTGAACACCCCCTTTCCTTTATTTCTATTCTGGTTCTGTGTTGGGTTGTGTAACATAATGACAGCGTAATTTTAGCCAGAAAGCACCTGAAAATTAGATTTCAATTGCAGGAAACCATCCAGATTAAATGCAGGTCAAATAAGACAATTGAATAAATAAATGATAAAAAACGTTGCTCTGCCTGTGCACAACTTACACAATGTACAGTATTACAGACTGCTAGTCTTTTTAAAGTAAACCTCATTGCAAAGACATTACTTACCTCTATTGTATGCTGGCCTGTTGAGGAGACATTTTACAGTTGTCATGACTGGCCAACTCAGATTGTGTTGCTCCAGGGCTGCATTGCTGACAAACTACCACCAAATGTTACTCTACCAAAGTCACAAAGTTGCAGAAACAGGCACATGTTGTTTCCATAAATGTGACTGTATCCAAAGTGGTAACATACACCCAGTACTGATCAGCAGTTGACAGCAGTTTAAAAGGAATGGATTTACAGTAACATTAGTTTATTCAGGATTAATTCAAAATCATCTAAGGTTTTATATAAAGGACACATCCTTTAATTAGTCCTTGAAAGTTATAATAATATAAGATGAAATCCAACCCCATTTTTGATACTGTTCATGGTTGGCATTTTTCCCCCCATCAGTCATCATTCAGTGTATATTCATTCAATAATTAACTTTTCTATATAATGCTTTTCATTGTTAGCAGGGATTCTGACTAAAAACAGCACTGCCTTAAACAGCGCAGGGGAAATGTTGTTTAAGGTACCTGTTAAGATCATGTGCCAGGTTGTTAGATTTAGTTTATGTGATTTACAGACCTTCCTGCATACAATTTCATATATTATTTCAAGACTTATATAACTGTACATGTTCAAAACCATGCATTAGCAATCAACAGTTTTCTTACTTTACTTCTTTTCATTCTGACCTGAGCTCTTTACTTTGGTGACTAAGAACCTGAATCTCTCTGCCTACCATGACTCACTAATGGACCACATTGTGGCGTTCACTGAAGTCAGGATAAAATTGCTCCATTAACAGTTTTAGAAATGGCAACCCTGCTGTGGTTACTGTTATTTTGCTCCAAAAGCTCTTACATTTTAATGTTAGTACAGATTTTCAAAGGTTCTGTTTCTGGGAACATCTCAGTGTGAGTAATTCATGATCAGAGTTGGAACAAGTTTGACTTTGGCCCTGATTGTACCCACTGTGATATCTTAATGTATTAACAGCTGAACACCCACACATTCTCTGAGAGCATATCCTGCCTATACATGAATGGATAAAAATATAATGATGTGGTGCTGATAGAAATATTAAATATAATACATACATAACATCCGTCGCTATTGAAAAACCTCTGTCGCTATTGAAAATGGCAGCAAATGGATGTGTGTTGTTGGACAAGGCTCAAGCTGCTAGAGTTGACTTAGAGTTGGTGCGTGAATCGAATTATAATAAACCTTGACTTCGGTTATGGCATTCATTCTGAGGTTTAATAATGATTTGTCTGCAATCTGAATGAGCATAGTATAAATACATTTAATTCCATCATTTCACTGATTTACAGAATCAGTTTTGCACAAAGAAATAAAAGTTTGGGTCCAACATGAGTTTTTTAATAGTCTTAGTGAATTTAATATAATTGGCTCAAAGCTGGTGTCAGAATCAGGGTCTGTGGTTAAATGGAACAAACGTATGTGCCAGTAATATTGGTATGAGGATTAGCAGAAATGTCATCAAGTCCCTTGTGGGATTCTATATGTGTAGTGTTATTTTTGCAAAGATGTGAAATTTGATTAAATCATTTCTACAGTAATACAGTTTGTCATTTTAATAACATCAGTGTTTTAATTTACCACTGCTGCCATCTTAGTTTAGAGTGTTTGTATTTTAGAATTTGCTAATTAGCACAGTTGAGGCTGATGGGATGTTATTCATTTTTCAGTTGTTGAGCTATTTCAGTCTGGACCAAACAGGCTGACTTACCATTTGAGTTTATGTGTGCTTTAGTGGAAGATCTTACCCAACAAATTAGGAATGAATTAGCAATTAATAAAACTACCATAAAATAATGGCCAACAATGAATGAACATTTAACTTGCGGTCCCAGAGCAGTTGTTAGTGTTTGTCTATGTGAGCCTTCCCACGTTAGGGGACTCCACCTCTTTAACATATGTAATCATATAAAATAAAAGGTTACTTCTCATCTTCAAGAATAGGAACATTACCCTTGTTTGTCAATGAAATACATATGGTTAAACTGTATCTCAGTCAACTCAATTACCCTAATTCCTCATGTTACCGTAATGCATGCATGTGATCACACAAACACACGTTTGTGTATGACCCAGCTGCCATGACCCAGTACACTACTGTTCTGGTATTGTAAACTTCGTCTGTCAGGATGATCTAGAACATTGGGGACACAACTGTTTCCAAAAACGCTGTCCAGAGGCTGAGAGATTCAGGTCAGGTCTGCAGACGGAACAAGGAGGTCTGAATCTGAAACACACTGGACCAAAAGAACAGAAAGAGACACTCAGGTTGTGCTCTCCTGAAATAAACCAGTCAAGTCATCCTCACTGCAAAACCTGCACATATTTTATTCCAACCTTGATTTCACACAAGTTACATATCTTCCTCTTATCATACACCTTGTGATGCCCCCACACATACTCACATGCATGTTCTGTGTATATGACATGTGCACATATGAGCTCCTCCCACTTCCTCTGCTTGACAGCACCAACGATCCGTTATTATATAATTATCATGACATTTGAGCTAAAGCACAAAAGGCCTCTCTCAGCTTTAGTGTAACAAATAACAGTTAAATGTATTAATGTAATAACTCTTTGGATGGATGAGGTCGCCTCCATGCATTTCCTTCCTTCTCTCTTTCCTTCCTCCACACAAACACTCTCAGTGTTTGATTCACTTGATTAACCCTGAGTGGAGGACACTGTGCCTTCACAAGGGGGGTGGTTCAAATAAATATAGACTTATACAAAGAGAATACACAATTACAGTCAGGTCTCTGTGGCCACTTAGGCCTGAAATAGCAAGAGCTAGGCAGCAGTGGGAGATTTATGGAGACCAGAGCCTTCACCTTCCTCCGGGCTGGGAGCACGGACCGAGTCCCAGACGAAGGGCTCGTCACTGGGATGATGTTCGTTCAGGCCAGAGGGACCGTAATGCATCAACAGGAATACTGTACAACAGTGGTTCTTTATCATTCATATATATATATATATATATATATATATATCCTCCTATATATGTAAATATGCTTCTATATATGTAAATCCTCACCCAGCAGCTACGCACAGGGATACTGGGTGCAGAGGGGTGTAAGCACACTTGTCCGTAAAGCTGTATTTTTGCAAAAAGTGTGTGCCACTTCACTATCTTTTTAAAACAAAGTTTGTCCCTCCGATGCCACAGTATGAATAATTCTATTTCTATTTATTTGTCTGGCTTTTATCTCTGTTAGACATATGAATCACCCTGGGCTTGTGTCCCCAAGCGAGTGTGTTTTTATCTGCCCGTTGTTCTTACTTTTCCTAAAATTTCTTCCTCTCTCCAGTGGTTTCTAATCTCTCTCATCAGTGTTCGCACTCTCTTTCTTCCTCCCAGTCATAGTCACCCCCCTTAAGTCTGAGCACCGCTGGTAGTGGTGGGTATTTCGGGGCTGTCTCTCCCTCCTTCTTCAAATGTCATCCTGTCATGTTGTCACGTGGCATTTGGAGCGAGTCCTCAGGGGCCGGGCTGTTTGAAGTATTGATTGAAGTGCCCTCGTCCCCTGAGTGCCATTACGTAACAGAGATGCAAAAATCCCACAAAGTCACTGAGAGGGAGGGACAGAGAGAGCATAAAGAGCGATAGAGGAAAAGCAGGGAGGGAAGGAGAAACGGTAAGAGATGGACAAAGGAGAATGAGACTGAGGGTTTGAGAGGAAAGGTACAGCTGAGGGGTAGAGAAGTGTCAACTGTAGATGAGAGGAAGGCAATATCTGAATCTGTGGCCCATCCATCAAAAAATGGTAGAAACGAGCAAACGAGCATCATAGATCAAGCAGATGAAAACAGGCCAGTAAAAGAAGGTATCTTTACTCCATCATTATTGTAGTGTCTTATCATGGGATCATGATGTGTTGTACAGAGACACAGAAAGAGAGCAGATTTCCTTGCAGAAAGAGATGAGGAAAAAGAAAGTGGGCTATGGTTCTCAGAGGGATAAAAAGCTTTTTATTTACCACAAGTGCAGCAGTGTACAACAGAAAGAATCAATAATTTGACAGTCGAGAGTTTATTGTTTCAAACAATGTTTGTTGACGGGTGCACAATTCAGGCTCCTCCAAACTTACATGCTGATTGGGAAGTAAAGCTGCTTGTAAGCGTATGAAAACTGATATTGTGTAAGATTTTGTACAATCAAGGACAAATCATTTATTTTGCACCATTCACATCAAAAATGGTGTTAAGTGGGTGATAGGAGAGCAATGAGTATTTTACTCATGCTCATGGTTGCAGTGGATATTGTATGCAGGTAGCAATAAACAGTGATGTTGAATTTACCTGAGATTGCAAAACCATTACTGTTGATGTACAACCCTGTCAACCCTGGTCATCAGACTAGTGATTTGTCAGGGTAAAATCTAATTTTCAACAGATATAAATTTTCTCCGGGGCTTAGATAACTAAAACACTTGGTTAGGGTATAGGAAAAGATTGTGTAAAGTTAATGAAATCAAAAGCAGATGCAGATTGAAAAACAAAGAAAAACAGAAGAATGCAGAATCACACATCAGATTAAGCCAAAGACTCATTTCTGATTTTTATGATCTTCTTTTACTGTATCTTTGAAGAATACAAACAGTGTGTGCATACACTGGCAGTCATATACAAACATTTACATACATCATATTAGACGTTTCATTTAATATCATGATGGGAGACAAAAATGCCCAGGACGTGGTGAAATAATCCAGTTGGAAGGATTTACATTGAAGATGCTGATGTCCACGCCCTCATACCCTCAGTGCACGCTCACACAGACACAAACAGGGAGGATGGTCCTTGTTACACAAGGTCTTCATTTGACACGCAGGACTCCCCGCCATGATGTACGAGCCCTCTTCAAAGGTGTCAGAGATGAACGTCACTGCGAGGACAGACTCAATATGTGACCTTTGATCCAAGTCAGACCCTTGAACTGCAGATTATTCTCCTGGTGCTTCAGGACTGGCATGTGTGTGTGTGAATGTGTGAGAGTTCTTAAAAATGTGTCTGCTTCTGGATGTATTTACCTGCCTTAAATGATGTAAAAATGCATTTTTTCCTGAAAGGACACTCACTCAGTATTTTTGTTTCATTGACTGATTTTGAATTTCTATCAGAGATTTCTTTAGGTATATTGGGATGACTTACTTTTTTAAAAACAACTACCCAAAAATCTGAATATAAAACCATCCAGTGTACACTGTTGCAACAACAACAATTGCTCACTCTTGCCTTGACTCCACTCATGAATCATCTGCCCACTATTCCTATTTGTCTTATGATTCAGAAGTTTTGGTTTCGTCCTATCAGCAGCTTGTTATTGGAGGAATGATTTTTGTGTTCTAGACATCTGTACCTCTCCCACCATTTATTTTCCAACATTGGGGACATCTTGTCCTGCTTTTTGCCTTTGAATAAACAACAACATATATTCTCAATACCAAATTTTTTTGGGTGGGGTCTTTTATTGTCTTTAACTGAGGTGACAGCTGTATAGTGACACAAAAGGTGGGAGGGAGTAAATGGCCACAGGTCAGAGTCGATCCCAGCGCTGCAGTACGGACTCAGCCTTGGTACATGGGGTGCCAGCTCTGCCAGGTGAGCTATCCAGGTGCCCCAATGCTGAGCAGTACTGACCTAATTTTGGTCTTCTTTAAAGTTATATGCTTAAACTTTTGATTATATTAAACCCCATTTTTGTTCAATGTATTTACATTCAGTAATTACATCTCTATATAGTAAGTTTTCTTTTTGGTAGTGTCGGAGTCTGCCATTCCTGTGCTGGATTCATATTGCCTTCCACAACACGAGGAAAAACAATGCACGCATAATTTTATATCACTGATATCAGCCTCACGGTTCACTGTTTGCTCTCTTTACATGGTATTAGAGCTGTATTCAATCGACCATGTCATACTGCTGCTGTTTCACTTTATACAAGAATTGAACTGGCAAAACATGAGGTGGCTTTTATTGAGAAACAGCCACAAGAAAAAACGTGTTTGTCACCCCGGTTAGCGCTAACCGCAATTGTTCATCAAAAATGCGTCCACAAAACAAGACATGGTCATTCTTACCAAGTGGCTTCTTAAAGAGCTGGAGTATAAAAGTACACTACCGCTTACCAAGAACTATATCTGAAACCAAGAGGATTAAAACTTTAAGATAACTGCACACTGGCCAAATAAGCTACAGTGCTGACACTTCATTGGCCGTCAGGTGAGGGAAAAATCCAATTTTCTCTAGCCTCTACAGCCAGTATCCTGGTCTTTTCTCTTTCTCAGTACAACTGTGCACTCACACTACTTCATCCAAAGATTTTTTCTCATTCTTTTATCTCCATCTCAGCATGATATTTCAATTCTGGCTCCACTTACAGTAAGTCTTTGATTGTTTCTGGTACACTGCAGGTTGAAGAGAAGAAACATCTCTGTCTGCTTGTCTCTCTGTCTCATTTTATGCCTGCTCTTTTCCCCATGCTTTTATCTTAACAATGTCTTGTTGGCCTGCTGTCTCTACTCCAAACAGAGAACAGACCTTTCTCATAATTAACTCCAGTGACTTTCTCCTACCCAGAACCCCTCCTCTGCCAGCCAGCACACGAGGGCCAGGGTGGTTCGTCTTTGATTTTATGAGCCACGATGTTCTTTGAAAGGCATTTGTAAGTTGAAGTGAAAACACAATGCGCCTTATCTACAGCAAAGCTAAGATCACTGTAGCTAAATGTCATCTGAATGATCTCCTGTATGATGACTGCATGACAGGAGGCCATCAATGAGAGTTTGTTAAAGGGTCCTGTAAAAGCCTTTCCACTCAGGCAGTAAAACCGATTCATCTACCTCCCTGTATGACTGTGTGACTTTCTCTCTGGAGGAAGAACAAAAGGACTGCTTCCATTTATAGGGCTTTTAGAGCGGTGTACTGTCTAATTTTACCTCTGGAAATATCAGCAATTACCCGAATGCCCTTCATGATGAAAGCTGGACTCAGTTTTGGTGGCATTGTGTTTTAGCAAAGTTGCAGTCAAACAGTTTTGTGACAGCTGCAGCCAGTGGTGTGGGTGTTGTCGGTGACTGATTTTAAAAGGGCAGCTTATATGAATGCCAAACACCCCTCCCGTTGCTTTCTCTTCATGATGTTTGTTATTAATGAACCATAGTATCACACCTCGACCACATGAGGACACCTCTGGGCCCAGGAGCAGCTGTTCGCTTATTTCTCTACCTGGCTGCAGCTGTAAAATCATAAACTAGATCCACATTAACAAAACCAGCTTCCAGAAAATGTAATTTACAAAGTGATGTGCCTAATAATGTAATGATCACAGGTTATTACCCAGGATTGCGCTTCTGTCTTTGAACTCCTCTTCATCATCTTTTATTAACGTGTCTTTAAGCTGCGTCCTGCTGATCTCAGAGATAGGAGCCAGCAATAGCGCTCCCATCTATCATAGAACACTTATGTAACATCCCCCACCTCCCATATGTATATACGCATCTACGCTCTTGTGACGGAGCGGGGAGGAAGGGTGTTGGGGCTGACGCTGAGGGACTTTCTCATGAGTGTCAGGACTCACTTTGAAGATTAAGAGGGGCGATATCATCATCGTGCCATGCACATAGGAGACTGGAGCTACCGCAGTGCGACTCCGCGGCAGGAACTCAAGGCCATCACTTCAACAATCAGCACACACAGAGACACACACGTGGCTGTTGGTTCATGACTCAATATTGACAAGTTTTGTCTAGCTTACATTTAGAAAATTACTCTGTGCTGCCTGTCACCATGAAGAAGTATCTTCCAAATGCAACAAAGGCAGTGTGCCGTCTCAGTTTGTTGCTAAGCAATACCTACCTGATACCTGCTGATTTAAGCTCTCAATCCATCCAAGTTTTTTTTCACCTCTTATTTCATCTGGCCTGAACAAAACTCTTAGAACATAAAGGAATTACTCCATGAGTTGTGGAGACGCAACCACACGTGCATTCACCAATGTGAGGTCAGCCAGTTGACTCCGTATGGGGCTGACTCGGCTGACCTCCTGGCTCATGGGTTACCATCCATCACAGTCCATCCTGCCCAAGGTGAGTGTTTGTGATCAGGCGGCCTGCAGAGCCACTGAGACAGCCAACCGTAGAGAGCCTCAGCGGTGAGGTCAGGGGTCAGAGGTCACGCCTGTTCCCACAGTAGCAGAGGGGGCTTGTCTCTGTTCACTGTCACCTAATCAACACACTCATGGCGTTTGACCCCCATGAATGATTGAGGCAGAGTAATCCTTGTTTTAATAAAAGCAAATGGAAGAAAGTCTTGTAAACAATGTTCTAAGCAGATTAATTCCAATTTGAGAATTGCCACAGTGCGTGCTATGGCAGCTCTGTAAGCCCACATGAATAACTGAAGTCACCCAAAGTGCAAATGTTATTTTTAGTATGAGGATGACACCGTTTCAATCTCTGACACCACTGAATCTAATAAGTCACTGTAATGACTGAATGGCTAATTAGTCCCCTAATTGACTGTCTAAATTACTAAAACTCTGTGTTACTGAGCTTTGCTGTTGCTGACTGTAGACCAAAGAAGATGGTGTCGCTCTATAAAAGCTTCATAATCCCCCTGGTCGAGGTCTAACTCTGGACTAGGAACCAGGAATCGTGATGTGAGTGTGATAGAGTCTGACACATGTTTGCACTGTTGGGACCCCAGTTAATGTTGTAAATACTCTAGAGTAGAGAAAGCTGCTGCTGTTGACTGGGGAGAGCAGCAGCAGTCACTATCTCATGGGATAATCTGAAGGGGCCAAGCTATAGAAAGTGTCAGAGCCAATGTTGAAGGAAATGCATCTAAAAGACAGAAGCCTTAAAGAGGATGGGACCTGAAGAAGTGTTCTTTATTTCTGTGCCCCATTTACCTTCCTCTTCCCTACAGTGAAAATTGTTGCGCTATAGGTTCCTTTCTCACGTCATTTCTTTATACACAAGGATCCAAGGTCAAGTTAGGAATTATAAATATCCAACTTCCGGTTACACTTAATGTGCCTGACCTAACTTATGTATGTTATTTAATAAAATTGTTCACTTTTAGTTTTACACTGGACACGAACAGTGGTCTTCTGGGTTAAAGTCCCGTGTTTGTGTGAGTCATAATTTTTTGAGGCGGAGCGCCACTGACCAAGCTGCAGTACTTAAAGACTTGACAGGGTAGAAACTGAGTTCTGTTTCACAAGCAAGAAAACTTTAAAATCACACTGATATTTGTAATAACACACATTTTTAAAAATTCTGCCTTGGGACAAAGCCTCATTCAACAGTATGTGCCCTGGTTTACTCAATATATTTAGATAAGAATGTTAATTTTTTTTTTAAGGAATTAACTAATAAAATTGCTTATTCAATATTTATGCATTAAGCTGCACTTAATAAACTCCATTTCCCATAGGTCTAACTGCGTGTTCAGATAGGACACCAACAATTTTAGAGGTGGACACAAAGTCAATTGAAAGGCAATTAGATGCAAATTTACTTGAGGCTATGCAAATTGACGCAAACACAAATTCACACCTTTAATGGGGAATTATAAATGTACAGTGATGAGAGGAAAAAGGAGAGAAACTGGAAGTAAAGAAAGAAAGAACCAGAGTTTCTGGTGAACATACAGACACGGTCAGTGTGTCCATTGCTGTTGGTACATTAGCTTTTTGGGCCAAATAAACACAAATGGCCCAGGGGTGGGGCAGCGCTTTGCTTCGTTTGGATAGTTTATTCGTTTGTTTTTTAGACAGAAAGGATTACAGCTAAAAATAATTTTAGTTGGTGAATATCATATTGACAAAACCAAGTTTCAAAGATGGAAGTATACCCATTCTGTGAAATGTAGTTTTATATACTAACAAATACATTTCTATTTTACTTTGTTAAAATCCTGAAGTTTCTAATATCAAGTGTTGTAATGGATGCCAATCTATCTTAATTCATCTATGTTATATTGACATACAAAAGCTAGTGGAGACGCTAGCCTGGGGGCTAGGACTTGGGCTCGCTGTAGCATCTGAATTGCAATTCTCACTTTCCAACCCACATTTAAAAACCCCTGAAACCTGTGCAGTATGATAAATGAACTGTTCACTTACTCCAATACCATCACAGCACCACAGATAATTTTAAGGGAATTGTTCTAAATTAAATGCTATGCTTGTCTTCAGTAATGAGTCTTTACACATCTTTATTGTATTACAATAAAGTGACCATGAAATCCTATTTCTCATTATCAGGCTGTGTGTTGCCTCAGTTTCCCTGTGCCCAAAATTGGGATTTCTTTCTTCTTCTTTTTTTTGGAACAGAAAATCTGTTTCTCAGGGTAGCACATGCAAACATCAAGCTGGGTTGTAGCAATCAGATGCGGGGAAGTGGTAATAAAAACAAAATTGGAAATCAGTGCCAAAGAAAACTACATACGTGCGAATAAGAATATTGGCTACAGGGACGTCCACCAGCCCCAAGCTAGACACTATTTCAATATGTCAGCTCACCAAGATGAGTGACAGTGCTGGGGGCACAACCCAAACCACCTCAATCAGGAAAGGCATGGCTAACAATAGGCTCTCTGCCTCAAGAAGAGAAGTTTCCTTTTGTTCATATAAATATTTCTTTGAGGTGCATATTTCTTTTTTTTTCTCTTTGTTCTGATCTCTGTGCTCCTGCTTCATCCTCTCTTCCACATACAAACTCTCTGCGTACAAACTCTAGGTGCAGCTGAGGGGAGAGAATCTATCTTTCCCATCAGTTGAGAGAACTCCAGGAGTGTTATTACTTTGAGCCAAGCCATTAAGCTTTTACCCCGGAGCGATCGATGGCAGATGCTGGAGGGGTTGTTTATCTTTTGTCTTCTTATCAGAGCGGCAAGGAGAGGTGGGGGCACAGAGAGGGAGAGAGGGGTGAGGGAGAGATACAGGCGGAAAGGAGGCAGACTGACAAAGAACGAAAAAAGGAAGGGGAGAACACCTTGTTCCAGTAGAAGCAACAACTTTTACTTAGAATTCAGCGCGTAGTCCGTATGGCGCCTTTTGATTTTTCCAGAATTCATGTGAGCAGCTTGACACTTCTGATGTGTGGGATCAGTGATTAGACAAGGTTATGTGAAAGGCTCACAGCCTACAGGGGAATGACTCAGTATGATAATCAGATGATCTGAAAGCCCTGCTTCATATCATTAAGCTTGCCAACGTAACGGGTTAGCTACATTATGCAACACTCAAAGTCTACCTGTATGTGTTTGGCTTAATATTTTATCTGACGCAAACCCTTCATTAAGGCACCTCCTCTGCTGTTTTTGGCTCTGAATCACATCAGCTGGCTCCAATGCAATGAGAATCACTGCTAGAAGGTGACTTATGAAAAGGTGGGAGGCACACACACACACACACACACACACACACACACACACACACACACACACACACACACAGGAGAAACTGCTTTTCCCAACTCTGAGATGTGTGAGAAATCCTGATGAAAGCAGCGTGAGTTGCTACTAACGAGGAAGATGGACCGAGCATGAAGTAGAACGATGAAAAACAGCTGTCTGGGGGAGAGGTTTCCCCCTCATTCTTTCTCCTTCTGTCTCTTGTCTCTGTCTTGTAAACACACTCAGACACACGCATACACAAACTTTCTCCCCTTTCATCGATACTAACTTCAAAGCCCTCTTGTTAAAATGTGTTAATTTCTCCTCATAAATAAAATAGAAACACACAGCGAACTGGATTTACGGTGAAATAATCTTTCTGATTATGAGATGTGGTTTTCATCCCATCTTACTTTCTAAATCCGTTTACTCATCTACTTCTATCCCCTTCAGTGCAGGTCCTCAATTAATGCTCTTATTCGTCCTCTCTTCGTCTCAGACTCTTTCTCTTCTTCCCCTTCTCTCTGGGTCCCTTGCCTCATTTAATTCAGAGCTAACTTCATTATAATTACCCAGATGATTCTGCATACAGGTGTGAGCAAAAATGACTTTCAAATCAGCTAATTCCTTACAAGCAAGTGTGTTTTCCTCAGCGTCTGGAGATGGTTTTGTTTATCTGATACAGCAAATCCTCACCGGGGTGAGACAGGTTGGGTGCAGATGGTGCAGTCACATAAACCATATAAATTATACAGAGTCAGGATGCTTGTTTTGTTATTATGGATTCTTGATGCTTCCTGTAAAACTATGTATGTGCACATACATGTTGCATATCAGCCTCAGTAACTGGATGTGGTGTTTGCAGTGCTGAGAATGTACATTTTGGTTTGCGCAGGAGGTGTGAATCACATTCTGTTTACCTGGCCTGAACAGTGGTGGTGTGTGCCTGTTGAAAGGGCCCATTGATAGGCCCAAAGCCTGGGCATTTCCTGCTGAGCAGCTGCTGACAGTGCTAACGGCGCTCTGGGGAGCTGCCTGTCAACAGCTTCCACTCTCCATAAACCAGCAGCCTCAAGTATCAACAGCTTTTGGAGGTGAACAGGGGTCAGTATGAAGGTGAGGTGGGACCAGTGTCCTTCCACTGGAGCATGATTGTTTCCACTCTGTAGTTTGAGTACAGGCCATCACAAGTCAGGTGTCTAGCTCTTAATGATAGCCTTCACAATACCATCTCCCAAGTTCGGCATGTTTCATATCAGGATATACTTGCGCTTATGTTGTGGTCTGTTACCACAGGAAATACAGATAACCTATCATGCATTTTCTTTAAGTTAGGTCAGTTTCATTAGTAAAAGATAAGCTGCATCATTCCGAGGAAGTGTTGCCATGCAGTTTGATATTCACTGAACACCAGAACCATGTTTGCGGTGCCCTGTTATTTGATTTTAGTGGACTCCTGCCACCCAATCAAAAAGAATATTCAAGTTCTAAAGTTAAGACTTAAGACTATATAGGTTGTTCAAAATATGTTAAGTAAGTAATATAGAGAGAATATAGCGGATATATGGATTGTCCCTAAACTCATAATCCAAAATAGTTAATGTAGTTACTGAGCTAATTAACAGTGTGCGTAATCAATATGCAGTTTCTATTCCCATTCATTTGGCTGATAGTAAACTATCGCTAAGTCTTATCATGTAGGTAAAGTGATTCCACTGATCAGTAAAAATATCTATTAGGCCGCATCCAGAGAGACTTTAGCTCATGCAGCCTTATTTGAATAGAGCCTGTCTGGTGGTGGCACAGGGTGCCAACGCAGGGGGCTCCGACAAAGAAACGCAGGGTCATCTGTTAAAAAAAACAAGTTCAACTTTAACCACAACAGCAAATATATGCAAGCGCACATTCCTGGTAGATTACTTTGTTACATGAACGCTGTAGTTCTACTGTTTACCTCACGACTGTCGGGATGGAAGACAAAATAATGTGCTGCGCTTTTCCTTCTATAAAAAGTCTAAATGTCTGCTGTGAAAATCTATCATAAGGCAGCCACATTATGATATTTCCCATCTTCAAACTTCAGCCCCTGAATTGCGCTGCAGCCTGTTTGTGTTTTGTGTTATTTTTCAGACTCAGTCATGCCATACCTGCCCAGTAGGCATTGTCAGAAGTTCCCTGCCTCTGTTAAATCACCTGACTGCTCTTGTGATCAGCCACCTGCCCGCACAGCTGCTGCTCCTTTGCTCATTAGCTCCCCAGGATATACAGAGGGCAGTTAGCGTTTTAGTTGGCCAGATTGTTTATGTTGTGTAGCTGCTGTAGGGTTTGAGACATTTTTGTTTCATTGTACCTGTTGCCTGATCTGACTGCCTGTTGCCAAAGATGTCCGATCTGATTTTGAAGTTGTTTGCCTGATCCGGTCTTACTACCTGTACTTACTAAAAGTCTTAGACTTAAGTCTCCTAATTGGGTCACTGGGGCCAGTGCTTACCGAGGTTCTCATCTTAATAAAATCACACTATTGGAAGAAAACCTGTAAAGGGCCTCTGGTCAGATCCATTTGCTGGGATTGCTAGTTGCTAGAAAGGACACTAAAGAACATAGACCACTGGGAACATTCATTCAGTTGATGAGGAAACAGCAAGCAAGTACACAAAACCAAAAACCTGTGAACAGATGTGCTTAAGGCGGGAATTAGGAAAATAGTTGAAGCAGAAGATTAATAAATTTAAACCTTGAAAAGCAATAATGAGATATTGCTGTACGTGTATCCTGACTTCAAACAGTATCCTTAGTCATATCTAAAGAGAGGAAAAACAATGTAGAGGAATAACAGAGGCAGCGTGTTGAGAGACGTGGAGCACAATTTGATTGGGTTATTGAGGAGCTCAAGTAATGTAACTCCAGAAGCAAAAACAGAGAGTGAATTGAAACAAAGTGCAATAAAGGTCTCCAACCTACAGTGACGGGAGGGGAGGGAGGTTCAGCTGAGCTTACACACTGAAACACTAAATTACTAAATTACATATTGTAACATATAGTTCAAGAGTAAGCCATGCACAGGTTTGCCGTTATCAGAGGAGGCTATATTTGGCCAATATTTTTTTTCAATATTTTTATATTTAAAGTTTTTAAAAATATTTGTTTCATATTTTATTTTACATTTTCTATTTACTCTTCTTGACCTGCAGTACTTTTATTTTATCTTTCCTTATATTTTCTAGTTGCTCTGTTTATTGTAATGTACCAAAAGTAATAATAGTATTATATTATAATAGTATTTTTGCTAAAATTGTATTACTGTTTGCTGTTTAAATGTCCATATTTTCCCATCAAAATGTTTTATCTTATCATATTGTAAAATATAAAACTATTTTCTTATCATAATTTCTTAATACCAGAGTAACATCAAACTATCCAAAGTCTCTGATGATTCTCATCGCCACCACGTTGGTTTCATCATAATCAGTATAGCTTTCACAGGCATGCTGTGAGCTCAACTGACCTCTCTGACTTAGCCTGGATGGGAAAGAATGATAAAAGTGACTAAAGTTAACTTTCTGCCAGTTGAAGTATTCCCTTTGGCACTTGGACACTTTATCAAGTTAAGTAATGACAAGAACATTGGACATCAGTGCTTTGTTCATCCCTCGCACAGAGGCACACAGGTAATGTACCTTAACTATCCCAATTTTTGAAGGTAAGAGATGATGCAACTTGATGCAATGTCAGTTTTTAGCATGCAACCAAAAGCAATATACTTTTGTAAGGAGGAAGGAGGAGATTTTAAGATTATACCTACCAGTATGTAGTAACTCAGAAATTAGTGACAAAACAAAAAATCCATATTTTATATTTTAGATAATAAGCATGTTTAATAGTTAGACACTCTGGGATCTTTTTAATTATTTGAGAAGATTGATACCACTCTTGTGTCTGTACAGTAAATATCAGAGGCAGCAGCTGGTTACTTCTGATCAAAAACTAGCCAGTCGACAACTGTTCTAACAAGCCAAACATCAAGCAAGTGCAACAACTAAAGAAAACTAAAAGCCTGTCCCACGTTTAGTCTTGTCCAACAGCTTCTCTCTCCTTTTCTCTCCTTAGCTTCCTCTATCGTCCTCTTAGGTCCCTTCGCAGCAACATTTTGCAGCAGTTACTTTACTGTCTATCAGGAAACTCTTTAAATCACAGAGAGGACATCACTGGCATTGACTATTGATTAAATATTGAATTTAAAGGTCCAGTGTGTAGGATTTAGTGGCATCTAGCCAAGTTGAAGAACCGACTGAATAATACCTCTCGCCTTCCAAGCGTGGACAATCTGTGGTGGCCACAAATCTTGCAAAAACATGCAAAACACTCTTTCTACTGTAGAATCAGTGTTCAGTATGGCTGACTCAGCTGAAGAGGATCCAATCCCTCTGATAAAAAAGGCTCATTCTAACATAATTAGGATTTAATGATTCTTATTTTCAGTTGATTATACACTAATGAAAATATACCTATTAATATTATATTCAATTTCACCTAAATGTTACATACTGGACCACTAAAATATTGATTAGTTGGGCATACTAGTAGCAGCAGAAGTTAAGTGACAATGTGCAAATACAACTGGCCTGTTTTAGGGTGAGCTAAATATGCTTAGTCTTACATGACACGTTTGTAACACATGGCGTTTATGCCTTGCTGGATGGAGCGCTTTAAAAATGTACCTACTTACCTAGGCACTACCACACCACTAGTCTGTAGTCAGAGTTTGACAACACTAAACATGGTGGTCACATGACTGCCACAGTTTTCGTGATATTGCCACAGCCTGCCACCTTGTAGTTGCTCTTTCAGGAACAGCTGTGTCCTGAGTGCCAGCTGAAATCCCTGTCAGACAACCCAGAGTTCAGCCTGTCTGACCACTGACACACTCCCGCTGGCTGTTCACCCTGTCACTGCCCATGACCCTTATCACTTATCACCAGTCTGGTCAAGGCATATACACACAAAAATGCATAAACACTTCAAATACACACAGATGGCCTCTCTGAGGACCACAAGCACATTTGTATAAACTCAAAATCAGTCACACACACACACACAAACACACACACACACACACACACACACACACACACACACACACACACACACACACACACACACACACACACACACACACACACACACATTCACTCTTTTACTTTCTCCCACTTATAATTCATGTTGAATGACGCTCTTTGATCAAACTGGTGTTTACCAAACCATCCAGCATCTTCGCTTATTTTCACGGTATTAAATGGCAGCGAGGATGGCTACGACTGCTTCCCGGCTTAATCATTCAGAATGTGCAGGTGAATACATTGAAACGATTAGTGTTAATATGGGGTTATGCTCTGCATCACTCGGCTGTCCGATAATGGGAGACCTGCATTCAGAGCATCCTCGTGCCTAAAAGGATAAAGATTGTCTGTGATCCGTCACAGTGCCTCAGCGGGTCTCTGCCTGCTCATTTGCTCATTATACCATGCAGGGTGGTGAGTCTGAGTGTGTGTGCTGTGTTTTCAGAAAAGTTATTAATAATGTAGTCGGCAGCCAGCAGCCACCTAATTACTATAACCCATAGACCTCGAAGCAGTGTTACTCACATTAAGGCTGGGCATGTTTTAGCCTATTACATAAGCTGTGAAAGTTAGAGGATTGTTGTGTTTGCTTTAATCCATTGTAGAACAACACAGACTGATGTTGCAACAGCAGATATGCTTTGTAAGCAACGTAATGATGTAATTTACTTTTAAAGGTACCACTGTTTATATCATGTATGTGCATGAATGGGCACGTGCACAAGCATATGCCCTCATCCACCCGGACTTTCTCCCTACAAATGGTGTGCAGTACAAAAACATTCCCCACAAAACATTGCCAGTGAATATAATCCAGGCAGCAATCCATTTCCTTTTAAAACATAACTAGCTAAAGAAATATATAAACATCATTTTGGGGAGACATTGTTGTTCTGTAAAGCTATGATATTTAACATGAACAGAGGATTAATCAACTTTGTGCTACAGAAAGCCATATGAACAGGTTTTTATTCTGACCCACCAATCATTCTGCATGCGTTCACACAACTGTGTTGTGGGCTAGTCCTGCCCGTGGTGGTGGGCTTTAGATAAGAATGTCAGTAATCTCAGCTCTTCTTATCATGCTGGCACAATAACATGACCCTAATCCTACACTGCAGTAAATACATTATTTAAAACCTATATTTGTACTCCAGCAAATCTATGAACCAACAAGTTATCTTATCACATCATGTCTGCCCCATGAGGACTTCAGTTTCCTGCCTTTTTTGTGTGACAAAAACTTGTAGAAAATGTCACTGTGTCATGCTCTGCCTCTGGGCGTTGCTATAGGCATGGCAGTCTTATCTGATATTTCATCATCTTGGCAGTGGTTCCTGCTACCTCTACCCACCTTACTCATCCGTGTAACAAGGAAAATTAGTTAAGTTCAGAACATTTTTGATATCAAAAACATTTTGAATCCATGCTCTGCAGGTCAAACTTGCGGCTCTCTCTCTTGATTCTGTGTGTACAGATGTGTGTGATGCTGAAAGGATTCAGTCCTCAGAGTTAGACTACTCTGCATTTGAAAGATGACCTGCTGTCTGGTCAGTTATAGCTTCTGCTCTTTAAGGGCTTACACAGTTTTGTCCCTTCTCCACTTGCTCTTTCCCCCTCTCTTTCCACCCTCTTTCCTCTCAGATGTGTGCTTCAAAGTGCGTCACAGATCCGGCTGTTTATTCCCAGCCTTCCTCCAGGCGTCTCTCCTCCTGAGCATCACTTTCATTTGCCACAGCGGCTCTGATGGCCTGTCAACTCTGCCACACATGTCTTGACGAGTACTGTATGCGTACACCTACACATACCTAAGGAGAAAGGACTGTGCAAATACGTAGATGACTCACCTTTTATATACAGACAAATTAAAGGAAAAACCTGAATGAATGAGTGGAGGAACATGACAAATGCAGAAGCTTTCATGAGAGGGCATTGAATGGTTTGATGAGAATGAAAATGATGTGAATCAATTGAACACCAGAGGGTTCCAGACAGTAGGAGTTGTGTGTTGTTTTATTCTTTGAATTGTCACCCATCTGTATATTCCTGTACTAGCAATGCACACACATGCAGAATGGGCAAGGCAGGGGAGGAGGGGGTGTGACAGAGAAAAACTGCACACACAATAAAATGTGCTCACATCTGCAGCTGTACTTATCCCAGCTTTGAAGCAGCCTTTGCAATTTGCTTGTTCTGTTGGGTGGAATGCCCTGGGCACAGCTGAATGCATTAATTACATATGCACTGCTATAGATCCACTGTCCAACCCTGCTGATTGCCTTCACCCACCACATGTCAAACCTAATTGCAATTGTTAACCTTAAAGTTGCTCTCATAAATGAAATTGACAATCTGTCAGAATCGATTAACTTGGGTAATAGACTGGATTGTGTAATTTCCTTTACCTTAACACACCTTCCACATTTCACATGACCGCTGTGCTTCGACTGTGTGTAGGCAATCCATTTAATGATTAATAATTTGGACCTTTTTCAAGTTTAGCCAAGCTCTAAAGCTGAGACAGCAGAGTCTAAAGGTCCTCATCTTAAACACATGTCAAATATTCATTCCTCTTTTTTCTGAGTGCTGTCTAGTGACCAGCAGCTTGGGATGTCTGAATATAGCATCAGTGATCTTGGGATGCTGCATTGCGTAATAAGGTCCAGAGTGTAATCACTTTCATGATTTAATAATTTATGAACAAATGTTACACAACATGCTGAATGTCTCACGTAATAAATTCACACACAAGTGTTGAGCTTTTAATAGTTTAGATGTTGCGTTAAAATGTTGACGCTTATTTCTCTTTGTTATGGGAACAAACAGTACGGTATAAAATGTGGGTAATATAGAGAAGCTTCTTTTGCTCCCACAAGTAGATCCAGTGTGTGAGAAAGAAGCTGGATTGATGGAACTCCATGTTCTGCAGTGTATCACACATCCTCGCTCTTGGCAACATATGAATAATGTAAAAAATTATGCGTCAACACGGTTCAATATGCAGATCAATTACAGTGTAACTTGGAGGGAAACCACTTCAATCAATGGAGAAAAAAAAGAAAACACAGCTCTGATATTCTAATAATTTGTCACAAAAATGGTCTTTTCTCTCTCTCTCTCTCTCTCTCTCTCTCTCTCTCTCTCTCTCTCTCTCTCTCTCTCTCTCTCTCTCTCCCTCTCCTGGTCTCTCTCTCTATCCAATCCTCTATTTCTTTCTGACTCTTGGCTCAGACAGGCGACGGAGATATTGAAGCTTATATGTATAAAAAGGCTCAGTGTTTAAAAATGTAAAAACAGGAAGGAACCCCTCAGGGCACTGAAGACAGACATGGGCAGCCATCTTACTCATAGTCCTGGCTAGAGCTGACAGAATAGTAGGACACTGGTATGATGTACAGCACATGACAAAGAGTCTAACTACTGACATGAAATATGGGAGTCTGGGTGGCGTGCCAAAAGTTACTGCTCCAGTTCCATATGGACAAACGACTGATCGTATTATGTGTTTGAAGTTCCTTATGAACAAAAGCTTATGTTTTATAGACACATTAAAGATGCTAATGATGAAGACCGTCATCCTTAAAGACTTCAATGGAGGATACCAGGATCCTTTAAGTCCTTTTGCAGGGCTTCAGTTTACAGCTCAGCTATACATTGCTCCCTACTATTATAATGTATTCCAAAAGTAATTAGATTTGTGGATATTAACTTATTATTTTTGTCATTTTTAAGGCACAAAATTTATGGTGGTAAACCAAGCTTGAAATTAACTGCTGTTCTGCTCACAAAAACCTTCTAAATAAAAAGTCATGAAAGAGATAATAAAGTTTGTAAGGCAACATATTTTTGTAGGGATTATATCCTGGCAGAACTTTCATTTCTTCCTGAGGGTTGTCAGGTAACTCACAATAAGCAGAGTGATATAATGAGCAGACTGATGTGAAAATACTCAACTCAGAGAACGAAATAATGATAAAAGAGAAATTTTACGACTACATTGTCAGCGTGACAGATTATCTTGCTCCAGCAATTTCCAAGGCTGTGGAATTTGATTTCCATAATATACAAAAATAATGGCTTCTTCTTTGGGTAGGAAAATGAGTGTTAATATCTCTAGTTATGCTCACAGCTTACAGACACCATCAGGAATAATAGAGTCGGAATGCTTGGCACCATGCTGCTCTTTGTCTTTTGTAGCAATCCAAATCTCATGTTTTATGAAGGAAATTCTTAACTCAAGTTTCAGGTCCTTTTCAGTCATGCTGCCTTCAAATTGTACTTGTGAGCTTGTGGTTACATGGGAAGATCTGTACACGAACTTGTGAATACCATAAGAGTTTGTCGACCCTTCTAGCAAGCTGCCCATTTGAAGGCATTTGAAGTCCATGTGAAGTCACAAGTCTCAAGTGGTGAATCTTGAATTAGTCGTTTAATCTCTGAATGCTGAAAAAAGATGACACGGTATTCAAACATGCTCTTTTCAGAGATTTTAATGGTGTTTAGGTAAGTTGCTTTAAAAATGTATTTACTCATTGAAAAAGTTCCTACATTATCTTTCTAATTACTCGACAGAAAATGTAATGGTTTCTTGGCACAGTTAGCTCTGTTAAAAGTTCCTTTGAACAACTCCAAATCCTCTACACCCAAGTCACGTCATTATTTCACAGAAACAGAAAGTGAAACATTGTGGTCTAACAAGCATCCAGCCTATGTTTTTAATGTATTTACAGCCAGCAGTGACAGTAAAGCTGCAGGGTTCTCAAATCCTCCAACTCTGAGCAAAATCAGTGATTCTGGGCTGAAGGCTTACTAGTAGCGAACATTAACAAGCCGCGAACAATCAACATATAATTACATTAACTTTGGAGTTCCCAGAAGTCGCATTACTCCTCTGGTGGAGGTTAGCCGCCTCCCACACCTCCAGTCCCTGTGCCAAGCCAATGGACCAGTCTGTCAAGTGAACTCAAAGAGACCAAACTGATAATTCAACTCTCCATTAAATTCTTAGTAAGACAGCGAATATAAGCTGACAAGCTGAGAAGCATTGATCTGTCACCCCAAATGGACTTTCTGGATCTTATTACAACACCCCTCCACCAACGCAGCCCCCTGTGTTGTTTTAACGCAGGTCAATTTTTTATCTAAATCCCCGCTTATTTAGATTAATAACTGTAATGTAATAACTGAATTTCAAATTGTAAAAAGCTAACCACGTTACTGTAACGCTTTATTAGGTAGTGCTTGGTCAATGCCAGGTCCAAACACAACTTTTTTGGGTGTCAAGTCTCAAATCTAATTGTTGTGTCTTAAGCATTGACAGTATATATAATTGATAGAGCTTCAGAAAATATATATGAAATATAAGATAGGCTTCGAAAAGTGAAGCCAACGTAGTGTCTCAATCGCTAGTTTCACATCTTCTTCCATACATTATGATATTCATTTAGTAAATTATGGTCCAATTTAGAGTAAAATAGACGAAAAAGCTGCGTATGCATTTGGGTGGGGTTACCTTTTGATTGACTCAGTGAGTCCGTCAAACGCAGCGCACAAAACTCAAAGTAGGCAGTGCTGATCAAATACACAGCAAGATTCTGTTACTGTGTTTCCTATTTTTCACCTAAAATCGTCTCAGAAACATTTGTTAGTGTGCTGTTTAGCTGTAACACGAGTTTATATACAAACTTTGGATAAGTGTCCGCTAGTGCACATACAGTACAAACCAACATCCATAATGAAAGAAAACATCTACCTACACATTCAGCTCTACCTCAAACTGTAATGAATCTCTGAGCGCCGTTATCAAAGGATGGTGTGTTCATGGCGAGGCCTGTGCAATGGGCCGAAAGGCAGACTGAGCCTGCAGCGTCTCTCTCATCCGGGCGGTGTCGTCTTCGGAGACAGAAAGGAGCACGCTCAGTCAGCCGTGGCCTGGAAACAGACTCTGAGGTTGTGATGTGCTGAGAGTACTGTATTGTTACAGCGACCAACCGACCCCTGAGGACCCCAACTATCTCACTCCTTACATCTGCAGGAGCACAGCCAACTGAGAAATACAGTAGAGATTTAATTGAAAATAAGATATCAAACTTGAGTTTTACACTCACGCAGGCTTATTAGTTAGGTGTATTAGTCAGATGAGTGCACAAATCCACTGATGACGAATAACCTTGGTGATAACCAGGGGATTAATGATTAGTCCATCTCTCTGTTATTGGAAACACATCTAAGGGAACATTGATATTAATGAGCAGCCATCCCAGTTAGTTCCTAATGCATATCACATGGACCATACTGCAGCATGCTTCCTGCACTAATGGCTCACAGGGCTCTTTTATCTCAGCTGTGGCCCTGATCCAGATGATGTAAGAGCTCAATTGAAATATCATCACGGGAGAAAGCCAAGCATCAAAAAACAAGGAGTGCCATCTCCAAAACAAGCCTTAAATATTAATATCAGTGATGCCACTTACGTAAGCCTCAGCACCAGTGGGAAGGAGGTAGACACGTGTGCATGAGGAGAGTAGGAGACATTTGATTTTACAAGCGCTGTTATATATTCTCTTCTGGTTTGAAACGTCTGAGTCATAACGATCAGCAGACAGAAAACAGCGTGCCAGATCGCTCCAATTCATCCCTCTGTCTCACTTCCCCAGACTCGGTTATTATATTTTAAAGGCAGAGACAGTAAATGACAATTTCCTTTAACAATCTTAAAGAATTGCAGGTTTATAAATGAAAGCATTGGACAGGGGCTAGCAGATATAGAAGAGATAACATTAGCAAATGAGTGTATTTGTTGGAAAGGTGAGGCTGAGTATGTATCTCAGGAAACAGTTAATCTTTCCTAAGACAGAAAAGGTTACCCAGAATCTGCAGATGTCTCAAATATTTACGTAAGGTGTACGTAGACATTCAATCTCTCTTTGCTCTTTGCTTCCTCTT
This sequence comes from Dicentrarchus labrax, assembly GCF_905237075.1. NCBI lineage: Eukaryota > Metazoa > Chordata > Actinopteri > Moronidae > Dicentrarchus > Dicentrarchus labrax. Next base: position 23,140,464 of record NW_026136718.1, on the reverse strand, counting down.
TTTCTTGCCCTGTGAATAGTTTACGTCCTTCCTCTGAGGTGAAACACTGGGGAAACATTATAAACAGTTTTATTAGATGTATCAGGGGAACCTAAATATTTGTATAAGGGGATGGGCGAGAGGCCGATGTATCATTCTTGGAAGAAACCTGCAGAGGGCACAAAAATGAAATTCACTATGCTATGAACATTTCACTGTTACTCTTTCTTTATTGATATGATATTTGAAACACTTGAAATAACAATATTATATAGCCATACTAGTGGGATGGCAATGTCAGCCTGTCAGTCCGCCACTGTGGTTCAGTCTAAATATCATCAACTATTAAATGGATCGCCATTAAATTTTTTACAGACATTCATGGTGCCCAGAGGATGAATCCTAATGATCTTGGTGACCACCTTAACTTTATATACACTTTCATTACCGTATAAGCACCTGAAAATAAGAATCGTTGGGTTTTTGTTACCTTAGAATGAGCTGTTTTTATCCGCCATTTTGCCTGCCATGATGAACCGCCATGTTTCTACAGTAGCCCTTAATGAACAAACCAAACACTGGCTTTAGATAGAGCCATTTTTTGGTGCGTTTTGCGGCTACCCTAGATTTGGAAGGGTAGGGTGAAGTGAGGGAGTTGCAATCTGCAACTACACCGCCAGATGCTACTAAATCCTACACACTGGACCTTAAATGGCAGGAATACCCCAGTAGCTCTGTCAAATCTTGGAGCCCTACCACAGCAACCTAGGTTTAAGTCTGGCCCGAGCCCTTTGTTGCACGTCATCCCCTCTCTCTTCTCTGCTTTTCCTCCCTATATTATTCATATTATTCATCTCTTAACACAACAAAATTATGGCAGAATCTTCACAGATGTTGTAACATAATATTACATCATCTCTGTCACTATCTGACTCTGTCCAGATAAATATTAAGCATCATATCTTTTAATCAAAGATTTTTTTCAAATATGTTCCATCCTAAAAGTTTCATCAGACAGAAATCATTCAAAATAATATAATGTTTGGTCTCTTTTATATATACAGTAGACCTACGTACTTCTAGATAACTTGATTTAATTGCTGCATCAAGTACTCCTCACAGCTCCTGATTGTGTTTTTTTAACACTTATCCTACCTATTTGATCCAACAAATCATGTGCGCTAGATTGTGCCATGTTCAGTTACTGTATTTATGTGCCTGACGGGCTGTACTTATTAATCAAGTGTGTCCCAGTGAGCCTTGATAAACTTCCACATGCTTTCACTCTTAACGGGGCCTGTGGCATTTGTGCTGTGGCACAACTGTAAACACAAGGCATAAAATCTCTGTCTTGCCTCCCTTTAGTGCCTTAAATACCTCTGTAGTAATCCTCTTTAATCAGCAACTGATTATTTTATCATCACTATTTAACATGCTCTCTCCTACATAAAGCAAAGCAAAGGAAACTGGGACTTTAAAGATAACAACACCCTGCGTTTACCAGTTCAGCTGTAGTAATGGATACACTGCCATCTGCACCTCAGGGATAATTTGATTTGCCCTGACATGGTAAATTACCTTGCTACAGCCTGTCCATTTTATTTGCTAATTCAATTCGGTGTCACTTAACACCCAGAGTCCTGCCTTCGACAAGGCCCCAGAGGCACAGGGATGCTGGTTTACTGTTACTGTGGGTACTTCCCTGGGCTGGTGTGCTGGGCAGAGATGACCAGGGTGAATTGAGGTGGCCGGGTTCTGAACTTTACAAACACTCTGACCAACATGACCTTGACATGGAAGGAAAATCTGCCACAGCGGCAGAAATACATGCTGACTTCATTTGTGGTGTCAAGGACAGTTGAACTGGGCTGGCCACAGCTCTTAACCTCACACATGAACACAAAAGATCACATGTAGATGAACGCAAATGCACATGCATATACATAGCAGTTTATGATGCCCGCCGGGTTAAAGAAATGAAGCTTCTTTCACTACCTCTCCCTCTTTTTTCAGTTGTCTTCTGAAACATTTGAGTACTTAAGACACAAGAGTGGCAAAATACCTATATATACCATTAGACCACTCTATAATTCATCCCTTTGACATAGATATCCTGAGGGAAGTGATCTAAGATAACTCTCTGTTTATATTTTCCATGTATTAAAATAAAGATGTTCTCTCACTGGCTGCTGACCTTGTTTTTCCCACCACAAATGATACTTTATGAGCAAACTATGTCATTTTGGTCCCTCTGCATGAATATGTAGAGAATTTTTTTCTCTCCACCCATGTTGAGATATTTGTTTAGTTTATATATTTTGGACAAAGAGTCTTAACCAAGTGACTAAGATGCTCCAACGAAAAGTTTTTTAGTCAAGATTACTTTTCCCTTCTCCTTCTTCTCACCAAATTTTTGTGTTCTGTCTCTTATTGTTGATGTTTTTTGAACCCAAAGCCCACTCCTCCGAGCTTTCCAGTAGACTAATATTTGTCTTTCCACCTCCTCCCTCAGTCTGAACATCTGGACTGGAGCTTTGCAAAAACACAAACTTCCTTGGCGAGCCTGCGTATCTTTTGATGACTGCATACATAACTATCGATAGTTTACCGCGACCATAAACACTCCCCTCTGGCCACCAACACATGGCGGCGCAGCTGAGTGGTGATTTTTGTCAATTACAATATTTATCCAAAGGAGATGAAGCACTTGTTGTTGTGGTGTAGCAGTGCGACATGTATTTGTAGTGGACATTTCACTGACTGAAACAAAGTTAAACAGTCTGGTCATATGAGTAAGAACCAGGGAAACAACAAAGGTCTGGGACTGTGATGTATCCAGAAAAAAAAATGTATTGCCTGGTTGAATTTACCATCACATGAATTTACAGTTTTGAAACTCTCGGTTAAGATTTGTCCAGGAGAAGAAGAATCAGGGGGGCAATTTTATTTTTTTGCAGTGAAAGGTTTGATTGCAAACAATCACTGATTATCAGGTAAATCAATAAATCCCCTGAATAGCTCAGTAGGAAGTTCGTCTTAAAAAGTTTTCTTTGCTGTTGGAAGCTTCATCCCTTGATTTTGATAGGATGGTCTGCAGGAGGCTGATGTTTTTGTGACCCTTGGGTGTAATCAGATTGGTGAGAGCACTGAGGAGGAAATGAATTACACACCCAAGCTTTTATTTTGTAATATCTTTTTTTCCTGTTGTACTGCTTCTTTGGCTGAGGAAGCGATAAGAGAGATGAAGAGGGAGAACAGAAATGAGCATGAGCTGCTCGCGAACGTGCTTGCACTGTCAATCAGTATTTAAGTCCATGCATGTCTGTCTGAATGTCTGTACCACTGTGTGCGTTTCTACATGTCACCAAGTCAAACAGCCTGAAGTTTGGTCCAATTTTCTCTGTGAGATGGAAGTCATTACAGCTCTGGCTCACTGCTCTGATTGAAGTCTTTTAGTCACAATGGGTTGGCGTGACTTCGTCTGAGGCAGGGTCAGCGGAGGCTGGCTCGGTAATCAGGTGGGATTCAGGAGGGGAGATATGTTCAATCAGGCACATTCCAGCTACACTCTGCAGGTCATGAGACTGAATTTCATGAGCAGCTCAATGTATGAATGCTGGTGTCAATCACAGACACATATTCAGTATACTGAACTGTATACATGCATACATGTATGCCTGCAAATATGAAGTACAATGTAAAATATCATACAGGAATTTAGTAGAATCAACTCTGATTTGAAGTTTGATTAAATTTAAGTTAATTCAATTTAAAATAAAAATAAAATAAAAATAAAAAATTTGAAGACTTTTGACTTGGATGAATGTACAACTTTAAAACTCATTAAAAAAGAAACATGATCAGCATATGAGCAGATTTAGTGAGACGCCTATTTTTATAGTTAATAATACAGATATGATTTGTTGTGTCTTTAGTATTTATTAAGTTAAGCCATGGTTGTTCCTTTTCATAATAATGAAAACAGTGCTCACCATGATGAAATATTGAATTCAGTTAAGTTAGTGATGAGATGTCTTTGCACCAATTAAGGTGTAAAAGTAAGAGCTACCACAGCTTCGAGTCAAATGTCTTTTTAAACAGAGAAAAATGTGAAGCAAAAATTACTGTAATGTTTGTCAGTGTGACTTCTCAACATTAGCAAACTTGTTTCCTTAAGTTTAGTGGACTTAACTCAGTTGGTTTTACAATTTTATAACTTCAATCAGAGAAGCTACATTTCCAAGTTGAACCAGCTTAAACTGTTGCAGTGTTACAGTGTAGATATGTAAATATATATGTATATATACAGGCAGAGGGAAAGAGACTGCTACTGTGCTTATGTGGAAATAGCTGTGTGTTTCTGTAGATGGCAGTGTAGCACAGATTTACTTCAGCTCCTTCTCTCTCTCTGTGTGTGTGTGTGTGTGTGTGTGTGTGTGTGTGTGTGTGTGTGTGTGTGTGTGTGCCCCGACATATTCAAGCCCCTGATAACCAAGATAAATCCTTTTAATGGAAAAATTCCACATATTCCTGAAATAGCAGCAATCTATCTCACCATATTTAGCTCACTTTTACATAAATGTACAAATGCAGAATGCTCATACAAATAAATCGCTTAACCTGATTTGATTTCTGTCCTTGTAAATTGAATTGTTCCATTAAGTTAAGAGCTTTGGTATAAATATAGTAGAAATACAGGAGCATTTGTGCATGTGTGTATGTTTTAGAAGACGATTGATGGAAACTGTGGATTCCTCCTCATCCGCTACACAGGACTGTCAGGAAAACAAGCCAGCTCTTTGAGGAAGAATAAATCCAAGTACTGCATTCATTTGCATTCATGTTTCCAGTAAATCTATTCCTCTGTATTCCTCAGACAGAGACATCTCTGTGAAGAAGCATGAAGTATGCTCAAGAGTGGTCACAAGAAAAGAGAAGAGTGCAGGAAAGGGATGAAACACAGAATAAAGGACCAGATTAGAACAGAATTGGCAACGGAAATAGTAAATTTAGCAGATATGGTATTGATAAGAGAGAGGAGGTTGGATTGTTAGGAATGCTGCCAGGAAAGGCCTTTGACACATATCGTTGTGTTGTGAAGGGAGAGTAGAAGAGCAATGACTTTATGTTGAAAGAAGGAGACGGATGTGACCCGGCGGTTAGTCACGTCCCCTGTGGGGTCCTGGGGGGGCCAGCAGCGTCTCTTGCTTGCTTTTTCCTCCTTGTCTTCTCCTCTCTCTGTCAGGCCTCTTGCACTCTTGTCCTCTGCTCTCCTTCAACATCTGGAGTCTGTTTAGCATCATCAACGCCAGAGCCCCCGCCATGACACCTCTCCTAAAAATGCCTAGGATCAAGACTTTTTTTACAAGGCAAAAGGAATAAACAGTTCAACTAAAAGGTCCGTGTTTTCTTGCAGTGTGTGGCATCTAAAACTCTCCTCTCCTGTGGTTTCCCACTATACAAGTCTTCATTTGTCCTCATTGCATTTATTACAAGTCAGATCTAACCTCAAACTTCTAAATCATGTCTTACTAAATGCTTTGGCATTTTAATAGGAGCAAAATCAATTGCTTTAATGAAAAACATTTCCAGTGAGGTACAGCTCATTGTCATTGCCATTATGATCTCTAGCCATTATGATCTCTAGTCACGATTTCAGTGTTCTTACTGAAACTAAGCTACTGTACGTTGGTTCTGGTCTTTCCTGCTAGTTGACAACATTGTAAATGAGTCATGTTTAATTGGGAGATTTTACATAAGCCGTAAGCCGCAGCCTATTAGTAGGTAGTATGCATATGTTTGTGTGTGTGTGTGTGTGTGTGTGTGTGTTCAGTGTTTACTTGGAGCTGTCACAGTTCCCCCCATGGCCAAAGGATTAGAGGTTAGCAAACACCTCTGTGAAAGTGTTTGACATCAGTGACCACGATGACGGATTTTCATGCTGGTCAGTCAGCAGATGAGCACACCATTCATTTTCTGTTGTCAGAGAGATGACCTCTGTGGCCATCCCCTACACGCCGGCTCATGGGAAACAACGATGTCTGGGGGTCTAAAGAGGTCTGTGTCCTGGTCAACAGCTCAAAGCAGAAATGCTGTAAAAACAGGGGCGTGGGGGGCAGGGGGCTACAGAATGGGTTGTAGCTTTTGGGTTTGGGGGTGCTGACAACTGTAAAATGTATTATTGAGTTCATATGAAGCATACGTGTGCCATGTGTGTGCCAAAATGCCTAATGTGTTATGCTTCGAGTTGAGATGTGTTTCGAGTCAGCTTATGCAATGAAGAGAATGTGTGTACAGTCTACTAAGTACCTCTGGGTGTAGAGTTTGAGCATGAAACTGCTGTGTGTGTGTGTGTGTGTGTGTGTGTGTGTGTGTGTGTGTGTGTGTGTGTGTGTGTGTGTGTGTGTGTGTGTGTCTACGAATGGAGGCTTGGCTGTGGGGGTCCACATGGGAGAGGGTGGGGGTTCCTGGGCACCATGCCTTTAACAGTGAAACATCTCAGAGGTTGTCCGTCACAAACCTAATGAGTTCAGCAGACAGAGCCTGGATTTTGGCTTTTGGCTTTTCCCCACTGCCCAACAGCCATAAAACACTGCATGTTTGGAATGCAGAACATGGATTTTGTAGACGAGAACAGCAACACAGAGATCACACACAAGACAGAAAACACTGCGGCTTACACAGCGAGGTGCTCAAAGCAATTTGAATATATGAAGTGCTGTTATTTTGAGCCGTAGACTGTGATGTTTGTTTGCACACAGTCTTGTGAGCATGGATTCACATTACACTGGTTTTGTCAGGATTGCAGAGTGATACTGAATGATTCATAGATTGGTGTAAGTGACGGTGTTTACAGGAGGTCATACCAACAGACCAGTCCTCCTGACCTTTAACCCCTAACCCACAGAGGCTAAAGAAAGGGTTAGTTTACCAAATCAGGAGACAGAGAACAACCCGTGGACCGAGCATCACTAACACCTCATTGAACTGAGAAGTTAGTAGACACGAGGGGATTTAGGTGGCAAAAAAGGACTGAAAGAAAGGCAAAAAAGTGAGGCAAACACTCAATAGGTACAAAATGATAACCTAGAAAGGATGTATTTATAAAAAATGTGAAAACAGGAAGTTATAAAAGCGATTGGCTCAACAGAGACAGAGAATGCAATGTCTGTGAGAACTGTTAGCCCCGCAACAAACCATGTCAAATTCCCCAGCATGTGTCCATTAAAGTCCCTTATCTTGGCCCACCTCCTTCACACAGGGTAGAGTTAGGTTACTAAGCTGACCTCCCACATGGAATCAGCATACAGCAGAGGCAGGGCTGATGACTGTGTTTTACGGTAAGAAAGTTTACATTTAAATCCCTCCATCTTCACCTACAGGTCTAAAAGCTGGAGCCCTGGCAAAGATTGGGACAGCGAGTTCTGCAGTTATCCAACTAAAACGCTTGAAGTTGAGTTTTATAATTTGATAATCTCTATTGTCAAAGCACGTCATCCAAACTCTCCCACTTCTGTCCATAAAAAAGGCGTGAAAAAGTCATTACTGACTGGAGATGAGTTTTTCTCTGAGACTGATGGTTTTAATCTCACTGCAGGCCAAACAGCAGGTCAGGCTGATCGAAGAAATGACAGAGATTATTCTGAGTGTCGCAGAGGTCGTTGTCATTTGTAACCGGTCTCCATCCGCTGTAATAGGTCACCTCCCGAGGAGCAACCACAGGCACACAGCCCAACACTGTCACCGTGGAAACCAGACGGCAGCAGGGGGGATTAGACAGGATGAGCTGTCACGTCTGAAATGAATACAGTGGTTATATGAAAGTGGGCTGCCACTGGTGTAGGAAAATGGTTGTCAGGGGCCAGGTGAGCAGACAGTCTCATTAGGAGTGTGTGTGCGTTTGTTGTTACAATGCGATGTGTGTCTGAGGATTTATGATAGATTTCACACAACGTATTATAACTAAATTCTAAACATTGACATCTAGGACTCGAAGTTAAAGGTTAGGGTTTGGAAAAGGTACTAGTAAAATATCTAATGTTAGATTCCCACCTTAAACTGCATTCTAACTTACTTGGCAGTATCTCTAATAATTTTCCCTTAGTAAGGGGGATGTCTGTCTGTGGGCAAATATAAGGTGCATTTCAGTAAATCTTCCTTTGGATAGATTTCTCTGTATGGGGGATCAATGTATGGAACTTCTTACCCACAGAAATAAAAATTGGTCATGAATGTGATCATTTTAAACATTCAAAATATTGAATAAACAGATAAATCAAATGCATGTTAATTTCTGATTGCAGCACTTTTGTTGAAGGATATGTTCACTTTTTCTGTCATAAAACAGAATATGAATCCTCCTGTTCATACTTGCCATTAAAAGTGATGGGAGACAAAATCCTCAGTCCTCATTTTGTGCAAACTTACTGTATATGCAATGGATAGTCTGAAACTAAGATGAGAAGGCTTCAGCAGAAGCAATTTAAGTAGGCATCTTCTAAAGTTTAAATTTTTTAGTAAGAAATTCCCTCATGTGTGCTCTGCTGCAGTGGAAGATCAGTAACAAAAAGAAAGACTTTTGTACTAAAAAGAATGTAGCTTTGGAAGATAACAACTTAATTTGACTAATTTGCAGCTAAAGCCCCAAAATAGTTATACATACACTTTTGAATACAGTTTTGTCTCCCATTACCTTCATTGAAGGTGCATTAGGAATAGATGTTAAATTAAAATTAAAAAGCTCATTCATCTGAATGTTGACTTCAACGATTGATATCAATCTAATTTCACTTTACTATTCTTAAACATCAGAGGAGCATTTAATGGTTATGTATTATTCATACTTCCACTCATGCTTAACACTGCCTCTAGGAAGTTTGCCAGTTGCTACTAAAGCAGCATTAATAGGGAAAAAGCTTTAACTTGCTTTACTTTGAGTTTTTTTTTTTTTTTTTTTAAACTCTACTTTGTTTTTTTAACTTAAGGCAACATAGTAACATCCTTAGTTATATCCTGGATCTAATACCCTTCCTCCGATTTGCCTTGTGGTCATGTCAAATGTTTTGTTTCCATAAGAACTTACCAAAAAATGTTTGTTTTGCTTACAAAAACTTTCACTAATAAAACGGAGTGTGTGAGAAAGCAATAGTGAGCTGACATGGAGATCAGGCTGACAGCGTCACAATGGCTGTTATCTTAGTGGGACTCACTGAATGAAGGGCCCCAGAGGTATAACCCCCCCCCCAGGTTAAAAAAGACATCACATTGTCATTGGACTGGTAAATGAAATTCTATTGGTTCCCTCTAAGACACAATTTATCGATTCACCGACCACACTCCTGACTAGGTCAACAACAGCACAGCAGCTTATAGTCTCCCAGCTATAAACAAGTGAGGGAAATGCCACATAAAAAGTCTATTACAGCAAAAAATATAACATCATCCAAGGCCAAATACATAATTACTAGTCTTTGCAGGCCAAGGGAGACAGTTGGGGTACATCATATTGTTTATAGATACTACAATTTGTAGTTGGAAGTGATTCATATTCCTGCATTTCCACATGCCAGAGATAGAGGGCAGTGCCCTCTATCTTAACTCTACTCTTTTCAAGTAGAGTTGGTCCCATAGGAAGCACAGAGCAGAGATGAGCTTGTAGATAAACAGGGATCAGGGAAATGGAAAATGGTCAATTCAGAATTTTTACAGTATTATATGAAAAAATTTAACATTTAAAAAACATTCCCACAAGCTTCAATATCCAAAAAAAGTGCTCTGCAAAACATTATCATATCTTACCCAAGCCTTTCCTGATTCTCCTCTAAATACTGCACAGTGCTGGGTGGAGTATCCAACCATTATCTTGTTGTAGTTTGCATCTCTAAAGTACTTTATTGACCTATAAATGATTACTCACCGTAATTGGCACTCTTATACTTTTGTCTCCTTTGAAGAGCGTCTTAAGAATAGTCTTGAGTGTGTCTGTGTCTCTCTTGAGGAGTTAAGAGTGGTGCATTTTTTTGTAAGCTCCCTCATTTACCCTGAGAGCGTCTGCAAGCTCTCTGCTTGTGCTCAAACCCATCAACAACAATGCTGGACTTTGATCTGAAACTAACATGGAACAAACAGAGGTTTGACCGAGAGAAGGGTTGTTCCATTTCAAATGCTGAGACTGTCACTGTTGACATGTTCTGCTCTGGAGTCTGATCAGATGTGGCTTTTTCACGGCAAACCTGCTGCTTTGTTATTTATGTTGGACCTGCCTTCAAACAGTTTCACTGATCACTGACATAATGTTCTGTTTGTCATTTATTTGTGGAGTTTTAAACTGAGCTTCCAAACTCAATAAAGTGTAGGTAACTCAGCTCAGTGTTGGGTCAGGCGACATAGGATGGGTTTCACCTACAAATGACCTTAACTGACAACCAAATCCCCTTACAGCATCCCAGCGAACAGATTAGCAATCAAATCCCCCTCTGTGTGCCACCTTGCCTCTTTCTCAGACAAGACAAATGTGTGAGCATGACAGCCAGTGACATAATAGGGTTTTGCACGTTTCTCAGCTCAAGTGAATGAAGTGTGTGTGTGTGTGTGTGTGTGTGTGTGTGTGTGTGTGTGTGTGTGTGTGTGTGTGTGTGTGTGTGTGTGTGTGTGTGTGTGTGTGTGTGTGTGTGTCCTGCTGTAGGTGGCTAAGATTACTGTTCCAGTCTTGATTGGATAGAGTTGCTAGTCTTTTGATGTGTCAGCCAGACGTTCAGAAGAACTCCACTGAGTGATTTATGAAGGTGCTGGAACACACACACACACACACACACACACACACACACACACACACACACACACACACACACACACACACACACACACACACACTCACTCATTGCCTCCCTGCAGAGAGGCACAGTAGTAGACAGGAGGCGGGCCAGGCCTGTGTTGTTGGATGGTGCAGACTAAACAGTAAACAGACACCTTGCTGGGCAGAGTCAGAGTTTACGTTATTGCCCTAGTGAAATGCCTGAAACTCGAATCAAAACAAACAAAATCTCACAATTTTTTCCACACTTCATAATCCTTCATATTCAAAAACAAAAAAGTGGGAAATACCCTTTGAAATGTATCCCCATTGTTATTTATAAACATGTGAGTGTTTGGACTGTGTCTTCAATTACAGAAAAATGTGTCATGCAAGAATAATGTCATAAAATAAATGGCACACTGGCAGAATCTATAAGCTGTAAGTGTGTGTCATGTGAAATTGTGTTCAGTGTATCTGTGTAATTCTTGTGTGTGATGTCTGTCAGTGGAGTCTTTGTGGTGTGGGCTGTATAATAGGAGAATCTGGCTTTATAAAGGGACCCTCTCTATGGGCTCTGGCCCACTGCCAGCAACCCCAAATGCCTCTTACTGGCTGTTGGTTTAGCCGTTGATCCCTGGAAGTGGCGGTGGAGGATCGTGGCCATATTGGTGCTCATATAAATCACAGGATATGGTCGGTTTTACTGTGGTTGATTTTTTACATCTCTACAATGGACTCAGGCTTTCTAACAAAGCTGAGATACTTTTTACCCATACTTAAAATAGTCCTCTGTCTTCAGATCGGGCATGTAAGCCAGCAAGCCACAACACAGATCAACATCTTTAATGTTTCTTTCGTCTCTTTAATGTTTGTTAGTTTCAGTCGAGCATATAACACTCCCCCCTAAACAAAGTCCTCTCCAGTATCCCTCTTATACATTCACGCTCTAACCTCCTACACACAGCCACAGACAGACAGGCGGGCACAGACACAGAGGAGCTGAGATTATAGCTGTTGGGGCTCATACTCTCTAATCAGAAGCAGAAGTGAAGATGTTAGTTGCAGCCAAGGAAAGCTTATGTGACACTGGCTGGTACACAGAACATGGCAAATGTTTTATATTCATAGATGGCTTCCTTTCTTCCCTGTGCTGTTTTATTGTTTTCTGAGTCCTACATGCTTACTGCTACGGACAGACTGATGAATATATATTTTGGAACAGACTACAATGGACAGTCAGGACCGCAGAAAAAATCATTGGTGCCAATCTGCCCTCTATTCAGGACTTAGACATGTCCAGAGTCAGGAAATGAGCAGGAAACATCACTGCAGATCCATCTCACAACCTGTTCCAACTTCTCCCCTCTGGTAGGTGCTACAGAGCAAAACGAACAGACACAGGAACAGTTACTACCCACAGGCCATCACTCTGAACAGTTAACTCCAGACACAGTGCCAGGAACGATCCCTGTGTAATAACCCTCAGCCATCCACTGTAGCTGTAAATGAATCTATTTTTCATTGTTGAAATTCAGTTTCTTTTAAAAACATAAATTCACAAACAAAACTGATCTACGCATGCGGTTTATATTGTATATACTGTCATATCCACCTACCTCAGGTATATAAAATACCTGCACGAAAATATTTATTCCAGCATCCTTTGTACTCTGCACCAATGAAAAGTCTTGTAATCCTCAGTGGAACATGAATATCTGACCCAAATTTCATGGTTGCCCATCCAATACCAACACATTTCCTTAAAAAAATAAAATAAATACTCACTAGACTAGAGGAATCACTAAAGCCGGTAGCATTCATCCTCTGGAGACCATGACAATCCATCTGACAGTTATTAAGATATTTCGGTCTGAACCAGTGTCAACTTGGACCACTTGGATGGCTAAAAGGTGATTCAAAATTGTGGCATCATTACATAGTTTGTCCATCATAGTCCTGTTTAAAACTCTTTGAAGCATGTGTGCAGCTGAGCTCACAACTCCAAGGTTGAGTTTGACCTCTGACTGCAATTCAACTTTAAACGTCTTGCTTCCAATATGTCTTTTTCAAAGCTAAGATTAATACCCAGGGTGAGGCATATTTGAAAAAAAAAAGTATTTATATATTTCTATCTATATATTTTAGGATATAAAAACTTCCAAATCCACTGTGTGCAGCCCACAGCACATTTCCATACTTGGGGGAAAAAATCTCCAACTCAAAACTTCAACAATAAAAAATGGCAGAGGTTCACAGATAAAATGGGAGATATCATCCCATCTCTTCTCATCAGGCCCGCAGGCTTATCCCGCTTGTAGAGCTGTTTCGCTGTGTGAGGGCGGCAGATACACCACCCACAGCCCCACCCTCGCTGTAATGAAAAGTGTTATGAATGTATGTGTCTTAATTCTCTTCTACTAATGTCTGTGGGTGGCAAAATTAGGGTGGGCTGTGCTGGGGCCACTTAAATAGAAAACCGTGTCCAGTTTAACCGAGCTGCTCTAAGCCGATTTTTTAAGGTCACATTGGCACCAATGGGGGATTAGTTTGGTTCAGATCAATGTCTGATTGGGATCTTTCTCTCTGCCATTGCCTCCCTCTGTCCTGGGAGAATGCAGCCAAAGTCTTGCGATTTGTACTTGGGGAGAAGAAAGGCTCTCCCCTCCCATGGAGGACAAAGACACACATTAGCTCAGTTTTGCTGTTTTTTCTCCTCCAGCAGTAAAGCCCCCAGCGAAAAGGATCAAACGTATGAAGACATGACCAGTGATGGCACCCCACTGCAGCTGCTGTAGCTACTGTTGCGCTGCATGTGTGTGTGTGTCCAATATGTGTGTAGAAAAAGAAGAAAAACAGGTGGCATCAACAGCCTGTGCATGCATATGTTGGGAACTGTAAACTTTTTTGCCTTGTGAATTTTGTCTGTATGTAAGGAATTGCCCGTGAACAAGTGGCATCCACATTAGTGAAATGTTTGTTATGTTTCCCACAGAACTTTAAGACAACTTCAGCATTGGATTTAACCTTCACTCCAGTCAATGCCATCCACCCACTGAAAACCTGCATTGTTTTATACAGTGAAAGATGTTAAACTAATCCAGCCACACAGTTGTTTTATAAAAATAAGAGCTGAAGTAGAATTAAAAGTCAAAAGAATTACTTGAGAAAGAGTACCAAAGTATGCATCGGAAAAAAACCCAATTAAGTGACTAAAATGGCACAATGCTAACTTGATCCACCTTTACATGAATCTTTAGGTAAAGATGATAAGGGGAAAAATTTTATCAACATAAAAGTCAGTTTGTGATTGTCACATTGTCATCTCTTAATTAGATAATTTGTATATACCAATATATACCAGGATACATTTCTATTATTCAGTCTTCAGAGTCATCACAAAATTCCCTTACTGATATATTATAATATTCATATACTGCATCAATATCAGCAAGCATGTGTATTTGTTTATTTGTGATTTGGCCTGGACCATAATTGTCCTGTCAGAAAATCAATTATTATTACATTTAAAGAGCCACAGCAGGGTTCAGCTGACCACCAACCTCTTCAAAGTTTGAGAGGGAAAGAATAGAAAATGCACAATAGTGTGTGTCGAAATGTCAAACTCCAACAAGTGCAATTTACTAAAGAAAAACATATTAACATGTAACAAAGTTTTCTTGATTCTAATTTAAATCTGCCTCCACATTTATCTGTGAGCTAATGGACAAGTGAAGAATATTATAAATGCACAAGGCTTTTATCTTGGAAGTATTAATATTGGTTTTATGTTGGTGAAGAGAATACAAGAATACAGTAGAAATACTAGAAATATCAGAGCTTTTACTTGCAATGTTTTGATCCAACAAGGGTCTTCCATAGGCAGTTACTTACACAACTACATAGCCTATTGTGAGATGACATCACAATGAACATGCTGAATCTCATAACATCACATTTGATGCGTAGCTGTGATCTGAGATGAGCAATTATTAGAGTGCTTTTCTGAAATGTTGCTAAACCCATATTTGTTCAGACAAAGGATTACAGTTCATCAGCGGGCACAAAGCATGGAGAGATAATTGCTGGTGTACATGGAGAGTAAAATGTTTCTTTGTTCATCTATATCTCTCATTACAGTTCACTGTATCATTATCCAATCAAAGAGGAGACCAACCAAACAAACAGGGCAGACCATAATTGACAGCTGCATAGTAATCTGTAAATCCATCTGTTCCCCCACCAAAACCAGCATCATTATTTAAATAAAAGAGCGAATCAGAAATGTGTCAGGTGATTTGTCTTTCTCTTTTCTCTGTACACACATTATGTGATTTATGCTGACACAACAGGCCAGGCATAAATAAACTGGTTTACACAGAGAGGTTCCCAGCAAAGCCTGAAAATAAACACAGAAGGAAGAGCACACATCGAGGAATGTCAACATCAAGATCATTTTTGGAAGCTGAATAAATCTGGATACATTTAAATTTAAATGAACTGTGCTTCTTTACATCAGATTTATTCTCAAATGATGGCTGATGGCAGCAAAATACCGTTCCCAATTGTCACCATTTTTATTTGAAAAACATAGAGAGAGTACATTGTCCATGCACTTTTGAATTATTATCTGCTGACACAACAGTCTCAAGTGACTTCCTACAAGTGTACTACAAGAATCATTGTAGTACTTCGACTGCTGCTACAGAATAGACTTTCCTCCCCTTTAGTTAACGGCCATTGAGAAGCCTCAGCAGCTGGGAGTGTCTCCTTGTAGTACACTGGTGAGGGTTAGTTAAATAAGGGTCAGAGGTCAACTCTGACCCTGGTAGAATAGGTTTAATTGACATAGAGCCAACTACCGCCTGTAACATTTGTCTTCTACTATAAGACTAGAAGAGTGTAGGTCTTCACAACAGATGGTTTAGCACCTACTGCAATAACACCACAACTGTCAAATGCAACCAGTGGAAATGTGCAATGCTTTCAATTAAGTTTTTTATAGTATAATGTAAGTTTTAAGAGTATAGAATAGTGTAATAGTATTGTAACCCAGTGCCTAACTGTATGAAGTTAATAAGAAAACAATAAATGGCACAAAAAGTCCAAACTTCTCTATTTGAACAATGTTGAATTGATCTAGAACTACTTTAAAACCATACCTTACCTTCCTCTCCCCTCCAAAACAAAAAAGAGTTGAATCTCACTCAATTGTTGCTCCCAGCTCTCTTACAGTCACTTTATACATGAAAAAAACAGTTAGACATATAACTGCAAAGAATCTGTTGAACATGTGCTGATAGGTTGTAGAAAGTTCAGTGCAGAAAGAGAAAGACTGAAGGACGGTGTAAGGGATCATCAAAGGTCTGTTAGAGACAGGAAACAAACAATCACAGGTTCAAAAGGCTTTATTCATCCTGTATTGTCTAACTAATAGATCATATCATATGAATTCATCTGCAGATGCGCTGGTTCAAGATGAGACTCAACATGTGGCCTGCAACAGACTGGGTCAGCCCTGTTTTTTAGCTTCATAATTGTTGATTCCTTGCAACCCCTACCTGCAGGTTGAAGTGTTTGCAAGTGGTATGACTGTTTGACTTGATTGCTGTTATCGTTTTTTTCAGAGGAAAATTGAAATAGTCACAATTGTATATTGAATTTAATAGGTTTAGTGACTTTATTGTTTTACACTAACAAGTAACTACAGCAGCAGTTGGCATCGGGTGGAAAGGGAAGTAACGTTAACATTAGAAGAAAACAATAGGAGAAAAAGCAGGTTTGTTTATTCATTTAGTCCACTCCATATATAGTCTCGTAAATTGCGCCTTTGTTTTCCCAGGAAATATCTGCCTGCTGGCAGATAGACTTCTATAGTGAAAGTAAAACTTATAGGGAGCTAATCCTCAGCATGGATGGTGTCATAATTCTATAGCCTCTAGCAGAGCAACATTAGCTTTTATTCGGAGTCATGTTTGTGTTACACTGGCAAATATAAATCCAACCTAGTGGCTAACTTTGACTGTCTGCCAATGGAGCTGGAAAAACAGGTGTAAAATGGTGTTTTATCATTTAAACAGTTTATGCATTAACTCTATCTCAACAAACAAGAGAGCTGATTAAGTCATGTGGCTTTCTGCATCACTTCTTTTTTTAAATGGGTAAAGACAATAGACACAGTAAACATTCGGCAAACGTCTATGATTGTAGGTAACTGAGTAAGCCCATGAGGATCGATGGCACATGATTAAGGTTAAGTGTTGTAGTTTCCTCTGCTAACTCAGTGTTTGCTCGTGTAATGTTGCACTGAGCCTCACTAAAAGCACGCCAAATAATATATACAGCAGCTAGAAGCTTGCTGCTGGCAAATCTTTGATTGTCTAATTATGTTAAGCGCCAATAGATGAAATGGTCTGAGAGGTCATAATGAGAGGATAGTTCTGTGTGTGCTTCTGTGGGTGAAAGTGAGAGAAAGTTACAGAGAGGGAAAGATGAGTGAGCAAATTATATACAGATTCAAACACAAGAGGAAGAGAAAATGAAATGAAAGAAATTGAAAATGTATAAGGTGTGATGTTGTAAACAAGATGTATTACTTATACTTCTGTGGTATAAAATGGACTCAAGGTAAAATAATTTTGGCTGTCTTCACTTGGGCTTAATAAATTATGTATTATTATATTACTTGATGTAATAAATATACATGATCATCATTATCAAGTAACAATCACTAAGCCAGAGGTGGAAAAGTTTCTCTGGGTTTGTTTGTTTTGTGGTAAACTATGACAACACTGGATTAACAGTGGATGAAAAAAGCTGTGTGTCGACATTGTTTAACCAAACGTATACGTTTATGGGCCTGGGAACACCTACTGTACATCAAACATGCAAACTCATTTGCAATAGCTAAGTTAGCCCTGCAGATTCAGAGCAGGACATAACAACCAAAGCCATAGGAGTTTTTATCCCAGTAGTCATGAGACCATACTCAGTGATGGACAACTCACACACACACAACAAGTCCTCCAAACTAAATGGAAAAACATTGTCTGTAAGTGCCTTCCAAAACACATACTTTAGGCACAAATATGACTTAATTGCAGCTAGAAAAAGATGGTTAAAAGAAACCAACATCAACTGAACCGCAGCCTCTGGGGTCAAAAGAAGATGCCTTGGACACCCAACCCATTCTGGGCAGGAACATGGCCAATGAATACTAGCCTTAAATGCCCTTTTTTCTTAAAAGAAATGTAATCTTTGATTTTCTCACTTTACCAAAAAACTACTGAACTGTGACCCCGAACCACAACTTGTATCAAACTTTAAACTGTTATGCATCTAATTTGCTATGCAAGCTGCTGGACACATTTCTTCCCCTTTTCTCACTGAAGGGAAAAATATGTTTGTTTTACTCATGGGTTAGTTTTTGGGTTTGAAAAGGAAAGATTGACAGTGCACCTGTGGGCTGCCAACGAAGGAGTGACCCTGAAAAAGAGAGGGGGAAGAAGAGGGGGAGTGGCTGCCTGAGAGGTTCCTCGGCTCTGCAAACCACTTCAGTTCTCACTTGAGTGCCTCTCTTTGGGCCTTAACCCACACAGACCCCCACCTAACTGCTTCAGATTGAAATTCCTCCACTCGGCAAGACCCTGCGCTCCCCTCCTCCCCCCAGCGCTCGGCACACACCAAGGGGCATTCAAAACGCATTAACACCAAATCAATGGGAAACAGTGAAAAAAGCAAAAAAAGAAAGAGAAAAATCTCCTTAGCAACATAATCTAGACGGCCTGACGAGAGAAGTGAAAAGAAAAGAAAAAGAGAGGGGTGGTGGTGCCGTTTAGGGAGGGAAGAAGAATTGGACACAAAGGCTGGGCACACAGACAGGAACAAAATTGAAAATTAACACAGAAGAAACTGTTCCTTTTTTCACGGGAGCACAATCAGCTACATTAAACCAGAGCCAGGCCCCTCCTCCTCGCCTGTCCTTCCCTCGCCTGTGGATAGAGACTCCTGCAGCACTGTGGCCTGTTTCAGAGAACTGTGGAAGGTAGTAACCAAAGACAAATGTTTTCAAATTACCATTAAACATGTTTTAAGTTGCACTAAAATTTAATTGAAAGAAGACAGTTTGCATTAAAATACTTTTTTGAAAACTTTTTTTTATCTTCTTGCGTCTTAAGTGGTTTCTGCATGAATCTTAAAATATGTGTGTGCCTGTGTCTGTGAATGCTCCTGTAACTGGTGTGTGTTTGCAGACCTTATCTGCATGTCCACAAACACTTGCTTGGGATTTAAACTGTCTCGTCTAGCCTTTAGACAAACACTCAGGCTGGCTTAATGAACTCAGGCTCTATGTCTGTGGCAGGACAATGCAGAAGTCCCTGAGAGAGGCTGCCAGTCTCTGTGTGCACTGAGACAAGAGACACAGGATGGTAAATTCATTCTGACTAAACTGAAATAACAACAAAAAATTCAAATATGAAAAAAGCCTATTCTGATAATGCGCTGAGGAAGCACATACACTGTTACTGCCTACCTGTCAGAATTATTATGATGTGTTAATTTGTGTATATTGGAGGGCAATTAGCATGGATGAGGAACTCTGGCCACCAGCAGCCCTGTAAATGACCTCTGACCTCCACTACATGATCAGCCCATTGAGAGGAGGGCCTGCTTTAATTAGGAGGTCATTAAGAGCCAACCTCAACACACCATGGGACCACATAAAGCCAGCTCTCACTCCCACCTGCAATCACAAAATCTGCACTCAAACACAGCTGACTATTCAAACCCCAAACTACCTATGTCTTTTCATTTCAATTTAAGTTCATTTCATTCATGCAACTACCTGAAATTGTTGAGCTTGTGATCTATTTAAAATTAAACTCATGGTTCTACCAATACAAAGTATTTAATCCTCAGTCTCAGAATACAAATGTTATATTTGAGCAGCTTAGGCAAAAATCACAAGACAAAAATGAAGCAAAAATAAACTGATATGTGATTGGCTGACAGGTAAAAAGGTTACACTCTGGTCATGCTTCAAAGGATGAAATATAGAGGAAATGGAAATTTGAAAAAAAGTATGAAAGGCGGGTGATCACCAGAGAGCTGAACAGAGTCTGAAGAGGTGAAACAACAAAGTCAGATAGAGTATAAAGGTGAGAGAACATAGATGACAAGAGAAAGAGTGATTCCAGACCCCTTTTATTCACGCCTCTGATTTCACACTCGCACAAAGAGCTTTGGGGACGTTTCATCCTTTTCACATTTCTTCTGCATTTAGTCAGTGTTATTCTGCAGTGCAGTGTCTCCTATATGGGAGAGGGAGCGCTGCCCGGAGAGGAGTCAGCTCCATTCACAGCTTTATAAATCACCTCAGCATGCGCAGACCGTGGCCAATCGGCCAATTACGCCCCCCTGACACACCGGGGCTGATAAAGAAGGCCCAGGACAATGGGATCACAGGCCAGATAAACGACCCTTTAATGAAGTCGCCCACAAAACAGGCCAAAACCGCGCGCCCCACTTACGTATTCCATCATGCCGTTGCCCTCACATTTCCTCTTGCTCAGCCGCCACGGCAGGCACAGCTGGGGAGAGGGAGACACAGAGAAAGAGAGGCAGAGTGAGAGAAAAAGGAGAGAAAAATGACTCTGTGCTCTGACACTGCTAAGCCCCCCACCCAAGGCCCCTTTCAGACTTTTGGCCGAACAAAAGCATCTGTTGCCATACTGTGCCGCTCAGACCCCCCTTAACACACACGCATACTCAAGCCGGGTGAGGAGCCTCGCAGGAGCTAAAAAAGGCAGCACTGGGCCGTATGCAGCTGAGGCTGCTCACCTTGTGGCACAACCTTTTGTGCGCCCCATTCCAGGAGCTTCTCCATCCATCTTTGTGTCTCTGGGACAAATAGAGAGAGAGAGAGAGAGAGAGGGAGGGAGAGAGAGAGAGGGAGAGAGAGAGAGAGACAGAGAGACGGAGAGTGGGAGAAACTTTGTATGACAGAGTGAGAGAGAGGGGCAAAAGACTGCAGCTGCAGGATGAATAGGAGAGAGAATGAAGGGATGAGGTGGGAGTGAGAGAGAGAGAAGGGGGCAGCTGCAGGGTGGTCCCACCCCTCTGTCCCTCCACCTCTAGAGTGTTGTTTGGCTTCTCTTTTGGATTCAGAACACAAACAACTTCACGCTACGCGCTACAACAGCAGACTGCTACTGTAGCACTGCTGAAAGTGCACACACGGATGAAAGAATGTTCACTGAGAAGAACAGAGGTGTATATGTATCTGTGTTCCACATGTAAACCATCAGCAGAGAGGAGACGGAAGAGATTTTGAGTTAATAAAACCCCTCAACATCTACTTTCCCCCTTTATTTCCCCTGAAGATGGTTCAGTTAAGTTCAGTTCAATTTGATTTGTACAGCACCAAATCATAACAAAAGTTATCTCAGGACACTTTCAAATAGAGCAGGTCTAGACAATACTCCTTTTTTTATTTACAGAATCCTAACACTTCCCATCATGAGTAAGCACTTGGGAACAGAGACAAGGAAAAACCGGAACCTCAAGCAGTCCCCGGCTCTACGTGGCCGGCCATCTGCCTTGATTCAAATCAGCTTCAAATCACACTTTGTCTGACAGAATCCTATACTGTATATTCTGTATCATTGCTCTTCATTGAAGATATAAGATGTTTACACTGACTGTTGCATAGCCAGTCCATCAGGTTAAAACACTCATGATGTCTTGTGCACCCTTCTATATACATATCCCCCAAATTCAGCTTATTGTTTGGTACCTTTGGAAACTTTGGGATCTCCACTGAATTTAAAATAAAGTTCTCTGTGTGTGAATGATGGGTTTGTCTTGACTGACCCACTGGCAGGCAGCTGCTTGTCTGAATGGACACATGAATAACGGTGAGCTGGAGACACAAAAAATAATGCAAGAACTGTATAACACAAACAACAAATATAATAAAATAAAATGTCATTACAAAGGTTTATAAATAATTTACTTTGAAAGGCCATACCACAGTGTTAGAGCCATTTATACAGTTTATTATGTATAAGAAGCTCTTTAGTTTCATTGCACAATGCTTAATTAGGACCAATAATGACTGCAGTGATTTCTGACTTCTGACTGGTTAAAATATATAACATGTTCTCTGTTGCACTTACTGTAGTTAAAGTTATGGAGCCTGGAGAGCACATTAGTCTTTGACCGTGCTTGATGTCCTTGACGTGGTTTTATGTGTTTTGTTACCTTTTTTATTTTTGTTTTTTGAAGTTTTTCAGTAAATGGTTTCATTAAAAAATATGGACTACAGAGCACACACCAATTATATGCTTGGGGAATAAGGATTTGGCTTCTATGCGTTGCTCTACTTATTTATTTATGGTAATTAGACTCAGTTTCCCCCTTATTAGATACACATAGCTAAAACTAATGCAGTCTAATACAACAGTAACTATACTGCATTATACAGAGAGTGTTTCTGTTCAAATTTGGTCGGAAAAAATCATAATAACACCTGTCAATGTAAGGCAATACAGTTCAACAGCACGGCAGGCTCCAAAATGACTGTATAGTTAAATTAATACCTCTCTAAAACCGTCTGAACAAAAACTGAACATTATAAGCCACATAAAGGGAGGATTTATTGTAGGACTGTTGTCTTAGACTGAATTCGTGTTTGCTATATGTGCCTAGTAAACCTGCAACTGAGTGTATACTGAAAATACATTTTTCTTTCTTTAGCTCATTATTTTGGACTTGGTAAGAGAAAACATAATAACACATAAGACTTGCCTGCTACTTTTTTCATTAATTTAACTTTTAGAAAACCACGTACATCCAAATTTGGTGATTTTTAATTTTTCAGGAAAGCTAAAGGATTAAGTGAGTGAGATTTTTATTTTTTGTTATTCTAAAGCACAATAAAATCTAAATAGCAATTGCATTACGGGAAAAATGCATTGTAACAAAGCTTAAAATAAGGCTGTCTTTCGTATCTCGTGAAAAGTTTGTAGATAACATGGTTCTCACAGGACAGCAATGAAAAGCTGAAAACAAAACATAATGTTATGGTGGACCAAAAAAAATTATATTTATTATTTATTTTAGTTTCTTTACCAATGACAGTTCAAATATTGCTTTAATTGCTTTCTTTATAATCATTAAAATGAGAGAGCTATGGGCATTTTTTTTTGGAAGAATAAACTGATGATTATCACAGCTGAAGGTGCTGGAAGGGTGTCACCAAGTTCAAATCCCTCCGCCCATTCCTCCCTTCCCTGGAGGAGAGTCACGGTGTCCAGCGGTCGTCCTCTCCGTCATCGGACACCACGGGCCGAACCTCAGGCCGCCTCACCCCGACCCACTTCTTCGTACTTTGGAAATGTAACCTTGCTCCTGAAGAAAACTTATTATGGATTAAACTAAAATACTCTTTCATTAAAAGATACTTTACTTTGAGATAAAGCACCTTTGTCTAAAATCCTTCCCTTCATCACCACGAGGCCTAAAGCCTTTTTAGTGAGGATCCTCCACTGAAGTTCGTGTGTGTTTTTCTGATTTATATGTAGATCAGGTCTCATCCAAAGATGAACCTACAGTATCCTCACTGTAGAGATATCTTTTCTCCAGCCACACAAACATCCCTCACTCACACTTAAAACAAATTTACTCTCTTGGGCATTGTCATGCTTCAGAATGAGACTTTTAAGAGTGTGTTTAGCATTCAGGTTTGGTCATTCATTCCCCTCTGTCTCCGCCAAGAAATCTTTGTTCAGACGCTCCTCTTCAAACCTTGGAGTGTCAGGAGGGGCGGGGGGATCGATTTGATTCTAATCGGACCATGAAAAGAACATGATCTAACTACTTTCAGACCGGAGTATATTTAGGCCCACTCCTCTTTACACTCTCCCTCTCTCCATTCTCCCCCCTACTTTAGTTCAGGCACAATGAAGCTGGCCAATTTAAAAAGCTTTGAATGTCTCGTCAATGACTTTGTGAATACAGGGTAGAGAGATTTGGAGAGGAGGAGAGTGAGAGACGGAGTGAGGAAAGCAGGGAAAAAGAGGGGGAAATGGAGGAAAAAAAGGCCAGGGAGCAGACATAAAAATTCCAAGAGTTGTTTAAGCGTGGGTGGGTTCATTTGCATGACAGCGCCATGTGAATAAGACTGACCTCTTGGACCGCCCCAGTGCTAGGCCGAGCTGCAGCCTGACGTGCAGGCTTTGACCCAGCTCATTGACTCTGAATGGATACTCTGTCAAAGGGAGGGACCTTGCAGCTCTCAGCCGGACAAGCATCTGCAGACCTCCTGTTTGACACCCAGCTACCTCTATTTCCATCCCTACTTCCGTGCACACACACACACACACATATATATAGACACATTCACCAAACCATTAGGCAAATCTCCAAAACTCTCTTATCAACGACCCCCAGGCCTGCAGGAAGAATCACACACAGTGAAAAGATGAAGTAAACATCCATAGAAACAGCTAAAACATTTGCAAAGAGCTTTTTTTTTACTTCTTCAGAACAAACACACACACACACACACACACACACAGACACGACAGGTGCAGCCAAAGCTCTTGCACGTGCAGGCCCCATCAACACGCTTCACTTGATAGCTCTATGATTTACTGCAACAGGCAGGTGAGAGGACATAGAGTGGACCAGGGGGGTGACTGAGCGATGTAGTCTGCATACAAATCTTGGTAGCTGCCCCGAACTCCCCCTCAACCCCATACAAAGTTGTGACTCTGTGCAAACACAAAGCTCAGTCAGCTTACAAACACCCTCTCCATTTATCTGGCTGGCACAGAGTTGGGACGATGCAGACAGGCGCTCCTGGCCCTGACCTCCACCGTCTAGATACGTTGAAAAGGAAGCCCACTGCACTTGGAAATGCAAGCAGCGTGAAGCAAAACACTTCATTTCTATGAATTAACTTGCTCTCAAAGAAATAAAAAACAGTGTCGTGCAATGAATGGCTGATAATGACAAGGGTGGTGCAGATTTTTGTTTGAAAAAATCTATGTTTGAGCGCTCTAAATCACAAACTAATTTGTTCCAGCATCCAGATCATCAAATTTCAGCACCTTTGTCTAAAATTTACTAAAGCTTGTTTTATGACATGCAGATTACAGAAGCAATTCATGTGGATTTCATGCCAATGAATGTTGTTGTGGACGCTCCAGGTAGGACAGGTAGGAGGTAGAAAGCCTACATGGAACGGGCTGTGCAGGTGGTTGAGGTCATGAACAACCTTAATCATGTGGTAAAAATCAGACATCTTAAATATTGATTTCTAATCATTTTTACTACTGTATGGCAAGTTTTACTTTTTATTCTTTGCATTGTGTGGAGTGGAAAAAAGGTTACTGTATGCTAAAGATTCATCTTTACTTAATGTGACTTTGTTGATGTGGTAGAACTGAGGCAGACAGAGTTTATGGGTGATGATGAATAAAGTTACATTTAAGGTTAGAAAGAAATTTCTCTCAGCTCTTTTTCTCATACTTTGACCACAATACGTTTAACCCAGTGGTGGGAGTACTGAGCTCTATTGAAATAAAAGTAGGAATACTAGAATATAAAACCATCAAAAGTACTAATTATACAGAGTGGCCCCTTTAATACTGTTATATTTATCATGTATATTATTTAAATATCATTACTGATGCATTAATGTGTTTTTTAATTATATTTATTTAATTTATCATGTTTTATAATGACTAAAAATAGCTGACAGATAACTGGAGTGGAGGAAAAAGGACAATATTTCCCCCTGAAATGTAGTAAAAGTACAAAATTATTTATTTTTAAAAAAAGGGGTACCTCCAAATTGTACTGTAAATACATACAAATATACACAGCACTTACATTCCACCACTAGCTAAACCATATTTAAGGGACGCTACCGATATATGAATGTTTGATTTTCTGAAATACCTCTCCTGCCCCCAAACTTGTCATAGTATAAAAAGCACACAGCAGCAGTAAAGAAAGCAACAGTGATTTCCCTACTTTAACATGTCAAATGTCTGCTGAAAAAAAGGGTATTGGTGTAGATTTAATTAATACAATAAATTAATTTTTCTATCTTGTCATGTCTCAATCAACGGTGCAATTTGTTTTGAACCGTACTGACTGAGTATAAGACAGTAAGTATAAATAAACATAGAGACAAAAACCTAAATATGGTCTAAAAAACTTCACTTTTAAGACCCAGATCACTTTATAGATTTAATTTATTCTATTTTATTTATTCATAGATTTTTTTATTTGTTTCTTCATAATGGATTCTATTTGTCTTCCTTTTAGGAATAAATTGCCCAAAGTCCATTAAAACAATGTGAAAATAGGCTTTCAATCTCTGAAACTGAAATGGGGAAAGGCGCCTCCGAGTACAACATATAGCATTTAAATATAAGTTTAGATTTAAGACATTTACAATGACTGATATTCCATATCCTAATTTGACTGCACTAGCTTACTAAACAAGTATATTTAGCATGTTGTATCATGAAGAAAACTCAAAATAGCTCAAAATGGGACATTTACACACACTGAAACAGAATCATATGAATTATACAAAGCTGTAAATATCACACATTCAACAGAGTTCTAGGCTGTGTTCCTGTGGAGGGCGTCTCTGTGCCGCTGCTATACGCCTGACGACTCACTGAGCTGGAGGTTGGATGCAGCTGCCCAACCAACTCCAGCCAGTTCATGTGATGCCCCAAACTGCACAATTAGCTGCCTGTTGTATAATAAGCTCTGCTAGGCTTACACCTTATGAGTTTCTCTGCTATCAAACCTTGTGATGCCCTCCACTGATGTCTAATGTTGGAAGAAAACAGAAAATGTGCATATTTACTTTGAAATTATTTTGAAAATGTCTTCCTGCAAGTTTTAGTTTTAGTCTGAGCTCTGTATGTGAGAGTTACACAATTAAGACCGCTGACAGTAAATGACATTCTGTGGCTGCCTGCTGCCAATTAACATATATAAATCTGATAATCCTCTCATAAAGAGAACCACACGCACTGATGGGAAGGAACACATTCACGAGAAATACAAGGAGGATTTAAATTACATTGGCTTGTGTTTTCGCAGAACTGTGGAATGAATATAAATGAACACCGAAATGACAACAGCTGTAACGATGATGGCGACAAAAACAGAGGAAAAATCAGATCGATGCTTTCTTCATTGTCCAAATGAGCAAAATAAGCCTCCAAGTCTCAGACTGCGGCTGGATCTTGACAGCTCACTCTCTACCTCCCTTTAAACTTGTGAACATCTTGCAATAAATCACATTAGAGGAACACATCCATAATAATAGATAGAAAAAATGTGTGGGCATCATCTCAATTAAGGAACATGTAAGCTATTCCTATTAGCTTGAAAGCCTCTTTTTGACCTTAAAAGCGGGAAACTAGGATGAGGTTAGAGCGACAAGCTGCCCGAGAGACACTCACAGGCAACAGTGAAAATCAACATAATGACAAGCTCTACTCAACATGACACTTTTCCTAATCAATATTAAATCTGAAGAGAGTACACACAGAAAAATAAATCTGAAATATTATTTATTTAAAAATAAAAGTCCCTGTTTAAGCAGTTTGGACCCATGAAAGCCTTCAACTGTCCTCATTGGCTACATTTTGCATTAATTGTGGAGAACAGCAAAATGGATGCTATAAAACTAAAAAGCTTCATGTTTGTTTCCTATGTGCTGATTTGGATTAAGGGTTTATTTTGGGGTGTTACTCTTACAGGAAAAGTTCAAACATCCCATCAGGCAGTGGGGAAAAAAACAGTGATTGACAGGTATAAGGTGCTGGTAACATGCGGATGAAACATTTTGGTTTGTTTGCTTCTTCACAGTCTGATAAACAGAGGACAGAGAGATTGCGGTCCATGTCTATTCATGGCCCCGGCCGACGACAAAAGACGCGGCCCGGACACACATTCCAGTCTGCTTCCGCTCCAGCACACAAGCTCAATCCCGCGGATTTCCCCTTTCAAAGGGAGAAAAAAGGGGCTACAATATCACCTCCTTTAGACTGAGGGAGAGACTGGTCGGGGTAACCCGGTGGAGGGACTCCTGTCATTCACTCCTTGAAACATTTCCTGATTTAGGTTTCGCGGGAAGTCAGGATCTCTCTGTCGTGAGCAGAGGAGGGGTGAGAACCTTTCAGGTTTGGTTGAGGTTGTTCAGGAAGGAGAAGATTGGTTTCCTTCTATAACTGCAAATGTTTTTAATTTGTGAATTTGAGCTTAAAAAAAAATTGTCCGTGGTAGGAATGTTCTTTTTGTGTAGATGTGCACGTTTTCAGGCAAAGTCTGCAAGCGTCATTCTGAATCCAAATAGTTCTTGTAAAAGGCCAATCATTAAGGAAGATAGAGCAGCATCTTGATCTTCTTGGGAACCAGTGAGGAGCACAGTAATGAGTCCTTACAGCTGATAACTCCTGCGGGAAGAACATGCACTACAAAGTGACCAACAATGGAATAGCTTCCTATGACAAAAACGATGGAATAATCTCAGGACTATTTGACAACTCAAGCAAGAAAAGATTGAAATAAGGGCTGTTCTGTGCTGCCTCTGTAATGGCATTTGCTTAGTCTTTTGGAAACAACAGAGGAGGCCGAGGGACAAATCAGGGCTCGAACAATAAGCTTTGATAAAGACATTTCTCCCGGGAGCTTAACCGTGATCGGCGTCACTATCAGTCGGTGTTTATCTCATTTTCGAGGCTCGTTAATTGTGTGTGGCCATAAAGCGCAGACGCATACACATGCTGCGTTGAGTGTGGACATCCAGACACACTCGTTGGCGCAGGGGCACACTTCAGTCTGGAGTGTCTGGTCTGAGCAGCTCTGTGAGACTGAGAAGCGTCTCCCTAATTAGAGGGAGCCTGGTGCAGGACATCTCTATAGGCCATCAACAGGGCCCTCGCTGGCTTTGTTCAGCAGCCTCTTCTTACACTGAGCCTGTCACTTTACTTTTCTATAGGACTGAGGGCCGCGCTCCCTAACAACGTTGTCTGTTCCCAATCACAGAAACAGTTTGTGGACATTTTTTAAGGACAGAGCTGCGACACACCAGTCCTATAATGAAAGAGAAGTTGTTTCCTGATTCATTTTTTGCACCAAACTGTAAACGTTAGCTTATTGATCTCAACTGGCAAACTGAAGAAGCTCATAAACTCCTAGTGTGCCGCATTAAAAGGGACTGCTTTCCTTTGTTTATCAGGCTAAGTTGTCACGCGTTTTAAAATGTAATTATTTCCAACTCATTTTTGCATAGAAACCTAATTATTCACTGAGATATAAATTAGATTCCACATTCATGGAGACTATGAACCCCCTAAACTCCTGCAGGATGCTATTCACTGGCAAGTCCTCTTTCTCTCCCTCGCTCCCCTTTTCTCTGCAAACCATGAGACGGAGAGTAGCCACTGCAGCTGCTATTCACATCAACCAGATAATTGTTAATGAAAAGTCATTGCGTGGCATTATGTTGTCCACAGGATCATTGTTCATTTTCCCCCATCGCCATTGAGATCTATATGGAGGACCAGAGCGTTTCCTTTGAGTTTTGGTATTCAGGATCTGTTGCCTGGTAACTAATAAAGGGGCAAATCATCCACTGTATTGGCCAAGATGGGCCGCAGACTGGCCCTGCACAACAATGCAAGGTTTGTAAAAAGGCGTT
Organism: Dicentrarchus labrax; assembly: GCF_905237075.1. NCBI lineage: Eukaryota > Metazoa > Chordata > Actinopteri > Moronidae > Dicentrarchus > Dicentrarchus labrax. Next base: position 23,110,951 of record NW_026136718.1, on the reverse strand, counting down.
GATACAAGTTAATGACGCTTGTTCAACAAAACATTAATGGACTTCTTCACGGTATAATATGGCATGGGATGCGATGTGAATGAGAGGGGGGAACTTTAGCACTGCACTTTAACAAGTTTGTGTGTTTTTACTACTGGGAGGAGCTGGCACACACACACACACACACACACACACACACACACACACACACACACACACACCTTTTCCCCCCTCTTTGATGCACTTACTGCACACAGACTCTCATACTAGAAATTTTGTTTTCCACTGAGGGGAATAAACTAACCGACCTCTGAGGAGAACCAACTTTTTACTTTAAAATCCCCTGTTTAAATTTAATTTTCATGTTACTGAATAGGCCTGTGATTAATTGCCCATCAACATGATTTGAAAAGGGGGTGAATAGTGGAGGGTAACCGCTGCACTATGAAGTAAAAGGCGCACCACACTGGAGAGAAAGAAGAGGCAAGTGAGAGGTGGGGCCCTGAGAGCTTTACACATTTCTGAAATTCTCTTTTTTTTTATCTAACATTTAAACAGTGAGTGATATTGCCCATTTGTTGAACAGGCTTCTTAACCGAAGCGGACAAAAAAACTGCAGCCTTGTCACCCCGAGCAGAATAAAGGGAATCAAAGGATTTTTCCCTTAAATGGACTAATTTTCTCCTTGAATTATGAAAGTAATGGCTAGGTAACAGCCTGTGCTCAGTACCCGACGGCTTAATGCTTCCTAAATCCTTCCACGTGGCTCCACTAGTCCTGGCAATTAGGCCTCATTATAGCCTCATAAAGGATCTCATTTGTGGGATTACTTAATAGACAATGAAATTTTATCGTGCAGAATTATGGAAAAATAATATTAGAGCTCGCATGGTGTGATGAGGGCGCGCGCCACGCATCATTCCGCTTGGTTTGCTCTCTCTCTCTCTCTCTCTCTCTCTCTCTCTCTCTCTCTTGTTTCAGACTGTTATCTGTACCATAACAACTCTGTGCGTCTTCCTTGTCAAACGCTGGATTCACTTTATTATAGCAATTACTGTCTGTGTGACAGACATGTTGGGTTTGTGTTATCATTATTGTGGTTGGATTTTAAAGACTTTCTAATTCTTTCAAAGACTGCATTTTAACTCCCGTTCAATGCGCACTTCAGTCGCCTGCTTGCTGTAATCACTTGCTCCATAATGAGGCGGTTTGTAGATTTTTAAAGGAAAAGAGCTGCAATATAAACAAAAAAGGGACTTATTCAAACTTGGGATGCCCAAAAGGCCTGTTCAACTAGTTTTTTGTGTGTGTGTGTCTCTGAGGTCAGTGGAGAAACTGACACATGTTGTTGTGTTGGACCTGGACCTACTGACGGCTCGCCTCTGTCTGAAGGTCCGAGGCGTTACTTGGCAGATGAAAGCAGAAGCTAAACCTACCGGTGACCCGCCTGGGGATCAAACTCGCTAATTATTGTCACAAGATGAGGGATTAACGCATTTCTGAAATAGCTGCCTGTTTACCCCAGCACAGACCAGCCATTATAAACACTTTCTAATTGAATCCTAATCGCCATCAAATAACCGCAGCCCAGACTCGCCAGCGGTTCATAATTCTTTAATTGCTGGAAGTGTAACCTGGACCAACAGGATTCAAAGCAGTATGATTAGGCTGCGAAGCAATTAGTGGCGTGCTCAATTCCTTAAATCGCATTTGGTGAAAAAATAAATCGACTATGGACTAAAAAGGTCAAGTAAATCATATAGCTTTCCTAAACATGTCAGAATTATTGTCATTCATTTTAAAGAATAAAGGAATTTTAATTGATCTAAAAATGAAATAATGATCAAATCAGCTTTAGTCAATTTGAATCTTAAACGGTGATTATTCACTGTAGTCTGTATTATAAACTACAGACAGAGTCCAGGTTATTTCTGGTTCAGTTTCCAGCTGCACCTGCTCCAACAGGTTCTTCTATTAGCTGCTTCTAGTTTATCTGATGTATTTAATGCGTGTTTCTATTTTTAAGTTTAATAGTTTAAAATAGCAGGTGTTTCCAAATTAAATTTTACAGTTTCAGATGGATATCTGACCAATTCCTATAAAACCCTGTCAATCCAAGTTCCACACCATAAATACATAATTTAGCAACATTTGTGAAATATTATTTTTAAGCTTTATTTTATTTTGTTAAATTGTTTTAAAATGATGGATTTGGAGTTATTTTGTGTCTGCTGCAGAAAGTCAGTGCAGTTCATAAATATATATATATAACTAAATATTTTACTGTGGCTGGTTACATTATTCTAGTGCCCAAGACTTTTACTAAATTCGGGGATAAAAAACCTAAATCTGCAAGTTGTGATTGGAGGCCAACGGAGACATCACGTGGTTTGGGTCGCTGACAGTATAAACCCTTGGAGACGGGTGCGCACGTGGGTGACGCTGCAGGGCCAACCCTCTTCGGGGTCCCTTTTGTTGAACCATCAAACATAAGCACCTTTGGAGATCCCGAGGGGTTCAGATGAGAAACAGCTATCATCTTGTGCACGGAGTGATCACTTATCAGCGGCGCAACCATGTCGAGGTCTTTTTACGTTGATTCTTTAATAATCAAGGATACGGTGCGACCTGGACCAATCGAGCATCCAGGACAAGAGTTCCTTATTCCCATCAGCATGCACTCTCCGAGCGTAATGACGGTCACCGCTCCGGTGTGCCCATCCAGGAAAAACGGGACTTTCTGTGTTTGCCCGCTGTGCGTCACGTCCCACATCCACTCTTCCCGCAGCGGCATTCCCATGCTGAAGAGTCAGTTTCCAGGAGCGGAGGCACAGTACTGTCAGAGAATAGCTCACCAGCAGTCTCCTGCACTCGCGCACCCGGGACACACACCTGTCTGCACGCCCACCTTCAGCGTCACAGATCCCAGGAGATACCACTGTCTTTCTATTGGTAAGCCACCTGTTTGCTACAGTCTCAGCTGACAGCTAGGAGCACTGCTCGGCACCTGTTTGAGTCTTCATGATGTACTTTCAGGCAATTACATTAATGTCAACACTCCGTGTCAACTTTACGCACAAAGATTTACGCGCGATGTTTTGCTCCATCTGAATCTTTGACTGAGTTTAGACCTGTAGCCTTCTAAAAGTTAAACGTCTGACTTAAAAAAATGTTTTTCTCTCCAACAGGCGCCTCCGAGAACAGCCACATACAGAATGGCAAGAGGATGCGCACGGCTTTTACAAGCACGCAACTCCTGGAACTTGAAAGGGAGTTTTCCACGAACATGTATCTTTCGAGACTCAGAAGAATCGAAATCGCCACATATTTGAACCTGTCAGAGAAACAGGTGAAAATCTGGTTTCAGAACCGCAGGGTGAAGCATAAGAAGGAGGGGAAAGCCACCCAAAGGACCGCGCACAGCGGTTGCAAGTGCACAACCGGTCACACAGACTATTCAAGGTCAGAGGACGAGGAGTCTCTATCTCCGGCCTCTGCTGAGGAGGAGAAAGAAGTGTCACCCATCTGAGAGCGTCGCGACTTCCCAATTCCCACTGCTGGCACTTACTGTTACAGTTCTGGGTTAGGGCATCACAGCAACCTCTGGGCCAAAAATCTCCCGCATGAAGAGTGTACTTTTAAAATGAAATATGTGGATACATGTTTTAACGCCGTTGTGAAATATTGGGAAACGTGACCTATGTATTGATGTATTTTGACCCCTTCAGGGTTCTCACCTATACCCAGGTCTAGTTAATTATCCTCAGTAAATGTTTTCAATTATTGCCTGATATCCCATCACTGTCAGTGAGGTTGTGTGGTAATGAAAGCCCTTAGAAATAGCATAGGCCTAACCTGTGTGGAACCTGTACGCAACAATTTGTAAACTATGTATATCTGTATTTATTGTAATAAACATGAGTTGACCTAAGAAACTGTCAATGTGTTGTCTTACTATGATCAATGATGTGTTCACTCACAAAAACGAAGGACTTAACACTGGTAATATTTTTATTACTAATAAGTATTTGAAAAAATATATAAAAAAATATATAAAATATATATGTATTTTTGCATCTATGCAAGTTGAGATACTATATTAAAACGGGCCACAGAAATAAATGTCCTACATTTTGCAATGAATATAAATACCTTACATAGACTATATCATTATGATTATTAGCAATTTGTCATCACATACTGATTGCCAGGAGGCACTGGCATATAGTTGTGATATAGCAGTAAAAAAATCTCCTACTATATGAGAGTAATATATATCAATAGTATCACCTGTGTAATGTAATGCTAAATTGAGCTTATTTACATAGATGTACACATGAGTGGACAAAATACTTGAAACACCTTTTAATATAATGCAATCAGGTAAAACACTAACTCCAGTTTAAAAAGTGACAAAACAATTGGATCAGTTCGTCTGAGTCTCAACAAAAATGATAATTTCACTGTTTTGTATTGGATTGCATGGGTTTCTGTTTTTCGGGCCACTCCGTGTGCACATCGACTGAGCACAGTTGTCTTCCACTACAGGTTTTACAACACAACCTTTCCAACTCTTTTCTATCAGTTGACAGCTGTTATTATTAAGCTGTCATTGCCAGCTATTGGTCTATTCGACTGGTAGAGCCAGGTTTTTTTTTTTATTAATAAACATTATATAGCAGAGGTCCATTTAAATGATATAAGCAATTTAATTCTAAAAGGATGGAGTAAGCTATATGAAAGTGTAGCTGTAATTTCTCCTTAGATCGGACCACAAAAGGGTACCCGATAACGCCCCTGGGGAGCAGCCAATAGTCCATTAATGTTCGCTTTTGAAAAGATTTTGGTTGTCCAAAGCGAGTTTAATTGCGTTTTCGGTCCCACGTTGGTTGATTATGCTGCTTTTGCTTGAAACCACAGAACAAGGATATATAGAAGTGGGCAAAGGCTTTGACAGGTTAGATTGTCCTGCCTTGGGACTCGCATTTAGCCGGAGACCCCCGACGGCTGTGTGCTCAGAGAGCTTTGAGAGACAGCTACAGGGTTCCTCCGAGCGACAGAGAACGATTTAGTCACTGTTTCATTAGGCACTATTTGAACCTTTCAACTTATAGTGAATTAAAGGGGGCACGCTCAAATGGAAAGACTCTGAGGGGGGATTACGTGGGAGGGGCCACTGGAAATTAGCTGACGCCTAATTTAACTCGTTTCTGTCAGAGTTTGGGATACATTCCTAATTGAGAGGGGAAGCAGGTGAAGTTTTGGTCCCACGCAGACCCATTCAGAGTGGGAATAAATAGTGCCCCTTTCACATCCCGCTGCTGATCATATATTATTGGGGGAAAGCCACCTAATGAATATATACTGAAGTTCCTATTAATCGAATCAGAGTTCCCCTTGCAGGTGTGAAAGATCAATGCAGCATTTTAAAGCGATGGACAATAGAATAAACCGCAGTTTTGAGACAGACCCTTACTCTTTCAGCTCTGAGAGTTGATCGATTTGTCCAGGTCTCAAATTGTGATCATACTGCTTTATCAAACAAAATGAATAAAATAATGCAGAGTGTGCAGAATGTAAATTTCAGATGAAAGGGGCTATACCTACTAATGCAGACAAACGAGAGCACTCCAAAAGACGTCAGGCCTCGGCCACCATTGAAAATGTGGCAATTACGCATGACAAAAGACAATTAATAAGAGCGCTTTTCAGCCGGTTGCAGCTGCTGTCTCATGCGGAGAGACAGAGGCGAGAAGAAGCTGAAGTGCCGGTGTGGACAAGAGGGGAATAGCGTTGTCTTTTCCCGAAGAGCCACATATTTTGCTGCTGGGGACCAAGCTACAGTGGAAAAGATGTAATATTTAGGCTACTGGATTGGGTTTTTGTAAATAATTGGGGGTTGGTTTATAAAAACTCACCTATACTTGGTTAATGGCTGGTTACTCATGAGCTCTCCACAAGGCCTTTGAGTTTCTCTCCAATCCACTGCTATAGATAGATAGATAGATAGATAGATAGATAGAGTCAGTACTGGCTGAAAGATGAACGCTGACTGGTACAGACACGTTTCAGCACGCTGGACAGCTCCCACAGGGACCGCCGCCCCAAGGCCACCGACAGCCTGTGGAGTCATCTTCAAACACTTCATCATTCATGTATATGACTGCAGGACGAGCTGTGTTGTATGTGGACGTGTACTCGGGCCTATATGTACTCTTAATCATGGACTCGCAAGTTTGAGAAAGATATGAGAAAATAATGTATCAAGATATATTCTAGATAACAAAGTGCATCATCCGGGAATAAGCTGGACTCCAAATGTTTATATCATGTAGAAGTTTAAGGAGCAGCTTAAATATTACGATTTTAAACGTCAGGCATGTCAGGGTGTAGTTACTGTCGGATATAAGGCCTAATTATTAAAGGAAAGACGAACCATGTGTGGAAATGAAATCAATTAAATTTGTTAGTCTTTAAAGTGAATTTACCATGACTTCTATTTGATAAGTCCCATTTGTACGTAGGTTATACTGTAAGTCACTTATTTTGATACAGGTTATTTTTTTTCCAAAGCCCCCTGGTGGACAGTTGGAGCAGGACGGGGTCACCATGAAGAAGATGAGTAACGTTGGTAAAGAGCAGTGTTTAAGCGACGATGTGAACATCCTCCAGCCAGAGCCCAACCACCATACAGCACCTACATGTGATGGCATAGTCTTTTGGAACAATGTAAAAAAAAGTCTCATCATCTTACAAGGACGAGAACACATGACTCAGAACATTTCAGTGATATTTAGCCTCAATCATTTGGAGAAAGGAAGAGAAGTGCTGACAGGGGAATGTGACTTGTTATGTTCAAAGGGTCTGGGGCAGTTCACTTTCTTTTAAGTTTTAGTGTTTTAGATGTTCGCCTTTTTTCATATAAAATTCATTCAAAACATAAATTATAGATTTTTCAGCAAATGTTGGCACTAAAACCGCCTCTTGAAACTAATTGACCTGTAATTTGATATGTAAATTCAAGGTTTTTTTTTAAGCTAAAAGTGTTAAAAGAAAATCCCTCAGAAGTGAGAACCACAACCCGGTTTGAGGTGAGTTTGGCCTTCCGAAGTTGAGATCCTTTGTTTGGAAAACAAGGACACTGTTCTTTTCGGCAACATGTGGAAGTAATTGCGCCAAGCGGCTGCATGGAGCTGGAAGGGGTGAGGAGAAGGGGAGAAGGGGAGAAGGGGATGAAGGGGGGTGATCATCGGCCCCGGGGCTCTGCTCCGTGCAGAGACACCGGTCTGACACCCCTCTTCAGTACCCAGAGATAGGTGATTCACAGGGGCCCTTTATTCTTCTGTTGCCCATTAGGAAAGCCCCAGGGTAACGGAGCTTGAGTAAAAAAGGACTCGGTAAACAGCTGACGCATGTGTGCCAGTAAACAGGGGTTAGTTAGTTTCTGTGGAGTTGAAAAGAAGAGAAAAAAAAGAATCCCCCTGTTAGTGTAATTTCTTTTCACAAAATGTAAGGTGTGTGTGTGTGTGTGTGTGTGTGTGTGTGTGTGTGTGTGTGTGTGTGTGTGTGTGTGTGTGTGTGTGTGAGTGAGTGAGTGAGTGAGAGAGTGTGTAAGAGAGGCAGAGAGGGGGAGGGAAGATGGCCTGTGATATGATGGTGTTAGAGCGCCCTCTATGAGTCACGCGCTCCACTGTTCCTCAGTTTCTGACTGACTAACTGTGTCCATTCACTGAGCTTCCATGCTTCGCGCAACAAAAAAGAGATTACATTTGCATCGTAATCTCATGATAACGTTTGTTAAACTGGACTAGTAACAGTTAAACTCACAAAACAAGAACATTTGTGTGTAAAGAGTGAAACATCACCAGATGCAACACAAGTTACTCAAAAACACACTAGGGCTGCTCCTCTCCTCCAAAAGTTCTCGTATCCAAATAAAACCCCATGAAAATGCCAGTTTCCCTCATTTCGGCGGGGATATTCATCTGCACTCCCCCCCTAAAAAGAGACTTTTACTTTGAAAAGGGGTCCAGCGCTCGAAGGGAGGAGAGGGGGGGTGTCATTTCCTGAGAGTTATTTACTTTGAGCCAGATGATTTTTCGGAGGGGGGCGGAGGGGAGGAGGGTGGACTGTAACATTGAATCAGTTACAGGTCGCTTAGCTGGAGCGCATTTGAGAGGACGGTCGCGGATGCGGACGGAGGGTCGCACATATGCTCTCACAGCGCAGGATCTCTGAGGATTACAACCGCTGCAAAGGACCCTTACTGCGCCTTTTTGAGCGACCAATTCACTGTGGATATACTTACACGAAAGGAATATAAAGAGGGGATTACTAAAAGGTAATTGAAAGGTTGTTGGAATCCAAAAGTTGATTGAAACGATTTTTTCTTAGACTTTTAGAAAGTTTGGGTAGTTTTTTTTTATATAAAACAAAGCGTGGGGAATCTAAGATAGAATCAGATTCTATAGGTCTAATAGGACTTTAATTGCAGACTTAATTAGTTTATCCAATTATTAGATCATCCTCCTGTTATGGAAAAGTATCTTGAGAAGTTTTATTCTCTAAAAAGAGAAAAGGCTCTGCTGCCATGCAAGTTGTATGCAATTTCTGCATCAGGCAATGCATTGCATATATTTTTAGATTAGATTTCAGTTCCCCGTGCACCATATGGCCTCACCGCTGGACGCCGAGCAGGGAGATGTCGCTGACTCCGCTGGATAAAAGCGCTCGGTTTCGGCCTCACAGCTGGAGGTGTCACCTCGAAGACTGAAGGCACCATTGTGGGATGCTGCCTGGCATTTAATGTGAAACACATTGGAAATTGTACAGCACATTGTTTTCTCGTTTGGTCGTGGAATGTGGGGAATTAAAAATGGAAAATCGACACTGGAGGCACTGGTATGAGTCCTTCAGAGCTGCAGCTGAATGGATTCAAAGAGGGGGAAAAGGAGTGTGTTTTGGAGCCAGGACGCATTCTTCATTAACCACCTCTACCCTGCTGTGTCACAAAGGGATCTTGCATAGGAATACCGCCTGTGTTAAAAACTGCTCAGACATATATACATAAAAGATTAAAACTTTGTAAAAAAAAAAAAAAAAAAAAAAAGAAAGAAAAAAAGTGCGTTCGTGCCTATTGCGCAATTGTCGCCTTTAGATTCTCTTTTTCCAAATCCTTTGCACGGAGCTGAACCGTATCACCATCCGTGCAGGGCCGAAAGTTGAAACAAGCCTTATCAGCTGTTGCTCAAATGTATCCAGCCCTGCAGAGCGATGCATTTGCTCATCTGCCACAGCAGTTGAGTCCCTTGCTGGGAGCGGGGAAATAAAAGCAGAGCAGGAGGACATGTAAGCAGTCTGACTGCCACTCTAGGCCCACTTTGTTTTACGCGCAGTCAGTGGCTAGAGGATCCTCGCCAAGCCCAGGCAAAAAAAAAATCCCTTATTGAAATTGTATGAGACAAGGCGTGTGCACAAACACGTCAAAAGAGATTAGGCGTTTTGTCAGCTGATTCCCACACGAATATGTACTTTTGTGCGGAGTGGGCCCACTAATTATAGAGTTAAACAAACCCAGGTTGCCCACGGATAATTTAGTCCGTTTCGGATGAGCCAGAGCGCACAGCCGCAGGAAGCTATGCAGGGGCCAAACGTTTTATTGTTTGGGGACACTGTCCGCGGAAGATATTGAGTTCACAGTGAATTGGTAGAAACAGAAAAAACAAAAAAGTTAGAGGTCAAATTTAAAAAGGGTTTACAGTTAAATCGCTGCTGAAGTTGAGATGAGGTGATTTTAGGGAGAACAGCTATGATTTATGGAAATTAAAAGGTTTTGAGGCGTTTGCTTTGAGTGAGCGCCTCTCAAACTGTGTGGCCCTTGATGAAAAGCCCGAACCAGCATCAGACAGACAGACAGACAGACAGATAATGGAAGACAGACAACAGGGGAATGTCCGCTGGAGAGCCTCCTGACAGTGTGATGAGTTGTGAGAAGTCTAAGCCTAAGAATGTCTTAATTAGGGTCCTTTAGACGTTTTGCTTGAAATATGGTCGCATTGAACAAGAAAAGAGCCATTAATGTGTATTTGTTGAGGCGTGTGTTCTATGAACAAAGCAATGAAAAGCCAGACATTTTCTTCAATCAGACGAAAAGAAAAAACTTTAGAAAGGCGAGAGGGCAAACTGGAGATGATGAGATCCAAGAAGGTTTAGTGCTCTCAAAAGGTGGACTGTGTCGCCCTCTACCGACAATCCTCATGTTGACTAGGAGCCCCGTCTGTCCCCTCCATCCTGTACACAGTCCACTTATCCTAATCATCACCTCGCGGTTCATGTAATCCTGTGATACATTTCAGATACATAATATCGACGGTACTGAGGTTAAAATAAATCTATATCTATGAATCTTTGTGGGCTTGTTAGAGACAATAACTGCACACTGACTGGGTCTGACAGACATTTAGAAGTCAATAAACAATCGATTTAGGCAATTGATCAAATAGTTATGCTATCAAATTGGATTTAATGCAGAGACAGTGGTACGATATCTTATCAGGGAGGGACACAAACCCAAACATTTGCTTTACTTGTTGACTAAATAACTCGCCTTTCTGTCTCCACAGGCCTGGACATCCATAGCCATGGATGGGGTAAAGACTTGTGTCGTCTTTGGGGGCATCTTGGTGGTGCTGGTTTCAGGTAAATATGGAGCAGTGTGCATACATTGATGTTGTTGTTTTTTCCACACTGCCTCTAATGTTTTTAAAAACGTCCTTTCAGTTACCTCCGGACTGTCGCCACCGACCATCGTGTCTAATGAAGGAGAGTTCATCCTGCAGCCCAACTCCGCGTTCAACATAAGCTGTACCGGCAAAAGAAACGTAACTTGGCTTGAACCACTGCCGAAAAACACCTTAGTTCACCACGGGTACCTCACGGCGACGCTCTTCATTCACAACGCCACCGTAGAAAACACCGGCTATTACATGTGCACCTATCAAACCCTGGAGGACGACCCAGAGGACGACCCGGTAGAAGAAAGTGAGGCGGGGATATATGTGTTTGTCCCAGGTGAACATTGTTTTTTCCCTAAGTGTCAACAGTCATGGATATACTGTGTGTGGAAGTTTAAAGAGAGACTATGTAACCTTTGCACAGTGGGATAATAGTTAATGCTATAGTAACACAAGTAGAGTATCACAGTATCAGAGGAGTAACTCAGTAATATAATGTACACAGCATTATCTAAAGTTAGCCAACAGGAGCTAACATTAGCCACAATAAACCTGAGTGTATTAAAATCAACAAGGGTGAAGAATACAGTTTTTCATTTATAATTTTTTTTTGTTATTCTTGTTTCAAAAGTCACCTAGTCTCACATTAAATGTATGTAGAGTAAAACTTAATGTATATAGTAATTATGAAATGAAGCAAAATGAGTCACAATAATGCTTTTTAATCATTATAAGCTGTGACCTCATTCCTTTCTTTGCGCCCCTACAGATGTCCAGGCTCCGTTTGTCCCCGAGGAGCTCGATAACATGTTAGTCCCTATGGGCACAGCCGGAGTCCCCATCTCCTGTCGCGTGTCAGACCCACACTCTCCCGTCACCCTGAGGAGTGTCCCCAGTGGAGAGGAGATGCCTGTTTTCTACGACAACAAGATGGGCTTCTTTGGAAGCCTGTTGCCTGGGCAGTACCAGTGTGAAACAGTTGTGAACGGCCAGACATTCAAAAGTGTCATCTACACTGTGGAGACTGAGCGTAAGTCAAGACGAATGTGCATATAGTCACCATGCAGTGTTGAGGAGGGGACATTTCATAGATTTGGTGTTTTTTCACTGAGTATATCTGGATCATCACCTCATGTGATTGATATGTATTCTCTTTAGGAAATGACTCAAGTTATTATTTTGCACGTTTTTCTCAAAAAGCACTAAACTGATTTGAAAACTGCACAGCTGGAAACACTCCCCAAGTCTGTTTACCATGAGAGTTCTGCAGTGTGATCTCACTGCATGAGAGTCATGACATTATGTCATTATCACAGTGGGGAGATGACTTAACGTGCCTGTTTTCACTCTGTGTGTGGGTGTGTGTGGGTGTGGGTGTGTGTGTGTGTGTGTGTGTGTGTGTGTGTGTGAGTGAGTAATGACGACCTACTGAGCCACCACTCGGTGATAAATGAGCTCATGGTAATCAAGTTGTCACTATCTCTGGACCTGTGAGATGATGGTGCTGATATCTGCTCTCTGGTGGTCCCTCTAGACCCTGTGGTGATGGAGGACTTTGACGTGGAAGTAAGAGCCAGCGAGGAGACGGTGCGAGCAGGGCAACCTTTTAACATCACCTGCGTCGCTTCCACTGGACTGGTGTTTCAGCAGCAGTGGCTCCATCCCAAAAAGCAGGCAAGATGCACCCCTTTTCCTTTCTGTGAAATTTCAGTTTAGTCTCCGCTATGGCTTCACCCATAATACGCTTTAACTTCTCAGCCTTCCTGCCCTATTTCCTTCAACATTATGTCATATTTCCATGTCATTTCCTACCCAGAAGCACTGAGCCTTAAATTAGCGAATAATGGTTTCGGACCTAAACGTAGCAGCGGTGGAAGTGGAATATAGCTCTGAGGACGGCCCTTAGTGGTTGCAAAGTATGTGTTAGGAAAGCAGCGACTGAATGTTGTGTCTTCATTATGAGGACGTCAGCCAAACAGCTCCTGCTGCAGTTAGCCCCCATGCAAAAGTGACGGGAAAGTTAAGTTCAGGACAAATGGCTCGAGGGGAGCAGGCGGTTCAAAAGAAGAAGAAGAAGAAAAAAAAGGGTAGTAAATCCTTTGACCCCAGTGACCTTGAGACTTGTAGGACAGATGCCATCTGCACATGACAGCCAACTAAACATTTAATGCTTTTGAAGTGTTCCCTGCATGGGTTCAAAAGAGTTTCATGTGCAATTTATGTTTGTTTATATTTATTTTCAGATTCTTAATCTATACAGCACGTTGTCTCCTTTTCTGCATGGGATTCCTATAAGCCCTTTTCCAGAGACGGTGAGGGTAGGAACACAGGAGTCTTGACTCCTGGTTTTGGTCTCAGTTGCAATTACAGGCTTTTAAAAAGCTCTGTGATCCTTATTTATCTCCTGTGGCCTAGCAAGTGTTTTAACCATTAGCCTTCAGCAGCGCGACACTGATTCTTATACATTGTACCTGTAAAAACTGAAAAACACTGACAGTTAAAAAAACAAATATCTAATTACCGGGATTCTGTTTTATTCCGATGAGTAGGATCTCAAGCCTTGTGCTTCTGTTCTTATAGGCTGTGGATGCAGTTCAGATGAAACAGACCTATCCTGACCGGGTCATCTACACCCTCAGTATCCCACAAGCCACCTCTCAGGACAGCGGCATCTACGAGTGCTCCATTACCCACGAAATCAGTGGAGAGGTCAAAGTCAACACTGCGGCTGTCACCGTCTTCGGTAAGTCTTCTTCTGCTCAGAAGTGTTTTCTGGATTCCTTTAATGAGTTTCCGCAGAAGTGTAATAATGTGAGTGAGTGCTCACACCACTGATTTATACCCTCTTAATCCAAATTTAATATTCTCATCATCATTCAGTTAAAACTGTCATGGTTTCACATATGTGCACAAGGTGCTTTGAGTGGTGTGTGGAAGTCATTTTCTACCATCCGACTGTAAAGCTTCACCTCTGCTTTCAACATCAGCTGCTGTGTTTTATGGGATGGCTTCAGCAGATGTGTGTCAGGCCTTCACTTCACCTCAACCCCCTGTCTCAATCCTTAAAGTCTTAAAAAGTCTAAAATCCAATAATCAGAATCTTAAATATGATGACGTTACTTGTATACAGTTTCATTTTTCAGTCTCGCTTGTAAATGTGTTTTTGGGAAAAATTTGTATTAATTGTGCTTTACACCTACAAAACGAAACTGACATGGAACCAATACCAATTTTCCTTATATCCTGCCAGTATGGACATTAAATAGGTCTTAAGTTGCATTCATAATGGTCTGGAAAAAGTCTTAAATTTCGGAAACCTGCAGAAACCCAGCCTCTGTTTTTATTCACTTAATTAATTTTTCTACCCATTTTCATCCATGGTCACCTGCTTATTAGTTTTTTCTCTTCTGTTTCTCCCTTCAGAGGAGAATTCCTTCATGGCACTGGACCACAGTGGGATTCTAGCTACGGAGTTTGTCCCCCTTTTAGAGGAGACAGAGTTTACTATCCTCATTGATGCCTTCCCGGCCCCCAAAGTGATGTGGCTGAAAGACGGCAAAGCCATAGCAGGGAACTACTACGTCCTCACCAAAACTAGCCACCTTGGAGGGAATCGGTGAGAATAAAGATTGTGATGTGTTAATGGATCAGTAGATGAGGCTTTTCAATTTCATTTCTGACAGCAGTTACTCCATTTAAAATGAATAGTTTGACATTTTGGGAAACAAGCTATAAATAGCTAGTCTGGCTATATCGAAAGGCAACATAATCTGACTACCAGCACCTCTAAAGCTCACTCATTAACATGCTACCTACCATGCTATCTCATTTGTTGAACAAAAAGTGTTTAAATGACAATTTGACATTTTGCGGGCAGTTGTGTAAAACAACAAGCTGTCCCTCCTGTTTCCAGTCTTTATTCTAAGCTAAGCTAACCACCTACTGGCTCCAGCTTCATATTTACTATATAGATGTGGTGTGAAGGTAGCATTGATCTTCTTATCTAACTCTCAATGAGAAAGCAGATTTGCATATTTCTCAAATTGTCAACTACTCCCTTAAATAATAAAAGTTGGCCTATTTGCAGATTTTTTTATTTACTCTTCTTACAGGTATCAAAGCATTCTGATATTACGGCAGCCTCTCGAGAAAGACAACGGAAATTATACCATCACAGCCATCAGTGGCTCCCGCACTGCTCAGTTCTCCTTTACCCTCAAAGTGAAAGGTGAGAAAGATACTGTAGATAGATAGATAGATAGATAGATAGATAGATAGATAGACAGACAGACAGACAGACAGACAGACAGACAGATAGATAGATAGATAGATAGATAGATAGATAGATGGATCTAGATCTCATAGATTTGTGATCTATGACTCAGTGCTGTACATGTCTTTTTTCAGCCCCCACCACAGTGATGTTCCCACCATCCTCAGCCCCTGTGCTGCTGCCACAAGTAGAGGAAATGGTGGTTCCCCTCCACACTGCTTTCACCTTAACCTGTCGGGGAGAGGCAAAACTAGCCTGGGAGACACCGCTGTATGTGCCCGAGAAAACACAGGAGGACAACAGCGGCCTGTTTGTCACCACCATCACTGTGGACAGTGCCACTGGAGTGCACACCGGTTACTACACATGCTTCTACAGTAGAAACACCACTGAGGATACAGAGGACAGGAGCATCTACATCTATGTACCAGGTATGGGCTACACAGCGGCTTTGAGCTTGTGTTTATTTGTTGTTTGACTTTTTATCTATTCTTATTATCGGGTCTGATATAATTAATTTTACTCCAACTCAGATCCAGATGTTCCCTTCGTTCCATCGCCGGTGCCTTTTGGCAACCATGTCCTGTCTGACCATGAGGAGATGGAGATCCAGTGTCGAGTGTCTGATCCCAGTGCTAATGTGACCCTGGTGAACGTTGACACCCAGGAGCCTGTGCCTAGTGTTTATGACAGCAAGAGGGGCGCTTTAGGAGTATTCACAGCTGGAACCTACGTCTGTATGGCCCTCATAAATGGAGAGGAACACTACAGTGGGGAATACATCGTCCATGGCTGGACAGGTGTGTGTTTGTGAAGATGTGAATATGTGTCAGACGACGTGTGTAGCGTGACTTAAAAAAGCTGATCTGTCAGCTCCACGTTTTCTTTGGTAGATCTGTGCCACCCGACAGGCATTCTGACCTTGTCACTTATTGTATCTCAGGTGGCACTGGGCTGCATGTTGAGCTGACAGCCAAGCGGACAGCTCTGCTGGTGGGAGACACTATCACAGTCACCTGTCTGGCTCGGGGATCTGAAATTCTGGAAGACCACTGGAAATACCCTGGCAAACTGGTGAGGGCACAATTCATCCAATGCAGCACAAAAAGATAAACAGATTTTGTGTTTAAATGTCAGTCCCCCAAAAGTTACTGTGGTTCACTAAGTCCTATTCTGAGGTGGGTTGAAGGACCTGACAGTACCTGTTTCTTTATGTTTGACAGGCTAATCGTGGTATGAAAACAGTGCATGAGAACAAGAGGGATCAGGAGATCCTTTACACCTTGACGATCCCGCAGGCCTCATCCAAAGACAGCGGAATCTACTCTTGCTCCATCACTGATATTATTAGTAATGAGAGCCAGACAAAGCAACTACTTGTTCGTGTTTTTGGTATGAAAGCTGTATTTAGTTAACTTGCAGTAAATAGCATGTGGCATTATTTCATAATCTTCAGAAGCATCTCTTTCTTGAGGTGATTAATTATTGCTGAATGTCTGTCGTCCTCTCTTCTTTTCTAACAGCAAGTGAGTTTTTGGCCGTTCAGCCGGAGTTCGGAGAATATGAATCGGCCGAGCTGGATGAGGTCCGGGAGTTCAGGGCCGAAATCAACTCTTTCCCCAGTGTTCGTGTCACTTGGCTCAAAGACGGCATCCCACTCAGCGATGTGACTGCGGAGATCTCCACCAGCCTCCGGCAGCTCAGCGAGACCAGGTGAGGCTCCCGTACAAGGTCAACTAATGACAGCAGAGTTAATGACAAGCTCAAAGTTAACATTCCCACACATTAGCCGGGCCTGTCATTAGGGTTTAGTGTGTTTGTGAACTTCTATGACTGCGCGGTTATTGCAGTTTCTTCTTTTGTTGCTCTGTGCAGCTACATGAGTGTTCTTACCCTGATCCGGGCCAAAGAGGAGGACAGTGGGAACTACACCATAAGAGTAGAGAATGGAGACCAAATTCGTGACGTCGGATTGATCCTGGAGGTCAAAGGTCAGAGAGAGCAATGCCCCAAGTCCTTCATTACCTTTATTTCCTTGAATACTGCTCGCACAACCTTTTAGCCTCAGTTACCGTCTATCTTTTTATCACATATTTACACACACTTTGCTATACTTACCCCGCTCTGCCTGGACTATTACAGTGCCTGCCGTCATTGTGGACCTAATGGACATCCACCACGGCTCGGCCACAGGCCAGTCTGTGGTGTGCATTACCAGAGGGCAGCCCACTCCTGTGGTGGAGTGGTTCATCTGCAAGAACATCAAACAGTAAGTTTCTTAGTACAACATACATATACAGCCAACAGGAATGCTTCCAGACTCAATCTACATACATGCAGTCACTACACATTTGTTATATATCTGTCTTCCTTTGTTCCCATTAAGTTGTGCCAATGACTCATCTTCCTGGGTGCCCCTCCCTGCCAACTCCACCGAGATCACAATGGACTCACACTTTGACGAGGACAATAACCTGGAGACCCAGGTCATGTTTGGTCACCTGGAAAATACACTGGCAGTGCGCTGCCTGGCCAGGAACGAAATGGCCGCCGTCAGCAGGGAGGTCAAACTGGTGTCCACTGGTAAGAACACACACACACACACACACACACACACACACACACACACACACACACACAAACACACACGCATTTTATCCTTTGCTGTTTCCTCTAACCTTCCTCTTTACCCAGCTTTTAAATAGACATTTGATGTTGTTGTTTCCACCTTGTTTTCTCTGAAGCCCCTTACATTCCTGACACTCAGAGTGTTAGGGAGTGTGTCCAGGGCTGTGATAGTGCTGTCAGTGTTGCAGCAGCTGTCAGATGATGAGTTTGTGGTGAGACAGCTGATAGGGGGCATGAGGAAGGGGCTCTTATTCTGACAGCTAAGTCAGGGAAGCAAGAGATCGTAACACCATTTGCTCATTCCAGATGAGCCATATAGCCCTAACCTCACCCCCTAACTCTAAGCCCACTCCCCCTAATCCAGAGCCTGGACCCACCCCCCACTTCTGTGTTATCTTCCCAACATACCTTTTGTTCTTGTTATCTGGGCACCCTGCAGATGTAATTGTCTCTTGGGCCTGACAAACGACATTCCTTATGCAGTGTATAAAACATGTTCGAATGCAAGCATTTCATTTGTCATTACAACAGACACATGTTGACACATGTGATCAATGTGCTCTCCATCTAACATGTGTGACCACTGGCTCTACTCCTGAACAGGCCCTCACCCAGAGCTGACTGTAGCTGCTGCTGTGCTGGTGCTCCTGGTCATTGTCATCATCTCACTCATTGTCTTGGTTATTATCTGGAAACAGGTATTGCTGCCATCATTCTGCATCCTCACATATTCACTCTCTCGTCTATACTTCTGCTTTATCATTTGTTTATGTATTAGGTGTATAATGTATTATGTATTTTTTTAGAAAATTAGCAAAATCAAGCCAAAATGTCAATTTTCCATGTTTTCATATTAAGACTGGAGTCTTAAAATTAATGATAATAGTGGTTTATGACAACTAAACAGTGCTTGGTTTGCTGCTCTGACTGGTTAAAGGCTGCTCCCTAAAACTGTCCCAAAAGCCAATTATGAGATCCAGTAGCAAGTCCAACAATCCCCAGGTCTGACTTGACAAAAATAATGAATTACCTTTCATATGTGTTTTGTCTTTCAGAAACCACGTTATGAGATCCGCTGGAGGGTCATAGAGTCTGTGAGCCCAGACGGCCATGAGTACATCTATGTGGATCCCATGCAGCTTCCCTACGATTCCAGATGGGAATTCCCCCGTGACAGGCTTGTGCTTGGTGAGCTGACTGTAATTTTTCAATGTGCTAAAGCTGTAGTCTTGTGCCAGTGGCTCTGCAGCCTCCCTGCAGAGATGTTCCAGTCAGGATGTCTCACTCTGTCTTTGAAGTGAGGCTGTTAGAAGCTAATCTGGCTTGGGCAGTAGGGGTTCGCTGGCTGGGGTTCACTCAGTGATCAAGGGGACGTTCAGCCACTGAACGAGTCACACATGAGAAGGCAGAGTTGTCCACTGTGTGTGGATGTGTTTGTGCAGGTTCTTTTGCTTTTCTTTGTTGATTGTAACTATGTTGTGTTTTTCTCAGGTCGTATCCTCGGCTCTGGAGCCTTTGGAAAGGTGGTGGAGGGTACTGCCTATGGACTCAGCCGTTCCCAACCTGTCATGAAGGTGGCAGTGAAGATGCTGAAACGTGAGTTTGACAGAATACAACTGGATTACAATTACACAACATTAAATCCATGTTACATGTTCTTTATGCCAATGAAACTTGCTAGTTAGGGACTATCTAGGGACTGGTTAGATTGAGGGGGAGACGTAAGACGAAGACAGTATGTGAGGTGAAAGGGAGAGGTGTATGCCGCTGTTCTAAAAGCAATGGGATGGTAGTTATTGTAGTTTGGTCCTCTGATTTGGCCCGCGTATAAACAGCAGGTGGTGCAGCAACTTTAACTAACTTTAGACTCAGTGTAACTTGCACTTCCCAATACCATTATCTCAGAGATCCATTGCTAACAAACATCCATAAATCTGCTTAGAAATCATAGACAAAAGATGCTCCTTATAACTGCAGAACTTGCCTGAGAATCATCACATTTTTATGTTTATTTCAGCATCAAAGTGACAGTTGTCTGTACATCAGTGAGTACATTACAAACAGGAATTGCTAATAGCTAATTTGGCATACTTTAATTGCTAGATGGGGGCTAGACAGTTGGTTTTTGGGGGCTTTCAAAACTCCCACCATAAACATAGAAAACACTGCAATAATAAAAAAGTACAAGATGTTAGACCTGATAAACCATTTAACACTAAAATGTTACTGAAAAAACTGAAAACGTTTAGCAACACCTGACCTGACAGTTGATTTTATTCAACTAGTGCTGAACTTTGTACAAATGAAAAAACAATGAAAAGAAAGATACTCAGGAAGACACTGTTTTAGGCCAAGACAAAACAACTAATAACAGACTTCAGATGAAACAGGTCTCGGTTGCATGTGTAGTTGGTTGGTTGGTTTGTTTGTTTGACAGATTATGTGTGATAGTCATGATTGCTGTACCCTCTTTCAGCCACAGCACGCTCCAGTGAGAAACAGGCCCTGATGTCTGAACTGAAGATCATGACTCATCTTGGACCACATCTCAACATTGTTAACCTCCTGGGGGCATGCACCAAGTCAGGTGAATACTACACACAATAATAGGCAAACACACACTGTATAATAACAGCATAGTTTAACCATTGTTGCCTCTCCCTTGCAACACACAATAACACACACAATAACGCCCACGTTCATGCTGCCAAAAATGTGCACGCTCATACACACACTCATTCAGATTTGGCCTTTGTGCACATTTACAGCTCTAACAGCCAAAAAAGATTGACAGGCCTGTCTCAGCTCTTGGTGGGTGTGGGATTTTAACAGGCTTTTTATGGGAAAGTGGAGGCTCGCTCTCTTGACTGTGCTTTTAGCCTTTACGAGCCTCTGATAAGATTAGCCTGCAGACTGACGCCGATGCATGACTTTATCTGCTGTGTTGTTCCCAGGCCCTATCTACATTATCACTGAGTACTGCTTCTACGGGGATCTGGTCAACTACCTGCACAAAAACAGGGAGAACTTCCTCAGCCTGAACCCTGAGAAAAATAATAAAAAAGAACTGGACATCTTTGGAATCAACCCTGCAGACGAGAGCAGCAGGAGGTACCGCATATATGTTTCTAAGCTTGCATACATGCATTTACATTTTAAACCCTTTTATCCTGAATTATGCTCGTAATTCAGACACTTATTGTGTTTGGCAGCTGTTAAAGAAAGGACAGGGACACACATCAGTTCACTTTCCCTTTGCCACTCTCAAATATTGCAGCCATCGTCACAACACTTTGCACAATTGTCTCACTCACATTCTCCCCTACCCCTAATCGGTAACTCTATCGCCATTTTCTCCATGGTTGAGGAGATTGTCTGGCGTCTTCACCTAATCAAATCACAGTCTGAAGTGGTCTCAGCTTTCAACCTAATTTCATTGTACTGGAGGTACCTGTTAATTCTGATCCGCCCAGACGTTCATGGTGAAACAGCAGCCCTCTCTCTCCCTCCGAGGCTCATCTGTGTTGATGGATGACTCACAGTGACCACACCTCGAATTGACCATAACATGATTTAATCCTGGCTACCATGTTAGACTCAACCACATCTTCCTCTAACCCCAGCCAGAGGGAGTGAGACGATTTAAGGACACACAATAGGGGACTGAATAAGATGTATAACATCATGACAATAATGTATTATCACCATATCTCTATATATGGCTCAATATTCCCATAACCTGTCCTCGCCTCATCACTAACAGCATACCCTCTTTGTGTCTGTCTTGTCTTTGTGCACAGTTATGTGATCCTGTCCTTCGAGAGCAAAGCAGACTACATGGATATGAAGCAGGCAGACAACACTCAGTATGTGCCAATGCTGGAGATGAACAATGCCTCCAAGTACTCAGACATCCAGGGGTCTAACTATGACCACCCACCCTCTCAGAAAGGATCAAGCGGTACGCACATACAGTCTCTCTGTCCTCCTTTTCACTCTCTCCTCTGAGTTATTGGCGTGCACTTGCTTGGCTTCAGTGCTGTGTTTGAGTCAGTGTTGGTTGAGGTCCACCCTTGTCAGAATTTAGGACTGGTACAGCCCTGTAATTATATGGAGAGGATAATTGTAGCACACACATAATAATGCCCTGTTTCTCCCTGCCATTAGTAAAAGCCAGGTTTGAGCAGCCAGTACTATATTTACATACATCATGAACGTATACCCGTGGACCGCCTCATGGTGTTTTCTGTGTGTGTTTTCTAAACCAGAAGGTGAGATGGACAATCTGCTGTCAGACGACATGAACGAGGGCCTCACCACCACCGATCTGCTCAGTTTTACCTACCAGGTGGCCAAAGGCATGGAGTTCCTGGCTTCCAAAAATGTAAGTTTAGTCCACAGAGGGACAATGAATGAAAATATTTTCTTCCACCGACAGTACTGCTGAGGTTTGCATACCACATAGGTCCTACATCCCTCACATTCCCCTGCTTCCCACTGGTGTCCTATATGATGACAGCTGTGCCGGCCAAAGGGGACTGTGGAAATCAGCAGTTGTGTGATAAGCAGTCCCTTGAAGGCTGCTGAGCCCACTCAGGAGACAGGCCAGGGGCTGAATATAGTAGCAGCACAGCCAGGGCTAGAATTACCAGGCAGGGACACGCTGCAGCCAGAGGCTATTCATTCAGCTTCATAGTTATTATCCCTAAATATCCAGTGGTCACAGCCATCCCTCCAACTGGCATGTTTACACAAAGACCATGCTTTATAAAGCAATACGAAATGGCATTAAAAGTAAACTCGGCTGAAATGAAATACATACAGGAATAGATGCAGGAGTGGAATTGGTGGAAGTGGATGGAACTGGGAGCTGAAAACAATCACGTATGACGCAATAAGCTGTTAATCACCTTTGCTTTCTCCCTCTTTTTGCAGTGTGTGCATCGGGACCTCGCTGCCAGGAATGTGCTCCTCTCTCAGGGCAAGATAGTGAAGATCTGTGACTTCGGACTGGCCCGAGACATCATGCATGACAACAACTACGTCTCCAAAGGGAGTGTAAGTCTCCATTCATGCATGACTGTTGCTTTATTATTTTTCCCTATAATAGTTTAGCACATTAGATTGAACATTTCCTCTCTGTCATCACACAGACCTTTCTGCCAGTGAAGTGGATGGCGCCAGAGAGTATTTTTGACAACCTGTACACCACTCTTAGTGACGTTTGGTCCTACGGCATCCTGCTCTGGGAGATATTCTCCTTAGGTGAGCCCCTTGCAAACACCTATTAGAGAAAAGACTTGAGACTGGAGTTGGTTGATGAACTCATGAGAATCTGTTTCGATCTGAAGGTGGCACCCCGTACCCAGGGATGGTCGTGGATTCAAGCTTCTACAACAAGATCAAGAGTGGATACAGGATGTCCAAACCAGAGCACGCACCTCATGACGTGTATGTGATCATTTGGCAAACATGACGACTGTACTATTGCTGTGCATGACATAAACCTTCCCTAACATGTCGTCACATGAAGAATGCTCAGAAGAGTTTGTTTCTGAACTGTGATACAGAGCGGCTGACATGAGTCTTGGCAATATTGCAAGGTGGAGGACAGGTCGTACAGTTCTCTGGTAACAACGCCTGTTTTTGCTTTTTGTCAGCTATGAGATGATGATGAAGTGCTGGAACAGCGAGCCGGAGAAGAGGCCTTCTTTCCTGGGTCTGAGTGACACTGTAGCTTCTTTGCTGCCCTCCAGCTACAAGAGGGTGAGTCTCCTTGTGACCTCTCACATCCCCAGACCTCTTCAGAGTCTTAACACCTGCTTTTTAATTTACCACCTCTCATTCTTGACCCAGTGATTAGACCTGCACATTCTGTTCTTCTCTTTGCATTTTGTGGCTTTTTTTTTTTATCATCATCAAATTGTCCTCTCTCATGCCTCAACCTGTAGTTTCTTGCCAAGCAAAGTACAGGTTGACAATATTTTTAATACACTCTTGAAATAACAAACTGTTTATTTAAAACCCCTTCCACTTCCTCTGAGAGTGCATTAGGAGTGTTTCTGCGGCCTCTCTGTGTTTCTGTAAAACAGAAACCTACAAGTGATTAGTGTGCAAACGCAGCAGCTGAATGTCAGAGTGGCTGGCCTCAGTCTGGGTAATGACGCAGCCCCAGTTCTCGCCTCCACCTCCCAATCTTAATTACCCCATTAAACTCCACACCACACATGGCACATCAAAACAGCTTTACCTCTGCCTCTTTCACAGAGTTTTAATGGCTGGAGGCACAAGGAGGAACCAGCTCTTGTTTTAGCACCTCAGGTTTGTGTGATTTCCAGTTTAGATCACACCATCCAGCTGGCAGCACAACTAGTGATCACACTCATACCACAGTTCTCCCATGGCTTTGTAAAGCTTTAGGAATTCTGTGCCCACACTGTGCGCTGAACTGTATCATCATGACTTCTAACAGCGTTTAATTCTAATATATCCTGTGTGTAATGTCTATCTTGTGCAGCATTATGAGAAGGTGAACCATGAGTTCCTGAAGAGTGACCACCCCGCTGTGACTCGGGTGTGCATGGAAAACGACGACGCCTACATCGGTATCACCTACAAGAACCAGGGCAAACTGAAGGACAGGGAAAGTGGCTTCGACGAGCAGCGGCTGAGCTCTGACAGTGGCTACATCATTCCCCTCCCTGACCTGGACCCTATATCTGACGATGAATATGGAAAGAGAAACAGACACGGGTAAATGGAACCAAACGTTTACCTCTTGTATTCTATACTGTTTATACCACACTGGAGGTAGCGCTAACCTGTCTTATTCATGTCCCCTGCAGCTCTCAGACGTCCGAGGAGAGCGCCATTGAGACAGGCTCCAGCAGCTCCACTTTTGCTAAGCGCGAGGGTGAGACTCTGGAGGACATCACGCTGCTGGACGAGATGTGTCTGGACTGTAGTGACCTCGTGGAGGACAGCTTCCTGTGACAACTATCCAGCCTGTGGAGCAGAAGCAGCAAAGAAAAGGGGTGTAAGGACACAGGAAACTAGAGAAAGACTTGTAAATCAACCAAAGACTCTGCTGTCTACCCTCTAGCCCCTCCATTCCTCCTCCCTGACTGCCCCTTCAGAGGACAGAACAAAACCACTTCACTGTCTGGATGAGTCCATGGTGACAGTATGGTACACCCTTTCCTACTCCCTGGACACTGCCCCCTGTTGGGCTGGAGGAGTGAGTGAGCATGGATGAAAACGTGACGTCAAGGACTCAAAAAACCACAGAGCCTGCGTATCGGACCTATCGAGATAAAACAGATAAAAAGATTGTTTAAATTTGCAGAGCTTTATTCTATCGGGCATTGTTTTAACAGCAATATAAGCAAGAAGGGACAAACTCAACATGTTGGTCAGCAACTCTAAATGAACACCACAGGATATCATTTATATGATACATATTTAACCACTACAGATGCACTAGACTAAATGAGTCCAATACTAGCAACAGCATTGGCAGGTAAACTCACTTCACACTCATCACCTGCTGCAAGAGAAGCACCTGATGCTGGCACAATCAGTAGCAATACTCAGATTTAAAAGCACAAAATCTGGACTATGTGCTTTTTTTGTATATGACCATATAATGTTCAATGGCTAAATACGTGCAGTAATTCAAATTTATTTTTTTACTTCATCATTATGTAATTGTATTATTTGTGAATACTGAGTAGATAGCTGTTTGAATGGTTATGAGAATAGAGCTTTTTTTGAGTTGCATGCATCTTTGCAGTGTCTCACCTTTTGCCCGAATACAACATAATGTTCTCAGATGTCGACCCCGATAAAGTCTTCATGTCATGTGGGCTCTGAAAAACGAAGTGTGATTGTATTGTAAATAGCGCCAGAGTTTTTTTTATAAGAGAGAGTTATTGGGATAACAGTATTTTATGTAAACACATATTAAGCTTCTGCACCCTCACTTGCCCCAGTGAGGCCAATGCTTTTGATGAATGCATCTCAACAAAGGAAATATAACTTATTTCCCTCAATAGGAATAACATGAAAATATTTGCCATCATAGTGAATTTTTTGCAGATCCAAAAGTGAGAAATGTTCATATTATTTCATATTATGTATGAGATGAATAGTAATACATTTAACTACTACATAAATGGAGAAACATAACACGTCAGTAAACGTGGCAGTAGAATGAAAGAATATATCCAATAGGAGTACTTTACTAGCAGGTTGTGTCCTCCAGTCTCATATTTTATCTACTGTCCTGAAGTCTATTAGCAGGTTCTAGTTATACCAAGACACTAGATGGACTAGAGATTCATGTTGACCTGATGTTATACATCAGTTATGTGTAATCCAGCTGTGCCACTGCCTCTGCCTCTCTCTGTTAACTGTGATATAATCTGCAATCAGCTGTTGCACTTTCCTTTTTCTTTCCATTTTGGTTTGGATGTTGCAGAAGAGTTAGCCAGGCTGAGCAAAAAAAAAATAAAGAAAGAAAAGTCTTGCTTTGGCTTTAGATGTAAAGCAGTGTGGATGTGAATGTTTGTGCCGCAGGTGAGTGATGTGTTCTTGACGGTACAGTATCTGTAATTATAGGTAATCACACCCAATATGATGATTTAATACTATGTTTCATTATGTTACATCATGTACATTCAGATGATTTATATTTCAATAAATGATTTATAAAGTAAAATAAAGACCCGTCTCTGATTTTGAAGTGTTACACAACCACATAGAAATGACATAAGTAATATAAAAAGATTTATGAGGTGTATGTCCATGTGGCATGAAGAAAAAGACAAATAAAGAAGTGTATTTTTTGTCCACAAGGATATAAATGCAATCAAATATTCAGTATTCTTGGAAGAATAAGAACAGAAATAATAATGGAAGAATAATGACCATATAGAACTTAGATGAACGGTATTCTTTTTAGATATCTGGCAACATAACATATTTGTAAATAACATAAATATACATAATACAAGACTGGAAAATGCCTTCCATATGTCAGGGCCTTACATATACACACAACCACTGGTAAAAGAAATACCCAGATCATTTAATTCAGTAAAAGTAGTAACACAACAATACAACTATTAAACTCCTGCATTCAAATCCTACTTAAATAAAAGTAGAAACATTATCAGAAAAATGTGCTGTAGAGTAGCAAAAGTAAAAGTCCTACTTGTGTAGTAAAATGTCTCCTCTGACAGATATATGATTATATGTGTCATTATAATACTGATGCACTCTGTTATAGCTGATCTCTGATCCAGATGGAGCTGGATTTAACTACTTTATATATTAGTCCAGTGGTTCCAGGTCTAGGGGTCTGTCCCCTCCAAAGCAAACAAGATAAATCAGAGGGATCAAAAGATAACTAAGTCGGTCAAGAAAAAATTAAACTTTAATTTAATTTACTTTTTTACACTAAAACATTGGACACGCTTACCTCCTTGGGCCTCCAGAGTCAGGCTTTAACCCTCATCCTAACAACATATTTAACATACATGGACTACCAACTACCGACAGCAGACAGTTAGACACAACCATCATAGCAAAATGTTAACTTATTTCTTCTCATAACATAATTACCGTAGTTATGAAATTAATGTCATCTGTAAAAAAAAAAAAAAAAAAAAAGAAGCAAATTGTGTAGTACTAAAATAGATAGAGCACATGAGCAAATCTGTCTTTCTCTTCCAAAATGACACAGTGCCCTTACCCCCCTGATAGTGTGTGATACTAAAAAATTAGGACCTCGAACACTTAATCTGTATGTTTTAATTTAATGATATAAAGTCATTAGAAACTAATTGACCGACAAAGTCATGAAAATTTGTAATGATAGAATACAGCACCCTTGAGATATGACAAAAAGTACAGCTGTTAGATGTATGTGTATTGGAGTAAAAAGTATATTAATTCCTTCTGAAATGCACTGAAGAGAAGTATAAAGTAGCATAAAATGGAAATATTCAAGTAATGTACAAGTATCATAATTCGGTACTTGAGTAAATGTACTTTGTTACTTTCCATCAATGCACATGACTAACATATTAGGCATATGTGCATAAACAACCAACACTAATACATTAAACTGAAATTCAGAAATCAATATCATTTGATTACATCCAGTATGCAGAGTGAGCTGTACCACTGATACAGATGTAATCTGAAAGACCACCATTAGAGGGCACTAATCTCAGTACCAGGCTGCCAACAGACAGCAAACAATCATCAGGCCATAAATATGCTGCCCTGCTTTCTCAGTGTCACTGCTTTGGTGGCGGTTTGTGGTTCAAGTTTAACATTATGGTTAACAAGCTGAAAATCCCAAGCAAAGCTCCATGGTATTTGCTGGCACCAACAGTGTGAGTGAGTGTTCATTACCGAGTTCTACCACTAGAGGGAGGTAGCGTCTACATAATGCAAAGTGCCTTCAGGGTGGGCGATCAAGCGGGAGGAGAGGAAGGTAAGCAGGATGTCAAGGTGCAACTGATTGGACCCTGCAGGGGTGGGTGGACCGTCACCCTGAACTTAACCACCTCTAAAAGTGTCCTGAAGGGCACGTAGGAAGAAGAAGGTACAGCTTTATGTTCCAGTAGACCACAGATGCATACACATGTGATTCATTTGAAACCATCATGAGGCCAACCTTCCCAGGGCTGCAATGTAGTAAATGATGTTTGTTGACAAGCTATTTAACTGCGACTTGAACTGGAATCATAAATCCATAAATGATATCATGTTAAGAGGACAACTATTTGTTTGACAATGCATTTATCACTCCTATAGTCTTATTTTATAACTTTACCCACATATGCACAGTTACACAATGTCAACAACAGCCACTATTGCCTTATTTGTTAAAGTAATTCAGTCTTGTTTCACTGGTTGTCCTTTTTTTCTTCTGTTTGCTCAAAGTGCTGAACCCTTAAGGCCGGCCTGCAATAGTACAAAGCAGGGTCAATATCGGCTCCACCCCAGGGCAGATTGCAAGACTGGATGGACAAGTAGTGATGGTCAGTTGAGATGTGCTTGCGGCTACTGGCAAACACATCAGAGTGCAGAGAAGCAACAGGTTCATGCAGGGTTTGTTTTTTTTGTTTTTTTTGTTTTTTTTGCAGCAAAAATAAATTGCTAGGGAAACAGTTATAAAATATCTTTATTATAAGCTGTGGCACCTGGGCCAAAAAAATGAAAAGAATGCTTACATCTGGGGCTCAGTGAAATGATTGAGAGAGTCTGTCAAAGTCAGACATTAAGTACGGTGTGTCAGCAGGGGCTTGCAAATGGAACAAATTATTTTTCACAAAAAGTGCACATCTAAATGTGTCAGAAAAATATTTTCTAGTAATATTTTTATTTGAAAAGAAGTGACTGTGCCCAGAACAGCTCCACGGGTGGCTTTGTTCCTGACTAAAATGAAGTCCCTGGTGGTGTGTGTGGATGGAGGAAAGAGCCCCTCATAATGATAACAAATGTCCCCTTCACTGAACTTTGCTTAACGTGAGACATGCATGCAAAACGCCTACAGCAATAAAATAAGTTTGCCTGCTCCATTTATAGAAATTAATTCCACAATAATGTGCTGTACCTGAGGAGAGTGCTTCTTTACATTCTTTCACAAATATAAAAGGCCGACTTCAGTTCAAAAAAATAAACTAACTTTCTCAGGCTCTGTTACAAAAAATGAAAATAGAGATACTTTTTGGGGCTTTTATTAACCAACTTTAATAAACTACACTAAAAACTACAACTAGGTGTGAAAAAATATGACGAGACTTTAGAAAAAAAAACTAAAACTAATTGAAACAATATTACTTTCAAAACTAGGTAAAATAATATATACAGTAAATGTCTTTGTCAGTTTGTTCAAAACACAACAAGAGGAGGCATTGGTGCATATGTGTATATAATGCGGGTGATGGTGTTTGAGGCAATGTCAACATAATTCATCCTGTGGGGGCTTGAATGTGTGTAGAAAATTTCACGGCAAGCTAGCTGTTGAGACATTTCACCCACAAATGTCAAGCCACTAAATAAAAAGTCAGACGATCGCCAAACTCATTAGGATTCATCCTCTGGGGACCATTAATGTCTATACAGAATTTCACAGGAATGATGGTTGTTGGTATATTTCAGTCTGGACCAAATTCTCACACGCACACACAAATACGTGCAGTAAAAGCAAAGCAAATCAACCTAACTACCTAACCTAACAAATGTGCTAATGTGAAAAGATAACAATCTTGCTGAGGGGAGAGGAGGGCGAGACAAAGACACACATTATTGACTGTGTCAACACTTGTTTATTTATAAAGTGATTTGGTGTGCTGCTGATACACTTCACGCTGTTTTCTTCATTTCGCATGCTAATTCACCGAGCCTCTCAGGACAGTTATTGCCCCGTGGTGTTTTGGCTTCTGTCAGAATGTGTCCAAGGGGGTATACTCAAACCAACCTGGAGTACAAAAAACAACTGTTGGGCAAGGTAGCACACAGAAATATGTCACAAATCATATGATTGGATTCTGGTTGACCCTGCCTCTCCACAAGAACAATTCATTTCTTTGAGCTGCTAATGGCGGGCTGCATAGCACGTATGTCGTAAACAAGGCGCAAGCCAATAACATGTGGTGTGGTGCATCCACTAAATGATTTGGAAACCAAACTGACACTATATTTGATTTAGAATGACAAATAAAGATCTCTTTTAACAATATGGAAAGACTCAGTGAGACCTTGCCAGATCATAAGTCATGAGAGAGATAGCGGGAAATTTGATTGTATCATGTTTTACTTTGTAAGAGTGAAAGCGAATCTGATTTTGATATATTTGGCTGCACGAGTGAGTGTGAGACAATTAGATTAGCAATCTCTTTGGTTTGTTTGATATGTAACATCAGTCTCCTTCGTGAAACTCGACGCCTTGTTGCCCTCCGTGCGGTCTCCATCCTCAGCTCCTCTGGGACTGCAGGTCCAGGAGTAGTCCAGGGTTTGGATGGATCTGCCGTAAAATAGATTTGTCTCTTGGCCGCTGTGTGTCCTCAAAGGTCGGTGTCCCATTTCAAGCCTTTTTTCCGAGGGGTCTGCATGTGCTTCCCAGGCTTTCTGTATAACAAAGGGGGCATCATATCGAGATTAAAACACCATCTTTGTAAGAGATACTGCCATTGATTTATCACAGTGGATGGGAAAATAAACAGCAGCCAGATTATATAAACAGTCCTTTTTGCCTAACCTCCTACAGTAAAAAGACACACACACATATACAGCACATAAATGCTGTAGGAAGACCAAGGACCCATTGATCTCGACCTCTAATTTATAGCTGTAATCACATAGGCCTTGTTTTGGGGAACTTGCTACAAGCCAGGAAAACATGCTAACTCATGACTGTGAAGAGAGTTTGCTTTCAGGAATCATATGAGACCCCTCAAGGCTGGGGCAGTACAGGACTCCAAATAGCACTTTTAAGACTTCCTTTTATATTTACTCTTTTATGTTGCCAGGCCAACTTTTGTTGGGTCACATCTTGCTCCTTGATATTGCAAGGCAAACAGAGTGATGGCGTTGTACCCATGTACGTGGACAATATCTCATATGGTTCTTTGTTCAAAAGTCCTTTCTTGACTCTGAACCATCTAAAAACTGAATTTCTCATACAGATTTTTATTTTGTCTTTCATCTTCCTTGTTACTTCAGAGGTTATGTTGTATATGTCAAAATAATATACAATACACTTACACAAAAGGCACTTTCTCTGTCTTTGATAGTCCCATGTCTATCCAGGGGTGGAGGTCAGCAACCAGTGACGTCATACTATTACTTAGCATTTGTGGAAAACATGTTTGTTTCCATTTCAGTCATTTCACACAAATCAGTCATGATTATCTTATTTCTTTGCTTTAAGTTGAATAACTAATGCAGGGGTCAGCGATATTGAGTATCAAAAAAGCTGCTTTTAGCCCAAAAAATGATTTTAAAAAATCTGTCTGGAGCCACAAAACATATTTGAGCA
Source organism: Dicentrarchus labrax (assembly GCF_905237075.1). Classification (NCBI taxonomy): domain Eukaryota; kingdom Metazoa; phylum Chordata; class Actinopteri; family Moronidae; genus Dicentrarchus; species Dicentrarchus labrax. The sequence goes on along the minus strand of NW_026136718.1, from coordinate 23,079,282 downwards.
TTATGATGCAAATTTCTCACCCCAGATCAAGCATACCACTAAGCTGGCAGCGCTGGTGGGGAAAGCAACCAAATCTGTATACGGACTATTAAGTTATCTGTTTTCCTTCTCTTTTTTGGATTTGAAATCCATAGCTAGCCGAGCTAAGGAGACACAAGACTCATATCCACTGCTATTGAGGTTCACCCCTGAACTAGTGACTCAAAACATCAAATCATATCAAATATTACAGATTTTTTAAAAGCATTTTTCAGATTCACAAACCTAAATTGTACAATAAACAGCTTAGGAACCATACAAATCAATTTAACCAAATATTATATGGGTCAGCCTATTAGCCACTGTGTGAATGACTGTAGTTTTCAATATAATGGTAATTATCCACAAAAGGGAAACTAATGTGAAAAGATGAAAAGGTTTGACAAGCACCTCTTGGTCTTGGGCTATAGTGGTGATTGTTGAGGATACCAGATACTGGGCTATTCAGTTCCACTGTTGCCTACACCACTCCAGCCACATAGTATATTTAAACATTAATGTACCCAGTCTGGTTCACATTACAGTATTTCCTCAATTCTGAATGACCACACTAAAGTAAAAAGGTTGTTACCAAAGGTGTGTCACAATGTACTCTGACTGAAGCTTTATAGAGAGAAATAATCTCCAGTATGCTCTTTGGACAACTGTTTGCTGTGTCTGCCCGAGGCCAAATGCACTGAAACAAACAGACTACCACTGACTGCTTCTTCCAAACTTCTACAAAGCAACCAGACTCATGGCATCTGCATCACCCCCTCACCCCTCCCTGTCCTCTCAAAACACACACTGGCATCTTGGAAATTTTGGACAGAGTGATGATTGTTTTCTTTTCATGAAATTATTATTTATTTATTTTTACTCCCCCCCCTTCGCATTTCTCTACTTTATAGCTTTTGGTCTGTGCCTCTTGTTGCTTCCCGGGGGTTTGACCTGAATACAACAATGTTTACTCAAAGCAATTGTGCGTGTGGCTTGTTTTTTACTTGTGAGACTTTTTTTTCCTTTTTTTTTTCTTTTGGGATAAAACGTTTTTTGTATCGTATAGTGTCGTCTGCAAATGTGTGTGTGTTTGCCCTGGTGTGTCTGCTCGTCTGTGGGCATGCATGTGAGAAAACAAAACCAATGTAGTAGTCATGTGCTTTTTGACTTGTGGCCTTGGCCTGGGGATGACACTATTCCATTCATGTGACCAGTGACAGTGGGCTGTGTTGGTACTCTGTAGGAGCCTCAGGCTTGAGTGGGGAAGATATACTCTTTTCATATGCCAGACTGAAATAAAAAAAAAACTCTCTAAAGTCACTATAGTGCATCTGTCTCCCAAACCATTTCAAAGAATGATATGCCGTCCAAGTGGTGTGAAGCAAACATATTAAAATTCTCAGCCTCACTTATTGCACATATTTGCCTTGTGTGCTGTAAGCGTTTTTGAACTGATCTTAGTGGAGATGGTTTTACTCCCTCAGTAGTCTGGCAAAGCCAATGCAGATGCAGTTGTACTAACCCAGCTCAGGCCACACTCACAACAAGCCTGTATTTATCTGCAACATTTTTTAACCAGAAAAGAGTGCAGAGTCTTGTTTTTCCCAGTATTATTGAGTAAAGAGTGGCACTAATTTTAATGTGTTATTTTATTCTCACATACATTTTATTGTGAAATCTGTGAATTATTATTTTTTTTTCAGAATTCAAAGAGCAAGTGAAAAAACAGAACTTGATGCCTGAGTTAAACAAAATATTTACATCTTTACTACAGACAAACAGTATGTCTTACACAGTCCCCTCAGGATACTGCTCCTGTGTGTGTTTTTTTCAAACTGAGAGTTTGGTGTCAATTTGCTTTAAAGGTTAAGTACCCTGACCCTGTGGGCTCAACGCACTGCAACATGCAATATACACTGGCAAATAGACAAAACAACAACAAATTAAGTAAAATCTTCACCAATTTCACAACACAAGGATGCAAATAAAGAAATACTTTAAATACTTTACAGAAACACTGCAATTACAGAAACTGTATTTAGTTTTTGTGGGTTCTCTCTGTTGTTTTCTGCTTTTGCTTTTTTATTTGCACATTTTCTAAGTTGAGCACTCGGGGCTACCATAGTTTAAAACCTTTGGTCTGAACAAAATACACTATCACTTGCTTCAGTGATCAAAATACAGACTACAAGTGTGGAGCCGAACCTTTAATATGAGTGATTAGCAGGTTGTTGGTTCCTCTGTCACAGCTGTTGAACTTTTAATTTTCTTGCTCTGATTGTCTTTGCATAACAATTGTCTTATTGTCCATATGAGCAGTGATAGCCCATATGAGAAGAACTGTGGGTACTTACAGAGTAGCAGCAAAAGAACTGCAGTCACCCAAAGCGATCTTAATGGTTCAGCTACAGTGGAAAAGTCCATGAAATTGTTCAGACCTCTGTGTTATGATTTTCATTTACCAGCAGTTGAGGCTTGTCAGGAAGCTAATGGATAACCTTTTATAAGATTATTTCAGACACGCTACTCATCATTTTATTTTGACTGATCACATAACAATTCTGACTGGTTGAAATATGATTAAAGATGTTCAGAAAGATGAAAGAACAGAAAAGTGTACAATGTTGGAGTGTGCAAACAGTTCTATTTTGACTATAGTCAAATTTACAATTTACATTCTGACTACAGAGTAAATATTCAAATCCATCTGGGTACCTGGTTAGCTCAGTGGGTAGAGCTGGTGACCCATGTACCGAGGCGGAGTCCTTGCTGCAGCGGCCCAAGGTTTGAATCCGACCTGCAGCCCTTTGCTGCATGTCGTCCCCTCTCTCTCTGCCCCCCTTTCCTGTCTGCCTTCAACTGTCACTATAATAAAGCCAAAAAAATACACTTAAAAATATTCAAATCCATATACTGTAGGCTAGTTATATTACATTACAGCTTTCTGCTGTTAAAATTAGGTAGTTAGAGTCAAAGGTTTAGTTTGACTAATGAAAAGTACATTTTTAGATGTTGCTAACACAATTACAACTTACAATGTCAATTATACAATTACAAAGTAAATATGCTGTACATTCATAAATACCTACAAAGTTGGTACATGGAAAAAAGTACAGAAAATACAGGGGTATGATATTACAGTACTAAGCACCGAGTGATTAAAAATACTTATAAGTGTAATTTATGTCTAAATCTCTTTTAAACCCAGAATTGTTCCCCTCTCACTCCGTAACCTCTGTTGTATTTAACCTAGTAAGAATTGTATTGTTACACTATAAATACCAAATAATTACGCTGGTATAATCTAAATTATCAATGTGTCTCAAACTAAATTGCAACTGTGCAAGCAGTATTTTATTAATATTCAACAAAGCTCTCAGAAAACAGCAAGGAGGATATAACAGATGGCTACTTTCGATAAGTAAAAGAAAAAATCTAATGCAAATACAGTATCTGTAAAACAAATTATTTAATGTTTATAAGGAAAAAAATGGATAAGTCAAAAATCTTGCAATGGTTAGTCACAGCCTGACTGGTAAAGCACTGTGGATAATTACTGTGGATCAGATTTCTTGGTGTGGGGAGCAAAATTCTTTTTCCGCACTTCTTAAGCCTTTGTGATCTTGGAGGAAATGGGTGTGAACCTTAAACCATATCAAAATCTGGACACCAGGTTCTGTATTAAGAAGAAATGAGTGAGAATAAGTATGATGCATGCACATGTGTGTGGGTTGTAAATTACTGTAGTAATTAGTGTGTGTAAGTGTATAATATATTTATTGTCTAGTCCTCCAGTTTGGCAGTATGTTGGATCTGTGAACTTGCAGTTTTGAAGCAGCTGAGCAGCTCCTAATCCCTTCATGATCCGCAAAGCAATTAATTCCCCTCCCAAACACACCCCGTTTTCTTCATGTCCTGTTTTGTTTTTTTACCAAAAAGCCATTACTTGATATATTCCAGCAAGAATTCTTCTTTTGGTTGAAAAAATTCTACTGGAAAAAGTTATTAGTTTCATGTTACCCTGTCAGACTAAGACACATAGCAGTTTGAGGGACCCTGTTCAACACATGCTTTAAATTTATTAAGATTGATTTAGCTCTATGAGATCACGAAGCCTTAATTCTACAGCTCTGGCTACGTATAAACTGTAACAGATGGGGAAATGTCATGGACACTACTGCCTTTAATAAAGCATTTACTAACTGCGAATGATGGCTATATTGTACAAAATAATGTCTGTTGACTGTAGGCTGAATAGGACGAATGTTTCTTGTGTTTGTGAGGGTAATTTGATCAGTATTGAACCAACAGGATCCAACACATATCATATGTTAAAAAAAACCCACATTATTTCTTACTCTTAACATTCATTTTCATTATTAGATGTAGTGGCTCAACAGAGGTTACAAAAGTATTTTCAAACTTAGGTGCTTAAACTGTGCATTCATTGGCTATGTCAATATTGGTATAAGGAGACAAGGCCTGTAGGGAATGCTGCAGGAGCACGGCTTAATCTTAGTCTCACAGGTTTTTTCTTTCACCTGTCTGTCGGCAAAGAAATTTGAAACAAAAACAAAAGGCCATGGAGGGAATAACAGAGTTGTCTAATTGTGATTCATATCCAAGCAAACTTTCCTGTAAAATATCAAAACCAGCCTCAGTGGAGCAGTTTACATAAAAACGTCTCTCCTCTCAAAGCTGCAATTTCCAGTCATATCTACATCATAAATGTGTCCGAACTCAAGCAACAAACAGCCTACCCTCTCTGGGAAACTGGATTTTTAATGTCTACAGGGTGCATAACTGACAGCCAGACCCCCCCGCAGCACAAGTGGAGTATTGACAATATTAAAGTATAGCTGTGTCAGACCTGCTACTTCCTCTCTTGTGACTCTCAGAGGTTCATTGCAATCTGTTAGTATCATGTTGATAGGTTTATGGCTCATAACAAACAAAGCATTATATTTATAAGAGGCTGCAAAAAGTTCATGTGATATGTATAAAATTGAAGGAAGTGCAAAGTTGACAATTCACACCACAGAGTGCTACCAAATAAGTGCTCATTTTTCATTCATGCCTGTTTTTTCTGACTCTGTGGTCCTGGGAACTATGAGGAATCCAATGAGGGGCTCCCTGGCAAAAAGAAAATGATTATTGTGTTTGTTATATGTACCCTGTGTAAGAATAGTGTGGTCAAATATTTTACTATCCTTTGTTGTCTACATGAATACCCGTTTTAAAGCACTCAGCGTTCAAATTACCAAAACAAAATCTTGCCCCATGTTATTTAGTTTGTAATCTACTTGCCAACTTCTACGTCTACTTGCCAATGACATCTAAAATGTTTGCAATAACTCTGCCATGAGTCTTTCATGTCCATAATAACAGAACACAGAGAGTATCTGGTATTGATAGTTTGTGGCATAAAATAAAATAAAAAATGCTATGCACTTCAACTGTTTGGATAAAAGTACCCTTTTATCAGAAGATAAAAAAAGTTTAGGATAGGACAGATTCTCCATTAGCTATAACACTGGAGTCTCTGTTGTTAGTTTCAGCAATATGTTTATTATTTTTAAAACATAGGAAGTATATTAAAATATGTTTTTTCTTCTTTCCTTCTTGGTTTCTTATAATATTCCAGTCAACAGCTACTTATAGAAAAAAAACCTTCATCTGTCCCACTTTAGACATGTTATATTCCAGAACATTAAAAAGATAAGGCCATCCCACCCTCTGACATGGTAGTTTTCATGTGTAGTGTTAAGATGGCCGTATCTGAAGTGTCCTTACTGTGTCAGCTATCCATTACCATCAACATTATTAAACCATTAAGTCATGGAATTATTTCATTTTGATCTCTGTTACCTACACTTGATAACAGCCCATATATATTATATATTACATCGACATATTACATACATATTATCTTATCTTATTGTTTTATTATTACAAGACTTATATTCAACAGACTATATGATGATATGACTACATATGTATCTTTGGGAAAAAAAGAAAAAAAGAAATATATATATATATATATATATACCAACACTCCCCCAGGGCTAACTTACTTTAGCAACTAATTATGCTTTCTGTTCATCAGGAAACTGTATAAATCACTGAGAGTTGAGTCGCAGCCGGACGACATCAGAGGGAAATCCAGAAAATATTTTCTTGTGTGTAACGCACTTGTCCCAAACCGGCGAGCAAAGTTACATTGTGCAAAAGTGTGCTGAGTAGGAATGAGACACCATTCAACCTATTACAAGTCAGTGTAGCATTAAAATGATAATGAGGCTGTTATTTTAAGATACATAAAAGTAACATAATGGGGCCCAAATAAAAGGATTGGCCTTATAGTCTCTTGGTTGTTCTTTGGTTTTATGATTATTATAATCAAAGTTCGGCTCATTGAGATTCTCAGATGATTCTAAACACATTTCTTAGAGAGATTTCTGGCAGATCTTCTTGACCTTCTTTCAGTTGCAGCCAAGATTCTGTCAAGTTGAGAAGAAAAGTAATTCATAGTGTTTATTATAGCCAATATTGTCATTTGTTTGTACTCTCAAGCTCAATCCCAACACCTTCCCCCAGTCTAAATGCCAGTTTCTTTGTTTTTTCATCAGCATTGTGTGCACCAAATTTATTTAACTCGATTTGTTTTTCATCTCTCTCTGTGTGTCAGTGCTTTTGCTCTGAATGCCAAAGTGTCCCTTTGTTAACCAGGATGTGCCTGTGCCCTAACACAACACTGCCATGCTTCATTTTTGCCATAAAGTCAAACTACAGGCACCTCTGCAGTCCAAGTGCCCCCAAAATGACCTTCTGGCCAGCCCAGATGCCCTGTTTTTGGCCCATGTGCCACTCTATAGTGACCTTTGGGAAAAAAGAAACTCTAAACATAACCCTAACCCTGCCTTATACTGTGCACAATAGATATGCCCTCTTTTCTTTTTCACCCTGTCCCCTAAAGGAGTCTATGCAAGCCACACAACTTTTCTTTTGCCAGCATTATGGCCCTATTTTTCAAATTTCCACAGTAGGCTACATTTGTGTTTTAGTCATACTGTAAAAAAAATTTTCGTAACGAGGTGGGATGACATCCATTGGACCGCACCACTGTAGTGTTGGTTTGAATTTTATGAATTTCTATTAGAAAAATGGTACAGTGGTCTTATTTCAGCAGGAACTTATTATTTGTTTGTTGTCTAACAATGAACTTGTGGTAACTTCTGACTTTAGGCAGCATGCTGAAGCTAGTTATCTCTCAATAGACACAGCTTACCTGATGGGTAGCTGGATGTACAGATACACGACGGTGGCTGAGCTAGAAGTCGTCTGATTATTTCCAAAAACATGGCATTCATTTTTGCTTGGTGTTCTTGTAATACATTAATATTTTTCATAATCTATTTGAAACAGAAACATGCATTTGACACATAAAAATATGCAGAACGGAAGAAGAGAAAGATAGAAGAAGAAGATAAGTGTATGAGGTGCTATGGGAGGCAAAGAGCTGCAGCTTTTAGTGTATTTGTTCAGCAACACAGGGGCTTGGAAAGAGGAATGTGAAAGGAAGAGAGGTCACACAGCCAGGTTTTTTGGTCAAGTGTCCTGAATAACTTTGATGAAGACCAGCACTTTTGCATGTTGCACAACATGTTTGAGTATGTGCCACAACTTTTATAACCAACCCTTAGACAAAAAACTAGACTATCCTTCTCAAACATTTCATGCCTGAAGGATTTGCAGACCGTAATTATCCTATGTGTGCTGGTGCCATAGATGAAGGTCACCTGCCTATCATTGCTCCTAAGGAAGATCATCAAGCTTTTCACAGTTGAAAAGGGGGATATTTGATTGTACTGCAAGCTGTTGTAAACCCCAACTTCCAAGTTCTAAGCAGAGTTTTTTCTTGCTTCGCATCACGCTTCCTTTAGAGTAATTTATAATCACACAGTCATTTTTCTGTGGTTTTAAAATCACAAAATAGTTTTATTTAATGTGGACCTGTTGGAAAACACACAGTTGTTACCAGCTGTTATTTTATGTAGAGAGGTTTCCAGCAGAAAGTGTGCTTTGACCTGGCTGACTGGCTTCTTTAATTTAATACAGTCAGTCTTTAAATCCAAAATGCATTTACAAGATTGTGAAAGCATCATCTGATCTGACACATACAAAAAAACATTTGCCTATTTAAATTTGGTTACTCTGATGTTTATCATAAACAATCTGCCTGTCACATGTAGAATAACCTTTCTTTCACAAGTTGTGCAATGCTCTGGTATATTGCCAAATAACAACTGAAGTTTATAACATTATAAAATCAGAAAAATCTAAACTTTATTTTTATCTTCTTCACTGTGAGGATCGTAGCCCACATATATCAGTGTGAAGTGGTGCCTCACAGAGAACGTAGTGACTGTTGGCACTTGCTTTGGTGTGTGAATTTTTGAACTGTAAATTCCACCAAAAAAATGAAGAACTGATACCTGTACAGATTTGTTCAAGAATCTTTTATTTTTTTTCAATTATGCCAAAAACAAACCAAGCGAAACTCACCTGGGGTAGCATGCGCTCACTGTCTAATAAAGTTAATATATATATAACATAACTTATACATATCTATTCAATTGATATAATAGAGAAAAGTACAGGTTAATTACAAGTTAAAATGTTATGTTTTAAAATATTAAAAATGTTAGAATGTCGATCATCAACATCTTCAATGCAACTGTCAGCAATGGTAAAAAAGAAAATCCTCATCCTCGACAAGAGGATGAGGGGCGGAAGATTAGGTCCCTCTCTGGAGTAGTGTAACTGGTGTTGTGATACAATGGGGATCCTTGGTGCTGGTGAAGTGGTGAATACACTGGTTGTAGTGGTATAGGCAGGGGAATGCAGTTCATCAGCAGGTTGTTCTGGCTGTCCTGCATCTCTCTGTATGTAGTCATCAACCTGTCCATTGCCTCTCGCTCATGTTCCATTGCGTCCTTCCACAACCGCTTTTCATACTGCCTCTATTCTTGGATTTGAAGTACAACACAAGGCTTACTCTCTTACATCAATAGAATACAATGTTTTCAAATGAATACTGCAAAAAGTAAGTACTTTAGAATTAACTAACCTGGACAACTTTCATTCACAGCTTGAGAGGATTTCAGGGGGTTTCCAACTGTTAATCTGCCAATCTACAGTATAGACAGTAGGGGAATCTTATCAGACAGGGATCCCTGAGACTACATCTTGTCAATTATGTAATTGTCCGCAGCCTGATGTTTATCAATCTGGGGATCCATGACACCAGAAAGGTTAAAAACCACTGTTCTACAGCATCTCTAACTGTTCCAAATGGCTGCCCACCAGGTGCACCCTGCAGACTGAGAGACGCTCCTTCATTTATGAATATGTATACTTTCTAGACATTCTTGAAAAATGAAGCTTCATTGCAAACAAAAGAACTTGCAGTGCTTATTAATCAAATTGTAAAGGTAAAGGTATTGGCAAGAACAAAAGTATTGAACAAGGTGGGGGGTACAGATTTCCCTGATTATTGATCCCTGTTCCCCTTCATGCCCTCATGCAGAAAATGTTTCTGAACATTTCAGGGATACACTGCATGTGCAAAAGGGCTTCTGCTATTCTTTATACTAGTCTAGTTTACTAGTCTAGACTAAAGCTTCCCTATTTTATAATCCACAGGCCTTTGACATCCTTTGTTAATGAAGTCCTTACCTTCTTTGCAATGTTAAGATAACTCAATTGAAAACGTGTTTTCCAGCACATTCTCATAAGCAGAACTAAAACAGTTTTAGTGTTGTTTGGTTTTGACATTTTAGAGCAATTAGCAGTATTTGTGGGAAATGAGACCAATACACTGTCTGAGGGTAGACATGAATCAAAGGGACACTGATACAAGACCTAATTGTGACAATGCTGCAGGCATGGGATGTACATGGAAGTCTTTAGTTAGCCAGAGGTCTGAATCTTTCCCCCCCTTTGTCCTTTGAGAACATTGCAGGAGACTTTTCAAAAACATGGCACACACAGTACATCTGCTCCCTCTTAGCAGGAAATAAATTTGTTCTTAACGTTGCAATACTAAGCAGCCAACTTTCTGTAACCTCCCTGTGTGATAATTTTGTTTATGGAGTGTCACAAAATAGAGGTGATGTCTCAAGTTTTACTTTTATTTTTATTTATTTTTTTGTTCTTTTGTTAAAAAAGTGCAACTCCATGAAAAACTACAAAACAACTTTAACAACCAATAGCAACAGAAAGGAATGTGAATTAAATCCTACATGCAAGTAGCACCTAATATGAACACCTCTATTTAGTTGTACACTGTATAGACCATAGAGTAAGTGATTACAGATTGCGACAGCCCTCTGGCTCTGCCATGGTCTGTAGGGTTGTGTCCTGCCCTTGGCTGCTGCTTGTGTTTTGTGTCTCTCTTCAGGTCCTGGTAGACCCCCCCCGAGTATTACTAGAACAATACAAGAAACAAAGAACAGTGGTCTGGTGTCCGATTATCTGGTATAATTAAGAATATGAAGAACATAGTCTGCGCAGTGTCTCTCATTGGCTCTGGCCATCACCATCTTGGCAGTCCTTTGCTAATCAAAAATAGGAAAATACTTGGGCTGTGGGTGGAATGAGGCGGGTTGAATGAAGCCAGGTTACTGAAAACAGCCGCCTGCGACAGCACCCACCTGTCATTCAAAGCTCTTCATAACTTTAAGCATTAATATATTTTAAGCAGGTAAGTTATATAAAAATTCACCCCACTTACAGTTGTCATGAAAGTGGTATTTAGCTATAGAAACCGTTTTTTGTACTAGGTTATAATCATATTTCTTTCTGCTGTAAAGTTGGGCATTTTAATATGAGCATTGTGGAGATTGACTCACTTCTGTAGTCAGCCTCAAGTGGTCGTTTAAGGAACCGCAGTTTTTGTTACTTCGATGTTGGCTTCATTTGCCAGCCACAGCTGCTTTCTCCTAACAGGTTGTTGACTTACACACACAAGATTTAACAAGCCTCAGTTCCCTAACCAAACCCATGTCCTCATACCGTCTTCCTTACATCTCGAGATGTTGCTGATTTGTATGTGCATGCCCCCACATGCACCTTTAACACAACATTGTGCAACATTTTGATGGTACACTGACTTGTAATACAGACAATGGTGCCTCTTTCATTCCCACTCATTGTCCCCCCAACACCTGTCCCTTGAGAAGTGTGTAACACACTACATCACACAAAACCAATTATGGATCTACTATGGGATAATTTTTCCAACCTACTCTGAAAACAGAGATATGGGGCACTGAATTTGATGAATTTACTGCTCATCAGACCACCGGGCCTCACTGATTGCTGCTTTTAATTGAAGTTTTCTGGTATGTTAGTTTTATCAGTTACACAGAGGTGGGAGTACATTAATGAAGTAGTTAGAGAAACAAAGACTGTACTTTTTTTACTTATTTTACTTTTATATTACCTTTATTATATTACTTTGATATTTCAGAGCCTGTATTTATCACTTGAGTAAAGACGTTTAATCAGTTCTTCTACGTTTACCTTTCTTTTTTTAAGTGTAATTCTACTTGAGTAAAGAATGTGTGTACTTTTGCCACCTCTGCAGTTTTTGGGCCTTTTTATTTCCTATGGAACATTTGGCACTGGCATAGGCTCATGCTCGGCCGTTAGCTGTGCGGATAACTCAGCTAACTAGGAAACAGCAGGTACAGTTAGCAGCAGTTAACTTTAGCAACAAGCAAAGCTATATGTACACCAAGAAACTCCGTAAATCACCAGGAGTTAAGGCAGAGCAGCTGGAGGACTTCAGAGGGAAAACCAGAAAATATTTTCTCCATAAAATATGACCAACTTCAGAGTCGCAGTCGGAGACGCTGTAAATAATCTCAGTACGACAGTGGTATAAAAATTAAAGGCACTCCTGTAGGGAAAACTGTAGAGGCAGCAAGTTGCAAAACATACCAATTCTTACATAATGCTGCTTTAAGTCACGATCACAAAAGCAACTGAAGCAAGGTTTTTTCTGACAGTGTTATCAAAACGGACAGTGACTACGGTAACTGTGTACCCTGAGTCTGTTGCTCAGAGTGGGCGGTACCGACTTAGACAAACATTATTTAACATGAGCACAAGCATCATTTTCCTACTTCCTTCTCCCAATATTCCCGTGCCTTCCCCTACTCTTTACCACCAAACACATCGAAGGAAGTGTTTTGGACAGAGACACAGTAAAAACTTTGTTTTGGAGGTATAGATGCTTCCTCTACCTGAGCACAGAATAGACAAAACATTCTAACATTGCAGTTTTGTGGGAAGGGAATGGACGGCTAAAAAGGAAATAGATAACTTAAAGATAACTTTATGTGCATGTTGAGACTCTTACAGACCATGTACTATTTTCCATATTTATGAGATAGTGGCCAACGCTTTTTCCCTTCTGTACAGCTACTATATTTAGATAAGACCACAAAAAAATCGTTATATTGTATTATATCAAAACATCTTTTGTTTGCTTGTGTTGTACTAACTCAGAGTTCTACATTGCTTTGATAACAACCATTAATCTTAGTTCTTTGGGCTGCAGGAAGCTACTCCTCCTTCATCAGTGTTTGGGCTATGCCACTGAGAGCAACTTATGAATTATTAGGGACCTTGCAAGCGACCGCTGGAGGTCCCTATTGTTTTTGCTTCGTTTCTTCTTCCCTATTTTTGGGGACCGTGCCAGCGACCGCTGGAGGTCCCTATTGTTTTTGCTCGATTTCTTACCTATTATTTTTATTTTTAGGCCACTTCGACTGCGTTTTTGCCCCCCTGAACATATACGAAAACTCAATTTTATTTGGCAAAGTGATCAGGCCTGGTGAAAAATTTGATATTCTATGCGTCACTTTCAGGTTGGCCACTAGGTGGCGCTATTATCATAAAAAGTGCGTTTAGGCTAATAACTTCTGCATAGTTTGTCGCACACGTTCGGGGAATAGAGCTGAATCTCCCCATATCGGCCCCGCCCACTTCCGCCTTTAATTATTTTTCGTTAGAGTGCGAAATGTCCTTAAACTACTTTTTTGTGGTCCTCCTACACACTTTCTCCGATTCGTACGAAATTTTTCACCTAGCACCTGGGGACCGTCCTGGCAAAAAAAAGTAATTCCAACATTTTTGAAATTTTAAAAAATAAGCACGCTATAGAATTAACACTTCCTGTAAATTTTTCGTCAAAAGAGGAAGTTGACCATTTCTCAACATTGGTATGTCCGATTGACACCAACCTTGGGTCAATAGTTCCTTATGTCTTCCTTAGGCACCATGCACAATTTCAGGCCATCCCCAATAGGTGGTGCTCTTTAAAATGAAGAAGTTTATATCTATGTATGTCAAATACAAAAATGTTATAATGAGTTCGGCTAGACCTGCTCTATTTGAAAAGTGACCTGAGATAACTTCTGTTATGAATTGGCGCTATACAAATAAAATTGAACTGAATTGAATTGAATTGAAAAAGTTACAAAATGCTCTCATTGACAACAAACTGTATTTTCATGTGTTGATCAGACAAAAATCATTTACTGTTATCCCAAAATACATTTATGTGAATGGAAAAATCAATGTGTGATAATTGATGGGTCTTTTACAGGAGTTAATGCTTCGAGGAAGTTAAATTAGAGATTTGGTTTCAGTTTGTAAGCCATTAGAGCCTATAAGAGTGGTCTGTCATGTTATGAGAAATGATTGTGAAGATATTAAATGACAGAAAGCATCTATTCAGGCTTAAGTTTATGGTTCATACCTGTAATGCTGTTCAAACATTTTTATGACAATCATGTGTTTCACAAATGTTCTGCTTATGGGTCCAGAACTGTGTTAGTGAAGAGAGCTCGGCACACAGTATATAAAACAGGAGCTTATTATTTCAAACTCTCCTCTGGAGAACCATGTGTTTAATACATATATGAATGTAGCAGCTTGCAGTGATTCCGTGGCTCAAGCACCTATAGCATTCCTGACCGAACACACACAATGAGCATATGATAATGAGTATTTACTGAACAGACAGCGGTTTAGTTCTAAATATAAGAGGAGTCTAGATTGCAGTTTTTGCCATATGAAATTACATGAATCCATCCTATGTTATTTTAACATTTTGGGGATTTTGATAATCTGTAGACCTGTTTGACCTGTTTCTTAAGCAATGTGTATCAAATTTCATGACATTTGTTTAAATGGGCTGGCAGTGACATTTATGGCCTTCGGGTTAAAAGATGCCACAGAAGAATGTTTCATTGTCATTTATGAGTGTTAGGGTTGGTTTGGACCACACCCACAGTCAAAGTCATTTTTTTGAGGGTGACTGACTGTACCAACATAAAAGGCCATGTCAAATTATACTAATTATTAAATGCATGAATAATAGAGACAGTCCAAATTACAGTAGAGAATAAATCGTAAGTAAGTAAGTTTCTTTAAAATCAGACCTAACATATAGGTTACATGTTACATCTTTTAAATTTATTTTAGAGCGACTCTCTCTCTCATCCAGTTTAACTCCTCATGGAGAGGAGTCTGAGAACAGTTGTGTAATATCTTGGTTGCCTCTGGAGTTTGAAAGCTATTGTTTATAACAGACAAGGAGGGTCTATGTTCATGAAAGATGTTATTAAGGTGCATCACGGGAAATGCAGGATCCATTGTTTTTGGGGCTTTACCCATAGAGAGGACTAAACGTTGATATCTCTGCTGCTTCGATTTAGTTCCCCCAACTTTGTAGAGGTGCAAAACTAAATAGCTTGTGTAGCTCTTTAACGTTTTATTTTTAAAAGGAGGAATAGTTTTTTGGTCCAACTAACCTAAAATGCACAACACTATGGCACATACACTACATAGGTTACAGGAAATGGTCTAGCATAATATTACTGGATAAATGTGGGTTTCCCCTCAAAAGTCACTCAAACTGGGTACCAGTGGGGGATGAGTTCTATAGGCTAATGGGCAGTTAAAGGAATACTTGATGTATATAGTGGATTTGTAAAAAAAAAAAATTCAATAAAACATAGAATTACTAACTAATGTCAACATCATGCGCCATCAAAAAGCAGTCACCATGGCGTGCGCGCGCAATAGCCAATGGAAAACTAGGCCAACTGTGGAAGCCTGTGAGCGCGTGCAAGTGTTAAAAAAATGTCATGTGTGGTATCAGGAGGAAGAAAAAGACAAAGGGTTGTTATGTGGGCTTGGTCTAAGTTTAGGGAAAAATATAAGCGCATAACTTGATTGCACCCTATACGCTCAGATGAATGTGAATGAAATGAAAGTAAGTGTTAGGCTTAAGCCTTTTGATTTTGAGTTATCTTCAGCAGGGCCAGGTACGGTAGATGAACAGATATTGGTGGGAGAAGATAAGCTGTTTGGTGTCGTTCATCGGAACAGATCATAAAGACATGTAAAAACTGGACTGGATGTATCTTTGTCCTGATCCGTCAGCCTGTCTCTGCGCTAAACACCTCCCTCTGTGTGTGTGTGTGTGTGTGTGTGTGTGTGTGTAACGTCTGAGTTAATAGGCTCCACCGCTGGCTCCTATAAACATGTTGTTGACGCCACAGACAGTCAGAGATACCTGGTCTGCCTGCACCGTCCCCTCTGGCGCGCTCCAGGAGAACAGCATGTTTGCAGATAGGCGACGACTGCTGCTGTTGCGAGCCGTGCTGAGCATCTGTGCCTTTAAAGACTTGTAAGTGCGCCTCTATCAGAGCACACAGTCAACTTCCCACAACTCCGACGCGCTCGGCGAGTAGAGTAGAGCTACCTTAACCCTAAAGGCACTGGCTCACCTCCACAGCTAGACCCATGGAATAATAACTATGGAATACCACTGGATACTGCTGTCTGTCTTTTTACAGTTAACCTTCCATCCAGGTAAGACATTTGCATTTGATGCGCCACTATACGCAGACAACTTGTTGCGGTTCACTTTTGATCAGCGAAAGAGTGGACTGTCTTTTAATGACTTCAGGTATTCAGCTCCTTTCAGTCCAGTAAGATAAAGATAATCCACGTTGTGGTGAATGGAATTACTCCACTTGCTCCGCATCGTATTTGCGATGCATTTCTCCACACTTTTCTTTGTCCTGGGAAGGCTGCAACGAGAGCTGAAGGCTGCTGATAAGACAACCTGAAGTCACTGATACCTGATGAGGAAAGTGGATACTTTGGCTGATGATCTGGATGCGCTATTTGAATAATGAATGTTTTATTCAAAGAACAGGGCGCAAACAAAAAAAAAGAAGTAATCATGTAGTGGAGGTGAAGTAGGATGCTGAATAATAAACACGAATGCGATGCAAAGTGACTTCTGGGTCGTCTTATGCTCGATGAAGGCGACAGGTTCATGTGGTTTTCCTTTGAACCGCATATAACCGTCAATATGTAAATCTGTTGGCAACTCCTGATTCCTGGGAAGCATGCAAACGAGCACCTGGTGTTTCCAGAGTTGGTAAAAACATGCTTAAGTAATTTCTCACCTGTTGGATAAATATTGTCACATGTGTGACTTTTAACACGGACCACTATATAACTTTAGATCCCCCGCAGTCTGGGTTGGTTTGTTGTGCTTCGCTCTTGGGATGAATTCAGAAAACACATTGAAACTATTATAGTTGGGCATCATCTTCAGAGTCTAGCTGCAGAGGTAAAGGTCCATAAACACCTAATTGTACTTGTACTGCCTTTTTACACAAATATGTCTCTCGGACTGTTATTTTTATTGGAGGGTTAAGTCTGTTTATAGTTTTTATAGTTATTATAGTCTATAATTCAAGTTAACTTTTTTATCTTTTCAGGAAACAGAGTTTGGGATTTCCCAAGAGATAGCTCGCAAATGTATGGAAAGCTGTGTTGGCAAGCAGCACACACAGACAGACACACAAGCCATCTACGCCGAAACAAATGTTGCTGTTTAACTTTGCGCCCCTTTGCGCATCTCGGCACGTCTGCGAACCGCATACAGCTCAGGGCGGCGTCAGGTGGACTCTATTTTCTGTCCCTATATCCATGTGATAGACAGCTTGATAGTTTATGATGCGCCCATGCGAGGCCGTTGATGTTCACGCCATGTTGATATCATAAGGGAATTTGAATGACGGCCACAGACAGTGCGCACAGGCGTGTCTGTCGTGTGAGCACGACATGAAGTTTACAGTAAGCGCGTTTACGCAGGGCACGAACCTGAATTACTTTTACTGTTTTCTTGTGCTATGCCTCAATAAATAAACAAAGTATATAATTGAATTAATGAAATATTACCTCGCATGGAGAACGTGTAGATCACCATTATCTCCTCCCTGCCATGCTGATACCAAATCTTTACGTTAAATTCCACAGTTGTTAGCTAAATATTTACGCATAGATAGCAGAGGCTGTGTAAACACGGAGGCCATTCGCATTATTAACAGTCTAATAGACCCATCTCTGTTCTGTGATTCAACGAATTTACGTTTAACAGATGAGTCTGTCATGCCACCACACCCAAGTTGTTTGTGGTCTAAACAGTCACTGAAGTGCAGACTGTGGGAATGGGAGAATCTTTCATTTTACATGTGAAATGTTTTTATTTTTTGTATCAAAGGAGGGATGGGAGGATGGAGGGAACATGTTTGTCAGCCTGTTTCACACTCCTACTGTAGTCTCAGCAGTGGACACTGCTGCAGCCACAGTCCTGTAATGTTTATCACAAGTGGCTCCAATAGAACAAGCAGAGGTTGAGTGTCCCCACCTTGGTGATGTTTTTGCAGGGAACGAAACACATTACTCATTGACGTTCCCCACCTGTTTTCAGTTGGTGCAAGCAGATTAAATCTTTGGGTTACAGTCATGTCCAACTCATGCTACACACATTTTTGATTTCTTTTATACCATTAATGGAAAATGTGAATATGACAAAGGAATTTCTTTTTTGTTTACTTGTATATGATTTGATTTCATTGGCAATTGCAGATTTCTGCTCAGATGTCAAGAGGTTGAGGGTTCAATCCCTGCTGTTACACCAAGCCTCTTAACCTGCATTATGATGATTGAATTTAAAGGCTCAGTCTGTCATTTCTTAAACAATAGGTGCAGATATAATCACATATATCGTTAAAGCTGGAGCTGCAGATGATGAATAAGAATGTTACTTTGGCTTTTACAAACATTACTGATGTGGACAAACCTTTAAAACTGTGGTTCCCAACTTGGGAGCTGCCCCCCCCCAAGAGGTCCAAAGGTAATTCTGAGGGGTAACAATATTAGTTAAGTTTTATATTTTGCATATTTTCTTCTCTTCTCGTAATTTCTCTAAACATCCTTCAAATGCAACAATCTGAGAATGAAATTTTACTTTTTGGTTGGGCTCCTCACAACTTGTGTTGACAGGCTATAACCTGTGCTGATGGATCACAAATAGAGTTTGCTTTGTTTTATGCGGTCACAAGCCTTAAAGGTTGGGGATCACTACTTAAACACAATTATTTTAAGCTATATTATGGGGTTGTCAAGTGTTAATCTGTGTAATAAAATATCTCTTAATCAATTTTGAAATGACAGTCAGTAAATCTTGTGTTTTGAAGCTCTGCTGTTACATCCTGTTGTTTACTTTTGGATCAGGGATTGTACCTTTAAGCTGTGCTAATGCATAGGAACCTTGTAAGGTTGTAGGCGTTGACACATCTTGGCTTCACAGTGATGGGAAAATGTCAGGAAGATTTCACTCCTGCAGTGTAATTTGTGGTTTTTCAAAATAATAAAAAAAAACCTCTGAATTATCTCTGTAAAACTCTGAGACCACAATGTGGCCACGATCATGCATAATCTTTTCCTCCAAAGTGTGGTAAAATGGGACTAACTTGTAGTATTTAAATGACACAAACTGACTTATCAAGATTTTGGCATGTATTGAGATGCAGTTTCTCTCTCTCTTATATCCCATTATAGGCAACACCAAGCCAGCTATCACCCCCACTGGCCCCCACATTGTTGTCTCACTCAACACGCCGTTCGAACTGCGTTGCCAGGGTGAGAAGGCGATGCAGTGGCAGCGGGAGGACCGGCTGAAGGTGCGGGGGGAGAAAAAGGTCGATGGGATGTCCACATTGCACATCCCCAGGGCTCAGCCTGTTCACATGGGCCGCTACATCTGCCTGGAAGAGAGCTCCAAGGAGAAAGCATCCATTTACATCTATGTGAAAGGTAGATGGATGAAACTATCAGTGTTTAGGTGATGAACATGTGTTTGAGATTGTTTGGAGAGAACTGAAATCTAGAGCGAGTGGAAATAGACTGCAGGGTAGAGCCGAGAAAATGTTTTGGCGTTTCTCGCTGTAGTGACAGGGAGCAGTGTGTGTGGGTGTGTTTGCAGAAAAGGGGGGTGTAACTTTGCCCCGAACAGGTACAGTACTGTGGCTATTTATTGACTGTGTGACTGAGTTTTACTGTATTTCCTCCTCTATGTGACTCCACATCCCCTTGGCCAACTGCCATCTCTGCAGGCTTATACCATGTGCTGATCACAATCCACAATCCACACATCTACCTTCAAGGCAACAAGCACTAACCACTTCTAAGATGAGAGGCTCAGCTGTACATAACGTTTAGTCTGCTGATGAACTTAATGCACATAAACTTTAAATTTGATCAGTATGATTGGACAGTTCAAGCTTTTACAGCTCACTGCCTCTGCAAGGTAGATATCTCTGTTTAGACAATTGAGACTGATAACACCCCTACAGACAAGTTATCAGTGTCAGTCTTTGTGCCAAAAATCAGATGTGGTTAAAAAACGTTCATGTTTCATGTTACCATGGTAACAGCAAGTGCAGTTTCATACGCAAGCATGTCAGAAATACAACAGAAGAGTAACTGGTGTATCCGTTTACAATGCAGCTAAACAAACTTGTGTCTTTGTAAACAAATCCATGTGGTTGTCATCCATAGATGCATTTTGATGAGTTATTTTGTGATTGCTTATCAATAAAAGCCACCCCGTGTTTTATGTGAAGCAGCAGGACTTTCTTACATTTAACTTCATACAGCTCTAATATCGTGTAAAGAGAGAGAACAGTAAACAATGAGGCTTTTATCAGTTAAGTGTGTTTCCATCCACCTGTTTTATGCAAATATAAAATTTGCACCTAACAACACCTTTGTAGAAAGGCTGACAATTTGAAAAAAAAATATTGCAAAAAAGTAATGCTTGCATGAGGTGGAAAAGTGGGAGTAGAAAAACACCTCCATAGTGCTACTAGAGGACAAAAGCTCCACAGGGAACCAGGGAAAGGTCCACTGAAGTTTCTGCTTCACTAGACAAAAAATGGCAACAGACAATAACATCTGAATACATGAAACAATCATAAATGTCATGTTTCCATCACATTTTTGACATTATTTGAGGTTTCACTTAAACCAACTTATAGTATTCCCCATGCATTTTAAAGAAATCTGAATCCAGCACAGGAATGGCAGACCCTGCCACGAAAGATGAAAACTATTCTATAGAAAGTAATCAATTGAATGGCTATTGCAGAAAAAAATCAAAAATAAGGTTTGATTTCATGAAAATCAAAAGGGTAATAATTTAAGTCTAAAGAAAAGAGTGTCAGTACAAAAGACAGTGTTTATTTAACAGGTGATGGAGCAGACCAGTCAGCCAAACACATGGCCCATAACACTGTCAGTTATGAAGAAGCAAGCAATTCATAGTCTAAATAACAAAACAGTGGTAAGAAAATGGTGTATGTTAAACAGTGTAGCATAGTCATTGCTGCCACAAACTAAAGCTTAAACAACTCTGCATGCAACCCCGCTCCCAGCTCTGACAACACCTTTGATGTGCGATTACATTTTTCTTGGCAGATCCTGACAATCCTTTCAGAAAATCAATGGTTCTTAACATTCTTGCTCGTGAGGGAGACAATGCTTCCATCCCCTGCCTGGCAACTGATCCAAGTCTGGACAACCTGCGCCTAGAAACGTGTTCCAGTAGAGCTCTGGCCTCTGATCTCCAATTTTCTGGAAGCCTGGAGCAAGGCATCATCATCCACAACACACAAAAGGCCTACGAAGGTTGTTATGTGTGCACAGGAAGACTCAGGGAAGAGAACGTCAGATCACATGACTACTACCTGACAGTAAGACCAGGTAAAGTGATGTAAATGCACGTGTGTATGTCCATTGTGGCTTCAAAAGCTTCCTGATGCACACAGATGTAAAGTTCAGTCACGTTTGTTTTGATTTCCTTTCAGTCCCTGTTGCTCCTCCGGTGATTGAGATGCAGGTACCGAAAAGATTGATTCTTATCAAGAATGAAAGTCTCTCCCTTACCTGCAACACCACTAACGTCAATGGAGACATCCAGCTAAAGTGGATCACCCCGCCTGGCTCGGTGAGACCCTTTTCTTTGCTGTGTGCTGCACTGTTGGTGGAAGTTTCTTCCAAAAATACTGCACATTGAGAATTGATTGTTGTCTTGTAAAGATTTAAAAAGGGCTTTAATTAGTTCAAACAGATATTTGCCTTAAAAGATAGGAAGAGTCAACCACTAAATATCAGCTATCCTTGGGCTTCATTCCCAACACCAGTATTTTTTTCTGAATCCATTGTTAAGAAATGTTTATAGATCAACTTGTATGTGCATTTAGGAAATGTAATAACTTCTAATGGAAACTACTTGCCAGCTGCATTGATTATTGTTGAAAAATTGTTCCAAAATAAGCTGTCACAACTGTTGGTCTTTAAGTGTCCAGAACAAGAAAACACACCTGGGTGACAATCATGAGAAATGTGGCATTCTAATCCACAAAGAATTGTAAATTGCATATTTTATTTTATTATTTTAAATTTATAGTAAACAGTTTCCAAAATTGGTTTTCTTTTCACTGGAGTTTCTTCCTGTGTATCTGATATTAGTGGTTGCCTGTTCTTATGAATGAGAGTGAAAGCGGGTCAAAGTTCATGCGTTCTAAGCCTCAGGATCTTGGCTGTGTGGACCACCGTATGCATACGTATGTGAGCGAATGTGTGTGCACTCGCATGCAGGCAGTTGTGTGTCTGTGAGAGTAATTGTGTGCTTGGCAAGGATAGACATGCAGACGGGGTTAATCTCTAGAGATCTCTGGGCGTTGACAGGGTGCCGTCTGGTATCCACAGCAACAAGCAAAGGTTGACAGTGCATCGCGTATCCTGACGGAGCACTTCACCCACGCGCGAAGCGCCACGTTGCACATCGCGCCGGTCAAACCTCAAGATGCTGGGAGGTACCAATGTGAAGCTAAGAATGAAAAAGGGGTCACCTCGCAATCAGTGTTGCTCGATGTTTATGGTGAGTACTCAAAGGGATTTGCAGTTTGTAACTTACTAAGTCGTAAAAAAAAAAAAAAAAAGAAATATGTGGAAATTGAACTGGCCAATGAGGAGTGTGACCTGTCAATCAACTGTGTTGAATTTCTCTCCTCACAGAATCTTTGACAGCAGTCTCCCAATTTTCATAAAAACTGAATATCAAAGGAATAGTTGGACATTTTATAAAATATGCTTATTCACTTTCTTGCCAAGAGTTAGATGAGAAGATTGATACCACTCTCATTTCTGCATGGTAAATATGAAGCTTTCAGTCTGCTTAGCTCAGCATAACGATTAGAAGCAGGTGAACAGCTAGCTCTCACATGTTCATGCTCATATTACTCACCACTAGAATTAGAATTAGTATATTTCCCAAAATGGGAAACTTCTGCTTTAAATGCACTTATGTGGAGTGAGATTCAGAATGTGTTGTACTGTGTTGTATTGCCACATTGCTTTGGACTGTGAAGTCTTCATATGCATGTGTTGGGTTACTCTGTGACTTGCCTGTAAGTGTCTGGACCCATATCACATTTAGACTCCAGTAAATATAGACTTAATTTTACTTCTGCAAATCCTGTAATAATATTGCACTTCCTTTTTTTTTCAGAAAAAGGATTCATCAACTTAACACGTGCAAACAGCAAAACCATCCAGGTCCGTTCAGGCGAGAGTTTGCCCCTAAATGTTGACATGGTGGCTTATCCAAAGCCGCACACCTTCTCCTGGAGCTTCATGGGACAGGAGCTGAGGAACACAACCGACCACGTCATCACCACACACAACCATGAATACAGGTGAGATAACACACACTTGGTTTAAGTTCCCCAGTTTTACCACATAGATGGAAATGTTCATTAACCTCGTCCGGTGGAATTTAACACCTTTGGTCTGGCAACAGGTCAGAGGGGGTGCTGATGTAACAGCTGCACTTGTCACAGTGCCTTGAGAAATACAGCTGAAATTCTAAAAACACCCTGGGGTTTCTAGTGGAAAGGGAACTGTCAGAATATACATGGCTTTCACAGGAAACCATGAAACATCTGCAATAACTTACCTTTGTGCTTCAGATAGAAATATTACTTAATATTATCCAAGGCTGCAAGCATAAGTCATTTTATCTCACACATACGGTGTTCACGTGTTACATTTCTTTTAATATGGGAAGAAAAGGACTTCACCTTTAAACATGACTCCCTTTAGCAAATGATAACATAATGGTTAAACCCCTCTTCACTATGTTAAAAATCAATAAATCCATATCAACTGTGGGAAAATAGAGCTTTGATTTAGCCTTGAGAATAATTGGAAATGCTTTGCATATGCGTTCAATGAACAGATGTGCATTAAAGCGCCAAACAAGACAAAACAAGACTGGTTAGAATCTAAAATGCAAAAAAAATATTCAGGTATTTCAAGTTCTTTCTCTGGCAGCATTCACAATGTCTGCTGTTTTATGTTAATGCACAATTAGAGCATAAAAACATTGTTTAAGAAGACAACATTTTACTGATGTTTCTTAAAAGTTGATAGATGCATTCATGCTGAAGATCTCATTTCTTTATGTTTAGGTACAGCAGTGAGCTGAGGCTGGTGCGGTTGAAAATGTCAGAGAGTGGAGTTTACACCTTTCAGGCCTCCAATGGTGATGCATCAGTAAACCACACATTCACCATCTTTGTGATCAGTAAGTTGTATCAGATTTTTTAAAAGGTTTTTTGTTCCCTCAAGCCACATAATAGATTGCATTACTCCACACTGCATTACTCTTCAGTAGCTGACATATGGGAATAGTTTTCATTGACCTTTTCTCTGCTTGAAATGAGGTCTTGCTCTCTACCTCACCTCACTCATTCATACCACACAAAAGTTCAACACAACTGGAGAAAAAACTATCCTGCTTGTCATTTATCTCTTATCTGACCTATTATGACATTAACTTGTGTTTGTTAGGTAAACCTGAGATTGTATCTCATGAGGGCCCAGTGGATGGACAGGTCCGCTGTGTGGCGGAGGGGTTCCCTGCCCCTCGGATCACCTGGTACTACTGTGAGCAGCCCTATGCTAGGTGAGATGTTTAATGTCTCACTGGTTTGCAGTGGGTGCGGCCAAGCTGGGAAATGTGATGACATACGTCTTTGCACTAGCCAGAACTTAGTAATGACAGTTGTGGGGTTAGTTGCTTATGCTGCCAGGCCATTGTCATTCAAATCTGGCCAATCAAACCACACCTTCACAGTCCTCATGAATGTTTGAGTGTTAACTTAATAAAAAAATATGTAATTTAATGTTTGCTTATTGACTAATGAATATTTAATATCACAGAGAAATGCAAGGTTTAAAGCCAAGTTTAGAGAAAAGATATGACATTTATTCATATTAATTGCTAAAAGTTTTCCCTAATTCATACTTTAATTTAACAGAAAAAATAATGAGCACAGACAGTATATGCTGGCATTGTGTAATAAGTACACTGAACTTTAGAACTGCAGCCTAAAGTAATTACAGGGATTGGAAAATTATATTAGACAGAGTAGTCATCAGTCTTACAAACTGACTAAACAAGAGAAAAACTGCCAAAACAAAATCAGAAGCAGCTCTATCACGTGTTATCTAACAAACAAAATGTTCTAAACCAATCCAGTTATTATATCTTTGTTTGCTGACAAATACTGTGGCTTTTGCAGTGGCAATGTGGCATGCATGTCTGTGTGTAGATACAAGGTGTTTTTTTAGTCATACTACATTGATGAAGATGATTCATATAGGTTGTGGAAACTGCATTACTATGGGGAACCTCTCTCTTATTTTTTTCTATGTTTACACAAAGCACCACCTATTTATTGCAAGATATTCACGCACCGTATCAGATCTGTACTTTATTTGTAGTTTGAAACTTTTTCATCTCGGTGCATCTCGGGGGTCCTAAAGGTCACACTAAAGACACATTGGACAGAGTGAAGATGACGGTGGAATGAGGGATTGTGGGATTTGGAGGGGCTGACTTGTGATTGGTTGACAGTGATAAGATGACCCCCATGTGACAGGGGATTGGAAAGAATTAACTTGTGATTGGTAGGGGCCCTGGATTGGATACAACTGGACGCGCCTCATCTCGTGTCAAACATAAAGTGTGTCGAAGGAGGGCCACCTGGTTGGCATAGCAACACCAATCCCAAGCAGTACAGGCAATGCATCATAAGTGATTATCCAAACTTTAATTATAATTAAATCCACTTAATACTCATTACCTACAGGCACGCAAATGTATGTACAAACAGACAGCAATGTGACCTGAGTGATCCAATGACCAGAGGGCAGCTAGATAATAGTTGCTTTTTATGGTGCAGTGCAGTGGGAAATATTGAGCCCTGGGCTATTGTTATGCATTTCACCTTTATCTCATGAGCACATAAGGTGAAACTAACTGCTAGCAATGTACTGAAATATGAGGACATACGCTGTGTTTTTGTATATTGTGTTAAGTCTTGTTATTCACACAAGTTTTAAGACTCAGAAAATTAATGTGTGCCCTGCAGAAACTTAGGGGAGAGATACCTGAGTGTCCTGAAAAGGGACAATCGGTGAATAGCTCAGTGATGTGTCAGGTCTTTGTCAACAATGTATAATCTTCTGCCTTCAGGTGCTCCCAACAAGTGAATGCCACCCAGGAGGAGCACAATGTCATCACCGTCACACTGTTCAGCCCCATGTTTGGGAAGACGGAGGTGGAGAGTCGGGTAAACATCAGCAGGGGACGATTCAGTACTCTGGAATGTGTGGCTACGGTGGAGGGAGAGCAGGCCTACACACTCTTCTCTATCAGTGGTGAGTTGATATCTCATATATGTATGCTCACGTAAATAAAGTAGTTTGTCAGCCAAAGTCCACACACAGTTAAATAGGGGCCACGTGATATTGAAGGGGGCGCCTGTCAGTCTCATTTTTTGTTGCTGAATTGATGTTATCCTCTGAATGTCCTCACCTTGAGATTAGAATTAGAGTCAACAGTACTACAGATTACATGCAGCCATTAAAATCTCCCCTTTTCAGATTGCAAATCTTTGTCCACCAGATGTTAGTTTCATCTAAACTTAATAGAGCAATCTCAGTGATAGTACAAGTTCTTTGCCTCCCTGGTCTGTGGACTAAAACAACAAAGTTATCCTAGATGCTCTGCCCCAATGTAAACCCCACATGCGATTTAATCCTCACCTCTAAATATTTACTACAAGCATGTTTTGGATGAGGATTAACCCACAAATGTGGTCTTACAATTAGTTTGGTCGTCTGTAATCTGTTAGGTAAACATTAGCAAGGAGAGAAACCTCAGACATGATTGGCCGCGATAAGATGTTGTCACTTACAGATAGGAATTAGCTTTAGTCCATTGTTTACTTTATGACTCCAAATCCGCCGTGTTATAACGGCTTCCCCATCTGCTGTACAATGTCCTCAAAGGAGTGTGGGTGCAGGAACTGAAAGCACAGCAAAGTTGTCCCTGCCTGAGCCTGAAGACCCGGGTTTATGCAGGACACAGGGGGCTAATGTGGCTACAGCGGGTATGTGGGCGAGCATTATGAGGGAGGAGAGTGTTTGTGGCCAGGCAGGACAGGACTTTGGGAGCGTGTGCCCAGGATTTTTGTGCTTCACAGAATAACAGCAGACCAGGCGGAGGCGCTGAGAGTGTGGAGCGCAGTAGGAGTCCTGGCGGTGCTGGGCGTTCTGGGGCTGTGGGAGGCTTGGAGGTGTCAGTGAGCTGCAGCAGAGAATACACAGAGCTTTAGAAACCACTGACAGGTTTACAGGGGATTAGTTCCTGCAGACTCTGCATTCTCAGATTTGAAGTGGAGAGAAAGCTTCTTATCTTTAAAGAGCTTATTACACCCCACTGTACAGAGGAGCAAAACAATAAGGCATCACAAACAGCCAGACACAAAGGAACAGAAACCTGATTACATATAATTACTCACCGGCACAGCTGTAAAAGCAACAGCAGTGAAGTAAAATACTGCATAATCAAAAGGGACTTTAAGCAGTTAAACAAAATTACAGGCAGAATTTACAAACACATAAAAAGCCCCTACAGTATACATATATAATTGGATTAGCTTGCTGTGATTTGACCAAAGTGAGCTTCAGTGTGACTTAGCTCTCTCTGGCTTACCTTAATGCCCCTTTGCAATGTCATTTAGAGTGTAAACATGGCAAACCTTTCAACAAGTCACTGATTGACTCTGTTGTTACTGCTGTTGTGTCTAACATCATCTCTGTCTCCCTGCAGAGAGAACTGTTCCCCATGATCTGTTCACCCCTCTGCTGATTGGCTCTGTGTCAGCAGCAGGCATCCTCTGTCTAGTCCTTATCATGCTCTTCTACAAGTACATGCAGGTAACAAGACTTTTTCTGCATGGCACACCCTCTTCTGTCAGACTTCAAGTCAATAAAAGTAGAGCATGTTGAAACCCTATGATTTGATTTGTAATTTATGTTTCACTGTTTTTTGTTTGCATTCATGCCAGAAACCTAAATACCAGATCCAGTGGAAAGTTATTGAGGGGATCCATGGAAACAACTATGTTTATATTGACCCCACCCAGCTACCATATGATCACCAATGGGAGTTTCCTCGGAACAACTTGCGTTTTGGTGAGTGCCCTGCACTCCTTTTTCAAAATGATCTGCAGTGTGTGCTGTATCTAGGCCTCCATAATCTCATAATAATAATAATAATAATAATAATAACAATAATTATTATTATTATTATTATTATTATTATAATTATTACGTCATTTCTGACACACAACAGCACTGAAATGTACGTCCTGGTTTTCATGTCTCATTTGTAAAGAGTGATGGGGAGATACATGGGGGTTTGTGTCAGTAATAAAGCCTAACAGTGCAGTCTGCATGACATCACCACTGCCACCCTCAGGCTACTTCATGCTGATTGACAGACACTCTGTTTTCTGTGTATATGGACACAGCATTAAGGTTTTGTCTGTGGTCATTACAGACCAACCAGTTCCACAGGTCACCAATGATGAAACCTCACTCCCTCACTGCAAACATAATATTGTTGACATATTCTGGGTGTTGTTTTTAACAAACCTCCTCAAACAGGATCCTGCGTGTCCTGGTGCCTACGTACACAGCCCGGGGGCTAAAACTGGTGTTGTCCTAGGCACAGGGCCAGCTTGTGGGAGGGAAGCAGGATGGGGAATAACAGTTTTGCGTCTGTCTTCTTGTCTTCAGGGAAGACGCTGGGGTCTGGTGCATTTGGAAAAGTGGTGGAAGCCACTGCATATGGACTCTCCAAAGCAGATTCAGTCATGACTGTGGCTGTGAAAATGCTCAAAAGTAAGCACTGCCAACACACATGCAAATGGAGCTATTTTGACTATGCATTTTAGCATATAAGCTGTGCATATTAAAGAAGTTATAAATAATTTTCCTGCAGGTGTTCAGGCAGCTATTATGTAGATATTTATATTTAGTGCTTTGTGCACTGCTGCCAAGTCATCATATGTATGAGGCACCTTCTTACTTTAATTAGCCTCTAGCAAAATGATTTTTTTTAATCATGCAAATACCAGATCATGATATGTAATCATAGTTCAACCTGAGCTCAATTTACTCCTAATCCTTCTGCACATACTGATTATGTCCAATTTTTTTTTCTCACAGCGAGCGCTCACTCCACAGAGAAAGAGGCACTGATGTCGGAGCTGAAAGTCCTCAGTTACTTGGGAAACCACATGAATATTGTCAACCTGCTGGGAGCCTGCACTGTTGGAGGTGTGGCAGCCATGTTGGCTAAAATTATCATTTAAGACTGTGGCATGAAACTATAAACATCAGAGATTGTTAGAATTTGTTAACACTGTAGTGCTTTATTTCACCAAATTACTTTTTACAAAAGCTATGAGTCATGTTTTTGGTAAGATCATTATCATGTGGCGTGTTTCTTTGTCTTCAGGCCCCACACTGGTGATCACAGAGTACTGCTGCTTTGGAGACCTCCTTAACTTTCTACGCAGAAAAAGGGAATCCTTCATCTGCTTTAAGCTCGAGGAAGACTGTTACTACCGCAACGTCATGCCGCAAAGAGACGCAGCTGGGTCAGGTTCTTTTTTGTGTTTAAAAAGTAGTTTATTGTGTGTGGAAGAGAAAACAGAGTAGTATTTACTATCCAGAACGTGCGTAGGAGGAGGGTATTTGGACAGCATTGTGCCTATGTGTGGCTGTGCTCAGCTGAGACCAGACTGCTCCTTTCCTCTTCACAGTGACAGCTTGAACGGCTACATGACCATGAGGCCTTCTGCTGCTGGCAACTTGCCGTTCGGCTCATCATCTGAGAAGAGGCGCTCACTACGCAAAGGCAAGAAAGCCAGCCATTCATCAAAATTTTCAGCCTTAAAATACACAGAAGTGCAGTTGAAGTAAGGCTTATACCATTGCAGAAAAATAACCTTGTTTGTCCTCTCAGGTGGCTCCTACGTTGAGGCAGATGCAGAAAGTGAGATGTTTGATGAGGATGGTCTGTCTCTAGACACCGAAGACCTTCTCAGTTTCTCTTACCAAGTGGCCAAAGGCATGGAGTTCTTAGCCTCCAAAAATGTGAGCATCAAATAACAATAACATTAGATTTTTTGATAAAACCCTGATGTGAATTTTCCCACATGACAAATGCAGAGCATGGATCTTGTTTCTACAGCTAGTAAACAGATCTAAAACGTATGTTGGAGCATGCTGTTGAAACATTTATTAGTTGTGGGGGCAAGATACTGTGGCCTGTAAGCTCATGTATCAGTGTCAGTGGTTGTGTGTTACAGATTCAAGTGTGGAAATTCTGTGTTAGAAAAAGCACTTAATTCATGACTAATGTTATATTATTGATTGGTGTATGTATCATTAGATATTAAAGGTAGTGGGGCATTTGTTTGTCAGTGTATCCACAGAGACCTGGCTGCCAGAAATATCCTACTGACTCAAGGAAGAGTAGCAAAGATCTGTGATTTCGGCCTGGCCCGAGACATCACCACGGACTCCAACTACGTAGTCAAAGGCAACGTAAGTGTGCACCAAAGATGTGCCATTCTTGTCTTGAATCAGTCTCAGGTTTGGAAGTGTCTGAATCAATTAGTAAAACAGTAAACGGTAAAATAAACACAATATGCCGCACCAAGTACAAACACATGACAGCTAGGTTAGCATAGGCAGACACACACTTTAGATAAAGAAATAAAGAAAAAAAGAACAGATCAAACTATTTTTACAAAGAATCTGCACTTAAGTTGAATATATCTTTTGGACTCCTTACACTGTTGTGGCAGTTATTTTACAGCTTGGGAGGCTATAGTGACTTCCTGTTTAGACAGATATTTCTTAGCAGCAGATTAACACATTACTAAATGACTTGGAAAACTGGTGGAACCCAATCATGGGGTGTAGATGATTTCACACTATGTACAACCAAAAATCACCTTGTGGGCATCTAATGCTCATGCACTATTTTTCCTATGTATGAATAGGTCTTATGTTGTCTCTCCAGAGTTGTGTACAGTACAGCTTACCTTGAAACGAATGTGTTTTGTACATTTGCCAAAAGAACTCTTCTTACAACACAAGCTATGTGTTCTCTTTTAATTTTATTAGTTTTTTCTCCCTTCCTGTAGTGGCATTAGTTGTACAGGGCTATCTAATCTGTTTGTTTTTAATACACATTAAATCTACCATTTTTTTTTGTGACAGGCAAGTAGTATTTCTAAATGACAAGTTAGAAACCTTTTGACATGTGTGAAAGACAGTAATCCTGTAAAATGCCTGGGATGTGTGTTTTTGTCAGGTATGGGCGTTGCAGATGAGCTCAGTCCTCTGTGTTTATAGATCCTCAGGCAAAAATATTTGTGCATACCTGACATTTTGTACAGTCTGTTCATTTAGCAGTTTGTTTGACCCCAACCACAGTGAAAAAAAAAACTAGGGAAAAGTTTCAAATTTTGAATTAGTCCAACTTTCCATCTACTCACTGAGTGCTTTTCTTTCAGGCTCGTCTGCCAGTGAAATGGATGTCTCCAGAAAGTATCTTTGAGTGTGTGTACACGTTTGAGAGTGACGTGTGGTCCTATGGCATTTTGCTTTGGGAAATCTTCTCACTAGGTATGCCCATATCCATACATTGTGTTTGCCTGGCTATTTGTGTGTATTCAGAGGTGCATAATGTAACTGAATCTTTCTACTGAATGTAGGAAACAGTCCTTATCCTGGTATGCCTGTGGACGCCAAGTTCTACAAACTAATTAAAGAAGGATACAGAATGGATGCTCCAGAGTTTGCACCCAGTGAAATGTGAGTTGTTGTTGAAATTAAATATGAGTGTGTAAAAGGTGTTGAAGTGAAATATGAGTGTGCATAAAATCACAGGAGAGATTGTGTGACTGGATAGTTGGAGGTGGTGAGACTATAAAGAATGCAATGTGGGGAATTTGAATAGCTGCCCGCTCTCATCCTGTTGCATTTGGCTTTTCACAAGCTACTAAAACTGACATGGTAAAACATTTAGGTGCAACTGAGGAAATAATATACACACAAAAATGTCAAGGGGATGTAATAACTGTAGACAAATAAAAGTGTTTGTGTGTGCATATGTTGCTGTGCAGGTATCAGATTATGAGGTCCTGCTGGGATCCAGACCCCTTCAACAGACCCCCCTTCAGGAAGGTCGTGGAAAGAATTGAACAACAGCTGTCTGATGCCACTAAGCATGTAGGTTTCGCTGCTTATTTTGTTTTCAAAATTCAATTCCTTGTAAAAAAAAAAGAGGGGTTCACAGACTGCTCAGTTGGGATATGAGGTAGTGAAATAGAAGCAACTCAAGGGTCCTGAAGGGGTAAAAGCTAATATGGTATGGTTCACAATTTTTGAACCTCCACATACAAAGTCATAAAATGAATGCTAATGCTAACTGCTAAACCAAGACTAATGAACACCAGGCTCATTTCTGTCTGTTTTATTGTCTTTTTATTACTTTCTCATGTAAAATTCCCCAGCTAACACACTAGATGTGTAAGTGTAAGACTGCTGCATCACTTCTCATGAGAAAACTATTTTAAAAGTCACCTCCAGAGTGTTCACACATAATTCAGCCAAAGGTCCGGGGCCTCTCACAGCATGAGCAGCTCGTCTGATATACTCGTGCTACATACAAGGGCCTCTATTGTTCCAGGAATGTCCTCTGACAGTGGGCTTCAAAGGGATAGGAGAGATTTTGAGAAATATAGGGTCACTTACTCACTGTCTTACTGAATGTTTGATGATAAGATTTTATTTCCTCTTTCATGTTTGTCCGTAAACTTGAAGCTTCAGCCAAGAGACTGTTAGCTTAGCATAAAGCATAAAACAAAAAATCTAAGTGAACAGATGAAACATTGTGGTTTTATAGGAGATTATTTACTAGACTGTTTCTAGACTTATAGTCATATTTCTCTTTGGTTTTTGTACAGATTAAACAAACAAGACAGAACATGTTAGAGTAAACTTGAAAACATCAATTGTTGAAACTGAGAATAGTCAACTTTGTCCTGGAAATCTTTATACCTTTGGGTATTCATCCTAGGTATGACTGTGGTTTAGCACCACAAACAAAATATTGGGCACATCCTCTCTAAAAACTAACTACTACTGGTGGAGAAATTATTGGTGGGAATGCTGCAAACATTCACAACATATGTTCTTCTTTTTCTATTCCACCATGTTTTTTGCAGCGTAACTCCTTCCAGATGTAGAAACTTCATTTGAACATCAAAATATTCAGCTTAATAAGGACATTTTTGCCATTCTCATTCATACCTTTGATACTTCAAGAAATATTCAACATTTGGGATATTTTTCTAAAATACTACTTATTCTTAATTTCAGCTCAAAACTCCATTCAAACATTGAAATGTTTCACGGCTTTCATATATTCTGCATATTGTTCAACTTTGAATTTCCATTAAAACGTTTCAAAATATTAAACTTCAACAAACATTTTAAACCAGGAGTAAAACACCAGTTACCATTACCATGGCAGCCACTGATTACAGTTTGAGAAACACAGAGCATATTGATTTTAGAACCAGTCATTATGTTTGTTTACAATAGCATGCTTCACATACATGCAGTTTAATGGCATTTATACATCTTATTAATCAAAAATGCATGTTTTATGTTTTTCTATCTCAATAATAATAACACTTTCACTAATATTAAGTTGGAGAACTAAGAACTTAAGAAAATTATAGCTTGAGCTTGCCTAAAATTTGTCCGACTAGTGATGAGATGTCACTGTTGGATAGATTTGGTTTATCAAAGACAAAGCAAAGAACATAACATAATGAGAGCAGACGTGTCAGACAGGTTGGATCACACAATGTTTAACTATACAACTTTAAACGTTACAGTTAAGGCTAAAAATGACAACAGAAATAAACAAATTTGCAGATTACATATATCTCTGCCATTCAAATCAACTTCCAGTCACGGTGATTCGGTTTACAGATAGGCTAATTGGTGAAGTTTGACAGGCATATATACACACACACACACACACACACACACACACACACACACACACACACACACACACACACACACACACACACACAGGTCTTAGACAATTTCATTTTTTCAAGCTTCTACTACTAAAGAAACTTAATTCAAACTTAATAATGTTTGTTCATGAATTATGAGATTCACGCAACTTTTCAGTCCCATTTGTAATAATTAGACTCTGCCCCACTTTCTCAACTAGTCATACCCCTTTGGTTGCTTCTCCAAATTAAAGCCAGTAATTCAATTTAGCTCCCAGCCCTTATACTGGTGAAGCAATGCAGTTACGGTCCAGCTTACACTGTATTTTACAGCCTTCATCCCTTTCCCACTTTTCAAAATATTTAAAATCTTTTCAACTTTTATCCACTCATTCTTACCAGATACTCTATTCAATCCTTATAATGTTCCAAATCTTTCATATATTAAGGTTTGTTAGTATTGTCGTTTTCAGTATGCTGATGTTAACATTTAGTTAAAAGAACATGGGGTAAGACTTTCTTGTCTTGTTTTGCTTTAGGCTTAGACAGGCTAGTTGTTCCCTCTATGTTACCAGTATTTATGCTGAGCTAACTACCTCCTCCTGCCACCATCTTTATAATTAAAGGAGAAATATTACAGTGGTATCAACTTAATTTAGCTCTCAAAAAGACTGTGACTAAGCATTTTTCCCAAAATATCAAACTATTCCTTTTAGTTAATCTTCATGATATGATGACACATAAATGAAACAAAGTCACACATTGTGCAGAATGAATACGGCATTTTTACAGACAATTGCAGCACTGAAGCATTATAAAATGCCCTCCTCTTTCTCTTTACCACTTCTTCCTTATCTTCAGATTTATTTGAACTTCAGCTCCAAGCTTCCTATGACACCCAGAGCCAGGGAGGAGCCCAGTTCTCAGAGTGCAGCTATTCATTGTCTCAACTCAGCCGACAGTAACAGCCCTCCAACCCAGCCCTTACTGGTCCAGCATGAAGTCTTCCTGGAGGGGACAACCCTCAGAGCCCAACGGGTGTAAGGACCCACCCAACCTGTCTGGCTTCCTCATAAAGTGCCTGTTATGTTCCGCCACAAACCACCCAACCACTACACCCGGCCACCGCCCCGGTACATTTGTTGTCACAAAATGGTAATTGTCATCTATTACCAGAAGGATCAGCAAAGGATGAATGACTTTGATAACTGTTATCTCTATTATTGCCTACTGACTACAGGGAGGACAGTTGGACTAATGCTCCCCTGCTCATAGCAAAGAACTGTGCAGTCACTGGGGAGGGTGGAGGGACATCAACTCTAAAACTGTCATTAAGTTCATTATTACACTGTTATCTGTTGTGTTATTTTTCATTTTTTTCAGTTATATTTTTCCTACACATTTCATAAAGATTGTTTTTGGGTTTTTTTAGCACTCCATATATCACTGTTTCCTTTTATCATTGGAGATTTTCTTTTTCTTTTTACATTTTGTGTTTTGTTATTCTTGTTTTTCTGATATTTATGTAGCATTTTTATGTTTGTTGGCTGTTGCAATTGTTGGAGGAAAAAAAAGCACTCGAGGCACTTGAACTTCACATCATTACACACACCACGTAATGTAGCTTTTGTTTCTTTTTTTGTTACTTTTTCATTGTCAGTATTATTTCAAACTGTTCAGATCTGTGTTTATGAAGGAGATATTTTTTGGGGGCCAATTTAAATTGAGATATCGAGACACTGGTATATAAGCTATTAGACAGCATGGTCGGTCATGCTTAGAGTCCATAAGTGCTTCAAGTCAATTAGGAGATACATTTCAGTTCTTTTTCTGTTGGATGTCACTACTAGAGAGCAACTGTCTTTACTGGATCTGTTAACATGGATCAAACAACAATTACTTTACACACACAGTTGTCTTCAGAGATATGGTATAGTCATGGTACGCTAGCTTTTCATTTATGTGCTTGTTAACTGTATATGTGTACATATCTGTAGGTAATGATATTAGTCATTGCTACACAGTGAGATGGGAAACGTCAGAGTAAGACATTTGACCTGTAACTCTTAGCGTTGGTCGTAGCGTTGTTACAGTAGCATGTAATGCAAGTGTATAGTTTCACTTTTTGACAGCTAAACTGCTGGAGAGTTCTCTTTTAACGGTGTAAATAACTGTTCAGGTTTATATCATTGCTCTCCTGCCACACCCAGTGTATGATCTTCGTTTACAAGCATGAGACTGGTACTGCCATTTCCGAGATGTGTTTTCTCTGCTTTTCACCTTCTTCCCCTTTACGAAGGACCAGGAAACGGGAATCTTTCTGTTTTGGCTGACAGGCGGTTGGTGTGTTTTTGCCCATGATACCACTGTAGTTCTCTATTGTACAGTATGTACCATTAATAGAGTCAGGGTGATGCTCATGTGAAATGCCATTAAGTGGACTGCAGTATTCCCTGAGGTGACAAAATGGAGGAAAACGGTGGGTCTTCAAGGCTCTCTGTGCAGATGTGGACACTGGATACAGAGCTCAGTCTCGGTGTGTCATCTCATTGTTCTCAGACCAGTAGCTGATTTCCTAGCAGTCCTTCTCTTCTTTGTATCCAGCTGTTTCCTCCATCAGAAGTGGGACTTTCAGCACCTCTCAGCCAGTAGTCTGTATCAGTCCAGACCATTATGATTCCCCTCTTCCCACTGGTGGATGTTGTTGTGAAAAGCACCAGGAAAGTGTCCTGTTTGTGTGTGTGTGTGTGTGTGTGTGTGTGTGTGTGTGTGTGTGTGTGTGTGTATTGTGTGTTTGTGCGCGCATGCACGTCTGCTTGTCTTTGTGTGCATGTGTGTATGATTGCAGAATTAAAAGAATTACTGTCAAGAGGTGCCACTACTAAAGATTCATCAAGTCGTTTAGGCTACTAAAACCCCACAGTCTTACTGCTCTGTCTTTTTGTAAATATAAATGTGCATATATTGTAAAGTAATGTTTATGCTTTTGAAGATATTTATCTTAATGAAGATGTGGTACATTGATGCAGAATTTTATTATGCTGTATTTTCTTACGTGCGCACAGATTTCTAGATTCGACAGGAAAAGCTGCTTCTGCTCTGTCACCATGGTAACTTAAACGAAAAAACTAATGTTTTAATTTTGGCTAATTCATAATTTCTACCAGATATGCCAGTTCATTTGGTAACTGCCTCAGCAAAACAGGCTGAACTGCTCCTAATGTTCATATAGGATCATCAATATTCATGGCAATATCAATACAAATTATGTTACTGGATTTTACAACCAGGAAGGAGATGTTTCAGAAGAATAGAGATTATTTTTAATTTCATTGCTCCCTTACATCAAAGAGTTTTTCCTGCATTTTACTAAATATTTATTAAATCCGAGGCTTTAGTGTTACTGTGTAAATTTGATGTGTTGCTAATACATGTGTCAATGTAAATAAATTTGTGTATATTGAATTCCCAATGAAACTTTTTTGGTCCCTTTTTACATCCTTGCTCACAAAAACACATCTGTGCTGAGCACACTTTCATCTCAAGCTTTGCTGATTTTAATATCTTGAATTCTGCACGGCAATGCAAGGAAATATTTTCATGGCTGAAATATGTGGTATTATCCTAAGTGCAGTGCCAGCCATCTGTGTGTGTGTGTGTGTGTGTGTGTGTGTGTGTGTGTGTGTGTGTGTGTGTGTGTGTGTGTCAGCTTTGCCACATGCTAATGTAAAGTACAGTAATGGATGCCACACAATCTGATATTTTTTTAGCCATTCTTCCCGCTCTACTCTAAATCATTTGGCTGCAGCCCAGAAAGTGACATCTGGTCGAGAGAGGAAAGCCACTAGGAGGACAGCAGCACTTGGAGCAGACAAGCCCGGTGCACAAATTTGCGTGGGCAGAGTCCATTGTTTCAGGATCTAACTGATAAGAGACAAGCAGGAAATCCCACCATTGAAGTAGAGTGGCCGAATGCAAATTGTTAGTCAGACTTGAGGAAGTTTTCAAGAATTTAAACGATAGAAAGGCTGAGATGAGTCGTACAATAAAACTCTCACAATATAAAATTTTACTTGTCGCATCACACATTTTAATGTGTATTAATCGTTCCAGTGTGTCATCTTGCTTTTAGGATGGCTTTAATAAACAACAATTTTTTTCTCCACAGGAACAGGCATTGAAAGTTGCTCCTTACATCTTCATGCAGCAGATAAGATAATACAATAAGATGCTTTTTAACCCTGATAAACCGATTTCAAAGACCTGTCAACGCTCTTCTTCAAACCAGTTATGATTTATCATCATATTGACTCTTTAAGTTTCTTTCCCTCAGAAAGGCGCCAAATTGGGACAGGATGTGGCTCAAAAAGAGTAATAATAAAGAGACTAATTTCTATTGTGTTAAATCAGAAACGTATAAGTAAAACATGTGCATGTAACCCCTGTTTTTTTTTTTACACAGTTTCTCAACTCGCTGTGGTTCCTTGCTGTGGTAGTAAATTTGATAAGCATGTCACTCTCCTTCCGACACTGTTTGTGGTAAATCTGGCAGTTTAATGTGAAACACCTCCTCTATGTTTCTAAGCTTAAGGTAATAAGGAAACAGAGAGGCTGGTGCACTGTGGTCAGTACAAAGATTACAGGCCATGGAGGACATGGACATAACTTTCTCTGTTTTATGATTGTTTGTTATTTTTAGATTTCCAGAAATTAAAATATTGTGGCAAATACACAGGAACAAAATTGCCTTGCGATTCTGTGAAGTTTCCTAACCACACATTCATTTGGAGATAAGAAACATTTAACAGTATATCTCCAGGGCTTCTATTAAATGACCTTCCTTGACCACATCACAATGTCTTTCCTCAGCATCATGTGATGCTTCATGCCTTACCATGTGATGCTTGAACTCCATCTTATTTTCAGTGAGCTACTATGTTAACAAGATAACATCAAGCCCTCACTTTAAAAAAAAGGGTTTTCGTGATGTATACCAGAACACATTCGCATACCCACTAGCCTTCCACAGCTTTGCTGAGCTGAATACTGGCATTGTCACAGACTGTGTACTACATTGACCACCATACTGTAACTTAAGGTCACTTCTTGAAGATTTTCTTAGCAGGTTATTTATCTCAGGAAAAAATAAAAAAAATATTCCAAAACAACAAACCAACATAAAGTCTCTCAGTTATTTTTTATTGTGCACTTTTAGCAGTTAACCAATGGGCTGGGTGGAAAAGAAATTATGCCACATATGGGTTATTTTTCGGGTCACCACCACTTCCCATATTTGCTCAAGCTGCTCAGGAAACATACACCCCTATGTGCACCCTGACAGAGCTGGGCAGGGGTGCTGCTGTTGCCTGCCAGCCAGAAGCGACGAGATACACAGACCGCAGAGGGAGCAGGCAGAGATGGTTAGGTGAGGATGAGTAGTGGTGTGCGTGCGGGTGTGTGTGTGTGTGTGTGTGTGTGTGTGTGTGTGTGTGTGTGTGCGCGCGCAGAATGTGGCTAGAGGATGTACGTGTGTGTGGGTGGGGGAGTGTTAAGGGGCAACATTTTATCTAAGGTACACTGCACTTCCTCATGTGTTAAGAGTGAACCTTCTGTTCCCATCACTGGGTATCAGGTCAGTAACAGGCTAGATTCAGTCCCAGGCAGGCAGGGCTCAGGACTCCAGCAGATGGCTGACATGACTCTGTTGTAAAAATAAAAACACTGAGCAAACTTGATGGACAAACAACTTTTTTATTCTTGTTTGATTTGTAACATTTTATAGTGTTTTCTCATTATCTTGCTTGGTCAAATAGGTTGTATAAAAGTCTTGGAATTTTAAAGAAAATCTGACTTGATGATGGTGCTACTGAGGGGGACATGAATGTCTACACAAAATTTCATGACAATCAATGCCATATTTGTTGCAACAGTTCACTCAAAACCAAAAATAGGAACCTTACAGTGGGTCGAGTTGAAAAGTCAGGGGGTCACCAAAGTCAGCTGGCTTCATCCCCTGGGCATTGAGACAGCCTGTGCAAAAATCATCATGACAATCCATCAAACATTTGTTGAGATATTTCTGTCAGTGGTGTCAAGACAAACATTGCTATCCATACATGCCCACAGCATTGCTAAAATATATATAAAATACATGAAAATTGATAATGAGGAATGAAAGTTGCATGACCATTGCACATTTACAAGAACGTGGGAGAGCCATGTCATTGTGTTTACCTCTTTTAAAGGTGACAAGCAATGTCAGTATCATTGTGCAGTTGAGGTAATCATTAAACTCACTCGTCAGTGTTCACCTCAGGCTCGATTCCACATTGTTTGTGTCAGCACACAACAGGGCACCATGGCAACCTCGCTTCCTTTTTCAATTGGCCCATAATCTGGATGTGAGTCAATCATTTGAGAAATGGATTAAAAGATAACTTTTTGCAGCTGTCATTCAACTCTGTCATTCAATGTTATGATGCTTGTTTCTGACAGTTCTCACACCCAAGGTGTGTCACAGAATGAGACCTACATTAAGCATTTAGGATACTGACATCCCATTTGAAAGAATTAGGTGTATGTTTAATTTGATTCATTTTGTTCTGTTGTCTAGCTTTAACAATATTATTTTGATTTCAAACTCCTCTTCATATAATGAATCGTTTGGAATAAATCCTCTATGGTTTCAGTATTTTATCAACTTCCTCAACTACACAACACTTTAAACTGTTCAATAGGGTCAGCTCCTTGTGTGAAACATTTTCCCAAGTATTTCTGTGAGCTGGAAAATTCCACTGAGCAAGAGGATATCATCTGTCCGATCAAATATTTAACAGCCGCTGCAAGGTTGACAAAAGCAAGGTATTGAGTTCTTTTTAATCTCCAATTTCTTTGGATCTGGCACATAGATCATGACGTTTACCCAGTTAACTCTGCCAAACATGTCATTCATTCCATTTCAAACTATTGTTCACTCCATTGTAATGTCTAATCTTGACTAGGGAGACATTGTGTATCCTCATGCTCCAATTAAACCTAGTTGATTGCATTGTGCTTGTTCACCAGTGATAAATTTTATACATTTAATTGGTTTCTGTACTGGAAAGTTGGATAGGCTTCCTTATTACAAGAGGGAAGATACATTTTTGATGTTTATCTATAAAGCTCAACTGTCACATCTTCCAGTCTATCTAAGACTGGATTTGTACTGTGCACCTTCAAAATGAAATAAACTGTAAACAACTTATTGTCTTTGCAGATTTGAAAGTTATATTACAAAAGCTTTGTTGTGACACTCAAGCTTTTATTTGATGTCAGTTTTCTTTGTTCTAAGATCTTTCTTTAAATCTAAAAGTATAACTGATTTAATAATGAACAAAATGTTTTTGAGTGTTATAAAACGTGCTTAATATGCAGATACAGTATATTACCATATGTTGCAGTAGCTCAGGAGCACATTGGATTGTGGAATTTCAAGCAAGCTGTTGCTCATAATCCCTCAACCCCTTCACATATGGTGTAAATGAGAGAGGAAATCTAGGAGAGTATGCATGACTAGAGGCAGGAAACCAGTGTGTGCTTCAAACCAAACTTGTGCATCATTTTGTGTTTTCTAGTTTTCTCTTTCTTTTATATATATATATATATATATATATATTTTCTTAACAAGGCTCTAGCAAAGGTACTCAATTGTGTAATATCAACATAAAGGCTTGGACTCTTTTTGAGTTTGATCAAAAGAAGCTACATTTGAACATAACAAGCACGTACAGCCATGCTGGAGGCCTTACTTGGGAACAGTGGTGCTTTGACTTAACTAATCCTGTCTTTTCCCCAGTTTGAAACCCAACTGGTAGCATGTCTTAGTCTTAGTGGATGTTTGCTCACCACCTGAAATTCAACCTCAACAAGACAGGGATACGTCCAGGATCCTCAACCAGGTTCTCGCGCATTTTCTGGTCCAGTCTCTTGTCATCTCTTGCCTAGATTACTGCTACTCATTCCTGGCTGGTATCCCATGCAGCTAGTCTTCAAGTTTTCCCACACTACACTGCTCCTCCACAACCCTGCGCTGGAGATACCATACATTATATAGTTTGTTAAGCTGATGGCTGATGATGGTTCATCCTATCACCTGCCGAGTATTTTTAAAGTGCCTACCTTTTTCCAAATGTTTCGCAACAATGATTTACCAGATAGTTTTGTGTAACAAACCATCAGTGTGACAAACTATCTTGCACAGTCAGGTTACGAAATCACTCCCTCAGTCACTAATGTCCTCCTCCCGATAAAGTAGACACCAGTGTTAGTTTTGTCAACAGATATTTTGACGATAAGCATTTGTTGATGTCCTTTTCCATTAGGCTCTGTTCTAAGTTAGTCATATGACTCCAGAGCCCTCCTCCCTGAGGTGCAAAAGCCTGTGAGAGACCACGCCTGGCCAGCCCTGGAGGCTCTCACCTCAGTGTTACCATACAAACCCTCTATATAGCACTGGCAGGATTTAACCTTTCCTATAATTCATCACCTGGTGCAGTGACAGTCACAGGCAGATCATCTGATTATTATAACATCTGTAACATCAATAACGTCAGATGACAAAGGTCATAAAGGATTGTTGTGTTGTTGACATAGGCAGAAAATAAAAACGATGTGCAAAGGAAATATGACTGTATTGCACTTTTTCTAACAAACTAAAAATTCTAACTAAAAAGTCAGTAACACATTTGTCAGCCTAAGTGACAACTAGAATCAATATATGCTTATTTCTCATTGGAATTTTAGAAAAATTCAACAAAACAAAAGACAGCAGCCCTCCTCCTGATAAATCCTGAATTTCATCAGAACTGTCAGCTAAACGTTAGATTCGGTTTCTTCTGTCCTGTCAA
Source organism: Dicentrarchus labrax (assembly GCF_905237075.1). NCBI lineage: Eukaryota > Metazoa > Chordata > Actinopteri > Moronidae > Dicentrarchus > Dicentrarchus labrax. The sequence continues at coordinate 23,036,396 of NW_026136718.1, read as the reverse complement.
ATTTAACCACAGTTTTTAGATTTGTTTTCTTCTTAAATATTAATGATAATATTTCCTGCAGTGATTACTGCACGCATGGAAATGGAAATTTAAAATCACTGAAAGCAGCCTTAATACAACTCTAAACAATAACGTAAATCACCTGGAAAGCTTGCGCTTCTCAACATCATTTAAAAGGCAATTTAGCCTACAGGGACTGGTAGAGGTAGAGTGATCTGTTCATGCAGGTCCAGGTCTCTAAATCAGATAAAATAATTCATTCAGGTAGATGATTTGTGCATAGGTTCCACGTGGATACATGTGGTTTAATGTGGGTTCTGGCAGGTAGCTGCAACTGACTCCTTTAATCTTATCGTGTACCAAATCATAACAGCCTACTTTGACCCTGGTGATATTTCAAAACCAGAAGTGAGCCTTTAGTACAGTGAGTAGAGTGCAGATCTCCCCAAGGCAACAGATGATTTAGCATCCAGCGGAGATCTGAAAATAATTTGTGTATAATATAACATAGTATGTATGTTTTCTTCTATGGGTATATGCAAAGCTTTAGTTAGTCTAGTATAGTCTCCGTCTTCTTTAAGTTCAATAGAATAGTATAATGGTATTGTAACAGAGGGTCCTGGGTTCCCCCTGTATAAACTTAAGAAAACAATAAGAAAACTTTATTTCTGGATTAACTCACAAAAACTGAAGATCTAAATAATTTACAAAGCGCTGTTTAGATCAACCCCCACTAATTCCAACAAGTAACCAGTTCAGTTTCTCACATTTATAACAAACCAAATCTCACAACAATTGGTTCAGAATTACAAATGATTTATTGTATTGTTTACTAGCAGATCTTGACTTCCCCAATATGGCAACCGTTCATTGCCTCGACATATAGCAGCTGCTAATGCTCTGGCTCCCACAGCCAAGATGGCGGCAGGATTTATTTATCCTGCATCATGTCTGAGTTTAGTGGATCATAACATATCGGGTAATTAATCGTCTGAGGCTCCGGTTCAAGAGGAGACCAGTTTTTCAGCCCCAACAAAGTTACAAACAACAAAATGTAAACCTTGCCAGTTAAAAAGAGGGAGAAGTCAGACATTGGTAAGTGACGCTTTACACATGGCGGAGATAAGAGTGATAACACTTGTTAAACAAGACAGCATGCTTTTACATGTCACACACAAATAATTGTTCATCACTCGCCTTGTATGATACTCTTTATGACAGCTGCTTTGTATCTGGTAGAGATGAAACAGCACGCAGGTGAGTTTGTAACTGCAATTACCTGTCTGTGTACCATGCCATACCAGACACATAATGTTTGTACTTTTGTCTCTGACTCCAGGTTCTGCATATTTTGGTTCTGAGGTGACGAAAGTATCTTTCTTGGAAGCACTTTTAGTCGTCATTTCAGAGGTTTAAAACAAAGCCTGAGGCCCTCTTTCTTCCAGTACTGTTTGGTAAATGGATGTTGACACTGACAGATGTTTGTTATCACAGGTTATATATCTCTCTCTCTGTACTTAACCACAAACAATGCAAACAATGAGGTCAGCCCTTTCAGCATTTTGTGAATATTAACATCAACAACACTTTCAGACAATCCAGATCTGTTATTGTGATTTTGACTGGCACAGTGTGAGGTAAGTTCTCCTCCATAAGCAAGCAAGTGCACTCATGTCTGAGCTGATATGTTGATCCTTTGGCTAGCCTGTAAAATAGTGCGTCCTTTTTTAGATATGCGCTATCGTGAAGTAAAGGAAAGAGGATAAAGTATTGAGTACTGAGTCAAAGGTTTTTTCATGACTACACTATGCCCCTTGGTAAATCTTGAACATGAAAGCTTCTTTGCTATTTAGGGTCAGGCACCTTCATATCTTAAAGAGCTCATAGTACCCTATTACCCCACTAGAACACTACGTTCTCTGAATGCTGGGCTACTTGTGGTTCCTATAGTTTCTAAAAGTAGAACAGGAGCCAGAGCCTTCAGTTACCAAGCTCCTCTCCCGTGGAAACAGCTTCCAGTTGTGGTTTGGGAAGCAGACACCCTCTCCACATTCAAGAGTAGGCTTAACACATTCCTCTTTGATAAAGCTTATAGTTAGGGCTGGATCAGGTGAGTCCTGAACCACCCCTTAGTTATGCTGCTATAGGCCTAGACTGCCTGGGGACTTCCCATGATGCACTGAGCTCCTCTCATCCTGTCCCTCTCTTTCTGCACACATTCATGTCCCATTAATACATGTTACTAACTTTACTTAACCCTCTGCCAATATTTATTATTATTATTATTATTATTATTATTATTATTATTATTATTATTTTGGTTGTTGTTATTACTCATCATCATTATTTATTCATCATCATTATTTCATTATTATCTGTCATTTCTACTCGTATAGTTGTTGCTATTGTTGTTGCTGTGCATCTTTGTCTCCGTTTTTCTCTCTCTTTACTACCCACACCCTTCTCTCCCTCTCTCTAACCCCAACCTTCTCTATTAAATACAATTAATTACTTTTCAAAAATCCTCCTTAAGCAGATTATAGCCAATGCTCATTATTTTCACCATGACATTAAACCCTCAATCAAACTGGTTTTCTGTGTTTTTAAGGGTTAGTGTTCCAGTCATTAAAATAGGATTCAAGGTCAGCCTCATATCATAGTCAGTTTCCAGTTTAGGAACTGATTAACAGAGACATGTGAAGGAGGACTATAGGGGCTTTTATCTGCTGGTTTATGTTCTGTTTCCAGGATCTACAGTTATGTTTTGTTCCCTGGAAATTCACCTGGACATGATTTAAAGGCTATAATTGAATGTTTTTTGTTCATATGTGGTGTTATTGTAAGTAGATTATTGGTATTATGAGCTTTAACATCACTAAAGGCAGACTGCCCTGAGGACACTTTGTTATTTCAGGGATCATTGGTTAAAGCTGTCTGAAACTCCACAGGATGTTTGGAGGTCTTTGACCAGAAAAGTCTGCTCCCTGCTAAAGGTTTTAAATCACTCTCTGTTTACCTGCCCTCCCTTGGCTTTGTTTTAAATTTCATAAAGTTCGATTTAAAAATAATAATTATGTCTCATTTATGTACATACTTTAAAAAGGAGCTGAATCAGGATTTCACTCAAACACTACTGTTGTTTACAGTGTAAATCTACTTGTTACATGAAATCTTTCTTGAGTCTTATTATTTTGTCTCTTTATATCTTTGATAGTGACAAATCAACCCTTTTCTTTTTGTTTTTTTCTTTTTGAAAAATCCCAAGACTGAAATTGAGCCTGAACGACTTGAGAGGATGAGAGTCTTTTGCAGCCCTCCCACTGACCGTACCATACACAATGCTGTTATCTCTTCACCTTGTACAGTACGCACCAAACATCCTGTTTCTGCATTCATTATTTTGAGAGTAAGGATATCAGTCTTCCTTCCCTTTCAATCTGAGCTGTTTACAGCTAAATAAACATCCATACGCACACATGCAGATATTCTCTCCCTCCCTCAGTCTTGATCATTCAGATAGCAGTGTGCCAGATTCAGTCTCCCTCAGTAAACCATCGTCCTTGCACTTTAAGCTGAAATAGAACAGTCTCGATCATATTCCACCAGAAAGCAAATAGCCATAGCAAAAGTGTATTTTCTAAAATGTCAAACGTTTTTTGACTATGAGATCACTCTCATAGAGTAATGATCTATTAAAGCTACCTTGCTACATGACTGCCTGTGAATGAAGCCTCTCCCGGTGATGAAAATAGTTTATGTGTATGCCAACAGAAAGCGCTGTTTGTGTGAGGCATTCATTATGCAGCTGTCTATTACAGCATACTGTACAACAGATCTTTTGGACTTTTCATAGCAAGAAACACAGGTGTAACTAATAGCATTAATCTACACTGTTAGGTGATCTATTAAGCTGTGCCTGTTAGCTAGCAGTACATTATCATTAATTACTACTTACATCTGTGTCTTTCCTCATATGACATTTCAAAATGTCTGCCATTCAACCTATAGTAATTAAGTTGTTAGTCATAAGGGCTTGCTGTATGTGCACATGCCGTGAGACATGCCCTGCTGTACTGTAGGTGGATTATGACCTGAAATGGTTTGAACACTTGAAGTGATAAATGGTTTGAAATGTCAAAATCCCTTCTTGTGTGTGGGCGGTAAGTAAAGCTGGATTTACAGGGATAAACCAGTAGCAATGGTAGTACACCCTGTTTTACAAAGCAGCGTAGTCTACAGTGAAGCTAACATGTGCCTCTTTCACCGTGACAGCCTTGAATGAAGTAGATATTTAAAGACACACATCATTAAAAACAAACAAGTGGAAAACTTACGCTAAACAGTATTCCACTTAAATCCTTAAATAAATATGACTTATCTGGAGGAGATAGTGAATAATGAGCCACTGACAACTTTATGTGGCTCCTGCTGTTCACAGTTGCAATGAAACAGCTGCAGTAAATCTATTAAAGCAGAGGTTCCCAAACTTCTCTATGCCAAGGCCCACCAAATAACATCAGCTTATTCAATGAAGAGTTGTGTCAGCAGCAGATTTCACCAAGAGATGCAATCAAACTGCTATCACCTGTGCTGCTGCAACCTGTGCAAAAGCATTACTTTACTAATGATAGGGTAGCTATAATAGAGACAGCACATTCAAGTCCCGCCCACACCAGAGGGGAAAATCAATTGACTTTGTAGTACATGGGGCCTCCGCACCACTTTCCAACAGAGTAAAGAACCCTGAACTAAATTCTTATAAGCAGCCGAACTGGAAAACTAAACCTTTTAACAAGACAAAAGTGGATATAGACGTGAGCCATCAGCAGGAAGAATTGGGGAAACTGTGGGATCTTGATACTCAGTGTGCCTCAAGCCTTTTTTTAAAACTGAAGAGCTGAAGCTAACTAAGCTATGCAAGGCCTGGTTTTTATCTTTTGTTGGTTAAATTATGATCTTACCTGGCGGTTAGATCAACTAGTTCAGGCCAAACATTACATCAAAGCTACTTCAAAGTTAAAGATATAAACTATAGGCTGTATGCAATTTTTTGTTTAAAACATTCAAAAAGTGACTAAACTTATCAAGATAATGTGAAAAAGTTATACTGACATTAGCATGCTAACAAACTAGCCCCGGTCCCGTCTCATAATACCACTTTACCTCTGGAGTCGATACTCAGTCCAACATGAGTGGATGAAGAAGTAGCCATGTTGGACACCCAAACTTCCTGGTGATGTGCTGCCCTCAGTTTGTATGTATGAATTTAACACGTGACCAGTTCTTACATAATGCTCCTTTAACATCCTGTGTGAACTAAAGTCCAAAACTAAAGTAGGGCTCTTCCTTTTTGTTTAAGGCTAAGGCTAACCTGCAATCAATTGTTCTAATTACCTCTGCTGTTGAACATTTTCTGATGAGGATGATGAAGAGGGTTAGGGGTTGTTTGGGAAGGAGACACATTTAGGCTGATATGAACAGTAGAGGTACGTGATTCTTCCGAATATAAACTGGCACCCTGAATAAGTGAGTTAAATAAAGCAATAGTGCTGCTGGGCACACTGGAATGATTTAGTTAAACCACACCTGGCAGCCTGAGAGTGAGGAAGCTGTCAGTCAAGCAGAATCTTCACACACAACAACACAGTCTGAAAAGAAGTCTAATCAGGAACAATGAGTGAAAACACCTGTGTGGGGGAGTGTGGGCGCTCTGAAAGGCTGAAAGGCTCTATGTGTTTATTTAAATACATAACTGACTAATTTGAATGTTTGTGTCCTTCTAAACGCCCGGAAAGAATAATAGCTTGACAATTAACTGAATACTACTCCAGTAATAGGCTATTAAACCCATTTTAAGCTGGCTCCAGGTAATTCACAGAAGAGAAGTGCATTCTAAAATGTGGTAAATAACACAGAGATATTCATATTCCTCTTCCTCAAACAGTTTTAGTTCCTCTTGATTCACTTCCTCCAGTAGAATTGATCAAAATGTCCTTTCAATCTCTCAAAATCAGCACTCATGCTGATTAACACAGACCAAAGCAAAATATCTCTTCCTCCGCAGATTAAGGTTTCAAAGGAGGTCATTTACTTAGGTATCAGAATAATCGTTATCAGAGGTGGCTAAAACTAGATATTCCTTAATTCTGAAAAAAATAGAAGAAGATATAAACAGGTGGAGACACCTACCAGTAACCATCCCTGTACGAATATCAGTCATTCAAATGAATGTTCTACCCCGCATTAATTTCATTAGTTCGATGTTGCCACTTGCACCCCCAACAGGATATTGGCAGAAACTAGACTGTTTACTGCGACGGTATGTCTGGAATGGCAAGAGTCCCAGTATAAAATGGTCTGCACTTCAGTGCAATAAGAAGGCTGGGGGATTAGCATGTCCAAACTTTAAGCTGTACCACTGGGCATTTATGTTAAAAAGTCTTAGTTACTGGTTTGAAGACGACAAAATATCAGCCTGGAAAGGTATAGAGCAGTATTTAATAGCACCAACTAGGTTGCAGGATTTTCTACTTATAGGTATATCTTCTAAAAAAAGGTGGTTTGTACTATGGTCCAATTCTGTCTCATGTGCTTCACGTGTTTAGAGCAGCCGAAAATCTTTTAAAGGTTAAGAATGTGTGGTACAAATCGAAACCACTATGGAACAATAATCAGTTACTAACAGGGGGAAAGCCTTTTGTTAATAGAGAGTGGCAGAATAAGGGTATTAAAGTGCTCCAGGACATTAGTGGGGCGAATAATATTCTTGACTTCCAAGAAATGGTAGTACAATATGGTATTGGTAAAAACTCCCAGTTTTTCTACTTTATAAGATCAGCTTGTAAAGCCTATCGGGTTCCCTGGGGGACAGAATTAAAAGACCACCCCATCTTGGGATGGATACAGAATGCTCCCAGATGTACAGTTTCATACATTTATGATAAACTGAATTCTCAGAAATATATGCCCACAGCAGGAATGAAAGCCTGGGAGAGAGACTTATCAGATTCGGGGCAAAACTTAGACTGGAAGACGATTTGGGACAATGTTATTGGAGCATCAAAATACCCTAATCATCAATATATACACCTGAAATTCTGTCACAGAGGATATCTAACACCTAGAATTAGACATCAAATGAGATTAACTACGGACCCATATTCCTCATTTTGACCCTAGGGAACCTTTGGCTCTTTTGTACATGTTGTATGGGAATGTCCAGGGATTTTGGATTTATGGGAGAAGGTAATTAGCACAATAGCAGTGCTAACAGGGGTACAGTTACCAATGGAACCTGCTATATACCTTCTGAATGATGATATACCCCAGCTCTCCCTTGGGGGAAAAACACGTAAAATTTGGTTGGCAGGTCTGACAGCGGCAAAGAAAATCATTGTTCAACGCTGGAAACCTCCCCATGACAACTCAAAAACTCACTGGCTTCGAAGCTTCTTGGACATTGCATACCTGGAACTCTCAACAGCAAAGATAAACAATGCTAAAACAAGCACAATTGCAGTATGGACGAATCTTATATCTGACTTAACAGAACTTTTATTGAACTAGCACACTGCTGGGTGGTGGGTGGGTGAAGGAGGGGTGGGGGTGGGAGGGATGGGACGGGGTGCAGGTGGGGTAGGGGGGAATTACGGGTTAAAATGTTCAACATAAAAGTGGAATGTAATTGGATTTAATCTGTTGCATTTGAAGTTCAAATAAAAAAGTTAATAATAAAAAAAAAAGTCCTTTCAAATTGCCACACAAGTGAGAGTAGCACCTGAAAGACCACATTTAAGGATTTAATTGCATTGCCTTTTATTACAAAGTCACCTCTTGATGCTCTGAAGTTAACTTGACACCCCTGAAAGTTCACTTATGGGCCGTGGCCTTTGTGCATTTAACCTATTGCCAAAATGATGTTATTATGATTCCATTTTCACATATGTACTGCCCACAAATGGTTGTCATTAAAAGCATTGGCACTAAACACTAAAAGCAGTAAACGGAGTAAAAGTTTTGGCCTAAAGACTAATTTTTATGTTGCTGTCATGTTACAAAGTTACAAACAACACATGCAAGTTCATTTAGTTCGTTTTGGTTTAATGACTTTCTCTTGATTTCAGTTTCAGCTGGTTTTGAGGAATTGTGCAACAACAAAACCCAGGCCTTTCCCTCTGTGTTATGTCCCTGTCACTGCCATTTTTTCCCTCTGAGGGCAGAGAAAACACACATCTGCATCGTAGCTGGGGAATGACGTGAGTGTCCAGTGAGAGCAGTGATAACCTGAGAGGGTCTCCTTCCTGTACAGCTGTGCTTGACCGGCACAACAACACTTGTGAATGAATTATTCACCAAAGACACGTGCACATACATTCACACACACAACAAAGTCATGGTGACATAGATACCTCTCTTTTCCTTGATATGTACTGTAGTCACTGGGCATTCCTTTTTCAAAGGAAGGAACCAGCAGTGTTATCATGTCAGAAAGAAAAACATCCTGAGGGTTCATACTTTCTTCCCCCCCACCGGCACTACCTCAGCCACCCCGCTGGCTTTTAATATCCAACAGCTGAGTGACCTCATGAGAAATTTGTGAATGGACAGTCTGGCCGGTACTCTTATCTGGCTCTGCAGATTTCAGACCCTTGTAGGACTGTGAAACACAATAACAGTGAGGCAGCACATCCTGTTGCGCTCAATACATAATGGATAATTGTGCAATCAATTGTTGTGAATATACAGTGAAGTTGCGTCGGTATCATTCAGTTCATGTCCTGATACCAGCTGCAGATAGCTGCATTACACTAACAGTGTTTGGCTGGAGCTGGGCCATTTTATTCATGTCCTCTCACACCACACCACACTGACTGTGCTAACCTCTGCAAACAAAGTGATGTAGATAAAAAGTACCATGGGAAATCTGGGGCTCCGTGTTATTAAAAAACTTGTATTCCAAAAATCTCCTGTCTGTGTTTGCTCATTGTTGATCCACATGCATAATTCACTGAGACACATCTGTAAGCATTTTACCATTATTATCTCCGATGTGAAGTCATTTGAAAATATAAAACTATTTCATTAGATCCATGTTAATATTTTTTTTTATAAACTGCTTTAATATTATTGTATGGCATGTATTAGCATTATTTATTTCCCATGTAATGTAATTTATTACTTAATTTTTCATGTTGCAGATGCTGTTCATCTGATACGATACAAATACTGCCATGTTCATATTTATGATTTTATGCTGCATACCTGTTTCTGTTTATTAACTCCATCCATATCAGCAACCCTACAACCATTTCTTCTTCCTTTTCAAATGATGTAGAACATCTTGGTGTATTCTACCTCCACCCATTTTTGCAGTGTGTGTTTCCTGCAAATAACTAAATTAAGGGTGTTTTAATACATGGATACAACAAAGCAATAAACCCTCGCTGGTTTTAATCATAATGTGCATTGTGTAGAGTTTACACAGGTGTTTACGGCAATAAAATCTGTGTTTACGACATACTGCTTTCTGAACCAAATAGTAATATTTCAGATTGTTTGCATTTCTTATGACAGTTTGTGGGTTAAATCATGACTTCAGTTGTTTTGGCAGATTTTTGGAACATTACTACCAGGTGTGTGTGTGTGTGTGTGTGTGTGTGTGTGTGTGTAGTATAGGAATTATAAACATGTTACTCTTTTGTCCCTGTGAGACGAGACAAGGTGTTCACGGCTCCTCTAAACTAGATGAACTGCAGTCGCTGACAGTGTCTGTCACCCTCCTGATACACACAAGACACTGATTGATGGATGGGAGGGGCTGCACACTTCCTGCCACAGACACCAAGATGGGTCACTGATTTGTTTATAAGATGTCACTGATGACTGATAAACTACATCTCTGCATAGTGTGGAGACAAGTTGTTTCATAACATTTCAGAACTCCCATGTGATCTTTATGAGAGTACATCAGATGGAGACAATGCTGGATCTGCTTCTGACAGTCACGAGTTGAGGTGTGCATTTCTCCCCGTGGGTGAATCTCAGATCTGATAAGTGGTGGGGGTCAAGTAATGTTACATCCTGTGGACACATTGGTCAAAGGCAACTGCACATCATTCACTTTTGAGTGTCCCCTTTGACAAACACAGGTAAGCCCACAAATAAGTACAGAAGTGGATGTACAAATATATAAACTCTCTTTATTTAATCCTATTAAGTACTAAGTGTAGAAAAAGGAAGATCGTCTAGTCATGGTCACCAAGTTTAACAAGAATAAAGATATTGTAATCACATTTCACAATAGAAATCTTTTTAATAATAAAAGGAGAGGCTGAAGCTAAAAGCAGCTGGAGTTATTGCAGAGCAGCCACCTCGAGCAGGACAGCTCAGACAGGAAAGAAGAATGTTATGTTAATGTTGTACATGTTAGGTACACACATAAAGACTGAATTCAAGCAGTACATCAGGCCATTAATCAGAAAGGGTAACCTCAACTGTCCTTAACCCCCCCCAACCAGCAAAACAGCAGGGAACGTCTACACACTCAAATGACCAAACCCCTGAGCCAGATACCTCGGCACATGTGGTTTATCCCCTGCACATGATAAGGAAATGAGGTTCACAGGTTACAGTACGGAGACAGACGAGGCGGCATGCCCCCGTCACCATCCGGTTACAAACTAAAACTTTGGATTAAAGTTTAAAACAGACATCAAACAGAAACGGATAAGTGTTCAAAAATGTAGCTATATACAAATACAATCATAAACAGTACAAGGTATAGTGAAATATGTCCTCTCCTTTCCACCCATCCTAAGTACTATAAGCAGTAGGTTAGCCACTGTACAGCCAGGGTACTGATGACTGGTGAAATCAGCCTAACGTACGTGTTTTGTATGGTTGGGGAAACTGGCAGTGGAGGAAACCCACACAGGCGAGTCGCCATTGTTTCCTGTAACGGACGAGTTGAAACTGCACAGCTCAACTCACAGCTGGGTTCACACAACCTCCGCTGGGCCCAACAAACCATCATGGCGACAACCATATTGCCAAACCTGAGGCTCCACAAACCAATGTGTGACGTTATGATTGATGATTCATACTTGGATATTGAAACAAAATATTACAGAAAATGCAAAATGCTGAATTTTAAATAACATAATATTTAATTTAAGTATTTACATTCAGAAATATGTAGAATTTAGATTTTTATAGGTTTTTTTAATAAAATATATTTGATAAAAATTGATTCCTCTGTGTACCACAAGAGGCAGCTCATAGTTTGAGAGCCAGTGGCCTAGTTTTATATATTTGAGACTCAATCAGACGCAGACTCAGATGAGGTGTCTGTTGTGTAGCACAATCGGCGACTGTCAGATGGTAATTATGAAGGCTAAGTGTAGTTAGCATCTTTTATTTGTTTATATTCTTGGCAAACATACAATAACAACAATGTTGTAGTGTGTTCACTTTGGCACATTTGAACGTATTAGACAGTTGAAGGAAGCTCCAGGGTCTGATTTATATCCAAAAACCACACACTCTATCATGTTTGCTGTCAAAACTTTCATTACACAAACTGTCTCTCTCTCTGTAAGGCTTCAGGTTTCTTTGCCAGTGGTATTAGACTACGGCTTTATTTTGTTTATTGTTTATTTGTTACGTATCTAGCTTGCTTTGGGTACATTCTCCGAATCTCAGATTTTAAGATTTGAAACAACATACCTCTCTGGTGTGATACAAGTCATCTGTGCAAAGTCAAGGTCTGGCATTCTAGGGGACATAAACATAGGAAAAACACATTTTTGAGTGGAGGAGATCTTTAAAGTAATGGTTGGAATAGTTTGCTAAAAGTACTGGCTAAATGGTGAAGGACTGGGGGAGTACACTTGACAAAAAAAGCCAATTACGCTGTCAACACTGCCGCAGAACCAGAGCATGGATGAACAGCTATATCGAAACAATGTGACTGCCAGGTTGCATACAATCACTCACACATCATACAAGTTGTGTTGGAGGAAGAACTTCCCAGTGACCAAGCAGCGTATCCTGCAGGCGACTGGCAGGTCAGACTGACGGGCTGATAGTAGCTTTGCTTACAGTTGATGCCCAGAGGCTCCAGCAGAACTCCATTACCTCCTCCTGTCAGAGCTCAGCTCCCCTTGCACACACTCAACCACAGTGAAACAAAATGAAATGCAGATCAGCCCCAGTCCTACAGCAAAGCATCCAATTTATTCTGCCCTGAAAACCATATATGTATCATTGTTTATTGTGTTTATTAATACTTTAACTATTATGTTCTAACGACATAAAATCATCTCAGCTTCTGTTCCTATATTGTCTGAGAAAATTCTGAATCGCATTCACTCGGAGGCTAACTCTTCCCTCCCTGCCTCTGAACACCAAATGTCACAGCAGTCGATTTGATGCTAAATTGTTGTTGTGTATCACAGAAGTCAATCTGAACTGCAAGCTAGTGAGTGACAGGTTTGTATAAGCAGCCTTTTAAAGCTCAGGGCATATGACAAGAGTATGAGATAAGGCTGGTACGGGCCTGTCGGTGAAACAAGCATATCTATTAAATCAATAATTGTGTGTTGTGTGGTGGTGTGTTATAAATGCAACTTATCCTCTGGCTGTATTGGTAGTAGTTATTTTTGTTTGTTGTTTTTAGCCATGCAGGTTAGGTAGTTATTTGTGAACCGACAGTCAGAACATGACAACAGTGATCACAATTCGTTATCTCTGAGTGACACACCAATTTAAATATCTGACAGTTTAACAAGCCAATCTATCAGCTCCATACTGATGTGTGCCTCTGTTCATGAACGTGTCTTGGATTTCAGGTAATCTTTTCTGATGTGATTAGGCGGATGAGTGGAAAGAGCAAGGTAGATTTTGTCTACACATGATCTCACACACCACTACCCTGTCTCATTTCTCTTCACCTACCAAATGCTACATACCATCAGCATTCTTGGGGTGTAAAATGTCGGGTGTGCTGTCAAGTGACAAGAGATCCTGCTTGCTGCTTTGCCTGTTTGTGATCTCAGACTTTAGCAGAGTTTGGGGAATTGATGTTAAGTGCGTTACTACCACTTAGTGGTGGGAGTTATAACTTCAGATGAAAAATAAGTGAATGCCCCTATCTAGAGCCAGTGTTTGGTTTGTCCCTTCTGGACTACTGTGCTGTACTGTAAAAATGGCGGTTCAACATGGCAGACTTTGCATTAAATGCATACACATATACACGCCTTCTCCTGCAGCATCTGTAAATATAAAATGTTACTCACCTTTAACAATATTAGTTATATAAAAGTGGATATTGTTACAATATTTGTAACAATTGTGCTGTATAGTAGAAACTGGACATTCAGCAATTTATGCACTAGGCTACTTTTGATAATTTCATCCACGTATTTATTACATTGTAGCTATTTTAGCTAATAGCTACAACAGTTTAAACGTCTTTGCTTGCTTGCCAACTTTTCCCTGCACTTATAATGTGGTGTTCAGGCATTGCACCTGACTCTGGATATTTATATAATTAATAGTGTTAAATAACATCCAGTTTAAAATGAATTCAAAAGAATACATACACAATCTCTGTACGCACCCCCCTGTCACCTGCGATCAATGACTATCTGTTAGGGAGCACGTATATGCCGCCTAATGTGGCGCTTTCAGAAAGACCACACTAGACCTTTAACTTCACTACCTACTCTACAACAGCTGTTAACAATCATGCACCTGCTATCAGGTTTATGTGGGGAGGCTCTGTCTGTCTGTAGTTATGCCTGTTTATCTGTCTTGTCTGGCTCCATTTGGTGAGCTGGCAGCCTGTTTGGCTGAGTATGTTATGTTTTATTGAGCTGATTTGTGAATGCCAAGGTATTTCCTGCCAGTGCAGAGCTCTGCCTTCAGCTTGTCTGTCCATTCCTGAGGAAATTAGACTGCGTTCTTGCAGTAGATGTCCCTTTGTTCCAGACACAAGACCAATGACGAACACATCAGCAAAAGTCTGTGATATGAAGCATTAGTTAGTAAATTATGTTGTCATATCAACTGGCAGCCTCACATATGGCAGATATCCACTGATCTGTTGTTTCACCGGCTGAATTGAGGGAAAACAGGAGGAAAAAACTGACATGTACTGACACCTTCAATACAACAGAGGGCACTGTTGCTCAGTAATCCCTGAACAGTGGCAATACTGACATTTGAATAGTGAGGGTGATCATGTTCAGTAATACTCATCTAGTGACTTTAAAGCTTCACAGTTCATTTCTACCCCATTTTACAGTTCCTTATATTGGCCATTTATGTTGCTGAAGCTGCAGTAAAAGAATGCATTAGTAAAAAATTTAAAAATCCTCTTGAGACCTACAGACACATGAAGCTGTCCTCCTGGCCTCCTCCAGTGGCAACAGGGAGGATTTTCTAAATTTACCTCCAAATATTACGTGTGGAAGTGTGGAAACAACTCCTCAGAGGCTGTGAGTCGTTTCCTCTATGCTATAATTAGCTGTGTTTGCTGCCCTTGATTGCAGACACAATACACTGTGTTCTCATGGACTCACCCACTCAGACCGACCACCACCTTTCAGTTTTAGGCCCGAGCATTCAGACACCACAGTAAAGCAGGGTCAGAGCAATGTAGTGGCCTAATCCTCAAACAAAAGTAGACAGTAGTAACATAGACTTAGATTAACTCCATTACCATTTACAGTCACAAAGACACAAGTGGTGGCTTCTCTCATGTGGAAGCGTGAGTATCACGCATGATTACAAGTCATGGAAGTGAAGGAAAAAACATCCAGAATCCTATGTGGATGTTTGTTTTTTCTCCTCTCAAATCAGCTTTTTAAAAATGTGCCCTATACTTTGTTTGTTGTCATACTGGCCCACACTGGCCTTGGCAGGACTATTATGGGCATTGTGAGCTGGATACAGCTAAGAAAATACCCAAGGTTGGAGGGCATTGTTCCTATAGGACCCACACAAAATGACCAAGGCTGAGAAAGTATTGTTTTCTTTGTGTAAGATATAGTGAAAGGAAACGAGAGGTCTATGATACAAAGAAGCAGACAAACACACTCATGGATTATGTTTGAGATGATCAAATAGACTTTAAAAGTAAAAAACAACACACAACTGTCTTAATCTGTGAGTATTTTTATTTTATAAAACTAGTTACTTTTATTGTAGGTTTAGTAATACACTTTCAATAAAATACTGTAAGTTATATGCATAAAGGAACTGTACAAATGTGACTCTAGAAACATTGTTCTGATTGATCTGTGAGAACTGCATCCTTACCAGGGATTTAGTGTGCCAACAAAATACAAAAACAAGTCAAAAGAAAAAGAAAGAAAACATTTGCTGATTCAATTATCTAAAAATTCCAGATGCCATTTCCTGCAATAGAGGAAGTGGGTGGATTACGCCTCAGGAAGTAGGCGTGTCCTCGTGTCTCGGCTCCCCAAACCTTTTACTCGCTGTGTAAACATGATAGCATTCCTCCGGCTGTCCAAAGAGAGCTGCGCTTACAGACTTATCAGACAACCTTCATTTTTCCCAGATGACTTATTAGGTTATCTCTTGTACAAATATCTCAATGCCACAGTTGGGACCCGAGCTGCTCTATTGCAAGCTTTGTCATTGTTCCTAAAGTGTGAAGCCTGTGGAAGGTAAACAAATACTGTACAGTGAAAAGACTCAGGGTTATGTTGTTGGGGAATTAAGGGGGTCAGACAGGTGGCGTGCTATAGCGGATCTCCACGTTGAATTTGTCCGGCGTCTTGGGCAGCGGAGGCTTCTTCAGCATGTTGTGCTTCATGATCACCTCCTCATTAGCATAGATTGGGGTGTCTGTGTCATCAGAGTGGTACCCTGACTGGTATCCGCTCGTCTGATTGGATGACTCCGACGCCAGAGACTCTTTACTCTTACAGCGCAGCAGCTGGCTGAGGACAGAAAACAGGAAGGGGACATATATTTAGAGTTTGAAGCTAAAACAAATGAATGATTATTTTATGAATAATAAAATGCAAAATGTATTGTGGGTTTTATGCTGACACATAGGCCTCACCTGAAGTTGGGCGTAGTTGACGCGTGTCGATTCAAACCCTTAACCTCCTCTGGTGAGAAGCCCATACCACTGTCTGTGTGACCCTCCTGTAGAAGTGCCAGAAATTTAAATGAACACTGGTGGTTGGTGCCACAGAGAGAAACACTAGGACTCATTCAGATTCTTTGGTTTCCACTGTAGTTTTAAGAGAGAAGTGCTGAATTGATTATTTTCATATGGATTATATATGTATATACTTCAATCAGCAGATTGTATAATGTCTTATATTAATTGATTATATTATTATTTATTGATTAATTGATAGACTTTTGTCTATAATATTTCAGAAAATAGTGAAAAATGGGACATTTCAGGATAAAGAAAATGTTGCTCATCATCATTCTCACACCTGTAACTAGATTTGCTTTGTGGATGCTGTTGACTCACCATGACGCTGCTGTGCACCACAGGGATGTCCTCAAATGTCTTGACACTGAGGGGCCGGATGTACCTCTCACTCTGCTGGGGCGGTCTGCACAGAGGAGATAGTTATTGAACAAGAATTCAACACTGAGTATTTTAACTTGTAGAAGGGACAGTGGAGAGTAAGATCATCATGCTGACCCAAGCGACGGCGGGCTGTCATAGTGGAGCTGAGCTTCCAGGATTTCCCCACTTTGGGGCCTGCTGTAAGGGCTCCTGGGGTCAGGGGCCACTTCTGCCTCACTCCCTGCTGTCAGAGGGATGTAGTCCTTCCCATCCTGGAGACCAAAAGTACTCTCATGATATCACCTCAAATACACTCAATTAATTCAACATAAATCAGTAGAGATACTGGATGAAGTACCAAAAGTAAAAGTGCTAATTTTTCAGAATAATGTATATTATATTATTGGATGATGATTATTGATGCATTTATGTATGTGTTCCGCACTTTAATATTGCAGCTTTTAACATCAGGTCCCCAAACTTTGGTAAATGTGGGGTAAATTTATATTTATTTATATATATTTGATTCATATTAGCCTACTTTATGTACTGCTGGGTAGCTTGTGAAATTCCCCCTGGGGCTCAGTAGAGGATTATTGATATAACAATATAATTTATTTGTTGATTATATTTTGTATTATTAATCTATCGAATAAATGTAGTGGAGTAAAAAGTACAATGTTTGTATAAAGTGGTAAAACTCAAGTAACTCAAAGTTGGACTTAAGTACAGTACTTAGTTACTTTCCACCCCTGGTGATATTAAATGTATTCCAGTCATTGTTTGTCCCTGTGATATGATCAGCTTTTTCTTAGGTAACTCATTTGCGTCAGTCGTTTGTTTCTACTTTGGCTTCAGGTAATGACTTCCTAAATTTCCCGTAATGACTTGGCAATGCTCAGTGAATGGGTGTGAACATGTTTCAATCAGCTGTGTGTTATTTGGGTATACAGAGAACACTGACAACCCTAACAATAGCAAAGTGAAAGACAGGGACTGAGAGATATTGCCAAGGCGGTACTACATCTACCTCCGTTGTGACAGATTTTTCCATGACTGTTGAGTGTTGATGTCTATGTTTTCTGCAGTCACTACAACTACACTGTAGATGTGATTAAAGTTATTTATGGACCGGTAGACATTTGTTTTGTCCCAAACTGACCTGTTGAGCGCTGGCCTCTAGCAGGTTGCCCAGATGTTCAACCAGCTCTGCGAAAGTGGGCCTGTCTGTGGGACGATCCAGCCAGCAATCCAGCATGGTCTGGTATCTATGAACACAGTTGGATCACAGTGAGACATTGAAGCCAGTTACATTTCTGTGATGTGCTTAACTACATCATGTCAACGTTTCCCTCACATCTCAGTGGTGGCGTATTCTGGGGGTCTCATCCTGGTGCCTTCCTTAAGCCTCCTGCAGAAAGACTCATCAATGCAAACGCCCGGATATGGAGAAGCCCCTGTAGGAGGTACAAAAGGGGTGATATTGCAGGTATACAGTGGTCGTTATGGGTCTAGTGTTATGGGTACAGGTGATTACTATGCTTACCCAGAGAAAATATCTCCCAGAGAAGGACCCCAAAGGACCAAACATCACTTTGTGTGGTGTACACCCGATCAAAGATGGTCTCAGGAGCCATCCACTTTAGAGGGAGACGTGCCTGTAACAAGATAAGGATGTTAGTTTCATTGCTTCACAGATCTTTCAATTGTGTGATTCACCATCTGTGTGTTGGTTTGGGGGACTCACATCTCCCTTGCGGACATAGTCAGGGTCTTTGTAGACATCTCTAGCGAGGCCAAAGTCGCAAATCTTCACCACATTGTTCTCTGAAAGCAGGATGTTTCTGGCTGCTAGATCTCTGTGGATACACTACAGGACAAAGACAAATAGAGGGATTCACATTCCCATGCAAAGAGCCACTATCGTTCCCACGTCTAGATGTCAACATGCATACACACACAGAGATTTCTAAATAATTCACCTTGCGGGAGGACAGAAATTCCATGCCTTTGGCAACCTGGAAGCTGTAGCATATCAGGTCCTCCATGGTCAGATGGTCATCGTCTGAGCTCTCTGAAGGCACATGAAGCATTTTATAATTATAAACGTGAGCCCTGAACAACGTTACAAGTGTCCAGAAGCAGTGAACTAAAGCAAAAGTGAAAACTGTGTTATTCTGAGTTGTCTCAATCACCTTCCTGACTGTCCGTGTTGCTGCCTGAAGCCTCGTCTCCAGCTCTGGAGCAGACAGCTGTTCCTGTGCAGATATCCAGCTGGGCGATCTTCCCCAGACCCAGATCCCCTTCGGTCACATCCTCCTCTAAAGACGCCCACCTCTGGCTATCCACCCGCTTCCTCTGTTGACCAACACACAGACAGGTTGCATGTTTTGTTTTCAACAGACTAAAGTATCGTCCATGTTAGATCAAATCTGTGGGACAGAACCGGAGTGCATTGCTGTCTAACGGCCTGTGGTCAATGATGTAACTGTGTGCAGGAGTCTGGGCCCAGTGTAACCACATCAGAGGGTCGGTTTTACAAGGGTTACACATCATTTACCTTATAGGGGCTGTACTCTCCACGCTTGCTCTTCAGGTAGCTGGAGAGATTTCCATGTTTACAGTACTCCACAATCACCATCAGTGGCCCTGCAGAGAGAGGGAAGAGCAAAGAGGTTAAGGATCAAAGTAAAAAGGATCAAAGTACTCATACATTGCAGGACCACAGAGGACTAGAGGCTGATTTAATGAGAAGTGTGAGGCATATTAGAGAGAAAAGAAAGGCATATTAGAGAGAAAGGAAAATAAATACCAGCCACCCCAACTAAACACAGATAAGTTAGCGTTTCAAAGTGTAATTAGGTCAGGGAACGCTTGTTAAGTTCCATCACTAGCTCTCATAAAGAAGAAAATTACTCTGCATGCTCAGGACAGAAAGGGGGACAAAGTAAACAGGCTTGTCTTTATGTACAGTACAGTTATGTGCTGTGTATGATGACTTGCCTCCAGCTTTTGTACAGGCTCCCAGCAGGTTGACGACATTGAGATGATGTCCAATATGAATGAGAATTTTCAGCTCTGACATCAAAGCACGGTACTCACTGGATGTGGCTCCCTCTGTAACACAGGAACATACATTTAACTGTGTGTTTCAATGGTTTCAATATATTGTTTGTGTGCATGTGCAGGAGTGGAGAGAAGGGAAGACAAAATACTAACCCTTTAGCATCTTGACTGCGACAGTGGTGCATGTGGTAGCTTTCTCGATGCCAAAGGCGGCTGCTTCTACCACCTGACCAAACGCTCCTCGTCCCAGTGGGTCACCTTTAAACAGTTGTCATGAAAACATCAGTGCCAGTATTGTTTTCTCAGATGCAGCACCCCTTCAGCGACACCACACATCATAGGATGTGTTCATTTGTGTTCATTTAGACTGGAATTTATGTAAAACTATTAATGATATAAAAGTGGATCATTTTGAATCATGCTAGGGGCATCGCTCAGCCCGTCACCCACTTGGTCCCGACTGAAATATCTCGTTGGATGTAACTGTTGGATGGGTTGCCATGAAAGTTTGTACAGACACTCATGAGCCCCACAGGATGAACCCTGACCTTTTTCTATAGTGTCAGCATCATGGTGGCATAATGTTGACGTTTGTGGTTTTGAGTGAAATGTCTCAACAGCTATAAGATGGATTGCCATGAACTTTATATACATGTTAATGTTAACCCCTCACAAAATTTCAACTTATCTTCTGGCTTTCTAACTTTTTCTCACTCTCGAGCAGGTGTTACAACTGACTCATGTTGTCCAATACATACATAGCGCTACATTTATTTATTTTTTTAAATAATAATTTCAACTTTTTTTAATTAGCTACTCCAAACTCTTTCTGCACATCACCTTGTGCCTGTACATAACTGCAGGAGTGGCCCAGCAGGATTTGGAATCACTACTCTAACGCTATTACATGAATGTCTGTCATCACATCACCATACTAACAGGCTCACAATTACAATGGCAACAAGCTGATGTTTAGTAGGTATAATATAACATGTTCACCATCTTAGTTTAGCGTGTCGTTTACGGTTGCTGGGATACTTAAGTCTGGACCAAACTGGTGGGCTGACAACCTGGACTTAAGTCTTGTAGTATTCTCTGAATTGAATCAGTTTTGTCTCACCTAACTTCAGTCTGTCCCGAGGGAACTCCCATTTGTTAGCATCATACGTGAGCCTTTCACACTGCTCGTCCATGGGCATGTCCTCTGAGTCCAGGATCATGGACAGGTAGCCCGTCTTCAGATCGCCGCCATTTGGCTGAAACAGCGTGAGAGAGATAATATGTGTCAATTAATGAGCCACTATTGGTCTCAGATTTTCCCTTTCACTACAATTAAACCATACAGTAGTTTTCCAGTGACTCTGGTGCCCTTCCAGTAAAAGGGGCCCAATCAGCGCTGTGGGTCTACGTGACTTATGGGAGAAGAGAGTGGCCTTGTTGTTCCTGAACACAAAGGAGAGCAGCCACCAAGAGCCAGACCAGTCACTTCAAATCAGTCATACACCCCCATAGTGTGTGTGCTGGTGCATGTGTGTGTGTGTGTGTGTGTGTGTGTGTGTGTGTGTGTGTGTGTGTGTGTGTGTGTGTGTGTGTGTGTGTGTGTGTTTTAGCAGTAAAACTTTTTTTAAATTCATTATCGGCTCCCTTGTGTGTAACTGGAGGGAAAATCCAAGGAAGGAATACAGCAAAGGGAGGATGAGGATGTGGAAGTTCTTACTCTCTTTCTTCCGCGGATGACAAAGACGATCAGTAACCAGAAAAACATTGCGATGACCACTGACCCAATAGGAACAATCAGTTCCACATTAGTCTTTTCCTCTGCACCTAGAACGAACACAACAATATGAGTTGGAGGAGCATTCACAAACGACCTTATAATAAAACATGTCAAAACACAGAACACACAACTAATCTAGCAGATTTGGCACCCATTCTTCAAGGAAAAAACGTGGGGCAGTCACAGTGGAATGCAGATTATAATTCCGTTGGCGAGCCTTGCCAGTGTTGCATAAAGTTCAGACAGGTTTGTCATTGTCTTTGGCATGTACACATGCGTGTCTGTGTTTGGGCTGGAGGAAGGAGACTGTTGGAATCTGGACTGTAAGCAAACTGATATTTTATCTGGTCATAACAAATGATCAGGAGTACGAACAAATGCTGCCAAAGACAACTTGGAAGAGGTCTATCAGAGCCATAGTAGTGTGTAACTACAAGCTCCAATGAACCGTCTCGCCACGCTACAATTCAGCCGAGGCACTGTACAAAAAATAGCAGAGGGTAAGAAAAGGGGAGGGTAGTGTTTCGTTGCTGAAGGGAAGGTAGTCTAACTTTTTGGGGAGAGCACAGGAGTGTGTTTTAACATTTTTCATCCCAGATTCATTCTTTTAATTTTGAAGAAACATGGCAGAAACTTCCCCCGGCCATTTGACTCAGGCATGATGTAATTGACTTGATGGTCAGTCAGACATCAGATCTCTTCAGGTAACAGTACATAATGTAAGATTCAACAATAATTTTCATATAGTCCTTTAGTTTTAAACTGCTTACCCTCCCTATATGTTGTTCTGTAAAACTCCCCCATATACAGACATTTTCTTGTTAGCGGGTCTGTCCTCTACCCTCCCTCGTTAGCAGGACTGGCGCCTAAGCTGGGAGCTACAGTAACTGGTTCTACATTCTGCTGGCGAGGAATAGGTCACGTAGGCCCTGGTTCTAGTTAGAAGATTTGTTTGTTTGTCGCTGTGTCTCTGTGTTCAGGACAGAAAAGGGTGAACAGGAGAGCAGAGGCTGGAGCTGGGGCAGGGCTGGCCTCTCCCTTTGTCCTGCAGTCTCCTCATTGTTTTAGTTTTAGAAACTCCCAGGAGGATGTGTGCTAACTGGGCCAACTTCCTGTCATGAGGAAGCAAAGTTATTCTTACTCTACATCTTTGATATAAAAAATGTTGTATGTGTGATGCGAATTGTGGAACCTTGAGGCCAGATATAAATACAGGGTATTGTGGGTATTGTGGGTATTGCCAAGAGCTAAAGGCTAAACTCTCTTGCATGAATTATGAACGATATATTCTTTACTATCAGCCACTACTGAACGGGCCTACCTGGCACAGGCACAGGGACCCAAGGGGTCAGTGGGCCCCTGCGCCAGAGCCTCTGTTTGAAGTAATTGTTAACATTTACTGTTAGAAGGTAAGAAATCTACACTAAATGACAACAAAGTGACACAAAACAATGGCAGAGACACAAAATGGCCACAAAAGGGACTCACGACAACAACTACAGAGAGCAAAATCACAACAAACGACACAAGATGAACAAAAGAGACAAAAAACAACTGCAAAGAGACATTAAATACATACAAAAAAGCTCAAAACAAGCACAAAGATAAGAAAAGACCACAAGAAGACACAAATCAACCAAAAAGAGATGCAAACAATGACACAAAGAGGCTACAATGAGACACAAAACGATGATTAATTTCCCTGTGGGGATCTAGCTCCTGCAGAAGGGGTGGTGGGATCTTTTACATTTCTATGCCCAGTGGCCCATTGTCTTAGGATCCGTCTATGCTATCAGCTAACAGGAAACACTACATCACTGTGCACTGTAACATCTAATTTGTCACCAGTTTAGGCAGGGACTGACCTTCAGTTGTCAAAAAGGCCTGTGAGGCGTCACAGCCACGGCTGTTACATGCAGTGCAGGTGTACAGACCACTGTCCTCCTTCTTCACACGCTGAATTGTCAGAATATGGTTGTGCTGGCTCAGAATCACACCTGTAAGCAATCCATATTGGTTGTTTAATATCTGTGGCAATTTATGAAGCGAGTCAGTGTTCATTGAAAAGCCATGCACATCTCACCTGAGCCCTCCACCACAGTGTGGTTGTTTTTGGTCCAGACCACCGTTGGGTGTGGCATCCCAACAGCATCACAATGGAGAGTGATCGTTGCACTCACGTTAACTTTGTGATCGGTCAAATTATTAAGGATCCTTGCAGCCTCAAGACCTAAAATAAGAATAAAAAAAGCTCATTTCAAAAACACAATGTCCCACTCAATATTATGCTGAAAACAAGTAAAATAATCTAATTCTATAGGCATTAAGCACCACTTGAAATATTGAAAATATAACTATAAAGTGCCTCTACATTAGCAGTGCACAAACCTGTGAGATTTATTTCACTTATAATGAAATCATGCTTTTCCATTAGGAATTATCGACTTCTAGGTCCTGAATGGCACAATATTTTCAACCGAAAAATTTTAAATTTTTCTCACCTTTGAGAGAAAGACGGCGTAGCAGGCAGGTTCTCTCCTGAGTCTTTATGTTTTCCACCTGACAGGCATACAGACCCTCCTCCTGACGGGACACGTTGTGCAGCGGCAGCTCCAGGGTCACGTTGGTGTCCTGCAGGCTGGGCCGCACTCCATGTGACAGGGGCCTCCGCTGCAGCGCCAAGGAGCGACAGGGCTGCACCGACGCAATCTGCTCTGACTCTGAGATGTTGGTCACACGGAACCAGGCCAGGTTGCCATAGATCAGCCTGTCTGCCTTACACCGCAGAATCACATGGTCCTCCTCTAAGGGCTCATTGGATGGAGACAGGCTGACCTCAAGGCCACCTACAGCGTACAGATGGGACACGCAAGCAAGAATGAGAACAGCATGATAAATACAGAAATATAGTCATGCTTACAGACAGAATTAGTGAAGAAAAGGCACAATCTTACGTGTCACTTGGAAAAAGATGATGCGTGAGTCCTCTCCTACTTTGTTGGCAGCCGTGCATCTGTAGAGGGTATGGGCCTCAGCTTTCTGAATCTTCAAAGAGCTTGTGATTTTCTAGGGAAATGTGTTAACTTTGTTACTAATTGTACATTAAATATGTCCAAAATGCAACATCCACTGTTTAATTGGTAGGATTCAAGAGGAATTATTTACCTGTTGGGCATGATCAGTGTCAATCATAATTCGTTCTACACGGTGGTGACCAGTGCTATTACTAATATCTCTCCAATCTGTACACTTCGCTAGCTGGTCTTCAGACTTCTTCAGCCCGGACCTGGTGGACAGAAACAAACCCAAATGGAGAACTATAACTTTCATTATTAGAAGCATGTATTTGTTTTCCATTTGTTTGTCTTTTTTTTCTTTTCCGTTTTTGCTGCGTTATGCAACTGTCAATCCAAATTAAGAAACACAGGAAATGTTTGTTGAGTATTTTTCTTCGAATTTGACTGTGAAATTATACATATAAAAGTATACAAGAAGAGAAGCAGCTACAGCAGGAAGAAGCTCTTTTTTTGACAGAGAGCAGGACAGGAACAACAGGAAACATAGTGCTGGACTGAGGAAGAGCTCTGATGTGTAGGCAGAAGATAAGGAACCTGCTGATGGTCAGAGCAGCCACTCACACACACCTCCTCTTTTCTATCAACACTCGTCAAATCACTGCATACCCAACAAGGTTGTTGTGTCCAAGCCGAGAGCTAAAGACGGAGCTGCTATTTTAAACAGCTGATCCAAGGAGGTGCTCGGCTTGTAGTAAAAGTCTCTGATTGTAAAAAATTAATAAACACATTCTGAATCCTGAGTCTGAATAATTGATGGTGTTCTAAAAATGGACATTGTGAAGAACATGAATCACATCCGCTGATCTGCATCAGGTCAGAGTGGGCTCTCATTGTCTCTTCTCTTGTTTTTGTCAACATCACGAAAGGAGCTATTTCTCCCCTGAATCAACAACCTGTTGACAATGAGCGACTGAGAAGCATGTGAACACTGCGTGCGTACGCAAAAGGAAATTCTCTCTCTCTTTTTGTGTGTGTGTGTCTCTCTCTCTCTCTCTCTCTCTCTCTCTCTCTCTCTCTCTCTCTCACACACACACACTGAAGAAAGGACTTACAGGAAGGCCTCTGGACAGTCCTCATTGGACATCCACTGCCACTGGATGTGTGCAGGGGTGGGAAATCCACGAGCAGTGCACCTTAGGGTGGGACTGCTGCCGTACAGGTACACATCAGTGTCCACTGCCACCTCCTTCTCAATAATATGAGGAGGCACTGTGGAGGAAGACATCGAGAGTTATCGCCACGGTCTCTTGAGTAACAAAATCAGGTAGCTCAAGACGAAATATAAAAGAGCAGAGAATACATGCCATTGACCAGCAGCTGGAACGAGCGTCTCTGTTCCTCTTTAGTAATCTTATTGGTCAGGACCATTGTGTAATTCCCTGCATCCATTTCTGTGACTCCACGGATGATGAGGGCATCGCTTTTCTGTTTTATTCTGTAATCATCCTTCAGTGGTAGGCCGTTTTTTAACCTGGGCAAGCAGAGGAGTGTAATGTTACAAAGTAATGTGGAACATAAAATATCTGTATCACCATGTATGTAGCAACGTGATACTAGAAAGTTAATTCTGTCTGTGTAGTTCAGGTACCAAAGCTATATACTGTAGTAACTGGTACTACTTATGCTACAACTTCTCCCACTGTGAACATACCATTTAAAGTTGGGCTCTGGGTAGGCTGAGTACTTGACAGGGATCAAGGTAGATGTTTGATCTCCCACATTTACCTCCCAAACCTTCGTCCACGGCTCTTTCATATCAATGAAAGGCTTTTCTGGAAACAGAGGAAAATTGGCAAAATGGTGTTAGTGACACAAATCATCAATAATTCAAGGTTTAACATAAAACAAAACAGAAACCTGAGGACAACACATGACTATATTGACTATGTCATCCTCTCTCTCACCTTTCCTGTCACTCTTTGGCTATCACTATTGATTAAAGGCAAAAACCCCACAAAATCAATTTTTTAAAATAATTTTGTTTTCTATGAGAAAAAATAAATAAAACTTTACACTTTTCCCTCCCACCTCCAAAGGTTTTGTATTTTTTTTTACAATGCATTTTAATTATCTAACTACCGTTAATAATATTCATTGATTTCTTCAGTTATATTTTTGAGTTATCTGACAACCTTTTACTGCATTTAGTCAGTTTTCGTTTCCTTATACAATATACGCCAGGAAAGGACGTACCAGAAAACAAATCCTGGATGTCTCCATTTGATGAAATTGTGCAATCATAAAAATGCAGAACAAAAAGAAAGAATGCCTGGAGTGACTTCTTTTGGTCTACTTAATAGCTACACTAAAGGGTTGTGGTGTGTAACACATCGTAGGATCTCTGAGCTTTCATGAACGTACATTTATGATCACCTTCATGGCATCAAAGAATTTATGGATGAGATAAAATAATGTGTTAGAATGTCTTTAGCAAACATAGCTTTACTCCGAGTACTGAAACAGTGCACCTACCATACACTTTAAGAAATGCTGAGGCACTTTTCTCCATCAGCCCACTGGATGCAGTGCAGGTGTACTCTCCGGTGTGATCGACTGTCACATTCTCCACTACGAGTGTGTTGGACATCTCCAGAGAGTTCCACAGTTTCTTCTTGTGGGGCGTTGCGTGGGTCGGCCTCGAACCATTCACCGAGGTCTGACATAGTGAGAGACGCATCAGAAAATTCTATTTGTCCTTAAAACAGACAATTTAGAGCAAATTGGCTTTAGTGGACTAGGCTTATTTTTCTAAGGTCAGCAGGCAGAACATCAAAAATACCTCTGGTAACACCTTTGACCTGGTACAGAGATAAGCTGAAGGATTCCTGAAAGCCGGAAGTAAGGAATATCGGCAAGGACAACAGGAAGTGACTCCACTTCCTGTATCTCTGTGTGTCCAACAGGTTGATTGAAGGCTATCACATGATCTCATTAATGTATATAAGACTATTAATCATCACAGAAGAAGAGTAGAAAAGCCTCAGGTACTGACCAGGGCCTGACCAGAGTGCGTCCAGTTGAATTCAATGCCCACATTGAGCTCGGTGGTGGCAGTGCAGCTGAGCGTCAGCCGCTCCCCCACAGACAGCTTCACTTGCGCGGGGTTCAGGGTGAGCTCATAGATCTTATATCCTGTGGAAAAGGGAGGAAAGACACTGGAGTCGGTCGACGGACTATTGTTCTCCTGAGACTACAAACTCTCTACTGCTCTTCCTCACTCGCTCAATACTTTACCAAGTCCCTCTTTCACTGACTTACACCCTATCAATCCCTCTGTCTCTCACTCTCTCTCTCACATACACACACAAGCAAAATCCTAGATTTAGTCCTTCAGTTCAAGTCATTCATTCAGTTCAATTAAAAAACACACACACACACACACACACACACACACACACACAAACACGGATTACGTCTACAATTTTGACCGATAATTTGTATGAATATATTTTCATCTTACCGACAACAGCAACAATGTAGAGAGGGGACTTAAACGTCTCATTTTCAATACGGGTCTGGCAGAACACAACACCGGCGTAGCTGATCAGATAACTGGGAACAGTGAAACCCGTCCTGGCGTCCCACATAGAATCCTTCCCATCGGGATGAAGCTCCTTATTAGGATACTTCTGACAGACAGAGAAATTGATGATTTTGAATACAGAATTTAAAAAAAACATCAACACTAGCACATTTCACACATGAGCACCCTTATCTGCCTATGTTAATAAGATAGCGTTATTTTTAAAACACAATATTAGAGTTCAGTAAACTGATATAGAGATATCAGCAGCAGGGGTTGCTGATAACAGAAGAACTGATATCACTCCTGACCATGTCTTTTTCCATATGTTAGCTTGAACAAATTGAACTGAAATTTCAGTTCCACTGATTTAAAGGGGCTATTCACTGGTTTTACACACAAAGTTTGGTTAACTTATCATGAGGACTACAACTCTGCCTTGTATAATGTATAATGTATGATGTGTGGCTCTGGAGGAGCTTTATAAAGTCTGAAAACAACATTAATAATGTCATTACAGTTATTTCAGCCATAATGAAAGTCAAAGGACCAGTGTGCAGGAGCTAGTGGCATCTAGCTGTGAGATTGCAGATTGCAACCAAGCGCAAAGGAGAAACTAAGGTGGCCGCAAAACTCACAAAAATCAAAAATCGTCAGTCAGTGTTTGGTTTGTCCCTTCAGGGCTACTGTAGGAACATGGCGGTTCAACATGGCGGCCTCCGTAGAAGAGGACCCGCTCCCTCTGTAGATAAAAATGGCTCATTCTAACGTGATTTGAGAGGGTTATTAAATATACTATATAATAATTATGTATTGTATATTCTATTCCATTTGTGCCAATAGATCCTTCTGAATGTTACACACTGGACCTTTATGCTTATTGGTTGAATACTGGGAAATGTAGGATCTCGTGTTTATGGCGCTTGACCCACATGAGAGACAAACAAATCTGAATAAAGAGTCTTTTTTTACATTTATTTTGATAATGAGTGGAGAGAGACTGAATATCCTTTTCTTTGATTTTGACCATTCTCTTGTCAGTCCCCCAAATGTATGGATTGAAACACTACAGTGCAAAGCTTTAAAATTAAATGTTTATTTTATATA
The DNA here is from genome assembly GCF_905237075.1 of Dicentrarchus labrax. Taxonomy (NCBI): domain Eukaryota; kingdom Metazoa; phylum Chordata; class Actinopteri; family Moronidae; genus Dicentrarchus; species Dicentrarchus labrax. The sequence continues at coordinate 23,007,285 of NW_026136718.1, read as the reverse complement.
GATGTGCATTAAACTTGGGAGAAATTAAATATCACTTGAAAAATAATGTATTTCCTTCCTCTTTGTATGTATGTTCTAAATCCAAATTATATTCCTGCTGCCTTTCATTCTATAGAAGGTTGCTCCAGCTTGTACACACTTCACCAAGAAACGTCATGAAGAGAACAGAAACAACTCTTCCTTACAGTGTGGAGCGTCACGTTGAGATTCTCCACTGAGCCTCGGCACGGTATCACCACCCGCTCTCCCTCGCGGATGAACACCACCTCATATTCTTTCTCAGATGGCACAAACGGCACCTTGGAATCTAAAATCAGATGCACAGACATCGGAAAAGTGTTTGACGAAAGTTAAAGTGAAATGAACACAACACTGACAAAAACAGTGGAACTGGCTGCCCTTGAATTATTATTGGTCATCTCAAATTATTTTGTACATAACAGGGTGTTTGAATAAACACATTGCATTAAAAGTGTATCTTTTGTGTGGCCTTCAGTGGCCGCAGCAACATGAGGTACACTGTAGTTCCACTATAATTAACTATGATTGATCTTAATTAGGAAAGACACTAACCACACTGTACTGTAGGTTTGCTGAACAAATGTATAACTTTTTACATTATTTCTGGTTAAAATGTTGACAGTGACACTATTTGCAGTAATATGATCCAACCCTTTAATAATATGTCTCCTGTCAGACATCAGTGAGTGTCTCTGACCGGACAGTGGGTTTGTGATCCATAGTGTTGTATAGCCTAGATCAACATATACTTGATTGTGATTTTCCTAACTGTCCAGTGACTATTTGCCAAAGCATATTTGTCCTAAAAGTCTTCTGTATATCACGGCATCACAACAAAACACAGAAAAATGAGTTAAAAATGAGTTATACCATGCACAAACACATAAGCCGCTGCTGAAGTCTTGCCATCCTCCACTTTCAGGTCTTTGTAAGAGCACTGGTACTGTCCAGTTTCATTGACAGTTGCATTGGAGATCAGCAGTGTTGTGCAGAAGAGTCCTGATCCACTGCAGTCACTGGTGGAAAAGCGAGTGCTTGTACTAGGGATCGTCCACCTCAGATACTGGCGACCTCTGCCGGGTCGATGGAGAGAGGGTTGAAAATATTGTATTTGAACACTGCGTATGTAGGGGTTGATGAATGGATTGAATTCAGTATATTTATATGTACCTGCATGTTAGTTCCACGTTGTCAGATTTGTTCATCCTGTGGACGCCATGGATGTTCAGCGTTGGTGGATCGGGCATAAACCGCAGTTCAATGGCTGCAGGGATCAACAATGCATGTCAATCACAGCAAAGACAGACAACTAACACAATCAACAGTGATGACGTCAACTTGTACGGCCCTAACAAATAGTACATAGATGAGTCAGAGGTCGTCCCACTATTGTTTCCAAAAACACACAATATGGGCCTTAAAAATGTTTTAATGGAAATTAAATTAGGTCAAAAGTGCAAGGTAGAAACTAAAAGTAAACTACAGAAAAGAATTTATAACTGGCTCCCTGGGCCATTTTTTTCCACTGTTGCAGAAAATGGCGGCGCTGTGTCAAAACAGGAAGTAGGGGAAGATGGGGCCTGGTCAGGCTCAATAGCCCAGCACAGTGTGGCCTAGGTGGGGTTCCTGTTTCTGAGGATACACACTGCCCACCACCTCCCTGTGAGGCCCTAAAGCACATATTCTATTGTATGGAAAAAACACGTTAGGCTGACCAAGTTGGCGATCTACAAATCTGACCTGTGAATTAACATGCCAGTGCTTATTCTTAATATAAACTGAGATTATAAAAGTGGTTGAAACTACTTCTTTTTGAAATAAGAGCACATTTCCCATCTTTTTCTAAACAAATCTCTTTGTGCCTGTATGAGAGATTAACACACACACACACACACAGACACACATGCATACACAATACTGTTTCATAAACTTTTTTTTTTATTTATCCACCACTAAAGTATTTAGCGAGCCCATATATGTCCATCCTCAAAGTCACAACAACATTAAATTGACAGAGGAATAAAATAATCTCGCAGCATATATCATTTTCTACAAACCTCTATTACAAAACTCTTCTATGTAACCGAAGTCAGTATAGTATTACAGTATAGGCAGAAGACCTGATGAGTATTTAATTAATTCTCTTACCACCAACACAAAGGATTTCCAGCATAATCCCAAACAGTGGAATGACGGAGACTGCTGGAGCCATCATCCAACAGAAGACATAGGCAGAGTCCTCATGAACATCCAATTAAAAAAAACTTGCAGTAATAACAATCCTACAGGCTCCTTGCTAATCCATTGATTTCTGAGGCTTTAAATTCCACTCCAAAGAAAAGTCTGTGACAGTCATGAAAACCAGCAGCAGTGGACGGTGTTCAGTTGAGTGTAAAGCGGGACTGTGAGTGTGTGTGTGTGTGTGTGTGTATGTGTGTCCCCGTGGAGCTGAAGCTGAGGATGGAGAGACACACTTCAGCTGAGCTGAGCAGCCTTCAGGGGAGGAGCTTCTCCGTCCTACTGGAACTAAAAACTACCACATGAGAGAGACTGCTGGACTTGTTGCTGGTTTTTGGAAGGACAAACACTGAACTTTGATCAGAGTTTGTCAGGGAAACTTTTGGTTTAAATGTTCAAGTGAAAGCTAATATCCCCTATAGAGTTGTAAACATTAGACAGCACCTTTATCATTATCATGCCTATTATACCTAGTATACCAAACTGAAATCCTTATCCGTGGAAGAAGTACTATTATGATTATTTATGGATGTAAAAATAGCAATAGCACAGGATAGAAATACTTTGTTTCACAGTTTTACTCAAGTAAAAGTACAAATGTATTAGCATCTAATTATACTTAATGTACCAAAAGTACAAATATGAATTATGCAGAATGGCAGGTTTGATAATAATTTATATTATATGAAATTATTGAATTATTATTGATCAATTATAAGTTTAATGTTGCAGCTGGTAAATGTGGGACTGATTTTATGTGGGTAGTTTAATTTACATCATAATTGTATTATTTAAATCATTTGATTATATTTTGTATTATCAAGTAACAAGTAACTAAATCTTTAAAATAAATGTAGGGAGGTAAACCATACAATTTTCCCACTGAAGTCTAAGTAGTCAGTATATGCATACAATGAAAATACTCAAGTACGGTACAAGTAGGCCTACCTCAAAACTGTTCTTAAGTATACAGCACTTGAGTAAATTTAATTAGTTAAAATGTGAATGATGTTCTCTGTGTCTGAGAAAAAGAAACAATTGAGCACTTGAATAAAAAATGAAATAAATCTCATTTAAATAAACCACGTGGAACTCACGGTTGGTGATCCATTTAGTTAATTTCAATTCCATTAGCTCTGTTTTTGGTCTCCACCGACCCCAGAGGGAAATATCTGGCTCTTTAGCTGCTAAATGTTTTACAGTGTTCACCAGCTAGTTGCTAACTGTGTCTGTCTGCTGGGTTTGTACCACACAGTCGTTTTTTGAGCTTTCTGTTGCAGAAAACAGCTGAGAGTGGTGATAGTGAACCAAAACAGTTGTGTTCGTTGTAGTTTCAGACTATGAAAAAAGAAACGTGAACCTCAAGGTTTGTAGCTCAGTTAATTACAACCTAATTTTTAGTTAAACCTAAGAACGTGTGTGCGCACCACTTCACAAATAGAAAACTGATGAGACCATGTTTAATAGATGATGTTTTTCACAAGAATAAAAAATTGCTGTCAACCTGATGAATGTACCTGATGAGAAGGGGGAGGTTTGTGTTTTGATCGCTGGCGTGGATTCAGGAGGGTTTAGGGAGATGATGGGGTTGTATGTTACGTGCTACATCCACATGTTTCCTGGCCTGGTCACTTCTACAGGGACTCCCTGCCTGCAAAACTTATCCTCCTCCTAGCCAACGCTTCCTGGAGGGCGCTCCACACCAAATGCACCTCTGGAAAGAAAGAAAAAGAGAAAACATTTTCCATTTTTTTCTGTCTGCTTTTGTTTTGCACATTGAACATGAGGATGATTGCTTTGAACTCTGGCCCACTCACAGACAAACATAAAAGAGGATTTTTGGAGAATTTGAGGTTGTGTGGAACATAATACTTATACATACACACTTTTAATACTTTTATTATATTTTAGAAGTTGTTTTCAAATGTGATTGTATTGCAAATATTGTTTTTGAGTGGAATTTGAGTTTTTATTTTTACTGCTAGGAAAAGTTGCTCTCTGCACACCCAATTCAAAAACAATGTTTGCATTAAAATCACATTTCAAAACAACTCCTATTCACAAGTCTTCACAAGCAAACAGCTGTGAATTGTCTTGGCACTGTTCGTGTTTATGCTCTGAGATCACAAGAGGCATTTCAAAGGTCAGTGTCCCACAATTCAATACCAAAAGAATGGGCACGAAGCATTCAGGCACTCAGGGGGATGTGGGGAGCGAGAGAGGGCGAGGGGGAGAGTGTTTGTGTGTGCATTGTGGTGATTTACGCAGAAAAGAGAGCAGGAGAAGTATACACAACTCAATTGAAACAATAGGAAAAATGTTTTACATGACTGATGATATAGATTAGTTAAGTTAAAATGAATAAATTCACTTCATGAATACCCAGATTGGAACATACTGCCACATCATAGTCATGCTAACACACCAACTAGTACATTTTAAGAGGACATAATTATAGCTCAGCAGCCTGCCCATAGCCACTAAATGATTTAATACAATCAATAAATTAAATAAAAAGCAGACAATGAGTGTTGCACCTAAAAATATGAAATAAAACGTTTTAAATGTTAAATCAATTTCAATCTTGATAATAAAGTTACCAGTTTACCAAACAGTTACTGTTAATACGGTTAGTGCAGCTTCACAAATGTGTCAGAGTGGTTGGTTTTATTCCTATCTTTATTTCTAATCACTAGAAATCAAATAGTTTTCAGCGTGCTGGTCATATTGTCTGTATAGCACATTAAACACAACACAGTTGGCCTAAAGTACTTTACAAAGCAGAGAAAAACAGAACCAAAGAAAGGACAGGACAAGAAAAAATAAAAATAAAAACCACATGTTAATGACAATGCAGACAAAGACCACAAACAGCCACAGACCGGAAATACAGGAGCTGGTTAGTTTAGACACAGTTTGATGAGAGGATCAATGCACTAAAATCAATAATAAATACAGACACATGACCCTCGTAAAACTACAATTAAAGATATTATTAGTGAGATATAGTGTGTTAGTGAGCTCTAAAGGTGTGAGTGGGCCATTTCTTCAGCTCGTTCCCCAGCTTCAAGTCTATAAGCTAACCTAACAAGGCTCCATCTTGACAGTAACAATCTTCTCATCTAACTCAATGTGTAAAGGTGTGTTAGTGTGTAATTTGACGCCTGAAAGTGTGGGCATCCCCCACCAAAACAATCTGCCCCCCAATATACAGTAGAAAATATGTTAAATATGGTCTCCTTTTTTGAACCCTGTCATGTTATTTCTTGTTTATTAATTTAATTTATCCATTTATTAAGGAAAATATGAGTGTGGAAACCACCAAGAAGCCACCTAAAAGAAGGCCCACCTAAAGAAATCTGAATGAGTTTAAGCGTTTGCTATATTTAGGATATTTTCACTGCTTTACCTTGCCATTATACAGCCCTTTCCAATGAAGAAACGGACAATTGGGAAATTAGTTAACACGTTATTTGTCATCCGAACTAACCCTTTAAAACACGGTTACACAAATAACACAAACAAACCAATCACAGACTGTCCCTTTTAACGTGAAATCAACTGACCCCTAACGTTTTTTTAGGAGCAGTACAGATACAGATTATTATAAATCAGGGAAACTGTTAACCGATATTTGGAACCAATATACATTTGCAGTAAAAATGAAAACCTTGTCAAAATTTAGAATAAAGTGGTGGAGTGTAACTAGGTACAGTACTGAAGTACAATTTTGAGGCACCTGTACTTGATTATTTTCATTTCCCAGTCTGTGGCACAACAACCCTGAGTCCTGGCTATTACTCACGATGTGTAACAGATCCTGTTATGAGCAGGAAACTGAATGAGACTATAGAATGATGACTACAGACAGAAAGAGGCAGCTGCCTCAGAGCCAAAGCAGCACCTTTTAAATCTTTTATCAGCAATCCCTTAAAAAAAAAACAATTCTGATAATTGGAAAAATTCTGAATATCTGTCAGTCCCTAATCAAATGATTAATGATCAATGTAGTCTTCAAACGTATGTTGTAAATGTGCCAATTTTCATATAGAAATAACACAGAACTGTAGTAAATGCACTTGGTATTTTTATATATATTTATATACCATGATTACACCCTTACCTGAAAGCATCAATTGTGTGATAAGATGTACTTTGGTCAGAGTCTCTAGCTGCGTTGTGTCGGGATCAGAGTTGCAAATGTAAATGGGGAAATGCTATTTAATGCTTTGTAGGCAAACAACAGTATCTTTGAATTCACACTGTCACATATTTTAATGTAGTTCCTGCTTTTCTCCAGCACGGTCTCTGAGTTTTGTTAAAGGAACACTAAAACATGGAGGTTTTGCCAGAATACACTCCAGTGTGTAAGAAATGAAGCTGAAAGAGTGTCAACAGTCTCTCTGTCTCATTTGTCCTATATCAAAACCTTCTCTTTGATATTTTGGATGTATTTTCCTCGGACTGTGTTTGAATCTGTACATACTGATCTTCTGCCACACAAATCTTGTTTTTTGGTATTTCATAGTGCCCCCGGTGCACCAGCTTGACTGCAATCTTCAGGGGGCCCAGTGAGGGTCCAGTTGGCACAGTGAAAAAGAGGAGCACACTGAGGACAGGGGAGGGAGTGAAACAGGAAACAGTCCACACTTCCTCAGACAGGATACAGTGCTCCTCTAAGAGGCATCCTGCACTCTAATGCCTCAAAGGCCTTTCACACAAACACACTTATTTTCCTTTGGCACATTACTGCATTGTGGAGAGAGGGAACACACACACGACTTGTGAACCTGTGAGAAGAAAACTCAGCAAAAACTGGGCATGAGTGAAGCAGCAGGGCCACGAGGTCAGACATCATGTTTGGTAACACTGTCCTGAAGATCAAAGTGTGATGAACTGATGCAGGTTTGAATCCAGAGATTTGCTTTGAACAATAAAACACAAACATCCACTCCATCTCAGAGGGAAATGTTATTCTTTTTACTACACGTGTCCGTAGTGAACAGGATGCAGTGCGGATAAAGAGTTTACATACAAAACTAAGAAAATAATAATCGTGGTGCAGGTCCTCTTCTACGGAGGCCGCCATGTTGAACTGCCATTTTTCTACAGAAGCCAAGAACAGACAAACCATCACTGGTTCTAGATAGGGTATTTCGTATTTATATTTTCAGGAGTTTCATGGCCACCATAGTTTCTCCTACATGCTTGGAATTCAAGTTGCATTCAAATGGTTGCAATCTGCAACTTTACCACTATGCCACTTAATCCTACACACTGGTTCTTTGAGTAAAGATACTTGGAACCAGTATCAGAATGTAACTAGGTACAACTATAAGCTACATCTACTAAGTTCTGTACTTATAAGTACAAATTCGAGGTGCTGGTACTGGTAAACCATTTTATACAACTTTACAGGCCTACTTCTACTACTACTATTACATCACAGAGACAGTGGACGGTTTTAGTGACTAGTTACTTTTCAGATCACAATTTTTTTTATGTTTTCTGTCCAGTGAAAACCACGTGTCTCTAAATTTGGTGATTGTGATTTCAATAAACTGAAGGATGAAAGTGTTCCTTTATGGGCTGTGAAAACATCCTATATAAGGATTTTTACTTGTAGTGGAGTATTTTCACTACGTTGTATTGTTACAATTAAGGATCTGAAGACTTCTTCCATCACTGCTTGTAACAGAGTGTTTCTACACTGTGGTACTGCTTTATGCAAGTAAATAATCTTAATTAGAGATGAAACGATTAGGCAATTAATTGATTAGTTGGACATTTGATTGACAGAAAATCAACCACACTTTTTATTTTGGGGGCTTTTAATGACTTTAATCGATAGTGACAACTGAAGAGTGACTGCAAATGTGCTACAGGTCAGATTGGATTAATCAAATAATTGATTAAGTAAAACTTCAGTGGTTCCAGCGTCTTTAAAATTGAAATTTGCTACTTGTCTTGGTCTTTTAGGATATTAGACTATACATATATTTAGTATAGTATATATACTGTTGGTTGGACAAAACCAACAGTTTAAATATGTCAAGTTTAGATTTCAGAAATTCTGATGGGCATATTTTTATTTTATTTTATTACTAATTAATTAATTTAGAAAAAAAATCTACAGATTAATCGACAATAGTATTTGCAGCTACAATCTAAATACTTATTCATCTACTGCATTCAACGTTGTATGTTCAAAGTCAACCTGATGCAGATTTAGAGCCACACATGGACACAAACCTTTTGTTAGATGAATAACTACAGAGGTATAACATAAAACAACAGCTCTTTCATTTATTGCGCGCACTTTTAAGAAAAAGTGTTAATGTCTGAAAGTCAGTATTACCCTTACCTGCAGAAATGTATTGAATCTGACTGGAGGGTCCATGCTTTCATGTTGGCTCCACTTGTTATATGGTGAGATGCAAGTGCTGCCACCTGCTGTATGCTGTCATTTCCCAACATTGTTCACTGTTGTTACTGTCTGAATGCAAAGTTAAAAGATTTTCTAATGGACACGGAGTTTAACATATTTCACACAATGTCCTGACGAACTAATAAATGATTACGATTAAATAATTTCTTGTTTATAATTTCCTGCATTCACTCATTTTATCCGGAACTCTTGCGACTGTTTCCCGACGGTCTCTTTTCTGTGTCGCACAAAACAATGTCCCCCAGCCCGCCGAGGTGGGAGATGAAGTGGAGCTCAGTCGGCTGTAGCTTTGCTGATGTTTTGTGGGCTTTTCTGGCTTTGTGTTTCCTTGTAGCTTACTGCGTTCACAAAATATCATCACAGCTGCACAAAAATACGAAACTTGTCGTATTTCCGTTTTATTTCAGGATCTTATTCGGTACGGAAAAACCAAACAAACCCTGAGAAGAGACGACTGGCTGCGTGTGTTTGACGTCCCAAAAAGGTAATTGTTTGTGTAGGAAACAACCTAGCCGACGCGGTGAGCTATAAAATAATGTATTTATCACTTTAATTTATACATTTGTAATGTCTTCAACTGGAGTTTTAGGGTTTTTTTCAGTGTTAACTTCTTAAAAACTTAAATGTTTGGATGCTAGCTTAGTTGAAGACAGAAATAGTAACTTGTGCTCCTTTTTTTCGTCTTCCAGGTGGTTCTGGCACTTCTATGCCATCTCTGTAGGCTGGAATGGTCTTCTTCTGCTCTTGTACCTCAACCTCACATTTCGGCATCAGTCCTACCCACCATGGCTCACCGGGTCGTTAGACATTTTGACAGGTTTACCAAGCACTGACAGTCAAGGTAGGCTGACCGTCCAACACTGTGTCTAAAGCTTGTGTCCTCCTGTTTGATAATTCACGCTGGTATTCATCCTGTCTGTAGTCCCACAGCTGTCCACTGTGCTGGTGCTGCTGCTGCTCTGTGTCCACTCCCTCAGGAGGCTGCTGGAGTGCCTGTTTGTCAGTGTTTTCTCTGATGGAGCCTTACATTTAGTGCAGTATGTGTTCGGTCTGGGGTATTACATTACGATGGGATTGACGGTGCTCTGCTCGGATCGTCTGGGAAAAGGTTAAACTCAAATCAGTCCTCTCTACATCTACTGGTCAGTGGTTTTGCTATGTGGTGCTGATGTTTGTGCTTTTCTGTTTAGGGACTGGAACTCTCCTCTCTCAGCTGGACTGGATTCATGTAGCTGGAATAGCACTTTTCATTATGGCCTCTCTAATGCAGCATCAGTCCATGGTCCTGCTGGCCAGGCTTCGCACTGGGAAGTCAGGTACGATTGTCCAGTTGTCTTTGTTTAAAAATAGTGTCTCTTGTAGTTTTGGGCCTTTTACTACAGATGATTTACACTTAACTGCTGACCATTTGCTAAACAAATCAGATTGCTGAACAGTGTGATTATCATAAGAAATCCATCACATGAACATCACATTTGCTTTTATTGTTGCCAAAAGTGTATAATGTAATAAACAACACACTCTCAGTGTAACCATGTGAATAGTATACAATAGTAAACGACTGATCTATCAATTAGTAGGGGCTGATCTGTTTTCTGTCGGTTGTCTTTTGTGGCGTCTCTCAGGAACAGTGGAGACGCTGGCTCACAGAGTGCCGATGGGAGGCTGGTTCGAGTTGGTGTCATGCCCGCATTACTTTGCTGAGCTGCTGATCTACGTTTCACTGAGCTTGGTTTTTGGAGGCCTGTCTCTCACCTGGTGGCTTGTTGTCCTTTATGTGCTCTTCAACCAGGCACTGGCAGCACAGCTTTGTCATGAACTTTATATTAGCAAATATGAGTCTTACCCGAGGCATAGAAAAGCATTTATACCGTTTATAATGTGAATAGTTTGTGTTTGCCTTGCGTATTGGGAACTGTAAGATCCTAGAAAAATGTTGTCTGAGGATCTGAAGGTGCAGGACTGAAACTCACCTCCCTCTCAGCATTGACTGACAAGCCAACAGGACAACTTTGAACTTTAGTTGACAGCTCCAAAGGGTGAATGTGAGGCATGGCAGTGCTATGGAAACATTTTTCCATAGCAGAAGTCTCTCCAAGTGAGAGGTGAGCTGTTTCTTACTGACTGATGTGAATAAATGGGGAAATATATATATATATATATAAAAAATATCCTTGAATCTTGTTTTTGTTATAATAGGGTACATCCATGTCATAACAACACATATTTTTACAGCACACAAACATATCTCATTATAATTCATAAGATAAGTGATGTTGGTTGAATAAGGAAGTTTTAAATGTTTCTTCAATAACAAAAAGATCCTTTCAAAATTAGCCAAATTTAGACTTTGACAAAAAAAATGTTGTTAAAATAAGTGGGTATGATTTAATAACAGTAGAAATCTCATACGTATATTGCTACGAGTTATTGTGTTATAACAGAAACAAATGTAATTGATATGAGAAATTAAGCTTTGTTTTTTCTCATGGTGCTAATACCAAAGTCCTGCTGTTCGACAAACAAGTTTTTTAATAATAATCAGGTTTGTTGGAATTAAATATTGCACTTATAGCCAATAAACTGAGCATGGGAGTGGAGTTCGTTCCACGTTGTACTTCTGTATAAGTATTTATTTTAATCTTTTTGTCTGTATTTTGTGCATATTTGTGTCTACACTAGGGCTTGAGGAATCCACTAGATCCAATCGAATCCAACTTTATTTGTTAAACACTTTAAAAACAACCAAAGTTGACCAAACTGCTGTACAGGAGAATAAATAAGACATCATAAATGTAAACAGTGATGGTGATGAAACACATCTGCATTTTAAAGCTTATTTACACATTTCTAGCCTTTTAAATTTGTGTACTTTATAACTTGTAGTGTCAAACAACCTATCATGATAACGTGGTAGTTTTATTTCCCCTTGTATGTCTTTAACTATATTTGCATTAAGTCGTTACTGACAAAAACACTGTCCAATCACCGAGCTGTATTTTATGTACGTCATCCCACAAGCTCACGTCACTCCTTCAACGGTCCAATCATCTCTCTGCTCCGGTCGTAAACGCAGCAGCAAGATTCTAACTTCCGCCTCGAGTCGACTCGGTCGGTCTGATCGTGACGTGTATTAGCGAAGATCGTGTAGGTTGCTAATATGAAGTTAGCCAGTCCAGTTGCCGATGATATTAAGTGATTCGCGATAGAACAATTAAAGCGCAAACTGTGTGTGGTAAGTGTTTAGAAAGCAATAATGCCTCTCATGGTCGGCGGAGGAGATGGACGGACTGATAGAAATGTGATGTGTGTCTTGTTTCCGCTCGCCGCCGTGTTTTTGTTGTCGGTCGGAGTTGCTGCTGTTCCAGAGGAGCACAAAGCTGCTGTCCAAGAGCAGCCCCCACAAGAGGTACACGTTTTTCACTTCTTTATTTCCAATTCAATCTTCTGTCGTCGTCGGTAGCTGCTGCCGCTGCTTCCTAGCGCCTCCGAGCTAGCCAGCACATGCTAACTGAGACACACATCACATTGTGTTCCGGTTGTAGCTCCAGTGGGTAAAGTTAGTCCTTCATTGGTAAATACCGCCATGAAAGCAAATATTTAAAGGAAAGGAAAGATAAGGTAGACAGCCATAGGGGTGTTAGCATGAGAGAACCGAGCTCCCGGTTTTGTCGCCACCAGTTTTATTAATGTTCCCACAGCATGCGGCCCGAATAGCACGCTAGCCAGGACAGACGTGTAAGTTTGACTTGCTTTATAAACAGTGTGTAACTGAGCCGACTGTCTCTGTGTGCGGCTGTGTTTGTTTCCTCTGCAGAAAGCCGCAAGTCCCCATCCCTTGGGCCCAGTCATTTCTGAAGATGAATCCAACAAAGGGAACATGGGCTTCATCCATGCCTTTGTGGCCTCTATCTCTGTCATCATCGTCTCTGAGTTGGGAGACAAGACCTTCTTCATTGCAGCCATCATGGCCATGCGTTACAACCGCCTCACCGTGCTGGCAGGTGCTATGCTGGCTCTGGGACTCATGACTTGTCTTTCTGGTTAGTAGAGGCGGATATTTTGGATATTTTTGCATATATTTGTAAATATAGTTCTCCTCAGTCTCTTGCTTTGGAATAATGAAGTCATTATTGTGTCCATCCCCCAGTGCTGTTTGGCTATGCCACCACCATCATCCCTAGAATCTACACATACTATGTGTCCACCGCTCTGTTTGCAATCTTTGGTTTACGGATGCTGAGAGAGGGGCTGAGGATGAGTCCAGATGAAGGCCAGGAGGAGCTGGAGGAGGTGCAGGCAGAGATCAAGAAGAAGGATGAAGAGGTAAGCCAACTTTTTACTTATCTCCCAAACAGATCAAGTAGTACAGCCCCAGGTTGACTAAGTCAGAATGAATAAGTAAACGTACATAATTTATATAAGCACTATGGGTACTGTTTCTGACTGGTAGCATCGTTTTACTCACTAACTCTCAAATGGTTCACGTTACTTTTTCACCAGGAAAACTCTGTCACAGTGCTGCTGCTTCTCAGAAGAAGATAATATACTTACACATACAAGTAGGAAATACTGACACAGATACATCTCATGTGCCAGTCTGATGGGAATTTAAATGAATCCAAATATAATGTTTTGACTAATTTTTACTCCTCTTACCCAAGGCATTTTAAAAAAGTTTGAGTTGTGTTGAAGCCATTTTTATCATCAGGCTGCACAGGAACATGGGGGGTTTTACTGTTTAGGCTGATATGGATTAAAGGGAAGTTTCCCAACAGGATATGCCTTACATGTCATGACCTGCCCAACTGATCTGCTGTCATAAATGCGTCTCATTATCTTGGGTATTCCTACCTGTTAATAGGTGGACCCGTCTCTGTACATTGTACTGTAAAGTAATAAACTCTTGACATTTTTGTGGCTAGTGGCAGGAACTGTATGTTGGGAGTTATAAAAATACTCCTATATTTCTATATTTAATTACAGCATTACATCCAGCTTTTAGTAAAATCACTTTATCCTCTGTTGCAGCTCCAGAGGTCCAAGCTGGTTAATGGGACTCCAGATGTGGAAGCTGGATCAGGGACTACAGCTCCTCAGGGAAAGTGGCACAGCATCGTCTCGCCAATCTTTATCCAAGCCTTCACCCTCACCTTCCTGGCAGAGTGGGGGGACCGCTCGCAGCTGACCACTATTATTCTAGCTGCCCGGGAGGTTTGTTGCATTTGCTGTACGGCACATGGCTGTGTGTTTTTAATACCTTACAGTACATGGATTGTCTGACTTTTTAGCGTGGGTGGCCCCAGTGCAAAATAAATCCTTTGTTTATCTTTTTAAGACCACAAACAACAAATGCCCGTCACTGCTGTGTTGATACACAGTTGATTAAATATTCAGGATAGGTATAATTTCCTATAACATCAACATGAAAGGCACTTCTATTAAATTCCCAGGATCCATTTGGGGTTGCAGTCGGTGGTACGCTTGGACACTGTTTGTGTACAGGACTGGCTGTGATAGGAGGGAGAATGATCGCGCAGAAAATATCTGTCAGAACAGGTGAGATCTTTTTGTTGTTGTTGTATTAAAATCATATTTGTTGAATATATTTTCACAAGTACAGTTCATTCTTAAAATGTACCACGCTCTAATCATATCTGTTGAAGAAACAATTGGCTTTAAAGCCAAGTGGATCTCATTCTTGAATTTAGGAATACAGTCTCAAAGTCTTGAAGCTTTGGAAAATCTTAATTTCAACTTTGTTTTCAAGGTATATGCTTGATTTTCAACATTGATTTACATCTGCACAATCACTCTTTAATTTTCAAAAGTTGTCCACACCCTGGGAATAGTGTGAGAAGATCAAAATCAAGTTTAGGAAATTAATAAACAGTAACAGAGCTGGTCTTATGTGTTTTTAAATAGTTTGTTCTAGTGTGAAACAAAAAGACCCAGTAAGTTGATTAAGTTGATCATTATATTTGACAGACTTGAGGAACATGTTTTCCACCACCGATATCTTTTTGAATGGCTACAGTTCGTACAGTATCTGATGTTGGTGTCTGTATCTAATGACACTTGAGACTGTAGAACATTTGTTACGACCGGCACAGGATGGAGAGGCCCACCAAACTTAACATGAACAAACTGAAATGTATTAAAGTATTTAACAATTATAACACACCGTACACAGGACCACGGCTCTGGGGCCGTCACTGCATGTTAGCTTGTTTAATGATTCAGCGTCCAGTGTGTAGGATTTAGGCGCCTCTTAGATCACAACTCCCTCCCTTCACCCTCTTTCAAGCGTGAAAAGGAAACTATGGTGGCTGCTAAACGCACAAAAAACACTAATGCCCTTATCTAGAGCCAGTGTTTGATTTGTCCCTTCTGGGCTACTGTAGAAACATGGCGGAATCCCCCTACCCCATGGTGTTTGTAGATATAAACGCTCCTTCTAAGGTAACAAAAACGTAACCATTCTTATTTTCAGGAGATTATACACCTTTATTCTACCAATAGATCCTCCTAAATGTTTCACACTGGACCTTTTAATGTTCACATAACTTGTTCTGGGATCAGATGCAGACTGTTTTTATATTTATTTTTCTCGTTTAGTTTCTAGGAACAAATTAAACACTTTTGTGAATGAGGCTCTTGTTTAATCTTCCCTCGCTCTGTAAGACAAAGTACATATACATTGGTTGTTTATCTCATAATTAAAATGCTTTTTCCTTTTCTTGCTTCTATAGTTACAATCATTGGAGGGATCGTGTTTCTGGCATTTGCCTTTTCTGCCCTGTTCATCAAGCCAGATGCTGGATTTTAATTGGAAGATGGACTTTCAGGTTTACTCTGTACATACGTGTAAAATTTGGTGACGTTGCTGGGACTGTAGTTTTGACTCTGTATGTGTCCAACAGAAACAGTGACTGGTTAAACAGCGAGCTGAAGTCCTGTCCTCATCTCCTGGAAGGCCTCTGTTCCACTACAGTCTGTAACTCGTGGGGTTTCCTGTCGAGGTTGAACAGTTCGGTATTATTTTATTAGCATTAAATAACATTTTCCTAGAGTCTGAACCGGTAGTACACATCAGAGCCTCGTGGGAGGTGTAGTTGTTGAATGCTAATAAATGTTTAGTCTTTATGAAGTACAGATGTTAGATACACATTTAGCTTTTTCCAGAAACCCCTGGTTTCATAAAGTGTGATGAAATTAAACCCTCTAATGAGAAGAAGACACTGAATTACAGGGGCTAGCGGTGAGAGGGGGCAGGACTGTCGCTCTCTTAGAGCTGTATTCTCATCACAAGGTGTGAGAGTAAGAAGAATGGATTGTTACTGATTGCTGACCTCTAACTCAACTCTGAACAGTCCTGTGGCTCAGACACAGAGCCGACAGGCAGTACTTCTCTCCCCCTCTGCCATCTCTGTTAGACACCGAGTCCATTTCAAAATCTTTTGCCTTTTTTTTTGTTTTTAAATGTTGAATGGTTAATTTTGTATAACATGAGCCCAGGTGCTGTCAGGTGACTGACAGAATAGTAACCGTAGACCGAGCTGCCAGTTTCCTGTTACAGGAGTTGGCTGGCGTTGTTAGGTTTATTCCACCGTGACACCTTTTCGCCATTGCAATCACATAAGAAGTGGGCCTACCTTACATAAGATTTTAATTTCCAGCTGTGAGTAAAAACACTGAAAGCAAATCCAACAGCACATAAACTTATGTAATTTGAGATTTTATTTGAGGCAAAGATGCCATTGTAAAATATTTCCCTTAGTTAATCCTCTGTTTCACATAGAAGCAGTCTTTTAGAGAGAGAGACCTGAACCACTAGAATACCTCTGCGTCCAGGTGTCGCCTGTTGGAATATCTGGTGGAGTACTTAAAGAGCTACACCACAGCTTCAAAATAGCTTATGTGCACCTTTCCAAAATGCTAACCACATATTGGAGATACAGATCGGGGGCCTTCATATTTCCAGCTTCCAGTTTCAGGTGCCGATAGGAAACAAAAAATAAATGGATTGGGTTGAAAAAAGGCCAGTAATCACCTCAACGCACAGGTTAACGCTTCCTCAGTGATGAAAGCCATTTCCAGTATGAACCTCACTGCCTGCACTGTCGCTGCCCTGAATGACAGAATCAGTGAGTAGTAACCATCATGTAATTTATCCAACACAAACCCTCAGTATAAGTCACTCCTTTGGCCATAAGCAGCTGTGTTGTAGCTACAGTGACACCTGAACACGGCAATGTAATTCAAGCATACGTTTCACCTTTTATTTAAAATGGTATCTATTTATTTAGCTTCTTTTTCTTTCTCTTTTTTTAGCACGTACTGTAGAAACACAAAGGGGGGAGAGGTACCTATAAACGAAGGAATGGAAATATTTTTTTAAGCAAACAGGCTAAAGCTGCATTGTCAATATTTGACAGGCTGTGCCCAGCTGTGAAATACTTCTGTTTGTCATACAGGTTGGTTGAAATGCCTATAAATCTAAAATGCTAAATAAAAATGTTTCATGTGTTGTCTGACCATTTGGACTGTATTGAGCTGAGTGAACAACAACAATGAACAAACCTCAGAAATCCAGTAAATTAAGGAACCAACTAGAGTCAACACAACACCAGAGACACTTCATTAGTTTTATTTTCAAATTGAAGGGGGGCAAACGATGGATACGTTTGCCTTAAAAGGTTATGTTTTAATTTATGAATGGTTTGGCTCAAGAAATGAATGCAAGGTAGCAGGCACACACACATGTGAAAAGAGCTCTTAGCATGATTTATAATGCATTATGGGATTGTTTATTGAGAAAGTGCAACCCCACACACCAGTTTCACATCATTTCCAAGAATGTAGTGTTTGATATAAGTTTAACTGCAGTTAAGGAGCCTAAAGCTGAACAGTAGGTGGCAGTAGTGGATCTTCAATCATTGTATCTCAGCAGGAAAATAGAAACTTAAGATTTCAGTGAGAAATCTACAGAGTAGCATGTAGGTCAGAATCAAAAATTATTTTAATAAGGCCGTCCTTTAAAAATGGCGAGTTGTAACTAATGGCTTTATTAATGGTTCAATGATTTAATAATATTAGATTAACAGTTAATACCGTTACTCTTCAGTCATTCATTCAAGCAGAAATGTCAAACATTTGCCAAGAGACCTTTTTCACAGCAGCAATTTTGACACAAAGTAGTAGGGTAAACACAGGCGTTATTTGCTGCCTTTCTACTCGTCTGCTTTGTATGGTAAATTAAAGATTTTCAACAAAACATTTGAAGATCTTACCTTGAGCTCTGGGAAATTGTGATGGAGATTCATGAAAAATGAAAATAATAATTAGTTGCGGGCTTACAGTGTTTACCCTTTGGCTTTGGTAACAATGCAGTAATACATGTTAATAAGTCATTTATGTGTTAATCCATCAAATCTGTAGCTGTAAGTGCTCGTAAGATATTTAAATGGTGTTTTAAACCATCAAGTCAGCTGCTGTGGTTAAACGGTCTCAGGAAGCCAAAGGAAGTTTTCACAGCCTGGCAACCTAAAGTTATTCTTATTATTGGCTTATAAAGCATTAGTAAATGTCTTTCTATTCATTAATAAAGCCATTAGTTACAAGTTATAAAAGGAGCTTTATTGCAAAATGGTGGCAAACATTTCAAACGATACCAAACCGTTTCTCACTGCAGGGCACACCTGAATCTGTGACGTCAGAGCGGGTCTCTGGCGTCACAGATTCAGGTTTGGCCACTCTGTGGGATTCATGTGGATTAACCCTTAACTTAACCAGGTGTTTAGTTTGTGGTTTTTTTGCCGTTGTTGTTGAGTGTACTGCAGCATTAAATTTCATGAGCCAAACAATTAACGCCACACAAACATGAACTCAAAACGGAGAGAGAACACTAATAGACATTCAGAGTTTCTAGTGTGTACATCAGAACTACACAACATTTAACACAATGCACTGTGTCCTTTCACTTAGGGCTGGCCTTCTTGGGTTTCCCTCTCTTTGGATAACAAAACATTTTCCCTCATGATTCTGTGACTTGGCAATGACCAACTAATAACTTTGTCTTTTAAAAACATCGTGTCGGTTCCAACAACTTCCTGCATGGAGGAAAACATTTCGACCGGCGGTAAAGACCCTTACATTTGATACAAAGTCTTGCATATCCATAAACTCACAGGTAACCCACTCTTTCTGGGGGCAATAGGTTCAACAGTCTTTATGTGTATGTCACAGTTCGTTTAGATCCTCCATGTTACTTGATTTTTAGGTTTTCACATTTTAAAGCAGTGTTGTTACTGTGTTTGATGTCACATATGTATGGTAGCTTAATGAGGTCTATTCCGGCGATAGAAAAATAATTCTCTAATAGTTCTCTCTATTTACTGCATGTCCTATCATACATTGTGCAAGGTCTCCCACAGCCACACGGCTCCTCATGCAAAATACTCATGTTAATGATATTTAATTACATTCTTGTAGGTATATTGCACCACTTGTGTCACACTCGAGTGCTGCTTGCATGTAGCACGGGACCAGGTTCACTCTACAGGTCTCTAAGTGTTTAGCAGAGAACTGTATTCTTATTTAAATATTGATATGTGTTGCACCACCACAACTGATTTTTAACAGAGGAGTGCTGTGTAAAGGTCCAGACTATGAGGCCTACTCTAACTAGATGTAGTCTTTCTGGAACTGTATGCAGTACAGAAACAACACAGTGGAGGAAGCTGGTATTAGGGACTGTACAAAAATAATTAGAGGGGAAGGTGAGATCAGAAAAGGGGGGAGGATTAGGGATTTATTGTTTTTGCTAAAGTATAATTAGTTGTAAGTCAAAAGTGCCTTGTGGATCATATGGTGCCTTCTGCCCCCTGTAACAGCACTTTATTATCTACTAGTAGGACCAATATGTCAGGTTTTAGAAACAGTAGATGTGGATTATTAGCATTAGTAAGGGATGTTTTAGCAATACGTAAATGTGTCATATAGATATAAGACATGTTTAGCACAACCTAACCAGTACTACTGATGGGTGAAGATAAAATATGACAGAGCTGCTAACTGCACCATGTTCACTCATCCATTGATACTGGTTATAATTATTTAATTTTGAAGCTCTGGAAAACAGCTGGAATGATCTGTTGCACAATTTATGTTGTTTTGGCAACTGCTAATTTCATTCCTCTTCTGCTACGTAAAAATCCCATTTGGGTTACGTAAAACGTTTTGTCCCATTAACATTTAAAACCAGGTTTGAAGTCGTGGTGAGGGTCCAAACTGATTAATAAAACCCTTGGAGGGAGTCCATCATAAGGTTCAGCCCCCCTTCCCAATCATGTTTGTACAGTCCCTTAGATGTCTTCACTGAAATGTGAAAAATGAATGAGTGAATAGATGAATTAAGTGGCCATACTCAAAACATGATGTAATCTTGACGCTGCATATAGCATGTGACTATAATGTAGACTCCAAAGGGAACTCCATACTCCACATGGGCATGTACCATAAAATAACCAGTTATTTATGCAATGACAACTTTAACCAACAAAGGCAACATGACAACCACTTTAAAAAAAAAGACCAATCACATAAATATGATGCAAGTCAAATGTACTCTGAAATGAGTGATTCAAAAGTTAAACACACATTGGGAGTGATTCCCTAATAAAATGACAATCCCACTCTCTAAACATTGGAAACAGACATTGACAGCTTTGGAGTTAAATTAAAGCATCGTAATGCCAGGGAAGTAATTAAGGTTAAATTATCAAACCAATTTTTTCTGCATGTTCAAACGCACAAGCTGAGCTGGGCTTTGGGCCTATCACAATAGAAACAGCAGCTGTTGCATGTGATCGTTTATTTTTCCCCTGACAAATCCAAACTGAGTTACTTTAACCTCTTAGAAAGGCTGCTTGGGTGTGCCAATTTATGGGTCCAATATCCCAAAGCAGTGAGCCACAAATTAGTTTTTATAGCATTTGTCCATTGCTACTCAAGGCAAGGCTGAATCCAAGCATGTCTTCTATGGTGCACCACTCACATTTCGCACAGTGGATGAATAATGTGTCTTTCTGTGCTTCAAACTGAAGGCATGAAGTAAGACAATAACAATATGTATTACTCTATCTTTACAACTGAAGTGCTAATTTCTGGATCTCCCCTTTATGAACGCCATATTCAAACATTACCAGATGCACACTATTAAGTGCACATGGTAGCCCCAGATGCCTTGGGCCAAAGGTCAAAGACTGACCATGTATGTATTTCACCAGACCAGTCATGTGTTGAGCTCAGCCAGTCATTTCACACGGATGAAGAATGGGTCGAGTTGTCTGCCTGATACCATCTGACCGTGAATTAGATCAGATGGTGAGGAGGCTGGGAGGGGGTCTACGTTTTTAGCGAGATTGTAATCTCCTCAGTGTCGCCTTGAGTTTTGACAACAGTGTCTTTCATTGAGCAGACACGATGGTGGTCCCCATTTTCAAATAGTACTGAATAAGGAAGGAAGGTGTGTTCCAACTATTAAAAAGCTCATGAAAGCGTATACTTCCAATTAACTAGGAATTTGCAAAAAACAGTCTTTATGTGTTTTCTGTGGATTTTGCCTTATAATGTCTCCCACAGTATCCTGTATCCATTATTATTTTTAAAGCTGCTATAATCAATGGATCACATGACTGTCTGCATGTAAAAGGGGTTGCTCAATGATGACCCCACAGAGCAATTGTTTCTGGGCTTTGCAGTTTCCCTCAGCTTTACAGAGCTTTTTAGCATCTTTCAGCTCATTATTTTGGTTTTCCTGATGCAACTTTTACCATTTTGGTTCCCTCCCACAGCTCTCACAGCGCTGTGTTTGGCAGCAGCAGGCAGCTTGCAGTGGAAAAACTCACTTTACAACCCACTGTACACAGTCTGTCCAGCACCAATCAGCAGACAGACGGTTAGCAACTAGCTGGTGAACCTAATGGAGCAATTAGCAGCTAAAGAACCAGAGGAAAGCATTTGATTAGCCCGATGCTAACACAACTCATTCTCCTCAAGCTTAGTCTGAGAATATTAACTACAGGTTGTACATTTTTAAATTTCAATATATTTGAAGGGATAAATATCTATAGATTGAAGAAACCGTACCATACAGGCATTATAGGTGGCTCTGAAATGGCAGCTGAAGTGCTAAAAATGAAGAAGTAAGAATATGAAGGATTATGTTGGCAAATCTTTTTGTTGCATACATATAACCGTAGTCTTCATTCACAATGTTTGTGTTAAGTCTTTAGTGTGTGGATTTTAAACACATTTTAAAAAGCTTAGAAATACTTTAAAACATTTCCCTATCTTTTTGACAATTATATGAAAATCTGTGAAAATGTGGGTCAAGGATTAAACAAACTGTGACACAACAAGCAGCATCGGCATAGTCTGCTATGCAGACTCACAAACACGTCCCATAGGAGAAAGGAAGTCTGTGAAAATATCAGCCACTGAGCATTTTTAAGATCTTTTTTTCTTAGAGTACTAGAAAAAAAGCATATTCAAAGCTGCAAATAACAGACTACGCATTTCATTTCATGCATCATATAAAATATTAGTTCTTTCTTTTTCATTATATTTACATAATATATTACACTTAATGTTCTGTACAGTAAAAGTTCAATCTACACCACATTCTTAAAAATATTTTCTGACCCATAATTATTTTTACATGAAAAACAAGAATAGGAGAAAACATCCAAAACAAACAAGCCTCTGGCTGTTCTGCAGGACGTCCTTGAAGCTTGACAGAAGCTTCGCTGCATTAACTAGAGAGCTCTGCATAAAATAATCCTGTGAAGGGGACTAGAGCTCACACACACACACACACACACATACACACACACACACACACGCATGCACACAAACTAAACACACAGGGAAAAGGCCAGGGGAGGGATGTGAGGGGGAGTCCATTACAGGGATTGTGGCTCCCTGTTTTCTTGGAGAAAAGGCTTTGACCCAGAGCCAAATCCTGCTGCCAGAGCCACAGTGGGCCCAGTCCTTGGTTCTCTGCAGCACTCTGTGCTCAGGAGGTAAGTGCAAACAGCAAAAGATCCTTGTGAGGGGACGGAAGCCACAGCCTGCCCATCCAATTACTTCTCAGCCTCTGAGGCATGGTCTCAGTGCCGAACTTTCAGCAGAACTCCTCTTTAGACCCCCGTAACAAAGACACCCACGCCTGGGTTTGGCTCATTCCACCTCTGATTGGCTTTAGCCAGTTACTGTGGCTGCGTAGCAGAGCGATCAGACAAGCTATCTGCCCTGTGAGGGGCCAGTTGCTGCTGTTTCTGCTGTTGTAATTGCTTCTGCTGCTGTTGATGATGTTGGTGTTGTTGTAACTGCTGCTGCTGTAACTGTTGCTGCTGCTGTTGGGTTGTGGCAGTGAAGGTACCCTGCTGCTGCAAAGGGAACGCTGCCTGCAGGATCAACTGAGTGGACTGGTTTCCATGAAGAAGCCGAGGACCCTTAAGTGAAAAGTTTACATTAGCTAGATCTTAGGAAGGAAGTTAAGCTGTTGAGCCATGTATAGATAGATTACTTAAAACTGCACTAGGCAACATTTGTGTTTTTGTTTAGCTTTATGAAAGGTTTGCAACAAAACACTTTTTCACTGCCACTGAGTGGCAAAACAAATTCACTGTGGCTGCTATGAATGAAGAGAACTGTGATACTGATACAAATATCTTGATAAAATGGGGAAATTAAAGTTCTCACTAATCTTTTAGAGCTTGACTTAACGTTGCCTAATACAGCCTAAACGTTCATTACCACCTGTAGTGTTACCTGTAGGAACTGTGTTTGCTGCTGGGCCAGTGGACCTTGCCCTGGCTGCATGGCTGTGACCTGTGACTGCTGCTGTACCTGCTGCTCCTGCTGCTGTTGCTGTTGCTGCTGCTGTGGCTGCTGGGCAATGCTGATGGTCTGGGTCTGGCCCTGCTGAGGAGCGAAGGCCGTCACCACTTGGCCCATAAACATGGTTGTGGGGACCATGACTGCCCCACATGCCATCTGCCCTGTCACTAGCTTGGTGAGCAGCTGAGGACCAGCAGGAAACCTGTCAGAGACAGGCAGTGGGCAAAGGAAACATGGAATTTAAGTCAGGAGATTTCTCTTCATTTTCACCGTTTAAATTATTGTGGAGACTGAAACTACATACAACTAAAAAAATTAACCATGACAATACAATTAGTACAGTTTTTAAACGAATAAACACCTAATCTGAGCGGCACGGTCCTGTGCAAATGTAGCCACAGCAGGTGTGTTGTGTCCAGTATTTTGAGCCAGGCTAGTGGCAATCTGGACCACATTACTAGGGCTTTGCTGAGGGATCATCATTGTGTTGTAGAGAGACGCAGGCAGTGCATTTTGTTGTGGCTGCAGAGTGAGAGACGACCGCTGAGACTGAAATACATAAAACCAGAGAAAATAATGACATCTGTAGGAATCTACACTGAAATCTATAAGAAACTAAATTAAGCTTTGAATACAATGTGACAGTGGGTGGCTGTGTTGGATGTGTTGAATGAACGGGGAAAAGGGGAACTATTTAGTTTGTCTGACCTGTGAGAGCGCTGTGCTCTGTTCCCGCAGGAGTGTTTGTTGCTGGGACTGGGGCTGAACAGCATGTTGTTGCTGTATGCTGTTCTGTAGAGGCCCCGCAGACACCACCTGGCCCTGCATGCTGAGTGTTCCCCCTTGCTGCACAGCGTTCCCCTGGGCCATCTGAACCGAGCTCAGATTTAGTCCTCCGGCTCCTTTTTGTAAGAACATCTGAAACAAACAGGACACATTCTGACTCCCTCCGAAACTACGGCAGCCTAACATCCATCCCAACAGTAAATAAAGCAAAGCTATGATATATTGATTGAGAAGCTCTTCAGTCTCACCTGCAGGCTCTGTCCCTGCACTCTCTGCAGCTCCTCTTGGATCTGACGCAGCTCATCTTGCTGCCGCTGAATGTTGGCCTCGATCAGCCTGGTCCTCTGCTCCAGCTGCTCTTTCAGGTTTTGCATGGCTTCTAGCTGGTTGCAGAACTGCACCATTGACTGTCAAGGAACAATGACATGGGGACACAGCGGGAAGTGAAATGGCAGCTGCTGAAGTGGTAAATACAAGAGCATTTGTTTCTCAGTGTAGGAAACTTGTCATAACCAGCTCAAAACATTGATTGGCTCATATGTGATCAAATCTTAAAGAGAAAAGCGACATGTACATTTTAGATTATTTTAGTCATATTTGGGTTGCAACTATGAGCTCCAGAGTTCCAGCGCACTCAAAATGTACTTTTGGATCTTATTTGTTGATGGTGTTTCTTGCATATGCTGTAATGGATGTTCTTTTCAATAATACCAGTTTGGTTTGTGCTCAACAAACATTAGTTATGTATTCTTTCCCATTGGGGGATAAAATACTGAAGCAGAATTAGTAAATACATTTTAAATTTCAGTTTTTTATTAATCAAATTATAGCATAAAATAGATAATTATGTTAAGATTATTAAAATGATTAAGGAAGAATAAAAGCAATAATGACTGATTACTAAGATAAGACATGAATTAGGCTTTAAAACAAAGTGACATAAACATCTTACTTGACCGCTGGTCTGAACTTGTTGTTGCTGTTGAGGCTGCTGTTGAGGCTGCTGTTGAGGCTGCTGCTGTTGCTGTTGCTGCTGCTGCTGCTGCTGCTGCTGTTGTTGTTGTTGTTGTTGTTGTTGTGACACCATGGATGGTGCCATGTTCTGTCCTGTATTTTGGGAGCTCATCGACTGCTGATGATCAACAGACACCAAACAAAAAAAGGATGAAGTTCAGAGTCAAGTACTTTGTCTCTCTTTATCTGTAATTAAAGCCCTTTTGCTGTCTGTTTTTGGCCCTTCACTGACCTGACTGCTGATAGACGATCTTCGCTGTGATGTCACCTCCATAGCGGAGACAGACTGGCGACCTGGTGTACTCCTGTCAGCCTGAAGCTTCATCTGTGAGGCTGAGAGGGAAATACAAACATGATGCTCAGATGTCAGCCATATATGTACCCTTTTGGAGTGTCACATTGGTTGATATTGAATGGAAGTTTTTTGAGGGTGCTTACAGGCTGGGTCAGACACAGCGGTGTGCGAGGATTTGCGTGAGCTGCGAGACGAGGCCGAGGGTGTCCGGCTGTGGTTGAAGCGCTCTAGAGCCTCCTTCAGGCTGGACGTGTTGAGCTGAGACTCGGAGCCTGAATCCTGGCACTGCTGTGAGGTGAGGGAGAAAGTCACTGTAGTCAGCCTCAGCTCTGGGTCTCCATACAAAGCATCGTCACAGATTACTGATCCGTCAGCCCACAATAAAAAAATAAAAAAATCACCTTGTCTGCCGTAATCTCAGGTTGTGATTCTTCAATCCCAAGCTCTCTGCGCTGTTCTGCTCTTACTTCAGCATAACTGTACAGCATAGAGTGAATATAAAACACATACATATGTGATTAAAGTGACAGATGTGGGACAGATGTGTTTTTCTACTCTTGTATTTAGAAATAAAGATCGTCGGCTTCCATGTACCTTACAACAGTGTGTGTGCAGACAATAAACTCGGGTCTGGAGTTCCACTGGTGGTAGGTGATGTAGTAGTGGGTCTGAAGCCAAATCCACTGCTGCCCTTTGGTGAGGAATCTGTAGTAGCAGGACTTTCCCTTGCCATACTGCATTACTACAGACACACGAGGAAGCAGAACTGACGACCACTCACTGTATGAAAGCTCAAAAAGGAGCAGATAATCATACATCAGCTCACTTTAATGATGTCTGAGAAAGAAGTACTCACGGTGTTCGTGGCATTTGGCCAATGTCTCCAGGTCATCTACATGGTAGTAGTCATACCCTGACGTACCCAGGACCTCAAACGGGAGGTAACCTATAATGGGTGGAGCTCTAGACAAACAAAGAAAATGTTATTGAGCTGAGTCATTAGACCTCTGCATACCTTCTCCTCCTGTTAAAGTACTCATACTGTCTAGTCATCACACACCATCATTTTGGGGCCAATTATGATTAAGTTCACATATGAACCTTTATTTAGTCTTGATGGCCTGTGCATCACTGCTGTAGTTGTTTGCCAATCAAACTACATAGTCAGACTCAGAGACGCTGAATCTGTGATCCTCAATGGGGCAGGTAAAGTTTTAAGACATTTCTACCAACCACCCTGCAGAGTGTACTGACTAGTCATTCATCAAATGTAAAGAGTTAGGCTGCATTAACACCTGTAGTTCACTTCATTTGGTCCATGAGGGGGAAAAGAAGGTACACTGCTGCCTCTGCCAGTTCATGTTCACGTTATAAATGTACCAAGAGGATTAAACATGGAGTCATACAGACTGACAGGTAACTCACTGATACGACAGTTTTGTTGATGTCATCCTGCATCATCAGGACCCTCGTGGGAAAATCTAATTCTAGTGATTGACAGCAGGTTAGGCTGCACTTTATAATTTTTACGTGTTTATTTATCTCCTCTGGAGCCATAATGTGCTCACAGAGACATAACTGATTATGATCATTATTAGTCAAGATTACAACTGGGCATTTTATATCATAAATACAAATGAATGAAATAAAGAGGCATTTTGTACCATAACACTATGGAGATACAATCTGGTCACTACATTTCACTCCAGTTGTTTAGTCCACACCAGGGTTTGAGTGAACTTCAACTTAACAGGTTAGAAGTGAAAGCAGCCTTACTAAATTACCCACCGGTAAAGGGTTACTATACTAAAACATATAACACAAACACAAACTGCAGAGCAAAAAATATACTTCTACACAATGAAAAACACATGAAATGAAGAGAAAACAAAACTGTACCTGTGGTCCAAGAAGAGAAACTTCCACTCTAAACTATGTCTGGAGGTGAATTCCTCATTAGGCTCTTCTACAGTGCACATCTCCTGTAAGGGATAAAGGTTTAGACATTATCTACATTTATTTAAAAAAATATATACTAAAAAATCTGAGTCAACGTTGAGCTCAACATGCAGTAAAACAAGGCGAGCCTGAAGAACCAGATTTTAAACATTCATATTGTCCTTTTAGCTTTTGTCAGCTGCCATCTCCTGTTTGTCCAACACTACTGCAATAACACTACTCCAGTACCACTTTCAAGAGTATTATTCAGTGATGATGGTGGGTCAGCGTTGGATTCTATTTAACACTCAGGGCCACCCAATTTCTGGAGCCCTATCAATTTATAGGTTGGTTAATTTCTCTCGGCCGATATGGACCTGTATTGGTCTGTCACAGATATATTGGTGTATATGTTTTCCAAAATGCAGAAAGCGATGCCTTGGGTGATTTAGAAATGGTGTCATCATGTTGTGTGTCCAGCAGAGCTCGCTCCGACTCCATTGCATACATCAGCACTGTCTGCAGCACATGTAGCAGAGTGTGACACAGCTGAGCCGACTGTGGTGCGGACATAGTCAAGTGGGGTCTTCACAGTAAGTTGCTAACTAGTTTGTAAAATACCAACTGGAAAGTTACTAAATAATGACTCTATGATTCCAAATTTAATATAACACTAACTCTGTCCATGAGTACCTTTACACAGTCATATTGGTGCAAAGTCAGTATACAATCCACATAGAAAAGGTCTATTTTCATTCCAGCTCAAAAAATCACTATATCGGCTGCCATGTAGGGGATTTTCCCCTCTAAAAACAGCATCCCATATCAGTCGGGCTCTACCAATATCCAGCAGAATAAATAAAATCAACGGCAGCTCTTAAACTCAGCGGGGAGAATGATTTTACACAGAGGGAAAGAGGCAAAGAGATAAAGTGTTTTTAAACAAAGGAAAAGTGATTGCCAACAGAGGCAACAGGGGACTGCACATAATGGCTGACAGGAGCACAAATGTGTTTGCCTGGGGTGACCAGGCAGCCGTTACTGTCGAGTCCTGTTCTAATTAAAACTACCTTTTTCAAACACTGAGGCATGAAACCAGATAAAAGTGGAAAGTGGAAGAACTGCTAATGATTCTTACCTTGATAAACTGCGGTTTGGCAAGCCTCACAGTTGCTATGAGACACACTCTGTCTTCAAAGGCAGAGTGAAGCGATCTCTGGATCACTCCTTCGAAACTGTTTCGGGTACAGTTAGGCACTGGTGAAAAATAAAACAACAGAAAGGTTTATGGCCAGCAAGACTCAACTCGAGAATGAGACAGTTTGTTCACACTAGTGTTACCCACCATTATTCAGGGACTTGAAGTTTCCAATGAACTTGACATATTCATACACAGGGGGCTCTTTGGGGTCAATCGTCCCTCGGAGCATGTGGCAACAGAACTCTAGCTGATTTTTTGCTTGAAAAAAAGAATTACAGCATTAAAAACTGAGAATGGAAGAAAAGATTTGACTATTGGAAAGACTAAATACAGTATATTAGTAAAACATTATAATAGCATAATGAGATAAATGGAAATGCCAAGATAAAAAGATGCCACTTACTTTTCAGATATTCAGGCGTCAGTGTCTCTCCTTCCATGATATGAGAGGACAGAACCTTGTACACATCTGAATGCTCCCCCATGGGCAGGAAGTTCAACAGATTCTGATCCACAAGATCAGACTGAAACACAAAAAATATCTTTAACGCTAACGAATCTCTGAGCATGTATAAACAGGTGACATGTGGGCATTGTTATAGACTTGAAATTTTATCAATTAATATATCATCATTAATTCACATTATACTTACAGGTAAGTGCTCTAGTAGGGACGTCACACTCTCAGAGGCATAGATTATATTCCCATCAGTCATAATTGCAAGGAAAAATCCATCTAATGCCTGACAGAAACAAAATATAATTTTAATTTACTCACATGTAACCATAAAGAAAAGGACCACTGCACTCCATGTTTAGCTGCGCTCTTGGCTCACCTCCAACATCAGCTGAGTGAACTCTTCATTACTAAGAAAAGGAGGCTTCCAGTCTTGTCTGATCTCAGTTGACTCTGACTGAGCAGCAATTTCTGATGAAGGAGACATGAAACATGTCAACAAACAGGTTCATCTGAAGAGTGTGACCCACAACTCTCTAAGTGTTTATGACAAACAGATGATCTGGCGACCACAACAGTTCCTCACCCTTGTGTTTGTGCAGGAAGTCGATGCTCTTCTGCAAAATAGTGGATTTGTCCATCTTCCGGGTGTTGCCCGGCAACATGGTGCCCAGCTCTTTGATGAGGACATTGAACTGGTCTCTGCGTTTCTTCTCAGACTTGTTACGGGACACACTGTGGGTTTAGACACAATATGAATAACAGCACCTTTTCTCTGGCTATCTTACAGTAGTTTGGGTAATGCAGCACTACAATGGGACAACATGGGACAATCTGATGTGGCCCGACTTCACGATTCACAGTAAGTGGGTAAGGCAGGTTGATCTTTATATGAAATATTGCTTAGTGAAGCTTTAATAAAGTCTTATAAAAACTATATTTGTAAGATTAAGGAGGATGTTTTAAATAACACTGAATTTCTTGGATCTGAACACAAGCCACAGGGATCATACCGTTTTGCTTTGTCCTTTTCATCTTCTTCCATTAACCCATCAAAGATACTACTGTCATCCCTGCAGGACAAATAAACCAACAGTTGAAGAAGATCCTCTTAATATTTGTTCTCTGATAATCTTTGAGGAACTCTTTGATAGAGAGTCCCTCCTAATATTAAGAATATATGTTGTGGTGAAAGAAGGAAAGAATAAACAGGCAGCAATGGCTCAGTCTGTAGGGACTTGGCTTGGGAACCGGAAGGGCGCCAGTTCAAATCTGTGCTGGACTTACTGCCGGTTCCACCTCCTGCTGAGGTGCCCCACCCAACCCCTAACTGCTCCCAGAGTGCGGCTACGTGGCAGCCTATCACTCCACCATCTCTCCACATTTGTCTATAAGCCCTCAGTGTGCATGACTGTATTTTGGGGTAATGAGTTAAAAGATCATTTCCCCATTGGGGCTTAATAAAGTACATTTTCTTCTTCTAAAACTGAACACATAGATCTTAGACACTGATCCCCTAAGTGTCTTTTATCTAGTGCTGCTGAAACAATGAGTTGATTGATTGATTGAAAATAAATCT
The DNA here is from genome assembly GCF_905237075.1 of Dicentrarchus labrax. NCBI lineage: Eukaryota > Metazoa > Chordata > Actinopteri > Moronidae > Dicentrarchus > Dicentrarchus labrax. The sequence goes on along the minus strand of NW_026136718.1, from coordinate 22,976,401 downwards.
ATGGGAACTGCTATAAATAGCTGTTTTAAGTCATTCACAGTCAAGTGAATACATGGGGGTTTGGACAGCTGTTTTTGACAATTTCAAAGGTACATGATTAATTCAAATGAATAAGAAAAACTGCATCTGACTCACCGGTCAATGCTCGAGGTCATTTTGTATCCTGTTCAGGGTCGCAGTGTTGGAGAGGGGTCTTTTAATCGTGAGGTAGACATTTGTGAATGAACCTTTGAGGGGGAAAAAAAGACGTCACGAAATGACAACATGCAACAGCTTCGTCACTTACCAGCGATTGAATAAAGTATCAAATCAGATGAAAAACGAAATCTTACCGTACTGACAGTACAGCCAGTCCTATGAGAGGATGAGGAAGGTGCTGCAGGATGAAGGCAGGGTCTGGGTGGACACACTGTGGTGATGGTGGTGGTGGAGATCTGCGAGTCTTGGAGGAGAGTCACTGAAAGTTTCCTCAATCAGAGGGAAAGTCGACAAGAGGTCTTTCAGAGTTTTTCGTCTGCTTTGGGTGTGAGTGTGGCACATGGCAGCAACATCTGAGTCTGTAAGAGGTTAGAAAAACACATTTTGTCATTAGTGAAGTCCAATATCTCATTCTGCAATATTATCAATTTGCCCACATAACAAGATTAAAGCAAAATAATATCTCACTACGCCCTGTTGCAAATATGACAGATAGAGCTTTTAATGTCAATCCACCACTCTGGTCCAAACTGAAGTATCTCAACAGAGGATGAATCCTAATAACTCTGAAGTATCCTCTGACTTTTCCTCTAGCACCACCATCAAGTTTTGTGTGAAATGTCTCGACAGTTATTGGATGGATTGCCATGACATTTGGTGAAGACACTGTCAGGATGAATGGTAAATATTTTTGTGATCTCTAAACTTTTCCTCTAGTACCACCAACAGGTCCAAATACAAAATCAATCGGTCAAATACTTATGACCAAATACCTGCCAAAAGAATTACATTCCCATCATCCTAAACAGTACTTTGTGGTTAATGCTATTTAGCAAATGGCAAGGCTTGTTACTGTTAGTTCTCAGCATGGTTTCCATGATCTTTGTCCATAAACATTATATGTCATCTCATTTAAGACAACAGTGGTCCCATTACAATTTGTCAACCTGGTTTTAGATTCTAACACAGTTAGTGCGTCTGTCAGCTCAGCATAAGGAAGGTAGAAAGCAGCATACCAAAGTGAAGTTTGCTAAGGGGAAAAGATGAAAGCATGACATGTGATTAATTATACCCATTGTCACACAAGTCTGGCCAGTCTAATATAGGAGACAGCATGGACAATGTTTTTATCTTCTACGGCTCCAGATGGCCAGCTAACCCCTGATGCACTCACTGTGACTGACCTTTGCTAAATTCAAAGTGATGCAGGCTGAGGGTTTGTAGCTACATCCTAAAATGGCACAAATCACATTTTGTCTGTCTGCCCAATTATCCAATTTTAGCTAATGACTGCACCAAGAAAAACTTGGGTGGGGGACTCTAATGTTATGAGATCACAGTGGAGTTTAAAGAGGCGAGGCTGTGGACAATGGCTTTCAATTGTCTATGAACTATTAGGAATGGTAATAACATTTTCCCTGGAAATAGTTTGATTCAATTTGAACAGTTGGCAGCAACTTGGTACAAAAATTAGACATTCCCTGATTAAAAGGGACCAGCACTATAATCCCTACCAAAAGTGGAGACGATTTTGGGAGGGAGTTATAAATTGAATGTTTGTAAGAGGTTAGTCTAATTTAAAGGGGGCTATCATACTTTGCCATAACATCTATCTAATCATCATAATCTGGGATCATATTAAAGGTATCTGATATTCTCTACAATTGGGCAATAGAGCAGAATTTTCCCATTGGCCATCACTGTCATCCACCTTGCCTGGCAATAATCAATGTGGCAGATACAAAAAAGCACCCTCCTTTATTTAAGTCAGCCAAAAAAACAAAAACATCTACAATCAGCCCATCGCTAACAGCCAATGTATTCTTCCTATCGGCCGACTCTACTATTCTTCTTACGCAGGTAGGCCTACAATAGATCGTCAAATTAAAATGAGAAGGCCCGCTGGGTCCCTAGCCTAAATATTTGACCCATTTATTTCATGAACCAATTTCCGTCAGAACCTGTGTGGGAGGTTTTCTCACCATAATGGCATATTCGTGTTGGTGAGAAAATCCCTTCAGTGTTACTCTCCACATATCATGACATTTCCATTCATACCATGCAAATGTTTTAGTTTTTCATATAAAAGGGATTTATATTAAAGAAAAGAGTTCAACTGTGAGCAGCAGCATAGCCCCTCTCCATTTCATTTATCCTTGTGTAAGGCCTGAAGTGATTCTTACATTCTCAAACTGTAAAAAAAATATTGTCTTCAATATCATTACTGTGTGTCATATGTCACATCCTGACTATCAAAAATGACTCTTTTGATAGTACAGGTTGGTGAATTCCACAAAAACCACACACACACACACACACACACACACACACACACACACACACACACACACACACACACACACACACACACACACACACACACACACACACACACACACACACACACACACACACACACACACCCTGAGCTCTGTTCCCTGATCAGATGTTATTCGTGCTGTTTAGTTAACTTGTTTTTTTCATATTTAATAGCACCTAGGACTACTTTTACAATTTTAGAAGCAATATAAGAAGTCTTCAAAAGACAGTGCCATTGCCTACAGAAATATAATAAACTAATAGAATATAATACATTAAAACAGACTGGGAGGCTTTGATGTGAATGCACAGACCGGGGATCACAACACACAGCTGTTGTGTGAGGGAAACCCCAGTCCGTTGTGTTGAGGCTTAAATTAACTCACCCAGGTTTATCAAAACAAGGAAAGGAAGTCAGCACTTTGAGTATAAACACCTTCATGTTAAGACACGCAGGGGAAGAAATTACAGTAAGAGGGGGAGTAGGTTTTATCATGGCCTGTTGACTTTCAGCTATGCATTGTTTTTTAACTGCTAACTGCATGTGACACAAATAAGCTGCAGAGAATAGCTGCCTTATCTAAGATTTTGTCAATATAAGCAGCCAAATACATTTTAAAAGGGAGAGAGTTGTGGTAAAGAGCTTTATCTACACACTTAAGCACCTACTGAGAAACAGAGGCATTTGCATTCTACTCTACAGTGTCTTGAAAACAGTCAAGCTAACTAGAACACAGACTGAATAAAGGCAAAAAAAAAATAACACTGGAAGCCAGAAAAAACAAAACAAAAAAACATGAGAGCATATAAGAGGAACAAGGAAAATGTTAACCACTGACACTAGTGTACCAGCAGTAGCTGCAGTGCAGAGCGAGCGTTGTGTAAGCAGGAGAGCAGAGGTTGTATAACTGTGATGTCATCTGTGCTTCACTGACCTGCTGGCCCAATGACCTACTTTCCTCCTCCTCCGATCTAACTTAATCACAGCTCCACAGGCAACACCTTCCTGTTCTTACCAATAACACTATACTCCCTGTCAACACAAATCCTTTAAAAGCTGACCATTTTACACAGCAAGTACCTTCACAAAAAGTGTGAGCAGGGAATCATGCTGCCTGCATATCACATTTCCTCGTTCAATCACATGATATGCCAAAGTGTCCTGGTGTTCCCTAAGCCTCAGCGGGCACAGACGTAAAGGAAGAAAGCGTTGGAGACTTTTAAAAGGTGCTGAATTTTAAACAGCTAGTGTTTAAACCTGTAGACAAGCAGATGTATTCACATACTGTATTTACAAGTCTATTTCACCATGAAAGAAATCAAATCACAGACTGAAAAACACCCTATTATCATATTTTTTCTATTGCTCACACAGCATTGTTAAGTGCGTGTGTACGTGTGTGTGTGTGTGTGTGTGTGTGTGTGTGTGTGTGTGTGTGTGTGCACGCATATACTCAGATGTAGGGCAGCAGAGCTCTGAGGATATGAGTCACTCCGAAGTGGATCTATGGCGCCGCTCGTCACGCACCCCACCACACCCCGCATAGAGATGCCAGCACAGCAACAGTGCCAACGGGCAACACCATAGCAACCAGCCTCACCGTGTGAAGTGAAAATAGCCTGGCTGAATTCCTCCCTCATCATACACTGAGAATTATTGTGGATGTAAAACACTACAACGGGTTGACCTGCGCAGCACTGCTGTAAAATATGCTTCATTGTGATGTTCGTTCATCGAGTGGCCATCATACTGCATCATTTAGAGGAAAGCAATCCCTCCCATCCTTATTGTATTATAAAGCAGATTCTCTCCATCAGGGAGAGTGCTTTTACTATTAAATTATGGGAAATAGCAAACTGATGAGAAAAAAGATGAGGTAAAAAAGGACTGAAAGAGAGGAATATGTTTCTGTTATGAATCAGTAAGCTCAGAAATTCAAATAGTAGGTGACACAATAAATGTATCCGGTGATGAAAATCCAAATGTAAACCAAAAGACCCATCATCCATATCGGCCAGGGATACAGTTTTTCTACTTTTGTGGTCCACCGGATGGGATATCACTGAATATTAAAGTACTAATGAGGGCAGGAACAACTTGTTGATATAAATAAATATAAATATCAGGATGCATCCTTTTTTGTGTTCTTAACATCTATACAGCTGACAAATAAGTCAAAATGACAGACTGTACTGCAACAGGAAATAGGGACATTTACAGGTCTCGTCTTACAGTCACTGACAATAATAAAGGCAAAGTGGCATTAAGCAGGTTTAGGTGCAGATCACAAATCCATTGCATTGCCCTCCTCTTCCATCTCCCATTTAGTGCCAGTGTCTGGTTTGTTCCTTCACTAACGCTGCCCTTTTTCTACACTGTGTTCAGACTCACAGATAATGAAACTGAATCGTGAAAAAATGACACTGGTATCAATAAAATCAATTCTCATCCCTAGCCCTTTTTATGAAACTCAAAATATGTATACACAGACATAGTTGACAGTCAACCAAATTGAGAATATTGATATTAATATTAGTATACTCAACCAAATGTGCATCAGATCTGGTAGTCTTGCTGAGGTTTTTGTTGAACACCTCATACCAGGCGCATTGCAGACTTCAGAGTTCACAAATCAAGCAGCTATTCAGTCAACTTGAATGCTCTTTCAGGCCATCACAAACTGAATCTGAGGAATGTCTAGACACTTTCAGTTTAGTGGGAAAAAATTATGGCCTTCCTCTATCATTTGTAGTCAATCCAAAATATTTTGATTACAAAAGGGGACTTTTTCCTGGAACTTTAAACCTTTTCTGCAGACAGTACCGTTGGGTAGGTCTTGTATCACATGGCTAGGTAAACTCTGTTGTCATAGCAACCCTTGTGTTTTCTTCATCATCTATGTCACATCCTGACACCTGAGAGCAGGGGATTTGTGAACCCTCAAAAGATCCCAGGTGTCACAACACAGGCCACTGCTTTTTAAGAGATTTCTAGGAAGACTGTTCAATTCAGTTAACTATTTAAAACTCAAGACTCATGGGTGCTGTTAGAGATTGTACTGTACAGCGTACAACAACATAGACTTGGTCCTCATGTTAGGAGCAAATAAGGAGGAGGGGGTGTTCTTTTTCATTCTGCTCCAAGTGCTGAGAAATATATAGGATAATGTTATGCAGTTTTTAACAGCCGGCAAGCAACAGACTCGCTGCCAAGGAGGTCACACAAATCAACAGAAACACTTTACACAATTTACTCAGTCACACATCCTGTCTGTGGCAGCATCAACGCCTGCACATCCTGGTGGCATCCACATAGCAATCAAAGACGTGATTCCCTCAGTTTACAGGCATACCTGTTTCCTCAACACTGGGATGTGCACTGCATCTGAGGATGGTTTTAATAATGTCATGGTCATACACCGTATGCAGTAAAAGTCACAACACGAGCTTGACAACACTGCCCACCATACTGCTGCACGGTTGTACCAACCAAACCCTTAACATTGGACAGCCAGCTGTGTTTCCACTCAGTGCACACACATCCACAGGCCCAGCAGCACAAAAGGAGTCTTTGTTTTGCATTTTCTCTCCACAGCCCACAGACAGGAATGTTTGAGAGGCAAGCAGCAGTGGTTGGCAGGGGCCCCTCAACTGCTGCTGGCCTCCTGTCCCAGCGGAGCAGGAACTCAGCCAGGGGCCTCATACTGATGCCAAGTGGGTCACCGGAGTTCAGAAGGACGACTGGCAGCACAAGAGAGGCAATCAAGAATGACTACAGTGCAGTAAGATCACAATCTATTAGCAAAATATATGACCGACATGTGACCACCAACACTTAATCTGGTATATGAATGCTAATTGTGCTAACCAATTAAGAGCGACATGTGGTTCTCACAGTAAAGAGCAGTAGTGCCTATGAGCAAGTTGAACCGTTAGAAACCTAAATAACTGATGCTTTTACTTGACTTCGCTCTGTGTGAGGATATGGACTTTCCCAGAAGACTGTGCACCACATTATATTATACTCTACAGATAAATGTGTCAAGGCGTGCCCAGCCTACTTTCTCTAGGCCAACATCACACTTGAATTGAATGCAGTTAATCTCAGATAAAGAGAGCTCTCTCTCATAGTGTGCTACTGCACCATCTTAAATTAAAAATGATTCATCTTGCAGAACTCGCAAACAACTGATACAGGGTCTGATAACCTCACAAGGCCCATTTAGACATGCACTTTAGTAAATGCTTTTACTTGTTGGTGTTACTGCTGAAATAATTAGTTAATCTTAATGGATTGACAGAAAATAAATCAACAATTTAAATAACGAATGATTTAACCATTAATTGTTCGCAGATTCTAGCCTCTCGTATATATGAGTATTTGCTGCATTTGTGTGCATTGTCATTTGAATATCTTATCTATCAATTTAAACTGTATGACCCTGCTACTTGCCAGCAGTGTCCCCCTGATGCTGAAGTCATGACCTGCTGCTCCACTCTGACTCTAAATAGCTTAACCTGATAGTCTCACCACAACCAACCCAACAAAGAGGTTGGACGGGTTGGGAGCAGGGTGGATCGTGTGCACATCACTGGGCACTGGCAATTACTGTTTTAAGGCAGCGAAGAAGAGTTGAGTTCTGGCAATTTGACTGTACTGACAGTTCTATAGCATTGATTGATTCGTCCATTTGTTTATATCATGTTTTTTAACATCAGATATCAGTCTCGGTACTCTGCGTGAGCCAATACGCATAATACGAATATTTTCTACACTGCTCTGCTCAAAACAATCCATACTGCTAGTAAAGGCACATAAAGGATTACAATATTTTATGTATAATATTTTTCTCTCAACCTTTTACAACACTGCTGTCTTTAAAGGCAAAGGCAAGATAACAAAAGAGCTGAGCAGCATGTTGCAGTCATCAATCTCTCAACACATACAGAACTTGATATTACATTGGCATTACATTCAAAGCCTAGTCTTGTGCGCCAGATGCTGAATGTCTGAAAGGATTGTGGCTCTCACTGTAATGGTCCTGTCATGATTGAACAAAACCTTTTCAGAACAGAGACATAATACATGTAAGCCATAATAATAATAATAATAATAATTGCTTTAAAGGGGAACCAATTTTACACAACAAAGTTGTACAAAGAATGATGAATTGCCTCAAGTGATTTGTTTCACAGAACCATATGGGAAGTCATTGTTAGAAACTGTTTGTAGAAGGGCAGGCACGTTCAAAAATAGTTGAGAAAAACCTTCAGTGCCGTTTCCTTCAATGAAGAAATACTCTCCAGTTCTGATATAACTGATGCTAGCAGCATCTATGCTAGCCTCTATGAGAGCCGCCATTGTTGTTTATCGAACAGTCTTATCGCTGCATCACACCTAGTGTACATACACATAGCTGCCAGCGTTTCCTCAAGGACACCGACTGGTCGAACATCAATGTACCAGCCACAAACACACAGATTGAAGCCTGCCTCACAAGGTTAGTAGGCACCCGGTTTTGACAAGAAAGACGAATGTGTTAAAATAAAAAAAGACAACATCACAGGTTCTACTGATTTGATTTTTAAAACTTCCACAGTGTTACAGGAGTGCAATGCTAAATTGATGTAGTACTCTTTTAAAAGGTAGATGAAACCAGAAATATTTCACGCCAGAAAGCAGCTATAGTCTGAAAATGACCACACCTGCCATTTGGCTACACTACAATAGTGTATAAAAAATAAACCTCCTTGAAAAAGTAGATTACTTCTACTTTAAAATGACTGAAAAACTCAACTCAAGCTGTTTTAAACTTGAACATAAATAACTCTCTCTCTGAAACAACAACAACAACCACCTGGACAAAATGATAATTTCTCTCAGTAACACACAGAGAAATGTTTGTTTTAGGTTTATATAATGGGTAGAACGTTTTAATTTATAGATATATTTAGTGATCCAGATTTAGCCACTTTTGTAAACCTTGGGACTTCAATAGATGCAAAGAAGCACACAGCTCCTGATGAATCAGACTTCAAAAGACTTAATTAGGCAAGGCTGTCCATCTCCCTGTCTGACTGACCCAACACAATCCACTGCCGCAACATCAACATTAAGTAGGTGAAGTCCAAGAAGTCTTACCTTTTGTCTTTGAGTGATGGTTAATTAAGTAACCGCTTCACCTCATGACAGATGAGTCTGTAGTCAACTCTTGTCTGAATTCTTCACCTGTTGAACAGAAAGACAAAAGCCACATTAACAAATGAGTGGCTCAGAGCTGAGAAACTCATATTACTGAATCAGAACTAAAACATCTGGGTCACCGTGAGCTTCCCACGGCACTGCAGAAATAAGAGAGCAACTCTGGACGCACACACAAGTGTGCACACACAAGTGTATCTTAGATTCATTCACAAACCGAGCCATCAGCAGGGAATGGGGGTCTACTTACAGGCAATATAAACATAAGCATCTGCTCCTTGAAGTGCTTTAATTTAAAACTAGCTACATTGTTAATATGAAGGTGTGAGTGTGTGTTTGAACCAGAACTTGGATACTTTATAACCCTTATCATGATAAAGGACTTGACAAAACAATGTCATAAAGTGGTGTTAATAATATGCTACTCATGATAATAAACTGGCCCTTACACTATAATACCATATATTTGCCATATTCTTATAATATACTGTACATCACAGTGATTTCTCCAAACAAATAACTTGATAAAGTGGAATGACTGAATATCCATCACTGTATTTATCTGTATTGTCTCTTGTTAGCATGAAATGAAGCATTTTAAATGTAAAGTCATTATGCTCTTTTAAATGACAACAATACCCACATCACATCATTTCCAGCTTCCAAAACAGTCAAATTCATTTGCTAATGCCTAATGTAAGTACTCAGGAGCTATCAACTATGAAACTGACGCTACAGATAACGCTGATGCACCTCTACCCCCATCACTTTTTAGGGAAAACCCAATAGACTTGACCCATTTCTTCTTGATCATAGTCAAATCAGATAGCGTTTTTGATTGCCCCTGATCTCCATGTAGGTCAACTTTTTTCCATTTTTACAAGAAACAACTGCTCTCTGAAAAACACTGAGTGAGGATTACTTTTGTTCTCTCACGTATGTTTAAAAGTGACACATATCCTGTTCATTTATATTCATCACAATTAAATGATAATATTGTCATAAAAACAAGACACTATGAGATGAGACTATTGTTGTGACTGGTTTTCAATCAGAAGTCTGTGTTAATGTGTTAATGTGTGTGTACACCCACATGTTTCCAGTTTTAATATCTATTGTAGAGACATATTCAGGTATTTATTAGATCAGTAACCCATTTTCACTAGTTCAAATCAGACGTCAAACAACATCTCCCACTTCACCTCATCAGCTAGCACTACTGTATCACTGTTGCACGTACTGAGACAAACTCCAAAGTCAAGTAATGGAACACTGTTTTTACGATTTGGTGGTGACAAAGTGAAAAGAAGTAATTGCCAACAAAGTCTGTGAATCCGATTTGTGTCTTCGAGAGGAAGAATCCTCTCAGCTCTCAGAGAAAAAGGTCAATCTGACAGAAACAATCCTGTGTGGCAAAAGGATTTCTCTGCAGCTAACGTTGCTGTCAGTGGATGTCCTCTTTTTAGAGCTTGAGTGGGGTAGTGAGGGAAAACCAGTAGAAGTGATCATGTATCTCTTTTGTGTGTATTCATTCACAAAATGAGCTCATAAAAGAAAACTTTTTATTTTTTGTTGCTTTGTTTTCAAATTAAATGTTAGCAGTGCAAAATTATGCATGTTATTGTAATTGACTGGTTTAGAAATTTACATTTTTATTATGTTTTATTTTATGTCACTTGACACAATTGAATATCACTCGTGGACAGATTTGAATGCTTCTGTTATTATATCTGAACAAAGCATATGCCATAAAACTGTTGTTGTCTAAAAACACATTAAAAACACATAAAAAAGGATCATACAGTTGCAGTGGATGACATATTCCTTCATTAAAATGAACATGGTCCGTGGAGTTCCTGGTGTTGGTCCATCTGGAAGTGTTTTATATCCCAAGTCCGTAACAAATCAGCTCTGTGGCGATTAGCTATCAGAGGCCATTTGGGTAATAACAAATTATATTGTACTTCTGCAACAAAATGATTAATTTAAAAAATTATAAACAAATAAATAAATCAACAATAAAATAGCAATAATTACTGTGTGACACAGACTGCAGACCAAATATTGGTGGCACCAAATTATGTGCTGCAGGGCCGTGAGCGGGAAACGTCAGTCTGTAGCCGTAACAAGGCTCTGATCATGAAGTCAGCATATTAAATGGCTGTCATGACAAAGTCACATGCTGTCTCCGAAATCAGCAGGCAATAACATTAAAAAGAAGAAAAGGCTAAATGTAGTTAATCTGATTTTCTACACAAAGTCACATCGAACTCTGAAGCACTGGGACTCTTTCACCTGGTGCATTTAAGCTTATATTTCACACTACAGGGTGAAAGCAAAAGCAAAGACTGTCACTGTTGAGAGAGTGCCAACGTATCAAACCCTGCGCCCAGTAACAACCTCAAGTGTGTGACCCGTCATCCATCAGGTCTTCTATAGAAGTTAAAACCCATCTACTTATGCTTTTACTTTTTAAAGTGATAAGAAACAAGGTGGATTCCTGCAGAAGACTCCGGATGACGTCAAAGTCAGGGTCACCTCTGGCAAAGGCAGTGTCAAAACACAGAGTCTTTAACCTCATGATATCAGGTCCGACAGACTGTAGCAAACACATGGTCGACCTTGACTGAGAAAATAATTATACATGTTAAAAAATACTATTTCAAGGACTGTGGATGTGTGAAAGCATTCTGCCTGAACTCTGGTACTTGAATTGCGTACCACTTTGGTTGCTATAGTGTGTGAAATGTCTCACTGATGTCAGTAGGACGATATCCCTGCGGTAATGACGCCAAACGAGCCATCCCTGAGACACTGTGAATGTACAGTTCACGTGTAAAGCCACTGCACTCAGGCCAAAGCCTTGATGAAGTATTTCTGATTCTGATTACACGTGTTGTAACTTCTGTAATACTGCAATTTCCAAACTTCAGCATTTAATAACAGGTCTGTAATTGGTGAGGAGAGTTCTACTCTGCTGATCTACCAGAGATACACAGTACGGGTAGTACCACCACTTTCTATCAGTCCACTTAATGAGTCAAGCTGCCTGCATTAGTCCAGAGCCAGAGAACGTCATCTGAATCAACACAAGCTCCTCTGTATCAGGAAAGCCTGATATGACAGGCGTATAGTAATTACATTATGAGGCGTAGCACATAATAATGTGTAATCTGTGTGCCCCCCTCCCCCCTCCAGTCCCACACCCTACTCTGTTTAAAGAAAACAAACCTGCCAGTGAGGTGCTGAACTATAGTATATAATACAAAAAACACACATACCGTAATATCAATGTACAACTTTTAACTTATTGTTTTTTTAATCTTTTCAGTGTATTTATTGAGTATTTATGTTTAATTTAGTCTTGGTGTTGTATTATGTGCATTGTGTTTTTTATGTTTGCTCAATGTATGCAACTGCTGTACAACTGGGGATAAATCACATTATTGATGGATTTATTATGCTGCCTAAGTTTTATAACAAACTTGGAGAAACTTGTAAAACTTGATAAACATGCTGTAACGTGTGAAAGATGCCAAGCAACAATGAAACACAACAGATAGTAAATAGTAATAATCTGCCAAAGCAAAGAAAGCATGGACTCGCCTATCCTCATCTGCAGCCAGCAACAAAAAAGGTGTCAAGGGGTTTTTCTGTGCTCCACTAACAGCTCCAACAATTCTGTATAGTAAAATTAAATCTCTATTGTGTGTAAACAAGCCAGTGAGGTGTGATTAATTAACAGGGGCTTCAAAATGATTTAATTTGATTGTTTTTTTACAGCCACCAAGGAGTAGGCTACGTGTATTTTAAAAATCATGACATAATATAAAATAATTTCTTGGAGAAAATATGACATTGGAAGTTTTTTATTTGCTCTTCTTTAAATCCGACTGCATTATAATTAGGATTAAAACAGGGATTGCCATTTTCAGATGGAATTCTTATTTAGGAAATCATTTTTGGAAGACATTTGACTTGATGAATCATTAGATGACACCCTAGGATGTTACCATAGTCTTCAAAATGTAAGGGAACCATTTCAGCCTTATCTCATACAATCACCATCAAACTACAGTAGATGTTAAATAGTTCCACTTAACATGACTTAACTTTGTTATATAATTGAATTATATGCTGTGCTGTGCCACATCATATTGCATTGCAATAAATGTGAATCAAATTGTACAGACTCATAGACTCCTTAAAGTGTATTTGAGGACAACAAATCATTGAATCTATATTGAAATGTGTTTGCATCAGAAGGAGAGACATTCTTCTTTAGTACTTGTTTTTATTTGCTCATAGAAAGCATAAAGTTCAGGTCAGGAGTTAGGCTACATTAGAAAAACATCTGATCTGGGTTGTAATCCAAGCTTTGAAACAACATGAACCTCGTTCACACATTCAATATTCAATATGGCCATTTATGCCTACCTGTCACAATAAATGTGACAAACACTGCATAATTGAAAATACAAAAGATCTCGCCTTAGGATATTCTCGTGACATTTTTATGAACCAAAGTGAAACTTTTTTCCATCACATAAAGCAGCCATTACAAACACCCACTAGTCTCATATTGTGCATGTTGCAGGAGCACAAATAAAACATATTTGATCCTCACATCAGACTGCATAACTAAACATCTGCACAGGTATGATCCAGGTCCGAGTCCTCTCTCAGACAAGACAGATGACAATGTGATCAGTTTCTTATCTGTTGAATGGAGAGCAGCACAATAGATACATGCGAAACGCAGCTGCCACACATCTATTCATTAACACCAGGTTAAAAAAAAAAAAACAGACACACAGGTCAAAAGAGGAAACAACTGTGCCGGTGAGATGTGTATGGTTGTCAATAATGTAAAGTCACCCTTGAAGTGACAACCCCAGGTAGAGCACATCTATCTGTCTATCTGTCTATCTGCTGCCGGTGAAGCCGGCCGGCAAACCGGGCACTGATTGCTAGAAGGCTAACGCCACCTAGCTCGCTTGCTAACGTCAATTACAGCAACAAAACAACAGCTTTGTAATGTGCCACACTTACCGCGACATATGACACACACCGCCGAGGCACCTTTATCCGTGACAAATGAGACAGACGATTTTCCCCCGCTGGCTACGGACTTTATACTGTAATGCAGCGAGCGTTCAACTCGTCCGCAACAATGTACTGTATGTATGTCAACCCACTTTTAGCCCGAGCTAGCTAGCTAACGTGCATTAGATAAGAATGTGGGTCAGCGGGCCTGTGGCCAGTCGCTGTCACCAAACAAACCAAAGCAAAACTGTTCCGTTTGCAGCTTTAACGTGTGCCAATTGTACACACAGGGGCTGCCGATATACGCGGTATAAATACAGAGCCGAGTTCACCGGTAGAGATGTCACACTTACCCCGAACAGCCTCCCCTTTCATCGGGATATCCCTGCACCCAGTGGCGCTGCTGACGGTTGACTGCGCAGGGCTGAGGCAGGCTGACTGGAGCTGGAACTGGAGCCAAAGGGGCCTACCGCTGTACTCCAGATAACACACAGGCCTGCTTAGAGGGAGGTGATCCTCCAGGGTTAGGTTGATCACCTGGATTGGGCAGTCTAACGCAGGCACCTACTGTCATTTGCTAGTTCTGTCTGGTTGTTGTTGTTGTTGTTGTTGTTACAGGTAAAATCAGTTAAATTAAATTGAATCACTTGTGGAAAGGCAAAATTCAAAAGTAGTCCCCTTCTTCTAACGTTGTGTGTAATAAAACACTACCTACTATGGTCTGGATGACAGATTGCACCCATTACTGTAAATACTGTTGCTTACTGTTAAAATGTGCTTGTTTTTATATACATATATAAATAGTCAAATTTTAAGGAGTAAGTAAGAATTTCTTTTGTGTGTCTGTATTGAATCGGAGACATTTTTGCAGACAAAAAACAAGATCAAAATATCTTTCCTATCTTCTAAATCCCATTTGAAAGATATTTTATAGCATTGTAGGTCTACAGTATTTCTTCTTTATGGGGTTATCTCATTCAGTATACCAGACAGACCTGTGGATTTTGCATAAAGTTTTTGTGTTTTTTTTAAATTAATTAATTGATTAATTTTGTTGATTGTGAATAGCCAAACACCGTATCGTTTAACGTTGTAGTTCTCCTGTCTGTTTTAATGTTTTTGGATTAATTGGACAACAGATTATTTTAACATTTCCCCATCTCCAGCGTGGTCCTCATCACCATGGCAACAGCCCAAATAGCAAAAGCTGCAGTACCACTTACGACCACACTGATGAAGTCAATAGACCGATGGCGCTGTTTCGACATTAGGTCAAGGGAGAGATTAAAATTATGAATTTGTTTGTCATGAACTGTATGGAAAAAGTGCCACACACAACGCAAATGTATTGGCCTTATTATCTGTTAGGAAGAGCAACCTGCCTATTTTTTCCATTTCTTCTTTCTGTAGTGAAGAGGCAGGCACAGAGGGTATTATAGGGACTTGGCTTGGGAACCGGGGGGTCGCCAGTTCAAGTCCCACAGACCACAAAATATGGAGGGTGGACTGGTAGCTGGAGAGGTGCCAGTTTCACCTCCTGTGCACTGCCGAGGTGCCCCTGAGCAAGGCAACCTAACCCCAAAAACCTGCTCATGGGGTGCTGTTAACGTTGCAGCCCCATCACTCCACCATCTCTCTACCCTTTGTCCGCAAGTGCATGAAGTGTGCATTTTGTGTGTGTGTGTATAAAAAGAGTGAAAAGAACAATTGCCCCTAGGGGATCAATAAAGTATATCTTCTTCTTCTAAACCCAGGCTTTGCTTGCATTGCCGCCTCTACATTCACTGATGATGTTTAATGATTTGCATGCATCCAGTGCCTCTCCTGAAAGCATCTCTGGCAAACTGGTCATGTCCACCTAGAAATGTTGATTTTATGTCATGGATTTAAGGACTAGCAAATCAGCAAAGGCAAGTTTGATGAGTAAATAAATAACCCACTTTTATAATAGAAATAAAAACTGTCCTATTATTATATGATTTTATATCTCCCTGGAAGAATGTCAAATGGGAAAATTGGTCAGTAATATTTTTTCCATTATTCCTGCTGAGACGCAATAGTCTTTAGTCACACTGTCAACAATCTTACTGTCAGGTGATATGAGTCACACTTGGTGCCCAAAGGAAACTATTTAGAAGTTAGCCTTACATTACTGACTCAAGCCCAACATGACTTCCTGTGGTATTTTACACAGTTGCTCATTCTGCTCTGAAATATAAAGGCTGTGAAAAACACTGATATTCATGGCTGGAGGTACAAGCAAACACCAAAAATGTTCTGTTCTGTAAAATGTTCACATTGAGTGTGGTGTGTGGTTTACTGTGGTGCAGCTGAACCTTTAAAGAACTCCAGCGATGATGCTGATACTGGGAGTAACACTCAGAATACTAATAATGTGCCTCTCCTGAACCTTTCTGCACCTGTTTGGAACTTTTAAATATGTCTTCTTTTATATGTCAGAGTTTTAGGACGGTATGAGGTTAATTATCATGAATTATACAGTAGGAACTCGAGTAATCTCTAAATCTACACCTATTAGGATTCATCTTCTTATCGTGCCTGTAAAGGTGATCCACACTTTAAAAGGCTAATGAAGTCACGTTTAAACCAACTGGATAAAACATTAGTGTGCATACGTTGGCATCTTCCTCTCTTGACTTATATATCAACAGAAGTGTAGTGTCACAAAGAACGCTCTGCTTTATCTGACTGATAATGGTGACATCTACTGTTGATAACAGTAATTACATATTCAGGGTATAAAATAATGCAACATTTATGGAAGAGAAAAGAAAATGTTTTTGTAAATGTAAAAAATTAGTAAAACTAAAGAGAAAATAAGTTTAATTATCAACATATGAGAGGTTGCATTTGAGTTTTATAATCAGGAGTGTTTAAATACGTTTATTCCTTTTTTTTAAAAATGAACAGAATGGTTAGTTAGACTTGTCATTTCAGCTCATCCTTATCTCTGGTGTAATACCATCTAATAGTGTCAAAAACATGATCCATCCAAATATTCCGTAAATTCTTGCAGGAGTTTATGGCATTTTCTTTTAGCAGCTTTGTTTGTTCAGTGTTACAGATTGCTTACTTTGTAGACATTATGAGTGACAGGACAAACAGGAAAACAAACAGTTCCTACTTTATCTTAATTATGATCATTTAAAAATGTACTTAGACATTTTCAAAGTGTTTATATTTAACAGTACATATAAGCTATTTCTATATAACATTTTTTTGTCAAATAAATACTATTTTTGGTTAAAATATTAACTTCAGTGTACAATATAGAGTTTTTTTGATTGTATGTATCTGTATTCATTCATGCATCCACTACCTGTTTTACACATTTTACAAATGCAGAGAAAGATTCTTATTCATAACGTGCAGCAAATCAAACGTGCACAACTACACCCAACCACATTATAGCAGTTTTAATGCAAATGACACATATAACATAAAATAAAATCTGGACAAATGAATAGTATTTTAATCATATTCTTTGTGTACATTCAGACATCACTGTACAGCAGTGGCAGAGGGCTGTGGTTGAAATCTGGATCACTCAGTCGTGGTGCAGCAGCTCAGGTCTCAGGATCTGTGTTGTCGAGACTCTACCACACATTAAAACACATAATTAGATGAAGATTACAAAACCAAAAACACTTTGAACACTCTGATAATATGACCCCATATAAACATGGTGTTAGCAGCCTGTAGTTCATTATAATCCAAACAATGACTGCTACCATTAGAGTAATGAAAGAATTTCACGGGCAATTAGGGACTGTATGAAAATTAAGGGGCCCTTGTGCTTTTTTTTACTCGCCAGCATTAATAATATTGTCTTTGGACCCTCTGGTTAAAGTGCAACACCTTTCCCCCCTAATATCTAAAAATAATTAAAAGAACCATTTCTAACACAGTATTTTCACAATAACTACAAATACGCACATTAGAAATTATTTAATGGCAGGACGTCAAAACGTAACATGTATGACGATATGTTGCTATGGTGTGCTGTATCATTTACAAGGAATAAATATTTATTTTATCTCATTGTCCAGATTGTCTATGCCTGTGTGAGGGATTTATGTAACATCCAGTTACATTTTTTTCAATTTTGGACAGCAATGCCTTCTACAGTTGTTAAAATTAAAGTATAGGGCTTACCTTTAATTTACTCATATTCTAAGGACCTTCTTCCATTTCGAGGCTGTAAGTGCAAACAACATTTTATTGAATGTTCATCCTATTATCCAGGGGAATTCTTTAATTCTTTTATATTCTAACATAAACATGTTCTTACCCGATAGAGGAAGTAGCCTCTGCTCTGGATTCCCCCAGGTCCCTGGAGTTCAGCCTGTATAGACACAGAAACCACAGAATTTAACTTCTATAGAACAAGGTCCCCATTTTCTTTGCCACTTTCTCTGTGTTGCTACAACTCTCCTCCACCAGCAAAAAGCCATCAGCACTCACGTCAGGATTTTCCAAAACAAACACCCCCACGCGTTTCTCACTCACAATTCCTCTATGTCCACTTTGCAAATATGAGCGCTCGATAGCAATGAGAGAAAAGTTCACCTGTCAGATGCACTAATTTTAGACCATAATTGCTCGCAGCTTGGGAAAGAACAACTAATGTAGACTGAGTTTGTACAGAGAGTGAGGAGAGCTGCCCGATATGAACCAGCATTATTGACATGTAAGCTCAGGAAAGGGAAAACATTCGTTGAGATCAGCTACAGAAGTACCACATACATTTCAATATCAGTATTTGCTACAAACATACAAGAATGCATGCTGTACATTGTATGCTTTTTCCCCCTATATTTTCAACCAGGGAACTTATTGCATTTCAGTTGAGACACCTCCATACATTGTGAAAAAAGGTCAGTTTGCACCACTGATTGCATACAGTTTTTTGTATGCTAAAAAGGCAAAGTATTCGTTTTCAATATCTTTGCTCTATCAATCAGTGGCTGTGAGATTATTTTGTAAAGCAAAAAAAGGAGAACTGACGTGGGTGGTACATACGCGCATTGAGAGTCCTCTCTCTCTTCTGGTATGGAGTTGGGAAACAAGATGCAGGAGAGGGTGCAACAGAGGGGTCTGACAAACACACAGAGCCAGACACACAAACATGAATAACAGCACCAGAGGACAGGAAAGTACAGAGTATGGAGTCTTCTCTCTAATAAACACACGAACATGCAACACAGAAATGCAAACGTAATACAAATGCATCCTTGGTGCAGCAATTTCTTCATTGCAGCCTCAGCATCAGTGTTCAGAAAACATATCACATTCTGCATTATTCACACACTGGTGATGGAGGAGCAGAGGAAAATATGGCTTCATATTTCATATGAGAAATATGGTTTGCTGTGACAGGGGATCGGGCATCCTGGGATGTTTTATGTTGTTGTACTTTTCAATGAGCATAAATGCACATACAGGAAACTAAATACATGTAAATAATCATACCTTATTTAACACTGAGTCTGCGGCTTTACAATGTAAACATTTCACTACTGTTATCACAACTCCAAAAAAGCAGCTCTGCGTCATCTTTGTTGACTTTTTATCTGCTACATGACCAGAAATCTTTTGTTCTTTCAGCTGACGCATAAAAACATCAAGGAGGATCCTATTTAATTATCAAAATGCATCATTAAGTAGTGATGTTAAGAACTGCAGACACATTTTGTAGTGTTGATATAACTTTTTCCCTGCTTCCAGACTCACGTTTGTGTTGTCCAGTGTGAAAGGCAGACAAAGCGGCGAACATATTCCAAGTGCTCATGTAACCAAGAAATAAAACTGCCGGTTTATAAGCATCTGACATGCGGAGCACAGAACAAGGGAGACGAGCACAACGAGAAGATTTTTATATTTGTGTATATGAGGACTGGGTATATGTGCGTATCCATGTTGCAGTGTTTGCCTGCATGCATATATGTATATACACAGTGGTTATCTGTGGTGGCAAATGTGTACCTGCATGCATTTTGATTTGGCGATTGAAGTGCGATCATTTACACAGTGGAATCAAGTCATTTAAAAGTACCACGCTTACACACAATGTGCCGGTCACATATAGCTGTAAAACAATTTGAGGTGCTTTCTTCGGTCAAGCTACAGACTTTAACAGTGCAGATTTATCTTGTAACTTACTTACCGTCCCCTGTGACAAGGCATTACCTTGTGGTCTAGAGTAATGAAATAAAAACTGCACAAATAGTGCATGACATAAAAAAATTAACAACCACACACACACAAGCTAGTACACACACACACACACAAACAAGCCAACACAAATTTGTCATTAGGTTTAATTGGGACATGTCTCTTTGGGTCCAGTTGCACCAGTTTAGGGAAAATAATCCAACAAAAATAAGTTGTACTCACCCTTTTACTATTTTCTCGCACTTTCAGCTCCTGCGAAGACATGATGTACCTCTGTGAATATTTATATTGTACAGCTCTACTCAAACGTGATCAACAATCACAATTCACTGGGTTGTTTCATATCAAATCTAGTGTGAAAAACACTAAAACATTTCATCTGAGCGATTATAAACTATGAGGTACCTTTGACTTCTGAACCAACATCAAAACACAGAGTTCTCCTAAGACATCAGATGTCTGGAAAAATGACCAGAAAGAAGAGTTGCTGTTAAAAGAAATCAATTCAAATAAATGTACTATATACCTGTAATATATGTGTAAAAAAAAAAAAAAAAAGACAGAATCACAGCTCACTCACCCAAAACTTCGGGTCTGCAGAGAGGTAGGATGAGCACACAGCGTCTATCTGTGGAGCATCACAGAGGATGATGGACAGGCACACAGACAGGAAGGATAAAGAAGAAAGAAAGAATAAAAGGAAGCTGCATACCTGGCTGAGGAGCCGCCTCTGATCTGTTGTGGCTTGCTGAAGTTCTGCTGGAGCACCTTGAAAACACAGAAATACAGTTAATATAATACAGCTAATGTATACTGTGATATCATCCTCGCACAATTTAAACGTGACAGCAATCAAATACTTTTGTTGAAAGAACAGCGATAAAGCATGATGAAAATGTGCTGTAGAAGCTGGAGGTCAGTAGTGTCTGATGACGAACAGCATCTCTATGCGCTCTGCTTCGACATGATTGCATTGGATATCTGTTAGCAGGAATAAAAACTTTACTGTAGAATTTGAAGGCAGTTATTGTCCAACATCTTGATGCATATGTGCTTTTGAAAAAATTCATGATTTAAAAAAAAGATTTCACCACTTTTCACCAATCTACCATCAAACCATCTACTTTTGAGAATCCATCTAATCATGTTTCTACAAAGAAAATACTTCAACAGTACAGCGTCACAACAGCTTATGAGCCACTTTGACATCATGGGAAGTGACGGTCAATCTACATCTACGCACATCTCAGTCTTGTCAGGTAGTAGACACATGGAGTCAGAGGTTGCAAGCTCAGAACGGGGTTTCTGACTGCTCTCAGTTAGGGAGCGAGAATGACAGTGATTGATGGATGATGGATGGATAAAGATCCTTTCAAACATGAATCATGATAGATATTCACAATATGGATTTGAGTCCGCTGCAAACAGACGTACAGTAAATTACATGAAAATACAGTATTTTCAAGGAAACTAAGAGAAACAATTTTAAGGTTTTATATTTAAAACTGTTTGTATCTGTTTATCTATTCAGCAACTCATATACAAATAATGGTTTTTCAGTATAAGATAAATTAAAAAAAACATTAGAAATAACACATGGGCTATAGAGATGTATCATTATTACTTGATATTAACCATATTATTTAAACGTGTGGTTTCCTTCTTTAGGTGGTGACTTTGCCAAATGTCCCATCTTGAAGTTAAGTACAAATGAGTAGAGAATTATAATCTTTGTTTGATTTATCTTAAACTTCAGGTCAAAAAGGTTTTAGGACTGAGTGAAAAGATACAGCTAGACAGGTAGCTGCCTATCTGGTACTTCTTCCACACAGAGAGGAACTGAAAGACTAAAAGTTAGACTTGTAGAGAAATTGAACTGCCAATGAAGCTGAGGATAAAACGCACAAACAGGATAAAACGCCGGCTGGCTTACTGTCGCAGACAGGGATGGTGAGGATGAGCAGGGCTGCGAGGGTGATGCTGGTCGTGCTGAGTGGACTCACGGCGGTGCTGCTGCTGAGGCTGTGCGGGCTGCTGGCGGCTCCGCGCTGCGCGGCCTGACTTTGGCTCTGGAAGGTCCTCATCTCTCTCTCTTTCTCTCTCTCTCTCTCTCGCGCGCTCTCTCTCTCTCTCTCGCTGGCCTTGCTTGTCTTTTATTTGGTCCTGTCCGCTACACTTCTGGCTCTTCTGAGAGTTTCTGTCCAACGTCAGAGAAATATGAAGGCTCGTGTGTCACACACACACACACACACACACACACACCAAACACCCCCACCACCCCTCCTCGCGCGCTCGACACTTGACTGCGTCATTGTTTAGAGCCCCGCGCGCGCGTAAAGTCATTAGATCTGATCAACAGGTTGGCTGAACGTGACGGTTCAGGGAGGTGTTGGAGTGATACCCATCCAAGTTATACAAGTTAGGGTGAGTAAAGTGGGAACTCAAGCAGTGTTATAAACCTTGTTTTTTTTACTCATATTGCGCTCAAACACACACAGAGCACAACGTATCACGCAAACACACTACATAGGCTATTTTGTAAAGGTTACATGTTATCACAAGTCTGTGATATTTTTTGTTTTGTTGGGTTGCATTAGGCTGTATCCCATTTCCGCCAATGTGATGGAAAGGTAAGTAATGAGAAACTTTCTCAAAACATTGACTTAGAATATTAAAATAATGAGAAACTTACTAATTAAGACTAATTTAAAAAAAATGTCACATGGGTTCCCATATAGTATTTAATGTATGGATGTAATTTGAAGCTATTTTCTTGGGGAAACTTCCATCAGACTGTATTGAGGGGGCCAATTTGTCCACAGCTTCATGTCAGGAAAGCAGCTATTTGTATATTCTGTGTGCTATACTTACCTTGAAAGGCTATGTTGGCACAGACTCTCATAAAATCGTTTTTATCATTTTGTAGCCCTATTTTTCTGTTGATGTTGTAATGGTAAGCGAGTATGAGGTCAGAAACCCTGCACAAAATGTACTTTCTGTAAATACACACTCAACAATTCTTTGTATTCCATTGATTAAGATGTCCTGCATGTGTGTATCTCTACCTTCACTATTAATGTGGAAGTTGGAAGCAAAAATGCTGAATTCTTCTGAGTGCTTCTTCATGGTAAGTTTTGACTCTGGGACAGTAAGAAGGTCTGGCAGTTCATAGCATAACAGCAGATTGGAAACCATTCAGTGCTTTATAAACCAATAAAATCCATTATATGACATGCATGAAGCCAGTGCAAAGATCTAAGATCTTTGTGGGGACTTAATTTCTTCCTTTTTTTATTGGCTCTGATTTTCTTTTCATGTAGTCATTAGGAAAACATTTCTGGATAATATCTTGTTCTCACATCACCTGTGTGAAGGAAGATGTTATTACACGCTTGAGCCGCATTGTAATGATCAGTGGCAAATTGTATTTTGTAGTATCAGATTTATGATATTTTCAATATCATAGTATAAACTACACATCCACCGCACTGGCATGTTCGGTCTATGCATAAGAAGCCTTTTCCATAAAGCAAGGACCCAATAATGGTCTTAATGGCGTTACCGATGTGATCCACCTAACAGCAGACAGAAAAACATCAACAGCCATGATGTATTTAACAGGACCAAATCACTGAAACCTGAAATTTATTTTAAAGCAGGAATCGTGCTCTTATTTTCGAAAAAATAAGCATTACTTTTGTGTGAATGTGTTTTAGACATAAGCAGCCATTATAATGCTTCTTAATACCAATCCAACAAATCCTCTCAAGCCCAGCACACATCACAAGCATATAAAATAATGATAATTATAAATAAATATGCCTTAATTTTGGACTTTTGATCAATATCAATGCATTCACACTGTTATGTGAATTTAAATCGTCTTCGTTATTTGACAGACTCATTATGGATCATTACTGAATTACCTTTTCTCATAAAACTAAGGTAATGTGTTGGTCTTTGTGTGAAGCTGCTTATGTGGTGGCACAAATACTCTCCGGCATTATAACTGTTTTCTTCAGCAAAATCCCCAAATGAATATAATATATACAGGAAGGTGGGTTTACTTTGGTTGTAATTGGCTTTATTGTTACAAGCGAGAGTATAGTTTTATTACAGTGCAAAGAAGAGGAGATGTGAGACAACTGAGGCAGGCAGGATGAGAGACGAGAAGCATTTTGAATATGTACTGGATTCATGTAGATATTCCATGATTATTTTCTACACAGAATAATATGTGATGCATTTACATTGTGGTCCTGGACACATGCACACATAAATACTTTGAAAAGATGACATAATATCTTGATTCATCTCACTAACGCAAAGCGTTTTTACTTCATCACTGTACAAATGGACTATGATTTATAGGGAAGATTGCTGGAAAAACAAGAAACACACTTGACAGATGACTGAAACAACAGTCCTGCCCTCATCACAGCTTTGTCTTTTGAAATCTGATGTGACTTTGTTTGAGAGCATGAGTAGCAACAAATGGAGTGCATTGGTAATTGAGTAATTCCAGGGAGTCATCACACTCATCCCCACCCTTGTCATCCTCCTACACTAATCTCTCTGGCCTCTTTAATCAATGGAGGTCAACAGAGCATAGCAACAGCATGACAAGTTATTATTATTTTATTTTTTGTAGCTTTATCATAGCATTCATTCTTAAGGCCCTTTGAAGTGAAAGGTTGGTCATCATCAGTGTTGCTTCAGTAACTAAAACTGATGCGTTTCTTGTCTCATGAAAGCTCTGGAGAAGTCCTGAAATGTTGTGACCTTTGAAGAGTTTTGTTTTATTATCAAGCTGACTGGCATTTGCATGTCTAATTGGATTGTTTGAGGGAATACCCAAAGGTAATGAGGGAAGGTTATTGTCTGTGATTCACACACACCTTCAAGCCACAACACACATTACGGTCTTTACTGTGCTCCAACTCCAAGCCACCTTCAAGGAAAGAATCAGAAGTTGAATTTGCTCCAGTATTTATGTAATTTACTCAGACAGTCTACTTGCATCTTGACAAATTTGATACATTTTAAATAATTCTTTACACGCCGTCTAACGTCTTTTGTATTATTTTGTCATTAGACATTTAGGAAAGTGCACTTATTTGTGTCTGTACTGCTCCCATATCAGTTATCAGTTTGTTCACAGTCATGCTTCCAGTCATTGTGCTAAGCTAAGCTAACCAGATGCTGGAGGTAACCTTATATCTAACTGATTGATGTGTATCAGAATTCGCATCAACCTCTCCACCATTTTTCCCCAAATGTCAAATTTTTGCTTCAAGCACCGGGCCCAGAATCATAAATGAAAGTACAGAATCATACCCACCAAAACACATCCATCTCTTACACAGAAGATGTTTATCTGCATGCTTTGACTGATGTTCATGATTGGAAACAAGAGGAAAATGAGCAGGGAGAGTAACCTATTTACAAGTCACATCCTCATACAAAGACCATTTGTTAACCTTATAAAATGTGACAAGCCTCTGAGTTTATTGTATTTCCAGTGTAGGAACCATAAAAAACAATGGTTGTAAACAGCTGCCTTTAGTGAAACATTTAATTTTTTAATTTTGTTTCCATCTTATGTATGAAATGGAAATTGCTGCCCTGACCAAAGACCAATAATAAGTGAGTAAAATTGGGTTTGAACTATAATAATCCCATTTATAAAGTAATAACTGCAGGCTTTATCTAAAACAGCTGGAAACATAAACATGAAAATATTCTCTTTAGATTATTTCAGAATATTCTGTGTTAATACCATGGCATGTAGACTGGGATCCAAATTAAACCAGATATTGACGGTTTAATATTACATCTTAATAACAAGGGATTATTAACGTATTAACTCATTTTCATTTAGAATCCGGTTTGAATCATCCAACTCATAATATGCTACTCGGGCAGATTGTTTCAAGTAACAGAAATCCACTTATGTTACATGGTAATATGTAATTCTGACATATTATGTTTCACTGTAAGTATCATTATATTTTATCATTATACTGAGTATCACATTCTATCCCAGCACATTCACAATTTCCTGTTCAGGCGCCGCATCCTAAATGAATGTAAGCATGCAATAAGTAAACCTCTGTCCCTCGCTGTGATGAATGTGAAATGTACAGTGTTTCACAAAGACCCTTTCATCCCATCCTTGTTTTACCATGTTTGCAGTTCGAACAAGTTTACCACGCTTCCTCTGAAATCCTCCACATAAAAATAGTGGTCACATTTTGTGATACAAAACACTTGCAGAACTCATTAATGTATATGAATATATATGTATCATGTCACTATGAGTTTCTCTGTCTTTAGCTGTGCTGTAGTTTAAAAGAGTACTTTGACATTTTGGGAATAAATACGCTTAGCTTTTTGATGGAGTGCTTGATGATTTGACTGATACTGCTCTCATGTCTTAACAGTGTGAAGTTACAGCGAGCAGCCCCTTAGCTTAGCTTAGCCCAAAGAAACAGGTCGAGTCCTTGGTTATTACCCATTTCCTAGTTATGCATATTTCCTGGAGTGCAATTCCCTCTGTGCTGTAGTTGGTCCTTCATATTTAGTCTTACATAAAATCAGTCACACATTCTGATGTTGCTGTTGGTACCAATAAATGCCAAGTGTTTTGGTTTTTTTTTTGGTTTGTTTTTAAATTTAGGACAACCTGCAATTTGCTTTCCCCAACAAGGACAATTAAACTACCGAGGGGACCCTCTGGCAAAAGATATTTGTGGGCTCCTGCTGATGTGAGGCCATTTACATCGCAAAAAAAAAGTAAAGTGCAAAAGTTGTATTGAATGTATTGAAATAATTTGAACATTTGAGCATACAGGGAAAAAAATAGACAGAGAGAAAACATTTTAATGCATCTTAGTGTATCAACATGGTGTTCAGAAACAGAGCCGTTTCTTGATATATGCGGACTATGCGGCTGCATAGGGCCCCGCAGCCACCAGGGGGCCCCCAAACTGCAAGTACAGCCTCATATTTTATTATATTTTGGAGAATTAAAAGTACCTGTCTTTATTTGCATGTATTGCATGCATTCATTATGCATTTATTTGCAAAGCATGTAAGTCAGGTCAAAATCACCTTTGGGCTGGGCTGTCACGTGGAAAGTGACGTCTGCCGACAGGTCTGACGGGATGATTGACAGCCGCCCACCTTCCACTGAAGTGATGAGAATGACGGTAGACGGTAACCCTAACCCTATATTACAATGTCATCGAAACGTACTTATGAGTCTGGTGCAGAGAAACGCAAAAAGGAGAAAACCGATGAAGAAAATCGATCACAGGATCAAGGTAAGGCATTTGATGTGGGGAGGAGGGGGACACATAATGCCAACTTTTGAACAAGTTAGTTTGCTACATGTCATGCTGGCTAGCTCAGCTAGCCTCAGATAAATGTGAGCTGCCTCAGCTAACGGGCTATGATTGTTTGTTTGTATGTAAATAAAGTCAGCTTTATCCAGAGTTCGCTTTACAAAAAGGCTCAGATAAATGTGTCTCAAGCATAGACCTGTGCTACTATTTTATAAATAAAACCAATTATTATTGTTACTTTCAGTAGTAGTAGTAAGATAAGATAAGATAGTAGTAGTAGTAGTATAGCAGTGGATTATTCATATAGCACTATGAATTTTAAATGATCACTGTGCTATAAAATATTTACCAATTCTATAGAATATATATTGTGACAATGTAGTCTACTAATTTGAACAAACCTGTACATTTAAAGTGTCCTGTACTGCATAGGACTGCAAGTTGTCCTCTTTGTAACGCACTGCAAGATATATGCAAACATATTCCCTTCATATCATATGGGGCTCATCACTCATTTACCTTCATTTTTATTAATTAACTAGTATAAAGTGGAGATAAACACAGAAAAAACTGGTAGATGCTTAAACGGGGACACTGTATATTGTAATGTTTAATATAAAAACAAATTGAGAATTGTTTGCATAGTGCAACACAGCTGCAGTTATATGATATGAGTGTTTGCTTCTGATTGCTTGGTAACCTAAGGAGCTTTGTCTTTGCAGGAGCAATTTCCTACTTCAGAGGTCCAGTTCAAGGAGAGCCAGGGGGACCTTCATCAGCTTCTGACCAGGAAGCAGAAGTTTTGAGGAGGAGAACGTAAGACTGTGATGATACAGATCCTGATCACAAAGTAGTGATGTTGTACAGTTATATATGGTTCATTTTAAACTACAACTACAATATATAACTACATAACTAGTTTTTTTATTTATTTTTTATTGATTGTGCAATAACATGGATGCTGGTCCATTATATACTTATTTATTTAAGTAAGTTTAGTTATTTATTTTTTACTGTTTTGGAATGGTGGGTTAAAGCTTTTTTATGTTATGCCATCTCAAAGTTTACATTAAACATTTTTCAAGAACATACTGTATCTGTTGCAATTTATTAATGTACTCTAGCCTGCTTTCCTCTTAAAATGTAACAGACTGCTGCATCATCACAGAATATATGAAAAAGTTAGGAATCTCTACTTCAGAGTTTGAAAAAATAGGGGCCCCCAAATAGTATCTCGCATAGGGCCCCCA
This sequence comes from Dicentrarchus labrax, assembly GCF_905237075.1. Lineage (NCBI taxonomy): Eukaryota > Metazoa > Chordata > Actinopteri > Moronidae > Dicentrarchus > Dicentrarchus labrax. Next base: position 22,947,845 of record NW_026136718.1, on the reverse strand, counting down.
AACAGCTAGAAACGGTCCTGTTTAGAAATCAGTTTACCATCAGAAAAAAAGGAGTTGTTGCTGTGTTATCAAGTTCCCCTTCCCCTCAAATCATGTTTTCTTCTTGTTCCTACAGTGTGATATTTGAATGCAGAGTTTGACACTAGAAGGATGTTTTCACATTCATCTGCTGAAAGTGGAAAGTTTCTCTGTGCTCATTGATAATCTGATTTTTAAGGCGCAGGGCCTACAAGCACGATTTGTGACATCACAAATAGTTTGAAAGCCAATTTATACAAGTGTGGTAAAGAAACTTGCAGCCTCCAGTGCACATACGTGGACTTTAGGAGAAACTTGTGTCGTACAAGAAAACTTTACAAATGAACATAATTTGCAAATTCACAATTTATTTTGTCTTCTGGTGTTAGAGCTGGGTGGAGTAGTCCTAGGAGTAAAAGTCATAAAGATTTGAACTGTACAGAAAATCTGTGCAAATGAGAAAATGCCTCAGCTATTATTCCCACTAGCACAACATATGTTGACTAACATTTCAAAAACATATGCATAAAAGCCACTGTTACGCTTTAGTCTGTTTGCACTCACAACCAAAACCTTCCAGTCCACTAATCTATCCACTGAACCTAACAAAATATGTATATTAGGACAGACTGAGAAACAGATGCAAAAGTCCCAGACAAGATAAAAACATTCTTTGATAAATATCAATTCAAAAAGAAACATTGAAAAATATTTTTAAAGTGATTAGGCTGATAAAGTAGCCATTTCCCTCATTCTGTATAATAAACCAACATTAACTCTAATTACTAACTGAATCCAGGAGCAGCAACACAAATTATACTTTCAGAAATGATTCTTCAGATCTCAGATAATTTCTTCTCACCTTCTTCTTCTTCTTCTTTGCCATCAGCATTTTGAATTCTTCATATTCCTGCACTTACACATGCTCTCTCTCTGTCTGTCTCTCCCCCTCTCTCTCTCTCTCTCTCTCTGTCTCTGTCTCCCTCTCTCTCTGTCTGTCTCTCTCTCTGCAAGCCTCACCTACCCTAAATCCACACAAACAGACAGGAGAGCACTCTTGCAAGAGCGCACACACACTTTAAATTACATGATTACTTTAAAACAAAATCGCACACATGACCGGCCCGCCTAACAAGCAAAGAGCTTTATACTGAGCATTGCTCATGTAATAGCGGCTCTTATGCTTACTTCAGTTTGGAAGACCGTTGTGTTCTTCTATATGTGTAATTTGGCAGCGAGGAGTGAAGACCTCCTCTTGGGATGGGGTTAATAAAGTGAGACGACGCTGTGCTGCCCCTACGGGGTGTTTGTATTGATGTCAGGTGTCATTATGTACTTTCATCCAGGATTTAATTCTGAAAGCCACCGAGAAAATACCTTAACAGTGGCAGAAGGACACTTGAGCCTATATATATATATGAAGAGTTTTTTTTTGTGTATTTCTGTTTAAAGTCACAAAGGCTCCAAACTGTAAAAGATATGACCTCAACAAGTAAAGTCATTCAAAGAAGTTACAGTAGTGTCTCATACGTCATCCTGTGCATATGCAGATATTCTGCATTTATTGGTGCCATGCCAACAATACAACAAATATGGATCTAAAACAACACTGATGATGCCTTCTTCAAGCGCATTAAAGGGCTGCACTAAATGCCATCCAGATACCAACTCAAATGTTTCTGATTCCAAACAGAAACAGAAAATGCTATCAGCCTTTAATCAGCAGTGTGAATGTCAAATGTAGATTACACAGATGCAATCACCTTCCCCTGACGCTGTGTGAAAAGCCCTTTTGTTTGTAAGTCACATCTGCATGTCATCCGCTGTGCATGTCACTGGTGCTCCCTTGTTGGCGTAGTGCCCTCCTGACACAACAAGTTAATTTAGTGGCAACACCTCTCACCTGCAGAGTCCGCAGAGTTTGTGTTCCTCCTCCAAACCGACTACGGGTGATTATCGTAATGTTTCCTTCACATTTCGTCAAAAGCAAAGAGGTTTTCTGCAGTTATTCCAATCTAGCATGCTTGGAGTTATTGTTTTTGTGCCAACGTCACACTGTTGTAGGAACATGAGCACTACAGACCTTTGACATTCACAAAATATATAAACAGTAAGTCCCAGAATAGCAGAAACGGTTGATGAATCATGACTACAGGAGAGCATAACATGTGGCAAAACAGAAATGTTGAAGAAAGATAATGATAGTGTGTGTGTATGTTTGTTACAATATGTGCATGCAAGGGCTTTAGATGTAGATGACACGTGTTGGGCTGAAGAACTATATGATTTTTACAGGCATAATGGCCCAAATGCAAGAAATATTAATAGTTTTTGAATGAAATAATATGAAGAAAAGATTTTTTTGGTAAAGGTGCCTTTGTGAGGCGTAGGCTCATTTAGGGGTAACGGCTTCACACAGGTGCATTTAACGGAATAAATGTCAGTCTGATTTTGTACCTGATAAAATCTGATTATTCAATGTGTTGCATGCAGCATGTGATGGGAGTTCTGAACGTTTTCAAACTGATTTTCTTGTCAAAATCTCGAAAATATGCAACGTCTTTATGTTGTAGATGGAAAATATATATTTTAAAGGTCTATAAAAAAAACAATTTTAATCTATCAGAATGCCCATTCAGAAAGACCTGTTCTGGCTGGAGTCACTGTAAACTCCTCCACCATTTTCTATGAAGGCAAAACATAATAATATAAAGCCATAACTTTCAACATCAAATAATATTGTAGGACACAGCTCAATATATATGAGCTATAATCTCAAAATGTGCATCTTTTCCCGCTGCTGGAGGAAAGACAGTAATGTCCAGGGACGTTCATGTAGACACAAACATGACAGCAGCATAAAAGACACAACAGAGACCTACAATATTACATACCATCGCACAGCCCACAGTGATGCTCTTAGCCTGAATAACACCTATTGTTAATTCTCTAAAGAGAATATAACTGTATTGTTGCTGCTGTAACCTCAATGGACAAGCCATTGTTTATGTTGCATGACAACTGATGAAAATGGAGCGATGAGCATCATATATTTTGGGCGTGTTTAACATATTTCCGCTGTAGTGCCATGTCTGGAAGCTTACGTCACAGGCAGCAATAAACCATGAATTTAACTGTTGATGACAGCGCATGCCACATTCACCAGCTGGGAAATCCAGTGTTGTCTCTGCACAATAACTTCAACACAGTGTACCTCAAGGCATTGTCTGCAGATCACTTGTTAATCTGTGACTTTCTTCTCCATCACATATCTGACTCACTGTGTTGATTCTGTTGACAGTCTCTATCGTCTCTATGTCTCTATGGGCTTATGCTACAGATGGTATGTCACTTTTATTATTACAAAAATATATATGAATACACTACAGCACTGACAATAACACAGACAAACAGATTAAATGTAAGAACACAACACACGAGCAAAGAAACAGGGTATTTACAGAAACTGTAATCATTTTGTGGATTAATAATGCCACCTGGTGTCCTAAGAAGAACATGTGACATGGCACACAACCTCAAACATGTTAGAGGCTAAACATGTAAAACGTGTTATAACACATATACAGTATAACATTGTGATCTCTGCTTACAATAATGAGACATTGCACATTTGTATCCATATTTAATGCCTCCAAAAGTCCATGTCCAAAATTATTCCTTGATCAGGTAAATAAATGCTCATATAAAAATGACTTATTGTTATTAAAACTGTTGTAGAATAACAGTCTTGTTTAAAAGGCATGTTTATCTGTAACATATTCACTAATAAATATGGTTGTCCTACTTTAAAGGTGTTCAGTATCATATGTACCCACCTGCACTTGTATAATACACTTACAACTTATGACATTACTAATAACATTGTAAAACTCTGCTGATAATTAGTTTTTATAGAGACTACATATCACTGTCACAACAAGGACAACAAAGGCAACTTACTCTCCTCCCTCTACTGTATGTATATTACATAACCCTTCTTTGTACAGCCAGTTTATACTGTATTATAGCCCTTCAATTGATGAATGAATTAGCGCTTAATAAATTGCTCATTCTGATAAATGTGTGAAAAATGTCATAATCTAAAGGCTTTAATCTGACCTGTCTTTTCTTTTCTTCCTCTGTGCTTCTTCTCACAGTCAAGCAGGACAATCAACAGTACATACAGCATCCTATATTTTGTATATTGACCCTAAAAGATTGGGCTCTTTTGAAATACTTATAGTATGAGTTTTGTAGAAAACCACAGACAGCAAGGTCTTATATTATGTAGTTTTTTCTATGCTAGAATACTACCTGACCAAACATTAGTGTGGTAATTTGATTAAACAAAAATTAATTTAGGAAAAAATAATGTAATGCTGTAATAATTAATGAAGGAACCTAAACGTTTCACACATGGACCCTTGACACAAGGTTGCTGCTCCTTGTGGTTAGGTTAAACAAAAAAATATGAATTATATATAATAATACATTTATTTTATCTGTATATATATATATATGAACGTGCTGCGTAATACAATCTAGGACTGAAGAAAGTGGATGCAGGGACACCGTCCTACCCCTGTGGGTGTGGGTGTGGATGTTGACACTGTCACATGACAGCTCCGTCTGTGAACCAGGAAGTTAGAGGGCGGTGCTTTGCAAAGGGCTGGTGGGCTGATAAAACAAGGTAGAGGCTATTTATGGTATATACCTCTGTCAGAGTACAGATAGTGTGCATGTTGATCAAATCATTCACAGCGGTTTGGCTGAGTATTTCGCCGATTGTAGTCACAATATTTGCTGTTTCTTTACGAGCAGCGTAATTGATGCTAACAGTAGCTAGCTCCCTCAAGCTAGCAGGAACGTCAGTAGCCAGCAAGCTAACAAACACAGAGGACATCAGTACATTTATTTTAGGAAGGGCCTCTGGGTGCTTTAATACTGTTAGTCCAGTGCTGCAATAACCAACACCGGTAGTTGACTTTAATAACGTGTTTTAACTCCTTCTTGTGTTGTTTTCTGGTGACTCTTGTGGAGTTCATGTCAACATCCTGTTAGCTCGTTACCGTTACAAGACACAAAAACGCGTCTTCGCGTTTAATGTACAAACCCAGAGAAACTTTTGAAAGGGCGTTGGTTTCCTGAAACTAGGGAAGAAAATGCCATTTGGGTTAAATGGCGTGTAAATCAAACTTGGCGTACGTTTATGCATGTTTAGTGTGTGTGTGTCCCTTAATGTTATGTCACCTGCTGTGTTCTGTCTGACAGCATCCACAATGACAGCCATCAAACATGCTCTCCAGAGGGACATCTTCACTCCCAACGATGAGCGTCTCCTCGGCATTGTCAATGTCTGCAAGGCAGGAAAGAAAAAGAAGAACTGCTTCTTGTGTGCCACAGGTGAGTGTGTTATAACACCAGATACAGCTGTAAATAGCAGTTAATTATAAAACAAAATAAACGTGTCTTTCTTCCAGTTACCACGGAGAGGCCTGTCCAGGTTAAAGTAGTTAAGGTGAAGAAATCTGACAAGGGGGACTTTTACAAACGACAGCAGACGTGGGAACTCCGAGATCTGACAGAAGTAGATGCCAAAGATGCAAGCAAGGTATGAGAACTACTATGTCGTTTACTCATAACCCTGTTCAGTTGTTATAAATGTCCCCTTTCCCCTCATCCAGTGCTCATTTTCTCTTTTTACTCTCATGGTTTAGGAAAATCCCGAATTTGACCTTCACTTTGAGAAGGTGTACCGATGGCTGGCCAGCAGCACAGCTGAAAAAAACTCCTTCATCTCCTGCATTTGGAAGCTGAACCAGCGATACCTGAGGAAGAAGGTGGAGTTTGTGAATGTCAGTTCTCAGCTGCTGGAAGGTGTGGAAACGCTCTATTCTTGTTGTAGCCACCCCTGTGAGCGCATGGCTCTTTTCATGATTTGATTATATTTGTTTGAAGGCTTGTGTCTCTCTCTTAAACCAATAAGTGTGTACTGGTCATGTTTGAGGTGTTCTGATTTAGCTCAGAAGTGAGAATCTCTGCTGGATTTTATTTTATTTTATTTTATTTATTAATAGCATGTTTGGAAAAAAATAAGTATTCAACCTCTTCTTTGTGTCTTGGTTTGTGGTATGGCTTTCTGTGTTAAATTCTTCTTTATTCTCACTTTTCTCTCTTAAACTTTCTCTGGCCAGAACTTCCTAAAGCGGAAGGTTGGTAGGACTTAACTTCCCCCTCCTCACTCCTCTCCATTGTTACTTCATGACCTCAAACTACCATTCTCATTAGAGCCTCACCTCGTTCAAGCTCCTTCTGTATGAATTATGTGACACTAAATACGGATGGGCATGATTCATTTTTTTTTTCATTATAACACACATTTAGCTTCTTTTTACTTCACTTTTAGCTTTTTTACTTGTCCATTCCACTTTAATTCATAGGATTATGTACTGACCTGTGTTCATTAATGTCTTTGTATCAAATTTGACCAAAACATGTTTTAATTGTTCCAGAGCAAAGTGTTGGACTTTACAGAGCTTTATCAGTCTTTTTATCAGCCAGAACAAATATAGGGAAGTACATTTAGCTGATAATAGCTATTTCAGATTGTAGGTATACTTCACTGATAGAGAATGACTAACTGGTGGTAAAAGAGTAAAATTTTACAATCTATTTAACTCTTAGGAAAATGCCATTCCTTATTACGAAATGTCTTAAACGGGTGTATAAAACCTGATGTGAAGATACCAGAGTGTGTCTTGAACTCTGTGTTTGTTGTCATGTCTTTAACACATATTTCCATCTCTTGTTTGTGGGATTAGAGTCAGTACCGAGTGGCGAGAGTCAGAGTGTTGCCGGGGGCGATGAGGATGCACTGGACGACTACCAGGAGCTGAGCACCCGTGAAGAGCAGGACATCGAGAGCATGATGGAGATGTGCGAGTATGCCGTCTCCAATGCTGAGGCTTTCGCCGAGCAGCTCTCCAGGGAGCTGCAGGTTCTAGATGGGGTGAGTGGAGCAGCTGCTAAACTAAAAACAGAATGAAAAGTATTGTTCCTAATTATGATATTATTTTGCGTTTGGAAAGAAATATTGCCTTAAAAAAACATAGAAACATATTAATGCCCTCTTCATTGTTTTCTGCTTTAAGGCCAATATCCAGTCCATTATGGCATCAGAGAAACAGGTCAACATCCTGATGCAGCTGCTGGATGAGGCGCTGGGTGAGGTGGACACCATCGAGGGGAAGCTGAGCAGCTATGAGGAGATGCTCCAGAGCGTCAAGGAGCAGATGGACCAGATCTCCCAGAGCAACCGCCTCATCCAGATCAGTAACACCAACAATGGCAAACTGCTGGATGAGATCCAGTTCTTAGTGGTTAGGAACACATTTAAATTGTTGATTACTTAATGAAGTACTATTTGCAGTTGGGCTTTTTAATTTTTTTTTTTACCCAAGATAGCAAACTTAAACTACAGCACACAAAAAGCTGGATTGTTATACTTGGATTGATGACTTTGGTGTGTCCTTCCTCATGTAGAACTACATGGACCTGTCAAAGGGACACATCAGAGCCTTGCAGGAGGGAGACCTGACCTCCCCTAAAGGTATCGAGGCCTGCATCAATGCCTCTGAGGCTCTTCTGCAGTGCATGAACGTGGCCCTCCGACCAGGTTAGTCTACACACGTACTCGTTGATCAGCTGAATCACTTTGGTTCTCACTGGCGGTGGTGAGCGACTCTCAGATGCTGTAAATGTGGAAAACTCAAACACATTTAGGAAAAAAAGAAGTAGAATATTATTTTTGGTGTGGTTACAAGCAGATCTTTTTTTTTTCCTTCACTAGGCCATGAGAAGCTGATGGCTGTGACGCAGCAACAGCTCCTGTTTGCTGAGCTGAGAGACACCTTTGCTCGCCGCCTCACCAATCACCTCAACAACGTGTTTGTTCACCAGGTAACAGGCATGCTATTATGGCAAGCAGTATTACATGTTTGAAAACATGTAGTGTAGCATTACTCTACTTTCTAAGTTTCAGGAGTTCAGTTACACTGGAATATCCTTTAAGGCTGTATTTTACTCGTTTACTGTCAGATGGTCACGTCACGTCCCTTATGTATTAGATATCTACAAAAGCGTCTATAAACAGTGGAGGAAAGTTGGGAAGAAAAATAGTATCCAACCACCAGACTAAATTACAGACTACATCTAAAGTAGTTAAAACTAGCTCCACCCAGCTACAACAGTAAACACGCTGCTGACACATTGATGCATTAGTAGTAAAATTCTATACATAACATTTTACTGCAGTATGAGTCATTTAACATTTTCCTAATAATAGTGTCGTCCCTCACACCTTGCCATTGTGAGTCTGCTGCGCCAGGGAGGGCTGCACTCTCTCTCCTCTCCTCTTTTCCAGGCTCTCTCTGTCCTCCCTCCTCACGGACTTCCTGTTTGGCCGTGCCTCTCTTCCTGGGCTTCTTTTTGTCGTTTCCTTCTAGTTGTGTCCCTCCTACTCTTGACTCTCTATGTTGCTCACTTTGAATCATCCCACTCTGCTCTCTGTCTCTGTGTCAGTTCAACCACTTCAGTCACTTCAAAATGACCATCCCTCAGTTCTATAGGTCCTCCTGTCTGTCGCTTCCAGTGAGTACCCTCACAGCAACCCCCACTTGCCCCCTGTCTGCTAATGTTTGACACCTCACTCCAACTTACATGTCATCACATCAGAGACCTCAGACCCACCATAGCCTATTATTTATTGCATGGGATATGTTTCTAACTACTTAACATCTCTCATTTGATCTCAAAGCTGAAAAGGGAACCGCTCATCTATCTCCTCCTTCACCTGTCTGCACTCAGCTAAGGGTTTTTTTTGGGGGGGGGGTTTGGGTGCTAACTTGGCTTTGTTGCAAAAAGGTCTCATGTCATAAACTCCTGTGCCTGTCTGCTCTGCGTGCATGTCTTGTATCTACAAGCAGTAGGTACTGAACAAGATAACAATGAGGGGAAGTGAGGAGAACATCTGTATGGCAGTAAGAGATGTGCTTGTCAATAAGCTGAGCTGAAGAAGTGGTGGGATTTTAAATGGAACAATGTGGTTTCCTGGTAATTTGAGGTAACATATTCTATCCACAGATATTAGAAGATAGATATTCTTAATGTGCTGTGTGTGTTTGTGTGCATACAAGGAGATGGAATGGTTTGTCTGTACTAACTCTCTTATTGAATGTGTAGCTAACTGTCTCCTCTCACTCTGTCATTAAGGGCCATGACCAGAGCTCCACCCTGTCGCAGCACACAGCTGAGCTGACCCTGCCCAAACACAACCCCCTCCACAGGGACCTGCTGCGCTACGCCAAGCTCATGGAGTGGCTGAAGAACACCCACAGGGAGAAATATGAGGGCCTATCCAGGGTCAGTGCTATTATCTGAAAAAAAAAAAAAGATTGATCTTGGCAAGAAAGCAAATAAGTATAATGTCAAAATATTGAATTATTCCTATACTAGTGATGATGTGGTGTTTTGCGTCTAAACAAATGTCATCTGCTTATTTTTTTAGACTTATGTTGACTATATGAGCAGATTATATGAACGAGAAATCAAAGACTTCTTTGAGGTGGCCAAGATAAAGATGGCGGGTACAACCAAGGAGGCCAAGGGCAAGTTTGGTAAGAGCTGTGATTTACTGGCCTGCTAGAGCATAGACACAGAGCATGTTTGTCTTCTGCAGTTCATGTTATTATGTGTGATTAGGATTTTTAGTAACATCTGTTTTTGTCTTTTTCTCCCTGTATTTATTGAATTTCACAGCATCACTAGATTATTTTGTCTAGTATTTGTTTTGTACGATCGCACAGAAATTAATGGAATATTCAAGGGAACAAGACCTTGTTCTTTTACAACCTTTTCTGCATCACATCTATAACCTAAAGCATATTTTCCCAACTAATGTGTGCTTCCAAAGTGCTGCCTCTTGTTTTACCTTTCCATTATGTCTCTTTCACTTTGTACAAGGACCTTAAGTGTTCAATTCTCTACTCTTATGAATTTTAAAATCCAAACAGGACTCTTGGTTGAGCTTTGGTTTTGGCAGAATTATAGAACTCTGCTTTCTGCATTCTGTATCAGCTTTTCGTGCTGAAAACAAAACCAAAAAACAAAAGAATTTGTTTTCCAAAGGTTTGTCCAAGCTACAAGCATACCTAAGCCACTGCAGTGCACGTCAGCATATATGTAACCTCGTACATCTAACATCTAGCCTCACCCCTCCCATGCTGCATGTTTTAAGCCTAACCTGTCTCTGTCTTTGATGCCTGCCTTTTTAACTGGCTGCAGCCACGCTTCCGCGGAAAGAGAGTGCTCTCAAACAGGAAACAGAAAGTAAGTAAGACATTTGGACAGAGCTGTTCCACTATCAATGATCCACTCTGCTTCTTACCACTGTGCCTTACATACCTGCACTAAAAGGAATCCTTTGCTCAAATTCCTTCGCTACCCTGATACATATCACTGTAAGCTCTGCCAACCATGTTCCTCGATATGGACCTGGTTGATTTGACTTCACAATACAGCTGAAAGCATCATCACATAGTCTGATTCTATGATAAATGCCTAAAAAAAGCTAACCATTGATATATGTGCTATTTTAGCTGATTTGACTAAGCAATTTTTGTGTGAAATTGAATCCTGCTGTATTTGCTGTGTTAGGCCTTCATGGCAGCTCTGGGAAGCTGACAGGCTCTACCTCGAGCCTGAACAAACTGACAGTGCAGGGCTCCAACAGCCGGCGTTCCCAGTCTTCCTCATTGCTGGACATGGGCAACATGTCCGCCTCCGATCTGGACGTGGCCGATAGGACCAAGTTTGACAAGGTGACACCGCTGTAGAGACAAACAGTCAATCACACCATTAAATGTGGAACGGAAATAAAACACGTTCACATGTTGAGAGACACATTCGAGATTAAATGAAGAGTGTTTCTTTTTGCAGATATTCGAGCAGGTCCTCAGTGAGCTGGAGCCTCTGTGTCTCGCAGAACAAGACTTTATCAGCAAGTTCTTTAAGCTGCAGCAGCACCCGACGGTTACACCCCCTCTTGCTCAGGTAAGTCTGTGGTCAGATATTTGAAATAGTTGTGATTTAAAAAAAGAATGATGTTACTTCACTTTACGTTAATAGCTGTGCTCATGTGTGGTGGCATCTGACATTGAGATGTCTTGCCTGAAAGCAAAATATAATACAGCAATAAGAGACACTGACATGTTTTCAGTTACAGCATCATTCATATATGTGTCAGCAGATGTTGTGTTGGGAGTTGTCATGTTTTATGTCTCTTTTCTCGTCAGCCCGAAACAGAGGAATTAGACGGAGGCACGCCGTCAAGAATGCCTCCCCAGGCTGAACACAGACACTCCTTGTCATCAGAGTGAGTAGCTGCACATCGTTGCTGCAAATATAACCCATCTTCACTGCCAGAAACATCATTCCTTTTTCCTATGAATCCCTCCCCTCTCCTTGTTTTGCTGTCACTGCCTTTTTTTTTCTTTTTTTTTTTTTTTAAACTCCTCAACTTTCTCTTTCGTGCACTTGTTTTTGTGACTCAAGGAAAGACATGGTGCGGCTGATGATGAATAAAATCTTCCAGAGCATCGAGACAGAGCTCAACAGTCTCATCGCTCTGGGCGACAAGATTGACAGCTTCAACTCTCTCTACATGCTGGTGAAGATGAGTCACCATGTGTGGACAGCTGAGAACGTTGACCCGGCCTCTTATCTCAGCACTACTTTGGGAAATGTGCTGGTCACTGTCAAGAGGAACTTTGACAAATGCATTGTGAGTGGAGTCCAACTGATTCTAGTCTTTGGAAAATTTAAATTTCATGCTTGCCTTTCACAGTTTTTTCTGCTGACGTTCCTAAATTATTACAGATTATGCTGTGAATTTAATACGATCTGTCTTTTTCTCACAGTCTGGTCAGATCAGACAGATGGAGGAAGTGAAGATTTCAAAGAAAAGCAAAGTTGGTATCCTGCTTTTCGTTACTGGCTTTGAGGAGTTTGCTGAGCTGGCTGAAACAATATTCCGTAATGCAGAGCGCAGAGGGGACTTGGATAAAGCTTATGTCAAACTCATCAGGGCTGTCTTCATGAATGGTGAGACCACTGGTCAACCAAAAGCACCTGCATATGGGTTATAGATGATGTGGTACTTATGTGATGCCCAGAAACAAACTTCTGATTATTGCTTGTCTTTTCAGTGGAGAAAGTAGCCAATGAAAGCCAGAAGACGCCGCGGGACGTTGTGATGATGGAGAATTTCCACCACATCTTTTCCACACTGTCACGTCTAAAGATCTCCTGTCTGGACGCAGAGAGGAGAGAGGCCAAGCACAAATACACAGACCATCTGCAGTCCTATGTGATCAACTCTCTGGGCCAGCCTCTAGAAAAACTCAATGTAAGTCGCAATATGTCTTAGAGTTATCACGAAATGTCGCCAAGTTCCTGGACATGAGCGGTGATATGCAGGATATGCATCATAGGTACAACTGTTATTTCTCTCCTGCAGCATTTCTTTGAAGGAGTTGAAGCACGTGTAGCGCAGGGTGTTCGTGAGGAGGAGGTGAGCTACCAGCTGGCCTTCAGCAAACAAGAGCTGCGTAAAGTCATCAAGGAATATCCTGGCAAAGAGGTGAAAAAGGGACTGGACAACCTTTACAAGAAGGTGGACAAACATCTGTGTGAAGAAGAAAGTCTGCTACAGGTGAGAGATTTAAAGTTTAAAGTGGTGAAACTGCTCAGCTGGTCAGTGGTATCACATTCTTCATCTCCTCTCTGAACCATTACACTTTCTGTTTTACTCCACCAGGTGGTGTGGCACTCCATGCAAGACGAGTTCATCCGCCAGTACAAGCACTTTGAAGATCTGATCGGCAGATGCTACCCCGGATCTGGAATCACCATGGAGTTTACCATCCAGGACATGTTGGAGTACTTCTCCAGCATTGCTCAGTCTCATTAGTCTAGCTGCTACGCACCGTTTCAATAGTAATTCACTACTGGCTCACACTGATACACTAGCTACTCACAAACTACTCTGTTTTGTTTCATGGACGATGAACATTTCCTGTGTGTGTCTGTGTTTTAATGAAAGGGATATGTATATTGAACAGTGGTGCCGATAGCTCTGCATTGTGTGTGTGTGTGTGTGTGTGTGTGTGTGTGTGTGTGTGTGTGTGTGTGTGCGTGCGTGCGTGTGTGTGTGTGTGCCTGTTCCTTTGATATTCAACAGCTCTGCTCTAATACTTTATTGTTTGTTATTTTTTTGTCATTTCTTTATGCCATATGTACATATTAAATTCGCGATTGCCGACCCATTCAATGCCATATCGCGTCTCTTTGTATTTATTTTATTGTTAGACACATGACATTGAATATTTCTTTCTATGCGTGGGTTAAATATCTGGGCCGAATCCGCCCTCCGACTTCTGTACGGACAACGCCGGCTCACAAAACACGCCCCCCTGATGTTCCACTGTCTCACTTCCATGGTGACGAATCCAAAGCGGAGGCCATCGGCGCTCTTTTCAAACCTCTTTACCGCGGAGACATGTTAACTCAACAGTTGTTGACTATTAAACTTTAACGGAGAACAAAAAGTAAAGCCATGAGGACTGTAATAAGGCCATAAAGAATCTGGGGCAAGCGAGACGTGTATGTCGGTGATGTAGAAGCAGTTTAGTCAGGCTCGCTGTCAGAGCAAGGTAAGTTGAGGCCAATTTGAGATTTAACGCTAGCTAGCTAAATGGTTAACAGTAGCTAAACAGCGCTAACTAGCCAGCTAATCCTACTTGTTATATTAAAAGCAGGCAACGCTAGCTCAGTAGTTAACCACACATAAGGCCCGTAAGCTAGCTTATTTTAACATTAGCCAAATCAAACATTGGACTAACTGTAGGCTAGCAAGTTAGCCATTGTACGTCACCTTCTTTAACCCAACACAGGTCTAGACGATGTACGTTTATTTCACATTACTGTGTGTAAAGTAACCGCTGCCGTGTTGTACCACGGTAGCTTCAGTGCCACATCGCAGCCATGAACAACATCGCAGAGAGGAAATTCGTCAATTTGAGGAAGCGTCTGGATCAGCTGGGCTACCGACAGCCGCTGGGCATAGAGTCACTGCCGCTGGTGGAGAAACTGTTCAGGTGAAACCTTTAACGTTAGCCCCCTCCATCCCTTACCATGAGCCAGGCAATTACAGTGGATGAGATGTATGTCTGACGTGCTTCCTCTGTGTTACAGTGACCTGGTTCACACAACAGAAAGCCTGCGTAATGCCAAACTGTCAGCAGGGAAAACTGAGAAAGAAAGTCGAAACTTTGACGCTCTTCTGGAGCCATACAGGGCCGAGAATGCTCGGGTCATCAGGGAGAACAACGAGCTGCACCAGGAGCTTCTCAAACTGAAGGAGGACAAGGACCGTGTCACCAGAGGTAAGCTGGATGCATCATCCCACACCGTTGATCTGAACGCACCAAAGACTGGACTGATATCTTAACATAATCTTGTTTCAGAGCTCAAGACCCACATCAGAAAACTGGACCATGAGACATCGGACCTGAAGTTTTTAAATAATCAGTATGTGCACAAGGTTCGCTGCTTGGAGAAGGATAGCAAGGCGAAAGCTGAGCGCATCCAACAGCTGCAGGAGAAGAACATGCAAGCTGTGGTGCAAACACCAGGTAATGCCTCGGGTCTGACGTTGAAATATTCACCTGACTTTGGTAGATTTTGGTTCATTGTTTTCACCTGAATCATAGAGAAAATAAATATAAACAAATATGAACGGGATCCTTCTTTCCTCTCTCGCACTTTGACAGGTGGAAAGAAGCGCAGCATCCCTTTCAGACGTCAAAGAATGCAGATTGATGAGCTCATACCTCCCTCCTCTACGTCAGCGTATCCTGTGTCACAGCCTAATGACCCATACATAGCTGACCTCCTGCAGCTGGCAGACGGAAGGTTTGTTTTCTTTTCTGTTGGGTGAACTGTATTATTGAGAAAGGTGGTAACTACTACGACTGGTTGATTTACTCTGATTTATATTTATAGAATCCATGAGCTACAGGAAGACATCATAAAGGTCAAATTAGACCTGGAAAATGCTGAAGAATGTATAAAACACTTAAATATACAGGTAAGAAATCTATTATGTAGAACCATATAGTACTGTGACATGTTAAATGTTATTATAGACAGATATTATATAGTGACGAGATTTTTTTTTTTTTTTTTTGTTTAGGTGGAGGAGAGGGACAAAGAGGTCGAGCGCCTGAATCGGGCTCTTCAGGGAGGACGACCTCACGATGTCATTTCCCTCGAGGCTCAGAACATAAGCAACGAGAAACTGATTGCCCATCTTAACCTTCAGGTAAACATTGCAGTCATAGGATATTTACCCTGATGTATGAATACATTCAGAGATCCTTCAACATAAAGAAGTTGAGCCCAGTTCCTCTGGAAGGAAGTCGTCTGTATGGTTGCTAGAGCCCACCCTGCTGTGTGCTGACCATTAGCCGTTGCTTTGTGTTCTACAGATTGAGTACCTGCAGGAGACCAACAGGACCCTGGAGGAGAGGGTCGAAGGACTGCAGCAAAAGAAGAAGGATGCCTCCACTGAGGTGGCCAATCTGTCTTTAAAGAACCTGGAACTGTGTGAAGAGCTGACGCACATAGACGACCTCGCCAAGCGGCTGGAGATGGACAAGGAGCGTGTGTTAGAAACTGCTGACATGGAACTGCAAGAAACTAAAGTAAGAACACAATAAAGCTAGAACAAAGACATACAATTAAAATGTTGTACATTCACAGACAGTGTATTTGGGTAATAAAGTGGGAACTAGTTCAGGGAAAACAAACTTCAAACTAGGAATCTCTTCCCTCAACAGATAGAAATTGAAAGGCAACAGAAAGTCATCGAAGAATTGGAGAATATTATCACCAAAGTAAGAAGGGTATGTACAGTAAATACTCACATAAAACCACTCTACCTTGCCAAAAATGTTGTATTAAATCCTAATCTGTTATAAACGATTTGATTTCAGGAGCAGTCTGAAGGTGACTATGAAAAAGACCGTCTCAGAGACCAACTGGTGGAGCTCAAAGAGCAGAATGAGAAAATGGAGGGACTAGTGAATTTCCTGGAGGAGGAGAAAATCAGGCTGCAGAACAAAATGGAGAAAATGATGGCAGCTGGTAGGCAGCAGTTTGGTTGAAATCCGTTCTTATAGCGGCTTTGCATTGTTGATATTCATTGCTTACCTGTTGTTTCCTAGACAAAGACCTGGTTCTGGAGTTGGAGACCATGCGGGCTAAACATGGTGTTTGTGGAAGGGAACGCTCCCCATCGAGACTGGATGCATTTGTCAAGAGTCTAGAGGAGGAGAGGGATTATTATCGCCATGAAGCCGAGCGATACAAAAGAGCCAGAGGGTCCGGTGGCCTGGATTTAAGCCCCAGTCGTAGTCCAAGCAGGGGCAGGAGTCCTTGGTCCAGAGTAATGAGACTATTACTATTTTGGTTAATAGATTTTTGGTGATCCTTTTTTGAAAACATGCAAAAAGTCTAACAGGCTCAAATTTTCAGGGAAGTGTTGCAGAGACAGAACTGCTCCGTCTAACGAAGGAAAGAGATGATCTGAGGGCTGCTCTGTTGGACTTTGAGAGACACATGGAGGACATCCAGGACAATGTGAAGGCCCTCAGCACTGAGAGAGACCATTTCAAAATGCTGTTTAAACAAGTGAGTTTGAGAAACACTATTCCTCCAGGTGGAAACTACTTATTTTACATTTCTGAGGATCAAATGTTTTTGTCCACTTAGGCTCAGGAGGACCTAAAGCTGGCCCGCAGCGCAGATACGTCAGTCGACCTCTTGAGACTGGAGGAGGAGATCAAACAGGCACAAGTCAAAATCCAGCAGATGAGCGCTGAAAGAGACACACTGATGGAGAGATTTAAGGTTAGTGCCTTTCATGGTGTACAGGATTTCTGTGCACCGTTATGGTCTTTCACAGAGACAACAGTACAATAGCATCTCTCCAGTACACATCCAAATCTGTAATATATCCTCTGTTGTTATTGATTCTATCACACACTTTTTGTCAACATGCTGACTGTAATGACGTCATGATGAGTCCCTTGCTGAGTGAATCTAGAGCTGTAACAATTACTCAAATCAAATAAATATCGATCAGTCATTTCACTCATTAGGAAACGCCCCAAATTCAGTGTTCTGCTTATTTTATTTCCTAAATATTTTGTAGACAAAACTTTGCTTTGTCCATCAAAGCACTTTGCAAACTCAGTTTTTAAAAGGTGCTATAAAAGTAACGCTATTATTATGATTATTATTATTATTATTATGATTATTATTGTTAAATGTGCATATCTGTGGGTTTTCTACTAGTAGTAAATTATTTTTTTATTTGAAATGACTAATCAATTAATTGAAAACATAATCTGCCGATTAGTTAATAATGAATCATTAGTTGCAGCTCTACTTAAATCTGTTCAGCTCAGCTCAGAAGCCACACTGACTTGATGTGAACTAGTTTTATAACTTATTATAGCCTGAAAGAGTAATATTCAAACTTTTTGCAGCTTTCCCAGACTTCAGCTCTCACAGACAGACGGGAAGAGGAGAGGAGGACTCTCGACCTGGAGAATGCCGTTAAACGTGTAAGCCTGATGGATAGTCTAATAAAAAAGGACACAGTTATTATGTAATGGTCACTACTGTCCTAAATGGGTTTGTGTTGCTGTATCTTTACCTGGCGCATTGTGTGTTTCTGTGTGTAGTTGGAGCAGGAGAGACTGGACTTGCGCTCACAGGTGTGTCTGCTGAAGGAGAACAGGGAGGCTGTGGAGGATGAGCTGAAGGTTCGGTCTGCTGCTGTGGTCCAGAATGCAGAGGAGTTCGCTCAGCAGAGGGCTGAGTGTAATGCTCTGAGGTTTGTGTTGACAAAATGTAAAATGAATCATGACTATGAAACAGTGATGTGTAATGTACATCTGCAGTATCCACGTACACTGCTGAGCCTTTCTTTAAGAATGGCCTCATTATTCCACTTCCGAAAGGTGTTAAGTTGTACATTCAGAACTGGTAAGGATCAGCTGCGTTGTCACTGTGTTAGAGGGCTGAGGAATGTTTCCCTGTCTGTCTGTAGACTGCTGCAGGAGCAGATGGAGCAGTCGCTGTCTGATACCCAACACAGGCTGTCTGTGAAGATGAATGAGCTGCATGCTGCTCATGTGCAGATTGAGAAACTGGAGGAGAGAATAGGTGGATATTTATGGACTGCTACAATTCGCGTTGTATTGTTGTGGCTTTTTTCTCTGGGGCTGCAGCTTGGCTGTTAACTTGATTTTCGTTTTTGTGTGACAGGGGAGCTGAGTCAGCAGGGCTCCAAGCACAACGAGGAAGTTGCTGTTCTTCAGAAGTCCATCTCTGCAATGGATAGAGAGAAAGATGCTCTGCAAGATGAGGTGGATCAAAAGACTGAAAAACTAGTTGTTCTCCAGGAGGAGAACTCTAAAAAGGTAGTCATGGCCAACGCCATCAAAGTTATAAGCTTTTATTAAAGGATAGGTACACATTTTAATGTCTTTCTTAAAACAATATTCAGATGCACATATATACATGGAAAAATGTATTTGCCCTTCTTTTCATACTGGCTATGAAAAGGCCCCCACCTAAAGCAACTCCAATTTAGTGATGGGGGACAAATCCGCAGTACTTTTTCTGTGCAAAAATGGATTCTTGACAAAAGTCTATAAGATTCAGCAGTTGTCAGTATTTTCCAAAGTCACAATAGTTTCAGTACCCTTTTTGTTACTGTCTATTTTGCACTAAAATGACCCTAACTGTAAAGAAACCATTAATTGATTTAAGCATCATTTTAACTTTAGATTTAGGAATATATTTTTTGCATGGAACAAAAGGATGAATTATTATGAAGACAAATAACTCCCTGAATGTACATATGGTAAATTAAGTATTGAGATAGACTTGAAAAACCTTTGAAATCCTATGATTCTTTGGTATTTACACAGGAAAAGACCCTTGAGGATGTGAGACTCACAGTCACAAACATGGACAAGTCGCTAGCGTGAGTATTGTCAAAATTAATATTAAGAAATCCTATCAATATGCGGGTGTTTTCTTGTGGTGATGTCAATATGTGACCCTTGCAGTCAGCTGCAGGGGGCGTTAAACAGCCGTGAGAGGGAGATAACCAGCCTGAGGAGACAGCTGGATGCCTGTCAGGATGAGCTGGCTGCACTCAGGAGAGACAAAGAAATCACAATCAGAGAGAACCGGAGGCTGCAAGATGACCTGGCTACAATGACCCGAGAGAACCAAGTACGGAATGAATCTTACTGTCATTAGTCAGCCGTTGTTTCTTTTGTGTCATACACCAAAGAAATGAAGAAATAACACCAACTCCTGTGTTTCAACTGTCTGTGTGTGCAGGCTGTACATGTGGAGATGGAGGAGGCTCTGCATGAGAAGGATGAGCTGAAGTTGAGGGTCCACTCTTACATTTCCGAAGTGTCCAGAATAGAGAAACTTATGGCCACAAAGGCAAAAGAGAACTTTATCCTCCTATAGATGTTTAAGTCTTCTGAGTCTTCTTATCAGCTGCCTGGTCATCCTGTAAACCCTCTCCTGTCTTGTGCCGGCCCACAGGAGCAGGAGAACAGGGACTTGCTGGATCGTTTCAGGATGGCCCACTCTGAGGTAGAGGAGCGGGAGCAGAAGTTGCAGCAGGCTGAAGGCCTCAACAACTCCATCCGCCTGGAGCTGCTCTCTTCAGACACAGAACGCAGACACCTCCGTGATACTATCAGCCATCAGGAGAGAGAAATCCAACAGGTGAGACACTGGGCTACATCCACAGTATGGGGAAACATGCATGTCCAAGTAGTATGCTGCTCTAATGTGAGATTATTCAGGACACTAAGACATTCAGAGGTCTTATTCCTTACATGAGCGTGTGATTTATGTACCTTTCACCCTGCCTTTTCCTAAGCATATGCAGGCCCTGCAGGCTTATGAGGCCCAAGTGTCCTCGCTGGTTCGTGGGATGTCCCGACTAGAGGAGGAGCTAAACAAAGCACAGGAGGACAAGGCCACTCTCCTCTCGGATCTGGCCTCTGTCAGGGAGCTCTGTGTCAAACTGGACTCTAGCAAGGAGCTCACTGCACGTCAGCTCACCTCCAGGAGCATGGATCTAGAGAGGGTGAGGCTTAAACACGCTTTCGGTTATACATGTATGTGAACAGCAGCACTTCTTCTATCTTGGGATATTTCTGCTTTCTTTCATCACATTTGCACTTAGGTCACAGGAGAACTGGAGGATGTTCGTTCAGAAGCAGAGCTTCTTAAGAAACAACTGGCCAGTGAGAGGCTGACTGTCCGCAACCTTGAGACATTACTCTCCAGCAATCGACACAAGGAGTTTCAAACCCACCTGACAGCCAGTGAGAGAGAGTCGGAGTTAAAGGTCCTTCGTGATAGGCTGACTCTGGCTGACAGCAAAACGTAAACAAATCCAATTCAATATGTTCAACTAAAGTAATAAAATGCCTTTTTCCCTCAGATAGTTGCTCATGATTTGTGTGTGTTTGTGTGAATGCACCCAGTGCAGAGCATGCCAGGGAGGTGTCCCAGCTCCGTGGCAAAGTCTCTCAACTGCAGACAGAGATGGACATCTTGAAAAGACAGTTGACCTCTGAACGATTTGAACGGTGAGCCAAAATGTTTTCTTTACTTCGAATAATACTTACTTAATACGTGATGTGACGTAACTACTATCAATATGTATTAATGTTAATAATAATAATACATTTTGTTTAAAAGCGCTTTTCTAGATACTCAAAGACACTTTACATAAAAAAAAAAACATAAAAGCAGCAAAACGCTAAACATAAAAAGCAGTTTTAAAAAGGTGAGTATTCTGTCGCTTTGTGATCACAGTAGTTGATGCAACGACTACGTTCACAAGAAACAAATAAGATAGATTACTTCCCTGTATCAGTCCCTCCAGGATTTTGCAGAATTTTTATTTTTGGGACTGTTGGGCTAAAATTTCTGATTTCACAGCAGCTTATTTAAAAAACAAAACAAAAAAACAATGCATGTTGCAATGTTTTTAGACATTTTTTGCAATTAAATTACTAGATAAAGTGCAAATTGCCAAAATAGATGATTGAACTGTGATTGTTATTTATTTATTTATTTATAATTAATTAAAAAGGCAACTTGTTCCAGTGAGAAGGAAATCACAGTTTGGATGGGATGGGATGAGGCAACGCAAGTCTGCATCTTCAAACTAGAAACAAAGAAAATAAGTTTGGTTACAAATACCTCAATGTTTTGTGCAGGAAACAATAATAATTGGTCAAATGTGTGGCACTGTTTGGACAAAACTTTGAGGTTGTGCATAATTGGTTGAATTTGCATAATTGTTGTAATCCCAATTTCCTAGAGGGCCGGATTAAGATAGTTTTTCACTTCTTAACATTTGATCTTTTAGCAGCATATTATCAGGATGTAGAGAAAATGTCCCAGTGTAACACGGACTGGAAGGTGAAGTGAAATTAGGTTTAGATGGTTACTACTCATATGTTGGAAGCTGGAAGCAGTGATTACATATCTGCATCATAAAATAACTTAAAATTGTTAAACTAATGATCTAAATACTTGCAGCTTCAACACTTACATACTTACAAGGATGTAACAACACACAGTAGAGGCACAAAAATGCAATTTGACCTTGTTTAATTGTTTCTGTCCTCAGTGAGAGGGCAGTGCAGGAGATGCGCAGGCAGGGGGTGTCGTTCTCGTCCATGCAGAGTTCGTTGCCCCTCAGCGTCTCCCCAGAACGCTCCATCCTCCGATCACTTAACCGCTCCTCTGACAAGTCAGCAGACAGGTACAATTTTTTACATCAAAATGATAATGCTGTTTTTAGGGCTAATTATTTTCTGTGCTAATTCCTCTTCCTTATTTCACCAAAAACTCTCTTATTTCTTTTTTCAGAAGTGTGAGCTTCAAGGATTAACGGCTTAATGAAGGCATTGATGAGTGAGTCAGAAACCACTAGAAGCGTGTGCTTCATGTCTTGAGTCTGGACATGAATTGTGAAAACCTGCAGAAGTCTTGGCATTAATTAGCCTGCAGCATTCATCCAGCCTGAGGCACTCAGGATGAAATCATGCCTGCGTCTTCACTAAAGCTAATGACTAACATTCGAACAACTTGTCCTTTTTATTCCTATCCAAATAGCCAACTTCTCACTGACTCCACTTACACAACTGGTTTCCTCTCTGTCAGTACGTTACACAGTCATAGATAAAATTAGGATTCAGCTTTGACAATGAGTTTCTGAAAGTAATTTGGTTCTCAACAACTATAACCTCATATATGTAGCAAGAGAAGTGTTCATTCAGCCTGTGGTTATGTGTATTATGCTTAGTATTCATGTTTTTTAATGATGTTTAAATTATTAAATTATTCATAAAATAAAGTCATACAAAATTACAGACCTTGCAGTGACTTACATCACAAAACTTGAACTTGTTTTATTACAAGGTAAATAGGCCAACGGTATTGGAACAATGGGAAGGAGAGGCTGTGACATACAGCAAAAAAACAAGCTTGATTTAAAACCAACAACTCTCAGTATATGTGTTTTAGCCTGCTAAACCACTGAAGCCTTTAACCCTTTAGCTTCTGCATTGATGAAGAAGAAGATGAAGAAGCAAGCAAAATACAAAGTTTGGTCTTGCAACCTTATTTCCATTTCAGTATACTGTAACAGTGCATGACAGGAACATGTTGAAACTGGACAACGTGATTTACATGATTTTTTTTCTAAAGCTGATTTCGAGCTTTAGTGGTTTTGAAGTCAAGTCGCCATCTCTTCCAATAATCAGCATTTTGCAATGATATTCTCAAGTAAAAATGTGTAACAGCTTTCAAAATACTGTTTGTTCCCTAGGAATAAAAAATAGTACAAATCATTCTCTATAAAAAATAATCTCAGAACTATAAAACATTACACATTTAATGCCGGCAGTGCTCAGTGGTTGTGTTGGGGAGAGGATACGTGAAGAGGGAAAAGTCTAAAATGTATTTGGGCAGGAGTTCCCTCAATAGCTTCTGTGGTAAGCGGCACAGATAATAGTGCAACGTCTCCGTGGTGACCGGCTTGTACCACGTTTGCCTCTCTGGGAAGTGAACAGAGGGAGGCGCTCCAATGCGCTGCAGCACAAACTCTGCATCACTTTCAAGGTGCTCATAGGAGCCGATGAAGTCATAGTTCATAGCACAGGGCTGGCATAGGTTGTACACTGGCATCCAGTGCTCATTCATGCGCTCCACGTCCTCATCCAGCAAGTAATGGACGAACTCTGCAAAGGTCACATCGTCTCCTGTTACAGACGCGTCCTTAGCGCGACCCTTTCTGTACCGCTTTATGATCTCCACGCCGTACTTTTTCTGGTAGGACTGAATCTCGCCAAACTTGTTCCTGTATGCAGACAGCAGGCGCTCCATGGGCTCCCGCACAAACATGAACTTGAAGTAGTGCTTGAGGCGGTAACGGATCTCCTCAGGTTTAAGAGAAGACAAAAACAGCAGGTCGCTGTGGTGGTTCATCTTGATGTTGGCATCCACGCTCTCCAGAGCTCCGCTCAGAACCTTCAGAACCCTCTTCCAGTTGGAGCAGGCCACTTTGGGGACGTAGCAGTAGAGGAAGTGGTACTGATCATTCACCAGGACGTGCTGCAGCAGCGTCTTCCTCTGCAGGGGGCTCAGGGACCAGATGCTGTGGGGCATGTTCTTCTGGCTGCACATGGTCCTGATGGTCCGGTTGCGGATCTCCTGGAGGATCTAGATGTGAACGCAAATCAGTGGCTTACTTAGAGGTGCATTCCACCAATTACACATAAACATCAGTTGTTACTAGTCAAACCCAACCCTGGCTCAAGATAGGGGTGTTTGTGTTTTTCATGTGTAACTCATTCTCCTTGAATGAATTGCAGGACCTTTTGAAAAGATGTGGGTTTTTACCAGGCAGCGAAGGTCTAATTAAAAGACTATCAAGTTGCATTATGGGAAAATGGACTTGTACTTGGGACTAAAAATATGTTTATCTCAGTTGCTTCAGTTTTGACCATTCATTTTTGGGGGGTGGGGTATATTCAGCGTGACTACAGGAAAGCTTGAGAGATGCATAGGAAAAGAGGGAGGGAGAGGATGATGCGCAGCAAAGGGTCAAAGGTCAGATTTGAACCCATGGCCACAGCAGCAAAGATTAAGCCTTGGTACATGGGGCACCAGCTCTACCGGGGCACCCCAGTTTAGACCCTTGTATCTTTAAACTGTCTTTTCAGAGTCTCGCTGCAGAGCCCCTTTAAATGAGCAGTGAGTACACAGTATACACACTTATTTTGCATTGAGAATTAGGGATTGCATGGGACCACCTAGTACAAACTTTCTAATGTTTAAGATCCCCTCATTAAAATGCACACATATGGCTTTTCCATGACAACAATAACAAAGCAGAAGTTTTGAGGAAATACGTTTTGATTGTTGGTGGTGTTTATTTCCCATTTATCACCAACTTAAAGCCAGTCTTTACCCACTACATGTATCACTAACGAAATGGCTGTGGATCCTTTATTCCTACAGTTTATGACACATCTTATATTATTGTGAAATATACATAGTCACGAGACACAAACTGTACCTATTCTCGGTAAAAAAAAAAAAAAATTAGAGAAAAAAAAAGGCACCCATAAAACTCCAGCAGAACTTCATGGTCCATTACTTTACCTGGGAATCCACGTCCACAGCAGCCGGGCTGTGCTTCCCAACCTGCCTGATGAAGTCCAGCCGCCTGCCGCTCCCCCGGGGTGGAGGCGTCTCCATGCTGTTCAGCATTCCTTTCTCTATCATGAGCAGCAGGCCTCCGGATGCGACGATCACCAGGAACGTTAGCAGCGACGGCAGCACCGCGGAGCTGCGGCGGCCAGAGCCCGAGTTCACCGTTGTCCTAAAGTTTATAAGTGACCCGCTACGCGCTCCCCCGGTCCGTTTCATCCCGTAGTCCTGCCTGCGAGGAAGCATACTTTATGTTCCGCTTTGTCTGTTCAATACCTGTTAGCTTTTTTAAAGTTCACAGCTAACTAACGTTACTACGTAAGAAGAGACCGTTGGTTACCTACCACGTACCCATAGTTAACTGCTGAAGTGCGTCAAGGCTGCTGCCGTCAATACAGCCATTTCCGTATGAACTGTCAAAATAAAACTTTTGACAAACAAATGGAAAGTTAGGACCAAATAAAATTCTTCTCATAAAATGACTTAATAAATTATTAAATATATCTGCTCCCTATAAACGTTACCTCTCACAGGATTATCGTCAACGGAGGAAACTAATGTAATCTAAAATAATAAAAACACATCCGGTTTTCAAAATAAAATCACCCCCAATGCATGCCAAGAGCTCAACACAGCATACACAACTCTTATGTATGAGTGGTATATAGTGAACGTTTTATCTCGTACTTTAAAGTGTGTGTGTGAGCTGTGTGCTTTAACAACAGGAGCGTGCAGGAGGAGGTGCTGAAGACAACAGCACCTCCTCCATGGGGAACCTGAAGTGCCCCCATGGCTGCTGGGTGATGTAGTGCAGCTTGTGTATTGTAGGTTTGGGTCTCATCGTTTGGCCATAGCTCAGGGGACCCTCAAAGATTCCTTGGTCCTTACTTTCAAAGTTTCCTTCACTGAATAGGTTTATTTTGGATGTTTTGGATCGTTCTATCTTTATCGTTATCTTTATTTATTTATATTTTAAAAAGTACTTTATTTTTGTGTGATTTTTATGCACCAATGCACCAAGACAAATTTATTGTACGTGTAAAAACTTACTTGGCAATAAACCCGATTCTGATTATACGGGTTTAGTTTACAATGATGTTCTCCAATACTCACTGAAGGGCAAACAAAGTCTTCACAGTTAAAGACAGACAGCACTTACACTGCATGAATGTTTATTAGAGTCATTTGTTAAAGGTATACAGTGAAGTAAGATCATTTTAAGATATAATCCATCCAGTTGTGTACAAGTCTTGTAATATCATTCAAAGCCACATCACCAGACTCTGTATGGAGGAGCAGAAGCTTAACTCAGTCCCATCCACCCATCAATCCAGTCAGTGATGAGCTCACATCACCTTTTCCCACAATAGGCTGATTCAAAACCTAATTAGTGTAATCGCCGTTGGTAATCACAGCTAGATCTTGCATCTTCCCACTCTGTTAAGATGCTAAGATATCCAAACCTCTGCATTTTTTTCTGTTAAGGCCTACACAATCTTATCTCTTGTCTATTACAGTACACACGACACAGGAAATACATTTTGTTTATCAGAAGTACTTGAATTACTGTGAATGGAAACAGGCCTGTAACTGTTAAAAGCCAAGTATCAATATAGATCTAGGTTGTATAAACTTCACAGCATAGCTGGTGCTAGCTAATTACACAAGCTACATTGGGGTTGTATTTAGCCTCGAGTTTGGAAAGCCTATTACTGTAAACCTGAAAGAAATGTCAGATTCTGATATTAATCCTTGGCACACTTCCTGGAATACTTTGTTCATCTACATTAGCAAGTAATCTGTTAGAACACATGCTCTAAACATTGGCATGTGTTAAAATGGTCTCTTCTGAGTTGAAAGGGCTCTTTTATGCGTTCATGTTTTGCCTGTAATGGGTTAAAACATAAATCTTACTTCATGCTTTGAAACTTAGCAGCTTTCAGGTTTGGAGACGATCCTCAATATATTGATATATTATTATGTCTTTACCTTTATTCAGGGATCTTTTAACAATGACTCTGTTTTATTTTGGATAACATTTTATTAAAAAACTGCATAAGGCTGCATCTAACGATTACATTAATTATCGAATAATCTGCTGGTTATTTTCCCAATTCAATGATTAATTGTTAAAGTGAAAATAATCAATCAAAAAATGAAATGTCTTGTGCGACCAACAGTCCAAAAACCCAAGATATATTCAGTTTATAGGGATATAAAGCAGAGTGGGGGTGGCAGAAATGTTGATTTAATCACAATCACATATATCAATATTTGGGAAATAACCCCTCCAATAAAGATACTGTAACTAAAAAATATATATATTATTGTAAAGCAATCAATATAAATATCTAAAGGTGGCATTAGAAATAAACTGACATTTTTCTAAATACAAGTTTTTTCATTGAACTTGAGTCTAAAATGTGGCCATGTCACATTAATGTGTTAATTTCCGTGTTTGAACAAGTTATTTTAATCTAAATTAATGTGTTAAATGTGACATATGACACCAAACTGGGGGTGGCCAGGCATGAAAAGCAGCACATTCTCACAAATGATAAACAGGAAATATCTTATTTACTCATACTTTATCATTTGAACAGATCTTTGGCATCAAAAATGAACTTTTAATGTGCTCTGCAAAGAAACTGGACCCAGCCCTGAGGTGGTGAGCCATGGCCTGTGTGTGAGAACATATATCCTCCTGTGCATCCATCCTGTTATTGTTCTATTATGACCCAGTGTAGCTCCTGCACATCATAAATACAGCATGGTGATGGTTATAAATAGGCTGTACATTCGGTCACTACAGTAAACCACAGACATCCCTGAAGGATTAACACCTTAACGACTGCACGGTGTTTTTCTTCCTCGGGGCGGTCACAGCGTTTCCATTCAGCTCCTCGCTTCTTTAATTACTTCCGAAAAGCACGCGCTTACGTCCCCCGGTAACGTGGTCGGCACCGTGCTCTCCCAGTGTTGGCGCTGCACCGTGCGCCACCGCCACCGCCGCCGCCGCCGCTCGGTGCTCGGTCCTCGCAGCCACACCCTCCCATCTCCAGCTCGCACGCGTGCAGCTGTGCGGGACGGACGGTGCGTGCGTCTCCCTGTCGGGCACCCGCAGCATCAGCAACACAAAAGGGGTCGGAGCAGCCGGAGCTGGGTTTACCTCAGCAGCCGATCACAAGGAGGAACCGCGTCCGGGGGGAGAAATATAAGGTGCTGGGATTTTTTTTCTCCTCTTTTCTTCCATTTGGGTTGTGTGTCTGTTGATTGTTTTCCATTTTCACGACGTTGATGACCTTGTCACTGTATCACATCTCTCATTTCTCATTGACCTGCTCAGATCTTCTGCTCCATCCTTCGCAGATGTGTGTGTGTGTGTGTGTGTGTGTGTGTGTGTGTGTGTGTGTGTGTGTGAGTGTGTGTGCGCGCGCGCGCTGTAAATGGGCTGGGACTTGCAATTTGATCGGGCTTGAAATGCGCAAACGCCGATGTCAACAGGCCAAATTGTAATCAATCGTTATTTTTTTCAAATCCAAATTGATGCTGATCAGTCTGACGCTGTTTGGATTTCATGTCTGACAATATGTGAGAGAAGCAGAGGCCACATTCTTTGTTCTCCGTGCGCCTTTTTAGTCTGCAATTAATAGACTGTAATCCCTGTGCGGCAGCATCCGCTAATCTGCCATTAACGGTTACGTATTGATCCGTGTCTTTAGGTCTATGTTGATGTAGTCTTTCACCACAGCGATCTCTCTCCAAACCGTACACAATACAGCCATCGAAATGTCAGGATGCTTGAGTCAGCTGGAAAACCACGCACAGGCCATATGCTGCGGGCCTACATGTGCGAAAATAAAACCAAATGAAACGATGTATTTCTCCACGCGCCGTTTAAAGGCTTTTAAATCAATGCTGCATTACTGTCACCGACAGTAGCCTGTGTGTGTGTGTGTGTGTGTGTGTGCTGAGACATCGAGGCACGGAGAATAGATGGCAGCGTGCCAGACATGAATTCATAGGCTTCATTGTGCTGGATTTATGGTGCTGCTTTGAAGTAACTGGTCTTGTTTTTTGGTTGGCTGCTCCAGCACCTGATTGACAGGCAAGTGTGTGTTGTCTTATGTGTGAACTGTAAATAGCAGGTATATGGACCGAATGATGACATATTAAGACACAGAGCTGTGCTGGGTGCCACTGGGGTCTGTGTTTTGCAGAAGAGCTCTCAGAGTAAAGACTTCATCTCTTATCACTGATTGAAGAGCAGTTTTCAGTTTCACATCCAACCTGAAGGATTGGATTCTCACATGCACCGAGCTGCACAGTAAACAATGATCTGACTAAGCTATCATGTCATCACCACCCAAATGGTGACCAGTGAACATCTTTTTCAGAGACATCTGTGGAGTGTCCAAGCTCTGCCAGACAGCATCCATTTTATTTGAGTCACTTATCACCCTTTGACCTCAGATAAAACTGCAACTATGGATTTGACTCACTGTAAGGCAGACAAAGATAGTCTGACTCATTGTTTTTTTTCTGCATGATTAAATGTCAGTTGATTTGCAGGCACACATTTAACAAACAGAACTGGAAACACCCATCTTGTTAGAAATAAAGGACCGGCAGTCAAAATTAGAAGCATTAGCCTATCACTGTTATGTGCTTTTGTGTAAAAAGTATAAGTGCTCATTGTGTGATGTATTAGCCTCATCAGACTGTTTATTTTGGGGCTCCTGGGTGGAGTTTGTAGGGCATCACATCTCATGACAAAACTGCATGTTTTGCATGTAAATCTATATTTTTAGAAACTAATATATATATATGTATATATATAGCTGGAGTGAAGTTAATTTAATTTGATTTAATGTGTTACATTCTTCTCATAAAAAAAGTATTTGTTAGGCATCACCCATGTACAGTGTGTATATATGCTATTCTACAGATATCAGAGTTGACCTTATCTAAAGTACAAAACTGTAATTACAGCCTGCACACATTTCTTATGAGGTCTGTCCCAGTTTTTAAGTGTGAAGCAAGTTATCATCAACTCTTCTAAAATGTGGTCCCTAGATAAGGTTATACATGCTTATGTAACACATCTCTGCTTGTAATAATAAACTACGCAATATGTATTCTATTAAGACTGCTGCTGATATCAAGGTTTATTTTAATGACATGTTTGAGGCAGTTAGGTCAGCACAGGAATTTCAGTGTAAAATCAATCAAACAGAACAACAAGGAAATGCAGCAGGCTGTAGATCAAGTGATGAAGCCACTAAGACTAGGTGGGTTTATCTATTTCATGTCACTGCAGACCATGAAATTAGTTTACTTTGTGTTTTTTGTTCCTTTCCCCCACCAGGCCATCCTAATCATCCATTAACCTTTGAAACATCATTAACATTGTTTCATCTCATCATGAAATTTAGATTTTTTAGGTATAAAGAGAGCATAAAGGTATTTATTCTACGCTTTCATTCCCTTGAAATCTCTGAATGACTGCTTTACCACATGTCAAGTGCAGCGTCTGACACAGTATCACCAAGAGTAGCTGCGGGTGGTTGATCCTGGCCTCCTTACACATAAAGTGGATCCCTGCGTGAATATCTGTGTGAGAGCGCGTTGTTATTTCTGCACAGAGTCAGTCAGAGAGCAGTCTGTCTTTGAAGTGCTATGCTGCTGTAATATAGGCGGCATCCAGGTTGGTAAAGCCCTCATCATTACCATATCCCTGTGAGACTGCAGTGTGATGCTGCCAAAGCTGGAGAGAGGGGGAGCCGGCCTTATTACACACTAACACTACATGCTGATGCACACAGCCATTATGATTCCAGATCAGACTAATATGACCGTAAAATTGGGATCTTATTGAGTCATTTGGACTACCAGAGTCTATAAACTATGCTGCTGTCCTTTAAAGATGAATGTAAACGGTGTTAGCTGTCAAAAGTAACAATGGCATAGCATCATCACTCCACCTGTGTGTGTTGCGGTCAGCTCTGAAGGCTACAAGTTACGACTTTAATATTATTAAGCAATTATGGTGCACCACATCACAAACCATTATAATCACACATGTGCATTCACGGTTACTGTTAACCCACAATGAAAGCCTTTGTGTGCATCAGCCAGTTGAAATGATGAATGCCACTCTGTTCTCCTGCACTGGCTATCTGGCGGAGGAAACAAAGTGTCACTTTGTGCCTCCTCAGCACAGCAGCACTAACAGACACAGGAGAACGCCCATCTCTCCTCACTCAGCGCTCACACTGCCCAGATCCCCGCCGACACGCCTCCTCCCCTCAGACTGTACATGTGCAGCTCTCCAACATGAATCTGCTCCCAAGAGCCCACACCAACGTGAGTTTTCAATACAGAGTATGGGACTGCGCCATAGGACAGCAATCAAATTTTCATCAATATGAGAATATCAAGGGATGTTTACTCCATCACTCTCTTGTACGCCCCCCCCCACACACACACAACTAAGCCTTCACTGCATCTGACACCTGACTCCAGGTAATGCCCTAGATCCACAGTGACAGCAGGCAGGTGGAACGGCCACACACTCACAGATACCCTCGCACACAGAGCGACTGCAGGACGGTAAGAAGGCATTCTTACACAGAAAGTTTATAAAATGTTTTGGCGAAGGTCTCACATAGTTTGTAGGATGACTTTAACTACAGTTTCAATTTATTCTTTCTGTGTATTTTCTGGCTCTTGGTATGCAAAACCGGTGTGAGCTTCTCACGTGACAGGATTTAGTGAAGTGTAAAAATATTACTGCACTTCAATTTTTGGTAAATGTCAACTGTGAATATCACAAGTCACAGTGTTTGTGTTTAAGATGCTCAGGGAGGAGAAGAAGGCCTTTCTGTTGTTGCACACTTGAGCATTGTCAGTTAACCATTGGCTAATGTGGAAAATATAACCATGGTCATGTGATACATGTTGCGTGTCACTCTGAAATCCATTGTTTCTCCACATGCACCGTGTCGATATCTGGAGAGTGGACAAATGCCAAGAACACCTTAAAGCAGGATATCGGAACAAAAACAGAACATTATGTAATTTATAAAACAGTGTTTGCTGCAGGCTGGACTGGACTGGATTGTATTTGGTCTAATGCACTGACAGCTACTACTGGTGTTTATTTAGTACCTCTAACCAGGTTTTTAGCCAGGATAGCGGCGTGGTTCTACGGGTGGTAGAGTTGGTTAGTTGGGTGTCCCACCCCGTTGTGGTGCCTAGTGGATGGATTGCCATAAAACTGTGCACAGACAGTCGTGGTCCCCAGAGGGTGAATCCTGCTGACCTTTCATGTAGCGCCACCAGCAGGTGGTCTTTGTCACTGGCATTTTGTGTTTGGTGCTAATTAGAAAGTGGTAGCATGCTAACAAGTTAAACTAAGATAATGAACCTGATAAGTATTACACCTGCTGAGCATCAGTTAGCATGCTTACATTAGCATTTAGCTCGAAGCACAGCCTCTCAGGCACAGACAGCAGTGAGAAGCTGGGGGTCATAGACAGGGAGCGGTGCAATATTTTTTATAAATGTGGATAATGGTGCACATTCAGTCTCTCCTGGGCATTCATTATGTTGCACTCGGTTGTTCACCTGAATAGTGATGGAAATAGCTGCTGAAAACAAGCAGTTCTGAAGAAGCATGCTGGCAGCTTTAATCTTCTTCCTAGGTTGGGGTCTGACATGCTGAGCTGAACTTCACTGACACATATAGGGGTCTGTTTTCATGGCGACATAAACATTAGCACAAACAGTGTCACTACATGTTGGTGCTTTGCCCATTTGTTTGCTCTCTTTGTTACCTGCACAATCTGTGGCACAAATGTGCGCGGAGCCGTGAACATGAAGATATGTTTGTTGTCAGGTTAACATCACATGGTTGATCATTTGGTGTTTCGGGAAATGTGCAGAAATTACATAATAATGCTAAATAATGTGAATAAATACTTTGTTTAGATAATTGCTAATGCAACCGTCTGATGCATGTAGGTTAATATCAAATCTCCACGATTGTCGTGACTATAGAAAGAATGCCGGTAAAGCAGTCTGTAATGAACTGTTGATTAACGGAGACTCTTAATGTCATCCACAACATCTCATAGAGTGTATGAAAACCATCGGCACCAGGCCTCTGTAAGATTTCCACACAAATGTATGTTCTTCTGCTCACATCAGACTGTTTAGTTATTAGATTTTCTCTCAATTTACAAACCATCAGAGGTGGAGACACCCTGGGGAGGCTGGTATCAAGGCCTTCTTTCCAACCTGTCTGGGAAAGCAGCATTTGTAAGTGCAGTAAGATATGTGAAATAGCAGATGTGTTTGACTGAATATGTTGTTTATATATTCAGGGAAAAAAACAATTCTGTATTATGTAAACATGATTACTGTGAGGAATTATCATTTTATGCCACCATGTCATGACTTGCTTTATTCACAGCTTTGGCAGCAGTTGTGTGGCTGGCTGAGAAGGGAGCGATTAATCACCACACACCTCTGATATATATTTTCCATATTTGTAATTACCCATCACCCTTTGCACGTAAAAAAAAAAAAACTGTGCTAAACAACAAGCACACTAGGACACTCCCTTATTGTCCTTGTGCACATAACCTGGCAACAGCTAACATCAGGAGATGGTGTTTGTGCACATGCAGGCGTGTGCAGAGTGAACTATTATCAGTCTGTTTGTAGTGATAAGGATTTGTTGTGTGACTTGATTCTGTCTTACGTCTGTCTCCTCTGGCCCCGGCTGCTGTTAACACGTTGCCATGGAAACCAGAGCCTGCTCTAACTTCGAGAATGGTTGAAAACGAGACTGTGACAAAGAGTTGGCGTTGATGAGACGCTACATTAAGTCTAGACTAAGATGACAGCAGTGGTAGTGAAGACTTACCTTTTTGCTTTATAGATTCATCCGATTTGTTGTTGTCAGCTCATACTTACTGACTGATCCTGTCCATCTGTTTAAAAGTGCTTCCTCATCGACCCCTTCCCATGCCACCCCCCATGCCATGCTCATGTTTCCCCACTGTGAGTGCACCTGATGCTAACACACCTAACAATCCCAAACCTGCTGTTTTGTCACTGTTCTGTATTTATTCCACCGTTTTCTCCCAAAGCCACAGCGGAGGGAGGCAGCAGCGACGTTCACCTGGGTAAAACAAGCTTTGTGCAAAAGGGCAGATCGATGTTCCCTAAGGTTTTACTGCAGTGGTGCGCAGCCATCTCGAGCTGTGCAGCTGAAATAGGTAAACTGTTACACGGCTCCACCGCGTTCGTCTGTCTGCTTTGTCAGCAAGCTACTTGTGCTGTAAGGTTATGGCACTTAGCCGCTACAACACTAAGCCATGGCATTGGACTTTGGTAGTTGTCTGGCCCGCTCTGGTGCAGAGCTGCTGTCACCATCAAATGATGTTGAGCTGCTGGGTCGTTCGAGAGCGCTGAGACGCAGCATCGTGTTATGCCACCGCCATACTATGATGCATCTGTATCCTCGTCAAAGGCATTTCTTTGCTTCTGTAGAGCACATGGCTGCTCCTCGTGCTTCTCTCATCCCATCTCTAGTTGCTCCCCAAGTCTGTCCTCTGCAGCAATAGGACTTCACACACCAATAAACAACAACAACAACAACACGTCACACACTTGCTTCTGAGCACACAGACAACATTAGGAATGGCAGCCAAGCCTAGTCAACACGTGTAAATAAACAGACAAAGAGAAAAAGAAAATAATCCACAATATCTCTCTTTACACCAGCAGACACAATCACATACAGTCTCTCTCCTCACCACACACACTCCCTGTCTTGTTCACACACCCCTACTACCAAACATGCTTGTTCGCTCCTTGTTCTGCGCTGGCTGGAATCAGACAGGACAAAGGGCCTTTTTGGGGCGAGACATTTCTGAGAGAGTCTGTCCGGCTCTGTCACCCTCAGGAAGGAAGCCCACGGCATGCTGATCCCACTGGAGACAGCGGGCTCCTCTCCGGCTCTCTCAGTACTGTCTCACACTCACTGTTTTTTTAAATCGCCGGCCCGGGTGCTTGTGGTTGTGCAATACACACATTTTCCGCAGTACATCCGAAAACCTCTGGCTCAGCCAACGTGCTGCAGACAGGTGCCCGAGGACGCAGTGTTCAGGAGGAAGTTTGTGTTTGTTGGTTTCTGTCAGTTTATAAGATGCTATATCATCATCAAATAAGAGGCAGTTCATGCAGTTTGTGAGATTATTTCTGCTGTGGATTTCTAATCATTAGATGAAGAAAAGGGCCAACCTGCTGAAAGTGTACATGTTTAACTCAGCTGCTATAAAAGTCTTTTTTTATTTACAATTTTGCACTATGTGCATCCCCACAACCACTTAGCTGTGTGTTGTGATTTCAGATGTACAGCTGCCTTTTTATTATCACCATTTCTACACCAACAGGCCACAACAGAGTGGCCTCAGAGGGCTCATTTTGCTTTTAAACAGCAAAGGCTTTATCGTGTGTGCCCCAGACAAGCCAATCACCGAGAGCCATTCTGCGAGAGCTAACAAAGCCGAGCTATTTGATGATAATGCTAGAGGCGATGGAGAGCAAAATAAAAAGCAAGACGTGGAAGTCTGACTGCAAATGTGCAGTACCCCTTTCCTGATCTTTCATGTGTCTCTCCTCTCTTACCCCTCGATTAAAAGCTCACACTTAACTCCTTTTACCCTCAGTAAAGCAGTACAGATAACAGCAGCCTCATGCTCACTTCCTTCTTCTCTCACCACAGCCAAGGTGTGCAGTGACCATGGCAACAGACGCCACGGAAACTAAGCATGACATGCTTTTAGAGGTAACCGAATCCAAAGGCCCAGGTAAATAGGAAAAAATGAGTGCTTTTAGAGATATCTTAAAGAGACAGTGTATTAAAGCAGCTTCAATGATCACGCCATGCAGATCAAATGACCTCTGTTAGGCTCAGTTTAAATGTTTTTTTCACTGTCTCTTTAACAACTGCATGGTGTGGTGATGGGTTTGATTTGATCTTTTACATAGTAGTGTGCTGTGTCCATGTTTCTGACTTCTCTGACTTCTTTGATCTCCCTTTTTACAGCTTTTGTTTGATCCCTTTCAAGCTGTTTCAATAAATAATCTGATCAGGAGCCATTGTGAAGCCATGTAGCAAAGATCAGATCAGTAAAGAAATGTGTCCAGGAATTGCAATAGACATATATTTATAGTAGATAAAAACCACAAAGATTCAGATTCAAACCTGGGCCGCTGCAGCAACTCCATACATGGGTCGCCAGCTCTATCGAATGAGCTAACTGTGCGCCTGAATATGATGTTTAATATCACCAACAACCTCTGTAGTCTCAGTTAGCCCAGTGTTAGCAACCACCTTGTAAAGGCTTAAAAAATTCAGGGGTAGGGGTATTTACTGACGTATTAAATGTCGAAGAGCAAAATGTGAAAACCTCTAGAGCTTGTGTTAGACCTTATTTCAGACATCTAACTAAAAAAAAAAAAACACTGACTTCAAGGCGAGGGAACCGGATGTGATAAAATGCTAAGTCAGTTCGGGGTTTAAGTACTCATGCTGCTGGCCATATCTTTATATGGAACATTCAGATATGAAAGTGGTGTTCTCCATCAGAAAGTGAATAAGCATATTTCCCAAAATGTCAAACTATTCCTTTAACAATGTTACTTTGTTGGCTCTACTGTTATCAGTATATATAATAGTGAGTGGCTGCATTGTGCTCATTTTATCTTGGGTTTTTGGAGATAGTAGAATTCTTCAGCCTCCTGCTGTGTTTTTTTCCTGCTGCCAGCAAACTAATTTGCCTCCACCAGATGGGAAGTATTTCCTGATCAGATGGCTAGAATGAAAACCCAGCAGGGGTCTGAGTCCAGGGGACTCGGGTCAAACAACACTGCACTGCAAGCACACAGGAAGCAGGAGTTAACCCCAGTGTTAGGTTGGGTGCAGCAGCTGAGTCGTCTACGCTGCAGAAAAAGTGTCCTTTCTCGTTTCACGCATGGGTGTGTGAGCATGCCCATGGCAGTGCATTATGGGTTTTTGTACCAGAGTAGGACGGCTCTGATGCTGGAAGAGGATGCTGCAGGGAAACAGAACATCAGTGTCACCACCATAATATCACTCACTGCACATAGACAGAGAAAGAGACATAGAGTATTAACATCATTTATATGCATGTACATACGTATATATACATATAAACATATAAACACTGGACTTGTTAATAATAACCAAAAACATTGGCAAAGTAAGTTAAATACATAAAAAGCAATTCCATAAAGAACTGACACAGTTATACAGTAGCTAACCCATCTTTATAAGATCTCCATCCTAAACAACAAGGGCCTAAATATTAAAAAGAAGGAGGAAAAGAGACCTAAAGACCTAGAGACCTGACGCCCCCAGTAAAACAGCAACTTATCGTGTTTACACTTTAGTTTTTGAAGGAATTAAACATATGAGATATAACGTGTTAATCAGTGAGCTTTAGAGGTGCCGGTGAGGCAGATTTTGTTACCTTTGGCCAGACTCTAGCTAGCTGCTGACACTCTAGCTTCATATCTACTGTACAAACATGAGAGTGGTATCAATATTCTCATCCAACTCTCGGCAAAGAAGAAAGAAACAGAGGGTCTGAGTAAAGAAGATTTAGGTACATTATAGCTGGAAGGTGGGCTTCATAGGTGATGAAATGGTGCCATTTAGAAAAAAAACTAATCTTAATTTGATTTCATGCAGTTGTTCTCCAAGTGTGAACTAGCTGGAAACACAACTGTGGTTACCAAATGAGTTGTGGCATCTGTCACAACTGTATTTGTCTCTTGACCCTTGTGGAGACACAGGGTTTCTGTGTGACAATATCACAGATATGCTAGTGGATACTGTAGAGTGAGGCAATTGATTTCCATTGATTGTTTGATGTGATTTACATGAGTCATGAGTGAGACATTCACTCTTAGTGGATAAAAGTATTCCCCTGTAGTTAAACCTGGGCAGTGTGTGTTTTATATACAGCAGTACAAATTCTGTCAGTCAAGGACAGAATTATAATTCCCACATTCAATACTGTTTATATACAGTATATACATATACATATACATATATACTGTATATATATATATATATATATATATATATATATATATATGTAAATACTGTACCTGTATATATAGTATATAAATACATAAACAACACCAAAAGTCTCCCATGCAAAAATGAAGACAAACACTGCAGAGTCTAAGATCTAAGTGGGGAAATTAGTTTACTGTATCATTTCCCATGATGCCTCTGGCATAGCGAGCAGCATGCAAAGTGAAATCCCACACCAGTTGCTACTTATAGCTCTGAAAGGGATACCCACAGAGCCCTGAGAACGCCTGTCTGCACAGTGGTGTAGAGTGGCTGTGTAGCTCAGTAACCCCAACCACTTAGTTCATCCAATCGACCTCCACATGGACACAGTCACACAAATAGATACATAGACAAAAACAAAGCAAAGGCACACAAAGCAGTTCTGAGGAAACACAGAGAGGTTTATTACATTTTGAAATTAAGCGACAAGATATCTGTTTACATTTCAAATGACACCATGTCAACAAGTCTCATCTGTGGGATCCTGAAGAGAGAACAGAGTGATGTTTTTCCCTTTACACATGGGAAAGTTTAGGTCATGTGAAAGAGTTTATAACTTTCTGTCATTGTAAATGATGAGGAAATAAAGCTTTCAAGCTAAAGTCCAAAGTTTTAACTTTAAACTTTGTTTCATGACTTCCTCATAAGCCAGCACTGATCTTACCAGAACCAACAGTGTTTATTACAACTGCTCTGTTTTATCACGTAGTTCAGTTGTCAATGTGTTTTTATTTTTGGCTGCACATGGCTCCTTTATTGTTCTGTCCTAATTTGATCTGGTTAAAGGTATTGCCCCAATGGCAAGTGATACGCTGTGAAATGTGTCATTAACTAACGATTACTCCCCTTAGTACACGTGTAAACCTTGGAGAGTTGATAAAGTGCAGGTCAATCTGACATGTCACCCATTTGACACTCTTGAAGTGTGGATCATGTGGATACCCATGATGTGGTTGTGGGGTTTCACTGCTTTCCTTTCTCTCAGGACCAGTCATGGATATGCGTTTGCCTGCTTTCAGTCAGTAATTCAGGGATTTGGTCACCACTTTCCTAAAGCTGCTATGGCTGTGGGTGCTTCCTTTTTATGCGTGTTGTTTATTTTTCTCACTTCCTGTAAATACTGTAAGTATGAGCCCAAGAGCCAAGGTTTTCTCCTCATTCCATCTGCTACTTTGATTTATTTTCCTTTAATTCGATCAATTGCATTTCATTATCTACACACACATAAAAAAACACGCCCATACGCACTGTCCTGCTCAATATCTAGCCCGAGGGCGAGATATAAAGATTGATGATCTGATTGCATGTGGCTGTGGTTATTATCTATTTTCTTTTGCCAACAGAGAGAAGGCGACAGGGCAAATTCCAGCCCTTCAGACGACTCTTTGGGAGGAAGAAGAAGAGGGAGGCGAAAGGGGGCTTGGATGGAGCAGAGCTACAGGCGAGTTTTTCTACTGGGGAAGTGTGCAATGGAGTTGTATCTGACGATGAGGAGTCCAACCAAAATCTGAGGTAACTACACAGATAAAGTTTCATTTTTACTCATATTTGTTTTGAGTTACACATTATGAAACCGAGCGTGTGATGTTGTCATTTTATTATTGCTGATAACAACAGCAAACACAAGTAAAGGGTATTTACAGGAATGGACCACCTTTATCCAGACAGCGAAGATAGACAGAGTTTATTCAAGAAACAACTTTACTTGCTTTTTTTTCCCATCATAAATACTGCCACTTGTGGTTACACAATCTGTAGAGCAAAGGGTGAGGCTCTGCTCAAATTCAGCTTATAAGAGTCTCAACACAATTTGAGTCTTTAATTGATGTGCTGGAATTGCTGGAGTGTAAAGAGGTCATTCATTTGTTTGTGTAAAATGATTTACGGAGTAACGCTGCAGCCCGCCCATGGTGAATGAATGACTGAAAGTAATGGCACCCTGCAATACTGAAGACACTCTCATTCTGCAGGGAGTTGAATCCCATCGGATCTCGAGCTCTCTCACACGACAGCATCTTTATACCAGAGGAGCCGGTGACTGAGCCTGGTCTAGATCACAGCATGTCCCAGGAAAACGTCTCGGATAAAGTGAGGAATCTGCAGGTGGGCCATGTAACAATGTGCATTCAGTTGCTGAACAGCTATCTTCTGTCTACATATGTAATGTGTTATCTTTTTTGTTGATCAAACAGAAGCAGATAGCACAAGGTATAAAGTTTGGCCAGAGGCCTCCTTCTCTGAGGAAAAGTGAAGGAGCTGAGGGAAGTTCAGATGAAGAAGAGGTTCCCCAGAGTCCTCTGAGGGTTTTGGCCCAGGTAGAAGCCGAGCCAGCAAACACAGAGCCAAAGGTAACAACTCATTAACTTATTCCGATGTCAACTTTGGTTACAAAGCTTTTTCTAAAGCCTTCTGTGTCTGACTTCAAGTGATATTACTTACCTTTGTAACCTGTAAAGAAGTGCAGTGCTGAATTGGTGGAGTACTCTTTTAAGGTATCAGTTTCTTAAGAGAAGTTTTTGAAGATTTATATTATTAGATAGGAGCTGAAATTTGACAGGAAAGGGGGAGGGGATGACACGCAGCAAAGGGCCACAGGTCAGATTCAAACCCGTGGCTGCTGCAGTAAGGACTCAACCTTGGTACATGGAGCACCAGCTGTACTAGGTGAGGGCGCCCCTCAGTTTCAGTTTATTATGTGACAAAAGCAGGTCCAGAGGGCCCAACAAGCTGAACCACCCAGCACCCCAGTGAAGTCCCCGAGGTCCAAACGAGTTCTTCCACCCACCGGTACCATCGAGTCCATCAATCTGGATGCTGTTCCACAGTCTGTTCCTCGCTTGGACAACACAGCAGCCAAGCATAAACTGTCCGTTAAACCCAAAAACCAGAGGATTTCCCGCAAGCACCGGCGGTTTACACAGGTGAGCAGGAGCTAAAGTCAAGCAATGAGTTGCCTTGAATTAGTCTTGGCCTGTTGTTGATTTATTTTGTGAC
Source organism: Dicentrarchus labrax (assembly GCF_905237075.1). Classification (NCBI taxonomy): domain Eukaryota; kingdom Metazoa; phylum Chordata; class Actinopteri; family Moronidae; genus Dicentrarchus; species Dicentrarchus labrax. Next base: position 22,906,690 of record NW_026136718.1, on the reverse strand, counting down.
ATTTTCCACTCTTGTGTTGGTTAAGAAAATAGGAACTCATTATATTTTCACATTCTCAGGACCTTCAAGAGGTATCTATTCCTGGTGTGCTGCAAGAAGACCTCGAGGCAGCAGGCATCTCCACAGACAACCAGCGCAGGACATCTGTTGAAGAGTCCCTAGAAAGCTTCAAGAAACAGAGACTCCATGAGGAGGACAGACAGGAGACGAGGAGGAAGAGGGAGCTGGAAGAACAGAGGTTCAGACAGGAGGAAGAGGAGAAGAGGAAGAGAGCAGCAGAGGAGCTGAGGCTGCGTGAACTAGAGGAGGAAAGGTGTCGTAAACAGCAGGAGGAGGAAGAACAAAGGCTTAGAGAGGAGGCAGAGAGAAGGAAGAGGGAGGAAGAGGAGAGAAGGATCAAAGAGGAAGAAGAAAGGAGGCAGCGAGAGGAGGAAGAGCGGATGCGTAGGGAGGAGGAGCGCCGACAGCGGGAGGAGGAGGAGGAGAGGAGACGACTGGAGGAGCAGAGGAGGAAAGAGGAGGAGGAAAGAAGGAAGCAAGAGGAGGAGGAGAAAGAAGCAAGGAGGCAGCAGGAGCTGGAGGCTGAGAAGAAGAGGAAGCTAGAAGAGGAAGCGGAGAAGCTGAGGTTGCACGAGATTGAAGAAAAGAAAAAAATGGAAGCAGAGGAGAGGACTAGAAAGGAGGAGGAGGAGCAGAGGAGGGCGGAGGAGCTTCGCTGGAGGGAGATGGAGGAGAGACAGAGGCCTTTCTCTTTCAAAGTTTCCTCTGGAGAAAAACAGATTTTGTTCCAGAAGGTTAACCTGACGCCTGTTACACTGGCCTCCAGCCACCAGAGCGGTGCTGTAGCTGAACAAAGGGAGAGTGCTAAGGCTTCTTCTTCTGAAGGACCAGACTCTCCCAACCTGCCAACATCTCCATATGTCCCCCACACAGCCATCTTAGTGACAGGAGCCCAGCTCTGTGGGACAGCTGTCAACTTAGACCAGATCAAAGACACCGCCTGCAAATCTCTGCTCGGTTTGGGAGAGGATAGGAAGGCCCAGGGAACACCTCCAACCAAGAGCAAGACTTCGCCGGACCGTAAGTCTGGCAAAACCAAATCACTCAATGAGTCCGCACTCTCTCCAGATCAGTCCGGTGCAGCAGTCCTGGCAGAATGGGCTAGCATCAGATCAAAGATATTCAAGGGGGTAGAGGAGGGGAAATATGACGAGTACCCAGAGCCGAGCAGGAACCAGCCTCAGCCCAGCAGTGAAGAGCAGCCTGCGTTCCCGCACTCGAACCTCAGGAAGACCATGTCTGCCAGCGCCAAGTTCTCCATCACCCCTGCGAAGAAGAAGTTTGGCGATTCAAACAGGAACTCTGAGGTGTTCGGTGCAGATGATAAGGAAGCAGGAGAGGAAGCAACTCCGTCTGATAGCCCCACTGCAGCCTCCCCAGCTCCAACCAGTAAACCTCAGAACAGGACCAGCAAAACGGTCCGCATTGTAGAAAGAGGGTCAGAGGAATGTATGTTTGCCAAAGACCTCCCCTCTTTCCTGGTTCCCAGCCCTGGAGCCAAATCTGAGGGGCTGGAGTTGAAGAGTAGGGCTCAGAGTGAGACAGAGGTGTGTGAAAGTAGAGAAGAGGGAGAGGACCGAGCCCAGGACGGAGAGGACAAGCCCTCACCTTTTGGCATTAAGCTGAGGAGGACCAACTACTCCCTCCGCTTTCACAGTGAACAGTCCACTGAGAAAAGGAAGAAACGATACAGTGCTGGGGACAGCTTTGACGGCGTCCCTTCACCTCTCACCCCAATCGAGCCAGACTCTGACACTTCCTCTGTCTTTTCCGACAAGTCAAGTCCCACATCGCCTCAGAGAGAAGGCGCGGTCGGCAAGTACTTACATGCATCTGCCTCCCCCGCTGGCCCTCGGGCTAAACCTGGCAAGTCAGCCAGCCCCACTGCACACAGCGAAGGTGAGAAAGTGCTTTCAAAGCCACCACTCTACCGCAGACCAACCACGTCACCCAAACCTGCTGGAGCCACCCCCACACCTCCCCCTTCACCGCTACCTAAAGTGGCTCATGGACCTTCCAGTGATGCCGTGATTCAGAGAACGGGGGCTGCAGAGTCATCCGCTCAGGAGCACACGAACAGGAACGAGGAACCTTCAGCGGTGGCCCAGTTGCACCGGAGCAGCCATGGCCAGGTCCAAGTGGAAGAGGAGCCGAAGGAGAAAAGATCCTTCTTCCCCTCCATTAACATCCCCTGGAGAGAGAAGGTGGACAGAAAGACGGAGCTCATCAGGAGAGGTTAGTCTTACTTTGATGCAGCCCTGTGCTGTTCAGTGCAAATCAGGAATTTCAAGTCCTCTAACATATTGTGCCTCTGCATAGCTTAAAGGATTAGTTCAACATTTTGGGCAATAAGATTCAAGAGTTTGATGAGACGATCACTCTTCTAATAGGTGTAATCTGTTGGGGTGGGTATCGAACCTCAATACTTTACTTGGTACCAACAAAAATGTGAAGTATTGAAAATGTGTTGAAATATTGTCAAGTGACAAAAACTGGCATCAATGTCTGATCAGATTTGTAATCTTATTAAAGTTATCCTTTGATCTTCAAATCATAATGGTGCCAATTTTAGACCGTATTTTACTTAAAGTACTTGTACAACTGCTGTCACCTAGACATTGTTTCATATTTGAGAACTTTGCCTTATGTTTGATGAAAAATTTAGGTTTTTAGAAAAACATGCTTATAGTTAAAAAAATGTATAATTTTAGCATTGGTACCAAAAGAAAGGTATCGTATTGGTACTAGAATCAAAACATTTAAAACTATATCTTGCCCTAATAATATGCCAGTGTTCACATGTTACCCAGCAGAAAAACCATCACTACAGAGCCGGCACTCACTGGACAGTTCGAGGGTCCAGGAGAAGGAGGCTGGGCCCTTATGGATCACACTGGCTCTACAGAAGCAGAAGGGCTTCAGGGAGCAGCAGCAGAATCGAGATGAGCGTCGTAGCCAAAGAGAGGCCAAACTGGCTGAAAAACAAGCCAGAGATAGAGACAGTGTATGCACCACCTCTTTAAACAATTTCTAATATTTCTTTTGACATTCGTATCATTTTTAAGTGTTCTTCCTCTTCCTCATCACAAATCTCTTTTGCAGGTTACACTGGTGAGCCCCACAGAGAGCAGAGGAAGCGGAAGCACCAGTCCCTGTTCTAAACCTCAAACACCAGAGGAGCCCAAGAGACCCGACAGCCTCCTGGGACGATTTGACCGCAGAGAACATCTGAAAAAAGCCAACACTTTACCCAGCTCTGTCACCGGTAAGAACCTGCACGCTGAGGATTTCGGTCTAAGAATCATAAAGCCATTTTTTGCTGAGAGTGACTAATGCTTAAAATTGCTGCTTCCAGCTTCTGAAATGTGAGGATGAGCTTCTTTTTGTTTTGTCAGGACAAAATAAACAATTTGAATTTCCCAAATGAGTTCTGTGAAAATGTGACAGACATTTTTCACTACTTGATGATATTAAATAGACGGAATATGTACAGTATGTTCAAACTCTTAAAGGACCACTGTGGTAGGATTTAGTGGCGTTTTGCAGTGTAGTTGCAGATCACAACACCCTCACTTCAGCTTCCTGTTACAAGTGTGTAGGAGAAACTGGTGGCCAGTGTGTGGTTTGTACATTCTGGGCTACTGTAGCAATAGTGTAGCAATCATTCTAAGGTAACTAATGATGACTAATGAAAACATACCTATGAATATTTTATTCCATTTCTTCCAATAGATCCTCCTAAATGTTACACACTGGACCTTTAAATGTTTCAATAATTTGTCATTGGTTCATGTTAGGATAGAGCTGCAACAATTAGCTGATTAATCATTTGGTTGATTGACAATTAATTGTTAAGTCATATTCAACCAGTTATTACAAATATTTGGTGCCATATAATGGCCTCTCTAATGTGAGAAATTACTGCTTGAACTTGTTTTACATTATAGTAAATTGATTATTTAGGGGTGTCAAAGTCATATGATGACTTCACTTTGGGCTTGTTGTGAAGGGCATTTTTCATGTATTCTAATAATAATAATAATAAAAATAATCTAACTAACTGATAATGAAAATTATCTGCAGCTAAATTAGTTTCGTTAAACATAATTTTTGTCCTTGATTTATTTCAGTTGAGATTGCTGACTCTACACCATCGCCACCTGCTGTCAAGGAGGTGTCAAAGCGCTTCCCCTCCACTGACTCTCCGCAGGTGTCCACAGAGCCGGCCTGGCTGGCCCTGGCCAAGCGAAAGGCCAAAGCCTGGAGCGACTGTCCTCAGATCATCAAATAACACCCCACCCCAGCTTCACACTGGGCTCTGGCCTGCATTGAGACTGCACACTGCCCATGGACTCCGAAGCACCTCGAGAGTCACCATCACCTGCCCTTCCCTCCGAAAACTCACCATGAAAAACCCTCCTGACTGTGAAACAAGTAAAGCCCTCCTTCACCTTGTAACCCCACACACTGGCTGGTACTATTATGATGTTAAAGTGCGCTTCACATTCAAATATTCCAATACAGTCACACAAATATATGTAAACAATTGTTGCGCGCATGCACATACTGTATACAAACACACAATTATATGTCCCAAAAAGACACACAGAGAAGGAACATGTCGCAGTCCGGAGAGTCCTTAGCAGCCAATCACAACCATGGCTGGCCATTGCAATAGCCAACCCCAGTTTTTTATTTTTATTTTCTAGCCAACTGTGTCACCATGGTTGTAAATAAATCATTCGCTCAACAAAATGAAAGGTGAAACACTTCTGTATTAGACAGTTGAAGCTCTGACATATGACAGTGTTTATTCAACAGAGGGTAACTGTCTGAATCGTGTTTTAAGGGCTACCAGTAACAATAACTCGACCTGTTGAATCTGCTTCCGGACGTCTGATCGAAGTGTTACAGGCCTCTTATCTGCCCTCGTTGGTATTATTTATGTAAAGCAGCGGATTTATCTATGTTGAACGATACTGTATCTCCTCTCTGAGCCTTGTTTGTCATGTACAAAAGAAGCCTTTTTTCTGTTTTTTTTACTCATACTCTTAGCATAACAATTCTCACTGTGTCCGTGATGACTGTGATAGCTGTCAAGGAGGCTATTGTACAATTTCGCCATTATAAAGTAACCAGAATCTGTCATAATCACATGGTGGGTGCACCTAAACACAGCACTGAAGACCACAAGTGTTACTGGGCATTTACAGTGAACTGCACACTATCCTTATCCACAGCTGTGTGATGACGTAATTTGGACTTTTTGCTTTGCTAATGGAGACAGACACAACACCTGCTTGCTGTAACATACAATTTTTGTAGCTGTCCTCCTGTAACACACTTGTGTTTGTAGGCTTACGCCATCACTTCCTCGTAAATGTGATATGATCTTACATAATGTAAGCATTTCCTCTATGAAAAAAAAATCTCTCCAGCATTCTCATTTCCTGCCACTGACTTAATGATCTGTATGTATGTAAGTATGTACTGTATGGGAGTCAAAGGCGTTACCAGAGCTTCGATCAGAAAGGGTCACTTTGTCATTTTGTTTCTAACGTCAGTCGTGCACAATAGTGTAGTGTACGCAGTGTTGTATGTAACAAGAAAAATGTTTGGTATTATTTGCACTTTTTTGTCCCACTTAGAGATATTCATGAGAAAATTCTTAAAGAGATACAAAATGTTATGAATAATGTAAATTAAATACTCATGTCTGAACTGAAAGACTGTAGCCTCATTATTTCCATTAACTCTAATTAAAGTTTTATTTCCCATAGCTCCACTCTGACACAGATATAAAATCAGTGCAGGAATACATTTTATCCTTCTATGTTTCTTCTTTGACAGTCAGTTTTAAACAGTACACATAGTCATTGCGGCACCCGACTACAAGAGACTGTTCCCACACCACTGGAGATGAAAACAGCTCCCCAGGTAGAGTGAATGAGGCCAGCATTTCTCCAACCTTTCCATCCAGAATCCACACTGTGCCGTCTGTAGAGGCCAGCGCCACCAGAATCCCCCTCCTGCCCACAAGAGAGCCGTCAAACACACACGGACTGGAGAACACCTTCCCTGTAGTCTGGAAAGTCCACACTAAAGAGCCGTCGGCACAATTCAAACAGTATAAGCAGCCGTCATGTGATCCACATAGAACCCTCTGCTGGTCTGGTGTGACACATGGAGAGGAGAAGACGGGTCCTTTAGTTAAAAACTGCCAAATCTGCAGAAAAACATAAGAGTCACAGTATTTTGAAATAACTTTGGCTAGAGATTCATTTTGAAAAAGTTGTAATCATTCAGATTTCAATGGCAACACCCATGGTTACCGTGGTAACAGCAGGTGCAATTTGATGCTTCAAGTCCCATAATTGTGGGAGCAACTATGTTGTCAGAAATACGACAGAAGAGTGGTAGGAAATCTTCAGTTAGCATTAGCAGTAACTAAATAAGCTCTGATACACACAGAGCAGTAAAGTGAAGCTGATGTCAGTGACATTAAGTCAGAATTACAATAACGCTGGACAACACGCTGCATCGTTTTCCTGTGAATCCCTCTTGTGTGTGAATCCAGCCTGGAAATGGCGGACTCCGCTACTAACAATGAAAACTAGTATACATAGATGTAATTACAGAATGTAAATACATTGAAAGGATGTTACTGAACAAAATGCTGACCCTAAATAGTATCAGAAACCATTTCATGAAAATCTTAAGGATTATAACACAAAATTCTACACTGCTATACTTTGCCTTAAAGTCTCACATAGCACACAAACTATCAGTATCAAATTATGAGGGCATGGTAACAATTTGTTTTTCACAGAAATTTTTATTGTTGCATTTTCAAATAAAGTGATCATCTAATAATGCTTTATACTTCTCATCATATCAGAGAATATCAACATTATTTCCTCAAGATTATACTGATTATACTAAAAAAAAAATGTTATGCAGAAGTCAATATTTTAAATCATGTATAGTTAGAATGACCTTTGAAAACTTTCTCCAATATTCTGTATTACTCCAAATATGCAGTAGATAATGATTTTAACTGCACTTCACTGCATCAGTTTATTGTTTCTGTTATGATCTGCAACAAAATAATAAACCTTAGATGTTTTCATAAGTTTAATTATCTGAAATATATAAATATAATACAATATAATATAATATAATATAATATTAAACCACACTTTGTATGTAAGGATAGCATCCGTTTGGCTCTTGGCTGGTTACGGAACTATTGGGTGAACTGAGCCAAAGCATTAGTAAAACACAAGGTACATAGTGGAGGTATACAGCAGCTTAAGTTGTGCATCTCACCAGTTTCCCTGTGTTGCTGAAGCAGCAGATGTTTCCATCCACCGAGCCGATCACCACATAACCAGAGGAGCCGTTTGGTGATGAGAAGAATGGGATGTCTCTATGGTACGACCACAGGACCTCTCCACTGTCCTGAGACAAGAGAAACACTTATCAGACAGCAAAGGGCACCATATGACAAAATGTCCCTCTGTGAACAAAATGGCAAAACTGTTCACTGAAGTTTGGTATTTTCTTTACTCACAGGGTTGAGACAGAGTAGGTAACCTCCCAGTGAAGCCACGTACAGCTGTCTGAGTGCAGTGTGGAGGTAGGGGGAGGAAAACACAGCTCCACCCCCACAGTGACGCCTCCAAACACACTGTTGAACCTAAAAACATAGAAAACATACATATTACACCTGGATTTATCTTTACCACATTTACTAGTTTAGATACATCACCCAACACATACTGACACATGTTGCAGGTTATTTCATATATTCAATCATTTGATAAATAAAAGGCTGATTGATGGACCTGAAAACAGGACCAATAAAACAGATAATAAATATGAAATAAAACCTTACACAGGATGTCAAAAACACAACACACAACAAACAAATGCCAAATTCAAGTTTCATAGAGGTGACAGTAATCACACAGTCATTTAGAAATCTGTGAGTTTTCTGAGTCATTAGAGCCTCAGCATCTCTTCCTGTTAAACACACTCACCTTTGGGTTCAGGGCGTACACATGTCCATCGTGTGAGCCCACTATCACCAGACCAGTGATGGGATCCACAGCAGGACAGCTCTTCACAGCGTCGCCCGTCTTAAACATCCACTGCGTCTTTCCAGATGCAGCGCACAAGAAATACACATGGCCGTCGTAGCAACCTGCGAAAATCCAAAATTAAATCAGAAGGCCAGTAACACACAGTAAAATATTTTCACACCGTATCCTGAGAGCTGATACTGACCTATAACCACGAGGCTCCCACAGTGAGACACTGCAGCCGAGGCCTCGATTCTGTCCCCGAGGACTCGCTCCCACAGAAGGCTCCCGGTGATCAGGTCTAAAGCCTGGATCCTGTGAGAGTGGGAGCCGATGAACACTGATTTATTACCCTCTTCTGACCTCTGATCTCTTCTGTCTTGCACTAGAAGCACCGGCGAGGCATCCACACATCTGCCTGTGTCTGAGGACCAGCTCAGACCGAGGACCAGACCATCATCTTTATGTTTCTTACTAGAGTCCTTTTCTCCGAGTGCATTAGCCTGGAAGTTATCTATCTGTGGATTTCTGGTTTTCAGTTTTATCACCTCACCTGCTCGTCTAATAACTTTAACAGCCCATTTCTCCTCTGCTGCTGTGGACTCTTTACGTTCTCTCTTTGCTGGCACTGCAGAGGGAGCATCAGCGTGACGTGTCCTGGCCTCAGGCAGTGATGACAGGCTGTTTTGAAGCGGTGGCGTCAGTGTTACTCTTGCAACATGGCGCAGTATGTCAGAGAAGGTCCCGTCAAGTATGACCTCCAAAAGCTCCGGTGAGGACACTGCCATGGCAGTGAGGATGTCTTCACAGAGGTGTAGCGCCTTCAGAGAATCTCCTCCGCTCAACAAGAAGTTGGATTCCTCGTCAATGATCGCTTCTTCGGGAAGACCTAGAGTTTCCTGTCAAAAGGTAGTCGAGTAAAAACATAATCAGCCAACAAATGAAACGAGAAGTATTTAAATATGAGTCAAGTTGTGAAAAGTCGTGGAACACTGCCCCATACCTGCCACAAGGACTGAAGAGTTTGCTTTAGAGCGGTGACGTCTCCCTGTGACTCTAAACACTGTCTCTGTCTCCGGTATATTTTCATAAGTGCCGGCATGTCTACTTTGCCTGCCATAAAACAAACATAAGAATAACTGAACCAGTGAATGAATAAGTCGCCCATCAGGGGTGACTGTGTGTCTGATGCTCACCATGAGGAGTCAAGCATAAGGCCGGGACCAGCACCAGCGCGTCAGGAACGCTGTAAGACGGCAGCAGCAGAGACAACTGGTTCCGGATGAGTCTGCTCAGGTCTCCATCTGCACCGCCCGCCTCCCCCTGGTGCTGCTTTCCAGAAGAGAGGAGGTCTTCCCGGTGCTCAGCCGAGGCCGTTCGCTCCACATGCTTCTGAACAGATGTGAGAGGAGAGGCTGCCTTCTGGTCTCCAGATGTGGATGCCACGACAAAGGCGAGCAGTCGAATGCCTTCATGCAAACCCACGGCACAGGCCTCCACCTGAGGCAGACTCAATATGAGCTGGGGGAGCAGAGATACAATATTAATGCTTCGCCTTCTCTTCGCCCGGAAAACTGTCAGCTCTCATTAGTGTTGTTTCCAGAAGCAGGCAGCTGTTTTCAGTGAGAGTCTCTGATAAGCCGACTGTAGACTCTAGACTCTTCTCAACCCAAACGACAGATTATCAGAAAGTTAAACAGAAAGCTAAAAGTAGAGTAAATGTTAGACTTACACTTGTCCAAACTCCAAATGAATGCTTATCTTGTTTTATGTCTGCTAGCTGTGTATATTGGCAAATTTTGGCTAACGTGTTTGCCACAAGAACTTTGTAAGGTGATAATATATCAGTGTTGCGTTTACAGTGTGTTTTGCTGCCCCCAAGTGGTGATAAAATAAATGATTACTGCTTCGACTTCACTCAAGGATTGCACAACTTCTCTAGACTGAGAAACATCTACTAGCATCAAAACCTTAGAGATAAAGTTTTCACCAAACAACAGCGATACCTACAGTTGATGCCACATTAGCCCCACCAATACCTTTTTACAGCCTTTGTCAAGTGACAATTATGTTGAATTTATTCAATTTCTTCTCTCAAACGTGAACTAAACATGAATTACAGTTCTATCTAACATTTATATGTGGCATATTTTTATATTTTGGTATAATATACATGAAAAACATCTTACTTGCTGCAAGCTGTCCAAGTTAACCCGTTTGCCGTGGCGTTTAATCAGCCGGTCTCTCCGTCCAAGGTAGCAAAGCTGTGTGTCTTTAACATTCACCCAGTCTCCAGTAGCTCTCATCGTCCCGGAGATCACAGTCTCCTCATCATCCAGGAGACACACTCTGTCCTCTCCACCTGCAGAAGGGATCATATGGAGTTATGTGGAAGAATATGCATGTGATTTGCAAGTATGTGTGTGTCAATGAGATCTTTCTCACCTATGAACACCTGTCCTTCACCCTCTGTAACAATGCGGTCATGTTCGTCTCTTACTTCCACCACAGTGTCCATCAGAGGAGTCCCAAGGGGCACAAAGGACACCGCGCTGAAAAGCATTAATGGTAAATAAAGCTGTATGGACTGCAGCTTGTTTAACATGTAGATTTAATAAACAGGGTACACTCACAGGTCGCTGGACTGCAGCAGAGACTCTGGTATTTTGTACAAGCAGGCCCAGCAGGACACCTCAGTAATACCGTAGATATTGTAGATGTGGGTTTTATTGTCCTCGTGCTTCCAGCTCCTCAGCAGAGCCGGCGAGGGGCAGGCCTCTCCGCCCAGAGCCAACACCCGCAGTGACGAGTCTGACGACAGCACTTCCTGTTTGAGGATGCGGTGCCCGAAGCGGACGAGCAGTGTAGGTGTGACCTGCAGAAAACAAGAAAATAGTACCTAATAGTGTACGAGAAGTCTTCCAAGAGAAACACTTTCTTGACACGTGCCTGCAGGACAGTTGTCTTGTGATCCTTGAACAGCAGTTGAGCCAGTCGACTGGGCATTTTCTTGATCACAGTGGGGATAATGAGGAGCTGAGCCCCGCACGACAAGGCCAGGAAAATATCCACCACAGAGGGGTCAAAGGTTAAGGGCGAGGCGAGGAAAACCACATCATCTGAACTCATCTGAAACAAAGATCTGAGCCAATAGAGGTGCAGCTGTTATGAATATGTACCAAAATAACAATTTTGAGACCAATTAAGACAAAAAAAAAAAAAGGTACAAACGCTCACCTCAGATGCAGTATATTGGGGAGTATACACTTGTGTGGCACCCTCACAATCTTTGGAAGGCCAGTTGTGCCAGATGTGTGTAGAACATATGCCAAGTCGGTGTGTCCAGCCTCCTTTAACCCTGCAGCTGTATCACAGAGACCAGCACCATCTGCTGTCTGAGCTCCGGTTTGTTCTGGTGCTCGTTTGTGCTCAGCGACCGGCAGCAGCTTGATTTCTGTCAGGGTTAGTTTGAACTTGGGAAGCTCCACACAGACTGCCACAGACGTGTGTTTGACGAGAGCTGCCTGGAATCGCTTGATGAGGAAAGAAAATTAATGTAAATATTCATACAAAGACAGAAGAATTGCTTTAGTGGATACATAAATACAAAAAAGGATAAATAAAGTACACACTGCAGAAAAAATATTCTCTCTGCCAAAAACTCTGGGTTTAAGTAAATTGATTCATTTCATTTTTGTGAGGGAACCTGCACCATTAAAGTACACTAACTAGTACTTCTATAGTGAGCCTTGTATTGTGAACTTATTTTGTGGCCCTGTCTTCTTATTTTTAGTTTATATTGCACTCACATTGTTCATATTCCTAAATGAAGTTGTGTTTAGTCATATAACCCCAAACATATACTCCGGCAGAGAAGTGGTTGGGTTCTGGGTCTGTGCCCTGTAATAAAGCCGTTCAGTCTGCTGAGTGCTCTGCACATAATGGGAACTTGGAAGCAACAGGGTCTACACAATGCACACAGAGCATGAGGTGGTTCATGTTCGATGCCCATATGGGCTTAAAAGATGTGTTTTGTCCACTACTCTAACAGGTAAACCCGGCCTTCATTTTGTCTGATGTTTTGCTGGGTTTCACACTCAGATCCTAAGAGAATCATTTCATTTAGCTGTGTTTTTAAATTTGAACTTGAACCTGAGCATTAAATGTATATAATAGTAAATATTCAACCTGCAGCATGTCAGTCTTCACAGCACAGTACTGGAGGCCGCACTGGTTCATGACCCTGGCAGAGAGGAGTCCTGGAGCTTCTGGGTCCAGGGGGACATAAGCAGCAGGTGACTGCAGGATCCTGGCACACAACACATTCATATTACACAGCTCCCACTCACCAAAGACATTACTCATTTGATATGGCACGGGAATCCACGCTTGTTTGGACCTCACTCGCGTGTACAAAGTTCAGTGACAACAGTAAACTCACCCCAGAATCCAGACAGGGAGGAACAAATCATCAGAACAATACAGTCCAATCACGCCGTTGTTAGCAGAGCAGCTCTGTCGCAGAGTACGAGCCAGTTCATCTGCCAGTTCAACCAGTTCTCTGTACAGCAGGGACCCCGGGCTCCCTGACACCGCCCCGCCGTCGTAAGTCACAGCGGGTCTGTGGGGGTGCAGAGAGGCTGCGGAGGCCACCAGCTGCTGCAGTGTCCGCGCAGACATACCGATGAGCCGTTCACGGACCAGCCGCTCATCCACTGCGGGTGCTGATGCCGGACAAAAAATAACAATTCATATTTTTAAATTTTATACTGCTCAAATCAGACGGAGGAGGTTTTGTTTACATCCGAAAGCAACACGGAGACTCACGTTGGACATACTATTTGTCGCATGGAAATGACGTTGCAGAAACACAATTACGCCCCACTAATGGCCATTTCAACTGCTTCTGTAATGCTCGGTCACTCTCGTTGATAGTCATAACAACAATATACAAACCGAAAACATTGGCTTTTGGGGGCTATTTTGTTTAGTAACTTATCGAAACAGATCGACGGGAAGACGTGTGATGTTTCCGGCGTGTGTTCAATGTTTTATCTGTCAACTTAATGCTGTCAACTGAATGTTTTTGCATATCACCATGTTGATCTCCACAATATTACTGATACAAATTTGTAGCTCTGCCATGAAAAGTTAAAACCTTGGTGTTTTATAAATAGGCTAAGTTCTGACTTTCAATTGAAATATTCAAGTGCGATATCTGAGAAACACGATTTCCTTGGCGCCGTGAAAGCACCACGTACACCCTGTCCAATCACGTGTCTCTATTTTATGGCGAGAAGGATTTTGAACCTCACAGCGCCGTTTGTTTGAGACCAGTTATCCTGCTACTTTCAACTATCAACTATCGAGAAAACCGATTTAATGTGCACTATGGACCTGAATTTTGACAAGCAAATGCGAGACAATAGTCTCATCTACAAAATGTCGCTGGATCGAATAATAGAAAAGGTGTGTTAATGAGGCTATCGGGTCCCGTTACCGTTAGCATGAAAGTAAAGTAGCAAACGTCAGCTTAAACTAACTTTAAAGATAAACTATGAAGATGTGACTAACCAACTTTCTGCCATTTGTTTTCAACAGTATTCAAAGCTTCAGTACCAAGACGGGGCGATAGAGGTGGACCTCGACAACACAAATACCCGAAGTAAGTTAACTACAGGGCTGTTATAACATTGTTTGTGTTAAAGGTTCAGTACAAGAGACAGTAATGAGAACAACGTTAACAGATGTGACAGTACAGTGTACAGTACAGTGCAATGAGCAATGTGAAAAAGTAATGTGTTGTCTTTTTTTAGTGCTGAAACAATTTGATTAATCGATTATCATAACATGAGTCAGGTTTGAATGTTTTTCTGAGTTTATATCCCTGCAGTTGACATAAAAATAGGTTTTCGTAGAATGACATTGTGGGCAATTTCACCAGTTTCTGAATTCTTTTAGACTAAATTAGTAATTACTATATTAAAAAATAATAAGTTGTAGCTGTATGTTGTATTTTTTTTTGCATTCACTAACTAACCAGTCAGCGATTTGTTTCCATCTCTGCAGTTCAGTGGTTGTCATGTGGTCTGGTGTCATTGTGTGTCTTTTCTGTCTTGACTCCCTGTATGATGAAGCAATTGAGAACTACATGAAACTGTCAAAAACAGAGCTGAACAAGCTGGAGTCAAAGGTTTGGGCCGCTATGAATTAATATATTTCGTAGACACAAAATTATAGTGGGGTTCCTCCTCAGTAAATTCAGATATGAAATATATGCACAGGTATATAATCAAACACTTGTCCTCTCCTCAGAGCCTGACAGATTTAAGAGACGAGTCACTGAGATGTAAGTATCCAAAACCTTCAACAAGAGTACAAATCTACAGATTTTTTCAAATGTTCCTAATCTGATTACTTTCATGTTTTATTCCACTGCAGCCCAGGACATTACAGGACACTATCAGGTAAATATACCATATTTATTTCAACAGTTCTTTGTTGAATATGTAGTATATCTTAAATTAATTATTGTGGATTTCATGCTTCAGGATGGTGGAGCTGATGAGACGTGTGTTTCTAGTATTTCCTCTTCCCACATCTCCATGCATGATGATGATGATGATGATGATGATGATGGTGGTAAGAACAAGAAAGCAATAGGCAACAACACAACACAACATGGCTGGACAAGCTATTGCAGGAACTGAAATAAAAAATTGTCTAATTTCAGGTGACGTTTTTTTTCCCCCTTTTGCGCCCTACAGGGTTGGCTACAAGTGACACAACTCAACTGACTGTGAGCTCACTGGATGAAAGCCAGAGAAACCTTTCTGCGACGGAGCTCCAGCCCGAAGACCAAGATGAGGAACTGGAAATGTCGCTGGGTAGTCGCAGCGGCTCTTGGGTGGAGCTCTACCCCAGCATGATCAGTCGAATAGAGAGGGCCTGGCACCGGCAGCATGTCTCGGAGGCTGCTGACTCTGTGCTGAGGAGGTACCGTCGATGGCGACAGCACCCAAATAGAAGCTATCTCAACAACACCTTCACTGTCACGTTGAGACACGGCAATCCAAAAAAGATGTTGAGCGAGACGCTGCTCAGGGAGACTTCTAACAGTCCTGTGAAAATGCAGTTCATGAGGACTGAAGCAACCCCCCGGTCTCCTTTGCAGATGGTGACCATGAATCCGCAGGATTGGCAAGCACAGCAGCAGTCTCCTGGGAGGGGGAGAGGCTCGCTGAGGAGAGAGCAGCACCAGCCTGTCCTCGCCATGGACCTCTCTGGTTGCTCTGAGACCACTAAACCAAAAGAGATCTCTTTGAATGAGACCTTCAATGTGTCCCAGCTGGGAGAACAGCCCTCCACTTACACTGTCAGTCCTTCACGGCCTTTCTATCCCACTGCAAAAGCACCTCTGGATGTGTCTCTCAGGTGTAAAAGACTCTCTCTCGCCGCACACTCACCGCAGACTGATGGGTCCAAAGAGAGACCAGACGTCAACGGCTCACCAGTCAGGCAGAGTCCTTTAAAAGCAAGGATGATTAGCGGCCTCTGTAGGTCACCTCATGTCTTTTCCAGAAGCCCCAAAGCACATTCTGTAGAAAACCTCTCCAGAGAGTTTAGGAGGCCCAGATCAATGTCCACTTCCCTTTCCTCCCCTCCCCAAAGGCCAACTGTGCCACTGAGGATGCTTGACCCTCATGACTTCCATCATTCCTTCCAGTCACAGCCGCATTCACCTCAGTCGGCCACAGCAGCAGAGGGTCGTCACAGGCTGCGCCGGCACCTTTCCTTCGACTCTTCCCTGCCGTCATTCCATGTCTCCTACTCGCCAAAGAAGCTTGATGAGGACTTCATAAAACTCTACCACAAGTTCGTCTGCCAGAACAAATCATCGTTCTTTAATGGGGCTCCCTGCCGTTACTGTGCTAGAAGCTCCGAGGCCAGCAGAGGCCACTCTTCCACAGCTCTGGCCGCCCTCGCCTTATCGCCTCACCGCTCCCTCCTGAGGAAGCGCCATAGGGAGCTAGGCTGGGACAGCCACCCCCAGTCCAAACGCTCCAGGGACGAGTACTGCACATCCCGCCCAGGCTCCATTAGCCATGGGAACGAGATGCTGAGGCGACGTCTCTGTCAGTCTGAATATGAGCAGTCTCATGGTGGCCTCTCCTACAGCCCCAGTAAATACAGCATGCTTCAAAGATTCAGCACCGAGCAGCGCTCTACAGATGCGCATCAGGAAACCTGGATGAGTCAGGGCCGCCGTCTATCTGCAACTGAGTTTTCCGGCCTGGGTGAGCCTCTTCTATGAAGTCCTGCTGTTAAATTAAGCATTTTGTGTAAGTCTTTTATCACTGATTCTTTTATTCTTTTTGTTTCATCCAACAGGAGGTTCATTTGAGAGAAAAATGACCGACGGCTTCTCCCCCAGGTAATTATAATGAATTATGAAGTATGTGCAGGTTTTGTTTTCTGGCCTCCCAGCTGTTCTCGTTCTCACCCTCTCTTCTTCCTGACAGAAAGTGGTGTTGAACAAGGATTACACCAGCCCATCCACAGAAGTTCTCTAACAAGTATCATTGTACATTACTGTCATGTAACAAATATCAATGTGAAAGTGTAGCAGCATGAGGGCATTTCTTTCTTTCAGCTGGTAAAGTGTGAGCTCAGGAAACTGTATTACTCAACTGCAATTGTTGACATGTTAAAGCTGTAAGTGGTTGTTGTTCGTCCATTTGCTTTCCATTCTAGTTCCTGCTTGGAGATTTTATTTTTTACAAGTACTGTTAAAACCATCCCTTTGATTGATTATAGTTTACACTCATGTATGTAGTTCTCTTGCTAAATCTTTTACTTTTTGTGCTATGGTGAATCATTACTTCAGTGAATACAGCTTCATGTTTGTTTCTTGTAATATTTGTATATTATTAAAATAAAATTGTGTCTGTGTGAAATTAACTTTCTGGAGGAAAAGAAATCACTTGTCATTGCAGTCACTTCGTTTATTACATTTTTCCATATATTCATGTAACATTTAAAGTTGAGGAGACAAAGTATCTGACACTCAAACAAAAAAAAGTAGAATGATTAATTTTAGTTAGGTAGGAAATAACATTTATAAGGAAAATAAAGACAAATTTGCTTTTTGGTCACTAGCCCTGTGCGCTTTCCTGACATGGTAAACTCTAATGCTCCTGTTTTGTTAAGGCTGGGAATGTGAAAACAAAACTAGTTTTGGAGCTTTTCTCAATACATTTACATGGTAACCTTCAAAAAACCAAAAGCATTAGTGTTGTGTGGTGAGACGTGCAGCTGTAGTCACTAGTGATATCAGGATGTGGTAAAAACAGACTTTTACGTCACTGCAGCAAGATAAGACTGCAACCACTGGAGGTCATCAAAAGCAACATATTCAAGTTAAGTGAGAAATCTGAGCAGGAAAAACAACCCTCTGTAGAGAAAGCGCATGCTGTTTGTGTATTTAATACATCTCAATGTCCCAGATATCAGCGTTGATGCCCAACAGTTCTTTTCCAGTCTACAGAGAACACTTTATTCATATGTATCAGCTTGTGGGAGCTTGCAGTAAATCCACACTGCTGCTGCTGTAACTACTGTTGGTCATGGCGTTGGTTCACCAGTCACCACTCGAGCTCCACTGGATACTTCCCAGTCAGGCAGGCAGTGCAGTGGCCCACTCTCTTGCTGGACTTGTTGGAGCTGATCATTTCGTCCTTCTGGAGGGAGGAGATTCCCTCCTGGATAGCTGATACCAGGCCCTCCACAGTCAGATACTGGACACTGTCAGCACCTGTATGACAGTTCAAGTGTTAACTGAGATGCACTAAACTCACTATGAAGCCACAATAAGGTAGTGAAGATTAAGTGAGAAGATGGCACACTTAATGAACACTGTCAGTGAGATGTACCACTGTATTAGTACTCACCGATGTATCCAGCAATGTCCTGGAACTCTGGCCTGTTGGCGATAAGCTCCTCCTTGGTTGGAATATTGATGCCCATGTAGCAAGGGAACTTGATCGGTGGAGAGGCAACCCTGATGTGGACCTGTCAAGGAGAAAATACCAAGTTTGTTAGTTAAGAACTTTATTGTCCACATTGTGGAAAATAGCCTTTGGCTTCACCACGTAATGTTAATAATACAGGACAACAATGAGAACAAACAGCATACTAATATATACTAATAATCTGCTCAAAATTCATCCAAATCACTTGTTTTACATAAACTTCTTGCAGTCATTGTTTTCACTGTTTTGGTCCATGTTACAGTTTTGAATATAATATGAACTCTCCATAAAATATGCCACTTAGTCAGGGGTTTATTAAACAATAGAAAGGGGTCCTTTAAAGGAAAAAGGTTGGGAACCACTGTCTCCACTGATCAGACTTTAAATACAGATATGTTTTACAGCACAGGAAAACATTAATAACCTAGATTTTCTTGTCTTTGTATTGAAACTAGATTGGGCCGTTTGTGTTTATTTTTCCTGTAATGTTCACATTTCAAGGGGTTTGTATCCCCCCCCTCCGCAATGTGCTGCTCTTATTTAATATGATCAATCAATCGCCTGCTGAGCTAAATCAGCCTGATCTGGTTTGAACAGTTGGCTCACAGCATTGCTCCTATTCACTGATGGGTATTAATCCTTATATTTCAGAAAAGTGTAATAATTTCTTCTGACTTCAGTGGAGTTAATTACAGGCGAGGTGGTGTGCATCTACTATAAAACGCTGCAGGAAGATTTATTTTGAATCACTTTTAGGAGCCCTAAAGACATCAAATTATCCAGTTATTCACAAGACAAAAGCAAGATTACAGAAATGTAATACATAAATGTAATTTTGTTTAGTGCTGATCTTTTGCTTTTTATTATCTCCCCTCAAAATTATCCTCAAACCTTTCTTTCTTTCTTTCCCCAGGTTAGGGACCATTATTAAAGCATTGTATTATTTCATTATATACACACAAGCGTATATAGGAGTATGTAACATCCTGAGCCAACCCACCTCAGTTGCACCAGCTTCCTTCAGTAGTTTTATAATGGGGGAGATGGTGTTGCCTCTGACAATAGAGTCATCAACTAGCACCACTCTTTTCCCAGCAAAGTTGTCTGTCAAAGCCCCAAACTTCTTGGCAACTCCCAGCTGCCTCAAGCGGGTATTCGGTTGGATAAACGTTCTCCCAACATAGCGGTTCTTACACAGAACCTCAATATATGGCAGCCCAGACTGTGAGAAGGGAAGGAGAAGAAGAAAGCTTGTGAGGACAAAGGTCCATTGGGTGGTGAGTGTATTACAGCATTGGTTTACAGTGCAGACAGCTTGCAGACCGACCTGCTGAGCATATCCCAGTGCAGCAGGAGTTGCAGACTCTGGCACAGTGCTGACCACGTCTGCGTCTGTTGGAGCCTCTATGGCTAACTGCCGCCCACAGCGCTGCCTTACAGTATAGACCATCTGCCCTGCAGTACAGTGGTATAAGATACTGAACATTTCACTTAGACAAGCTATTCTACAAGAAAGCCCAACAGTTATAGACAGTGAGAGGTATACATAAGTGTTCAAACCTTCAAAAATAGAGTCTGGTCTGGCAAAGTAAACATATTCAAATATGCAGAAGGCAGGGAGGTCTCCCTCAGGCCGAGGGACAACACTCAGAGACTTGATGCCGTGCTTGGATATCTGGACTATCTCTCCTGGTAAGACCTCTCTGTAATACCTGAGAATCAGGAAGGACATGAAAATGGTCATTAACCAATTATATCCATTAATATGCAGGAAACATTACACTGATGGCAAAAACTGACCTGGCACCGATGGACTGGAAGCTACAGGACTCTGATGACACAACCCACCCCTCAGTGTCCTCCTCTCCAGCACCTGACCAAAGGGACAAAGAATGACGTTAATCATCCACCAGCATACACATCTGACCTCTGACCAAACCAAAGGCTGGCCTGGCTTGAGCGCTGATAAGCTCTCGTGAGGCCTCGTCTTTATCAGCAGAAGAAGTTTTTAACTTTTAAGGACAAACATGTTAAAAATACCTGAACTGTGCAGTTTAGAGATGGGAACAATTCGTCCAATGCAGAGGGGTCGATTTCCATAAGGGTCACGCACCGCATAGATAACATCTTTGAACATCACCAACAGCGAGTACGACGTAGGGGTCTCAGTCATCAGGTTTTTAATTCTACAATACCAAAAAAATGGTATTTAAATAGTGCAGTGAAAAAAGATTTCTGCAGCTTAGTCATAACACTGACCTGGCAACCCAGTCTGGTGCATCCAGCTCCTCCATAGGTGGAGTCAGCGCCAGCAGCTGGGTGATGAGCTCGCTGTCTGAGCTGGTGGAGAGGCCTACACCATGGCGCATTACCTGCACGGCATATTTACAATGAATGACTCAGCATATATACAGAAATATATACAGAAGTGTTATTTTATGCAGGTTAATATCCATTAGCTTGCATGTGTTTGTGTCTCAGAGAAGAAAATGATTACACACACAAGCATTACACTGACTGATTATACAGATGTAAGGCATACTGTATATAGAGGCCTAGTTTGTCCTTTAATTAGGATTAAGATCCAACAGACCCAGCAACCAAGTACCAGTACCCAGTAAGAGCCATTGATATGCACCAGGTTCAGCGAGAACAACTTGGGAGGCGGGGGGGCATTCTCACCTTTTTCCGCAGAGCATGAGCATTAACCAGCTCTCCATTGTGTGCCACAGCAATCTTGCCATGCAGTGTATCCACAACAAAGGGCTGGCAGTTCTGCAGCTCTGAGATCCCAGTAGTTGAATAGCGTGTGTGACAAATACCAAGGTTTCCATAGCGCAGCTTCTGAAGAGCCTCGGGTGGGAAAGCAGTGCTCACTAATCCCATTCCCTGAAAAAAAAAAAGGCAAGAGGAATCGGTGAGAGATGTTCTCAGTGACAAATAAGAAGAAAGTAAATAGTAATATGTGGCCTTGGTGTTGTAGAGTGGAAAAACAGTCCACAATCTGAGTGGGATAAAGCTTTAGAACAAATTCCATTTAACTGTGTCAAACTGTGTGTGAATGTAAATGAAAAACATTTATTTATAGTGCACATTGAATGAAAAGCAGCTGAAATATTTCTTGTATAATGTCTGATGTCTTCAGTCTAATTATACAAGGGGCTAGTCGTGATCAGTGTTACCTTGTGGGTTGTGTATGTGGGTGGACTGGCTCCATTACATGTGACAATCCCGGCACTTTCCTGACCCCTGAGTAGACACAGACAATCACATGTAAATTGCAACGCTGTAAATATATCAGTCAGAAGGGAGTTTTATAAAAGGAACAATCTCTCTGTCTCTTTTCTGCAAGACTAAACATGACAAACTTATTCAGGGCTAAATGCTTGATATGAGCCTTAAGGCAAACCAAACTGGTTTGCATTGGAAAAACAAAGCAGGAAAGAAGGCGGAAATAAAAACCCAGAAATGTGTGTTTCTCTAGTGTGGAGCTGCCATATATGGAGAGTCGTCTTGCTGCAGTTTCAGCCTATTTACCAAGCTGCTTCTCGGATTACACTTCGTCCCGCCCCCTCAGCACACAGCTTAAGCCAGTGGTGAGGCTGCTTTTCTGCATGGAGGCGTTGCTTTCAGGCTTAACCGCCTGGTTGCCAAGGGAACCGGGCAGCAGAGGCAGACGGATTGGGGAAAAGAAAGCGTTTCCAGGTCAGCTCAAACATGGAGAGAGGAGCAGAGAGACAAAGAGGAGGTGATAGCGAGGTGGTAGAGGACAAAGGCTCGGTGGAGAGGCAGTGGGGGGAAGCAGAGGTGATGGCTCTTATGTCAGTGTGGGACGAGCTGGGAGCTCAGCACGTATCAGAGAGCAGAACTACATTTGAGTTGATCTCAGAGCGTCTGAGGAGGCTCAGTGTTGTGCGCAGCTGGTGGGAGTGTCAGGCCAAGTGCAGGAGCCTGGGACTTCAGAGCAGGAAGCCTGATGCAACAGCAGCAAACTACAGCCCAGGAGTGGATGGCAGGCCAGAGGAGGGCTGGGAGGAAGAAGTGGAAGATGTGGATAATCAAAGAGGAATCTACCCTTCCTCAGTCACTATCCCAATACAGGAAGGTAAATCTAGGTTCAACCCCAACTGTAGCGAAACGCTCAACACATTTTAATATTTAATGGATCAGAAGATAAACAGGCATGTCAGTCGAACTAATATAGCGTCAAACTTAAGTAGAAAAGTTATTCCAGTTATATATTCCAAGCGAGATCAAATTAAAACATTTTGATACAAGCTCCATCTTTTCATTTAAATTTAAACTGAGCCAAAGACAACACAGTGTGTGCATGTGTGTACAGGTACCAGGACTCGAATCCAACGGGCTCTTCCTTACACCCCGAGCGTGGCTGAAGAAGGGGGCCGCCATTGGACAGACGATGAGGTCAGAGCGCTGTTGTGCGTCTGGGCTGACCGACATATTCGAGAGCGCCTGAAGTGCACGCTACGCAACAAATCCATCTTCCAAGAGATGGCCCGCCTGATGCAAAGAAACTTTGGGGTGGTACGCAACTGGAAACAATGTCGAACGAAATACAAGAACCTGAAATACGACTACAAGACTGCTAAAAGCGCTCATGCTGCTGGGGGCAGCAGCGCAGGAGGCCCAGGGAAGTACATGAAGTTCTTCGACGAGGTGGAAGCCATTCTGCTGGACCGGGGACTGGAAAACGGGACCATGGAGATGCAGAAAAAGTTGTATGATGGAGAACTGGGAGCAGGGAGGCAACAAACACCAGCACAGACAATAGCCTCGGAAAGTGAGGTTGTCATTGAAATAGATGATGGTATGTATTCGGCCTCCAGTGAATATAGTAAGTTTGTATTCGAGACTAAAAGAACAATCACATTTTATATTACTTTTTTATTTTCAGATGACAACAGTGACGATTACGACATGGATGGAGACATGGAAACAAAATGGAGAGGAACAGGTATGCCACACCAACAACCAGTGCAGTTTACGGTATATGTAATCTTCTCTTTACTTAATCTAGTTTTATTTGCTCCAGATGCCCATCTAACTGTCGCAGACCCATCCAGCTCTGAACAGTTCCACGTGGTCACGGTGTCGGACACAGGTCGGAACTGGAGCGACCAGGAGGTGCGAGCGCTGATACAAGTCTGGTCCGACCAGCACGTGTGCAGGCAGTTGGAGAGCTCGACCAGAAAGAGAGACATCTTCGTCCAGATCTCCAACAGGTTAATGCAGCAGGGCATTGAACGCGACTGGAAGCAGTGCCACACCAAGTACAAAAACCTCAAGTACCTTTACCGCTCCCTCCAAAGAGGGAAGACTGATGAAGCTGACCCAAGACGCCTTATGAGGTTCTACGATGAGGTGGACGCCATTATGAATCGCACAACTAATGGCTCACCGCATGACACGGGAGCTGCAGACAACCAAGACCCAGGCAGACTCACGATGTTGGAGGACTGTGAGGATCACGTAGATGTCTATTTGACAAAGATGAACACAGTGACTGCAAAGGCCGCGGCAATGGAGGAAAGATCTTCTAGTTCTGGTTCTGTCTCGTCTATAAGCCTTGATGTTGCACAAAACAATGAAGACCCAAGGCCGCATACAGTCCAGGAGCTTCGCTTTGATCAACAGCACAGATTAAAGAGTGAGCCCAGTATAATTATTTATTCTAATTAGTCTAGCTACTATCATTTCTACTGTCAATTACCAAAATCCATTCATGAAAAATATCTGCATGACCAGATACCTCTCGAGATAAATGAGGAAATGTGATTTTAATGGTTGAAAAACTGAACCTTTAAATCTTAATGTTAGATAACCCTTGAAATAAATGGGAAATAAACAACCTTTTCCTAAAGCTAGAATAAAAACACTGAAAAACAAAATACATTCCCATTCAGTGAAGTAATGGTGTAGAAACACTGAGTTAAAGTCTGTCAGCCCAACTTAATTTAAATATATGCAAACGTTTTTGTTCTTCTGTTAAAGAATGGCCGGTCGTCTTGTGACTGTTTTATGTTGCATTTTGCTTGCAGGTTCTACCGAAACAGAAAAAGAGGATACATATTTAGCAAACAGAGGAAAGAAGAGGAAAGCTGTGGATCAAGGTTTGAAATGTGCCTCCCTCAGTAATCATTTTGTATGTCACATGAATTGACTGAAGCCTTTGTCATTTCGGACTCGGTCCCATGATTTGCTGTGGAGTAATGAAATTATGGATAAGGGTACAGTTGTAACTGCTGACAAAAGGTACATCTCATGACGAAATCCACTGCCAGGCCAAGTGAAAAAGAAACATTGCTTGTCCATGAAGATCTGAAATGGTTCATTAGAAGTACTTTTTACAAATAACTGCCTTTTGTTCCCTTTTCACTTTCAGAGCCAACGCTCCAGACACCAGCAAAAAAACTGGGCACTGGCTCTGACTTTGCAAATAAGGCCCGCTGCAAAGAGGAGCAGGATCACATCCCGATAATAAAGATCAATTCAGTCTGTTCAATGGCCTCCGCAGCCCCAGAAAGAGAGGTAATATCTACTAATCCCATGTGATAAAGAGTACAAAGGGTTACGCAACCAAAGGTAAACTCTAGAAATTATTTAATTAATCTTTAAGAGCTGTAAAGACTAATCAATTCATTGACAGATACTTTTCTAACTAATAGTTTGTCATTTATAAGAAAACATGCCAAATACCTCAAATGTAAGAAATACTTTTATTATGACCACTGATCGCATTAAACAAGCAATCTGAATAGAACTCATTGAGCTGTGGGAAATAAGAGGCATATTCCCTGTTTTCTGATTAATTCAATGACCATCAGATTAATCAAAATAACTGTTATTTTCACCTCTACATCTTGTAATATTTCAGTGAATCTGTTACTAAATATTGACTTTATGGTGACATGTATCACACTTAATTTGGGGGAACTGTAAAGCACTACTGATTTTCGATATTAGTTTAGTTTTCCTTGCTCATATTTACAACTTTGTAGCAGTAGAATAACTTTTAAAGTCACGTTTTCTAGAAACACAACTTCTGTTACATTAAATTAAACAGCAACACAAAACTTTGTCTTCAACTTTGAAGCTATGTCAGCCATACTTTTTAGGTCCACACCTGGTCCTGCACATTAATGACTTATAAAGTGACTTCTAATGTTTGTCCGTTGTTTTGACCAAAACACCCACGTGACCTTTCCGTTACTTACCTGTGCTGTAACGCCACGAGTCCCAGAGTTAGGACCTGAGCCACCTCCAGCTGTGTGGGCCACTCTCCGGAGGCCACACACCCGAAAACCCCGCACTCCTCCCCGATACCGGACTCCTCAAACTCCATCCCGCCGCTGTCAGTCCTCCGTTCACCCGACGGACGGTCTCGTGCCTGCTCGCCTCCAGGCAGCAATCAGCGCGTGCGTGCCTGAACGCGCTCTGATAGCAGTGACCGAACACGTGCCGTAAGAGTTGACCAAACGACACAACGTGGCTCGTTAAAACAACGTAAACTCTGCTGACATTGTCGAAGCGGCCGTGAATTCACGACAGAGGAAACTTTATGACTCTAAAACAAACAGTTTACAGAGTGCAGCTTTAACGACAGGAACTGGCCACCATCATTGTTATCACATACGTTTATCAAACACCTTCAATTTGCGAGACACACGTGGTATTTTGCGATAAGGAGGACAACAAATACTCTATATCAGACTCATCGATTCGGTCAAGCTGCCCATTGTTTCTTCTTGATGAAATTTTGATAAATCAATCTTCTTGTTAGAGAGAAAATGGGGCTTGTTTAATGGATAAACTCCAAAAAGTTCTTCGCCTTGCAAATATTTAGTGCTGGAACATCTTCCTCCCACGTGGCGACGAATGCGGGGCTGTGATTGGTTGTCTGAATGAGCTGAGGGCTGTGATTGGTTATCAGAGCACGTAAGAGAGACTCCGCTTCCCTCTTCTGCTGCCTGCACGCCTCCTGCCTCTTCATCTTGAAACTTTGCAAAGTTGACAGTTCGGCCCATTTTGTGTTTTGTTTTCCAGGACTGCAGGCTGATAAACACCAACAGCACCAAGATGGCCTCCGCACCAGGTACAGTACAACCATCAGTGCGTGTTGTGTGAGCATACACTAAATACACAGCGTTTAATGTGGAGCGTTTATTCTTTTGTGCGTACGTGTTTCTTTTACTAATTAGAGTTGAAGATCGGCCAGAAGCTAAATGAGGGAAAGACGAAGCAGATTTTTGAGCTTGTGGACCAGCCCGGACTGGTTCTGGTCCAGTCCAAAGACCAGATCACCGCTGGGAATGCCGTGAGGAAAGACCAGATGGAGGGAAAGGCTGCCATTGCCAATAAAACGACGAGCTGCGTGTTCAAGCTCCTCCAGGAATCTGGTGAGGATCTTTTGAATGGATCAACCGACTGTAATAACTTCTCTGCCAGAGTGTGTCACACTCCCCCTGAGGCCTCTGTCCCACATGTTGAGTAACATTGCTGCTGAGAGGTGTAAAGCCAGAAGGGTGTAATTATTTTAGAAGTTGTTTTATAAGGACTTCCTCACACGCATAATGAATGAATGAATGAATGAATGAATGCCACTAGATCTTCTTGTGGGCTCCCAGTTGGACCCTAGTGAGATAAGAGGTCAGTGAGGTGACTGTATGCAGACAGAAAGACAACCTTTGGCCTATTTACCAGCTGCGTGAGCTGTTGGGAAACAAAAATCCACCAGTTTCACCATTTTAAAAACCCTCCAGTAGCCATAGTTACTGTTATTTACATTATTGATTGATAGTAAAACATGTAATTCATGATTCTTTAAAGCTGTAGTTGACATATTCAGATAGCTTGTTTTGTCTGACAGTCAAAAACCCAAACACATATTTAGTTTAATATAATATTTTTTTAATTGTTTATTTTATAAAGATTTTTTTTCAGCTCTTTTTGGAACACATGATGTCCCCACCTCTTCCCTTCATGACAATTCAATAACTACTCCACTCATGCATGTCCCGAACTGGTCCAATAGTTGACATGTGTATGGTCATGGTGCATGCATGTTTGACATTTAGGTCTATTAAAGAGAGCCCAGATTCCAAAATGACTCTCAACCTTGCTTTAATTTAAAAGTAATTGGGTAACTGTAACCCACATGCCACTCATGAGTGTGGTGTGTGTGTCAGCCAAGCCACAGTAATGGCTGTCTTGTGACTTAAAAGTTTGACGGGTGTAATTAACCAGAACGTGACCAGCCACATCCCCCTAACTTAACCTTCAAATCTTTAAATTAGAGGTGTTTTTCAACTTTTATCTGGAATCCAAATGAACACTGAATGATAAAATGATGAGTGTGAGATGTTACTCTGGACTAAATGAAGAGGTTTTGGGCCTAAGGGGGGCTTATTTTAATATTTCTTTTCTTCCAGGCATTAAGACTGCCTTTGTGAAGCAGCACTCAGACACAGCATTCATCGCCACCCATTGTGAGATGATCCCCATTGAGTGGGTATGTCGCAGAGTGGCAACTGGATCATTCCTCAAGAGGAACCCAGGAGTCAAGGAAGGCTACCGCTTCACCCCACTGAAGATGGAGATGTTCTTTAAAGTGAGTCTGAAACCTCCCCTCAGCTGTTCAGTTTCCAGTAACTTGACTTGGCCAAAATGTCAAATTGCATCCATCTTTATGTAATCTGTTTCTTTTTGGTTTAGGATGATGCCAACAATGATCCCCAGTGGTCCGAGGAGCAGCTGCTGGAGTCCAAATTCTGTCTGGCTGGGCTCACCATCAGCCAGTGTGAGGTGGACATCATGAATCGCAGCACTGTGGCCATCTTTGAGATTCTGGAGAAGGCCTGGGCCACTCAGAACTGCACGCTGGTGGATATGAAGGTATAAAGTGCAGCGCTGCCCTCTGCTGGTTAAACTAGTATCCTAGTCTTTCCTACCAAACTCTTGTAGCTGCTTCACAATTCATCCTCCCTGCTTCTAGATTGAGTTTGGTGTGAATGTGAAGACTCAAGAGATCGTCCTTGCTGATGTGATCGACAACGATTCATGGAGGCTGTGGCCAGCAGGAGATCGAAGCCAGCAGAAAGATAAGCAGGTCAGGACTTCTCTTCGTCTTGTTATTTAATTTTGAAGCTTTTTAATTCAGATTAAAGGTGAAATAACCTGTTTCCCTTCTGTTATTAGGTGTACCGAGACCTTAAAGAAGTCACCCCAGAGGCAATGCAGATGGTGAAAAGGAACTTTGAGTGGGTCTCTGAGAGAGTCAAGGTACACTGAACCCATTATCTATCTACGCTGTGTCAGGACAGGCTTCAGCTGTTTGTTTGCTTTTTAATCAATGTGTTATAACAGACACGCATAGTTCATTATAAACTAGCTATCTGAGCTTTGTTGCCCTCTAGTTCAATCATTTTTGTTGATCTTAATTCTTAAACTCTAATTCAAGATTTGTGTTTTAAAAGTGGTTAGTTGTCCCTCCTTATAAATGCTGGATTTCTTTTTTTTGTCTTTACATTCAAACTTTCCTTAAAGTGACTTTGTTCATTTTGAAAGAAGGAATGACACATTCTTTTTATTTTTTTTAAATGAAGAGTTGAATTCATGAGCAATTCACATACTCTCTCAATTCAGTACACTTGGGCTTTTTTTTAAAGCCTTATTTGGTCTGGTATTACCAGTAGCTTATGGAGGCTGATGTTTAAGCAAACTCTAGCTTGATATTGCTCAGCTTAAATGCTCTGCAAGTAGTTTATAATCATCTCTATTTAATACTAATGGTTACATAGGACATCAGCAATAAAATTGGGTACTATATAGTTATTCTTGATCCCACCTTTTGGATTCCCCTTGAAATCAATGAAATGAGGCGGTAGAAACACTACTGCTTTTGTCCACAGGGGTCGCCAGATTCAAGACAAATGGAAGTTCCTTGTATGGGCTTTAAGTTGCATAGTCTGGCTTTCAGTGGACATACAGACGTGTGTGGAGCTAATGAGTGCCGTGTTTTGGCTCTAGCTGCTTCTGGAGCCCCAAGCCAGTGGCAGGGTGGTCGTTTTGATGGGCTCCACCTCGGACATGGCTCACTGTGAAAAAATCAGGAAGGCCTGTACCTCCTACGGGATTATGTGCATCCTGAGAGTCACCTCGGCACACAAAGGTCCAGATGAGACACTCCGCATCAAAGCAGAATATGAAGGTTTGTATTCATTTGACATAGGAGGAATTATTTTCTCTCCTCCCTTTCTAAAGAAGATAGGATTGATGTATCATGTCATATGTATGTACTTCCCCTCAGGTGACGGTGTACCAACTGTGTTTGTGGCTGTTGCCGGCAGAAGCAACGGCCTCGGTCCGGTGATGTCTGGAAACACGGCATATCCCGTGATCAACTGCCCACCTCTCACTCCAGACTGGGGTGCACAAGATGTCTGGTCATCCCTCCGTATGCCAAGCGGTAAGCGTAGCACTGCCTGTATTATGTCTTTAAATTGTTAGTAACATGTGAGTTTATTCATCATGGTAACTAAGCCTGCTTTGGTTCCTCCCTCTCTCCCGCAGGTCTTGGTTGCTCCACAGTCCTCTCCCCTGATGCCGCCGCTCAATTTGCCGCGCAGATCTTCGGGTTGACCGATCACCTGGTGTGGTGCAAACTGAGAGCCTCCATGCTCAACACATGGGTCTCTCTGAAGCTGGCTGACAAGAAGTTACAGGCCTGCAGCCTCTGAAGTGGCTCCCTTTTGAGCCTTGTGTGCTCTTTTAGGGCTCTACTGTCTGTCAATGTTATGTCTTTGTTTACCATAAGAACCCACTAACAGTGTACTTTGTCACACATATAAATCATTCCATTAAAAGCTTCTTAATTAATAATGCCTGGTTGTTTAATCCCATTATAGACCTTCTTCACAGGAGACATTTTGACGTGTCGTAACAGGAAAAGCACGGATGTCATTGAGGACATTTAAAAACAAAGGGTCCTGATATTGTGCAAGATGGCTCACTGGGACACTTAAATGTCCAGTGTGTAACATTTAGGGTTGATCTATTATCTAATATACTATATGTAGGTATGTTTTTATTGGCGTATAATCACCTGAAAATAACTGTTTTCGTTGTATTCAAATTGCTGCAATTTGCAACTTTGCCACTAGATTCCACTGAATCCTACACACTGGACCTTTAGTGGAACTGAGCCAACGTTAACATTTTTTAATGTTTTATGATCCAAATAAATGAATTTAGTAATTCAAAGTTTAAGTAAAATATGGAGGGCTTTAAAATATAGGTCGTAATGTAGTTCATCGTGAAATAATGCAAAGCAATATAAGGGAACAGTTTCAGATGTAGACAAATGGCCAAGTCAAATAGCCCTTTTTCTTGTGAGGGGTCAGCCTGTGATTTTATCATTGTGAATGGGATATGAGCTGATGGTATTCTATTGACACGTTTAGTTGAGTTCATTTTGCAGTCAGTCACTCCAAGAAACACAGAACAAGTTAAAATTCAGCTAAATGTTGGCCAAGGTTTGAAATGAATAGACTGCTAGTGGCTCAGGTGCACATTGTATGTGTATTGCATACAGAGCGGATGCACCCATTTTTATAGCTGAAATGTTTTTCATAGCATCCTATTTCAATGAATTTTACATGCATACTTGAACTGCAGTTTTTAGAAATTCAGATGACAATCGAAACTCTTTCCAGTGATGTTTAAGCCCTTGAAACACCCCCTGGCCCCTGCTAGTATGCATGCAAATTCTGTCTACTCCTATTTCTATTATGACAATCCAAAGGACTTCAGCATGACTCTGTCTCACAATCTTTCCCTCATCAAGTGTGAGACAGGTGCACTTCTTCTGACTGAATTGGGTGCTGTGTTAAAATGACAGCTAACTTATGAACTAGGAGAGCTTCATAAATATTTCCCTTATATTTTCCATTTCAGCCATATTCATGTTCCTTCTGCTCAGTCGTGGCGACTCAACTCATCCACAAGAGGGAGCCTGTGTCCCACGTCAGTGATCCAAAATCTTAACCTTTCAATTTGTTCCAGTAGTTTGCAGCCAAGGGAATGAGTCAGAATATCATGCCACCATTTTATTTTTTACTTCTATTATAGCACAGCTCTTCCTTTGATAACAAATGATGGGTATAACGACCTATGATGTACTAAATCTTTTTGTTCACGTGTGGGTGGAAGTGGGAGGATGGAAGTGCTGAGGGTAGCGAGTGATACAGATGAGTGCCGAGAAGCTGATATCTGACAAAATCCTCTGCATTTTAATTTGGAGTTGAATTTTATGTTTGAAAAAAATGCAGTTTACTGCATGGGAATCAGCCTTCCCATCTCTGCATCTATATGCAGTACACACAGTAGAGGTATAGTTGCAGAGCTGAAATGGACATATAGGTCTCAGTGATTCTGGGTCTCCTTGACAACTGTAACATGGCAACAATCACTCTATTTACAATAATCTGGCTTTCCTTCTCTGCTCCTTCTCTTATTGCCACGCTGAGCTCTGTACGTCTGGTTTTTATCTCTTTAATTCCCTTTCTCTCCTTGTTGGCATTTCACTATTTTACTGCTTACCATCCCCATGGATACCACAATAGCTGAGAGTAAATGAACACAACATGAATCATCAGCAAAGTCTAACCCACTAATGAGTTTTGGATGTGTGTGATCATGACTTTATCCTGGGCTTGAACAGTTGTTAAACGTGATTACTGTTTTCCTCTTTGCATGTGACAACTCATTCAATAACAAAGCAAACATGCAGCAACTTCAACCTCAATAGAAGCAATTTATTTCACTCTCAATGCTGTGAGGGTGGCAGTTATGTATCACTACGACAGTTTATTTACATGTGTTCTACAACAGTATTTTATCTTCTTCTGTTTTTAGTTTTGTGTACAAAATTTCTATATCATCCTATGGATAAACATCATCACTAACATTGTAGTCATTCTCCCTGTTTTCCTCTGCTGGATGCACACGATGATCATTCACAACATTGTCCTGCCGTCACTCTGGCACCTTCACACCTCCTCTGTTGCTCACATCTTTGTACTGTATCCCTCTTCTTCTCTCTGTTGGTATACTACATCACTTCCAGCTACCTCTGTTAACAATCTGACCATTAAACTCCCTGCGACGGCACCATCACAGCGCCCCCAGGTCGTGGCACGAGCGGGACTTCTGCCTCATGAACTTGCCCGCCTCTCGCTCTCGCGGGTACCGGGGCACCAGGCTGGACAGGAAACGTTTGGCACGGGAGGTGATGCTCTCCCGTTGGCCTCCCCCACTCATGTCCTCCGCACTGGTTCCTGGGGGCCAGGGGGACTCGCCCCTGGCTAGCCGCACGGCGCACTCTAGGAGCTCTGGAGTACGGTGGTCCAGCGATGCAGAGATCTCCAGATAGAGACAGTTGAAGAGGGCGGCGCTGGACATGGCCTCTGAAGGAAGAGATTGGGAGGAGGATGGACAAGATGAATACGGGCAGCTGTCAAAGCTTTTAAGGTTATATTTAGGGTGACAATGACCAGAGGACCAGAGATGCTGCAGGAACATGATATGCTGCTTAAACAGGGCTAGTGCACCCTAGAGCAACCACATTTAACCCCCAGCCACACCCTCACAGTCAGTCAGCATGCCATGAACATCACAGTGGAATAAATAAAATGACATGTACACACAACTGGATCATGGTACAAGTTATATGATAAGCAAATATTTAAATAAATAAAATGAAAATACTTCAGTTAGTCTCCAGTCCACTATTTTTAAGTTCAGGGTAACAGATTGCAACTAACTGAATACCACTCGTCTTCTAAGTGTGTAGGATAAACTATGGTGGTTACGAAACTTGAGAAAAAGGCGAGAATCAGAAAAAGGCCAGTGGTTTGTCCTATCTAGGCTACTGTAGAAACATGGCGGATCAACATTACAGACTCCGTAGAAGAGGACCTGCTTCCTCTGTAGATAAAACGTCCCATTCTAAGGTAACAAAAACACAACTATTCTTATTTTTAGGTGATTATACACGAATGAAAACATACCAATGAAAATAATATTCTATTACTGACAATAGATCCTCCTAAATGAACAGGGAAGCTTTTGAAGTTGACTGAATGTGATTTATCTAGGGAAAATAAACAAACTAGAGTTTGCTGATGTTAGTGTGCTGACCTTTATTTCTCTGAAATTCAAATTGGGTCCTCTTTTATTAGTTGCTTACCCTATCATTGTTAACGACAGATAAACATTGTAGAATGGGGGGGGGGCATGAGAACCACTGCTCGAGACAAAGACAGTAAACTGTACACATTGTAAACTACTTAAAAGGTCATGAAAATATATTTAGCTTCTTGCTACGAGTGATGGGGTCCTACAACAACACACTGCTGTCTGCCACAGTTGGAACATTTAGGTTATTTTACACGAGAGATCTCTGGATGTCTTTGTTTTTCTCACAGGGTGGAAGTGGGTGGGGTTCACAAAAATGCTCACATACTTCCATGCACCAATCAGAATTTAGCAATACGAATGTCAGGATTGTTGTTGTTATTGGGGCCGCTGGGTCCATCATTTAGTCACGGCAGACGGTTCCAAATACTACAATACCCATGAGCCTCGATCGCTGTTGCTATAGAGAAGAAGCCAGTCACAGCTGTAGGAAATTCAGCATGGTTCATCATTGAGAACAAAATGTGCCACCCTAAACGGATCCAGAAATCAAAACTGAACTGACTTCAGAGGCATATTATGTTTTCAGTTATCTCAACACTGTATGGATAACAGAATGTCTTGCCAAAATGCACCATGGGAGTCGTATGCACACAGGCTTGTACCTTTTGCCTTTTCAGTCACTTTGCAACTCTACACTCTTAATAAAGAATAACTATGGATGTTTACTTTAACTTTGTTGTGTATTTAGACATAAATATTTAATATTGTAGAGAAATACCAAAGTTTTGGGAGGTACACCATCTACAGGCTGTGTAATAGTACACAGCGCACTCACAGTGAATGCTCTCCTGCCTTTACTGTAATTACGACTTCCTTCATACTCCCACACTGCGATGGAGCTGATACACTGACATTTACATATTCACAGATTTCACTCTACGTTAGTGTTTACCAACAGAGATGAAGAGCTGAAAATGTCAACACCAACCGTGACGATAAAAGCCAAAATGGAAGAAAATAATGCCAATATGGTAAAGGTTCAACTTACCTTGAGAGGTGACCTCACGTGTGCGAACAAGGTCACTCTTATTACCGACAAGGATGATGGGAGTTTGGGGCTGAGTCTCCCTCAGGAGAAGTCGGAGTTGAGCAGTGCGGTGGAAACTACGCCTGTCAGTCACCGAAAACACCAGGACACACACCTCACACAGCAGAGCCGACAGGTCCTGAGGGACAGACAGAGGCAGACACACATGTTACAATACTGTAGTTGCCATTTAGACATACAGCGAGATGTCAGGACAGGGACCGAACATTTGACTTTCCATTGCTGTCATAAATGTTGTCGTCAAAGCCTTATGTGAATAAGAGTGGAAGTGGGACACCAGACCTTTGAGTGCTCTAGCGAAAACCCCCTGTGGTTTACTGAGAAATGCAGTACACCTCAAAATCTTGCACACACACGCACACACACGCACACACACACACACACACACAAATCTCTAAAAATAAAATATCCCTGAGTGAATCCTTCCCACTGTAGAACAACTGACAAAACCTCAGCCTGTCATTAGCTGCCATGGTCTATTGACTCATTCATTTAATTTTGATTAGGTCCAGAATTGAGCGTAGACCAAAGGCACAGACGTTATACTACAATTATATAAGAAAACTCTTTATAGGGTGCCCACTGCAGTGTCTCTCACAACAAATATCACTCATTATTCAAAGAGTAACACATAAAAATCCCTACATCACAAAAAGACAGACTGTTTTCGCAAGTGTGTGAATTCTGTTTTCTTTTTTTCACACATCCACCTAAATCAGAAATATTAATGTAGTCATTTGGCACATCTGCTCTCTCTCACTCTCTCTCTCTCTCTCTCTCACACGTCCACACACAGATGCCTCTGAACTGCACTCAAGGGAAAAGAGGAAAAAGTGTGCAAAACAACCTGATAATGAGCTTTCCTCAGTCTACCGGATGCAGATGCAGCAGATTTATTGTCCTTTTTTTGGCCACAGCATTTCTCTGAGCTTGGCATCCTTTTTTTGTTATAGCGCTGTCAAGTATAATAAACAATGCACCCTA
This sequence comes from Dicentrarchus labrax, assembly GCF_905237075.1. NCBI lineage: Eukaryota > Metazoa > Chordata > Actinopteri > Moronidae > Dicentrarchus > Dicentrarchus labrax. The sequence goes on along the minus strand of NW_026136718.1, from coordinate 22,871,207 downwards.
TTCCAGATATACAATATGAACACATCTAAAAATATGCTACATATGCAGTAAGCATCTGTTCATCTGTTTTCACTGTTGGTGTTTTAACAATATATTTTCCCTGAATTTAATTTCCTACGCTATATGCTGTAGTTGTACTACTAACCTGTCCAAGGTGTACCCTACCTTTTGCACAGTGCATGCTGGGATATGCCCAATGTATGTGTGAGTGGACTGATGCACGGATGCTGTTGGTTCTCTATGAACGCAGAAGAAATCCAGGAATTATTTCCCGAGCTTACCTCCTTACTTATGAAGCACATTATTATCACGTGCAGCACACAAAGAGCTTCAACGAAAATACAATATAGAATAAGTAAATTAAGATTCCGAACTGAAAAGCAACACATTAAACTCCTTTTTAAAACAATCCAAGGATGCAGCAGCCCTCAGGCACTCTGACAAGACCATATATATATATATATATATGCACCAGAGTGAAATGCCAAAAGCAGGCGAGCCCACTGTATACAGCTGCAGAGAGGCCTCGGTCGACTAATGAGGGAGCAGGGAGCAGGGAACGTGGGAACGGGGAAGTGTTGTTTGGCTCACCTGTCTCCAGTTGTCATAGATAATGATGGTGCTCTCTTCGTCATCCACGGTGACTGTACGCACATAACCTTCCCCTAAGGACAGGGAGAGCAGCAGTTAGGTCTCAGGTGGGAGATGGGTGCTGTGATTTATTTACCTGCTGCTCACTGTACAATCAATGCCACTGCGGGCCACCTCTCCACTGCATTATACTGCTCTGTATTAGTCCTGTCAAACACACAGCTTTGTACCTTCAGAATCCACAGACGCTGTTCTGTCCATGTCTCCAGCGAGGGCGATGGCCAGAGAAGACTTCCCCACGCCATTCTGCCCCAGCAGTGCGATTCTTAAAGGCCCATCAGGTCTGCCGCCCTCCACAGACACAGTCAGAGTGTCATCCAAGGCTGGGCTGAAGCTGATTGGTGAAGCAGAAGGTCCAGCTGCACCTGATGCCCAATCGCAGTCATCATGGACAGCTTCTTCTCGTCTGAGCTGGTGCTTAATTGGCAGAGGAGTGCTTCCTCTGCGAACAGCCGGGGTGCTGGACAGAGTCATACTGTCACACTGCAGGAGAGAGGAACACGGAGGGATACTCTCTTCATTTGATAACATTTAAAGCTAGTCTCTATTCAAATATGGTGTTTCTTAAATAATACTAAAAAAATCAAGTGCCCAAAGGCTGCTTTGCATGATGGTGTGATACTCCAACTATTTAGTATTGCTATTGCACCTCCATAAAGTCAGAGAAATCTAGGCCAAGTCTTCCTGCCTTTCAGTCCCTTGTTTGAATCAAGCTTAAAAACACTACAACTACAACTCCCTACAACTCAATAACGTCTTTCTGTAGACTTGCCTTGCCTCCAAATACCCCCATTTTTCAAACTTCACGCCCACAGTTTAGGCTATAACACAGCTTTTGTGTCTCAAACCAAGACCAAATGAACTCTGATGACATCATCAGGGTCATTTTCAAATTAAAATGTCAAAGCTCCTCCACAGACAGAGTGAGTGAGCTGACCTTTAAGTGTAATATCGGTGGCGTGCCCCTATGAACCAACAATAAACGATTCTGGCAGCGGGAACCAGCTGTAAACACAACACTAACATATTTTTACCTTTAAAGCTCAGTGGCAAGTGGTTGGCTTCATACACAGATACAGCTACAGAGCAACATCCGCATTCATATGGAGTAGAGTTTGTGTCCTCCAGATGAAGATAAGTCCAATATTCACTCTTTTTGGTCTCCACCAACTCCTGATGGCAATATCTGGCTCCATAGATGATAAATGATCCGCTCTGTTCACCAGCAAATGCTAATCACTAACTTTGTCTGCCATTACTGGTTAGCTAGGATACAGGTTTGTTTTTTTTATTGAAGAACATTTTGTATTATTTATTCACATGTCCAAATCAACATTATAAAGTGGTTAATAAATTAGAAACAGTTCAGCTAGCATACAGTTGGCTTTCAGAGCTTTTCCACCCTCCTGGTGAGAGCGAACCAAAACAGAAAAGCTTTGCAGAGACAACCCAGAATAATTATTTTAAAAGGCAGGCTCAGGTGGATTTGTTTGGCCAAAATAACCCCCTAATTACCAAAAGTTGGATTTAATTTGAACTAGTGAGTAAAATTAGAAAGCAATTTGAATGCAGGACGCCCTCTCCCTGCACCACCACCCACCTGAAACACACACACACACACACACACACACACACACTGGCAGCTCAGCAAACCCCCTCCAGAACGAGGCTATTAACCATCACATCCCACCACTTTGCCCCAAACCTGATTGGTTAATTAAATGCTGGAGATTGGAGCAGTCTGCCCCGTGCATCCTACCTTGGTCGCTTTCTCCTCGTTGTTGAGCCTGTCTTCGGGCACATCTGTCGGCATCTGCAAACTGAAATGAAGCGACCGGGAATGAGGACTCCAAAAAGACACAGAACAAACCCCCCACCTCCTCGCCACACTCACTTCGTGAAGCCCATTCCCAAAACAGCACAGTATGATCTCTCACCTGTCACGCGCGGCTCTCGGCAACTACAAAGTAAGCACGGTCTCTCTCTCTCTCTCTCTCTCTTTCCCTTCCTCGCGGGCTCTCTCTCTCTACCTCTACCTCTCTACCTCTCTCTCTCTCCTGCACTCTCGCCCTCAGTGTATGGCTCTTCCCGTCTCTCTCTACTATCACTCCTCAGGTTAGGGCCCAGGTCCGGTTCTGCAGTCAGCACCGTCATTCATCACCGCTCTCCAAACCACTGACTGTGACTCACTGACTTGACACGTAGATATGTGGACTTCCTGCAGGGGAGAGGTGGAACTGGCAACCCCCGGAGGACTCACGCACTGGCACTGTTTGCTGTGCAGGTGCGAGCAGCTCAGCACTACTACAGAGCGGTGATGCAGGGAGGGAGGCGGGGAGCAGCACTGTGGAAAGATGCTCAGTGTCACGAAGCTCTCGTTGACCTCTGGAAGATGGAGGCGATATGGTAAACGGCCGCTAGGGGGCAGCATAAGACAAGACTTCTCCCCACTAATTGGCTTTGTAAGTGTGTGTGTGTGTGTGTGTGTGTGTGTGTGTGTGTGTGTGTGTGTGTGTGTGTGTGTCCTTGCGGGATATATTATGTTTAAAATGTGTCATCTGGGTATTCCTTTGGTAGCAAGACGCATATGGCAACATACCTACCTGTCTATCAGCTCTATCAGTCTGTCTCTCTCTTCTTCTCCCTTGTGTCCTTATTGAAGACACACATGACTCATTTGTGTTTTATTAAATCAAGTCAACTCTTGTCCCTGATCCAAGGAGTGTATATTTGGACATGTTTTCTGTCAAAATGTGAGTGTGGCCATGAGCGGTGGTGCGTCCCTCCCACACAAAGCCACAATAGACTCCGGCAGTGAGCAGCCAGGGCGCTATTATAGCCCTAATCCTGCTCCTATTATACAGGCCAGAGAGAGAGCGAGAGACACAGAGAGGGAGGTAGAGCTGAAGATGAGGTCATCCCAAACAGTGCACACCCAGGGTCACTGCCTCACTATAGAGGGACAGAGATAAAGAGAGGGATGGAGCAGGGCATGGGGGCTGCAGGGCGAGCTGCAGAGAAAAGGCCTGTGGAAGACTGACGTGGGAGATGCTCAGATAGGTGAAAGGAAAAGGGATGGGGTTAGAACCTGAGCACAAGTGCACAAAAACAAACCACAGCATGACAGGGATGGTAAAGTACTTTGTTTATTTCATATGCATATGAAACCACACTACAACAGGAGCAGGAAACCATGATTATGGCCATCGTTTTTGTAGTAATGTTAATTCTAACCACAATTGGATAAAATAATAAACTGTAGGAAAGTAAAAATACACGCTAATGGAATAAAACCAGTAAAATAATTAGAATCAGTACATAAATAAACAATAAATACTGAATAAATAAGTGAATAAATAAAAGAACAATGTATTTAACCTACACCCAAACAAAATAAATAGCTCTAATGCATGAACCCTGGCAATGATTTCATGGGACAGTTAAGAAGGTGTCTCCATGAAGAGATTTTTTGCATTTTTTTTATTATCCCTGCACCGTTAATTTTCTGTTGCATCTGTAGCCCACAGTACCAGAGCCCACAGTGACCAGCTCTGTGGTGCCGCATTTTGCATAAATTGGTGTTCGTTGCTGTTACAGAGGTGTTCATTCTGCCCAGAAATAGCTTCTTCTAGTCTGGAGAACTGGACACAACCACACAAATCATGCCACACTCTTTTTTCGCCTGCTGCGATGGGTTTCTTTCTCTCCTTTACCATATGCAGTCACTTTAGATAAGCACACTGTCGGCTCCACTTCTCTGTATGTAAAAACCCATTTTTGAGAGCAAACAGCAAGTGTCGCTGTTATTTGGCTGAAAGTCGCCATTTATTGACTAGCAAAAGGTAGATTTCTTTGCTAAAACACAAGAGCAATATCCCCACTATTTCATTTAGCACAATCACTGGAAGATCCCCATGAAAGGTATCCTTGTACATTCTTTAATCTATGATTATTCATCTTACAAAGAATAACAAGTCTTGGTGAGCTTAAACACTTTGGTAGGCAACTGTGAAATATTAGCTGGCAAATACAACTGCATGCCGTGGATACTTTATCCAAGCCCATACCACTCCACATCCAGCACCACTGCACTACTCAGACCTCTGCAGCTTTAGCAGCTTATTATAAAAAAAACACAACTACAGTTTGAGCCTCAACCACTCATTTGGAGAGTACATTGCAGCTATTTAATGCATAGATAATACGCTAAGCAGTGTAAGGGACTATTGATGAGTTTTAATGCTAGATAAAGCTTTTTTTTCATCAGTTTTCATAGTCTTGTCTGTCCACTGCTGCACTGATATCACAAGCCAAAGATCTCAAAGAGCTCTCAGCTGTTTTTTGTGCAACTCTCATTCACAGTGAAGTTAAAATGAAGTCCATGCAGCAGCCTAGGGCCGAGTCTAACCCTATGAATTAACAGTCAATTCCCCTTTAATCATTCAAGGGTGGATTTCACAGTTGTATAGCCCTCAGAACTGCCTGCCAATGTCTCTCTTTCACTTTCTCTCGCACACACAAACACATGCACACACACACACACACACACACACACACACACACACACACACACACACACACACACACACACACACACACACACACACATACACATCCTTGTTTTCTTCCCCAAGTCTGATTACTCATCATTGATTGCTCCATGTTGGCTGGTCTTGTTACTCATTCCTCTAGTTCTTTTCTTTCCTTTCTTCTTCCTCTCCCTGTGGGTTCAACTCAGAGGAAGTAGTCAGGGGGCGGGGAAGGTGGGTTGCTGGTGCGGGTCGGTGGGGCGTCGCCACCACCGATGCTGTGATTTGTGCTGATGAGCTTCTCGTAACGAGCCTTGTAGGCGTCTCTCTCTCGCAGCACTCGAGTCAGCTCACACTGTAGCTGTTCCAACTGAGGAGGAAAAGAAAAAAGTTCAAATTTATTTGTGCTTTGCTGAGCCACAATGCTGGTATTAAATATATTATTAAGTTTGGGGTCAGATAAGGTGTGGATGCACACAGACAGGGGTGTAGGACTGGGGGGAAAGGGGCCTGTGCACAAGGTCCAGAATTTAGTGCTTCTACCCTGGACTGAAAGAGGAAATATGAAGATTATCAGTGGAGCCATAAATATAAGCATGTGTGTGTACCTGTTGTGTGAGCACATGTTTCTCTGACTCCAGAGCGTGGCGGTGCTGTAAGCGCTTGTAGCGGCAGGACTGCGCATAGCCACGGTTCTTTAACGTGCGGCGTTTCTGCTTCAAGCGCACCACCTCATCCTTACTCACTCCACGCAGGTGTCGGTTCAGCTCCCGCACCGACAGGCTCACCAGCTGCTCATCAGAGAAGCGTTCGTTCATCCCGCACTGCCGAGCAGATGGAGAAAACACAGAGAGAATATGTTGTTGCTCAGTGTTAATTTGGCAACGAGACACATGCTGGAGTGTGTACCAATCAGATGAGTGTGAAGTATGTTTATCCAAGGACTTGAATATATACAACTGCCATATGAGTGGTGGACATGTGATGTGTTGTACTGGGTGTTTGTCTGTCAGGGGGCACATTTCGGCACCACATGTCCATAATCTGTCATGTAATCTGACTAAGTGTTGGTGACAGTTATCAGGATTACGCACAGCAATAATAGCAGATATTATCATAAGCTCACACTGTGCTCCATATAGAGATCCACCCAGACATCTTGATCAACCAGATTACCAAAGTTTATTCACCAATTAAAATTACATTCAAACAGCATTCAAGACTGAGTTTTACTCAAGTAGCAATTGATTTCTCCTCCAAGCAAATCTGGTCATTTAAAGTGTCACAAATATCATTTATAAGTGGTATATAAACATTTAATACTTGGTGTATAACACACTACAACATAGCTGTAAGCAGATATAAGTGTTTATCAATGTATTTTTCAGCACCTGTAATTGGCACCAAGCTGGTGTATGAACAGATAATGAATGACAACATGCTAAAACACAGTTGTAACAATATAGACTAAAATATATGTATATAGTTGCTGACAAATGCATGTACATTATAATAAATGTACACTGATATGCACTTATGTTATAAAGTGTTATTAAGCATGTGTATGTAGTGCTTATAAATGCTAAATGGGTGGGGGTGTCTCAAACATGTTTTTCCTTGAGAAACTAAGACTTTGCACCCTCAAAGACGAAGCTTGAGCTTCACTTATTGTTGCCATGTAAAGAGCGATCCTTACAGTGATACTTCAGATAGGCACAGACATTAATAACCATGTTCTAATGTCCTAATCCTAATCCTTCACTGCACGATCCCTCTCTCCTTCCGCTCAGCCCTCTAATGCCTCTAGTGTCTCTGTGGGACTGTCACATCAATTCTTCCAAAAATCTCCAATTTTTTGTTGATGAGCACTTCCTGTCGAGCATTATCAACCTGTCCCACCCAATCTGGACTGATATGTGAGAGTGAAGCTCTGTGTACCTGACTCATTTGTGGGTGGTGATGATGATGATGGCTGCCATGCATGGGGTGGTGCGGATGGTGCTGATGATGGTGATGCTGGTGGTGATGAAGGCGGCCCTGGGGGCTGAGGGGTTGCGGGTAGGGAGCCGAGGCAGGGGTGGCATTGGGAAGCGAAGGCTGGGCCGAGGAGAGGAAGACAAGCGGGCGATGGCACATGTCTGTCCCTTTAGCGCAGGAGATGTCTCCTCCACTGTCGCTGCTCGAGTCTCCCAGGTTGCTGCTTGAACTCTGAGAAAGACCTGGGAACTGATGATGAAGAAGATGAAGAGGAGGCTGTAGACTCAAGTCAACTCTTTTATGACAACATTCTGTATAAGAGAGAAGAATCAGAAATGACAGATTGGTACCTGCGAGCTGACAGCTGCAGCAGCTGAGTTCAGTAACGCCTCCACAGCATCCTCACAGCCTAGAAAGCCATTGACCGGCCCCCTCTCTCTGTCCCCTCGCTCTGGCACTCCTCCCAAGGCTCCCAGCAAAGTGGCGGGCCCTGTCACCTCACCTCCAAACTGTTGCTGCAGTGCCGCCAGCCAGATCAGGTCCTCAAGGGAGGCTGGGGTGGGACCCTGAGGCCCACCGTGGGCCGGGCTGCCTTCCACGTTCCCCTGAGAGCCGGAGCTGATGCCGGATGTGAAGCTGTTGGAGATGGAGAGGGGGAAGGAGATGGACGAGGACGATGAAGAGAGGGAGGAAGAGCCCGAAGGTGGCGGGTGGGTGTCGCTGAGAGTTGGCGAGGGTGGCAGCGAGTTGTAAGGGCTGGAGCTCAAACTAGAGTCCTGCGGAGGGTGGCTGGTGTACGGAGAGCTGGAGGGGTCATGAGGAAGGCCAGATTTGGGATACGAACATGGAGGAGGGAGCGGAGGAGTGTCAGGTTTTACCTCAAACTTGAGGAGGTCAAAGTCGTTTAGGTATTCCATGGCCAGAGGGCTGGGGGGGAGAGAAGGCATGGGGAGGGAAGGAGAGGACATGGTGTTTGCTGCTGCTGCTGCTGCTGCTGCTGGTGGAGCTTCAACAGGGTTTTTCCGTGTGTCAGGATTGTTGGAAGGTCCACTCCTCTGCCTCAGTGCAGCTCATAGACAGCAGCAGTGGTGATGTCAGGAAGTAGACTGGTCGGTGAGTTTCCTCTGTGAGAAACTGTTTGTCCCAGTGTCCTTGTCTCTGTATCTCTTGTCCTGAAGAAAGGTTTGAGTTGAATGAGAGGGTTTGGGGTACAGGGACAAGAGAAGGGAACAGTGTTACACGTTTTTCAGGAATAAATCTTTCAATAATTTTTTGGAACCACTTTATAATAAGGTACTCCATTCGGTACTCTAGCAATGACTGTTGATGGACAGTTTAACAAAGAATCAAAATCAAATTAGCAGAACCAAAGATATCCTTTTTTTTATTTCACACATAATTCTGCTTTGTCTTAAACTGTGCTTGCATTACCCACAATGCAACTCAACTGCTAGATTCGTTGCAGCAAATGTAACCTCGAGCAAAGACAAGGAGCAGCCAAAGAGATCTGGTAAACTCACTTCTTTCTAACTCCACACCCCCAGATTTTATTCACATTCAATCTTGTAGTCTTTGGTCCCAACCAACGCTGACTCAAGCGACATCACTCAAGGCACTTTATCTGTTTTCACGTGGCTCCCTCTGGAGCCCAAAAAGCTTTTTAGCAACTAGTTTGGTATTACTACTGACTGCTTGTAAACTGACTTGATGTGTAAAATTTTACCTTCAATCACTCACTGCTTCATAGATCAGTTATCAGCCAATAATAAGAACAACTTGCAGGTTGCCAGGTTGTGAAAGAATCCTCCCAACATATTAACATGAACTTCCTACAATTAATGTATGTATTAAGTTCATTAAACTAATTTAATTGTATGGATTATAAACATCAAAAACAGTTCAACACCAGTTTGTAAATGTCTGCATTGGTTCAGGCTGTAGTGTTTGAAACTCCTCAATTAATTTAAAGATGATTTTACCATAAATACCTTGACAAAAAGGTCATTCTGACTGTGTTCAACAGGAAGTTGGACTGTGTGAGTCTGCGTGTCAGGCCTGTTCATGTGTTATATTAAGTCTCTAATCTGCCGCACAACCCCCCTGCCCAACATCTTATACACACATGTACACGACTATCAACGCATGCACACTCATACACGTGCATGTAAACTGGCATGTGCAAAGGTTTGTGACGTGTACAGATGAACCAGGTCTTCTTGAGTCTAAGCTTTTACAATGTACTTGAAACTTTAAATTTGTGCATGTTCAACTATTTCTGCCATTTAATTTCTATAAACAGTTACAAACAATGATCGTCACATTGGCTCTTTCCAGCCAGTAATGCCAAATCTCATCTATGAAAGGGAGAATTCTGCATGTGAAGCAAATATGTTGGAAACATTTGTTCATCTAAAATGACTCATCTTCTGTCTGCTAAGTATTGTATTCTTTTCTGTATAGAAATGATTGCAGGTTATTGCCCCAGTGTAATGACAGACGCACACAATAGATATAACATGTAATATTTCTAGAAGGATCTGCCTACTGAACACATAACCGACTGAAGCGCAAGAATTCAGAGGGCTTAATCATTTTTGACAGAAAGATCCAGTCTCAGTGACCAAATCCAATTATCAACAGGTTCAGACTTTAATCCAGAGCCCAAGACTTTCTAAAATGAATCGAAACACATTTTTATTTGGCCACAGGGGTGAAAAAAGGTATGTTGACCTTAAATGTTATGCATTAAAATGTGAGAACTCTTTTTCTGTCAAGTCTAGTCAGATTCAAGATCAACAACCTTTGTTTCATATGGAAATTAAACCTTATATGAAAAAAGAGTGTATAATAACTCATAGGATATTCTGTTTTCAGGGTGACAAATAAGTTAAACAATCATCTAACAATTCAGAACATTCACACACGGTTGATCAAACTGAAAAGACTGAGAATCTCCTCAGAATATCAATAAAAAGTTCAGTAGTTTCAACATTATACAGTAAGGATATCAAAGAAAGCTGTAGAAGAACAAAGCTATTCCCTTAGACATCAGTAATTACAGGCCTTCAAATGTAATAGTATTAGTGTTATGTAATGAACATCTAATTAAAAATCCACCTTTGACTAGTACCTCTGCTGCACAGCTCATTAGTTTTGCCCCCTGTGCGTCAAAATGGATTGTAAAAGAAAGCAAACAGTGACAGGGCTCCATGGAGGCCTCAAACTGGCTGTGGACCAGAGTCACGGCAAAAAGCCAGCCAAAAAAAGAGCAACACACACACACACACACACACACACACACACACACACACACACACACACACACACACACAAGAGAAAAAAGTAGAATGAAAGTTGGGAAAGATGAAGGCCTGACGTGAGAGACATGACAGTCAAAGTGAATGAAATGATCTTACCGTCGGTCATAGAGATGAAGGATGGTATCGAGTTCTTTTCAACATCCCCCCACCACACACACACACACAAAAATAATCAACTGACTGGTTGACTGACACGTTTGGAGAGAGACACAGAGGAAACAGAGAGTGTGTGAGTGTGCGCATGTGAGTGTGTATAGCACTCTGTCACTGAGTGCCACTGCCCCCTTTCTTTCTTTCCCCTCTGCTGCAAATCCCTGTTTGCAACAATCCCCTCCTCTCTCTGTCTCTCTGTCTCTCTCTCTGTCTCTCTCTCTCTGTCTCTCTCTCTATGTTTCTCTCTCTCTGTCTCTCTCTCTCTCTGTCTCTCCCCACATATCCCTCTCTCATGGTTCACAGGCATGTTCACACTCTCTGGCAATCTCTCTCTCTGTTTTTATCTCTCGCTATGTCTGTCTCTATTCCTGTTTCTCTATTCTCATTTAATCTACATTTCTGTTTTATCTGTTTCCTTGTGTATCTCTATTTGTATCTCTCTCTCACTCTCTCTCACACACACACACACCTACAATCCCCCTCTCTCTCTCCCTCTGATATTATATATTCATAAAAGGTCAAACTATTTCACACATGTTGGGACGATTTTTACACACGTACGCACGCGCGCACACACACACACACACACACACACACACACACACACACACACACACACAGACACACAGGCACATGCACATCCGGCATTTCATCACATGCTAAATCATATAATCTGTAATACACGTGCAGTTTTCACACACTCCTCTGCACAACAACCCGTCATGGTGTCAGCTCAGATTCAGTTTGTCATCAGAAAGTAAAGTTTAGTCATTCGTCACAGAGTTAAACAAAGTCTTGACAGTTGAGTTGGCACAAGTTGGACTCTGTACTGCCTCACAGTGGACATGCACAGCTACTGAACTGAGCCAGGTAACAAATATGTCCATAAACACACCGGCAGGGACAGAAGAATGTGTGTCACATGATGCACAGTACGTGTGGAGTTTCATAGTAAACTCTTTAGTGTCTTGGATTATTGAACATTTCATTGTAATAAGGTAAAATCACTGGTGTAAAATCACAGTGGTGGAAATTAACTAAGTACATTTACTCAACTGCTGTACTTACATACAACTTTGAGGTCCTTTACTTGAGCATATTCATTCTTTGCTACTTTACTCTTCTACTCCACTATATTTCAGAGAGAATGTACTTTTTACTACACATTTATATAATAGCTCATGTTACTTTATTTTAAAATATGATGCAGTGCTTTACTATTAAAATTGGCAAACTACAACATTAAGTAATAATAACCAGTAATACAGTGTGTTATTAATGGTATGGCACTGTGAAAGTTGAGTTTCTGCATAATGACTATTTTCATTTTCATTTTGCTTTATACTTAATACTTTTGGAAGGACTTTTACCTTGTAATGGAATGTTTTCAAACTAATATATTCCTACTTTTACTACTTATTTACAGAGCATCACAGTTTAGGTGTGAACAGGTGCAGAACCCACAAGAGTCTCTGAAGTGAGATTTAGTGAGTCATTTTAAAAATTGTTATTCGATTTTTATTATTCCTTTAATACAAACAACAATATCATATAATAATAATGAGGCTTAATTATATTGCCAAGAGCTGCAGAAACCCCCTATTAGCTCTGTGCCTGAATACACCTGGTCCCAGGTTTGTTGTTTTGTAATGTGAATAATGTGTGCAGCTTGTGGGAGTGATGCCAACTAAAATAATAAAACTGGATCTTGTCAGAAGGCTCCTTAGATGGCCCAAGATTCAATAATAATACAGGGTCCACCTTAATTTACAATTCACTGACATTTGCTGATAAACCAGCTCATATACAGTGAAGCCTTTACTGTCCTTCAGAATTAACATGCATGCCAATCTTCTGAAAAAGGATGGTATTTCTGTCCTTAATTACCCAAAGTTTTTAATTTGTCTGGGATTTGGCATCTCGATTAAACTAAATGTAATTTTTAAGATGAATGTTGAAAGAACAACTGAAAATACATCAGTTCACAATTGGCAATTGTCTGCAGTGAAACTTTTTCGGTTGCAAAATTGTGGGCCAACAAATTAGTGCTGCTGTCTTCAAGATTTCAATATTTCCACAAAGGGGTTTGTTTTTCTTCTCACAAATTAGCACCCCCTGTGTCTCCACACTGCCCTGCCTCTTGCAGTTTGCCTCAAAATCTGTGAATTAATTCTGTTTTTTTTTTCCTGACCCATTTAAATCTGCTGAGCAGAGAAATGCACAACAAGCGTTTCTCGATGCTCCTTAAAAGCTAAACTTGTTAATCCGGAGTCTCTCTGTGTCTTAATAGTGTCTCGTTAAGGAATCAGTGAGTTAATAGTGCCTTCGTAAATCTGGTTTGGACAGTAAACAAAACATTTAAAGCAATCAGACACGCTGACTCATGGAAATAGCACAAGACTCACAAATAGGATAGATTTTACTGCAGTTCAACAGAAATTCGGATTTTGTGATGAGCAAACATATTGAGCAACAAGCTAAAAATGACAACTATTAAGGAGATAATACCACATTAGAAAAAACCATATAACAGTTTCTACTCTCTTCATTCAGTTTCTCATCCTCTCTTTCTCTATTTTAACCTCACTATCTGTCCATCATTTGTGTTTCCGGGGAAAGCTTAGCAGCTAAACCAACAGGGCCTCCCATGAGGGTGAGGGACAAAGAGAGGGAGAGACACAGAGGAACTTACCTCATACTTCATACCAAACACACCACCACCGCTCCTGCATCTACAGCCCTGCACACATTTGTCCTGCAGCCGCTGAAAGATGTAGCTCACATTCAGGTGGGACTTGATCTACAGCCTGAGACTGTGCACTGTTCTTCTGCAGCCTTATTTGCAGAGGTATATTTAAGCAATTAGCTCTTCAGGATCCCACACTGTGATTATCATAATGGTTAGAGGTAGAAGTAGTGAGTGTTTGGTGCTGTATTCTGATTGCAGGTTGTATGTATACTGTGTGCTGGATTACCATACTTAATTTAATTTTACAACCTTTCAGACAAATTACCTGACTTTCTCTCACTTGAAACAATGACAAACATTTTAGCCATAGGGCAGGACATGTTGCCAGGACATTTTTGTGGAATATGTGCATTTGCTTTCTTGCTTCTTGGTGTCCTGCCAAACAGCAGAAAGTCCAGGAAGTTACAGTGCAAAGAAATTGTGCCCCCCCCCCCCAGTGTTGACTCAGGTCTTGCTTTGACAAAGGGCCTTAAGCCAGTGATCATAACCTGGGTTTTAGAAGAATAGTTTGACGTTTTGGTAACTATACGTAGTCCTGCTCACAGGCAACCAGTAGAGACTCCAGCAAGTTACTGTGACCGTACAAGAAATAGTTCGTCTATAACCACAATATGACGTTTTCTGGGGAATTTGATTCCCTTTAATTGATAATGACAACTGAGGAGTGGCAGGAAATGGGAGAGAGAGAGAGAGAGAGAGAGAGGAGATGACACGCAGGAAAGGGCCACAGGTCGGAGTTGAACTCATGGCCACTGCAGCAAGGACTCAGCCCTGGTACATGGGGCACCAATTCTACAGGTGAGCTACCTGCGTGGCCCCACTTTGGTTTTCATACAGATTAAACAGATAAGATATAATGATTTAGGCATTTTTTGTTACCTTTGTACAGAGCTGAACTAGCTATCCCCTCTGCTTCCTGTCTTTATGCTAAGCTAAACACACCTGCTGGCTGTAACTTAATATTTATCGTACAAACATGAGAGTGGAAACAATCGAATATATATGTATATATATTTATATATACATATATATATGTATATTATAACTATCTGCAAGACTAAGTCTAAATACATTCCCTAAAATGTTGAACATTTACTTTAAAGTGGCAGTTCCTCTGTTTAGAGTTCAGTGTGAACAGTTTTATTGGGAATATTCAAAACCTCAACTAATAAAACATCAACTATCTGCATGTAAAAAAAAAAGTATGTACATGTTTTGTGTAAATATGTTTTGGTGATTTGTGTGAACTGACCCTTTAAGCTTGAGTCTCTCCCCTCTTTGCCCCAAATTTCCTCAAAGGGAAGTTAACCTCTCCGTCACCCCGTAAACCCGGTTTCACGTCCTCCCGCTTTTATCCTCTGAGAGCCTCTCAAGGGGCCAAGTGGGGTCATGAAATGGGAGCCACCGAACTGGGAGACAATTGGAACAAAGTTGTTTTTTTTTTGTGGAAAAGTTGACAAGAAATAGCACCCAAGAAGAAGTATAAGTGAGTGAGAGAGTACTGGCAGACAGGACAGAGGGAATGAGAGAGTGACAGAGTTGAGGACAGGTCGTGGCTGTTTGGACAGATGGTGTGAGGTGGAGGCCTGTAGGGTCCCACTAACTCAGCCTTATCCCACAGATACATGTCCTAATCCAGACTAACCCTGCTACCAGCAGCAGGTTTACACGTCTCACCTCAAGAGAAGCCCCCTCCTTACCTCCCTCCCTCCCTCCCTCCCTCTGGGGGTTCTGTCTCCTTCACTCTCTACATACACACAAATGTACACACACAGGCTGTTAAATGACACAGAGTGAGAAAAGATACACGAAGGCACCTCATAATCAGGCTTAGGCCAAAAAAAAAATGTTTTAATGGTTTGATTTAACCTGTGTAATCCTGGATCAGTGCGATTAGTCACAATGACAAAACATTCATGAAACTGCCAAAAAGGTTTGAGTTAAGCGGGGGAGAAAAAATAAAGAAAAGGTAGTTTAAAGTGTCAGTTCACCCAGATTACAAAAAAAAACCCACTTATTTTGTCCAGGTTTTGAGATATCTGTCTTTGTGATGCCTGCCTCCAATAGAGACACTTTGTTTGGAGTTGCTCACACCATTAAAAACTATCATAAAAGAAACCTTTGAATCTTTGGACAGACCACAAAACACATTATTCACATTTTTCATAGGGGCAGTGTGAGAATAAACAGTCAGTAATTTGGTTGAACTTGGTGCCCCTTTAAACACCATTGTAAGCACAGCTACATAGAGGGGCCAGCATGCACAATATCAGGACCCTAAAACTGAAGCAGCTAAATGGGATTCAGCCATCGTTCATTTTATTACACCTCTGCTTTTGTGACATATTAAAATGTCTTCAGTGAAAAGGTCATCAGCCTCCTGTATGCTGTTTGTACATACTATACCTGTCTGTGATCTGTATATGACAATTAGCATTCATAAATGTTTCTGTTTGTTGTTGTGTTCCTGTTTCCATGGAAACTCATATCAAATTGCTGTTTGAAAAGCAAGGTTTGAGTTGAGCCAGGAGGTTTTTTCATTTTCTTCCATCTCAGTTAAGTACATTGTACTGAGGGTCCAAAATACTCAATTCTCTGTCTTTACACTTTTTGAATTTGTCGTCACAGCAGTATGAAGTTTGTTTTTATTTTGTCTTATTAAAGTCCTATCATATGAGTATATATGCTTTTAGTCTGTTAATAATAGTGATATACTTGCATGTGTTATAAATGTGTGGTCTTCTCATTCTTGATCTGCTACATTACTGACATTATTTTTTTTGTAATATGCTGCCTTTCAAGCCCCTGGAGAGCTTTTAGACAATTCTCCTTCACACCCGTAAATAAACGAAGATAAAGGAAAACATGCCTACCTACCTATACCTCTTTTATAGCTACTGAAAAAAAATGCTGCTGACTGATATTCAACCTATTGTGACTCATTTTAAAGTTAATAATTTTGATAACTTGTTATCAAAGTTAAAGGCATAGTTTGTTTTCTCTTCTCTGTTTTGTCGAGAGTTAAATAAGAAGATTGATACGTGATTCCCAAAATGTTAAACTCTTCCTTTAAAGTCTCTTGACTTGTACCCACTATGACTACCCACTATGACATGACACATTACTGTAATATCAGCAGGATACCTCTTGGCTCTATGATTTCCTTCCGTTCTGATTGAATTCAAATATAATTTAAACAGAAAACAAATGTAGCATGCTGTGAAGTGTTCATTTTGATCAGACGACACATGCTGTTATGTTGTAAAAGATAATAT
Source organism: Dicentrarchus labrax (assembly GCF_905237075.1). NCBI lineage: Eukaryota > Metazoa > Chordata > Actinopteri > Moronidae > Dicentrarchus > Dicentrarchus labrax. The sequence continues at coordinate 22,854,553 of NW_026136718.1, read as the reverse complement.
TCTCCATATATTCCCTCTGCCTCGAGGAGCATTGTTTATCATTTATTGACGTCCTTGCTGACTCAATAAGTTCTCTGGCTGCCACTAATCTCAGTGTTTTTGTAACAGGCTTCTAATCCATCACTTCAACTGTTAATCTTTAAATTGGCAATTTGAGTCTGACTTTGAGCTTGTGTAGCTACAAGATTAGCCATTTCATACCTCTTAAGCTATGTACTGTCTTTTATTGATTTTCATTCCAGACCATCTTACTTGTGACAGTGTTGTTTGTGTTTGTGTCTGTGCGTGTGTTTACTCATGCCGTCCACACGTGGGGTCTCATTGTGAGTGGACTTATCAGGCTAGTCATAGGATTAGTGTTGATTCTCCCCCTGAAACTAGTGTCAGATTATCAGATACCCATGCGTTCATAAACCATCTGTAATGTAGACATAAGCTGTTACCTCACCCAGCAGCCCCAACGGTCTATCCCCACCTCAGATCAATGGACACACTTAATCATGATCATATCACTTCCATTTATGCAGTGGTGTTTAATTGGGAATCCATAATGTGATATGTATCATTACTGCAGTTCTTACTGATGTTGATGCACATATTGCTTCACTGCATGGGAATTAATTTGCCATCACGATGATGGAAATTTTACTTACAGCATGTTTCTGGTCATTTGCCTTCATAAATAACTAAATGCTGCTAATAAAGCATCACCACCTGCAGCCATCTTTTTCTATAGTTCACGTACAGCAACAAAAAATATTGATGCTCTTGCTAGAAGGCTCACAGGTGGCTGAAAACAAACAAACATGAAGTATTAGACGACTTTAATCTTAAAAAACACAGATGAACAGAGATGGAAATCAGGGGGTGGCAGCAGACAGAGAGACAGAGACAGAGGTTAGGGAGGATGAGGAAGAGAGGGATGAACGGATTAAGGGGGTCGATACTTTGGTTCCTCTCCCAGACTGAGAGATGACACTAAAGCTGTTAATTCACTCCCTCTCTCCACCCCTCCTTCCCTCCTCACATAGTTGCTCTGATTCTTATCGACTCCATCATCCTCTTTGCAGGATTATGATATTTTACCGTAATTTCTACAGCCACAAACACTTCATGTCTAATTCAAACGTTATATTATGACAGTCAAATTTAATGTTGCCTCACATTTAAAATTGAAACACACAAAAAATGTTCTCTGAAAGTACTTCAGGAGAAAAGAACCAAGAAGAAACACATTTGAATCCATATATTTACTGTTATCATGAACTTTAGAGTTTAGTTAGAGGAGGTGTTAACTTGAGGCTTCAGCTCCTCCGCAGTGGAGCTGTAACATTATTATGCACACAGACGACTAACGGTGCAGCATTTTACATTTATAGATCCCCTCTAGACACGCATAAAGACATATATAGAAATAGCTTGAAACAATAATGTGTGTCTGATATGTTTTTTATGCAAAAAAAACACCAAACAACATCATTTCCACATTAAAATCCTTAAAAAGTCCATTCTCAGTGTTTGTGCGCTGGTGGCTTCAAGTGTCTTTATCACACTTCAGATCAAAATCAGATGTTCAGTGAACACAGAGAAACTTAACACTTTCAGCAGATGCATATGAAAACATCCTTCTAGTATTAAACTCTGCACATCATTCTGCACAGCGATCAAACATCACACTGTGGGAACAAGAAGAAAGATTTTTGAGGTGAGAGCGACTTTAATGAAACTGTAGTATGTAAACGTCTCTTTAAACAATTCGATTTTGGGGTTTTTATATTAGATTGTATGACTATAATTAGTTAATAAGTATAATTAATTACCGTTTCTGCATTTTAATAAAATTTACTTAAGAGGGGGCACCACCTGGGGAAAACCTAAATTATATTATGACCCTCTCATGAATTGTGAAATTTCTGGTTATTTTGCTGCTATAACATGTCTTATTTAAAGGGGAACTTGGCAACTCTAGCCATTTCTTCGTTGGTTTTCACTTTTGTCGTCACGTTCTCTCAACGAGCTCCCCCTACAGCTCTGGGACGTATATTTCAAAACACTGTCGTAAAAAAACTCACTTGCGGCACCCTCCTCCCCCTTTCTACCGCTGCTGATGTGCATTTGTTGCCGGGCAACTTTTTCGTGTGGAGCAATGTCTACCGAGGTGGGTAATACATTATACACAGTATCATAGAACATTGCGTTTATGTGGAATTGCCGTAAAGCAGTTCGTGTTTCTCGCTCGTTCTCGCTTCTCACGATACTTCCTATTTCCAACTTAACGGGACGGTAGTCCCAAAGTTGCAAGGTTGGTTTTCTGCCTGGGGAGGCTAGGGGGAGTGGGGAAAGTCACCATTAATACCAGAACAGGCCATTTAACCATCCAAGTGATTTCTAAACGGGTTTATTAAGTTGAAATAGTTGCCAAATTCCCCTTTAACACTGAAATCAGGAAAATGTCCAAAGGGCACAGAAATATGTTATTTTTATTATATTTTACTATATGAATACTATGCAACACAAATCCTACCAATATTAATTAAATGTAACTCTTTTGAGTGATGTATTTCACAATATTTGGCCTAACAATGAAATAATGTGTGAAATGTGCCCGTTTTCTTCTGAGTAAACATATTAATATATGTTGATTTGTTTTGCAGCAGAAACTATTGATGACAAAAGAATGGGTGCCCTGAAGCCAGACAGGAACATTCAAGGGATACTTTCTCAGAATGACATTGTAGTGACAATCGAACAACAAACAAGGCATCTCCCACATGTAGTGGTGCAAAAAATGAGGTCTGCCATGGAATATGTGTTCAACACTTTATTTGAATGCAGATTAAATAACGCCTCATAACTGCACTGAATGATACATATAGAAACAAGCTTGTAAATGTGAAAGTAAACAAAAAAACACTACAGGACAAAGCACATACGCACACATATTGTTGAAAACCTGTGCACCTTCCCTTTCTTAATTCTCTCCAGCTGTTTACCTGTGACTCCTCTATGTAAGTTGCATGTGCCCTCGGGTTCACAAGAGACGTAGCAACAGCAAAACTTACCTCACACTTCAAGATTGGCTACAACTGACATTTTGCTTAAACTCAAACCAGCCAACAGCCTCAGATGACCACTGGTTAGATATTGATCACAATAAAGCAAGAAAAAAGTTCTGCCTCATTAGGCTTAAAATGGTTTCTACTGATATGCAAAAACATATTTAATGAGATATTACCTAATTTGCATAATCCAATGACACAAAAATGTGAACCTTGTAATACAAAAAAAGTCTTGTATTTGGGTTTTTATTAATAAGGAAAAGTTTCATCCTGATATAATAAAAGGATCTCTCCCTCCTGTATTCGTGGTGCATGGCCTTAAATTTGAACATTTAATGAGTTGTTCTTGTTTTCTGTTGATTTCCTCCCACAGCTGTAATGCCAAGACAATTCATAAGTCATGTCCACTGTATTTATATCTCAGCCACTGTACAGACTCCACTGACATTTCAAAATGCTCATTATTATATTCATTAACTTTACATTGGCTCATTTTGATACATATATAGTTTATTATGATTATATATTGCATGGAGGCTTATTCAGTCCCTATGTGTTTATAACTCAACACCTTTATGACTTAAATTCAGCACACTGATTGACTGAGAATAAGATCATCATAATGGGATGTACATTGCCCAAGTGTTTTAAAGCTCCCATTGATGATCCGCTGACTTTACATCTAGCGCCATCATCAGGTCAAAATTTCAATTTGTCCAGTAAATTGATTTGTGAACAAATACGTGCAAAACTAATGACATTCACATCAGCCTCAAATGTACTTTGTGTTTCGTACTATTTAGTGTTGTGATGTGAGCATGTTAGCATTACAGAGCTGCTAGCGTTACTTTAGACTATTGTTTAAAATCCTCATGGAAGCTCTTTTGGATTACTTATTTTACAGTTCACACATAAAATCCAATGTTGTAATTAATTAATTAATTTATTTATTTATTTATTTATTGTCTCTTTTGTTAATGCTGTCGTTGGTCTTCCTTTGCACATTTTCTGACTTGTGATGGTGCACGTTTTTTTAGAGGAAAAAGCAAAAATCTTGGTAACTGGTAAACTGGTAAAATTTGTCTATAATCAAATACTTGATTAATCAAACTTTTTTTGATGATCAGCTGTAGCTAGTGGTTGTGCTGGTTGCGTGTACATATTGATTAACTGCCACTCATCTGTGACTGATGCAGTTTGAGCCGCTCTGTCTAACAAACAGGCTGCCGGGCCATAAGGTGACTTCAGAGGCAGCAGTCCCTGTCACCGATTAGGGAGACGGTTCCCATGACGACCTAGCTGAACAGCTCACTTATGACCTTTTGTAGACATGGTTGTAATTACATTAAATTACACTGCATCTTATCATTGTCTGCTTTCATGAGTCATTTCCCATGTAACTGCTGTGGCACGGATATCATCCAGCAGGCCTGCTGCGAGGAGCCACAAGCAAATAGACTCTCACAGTTAGTGCGTGCTCCAACAGCATGGAGGAAGACGTTGAACAGCCTCATTCAGGATTTAATGGTTATGACAAGCAGTTTTATTAGATTTACTATATGTAGAAGTAAACAGTTTTCAAGTTTTACGCAGTGTTTTTCCAACATTAACTGAAGTCATTAAGGCCTTTTCTCATACGCAGCGGATCCTCCTTCAACCCGGAAGGAAGAGAAGAGGATTTGAATTTTAGGGGGGATATTGTGTGAGCACAATTGTGCACATTGCTTTGGACTGCCTGCATCCTTTTATTTTCACGCATCTTTCTCCTCTACCCACACATGTTCTCTCTCTGGCTCCTCTCTTCCCTCGGCCTTTATGTGATCATGTTGCTTGGTAACTGCAGAAGAATGATGAGAAGTGTAGGATGTGTTCGGGTGCCTCCTGTGTGATGTGATGTGTCTTCACATCAGTTGTATAGAATACGGCGCAGTATGTACCTCAGCCGAATGACGCTGACTGTAACGTATTTCAGCTCAGATTTCAGGTGTGAGGATGCAGAAGGAATTCTCCTGTGGGGAATAATCTCATCTTTTGTGCCACTTTGTGGTTTGTGTCATTAGGGACAGAAAATGTGTGGTTTTGTTAAAAATATTGAAAGAAAATAAAAAAAATTTGGTAGTAATGATTTTTCCTTTTTTAAGAACATTTGTTGAGGTGCTGTTAAGTGAGGCACTTAATCCTGAGTTGAGCAGCAAACAGACACTGGTTGCATTGGGGCACACCATCATCTGAATGTAACAGTATAATGTGAATTAAAAATAAATAAACAGTAAAAAATCTGAGCAGAAATGTAACTAAATTATCTTAGCAAAATCTGTGTATTTAAAGTCTTTGAGCTCCCACTTGTTTTTCATCAATAATAGTGGGCACATTAATTTGGGGATATTATTACAGGCGAGGAGTTACCAGTGTGGATTCCACATTACAGTCGAGGTGGAGTGGGAGTAAAAGTTCAAACTAACACTGGGGTTATATTTCACTGTGCTGTTATAAAGTCAGTGTTGCATAGACTGCCAATACACTGCCTGTAATCTCACCATAAATCAAAATTTGAGATGTTAAACCGCTTCAAGAGACACGCTCATTGCTCACACAGAGTGGATGTGGGACGGGATATTAAATCATCTTTTATGTGGAAAACTGCAGTGATTAATTAACAAGGATATGGCACGATGATTAAATAGATCAGTTAAAGTTCACACATGCAGTATCGCCCTCATCCAAGCAGCCATAACACCTGGAGAAAAGAGGAAACGGTTTTGAGGTCTGTGGCGGAGGCAAAATATACATGTGTAACATTTATTGAGTGCAGCAATTAGTCTCAGTCATCTCAAAAACCTCTTTAGCATTTCCCCAGAGGCTGTTTACTCGTTAAAAATCACTGACTTGGTGGAAAAACAGCCGATTTATCTCCATTTCAACAAACTGCAAAGATTTTCTCACTCGCTGGCAGTATTCTAAGTCGCATCTGACTCATTACAACATCTTTAGAAAAAAGGTCACGGCACGGTTGCTAATGACAACCTACCAGACTGCTGCTCTACTCAAATCATTTTGTGTGTGTGTGTGTGTGTGTGTGTGTGTGTGTGTGTGTGTACTTCCCAGTGGCTGCCTCATTTGTAGGGATCAGTCGCCCCCTGCTGTTTTCTCACATTCTTTGACTTCTGTGAATATGTGAGGTTGCTATGCCAACCAGAGAGGGGCATTTTTGAAGTCAGGAAGTAAATTTAGCATCCACCTGTGATCATAGAAATCCAACCAGTTGGATGCTTGTTAATGTAAAACCATGTGGGTTCGTCTTGACAGCTCGAGTTATTGGCTGCTATTTTACTTTGTGGAGAGTGAACTAATTAGACAGTGTCATTAATTAGCAATAATTATAGACGTGGAATGTGCATTTTAACATGTACAAGTTTATAGTGTAATTGACCTGTTTGGCCACTTGGGGGCAGCAAAAACAAGCCCAAAACATGACATTGACATATTCACTCCTTTAAAGATGATATGGTGAACTTTTGAGCAAACTAGCTGCCTACATTAGCATGTTAGCATTAATCAGTGTTGTGTTTCTGTCCACCTGATGATTATAAGTCTATTATTCACCAGGAAAAACCTGGCTGTTAAGTTGCTAAATGCTCCATACAAAATCAGTGACTAGCTAGTTGCTAACTTAGTCTGCTGTCTGATGCTGGAAAGTTAGCCTACAGTGTTTTTTGTATAGCTTTTCCACTTTAAACAGCTTATTATAAAATAAATAACCACACTATGAGAGCAGTGAGTGAACCAGAACAGTTGCGGCTGTAAAATCTGAAGCTATAGAACTCCATAAAGCTGAGAGGAGTTGGGCAGTCGACATGATAGCTCTTTATTGGTTTATTTTATTTATTCAGTTCAATCATGATCATTGTTGAGAATAAAATATCATAGTTACTAAATTATAGTATATTAAAATAAGTATATTTTAGCTGAAACAATACATTAACTGTGATATGATTTTGCTACTTGCAAAGATAAGAAACCAACCTGGTTTTATTTTAGTTATTTATAAAAAATAATGTACCCACAGCAAGAGTCATAGTGGTTTTCCATTAGTGTTTTTATTCATACAGTGAGGGTGCTCATACATAATATTTATTTTTTTCTATAAAATATATTACCTTTCAGTTCCTGAAAGCAAAACTAGATATAAATAATCAAGTTTCATCTGATAAGAAGCAACTCATTTTCAAGTGTCAACCAAGGCAATCAACTGTATCAGCAGTCAAAAATGCATTGCAGATTTAAGAAATCACATTCTAATAAAGACATTTTTATTTTTTTTCTGTCTAGCAAAAGCCACAATGCTCGAACACTCTGCCCACCGTCCACCAACACAAAAGACAATGATCATTTGGGTTTTCTAAAGTAGCAAATACTGTTAAAATACTGTAGCCACAAAAAGAGTTGAGCGGGCTTTCATGTGAGAGAAAGCAAAGACAGAAACACAGTCAGGGTGAGGAGGGAGGAAAGTGAAGAGTAAGGAAAGTGAGTGTTTGAACAGAAGCAACTGATGGATGCTTTATGATGTCTGTCATGTTGCGCTGTTAGACATTTTCTCTCTGGCTCTCCCCTCCTCATATATTTTTCTTTGTTTCCCTGTTGGATGAAATGCTCGACAGCTGTCATGACAACGCGTCGGCAGGACAGCGGCGGGTTCTCGGGCATCACAACAGCTCGCTGTGACCAGGGGCTGAGTTGAAGCTGTCTATAACGTAGAACAAGACAGGAGCCCGATCAATGGCAGGGAAATAATTAAAATATCACTGTGGCTGATCAATACTAGTATCTATTCAGCTGTGAGCTCACAACATGTATAAATGTAGAGTAACGTATCCACTCAATTATTGTTGTATTGCTTTTATTCAACCTTTTATAAATAGCAATTTAATGATCATGTTCCACACTACATGCTGTGGTGTTTGATTGACACTTGACTCACACTCTGTAACATCTACTCACACACACACACACACACACACACACACACACACACACACATAAATAAAAACAGAGAGACATGTACCAGACAAGTCCAGTGACTTATTTCTGTTTTGGGGTAGTCTAGGTTTTTTCACAGGGGGTTTGCGATTTGGGGGCTTCTCAACGTTATTAGGGCTTTCCCTGTCAGTGCCTGAGTTCAGTGAGGACAAAAAAACACCAATTAACAGTTAGATAGAGACGCTTTACACACAGATTAACATATATACACAAATTCCCAACATAAATATATATCGCGTAACAACCTGTTAGGTAAATAATAACAATATCTGCGATGGAGAAAAGACAAACTGTACCTGCGTCACAAGACATAGCCTTTCTGTTTCTCTGTGGTTTCACTGGTGCCTGAGGTCTCAATCCTTCTTCACCTGAACAACGTGAGAGAAAACTTAGAAAAAAAACTTTGTTTACATGCAATGAGTAACATAGATATTATCTTTCATATATATATATATATATATGTATGTGTGTGCGGGTGTTTGAACCCTATGTAAAGTTGAATTTAGCCAGAAGATACATTATCATTACCCATAGAAATGAGTTGGTTTAAAAGGCTTTGTTTTGTTTTGATTTAGGTGAGACTGAAGATGATTATTTAAGGGTTATACTTTTTTGTAAACTGTCCTCCATCTCTGCTGACTTCCTCTGGTTTTATAATCATAAAAGACCTAAGTTGTGTTCTAGGAAGATAGATTTTATTTGTAGAGCTTTGGAGAGGAGACAAACCTCTCTGTTTGCAGTTTAATGTTGTATGGAAGAAGTTACATTCTGTTATGACAAATGCTGTTTTAGCACTTCTACTCTTACTATTGGCTATATTTTACTGTCTATATTAAATAGTTAAATATGCTCATTTGAGTTAGATGATGAGCTCAGTACCACTTTCATGTCTGTTCTGTCTGTAGCTTCATAAGTAACAGACAAATATGAGAGTGGTACTAGGAAATATTAATAAATCAAGATGGAAAGAAATAATGGTCCAGTATGCAACTTATACAAATGTGATGTAAAAACATTAATTTAATTTAATTTAATTTAATTTAGGAACCACTAGTGCACATACACTGAGAATGGACTTTACAGTAAAGTAGGAGACATCTTGTGTACAGCAGGAAAACTTTAGAATTAATCAAAATTATCTATCATATTCATAGATAGATAGGTAATGAGGTAGAATGAGAAGATGTCTTTTGAAGGATTTTAATGTAGAAATTACACTTTTTTTTTTGTGCAAAAAACCCATATCAAACACACATTACTGTTCCAAGCAGAATATTCGTATATGTCGTAATAAATGTCTGGAGGGGATCTTTAAGTTATACATGCGTCACCTTGACTGGCAGCTCTGTCTGGTAATCCATGCACAGGCTTGTTAACAGGAGGTGGCACAGGAGGAGGAGGTAAGTTCCTCTCAGTGGCCGATTCTTTTGGAAAAGACACATACGAGGACGTCTTTGGCTGTTTGTAAGGACAGAAAACAGGAACAAATCAAAAGAGCACTAAATTTACAGTAACAACAGATGTACTCTTGAATAGATCTCATTTTTACAGAAATGGACTGAACAAACCATGCGTTGAAAATAAATTGCACACCTTTTCTGGAATTGGAGGAGGTTGACCCTCCGAGTCTCTTCTTTTTTCTCTCTCTTTCTTCTCCATCTTTACAGGATCTTTCTCTGTATCTCCTTCCTCCTCTGTACCTACGTATTAAAAAGAGTCGACTGTCACTGAGGTTTTGTTGAGGCAACAAGTGCACTCTAAACCTCTTTACAACCTACAATCTCCTTTCAAACCTGCAGCACATAAATGTGGATGACAGTGAACGTACCTGGTAGAGCCTCTGAGCTCTCGAGCCGATGTCTCTGCCTCAGTTTGGACAGGTTTGGTTTACTGCTTTGTGGCGGGGGATCGGGTTTAGATGCACAGGGAGCAGCTCGACCTCCTCCTCCTCCTCCTCCTCCTCCTGCTCCTCCGCTGCTCCTCCATCCCTCTGTAAACCCTCCACCAGCTTCGGGGCACATTGGTCTGTCTCCCTGCGTGTCCTGCTGATGCCAGTCTACTGCTTCTGTGCTTTTCAAAGGATCTGTTTCCTGTTTTGGCGAAGGCGTCCTGTCCAACGGGTACGGTGGCAGCGGCCTTTGAGCCAAATGAAGCGCCTGCACTTGTCTCTCTGTCTTCCTGCTCAGATGTCTGCTCTCAGTCCACTGATTGTCCACCTGTATGTCCGTTGGCCTGTTCTCCGACCACGACCTGTCTATCTGTCTGCCGCCCATCCACTGTCTTTCTATCTTTCTGTCAATCTGCCGCTGGGTGTGTCTGTCAACAGTCCACTGTCTGTCCATGTGTCTGTCTGGGTGTCTGCTCTCAGTCCAGTACCTGTCTGTTTGTCTGTCGGCTGACCTCGGTTCTCCAAAAGTTCTTTCTTGCAGCCTGTTATCAAACCGTTTCTCAGCATGTTGATCACTCTGCCTCGCTTCTATCCATGGCTTTTCTGCTTGTAGCACCTCTGTTGGCCTCTGTTTGTCGTCCACCCAGTACTTGTCTGTCTCTAACGGCTGCTCAAACACAGCATCCATTTCGGGTTTCTGGGAAAAAAACAATAAGAAGAGACAAAGGAAACCATCACACCCGAGGCAAACTTACAGCAAAATGAATATTTGTAGAAGGTCACACTGACGGTACCTCTCTGGGGGAATAAAAAGGGTGTTTGCTGCCTCCCCCGCCCGGGTGAGGGATGCCTGGCACTGGTGGTGGACTCAAAACAAGAGCATTTTTCCCCTGGTGATCGTTTATTTTCCCATCAGCTCCTTCGCCGGGAGACCCAGCTCTGGCAGCCGACCTCGGAGGCTGAAGGAGTGTGTATACATTCTCTGTGGCTGTCCTACAAGTGGGAAGACACCGAAGATGTTAGCCTGCTGGTGTCTCCACAGATTCAAATTACAAAATTAAGACTAAAATGTAACAAGCTTTGACAAAATGCAATTAGGAAGTATCACTTCTCTGGCAGAAACCAGCTATCCTGCTATCCTAATCTGTATTTGACATGCAGCGTGTTAATTTCTAATCACTTGGCTGAGAATCTGAGCCACCGGCTGTCATCTACATCTGTGCACACACGCTGGTATCAGCCTGCCTGCACTTTGGCAGCTATCAGCCATTTCTTGAATCAACAAAGAAATGAGGGAGATTTAGAGTGATATTTGTCAGAGTATTTATGGAGTTCAGTGCTGCCGATTGTCCTCATAGGAACCAAGAAGAGATAACCAGCAGAAAACGTGAAGCTGTAGAGCAGAATGTGGAAGAAAGACGCCTTTGTGACATGGTGTATTGTTGTCTGGTGCATCACATTGGCATTGTGTTGTCTATTCAAGGTTATCTTTTTAAATGGAGTCTGTGTGTGTTGTGCTTGTGCATACACGAACCCTGTGGGTGCTGTAGCAACAGTGTGACACCCATCTCCATAAACCTCTGCTTCAGACTCTGGCCCCTGATTGGACAAAGTTTGGTTGCGGTTCTTACGGAAACCGAAGATGGCTAGCATGTTTCTCCTCTTCTTCCTCCTCAGCGAGTGAGCTTTGTGCAGAGAGGAGAGCTGACTGAAAGAGGTGAGAGAAATTGAATGTCACACACACACACACACAAACTCCAGTCCAGTACAATCATCTTGTCTGTCCATTCCAGTCATCTCCGCTAGGATCGCAGCTTTGCTTCTGGTGTATAGTCAGTTTGAGTGTTGCTAGGCTACACCTCTTGCTACACAATGATTTAAAGTGCACTTTTTTATATCATAAATGTAATCATATAAAAAGCACTGACTTAACCTGATGGTCTGCAGTGTGGAGGGAGGCAACATTATTCTGATAAGCTGTGGCCGCTGTTCCTGAATTCAGATCTGCCAAAATAAAGGCTTACCCAAAATATAAACATCTAAATTAAAGGGTCACACTGTTCTTAATGCTTTCTCTTTCATTTGCATGATGGCTGTAGGACCAAACATTCATTTCCAAAGCCGACTGATTTAACAAATTTAACAAACTCACCAGCGGTCAATGACTCCCATCACCACGGCCACATTCAATCAACTAATATACTAAACATACAGAATCCTTTGACCAACAAAATGCAGTCACCAACTAACCAATCACGTCTTGTTACCGAAACCCTAATGCTCCAAACAACCAGCTCCACTGATCATCAAAGACTGACAAATTAATGTTTCACTTGAGCAAAGATGATGGACAGCAGTATAATTTGCCTCTGAATGTACAAGCAGCCAGCGGGATGCATCTCGCCATGAGATTACTTCAAACACACAGCACACTGGTCAGAGAAACAAAATCTTCTTGAATTATGAAAAATAATAACCTAAACATGAGCCAGTTAAAATAAAGCCTCAGGAAAGACACACACAGAAGAGAGAGAATCATTGATTTATATGGTCTGAGTTACAATATTATTTCTTTATCTCTTTTGTGTTTGATTGTGTGGCTCACAAGTATCATTGAACTAAAATGTCATTGAATTAAGATTTAATTTGGAAATTGCAGAAATGTCTTTAATGTTTAATGTCATGTTTTTTTGCTTCTTGTGAAAATATCACACTTCAAGGCCCAGTGTGTAACATTTAGGATGCTCTGATATCAGAAATGGAATATAATATTCATAGGTATCCAGGTTTCCATAAGTGTATAATCACCTGAATATAGGAATTGTTGTGTTTTCGTTACCTTAGAATGAACCGTCTTTTTTCTAAAGTTGTGGATCATCTTTAAAGGAATATGTAATTACTTCATGAGAGACATCTTGTTTTATACAACTTTAAACCGTTATGTTGTTGGTATGCCACTGAAGGCATCAACTGAGTTTATATTGCTGCTGTGCTGCTTCCACTGAAGCCACATTTTTCACAGTCACTTGCTTTTGTAATCTGTCTGTAATAGTGTAATTTGTCTATTCATATCATGTCTTTTGTTGTGTGTCTGTCTTGGTTTGCTATTATAATACACTCACATAGCAATTCTCATAGCGATGGAGGGAAAATCCTTTTATTGGAGTTACCGAATATACAAATTTTCTGATATTCCCCTGAGCTACCATTGTAAAAATTTCTTTTTAATCCACTGCTTACTTTTCCCAATGCACACCGTACACTCTACAATGATTTCCTAACATTAATTACAGTGATTTCAACCACAAACTGAGTGAATATTTAAGTGACTGTGTAGGAAACTTCTCTCCTGCTGGTGCATTCAATGACACTCTTTCAACTGAGATTTAAGTCTTTTTTGCAAAAAGACATTTTATTCACAAGCTATACAATTGGAAAATCAAACCCAGAAGATGAGTCTGTAAAAGGGTGATGAAATGTGATGGATAACTTATCTCAAGCAAGTTTGAAGACTCCGTAAATTGATCAATGCGCAATAAAATAAATGGAAAATAATGACTGCTTGAAAAGTAGGAACTCAATCTAAAAGCTTATGCTTATGTGGTATGCTATGGGAAACTGCAGTAACTCAAAGTAAATGTTAAAACATGTAAATCAAGCGGATGATCTCTAAGAAAAGATACACACAGATACAGTTTTACTAACTGAAGACTGACGGGAAACAGTAAAAGAAACTCCTACCTGTCAGGGAGAACTCTTTTAGTGTAGAAATCTGGGAGTCCATCATCAAGAGGGCTTATTCCTCCATTTTCACTGCAATGCTGTAGACACACACACACACACACACACACACACGCGCGCACACACACACACACACACACACACACACACACACACACACACACACACACACACACACACACACACACACACACACACACACACACACACAAAGTCAATTTAGAGAGGTTAGTTTACTTGAGCTGGGTTTCATTTGTAAATGTTCTGTATGCAATAAAACAAATGGATTACACTGGCTTCCGTGAGATGACATAATCCAATTGCAGCCATCCACTTTGTATAGATTACCGCTGACAAAGACAGGACTCACTGCCAGTAGGCATGAACATTAGGAAGTGGGAGAATTATGCAGAGAAAGAAAGAGGCAGACAGATAGATAGATAGATAGATAGATAGATAGATAGATAGATAGATAGATAGATAGATGTAGACATGTCACTATGTGTCAAAAGGTGCCAAGATCAAACCAGCCTTACCGTCTCAGAGGGGATGTGCCCTCCTTTGTGCCTCCGCGGAGGCCTTGGCCGAACCCGCGTCACATGATGAAGAGGCAGACCCTGTGTAGGCAGCTCTGACAGGCCCTCCCAGGATGCCGAGCGGGATAGCGGCGAGGAGTACGATGGCACGGAGGGGGGTGGAGAAGAGCTGGAGTCGTCGCACAGACCTGTGGAGAGCGATGAAAGGATTATAGAGGATGTGTGGACAAGAAACCGAGAAGGTACAGTCAAGATGTGGGAATCAACGTCGACTTTAAAACAATCGGCGACCGCTTTGAGATATACTGGTGCAAATCTGGTCAGATTAAAACAGCCATTAACAGACAGTCAGATGGAGAGACGGGAAAGGCGAAAAAAGAGAGTCAACAGAAAACACACTAATGGAGCCCTGAAAGAGACAGGATGGGGTCAGAGCTCGATAGGAAAGAGCGGAGAGAGGAGGATAAGAGGATGTAAAGCAGTACTCACTCAGCCTGGTGGAGACAGGTCGTATTCGTCTTGTTCTCGAGCTGCGCTTCTTAATGGCTATTGTGTCCTGGGAGAAAAAAAGAAAAAATGATACTGAGATGCTGAGAGACAGTATTAGAGTACAAGTACGAACAAGTAAACATGTCAAGTTGCACAAATGATACAACTACTATTTCAGTGCTTATTTCAGTGGAAAGTGCTGTACAGGTTTCAAGCTAAGGCTTACAAATTGAACATGTAAAAAAAGACAATACAAATTAACAAACACACACTGGGACATAAAGTCAGTATGAAAGATTGCACTGATTGTTGGCAGCAGGATCAACAGTGGCAGATAGCTGTTTGAGTTTAGACATGCCAGTGGCATGACTCTAAGGATGGCAATGTCAGTCTGTTGGTTGGTCCACCACTTCGGCCCAATATCTCCACTACTGGATTTTTCAGAACTGTTTAAATTCCCTGAAACCATAATAAGACTGATCAAAAATATTGAGACTTGATGGAAATGATTTACAACTTAAGGGAAGGTTTTATGAAGAGCTGTTGCACTGCTGTTTATTTGAAAACAGGGTGTACATAACCTGTGGTGAGAAAGCTGTCACAACAATTTCCAGAATCTGTCTGAGGTAATACTGGGGGACATTATATCCGAACAGTAAGCTGTTGGTTTCTTAAGACACTGTTTCCAAAAAACAGTAGAGTGAAATAGGCATAAAACCACATTAGCAGTAAAAGCCAGAGTAATATAGTGCAATAGATGCAATTATATTTTAAGTTTTACAAAAGAAAATAAATTCCTGGCAGGTTTTAACTGAGACATCAAGGCCAGAGGCGTATGAAGGGGTAACGACTGAAATAATGGCGATGAAAAGGGCCCGGGGCTTATGGCAGATTCTTGAGATAATGTCAGAGAAACATTTTATTCCTGCAGTTGTACCTGCTGTCTTGTAAATATTGAGCTGCTCTTTTAGTGTGTCAACATAGATTTACAATTCATTCTTTTTCAGGTTTGCCTAGTTTTCTTACATTCCAGTCATAGTGGTATCATTCAGCAAGGATTTAGTAAGAAACAAGGTTTTTTTTACATAATAAATGAAAGGAAGGCTGTAATTTGATGAGAAATAGGTCAGGAATAAAGGAAAGAGGGAGAATGTGTAAAACCAGTGTAAATACAGGGAAGGGAAGGGATTGGGAATTCAGATCATTTGACAGTAATCAAAAACATAACTATTTTGTCAACTTATAAAAATAGAGAGAAGTTTAGAAAACTTTGGTAGTCAATATAGTACTGTATGAGGGTACATAGTACAGGCCTAACCAAATCAATTTACATCAACTTCATTAACACTGTCCCTTTTAGGCCTTGGGTACCATGTATTACTTGATTTGCCTGTCAGGCTTATGGTGTAAGAATTATAGGCCTGAAATTTAGACTTTAATCAAGCCAATGAGTGAAAAGCTTCTAAAGGCCAAAACACAATTGAACTGACAGTACATCATAAATCCAAATATTGTTGAAAAGCCTCCAGGGGAGGAATTAGGGCTTTTTCATATTCTGACCTTTAGTGTTCCTGTCAAGGAAGTCAGTACAGTGTTTCAAATGCCAGACCCCAGAGGAAAATCCATCAATTCCTCCAAGATTTGCCAAAACTGAACCAGTGTTTTCTGGTTAGTAACAGAGCTCAAGCTGATTTATATGGTAAACAAGCAGAGGACAGTGACCCTTGTTTAGTCATATAAGATTAAAAACTAAATCTAATATCACAATTATACAATAGACCCCAAAACTACTCGACTGAAAAATGGGATATAGAATGAGGCCTGGAGATAACTAAGGTGGACTGGAATAATATATGTGAAAGTCACACTGATACTATATTAGGGTTCTGGAGAGAGTTCAAAAAACATAATACAATATTTTATGACTCTAAATTGACAATTAATACAGAAGGTTCTCAATGACAAAGCAAATGCTGGAGGTGGAAGCAGTGTATTTTTTTGGGCTTGTTCCTTATTTGTTTTATATTAGCAAGAAATATAGCGAATTATACAATATTACACTTGGGCAAAATCCTTTTAAATCTCTTTAAAATAATTTTGGATGCAAGCAAGAAAACCACCACACAGAGATTGCTGCAGGCAAAACTGCAACAAGAGACAACTGGAGTGTAACTGTCCATGACTTCAACTGTATGGGAAAATGGACACGTCACTATAGGCACACTCACTATGCTGGTGCTGAGCTCCTCGTCAGTGATGTCCAGAGAGTCTCTGTGTCTGTTGAACCTCCAGCCCGTCCCATCTTCACATGTCCCTTCCCAGCGTTTAAGATGAGACACCTGCCGGGTCTGAGACAGACAGCGTTCTTCAGCGCCTTCGACACCCACTCAATCGCTTTATCGTTGTCTTAGACGCATAATATCTTTTACAACAAGTGCTTTGTATTTACCAGGGTCTTATGGGTGGCGTAGAGCTCCTGCAGTATTTGGTCCACGATGGAGTTGGTGAGATAGGAAACCACTGACAGCTTCACTTCTCTGCAGGAGATTGGGTTAGAGGGGAGAGACAGACGGGAAGAGGTTTGGTAAAAGTGAGAGGAAATCAATAACCAGCTTATCAAATTCAGACTTATTGCTGCAGGGCTTTACTGCTGCTCTCCCCTTCCCCTTTCCTACATCTCTCTCTTACTCTAAGGCTCGGTGAATGTCCTGCGCCGCTCTTTCCATCAGAGCCGTCCGGATGGCTGAACGAGGGATGGACACGCGCTCGGAGACGGACGAGAGCGTAGGACTCAACCTCTCTGCCGCAGCAGAGGACAAAGGGCAGAGCTCGCGACACAGGGACACCATTGAGTCGACGATTACCTGCAGAGGACGCCAGCGATCAGTAACTCATCTGTGGCGGATCATGGCTTAAAAAGAGGCTGTTAGATCTACCTGAAGCTCCTTGTCCGCAGCTTTGGCGAGTTCACCAGCCAGAGAGTCCAGTCTCTGCCGCACCGGCCCGTCCACGGACAGCACATGAGCCAGCTCACACAGTGAAGGGTACAGCTGGGAGGGAAAAAAATGCAATTCACATTTCTGTGTGACAACAATATAAATACTACGCTCATACATTTCTAATACACATCACTCACAGCACGGGAGTTCCTGGCCTCTTTTAGCACTTGTTTAGCAGCTTGAATCTCCTCCATTTCTCCGACGCCTCGTAACACACACACCTGCTGCTGGACACGCACACAGAGGCGCTCCATCACCTTGGAAACAGACAGGCGGGGGAGTGTTACCAGCACCGAACACACATAAAACACTTATAAACACACGCAGATAAGTGCTACCTGTTCGGCAGTGCTTGTGACAAGGCCTTGGTGCAGCCGCAGGGCCTGTCTCTGAGAGAAGCGCTGGGTCTGGTTGTTCCTCACCAGAGCGCGTTGGATCTGTGCGGCAGAGAGGAAGAAGAGGAGAGTCATGGACATAAACTGGCCTTAAAAACACAAGGAGAACAGGCACAAAAGATGATGCAACAGGCAGATTGTTGCAGAGGGAAGTGCAATGAAGCAGAGTAAAAGGATGCAGAGGAGAGTTTACATTTCTGTTTCCTAAAAGCACTTTCAGGCTGAGGTAGAATCCATCTTACAAACCTTTTTAAGACCTTAGAAATGCACAAAGATTAACAGCTGCAGTAAGCCTAAGAGCAACACCTTTCTTTTATATATTTATAGTTTTTGTTTATTTACTTTTGTCCTAAGCACTGATGAAATAAAATGTAAGTAAAACACATCAAACAAAAGAAACAAATGAATTGATCAATTATTGATTTGGACCACACTGGCCATATGTTGGGTATCCACTGAGTGATTTACATCTGCCAACCTCTTCTCACTATGTAAGGCTGCCACCATCCATCCAGCCAGTAATAATTACAGTAATGACTGTAGCACTTTGATGGAGAAAGGTGTGGGTGCTGGGTTTTTTTTATTTTTTATTTTTTTGCATCAGCCTTTAAGTACAGCATCTTTACCTAAAGCCTAAATTAATATATTAATCTCCTCTGGTAGAAATACTGCTTTGCTGATGTTTCCCTTCCAACTTTTATATATGGTGCTCATGTTATTTCAGGTTAAACTTGTACTTAACAGTAACATCAGCCTCCAGCAGCAGCTAAACTGATCAAAGTTAACTTTCTGGAACTTACTTTCACTTTCACTGACATACAACTCACAGAGCCTCATATTTGCTCTGTCTTTTATGTTTTTGAATACAGTTTTTCTGTCTGAAACCTAAAATGCTAATTTCTGATGCAAGAAACTTGATACATATATGGTTCAAGTGCAAATTACAGCAGTAAAACAACACGATAAAAATGGTCTGTTGCAAACCAGATTCAAGTAATCTAATCCCACTTAAATTTTGATTTCTGACAATGACTTTGTCAATGCCAACCTTGGTCAGTGCCTGCTCTGTCCTCTCAGGGGCGCTGCGGTACGCCTGGCTGATGTCACTTAGGGGAAGAGGCATGTACTGCAAGGTGAAATTACTGAGAGAGGAAAGAGCAGAAGAGGAAGGAAGACCAGAGGAGGGGTCGAGTTATTGAAGGAGACAGTGACGGACTAAAGAGAGAAAATAAAGTGGGTTACAGATTCAAAGGTTAGTTAAGGTTAATATCCCCAATGGACAGAGCTCATCCCAAAATATCCCTCCTATGCCATGCAACGAGTGAGTAATACTTTGATCTTTGCAACCATGTCATCCATAGCCTAAAGGTAACTCTGGACCATTTAAGATAGCGAAGTGGAAAGCAATAATTTGCTCGGTTCACGTTGCAAATTTCAGTGTGTTTAAATGCTCTAAAATAGAAGGTACATTTATCAGTCTCTTAAAATCAATACGGTTCTTGCAGCAGATGTATAGAGTCTCCTCTCATTTATTGACTAAATTCTAGCGTGCATTTAAAGACTACATGCTGATGATGTTTTAATGCTCTTACTGTTCCAGGGCTCGAGCCACATCTAGAAATCCTGCTGCGGAGGTGTTGTTGCGATCCCATGTCACACTCCTGCAGGGCAAAGTCGTGAGTTACACTGAATACAAACCTCCATATACAGTAGTGCACAGGTTATACTGCAGAAAAAGGAGATATATCCCCTCTCTACATTCTTGTCCCTTCACCTGAGCGTGGTGTTGATCTGCAGGGCTTTGCTCAGCATCTTGGCTCCGATGTCGTCCATGTTGTTCCCGCTCAGGTCCACTTTTCTCAGGCAGGTGTTGCTGCCCAGGGCGTTGACCAGCACGGTGCCCCGAGAGCGCAGGCGTGACTCTGTCAGGGACAAAGACTGCAGGGCCTGGTAAGGCAGAGGGGAAACAGAGGTGGAAAGAGTGTTAGAGTGAGTGTGTGTGTGTGTGTGTGTGTGTGTGTGTGTGTGTGTGTGTGTGTGTGTGTGTGTGTGTGTGTGTGTGTGTTGGGGAGGAAGAAATAAAGTTGAGAAACAAGTAAGAGGAAAGAGAAGAGGGGACAGGGGAACTGTGAGGATAAAGTGCAGTGGTGAAATTTATCGCAGAGTGATGTGACTGCTCGCCAATATGACTTTACATGCCGTATATATGAATTATTTACAGTATGTGTGTGTAGTACTATAGACACTGTGCCTGCAAGGGTAACAGAGAAACAGTAATAATTAATGAAACAGTGACACATCCACAGTGAAACATCATGCAAAAATAATGTGTCCATGAATATAGCAGGATATACATGTCAGATGAGACTTTCATTGAAATGAATGTAAAAAAATGTTCCTTAAGTCAAACAAGTGTATTATATCCCCCTTTTCCAAACTGTTAAATTAGCATTTTCTATGAGTGTGGACATTTGCTGTGTTCTCACTCACACATTCCTCCTCCTGTATGAGCTGAACCAGCTTCTGCAGGACTTCATCCAGAACCCTGCAGACACAAACACAGAGACGAGGCTGGATGAGCTGGCACGAGTCATTTCCTGCTGCCAGCGAGCTGTCGACCCGGGGAGCGGCAGTCGCTTATGAAAACGGAAGTTAAATCACAGACACGTATATTCAAGCTGGCATGTGTAGTGCATGCGCCCTTGTATTTACACACACACACACACACACACACACACACACACACACACACACACACACACACACACACACACACACGTGCACATACACATAACTGCAGTAGCATGGAGCATGGCAGCACCTGTTTTTGATGTTGAAATTCTTGCCCAGATGAAGGTGTTTGAGGGAGGGGTGTCTGGAGAGGGCTGGCAGTACCGTGAGCAAGTCTGCATCGAGACCTGTCAAGACACACACACACACACACACACACACACACACACACACACACACACACACATATATATAGAGCTCAACACGGCTGGATTCATTAACAGCCCACTCAAACATCGCCTGCCTGAGGACAGAAAGTCAAGGTCACAGCGGGAGGTGTTGAAGCATGCCACCGTACCGTTGTCTGAGATATCCAGAGTGGCGATAGAGGAGACTCTGGGGAAGAGTTCCTGGATTACAGCAGCTCCCGCAGACCTCAGCTGGAGACAGAGAGTGAGAGAGAGAGAGAGTGAGAGGGAAGGGAAAACTAACATATGCACGGGTATGAATCTGAGTCATTTTAGGTTTAGTCTTTGGGGAATTGTTCTATTTTTCCACAGTGAGGCAGATTTATGGATGCTTTTTTATGTCTCTGCAAGCAGTCTGAAGGTTTGTTGAATGATGAGCTCTGCTTTGCTTGTGATCTGCAGCAGCTTTGCTCAGTGGTGGGGGAAAACAACTTCTCTGCTACCTGTTAGCTTAGCATTTTTTTGCTTAAACAAGTAAATATATAAGTATCCTATTAACCTGAGAGCTGTTTCCATCATCAAAGCTATATATCAGCTCATAAAATATGATCTCAGTGCTGCTTACATAATAATACACCAGTAAAATTAATCCATTATTATATAGTATAACAAAATTTTGCTGATTATAGTTCAGTATTTTTACTTCTACATTTTTAATACAATAACTCTATTTAACATTGGGGTATTGCTACTTTAATAAATGATTAGAATACTTCCACCACTGCTAATGAGTTAGGCTAGGACAATTATATAATACATTTCTGTGTGTAGTTGTGAATCACACTTTGTAAACCTGTTTTTCTGAATGGATGAGAAGGGCTAAAAGAATTAGTCGAAACTGTGATTGTTTTTGGCACTGACTTCAGCTGCAAAATGAGTACTTGTGACTTATATGTGTCTGTTTACGTGTGACTTCAGTGTCACGCAAAGTGTGGGAACTTTGAGTTTCAGACATAGTATTCCGCTTTGAATCCGTACTCAGATATTCACAGTCTACATTTTAGACATTTTATTTTAACTATAAAAAATACTTTGCACGCATTCACACATTTATTTATTTCCCACAGGTTTAACAATAGCTGACGTACCATAAGCTTTGAAACTATTTGTGAACATCATTCCACAAGCTCACAACCCTATTGATCCTTATTTGAGTCCATAGAGTCAGGATTCAGAATACCGTTAAACTGCATAGGGAGAAAATGCCGAACTATTCCTTTAACTTAAGCTCAGACTCCACTGCAGATGTAGCGATGAACTCTTACCTCACAGCCACTGATGTCCAGATGAAGGTCGTTGATATGAGGATTGGAGGTTAACCCTGTTAGGAGAGCCCTATGGAGACAGGAACTATAGGAGTGAGTGAGAAAGGACAAGGACAGGAAGCTGTGTATATCCATATGCTTCAAATCTGCCTTTATCACAGAGGAGTTTGGATAAAAGGAAGCAGATTTGAACGGAGAATGAGAAGAGACGTGGCGAGTACCTCAGAACATCAGGGGGCAGTTTCATAGAGGCCAGGCTGACATAAGTGAGACTGAAGGCAGAGCTGAAGAACTGGCGGAACAGCGGCAGCGTGTCCTTCACTTTCCTATTGGATAAAAAAAGGGATGAAAAAGAGGAGATGTAGAGGTGAGGAGATATAGAGAGCGGGCCACACAGAAAGAGATGAAGTCACACTGTTGACATGCTGGGTAAATATGAGTGCAGAGCACTGACACAGAATGAGAAACAGAGTGAATATTGCTTTGGTGTAAGAGGAGGGAGCGAGCTGGGTCAAATGATAGATAGCTCCGCTTAAATATGCATGAGTCTTATCTATGCAGACAGCGCTGAGAGTTCTGGTTTTAAACGGCAGTAGACACACCCACTGAGAGGAAACAGAATGTTCCAGTGATTCCAACAAAGCTCATTTCTGATTTCCCATTAAGCAAAAGATGATGATGACAAAAAAGAAGTGAGAGTGAACGGATGACGAGAGAGGGAGGATGGAGGCTTTTAAGGTGACATAAGGGTGATATATTTCCAGATTTGGCTTTGCTGCTGCCTGTATTGTTTAGGTAATCTTAAAGATGTAACTAACCTGTGGGAGAAGGAATTTTTGGAAAGATTCAGAAAGGAAAGATCAGCGCAACACCCCCTCAGAAGAGCCCCAAATAGCTGCATGAGACACAGGGTGGAGAGGGTTAATCTGGGCTGAGCATTGCACAGAGAGAAATGCATTTCTTTTTAAATGCTACACATAAACATTTGATCGTCCTCAGCCATTAAATACTCACAGAGTCCACAGAGCAATCTGTGCCTGACAGATCCAAATGGACCAGGCAGTTGGGCTGTGACAAAAAGAGATACAAGTTCTGGAAACAGAAGGAGAAAGATGTCATATTAAGCTAGAAAAGTGGTGTATAAATGGAGCAGCATGTGTTTTTGTTTCCAGATGGGTTGCGCTTTCTGACCGAGGCATCCTCTCCCGAGAGGACCCCGGGGTTTTTGCTCAGGTCCAGGTGCAGTAGAGAGTTGGAGTACTCATCGCTGGAGCACAGGGCCTGAGAGAGAGACACCACTCCTGGGGGGGGGGAGAGAGAGAGAGAGAGAGAGAGAGAGAGAGAGAGAGAGAGAGAGAGAGAGAGAGAGAGAGATGGATAAAAGGAAAAAGAGAAAGAGGGTGTGTGTGTGTGGGGGGGGCTGTACAAGATTAAAAGACAGAGAACACTCTCAAAACATTTTGCGTCCTTACATTATTCATAGACATCTGCAGCGGCAGGTATCAGTGAATGTAATGGGAAGCAGTGCATCGTATCTGCCTGCTTCACTGTAGTATTTAAATTCTCCACTGGGTACAAGGTAAGATGAGACAGTAACAGGAGGCACGCTGCCTGCAGGGCTGCACAAGGCAATATACACTAAGTCAATATGGAGTCGTAGCAGGGGCCAAAACATGAAACAAAGCTCTTCTGGAGAGAGAATTATCTGGGGCTTTGGAGGTTTTATATTTCTTATATCATCTAACCCAAACTCAGCTGCAGCTTTATACAAACTATTGGTTTTATTTCACTATTTTCCACTTCTTTTTAGTGAGTTCCTGTCTTGCATTGTGGAAAACACTCCAAACTCTGGTCACACTTTATTGACATTATTGAATTAGACTAGACAAAGGAAGAGAAGGAAGGAAATCGAGAGGGACAAACCTTTGGATGTGAGTGAGGTCTTGGAGAGGTTGAGGAGACGAAGTCCCTTGCTGAGGCGACACACCTGCTGGATAAGGTTTGACACACCTGCAGCGTGCATATAAGAAGTATAAAAAAAAAAATTTTGCTTGACCAAGTCTTAATGGGCCAGTCTGCCCCGCCCCCCAACCCAAATCTTTTTTAATCTTTTCTTCTTTTAGGTGTGTATGTTCTTTTTGCTTCACTGTTATTTTACTTTCCTGGTGATTTCATCAAATAGGAAAACTGTAACTAAAATACATAATTGAAATTCAGACTTCAGCTGCAGAGACACAAAGTTGACGTTTCATTGTACCTTGGTTGTCCAGAGAGTTGTGGGCCAAGTTGAGTGAGTGGATGACAGAAGCAGGGTTCTCTGAAAGAGCAGCTGACATCTTCTGTGGAAAGTCTCTGTAAAGTGGGTCCATAGTTTCATATAGAAAAACACAGGTTGTAAATACAGACAAGCATTTGAAGGGGCACTGTAGCGATTCAGCATTACACTGTTGTTATGATTCACAAGAGATAGTTTAAAAAGAAGAATGGTCAAATTGTGTGCAGCAGAGTCTGATATATCCTGGCTTTTAGTCTGTAGTATGGGGTGAGCTCTAAAAACACTAGATCCTATACTTCTCATCATCAGGATGATGTTTCAGACAGTAGAAAGCTCCCTTCAGAGCCACAGACAGCATTAAGTGACCCCTGGCCCTCCTTGTGACAAGTAAACTGATCTTCATGTGCCCTTTTGAGCAAACAGAGTTGATAGAAGACTGAATGGATGAAAAGTCGAAGAGAGTTGCCAGATGGATCAAAACTCACGATTTTAACCCAGCGTTCTCCAGAGTAATCTCTTCCAGGCTGGAGGATTTGCTGACCGTGTGCAGGACCTGCTCGGTGACCTCTGACCCCTCAAGGCAAAAAGAAACATTTCAACTAACCTTTTGACCTGTGTGTGCAGCAATGTAAAACCAGAGACATTTGTACTTACTATGCGCAGGTCTTTGCAGTACAGTTTAGTGAACCAGGTGTTGTACGCCATCGATGCGACGATCACTGCCAAATCCCTGGAAAAGATAAATCCGAGGTAAATGAGGTAGCATATTTCGGAGGTAATAGTGTTTGACCGCTCTCCGTCCCTCACCTGCTCTCCAGGTGGCTGAAGTCCAGCAGGTTAAACTCTCGGTTGTCCTGGGAGTGATAGATGGTGTCCACATCCTAGGAGCAACATTACCCATGAGCCTGTTTGCTGCAGTATATGACCCCCTCATTTTGCGCACAGTGCTGTACGTAACACTCAAAAGCACTCACAGCGACACAGGCCCAGTCCCACAGCTCTTACCCACTGCACTTCCTCCTTGCAGCTGATGCCATTATAGTCGCACAGAGCGGAGTACGTCTCCGAGAAGCCTCCTGAGAGAGGCAGGCGGGGGAGAAAAACAAGGGAGAAAAAAAAAAGAGATGAATGAGTTGATGTGAACAGCTGCTTCCTTCGGTGATAACAGGAGAGAAAATGGAGGAAAATGCGCACAGAAACATTTGTCCAAATTATCAATCTTTTATTTGTGTGACAAAGCACTTTAAAAAGAACATCTGGGAAACCATTTGTGGAGCATGTGAGACAACTTCCTCTTGAGTCTGCCAATTTGTGCGCAGTTTGTATGCCCCTATCTGAGTGTGAGACTGCGTGTGTACGCATGTGCAAATTCCCATGTTTGATGATAATGTCTCTTACCACAGGCCCTCTGGGTTTCCACTGAAGTCTCTGAGCTGGGCGAATACTTCCTGCTGCCCTCAGAAAGGTCACTGTCTGAATGACAAATGGAAGGGCTGCAAAGATAAAAGAAACACAGATACTGTAAGGAATCATTTATCTTTTGATTATTGGATAAATAAAGGTCATTCTTCTTTAAACTTTCTGATTATCTACCACTGCACAGACATGTGATTTATTCTGATCTTTCTTTCCTGTGAGAAAGAAACACTTACGCAAAGATGGAGTTGTTGAATATTCGAGACAGAGCGAAATTAATATGGTTGACCACATGATTGAGGTGTTCGCGTGACTCAAACCTCAGGGAGTAGCTGGACTTGTCAGTGTCGATAATGACCTGTACAGAAAATGGAACTGTATGAAAACGATTGGGGTGGGGAGGAGGGTTCAATCTTAAGTTTCACTTTTTTTTTTAAAACAACACCCTCACCAGCATTAAAAAACTGCACCTTCTTCCCCCTAATATCTCAAAATATAGTACTGAGTTTGTTGTTTACCATTAATAACTACTAGACATAAGACAGAACGCAATTTAAACCTACACACATAAATGGAATATTAAACATAGAATAAAGATATACACATTAAAAGGCAAAACTTAAATTGGTAAGAGTTTACTTAGATCCCTATTTAGAATTTATAAAAAGTATATAAAAATATAGCACATTATAATGTAGTTATAAGCAGAGACATTTTAAGTATTTATTCACGTCCAGTATTTTCAATAATTATAACTTCTCCCATGAAGATATATTATTTTGTCATTAATTATCTGTTTATATAACAGTTTCCAGATATGGACGCTTCAGTAAACATTTAAAAAGACCAGACAAAAATGTCGTCCTCTGCAAATGGCAAAGTGCACTTTTATAATCTGTGGCGCACACTAAAGCCATCATTTCTCATTTGTGAGCAGTTGATTTAATTTTCTGTAATTAATACTGCAAGCAAATATATATTTTTAAAAAGAATATTATATAATAATCAAAAGACTTTTTCATGTTCTCCCAAAACGTTCAGACTACCTGCCCTTGAGCACAAAGCAAACACAAAATCCTCCTTTTCTGACCTTCCTTCCCACCCTAATGATAATGTTTGTACAGTTTCTCTCATTGCCAGAATAGTTAATAAGACAGCCTTGACTCTCACTGTTGCTGTTTTGATAAATGCTTTAAATGTGGTTTGTCATTCTTTAAAGGCCAAAGTGATGTAATCACTACGTTATTCAACTTGCAGACAATCAATTAGCTGTAACGCTGGAGCGAAGAGCATTCAGAGTTCAATATTAACGTTAGAATTCACCTGGTGCTCAGGATGGGAATTCAAAGCTCGAATCTCCAAGAAGTTGAATGTGGTTTCTACCTGTTGTCACAGATACAGTCGACAAAGTAAAGATTTCATCAGGCAATGTGAAAGAAACAGCTTCATACTGTACGGTAACTGGAGACAGAGAGCGGTAAGAAGTACCTTAGCGGGAATCTTTGGCGCCAAGAAATAGAGACGCCATGTTGTGAGGACCTAAAAAAAGGGAGTAGAGCAAATTGAATCAAGATTACGGAAAAGTTCACTGCACAGTCACAGTCCCCATGGGGAGAAAATAGTCCCAGGAGTTTCCATGGTAATGACAAGAGGGAAATGGAGGGGAGTCCTCTCTATATTCATGTATTGATCTAGCTAAAAGCCCACTGTGTCAGAGGCACGTTGTCTAACATTAATAGATTAACATACTACGATACGAGTTGAGAAATGATGACATGCTGCAATGTTTTAGTCACATTGTCACAAATACGAGATGTAATTTCATTAGCGTTACATTACGTCTGCTGTGGGCAAACGTGAAAGTGGCTCCTATATTTAATTTGAAACATATAGTGTGGCTCTGGGCTCAACAGGCAATCATTTCTGGTCATTCAGCATCTCCCTAGATCTTTAATAGTAAAACTTAAAGGGAAGAACCGCCCAGTTTCAGTAGTAAATGTTGTTTTTCTGCACATTTCAAGTCATTGGATCTGTTCCAGAACCAGAAATGCCGGTCATGGTGGGTCAGCATGCCAAATTAGCATTTTTGCTACACT
Source organism: Dicentrarchus labrax (assembly GCF_905237075.1). Lineage (NCBI taxonomy): Eukaryota > Metazoa > Chordata > Actinopteri > Moronidae > Dicentrarchus > Dicentrarchus labrax. The sequence continues at coordinate 22,826,379 of NW_026136718.1, read as the reverse complement.
ACCTCTGCTAATTTGCTGTCTGCAGTCTGAAGTGTGTGGAATAATTTTTAGTGGAATGGAAAGTTGATGGGAGTTTGGACGTGACTGGCAATTTGAAAGCAAACAGAGAGCTTATTTGTGCATCTCTATCTGAGCAAGCACACACAGCATTCCTGCGCCTGCACCCACTTATTCTGGGCATGGAAACATTTGTGTCATGCAGCTGTTGGATAAATCTGATTCTGCCCCGATTCTTGTTCAAGAGCGGCAAGTCTTTTTTTTTTTTTTTTTGCAAACACACCCTAAAAAAGTCAGTCCCCCTCTCCATCAAGGCAAACAAAGAGTAGTGATTCTTTGGCATTTGGCTGCTCTCCACCAGCCCCTGAGTACTGCCCTCTGCTCTTTTTCTTCTCCTCTTCTGCTCCGTCGCTCTCAATCATTTACTCCATTCTCTCTGATGGCCCTGCTAAAACACTCCCTCAGGACACAGCTCCCCCCCCCCTCCATGTGTCTCTCCCCAATGAAAAACAGTAATTAAATTACAGCTCTCCCACTCCACTGTATGTGTTTTTTGAGAGAGGAGCTTGACACAGGCCTGTCAGAACCCCACACTGACAGCCTCTTACACCCACACAGCTAGCGAGGTGTCTGAAATGTGGTCACTCACAATGTGCATGATGGAAAGAGAGAGAGGGAAGGTTGAGAGAGAGGTGATGTGCGTGTCTGAAGGAGTTGATTAAAAAGACCAGATTGTATTACATTACGGTGATGAGTCGGGGTTACGGGTGGTAGTTGAGAGAGAGCGAGTGAGTAAACAGGAGTAAATCATGCTGATGCAGCAGGAAAGAGAGAGAGACTCATCCAAGTATGTCACATCAAAGAGCGACCATACACACATCACGCTTATTGTGGCGTATAATTATGCAGGAGAGCTGCTACAGGACAGATATTCTAATCTTCTCTTGTTTGACACTTTGGGTGAGGAAGACATCAAGCTGAAGATAAATTCATGTGACCTGCAGTGACAGAGCAAAACCACCAATCACAACCTTAAAGTAGCTTCGACTCATCCAACTCCTCACTTCCAACCTTAACGCATTTAAGCTCCCCCAAAAATGTGCTAACCCAGTGCATTTGATCAAACTCCAATCGATGTCTCCGTCTTCTGTGTGCACGCAGCAGGAGTGAAAACTCTTGCTTTCCAGTTCAGCTTTTAAGAGGAAGCAGTAAATGAGACGTGGATTGGAAAGAGATTATTGGAAAGATGTTTCTGGCAGATAGACATATCAAAGTGCCTGAATATCAAAGGATGTACATGCAGAAACTCTCCTAACCGCCCATCCTCGCCACACGACGAATCATTAAAGCATCCATTGAGCGGAAGCGTCGCTCTGCCAGGCTGAAGCTTGCTCGGCTGGGGATGAAAGCTCATTGGCTCATCGGGGGATTTCAGGAGGGGCAACGGGAGTAACTTTAGTCTTTTAAACAGTATAAAAACCACACTGGCTTCACTGCAGTTGGGAATGGTATAAGACCTTGCTTATACAGACATGTGGTTTCATTGCTGCACTTCACTGCACTCAATCAATAAAACCTGCTTTGTAGTGTATGTGTATATATATATATATATAATGTATGTTACCCCTCCCTGTGCATGAGGTGTGTGCCTTTGTGCACCTATATAAGTCCAACCATGTGCATTGTGCAAACACATACATTTTTCCAGGGACCAGTCTAAGTTCTGGTCCATAGTGTTAGAAGTGATTGCCCCAGATTTTATCCAGATAGCTGGCTGAGCTTCACTCACTCTAATAGAGATTTCATATCTCTGCCCCATATTCTTTGATGAAAGCACCCAGAATCAAAGGCTGTGAGCGGCCCAGCCCCCTGCTGCTACTGCCTACTAGGAGTCCACAGCCGCTCGCACAGATACTGTCTATCCAATATTCATCCTCCAACAGCAGTCACAGAAGAGGGGCAGCAGTTATAGAGCAGTTAGCATGTGACCTCAGAAGCAAGCCGCTTCCCTGGTAAATCATGGAGAGTCTCTACCTCCGTTGTCATGGATCCATTAACACTGCAGTGGAAGTTAACATCAAAGATACTGTACATACATGATGCATGCAACACACTGCTTAGGCTGCAGGATTGTGGCATTCTTCTACATGAGCAACCCAGTGTTACTGTAGCGCAGAGGCTCATTAAAATAACAGCCCAGCCCACAGTTAACTTACCAATATTCTGTCCTCTGTTTTGCCATTTTTGGTGTCAAGTTTTATGCCATGAATGAACTTGATAGATGATTTATCAACAATCTTCCTGATGCTTTCTGTGGATAAAAGCCACAACACATAGACAAATAATGTTAGAAATGTAGGCACACACAGGGAACTCTCTGTTTCAGTCTTTTCAAGGACCAAACCAGCATTTTTGCATATTTCAATAAAAAAACACATTACTGCTGAGCACTTTTAAAAGCATGCTGTACTCTCTTAGATTTGTTTGTGTTACATTCCAGATAGACGCAGGTAAATTATCACGGGGAAAATGATGTCTGCATTTATGTTTGTCACAGTCACATTAATGTTGTGTGAGCAGTGAGTGCGGGGATGTGATGTTAACTGTAGATTATTTGTCTCCGCAAGTTGATTTTTCATTTTGTAGCATAACTGCCTTCGAGGTAGAGAAAAAGTACATTCAAATATCAATTTGGAAGATAATTGGTGATAATAAGCACACATATTTCATAGTAAATGGTTTAAAATAGGAGCACCCCAATGTTCTAGGGAGGCACGGCAGTGTATCTGGTTTGAAACCAGCCAGGCACCAAAACCCCAGTATCACGACACATATCAAATACATCCAAATCAAACTAACCCACCCTGACCTTTGGGTGGACAGGCCTGTATTCATTATATGTCAGGCTTTTATTTTGAACAGACTTGTTGTGACATTTCAGATGATAGAATAATCCAGCCAACTCTGAGTCTGAATATATCCCTAATAATTATAAGTTGATACAATATGCATGCAACACTGAAGCAAAAAGACTAACAGGGTATTATGTGCTTCAAAACACAATATGGCCCGTAGTTGTCTGGATTAATCATGGCTGGAAATATAACAGTTAGTCTCCTTCTGTATTGCTCAATGAGTTCAGGACCATGTTATCACCGAGCCACTGTATCTCGTGGTATCATTAAAATGGTTCACAATATGCTTCAGTGTTATCTCCTTCAACATGACACATGCAAGCATCAGTGTCTATGATTCACTGAGAACTGTTCCTGTCAAGCAGCATCACCGTCAGTGCTGTGACCTTCGACATGTATACAGCACATAACCTGCCTGCCGCGCCAGAAGTGTCTTACTCACGGAGTGGGAACACACAGCACCGACACACCATCTCAGAAACATACAGTCGCTGGCCGGAATGACAAGATTTAGCCTCTCCATTACTGTGGCTGCACAGCATCCCGACTGACGACTTTATGAGCAAATCGATTCTGAAGCCAGGACGGTGGGATTTGGCAGGGGGAGTTGATACAGTCGCAGCACATAGTAAAGCAAGTTTTACTCTTTATGGAGCAGTGCTACTTCGTACTTCCACAGAGGAATTTTAACTCCTCCACATTTGTCTGTCAGCAGTAGTTACATTTCAGTAGATTTTACAGACAAACCATAGAATCAGTTAATGAAATAGGATGAATAATAGAATCAACTCACAGTATATAAAGTAGATAAAGGTGGCATCATTAACCTGCTACAACATTAACATACACTTGAATGCATCGCTGATTATCCAATGATATAGTATTATGACACTAAAAGGGTACAGTGTGCTACAAAATTAGCACTTTTTGATGCTTTTTGTGCATTTTGCTGATAACACTTTTGTACATTTACTTTAGGTTTTTAACTTTTACTTGTGTACTAGAGTATTTTTACAATTTCGAATGTACACAGCAGCAGTATCTGAGTGTTGGGCCTCCTTTCCAAACCTCCAAAATATACATAAATGCTCTTCTGAAAACGAACTGGTGCCAGTTGGCACCTCCAGTCAGTGAGAGTAGTGAGAGCCAGAGATGGATTGATAACATTGATATAACACTGGACAACAGTCTTAGTCCATCCAGCGAGGAGATCAGGACTAAGGTCTCATTCAGGTGACCTTGTGCAGGCCTGCAGACCACCATGGCCCGGTGGCCCCGGTGCTCCACCTGTCAGTCAGAGCAGGCAGGGCGCCGCAGGTGACTGAATGGAGAGGCAGGGATTCCACTGGATTAATCATCACAGTGCGCCTAATAGAGCCATTAGGAGTAATTAACACAGCAGCAGAGTCCCGGATACCCTGAGCATGTGTGCAGTGTGTGTTTCTGTGGTGGTGCGCGTGCGTTGCGCTCGTGCACGACATTAAATCCGAGGCAGTGCCGTGACTTTGACATGTGTAAGCTGTTGCTGTTTGAGGGGAAAAAAATGATCAATATTTGCGCGTTCTGTCGCGCTGTTGGGTTTGCGTGGCTCATGCATTCTTGCTGGCAAGATACGGTGAACATCTGCCTCTGTCAGCCCCCCCATCGCTTCACTTTCGCACGCACGCGCACGCAGCACGCACGCGCGCAATCACTATAGCAGGATAGGCTGCAGGAAAACAAAGATAAAATACACAAGGGTTGAGGTTCAGAGAGGGGAGGAATCACACTCTGACATAGTGTGTGTTGGTAAAAACGTGCAGGGAACAAAACGCTATCAGACCCACGAGTACAAACCATTATGTCCACAACGCCCCTTTTTCCTCTCTGGCCTAAGGCTGGGGGTTTTTATTACCTGATCCGCCCCGAGGGGCAGATTTCAAACAAGGTATATTTCCCCTGCACTGTAAATAATTCATCTGCACATTAACTAATTCACATGCACTGAGAAAAAAAAAGAAGAAGAACAAGAAGAAGAAGAAGAAGAAGAAGAAGAAGAAGAAGAAGAAGGGAGGGGGAAGAAAGCCGCCCCGGAAAGGTTCAGGGTAAAATGAAAGGTGTAGCTTATGACTATCATCCAATGCGTCTGTTCGGTCGCAGCCTCCGCCAGACGCGCGGAGGAAAAGCATCCCGAGCATGAACGCAGACACGCCGGGGGTGACCGCGGTTATAACCCGCAACAACAACACGCACACACACGGAGCAAAATAACCAAGCGGCGGTCTCTACCCACCTGTCATATCCTTGCTCACACTCACGAAACCAGAGGCAGTGATCTCCTTAGAAGCCATGTCTGTTCCTCTCTCCTATCGCCACCCCTCCTCCTCTTCCTCTCCTCCACCTCCTCCCCACTGGCTCTCCTCTCTCTCTCTCTCTCTCTCTCTCTCTCCCTCTCTCTCTCACAAATGGACAAGAAGGATGGTCTCTCTCCCAGGCATTCCAGCAGAGCATCCGACTTCCTGGAAGAAACCCTGTGGATGTTGGGAGGCTGGCTGTGGGAGCGATGGGAGGTGGAGGGAGGGGCAGAGAGGTGGAGGGAGGGATGATGAGGAGGAAGGCGGGGATCAGTCGGGGATAATGAGGCGGCTGTAGTTACCTGTGCAAGCACAGAGCGTGCAGTCAGGAGGAGTTCATAGGAGATGCACTGTAGTTTGGCTGCAGGAAGTTAGAGGTGCAACAAAAACCAAAGAAAGATTCTACCACAGAAGATTATAATGAGAAAAAGAATTGCCTTTCAGCTGTAATTAAAACTAATCCACACATGCTAACATGCTGATGATGCTAAAGTTAAACTGGAATCACATGTAGTGATCCCTCTTTGTTGTAAAACAAACATACAATGGATATAATGTTATTTAAATGTTTTGTGTTTTTTTGAGTTAAAAGGAAGTAAAATGATATTTGGGAAAATATCAGAAATGCTTCTTTTGCTCTGAGGCAGCTGGAGGAGGCTGTGTCAGTGTCTGTGGTTGACAGACAGCAGCTGGCAGTAAACAAAGGCCCCGTTTACACATGGCATTAATATTTCCCTTGGTTGATCCGATCATACGTGGAAAGCTCAAAGTATGAATGCACCCAAGACGCACTTAGATCTGATCTCTCTAGCTGCATCCGAAGGCGGTCTGGGCTGCAGGTGATTCTTTCAACAATGTAAAGCAATGTGTCTTGAGCCACATTGAAGGACCACACTGTCTAATTTCCATTTGGTTCACTGCAATGCAAACTGCAGTTGGGCTCTCTTACCTGCCAAGATAAGCAGATGAGGAACACACTGTCTATGTCAGCCTATTTCACCATTGAACTAGTAACTATAATAATATATTTAATTTTAATTTACCAAAACTTTATCTGATGGATTGGATTAATCTGGATAAAATTAAATACTCCCCAAAGAGAAAACAAGACATAAGGGTCAGCAAGTACTGGAAAGAAAAGTAGGATATAAATAGAGCAAAGAAGAGATAACAAAACAACCAACAACCTGAATAAGAAGATATCTATAAATAAAACAGTGACAATCAGAAACTGGTGTCAGCATTAGCAGGTTGTACATCAGCAGCACAATCTGGGACAGAACTAATTGAGAAAAACATGAAGAAATATGTTCTGTCACATTTCATACAGCAGGTTTGGCAGGTCACATAGGGTGATGTGACTACACTGACATCTGAGATTCTTACAGAGAATCTGTAAAACAGCTTGCTAATAGTAAATTGGTTGTTTTGTGGTTTGGGATCTTTACCTCCATGCCTTTCTGTCTGTCCCTGGACTGCTGCTGTCTGATGGCTCCGCCTGTTAACTGGTTGACAGAGGAAGGAAATGTCTCCACCAAGATGACCATCTCTGTCTGTGGTTTGCTGTGATAGGCAGTTGAAACTCTCCCTGAGAGATACAATTATTCTCTGTCTCATAGCATCTGAAATAAAAAGGCTGTGGAAACCTGTATACACAATTGTAAGCATAGGGAGTCTTAAAATCGAAATTATTTCCACTTTCTCTCCTTATAAAGTATCACAGGGAAGCTGCACATCTAATTTTAGACATTGGACGGAATGGACATCATCCTTATCTCCTCACTGCTGGGTGAGTATATCACAGATAAAACCTGACTGACTGACACACACCTGCCTTTTTTTTAACTTGACTGCATTCAGACTGTGTGGCCTCTGCTGGGAAGGTTTGCAAGAAATATGTGTTTTTATTAAAAAGGTTCTTCTACTGGTGGACAAAACATAGTGCAAGTGCTTTAGGAAGCGTTTGCGTTCAGCTGTCAGAGCAGTGCTGACCTAGACCCAAAGCTGTACGCTCTTATTTGATGCGGATATCAGTATATCAGTATTGTATGCAGGGTAATAAATTTTACTGGGCTGTTTGCCTGCAGCTGGGAGTTTCAGACAGTGCTAAATTAAAATGATATGCACCAGCCAGAATCTAAATAGGGCTAATGGAAATGATTTAGACAAGGCAGCCAGACTGTCATGTTGGCTATTCCATCCCTGACAGCCTTGAGTTATGTGCAAAACTGTTTGACTATAGTAGTAGTAGTATGTTACACTACTTTATGTGTGTGTGTGTGTGTGTGTATGTGTGTGGTGTCTAGCGGGAAAACACAGCAAATGTGCGTGCATTCCTTCTGTTCCCATGGGGATGATAATCGTCTAAACAGTCTCATTAAGGAACAGGAAGCTCTGTCTCTACACTGTGTGGCAGTACTGTGACACTGTGTTTGTGTGTGTTGGTGTGTTATGGAAAGAATGAGGCTTGGGCAGTTTGTGTACGTCTCAGCAGAATTAGAGATTGTTGTTGTGTCTTACAGACAGTTTATTGGTGTTAGATGTATTAAATCTGTCTGTAGAGATTAACTTTTTCTGAAAGTCTTGGTTATATAAACCAAAATCAGCAGTGGACCATAAATGACTATCTGGCGTGCCACCATGTGGGAAAAAAGCTGTCTGTGGTGGTCATGTTAACGCACTTTACTCCTGATTGGCAGAGTAGACTAAACATACTCTACCCATAATGCCACTGATGTGACAGGAACAAGCTGTGGTTTTTACGAGAACATGAGGAGATGTGTGTGTGTGTGTGTGTGTGTGTGTGTGTGTGTGTGTGTGTGTGTGTGTGTGTGTGTGTGTGTGTGTGTGTGTGTGTGTGTGTGTGTGTGTGTTGGTGTGTAATTTCTCTGTGTTTCAGGTGTAGCCGCATTTGTTGTCCAAGCTGCTCCATCTAAAGGTAAACACAATAAATACATACAGAAAGAGCACCTTTTCTCATACACACACACAACTACAGTATGTTTGGTACAAGCACGAACCATAATGGAGCTTCTGTCTTTGTGCAGAGACTCTGAAGGTCAGTGTGTCTGTGTGGCCTCCGGGGTCAAACTTGTACCTCGGTGAGTGTGTGTTGCTGCAGTGCACAGTGCAGTCAAACTCCAGTTTTGTGTGGAGCTACCAGTGGTTCAGGCAAAAGCCACACACTGCTCCGACCCCAAACCCCAGGCACCTGGTCTCCGGTGACAGCTACTCCATCACCGCGGTAACAAGGGAGGACGCGGGAAGCTTCTGGTGCCAAGCTGAGCGGTGGGAGGGCAACACCACCTCTGTGTTGCTCCTCAGCCAGCCGGCTACACTCAGTGTGTCAGGTGAGCAGCAGCAGCTACAACCTCTGCAGCGAGGCATTGGGTTTCTCCTGTATGCACCTGACAGCACATAAGGCAGTGCAGGACTGACTTCTAATACAGTGACATGTATACATATACAGCCACAGAAGACATAATGTCAATCTATCCTACATGTTTTATATTGTCAGACAACTGCCAGAAGTCCTGTTCTTTTCAATTATGTTTATATAAATTTTAATGTTATTTTTAGGCTTTTATGACCTGGGTGTTTAAGTACTCTAAGAATATTATTCATTCATTACTCAGTAGATTCAATATTGCAATTTATTATCATTATTGCATTAATTCCTGTGGTCATTTTGATCATGTTGGCTAAGTATTGGATCCTAAAATGGAAATAGCACCTACAGTATTACAGCGACCTAATTAATCCTCAAAACCTCTCTTACAAACTTTAGATGGTTGTATGGACACACCCAAAAATATGTTTTATGTCAGTCCACTAACTGCCTCTAATAGACTCAGATCTGTTTTTTTTTTCATGACAGTGTGAACATCTCAAATCACATGGAATCTGATCTTGTCAATTCTGACTCAGGCCACTTTACTATGTGGTCCAAGTCTTAATTTTTGCAATGTGACCTCAGTGTGAACAGTCATATCAGAATTCATGTGACTTTTCCGTCACTCTACGTTGCCCTTCTAGTGCCTTTTCATAGTAATCAAGATGGAAGTATTTGTCTGCTGCTATTGTATGAAACAACTGCATCTTGATTGATTGTGTTCTTCTCACTTTCTCTGTCCATCTCTGTCCTCCAGAGCTATCTCCTCCCTCACTGATTCTGACTCCCAGCACCAGACAGATCTTCGGAGGAGAGAATTTTACTGTTCAGTGCCCCGTGTCTCAGACTAACTCTTCAGGCTGGATGCTTAGGCAATTCTCTCCGGGCCGCAGAGTGAGGAAAAGAGTCCTCCACATAGACCATTGTTCACCACTAGGGGGTGCTGTCAGTACAGACAAGTCTGACAGGTGTGCGTTCACTGCTGTCAGCGGAAATAGTGGACTGTACTGGTGTGAGGGCGCTGAGGGCCGCAGCAACGCAGTCAACATCACAGTAAGCTGTGAGTCTTGTGTAACAGTGATGACACTGGACAAACTGGGGGAAAAAAACACAAAAGAAAGCAAAATATGGTCCTAACAGACAGTATGTTGCTCCAAAGTGTATCAGCAATCACACATTGTGGGTTCAAATGTGTTGTGTGAGTGACAGGATTTAGAACAAATGTAATAATAATAGTGAGTGAAGCAATTTGTCTGTTAACCATGTCTGCTATTTTTGTCCCACAGACGGTGCCATCATCTTGAAGACTCCTGCCTTCCCTGTATTTAAGGGCAGTAAAGTGGTCTTGTATTGTCAGTACTCGACAGGCAATCACAGTAAAACAACCTTCTTTAAAAATGGAGCAGAAATCTTCCCTTACACTTCTTCCGGTTCAGACAGAGTAATAAATATGACTATTCTGAATGTGACAGAGGAAGACGAAGGCTTCTATAAGTGTGCGTCTCAGGACAGAAGGTTGGAGAGTCCAGAGAGCTGGTTATCAGTGAGACTTGACCGAGGTCAGCGTGTGGCTTTGTTGCATTTAATGATAATACTCATCATTCTGTTTAGTGTAATATCAGTCAGAGTGGATCAATGAATGATGTCAATTGTTATGTCTTACAGGCAACTTCACGTCAACAGATGGGACCGCAACCTCCACGAGTGGTAAAATTATTTCATATTACTATTGCATGCACTGAGTAGGTTTGGAAGGAATAGGCAATGATAACAATAATTACAGGGTAAAGCAAAGAGTACCACTTTCTAACAAGTCATTATTTAACAATGGTTTAATTCTCATCCCACCAACATGAGTTCAACATACAAGAACTATGGCCTCTACTATAAGACACAACCATCATAGCAAAATGTGAAATTATTTAAATTAATTAATATCATCTGAAGAAACAAAACAGATTATTATTTTAGGAAAGTTACAGTTGACTTGCATATTGTATAAAACTGAAAAAAACGAAAATCTTAAAATCTTATTTGTTGTCTTCATCAGGCTCCTGGAAATGGATTGTTTCAGTCATTGTTTCATGTGGACTTTTGTGCCTCATTCCTCTAACTGTTGGGCTGATTCGTCACTACAGGTTGGCCACAGAATCTATAAAATCTTCCACTTCTCTTCTCAGATATCCTGGCATAAATCACAAGTCAGACAGACTGCTGAGCAAATGCTTCACTCTTATTTTATTTGTGCCAAGGTACCAGACGTTTTGCACCCGCAGCTGTTGGCCAGTTTCCAAAGAGGATCTACCAGCAGTGGAGCTTCCTGCGACCAAGCAGGACGCAACAGAAGTGCAGTGGGACCTGTCCTGGATGGAGATGTCCAATCTGCTGGATAAGCAGTTATATCCGGGCACTTAAAGGATCACCCTCACATAAAGAATAAAGAAAATACTAAATGGAGTTCAGTCAGTGCTGCTTCTGACATACATACATAAAAAATAAATATTAACAAGAAATAAATAGTCAGCATAGATATTTATAAATAATATTCAAATCATGCAAGTCTGGAGTCTTTTTGGATGAAAATCTTACTTGAAAATACAAACGTTTGTTCACTGATCTACTTTACTTTAACTTTCTATTACTGTTTAAGTTATCCCTATATTACCAGATGTAAAGTTTTTAGGGTGTTACTAACTCATCCTACCTTGACAAGAAACTTTAAATTCTAAAAAATGAAAATGGTAAAAGCAGCTATGACTCTCCTGTCTCACTGTTAAGAATATTGAATATTTATAATGTTAATATTTAAAAAATGTTTTTATGCATTTGATTGTACCTCCTGATATTTTACTAAATGTATTTAATATGTAATGTAATGTTAAAATGACAAATGATATATTGCATTAAATATAGACGTCCCTCTCTCATCATCTACTTCATTACAGAACATGTCTTCAAGACATCTAACTTACATTGCCAAATGTTTCTCTTGTTTTTGACTGTAAGCTCCTTCTTTTATTCTCCTTTTAATTGTGCTTTGTCTTGTTTGTCTGATATTTATGATTATAATTGTTTTTTTATTATGATTTTTTGGGGGGACTTTTTATGCCTTTATTTTGGATAGAGACAGACAGAGAAACTAGGGTGAGAGAGAAATGGGATGACATAGACCAAAGGGCAGCGGGTTGGAATCGAACCAAGGCCGCACAAGCAGCCTTAACACACAGGGCGCAAGCTTTACATGGTGAGCTTTATGGGGGACCACATTTCTAATTATACTTGATTGAATTGTTCTGTAGATGTTTTAGAGACAAAGAACAACTACAAATTAAACTAAAGATAAACAAGTTGTTTGTACTGTAATTTCACAATCCACTGGATGCTAATTTTGGCTCTGGATTTAAATTACTCCATTTCTTATAGAGACCCATAACCATTATGTATCTGTCAGCGTAATTATGATGGCATGAGGCACTGCATGACTCATCTTTGAATAAATTATGTCTTTGTAATTTAAATGAAGTGCATTACTGTAAAGTAAATACATCTGCATACAACATGCAATAACATCTTTGGTTTAGATTTCATTTCATCCAAAGTGATGCTTAGCATTTTATTTGCAGCTTTTCTAGTTTTTATTTCTTTGGGGGCTGAAAAGGAAAATTATTTTTCTATCCACTTTTGTTTCATCATGGCAAGCTGCACATTTGAGGTAAAAACACATTTCTTATAATGGCTTACATTTTGTAGTGTCAGTGAGTGTTTATGAGGACTCCACTGGAGAGACTATTATCCTTAGCAGTATAAGTCAGTGTGCAGAGACAGGTACAGGCAACAAAGAACTAACACATGATCATCCAGTGACATCTAAATGATGTCAGTCTACCAAAAAAAAAAATAGAAAAAGGAGAATTTTTGGTCCCAGCTCCCCAGGAAGATATGCTGCAGCACAGAGAGGTGACACAGCTCTGGTTAGGACAGAGACTGAAATGTGTACAGCTGTGCTTCAGTATAACAAGGTAAGCTGATGGAAAATCTGCCACCATCTGCAGAAACATCAGCAAGAGACCCAGTCAGAGTTCAGTCTCATAAAACATTGACTTGCTTAAGAAATGGTGTGTAGTGTTGATATGTGAGCTTGAACGAAATACAGGAGCAAAGGTTACTTCCACTGAAATTATTTTTGGCTCAGCACTTTGTTCATTAATGCAAATATGACTTCCTCTTAGTCCTCATCATACAAAGTCAAAAATAGACTGGCAACAAAGACTTTGAAAGCATGTTCATATATTCATTTTAATTGATATGTTGAGTTCATGTTCATAAGCTCTCTGCTGTTACACAACATGATTAAAACCAGTTAGGCAGGTTGCCTTATGAGACTGCCTGAGAGAAACTTTGACGCAGTTTGCTTTGTTGTGTCACTGCAGACAGTCAGTGCTGTGCGGACTGGCTGTAAAATCTGCCTGAATACCTGTTTTCTTAAAACATTTTCAGGATATATTTCATCCACTGACTTCTGCAGAGCCCTCGGGGTTGTTCAATTGTTCACTGATAACTTGGCTATGAAAAGAGAAGACCAGCAAAAATGGAAAATGAGCTTGGTGAGTTAATCAAACAGTTCTTTTAATAATTTTCAGAAATGGTGGTCTGTTTATTTGAACCTGCTTTGAGATGCAATACGTTAAAGCTTAACTACTTCATTATGAGAACCTGATATGTTGTATAAATTAAATCCACTCTCAATATAATCTTCTTTATATTAATATTATGTATTGCTTTATTGCCCAGTGCAACATGCAGATCTGTTTTGAGGTGAAATCAGCTTGTTCCAGCAACAGTCATTATTACCATATAAACAATTAATATGGTAAAACAATACGAACAGTCTTCATATGCATATACAAGAAAACAACACTTAAACACAATGAAACCTGTAAAACTAGTTAGATCGGTTCATTGTCAGCAAGGACACAAAACACATTTGATTCCATCTTAGTTATCAGAACCAGTATCTTCCTTACAGGTCAAACTTCTCCCCAACGGTTTCATGTAAACACTGAGTCATAAGCAGAAATAGAAACACCAATGCAAATGTTCTGCAAAAATACCAGTTTTGTGTAATTTAGCGTTTTTACTTTTTTATGCTGTGATTCAGCTCTAAGCTCTGAGGCTGTAGTTAGTGTAGATTAATTGGGCGCTTATACACACACACACACACACACACACACACACACACACACACACACACACACACACACACACACACACACACACACACACACACACACACACACAAACACAAACACACATTTGATTATAACTATAACACCACTATAAAGTACAGTCTCTCAACATAGAAGTGAATCATCTTTAGAAAAGCAAGATAGTAGACCCCCCCAAAAAAACATTTGGAGAAATGAAACATTTGGTTATTGTGTTGCACTGCACTACATCATACAAGTATTTTGATTTTCTATTTTTTGTTGATCTTTTTGTCTAAGTAGCTTCTTTTAACGTCGAAATGATTTGTTTTGGTTCAGGGTCATTCTAAAAATGATTCCATTATTTGGTCATGTCTCACCTTACTGTTATTTTTCAAACTGTCTCTCAAATAAAAGGGATTAATAAAGTCAAAAATAACTCTGCCATAAAATCCCAGAGGAACAACAGAAGCAAAGGTTTACCGGAGCATCCACCTTCTGTCAGTCATCTGAAGCAGAAGAAACCGGGTCATTGTAGTTTTGGTCGTTTTCTCACCTTAATTGACTGTGTTCTCCTCAGTATGAAATCTGATTACTTCCTTTTACTGAAGTTTCTCCGCCAGTTTGATAACAAAATGCATTATCATCAAGCCAAAGAAGCCGTTTCACAATGCTTTTGAAAACATCTTGGTGAAACTGTCTATTTCTTCACTTCTGGTCCATAAAGTGACACTATCAAGTTTTCCTTTGTCTTCCAGGGGAGAAAGAGATCAGACTCATCCTGATTGGTGGGAGATGGGCTGGCAAGAGCTCTTCTGGCAACACCATACTGAGAGAGGAAAGGTTTGAGTGTGGCAGAACAAGAACAATCCAGTCTGAGGTAAGACATGGAGACGTTGATGGCAGGAAGCTCATCGTGGTGGATGCTCCAGGATGGAACAGCTCCCTCTCCCTCACTGAGATCCCAGAGAGAGACAAGCAAACATTTAAGCTCAATGCGTCCAAGTGTCCACCTGGACCAAATGTCTTCCTCCTTGTTATTCCCATAGACTGCGCTTTCACTGCGGAGCAGAAAAGGATTGTGGAGGAGCACATGAAGCTCCTGGAAAAGCGTGTTTGGAAATATACCATGGTACTGTTCACCTGTGGAGATTTCCTCGGGAAGAGGACAATAGAGCAACACATTGAGAGTGAGGGAGATGCACTGAAGTGGTTAATAGAAAGATGCAGGAACAGGTACCACGTGTTCAATAACAAGGAGAACTATAACTCAACTCAGGTGACACAGCTGCTGGAGAAGATAGAGGAGATGGTGGGGCACAACAAGAGCAGCTATTACGAGGTAGAAGAACAGATATTTAACATCATTAGAGAGAAGCAACGAGAAGTGGCTGAAAGGGCGGAAAAGAGACGGAGAAGGGCCGAGGAACAAAGACAAGAAATGAAGATACTCATTCAAGGTGAATGTGACAGTGGCAACGCGTCCTGTAGCTCATTCAATACACTGTATGATGGTTTAAAGCTTTAAAGCTTTAAATTACTTTCAGAATATAATACCACTCTCTGTATGGTAAACATGAAATTACTTCCAACATATGGTTAGCTTAGCTTAGCATAAAGACTGAAACCAGGTGGAAACTAGTTCGGAAGATAACAAATCCACCTACCAGCATTGCATAGTTACAAACGGATATGTTCAGTTTACTGCTCATCACAAAAATGGGAACATCCAATGAACACACTCTTTTAGTTCTAGATAAACATCCCAATGAGGGCAAACAAATCCAACAGGGAGCTGGCAAAATCCAAAGTGCTGTACATTAGTCAGGTCCAAGAAAGAAGGGACAAGTGGTCTGGGAGCTAGCAACTACAGGGGTCACCAGCCAGCCAGTTACACTCAGACCCCACTGAGAGCCTGCTTCAGCTCTTTCAAGAGACCGGTCTTGTAGACAAGAGGCTTCAATTCCCTGTTGTCCATTACAAAATGAACAGGTACATGTGGTTATCCGAATTGTTTTCCTGTGGGGTGTTATGGAGTCTCTCTCACCAAGACAACGAGACTAGTAGTCTCCCACAATTCCAGAAAACCAAAGACGAGATTTAACTTAACAATTTCTTTCTTCTTTCATGGACTCAACAAACAAAAACATGTTAATTAGTGAGCTTTAGCTGATGGAAGACGAGTTTATGCATTCTTTATGCTAAGCTAAACTAACTGCCTGTTTGCCCCAGCCATATATTTAGTGTACAGACAAAAGAGTATGTTTTTCACAGTGTTGAACTAGCCTTTAAACATTTTGTGAAGAGAACCTGGTAAGTGTTATTTATTTTATCCATTCATTTATTTTACTATGGTCAATGTACTAATGTATTTTCATTCTTTCATTAGCTAAGTTTAATAATGTATTGTATAAATTGCTGTAAGCTCCTTGACTAATAAAGCTTTGTTTTGTCTAACAGAAGAGAGAAAAACCATCCCAAAACTCCAGATAATTCTCTTGGGAAGCCGAAGTGTTGGGAAAACGTCAGTAGGGAACACTATCCTGGGAATCATGGAACAAGAAGATGGAAGAAGAACGGCGCAGTCAGTGGCACGGCATGGTTTTGTGGGTAAAACTGAAATAACTCTGGTTGACACACCAGGTTGGTGGAAAAGCCTCCGAGCGTTCGACACTCTTGAGGCAATCAAAGAGGAAGTGATGCGCAGCATGTTCCTGTGCCCCCCTGGGCCTCACGTCTTCCTGCTGGTGATAGACGCAGATGCATCCTTCAAGGCCAAACACTTAGATGCAGTGACAACACACATGGAGCTTCTCGGAGAAGGAGTGTGGAGACACACTGTTGTAGTTTTCACCAGGGGAGACTGGCTGGGACCAAATACCATAGAGCAGTACATCGAAGGGGAGGGAGAGGCCATTCAGTCTCTAGTTGAACAATGTGGAAACAGATATCATGTCATTGATAACAAGAAAGCAGATGAAACTCAAATCACAGAGCTACTGGAGAAAATTACTTGGACTGTGGCTGGAAATGGTTGGAGCCATTTTTTTCCAGATGAGAAGATATTTCTAACTATTGAAGAGAAAACACGAAGAGTAGAAGAAGGAGCGCGATTGAGGCAAAGTCAAGTCAAGGCCAAAAGAAAATCCCTGAGAGGTACGGTTCAGTCATCGAGCATTAATGTCACAAGTAAATAAGTGTGGCATTGTGAGAGCTGTTTCCACATTATGAGTGTAAACAGACACAAGAGGAAAGACAATTACAGAAGTACAAGAAGAGTGCTGCAGTTAATACTAATCTTATGAAGCAAGGCTGGTCAGTTTAACACTTTTGTTCAGACTGAAATATTTCAGTCAAAGCACTTTTGTTTATGATCAAATACCTGAAAAACTATTAGCATTCCAATCAGCCACAGCTATTGTGTTCAGATCTAATTAGCAAATGTAAGCACATTAACCCCTTATCCGCAGAGCATGTGTGAGCAGTGCTTGAAGTTTGTCTCACAACAGCTCCGGCTAGCATCCCTGCAGCATCCACACAAAGAGTGTTTTTATTGCGCTGCTGCCAGCCCTATCTTTCTACGTCAAGTGTCCCTTTGATAAATAGAGTACATTAAAAGCCTTGTTAACAGAAATGCTAAAAGATCCAGGATATACGAATGGAAACTGCTGTCAGTCTGTCTCGGTCAGTGGCCGTTTGTTAACTGTAGTCACAGCCCTGTTGCTCATGTTCCGTACTCAGTCTGTAGGCACAAGCAAGCATCAGCATTGGCCATATACTAGACTGAAAAAAAATAACAGTCATATTTAGAATAACGCTATTATCTGCAGTGTTCCTGTATTTTAATCAGGCTGGATGTTTCTCTTTGGGCCACCAATTGAAAAACCTGGTAACCTTCAAAACTCAATAAAAATGCAATGACAGCTGTTTTCTTTTCAGGTTCCAAAGATGAATTGCGGGAACTGAGGATTGTGATGCTTGGTCAGAAGACATCTGGAAAGAGTGCAACAAGAAACAACCTCCTGCGTAAGGATGTGTTTGCCACCTGTGCGAATACGCACTGTCAGGTGGAGGAAGGGGAAGTTGCTGGCAGAAGGATCACAGTGATCGACTCCCTGGGCTGGTATGAGGAGTCCTCCCTCTGCACTAAAGAAATGGACAAAGAAATTGTTCGAGGTCTGTCGATGAGCCCGTTAGGCGTTCATGCTGTTCTGCTGGTTGTCCCCTTGGACCTGGCGTTCAGAGAAGCTCAACAGGTCGCTCTGGAGGAACACATGAACCTCTTGGATGCCAGTGTCTGGAAACACACAATGGTTCTGTTCACATATGGAGACAAACTAGCAGATAAATCCGTAGAGGAACACATTGAAAGGGAGCATCGAGCTCTACGCTGGTTGGTTGACAAGTGTGAGAACAAATACCATGTTGTGAACAATATGAAGAGAGCTGATCTGAATCAGGTTACCGAGCTGTTTGAGAAGATAGAGGAAATGGTGGCAGGGAACAGCGGCCGGCTCTTCTGCCCTGACATGAACAACATCGACCTGAATATTGAAGAGAAGTTCAGGAGAAGGCAGCTCAAACATGTGCTGAAGCAGCGGCTGGAGGAGGAGTACAGGCGGAGGGAGCTGGAGATGATGATGGGCTTCAGGGAAAAACTCCTCGAGCTGCAAGCTGATATCAGGGGGAGTGTGACAAGCACTAAATCCAAGTCCCTGAGTGAGTATTACACTGGGATGGGGATGATTAATGAGTTAGTTTTTTCCATCATAATATAAATATCCTGTTGCGCTAATCATTTGTTTTAATGATCAATTGTTAGTTGGTGACATGGCCAAACTCAAAGCCAAGGGTGTTGGTCAGAAAAAGAAAGATGGAAAGGAGAAGAAGGAAATCATAGGAGAAAAAATCAGCCAGGAAATTGAAAAGCTGGATAAGGACATAATGAGAGCCACAGATTGTCTTCGGAAAAGCAAGGATCTTCTGTTCGAGGACTGTAAGTAAAAATGGTTTAATATCTAGCATTCACACTGAGCACAGTGTTACAGTCAAATATGTGTTTTGTTTAATTTACAGTCAAAGGAGACAGTCTAGCACCATCTATTGCTCAGTCTTCTCCAGAGAGGAGAATATCAACCAGCCACTTTGAAAATATTCTACAATGGCTGTCCACACTTCAGATCAGCACAAATGTTGAGAACCAGCTGACCCTCAACTTCTCTCAGACATCAGGTTATGGATCTGAGCTACCACAGGACGACGTGGTCTCTGACACAGAAGCTGATATTTCTGAATGAATCATCTCAATAGGCTAAAAACATCCTGTTACTGAAGTTTCACTATTCATTGTGTCACAAGTGTCTGTCAGTCTGTGGTAATTTGGCCGGCTGTAGTCAGAAGTATTCTTGGTTTTGGTAGACACTTTACAAACATTCCAATCATTAAACTGTATAACTATATTTCCCATTATTTTTAGGTAATGTATTATATCCCCGTCTTCTACAATACACTAATTACTCAATACATTGTCTCCATTATGTACCAAACATTATTATTTGATGTGATAGCCAGTTGTAATGGGCACATCTAACCTGTATAGAGACTGTTTTTTATTTATTTTATTTGCCCAAGAAAGTAATCCAAGGTGAAGGGAAGGCAATCTGGAAACCTTACTGGATTTGTATTCATGTGGAAGCTGCAGCGAGATGATAAAATTCAGCACATAATGTACATTTTCTCTCTATTTTGAAAAGGAAAGACCATATCTTTGCAATTTACTGTCAGAGTGTACTGTGGAAATTCCACTAATTTAATTAAAACAAATAAGTAGTACCAGAAGTATAATGTGTACAGTATTTAGTTACATTTTGAAACTAAAATATCAGCTGATTTTGTCATGCATAGTATATTATAACTAACTATAAAGCATGTTTTATTGTTATGTTGGGGGATTTTTATTATTTTATTGTTATGAATGAAAATGGAAAGGAAAATGCATTTTCCTCATGGTTATCTGACATCTGTCAGAGGAAGGTATGCCCTAAAGTTAAGGATATCGATTTGCCAACATGTCAACAGAATACAGATGTTTGTTGTGCCACTGAAAGCATCTGTTCATGTCATCAATTTCTTCCTCTGCACAAATCAATACATAAGTCATCTGTTTCAGTTTAGACCAAGACACTCTTCTTCCCCTCATTAAAAAGTGTAAGTTGGTACAATTTCAAAGAGAAAGTTAACTCCCACTCGCAATAAAGCTTTTTTCCCACGCACTGAGTGTGATAATACAATGTGGCCTATTATATGTATTATGTATGTAATAAACAGTATGAACAGGGATGTATTGTTGAGGTGGGAAATAGACATCTTTTGGTGGAGCCCAATCGACACCAGATTTTTGTGCCAATATGGATGTACATATTCTAAATTATATTTTTGGCATTTTGCTTTATTTGACATAACAGTAGAGAGCGACAGGAAAGGCAGGGGAGAGAGGAGATGACAGGCATTGAACCCAGGCCGCTGCAGTATGGGCTCAACTGAAATATATAATGCCAACAATCTGTGATAAGCCAATATCGGCCAACATATTGACACATTTATCAGTCTAGCTCTAGCATGAGCTCATAAACACATAAAGCTCTACTGTATTGGAGTAAAGCCAATATTTGCCAACTTTGTATGATAATCTTAAGAAAACTACCACAGATTTTCTAGTCATCATAAAAATACTTGATAGATAATATTAAAATATTTGAGCAGAATGTGTGTGTGTTGTCAAATTTGTTGTCAAAATGTAGGCCTAATTCAGAAACTGGAATTAAAGTCTGTCCTTTTACTCTTACCAATGTGTTTTTTAGTGGATGCATCTCATTTTCATATTCGTTAAGTTTTGGAGTTTTGTGGGATTTAACACCACCACAAACGACTATTTCTGTACAAGATATGTATCTTCAGATACAGCTGGTCAGTTAAGTTTATCTGTGCTGCAAAACAACGCGGTTTGTGTCTTCATCAGCACCTCGGTCCAGCTACAACCTCTGCATGTATATGCATACAATACACAGAGAACTCCAAGACTGACTTCTAATGCACCGACGCTACTTTTATATTAGTCTCACTATAAAATGTATAAACACTCAAGTCATAAATCTATGCGTGGTTAATACTAATTAGAAATTGTCAGAAGTCCTGTTTATTTATTTATTTATGACCTATTTTCTGTTTTGGGTCAGATTCAGTTACTGAATACAAATTTCATGGCAATTTTTGTAATTAGTCGGCTAACAAAATCCACTGGATTACAAAAAAAGCAGTCTAATTGGAATCATTTTGGATTACTTTAAAATCAAAGATTGAAAAATGGACAAAGCCACAAATATATTTGTTTCTCTTTAAACATCTCGAAACATTTTCAGTGCAAATACATTTGCATTTGCGCACAGACTGATTGTCTTTAAAAACTATTCATGAAAAGATGTAATACATTTACATTTAAATTGTACTATTAAAACAACAATGAATAAGAAATAAATAATGACAAAGTTATTACATTTTTTTAATGGATTTGCAAAATCCATTTTAACAGGCTTTAAAGTTTTACTTTGATTGCATTTCTGTTTCAGTTTTTACAGCATCTGTTGATTACTTTAATTTAAAGAACTGTGTCTCACACTTGAAATCAAACAAGATGGAAACCCACAAAGCAGTAACAGGAGCACTGAATGGTACACAGCCAGGAAAATGTTTGGACTTTAGCCTTTTGTTACCTGGGAAGTGTGTTTCTTCTGTTTGCGTCAGTGACAGCATTTGTTTTAGTGGCAGTGACGGAGGAGAATAGAGGAGGTGAAATGGGCTAGGATGACAAAAATAATAAACTGGAACAATTACACATTGCAGGGTAGCATAGATTTGTTTTGTCTGCCCTCTTCTGGCGACTTAATGAACCAACACTGTCTATGGCTCGCTCTCTCTCTCTCTCTCTCTCTCTCTCTCTCTCTCTCTCTCTCTCTCACACACACACACACACACACACACACACACACACACACACACACACACACACACACACAGTATGGTTTAGTCTCAGCACCTTTATCAAACTCTGCATTTTCATTGAGGAAGTTCTGATAAACCCACCGTACGCCAGCTGCTCACTACCAAACAGCAAACACACAGTTCTTATTATTTTAAGCAGTCTTTAGTAAATGGCTGCACTTATATAAACTTTGTGTAGTTGTGTGCAAAAATAACTAAAGCTGTCTCATAAATGTTGTGGAGAATTAAGCAGCATAAAATGGAAATATACTCAAGTACAAGTATCTCTGAATAGAAGTACAGTACTTGAGTAAATGTACTTAGTTACATTCCATCATTGCTGAATTGCCATTTGGTTTTGAATGAATTTGTTATTAATTTAATTTTATTATAAATAAACTATTGTTATGTTTTTTACTGACTTATGACTGAATTCTTACAATAGTTATTCCTGTTAGTGCAATAGCCTGTTTCCTACTTCCTTCCCCTCTACTTGGTCACTCCCCAGTCTCTGCTGTGAGTCAGTAAGTCAAAGATCAAATATCATCACTGTCCATATTCTAATGCACTGTTTGAACTGTTATTTCACAATCCACCAGATGCTAATTTAGGGTCTGGATTTAAATTATGCCATTTCTTATAGAGACCCATAACCATAATGTATCTGTCAGGATAATTATGACAGCGTGATGCATGACTCATCTTTGAATATATTATACATTTGATTTAAATGAAATATACACATACATACATACATACATACATACATGCATACATACATATTCATATTCATATTCATATTCATATTCATATACATATACATATTTTTGGTTTTGATTTAATAAATTCCAAAGTGCTATTTGGCATTTCATTTACAGTTTTTGTAGTTTGTATTGCCTGGAGGGAACAACGTACTGTAAGTCAGTGCGCAGAGACACAGAGAAGTACATCAAAATTACACATGCAGACACAGTCTGCCAAAACCATGTAGGAAAAGGAGAATTTTTAGTCTCTGTTTCCAAAGATATGCTGTGGCACAGAGAGGTTACAGAGTTCTGGTTAGGACGGAGACTGAAATGTGTACAGCTGTGCTTCAGTATAACAAGGTAAGCTGATGGAAAATCTGCCACCATCTGCAAAAACATCACAAAAGTCTGAGTTCAGTCTCATAAAAAATTGACTTGAAATGTTTTTTTATCTGAGCTTGAACTCTGCAACAACGAAATACAGGAGCACTGACATTATTTTCAGCTCAGCACTTTGTTCATTAATATATGCAAATATGCCACAGCCACACAGGGTAACAGCACCCCAGCTCACGCTCACCTCACCTCATTAGTTGTTATCTAACACAGGTTAATCTCATTTGCAGTCAACCTCACCCAAACAATTAACATTACACACTTTGTTTGATTTGAAATCTGTTGGTTTATTTGCTTATTAACCTTACATTGTTTTATGTGCACACATTTTAACACTGGATGGTTACACAAGAGGTTTCCTGTTATATGAATAATTTGTTTCTTTGTCTTTTGAGCACTTTGAAACACTTCCCTCTGCCCATCAGGACCAAAACCTCACGTCGGAAAACAGTTTCTTTCCATCTGCAGCTGGTCTCATTATTCCTGTACAGTTTAGATCTTTCTAATTTTATCTTTATTTATTATATTTTAACTTTTGTGTGATTTTTATGCACCAACGCACCAAGGGAATTCCTTGTACTTGTAAAAACTTACTTGGCAATAAACCCAATTCTGATTCTGATTCTGATTTTACCTTGGTTGTTGGGGGCGGTTCCTTCCTAGTGAAGCAAAAGGCGTGGCTGAGGGTGCAGCTTATTGGGCCAAAACACATGCTAATATGTCAATCAATTAACACTTTAGTGGCTGTTTGAGTTAGTTATATTTTGTTGACCTCTTTATAGGCCTAGTTATTAAATTCTTGGTTCATATTTGTTTGGCATTTTTTGGGTTAATAATAACCCAGTTTGTTTTAAAAAAAACATTTTCTCATTGCTTCACTGCTTGGTTTATTACACTCATTGGCATACACAGTCAAACATAGACTCCCCAAATAGTCAGACAACAAAGACTTTGAAAGCATGTTTACATATTCTGCAGACGTTTGTTATTCATTTTAATTGATATGTTGAGTTCATGTTCATAAGCTCTCTGCTGTTACACAACATGAGTAAAACCAGTTAGGCAGGTTGCCTTATGAGACTGCCTGAGAGAAACTTTGACGCAGTTTGCTTTGTTGTGTCACTGCAGACAGTCAGTGCTGTGCGGACTGGCTGTAAAAACTGCCTGAATACCTGTTTTCTTAAAACATTTTCAGGATATATTTCATCCACTGACTTCTGCAGAGCCCTCGGTGTTGTTCAATTGTTCACTGATAACTTGGCTATGAAAAGAGAAGACCAGCAAAAATGGAAAATGAGCTTGGTGAGTTAATCAAACTGTTCTTTTAAGCATAAATGGATTTCTGTATATTTGAACCTGCTTTGAGATACAATACGTTAAAGCTTAACTACTTCATTATGAGGACCTGATATGTTGTATAAATAAATAAATCCACTCTCAATGTAATCTTCTTTATATTAATATTATGTATTGCTTTATTGCCCAGTGCAACATGCAGATCTGTTTTAAGGTGAAATCAGCTTGTTCCAGCAACAGTCATTATTAACATATTAATAATTAATAAGGTAAAATAATAAAAGTCTTTGTATGCATTTACAAGAAACAAGACTGAAACCTGTAAAACCAGTTAGATCGGTTCATTGCCAGTAAGGATACAAAACACATTTGATTCCATCTTCCTTACAGGTCAAACTCCACCCCAACGGTTTCATGTAAACACTGAGTCATAAGCAGAAATAGTAACACAACTAGATAAGGAATGTTGAACTGTTGTTGAAGCTAGCTGTATTTGTAGTGTATTTTGTGTGTGTATATATAATATAGTATAGTATATATAATAATAAGTAGCTTAAGTAACTAAAACAGTAGTGTTGTTGATAGATTCAGGTCCAAATCTGGACATTTTATTGCAAAGTATTTGACTCTACATATTTTGCTATAAAAAAGTCTTTGTATGCATTTACAAGAAAACAAGACTGAAACCTGTAAAACCAGTTAGATTGGTTCATTGCCAGTAAGGATACAAAACACATTATGTCTCCACTCTGCAGACTGACACAGCAGAGTTAGCCTTTCTGAGCTTCTTAGCTTAGTTCATGTTACACAGGTAGCCCTCGAAAAGTTTACAAACTGCCATAAATGTGCTTATAGTGACTGTGAAAGTTCCAGCAGACTCTCTGAGTTCCCAGCGTGAACACAGAGTCTGACAAGAGCTGCTCATGGCTGCCACTACTGGTAGCTGTACTCTGTCACTCTGGCCGGTGTTGCTGCCCCTATTTGATTCTCTCTGCTGCATTTTTTAAATTTGCTGGGAGGGAGGGAGCTAGCAGGATTTAGATCTGGTTACTCTTTAAAGGTTTGTAACAATTAGGATGATCTATTGGCAGACATGGAATAAGATATTCATAGGTATGTTTTCATTAGTGTATAATCACCAGAAAATAAGAATCAGTGTGTTTTTGTTACCTTAGAATAAGAAGTATTTTTCAGAGGACTCTTCCACAGAGTCCGCCATGTTGAACCGTCATGTTTCTACAGTAGCTAGAACAGACAAACCAAACACACTGTTTGTAAGTATGGCCTTTTGTGGCCCCTGTAGTTTCTCCATATATCCACATAAATAGAAAGCTAAGCTGTACTCAAATGATCTTTAACATGCTTGCCACTAAAACCAACACACCCGTCCATTAAAAGAAGTAAGGACAAAAACAAATTTAAGAAATTAAGAATGTGATTATTGCGTTGCAATAAATTAGATAAGTATTTTGTTTAGTCACTCACTGTATTGCATATTCTTCATCACAGCACACAGCGCAAGTGACAATGGGAGGCTGTGAGTCATTCTCAGCTGATTTTGTTGATCTTTTTTTCTATGTAGCTTCTTTTAACGTGCTCAAAATGATTTGTTTTGGTTCAGGATCATTCTAAAAATGTCTGACTTTTGTCTCACCTTACTATTCTTCATACTCTGTCTCTCAAATGAAAGTCAAAAATAACTTCCACAAACCTCAGAAGATCAACACAAGCAGTCAAGTACAAGTTTACTCGAGCATCCCCCTTCTGTCAGTCATCTAAAGCAGCAGAAACCCAGTGTGATAACCCACTCATTCTAGTTTTGGTGATTTTCTCATCTTATCTTCTTTGTATTAAAGTTTCTCTGCCAATTTGATAACAAAATGCATTCTCATCAAGCCAAAGAAGCAGTTTCACAATGTTATTGAAAACCTAACATCTTGGTAAAACTGTCTCTATTTCTTCACTTCTGGTCCATAAAGTGACACTATCAAGTTTTCATTTGTCTTCCAGGGGAGAAAGAGATCAGACTCATCCTGATTGGTGGGAGATGGGCTGGCAAGAGCTCTTCTGGCAACACCATACTGGGAGAGGAAAGGTTTGAGTGTGGCCGAACCAGAACAATCCAGTCTGAGGTAAGACATGGAGACGTCGATGGCAGGAAGCTCATCGTGGTGGATGCTCCAGGATGGAACAGCTCCCTCTCCCTCACTGAGATCCCAGAGAGAGACAAGCAAACATTTAAGCTCAATGCGTCCAAGTGTCCACCTGGACCAAATGTCTTCCTCCTTGTTATTCCCATAGACTGTGCTTTCACTGCGGAGCAGAAAAGGATTGTGGAGGAGCACATGAAGCTCCTGGAAAAGCGTGTTTGGAAATATACCATGGTACTGTTCACCTGTGGAGATTTCCTCGGGAAGAGGATGATAGAGCAACACATTGAGAGTGAGGGAGATGCACTGAAGTGGTTAATAGAAAGATGCAGTAACAGGTACCACGTGTTCAATAACAAGGAGAGATATAACTCAACTCAGGTGACACAGCTGCTGGAGAAGATAGAGGAGATGGTGGAGCACAACAATGGCAGCTATTACGAGGTAGAAGAACAGATATTTAACATCATTAGAGAGAAGCAACGAGAAGTGGCTGAAAGGGCGGAAAAGAGACGGAAAAGGGCAGAGGAACAAAGACAAGAAATGAAGATACTCATTCAAGGTGAATGTGACAGAATAACCCTGTATCGATGCCAAAGTAATACAACAATAAATATGTAATGTCTGGTTACACTTTCAAAATAAAGGTCACAGATAGAGGTCGCAGTTTGGCTACAAACTACAAACTACTTGGTTAGGTTTAGCAAAAGATTGTAAGTTAGGTTATGTACCTGACGTAAGCTATGTTACACAAGTAAAGTTACATATATTAAGTCGACACTGACTTCTGATTTCAAACGGGACACAACCTATGAAAATTAATGATTTTATTTTAAAAGTATTTCCCAAGTGCTATTAAACAGAACAAAGAATTTTTAACACAGCTTTTTTAAACATCCTAGTTTTATTTTGGATGCTTACATTATTTTACTTTGCACACAGAAACGAAATTATTTCACAAAAACCAAAACCTATCAAGGTCAAAATTATTAGCCCCCTTAAGAATTGACCTTTTTATTGAGCCATAGCACAAACCACTGTTGTGCAATGATGCTTTAACTTTGTAATGCTGAAAGCTTGTAAAATCAATTTAAAACCAAAGGTTATCTCCCAATTTTCACACAGTATAAAAACTTCAGTAAGGGTTTGAGCTGTCACTTGAGAAAGCATCATGCCAAAAACAACAAATATGGTCAGTGTATTGATGGATTTTATTAATACATCTTGTCATTGTCCAGTTAAATATGAATTAATTAGTTGCTTTTTAACCATTTATCAGGCTGCTAGGCTGTTAATAGTTTGGTAAATTCAATAACTTGTATAAATTGCTGTAAGCTCCTTGGCTAATAAAGCTTTGTTTTGTCTAACAGAAGAGAGAAAAACCATCCCAAAACTCCAGATGATTCTCTTGGGGAGCCGAAGTGCTGGGAAAACCTTAGTAGTAAACGCCATCCTGGGAATCATGGAACAAGAAGATGGAAGAAGAACGGCGCAGTCGGTGGCACGGCATGGTTTTGTGGGTAAAACTGAAATAACTCTGGTTGACACACCAGGTTGGTGGAAAGGCTTCCCAGCGTCTGACACTCCTGAAGCAATCAAAGAGGAAGTGATGCGCAGCATGTTCCTGTGCCCCCCTGGGCCTCACGTCTTCCTGCTGGTGATAGACGCAGATGCATCCTTCAATGCCAAACACTTAGATGCAGTGACAACACACATGGAGCTTCTCGGAGAAGGAGTGTGGAGACACACTGTTGTAGTTTTCACCAGGGGAGACTGGCTGGGAAAAAATACCATAGAGCAGTACATCGAAGGGGAGGGAGAGGCCATTCGGTCTCTAGTTGAACAATGTGGAAACAGATATCATGTCATTGATAACAAGAATGCAGATGATGGTACTCAAATCACAGAGCTACTGGAGAAAATCACTTGGACTGTGGCTGGAAATGGTTGGAGCCATTTTTCCCCAGATGAGAAGATATTTCTAACCATTGAAGAGAAAACACGAAGAGTAGAAGAAGGAGCGCGACTGAGGCAAAGTCAAGTCAAGGCCAAAAGAAAAACCCTGAGCGGTACGGTTCAGTCATCGAGCATTAATGTCACAAGTAAATAAGTGTGGCATTGTGAGAGCTGTTTCCACATTATGAGTGTAAACAGACACAAGAGGAAAGGGGGGAAAAAATTCAATTTGTCCAACACTTTGTGACCAAATACCTGAAAAGAATGATATTTCCATCAGCCTCAGCTATACTTTGTGTTTACTGCTAACATACTAAAATAAAATAAAAAACATTATATCAGCTAAACGTCAGCAGGCTAGCATTTTCCATTTATACATATTAGCATGCTGACATTAACATTTATCTCAATGGACTGTTGTTAATAAGTAGGCTGCACCGAACAACTAGCATGGCTGTAGACAGTTAGCCTAAAGCTAACTAAAGCTCAAATATTGATAACAATATCTGTATCGGTATAGGTCTGATGCTAGTTGTAGTCCTTCTCATTACATCAGTGTAGTTCTACTACCATCTATATGGCTAACTATCTATCTTACTAACTAAACTCATGTGCTGTGTTACTGGTGGGGTCCACCTTCCCGGCTCAAGATGTGTTGGCTGCCCATGCACAAGGAATTAAAGGACAATTCCGGCGCAAAATGAACCTGGGGTTAATGACACATGTGTAACGAGTTGGTCCGTTCTCCGGGATATGTTTTCATGCTAATCGACCGTGACCGGTTTTAGCACAAACCGCTAATTAGCTTATAACACTAGTCAACGGGGCACCGAGTAAAGTGAAAAGAAATCGCTTTTTATACCACTAACAAGGTCCTTTAAGTTCAGTATTATCATGTTAGATGACTTTTTTCTATGTCTTCTTTCCTAAAACAATATGTTAAGATGAATTTTCTAAGTCACTGTCGAGGAGTACAGAAGTAAGCTGCTTTATTACCTTGAAAACGCTCTAAACGTTTAAATATACAGTTGTTGTAACATATATTTAAATTGTAGGCTTATTAAAAAAATTAGTATGAAACTATAATAGTATAAAAATACCCCCACGATACTACTGTGGGTTCAAGGTTTTCACCCAGCAATGACAGCTGTTTTCTTCTCAGGTTCCAAAGATGAATTGCGGGAACTGAGGATTGTGATGCTTGGTCAGAAGACATCTGGAAAGAGTGCAACAGGAAACAACCTCCTGCGTAAGGATGTGTTTGCCACCTGTGCGAATACGCACTGTCAGGTGGAGGACGGGGAAGTTGCTGGCAGAAGGATCACAGTGATCGACTCCCCGGGCTGGTATGAGGAGTCCTCCCTCTGCACTAAAGAAATGGACAGAGAAATTGTTCGAGGTCTGTCGGTGAGCCTGTTAGGCGTTCATGCTGTTCTGCTGGTTGTCCCCTTGGACCTGGCGTTCAGAGAAGCTCAACAGGTCGCTCTGGAGGAACACATGAACCTCTTGGATGCCAGTGTCTGGAAACACACAATGGTTCTGTTCACATATGGAGACAAACTAGCAGATAAATCCGTAGAGGAACACATTGAAAGGGAGCATCGAGCTCTACGCTGGTTGGTTGACAAGTGTGAGAACAAATACCATGTTGTGAACAATATGAAGAGAGCTGATCTGAATCAGGTTACCGAGCTGTTTGAGAAGATAGAGGAAATGGTGGCAGGAAACAGCGGCCGGCTCTTCTGCCCTGACATGAACGACATCGACCTGAAAATTGAAGAGAAGTTCAGGAGAAGGCAGCTCAAACATGTGCTGAAGCAGCGGCTGGAGGAGGAGTACAGGCGGAGGGAGCTGGAGATGATGATGGGCTTCAGGGAAAAACTCCTCGAGCTGCAAGCTGATATCAGGGGGAGTGTGACAAGCACTAAATCCAAGTCCCTGGGTGAGTATTACACTGGGATGGGGATGATTAATGAGTTAGTTTTTCCATCGTAATATAAATATCCTGTTGCGCTAATCATTTGTTTTAATGATCAATTGTTAGTTGGTGACATGGCCAAACTCAAAGCCAAGGGTGTTGGTCAGAAAAAGAAAGATGGAAAGGAGAAGAAGGAAATCATAGGAGAAAAAATCAGCCAGGAAATTGAAAAGCTGGATAAGGACATAATGAGAGCCACAGATCGTCTTCGGAACAGCAAGGATTTTCTGTTCGAGGACTGTAAGTAAAAATGGTTTAATATCTAGCATTCACACTGAGCACAATATTACAGTCAAATATGTGTTTTGTTTAATTTACAGTCAAAGGAGACAGTCTAGCACAGTCTGTTGCTCAGTCTTCTCCAGAGAGGAGAATATCAACCAGCCACTTTGAAAATATTCTACAATGGCTGTCCACACTTCAGATCAGCACAAATGTTGAGAACCAGCTGACCCTCAACTTCTCTCAGACGTCAGGTTATGGATCTGTGCTACAACAGGACGACGTGTTCTTTCACACAGAAGCTGATATTTCTGAATGAATTGTTTCGATACACTGAAAACAATGATATAACATACTAAAACAACAATATAATGGAAACTGATCCTTTTATTCTAGCTTAATTCCCCTGTGCCACAAAGGTTGATTTAGTTCTGTGATAATTTGATGGGCTGTAGGTGTTCTTGTTTTGGGGGACAACAGGGTGTGCCTTACAATAAAATATTCCAGTCATTAAACTGATAAATGTATCTATGTTTTCCATATAGATGTCAATACATATTGATGACACATCAACTCCTGTTATTTAAACATCTTAAATAAATTACATTTTTGTTATTCTTCACCCATACAGATATACACAGTGTGTATATAGACATGAAAATAGGCAGTACCAGTATATTTATAATATAATAATATATCAGCAGTGGGCCTATTACTTCTACTACAGTGTACATTTTGAACATCCGTCGGGTGGGCACATACACTAAATGAAACCATGATAATGTTGCCATTTGTAAATTTGATCTCAATAATAATGATGTAGGTCAGTTTTATGTATGTACTATCAAACATTATACTGTCATGTCTGTAAATAATAGTATAGACTATAGTAGACCTGCTCTTTATGAAAAGTGCCCTGAGAGGTAACTTGCTTCGATTTAGTGTTGTATAAATAAAACTGATTTGATATTGACTTCAGTGTTTTCTCCTCACCACCTTTATGGTTTTGTTTAGTACAAGCAACTAAAATTGCTTGGTCAGTCAGTTACAACCGTCAGGAAATTTCCAACCAAATGTTATTTATAGATACCAACCTGAATGTTTATGTTTACCATAAATAATTAATTTCATTAATGACAAAATTCAAGGTATTTCTAGATTTACAGTTATTTTATTATATTTATTTAGTGTTTTTAATTCTAGAAGCATAGAAGCCAGTCAGGGAGTCAAACATGACCACTTGAAGCCAGGCTAAGAACTAACCTAACCCAGCTTGGACCTAAGAGAGGGCGCACGAGAGATGCCTCATCTGCCTCATTGACAGTACATATAATGTACAGAACTTCTGGGTATAAAAAGTAAAGCCAATGCGGAAGTGCCTTAAAATCTGCATTGGAGCTCCATTGGCTGCAATAACACATCAATACCATATACTCTAATGGAGAATGAGGCGACTTCTCACTTCATTTATGAGTTCAGTAAACAGTTCCACATCTTCTTCCATACATTATGATGTTCAATTAGTAAATTATGGTCCAATTTAGAGTAAAATAGATGTTAAATGGGCTGGCTACCTTTTGATTGACAGGTCGTTCTCAGCGAGTCTGTCCAGCGTAGTGTATAAAACTCAGATCAAACTGTCAAGGTAGGCAGTGCTGATCAAATAGGGAGCAAGATTGTGTTACTGCGTTGCCTGTTTCTCACCTAATATCGTCTCAGAAACATATTTTAGTGTACTGTTTAGCGGTAACACAAGATCATTAAAGCAAACCATATTAACTTTTTACGAACTTTTTTTGTTGTAAGTATGTTTTCCATGTAGTGATTTGATAACATGGAATTTACATTATGGCTAATTATTGTAAGGGATAGGCTTACATTCAGTGGTCAACTTGAAGCAGACAACCAAGGGTTAAATTAGGCTGGTACATAGTTTGATGGGCCGAGGCTCTCTGGAGCTCAGCCCGGACAACCCTATGACAGAATACTCTCATCAACGTCAGAAAAAGAAACACAGGGATTGGACTAAGTGCAGTGGACTCTGAGACGATCACTAACCACGCCATTTTATGCCCAGTTAGACAAGCACCACGACAAGCAAGCATGCAGTTACCACAGGCTGAGAGGCTCTCTTCCCTGTCTTCCTGGGGCGGTTGCAGGTTCCCGTGGGCAGTGATCATCTCAAGGTCCACTGCACCTAATCCAATACCTGCGCTGTTGAAGAGTGTATTTCTGCTGTAGGGTGCCTTGGCTGTCCGAGCTGAGCCCCAGAGAGCCCCTGCCCAGGTTAACCCCTGGCTGTCTGCTTTAGGTTGACCACTGTATGTAAGCCTATCCCTTACAATAATTAAACTATAATGTTTATTCCTGAATTAGACTGAAAATAAAATAAAATCTAGACTTTAGAAAAAAACCTAGCTAACAACAACAACAACAATAATAATAATAATAATAATAATAATAATAGGATTAATATAAATAAAATAAACTACAATTACAATACAATTGAACAGTTTGCTTCAGGGGGCTTTACAGTCTGTACTGCATGTGACATGCTCTGTCCTTAGACCCTCAATCCCTCTAACCCTAACCCTAACTCCCAGGACGGACAGTCATGCAATAGATGTCACGTGTACAGAACAGACCATTATATACAAATTACAATTAGAGGTTAGATGATTAAATAAATGTGTAGAATGTAGATCCAGGAGGACACTGAGTAAGCAGAAAAGCAGGTTTGAACCCAGCACATTCTTGCTGTGCAGTGACAGCACCGCCATGTTGCCCATGATGTGTCTTCACTTAACAGGATCTTCTCTACAACAAAGTACAGAATTGAAGAAATTGCACATCCTCTTGCACAACTTCTTCCGGGTTTTGACTTCGACAAAGCCTGTTGTTCCTTCCTCACAGCTAGTGTCGATCCCATCTGATTCAGGATTAAGAGGAACAGGTGAAACCGCCTCATTTTTACTACTTGGTGGTGTCTTATCAGTCCCAGCAGTGGTAGTGTCATCCAAGGCAGCTTTGGCTTGTGGTCCATTATCAGTGTTGGCAGAAGATTTTACATCAGCTAAAAGCAGCTCATCCGGTTTAGTAACAGATGCTCCATTGCAGCTTATCACTTCACTGGATGTTACAAAGTGCTTGAACTTGACAGATGACTGCTCCAGCTGACAGTTCTTAATGGTCAAACGGGCTGATTTCACATATTTGTTTGTGCAATCCTTGAAGTGTTTTGTTGTAATAAAACGGTGCCCTAAAGCTTCACTGGGAGTGATTCTTTTTTCAGGATCCGCATGCAGCATACGTTTGACGAGGCTTAAAAAGGCCTGTGTGTCCTCATATTGCATGATATTCTTTTTTCCTGAGCGGGTCTTTGCTATGTCATCGAGACTGTTAAAAAGGCTCTGTCCTAGTACGCTTTCATTCAGCTTCCATGTAGCGTTGGAGGAGTTTTGGTCCTTGCTGAAATATTTCTTGGTACGAATCCCAGCGTTCAGTAGGTGATCGTCAGGCTGACCCTGCATGTGCACGATGACTCTCATGACCTCAGATTCACACTGTGTTGGAAACAGGTGCCTGTCCAGATACATGTAAGCCAAAAGGCAGCCGAGCGACCACATATCGACAGCCTCATTCAATGGGAGGCCCAAAATGACCTCTGGGGCCCGGTAATTAACAACTTGAATGATGCTGCCAGAACGCATTGAGGAAACCGGAGTGGCCAAACCAAAATCAATCAGTTTCAGTTTGAAGGGACGCAACTGATGATTTGCCAGCATTACATTGTCTGGCTTTATGTCTGCATGTGCCAGACCTACACTCTTGAGGGCGTTCAGAGCCACCAGCATCTGTTGTGAGATTACTCTAATCTCAGACAAACACAGTGGCTGAAAAGACCTCACCTTCATTAGGTCATAAAGACTTATGTCTTTTCAACATTTCAAATGCCAGACAAACATGTCCTTTATGGATAAAATGCTCAATATACCTGACCAAGTTATTCTTGTTTTTGTCAAGATGTTTGAGTTTATCATGCACAGACACCTCCTTTAAACCGGGCCAAGTTCTCTGCACAATTTTTATGGCAATATACTCCTTAGTGCTTAATTTTACGCACTTGGCCACTTTCCCATAACTCCCCTCCCTGAGGAACTCCTTTATCTGGTATTTGTTGGACAGACCAGTTAGAATATCTTTTATCTGAAAACCCATTTCTAAATCTATCTGTTCTCTTCTCCGACACCTGTTTGATAACACCAGTACCGACTGATTCAGCTAATACTAGTACTAAGATTACAATTACTCTCTTCCAAGTATATAGACTAAAGGTGGGAAGCGATGTCATTTAGAACGTTCAGCGTCACTGTTTGGCTTTGAAGTGAAATGACGACAGATTTAAAATAAGAAAAAAAAAAACTTAAAACAAAGCATAAAATCCTGACGTCACATTTGGAATTTCACGCCTCACTAATTTGAAACAAAACCTAAATAAAAAATGTCCTGCATTTTGGTGCAAACAGGTGCGAAGCGCTGTAAATATGTGTTAATTTGTGGGAGCAAAGTGAATTTTGGAGTTATAAACTCAAGTTTTCTAACTGATGAGAGGATTTTCCGGTGGGCAACACACCTGTTGTGCTCAGGTGCCGCAGGGACAACGATGCTCCAGGACTCTTCTCAAAGCGCTGCAAGTGGAAGGATTGGGTGATCATGCAGAATAAAAGCTGAATAACAAAAAAACAAATGAATCACAAGCTTCGCTTCACATTTTTGAATGACAATAGAGAATAGCACTTCTTATGTTCTCCTGCTCGAATCCCACTTTCAGGTTGTAGCCTCGGTTTTGAACATTGTAGTTGATTGTGTTTCTGTTTGTTTAGCCTGTTAAAGGTGATCGCACGTCTCAGTGGAAATAAATGCTACTCAAAAAGGTTGAAAAACTGGGGAAATGAGCCGGGATGTAGGCTATTTATTTATTGCTGGCTTTGTTTGTTGGTTCCCATTGCCCACAAAAGGGCTATTATTAGTGATATTATAATTGGGTAAGCCATATTATTGGTCCTAACTGGCGCGGAAAATGAAGTGATCCTCCGATATAATGCTTTGAACATTGTTATTGTTGTTGCTATTTTATTTATGCAAGAATCAGGTTACCTTTATATATGTGTCACATGTTTTAGTCCATGTTCATATCCTATATATAAAACACAAAATGCAGGGATTGAAAAATAAGATCACAAAAAGGATGCAGGTAGCATGCAGAAGAGCACATATCTAGGCTACTATATTTGCTAAAGGTCTTGTGGTTACAAAAACTAACCCTCTTCCAATACTGCAGGCCTATGTTTTAGGTTTAATGTTAAGCATGCACCCACTAACGCGTCCGTACATTCAAGCCTTTGAGAAGACACAGACCTCTAAGCTCAGATGATATTCTATTTACTTTGGATTGTAATAACTTTTAAACTGTCAATAATGCTACAAATATATACTGAAGTAATGTTTAACTAATGTGTGACTCATGTTGATTTAATGCATGAATTACTGTCACTTGATCAAATAATGATCATTATGATTTTATGTGATTAGTTCATAGTTAATAAATCATCAGTTACGGAATTCACACTTACTTGATGCATTAATTGAACTAAATAAATGTTATACACACCACATCTCTCACCCTTTGAGTCCTTTAAGTCCCTTTTCTTTATCCTGTTTATCTCTACTTAATTACTTAACCAATACTTTTACTAAACTGTTACAGCCATTACTATTGTAGTTTATATATAGAAATCTGAGCCCAGGTGCAGGCTGAATAAAACAGATCAAACTAAGAATGGTCTTATTGAAACATTAAAATAATTAAAATTTAAAAATGATTGTTTTTGCTAATTTCAGACATTTAATCATAATATTTTAAGCTTGACACTGAATTAAACTGAATGAAAGACTACCAAGCATTAGCTGGTTACTTATGGGTTTGAACTAGCTCAGTGAGCTTGTTAGGTATGTTACTAAACAAGTTTGACTCTTGTGGAGCAGCTTGACTGCATTCAGCAGGTAGTCCGGGTTTACTGGAATGTGGTTTCATGACATGCAGTGTCCTGCTATTTGTTTTGGTGAAAACTAGTGATTTTCACTATTCACACATGCTGCTTCATTCAGGAACATTTCAGTTTTTTCTCACATGGCAATGCAAGGGACCATCCAGCACACAAGTCTTTTGCCTCATGATGCCTCACTTTCACAGAGAGTGTGACTGACAGTGAAAAGTGGCTGGCTGCTATGCAATTGTTATTTTATTTCACATAATCTATTGTGAAAAATATACATTATTGACTTAAATGAATAGGACCTAATGTACAATATCAGATAGAAGCATATTATGCATACAGTATAGGCCTACTCAATACACAGAACAATGTTATGCATTGCAGTGGGGAGCCACAGGGGGTGGGGTTGCTGGCCTCCTCTTAGTGGAGCCCCTGTGGGTCTCTGCAATAATATTGCTTTCATTTACACAACACAGCCATAAAGGCATTTTGTTTGGACTGAATATTGATGCTTATCCTAATTCACACAGAAATGTTTAATTTCAGGGATAGACTGCGCGTGTGGAAAACTACGGTTACATGGATAGTTCACACAATAAGAATAAATATAACTTAAGAATGAAACCAAGAGTCTAAACTCTTCAGAAACCTGTAACATTTAAGACAAACTAACAATCAAGTACCGCATCATGCGCTGCTGTTCGCTGTTTTCTCCACTAGGGGGCAGCAAAACGTCACCGTCAGGAAAATACACGTCATTTTCACGAGACGGAAGTGAAAAATTGTAGTCGTTAGAAATCCTGATAGTGACATGACAAATCAAACTGCATTCTGAAAAACACAAAACAAGCCAACAACAAAAAGAGGTGGGTGCTTTATGGGCTGAGCAGTGCGGCGTTCAGGGTCAACCCGTAATGAAAGTGTCTTTTGTGTCGCAGGTTGTTGATGTGAATGTTGTTCAGTGACATCGGAGCTAATTAGCAAGCTAGCTTCAGACTTTAGGCTGTTTGTGTTTTAACCTTACTGAGGGCTGAATACAGACACAGCCAGTGTCAGCTAGCGGCTCAGATCAAAATATTGACGTGTCATAACCTGTCTGTCTGTCTGTCTGTCTGTCTGTCTGTAAACGTTGTTTCAGGCCTCACCCTAAAGATCAGCCCTCCTTTCACATTATAAACAGATTTGTTTTTGGGGGAGTCTCCATCACAGACAGAAAAGATGGTAAGAGATTGATCATTGACTCGTTTCCTTTTGAAATGTGGGCAGATTCACTGCTTTGATCAGCTGTTCATATTGTGTGTGTGTGGGGTAATCAATTACTGATTATCAATTCAAATAGAGTGAGCTGCACTCACTGTTCTGTTTTTCGACAGCATGGCCGAGTGAAGATTAAATCCACAGCCCAGCAGGAAGAGGAGAAGAGAAAGGAGCGCGAGAAGAAACTTAAGATATACGTGGCTGCACGAGATGCCTGCTTTTCTAAGGTTCTTTAGAAATAAACACTTCACTGTACATGTTAAGGTTTTATTCTGTATATTCCACGTATTACCATCTTACCTACAGTATTTGCTTGATAGTGTAATGTCCAGATGTTTTATTACTGAGCCTTTTTTAAAATTCAAGCTATATACTTTTTTACCTGTTTTTAAAGAATTGTATCTTCAGTAGGACCGAATGGGCTTGGGTTTCAGTTTAAGTCTGTATAGACTGATTTCAGAATAACAGCAGCTATATCCTTTATGTAGCAGTATTAGTGCTTATTGGAAAGTTACACTGAATAAGCTGTGCCTATTCATCTATCTATTTCTGTTTTATTTTGTTCTTATACTCATTTTTCATATGTCCCTTTCTTGTGTCTGTCTGTCGCTCTGTGTATTTCTCTGACTGTGACAGAGGAAGGAGGGTATTTGGGATGATGAGGCTCTCCAGCTGACCCAGCAGCTACTATCATCCAATCCTGACTTTGCAACCCTCTGGAACTACAGAAGAGAGATCCTAATGCACCTGGAGACTGTGAAGTTAGATCATTACCAGTTCTTTTGTCACCTACAGATTCTCAGTATAACATTTATTGAACGGTAAATCTCATGAGATTTGGCAGGAGAATGATGTTTTCCTCTCTTGATATCCGCTCCAGGGACGAGGATGAAGTGCAAAAGATTTATGAGGCAGAGCTGTCATTCCTGGAGTCTTGCCTTAAGGTGAATCCAAAGTCCTACGGCAGCTGGCATCACCGAGGTTGGGTCTCAGCCCGCCTGCCTCGACCAGACTGGGCCAGAGAGCTGAGCCTGTGTGATCGCTGCCTCAGCCTGGACGACCGCAACTGTGAGTAATGGAAAAAGGAAATAGGAGAATCGTAAAGATTTGGATAATTCTGAATTTGCATGTCATTTTATCTCAATCTACAATGTCACTGAGCTATTTCCATCCATGTCTCACACCATATTCTGTCATCTTGACCAGTCCATTGCTGGGATTATCGCCGGATGGTTGTGAAGATGTCTGGTGTGCCCGTGGATCAGGAGCTGGGTTTTACTGATCGTCTTATTGGTTCCAACTTCTCCAACTACTCCAGCTGGCACTACCGCAGCACCTTATTGCCGCTGCTCCATCCCGAGTCTCCTGAGCCCCCGTCACCATGCCGCGAACCTCCCCATTCCTCCCCTCCACCTTCTCCCCAAACCCACTCCCATCGAGTCTGTGAGGAGCAACTCCTCAAAGGTGAACTGCACAAAAACTGAAATGGCAAATGAATGGCCAAGTTGTGCATTCAGCAATACTTAAAAGTGACAGCAGGGGGCAGTCTGAGGCTTTACAATGACTTTAAATAGTAGAACTATGCAAATGATGTCTGATGTGTAACTTCACACATTTAGCATCTAACTACCCTTTTTTCTTTTTCAGAATATGAGCTTGTTCAAAATGCTTTCTTCACTGACCCCAACGATCAGAGTGCTTGGTTCTACTACCGCTGGTTGCTAGGCAGAGGTATGTCCATCTGTAATTGTCTAAATGTACAAATATGTATGAAAATACCAGTTTTTCTGTATATTATTGTATAACTGTAAATATTTTCTGTATTTAGTCATTTATGAAACACAAGCTGCACAAACCTAAGTTCTGTGTCTTTTTAACAGCGGAACGTGAGGAGATGATAAGCTGTGTGTACGTCAGTCGGGATGAGGAGAGAGTGGCCGTTGCCTTCTCTAGGCCCGTTAATGTGAGCATCTTCATTTATTTTCATGAAATGAAGCTTTCTCGTTCTTACAATTGGTTAGACACATTTCTCTTTACTCAGTTCACTATCATCATATAAACTCTACTCTCTTTACCAACATGCGGCTCAGGACAACAGTTAATCTCCTGTCCAAAATGCACTTTCTACACATCGCAAGATTGACTCTTGTACCGGAACAGTGACAACATATGTCTCCTAACAAATACCTCATAACACCTCTCTACTGAATGGGTTGTCCTACCTACAGTATATGTCACAGAAATCAGCAGCTTCAGTCCTCAATGTCTGTCTCCACAAGATGCGTTCAGGCACAGTAATGAGTGTAGGTCACCCATGTTTTGGCAGCACCCAGAGCCCAACACACAGGGAAATGTAAGAAAATAGATTTGAAGCCTAAAAATACGTGCCGACCCTTATCTGTCCGGTGGGATCTATATATATATATATATATATATATATACACATGTGATAGATACAGATATAGAAATATAACAGTGCTCATCAATCCCGTCTTCTCATCCACATCAGAACTGAAGTCCTCTCTTGACCCCTTTCCTCCCCTGTCTTTCATATGGCCCAGTTAGCAGGTTATGTATGTTTGTGGGGACTTTTGAAAAAAAGTGAACTCAGTATTGATTAATTCTTGTAACTAACTGTAATGTAGTGTCCATATGGTACCCTGCGTTGACTCAGCGACCTCTCTCCCTGCCTCCGTTCTGTTAGGCGCAGTCTGTCGGCCTGCTGCTGGTCCTCGACGGTCAGCCTCAGAGAGTGGAGTGGAGGAGTGTCCACCCGCGCTTTAAACACAGTCCTGTTTGGGTATCCTTTTCCATTGGCAGGTCATTGCTGTTATTATTGACTGTCACTGTGTGCTGCTGATAGGACAAGATACAAGTTTAACATTCTGTTCTCGTTGTTTTTTTACATACCACATGCTGATAAGATGCTGTGGTATGTGCATGTATAGAGTTCCGGCTCTGCACGGATTGGTGCACTAGAATGTTATTGTTACCGCTACCACAGATAGATGCAGTGGGACTTCCTGTCATTGAAATCTTGCCTAACTTGTCAGGGCACAGATGACACCAAGGTTAGTCAGAAGGACAGCTGACGTACATGCACTTGTCTGTATCTGACTGTGAGGCTGAGCTTCCTATTTAGGGAATTTATTTATTTATTTATAATTCAATGTAATATTATTTTTTCCATGCACTTATGGCCAGACACCACTTATGTTTTGGTCACTCAATCAGAGAGCTGCAATGATTACATTAATTGATTAATTGTGCTTGGGCTTTGGGAAAATGATCAACTTTTTTTCCTGACATTTTATGGACCAAACAACTTATCGATTAATTGAGAAAATAGTTTTGTCTTGAAATTTGTGTCATAATTCTGTTTTGTGTAAAACAAAATTATGCACATTAAGGCGTAACACTCACTGACAGAATGTTTACTGGTCTGTGCAAATCTAAATACATTTTTTAGATAGTCATATTTCCCAGTGCTGTCAGTCTGCTGTATTGGCATAGAAATGAGCCATGGACTTACTATGCACACTCACGCCATGGGCCTGGGTGGATTTCATTCAAAGGTGGATAATTTATGTTGTAATCAGACTCTTCCATTTCACTTTTTTTTTTTTTTTTTTAAACCTTAACACCGGCTCAGATTTGTGATCTTCCTCCTGGAACGATAAGCGACATCACAAATGAACACAATCTGACTGTGCACTGGACTGAGAAACACACTCACAGAGACTGTGCCCTGTACACAGGTAATGCATATAGCGCATATTTACATTTGATGTTTACCACTATGTTTTCTCAGGCTTCCTTACTCTGTGATCTTTTAACTTCCAAAGGTCGGACTGAGAGTTGGTGTCGGGACTCTGCTACGGATCAGGAGCTTTTCAGGTATGGTCTTTCAAACAATGGCAGCACATTGTTGAGTTTTTTTAAGGAGTAAAAACTGAGTGTGCTCTTTCTCTGTAGGAGTGAACTCTCAGTAGAGAAGACCTCAGTGTTACAGTCAGAGCTACAATCATGCAACCAGCTACAAGAATTGGAGCCGCTTAATAAGTGTAAGTGCATTTAAAGGCCAAATCACCGTCTTTACATAAATACATCATACTGAAGTTTGCTGCTGCTGATCATGATGTCTTCATGTAGCGATTGAAACACTCTGCTTGCCTTTGGCAGGGTGCTTACTGACCATTATCCTCCTGATGAGGGCGCTAGACCCTCTGGGATATGAAAAGGAGACACTTGCTCATTTCCAAACACTAAAAGTGAGTACCAGCCATGTGCAGTGTATGACACTGAGCAGAAAAGAGATGTTTTTAGATCACTGACTGAAGGCTTTCTTCCTCAGGAAGTGGATTCAATGCGCTCTGCGTATTACGGTGACCTGTGCAGCAAGTTTATGATTGAAAACACCATCCTGAAAATGGAGTATGCTGAAGTGCGCGTCTTCAGTATTTCTGACAAGGTTGATTCAGAAATATAAAAAGAAATTCTATTTGCTCATCATGAGATGATTGTTTACGTGTCTGCCACATACGAATGCTCTTAGAAGTCATTTCTCCTGTTGTTCTTTTCTAACAGAACCTGACCACCTTATGCCACCTGGATCAGCTGTTATTGGTTACCCATATTAATCTGTCCTCTAATCAGCTGCAGCAGCTGCCTCCTCAGTTCGCCATGTTGCAGTGCCTGGAGGTGATTCAAATCCAATCATCTGTCCTAAATGGACAATGTTTCTTTACCTATTTTGTTTGTCATACTATTTGTAGATTACAGTAGGAAATATAATGATTACTACTTCCTCTGCAACATGATTAAAATGACATCTTCATGCTTCCTGTAGGTCTTGGAGGCTGATAACAACTCCATAGAAAACCTAGAAGGAGTGTATCACCTCCCCAAACTGGAGGAGGTCCTCTTGAAGAATAACAGTATCCTTTAATCAGTCATTCATATTCATTAGTTTGTTGGCTGTAGAACGTTCTGTGCTGGATCTGTGTTAATCCTGTAGCATCAGTGTCGCTGAGATCAATGTAGATTATATTTGTACGCTCCTCTCACGGTGTACCAGTGACTCAAGAAATGTGTGAATCAGCTCTGAGTGCGCAAGGCTCAACGCTGAAAAACAACCCAGCTAAAGAGTGCGATCAGCTGATGGTGTGTCAAGTGCTTGATGTAAAAGACGCACTGCACACGAGAATGGTGTTTACAGAGTTTAGAAAATTGCCGCAGTAACAAGACCCTTCAGCTCAATGCATGGCTAATTTGTTTTCACCTGAAACTTTGAGTAAATAAAATCAGCGCTGCAATTTCACAGAGCAAACAGCATCATTAAGAAGGGAAGAGACACATAACAACACATCCTCGCCGCAGCCTCCATCCCCTTCATGCTTCACTTCCCCTAAGAGAAATGAGTGTGGTTTGCAGGTCGTGACACTGACGATACATTCAAGTTTTGTTTTGTAGTTGAATTACAGTTTCAGTGCATACCTTCCTAATGTAAATTTAGGCTTCCAAGTTTTATATTTAGAAAAATGAATTAATATCGCAGTGTCATATTTGACATGTAGATCTTACTTTTGCACCAGTGTTGGGGAATACGTGCTTCTTATCTCCGGTTCATTGCCACTAATGTTACTTGCTACAGTACACAGAAAAGCTTCTTCATTAACCCAAATCCACAGAAATCTCTACATTGGCAGATCTTCAACCGCTGGCCTCCTGCCCCAAGCTGAAGCGCCTTGATCTCCGTGGCAACCCCGTCACTCAGACGGCCAACATCGAGTCGGAGTTAGCCGAGCTGCTGCCCTCAGTCACAGACCTCCTGCTCTGATCAGGAATCACTGCCACCATTGTCCCATCGTTTGATTGTCCTTCCCATTGTCGTGCGTGTTTGTTTGTGAAAGAGCAAGTGGGTGTTTTTCAAGCGTCTTGTGACTGTGTCTGTTCCACTTGTTAGGGAGAACGTCAACCACCTCATCCCCCTGAGCGTCTGAAATCCTGTTGCTTCGGAAAACCTCTCTA
This sequence comes from Dicentrarchus labrax, assembly GCF_905237075.1. NCBI lineage: Eukaryota > Metazoa > Chordata > Actinopteri > Moronidae > Dicentrarchus > Dicentrarchus labrax. The sequence continues at coordinate 22,782,415 of NW_026136718.1, read as the reverse complement.
ACACCTTCAGCAAAACGTCTAGATGTGTGTGTGTGAGTGTGAGTGTGAGTGTGCGTGTGTGCGTAATAACCCATGTTGCATTTATTTAATTGTGCGTGCGGATGTCCTTAATACAACAAACCCAAATGCATGCAGAAACGCTGATAAAAGAGTAAACTGACTGTAGATGGATTGGCATGCAGACGTGCTGGCTTATTGCTTTTATGAGCTTTAAAACGGTTGACTTGGAAGAAAAGCTTATAACTCATGTTCAGAGCATCGCATAGGTCTCATTCACATTTTTTTAAAAGGTTGTGTAAAGCATTTAATATATGACATTATACTGTTGCACAGTAAGTCACAGACCCTGAAATAAAACAGCACACATTGTGTCACTGCCTTCCAAAAACGCTTCTAGTGTTTTGTTTTCTGTTGTCAAAGAGAAATGAACATCAGATGTACAGACTAACCTTCATCCCTAACTCCTTCATGAGGCGCTTTAAAAGGTGTTCCAGGAGTGTGTTATCGGATTTAGCCTTTTCTTACATTACTGTCTTTGTTCATTTGTTTGCCTTCTTCATGTGATAAATCTGACTTTGCGACATATCAAGTTGATTGTTTACTTTGACATCATGCCATTTTCTTGGGGGAAATGTCGTTTGGGAGTGTCTAAGCAAAACAGTGATGAAATTAAGTTAGAAAAACACCACACCTTTCAGCTTCAAAAATTGGGAAGTTCAAAGTCGTCATCTGTAGAGACAAAACTGGTCTACAGTCACGCTAGCAGCTCTGTGTGTTTCACAGGTAATATTAACTTTGTTACTGAGTTTAGCAATTAATATTTGCTAATTAGCCCTAAAAACAAAGTGCAGCTGAGGCAGCTGGGAATGCCATTACTTTGCAGGTGTTTAGTCACAAATTTTGATGAATTGACATTCCTGTTTTTGTTGGTTTTCCGTTTCCCATGGTATCACAAACATATTTATGTCACATTGGAACTTGATACTTCCCTCTAAATCAGTGGCCCACAAACATTTCTGGTATGACCCACAGCTGAAAAACGCCCAACATCCCACAATTAAGGGAACCAAAACTAAAGGATCCAAATGGAGTTTTAGTGAATTAAAGGTCAAAAGCATCAGCAAGCTCTTGTTGATTTATTTCTCTACATTAATCGTATTTATTCACCTTAGTTCAACTCCATATTTTTCCCCAGCATTTCCATGCCCCTGCAGTGGCTCCCTGCACCACCAGTGAGGCACACCCCACAGTCTGAAAACCACTGACATAAATTATGCAATAGAATTAAATCTGCTTTTGTTAATCCATCATACAGTTGAGAAACTCCATGAAAACCAACTCAACCAGTCGGTGTGGATAACTCGACATTATTATCCAAGCCCATGTCACATCTATTACACTTTACACAAAAGCACACGAACACCCGCTCCCTCGAGTAGGTGTGAGCAAGGTGTGGACCCTCCCGCTCAATGTGTGAGTAACCGGTCATTGTGATGGACAAACAGAAGACATTTTGATGTGTCACAGCAGGAAGAGCACAGGTGTAAATACTGAAATGATTAACGGTTGAGTTCCATTTAGCTGCTTCAGTGTCAGGGTCCTGTAGTGTGCATGCTGATTCAATGTCTCACATGCATACTGGGACACTTGGAATTCAGTGGCGACATCATTTCTGTTATTAGTAACTGCTGACTGTTGCTAGTATGAGTGCAGAGAAAAAGTCCTATTGGTTGATTTATTTAATATTTATATTTATTTATAGCGCTCCCCTTCTTGTACTGTAAATGAACCTGGTTGTATTTTTTAACTATGAGTGGTTTGTATTAACTTTCTCAGATCTACTGCAGTTTAATGAATGAATGAATGAATGAGTGAATGAATGAGTGAACAAAATGAAGGATGGGACACAAGCCTAAACGGGGTTCGACTTCAATACTACTCCTCATAATAATAATAATAATAATAATAATAATAATAATAATAATATAGATAATAATGGAGCAACAGAAATATATGTTGCTCAATATGGAATAAATGTAAGGGGTTGTTTGGCTCCCTACCAAAATCATTTCAGCTGTTATAAGTCTGGTTTGACTGCTGTCAGCAGGAAGGCGTGTCCTCGCTGTCTTAGCCCAAAAGTATTTAAAGGAGGTCTTAACTTGTAGCTCATCTGTGAAACACAAAGACAGAGTGAACAGAAGACTTCTTCCTGCAGCCTCCATTGTCACATTTCTTCTTCCACTGAACTGAGTGAGTTTGAGCTGTTTCACATGTAGATTTGACTACAGCCTAGGTTAGTCAGGCCTTTGATTTATTACTTTATGTTGTTTATAACACCTAGTTAACTAACATCCATTTACAGTCAAACTTTCCTTTTGATCGAGGTTCTCTTGCATAAGTAATTCTAAAAGAAAAGGATTGCTGTGTTTCTGTCATGCCAGAATTATGCTAATAATAGAGTTCACTGAATGCCGATTAACTCTGTTAGACTTTGTTTTTAATGTGAATCTGTTTCCTGAATGCATTTACAGCCGTCTGTCACTACTGCATGATGCAGCTATTAAATGTTTACATTTGACTGGAAGAGACACCAAAGAAAAACAGTAATACATTATGTCACATATGACTCCCAGCAACACACAGAAGTCCAACAGCAGCCACATCTCCGTAGTTAGTGACGTAATTGAGTGTAACAAACCAATACAATAACAGATATATAGACAGATAGATGGGGACCCAAACATATCCATTGCCTGACTCAGGGTCAAATATTAAGTCAGAGTTTGTGTTTTAAATTGAACACTGAATGCTTTAATTCTGACAGACATCAGTGAAAGTCCCTTTGTTTGCCTTTTGTGGTTCAAACTGCGTGACCCCAAGGCAACAAGTCATGGGTGTAGCTGAGGGATGCTTACTGGGTCATCACCCTCCTAGAGGAAAATATCCAGCTTCTGGTGAATAGCACATTGTATCTGCTGCTGACGTTGTGGGAGTGAACTTAGACCCACTTCATTTGACATTTGACCAAATTTTCTAGACCTGTGTGTGATACAGTTGCATATATATATGGGGCTCATACTGCATGTTGCGATGCAGGCACTCATACATGTTCTATGTGAGAGCCAGAGAAACTCTGCTTTGAGTAGTTAGGATGTAACACAGTAGATGATGAAGCGACGAGATCTCAGATAATAACAGGTTCAGCTGTCGACGTCTTATCGCCCTCGACATGTCACACAGTCTCGCTCTCACTGCTGTGCATCTTGGTATTAACAAATAAATACCTTAAACGATTGATTGATTATAAAATAGTTACTGATTAATTTTCTGTAAATTGACTATGGTTAGGATGGATTAATCAACTAATTCTTGCAGCTCTAATTACCAAAGCATAATAAAATTGAAGTAATGCACTTTGCACTGTTCACTTTCCTTTAAGAAAATAAATTATAATGTAGTTATCATCTAATGCAGTAGTTAACATGTTTATGAGGTTGTTGAAGCTGTTTTTAGCCTTGTCTGCCGGGCAGTAAATATGACGCACAATCTTGAGCTGGGAGGAGGCGTTCTCTCACCTACTACTGTCTGATTTATTGTCCTCACAGTCTCAGCTTCATTGGCATATGAATGAGGAGAGAACTCATTGTCAGTCTTGCTATTGCCTCATGAGCCTGTTTGGTCACTACATAACAGTCACTGTTGCAGAGGAATGTAAAGTGTGTGTCAGTGTGTGTGGAGAATGGCATTCACTGGCTTCATAGCATTTCTTGAAAAGTGGAATTGCTACAGGGAAGATGCAAGTCAAATCAGGGTGTGTTGAGCAAATGAGAGGCAACCGAGCAGAGGAAGGAAATGAGAGAAACAGGGTGGATTCGAAGCATTTTGCCCTGCTTGAGTTTTGCTGAATTCGTGTACATTTGTCTTTGATTCTAAGACAGTTCACCCGAGAAACATGAGTCTAATCTTTGGTGGTGAAGCGTAGTGTTTGGATCTTTATACACAAAAAAGTTAAATGTGTTTCATAGCACAGTTGTGATTCACAGCACGCATTCACCTCCCCAGAAAACCTCCTGGATGGTTTCACTGACTTATAAATCAGACTGTAATTCAGCATCCGTGAATCACCTCCAGATGTATCCTGATGGAGAGAGACAGACAGAGAGTCAAGCAGCTTTCCTGTTCTCTGGGTGTATAGTACTACAATGAATAATTCAAGATAGTAGTATGACTTTTCTCAGTCTCAGTCACTCTTTGCAGCAGTGTTAGTGGATCAAATTCAAGGCAGCACAATTAATTGAAATAATATTGAAATCACAATATGGCCAAGTGCAATATCCAAATCGCAGAAGCTGCTACTTAGTTTTATAAAGGATGCTGTAGAGGTGCCCTCGGTTATAAATCTTGTTCTCCAGACTCATAAAAAACTCTCTTACTGTTGAAGCATCACATACATATTTAAATGCAATGATTCTCTCACATCTTCTCTATTGCATGACAAGTTGGTCTCAGGCATGTAAAACAGCCTTAAAACCACTTGAATCATTATATAAAAGTGCCCTTAAGATTCACAACAAAAAAACACGTCAGTATCATCACTGTCATATACTCACCAAATATAGTGAGTTAAATACTGTTTAAAATCATTCATAATGCTACTGCTCCTCCTTTGAAAAAAATGGTTACACTCTGCTCAGAAAAAACAGCAAAAAAACGCAGGACTTCATTTGGTAAATCGTCTTTTTCTTTTGTTGCCATAAATCAATGGAACACACTTCCAACAGAGCTGATTACATGTGCGGATTTTAAAACATTTTCATGTCACACAAAACGTTGGATGCTGTCACAGCAAATTTGTAGACATTTGTGATGTGTGTGTGTGTGTGTGTGTGTGTGTGTGTGTGTATTTGATGGGGGGGCATATTTATTTATCAAAGTTGGCAGGAGGGGGGTAAATTGTTTTAAATTGTTTTAATGATGTGGGAATGTGTGTATCCATAACTTTGTAATTCAAATTTTGCACAACAGTGAATTTAGTATCTGTTCTTAATTTATTGTATGTTCCATCTACCTGCCCAGGGACTACGGGTGGAAAATAGCAACTTGCTAAAACCCGGTGCAATGCATCTCTCCTTGTTATATACAGGGTTAATGTTTTATTGTGCACTGTCCCTGTTCAAATAAAAGAAAATAATAATAATGTAAGAAAACATATTTGTGTGGTAGAGACCCATCATTTCCCTCTAATCGTGAATCACATTGCAATCATCTGTCAAAATAATCACAAAATGATTGTTTTTACCATATTGTGCAGCCCTAATCAAATTATTTAGAAGATTGTGTTATTCTTTCATTTCAGTTAATGCATTCGGCAATACCTCTAAATGAAGAGATGAGAGGAGGGATAATATGACACTATACAGTGCATACAGTTATAAGCTTTTCTGCGTCTCTTCATTTAAATCACTGATTCCCAGCCAGAGATTTATATGAAACCATGCAGTTGCGGTTGGGTACCTGGAACGATTGCAGACAACTATATGGAAAAAATGAAATTGAGATCTGATTAGCAAAAATATATCCATATATTGAGTCACCTGTAATACCTGAACCCTACACAGAGAGAAAACTAGTAATGAGGACCAGCAAGGTCTTAACAGTTATTAAAGGAGTTAATAAAGTAATGGATAAATGATTTAAATAGATAAGTTAACACTTAAAAAGTAATGTCAATTGGTAATTAGCTAAGTACAAGTCGTACAGTTCAAATGGATAAAAGGTAAAGTATACACACACAGCTGATATAGTTAGCTTAAAATAGGCTAATGGATAAAGGGTTAAAATAGCTACAGGTAAATAGTTTAAAAATAGCTTAACATAATTGATAAGTGGTTGAAATAATGCTAAATCAGTACTTCACTACTATTAACTATTACACTTTTGTCTGTCGTATACTGTAGCATACATCTATCTCTATATATTCTATTATAATGTACATACTTCAGACTTATTTTTTATTTTTACATGCATATACGTACCTATATACATTATATGTTATGTTAGATATTTTAATATAATATATAATTGTAGCGTTCTATATTATTATTATTTCTATTTCTATTTGTTAAAGTAATTTGAACTATTATGAAAAACTTTCCCTGGAGATCAATAAAGTATTTCTGATTCTGATTTCTGAAAAAAAATCAAAAATAAACAGCTGAAATCACAACTGGATAAATAATTAAAATGGATAACTGAAAGTTTGAAATGTCCAGTTTCTCTGCGAGTGACATATGAATGCAAACTTGACTACACAGACTTAAACAACTGTATTAAAACATTATTGTAACAATACAAGTTTTACATAGTAACAAACCAAATCTACATGGAGTGCTACTCAGGTGTGAAAAAATAAGTTTTACATAATTAACACTGTTAAATATCATCAGGTTTGGGATCAATTCAAATGGACACATTGGAACATGATGGTGATTGATTTGTGAACACACTAAGAACTCAAATCAGAAATGTCTCACTCTCAATCTCAGACTAATTTAAACATGTTGTTGTGTAGGATCCATCAGTAATGGGGCTGTCAGCTCGTATCACCTCCGGTGTTGATAAGAAGGATTAAATGTGATTCTAAACTCAGCTGTAGCATGTTCGAAAAGAGCTTATTACTTCCTTTTCCAAAGTAATTGGACAATAGATTAACTTTAAGATAATATGACAGCGTTTGAGCCATCAACAGTCTTAAGTGAGACTGGGGTTAGCACTCTGGAGCAGCATGTATAACAATGGTGTGGTGTTTAAAGAAACCAATGCATAATCAGTGGAAAAGCCCTTACTTATTATGTTTGCCTTTATCTCAGGATGCCTGTAGAGACGCGTTCAATTAGAGACAGATCTGCAGTGGGTCGGTTTCCATCTGTCACTCTCGGATTTGGGGAAGACACAGAGGAAGAGAAGGAAGAGCCGGAGCCAGAGTACAATGCTGAGAAAGACAATGCATGTCGCTGGTGGCTGCGTAAGGTCTGCCCGTGCTGCTGCCCCAAGTCAAACGACGATGACATCACAGACACTGTGGTCACAGCCATTGATGACCTAGATAAGGGAGAAGAGACAAATGGCGAGAAGCCTGTGACTGGTGACGGCGAGCTTGATGGTAACCGGCATTTCAGAGAGCTCATGACTGTGTTATTTATCAAAGCCACGTGATAGACTTCACTCTCATGTATTTGCTTTTATTTTTGCAGAACTCCTCCTGAAGGTGCAATCAATAGACCTGATGAAGAGCAAATCAGGGCAGAACCGCACAGAGCACCACACAAATCTCTACCAAAGTGATGATTTTGTTATTCGCAGAGGACAGACTTTCCAGATGTGGATTACCCTGTCTCGACCTTTTAACCCTGACACTGACAAACTTCACCTTGAACTTAAAACAGGTTAGTCAGAGTCCAGAAACAGAAACTGTGCAGTGCTTGCTGAACACGTCCCTACAAGCCTCTGCAAGTGCTGTGTTGTCGTGTTTTATAGCTCTAAATAGACATCAGAATAACACCATAAAGACAGACAAAAAGAACACAGACTACAGTTACACAGAGAACAGACATGCTTATGAATAATAATCCCATTTATATGAATTTCCCACATGACCTCTAATCTTAAAAGGCCGATTGCGAAACTGGATGGATGCAGCCCAGCCTGACCACACTCACATGCTTTCCTGACCCCCTATGAAACCCTGTGCATAGCTGCACATGATAATTAAGAGTTCTCTCTTTCTTGGCAGACACGGGAAAGAGAGGAAGGTGATAGGTTAAGAGCTGTGGGAGGAAACAAAACGTTAACAGCGAGCAGTTTTGCTCTCATGCTCGTGTCTTATGCTGTTAATTCAGCTACTCGGGTGCGGAGTATATCGATTCTGTTGAATGTGCGTGTGATATAGTTGGATTTATGGATGGATAGGGAGGTAGAGAGGGAAAGAGAGAGGGAAGAAAAAAGAGATTTTTGGTTACAATTGCTATGGTAACAACAGTTCTGGTTGCTATGCTCCGGGGAGAGCGTTTTACAGATGCCGAGCCCTCAGTCCGGCTCTAACTAAAAATCCAGTACTGACAATTCACCACGAATGCTGCCACTACCAACTGTCTGAGCCTCAGCCCGCCACCTGTTTACCCACTGTTCATTTCTGTCTCTGCTCTCATTGTGTTAAGTGCTGTAAGGGAGAGAGGACACAGACCAATATAGATCATACAATTACAGCTGTGTGTGATAACAATTGAAGCTTAACAAGAATAATTACAATGTCTCTTTTACAGAACGGTTGTGCATCCATATTAGGAATGTGTCCATTGCTTAATGCTAACATGCATGGTTTAATGAATGGTTGCTAATGTGACCAATATAATGGCAGTTTTTAAAACCAATATAGTTTCCTTGAGAAAAAACCATCCACACAGTCCACATTGTGATGTATATAACAAAAACAACGCTGATCATGAATAATAATTTCCATCCATATGTCATACCAGCAATAACAGCTGCAGATAATGCCTTTTTTTGTCTTTTGTCTTAAAAGGGTTTGTATTTCATTTACAAAGTGTTTAACAGTAAAGTGCCATGTTTCTGCTCATATCTCAGTTTTCAACCGTGCCGACAGTACACTGTCCAAACACTGCACTCTGAGCCGTGAGCCCCGCGCTGTGAAGCTGATTACAGCCCAGTCTAAAACAACACAGACTTGTTTTTAAAATTCAAGTGAATGTCAACGACAGTAGAAGTCTCTGACACTGTGGTTTGCTGTGCGTTTCAGTCTGAAGCCCCGCTAAGGGCTCAGAGGCTGCAATTTTCATAACATCTCACAGAATGAAAGTGAGCAGCAGATTGAGCTGCACACTGACAATTTTGCTATTCTTAGAGTCTTACCTGTTGCAGGGCTGAAATTTTTTCCTGAGGCACTGGAAGATGAAAGGCCCTGATGTCAGTGGGAAAAAAAAGATTTATCCCCCCTGGGAGCATGAATGTATTCAGAAAATTTCATGCCAATCTGCCTCTTGGATTATGATATGTTGTGTGCAAAGGTGACATTTTGTCTACGGGGTGGTGTAAGAGTAAAGCGCAGTGAGAGTCCAAAATGTTAAATTTGACATTTTGGGAAATTGACTTATTCGCTTTCTTGCAAAGAGTTAGATGAGAATATCAGTACTACTCTCACATCTTTTTGGTAAATATACAGCTATACTCCGCAGTCGCTTATGGCATGAAGACTGTATAGACAAAGAGCTAGCCCAGTCAGAAGGTGACAAAATCCACGTATGAACACCTCTGAAGCTCGCTAATTCACACATTATAACTCATCTAAAGTGTAAAAATGTCAACTTCTGATTTTACAGGGGTTATTTGCCTGACCATTTCTTTGCCAGGAGCAGTAACTTCCTGGCCATAGCCGTATATTTGCTGGACAGATATGAGAGTAGTCGAAATTGTCAAATAACTCTCTGCAAGAGAGAGAAAAAAAGCTTATTATATATTGGTCTAATGGTTCAAGGAATGTGCTCAAGAAATCTCACAGATATATGGCCACTATTTTGATATTGCTCATGTCCATGTTTAATTTTAGCCTTATTCAGACACAATAGGGAAGGACAGGAAATCACCAGAAAAAAGTAGTCTGCAGTTTCTTGGTTTAATGCAGCGGCTCAATTTCATTTCATTCATTTTTGTGGAGGCAGGTTCGGGTTCCTGTTATCGAACATTTATCTAAATACATATCTCCAGGTGAAATTGCTGCATACTGACTTCTGTTAAGGCATTTGTAAACACAACAAACAAAGACAAGGTCAGACCCACTGAGGGTAGATGATACAATCCAGGGAGGGTTGTACTTTTCCACATTCACTTTAGGGGAGCGCTCTTTAAATTGACTACAAGTGGAGTGTTTCCCAACAGCTGGATGTAATGTGGGAAATCATTTTTGTTAGTTCTCATTAAAACATTTTTGTATCTCTTTTTATACACAGGAAACAGAAGCCCTACAGTTACCTTAGACACCTATAATAACAGACTGCGGTGGCTGCTGCCAAAGAAAATATTCCTTTTATAGTACAGCTACACTGAGATCTAATGCTGTCTTGACATGCTGTGTGTGTGCGTGTGCAGGTGTGTGTGTGTGTGTGTGTGTGGAAAGTACATTCTGAATTGTTTCTATTTGGTTTCTGTTTATTCAAACATACACCACAAGCCAGGAATGCAGGTGTGGCTTAAGTTGAGGGAAGTGAATTGTGGTGAAATAGTTGATTGAACTGTGCTCTTATTCAGTTTGAGCATGGTGTGAACAAGCAATAGTTTCACTATATTCCTTTACACATAGATGACGTGTGTCTCATCTCACCCTCTCAGGGCCACTGCCAACAGTGGCAAAGGGAACCCATGTCATCATCCCTTTGGTGGAGGACTTGGAGGACGATCGTTGGGAGGCTGCTGTTGTGAAACAGGATGACAAAAGGATAAAGCTGTCGGTTAATTCTCTACCCACGGCAGCCATCGGCCGATATCAGCTCATAGTGGAAACAAATTGCGCCAGCGGCAAGGCCGTTTCCACGCATAACCCCGCCAATGACATCTACATGTTGTTCAACCCTTGGTGTGAAGGTAATTGTCTTTCTGGCAGAGAGTTAAATGAGAAGATCAATTCCACTCATGTCTGACTTAGTGGCATCTAGTTGTAAAGTTAAAGATTGCAACTCCCTCACTTCACCCTCCCCTTCCAAACGTGAAGGAGAAATTACATTGCTGTGAAATGGGCAAAAAAAAGCAAATGGCCCTATCTAGAGCCAGTGTTTAGTTGGTCTGTTCTGGGCTACTGTAGAAACATGGCGAATCAACATGGTGGCTTCAACTAGGAGGGGGGAAACAGCTAGCACTTCTAAAGCCTTTTAATTGTTAAAAAGTCAAATCTTGTTTGAACTGTACAGAAGAGCTGGGACTTCCTGTGTGTCCACTGGTAACCTGAGAACGGCTCAGAACTAAGAAATTGTCAGGGCACACCCTGATATACAGCAATTTGCCATTTTACACAGTTTTTGAACAAATTAAAGAAACAAGAAACAACATGTTTATCAGTGAGCTTTAGAGGTGGATTTCGTTACTGTTGGAAAGAGGCAGACTACCTATTGCTAAGCTAAGGTATTAATCATCTTACGCATTATTGTGAAGTGTCTTGTTTTTCCTGTACTGGTTATAACATAGTAAATCTAGGGACAAACTAATTGTGATTGACAAAAAAAAAACCCAGATCAAATTGTGGTAAAAAATGTGAATAATTAAAGGTTGTTATATCACATATAAAGATGTCCTACTTGTTCTCTGTCAGATGACACAGTGTTTATGGATTCTGATGACGAGAGGCAGGAGTATGTCCTGAATAGTGTTGGACGGATCTATTACGGCACACAGAATCAAATTGGAGTGCGGACATGGAACTATGGGCAGGTGAGTGGATTGTGTGGTCTGCCAGTGTTTGGTGTTTTGTTGTAACGAGGCACTCACAGGCTCTCTCCACCCTCCCTCCGTTTTCTCTCTGGTTTCAGTTTCATGACGGGATTCTTGCTGCCTGCCTCTATGTCCTGGAGAAGAGTGGAACGCCTCCGTCTGGTTGGGGAGACCCGGTTAATGTGGTGCGAGTTATCTCAGCCATGGTGAGACTACATTAGCTGTTTTTCTGCAACTGATCTACCGACCTTCATATTTCTCTTCATAATGTGCTAGTACACAGAAAGCAGATAGAGCAATAAAAACCCTCTCTCAGTACCATATTAAATCACCTTTGGCCATGATAACAGTTTCCACACATCACGGCAGTGGTCAAGCGGGATACCTGTGGCATCCTGTGGTCTAGACTGATGGAGCACTAATGAAAAATGGTACATTTAGACAGAAAGGTCTTTGCAATGCTTAAATATGCTGTACTGCCAAAATCTACACAACTATTGGATGGTTTGCTCTGATATTCTGTGCAGACATTGATGGTCCCCAGAGCATAAAACACACTAACTGCTGATCCCCTTACTTTTCCCTAGCGCCACCTTGAGGTTGACATTTCTGATTTTTAGTGACATGCCTTGACAACTATTACATTTGATTGGATTGCATGAAATTTGGTACAGCCTGTGAAATATCTCAACGTCTACTGGATAGATTGACAAAGAATTTGGTATATAAACTCAAGTGATATTTTGACACCCCCTCTCCATATAGAGGCACAAAGTATCCATTAGCATCAGTTTACAAATGGAAAAAGAGGGCTTCAGCAGGGGCAGGGTTTATATTTCTAGGAAACTGAGTTTATGGCTTCAAACTATATACAAAGTATATAAAAAACACAAAACAAAAAAGCATTTTCTTCATTTATCCAGATCAACTCCCCAGATGACCTCGGTGTCGTGGAGGGAAACTGGTCCGGAGACTATTCGCTGGGAACTAGTCCAACATTTTGGAGTGGAAGTGTGGAAATCCTGAACGAATACTATAAAAACAGCGGCACTCCCGTTAAGTATGGCCAGTGCTGGATCTTTGCTGGAGTAGTCACCACAGGTTAGCTTTTTATTTTAATCACTTTTACATGACGTGCTCTTGTATAGGTGTGTGACATGTAAATTTAACACAGATATTGACTGTTAATGCCTTATCACTTCTTCTTTTCAGTTTTAAGGTGTTTAGGCATTCCCAGTCGAACTGTGACCAACTTTAGCTCAGCTCACGACACAGACGTCTCCTTGACGACAGACGTATACCTGGACGAGAACCTGGACCCTATAGCTTACCTCAATACTGACTCTATCTGGTATGTCCTGTTGCCATCATTGTGATGCTGCCTTATCATGATATCACTCTCTGGTTAATTAAGCCTGACCTTCAAGTCTTTTCCTGAAGGAACTTCCATGTGTGGAACGACTCCTGGATGGCTCGTCCAGACTTGCCCCCAGGCAATGGAGGCTGGCAAGCTGTCGATGCCACACCTCAGGAGACCAGCCAAGGCACCTTCCGCTGTGGCCCCGCTTCTCTTGCTGCTGTCCGCAACGGTCACGTCTACCTCAAACACGACTCTCCGTTTGTGTTCGCTGAGGTTTGTGGATTCCAGCAATTCTGCATTGCACTTCCATAAAGTCGTAGAAATTGCAAAGAAACAAAAAACCCTCTATAATTCAGTTTTCCTCACATACCTGACCTGCAAGGGTGAACAATTAACCCATAGTTGCTTGTCTTGTGTTGACAGATCATGCGTGTACTGTGTACTAATAATGAGCCATATGGCATACATCAAAAGATGGATGACGTCTCCCATCTGTTCAGGGCTTTATTTTAACTCCCCTCTCTCTTGCTCCCCCTCCCCTAGGTTAACAGCGATAAAATCTACTGGCAGAGGAACGTAGACGGGACCTTTACTCAAATCTACAGTGAGAAAAAGACTGTGGGACATTTCATCAGCACAAAGGCTGTTGGCTCCGATGAACGCAATGATATCACACACCTTTACAAACACCCTGAAGGTAACAGCAAACACAGACTTAACAGAGATCACAAGCACTTAGAGTATTAGATACAAACCAAAGCATTTTCACTGTATTTTTTATTGAATTAACTAATTTCTGGTCGTTCTCAGGCTCAGAGGAGGAACGCATTGCTGTGGAAACAGCATGTAGATATGGCACCAAAGCACAGACCTTTTCCTCTCCCACAGCAGAGGATGTCTCTGTAGAAGTGACCATGGAGGGTGAAGGTCCTAAAATGGGAGGAGATGCAGAGCTGAGCCTCATCTTGCGAAACAGCAGCTCAGAGCAACGCAAGGTCTTCCTGCACAGCCAGGTGGCAGTCATGTACTACACCGGTGTCCACAAAGCCACAGTCAGAAAGGACAGGACAGACGTGGACTTACTGCCCAATGAGGGTGAGTGGCGCTTTTGACACACAGGGTTCTTTTTTTTTCATGACACCTACAGGAGTCGACATTTCTTTATGAGAGTGAAGAAAACTTTCCTCACAATTAAGTAGAATTGCAAAAAAGTGCATCTGTGATTGTATTTCCTTAGAAGAAAGTTAAGCTTGCAGAAACTGCAGAAAACTGTAACATGGAATAACGCCTTTTAACCCTAAGAGTTTGACATTTAAACCAAACTTTCTTACAAAGAGTAAGCCTAGCACTTTAGAGCTCCCAGCTAAGAAATATTATAGCACATAACCCCCTTGTACACTTCGAAGTAACCTACCTTAGAGATGCAGGTAAGCTGATTTTGTTAACTTTGGACAGAGCCAGGCATTAGTCTTTGTGCCAAAATGTCAAACAACTGCTTCAACAATTTTACTCGATATTCTATAATGAATATATATAAAGAAGTAGGGGAACTTTTGTAATTGTAGGGTGCCACAAGGCAGGTGACGAAGATGAAAATACATTTTTAACATTCTTTGCCTTCATCTTCTGTCTACAGAAAAAGTGTTGGAGTGGACACTGGAGTACAAAGACTACAAGGACCAACTGATAGACCAGGCCGCCCTGATGATGACACTGACAGGCAGAGTCAAAGAAACACAGCAGGTCCTGGCCACTCAGTTCAGTTTCCGGCTCAGGACCCCAGACCTCATCCTGAAGGTAAACCAAACAATTCATCAGGAAGATATTACTGTGAGATTACATTTAAAAAAAAAGATTTAGTTTTTTTACTTTGTTCTTCTCTCACGTAGCCAATCGGGAAGCCCGTGGTCGGGGAGAAGATGGCAGTAGAGATTTCATTCACTAACCCACTACCACAAGTGCTGAAAGCAGTGATATTCCACGTGGAAGGACTGGGCCTTCTAACTGCTCAAAAGATTAATTATGGGTAAGGAGGGAAAATATACCTTTTATTGTGTTTTTTTAAACTACCCTGTCTATCTGTGATTGCCACTGTCATTTCCTGTCCTACCCTCAGAGATATTGGCAGCCGTGCTACTGTGTCTCTGACTGAGCACTTCGTCCCCACCCTGCCTGGACCGAGGAAATTACTGGCTTCACTGGACTGCAGGCAGCTCACACAGGTTCATGGCGTGACCAACATCACTGTGGAGGATAAAAGCAACGCCACTCTATAACAATTTGAAAACAGAAGCACTTTGACAATGAATATTGACATTGTCGTTTCCTCCTAATACTGTAGCCTCTGACTCTATTTTCCCACATAATCTATATGGAATGCTAGTATTTAAATGTATAAATGTATGATGGCACTACAGTGCAGCTTTATTTACATTAGAATTTCAAAGTAACCGATGACCACAGAGAATCAATCATAAACCATCAAAGAAAATTGGGGTGTCTGTGGGATTTCATCATTTAATTGACAGAACATTTTATATTCCATGAAAACCAGTATAAGGTTACACCTTGTGACAACGGTCTACAATATACAGGTGTGTAAAAAGTGATTTCTATTCCTTAGTCCCAGTGTGTGGCAGCTTAAATAAAAGAAGTGTACTTTTGTAAGGACAGGCTCTCCATTGAGATCATGCTTTATTTATACATATTTATTTAGTTTATTTTGCCATGTGTTGACAATGAGAATTATTTTATTTAAATATCCAAATACTGCTGTAAATGCTGTTGTATTATTAAAACAAGAATAAATTAAAAGATGTCCTGGTGATTTATTGATGTAACATTACAAACCTTATGTTGGTATCCTGTGTTAACGGAATGTTCAGTTGCAATGGCTTCACGGGGGTTGGCGATAGATGTGGGGTCGTACCACCATGTTTGAGGACTAACAGCAAAACATAGGAGGGTACTTCTGTGCTGTAGTGGAGTGCTCGAACTGATAGGAGAGGAGATAAAAAGTCATTTTATAGGATACCAAGCGAGCCATCAAGGCGAGAAGAACCATCTGCTGCAGAGTGGGTACAAGCGCTCCGGGGGTAGAACCTCAGCTAAAGGAAAACAAACACCACTACAGATATGAAACTTAATTAACGCTACCATATCTGCTCCGATCATTTCATCAAGGGTGAGTGAAGTGCTGAATATTAAAGATCCCCTCCAGACGTGTATTAAAAAAATATTTACGAAATAGCCTGTTTGGAACAATAATGTGTGTCTGATGTGTTTTTTTCCCAAAAAAAAAAAAATAATTTCCACATTAATATCCTTAAAAAGTTATCTACTCCTTCTACCTCATTAAAAAGTCCTTAATCAATGAATATGCAAATGTTGTTTATTTCTAAAGACAAGAAGATTTCTCCTACTTCTCTGTAAAGTCCATTCTCCAGGGTATGTGCACTGGAGACTTCAAGTAACTACATCACTTTCAAATTGGACCAGGGTTGAAACTATTTGTAATGTCATAAACTCTTCTCATAGGCCCCACCCCTTAAAATCAACTTTTCAATGAGCACAGAGAAACTTTCCACTTTCAGCAGATGAATGTGAAAACATCCTTCTAGTGTCAAACTCTGCACAGACAGCATTCAAACAGCACACTGTAGGGACAAGAACAAGATTCAACAAGAAGTTAGTTTAGTATTCGTTACCTTAGAATGAATGTTTTTATCTACAGGCACCGCAGATGTAGTGTTATGCCAAACATGGCATGTTGAACTGCCATGTTTCTACAGTTTTTCGAGCGTTATGCAGCTAGTGTAGTTTCTCTCTTGAAAGGGAGGGTGAAGGCAGTGAGTTAAAATTTGCACCTACCCTGCTGACTTCCACTAAATCCTACACACTGTCCTTTAAGTCCTTTAAGATACGACTTTCCCTAATTGGTATTACAGAAGCAAATCCTAACTTAAGTTAGGATAGTTACATTGAGTTAGGAATTGTTCTGGCTTTTTTCTTAACTCTAATTACCACGGTTACCAAACAGTTAAGATAGGATCTGCTGTAACTATTCACCTGCTCCACTCATGTAAACAGGGGAGTTGGCCTTCTTTTTCCTAAAATCAACAATCAGCTCCTTGGTTTTGCTGACTTTTGAGCAGTAGGTTGTTTTCTGGGCACCAAATTGTTGATTTCCTCCCAATATGAAATCTCATCATTGTCTGAAATCTGGCCGATGATGGTGGTTTCATCTGCGAACTCCACAGAGAGTTGTTTCCATGTCGGGGGATGCAGTCATGGGTGTGCAGCGTGAACAGGAGGGGGACTGAACACACAGCCCTGAGGACCTCCGGTGTTAAGCACTAGAGTGGAGGAGGTGTGACCGCCAATCCGAACCGTCTGCGGTGTGGTATGTCTGTGTGAAGAAGTCCAATATCCAGTGTGGTACTCAAGCCCAGAGTGCTAAGTGTGCCAATCAGTTTCATGGGGGAGACTGAATGTGTTGAATGCTGAGCTGAAATCAACAAACAGCATTCTGATGTAGGTGTTGTTATTTTCAGGGTGTGTGAAAACTGAGTGGAAGGCAGTGGAGATGGCATTATCAGTGGATGATAAAAATATTGTTGTATTTATTATCAAATTGTTTTGGCTCTATGCTATCCTTTTAAGGTCCTGTCAGAAAGTACATGTTGTAAACTTAATGTTCATGATAGTTTCGATGGTATTTACAAATAAGCAACATAACTGGCAGACACAGAAGGAATCTCATGCTGCATTTATGAAGATGAATCTGGGAGTGTTATGATCAGTGAATGAGGGACACAGCACAGAGTTGTGTTGCCAAGGAAAGAGTTTTTTTGTAAAAGTGGATTGGGATGAGGGCACTGATGGCAGGGAAAGTTCATTACCCTCTACTGCCACCAGATTCTCTCATCATTACTAATGATGGTAATGGAGGATTGTGGCTGGTGTGAGTGGGAGTGAATGAGGGGAAGCATGGCTGGCAGGAGATTGCTGGCAGGCGGACAGACGAACAGGAAGACTGGCAGGCGGGTGATGATCCTGAGGCACAAACAAAAGCAAATTAGTTCACAGAAAAGCAAAGTTTAAGTTGGCCTCAAGTGTAACTACAACTTTAACAGAGATTGCAATTTTGAAAAATTAAGTCCGGAAAGGCACCAGGTCCTGATGGATTCCCAGTCGAATTTTTAAAAGAAAATGTGCTCCAAAATTACTGCCACTATTGTCAAAGGAATTTAAAGAGGTTCTGGCTAAACTCCCCTCTCCCCCAACTCTGACACAGGCCATTATCTTAATATTACTCAAAAGGAATAAAGATCCATTGATGTGTGAGCCTTGTCGCCCGGTTAACCTACTGTGCTGTGACTATAAAATCCTAATTCTAAGGATTACTTTACTTACTTGGGTCTGTCTTTACCCAACTATTTGTATTACTATTGGGCGGACAATATCTTTTTAAGGACAGGCACTTTATGTCATTTGAACAGTTAAAGAAGGACTTTAATATTCCAGGTTTCTTTAGATATTTGCAGGTACGTAGCAACGTCAAAACATATTTCTCTCTAACAACCCCACAGAGTACCTGGATAGATGAATGATTCTTTTTTTTTTTACTATGTTTGGGTTTTGTTTAATATACAGTAGTTTTTAATACAATTTACAAAATAAAAGCACTTAACCATTCAAATATTAATTAATTCTGTTTTTAGACAGAAAAGGGCACTCTTGCCATCATTCAATGGGACGAAGGTGTCGCGCCTCAAGCTAGACATGGGTATGTTTTCTGTCATGCAATGTTTGCTGCAACTGACAGTTGATTGACAGGTCAAAATATATCTACGAAGCATACAGCTTCCTCTGCAGTTTTTTTTAATTGTATTTACCTACTTTCTTCCTACGCACAGTGCCGAGTAGTGTTCAGTTTGTTTATACAAATGTGTGGTCACATCCTCTACAGCCACTTGAAGTTTTGTTTTGTGCTGGCAAGTGTCTGCAGTGGGGTGTTAACATAGAGAGTACAGTAGATTTCTATGATGTTGGTGGTAAGCAGCATGTGCCCCCTTTCCGAGCTAGCCTCCAGTCCTCATAGTATTTTCACAGTAGGTTACTTTCATCATTCGTTCTTAATAGGTTGCTGTGCTAAGATAAATGGGAATCCATGTGGGTAAATAAGACTTGGACAGCACACCTACATGTATGGTGAAAAAAGAAAAATAGACCCTGCTCAGTGTGGATATTCACATGGTGGAAAAAACACAGTGCAATCAATAATGTTAGTGATTAAGGCATTTAGGTGTAACGGTGTGTGTGTGTGTGTGTGTGTGTGTGTGTGTGTGTGTGTGTGTGTGTGTGTGTGAGAGAGAGAGAGAGCCAACATGCACAAAACCAGTGACCTGAACTGAAGAGCGTAAATGGAATACAGCCATTATTAATGGTATTAGTTACATCTGTGTTTCACTAACCAAAATCTCCACTGTGAGCTGTGCAGAAACACCTGTGCCATGTGATTCAATGCTCTACACATATTCTGTTTTTGTTGAAACTACCTTTGGTGTGTTAACCCTTTAATGTCCTCACCAAGAAAAAAAGAAATGGAAAATAATTTCCTTTACATTGTTTACTTCTTTAAGGCAAAAATTACAACAATCAATGTTTTATTTCTTTCTTTTCTTTTTTTAACGGACCCTCTTTTATCTTATAAAAATTGTAAATGTATTATCTTAGCATCCCTACCTTTATCACTAAAGGACAATTCAACCATTTGGTCGAGCATGTCTTCTTTACACATTTTTTAAAAAAATCATTATGTAATTATTTTATCATATTGGAATAACATTAAATGTATCATATGAACGGAAGTGAATGAGTTCTTTATTTTGTAGCAAATAGTCATTTTAATTACATTAGCATGGTTTGCTACCTTCACCATAAATCAAGCATGTTTTTAGAAAATAACTTAACCCTTGTTAGACTTTTTGTTGTTGTATCACATTACATAATTCTGTTAACCTCTGAACTTATAATATTTATATCCTCATGTCTGGAGTGACCTTTTTGTTTTTAACTTCCTGTAAGGAGGAAAACTGAACAGGGCCTCCTACTTAGAGATACAGCGACATCTAGTGGATTTAGTTTTAGCATAACAGACCTAAACCCAGTGGCTCAATCAGAATTAAACTCAACACATTTTTCAGTAAGATAAAGTGATTTAAGATTTGCTCTATACCAAACAGTTGAGCAGGACATTAAAATGCAACTACTAAAATTGTTTTGAGATTATACTGTATTATATTAAATAAATAAAGAGTTCACAGAGGTATTATTTATTGCAGGACTGTTTTTGTATTACACTGTACATCTGTTTCTATCTAGTTTCTATTCTGTCCACCCAGTATGCATCTTAATACTGAAATGTGTATATGGGCCTATACAATATATAGAGAAATTCACTAAAGCTGGTTTTTAGCCATATTATTAGACTCTTTGTAAAATCTTCTCTGGATTAGAAAGTGTGGAAGACCTGGTTTTCAGAGAGTACCCAGAGACCTTTACTACAAATTTGTGAGCACTTGTGAGGAAAACACTGCAATTGTGTATTACATTTTTCAGGTGTTCCGTCACATTATATGATGTTTCAAATCCTGGTTGGATACCGTCTGTCAATATATGGCTCCCCTATATTTCCCTTCTTATGGTCAGGCAGTATGTGGGCAGGATGTGAGAGAAGAAGCAAGAAACTGGAGCACAGAAGCTTCAAAGGTAAAAGCAAATGTGCTGAATATCATTAAGTTCAAAAAGCACTCAGAGAATGAATGGCTTCAACAAGGCTACAGAATCCTGTAATTTCTTTATTTAAATCAAGAGAATGTTAAGATCTGTATCAAATATACATAAAGATAGACAATACACCGCTGTTTTTCTAAAATACCTTCATCCTGTATTTGTATGGGTATGAATAGTTTTAATTTTAGACTCATGACCACTGAGTTACAGCCATTGAAGATCATTAGTGAAGTGCCACCTTTTGTTTGAACATCATTACATTATAGTTTCTTTGTACACATGGACTTAATTTGGTTACTTAATACACATAATTTGTACAACACATTTAATAATTTTGGCATTGCATGAATTTGGCAGTTACAGGAAAACAAAATATTAATATTGAATAAGAGATGGAACTTCTACACAAATTGAATGGTTATGAGCAAAAATGTAAAGTACTTTATAACTGGCCAGATGGTGGCGCTATCCACACCAAAAACAAATAAGTTCTATTTTGGACCATAGCAGGAAATGTCATTGAAATCCATTGAGTAGTTTCTGAGGCTGACACCTCTCCTGAGCAGAGGTAATTAACCTCTCATGTCTGACACGCATAGTTGTGCTGTTGTGTCAGACTTGCTGATTAATATGAGTGGTTTCCCCTGTGGAGACGTACATTAGAATTTTATGTTTTACATAATGAATTTCACTTTTGAATTGTTGTTTCTGAAACTTAAAGCAGCCTATTTTTCCATTTGTGCATGATACACTAAGCTGACAATAAATGGTTTCTTTAATACTGTATGCTGTGAAGATATAGCAGTGAGCAGCCTTGTTTGAGAAGAATATGATGACCCGTGTTTGGATCTCTCTAGATTGGTTTCATAGGTGACTGAATTATTACATATAATTCATATATTTTATTAATAAGAACTGTATATCTCTTGTAACCTTCTGCGTTTCGCAGCTTCTCAGTCAGCTGTAATCTGATTGGCCGAGCAGTGAAAGACCAGTGACAAACAGGGCTGAAGTTGAACTAGTTCAGGTCCATACATTCAAAACATTCAGCATCACTGTTCACTCCACAGGAAGACAATGATTTAAGCTGACACAATGTGCCTCTGGCACTGATCACGTGTAGGCAGCCTAGGAAATCTTCAGTGACCCCACCTGAATATGAAGTGACCCCACGTGGCGCTTTGCTCTTTTACATAAGCTTTTATGAGTGTAAAAAGTTAAATTAAATGCATTTGTATAAGGTTTGTTCACTTTATTTAAGGTCCAGTGTGTAGGATTCAGAGGTATCTAGCAGTGTAGTTGCAGCTTGCAACTTCCTCGCCTTACCTTTCCCTTCCAAGTGTGAAGGAGATACTACGGTGAAAAAAAAACAACCTAAAACCCTATTGCCAGTATTCTGGGCTACTGTAGAAACATGGTGGTTCAACATGGTGGACTCCATGAAAGGCGTCATGTGGTGTTGGTAAATAAATTCATTCTAAGGTAACAAAAACAAAACGATTCCAATATTCAGGTGATTATACACTAATGAAAACATATCTATGAATATTAAAGTCCATATCTGCCAATTTAGCCTCCTTAATGTTACACACTGCACCTTTTAAGTCTGCCTTCTGTGCCTCCTCTGTCACAATGGAAGATAAATGAATGCTCTCTGCCTACAGGAAAACACCACCTGTGGTCTCTGTGGGCTGATCTAAACACTGCTGCTGTAATGGTAGGCAACATTTATATCATATATCTAACTGCATCCGCTGTTCACATAGGACTGGAGGTTTTAAGACAGTGTGGTTCACTCCTACAAGATAACATTTCTCTGGTTTGTGGGGTAGATTGTGCGCAGATCTCCAGTGACTGGACGCCACAGACTGCAGGAGGATAGAAAAGGCAGATTGCTTGCACTTTGATCAGGTCTGATTTTTTTTTTTTATGTCTGATGTTTCTCCTGAGTAATACACCAATTTAGTCATGACATTTGTGTGTAACAGTAGCACTTTGTTCAGCAAATTCACTTAAACCTGTCTTTTATATGTTTGGGGCATTTTGATTGGATATTAGACAGACAGCCTATAAACCTCAGTGCTGTCTAATATCTTTCCCTCACCACGCAGGGGGATTGCAAGTGAAGGTGGAGACAGAGCAATTTGTGATGAAAGACAGCCACTAAGCATTTGCAGAAATAGTGTGTCACTGTTAGAGAGGAGCCTGATGTCCCTCCCTGTGGCAGCACATCCAAACTCACAAAACAGGTTAGTTGATCAGATGGTTCGTGATCAGATAAAATGATAGGATTTATCAGTTTTTCCTCAAACTAAAATGTATTTTGGTCTAGTGAAATAAACATTCGTTTTTATACAACCGTTCACATCCACAGGCATCACATTTGCTAAATAAGATTGAAAGATTTGTGTGTCCGACTCTTCAGAGCCTTTGAGATCTTTGAAAATAGTGTAAAGAGTAATGGTACATTTCAACAGCTTATTAGTTGCGATTCAACAACCATTTTCTCATCTGTGGTTTTTGATTAGATTTAAGCATTGGGGTATGTTCATAATTTAAATAATCTGTTAAACTTCTACAGAACAAGCAAAACAAATACTCCATCCAAATAAAGTGTTACCACAGAAAGCTGATTATGGAAGGATTTACTTTTACTGAAATGAAACTAGCTCATGCACAAAGCTCATTTAACACTTTGATTGTATTTCCAGTCTTTTATATATAAGCCTAATTTGCATGTGTTATATGTTTTACAGCTCCTGGAGATATCCCCGCTGATTACCATCGATGCCCCAGGCTAGGACTTGTGAATGGAGATACAAACCTTCCAAACCAGAATGTGAAAAATCAGCTTCCCTGTGAGCTGGAAGATTATGACATTATCACAACAGAATATTCTGAAAATAGAAAAGGTCAAACTGATATTGTAATAGGACATGAAGACTGATTTAATACACATTTAAGCCAACATAAATCTTTGAAACCGGAGACATAAAGTCATTTCACATCCATGGTCTGATGTTTGTGCCAGAATGTAGGGGATAAACACCCATCAATATTGCAATATGCTCTTTACTGATAAAATGTTTGCACACGTAGCCGAAAACCAAGATTTATTCCTTGACTGGCTCTGGAATCAATACAGCTTGAGGGATCGTGGTTTTCTTCTTCACGCTATTATAAGTGGCTGTTTTTGAGATTTGAGACTCCCAGATTCCAGCTCCTGAGAGATACTGTATCAGTGAGAAGCATCCGCTCGCGCAGCTGGTTCCCTCATTTCAATTACAACACACATCTCGGAGCAGAGAGAGCTTACTGTATGTCTACAGGTCTCACTGTGTGTTAAGCATGCTGTGCTTGCTGTGTCACCTCATACTAAGAGACAAGTAACAAAAAACTGAACTCACAGTGGGTCATGTTTTTGGAAAAGCAGGACTTAGGGAGTGTTTGTATGTAAGATATTTTGTGTTGTGTTGCTCTCAGGTGTACAAGACTAAAGGCTGTGGAGCACATATTTCAAGGCTGCCAGTGAACACTGCAGGAACACAAAGCAGCCACAAGCCACTGTTAGTTATGTGATACATTATTGAATTCCACCTGATATGAAGTCGATGATGTGTGAAATGTCGGGATTCAGCAGCTGATGTGTAAAAGGTAGCTGTGTGTCTCTGCAAAATCATATATCTAACCAGAGTAGTTCATAGAGGAGAAGAGTTGAAAACATACCGTATGTGTCTGTCACATGTCCTAGAAACTCAGTATAACTTTATTTGGAACGATCTAAATATTGTCAATATGGGTGATGATGTGCAGTAAAATACTGCAGCCTCATTATGCCCAAAGTAGCACCAATGAAAAGGTTATATTTGTTAGTGGTAGACAGTCGATAAAGTCTAAGCTCAGTCCTCAGTTTTTAATGATTCAAAACGAGCTGTAAAGTAGCATTTCAGGCTAAGAGTCTCTCAGCCGACTGAAAGACAACAAATATGGAGGGCGTGTCTATTTTTTGGTACTGTGATATTATATTAACCTTCCCCCTTATAACGTTCATTCATAGAATAATTACGTGAAGTGGCTATAATCAATTTTTTAAAACTGTATCAAATGACAATGCTTGATGTGAGAGTTGCCGCTCCCCTCAGCTGTTACGGAGCTTTATAGTGAGTTTCAGCTCAATGTTTCGCTCTTCAGCCCCCAACTTTAGTGTTTTGGTTCACTCTCACTGCTCTCATAGTGTCATTCAGCCACAGCAGGCAGCTGTTTTAGTGACTATCTGGTGATGGTGGAGCATTTAGCAGCTAAAGAGACAGATATTTCCCTCAGGAGTTGGAAGATGCCAAAAACAGTATTAAAAAAATAATATTGGAATGACATTCAGATGACAAGAAAATAGCCTCCAAATGAATGATAATGTTGCTCCATGAATGCAGGAGGTGTAAATAAGCAACTTGCTAGTAAGTTTGCTGATTTTCTTTTTGGCTACTTTGGGGCAGCGGAACCAAGCTGTAAACACAACACTGACATTTTAAGTTCATAAGGTGAACGTGTGAGCAAACAGTTGGCTATTGACACATTCAGCAGTTACGGAGCAACATTAACATTTATCTAGAGTCGTGTTTGTGTCCACTTAAAGAATGTTAGTCTAATATTCACTTTCCTTTAAGCTCTGTCCTGGTCTCCACCAACTGCTAAAAGAGATATCTTGCTCTTTAGGTGCTTAATGCTCCACTGTCTTCATCAGTTAGTCACCAACTTTGTCTTTCTTTTGGTGCTGGGTAGACGATGCTGGGAGTAAAAGTGAACGAAGACTGTAAAATTGTGTGTCTGAAAACGAGAACAATGAGTTGAAACATGCTGCAAAGCTCTCTGAAGTGAGTGTTGGGTCATGATCCTCTGTGGGGTTATCACTAAGAGTAAACCCTTTCACATACAAGCGGTCATGTGATCAGTTGTTAATACGAAAATATTGATAATAGTCACTTGATTGAACAAAAAAGCCCCACATTGTGCTTTTCATTGTCATTTGTGTATCTTTCCGTGTTAGTTTTTGCTGAACTAAATGATAATTATGAAAATGATGCCCTTTATTTTAAACTAATGGGTTGTATTGATGTCAGTATTGTAGTCAGTCAACTTAATTTGCTGATTTACAAACACATGGGAGATAAATGTCAAGATAATAAATCATACAACAAAAATACACCTTATTATGCAAATGTGTGTTTAGTGTTCAGATGAGTGTTAAATCTCAAAGCTGACAGTCAGAAGACTTCAGTGGTCCTGATGAGTGTGATCACATTGCGCTCCACAGTCAGAGCAGGTGACCTCCGCGTCGGTGTTCTCAGATGCCAAGCAGAGAGGAAATAGATGCATCATCACTGTAAATGGCATCTGCATATTCATGCCAGGCAAATTACTTTTCTGTATTCTCTTCTGGATGAGCTGTTTGTTTGTTTTCTTCTGGCTGCTCACCACTGTTGGCTGAATTAACATACAAAACGAGGTCAAAAGTAATCAGGCTACAAATGGAAAATGGGCTTGTGACAGCTTGAGTGAGTGACAAGTGACAGGTGATTGACACAAGTGACGAGCTAATATAGGCCACACAGTTTCATTCCTGTACAACTGGCACAGGCAGTAAAAACAGGATTTTACTGGATCCAGTCAGTGGCATGTCAATTTATTCATCATATTCTTATAATTTAATTAGTTCCTTACATTTGTGATTGATGATCTCAAGCTCTTACCATTATTGTTTTAAAATAGATTGTTTTGACTGAAATTAATCACACTCAATTTTTATGAGCTACAGCTACAGCTGCAGCCAGGTTTGATTTGTTGCACAGGGTGTGCTGATCGTAGAGCCAGCAGTACAAATGTTGCTTCTGATAAACATTCACAACACACTCAACTAATTTATTATAACACCAATACAAAACACTGGCTGTTAAATGTATAATGCTTGCCAAAGCTTCAGGTTGAGCTTTACTTTTCAGGTGACTTTTGACTTTAATTAGTCATGACTGTCATAATAATAATACAATTTATGTTGCAAATATTTACAGTCAAAATACAGAGTAGGAAAAGGTTAGCAGAAACAACATGATGGAAACGAACACAAAATAATTAAATACATGAATACAATAAACAGCCAAACAATGTAATATAAGAAAATCTCTTTAAATAAACTAAAAAAATCAATGTTGCTCGCGATTATTTTAAATTAGTTGGTGTCTGTGTATTTGCATAATCTACCCAGTGTAAGCAGATCAGCAGACATATAGCTCAGAGAGTAATCAAGAGGAGCAGGATGTTGTCCGTCTATCTGTACTGTTAGACAAATAACCAGCTGTCATATAAAGATGTCAAACCTCCGTGTTGTTTTTTTTTTTGTTGTTGAATAAACACGACTTACAGCAAATCAATAGCACCGAAAAACACTGTGTACTTCAGTTTTCCTCTCTACACTGTTATCTTTGGTCTTGAATGGGCAAACTGGAAGAAAATGCAGTATTAATGCCACAGACATCAGCAGCAATATTACAGTGTCAGGCTTTGTTTGTCAAATAGACTGCTTAGCAACCTGATCATACTCATTCTTTTATTATTCATGTATCTGTGGCCCTGGATGGTTCAGTCTAAATTTGGGAATAGGATCTTTCTGGAATGGAGAAAAGGGAGCATTAGGAGCATTACATTAGAGGATCGGCTTGCTCTCAAATCAAAATTACCCATCGAACCTTATCCCTCGTAAATTGTCTCCTGACTGGAAAAAAGCCTTTGAATGAAGTGCAAAATCCCAGGTGTTGTAAACTCTGATGGAGATAACAGAGGTGGAAAAACTCATTTATTTGGGACCTAATAATGATACATGGAGATGGTATTGGTATTGGTATTGATATTGGTGAATTGGGGTACGGCTTAATAATGTCAAACTTAGTTGCTTTGCCCTTTAAAAAAAAAAAAGGTATGATAGGTGATGTTGTAGTTGAAGTAGTCAGAGAAAGAAACTCTGTTGTGTTTCTTGAGCAAGGTACTCCGCCACCAAACTGAATGAAACTGTGTAATTTGGCTGCTGCCGAAAGTGAATATGACATTTTGAGAAAAATAAAAGAGTTTAAAAAAGCACTCCAGGTATTCGTGGTTATTTCAGCTCTACCTTTAATTCCTTTGTGATGCATAGTTCAGTGCCTCCCCTCATCCTTCATTTGGAACAGTAGTTGGCACAAAAAACAAGAAACGCCGATTCATTAAAGTGATTTTGTGGCGGGGACATCTAGTACTCCTCTCTCCTGTCTAAAGGTTGTACACTGAAAGCCTCGATGCAATAAGTATCAAAGCCAAAATATGACTTTTCTACTGAGATGGACAGCTCTTTCTCCTTCTATAGACACAACTTCTCCAGTGCAACACATTTTATTCAATCACCAGGAAAGGTCATCTTATTGGAAATATTTAAGTGATATATAAGCAACAATCAATCAGCATCAGCTGTCATAACTGAAGGTCAGAAAATGCCTATGCTCTGTCATACAGATACAGCAGCTCTTTATTCCTTTTTTATTATTTTAGCCATGCTAGTAAGGCTACAACCGAGAATGATTTTCATTATTGAATAATCTGTCAATCATTTGCTTAATTAATTGATTAATTGTTTGGTCCAAAAAATTTAAGAAAAAATTATTTGTTTCCCAAATGGGACGTCCTCAAATGTCTTGTTTTGTCCACAAGCCAAAGATATTCACTTTACTATCGTAGGGGGCAAAAACCCCCCAGAATATTTTCACATTTGAGAAGCTAAAATCTGAAGATTTGGACACTTTCCCAAAAAATTACAGTACGTTGACAATTAGTCTAATCATTGACAATCAATTGAGTAATTGACTAATCATTGCTCTACAGGCAAGCAGCCTGGCTCTAGGTTGGTTTACCACTTTGGTCAAGCAAAAAAGACCCCAGCAACTACTCGATGGAGGGGTATAAAATGTTGTATTTGGACATTCATGGTGCCCAGAGGATAAATCCTACTGAATTTGGGAATCCCCTGACTTTTCCTCTAACGCCACCATGAGGCTCACATTTGTTGACACATTTGGTAAACGTGTTGATGTCCCCCTAAGTACAACCTCACAGAGCATGGCTGTAGACTGTTTTAAAATAATGAAACCAGGAAAAGGGTACATGAATCATTATTTGTTGTCAGTGGTCATAAAGAGACAACTGAGGTTCATGACTATTAACAAATAGTTCCAAGGAACTGCCTGGCAGCGACATAAAGGAAAGACAAGTGGGTTGTTTCCTGTTTGTGTGTCTTCACTGGACGCAACTCAGCCTGACACCGTGGAGACAGTCGTGTAGCTGAGTATGTGTGAGATTTTACATTTTCATAAGCCCTGACATACAATTTTAATTTAATAAGTTAAATTTGTTGTTGGCAGCAATTGATAAGTTAAACAGATACATACAATGCTGAAATGACTGAAAAGGTCATGTTTGATTTAGTATTTCTCTTCAGGCAATTAGCATGTTCAGGGCATGATGGTTAATTAAGAAGTCTGGCAAAGCAATCTTGATGTTTTTTTACATTGACCTCAGTGAGCGTGAGCTACAGGATGCTGTTTCCTACAGGCAGTTCTTCTCAGGATGTAGAAACTACACCTACATAAAAAACATTTTTCCACGCCGTGTGAATCCTGCTAAAGGGTTGATAACAGCATCAGTGGCTGCCAGGAAGTGTCTTTTTCATAACCCCCGCAGGCTCTGGTGTGGTATTGTATACAGGAGGAAATAAGTGTTAAATCAACTCTGCATCCTGACTGGAATGATTTCTTGGAGAAAACCTTTCATATTTCATCAGTAATACACCTTCAAAAGCAGCTCATTATTTTTTTACAGTGAATATTGTACCTGGGAAGTTTAGCCCCGAAATGAAGAAAGCAAGCAGTGGGACAGGCTGCTTTCAAAAGCTTCCCTATTGAATTATTCTCAGGGACTGCATTTCTTTTGTTTTCTCCAGATGACTTGTGTCTGTACGTAGCTTATCATCTTCCAAACACATGTTGTCTTTTGTGGTGAGCAGCATTTTGCGCTCCCTGTATGTGAATCTCTGTCAAACAATCATCTGCTCAAGAAAAAGCCAGAGGTCTGTGTGTTCACTCTCCAGTCCTGGAGGATTTCATTTGGTTTTGTGTCCACCAGATATCTGGTTCAATAACAATTATATTACTGTCACCATATTTGTGTCCCAGAGCAATCCAAACCTGAACCAGAAGGATGTGAACTGCTTCCAATTTTCTTTTTGAAAGGCTGTGAATGCTGGTTCTTAGGTCTCCCACAGCGCTCAGAAACAATGCCAATACTCGCGCTGAGCAATTTGTTTTCTATTTGCAAGTCCACCTGCGTCTCTGCACAGGTCACCTAAACCACAGTCTATTCATCTCATCCTTGGCTGACCTTTTAAGAAATGCCTCCAAATTGACTTTGTCACCCGATTTGGGAGGGAGAAAGGGGACAGCCACTTGTACTCCTCCACTCAGATGTCTATTTCCATTCTAACAGATGGATTTTGAGGAGCAAGTATGACAGTCGTGTCCGCGTTTTTTGGATCTGTTTAGGGAAAGCACTTTCACTTTTCAGCTGCTTTTACGGCCACAAACTGTGTATCCTCACCTACAGCAACCGTTTAAACCACTATGATTAAATGGGGTCAATGGGAGAATAACGCTACCGCATAGACTGAAACGCCTATTTATCTTCAAGAGATCTCGCCACCGCAGATGACAAAAACTGTTTTTCTGGATGGTGTTTTAAGAGTAAAAACTTTCTTAAAACAAAAGCCACTTAATGTGGTGTGTTGTATTCACAGTCTGAAGTGGAGATGGAAAATGTGATGATGGGAGCTGCTCCAGAGTTTAACTGCTTCAAAAGATACTGACCTTCTGCATCTGTTTCTCTGTTAAAAATGGCACACTCCTGAACCTATGAACTTGCCATCTAAACAATTTACACACACTGCATGCTTTTTATTGCTGTTACTGTATGCAGATATATTACTGTACTCAACTCTCAAGACATAATGTTGAAGTATGTTGACAGGAAGAAGGCAAAATAACAGCTATTATCATCTAGTTGGTATGACTTTTCTCTAAACACCATGGGTTGGCTGCTACAGTGTGTCTCCCATGGTTCAACAGTCTCCTCAACAAGACTCTGTTTTTTCTCTCA
Organism: Dicentrarchus labrax; assembly: GCF_905237075.1. NCBI lineage: Eukaryota > Metazoa > Chordata > Actinopteri > Moronidae > Dicentrarchus > Dicentrarchus labrax. The sequence continues at coordinate 22,751,541 of NW_026136718.1, read as the reverse complement.
AGTACAATGTCCCACATAATTCCCACAGGGCAGAGCGATACTGTTGTTTCTTGGCGGTCTTAAATCCCTAAGGATGCTTTTCCGGACGTATTTTGTTTCTGTTCATCTATGCTGGAAATATGTAGCAAAGGTCAATGCCCTGCAGTTCTGTCACGCCTTACACTTATCTTGTACTTGTTATCAGATAATAAAAGCTTGACAGCATTCTCCAAAATAACTCCTTATTTTCCTGCAGTGTAAAGTCTTTCGTGAAGAGCCCAGCCTTCTAGGAACTTTCTTTTAAAGCAGCATTTATATTCCTTTATATTTGATGTGATTTTAACAGTAATTTGCCATCTGTGTATCATACACATCCATTCACAACCATTCAAGCACAGCACAACAAAATTCCTATCCACCCACTCATGCCTGAACCAGCTCATCTCAGTCTTACTGTATCTTATCATAGGTACTAGAAAAAATGTCAAACAGTCGTTCAGCATTTCGGGACTTGACCTCTGGACTGGACAAACAGCCAGTTTAGACGTTAGCTTACAAAATAGCCGTGTGTGTGGAAATGTGCCTGTGTGTTTATGTTTCTCCGCCTCTGACTGAACTCACCAGAAACGTGGTTATTTCCCTCCAGTCTCTCTCCTTTTTCCTATATGTTTATGGAATAGTTGGAAGAGAACCAGTTGCTTGCTGCAGTGTGTGGTATCAATCTCCTCATCTAACTCTTGGCAAGAAGGTTAATAGGTGGTATTTCCCAAAATGTCCTATACTATTCCTTCTACAACATGTACACTTACAAAGCCTATAGGCAGTTTTCCTTTTATTCTTTCTTTGGCTACTGACACCGACACACACTCATAGCCAAGATACAAAGTAGTCAAGTAGTTGGGTCAAGTCAAGTCTTTAAATAAATACTGCACTTAAAGAACACAACCATCTAGCTTGGCATAGATATTATTGTACAAAAGTTTTAATGCTGCTCTCATTTTATAGTGCTGTACATTTGTAACATCAACAAGAACACCTTTTTCAACTGAAGTGCTGATTGAGTGCTGATTCTCCCTGCCCATAGCCCACTTTTCAGATAAAATGAAATAAAACATCACTGGAATAAAGGTTCACTCAGTAGTCCATAAACAAATACAGGTCATTCTTCTTCGTTTTTCAGGTGATTTGAACTTTGAGGACTCCACATTTATCATCCTATTACTGCACAATGAAAAGCTTTGTAAAGTATCTTTATGAAAACAAATGGACTTCTGTTTCAAATTAACAGCGGTGTGTTTAAAACTCCAGAGTGAAAAGGTTTTGTGTGCAGAGAGATTATGAAACTTTATGAAACCATAAAAGACCATAAAATCCTTCCCTCACGTCAATTTGATCTAAATAGGAGTTGAAAGGTTTTCTTGTCACAGCAGCCCTGTGACAAAACTGGATGTTCTTTAAAGCCGTTTCCTCCATCCTCTGGCTTTCATCCAGACAGACCATAATTTAACAACGTGGTGGGCTGTAGTTCTCATATAATATCTTAGACTAAATTATGGTCATCAAATTCTATCTGAATGCATAAGTAATCATTTCGGAGCCTTCAGTGCATAAAGAACTGAGTGGCGAGAAAGCCTAAACCACGTCACTCCTTCCTGTCCTACTTACCGAGATTGTCTATGAAGGTTAGCATACATTCTGAAATGAAGATGTACACCGTTTAAAAAATCTGACATCGGCTCTTTGGAGCGCTTTAATCAAGGGCAATTATGTCTTTTAAAGGTGCCATACAAGTCCCCATGCTTTACCCTGTCATTAAAGATATTATAACTGCAAGTTTTATTCATGATCACTGTATGGTGAATTGTTGTATTGCTGTCAGATATGCTGTGACAATCCTCGCGCAACTCACTTTAATGCTTATTTTTGAAAACTGAATTTCTGTGATGGAAGAACAGTATATGGATTTTAGTTTTTTACAGTGTTTGACCAACAATAGTTACTGCATTCATAAAACATGAAAGTGCAATTGAGTTCATCTAACAAGACTGAGCCTCAATCTGAGGCTGGACTGAATGTCTTTTGGGACACAGTATCTTTGAGAAAGCCCTTCGAAAGCTGCTGTGGCACAGAGGGTACAAGAACGGGTTGATGGCAGAGTTCAGCCACAGAAGCCAGAATGTAATCTCGTACCAGTAGTCCGCCACACAAGCACCACTACAGGCGGCACGAATAATCATAAGTAGAGTGTAAGGAGCCCAGCAAATCCCAAAAATGCACACAATAATGGCCAAAGATTTTGCTATCTTTTTGTCTCGTGAAAGACGCGATCCCTGTGTTCTGCGGCCAGGCGCCATGCAGGAGGCCGTGTGCTGAAACAGCCTGGAGTTTCTTCTGTTAGGAGAGAACTTCTCCCTCTGCATGAATATCTGACTGGTATTAGGTTCCCCGCTGGAAGAAGGGGACAGGACATCGTCGTCCTCGATAACTGCAGAGATAGCGGTAGGCTCACTGGACGACACCTTCCGAGTCTTCACAAAAAACACAGACCAGCCTCCTCCGTCTCTGTGCTTCTTACTGATCCTCTGCGTCTTGGCGTCGTCCTCGGCACAGGCGCTTCCGCTCTTGTTCCTGCGATGGATGTTCAGGTAAATGCTGAGGTTGAGGAAAGCCACAGACACAAACGGGGTGAAGAACTCAAAGGTAGAAGCGCTGAGCAGGAAGTACCAGGTGAAATAAAACTCGGCATAGCACTCGTGAGCAGGGACGACACTCTGGCCGACGACTGTCTCCCAGAAGATAATGGCGGGGCCGTAGAGGAGGAAGGCCAGCACCCACACCGCCACCATCTTGAACACAGCCTGGCGGGTCATGTTTCTCTGTGCTCTGTATTTAACCTGCGTCAAAAGAGAGGCACAACTGTGACTGACAGTGACACACAATAACACTTTGTTGGTTACATTTCAAACCTCCACAGCTGCTCACATACAAACAGGCAGACAAACGCTCTTGCTTCTGCTCTCAGTGTCTTGTTCAAATGAAGCCCTGTTTGTATTGTGATGCCTCAGAGCAGCAGAGAGATGCTGTAAATAAAACCCACTCATGAGGCCCTTATTCCTCGGTGTGTCACTGAAGCCAAAGAGAGAAGGGGAATGTCGGGCTGAGAACCACATTCAATGATGCAACATAAGAGCGTGAAAGAGACATCTGGTTTCTCCCGATCCACTCTTCCCTCGTCGTTGCCCATTCTCTTCGCACTCGCTCCATTTTCACTTCACCTCCTCCTCGCTACAAGTCTGAACCCTATAACTGAGCAAGGCTCCACTATGTAACGTTCTCTCTTTTATTATTGGTGTTGTATTTTATCTTTTCTTTGCCATAAACCGTCAAATGTCTCTCTGCGGCTGCAACAGCTGGGTATGTCACTGTGACACAATGATGTTGCTAATGTGACCGTGGTTAAAAAGCAACTTAAATAAATCCACTTCTCTGAGTCAATAAATAATGAAATAGAGCCACTTCATGATGCTAATAAGTGGCTCTGGCCCCAGTCTTGAGTGGTCATTACAAAAGCAAAATACTCCCCATTTCCATTGTAAATGAGAGAAATCCTCCTCTCTACAGATTGAAAATTAATGAATAAATAAATAAGACTTCATACTAGGCTACTGATATCAAACAATAGACCACAAGCAAAGAGATGTACTTTTCTTAAAATGTGGCATCAAACACATTTAGTAAATTAAAAGTGACACAGGCACTGACCATACAAATGATCCACTTGGAGACATTTCAGTTTTAGGCCAATCAAGCACAAATGAACGTGTTGTCTTGATAACCAATACTGGCCATATGTGGGGCAAATTATCAACTAATTATATCAGCCTCCTTTAAAAAGGCACACTCCACCTACTCAGTATGTGTATCTGTGTATTTGGGGGACTCTCAAGAGACAGATCAAATAGAAGAATGGACAAAGGTGAATTAGCATTGAGCGAGATATGCTGAATTTTACTTGAGTCAAGCTCCAAAAAGCCTAGATCCTACATTTCCTATAATGCAACTCTGAGGCGTGTTTCATTACACCTGCTACTTCCTGCCTCCTACATAGGGCTGCATGATATGGTAAAAAAAAAAAATCCTATTGCTGCATATTGATTAGTGGGATTAATCATTTTTGCATCACACTTCTTATTTTCATTGAAAAAAACGATAACAATTTAATCTAAATCAACTAAAATCATGATGATGTGACATTTGTTGGGGTCTGGAGGTGGAGGACATTTTACCTTTATCAAAAAATTGCAGCTCCTGCAATTTATATGTTGCACTTATTGGCCATATTGTGTTTTGGATAATAGTTTGATGAATTGTGCAGCCTTACTCCTAAATTCCCATTCTTCCAAACCCCACACCACTTAAAAGTAAGTAAATCCCAGAATGACTTTACCCTGGTGATATCATTAGGGTTATTTTTCAAACTCTGAAAGCTCCTCCAGAGCAAAAAGACATATACTTTATAGAAGGGGTAGTACTCCTCGTGATGTGTGTAAAGTCGGTGAAGTGCCCCTTCATCTAAATTATACCCATCCCTACAGACTGCTGAGTCGCCTGCTAATGTTTGCGTTTAAAATATTTACCTATCAAATTAACCAGGCAGTCCACGCTCTGTGTTCAGATTGACTGGACAAAATAATAGATTAAAGCCAGACACCCTTTTAAAGGAATAAAACTGTGAATGTCAATGACTTCTCACTGCAGAGCGAACTGCCCTGGAGAATGACACATTGTAGAATTGCCTGTGGTAGTATGTCAGTTACGTGTGTGTGTGTGTGTGTGTGTGTGTGTGTGTGTGTGTGTGTGTGTGTGTGTGTGTGGTAATGAGCACCTGCGCAGCCTGTACTTACTGCTCTTGTGACTGACAGGAAGCGGTCATAACTAATGAGGACAATGTTGAAGACTGAGGCGGTGCAGAGCAGGTAGTCCATGACAAGCCACACCTTGCAGAGACCCTTACCCAGCATCCACCGGCCTGTCAGGTTGTACGGGATGTACACCGGGATGCAGAAGGCACCTGGAAGAGGCACACACACACATACATACACACTGCATCATGATTCAACCAATACTTAACATTCACACCTCTCCAGACCTCCTGACAGTCTGGATGTGAGACCCATTACATTGTGAGAAATAAATGACTGGTTGCTGCTGGTCACAAACACAGACCCCTGCAGAGATTATTCCATTAAAGAGAGGCGTGTAATGTATCTATTGCTACAGATAAGGGGAGCACAATGAGGGCGGTGTGAATGACTTACACACATAAAATTGAGGGATGCTACAAACATACATAATACTCCATGGTAATGTGATGGATGAATGAAGCAGAAAGGACGGTAAGGTCACTATTAACTCGCCAATGAACTGTAGTGACACGCTGTAATTATATTGTAGGGAAATTACAATGTGTTTGGGGCGTGGGCAGATAGCCTTTTAGTGGGGTTTCATTCATAGGGAGGAACAAAAGACTTGAAAGAGACACATTTGAGCGAACTGACAGAGATGATGAAGAAGAAGAAGAAGAAGAAGAAGAAGAGACACCAACTCACCCACGAGAAAATCAGATATAGCAAGGTTCAGGAAGAAGTAGTTGCTTTGATTTCTCAGGGTTTTATCCACAATAAAAGCCATGATGACCAGCGCGTTTCCAGCCACCACAACGACAACCAGAGTCACCATGAGGACCGATAAGATCACCGCCAGGTAGCCGGGGAGGACGGTCCCAGCCTCGGACACCGCGGGAGTCAAGTTGCCGCTGGAGTTGGACTCCAGGATGTGCGCACCCATAGTTAATTCAAAGCCAAAATCATTGCAGACCTTTTTCATTTCACTCACGGGAACAACGAACAAGTCCGATTACGCGCCCAAACGTTCCGCTCCACTTTACCAAGGAGTCAAACATGACTGAAGACCTGACATTAAATGGAAATACTTTCCCCAAATCTTCCATTTTCCCCAGAGGAGTTCTGTGACTGGGAGAGACACAAGTTTAAATGAAAGCTTAATTTTTTAATAGCAATAATAATAATAGTAGTAGTAGTAGTAGTAGTAGTAGTAATACTAATTGTAGATCCTCTGGGTGCTCTCTCCTCTCTCTACTCAGTTGCTTTATTAACAGTGCAGGATCATGTGCGGGAGCCTCGGAGCGCACAGATGCTTTTGTTACCGACGTCAAGACTACCAGAGTAGAAAATAACTACCATATCCGGTAATATTTTCAAAATAAACGCATTTCTGCAACGTTTTTTTTAGAACAAAGAAGGCTGTCAGCATTTGAAAATGTTTTTTTAACGTGTTAAATTACACTGACTGTTTTCTCAACATATGCCCTCAGAGAACATGGTATTCAAAGCCAACATGTAGCCTAAAGGGCAGCCAAATTGAACTGACAGTTCAAATGTCTGCAAGCCTGTGTAAATACATCTTAGACTATAACAATATCCCAGTTTTTTTACCAGATCAAAACCAATGCAAAATACAGTAAAGATTCCCCGCATGTGAGTGTTGTGTGAGAAACAAAGAGGCGTCAAATGCTTACGCTTTTATTTTGGAGGCAAGACAAATTCCGGTCTAACTCGGGTGATTTCTGTGGACTTTACGTTTTGCTTCTTTGTCCGCCCAGCAACTGATCAAAGGCTGAAGTCTACAATCAAAAGGTGAAGTGGTCCAGACGCATGAAGCAGACCGACATGAAATGATCTGAGCTGCAGCCAGAAGGATGTCTGCAAGCGAGGAGCCAGTCATCATCTGCAGATACATATTTATACCAAGCATCAAGTCATTCAGAGGTCATTGTTCCCAGAAGTCCACTTGACAAAGCTCATAGCTCAACATAAACAATCAACACATAGCTACTCGAAATTTCTGGAAATATATATGTATATATAATATTAAATATAATAATAATAATAATAATAAACAATAATTAAGACATTAAATAAATAGGCGATTGTGAATAATTAAGCGAAAAAAGTTTCAATTATTTGAGATTATTAAAACTAAACTTATAATCATTAAATTATATTTCATCACTTATTTTCTTATTTTTCTTTTTCTATTTTTCTACAAAACTATGTTTAATTTCATAATTGCCTTTTCCCCAGAGACACGTTTTATTTCATAAATGACAGTGGAGATGTTATAAATCTCTCACATGCTAACTGCTAACTAGCTAAGGCACCATCAAGTGGGTGCCGGGGGGGCCATGGCACACCCTGACAAAATTGCTGGCCCCGCCAGTTCCCCCACCCCCCGGCGAGTCGCAAATAACAAACGCAGCCAGTCACCTTCACTGTCACACTCAGACCCCCTCCCCTGTGTTAACCTTTCCTGTTCTGTTTTGACCGAAGTCAGACACACAGGAGAGACTGGATGTTATATTTCTCCAGGGCTGAAACCGTCTGCAGCTTCGGGGTTAACTCCCTTTCCTTCTGTCTGCAGGTGGAGAGCAAATAAACAGGGATTTGACTTTGGTCCGAGGATTTATTTACTGACACAAAGACTGTGCACACGATATAAATTGGTCACTACTACACATCTTCTCTCTTCCATACACATCTCAGTTCTAGCACGCACACGCGCCGTCAAGTGGTTTTGGTGTGCCACCCCAGGATTTCCAGTGGCCCCATCTGGCCACCCCTATGAATAATTTCCGGGGGCGCCCCTGGAAGTAACTCTGAATTACCCAGTTAGCTGTCGCCGTTAACTTGTGGTAGGCAGCATGTGCAGCCCTTTTTAATTATATAGACTAAATTGCAGCCTTGTTAGGCTAAATAAAAGCGATATTAGAGTACTGAGTTTATTCACAGAAGCAGCTAGTTGGTCGGCCAGAATTACTTCGACATTGTTGTTACTTGAACTTATTGGTGCTAGCTGACTAAATCTGGTAGCCGTTGTTGAGCTTGCTAGCTTTAAAGAGGCTGAGGCAACATGATTGGCTGAGAGCTGAGAGAGTGGTCACAACACAACTGTCATGAAAAGTGATATTATGAAATAAAATGAGACATTATGAAAATTACATTTCAAATAATTTCTGTAATGAATTTACTGTTTTTCCCTATAAACTGAACTTTCCTTTTACATTAGAATGTAAAAATGATGAATAACATTTAATGAATAACAAATAATATTTTATGAGTTGAGTTTTAACAATTTCCCAGATTATTTCACATATATTTTACACTTGATGTCAGTTTTTAACACTTTGGAGTTCTGTACTTGCATGCTTTGAAAAGATACAGTATTTACATTTTTGGAATTTGCTGTAACAATGAAAGTCTTGAGCCAGACTCCACCAAAGTTCTCCCAGGGCATGATGTAACAATCAACGGCAGGAAAAACTGTATATTGATCAAATTTGAAATCTCCTAAGTGGGATCATTACTATCCTTAACATCGAGTATGAAATTAGCTCCATGAGTTCTTCTCAAGCCTCTAAAAAAACATGATTAAAGGCTGAGATGATGAGTTCAGTGGGATGATAGCTTGTCCGGGAGAAACAACTCTCTAAATGAATTAGCTGTAATTATTCTCAATGGATGAAATTAACAGACAGCTTTGTACACAGACATGGGACAAATCTCAGCCTATTGTGTGTAATTTGTGTTCACATTCAAAAGAAATGCCCTAATTGGATCAAACCATCAGTTTTATTCCCTAACGATACTGAACACAGATAAGAGTCAACTTTCTTACATCGCATAGTCGGGTTGTGGCAGTGAAAACGAAACTGCACTGTGCCCAGATGAGCCCCGGGTATTTTTAGAAAGCAGTCCTCTGCTGCCTCAAGCCACCCTGGAGTGGTTAATATGCAGACCGTGTCTTTCCAGGGATCGAGTGACACCAAAATGGAGAGGTGAGGCAAAATCCCACAGGAGCCGCTGTGAGGTAAATGCTCTGATAGGACACACAACTGTGAAAAGTTGAATATTTAGAAGGCTTCAAGTGGATATCAAACGCATTGAAAAGACATGTGAATTATGTGAGTGAGTGTGAGAGCGTTTGTGTTGGTGAACCTCATCTTGGTGAGCAGTGATGTCTGATCATATTTCTTGGAAACGCTGAATGAATTGTGTATGAATTTCATTCACACGTAGAATTGGCTGCAAGCTGAATTAACTCTTATGTGGACAAGACTTCGAGCATCAACATCAAGACAGATTTTAAAATGAATGGTGAAAAAAACGTGTAATTTTTCTTCTCCGGACAAAATAATTTATTCAAGTTGTGTAATGATTATGTTGCTCTCTAATAAAGAGGATCAATAACCCTTGTGTGGGATGGATGTAATTATATAAGTACAAAACATCACATTCTTCTGATGATAAAGTCATATTTTCTGTACAAAGCTCATAGTTTGATTGTTTTAATGAAAACATGTACTGTAAACATTTAATTTCAAGGCTTCTCAGAGTTAAAGCGATCAGCTGAAATAACAATTTCACAGTAAAGACCTTTAAATACTGTAATTATGTTGAATAAATTATTTGTAATTGCAAGAAATCCCTGTTTGTCTTCATTAAGACACATCTGAATTGCATAAGAACAACCTTTTCACTATAATGTGAAAATGAGTTTTAATAAAAGTATTTTTTTACCCTCCTTTTGAATTTATTTACTCTTCTTGCTTTTTGGCCTTTTGGTCTTTGCTCCTGATTTGGTGGCTTCATCCTGTGAAACAAGAGGAATGGATTAGAGAACGAACAGACTAATGATTATCTTACATTAGCACTCCACTTAAACGGTGCTAAAGCTTTTTCCACGTTTAATATTTGAGTGCCGTTTTAAAGCTCATGACTCAATATTTGACAGACATTTTTGCCTAAAGTCCTGCTGCGTTTCCCTGCCTTATTGAAATGTGCAAATTACAATGTACTGATTGGCACACAGCATACTGTTTTAATGTATTCCAATAATTGCATCAAACTAAACATTGCATTCTTAAGTACTCTTATAAAACATCCTCCACTAATTATTGCTCTGACAATCCAGGCTGCCAACTTGTAGATCTCCCAACACTAACAGCTTAGACAAAGAGCAAGAATAAATTAAAGCTGCAAGCAGCGTTGGGCGTGCTGCGGCCGCGTCACGTGCAGTCGTAACACGTGCGGACCACGACATGAAAATCTCACGTAAATCAGCTCAAAATCGCCACACAGCGCTTACTTCCTGTTGCCAGTAGGTGGCGCTATCACTATGTCTGAATATTGTCATGTAGACGTGTTCAGGGCGGGACTCTTATCAAACGTGAAGTTTCAGATAATGTACACTGAAGTTGTGAGGATGTGTTCAGGCTAGGACTGTTACAGAATATGTGAAGTTTAGTGGAGATTAGACATTGTACACTGAAGTTGAGTACTATCTGTTTATGGTGAATGGTCGAAATTCAACACAACGCCACGGGCACGCCGTATGATGGAATGTTGTAAATAGCACAAGTTTTAATCATGAATGTCTTTAGATTGCGATGATTAAATTTGAAGTTGATCCGATAAAAAATAATGGCTGACTTTGATGCCACGCCACGGACACGCCCTTTAATGTACATGCACAAATAGCACAACTTTTATCAGCACCATTTTTTGACTGTACTGACCAATTTTGAAGCAGATCCGATGAATTCCCTAGAAGGAGTTCGTTCAAATACAACGCGAAAAGTTAGCTGAAAGTGAAAATAAAAATCAAAATGGCCGACTTCCTGTGGGGTTTGGGGTATGGGTCCGAGAGGCTTTTTTGTACGTCTCACCATGTTACACGTGCTTACCGAGTTTCGTACATATCGGTGAAACGTGGCGCCGGGGCTGCTTTTTTTTTATCCTATAGGGGGTGCTACAAACACGACAAACACGATTTTTGATATGTGAGCTTCAGGCACCAGTCTACACGTACCCTGTGAATTTCATATTCATAACTATTACAGTCTCTGCACACTGATTTACACCGCCACCAGAGCGCCACCTTATGGCGTGATTTTTTTTCCTTTTTAGGTGAGCCTCAGGGAGCTATGGGCACCAAGTTTCATTTAAATCACACGTGCCGTTGCAGAGATATAAACTTCTTCACTTTAAAGAGCGCCACCTAGTGGCGATGGCCTGAAATTGTGCACAGTGCCCAAGGAAGACATGAGGAACTATGGACCCAAGTTTGGTGTCAATCGGACATACCAATGTGGAGAAATGGTCCACTTCCTTTTTTGACGAAAAATCTACAGGTCTTAATTTTATAGCGTGCTTATTTTTTGAAATTTCAAAAATGTTCAAATACATTTTTTTGCCAGGGCGTTCCCCAGATGCTAGGTGAAAAATTTGGTGCAAATCGGAAATAGGGTGTAGTAGGAACACGAAAAAGTAGTTTAAGGACATTTCGCGCTCTAACGAAATAAATGTATAGGCGGAAGTGGGCGGGGCATATATGGGGAGATTCAGCTCCATTCACTGAACACGTGGATATAAGGTTTTTGAATGTGTGACAAACTATGCAGAAGTAATTAAGTAACCAAAAAGTCAAAATACTTTTCTCAATAGTAGCGCCACCTAGTGACCGACCAAAAAGTGACGCATAGAATATAAAATTTTTCACCAGGCCTGACAACTTTGCCAAATAAAGTTGAGTTTTCGTACATGTTCAGGGGGCAAAAAGGCGCTAAAAATAATAATAGGTAAGAATAAAAAACGAAGCAAAAACAAAAGGGACCTCCAGCGGTCGCCGGCTCTGTCCCTAATTATTCTGATTGAGTGATTCTGCTCCATACAGCAGAGCAAAAAATGTGGGAAAAATAACGTGCATGCATATGTAATTTGGTGTTTGCAGTAGGGCTCTAAAACAGTCACTCTCCAACACTTGTTTTTGTTTGTACCCCCAATTACCATTAAAAAAAGGTTCCTCCCTAAGTAAATGTTAAATGTTCCTGCAGTTTTAGCCGACAGGAAGTAGCCTTACCGTTTTTAACCAATACATTTGAGGAACTGACCTGAAATGTTTTGTTTCTTTCTTAGACAATAGTAAGTTCTTCACAGATGAAATTGGTGTACCTCAAGGGTTATTTCTGGGTCCTATTTTGTTTCCCAATGTTCATCAGTCCATCATTTTGACTTAAAAATCTAAAAAGCTATGGGATGGATCTGGTGGCCAAGGGGTTAAAGCTCCAACCGTTAACTGCAATGTCCCTGCTTTGTGTCTGTTTTATATGTCACTTTCCCTCTCTCTCCTGTTATTGTCTGTCATCTCTCTGTTGTCAGCTGTCCAATTAAGGCATAGAAAATGTCCCTGCCCTAAAAAAAAAATCTTATATCTAGCATATTAATAGCACAGAAAAAATAAGACATTTTCTTACTTCAAATGGACTAAACAGGCTTTATGGAAAGAAAGAGATACAACTCGTGAGGGTGCATGTTTTCTCTACATCCCAGGTGCATTTGCAAAATTTAATTTACACTGTTTTTTCTCTGCCTTGCAGCTTTTATCCTGTAAATCTAGTGTTTTCTCATTTTGTTGAAACAGAATTTCGTGCCCTTTTGTGTACATAGAGCAGCAACTAACCCACTAAGGACTTTTGAAGAAAAGGAGATACACAACAAGTGCTCTGTGCAGACAAAGTATTGATAGCTGTTGATTCTGAGGACAGTTGTGATGGACATCTACAGTATCTGATACATAATCCATCATTATTTTTTAATTAAACGCCACGAAGTTAGATTCAAACGGCAATATACATTTTTTTTTGCTTTTGTTTTACAGTTTTGACTGAGAACATCTCTGCTCATATTGTTTATCTTGCTGTAATTTTATTTCCACACAAGTTTAAGATTTAACTACCGTTAACCACATGAACTAGAAACAAGCCATTCTACAGTGGTTTTAATTCCCTCCATCCAACTGAGCCTTTGCTGTCAGGATGGGAATGTTTTCAAGTACTGATTTGAGCGAGTTGATGGGGTTTTGAAGTAGGATACTTTTAAGAGTAGGTTTGCTGTACCTTTAATCTATGTGTGGCAGCCACTCAAAGGTCAATCGTGTTATCAAGAGAATAACTTTGCAGAAAATGAGTTCAAAGCATACTGGACCTAACCTCAGCCTGCTGAAAGCAAGGAGAGAGTGTTTGATCTCCAGAAAACGTGGCAACCAGACACTTCAAATGTACCAATATCCCTAATGTGACAGCTACTGAAGAGTTACTGTGGAAACACAAAGCAAGCCGAACAGACACTTACAATGAATCTATGTCTCACTATCATCTGTAACTATACACTGACTGTGTAGTCTCCTCTCCTGACTTTTGGACTCAAAATAGGCACAAAAAAATATCAAAATATTTCAGATAATTGGAGTAACTGTCAATTAAACTACAAGACATCAGGTGTTTCCCAGCATCAGAAAACTGACAGCAAAGTCAAATTTGACTGATGATGTGTCAGTGGAAGACGACAGAGTGATTTGTAAGAGGCCCAGAGAGTGTCTTACCGTGGAGGCAGTGTATCCTTCCTCTACCAGGATGTTTCTCGCACAGTTGTTGATGTGTTTGAAGCGGTCAGGACCCAACAAAATACCTCCATACCATCGGGACACGACCACCATGACATTACGCACATCTAGAATCTGTGGTGAGTGACAAACACATGGTGTGATGTGAAATGAGTGTGAATTTGAGAGGGCTGAGCAAGAGACAAATACAATACTGGCAGCCATTTTCAAGCAGCTAGATATTTCACACCAGATGCCATACGGAGGATGAATCTTCATTAAGTGCATCTGGCTCAGGCCATGAGCTGTCAGTCTAAAGTTGATGCCCCGGCACTCCAAAATGTGGGGATATTTCCTTATTTTGCTGTCTTCCACAGAGTTAGATGAGAAAATTACTTTCATTTTCATCTTTGTGTCATTATCTAGCTCAAGTACATGTTTAGCTAAGGTAAGCACAAAGACTGCAAGGTACAAGGTTCAATTTATTCATCCATAAAATCAGGGAGATTCCCAACCTTATCAACCAACGCTGTTTACGAAAGATATACCCAGAAAATAACAAAATAAAACCATAAATATCAACTCAAACAATATCAAAAAAGACCATAAAAGGGGCCATAAAACGATAAAACAATAGCATAAGAACTAAAATTAAAGCCGATCTAGTCAATATTTTTATATTAAGAATAAATCAAATAACATTATGTATGAGAAAGAAGTCACTCCTTGTGACAACCTCTGCATTCTACGGAGCGTTTCAGCTCATTGTTTTTGTTTTTCGACCCGCAATTTGACTTTGTTCATTTAGTCTCAACGCTGTCATCAGCACTGTTTCCTGATGCAGTAGGCAGTTGTTTTCAAGCTCAAACCATTGTACGAGACCTTCCCAGCACCAAACAGCAGACAAACAAATTTAGCGACAAACTAAGTAAGATTTAAGCTCAGTAGAGACCAAAAACTAGGATTTTTCTTTTCTTCTTTCTTTTAATGGAGCTAGCTGTTTTCTCTAGCTTGCTTGGGCTAAGCTTACAACATGTCCTCTATCTCTCTACTCAACATGTAGCGATTAAATTTACATTAATCTTCTCATCAAACTCCTAAACAAATGCCAATCCTTTAATATTAAGAGGAGAATTTGGCTCTGCACAGCAAGACACACAAAATGTGCAATCTGTCATTTGAAGGGACTCATCCACATCTGGCTGCCAATGCCATTAATCCTTTTCTTTATTTTCTTTATTCATCACCTCACACTTCCACATTCACTGGCAGAAAGCACAAATCTAAATGAGGAAACGGGAAGAAAGGCTTGTGAAGAGGAATGAGATTAGAGAAGAATAGATTAAGGAGAAAGCTCTTCATGTAAATTGCTCAGTACGTGAGAGTGTGACAAGTACAAGATTAATCAGTGTGTTGCTCAGAAGGATGAGCAGGACGACAGTGGACCTGATGCTATCGCTCCAGTTACAGTAAGTCAGTCAGCTGCAGGAAGTGACCTGACTATATGTCTTTTAATCTGCTGTTATGTCCACATGGGTTAAGTAAAGCAAATATGAAAGGAACTCTTATCTGCTTTAACAAACATATTGACTGGGTTTACTCGTTATGTCTTAACGAAACTATAGTACATAATGACACATAGTCAGAAATTGATAAGTAATGTGGTAACGTGTAATAATGAATAATGGACCCTGACAAATGTAAGTCCAACATTCACTTTCCTTATAGCTCTGATTTGGTCTCCCCCAAGTCCTGCGGGAAATATATGACTCTTTAGCTCCTAAATGCTCCACTATGCTCACCAGCTAGTCGCTAACTGGCAGGAAGCTGAAACTGTTGAAAGTGTGAAATCTACCTTTAAGATAAAGCTAATATGTTGCCACGAGAGAAGCAGCGCCACCATGCAGGTCTTGAGTAACTTAGGTGGTGCACCTTCTGCCTGTGGCTAAGCTTCTGCTTTCCATATTACCTCCCAACTGTAACGTGTCTAAATGTGTAACGTTTCCTGTGGCTCATCATGTAAGATAAAACAGAAGCCGTAAAAACGGGCTTGGAAGAGTTGATGTTCAAATCCCAGTACCAGTAAAGTTTTTAACTAACTGACACACTTAAAACAACACTTTATGGAATAACACCACATTATGTAATGGTTCGACAAAATGTAACACGCACATTTTGTAATAATTTCTGCCGGATTTTGAAATAACCAGCATGAAAGCAATATGTAATACATTATTACATTTCATTTCATGTTTTGTAATCATTTATCACATATGGTGGTTATTAAAAAATAACATGCATAATAATATAATTCATTATGTAATAACAAATAAAAACTGATGACTTCATCTGTACATGTTGTATTTTTAACAATTAACCTAAATTAAACTTCCCAAATATTAAAAGGAGACTCCTATGACCTGACCCTTGGTGTTATAGTTGACTCTGATCTTTGTCTAAATAGTTACATGAAAGCAGTAACAACATATTGCTTCTTACAAATACAGCCAAACGCATGGACTTCATGTCAAGTACCAACCTGGAAAAACTCATTCATGCCCTTTTTTCTAGCAGGGTTGACCACTGCAGTGGTCTTTTGATAGGGCAACTCACACATTTTGTAAAAGCCACCACAATACGTAATAATTCATGACAAATGTGGGAAATGTATTAAATACTGGGTTCAGATTACATAATCTGTTACAAAGCGTACTGTGGGTAGGGTGAGACTGAACAGTAAAGCTGCAGACAGCAAAACCAAATAAATAAACTGAAATACATTAGAAAGATCCCTTAAGTTTAAGGGGAAATGCACAATTGGATCATAATTTTGGTTGGGTTCATCACTTCACCTTTCATATTACACATCTGATGAGCTAACGTTAAAATAAATATAATTAATAGAGCAGCACTGATGTGAAGAGTCATGACATATGTACATGGCAATGGTTAATAGGTTGAGTATTCACAATGTTTCAGCAAACATTTGTAGCCTTTTTTTCCCCATTTACTCAAAAGGTAGTTATTAAAATTAGAGCCAGGACTGCGGTGTGCAGAGAGATGAGCTCTGTAAGTGACTGTTTTCAAAGGCAACACTGTATTAGTAAGACAGCTTGATTCATCTGAATTCTGTGCAGCACATCACAGTTTCTGACATACACACCAAGAATCCAATGCACTATTTCACACTGATTTATCTCTCTAACAGGGTCACACTGGCATAGATGACTGCCGTCATCTCGTGAATGAGTATGAACTTTGACATGAGTCATGGATCTCATCAGGAAAAGCTCTAACACGACTCGGCACCTGCTGGTAATGAATATGACAGAACTACTACAAGTCACTGCTGAGCTCTGATTACAGCAAACTTTTTCTTTTGTCACAAACCTTTCACTGGCCTTCATTCAATATTACGGGGAAACAAAAAGTGTGTGGACAATTGCACATTTCAGTGTGATGTGGGTGTGTGTGTGTGAATCATAGTGCCATCTGACAGCACAGGCCAGTGACAAGTGCCTCTTTGATATGTGAAATGAAAAGATTAATTATTTTGTGAAATTACTATCGTGAACTGTGAGTGAAAATCTACACATTATGTAAATACTAGTGGTGTGGGTTACACTAGTGAGGTCATTGCCTCATCTAAAACCATTTAGACTCAATCTCAAGGCTCTCTGTAGATCTATTTTTCTAAAGAAGTACATTTACCTCAATTAATGTTTGGCTTTGATTTCCGAATGAGCAATTTCAGCATCATGATTCTTATTTCACAAGAGATCACGATGGTGATGACCTACAATTGCTTAACATTAGCAATCAACAGTTAAAATCACATGACTCTTAAGCATACTGCTTTGTGACGTAATGGTGAATTTCTATATACAATCCAGCCTCTCCAGTAGAAGGAACACTTTCTCATAGGTTGAAACAATTAGTCAATTAACTACTTTGATAATCGGAAAATTATTTGGCAACATTTTTGATTTGTTCATTT